>NC_139731.1:0-2899000 GCF_964211835.1 Anser anser
GGTAGTGCCAGTGCACTCTCTGGACTCACTGCAGTGCATCCCCAGTGGTGCCAGTGCAATCTCTGGACTCACCGGGGTACATCCCCCGTGGTGCCAGTGCACTCTCTGAACTCACTGCACTGCATCCCCAGTGGTGCCAGTGCATTCTCTGGACTCACTGCACTGCATCCCCAGTGGTGGCAGTGCACTCTCTGGAGTCACTGCACTGCATCCCAAGTGGAGACAGTGCACTCTCTGGACTCACTGCACGGCACACCAGGTAGTGCCAGTGCACTCTCTGGAGTCACTGCAGTGCATCCCCAGTGGTGCCAGTGCAATCTCTGGACTCACCGGGGTACATCCCCCGTGGTGCCTGTGCACTCTCTGGACTCACTGCACTGCATCCCCAGTGGTGCCAGTGCACTCTCTGGACTCACTGCACTGCATCCCCAGTGGTGCCAGTGCACTCTCTGGACTCACTGCAGTGCATCCCCAGTGGTGCCAGTGCACTCTCTGGACTCACTGCAGTGCGTCCGCAGTGGTGCCAGTGCACTCTCTGTACTCACTGCAGTGCATCGCCAGTGGTGCCAGTGCACTCTCTGGACTCACTGCACTGCATCCCCAGTGGTGCCAGTGCACTCTCTGGACTCACTGCACTGCATCCCTAGTGGTGCCAGTGCACTCTCTGGACTCACTGCAGTGCATCCCCAGTGGTGCCAGTGCACTCTCTGGACTCACTGCACTGCATTCCCTGTGGTGCCAGTGCACTCTCTGGACTCACTGCAGTGCATCCGCAGTGGTGCCAGTGCACTCTCTGGACTCACTGCAGTGCATCCCCAGTGGTGCCAGTACACTCTGCGGACTCACTGCTGTACATCCCCAGTGATTCCAGTGCACTCTCTGGACTCACTGCGCTGCATCCCCAGTGGTGCCAGTGCACTCTCTGGACTCACTGCAGTGCATCCTCAGTGGTGCCAGTGCACTCTCTGGACTCACTGCACTGCATCCCCAGTGGTGCCAGTGCACTCTATGGACTCACTGCAGTGCATCCCCAGTGGTGCCAGTGCACTCTCTGGACTCACTGCACTGCATCCCCAGTGGTGCCAGTGCACTCTCTGGATTCAATGCACTGCATCCCCAGTGGTGCCAGTGCACTCTCTGGACTCACTGCACTGCATCCCCAGTGGTGCCAGTGCACTCTCTGGACTCACTGCGCTGCATCCCCAGTGGTGCCAGTGTACTCTCTGGACTCAATGCACTGCATCCCCAGTGGTGCCAGTGCACTCTCTGGACTCACTGCAGTGCATCCCCAGTGGTGGCAGTGCACTCTCTGGACTCACTGCACTGCATCCCCAGTGGTGCCAGTGCACTCTCTGGACTCACTGCACTGCATCCCCAGTGGTGCCAGTGCACTCTCTGGACTCACTGCAGTGCATCCCCAGTGGTGCCAGTGCACTCTCTGAACTCACTGCACTGTATCCCCTGTGGTGCCAGTGCACTCTCTGGACTCACTGCACGGCACACCAGGTAGTGCCAGTGCACTCTCTGGACTCACTGCAGTGCATCCCCAGTGGTGCCAGTGCAATCTCTGGACTCACCGGGGTACATCCCCCGTGGTGCCAGTGCACTCTCTGAACTCACTGCACTGCATCCCCAGTGGTGCCAGAGCATTCTCTGGACTCACTGCACTGCATCCCCAGTGGTGGCAGTGCACTCTCTGGAGTCACTGCAGTGCATCCCCAGTGGTGCCAGTGCACTCTATGGGCTCACTGCACTGCATCCTCAGTGGTGCCAGTGCACTCTCTGGATTCACTGCAGTGCATCCCCAGTGGTGCCAGTGTATTCTCTGGACTCACTGCAGTGCATCACCAGTGGTGCCAGTGCACTCTCTGGACTCACTGCACTGCATCCCCAGTGGTGCCAGTGCACTCTCTGGACTCACTGCACTGCATCCCCAGTGTTGCCAGTGCATTCTCTGGACTCACTGCAGTGCATCCCCAGTGGTGCCAGTGCACTCTATGGGCTCACTGCACTGCATCCCCACTGGTGCCAGTGCACTCTCTGGACTCACTGCACTGCATCCCCAGTGGTGCCAGTGCACTCTCTGGATTCACTGCACTGCATCCCCAGTGGTGCCAGTGCACTCTCTGGACTCACTGCACTGCATGCCCAGTGGTGCCAGTGCACTCTCTGGATTCACTGCACTGCATCCCCAGTGGTGCCAGTGCGCTCTCTGGACTCACTGCAGTGCATCCCCAGTGGTGCCAGTGCACTCTCTCACTCACTGCACTGCATCCCCAGTGGTGCCAGTGCACTCTCTGGACTCACTGCAGTGCATCCCCAGTGGTGCCAGTGCACTCTCTGGACTCAATGCAATGCATCCCTAGTGTTGTCAGTGCACTCTCTGGACTCACTGCACTGCATCACCTGTGGTGCCAGTGCACTCTATGGACTCACTGCACTGCATTCCCAGTGGTGCCAGTGCACTCTCTGGACTCACTGCAGTGCATCCCCAGTGGTGCCAGTGCACTCTCTGGATTCACTGCACTGCATCCGCAGTGGTGCCAGTGCACTCTCTGGACTCATTGCAGTGCATCCCCAGTGGTGCCAGTGCACTCTCTGGACTCACTGCAGTGCATCCGCAGTGGTGCCAGTGCACTCTGTGGACTCACTGCACTGCATCCCAAGTGGTGCCAGTGAACTCTCTGGACTCACTGCACTGCATCCCCAGTGGTGCCAGTGCACTCTCTGGACTCACTGCAGTGCATCCCCAGTGGTGCCAGTGCACTCTCTGGAGTCACTGCACTGCATCCCCAGTGGTGCCAGTGAACTCTCTGGACTCACTGCACTGCATCCCCAGTGGTGCCAGTGCACTCTCTGGACTCACTGCAGTGCATCCTCAGTGGTGCCAGTGCACTCTCTGGATTCACTGCACTGCATCCCCAGTGGTGCCAGTGCACTCTCTGGACTCACTGCAGTGCATCGCCAGTGGTGCCAGTGCACTCTATGGGCTCACTGCACTGCATCCCCAGTGGTGCCAGTGCACTCTCTGGACTCACTGCAGTGCATCCACAGTGGTGCCAGTGCACTCTCTGGAGTCACTGCACTGCATCCCCAGTGGTGCCAGTGAACTGTCTGGATTCACTGCAGTGCATCCCCAGTGGTGCCATTGCACTCTCTGGACTCACTGCAGTGCATCCCCAGTGGTGCCAGTGCACTCTCTGGACTCACTGCAGTGCATCCCCAGTGGTGCCTGTGCACTCTCTGGACTCACTGCACTGCATCCCCAGTGGTGCCAGTGCACTCTCTGGACTCACTGCACTGCATCCCCAGTGGTGCCAGTGCACTCTCTGGACTCACTGCACTGCATCCCCAGTGGTGCCAGTGCACTCTCTGGACTCACTGCAGTGCATCCCCAGTGGTGCCATTGCACTCTCTGGACTCACTGCATTGCATCCCCAGTGGTGCCAGTGCACTCTCTGGACTCACTGCACTGCATCCCCAGTGGTGCCAGTGCACTCTCTGTACTCACTGCAGTGCATCCCCAGTGGTGCCAGTGCACTCTCTGGACTCAGTGCAGTGCATCGCCAGTGGTGCCAGTGCACTCTCTGGACTCACTGCACTGCATCCCCAGTGGCGCCATTGCACTCTCTGGACTCACTGCACTGCATCCCCAGTGGTGACAGTGCACTCTCTGGACTCACTGCACTGCATCCCCAGTGGTGCCAGTGCACTCTCTGGACTCATTGCACTGCATTCCCTGTGGTTCCAGTGCGCTCTCTGGACTCACTGCACTGTATCACAAGTGGAGACAGTGCATTCTCTGGACTCACTGCACGGCACACCAGGTAGTGCCAGTGCACTCTCTGGAGTCACTGCAGTGCATCCCCAGTGGTGCCAGTGCAATCTCTGGACTCACCGGGGTACATCCCCCGTGGTGCCAGTGCACTCTCTGAACTCACTGCAGTGCATCCCCAGTTGTGCCAGTGCATTCTCTGGACTCACTGCACTGCATCCCCAGTGGTGGCAGTGCACTCTCTGGAGTCACTGCACTGCATCCCAAGTGGAGACAGTGCACTCTCTGGACTCACTGCACGGCACACCAGGTAGTGCCAGTGCACTCTCTGGACTCACTGCGCTGCATCGCCAGTGGTGACAGAGCACTCTCTGGACTCACTGCAGTGCATCGCCAGTGGTGCCAGTGCACTCTCTGGACTCAGTGCAGTGCATCGCCACTGGTGCCAGTGCACTCTCTGGACTCACTGCACTGCATCCCCAGTGGTGCCAGTGCACTCTCTGGACTCACTGCAGTGCATCCCCAGTGGTGCCAGTGCACTCTCTGGACTCACTGCACTGCATTCCCTGTGGTGCCAGTGCACTCTCTGGACTCAGTGCAGTGCATCCACAGTGGTGCCAGTGCACTCTCTGGAGTCACTGCACTGCATCCCCAGTGGTGCCAGTGAACTGTCTGGATTCACTGCAGTGCATCCCCAGTGGTGCCAGTGCACTCTCTGGACTCACTGCAGTGCATCCTCAGTGGTGCCAGTGCACTCTCTGGATTCACTGCACTGCATCCCCAGTGGTGCCAGTGCATTCTCTGGACTCAGTGCACTGCATCCCCAGTGGTGCCAGTGCACTCTCTGGACTCACTGCACTGCATCCCCAGTGGTGCCAGTGCACTCTCTGGATTCACTGCACTGCATCCCCAGTGGTGCCAGTGCACTCTCTGGGCTCACTGCACTGCATGCCCAGTGGTGCCAGTGCACTCTCTGGATTCACTGCACTGCATCCCCAGTGGTGCCAGTGCACTCTCTGGACTCACTGCACTGCATCCCCAGTGGTGCCAGTGCACTCTCTGGACTCACTGCAGTGCATCGCCACTGGTGCCAGTGCACTCTCTGGACTCACTGCACTGCATCCCCACTGGTGCCAGTGCACTCTATGGATTCAATGCACTGCATCCCCAGTGGTGCCAGTGCACTCTCTGGACTCACTGCAGTGCATCCCCAGTGGTGCCAGTGCACTCTCTGGACTCACTGCACTGCATCCCCAGTGTTGCCAGTGCATTCTCTGGACTCAGTGCAGTGCATCGCCACTGGTGCCAGTGCACTCTCTGGACTCACTGCACTGCATCCCCACTGGTGCCAGTGCACTCTCTGGACTCACTGCACTGCATCCCCAGTGGTGCCAGTGCACTCTCTGGACTCAATGCAATGCATCCCTAGTGTTGTCAGTGCACTCTCTGGACTCACTGCACTGCATCCCCAGTGGTGCCAGTGCACTCTCTGTACTCACTGCAGTGCATCGTCAGTGGTGCCAGTGCACTCTCTGGACTCACTGCACTGCATCCCCAGTGGTGCCAGTGCACTCTCTGGACTCACTGCACTGCATCCCTAGTGGTGCCAGTGCACTCTCTGGACTCACTGCAGTGCATCCGCAGTGGTGCCAGTGCATTCTGTGGACTCACTGCACTGCATCCCAAGTGGTGCCAGTGAACTCTCTGGACTCACTGCACTGCATCCCCAGTGGTGCCAGTGCACTCTCTGGACTCACTGCAGTGCATCACCTGTGGTGCCAGTGCACTCTCTGGACTCACTGCACTGCATCCCCAGTGGTGCCAGTGCACTCTCTGGACTCACTGCACTGCATCCCCAGTGTTGCCAGTGCATTCTCTGGACTCAGTGCAGTGCATCGCCACTGGTGCCAGTGCACTCTCTGGACTCACTGCACTGCATCCCCAGTGGTGCCAGTGCACTCTCTGGACTCACTGCACTGCATCCCCAGTGGTGCCAGTGCACTCTCTGGACCCACTGCACTGCATCCCCAGTGGTGCCAGTGCACTCTCTGGACTCACTGCAGTGCATCCCCAGTGGCCAGTGCACTCTCTGGACTCACTGCAGTGCATCCCCAGTGGTGCCAGTGCACTCTCTGGACTCACTGCCCTGCATCCCCAGTGGTGCCAGTGCACTCTCTGGACTCACTGCACTGCATCCCCAGTGGTGCCAGTGCACTCTCTGGACTCAATGCAATGCATCCCTAGTGTTGTCAGTGCACTCTCTGGACTCACTGCACTGCATCACCTGTGGTGCCAGTGCACTCTCTGTACTCACTGCAGTGCATCGCCAGTGGTGCCAGTGCACTCTCTGGACTCACTGCACTGCATCCCTAGTGGTGCCAGTGCACTCTCTGGACTCACTGCAGTGCATCCCCAGTGGTGCCAGTGCACTCTCTGGACTCACTGCACTGCATTCCCTGTGGTGCCAGTGCACTCTCTGGACTCACTGCAGTGCATCCGCAGTGGTGCCAGTGCACTCTGTGGGCTCACTGCACTGCATCCCAAGTGGTGCCAGTGAACTCTCTGGACTCACTGCACTGTATCCCAAGTGGAGACAGTGCACTCTCTGGACTCACTGCACGGCACACCAGGTAGTGCCAGTGCACTCTCTGGACTCACTGCAGTGCATCCCCAGTGGTGCCAGTGCAATCTCTGGACTCACCGGGGTACATCCCCCGTGGTGCCAGTGCACTCTCTGAACTCACTGCACTGCATCCCCAGTGGTGCCAGTGCATTCTCTGGACTCACTGCACTGCATCCCCAGTGGTGGCAGTGCACTCTCTGGAGTCACTGCACTGCATCCCAAGTGGAGACAGTGCACTCTCTGGACTCACTGCACGGCACACCAGGTAGTGCCAGTGCACTCTCTGGAGTCACTGCAGTGCATCCCCAGTGGTGCCAGTGCAATCTCTGGACTCACCGGGGTACATCCCCCGTGGTGCCTGTGCACTCTCTGGACTCACTGCACTGCATCCCCAGTGGTGCCAGTGCACTCTCTGGACTCACTGCACTGCATCCCCAGTGGTGCCAGTGCACTCTCTGGACTCACTGCAGTGCATCCCCAGTGGTGCCAGTGCACTCTCTGGACTCACTGCAGTGCATCCGCAGTGGTGCCAGTGCACTCTCTGTACTCACTGCATTTCATCGCCAGTGGTGCCAGTGCACTCTCTGGACTCACTGCACTGCATCCCCAGTGGTGCCAGTGCACTCTCTGGACTCACTGCACTGCATCCCTAGTGGTGCCAGTGCACTCTCTGGACTCACTGCAGTGCATCCCCAGTGGTGCCAGTGCACTCTCTGGACTCACTGCACTGCATTCCCTGTGGTGCCAGTGCACTCTCTGGACTCACTGCAGTGCATCCGCAGTGGTGCCAGTGCACTCTCTGGACTCACTGCAGTGCATCCCCAGTGGTGCCAGTACACTCTGCGGACTCACTGCTGTACATCCCCAGTGATTCCAGTGCACTCTCTGGACTCACTGCGCTGCATCCCCAGTGGTGCCAGTGCACTCTCTGGACTCACTGCAGTGCATCCTCAGTGGTGCCAGTGCACTCTCTGCACTCACTGCACTGCATCCCCAGTGGTGCCAGTGCGCTCTCTGGATTCAATGCACTGCATCCCCAGTGGTGCCAGTGCACTCTCTGGACTCACTGCACTGCATCCCCAGTGGTGCCAGTGTACTCTCTGGACTCAATGCACTGCATCACCAGTGGTGCCAGTGCACTCTCTGGACTCACTGCAGTGCATCCCCAGTGGTGGCAGTGCACTCTCTGGACTCACTGCACTGCATCCCCAGTGGTGCCAGTGCACTCTCTGGACTCACTGCACTGCATCCCCAGTGGTGACAGTGCACTCTCTGGACTCACTGCACTGCATCCGCAGTGGTGCCAGTGCACTCTCTGGACTCACTGCACTGCATCCCCAGTGGTGCCAGTGCACTCTCTGGACTCACTGCAGTGCATCCCCAGTGGTGCCAGTGCACTCTCTGAACTCACTGCACTGCATCCCCTGTGGTGCCAGTGCACTCTCTGGACTCACTGCACGGCACACCAGGTAGTGCCAGTGCACTCTCTGGACTCACTGCAGTGCATCCCCAGTGGTGCCAGTGCAATCTCTGGACTCACCGGGGTACATCCCCCGTGGTGCCAGTGCACTCTCTGAACTCACTGCACTGCATCCCCAGTGGTGCCAGAGCATTCTCTGGACTCACTGCACTGCATCCCCAGTGGTGGCAGTGCACTCTCTGGAGTCACTGCAGTGCATCCCCAGTGGTGCCAGTGCACTCTATGGGCTCACTGCACTGCATCCTCAGTGGTGCCAGTGCACTCTCTGGATTCACTGCAGTGCATCCCCAGTGGTGCCAGTGTACTCTCTGGACTCACTGCAGTGCATCACCAGTGGTGCCAGTGCACTCTCTGGACTCACTGCACTGCATCCCCAGTGGTGCCAGTGCACTCTCTGGACTCACTGCACTGCATCCCCAGTGTTGCCAGTGCATTCTCTGGACTCACTGCAGTGCATCCCCAGTGGTGCCAGTGCACTCTCTGGATTCACTGCACTGCATCCCCTGTGGTGCCAGTGCACTCTCTGGACTCACTGCACTGCATCCCCAGTGGTGCCAGTGCACTCTCTGGATTCACTGCACTGCATCCCCAGTGGTGCCAGTGCACTCTCTGGACTCACTGCACTGCATCCCCAGTGGTGCCAGTGCACTCTCTGGATTCACTGCACTGCATCCCCAGTGGTGCCAGTGCACTCTCTGGACTCACTGCAGTGCATCCCCAGTGGTGCCAGTGCACTCTCTCACTCACTGCACTGCATCCCCAGTGGTGCCAGTGCACTCTCTGGACTCACTGCAGTGCATCCCCAGTGGTGCCAGTGCACTC
Organism: Anser anser; assembly: GCF_964211835.1. NCBI lineage: Eukaryota > Metazoa > Chordata > Aves > Anseriformes > Anatidae > Anser > Anser anser. Next base: position 8,701 of record NC_139731.1, read on the forward strand.
TCTGGACTCAATGCAATGCATCCCTAGTGTTGTCAGTGCACTCTCTGGACTCACTGCACTGCATCACCTGTGGTGCCAGTGCACTCTATGGACTCACTGCACTGCATTCCCAGTGGTGCCAGTGCACTCTCTGGACTCACTGCACTGCATCCCCAGTGGTGCCAGTGCACTCTCTGGACTCACTGCACTGCATCCCCAGTGGTGCCAGTGCACTCTCTGGATTCACTGCACTGCATCCGCAGTGGTGCCAGTGCACTCTCTGGACTCATTGCAGTGCATCCCCAGTGGTGCCAGTGCACTCTCTGGACTCACTGCAGTGCATCCGCAGTGGTGCCAGTGCACTCTGTGGACTCACTGCACTGCATCCCAAGTGGTGCCAGTGAACTCTCTGGACTCACTGCACTGCATCCCCAGTGGTGCCAGTGCACTCTCTGGACTCACTGCAGTGCATCCCCAGTGGTGCCAGTGCACTCTCTGGAGTCACTGCACTGCATCCCCAGTGGTGCCAGTGAACTCTCTGGACTCACTGCAGTGCATCCCCAGTGGTGCCAGTGCACTCTCTGGACTCACTGCAGTGCATCCCCAGTGGTGCCAGTGCACTCTCTGGATTCACTGCACTGCATCCCCAGTGGTGCCAGTGCACTCTCTGGAGTCACTGCAGTGCATCGCCACTGGTGCCAGTGCACTCTCTGGACTCACTGCAATGCATCCCCTGATGTGGCAGTGCACTCTCTGGACTCACTGCACTGCATCCCCAGTGGTGCCAGTGCACTCTATGGACTCACTGCAGTGCATCCCCAGTGGTGCCAGTGCACTCTCTGGACTCACTGCAGTGCATCGCCAGTGGTGCCAGTGCACTCTATGGGCTCACTGCACTGCATCCCCTGAGGTGCCATTGCACTCTCTGGACTCACTGCAGTGCATCCCCAGTGGTGCCAGTGCACTCTCTGGACTCACTGCAGTGCATCCCCAGTGGTGCCTGTGCACTCTCTGGACTCACTGCACTGCATCCCCAGTGGTGCCAGTGCACTCTATGGGCTCACTGCACTGCATCCCCAGTGGTGCCAGTGCACTCTCTGGACTCACTGCACTGCATCTCCAGTGGTGCCAGTGCACTCTCTGGACTCACTGCACTGCATCCCCAGTGGTGCCAGTGCACTCTCTGGACTCACTGCAGTGCATCCCCAGTGGTGCCATTGCACTCTCTGGACTCACTGCATTGCATCCCCAGTGGTGCCAGTGCACTCTCTGGACTCACTGCACTGCATCCCCAGTGGTGCCAGTGCACTCTCTGTACTCACTGCAGTGCATCCCCAGTGGTGCCAGTGCACTCTCTGGACTCACTGCACTGCATCGCCAGTGGTGCCAGTGCACTCTCTGGACTCACTGCACTGCATCCCCAGTGGCGCCATTGCACTCTCTGGACTCACTGCACTGTATCACAAGTGGAGACAGTGCATTCTCTGGACTCACTGCACGGCACACCAGGTAGTGCCAGTGCACTCTCTGGAGTCACTGCAGTGCATCCCCAGTGGTGCCAGTGCAATCTCTGGACTCACCGGGGTACATCCCCCGTGGTGCCAGTGCACTCTCTGAACTCACTGCAGTGCATCCCCAGTTGTGCCAGTGCATTCTCTGGACTCACTGCACTGCATCCCCAGTGGTGGCAGTGCACTCTCTGGAGTCACTGCACTGCATCCCAAGTGGAGACAGTGCACTCTCTGGACTCACTGCACGGCACACCAGGTAGTGCCAGTGCACTCTCTGGACTCACTGCGCTGCATCGCCAGTGGTGACAGAGCACTCTCTGGACTCACTGCAGTGCATCGCCAGTGGTGCCAGTGCACTCTCTGGACTCAGTGCAGTGCATCGCCACTGGTGCCAGTGCACTCTCTGGACTCACTGCACTGCATCCCCAGTGGTGCCAGTGCACTCTCTGGACTCACTGCAGTGCATCCCCAGTGGTGCCAGTGCACTCTCTGGACTCACTGCACTGCATTCCCTGTGGTTCCAGTGCACTCTCTGGACTCACTGCACTGTATCCCAAGTGGAGACAGTGCACTCTCTGGACTCACTGCACGGCACACCAGGTAGTGCCAGTTCACTCTCTGGACTCACTGCAGTGCATCCCCAGTGGTGCCAGTGCAATCTCTGGACTCACCGGGGTACATCCCCCGTGGTGCCAGTGCACTCTCTGAACTCACTGCACTGCATCCCCAGTGGTGCCAGTGCATTCTCTGGACTCACTGCACTGCATCCCCAGTGGTGCCAGTGCACTCTCTGGAGTCACTGCACTGCATCCCAAGTGGAGACAGTGCACTCTCTGGACTCACTGCACGGCACACCAGGTAGTGCCAGTGCACTCTCTGGAGTCACTGCAGTGCATCCCCAGTGGTGCCAGTGCACTCTATGGGCTCACTGCACTGCATCCTCAGTGGTGCCAGTGCACTCTCTGGATTCACTGCAGTGCATCCCCAGTGGTGCCAGTGTACTCTCTGGACTCACTGCAGTGCATCACCAGTGGTGCCAGTGCACTCTCTGGACTCACTGCACTGCATCCCCAGTGGTGCCAGTGCACTCTCTGGACTCACTGCACTGCATCCCCAGTGTTGCCAGTGCATTCTCTGGACTCACTGCAGTGCATCCCCAGTGGTGCCAGTGCACTCTCTGGATTCACTGCACTGCATCCCCACTGGTGCCAGTGCACTCTCTGGACTCACTGCACTGCATCCCCAGTGGTGCCAGTGCACTCTCTGGACTCACTGCACTGCATCCCCAGTGGTGCCAGTGCACTCTCTGGACTCACTGCACTGCATGCCCAGTGGTGCCAGTGCACTCTCTGGATTCACTGCACTGCATCCCCAGTGGTGCCAGTGCACTCTCTGGACTCACTGCAGTGCATCCCCAGTGGTGCCAGTGCACTCTCTCACTCACTGCACTGCATCCCCAGTGGTGCCAGTGCACTCTCTGGACTCACTGCAGTGCATCCCCAGTGGTGCCAGTGCACTCTCTGCACTCAATGCAAAGCATCCCTAGTGTTGTCAGTGCACTCTCTGGACTCACTGCACTGCATCACCTGTGGTGCCAGTGCACTCTCTGGACTCACTGCACTGCATCCCCAGTGGTGCCAGTGCACTCTCTGGATTCACTGCACTGCATCCGCAGTGGTGCCAGTGCACTCTCTGGACTCACTGCAGTGCATCCCCAGTGGTGCCAGTGCACTCTCTGGACTCACTGCAGTGCATCCGCAGTGGTGCCAGTGCACTCTGTGGACTCACTGCACTGCATCCCAAGTGGTGCCAGTGAACTCTCTGGACTCACTGCACTGCATCCCCAGTGGTGCCAGTGCACTCTCTGGACTCACTGCAGTGCATCCCCATTGGTGCCAGTGCAGTCTCTGGACTCACTGCAGTGCATCCCCAATGGTGCCAGTGCAGTCTCTGGACTCACTGCACTGCATCCCCAGTGGTGCCAGTGCACTCTGCGGACTCACTGCTGTACATCCCCAGTGGTGCCAGTGCACTCTCTGGACTCACTGCAGTGCATCCCCAGTGGTGCCAGTGCAGTCTCTGGACTCACTGCAGTGCATCCCCAATTGTGCCAGTGCAGTCTCTGGAGTCACTGCAGTGCATCCCCAGTGGTGCCAGTGCAATCTCTGGACTCACCGGGGTACATCCCCCGTGGTGCCAGTGCACTCTCTGAACTCACTGCAGTGCATCCCCAGTTGTGCCAGTGCATTCTCTGGACTCACTGCACTGCATCCCCAGTGGTGGCAGTGCACTCTCTGGAGTCACTGCACTGCATCCCAAGTGGAGACAGTGCACTCTCTGGACTCACTGCACGGCACACCAGGTAGTGCCAGTGCACTCTCTGGACTCACTGCGCTGCATCGCCAGTGGTGACAGAGCACTCTCTGGACTCACTGCAGTGCATCGCCAGTGGTGCCAGTGCACTCTCTGGACTCAGTGCAGTGCATCGCCACTGGTGCCAGTGCACTCTCTGGACTCACTGCACTGCATCCCCAGTGGTGCCAGTGCACTCTCTGGACTCACTGCAGTGCATCCCCAGTGGTGCCAGTGCACTCTCTGGACTCACTGCACTGCATTCCCTGTGGTTCCAGTGCACTCTCTGGACTCACTGCACTGTATCCCAAGTGGAGACAGTGCACTCTCTGGACTCACTGCACGGCACACCAGGTAGTGCCAGTTCACTCTCTGGACTCACTGCAGTGCATCCCCAGTGGTGCCAGTGCAATCTCTGGACTCACCGGGGTACATCCCCCGTGGTGCCAGTGCACTCTCTGAACTCACTGCACTGCATCCCCAGTGGTGCCAGTGCATTCTCTGGACTCACTGCACTGCATCCCCAGTGGTGCCAGTGCACTCTCTGGAGTCACTGCACTGCATCCCAAGTGGAGACAGTGCACTCTCTGGACTCACTGCACGGCACACCAGGTAGTGCCAGTGCACTCTCTGGAGTCACTGCAGTGCATCCCCAGTGGTGCCAGTGCACTCTATGGGCTCACTGCACTGCATCCTCAGTGGTGCCAGTGCACTCTCTGGATTCACTGCAGTGCATCCCCAGTGGTGCCAGTGTACTCTCTGGACTCACTGCAGTGCATCACCAGTGGTGCCAGTGCACTCTCTGGACTCACTGCACTGCATCCCCAGTGGTGCCAGTGCACTCTCTGGACTCACTGCACTGCATCCCCAGTGTTGCCAGTGCATTCTCTGGACTCACTGCAGTGCATCCCCAGTGGTGCCAGTGCACTCTCTGGATTCACTGCACTGCATCCCCACTGGTGCCAGTGCACTCTCTGGACTCACTGCACTGCATCCCCAGTGGTGCCAGTGCACTCTCTGGACTCACTGCACTGCATCCCCAGTGGTGCCAGTGCACTCTCTGGACTCACTGCACTGCATGCCCAGTGGTGCCAGTGCACTCTCTGGATTCACTGCACTGCATCCCCAGTGGTGCCAGTGCACTCTCTGGACTCACTGCAGTGCATCCCCAGTGGTGCCAGTGCACTCTCTCACTCACTGCACTGCATCCCCAGTGGTGCCAGTGCACTCTCTGGACTCACTGCAGTGCATCCCCAGTGGTGCCAGTGCACTCTCTGCACTCAATGCAAAGCATCCCTAGTGTTGTCAGTGCACTCTCTGGACTCACTGCACTGCATCACCTGTGGTGCCAGTGCACTCTCTGGACTCACTGCACTGCATCCCCAGTGGTGCCAGTGCACTCTCTGGATTCACTGCACTGCATCCGCAGTGGTGCCAGTGCACTCTCTGGACTCACTGCAGTGCATCCCCAGTGGTGCCAGTGCACTCTCTGGACTCACTGCAGTGCATCCGCAGTGGTGCCAGTGCACTCTGTGGACTCACTGCACTGCATCCCAAGTGGTGCCAGTGAACTCTCTGGACTCACTGCACTGCATCCCCAGTGGTGCCAGTGCACTCTCTGGACTCACTGCAGTGCATCCCCATTGGTGCCAGTGCAGTCTCTGGACTCACTGCAGTGCATCCCCAATGGTGCCAGTGCAGTCTCTGGACTCACTGCACTGCATCCCCAGTGGTGCCAGTGCACTCTGCGGACTCACTGCTGTACATCCCCAGTGGTGCCAGTGCACTCTCTGGACTCACTGCAGTGCATCCCCAGTGGTGCCAGTGCAGTCTCTGGACTCACTGCAGTGCATCCCCAATTGTGCCAGTGCAGTCTCTGGACTCACTGCACTGCATCACCAGTCGTGCCAGTGCAATCTCTGGACTCACTGCAGTGCATGGCCACTGGTGCCAGTGCACTCTCTGGACTCACTGCAATGCATCCCCTGTGGTGGCAGTGCACTCTCTGGACTCACTGCACTGCATCCCCAGTGGTGCCAGTGCACTCTATGGACTCACTGCAGTGCATCCCCAGTGGTGCCAGTGCACTCTCTGGACTCACTGCAGTGCATCGCCAGTGGTGCCAGTGCACTCTATGGGCTCACTGCACTGCATCCCCTGAGGTGCCATTGCACTCTCTGGACTCACTGCAGTGCATCCCCAGTGGAGCCAGTGCACTCTCTGGACTCACTGCACTGCATCCCCAGTGGTGCCAGTGCACTCTCTGGACTCACTGCACTGCATCCCCAGTGGTGCCAGTGCACTCTCTGGACTCACTGCAGTGCATCCCCAGTGGTGCCAGTGCACTCTCTGGACTCACTGCATTGCATCCCCAGTGGTGCCAGTGCACTCTCTGGACTCACTGCAGTGCATCCCCAGTGGTGCCAGTGCACTCTCTGGACTCACTGCACTGCATCGCCAGTGGTGCCAGTGCACTCTCTGGACTCACTGCACTGCATCCTCAGTGGCGCCATTGCACTCTCTGGACTCACTGCGCTGCATCGCCAGTGGTGACAGAGCACTCTCTGGACTCACTGCAGTGCATCGCCAGTGGTGCCAGTGCACTCACTGGACTCAGTGCAGTGCATTGCCACTGGTGCCAGTGCACTCTCTGGACTCACTGCACTGCATCCCCAGTGGTGACAGTGCACTCTCTGGACTCACTGCACTGCATCCCCAGTGGTGACAGTGCACTCTCTGGACTCACTGCACTGCATCCCCAGTGGTGCCAGTGCACTCTCTGGACTCATTGCACTGCATTCCCTGTGGTTCCAGTGCGCTCTCTGGACTCACTGCACTGTATCACAAGTGGAGACAGTGCATTCTCTGGACTCACTACACGGCACACCAGGTAGTGCCAGTGCACTCTCTGGAGTCACTGCAGTGCATCCCCAGTGGTGCCAGTGCAATCTCTGGACTCACCGGGGTACATCCCCCGTGGTGCCAGTGCACTCTCTGAACTCACTGCAGTGCATCCCCAGTTGTGCCAGTGCATTCTCTGGACTCACTGCACTGCATCCCCAGTGGTGGCAATGCATTCTCTGGAGTCACTGCACTGCATCCCAAGTGGAGACAGTGCACTCTCTGGACTCACTGCACGGCACACCAGGTAGTGCCAGTGCACTCTCTGGAGTCACTGCGCTGCATCGCCAGTGGTGACAGAGCACTCTCTGGACTCACTGCAGTGCATCGCCAGTGGTGCCAGTGCACTCTCTGGACTCAGTGCAGTGCATCGCCACTGGTGCCAGTGCACTCTCTGGACTCACTGCACTGCATCCCCAGTGGTGCCAGTGCACTCTCTGGACTCACTGCACTGCATCCCCAGTGGTGCCAGTGCACTCTCTGGACTCACTGCACTGCATCCCCAGTGGTGCCAGTGCACTCTCTGGACTCACTGCAGTGCATCCCCAGTGGTGCCAGTGCACTCTCTGGATTCACTGCACTGCATCCCCAGTGGTGCCAGTGCACTCTCTGGACTCACTGCACTGCATCCCCAGTGGTGCCAGTGCACTCTCTGGACTCACTGCAGTGCATCCCCAGTGGTGCCAGTGCACTCTCTGGACTCACTGCACTGCATCCCCAGTGGTGCCAGTGCACTCTCTGGACTCACTGCAGTGCATCCCCAGTGGTGCCAGTGCACTCTCTGGAGTCACTGCACTGCATCCCCAGTGGTGCCAGTGAACTCTCTGGACTCACTGCAGTGCATCCCCAGTGGTGCCAGTGCACTCTCTGGACTCACTGCAGTGCATCCCCAGTGGTGCCAGTGCACTCTGTGGACTCACTGCACTGCATCCCAAGTGGTGCCAGTGAACTCTCTGGACTCACTGCACTGCATCCCCAGTGGTGCCAGTGCACTCTCTGGACTCACTGCAGTGCATCCCCAGTGGTGCCAGTGCACTCTCTGGAGTCACTGCACTGCATCCCCAGTGGTGCCAGTGAACTCTCTGGACTCACTGCAGTGCATCTCCAGTGGTGCCAGTGCACTCTCTGGACTCACTGCACTGCATCCGCAGTGGTGCCAGTGCACTCTCTGGAGTCACTGCAGTGCATCCCCAGTGGTGCCAGTGCAGTCTCTGGACTCACTGCACTGCATCCCCAGTGGTGCCAGTGCACTCTCTGGATTCACTGCACTGCATCCCCAGTGGTGCCAGTGCACTCTCTGGACTCACTGCAGTGCATCCCCAGTGGTGCCAGTGCACTCTCTGGACTCACTGCACTGCATCCCCAGTGGTGCCAGTGCACTCTCTGTACTCACTGCAGTGCATCGCCAGTGGTGCCAGTGCACTCTCTGGACTCACTGCACTGCATCCCCAGTGGTGCCAGTGCACTCTCTGGACTCACTGCACTGCATCCCTAGTGGTGCCAGTGCACTCTCTGGACTCACTGCAGTGCATCCCCAGTGGTGCCAGTGCACTCTCTGGACTCACTGCACTGCATTCCCTGTGGTGCCAGTGCACTCTCTGGACTCACTGCACTGCATCCGCAGTGGTGCCAGTGCACTCTCTGGACTCAATGCAGTGCATCCCCAGTGGTGCCAGTACACTCTGCGGACTCACTGCTGTACATCCCCAGTGGTTCCAGTGCACTCTCTGGACTCACTGCGCTGCGTCCCCAGTGGTGCCAGTGCACTCTCTGGACTCACTGCAGTGCATCCTCAGTGGTGCCAGTGCACTCTCTGGACTCACTGCACTGCATCCCCAGTGGTGCCAGTGCACTCTATGGACTCACTGCAGTGCATCCCCAGTGGTGCCAGTGCACTCTCTGGACTCACTGCACTGCATCCCCAGTGGTGCCAGTGCACTCTCTGGATTCAATGCACTGCATCCCCAGTGGTGCCAGTGCACTCTCTGGACTCACTGCACTGCATCCCCAGTGGTGCCAGTGCACTCTCTGGACTCACTGCGCTGCATCCCCAGTGGTGCCAGTGTACTCTCTGGACTCAATGCACTGCATCGCCAGTGGTGCCAGTGCACTCTCTGGACTCACTGCACTGCATCCCCAGTGGTGCCAGTGCACTCTCTGGACTCACTGCACTGCATCCCCAGTGGTGCCAGTGCACTCTCTGGACTCACTGCACTGCATCCCCAGTGGTGCCAGTGCACTCTCTGGACTCACTGCAGTGCATCCCCAGTGGTGCCAGTGCACTCTCTGAACTCACTGCACTGTATCCCAAGTGGAGACAGTGCACTCTCTGGACTCACTGCACGGCACACCAGGTAGTGCCAGTGCACTCTCTGGAGTCACTGCAGTGCATCCCCAGTGGTGCCAGTGCAATCTCTGGACTCACCGGGGTACATCCCCCGTGGTGCCAGTGCACTCTCTAAACTCACTGCACTGCATCCCCAGTGGTGCCAGAGCATTCTCTGGACTCACTGCACTGCATCCCCAGTGGTGGCAGTGCACTCTCTGGAGTCACTGCAGTGCATCCCCAGTGGTGCCAGTGCACTCTATGGGCTCAGTGCACTGCATCCTCAGTGGTGCCAGTGCACTCTCTGGATTCACTGCAGTGCATCCCCAGTGGTGCCAGTGTACTCTCTGGAGTCACTGCAGTGCATCACCAGTGGTGCCAGTGCACTCTCTGGACTCACTGCACTGCATCCCCAGTGGTGCCAGTGCACTCTCTGGACTCACTGCACTGCATCCCCAGTGGTGCCAGTGCACTCTCTGGACTCACTGCAGTGCATCCCCAGTGGTGCCAGTGCACTCTCTGGACTCACTGCACTGCATCCCCAGTGGTGCCAGTGCACTCTCTGGATTCACTGCACTGCATCCCCACTGGTGCCAGTGCACTCTCTGGACTCACTGCACTGCATCCCCAGTGGTGCCAGTGCACTCTCTGGATTCACTGCACTGCATCCCCAGTGGTGCCAGTGCACTCTCTGGACTCACTGCAGTGCATCCGCAGTGGTGCCAGTGCACTCTCTGGACTCACTGCACTGCATCCCCAGTGGTGCCAGTGCACTCTCTGGACTCACTGCAGTGCATCCCCAGTGGTGCCAGTGCACTCTCTGGACTCACTGCACTGCATCCCCAGTGGTGCCAGTGCACTCTCTGGACTCACTGCAGTGCATCCCCAGTGGTGCCAGTGCACTCTCTGGACTCAATGCAATGCATCCCTAGTGTTGTCAGTGCACTCTCTGGACTCACTGCACTGCATCACCTGTGGTGCCAGTGCACTCTCTGGACTCACTGCACTGCATCCCCAGTGGTGCCAGTGCACTCTCTGGACTCACTGCACTGCATCCCCAGTGGTGCCAGTGCACTCTCTGGATTCACTGCACTGCATCCGCAGTGGTGCCAGTGCACTCTCTGGACTCACTGCAGTGCATCCCCAGTGGTGCCAGTGCACTCTCTGGACTCACTGCAGTGCATCCGCAGTGGTGCCAGTGCACTCTGTGGACTCACTGCACTGCATCCCAAGTGGTGCCAGTGCACTCTCTGGACTCACTGCACTGCATCCCCAGTGGTGCCAGTGCACTCTCTGGACTCACTGCAGTGCATCCCCAGTGGTGCCAGTGCACTCTCTGGAGTCACTGCACTGCATCCCCAGCGGTGCCAGTGAACTCTCTGGACTCACTGCAGTGCATCCCCAGTGGTGCCAGTGCACTCTCTGGACTCACTGCAGTGCATCCTCAGTGGTGCCAGCGCACTCTCTGGATTCACTGCACTGCATCCGCAGTGGTGCCAGTGCACTCTCTGGAGTCACTGCAGTGCATCCCCAGTGGTGCCAGTGCAGTCTCTGGACTCACTGCACTGCATCCCCAGTGGTGCCAGTGCACTCTCTGGATTCAATGCACTGCATCCCCAGTGGTGCCAGTGCACTCTCTGGACTCACTGCACTGCATGCCCAGTGGTGCCAGTGCACTCTCTGGACTCACTGCACTGCATCCCCAGTGGTGCCAGTGCACTCTATGGACTCACTGCAGTGCATCGCCAGTGGTGCCAGTGCACTCTCTGGACTCACTGCACTGCATCCCCAGTGGTGCCAGTGCACTCTCTGGACTCACTGCACTGCATCCCTAGTGGTGCCAGTGCACTCTCTGGACTCACTGCAGTGCATCCCCAGTGGTGCCAGTGCACTCTCTGGACTCACTGCACTGCATTCCCTGTGGTGCAAGTGCACTCTCTGGACTCACTGCAGTGCATCCGCAGTGGTGCCAGTGCACTCTCTGGACTCACTGCAGTGCATCCCCAGTGGTGCCAGTACACTCTGCGGACTCACTGCTGTACATCCCCAGTGGTTCCAGTGCACTCTCTGGACTCACTGCGCTGCGTCCCCAGTGGTGCCAGTGCACTCTCTGGACTCACTGCAGTGCATCCTCAGTGGTGCCAGTGCACTCTCTGGACTCACTGCACTGCATCCCCAGTGGTGCCAGTGCACTCTATGGACTCACTGCACTGCATCCCCAGTGGTGCCAGTGCACTCTCTGGACTCACTGCACTGCATCCCCAGTGGTGCCAGTGCACTCTCTGGATTCAATGCACTGCATCCCCAGTGGTGCCAGTGCACTCTCTGGACTCACTGCACTGCATCCCCAGTGGTGCCAGTGCACTCTCTGGACTCACTGCGCTGCATCCCCAGTGGTGCCAGTGTACTCTCTGGACTCAATGCACTGCACCGCCAGTGGTGCCAGTGCACTCTCTGGACTCACTGCACTGCATCCCCAGTGGTGGCAGTGCACTCTCTGGACTCACTGCACTGCATCCCCAGTGGTGCCAGTGCACTCTCTGGACTCACTGCACTGCATCCCCAGTGGTGCCAGTGCACTCTCTGGACTCACTGCAGTGCATCCCCAGTGGTGCCAGTGCACTCTCTGGACTCACTGCAGTGCATCCCCAGTGGTGCCAGTGCACTCTCTGAACTCACTGCACTGTATCCCAAGTGGAGACAGTGCACTCTCTGGACTCACTGCACGGCACACCAGGTAGTGCCAGTGCACTCTCTGGAGTCACTGCAGTGCATCCCCAGTGGTGCCAGTGCAATCTCTGGACTCACCGGGGTAAATCCCCCGTGGTGCCAGTGCACTCTCTGAACTCACTGCACTGCATCCCCAGTGGTGCCAGAGCATTCTCTGGACTCACTGCACTGCATCCCCAGTGGTGGCAGTGCACTCTCTGGAGTCACTGCAGTGCATCCCCAGTGGTGCCAGTGCACTCTATGGGCTCACTGCACTGCATCCTCAGTGGTGCCAGTGCACTCTCTGGATTCACTGCAGTGCATCCCCAGTGGTGCCAGTGCACTCTCTGGACTCACTGCACTGCATTCCCTGTGGTGCCAGTGCACTCTCTGGACTCACTGCAGTGCATCCGCAGTGGTGCCAGTGCACTCTCTGGACTCACTGCAGTGCATCCCCAGTGGTGCCAGTACACTCTGCGGACTCACTGCTGTACATCCCCAGTGGTTCCAGTGCACTCTCTGGACTCACTGCGCTGCGTCCCCAGTGGTGCCAGTGCACTCTCTGGACTCACTGCAGTGCATCCTCAGTGGTGCCAGTGCACTCTCTGGACTCACTGCACTGCATCCCCAGTGGTGCCAGTGCACTCTATGGACTCACTGCACTGCATCGCCAGTGGTGCCAGTGCACTCTCTGGACTCACTGCACTGCATCCCCAGTGGTGCCAGTGCACTCTCTGGATTCAATGCACTGCATCCCCAGTGGTGCCAGTGCACTCTCTGGACTCACTGCACTGCATCCCCAGTGGTGCCAGTGCACTCTCTGGACTCACTGCGCTGCATCCCCAGTGGTGCCAGTGTACTCTCTGGACTCAATGCACTGCATCGCCAGTGGTGCCAGTGCACTCTCTGGACTCACTGCACTGCATCCCCAGTGGTGGCAGTGCACTCTCTGGACTCACTGCACTGCATCCCCAGTGGTGCCAGTGCACTCTCTGGACTCACTGCACTGCATCCCCAGTGGTGCCAGTGCACTCTCTGGACTCACTGCAGTGCATCCCCAGTGGTGCCAGTGCACTCTCTGAACTCACTGCACTGTATCCCAAGTGGAGACAGTGCACTCTCTGGACTCACTGCACGGCACACCAGGTAGTGCCAGTGCACTCTCTGGAGTCACTGCAGTGCATCCCCAGTGGTGCCAGTGCAATCTCTGGACTCACCGGGGTACATCCCCAGTGGTGCCAGTGCACTCTCTGAACTCACTGCACTGCATCCCCAGTGGTGCCAGAGCATTCTCTGGACTCACTGCACTGCATCCCCAGTGGTGGCAGTGCACTCTCTGGAGTCACTGCAGTGCATCCCCAGTGGTGCCAGTGCACTCTATGGGCTCACTGCACTGCATCCTCAGTGGTGCCAGTGCACTCTCTGGATTCACTGCAGTGCATCCCCAGTGGTGCCAGTGTACTCTCTGGAGTCACTGCAGTGCATCACCAGTGGTGCCAGTGCACTCTCTGGACTCACTGCACTGCATCCCCAGTGGTGCCAGTGCACTCTCTGGACTCACTGCACTGCATCCCCAGTGGTGCCAGTGCATTCTCTGGACTCACTGCAGTGCATCCCCAGTGGTGCCAGTGCACTCTCTGGACTCACTGCACTGCATCCCCAGTGGTGCCAGTGCACTCTCTGGATTCACTGCACTGCATCCCCACTGGTGCCAGTGCACTCTCTGGACTCACTGCACTGCATCCCCAGTGGTGCCAGTGCACTCTCTGGATTCACTGCACTGCATCCCCAGTGGTGCCAGTGCACTCTCTGGATTCAATGCACTGCATCCCCAGTGGTGCCAGTGCACTCTCTGGACTCACTGCACTGCATCCCCAGTGGTGCCAGTGCACTCTCTGGACTCACTGCAGTGCATCCCCAGTGGTGCCAGTGCACTCTCTGGACTCACTGCACTGCATCCCCAGTGGTGCCAGTGCACTCTCTGGACTCACTGCAGTGCATCCCCAGTGGTGCCAGTGCACTCTCTGGACTCAATGCAATGCATCCCTAGTGTTGTCAGTGCACTCTCTGGACTCACTGCACTGCATCACCTGTGGTGCCAGTGCACTCTCTGGACTCACTGCACTGCATCCCCAGTGGTGCCAGTGCACTCTCTGGACTCACTGCACTGCATCCCCAGTGGTGCCAGTGCACTCTCTGGATTCACTGCACTGCATCCGCAGTGGTGCCAGTGCACTCTCTGGACTCACTGCAGTGCATCCCCAGTGGTGCCAGTGCACTCTCTGGACTCACTGCAGTGCATCCGCAGTGGTGCCAGTGCACTCTGTGGACTCACTGCACTGCATCCCAAGTGGTGCCAGTGAACTCTCTGGACTCACTGCACTGCATCCCCAGTGGTGCCAGTGCACTCTCTGGACTCACTGCAGTGCATCCCCAGTGGTGCCAGTGCACTCTCTGGAGTCACTGCACTGCATCCCCAGTGGTGCCAGTGAACTCTCTGGACTCACTGCAGTGCATCCCCAGTGGTGCCAGTGCACTCTCTGGACTCACTGCAGTGCATCCTCAGTGGTGCCAGTGCACTCTCTGGATTCACTGCACTGCATCCGCAGTGGTGCCAGTGCACTCTCTGGAGTCACTGCAGTGCATCCCCAGTGGTGCCAGTGTAGTCTCTGGACTCACTGCACTGCATCCCCAGTGGTGCCAGTGCACTCTCTGGATTCAATGCACTGCATCCCCAGTGGTGCCAGTGCACTCTCTGGACTCACTGCACTGCATGCCCAGTGGTGGCAGTGCACTCTCTGGACTCACTGCACTGCATCCCCAGTGGTGGCAGTGCACTCTCTGGACTCACTGCACTGCATCCCCAGTGGTGCCAGTGCACTCTCTGGACTCACTGCACTGCATCCCCAGTGGTGCCAGTGCACTCTCTGGACTCACTGCAGTGCATCCCCAGTGGTGCCAGTGCACTCTCTGAACTCACTGCACTGTATCCCAAGTGGAGACAGTGCACTCTCTGGACTCACTGCACGGCACACCAGGTAGTGCCAGTGCACTCTCTGGAGTCACTGCAGTGCATCCCCAGTGGTGCCAGTGCAATCTCTGGACTCACCGGGGTAAATCCCCCGTGGTGCCAGTGCACTCTCTGAACTCACTGCACTGCATCCCCAGTGGTGCCAGAGCATTCTCTGGACTCACTGCACTGCATCCCCAGTGGTGGCAGTGCGCTCTCTGGAGTCACTGCAGTGCATCCCCAGTGGTGCCAGTGCACTCTATGGGCTCACTGCACTGCATCCTCAGTGGTGCCAGTGCACTCTCTGGATTCACTGCAGTGCATCCCCAGTGGTGCCAGTGTACTCTCTGGAGTCACTGCAGTGCATCACCAGTGGTGCCAGTGCACTCTCTGGACTCACTGCACTGCATCCCCAGTGGTGCCAGTGCACTCTCTGGACTCACTGCACTGCATCCCCAGTGGTGCCAGTGCACTCTCTGGACTCACTGCAGTGCATCGCCAGTGGTGCCAGTGCACTCTCTGGACTCACTGCACTGCATCCCCAGTGGTGCCAGTGCAGTCTCTGGACTCACTGCAGTGCATCCCCAATGGTGCCAGTGCAGTCTCTGGACTCACTGCACTGCATCACCAGTCGTGCCAGTGCAATCTCTGGACTCACTGCAGTGCATCCCCAGTGGTGCCCATGCACTCTCTGGACTCACTGCACTGCATCCCCAGTGGTGCCAGTGCACTCTCTGGACTCACTGCACTGCATCCCCAGTGTGCCAGTGCACTCTCTGGATTCACTGCAGTGCGTCCCCAGTGGTGCCAGTGCACTCTATGGACTCACTGCAGTGCATCCCCTGTGGTGGCAGTGCACTCTCTGGACTCACTGCACTGCATCCCCAGTGGTGCCAGTGCACTCTATGGACTCACTGCACTGCATCCCCAGTGGTGCCAGTGCACTCTCTGGACTCACTGCAGTGCATCGCCAGTGGTGCCAGTGCACTCTCTGGACTCACTGCACTGCATCCCCAGTGGTGCCAGTGCACTCTCTGGACTCACTGCACTGCATCCCCTGTGGTGCCAGTGCACTCTCTGGACTCACTGCAGTGCATCCCCAGTGGTGCCAGTGCACTCTCTGGACTCACTGCACTGCATTCCCTGTGGTGCAAGTGCACTCTCTGGACTCACTGCAGTGCATCCGCAGTGGTGCCAGTGCACTCTCTGGACTCACTGCAGTGCATCCCCAGTGGTGCCAGTACACTCTGCGGACTCACTGCTGTACATCCCCAGTGGTTCCAGTGCACTCTCTGGACTCACTGCGCTGCGTCCCCAGTGGTGCCAGTGCACTCTCTGGACTCACTGCAGTGCATCCTCAGTGGTGCCAGTGCACTCTCTGGACTCACTGCACTGCATCCCCAGTGGTGCCAGTGCACTCTGCGGACTCACTGCTGTACATCCCCAGTGGTGCCAGTGCACTCTCTGGACTCACTGCAGTGCATCCCCAGTGGTGCCAGTGCAGTCTCTGGACTCACTGCAGTGCATCCCCAATGGTGCCAGTGCAGTCTCTGGACTCACTGCACTGCATCACCAGTCGTGCCAGTGCAATCTCTGGACTCACTGCAGTGCATCCCCAGTGGTGCCCATGCACTCTCTGGACTCACTGCACTGCATCCCCAGTGGTGCCAGTGCACTCTCTGGACTCACTGCACTGCATCCCCAGTGTGCCAGTGCACTCTCTGGATTCACTGCAGTGCATCCCCTGTGGTGGCAGTGCACTCTCTGGACTCACTGCACTGCATCCCCAGTGGTGCCAGTGCACTCTATGGACTCACTGCAGTGCATCCCCAGTGGTGCCAGTGCACTCTCTGGACTCACTGCAGTGCATCGCCAGTGGTGCCAGTGCACTCTATGGGCTCACTGCACTGCATCCCCTGAGGTGCCATTGCACTCTATGGACTCACTGCAGTGCATCCCCAGTGGTGCCAGTGCACTCTCTGGAGTCACTGCAGTGCATCCCCAGTGGTGCCAGTGCACTCTCTGGACTCACTGCACTGCATCCCCAGTGGTGCCAGTGCACTCTCTGGACTCACTGCACTGCATCCCCAGTGGTGCCAGTGCACTCGCTGGACTCACTGCACTGCATCCCCAGTGGTGCCAGTGCACTCTCTGTACTCACTGCACTGCATCCCCAGAGGTGCCAGTGCACTCTCTGGATTCATTGCACTGAATCCCCAGTGGTACCAGTGCACTCTCTGGACTCACTGCACTGCATCCCCAGTGGTGCCAGTGCACTCTCTTGATTCAATGCACTGCATCCCCAGTGTTGCCAGTGCACTCTCTGGACTCACTGCAGTGCATCCCCAGTGGTGCCAGTGCACTCTCTGGACTCACTGCACTGCATCCCCAGTGGTGCCAGTGCACTCTCTGGATTCACTGCACTGCATCCCCAGTGGTGCCAGTGCACTCTCTGGACTCACTGCACTGCATGCCCAGTGGTGCCAGTGCACTCTCTGGACTCACTGCACTGCATCCCCAGTGGTGCCAGTGCACTCTCTGGACTCACTGCACTGCATCCGCAGTGGTGCCAGTGCACTCTCTGGACTCACTGCAGTGCATCCCCAGTGGTGCCAGTGCACTCTCTGGACTCACTGCAGTGCATCCGCAGTGGTGCCAGTGCACTCTGTGGACTCACTGCACTGCATCCCAAGTGGTGCCAGTGAACTCTCTGGACTCACTGCACTGCATCCCCAGTGGTGCCAGTGCACTCTCTGGACTCACTGCAGTGCATCCCCAGTGGTGCCAGTGCACTCTCTGGAGTCACTGCACTGCATCCCCAGTGGTGCCAGTGAACTCTCTGGACTCACTGCAGTGCATCCCCAGTGGTGCCAGTGCACTCTCTGGACTCACTGCAGTGCATCCTCAGTGGTGCCAGTGCACTCTCTGGATTCACTGCACTGCATCCGCAGTGGTGCCAGTGCACTCTCTGGAGTCACTGCAGTGCATCCCCAGTGGTGCCAGTGCAGTCTCTGGACTCACTGCAGTGCATCCCCAATGGTGCCAGTGCACTCTCTGGACTCACTGCACTGCATCCCCAGTGGTGCCAGTGCACTCTGCGGACTCACTGCTGTACATCCCCAGTGGTGCCAGTGCACTCTCTGGACTCACTGCAGTGCATCCCCAGTGGTGCCAGTGCAGTCTCTGGACTCACTGCACTGCATGCCCAGTGGTGCCAGTGCACTCTCTGGACTCACTGCACTGCATCCCCAGTGTGCCAGTGCACTCTCTGGACTCACTGCAGTGCATCCGCAGTGGTGCCAGTGCACTCTGTGGACTCACTGCACTGCATCCCCAGTGGTGCCAGTGAACTCTCTGGACTCACTGCACTGCATCCCCAGTGGTGCCAGTGCACTCTCTGGACTCACTGCAGTGCATCCCCAGTGGTGCCAGTGCACTCTCTGGACTCACTGCACTGCATCCCCAGTGGTGCCAGTGAACTCTCTGGACTCACTGCAGTGCATCCCCAGTGGTGCCAGTGCACTCTCTGGACTCACTGCAGTGCATCCTCAGTGGTGCCAGTGCACTCTCTGGATTCACTGCACTGCATCCGCAGTGGTGCCAGTGCACTCTCTGGAGTCACTGCACTGCATCCCCAGTGGTGCCAGTGAACTCTCTGGACTCACTGCAGTGCATCCCCAGTGGTGCCAGTGCACTCTCTGGACTCACTGCAGTGCATCCTCAGTGGTGCCAGTGCACTCTCTGGATTCACTGTACTGCATCCGCAGTGGTGCCAGTGCACTCTCTGGAGTCACTGCAGTGCATCCCCAGTGGTGCCAGTGCAGTCTCTGGACTCACTGCAGTGCATCCCCAATGGTGCCAGTGCAGTCTCTGGACTCACTGCACTGCATCCCCAGTGGTGCCAGTGCACTCTGCGGACTCACTGCTGTACATCCCCAGTGGTGCCAGTGCACTCTCTGGACTCACTGCAGTGCATCCCCAGTGGTGCCAGTGCAGTCTCTGGACTCACTGCAGTGCATCCCCAATGGTGCCAGTGCAGTCTCTGGACTCACTGCACTGCATCACCAGTCGTGCCAGTGCAATCTCTGGACTCACTGCAGTGCATCCCCAGTGGTGCCCATGCACTCTCTGGACTCACTGCACTGCATGCCCAGTGGTGCCAGTGCACTCTCTGGACTCACTGCACTGCATCCCCAGTGTGCCAGTGCACTCTCTGGATTCACTGCAGTGCATCCCCAGTGGTGCCAGTGCACTCTATGGACTCACTGAAGTGCATCCCCTGTGGTGGCAGTGCACTCTCTTGTCTCACTGCACTGCATCCCCAGTGGTGCCAGTGCACTCTATGGACTCACTGCAGTGCATCCCCTGTGGTGCCAGTGCACTCTCTGGACTCACTGCAGTGCATCGCCAGTGGTGCCAGTGCACTCTATGGGCTCACTGCACTGCATCCCCTGAGGTGCCATTGCACTCTCTGGACTCACTGCAGTGCATCCCCAGTGGTGCCAGTGCACTCTCTGGACTCACTGCACTGCATCCCCAGTGGTGCCAGTGCACTCTCTGGACTCACTGCACTGCATCCCCAGTGGTGCCAGTGCACTCGCTGGACTCACTGCACTGCATCCCCAGTGGTGCCAGTGCACTCTCTGTACTCACTGCAGTGCATCCCCAGAGGTGCCAGTGCACTCTCTGGATTCATTGCACTGAATCCCCAGTGGTGCCAGTGCACTCTCTGGACTCACTGCACTGCATCCCCAGTGGTGCCAGTGCACTCTCTTGATTCAATGCACTGCATCCCCAGTGTTGCCAGTGCACTCTCTGGACTCACTGCACTGCATCCCCAGTGGTGCCAGTGCACTCTCTGGACTCACTGCACTGCATCCCCAGTGGTGCCAGTGCACTCTATGGGCTCACTGCACTGCATCCCCTGTGGTGCCAGTGCACTCTCTGGACTCACTGCAGTGCATCCCCAGTGGTACCAGTGCACTCTCTGGACTCACTGCAGTGCATCCGTAGTGGTGCCAGTGCACTCTCTGGACTCACTGCAGTGCATCCCCAGTGGTGCCAGTGCAGTCTGTGGACCCACTGCAGTGCATCCTCAGTGGTGCCAGTGCACTCTGTGGACTCACTGCACTAAATCCCAAGTGGTGCCAGTGAACCCTCTGGACTCCCTGCACTGCATCCCCAGTGGTGCCAGTGCACTCTCTGGACTCACTGCACTGCATCCTCAGTGGTGCCAGTGCACTCTCTGGATTCACTGCACTGCATCCGCAGTCGTACCAGTGCACTCTCTGGAGTCACTGCAGTGCATCCCCAGTGGTGCCAGTGCAGTCTCTGGACTCACTGCAGTGCATCCTCAGTGGTGCCAGTGCAGTCTCTGGACTCACTGCACGGCATCCCCAGTCGTGCCAGTGCAATCTCTGGACTAACTGCAGTGCATCCCCAGTGGTGCCAGTGCACTCTGTGGACTCACTGCACTAAATCCCAAGTGGTGCCAGTGAACCCTCTGGACTCACTGCACTGCATCCCCAGTGGTGCCAGTGCACTCTCTGTACTCACTGCAGTGCATCCTCAGTGGTGCCAGTGCACTCTCTGGATTCACTGCACTGCATCCGCAGTCATACCAGTGCACTCTCTGGAGTCACTGCAGTGCATCCCCAGTGGTGCCAGTGCAGTCTCTGGACTCACTGCAGTGAATCCTCAGTGGTGCCAGTGCAGTCTCTGGACTCACTGCACGGCATCTCCAGTCGTGCCAGTGCAATCTCTGGACTAACTGCAGTGCATCCCCAGTGGTGCCACTGCCCTCTCTGGGCTCACTGCACTGCATCCCTAATGTTGCCAGTGCACTCTCTGGACTCACTGCACTGCATCCCTAGTGGTGCCAGTGCACTCTCTGGACTCACTGCAGTGCATCCCCAGTGGTGCCAGTGCACTCTCTGGACTCACTGCACTGCATCCCCAGTGGTGCCAGTGCACTCTCTGGACTCACTGCACTGCATCCCCAGTGGTGCCAGTGCACTCTCTGGATTCACTGCACTGCATCCCCAGTGGTGCCAGTGCACTCTCTGGACTCACTGCCCTGCATCCCCAGTGGTGCCAGTGCACTCTCTGGACTCACTGCACTGCATCCCCAGTGGTGCCAGTGCACTCTCTGGACTCACTGCACTGCATCCCCAGTGGTGCCAGTGCACTCTCTGGATTCAATGCACTGCATCCCCAGTGGTGCCAGTGCACTCTCTGGACTCACTGCAGTGCATCCCCAGTGGTGCCAGTGCACTCTCTGGACTCACTGCCCTGCATCCCCAGTGTTGCCAGTGCATTCTCTGGACTCAGTGCACTGCATCCCCACTGGTGCCAGTGCACTCTCTGGACTCACTGCACTGCATCCCCAGTGGTGCCAGTGCACTCTCTGGATTCACTGCACTGCATCCCCAGTGGTGCCAGTGCACTCTCTGGACTCACTGCAGTGCATCCCCAGTGGTGCCAGTGCACTCTCTGGACTCACTGCCCTGCATCCCCAGTGGTGCCAGTGCACTCTCTGGACTCACTGCACTGCATCACCTGTGGTGCCAGTGCACTCTCTGTACTCACTGCAGTGCATCGCCAGTGGTGCCAGTGCACTCTCTGGACTCACTGCAGTGCATCCCCAGTGGTGCCAGTGCACTCTCTGGACTCACTGCACTGCATCCCTAGTGGTGCCAGTGCACTCTCTGGACTCACTGCAGTGCATCCCCAGTGGTGCCAGTGCACTCTCTGGACTCACTGCACTGCATTCCCTGTGGTGCCAGTGCACTCCCTGGACTCACTGCAGTGCATCCCCAGTGGTGCCAGTGCACTCTCTGGATTCACTGCACTGCATCCCCAGTGGTGCCAGTGCACTCTCTGGACTCACTGCAGTGCATCCTCAGTGGTGCCAGTGCACTCTCTGGATTCACTGCACTGCATCCGCAGTGGCGCCAGTGCACTCTCTGGAGTCACTGCAGTGCATCCCCAGTGGTGCCAGTGCAGTCTCTGGACTCACTGCAGTGCATCCCCACTGGTGCCAGTGCAGTCTCTGGACTCACTGCACTGCATCCCCAGTGGTGCCAGTTCACTCTATGGACTCACTGCAGTGCATCCCCAGTGGTGCCAGTGCACTCTCTGGAGTCACTGCAGTGCATCCCCAGTGGTGCCAGTGCAGTCTCTGGACTCACTGCAGTGCATCCCCAGTGGTGCCAGTGCAATCTCTGGACTAACTGCAGTGCATCCCCAGTGGTGCCAGTGCACTCTCTGGACTAACTGCACTGCATCCCCAGTGGTGCCAGTGCACTCTCTGGACTCACTGCACTGCATCCCCAGTGGTGCCAGTGCACTCTCTGGATTCAATGCACTGCATCCCCAGTGGTGCCAGTGCACTCTATGGACTCACTGCACTGCATCCCCAGTGGTGCCAGTGCACGCTCTGGATTCACTGCACTGCATCCCCAGTGGTGCCAGTGCACTCTCTGGGCTCACTACACTGCATGCCCAGTGGTGCCAGTGCACTCTCTGGATTCACTGCACTGCATCCCCAGTGGTGCCAGTGCACTCTCTGGACTCACTGCACTGCATCCCCAGTGGTGCCAGTGCACTCTCTGGACTCACTGCAGTGCATCGAGACTGGTGCCAGTGCACTCTCTGGACTCACTGCACTGCATCCCCAGTGGTGCCAGTGCACTCTATGGATTCAATGCACTGCATCCCCAGTGGTGCCAGTGCACTCTCTGGACTCACTGCACTGCATCCCCAGTGTTGCCAGTGCATTCTCTGGACTCAGTGCAGTGCATCGCCACTGGTGCCAGTGCACTCTCTGGACTCACTGCACTGCATCCCCAGTGGTGCCAGTGCACTCTCTGGATTCACTGCTCTGCATCCCCACTGGTGCCAGTGCACTCTCTGGACTCACTGCACTGCATCCCCAGTGGTGCCAGTGCACTCTCTGGATTCACTGCACTGCATCCCCAGTGGTGCCAGTGCACTCTCTGGATTCACTGCACTGCATCCCCAGTGGTGCCAGTGCACTCTCTGGACTCACTGCAGTGCATCCCCAGTGGTGCCAGTGCACTCTCTGGACTCACTGCACTGCATCCCCAGTGGTGCCAGTGCACTCTCTGGACTCAATGCAATGCATCCCTAGTGTTGTCAGTGCACTCTCTGGACTCACTGCACTGCATCACCTGTGGTGCCAGTGCACTCTCTGTACTCACTGCAGTGCATCGCCAGTGGTGCCAGTGCACTCTCTGGACTCACTGCACTGCATCCCCAGTGGTGCCAGTGCACTCTCTGGACTCACTGCACTGAATCCCTAGTGGTGCCAGTGCACTCTATGGACTCACTGCAGTGCATTCCCATTGGTGCCAGTGCACTCTCTGGACTCACTGCACTGCATTCCCTGTGGTGCCAGTGCACTCTCTGGACTCACTGCACTGCATCCACAGTGGTGCCAGTGCACTCTCTGGAGTCACTGCACTGCATCCCCAGTGGTGCCAGTGAACTCTCTGGATTCACTGCACTGCATCCCCAGTGGTGCCAGTGCACTCTCTGGACTCACTGCACTGCATCCGCTGTGGTGCCAGTGCACTCTCTGGAGTCACTGCAGTGCATCCCCAGTGGTGCCAGTGCAGTCTCTGGACTCACTGCAGTGCATCCCCACTGGTGCCAGTGCAGTCTCTGGACTCACTGCACTGCATCCCCAGTGGTGCCAGTTCACTCTATGGACTCACTGCAGTGCATCCCCAGTGGTGCCAGTGCACTCTCTGGACTCACTGCACTGCATCCCCAGTGGTGCCAGTGCATTCTCTGGACTCAGTGCACTACATCCCCAGTGGTGCCAGTGCACTCTCTGGACTCACTGCACTGCATCCCCAGTGGTGCCAGTGCACTCTCTGGATTCACTGCACTGCATCCCCAGTGGTGCCAGTGCACTCTCTGGGCTCACTGCACTGCATCCCCAGTGATGCCACTGCACTCTCTGTACTCACTGCACTGCATCCCCAGTGGTGCCAGTGCACTCTCTGGACTCACTGCAGTGCATCCGCAGTGGTGCCAGTGCACTCTCTGGACTCACTGCAGTGCATCGCCACTGGTGCCAGTGCACTCTCTGGACTCACTGCACTGCATCCCCAGTGGTGCCAGTGCACTCTATGGATTCAATGCAATGCATCCCCAGTGGTGCCAGTGCACTCTCTGGACTCACTGCAGTGCATCCCCAGTGGTGCCAGTGCACTCTCTGGACTCACTGCACTGCATCCCCACTGGTGCCAGTGCACTCTCTGGACTCACTGCACTGCATCCCCAGTGGTGCCAGTGCACTCTCTGGACTCAATGCAATGCATCCCTAGTGTTGTCAGTGCACTCTCTGGACTCACTGCACTGCATCACCTGTGGTGCCAGTGCACTCTCTGTACTCACTGCAGTGCATCGCCAGTGGTGCCAGTG
This sequence comes from Anser anser, assembly GCF_964211835.1. NCBI lineage: Eukaryota > Metazoa > Chordata > Aves > Anseriformes > Anatidae > Anser > Anser anser. The sequence continues at coordinate 32,942 of NC_139731.1, forward strand.
CACTCTCTGGACTCACTGCACTGCATCCCCAGTGGTGCCAGTGCACTCTCTGGACTCACTGCACTGCATCCCTAGTGGTGCCAGTGCACTCTCTGGACTCACTGCAGTGCATCCCTAGTGGTGCCAGTGCACTCTCTGGACTCACTGCACTGCATCCCCAGTGGTGCCAGTGCACTCTGTGGACTCACTGCACTGCATCCCAAGTGGTGCCAGTGAACTCTCTGGACTCACTGCACTGCATCCCCAGTGGTGCCAGTGCACTCTCTGGACTCACTGCAGTGCATCCCCAGTGGTTCCAGTGCACTCTCTGGATTCACTGCACTGCATCCCCAGTGGTGCCAGTGCATTCTCTGGACTCAGTGCAGTGCATCGCCACTGGTGCCAGTGCACTCTCTGGACTCACTGCACTGCATCCCCAGTGGTGCCAGTGCACTCTCTGGATTCACTGCACTGCATCCCCAGTGGTTCCAGTGCACTCTCTGGACTCACTGCACTGCATCCCCAGTGGTGCCAGTGCACTCTCTGGATTCACTGCACTGCATACCCAGTGGTGCCAGTGCACTCTCTGGACTCACTGCAGTGCATCCCCAGTGGTGCCAGTGCACTCTCTGGACTCACTGCACTGCATCCCCAGTGGTGCCAGTGCACTCTCTGGACTCAATGCAATGCATCCCTAGTGTTGTCAGTGCACTCTCTGGACTCACTGCACTGCATCCCCAGTGGTGCCAGTGCACTCTCTGTACTCACTGCAGTGCATCGCCAGTGGTGCCAGTGCACTCTCTGGACTCACTGCACTGCATCCCCAGTGGTGCCAGTGCACTCTCTGGACTCACTGCAGTGCATCCCCAGTGGTGCCAGTGCACTCTCTGGACTCACTGCAGTGCATCCACAGTGGTGCCAGTGCACTCTCTGGAGTCACTGCACTGCATCCCCAGTGGTGCCAGTGCACTCTCTGGATTCACTGCACTGCATCCCCAGTGGTGCCAGTGCACTCTCTGGACTCACTGCAGTGCATCCTCAGTGGTACCAGTGTACTCTCTGGACTCACTGCAGTGCATCCCCAGTGGTGCCAGTGCACTCTCTGGACTCACTGCCCTGCATCCCCAGTGGTGCCAGTGCACTCTCTGGACTCACTGCACTGCATCCCCAGTGGTGCCAGTGCACTCTCTGGACTCAATGCAATGCATCCCTAGTGTTGTCAGTGCACTCTCTGGACTCACTGCACTGCATCACCTGTGGTGCCAGTGCACTCTCTGTACTCACTGCAGTGCATCGCCAGTGGTGCCAGTGCACTCTCTGGACTCACTGCACTGCATCCCCAGTGGTGCCAGTGTACTCTCTGGACTCACTGCACTGCATCCCTAGTGGTGCCAGTGCACTCTCTGGACTCACTGCAGTGCATCCCCAGTGGTGCCAGTGCACTCTCTGGACTCACTGCACTGCATTCCCTGTGGTGCCAGTGCACTCTCTGGACTCACTGCAGTGCATCCGCAGTGGTGCCAGTGCACTCTGTGGACTCACTGCACTGCATCCCCAGTGGTGCCAGTGAACTCTCTGGACTCACTGCACTGCATCCCCAGTGGTGCCAGTGCACTCTCTGGACTCACTGCAGTGCATCACCTGTGGTGCCAGTGCACTCTCTGGACTCACTGCACTGCATCCCCAGCGGTGCCAGTGCACTCTCTGGACTCACTGCACTGCATCCCCAGTGGTGCCAGTGCATTCTCTGTACTCAGTGCAGTGCATCGCCACTGGTGCCAGTGCACTCTCTGGACTCACTGCACTGCATCCCCAGTGGTGCCAGTGCACTCTCTGGACTCACTGCAGTGCATCACCTGTGGTGCCAGTGCACTCTCTGGACTCACTGCACTGCATCCCCAGCGGTGCCAGTGCACTCTCTGGACTCACTGCACTGCATCCCCAGTGGTGCCAGTGCACTCTCTGGACTCACTGCACTGCATCCCCAGTGGTGCCAGTGCACTCTCTGGATTCACTCCACTGCATCCCCAGTGGTGCCAGTGCACTCTCTGGACTCACTGCAGTGCATCGCCAGTGGTGCCAGTGCACTCTCTGGACTCACTGCCCTGCATCCCCAGTGGTGCCAGTGCACTCTCTGGACTCAATGCAATGCATCCCTAGTGTTGTCAGTGCACTCTCTGGACTCACTGCACTGCATCACCTGTGGTGCCAGTGCACTCTCTGTACTCACTGCAGTGCATCGCCAGTGGTGCCAGTGCACTCAATGGACTCACTGCAGTGCATCCCCAGTGGTGCCAGTGCACTCTGTGGACTCACTGCACTGCATCCCAAGTGGTGCCAGTGAACTCTCTGGACTCACTGCACTGCATCCCCAGTGGTGCCAGTGCACTCTCTGGACTCACTGCAGTGCATCCCCAGTGGTGCCAGTGCACTCTCTGGAGTCACTGCACTGCATCCCCAGTGGTACCAGTGAACTCTCTGGACTCACTGCAGTGCATCCCCAGTGGTGCCAGTGCACTCTCTGGACTCACTGCAGTGCATCCTCAGTGGTGCCAGTGCACTCTCTGGATTCACTGCACTGCATCCGCAGTGGTGCCAGTGCACTCTCTGGAGTCACTGCAGTGCATCCCCAGTGGTGCCAGTGCAGTCTCTGGAGTCACTGCACTGCATCCCAAGTGGAGACAGTGCACTCTCTGGACTCACTGCACTGCATCCCCAGTGGTGCCAGTTCACTCTATGGACTCACTGCAGTGCATCCCCAGTGGTGCCAGTGCACTCTCTGGGCTCACTGCACTGCATCCCCAGTGGTGCCAGTGCACTCTCTGGACTCACTGCACTGCATGCCCAGTGGTGCCAGTGCACTCTCTGGACTCACTGCACTGCATCCCCAGTGGTGCCAGTGCACTCTCTGGATTCATTGCACTGCCTCCCCAGTGGTGCCAGTGCACTCTCTGGACTCACTGCAGTGCATCCCTAGTGGCGCCAGTGCACTCTCTGGACTCAATGCAATGCATCCCTAGTGTTGTCAGTGCACTCTCTGGACTCACTGCACTGCATCACCTGTGGTGCCAGTGCACTCTCTGGACTCACTGCACTGCATTCCCAGTGGTGCCAGTGCACTCTCTGGACTCACTGCAGTGCATCCGCAGTGGTGCCAGTGCACTCTCTGGAGTCACTGCACTGCATCCCCAGTGGTGCCAGTGCACTCTCTGGACTCACTGCAGTGCATCCCCAGTGGTGCCAGTGCACGCTCTGGACTCACTGCAGTGCATCCCCAGTGGTGCCAGTGCACTCTCTGGAGTCACTGCACTGCATCCCCAGTGGTGCCAGTGCACTCTCTGGACTCACTGCAGTGCATCCCCAGTGGTGCCAGTGCACGCTCTGGATTCACTGCACTGCATCCCCAGTGGTGCCAGTGCACTCTCTGGACTCACTGCAGTGCATCGCCAGTGGAGCCAGTGTACTCTCTGGACTCAGTGCAGTGCATCCCCAGTGGTGCCAGTGCACTCTCTGGACTCACTGCACTGCATCCCCAGTGGTGCCAGTGCACTCTCTGGACTCTCTGCAGTGCATCCCCAGTGGTGCCAGTGCACTCTCTGGACTCACTGCACTGCATTCCCTGTGGTGCCAGTGCACTCTCTGGACTCACTGCAGTGCATCCGCAGTGGTGCCAGTGCACTCTGTGGACTCACTGCACTGCATCCCAAGTGGTGCCAGTGAACTCTCTGGACTCACTGCAATGCATCCCCAGTGGTGCCAGTGCACTCTCTGGACTCACTGCAGTGCATCCCCAGTGGTGCCAGTGCACTCTCTGGACTCACTGCAGTGCATCCCCAGTGGTGCCAGTGAACTCTCTGGACTCACTGCAGTGCATCCCCAGTGGTGCCAGTGCACTCTCTGGACTCACTGCAGTGCATCCTCAATGGTGCCAGTGCACTCTCTGGATTCACTGCACTGCATCCGCAGTGGTGCCAGTGCACTCTCTGGAGTCACTGCAGTGCATCCCCAGTGGTGCCAGTGCAGTCTCTGGACTCACTGCAGTGCATCCCCACTGGTGCCAGTGCAGTCTCTGGACTCACTGCACTGCATCCCCAGTGGTGCCAGTGCCCTCTCTGGACTCACTGCACTGCATCCCCAGTGGTGCCAGTGCACTCTCTGGGCTCACTGCACTGCATCCCCAGTGGTGCCAGTGCACTCTCTGGACTCACTGCACTGCATCCCCAGTGGTGCCAGTGCACTCTCTGGATTCATTGCACTGCATCCCCAGTGGTGCCAGTGCACTCTCTGGACTCACTGCAGTGCATCCCTAGTGGTGCCAGTGCACTCTCTGGACTCAATGCAATGCATCCCTAGTGTTGTCAGTGCACTCTCTGGACTCACTGCACTGCATCCCCAGTGGTGCCAGTGCACTCTCTGGACTCACTGCACTGCATCCCCAAGGTGCCAGTGCACTCTCTGGACTCACTGCACTGCATCCCCAGTGGTGCCAGTGCACTCTCTGGAGTCACTGCAGTGCATCCCCAATGGTGCCAGTGCAGTCTCTGGACTCACTGCACTGCATCCCCAGTCGTGCCAGTGCAATCTCTGGACTAACTGCAGTGCATCCCCAGTGGTGCCACTGCCCTCTCTGGACTCACTGCACTGCATCCCCAGTGGTGCCAGTGCACTCTCTGGAGTCACTGCAGTGCATCCACAGTGGTGCCAGTGCACTCTCTGGACTCACTGCACTGCATACCCAGTGGTGCCAGTGCACTCTCTGGAGTCACTGCAGTGCATCCCCAGTGGTGCCAGTGCACTCTCTGGACTCACTGCACTGCATCCCCAGTGGTGCCAGTGCACTCTCTGGGCTCACTGCACTGCATCCCCAGTGGGGCCAGTGCACTCTCTGGATTCAATGCACTGCATCCCCAGTGGTGCCAGTGCACTCTATGGACTCACTGCACTGCATCCCCAGTGGTGCCAGTGCACTCTCTGGATTCACTGCACTGCATCCCCAGTGGTGCCAGTGCACTCTCTGGACTCACTGCACTGCATCCCCAGTGGTGCCAGTGCACTCTCTGGACTCACTGCAGTGCATCCCCACTGGTGCCAGTGCACTCTCTGGACTCACTGCACTGCATCCCCAGTGGTGCCAGTGCACTCTATGGATTCAATGCACTGCATCCCCAGTGGTGCCAGTGCACTCTCTGGAGTCACTGCAGTGCATCCCCAGTGGGGCCAGTGCACTCTCTGGACTCGCTGCACTGCATCCCCAGTGTTGCCAGTGCATTCTCTGGACTCAGTGCAGTGCATCGCCACTGGTGCCAGTGCACTCTCTGGACTCACTGCACTGCATCCCCAGTGGTGCCAGTGCACTCTCTGGATTCACTGCACTGCATCCCCACTGGTGCCAGTGCACTCTCTGGACTCACTGCACTGCATCCCCAGTGGTGCCAGTGCACTCTCTGGATTCACTGCACTGCATCCCCAGTGGTGCCAGTGCACTCTCTGGATTCACTGCACTGCATCCCCAGTGGTGCCAGTGCACTCTCTGGACTCACTGCAGTGCATCCCCAGTGGTGCCAGTGCACTCTCTGGACTCACTGCCCTGCATCCCCAGTGGTGCCAGTGCACTCTCTGGACTCACTGCACTGCATCCCCAGTGGTGCCAGTGCACTCTCTGGACTCAATGCAATGCATCCCTAGTGTTGTCAGTGCACTCTCTGGACTCACTGCACTGCATCACCTGTGGTGCCAGTGCACTCTCTGTACTCACTGCAGTGCATCGCCAGTGGTGCCAGTGCACTCTCTGGACTCACTGCACTGCATCCCCAGTGGTGCCAGTGCACTCTCTGGACTCACTGCACTGCATCCCTCGTGGTGCCAGTGCACTCTCTGGACTCACTGCAGTGCATCCCCAGTGGTGCCAGTGCACTCTCTGGACTCACTGCTCTGCATTCCCTGTGGTGCCAGTGCACTCTCTGGACTCACTGCAGTGCATCCGCAGTGGTGCCAGTGCACTCTGTGGACTCACTGCACTGCATCCCAAGTGGTGCCAGTGCACTCTCTGGACTCACTGCAGTGCATCCCCAGTGGTGCCAGTGCACTCTCTGGAGTCACTGCACTGCATCCCCAGTGGTGCCAGTGAACTCTCTGGACTCACTGCAGTGCATCCCCAGTGGTGCCAGTGCACTCTCTGGACTCACTGCAGTGCATCCTCAGTGGTGCCAGTGCACTCTCTGGACTCACTGCACTGCATCCCCAGTGGTGCCAGTGCACTCTCTGGACTCACTGCACTGCATCCCTCGTGGTGCCAGTGCACTCTCTGGACTCACTGCAGTGCATCCCCAGTGGTGCCAGTGCACTCTCTGGACTCACTGCTCTGCATTCCCTGTGGTGCCAGTGCACGCTCTGGACTCACTGCACTGCATCCCCAGTGGTGCCAGTGCAGTCTCTGGACTCACTGCAGTGCATCCCCAATGGTGTCAGTGCACTCTCTGGACTCACTGCACTGCATCCCCAGTGGTGCCAGTGCACTCTCTGGACTCACTGCACTGCATCCCCAAGGTGCCAGTGCACTCTCTGGACTCACTGCACTGCATCCCCAGTGGTGCCAGTGCACTCTCTGGAGTCACTGCAGTGCATCCCCAATGGTGCCAGTGCAGTCTCTGGACTCACTGCACTGCATCCCCAGTCGTGCCAGTGCAATCTCTGGACTAACTGCAGTGCATCCCCAGTGGTGCCACTGCCCTCTCTGGACTCACTGCACTGCATCCCCAGTAGTGCCAGTGCACTCTCTGGAGTCACTGCAGTGCATCCACAGTGGTGCCAGTGCACTCTCTGGACTCACTGCACTGCATACCCAGTGGTGCCAGTGCACTCTCTGGAGTCACTGCAGTGCATCCCCAGTGGTGCCAGTGCACTCTCTGGACTCACTGCACTGCATCCCCAGTGGTGCCAGTGCACTCTCTGGGCTCACTGCACTGCATCCCCAGTGGGGCCAGTGCACTCTCTGGATTCAATGCACTGCATCCCCAGTGGTGCCAGTGCACTCTATGGACTCACTGCACTGCATCCCCAGTGGTGCCAGTGCACTCTCTGGATTCACTGCACTGCATCCCCAGTGGTGCCAGTGCACTCACTGGGCTCACTGCACTGCATGCCCAGTGGTGCCAGTGCACTCTCTGGATTCACTGCACTGCATCCCCAGTGGTGCCAGTGCACTCTCTGGACTCACTGCACTGCATCCCCAGTGGTGCCAGTGCACTCTCTGGACTCACTGCAGTGCATCCCCACTGGTGCCAGTGCACTCTCTGGACTCACTGCACTGCATCCCCAGTGGTGCCAGTGCACTCTATGGATTCAATGCACTGCATCCCCAGTGGTGCCAGTGCACTCTCTGGAGTCACTGCAGTGCATCCCCAGTGGGGCCAGTGCACTCTCTGGACTCACTGCACTGCATCCCCAGTGTTGCCAGTGCATTCTCTGGACTCAGTGCAGTGCATCGCCACTGGTGCCAGTGCACTCTCTGGACTCACTGCACTGCATCCCCAGTGGTGCCAGTGCACTCTCTGGATTCACTGCACTGCATCCCCACTGGTGCCAGTGCACTCTCTGGACTCACTGCACTGCATCCCCAGTGGTGCCAGTGCACTCTCTGGATTCACTGCACTGCATCCCCAGTGGTGCCAGTGCACTCTCTGGATTCACTGCACTGCATCCCCAGTGGTGCCAGTGCACTCTCTGGACTCACTGCAGTGCATCCCCAGTGGTGCCAGTGCACTCTCTGGACTCACTGCCCTGCATCCCCAGTGGTGCCAGTGCACTCTCTGGACTCACTGCACTGCATCCCCAGTGGTGCCAGTGCACTCTCTGGACTCAATGCAATGCATCCCTAGTGTTGTCAGTGCACTCTCTGGACTCACTGCACTGCATCACCTGTGGTGCCAGTGCACTCTCTGTACTCACTGCAGTGCATCGCCAGTGGTGCCAGTGCACTCTCTGGACTCACTGCACTGCATCCCCAGTGGTGCCAGTGCACTCTCTGGACTCACTGCACTGCATCCCTCGTGGTGCCAGTGCACTCTCTGGACTCACTGCAGTGCATCCCCAGTGGTGCCAGTGCACTCTCTGGACTCACTGCTCTGCATTCCCTGTGGTGCCAGTGCACTCTCTGGACTCACTGCAGTGCATCCGCAGTGGTGCCAGTGCACTCTGTGGACTCACTGCACTGCATCCCAAGTGGTGCCAGTGCACTCTCTGGACTCACTGCAGTGCATCCCCAGTGGTGCCAGTGCACTCTCTGGAGTCACTGCACTGCATCCCCAGTGGTGCCAGTGAACTCTCTGGACTCACTGCAGTGCATCCCCAGTGGTGCCAGTGCACTCTCTGGACTCACTGCAGTGCATCCTCAGTGGTGCCAGTGCACTCTCTGGATTCACTGCACTGCATCCGCAGTGGTGCCAGTGCACTCTCTGGAGTCACTGCAGTGCATCCCCAGTGGTGCCAGTGCAGTCTCTGGACTCACTGCAGTGCATCCCCACTGGTGCCAGTGCAGTCTCTGGACTCACTGCACTGCATCCCCAGTGGTGCCAGTTCACTCTCTGGACACACTGCACTGCATCCCCAGTGGTGCCAGTGCACTCTCTGGACTCACTGCACTGCATCCCCAGTGGTGCCAGTGCATTCTCTGGACTCAGTGCACTGCATCCCCAGTGGTGCCAGTGCACTCTCTGGACTCACTGCACTGCATGCCCAGTGGTGCCAGTGCACTCTCTGGACTCACTGCACTGCATCCCCAGTGGTGCCAGTGCACTCTCTGGACTCACTGCAGTGCATCGCCACTGGTGCCAGTGCACTCTCTGGACTCACTGCACTGCATCCCCAGTGGTGCCAGTGCACTCTATGGATTCAATGCACTGCATCCCCAGTGGTGCCAGTGCACTCTCTGGACTCACTGCACTGCATCCCCAGTGGTGCCAGTGCACTCTCTGGACTCACTGCACTGCATCCCCAGTGTTGCCAGTGCATTCTCTGGACTCAGTGCAGTGCATCGCCACTGGTGCCAGTGCACTCTCTGGACTCACTGCACTGCATCCCCAGTGGTGCCAGTGCACTCTCTGGATTCACTGCACTGCATCCCCAGCGGTGCCAGTGCACTCTCTAGACTCACTGCACTGCATCCCCACTGGTGCCAGTGCACTCTCTGGATTCACTGCACTGCATCCCCAGTGGTGCCAGTGCACTCTCTGGACTCACTGCACTGCATCCCCAGTGGTGCCAGTGCACTCTCTGGATTTACTGCACTGCATCCCCAGTGGTGCCAGTGCACTCTCTGGACTCACTGCAGTGCATCCCCAGTGGTGCCAGTGCACTCTCTGGACTCACTGCCCTGCATCCCCAGTGGTGCCAGTGCACTCTCTGGACTCACTGCACTGCATCCCCAGTGGTGCCAGTGCACTCTCTGGACTCAATGCAATGCATCCCTAGTGTTGTCAGTGCACTCTCTGGACTCACTGCACTGCATCACCTGTGGTGCCAGTGCACTCTCTGTACTCACTGCAGTGCATCGCCAGTGGTGCCAGTGCACTCTCTGGACTCACTGCACTGCATCCCCAGTGGTGCCAGTGCACTCTCTGGACTCACTGCACTGCATCCCTAGTGGTGCCAGTGCACTCTCTGGACTCACTGCACTGCATCCCCAGTGGTGCCAGTGCACTCTCTGGACTCACTGCACTGCATTCCCTGTGGTGCCAGTGCACTCTCTGGACTCACTGCAGTGCATCCCCAGTGGTGCCAGTGCACTCTCTGGAGTCACTGCAGTGCATCCCCAGTGGTGCCAGTGCACTCTCTGGACTCACTGCACTGCATTCCCTGTGGTGCCAGTGCACTCTCTGGACTCACTGCAGTGCATCCGCAGTGGTGCCAGTGCACTCTCTGGACTCACTGAAGTGCATCCCCAGTGGTGCCAGTGCACTCTCTGGACTCACTGCAGTGCATCCGCAGTGGTGCCAGTGCACTCTCTGGACTCACTGCAGTGCATCCCCAGTGGTGCCAGTGCACTCTGCAGACTCACTGCACTGCATCCCCAGTCGAGCCAGTGCACTCTCTGGATTCACTGCACTGCATCCCCACTGGTGCCAATGCACTCTCTGGACTCACTACACTGCATCCCCAGTGGTGCCAGTGCACTCTCTGGACTCACTGCACTGCATCCCCAGTGGTGCCAGTGCACTCTCTGGATTCACTGCACTGCATCCCCAGTGGTGCCAGTGCACTCTCTGGACTCACTGCAGTGCATCCCCAGTGGTGCCAGTGCACTCTCTGGACTCACTGCCCTGCATCCCCAGTGGTGCCAGTGTACTCTCTGGACTCAATGCAATGCATCCCTAGTGTTGTCAGTGCACTCTCTGGACTTACTGCACTGCATCCCCGGTGGTGCCAGTGCACTCTCTGTACTCACTGCAGTGCATCGCCAGTGGTGCCAGTGCACTCTCTGGACTCACTGCACTGCATCCCCAGTGGTGCCAGTGTACTCTCTGGAGTCACTGCACTGCATCCCTAGTGGTGCCAGTGCACTCTCTGGACTCACTGCAGTGCATCCCCAGTGGTGCCAGGGCACTCTCTGGACTCACTGCACTGCATTCCCTGTGGTGCCAGTGCACTCTCTGGACTCACTGCAGTGCATCCGCAGTGGTGCCAGTGCACTCTGTGGACTCACTGAAGTGCATCCCCAGTGGTGCCAGTGCACTCTCTGGACTCACTGCACTGCATCACCTGTGGTGCCAGTGCACTCTCTGTACTCAATGCAGTGCATCGCCAGTGGTGCCAGTGCACTCTCTGGACTCACTGCACTGCATCCCCAGTGGTGCCAGTGCACTCTCTGGACTCACTGCACTGCATCCCTAGTGGTGCCAGTGCACTCTCTGGACTCACTGCAGTGCATCCCCAGTGGTGCCAGTGCACTCTCTGGACTCACTGCACTGCATTCCCTGTGGTGCCAGTGCACTCTCTGGACTCACTGCAGTGCATCCGCAGTGGTGCCAGTGCACTCTCTGGAGTCACTGCACTGCATCCCAAGTGGTGCCAGTGAACTCTCTGGACTCACTGCACTGCATCCCCAGTGGTGCCAGTGCACTCTCTGGACTCACTGCAGTGCATCCGCAGTGGTGCCAGTGCACTCTCTGGAGTCACTGCACTGCATCCCCAGTGGTGCCAGTGAACTCTCTGGACTCACTGCAGTGCATCCCCAGTGGTGCCAGTGCACTCTCTGGACTCACTGCAGTGCATCCTCAGTGGTGCCAGTGCACTCTCTGGATTCACTGCACTGCATCCCCAGTGGTACCAGTGCACTCTCTGGAGTCACTGCAGTGCATCCCCAGTGGTGCCAGTGCAGTCTCTGGACTCACTGCAGTGCATCCCCACTGGTGCCAGTGCAGTCTCTGGACTCACTGCACTGCATCCCCAGTGGTGCCAGTGCACTCTCTGGACTCACTGCAGTGCATCCCCAGTGGTGCCAGTGCACTCTCTGGACTCACTGCACTGCATCCCCAGTGGTGCCAGTGCATTCTCTGGACTCAGTGCACTGCATCCCCAGTGGTGCCAGTGCACTCTCTGGACTCACTGCACTGCATCCCCAGTGGTGCCAGTGCACTCTCTGGATTCACTGCACTGCATCCCCAGTGGTGCCAGTGCACTCTCTGGGCTCACTGCACTGCATGCCCAGTGGTGCCAGTGCACTCTCTGGATTCACTGCACTGAATCCCCAGTGGTGCCAGTGCACTCTCTGGACTCACTGCACTGCATCCCCAGTGGTGCCAGTGCACTCTCTGGACTCACTGCAGTGCATCCCCAGTGGTGCCAGTGCACTCTCTGGACTCACTGCACTGCATCCCCAGTGGTGCCAGTGCACTCTATGGATTCAATGCACTGCATCCCCAGTGGTGCCAGTGCACTCTCTGGACTCACTGCACTGCATCCCCAGTGGTGCCAGTGCACTCTCTGGACTCACTGCACTACATCCCCAGTGTTGCCAGTGCATTCTCTGGACTCAGTGCAGTGCATCCTCAGTGGTGCCAGTGCACTCTCTGGATTCACTGCACTGCATCCGCAGTGGTGCCAGTGCACTCTCTGGAGTCACTGCAGTGCATCCCCAGTGGTGCCAGTGCAGTCTCTGGACTCACTGCAGTGCATCCCCACTGGTGCCAGTGCAGTCTCTGGACTCACTGCACTGCGTCCCCAGTGGTGCCAGTGCACTCTCTGGACTCAATGCAGTGCATCCCCAGTGGTGCCAGTGCACTCTCTGGACTCACTGCACTGCATCCCCAGTGGTGCCAGTGCATTCTCTGGACTCAGTGCACTGCATCCCCAGTGGTGCCAGTGCACTCTCTGGACTCACTGCACTGCATCCCCAGTGGTGCCAGTGCACTCTCTGGGCTCACTGCACTGCATGCCCAGTGGTGCCAGTGCACTCTCTGGATTCACTGCACTGCATCCCCAGTGGTGCCAGTGCACTCTCTGGACTCACTGCAGTGCATCGCCACTGGTGCCAGTGCACTCTCTGGACTCACTGCACCGCATCCCCAGTGGTGCCAGTGCACTCTATGGATTCAATGCACTGCATCCCCTGTGGTGGCAGTGCACTCTCTGGATTCACTGCACTGCATCCCCAGTGTTGCCAGTGCATTCTCTGGACTCAGTGCAGTGCATCGCCACTGGTGCCAGTGCACTCTCTGTACTCACTGCAGTGCATCCCCAGTGGTGCCAGTGCACTCTCTGGATTCAATGCACTGCATCCCCACTGGTGCCAGTGCACTCTCTGGACTCACTGCACTGCATCCCCACTGGTGCCAGTGCACTCTCTGGATTCACTGCACTGCATCCCCAGTGGTGCCAGTGCACTCTCTGGACTCACTGCACTGCATCCCCAGTGGTGCCAGTGCACTCTCTGGACTCACTGCACTGCATCCCCAGTGGTGCCAGTGCACTCTCTGGACTCACTGCCCTGCATCCCCAGTGGTGCCAGTGCACTCTCTGGACTCACTGCACTGCATCCCCAGTGGTGCCAGTGCACTCTCTGGACTCAATGCAATGCATCCCTAGTGTTGTCAGTGCACTCTCTGGACTCACTGCACTGCATCACCTGTTGTGCCAGTGCACTCTCTGTAATCACTGCAGTGCATCGCCAGTGGTGCCAGTGCACTCTCTGGACTCACTGCACTGCATCCCCAGTGGTGCCAGTGCACTCTCTGGACTCACTGCAGTGCATCCCCAGTGGTGCCAGTGCACTCTCTGGACTCACTGCACTGCATTCCCTGTGGTGCCAGTGCACTCTCTGGACTCACTGCAGTGCATCCGCAGTGGTGCCAGTGCACTCTGTGGACTCACTGCACTGCATCCCAAGTCGTGCCAGTGAACTCTCTGGACTCACTGCACTGCATCCCCAGTGGTGCCAGTGCACTCTCTGGACTCACTGCAGTGCATCACCTGTGGTGCCAGTGCACTCTCTGGACTCACTGCACTGCATCCCCAGTGGTGCCAGTGCACTCTCTGGACTCACTGCACTGCATCCCCAGTGTTGCCAATGCATTCTCTGGACTCAGTGCAGTGCATCGCCACTGGTGCCAGTGCACTCTCTGGACTCACTGCACTGCATCCCCAGTGGTGCCAGTGCACTCTCTGGATTCACTGCACTGCATCCCCAGTGGTGCCAGTGCACTCTCTGGACTCACTGCACTGCATTCCCTGTGGTGCCAGTGCACTCTCTGGATTCACTGCACTGCATCCCCAGTGGTGCCAGTGCACTCTCTGGACTCACTGCACTGCATCCCCAGTGGTGCCAGTGCACTCTCTGGATTCACTGCACTGCATCCCCAGTGGTGCCAGTGCACTCTCTGGACTCACTGCAGTGCATCCCCAGTGGTGCCAGTGCACTCTCTGGACTCACTGCCCTGCATCCCCAGTGGTGCCAGTGCACTCTCTGGACTCAATGCAATGCATCCCTAGTGTTGTCAGTGCACTCTCTGGACTCACTGCACTGCATCACCTGTGGTGCCAGTGCACTCTCTGGAGTCACTGCAGTGCATCGCCAGTGGTGCCAGTGCACTCTCTGGACTCACTGCACTGCATCCCCAGTGGTGCCAGTGCACTCCCTCGAGTCACTGCACTGCATCCCTAGTGGTGCCAGTGCACTCTCTGGACTCACTGCACAGCATCCCCAGTGGTGCCAGTACACTCTCTGGACTCACTGCACTGCATTCCCTGTGGTGCCAGTGCACTCTCTGGACTCACTGCAGTGCATCCCCAATGGTGCCAGTGCACTCTGCGGACTCACTGCACTGCATCCCAAGTGGTGCCAGTGAACTCTCTGGACTCACTGCACTGCATCCCCAGTGGTGCCAGTGCACTCTCTGGACTCACTGCAGTGCATCCCCAGTGGTGCCAGTGCACTCTCTGGAGTCACTGCACTGCATCCCCAGTGGTGCCAGTGAACTCTCTGGACTCACTGCAGTGCATCCCCAGTGGTGCCAGTGCACTCTCTGGACTCACTGCAGTGCATCCTCAGTGGTGCCAGTGCACTCTCTGGAGTCACTGCAGTGCATCCCCAGTGGTGCCAGTGCAGTCTCTGGACTCACTGCAGTGCATCCCCACTGGTGCCAGTGCAGTCTCTGGACTCACTGCACTGCATCCCCAGTGGTGCCAGTTCACTCTATGGACTCACTGCAGTGCATCCCCAGTGGTGCCAGTGCACTCTCTGGACTCACTGCACTGCATCCCCAGTGGTGCCAGTGCACTCTCTGGACTCACTGCACTGCATGCCCAGTGGTGCCAGTGCACTCTCTGGATTCACTGCACTGCATCCCCAGTGGTGCCAGTGCACTCTCTGGACTAACTGCACTGCATCCCCAGTGGTACCAGTGCACTCTCTGGATTCATTGCACTGCATCCCCAGTGGTGCCAGTGCACTCTCTGGACTCACTGCAGTGCATCCCTAGTGGCGCCAGTTCACTCTCTGGACTCAATGCAATGCATCCCTAGTGTTGTCAGTGCACTCTCTGGACTCACTGCACTGCATCACCTGTGGTGCCAGTGCACTCTCTGGACTCACTGCAGTGCATCCCCAGTGGTGCCAGTGCACTCTCTGGACTCACTGCAGTGCATCCGCAGTGGTGCCAGTGCACTCTCTGGACTCACTGCAGTGCATCCCCAGTGGTGCCAGTGCACTCTCTGGATTCACTGCACTGCATCCGCAGTGGTGCCAGTGCACTCTCTGGAGTCACTGCAGTGCATCCCCACTGGTGCCAGTGCAGTCTCTGGACTCACTGCACTGCATCCCCAGTGGTGCCAGTTCACTCTATGGACTCACTGCAGTGCATCCCCAGTGGTGCCAGTGCACTCTCTGGACTCACTGCACTGCATCCCCAGTGGTGCCAGTGCACTCTCTGGACTCACTGCACTGCATGCCCAGTGGTGCCAGTGCACTCTCTGGATTCACTGCACTGCATCCCCAGTGGTGCCAGTGCACTCTCTGGACTAACTGCACTGCATCCCCAGTGGTACCAGTGCACTCTCTGGATTCATTGCACTGCATCCCCAGTGGTGCCAGTGCACTCTCTGGACTCACTGCAGTGCATCCCTAGTGGCGCCAGTGCACTCTCTGGACTCAATGCAATGCATCCCTAGTGTTGTCAGTGTACTCTCTGGACTCACTGCACTGCATCACCTGTGGTGCCAGTGCACTCTCTGGACTCACTGCAGTGCATCCCCAGTGGTGCCAGTGCACTCTCTGGACTCACTGCACTGCATCCGCAGTGGTGCCAGTGCACTCTCTGGAGTCACTGCACTGCATCCCCAGTGGTGCCAGTGCACTCTCTGGACTCACTGCAGTGCATCCCCAGTGGTGCCAGTGCACGCTCTGGACTCACTGCAGTGCATCCCCAGTGGTGCCAGTGCACTCTCTGGACTCACTGCAGTGCATCCCCAGTGGTGCCAGTGCACTCTCTGGATTCACTGCACTGCATCCGCAGTGGTGCCAGTGCACTCTCTGGAGTCACTGCAGTGCATCCCCAGTGGTGCCAGTGCAGTCTCTGGACTCACTGCAGTGCATCCCCAATGGTGCCAGTGCAGTCTCTGGACTCACTGCACTGCATCCCCAGTGGTGCCAGTGCACTCTCTGGACTCACTGCACTGCATCCCCAGTGGTGCCAGTGCACTCTCTGGAGTCACTGCAGTGCATCCCCAGTGGTGCCAGTGCACTCTCTGGACTCACTGCAGTGCATCGCCAGTGGTGCCAGTGCACTCTCTGGACTCACTGCAGTGCATCGCCAGTGGTGCCAGTGCACTCTCTGGACTCACTGCACTGCATCCCCAGTGGTGCCAGTGCACTCTCTGGACTCACTGCAGTGCATCCCCTGTGGTGCCAGGGCACTCTCTGGACTCACTGCAGTGCATCCCCAGTGGTGCCAGTGCACTCTGCGGACTCACTGCTGTACATCCCCAGTGGTGCCAGTGCACTCTCTGGACTCACTGCACTGCATTCCCTGTGGTGCCAGTGCACCCTCTGGACTCACTGCAGTGCATCCGCAGTGGTGCCAGTGCACTCTCTGGACTCACTGCAGTACATCCGCAGTGGTGCCAGTGCACTCTCTGGACTCACTGCAGTGCATCCCCAGTGGTGCCAGTGTACTCTGCGGACTCACTGCTGTACATCCCCAGTGGTGCCAGTGCACTCTCTGGACTCACTGCACTGCATTCCCTGTGGTGCCAGTGCACTCTCTGGACTCACTGCAGTGCATCCGCAGTGGTGCCAATGCACTCTCTGGACTCACTGCAGTACATCCCCAGTGGTGCCAGTGCACTCTCTGGACTCACTGCAGTGCATCCTCAGTGGTGCCAGTGCACTCTATGAGGTCACTGCACTACATCCCCAGTGGTGCCAGTGCACTCTCTGGACTCACTGCACTGCATCCCCAGTGGTGCCAGTGCACTCCCTGCACTCACTGCACTGCATCCCCAGTGGTGCCAGTGCACTCTCTGGACTCACTGCACTTCATCCCCAGTGGTGCCAGTGCACTCTCTGGATTCATTGCACTGCATCACCAGTGGTGCCAGTGCACTCTCTGGACTCACTGCAGTGCATCCCCAGTGGTGCCAGTGCACTGTCTGGACTCACTGCAGTACATCCCCAGTGGTGCCAGTGCACTCTCTGGACTCACTGCACTGCATCCCCAGTGGTGCCAGGGCACTCTCTGGACTCACTGCAGTGCATCCCCAGTGGTGCCAGTGCACTCTGCGGACTCACTGCTGTACATCCCCAGTGGTGCCAGTGCACTCTCTGGACTCACTGCACTGCATCCCCAGTGGTGCCAGTGCACTCTATGAGGTCACTGCACTACATCCCCAGTGGTGCCAGTGCACTCTCTGGACTCACTGCACTGCATCCCCAGTGGTGCCAGTGCACTCCCTGCACTCACTGCACTGCATCCCCAGTGGTGCCAGTGCACTCTCTGGACTCACTGCACTTCATCCCCAGTGGTGCCAGTGCACTCTCTGGATTCATTGCACTGCATCACCAGTGGTGCCAGTGCACTCTCTGGACTCACTGCAGTGCATCCCCAGTGGTGCCAGTGCACTGTCTGGACTCACTGCAGTACATCCCCACTGGTGCCAGTGCACTCTCTGGACTCACTGCACTGCATCCCCAGTGGTGCCAGTGCACTCTCTGGACTCAATGCACTGCATCCCTAGTGGTTCCAGTGCACTCTCTGGACTCACTGCAGTGCATCGCCACTGGTGCCAGTGCACTCTCTGGACTCACTGCACTGCATCCCCAGTGGTGCCAGTGCACTCTCTGGACTCACTGCACTGCATCCCCAGTGGTGCCAGTGCACTCTATTGGCTCACTGCACTGCATCCTCAGTGGTGCCAGTGCACTCTCTGGATTCACTGCAGTGCATCCCCAGTGGTGCCAGTGCACTCTCTGGACTCACTGCACTGCATCCCCAGTGGAGCCAGTGCACTCTCTGGACTCACTGCACTGCATCCCCAGTGGTGCCAGTGCACTCTCTGGACTCACTGCACTGCATCCCCAGTGGTGCCAGTGCACTCTCTGGACTCACTGCGATGCATCCAGAGTGGTGACAGAGCACTCTCTGGACTCACTGCAGTGCATCGCCAGTGGTGACAGAGCACTCTCTGGACTCAGTGCAGTGCATCCCCAGTGGTGCCAGTGCACTCTCTGGACTCACTGCAGTGCATCGCCAGTGGTGCCAGTGCACTCTCTGGACTCACTGCACTGCATCCCCAGTGGTGCCAGTGCACTCTCTGGACTCACTGCAGTGCATCCCCTGTGGTGCCAGGGCACTCTCTGGACTCACTGCAGTGCATCCCCAGTGGTGCCAGTGCACTCTGCGGACTCACTGCTGTACATCCCCAGTGGTGCCAGTGCACTCTCTGGACTCACTGCACTGCATCCCCAGTGGTGCCAGTGCACTCTCTGGACTCACTGCAGTGCATCCGCAGTGGTGCCAGTGCACTCTCTGGACTCACTGCAGTGCATCCGCAGTGGTGCCAGTGCACTCTCTGGACTCACTGCAGTGCATCCCCAGTGGTGCTAGTGCACTCTGCGGACTCACTGCTGTACATCCCCAGTGGTTCCAGTGCACTCTCTGGACTCACGGCAGTGCATCCCCAGTGGTGCCAGTGCACTCTCTGGACTCACTGCAGTGCATCCTCAGTCGTGCCAGTGCACTCTATGGGCTCACTGCTGTACATCCCCAGTGGTGCCAGTGCACTCTCTGGAGTCACTGCAGTGCATCCCGAGTGCTGCCAGTGCACTCTCTGGACTCACTGCACTGCATCCCCAGTGGTGCCAGTGCACTCCCTGCACTCACTGCACTGTATCCCCAGTGGTGCCAGTGCACTCTCTGGACTCACTGCACTGCATCCCCAGTGGTGCCAGTGCACTCTCTGGATTCATTGCACTGCATCCCCAGTGGTGCCAGTGCACTCTCTGGACTCACTGCAGTGCATCCTCAGTGGTGCCAGTGCACTCTCTGGACTCAATGCAATGCATCCCTACTGTTGTCAGTGCACTCTCTGGACTCACTGCACTGCATCACCTGTGGTGCCAGTGCACTCTATGGACTCACTGCACTGCATTCCCAGTGGTGCCAGTGCAATCTATGGACTCACTGCACTGCATCCCCAGTGGTGCCAGTGCACTCTCTGGACTCAATGCACTGCATCCCCAGTGGTGCCAGTGCACTCTGTGTATTCACTGCACTGCATCCCTAGTGGTGCCAGTGCACTCTCTGGACTCACTGCAGTGCATCCCCAGTGGTGCCAGTGCACTCTCTGGACTCACTGCACTGCATCCCTAGTGGTGCCAGTGCACTCTCTGGACTCACTGCAGTGCATCCCCAGTGGTGCCAGTGCACTCTCTGGACTCACTGCACTGCATCCCCAGTGGTGGCAGTGCACTCTCTGGACTCACTGCACTGCATCCCCAATGGTGGCAGTGCACTCTCTGGACTCACTGCACTGCATCCCCAGTGGTGACAGTGCACTCTCTGGACTCACTGCACTGCATCCCCAATGGTGGCAGTGCACTCTCTGGACTCACTGCACTGCATCCCCAGTGGTGCCAGTGCACTCTCTGGACTCACTGCACTGCATCCCCAGTGGTGCCAGTGCACTCTCTGCACTCACTGCGCTGCATCCCCAGTGGTGCCAGTGCACTCTCTGAACTCACTGCAGTGCATTCCCAGTGGTGCCAGTGCACTCTCTGGAGTCACTGCAGTACATCACCAGTGGTGCCAGTGCACTCTCTGGACTCACTGCAGTGCATCGCCAGTGGTGCCAGTGCACTCTCTGGACTCACTGCAGTGCATCGCCAGCGGTGCCAGTGCACTCTCTGGACTCACTGCAGTGCATCCCCAGTGGTGACAGTGCACTCTCTGGACTCACTGCACGGCACCCCAGGTGGTGCCAGTGCACTCTCTGGACTCACTGCACTGCATCCCCAGTTCTGCCAGTGTACTCTCTGGAGTTACTGCTCTGCATCCCCAGTGGTGACAGTGCACTCTCTGGACTCACTGCACTGCATCCCCAGTGGTGCCAGTGCACTCTCTGGACTCACTGCAGTGCATCCCCAGTGGTGCCAGTGCACTCTCTGGACTCACTGCAGTGCATCGCCAGTGGTGCCAGTGCACTCTCTGGACTCAATGCAATGCATCCCTAATGTTGCCAGTGCACTCTCTGGATTCACTGCACGGCACCCCAGGTGGTGCCAGTGCACTCTCTGGACTCACTGCACGGCACCCCAGGTGGTGCCAGTGCACTCTCTGGACTCACTGCAGTGCATCCCCAGTGGTGCCAGTGCACTCTCTGGTCTCACTGCAGTGCATCCCCAGTGGTGCCAGTGCACTCTCTGGAGTCACTGCAGTGCATCCCCAGTGGTGCCAGTGCACTCTCTGGACTCACTGCAGTGCATCCCCAGTGGTGCCAGTGCACTCTCTGGACTCACTGCAGTGCATCCTCAGTGGTGCCAGTGCACTCTCTGGAGTAACTGCTCTGCATCCAGAGTGGTGACAGTGCACTCTGTGGACTCACTGCACTGCATCCCCAGTGGTGCCAGTGCACTCTCTGGAGTCACTGCAGTGCATCCCCAGTGGTGCCAGTGTAATCTCTGGACTCACTGCACTGCATCCCCAGTGGTGCCAGTGCACTCTCTGGACTCACTGCAGTGCATCCCCAGTGGTGCCAGTGCACTCTCTGGACTCACTGCACTGCATCCCCAGTGGTGCCAGTGCACTCTCTGGACTCAATGCAATGCATCCCTAATGTTGCCAGTTCACCCTCTGGATTCACTGCACTGCATCTCCTATGATGCCAGTGCACTCTCTGGACTCACTGCACTGCATCCCCAGTGGTGCCAGTGCACTCTCTGGACTCACTGCACTGCATCCCCAGTGGTGCCAGTGCACTCTCTGGAGTCACTGCAGTGCATCCCCAGTGGTGCCAGTGCACAGTCTGGACTCACTGCACTGCATCCCCAGTGGTGACAGTGCACTCTCTGGACTCACTGCACGGCACCCCAGGTCGTGCCAGTGCACTCTCTGGACTCACTGCAGTGCATCTCCAGTGGTGCCAGTGCACTCTCTGGACTCACTGCAGTGCATCCCCAGTGGTGCCAGTGCCGTCTCTGGACTCACTGCACTGCATCCAGAGTGGTGACAGTGCACTCTGTGGACTCACTGCAGTGCATCCCCAGTGGTGCCACTGCCCTCTCTGGACTCACTGCACTGCATCCCCAGTGGTGCCAGTGCACTCTCTGGACTCACTGCAGTGCATCCCCAGTGGTGCCAGTGCACTCTCTGGACTCACTGCACTGCATCCCCAGTGGTGCCAGTGTACTCTCTGGAGTTACTGCTCTGCATCCAGAGTGGTGACAGTGCACTCTGTGGACTTACTGCAGTGCATCCCCAGTGGTGCCAGTGCACTCTCTGGACTCACTGCAGTGCATCGCCAGTGGTGCCAGTGCACTCTCTGGACTCAATGCAATGCATCCTTAATGTTGCCAGTGCACTCTCAGGATTCACTGCACTGCATCCCCACTGGTGCCAGTGCACTCTCTCGGCTCACTGCACTGCATCCCTAGTGGTGACACTGCACTCTCTGGACTCACTGCACGGCACCCCAGGTGGTGCCAGTGCACTCTCTGGACTCACTGCAGTGCATCCCCAGTGGTGCCAGTGCACTCTCTGGACTCACTGCAGTGCATCCCCAGTGGTGCCAGTGCACTCTCTGGACTCACTGCAGTGCATCCCCAGTGGTGCCAGTGCACTCTCTGGACTCACTGCACTGCATCCCCAGTGGTGCCAGTGCACTCTCTGGACTCACTGCAGTGCATCCCCAGAGGTGCTAGTGCACTCCATTGAGTCACTGCAGTGCATCCCCAGTGGTGCCAGTGCACTCTCTGGATTCACTGCACTGCATCCCCAGTGGTGCCAGTGCACTCTCTGGACTCACTGCAGTGCATCCCCAGTGGTGCCAGTGCACTCTCTGGACTCACTGCCCTGCATCCCCAGTGGTGCCAGTGCACTCTCTGCACTCACTGCACTGCATCCCCAGTGGTGCCAGTGCACTCTCTGGACTCGCTGCACTGCATCCCCAGTAGTGCCAGTGCACTCTCTGCAATCACTGCGCTGCATCCGCAGTGGTGCCAGTGCACTCTCTGGACTCACTGCACTGCATCCCCAGTGGTGCCAGTGCACTCTCTGGAGTCACTGCACTGCATCACCAGTGGTGACAGAGCACTCTCTGGACTCACTGCAGTGCATCCCCAGTGGTGCCAGTGCACTCTATGGATTCACTGCACTGCATCCCCAGTGGTGCCAGTGCACTCTCTGGACTCACTGCATTGCATCCCCAGTGGTGCAAGTGCACTCTCTGGACTCACTGCGCTGCATCGCCAGTGGTGCCAGTGCACTCTCTGGACTCACTGCACTGCATCCCCAGTGGTGGCAGTGCACTCTCAGGAGTCACTGCACTGCATCCCCAGTGGTGCCAGTGCACTCTCTGGACTCACTGCAGTGCATCCCCAGTGGTGCCAGTGCACTCTCTGGACTCACTGCATTGCATCCCCAGTGGTGCCAGTGCACTCTCTGGACTCACTGCAGTGCATCCCCAGTGGTGCCAGTGCACTCTGCGGACTCACTGCTGTACATCCCCAGTGGAGCCAGTGCACTCTCTGGACTCACTGCACTGCATTCCCTGTGGTGCCAGTGCACTCTCTGGACTCACTGCAGTGCATCGCCAGTGGTGCCAGTGCACTATCTGGACTCACTGCACTGCATCGCCAGTGGTGCCAGTGCACTCTCTGGACTCACTGCACTGCATCCCCAGTGGTGCCAGTGCACTCTCTGGACTCACTGCACTGCATCCCCAGTGGTGCCAGTGCACTCTATGGGCTCACTGCACTACATCCCCAGTGGTGCCAGTGCACTCTCTGGAGTCACTGCAGTGCATCCTGAGTGGTGCCAGTGCACTCTCTGGACTCACTGCACTGCATCCCCAGTGGTGCCAGTGCACTCCCTGCACGCACTGCACTGCATCCCCAGTGGTGCCAGTGCACTATCTGGACTCACTGCAGTGCATCTCCAGTGGTGCCAGTGCACTCTCTGGACTCACTGCAGTGCATCCCCAATGGTGCCAGTGCACTCTGCGGACTCACTGCTGTACATCCCCAGTGGTTCCAGTGCACTCTCTGGACTCACTGCAGTGCATCCCCAGTGGTGCCAGTGCACTCTCTGGAGTCACTGCGCTGCATCCCCAGTGGTGCCAGTGCACTCTCTGGACTCACTGCAGTGCATCCTCAGTGGTGCCAGTGCACTCTATGGGCTCACTGCACTACATCCCCAGGGGTGCCAGTGCACTCTCTGGAGTCACTGCAGTGCATCCCCAGTGGTGCCAGTGCACTCTCTGGACTCACTGCACTGCATCCCCAGTGGTGCCAGTGCACTCTCTGGACTCACTGCAGTGCAACCCCAGTGGTGCCAGTGCACTCTCTGGACTCACTGCAGTGCATCCCCAGTGGTGCCAGTGCACTCTCTGGACTCAATGCAATGCATCCCTACTGTTGTCAGTGCACTCTCTGGACTCACTGCACTGCATCACCTGTGGTGCCAGTGCACTCTATGGACTCACTGCACTGCATTCCCAGTGGTGCCAGTGCACTCTCTGGACTCACTGCACTGCATCCCCAGTGGTGCCAGTGCACTCTCTGGACTCACTGCACTGCATCGCCACTGGTGCCAGTGCACTCTCTGGACTCACTGCAATGCATCCCCTGTGCTGGCAGTGCACTCTCTGGACTCACT
The DNA here is from genome assembly GCF_964211835.1 of Anser anser. Taxonomy (NCBI): domain Eukaryota; kingdom Metazoa; phylum Chordata; class Aves; order Anseriformes; family Anatidae; genus Anser; species Anser anser. Next base: position 56,779 of record NC_139731.1, read on the forward strand.
GCACTGCATCCCCAGTGGAGCCAGTGCACTCTCTGGACTCACTGCACTGCATCCCCAGTGGTGCCAGTGCACTCTCTGGACTCACTGCACTGCATCCCCAGTGGTGCCAGTGCACTCTATTGGCTCACTGCACTGCATCCTCAGTGGTGACAGTGCACTCTCTGGATTCACTGCAGTGCATCCCCAGTGGTGCCAGTGCACTCTCTGGACTCACTGCACTGCATCCCCAGTGGAGCCAGTGCACTCTCTGGACTCACTGCACTGCATTCCCAAGGTGCCAGTGCACTCTCTGGACTCACTGCACTGCATCCCCAGTGGTGCCAGTGCACTCTCTGGACTCACTGCATTGCATCCCCAGTGGTGCCAGTGCACTCTCTGGACTCACTGCACTGCATCCCCAGTGGTGCCAGTGCACTCTCTGGACTCACTGCGCTGCATCCCCAGTGGTGACAGAGCACTCTCTGGACTCACTGCAGTGCATCGCCAGTGGTGCCAGTGCACTCTCTGGACTCAGTGCAGTGCATCCCCAGTGGTGCCAGTGCACTCTCTGGACTCACTGCAGTGCATCCCCAGTGGTGCCAGTGCACTCTCTGGACTCACTGCACTGCATCCCCAGTGGTGCCAGTGCACTCTCTGGACTCACTGCAGTGCATCCCCAGTGGTGCCAGTGCACTCTCTGGACTCACTGCAGTGCATCCCATGTGGTGCCAGGGCACTCTCTGGACTCACTGCAGTGCATCCCCAGTGGTGCCAGTGCACTCTGCGGACTCACTGCTGTACATCCCCAGTGGTGCCAGTGCACTCTCTGGACTCACCGCACTGCATTCCCTGTGGTGCCAGTGCACTCTCTGGACTCACTGCAGTGCATCCGCAGTGGTGCCAGTGCACTCTCTGGACTCACTGCAGTGCATCCCCAGTGGTGCCAGTGCACTCTGCGGACTCAGTGCTGTACATCCCCAGTGGTGCCAGTGCACTCTCTGGACTCACTGCAGTGCATCCTCAGTGGTGCCAGTGCACTCTATGGGCTCACTGCACTACATCCCCAGTGGTGCCAGTGCACTCTCCGGAGTCACTGCACTGCATCCCCAGTGGTGCCAGTGCACTCCCTGCACTCACTGCACTGCATCCCCAGTGGTGGAAGTGCACTCTCTGGACTCACTGCACTGCATCCCCAGTGGTGCCAGTGCACTCTCTGGACTCACTGCACTGCATTCCCTGTGGTGCCAGTGCACTCTCTGGACTCACTGCAGTGCATCCGCAGTGGTGCCAGTGCACTCTCTGGACTCACTGAAGTGCATCCCCAGTGGTGCCAGTGCACTCTCTGGACTCACTGCAGTGCATCCGCAGTGGTGCCAGTGCACTCTCTGGACTCACTGCAGTGCATCCCCAGTGGTGCCAGTGCACTCTGCAGACTCAGTGCAGTACATCCCCAGTGGTTCCAGTGCACTCTCTGGACTCACTGCACTGCATCCCCAGTGGTGCCAGTGCAGTCTCTGGAGTCACTGCGCTGCATCCCCAGTGGTGCCAGTGCACTCTCTGGACTCAATGCACTGCATCCCCAGTGGTGCCAGTGCACTCTCTGGACTCACTGCACTGCATCTCTAGTGGTGCCAGTGCACTCTCTGGACTCACTGCAGTGCATCCCCAGTGGTGCCAGTGCACTCTGCAGACTCACTGCAGTACATCCCCAGTGGTTCCAGTGCACTCTCTGGACTCACTGCACTGCATCCCCAGTGGTGCCAGTGCAGTCTCTGGAGTCACTGCGCTGCATCCCCAGTGGTGCCAGTGCACTCTCTGGACTCAATGCACTGCATCCCCAGTGGTGCCAGTGCACTCTCTGGACTCACTGAAGTGCATCCCCAGTGGTGCCAGTGCACTCTCTGGACTCACTGCAGTGCATCCGCAGTGGTGCCAGTGCACTCTCTGGACTCACTGCAGTGCATCCCCAGTGGTGCCAGTGCACTCTGCAGACTCACTGCAGTACATCCCCAGTGGTTCCAGTGCACTCTCTGGACTCACTGCACTGCATCCCCAGTGGTGCCAGTGCACTCTCTGGACTCACTGCACTGCATCCCCAGTGGTGCCAGTGCACTCTCTGGACTCAATGCACTGCATCCCCAGTGGTGCCAGTGCACTCTCTGGACTCACTGCACTGCATCTCTAGTGGTGCCAGTGCACTCTCTGGACTCACTGCACTGCATCCCCAGTGGTTCCAGTGCACTCTCTGGACTCACTGCAGTGCATCGCCACTGGTGCCAGTGCACTCTCTGGACCCACTGCAATGCATCCCCTGTGGTGGCAGTGCACTCTCTGGACTCACTGCACTGCATCCCCAGTGGTGCCAGTGCACTCTATGGACTCACTGCACTGCATCCCCAGTGGTGCCAGTGCACTCTCTGGACTCACTGCAGTGCATCCCCAGTGGTGCCAGTGCACTCTATGGGCTCACTGCACTGCATCCCCAGTGGTGCCAGTGCACCCTCTGGACTCACTGCAGTGCATCCCCAGTGGTGCCAGTGCACTCTCTGCATTCATTGCACTGCATCCCCAGTGGTGCCAGTGCACTCTCTGGACTCACTGCCGTGCATCGCCAGTGGTGCCAGTGCACTCTCTGGACTCAATGCAATGCATCGCTAGTGTTGCCAGTGCACTCTCTGGACTCACTGCAGTGCATCCAGAGTGGTGCCAGTGCACTCTATGGACTCACTGCACTGCATTCCCAGTGGTGCCAGTGCACTCTCTGGACTCACTGCACTGCATCCCCAGTGGTGCCAGTGCACTCTCTGGACTCACTGCACTGCATCCACAGTGGTGCCAGTGCACTCTCTGGAGTCACTGCAGTGCATCCCCAGTGGTGCCAGTGCACTCTCTGGACTCACTGCACTGCATTCCCTGTGGTGCCAGTGCACTCTCTGTACTCACTGCAGTGCATCCCCAGTGGTGCCAGTGCACTCTCTGGACTCACTGCTGTGCATCCCCAGTGGTTCCAGTGCACTCTCTGGACTCACTGCAGTGCATCCCCACTGGTGCCAGTGCACTCTCTGGACTCACTGCAGTGCATCCTCAGTGGTGCCAGTGCACTCTATGGGCTCACTGCACTACATCCCCAGTGGTGCCAGTGCACTCTCTGGAGTCACTGCAGTGCATCCTGAGTGGTGCCAGTGCACTCTCTGGACTCACTGCACTGCATCCCCAGTGGTGCCAGTGCACTCCCTGCACTCACTGCACTGCATCCCCAGTGGTGCCAGTGCACTATCTGGACTCACTGCAGTGCATCTCCAGTGGTGCCAGTGCACTCTCTGGACTCACTGCAGTGCATCCCCAATGGTGCCAGTGCACTCTGCGGACTCACTGCTGTACATCCCCAGTGGTTCCAGTGCACTCTCTGGACTCACTGCAGTGCATCCCCAGTGGTGCCAGTGCACTCTCTGGAGTCACTGCGCTGCATCCCCAGTGGTGCCAGTGCACTCTCTGGACTCACTGCAGTGCATCCTCAGTGGTGCCAGTGCACTCTATGGGCTCACTGCACTACATCCCCAGTGGTGCCAGTGCACTCTCTGGAGTCACTGCAGTGCATCCCCAGTGGTGCCAGTGCACTCTCTGGACTCACTGCACTGCATCCCCAGTGGTGCCAGTGCACTCTCTGGATTCATTGCACTGCATTCCCAGTGGTGCCAGTGCACTCTCTGGACTCACTGCAGTGCATCCCCAGTGGTGCCAGTGCACTCTCTGGACTCAATGCAATGCATCCCTACTGTTGTCAGTGCACTCTCTGGACTCACTGCACTGCATCACCTGTGGTGCCAGTGCACTCTATGGACTCACTGCACTGCATTCCCAGTGGTGCCAGTGCAATCTCTGGACTCACTGCACTGCATCCCCAGTGGTGCCAGTGCACTCTCTGGACTCAATGCACTGCATCCCCAGTGGTGCCAGTGCACTCTCTGGACTCACTGAATTGCATCCCCAGTGGTGCCAGTGCACTCTCTGGACTCACTGCACTGCATTCCCTGTGGTGCCAGTGCACTCTCTGGACTCACTGCACTGCATCCCCAGTGTGCCAGTGCACTCTGTGGATTCACTGCAGTGCATCCCCAGTGGTTCCAGTGCACTCTCTGGACTCACTGCACTGCATCCCCAGTGGAGCCAGTGCACTCTCTGGACTCACTGCACTGCATCCCCAGTGGTGCCAGTGCACTCTCTGGACTCACTGCACTGCATCCCCAGTGGTGCCAGTGCACTCTATTGGCTCACTGCACTGCATCCTCAGTGGTGACAGTGCACTCTCTGGATTCACTGCAGTGCATCCCCAGTGGTGCCAGTGCACTCTCTGGACTCACTGCACTGCATCCCCAGTGGAGCCAGTGCACTCTCTGGACTCACTGCACTGCATTCCCAAGGTGCCAGTGCACTCTCTGGACTCACTGCATTGCATCCCCAGTGGTGCCAGTGCACTCTCTGGACTCACTGCACTGCATCCCCAGTGGTGCCAGTGCACTCTCTGGACTCACTGCGCTGCATCCCCAGTGGTGACAGAGCACTCTCTGGACTCACTGCAGTGCATCGCCAGTGGTGCCAGTGCACTCTCTGGACTCAGTGCAGTGCATCCCCAGTGGTGCCAGTGCACTCTCTGGACTCACTGCAGTGCATCGCCAGTGGTGCCAGTGCACTCTCTGGACTCACTGCACTGCATCCCCAGTGGTGCCAGTGCACTCTCTGGACTCACTGCAGTGCATCCCCAGTGGTGCCAGTGCACTCTCTGGACTCACTGCAGTGCATCCCCTGTGGTGCCAGGGCACTCTCTGGACTCACTGCAGTGCATCCCCAGTGGTGCCAGTGCACTCTGCGGACTCACTGCTGTACATCCCCAGTGGTGCCAGTGCACTCTCTGGACTCACTGCGCTGCATCCCCAGTGGTGCCAGTGCACTCTCTGGACTCACTGCAGTGCATCCGCAGTGCTGCCAGTGCACTCTCTGGACTCACTGCAGTGCATCCCCAGTGGTGCCAGTGCACTCTGCGGACTCAGTGCTCTACATCCCCAGTGGTTCCAGTGCACTCTCTGGACTCACTGCAGTGCATCCCCAGTGGTGCCAGTGCACTCTCTGGAGTCACTGCGCTGCATTCCCAGTGGTGCCAGTGCACTCTCTGGACTCACTGCAGTGCATCCTCAGTGGTGCCAGTGCACTCTATGGGCTCACTGCACTACATCCCCAGTGGTGCCAGTGCACTCTCTGGAGTCACTGCACTGCATCCCCAGTGGTGCCAGTGCACTCCCTGCACTCACTGCACTGCATCCCCTGTGGTGCCAGTGCACTCTCTGGACTCACTGCACTGCATCCCCAGTGGTGCCAGTGCACTCTCTGGACTCACTGCAGTGCATCCCCAGTGGTGCCAGTGCACTCTCTGGACTCACTGCACTGCATTCCCTGTGGTGCCAGTGCACTCTCTGGACTCAATGCACTGCATCCCCAGTGGTGCCAGTGCACTCTCTGGACTCACTGCACTGCATCACTAGTGGTGCCAGTGCACTCTCTGGACTCACTGCAGTGCATCCCCAGTGGTGCCAGTGCACTCTCTGGACTCACTGCACTGCATCCCCTGTGGTGCCAGCTCACTCTCTGGACTCACTGTACTGCATCCCCAAGGTGCCAGTGCACTCTCTGGACTCACTGCACTGCATCCCCAGTGGTGCCAGTGCACTCTCTGGACTCACTGCACTGCATCCCCAGTGGTGCCAGTGCACTCTCTGGACTCAATGCAATGCATCCCTACTGTTGTCAGTGCACTCTCTGGACTCACTGCACTGCATCACCTGTGGTGCCAGTGCACTCTATGGACTCACTGCACTGCATTCCCAGTGGTGCCAGTGCAATCTCTGGACTCACTGCACTGCATCCCCAGTGGTGCCAGTGCACTCTCTGGACTCACTGCACTGCATCCCCAGTGGTGCCAGTGCACTCTCTGGACTCACTGCACTGCATCTCTAGTGGTGCCAGTGCACTCTCTGGACTCACTGCACTGCATCCCCAGTGGTTCCAGTGCACTCTCTGGACTCACTGCAGTGCATCGCCAGTGGTGCCAGTGCACTCTCTGGACCCACTGCAATGCATCCCCTGTGGTGGCAGTGCACTCTCTGGACTCACTGCACTGCATCCCCAGTGGTGCCAGTGCACTCTATGGACTCACTGCACTGCATCCCCAGTGGTGCCTGTGCACTCTCTGGACTCACTGCACTGCATCCCCAGTGGTGCCAGTGCACTCTATGGGCTCACTGCACTGCATCCCCTGTGGTGCCAGTGCACTCTCTGGACTCACTACACTGCATCCCCAGTGGTGCCAGTGCACTCTCTGGATTCACTGCAGTGCATCCCCAGTGTTTCCAGTGCAATCTCTGGACTCACTGCAGTGCATCTCCAGTGGTGCCAGTGCACTCTATGGACTCACTGCACTGCATCCCCAGTGGTGCCAGTGCACTCTCTGGACTCACTGCAGTGCATCCCCAGTGGTGCCAGTGCACTCTATGGGCTCACTGCACTGCATCCCCAGTGGTGCCAGTGCACCCTCTGGACTCACTGCAGTGCATCCCCAGTGGTGCCAGTGCACTCTCTGCATTCATTGCACTGCATCCACAGTGGTGCCAGTGCACTCTCTGGACTCACTGCCGTGCATCGCCAGTGGTGCCAGTGCACTCTCTGGACTCAATGCAATGCATCGCTAGTGTTGCCAGTGCACTCTCTGGACTCACTGCAGTGCATCCAGAGTGGTGCCAGTGCACTCTCTGGACTCACTGCACTGCATCCCCAGTGGTGCCAGTGCACTCTCTGGACTCACTGCACTGCATCTACAGTGGTGCCAGTGCACTCTCTGGAGTCACTGCAGTGCATCCCCACTGGTGCCAGTGCACTCTCTGGACTCAATGCAATGCATCCCTACTGTTGTCAGTGCACTCTCTGGACTCACTGCACTGCATCACCTGTGGTGCCAGTGCACTCTATGGACTCACTGCACTGCATTCCCAGTGGTGCCAGTGCAATCTCTGGACTCACTGCACTGCATCCCCAGTGGTGCCAGTGCACTCTCTGGACTCACTGCACTGCATCCCCAGTGGTGCCAGTGCACTCTCTGGACTCACTGCACTGCATCTCTAGTGGTGCCAGTGCACTCTCTGGACTCACTGCACTGCATCCCCAGTGGTTCCAGTGCACTCTCTGGACTCACTGCAGTGCATCGCCACTGGTGCCAGTGCACTCTCTGGACCCACTGCAATGCATCCCCTGTGGTGGCAGTGCACTCTCTGGACTCACTGCACTGCATCCCCAGTGGTGCCAGTGCACTCTATGGACTCACTGCACTGCATCCCCAGTGGTGCCTGTGCACTCTCTGGACTCACTGCACTGCATCCCCAGTGGTGCCAGTGCACTCTATGGGCTCACTGCACTGCATCCCCTGTGGTGCCAGTGCACTCTCTGGACTCACTACACTGCATCCCCAGTGGTGCCAGTGCACTCTCTGGATTCACTGCAGTGCATCCCCAGTGTTTCCAGTGCAATCTCTGGACTCACTGCAGTGCATCTCCAGTGGTGCCAGTGCACTCTATGGACTCACTGCACTGCATCCCCAGTGGTGCCAGTGCACTCTCTGGACTCACTGCAGTGCATCCCCAGTGGTGCCAGTGCACTCTATGGGCTCACTGCACTGCATCCCCAGTGGTGCCAGTGCACCCTCTGGACTCACTGCAGTGCATCCCCAGTGGTGCCAGTGCACTCTCTGCATTCATTGCACTGCATCCCCAGTGGTGCCAGTGCACTCTCTGGACTCACTGCCGTGCATCGCCAGTGGTGCCAGTGCACTCTCTGGACTCAATGCAATGCATCGCTAGTGTTGCCAGTGCACTCTCTGGACTCACTGCAGTGCATCCAGAGTGGTGCCAGTGCACTCTATGGACTCACTGCACTGCATTCCCAGTGGTGCCAGTGCACTCTCTGGACTCACTGCACTGCATCCCCAGTGGTGCCAGTGCACTCTCTGGACTCACTGCACTGCATCCACAGTGGTGCCAGTGCACTCTCTGGAGTCACTGCAGTGCATCCCCAGTGGTGCCAGTGCAGTCTCTGGACTCACTGCACTGCATTCCCTGTGGTGCCAGTGCACTCTCTGGACTCACTGCAGTGCATCCGCAGTGGTGCCAGTGCACTCTCTGGACTCACTGAAGTGCATCCCCAGTGGTGCCAGTGCACTCTCTGGACTCACTGCAGTGCATCCGCAGTGGTGCCAGTGCACTCTCTGGACTCACTGCAGTGCATCCCCAGTGGTGACAGTGCACTCTCTGGAGTCACTGCACTGCATCCCCAGTGCTGCCAGTGCACTCTCTGGAGTTACTGCTCTGCATCCCCAGTGGTGACAGTGCACTCTGTGGACTCACTGCACTGCATCACCAGTTGTGCCAGTGCACTCTCTGGACTCACTGCAGTGCATCCCCAGTGGTGACAGTGCACTCTCTGGAGTCACTGCACTGCATCCCCAGTGCTGCCAGTGCACTCTCTGGAGTTACTGCTCTGCATCCCCAGTGGTGAAAGTGCACTCTGTGGACTCACTGCACTGCATCGCCAGTGGTGCCAGTGCACTCTCTGAACTCACTGCACTGCATCCCCAGTGGTGACAGTGCACTCTCTGGACTCACTGCACGGCACCCCAGGTGGTGCCAGTGCACTCTCTGGACTCACTGCAGTGCATCCCCAGTGGTGCCAGTGCACTCTCTGGACTCACTGCACTGCATCCCCAGTGCTGCCAGTGCACTCTCTGGAGTTACTGCTCTGCATCCCCAGTGGTGACAGTGCACTCTGTGGACTCACTGCACTGCATCCCCAGTGGTGCCAGTGCACTCTCTGGACTCACTGCAGTGTATCCCCAGTGGTGCCAGTGCACTCTCTGGACTCACTGCAGTGCATCCCCAGTGGTGCCAGTGCACTCTCTGGACTCAATGCAATGCATCCCTACTGTTGTCAGTGCACTCTCTGGACTCACTGCACTGCATCACCTGTGGTGTCAGTGCACTCTCTGGACTCACTGCACTGCATCCCCAGTGGTGCCAGTGCACTCTCTGGACTCACTGCACTGCATCCCCAGTGGTGCCAGTGCACTCTCTGGACTCAATGCACTGCATCCCCAGTGGTGCCAGTGCACTCTCTGGACTCACTGCACTGCATCACCTGTGGTGCCAGTGCACTCTCTGGACTCACTGCAGTGCATCCCCAGTGGTGGCAGTGCACTCTCTGGACTCACTGCACTGCATCCCCTGTGGTGCCAGTGCACTCTCTGGACTCACTGTACTGCATCCCCAAGGTGCCAGTGCACTCTCTGGACTCACTGCACTGCATCCCCAGTGGTGCCAGTGCACTCTCTGGACTCACTGCAGTGCATCCCCAGTGGTGCCAGTGCACTCTCTGGACTCAATGCAATGCATCCCTACTGTTGTCAGTGCACTCTCTGGACTCACTGCACTGCATCACCTGTGGTGCCAGTGCACTCTATGGACTCACTGCACTGCATTCCCAGTGGTGCCAGTGCAATCTCTGGACTCACTGCACTGCATCCCCAGTGGTGCCAGTGCACTCTCTGGACTCACTGCACTGCATCCCCAGTGGTGCCAGTGCACTCTCTGGACTCACTGCACTGCATCCCCAGTGGTTCCAGTGCACTCTCTGGACTCACCGCACTGCATCCCCAGTGGTGCCAGTGCACTCTCTGGACTCACTGCACTGCATCCACAGTGGTGCCAGTGCAGTCTCTGGACTCACTGCACTGCATTCCCTGTGGTGCCAGTGCACTCTCTGGACTCACTGCACTGCATCCGCAGTGGTGCCAGTGCACTCTCTGGACTCACTGAAGTGCATCCCCAGTGGTGCCAGTGCACTCTCTGGACTCACTGCAGTGCATCCGCAGTGGTGCCAGTGCACTCTCTGGACTCACTGCAGTGCATCCCCAGTGGTGCCAGTGCACTCTGCAGACTCACTGCAGTACATCCCCAGTGGTTCCAGTGCACTCTCTGGACTCACTGCACTGCATCCCCAGTGGTGCCAGTGCACTCTCTGGAGTCACTGCGCTGCATCCCCAGTGGTGCCAGTGCACTCTCTGGACTCAATGCACTGCATCCCCTGTGGTGCCAGTGCACTCTCTGGACTCACTGCAGTGTATCCCCAGTGGTGCCAGTGCACTCTCTGGACTCACTGCAGTGCATCCGCAGTGGTGCCAGTGCACTCTCTGGACTCACTGAAGTGCATCCCCAGTGGTGCCAGTGCACTCTCTGGACTCACTGCAGTGCATCCCCAGTGGTGGCAGTGCACTCTCTGGACTCACTGCACTGCATCCCCAGTGGTGCCAGTGCACTCTCTGGACTCACTGCACTGCATTTTAAGTAGTGCCAGTGCAGTCTCTATAGTCACTGCAGTGCATCCCCAGTGGTGCCAGTGCAATCTCTGGACTCACCGGGGTACATCCCGAGTGGTGCCAGTGCACTCTCTGGACTCACTGCAGTGCATCCCCAGTGGTGCCAGTGCACTCTGCAGACTCACTGCAGTACATCCCCAGTGGTTCCAGTGCACTCTCTGGACTCACTGCACTGCATCCCCAGTGGTGCCAGTGCACTCTCTGGAGTCACTGCGCTGCATCCCCAGTGGTGCCAGTGCACTCTCTGGACTCACTGCAGTGCATCCGCAGTGGTGCCAGTGCACTCTCTGGACTCACTGAAGTGCATCCCCAGTGGTGCCAGTGCACTCTCTGGACTCACTGCAGTGCATCCCCAGTGGTGCCAGTGCACTCTCTGGACTCACTGCAGTGCATCCGCAGTGGTGCCAGTGCACTCTCTGGACTCACTGAAGTGCATCCCCAGTGGTGCCAGTGCACTCTCTTGACTCACTGCAGTGCATCCCCAGTGGTGGCAGTGCACTCTCTGGACTCACTGCACTGCATCCCCAGTGGTGCCAGTGCACTCTCTGGACTCACTGCACTGCATTTTAAGTAGTGCCAGTGCAGTCTCTATAGTCACTGCAGTGCATCCCCAGTGGTGCCAGTGCAATCTCTGGACTCACCGGGGTACATCCCGAGTGGTGCCAGTGCACTCTCTGGACTCACTGCGCTGCATCGCCAGTGGTGCCAGTGCACTCTCTGGACTCACTGCACTGCATCCCCAGTGGTGGCAGTGCACTCTCTGCACTCACTGCGCTGCATCCCCAGTGGTTCCAGTGCACTCTCTGGACTCACTGCAGTGCATTCCCAGTGGTGCCAGTGCACTCTCTGGAGTCACTGCAGTGCATCGCCAGTGGTGCCAGTGCACTCTCTGGACTCACTGCAGTGCATCCCCAGTGGTGACAGTGCACTCTCTGGACTCACTGCACGGCACCCCAGGTGGTGCCAGTGCACTCTCTGGACTCACTGCAGTGCATCCCCAGTGGTGCCAGTGCACTCTCTGGACTCACTGCACTGCATCCCAAGTGGTGCCAGTGCACTCTCTGGAGTTACTGCTCTGCATCCCCAGTGGTGACAGTGCACTCTGTGGACTCACTGCACTGCATCCCCAGTGGTGCCAGTGCACTCTCTGGACTCACTGCAGTGCATCCCCAGTGGTGCCAGTGCACTCTCTGGACTCACTGCAGTGCATCCCCAGTGGTGCCAGTGCACTCTCTGGACTCAATGCAATGCATCCCTACTGTTGTCAGTGCACTCTCTGGACTCACTGCACTGCATCACCTGTGGTGCCAGTGCACTCTATGGACTCACTGCACTGCATTCCCAGTGGTGCCAGCTCAATCTCTGGACTCACTGCACTGCATCCCCAGTGGTGCCAGTGCACTCTCTGGACTCACTGCACTGCATCCCCAGTGGTGCCAGTGCACTCTCTGGACTCACTGCAGTGCATCCCCAGTGGTGCCAGTTCACTCTCTGGAGTCACTGCACTGCATCCACAGTGGTGCCAGTGCACTCTCTGGACTCACTGCAGTGCATCCCCAGTGGTGCCAGTGCACTCTCTGGAGTTACTGCTCTGCATCCAGAGTGGTGACAGTGCACTCTGTGGACTCACTGCACTGCATCCCCAGTGCTGCCAGTGCACTCTCTGGAGTCACTGCAGTGCATCCCCAGTGGTGCCAGTGTAATCTCTGGACTCACTGCACTGCATCCCCAGTGGTGCCAGTGCACTCTCTGGACTCACTGCAGTGCATCCCCAGTGGTGCCAGTGCACTCTCTGGACTCACTGCACTGCATCGCCAGTGGTGCCAGTGCACTCTCTGGACTCAATGCAACGCATCCCTAATGTTGCCAGTTCACCCTCTGGATTCACTGCACTTCATCCCCAGTGGTGCCAGTGCACTCTCTGGACTCACTGCACTGCATCCCCAGTGGTGCCAGTGCACTCTCTGGACTCACTGCAGTGCATCCCCAGTGGTGCCAGTGCACTCTCTGGACTCACTGCAGTGCATCGCCAGTGGTGCCAGTGCACTCTCTGGACTCACTGCACTGCATCCCCAGTGGTGCCAGTGCACTCTCTGGACTCACTGCACTGCATCCCCAGTGGTGCCAGTGCACTCTCTGGACTCACTGCACTGCACCCCAGGTGGTGCCAGTGCACTCTCTGGACTCACTGCAGTGCATCCCCAGTGGTGCCAGTGCACTCTCTGGACTCACTGCAGTGCATCCCCAGTGGTGCCAGTGCACTCTCTGGACTCACTGCACTGCATCCCCAGTGGTGCCAGTGCGCTCTCTGGACTCACTGCACTGCATCCCCAGTGGTGCCAGTGCACTCTCTGGACTCACTGCAGTGCATCCCCAGTGGTGCCAGTGCACTCTCTGGAGTTACTGCTCTGCATCCAGAGTGGTGACAGTGCACTCTGTGGACTCACTGCACTGCATCCCCAGTGGTGCCAGTGCACTCTCTGGAGTCACAGCAGTGCATCCCCAGTGGTGCCAGTGTAATCTCTGGACTCACTGCACTGCATCCCCAGTGGTGCCAGTGCACTCTCTGGACTCACTGCACTGCATCCCCACTGGTGCCAGTGCACTCTCTGGACTCACTGCACTGCATCCCCAGTGGTGACAGTGCACTCTCTGGACTCACTGCACGGCACCCCAGGTGGTGCCAGTGCACTCTCTGGACTCACTGCAGTGCATCTCCAGTGGTGCCAGTGCACTCTCTGGAGTCACTGCACTGCATCCCCAGTGGTGCCAGTGCACTCTCTGGAGTCACTGCGCTGCATCCCCAGTGGTGCCAGTGCACTCTCTGCACTCACTGCACTGCATTTTAAGTAGTGCCAGTGCAGTCTCTGGACTCACTGCAGTGCATCCCCAGTGGTGCCAGTGCACTCTCTGGACTCACTGCACTGCATCCCCAGTTGTGCCAGTGCACTCTCTGGAGTTACTGCTCTGCATCCAGATTGGTGACAGTGCACTCTGTGGACTCACTGCACTGCATCCCCAGTGGTGCCAGTGCACTCTCTGGACTCAGTGCACTGCATCCCCTGAGGTGCCAGTGCACTCTATTGAGTCACTGCAGTGCATCCCCAGTGGTGCCAGTGCACTCTCTGGACTCACTGCAGTGCATCCCCAGTGGTGCCAGTGCACTCTCTGGACTCACTGCACTGCATCCCCAGTGCTGCCAGTGCACTCTCTGGAGTTACTGCTCTGCATCCCCAGTGGTGTCAGTGCACTCTGTGGACTCACTGCAGTGCATCCCCAGTGGTGCCAGTGCACTCTCTGGACTCACTGCAGTGCATCCCCAGTGGTGCCAGTGCACTCTCTGGACTCACTGCAGTGCATCCCCAGTGGTGCCAGTGCACTCTCTGGACTCAATGCAATGCATCCCTACTGTTGTCAGTGCACTCTCTGGACTCACTGCACTGCATCACCTGTGGTGCCAGTGCACTCTATGGACTCACTGCACTGCATTCCCAGTGGTGCCAGTGCAATCTCTGGACTCACTGCACTGCATCCCCAGTGGTACCAGTGCACTCTCTGGACTCACTGCACTGCATCCCCAGTGGTGCCAGTGCACTCTCTGGACTCAATGCACTGCATCCCCAGTGGTGCCAGTGCACTCTCTGGACTCACTGCAGTTTATCCCCAGTGGTGCCAGTGAACTCTCTGGAGTCACTGCACTGCATCCCCAGTGGTGCCAGTGCACTCTCTGGACTCACTGCAGTGCATCACCTGTGGTGCCAGTGCACTCTATGGACTCACTGCACTGCATTCCCAGTGGTGCCAGTGCACTCTGTGGACTCACTGCACTGCATCCCCAGTGGTGCCAGTGCACTCTCTGGAGTCACTGCAGTGCATCCCCAGTGGTGCCAGTGTAATCTCTGGACTCACTGCACTGCATCCCCAGTGGTGCCAGTGGACTCTCTGGACTCACTGCAGTGCATCCCCAGTGGTGCCAGTGCACTCTCTGGACTCACTGCACTGCATCGCCAGTGGTGCCAGTGCACTCTCTGGACTCAATGCAACGCATCCCTAATGTTGCCAGTTCACCCTCTGGATTCACTGCACTGCATCCCCAGTGGTGCCAGTGCACTCTCTGGACTCACTGCACTGCATCCCCAGTGGTGCCAGTGCACTCTCTGGACTCACTGCAGTGCATCCCCAGTGGTGCCAGTGCACTCTCTGGACTCACTGCAGTGCATCGCCAGTGGTGCCAGTGCACTCTCTGGACTCAATGCAATGCATCCCTAATGTTGCCAGTGCACTCTCTGGATTCACTGCACTGCATCCCCACTGGTGCCAGTGCACTCTCTGGACTCACTGCACTGCATCCCCAGTGGTGCCAGTGCACTCTCTGGACTCACTGCACTGCACCCCAGGTGGTGCCAGTGCACTCTCTGGACTCACTGCAGTGCATCTCCAGTGGTGCCAGTGCACTCTCTGGACTCACTGCAGTGCATCCCCAGTGGTGCCAGTGCACTCTCTGGACTCACTGCAGTGCATCCCCAGTGGTGCCAGTGCACTCTCTGGACTCACTGCACTGCATCCCCAGTGGTGCCAGTGCGCTCTCTGGACTCACTGCAGTGCATCCCCAGTGGTGCCAGTGCACTCTCTGGACTCACTGCAGTGCATCCCCAGTGGTGCCAGTGCACTCTCTGGAGTTACTGCTCTGCATCCAGAGTGGTGACAGTGCACTCTGTGGACTCACTGCACTGCATCCCCAGTGGTGCCAGTGCACTCTCTGGAGTCACAGCAGTGCATCCCCAGTGGTGCCAGTGTAATCTCTGGACTCACTGCACTGCATCCCCAGTGGTGCCAGTGCACTCTCTGGACTCACTGCACTGCATCCCCACTGGTGCCAGTGCACTCTCTGGACTCACTGCACTGCATCCCCAGTGGTGACAGTGCACTCTCTGGACTCACTGCACGGCACCCCAGGTGGTGCCAGTGCACTCTCTGGACTCACTGCAGTGCATCTCCAGTGGTGCCAGTGCACTCTCTGGAGTCACTGCACTGCATCCCCAGTGGTGCCAGTGCACTCTCTGGAGTCACTGCGCTGCATCCCCAGTGGTGCCAGTGCACTCTCTGCACTCACTGCACTGCATTTTAAGTAGTGCCAGTGCAGTCTCTGGACTCACTGCAGTGCATCCCCAGTGGTGCCAGTGCACTCTCTGGACTCACTGCACTGCATCCCCAGTTGTGCCAGTGCACTCTCTGGAGTTACTGCTCTGCATCCAGATTGGTGACAGTGCACTCTGTGGACTCACTGCACTGCATCCCCAGTGGTGCCAGTGCACTCTCTGGACTCAGTGCACTGCATCCCCTGAGGTGCCAGTGCACTCTATTGAGTCACTGCAGTGCATCCCCAGTGGTGCCAGTGCACTCTCTGGACTCACTGCAGTGCATCCCCAGTGGTGCCAGTGCACTCTCTGGACTCACTGCACTGCATCCCCAGTGCTGCCAGTGCACTCTCTGGAGTTACTGCTCTGCATCCCCAGTGGTGACAGTGCACTCTGTGGACTCACTGCACTGCATCCCCAGTGGTGCCAGTGCACTCTCTGGACTCACTGCAGTGCATCCCCAGTGGTGCCAGTGCACTCTCTGGACTCACTGCAGTGCATCCCCAGTGGTGCCAGTGCACTCTCTGGACTCAATGCAATGCATCCCTACTGTTGTCAGTGCAGTCTCTGGACTCACTGCACTGCATCACCTGTGGTGCCAGTGCACTCTATGGACTCACTGCACTGCATTCCCAGTGGTGCCAGTGCAATCTCTGGACTCACTGCACTGCATCCCCAGTGGTACCAGTGCACTCTCTGGACTCACTGCACTGCATCCCCAGTGGTGCCAGTGCACTCTCTGGACTCAATGCACTGCATCCCCAGTGGTGCCAGTGCACTCTCTGGACTCACTGCAGTTTATCCCCAGTGGTGCCAGTGAACTCTCTGGAGTCACTGCACTGCATCCCCAGTGGTGCCAGTGCACTCTCTGGACTCACTGCAGTGCATCCCCAGTGGTGCCAGTGCACTCTTTGGAGTTACTGCTCTGCATCCAGAGTGGTGGCAGTGCACTCTGTGGACTCACTGCACTGCATCCCCAGTGGTGCCAGTGCACTCTCTGGAGTCACTGCAGTGCATCCCCAGTGGTGCCAGTGTAATCTCTGGACTCACTGCACTGCATCCCCAGTGGTGCCAGTGCACTCTCTGGACTCACTGCAGTGCATCCCCAGTGGTGCCAGTGCACTCTCTGGACTCACTGCACTGCATCGCCAGTGGTGCCAGTGCACTCTCTGGACTCAATGCAACGCATCCCTAATGTTGCCAGTTCACCCTCTGGATTCACTGCACTGCATCCCCAGTGGTGCCAGTGCACTCTCTGGACTCACTGCAGTGCATCCCCAGTGGTGCCAGTGCACTCTCTGGACTCACTGCAGTGCATCGCCAGTGGTGCCAGTGCACTCTCTGGACTCAATGCAATGCATCCCTAATGTTGCCAGTGCACTCTCTGGATTCACTGCACTGCATCCCCACTGGTGCCAGTGCACTCTCTGGACTCACTGCACTGCATCCCCAGTGGTGCCAGTGCACTCTCTGGACTCACTGCACTGCACCCCAGGTGGTGCCAGTGCACTCTCTGGACTCACTGCAGTGCATCTCCAGTGGTGCCAGTGCACTCTCTGGACTCACTGTAGTGCATCCCCAGTGGTGCCAGTGCACTCTCTGGACTCACTGCAGTGCATCCCCAGTGGTGCCAGTGCACTCTCTGGACTCACTGCACTGCATCCCCAGTGGTGCCAGTGCGCTCTCTGGACTCACTGCAGTGCATCCCCAGTGGTGCCAGTGCACTCTCTGGACTCACTGCAGTGCATCCCCAGTGGTGCCAGTGCACTCTCTGGAGTTACTGCTCTGCATCCAGAGTGGTGACAGTGCACTCTGTGGACTCACTGCACTGCATCCCCAGTGGTGCCAGTGCACTCTCTGGAGTCACAGCAGTGCATCCCCAGTGGTGCCAGTGTAATCTCTGGTCTCACTGCACTGCATCCCCAGTGGTGCCAGTGCACTCTCTGGACTCACTGCACTGCATCCCCACTGGTGCCAGTGCACTCTCTGGACTCACTGCACTGCATCCCCAGTGGTGACAGTGCACTCTCTGGACTCACTGCACGGCACCCCAGGTGGTGCCAGTGCACTCTCTGGACTCACTGCAGTGCATCTCCAGTGGTGCCAGTGCACTCTCTGGAGTCACTGCACTGCATCCCCAGTGGTGCCAGTGCACTCTCTGGAGTCACTGCGCTGCATCCCCAGTGGTGCCAGTGCACTCTCTGCACTCACTGCACTGCATTTTATGTAGTGCCAGTGCAGTCTCTGGACTCACTGCAGTGCATCCCCAGTGGTGCCAGTGCACTCTCTGGACTCACTGCACTGCATCCCCAGTTGTGCCAGTGCACTCTCTGGAGTTACTGCTCTGCATCCAGACTGGTGACAGTGCACTCTGTGGACTCACTGCACTGCATCCCCAGTGGTGCCAGTGCACTCTCTGGACTCACTGCACTGCATCCCCTGAGGTGCCAGTGCACTCTATTGAGTCACTGCAGTGCATCCCCAGTGGTGCCAGTGCACTCTCTGGACTCACTGCCCTGCATCCCCAGTGGTGCCAGTGCACTCTCTGGACTCACTGCACTGCATCCCCAGTGGTGCCAGTGCACTCTCTGGACTCACTGCACTGCATCCCAAGTAGTGCCAGTGCACTCTCTGCACTCACTGCGCTGCATCCCCAGTGGTGCCAGTGCACTCTCTGGACTCACTGCACTGCATCCCCAGTGGTGCCAGTGCACTCTCTGGACTCACTGCACTGCATCCCCAGTTGTGCCAGTGCACTCTCTGGAGTTACTGCTCTGCATCCAGATTGGTGACAGTGCACTCTGTGGACTCACTGCACTGCATCCCCAGTGGTGCCAGTGCACTCTCTAGACTCAGTGCACTGCATCCCCTGAGGTGCCAGTGCACTCTATTGAGTCACTGCAGTGCATCCCCAGTGGTGCCAGAGCACTCTCTGGACTCACTGCAGTGCATCCCCAGTGGTGCCAGTGCACTCTCTGGACTCACTGCACTGCATCCACAGTGCTGCCAGTGCACTCTCTGGAGTTACTGCTCTGCATCCCCAGTGGTGACAGTGCACTCTGTGGACTCACTGCACTGCATCCCCAGTGGTGCCAGTGCACTCTCTGGACTCACTGCAGTGCATCCCCAGTGGTGCCAGTGCACTCTCTGGACTCACTGCAGTGCATCCCCAGTGGTGCCAGTGCACTCTCTGGACTCAATGCAAAGCATCCCTACTGTTGTCAGTGCACTCTCTGGACTCACTGCACTGCATCACCTGTGGTGCCAGTGCACTCTATGGACTCACTGCACTGCATTCCCAGTGGTGCCAGTGCAATCTCTGGACTCACTGCACTGCATCCCCAGTGGTACCAGTGCACTCTCTGGACTCACTGCACTGCATCCCCAGTGGTGCCAGTGCACTCTCTGGACTCAATGCACTGCATCCCCAGTGGTGCCAGTGCACTCTCTGGACTCACTGCAGTTTATCCCCAGTGGTGCCAGTGAACTCTCTGGAGTCACTGCACTGCATCCCCAGTGGTGCCAGTGCACTCTCTGGACTCACTGCAGTGCATCCCCAGTGGTGCCAGTGCACTCTCTGGAGTTACTGCTCTGCATCCAGAGTGGTGGCAGTGCACTCTGTGGACTCACTGCACTGCATCCCCAGTGGTGCCAGTGCACTCTCTGGAGTCACTGCAGTGCATCCCCAGTGGTGCCAGTGTAATCTCTGGACTCACTGCACTGCATCCCCAGTGGTGCCAGTGCACTCTCTGGACTCACTGCAGTGCATCCCCAGTGGTGCCAGTGCACTCTCTGGACTCACTGCACTGCATCCCCAGTGGTGCCAGTGCACTCTCTGGACTCAATGCAACGCATCCCTAATGTTGCCAATTCACCCTCTGGATTCACTGCACTGCATCCCCAGTGGTGCCAGTGCACTCTCTGGACTCACTGCACTGCATCCCCAGTGGTGCCAGTGCACTCTCTGGACTCACTGCAGTGCATCCCCAGTGGTGCCAGTGCACTCTCTGGACTCACTGCAGTGCATCGCCAGTGGTGCCAGTGCACTCTCTGGACTCAATGCAATGCATCCCTAATGTTGCCAGTGCACTCTCTGGATTCACTGCACTGCATCCCCACTGGTGCCAGTGCACTCTCTGGACTCACTGCACTGCATCCCCAGTGGTGCCAGTGCACTCTCTGGACTCACTGCACTGCACCCCAGGTGGTGCCAGTGCACTCTCTGGACTCACTGCAGTGCATCTCCAGTGGTGCCAGTGCACTCTCTGGACTCACTGCAGTGCATCCCCAGTGGTGCCAGTGCACTCTCTGGACTCACTGCAGTGCATCCCCAGTGGTGCCAGTGCACTCTCTGGACTCACTGCACTGCATCCCCAGTGGTGCCAGTGCGCTCTCTGGACTCACTGCAGTGCATCCCCAGTGGTGCCAGTGCACTCTCTGGACTCACTGCAGTGCATCCCCAGTGGTGCCAGTGCACTCTCTGGAGTTACTGCTCTGCATCCAGAGTGGTGACAGTGCACTCTGTGGACTCACTGCACTGCATCCCCAGTGGTGCCAGTGCACTCTCTGGAGTCACAGCAGTGCATCCCCAGTGGTGCCAGTGTAATCTCTGGTCTCACTGCACTGCATCCCCAGTGGTGCCAGTGCACTCTCTGGACTCACTGCACTGCATCCCCACTGGTGCCAGTGCACTCTCTGGACTCACTGCACTGCATCCCCAGTGGTGACAGTGCACTCTCTGGACTCACTGCACGGCACCCCAGGTGGTGCCAGTGCACTCTCTGGACTCACTGCAGTGCATCTCCAGTGGTGCCAGTGCACTCTCTGGAGTCACTGCACTGCATCCCCAGTGGTGCCAGTGCACTCTCTGGAGTCACTGCGCTGCATCCCCAGTGGTGCCAGTGCACTCTCTGCACTCACTGCACTGCATTTTATGTAGTGCCAGTGCAGTCTCTGGACTCACTGCAGTGCATCCCCAGTGGTGCCAGTGCACTCTCTGGACTCACTGCACTGCATCCCCAGTTGTGCCAGTGCACTCTCTGGAGTTACTGCTCTGCATCCAGACTGGTGACAGTGCACTCTGTGGACTCACTGCACTGCATCCCCAGTGGTGCCAGTGCACTCTCTGGACTCACTGCACTGCATCCCCTGAGGTGCCAGTGCACTCTATTGAGTCACTGCAGTGCATCCCCAGTGGTGCCAGTGCACTCTCTGGATTCACTGCACTGCATCCCCAGTAGTGCCAGTGCACTCTCTGGACTCACTGCCCTGCATCCCCAGTGGTGCCAGTGCACTCTCTGGACTCACTGCACTGCATCCCCAGTGGTGCCAGTGCACTCTCTGGACTCACTGCACTGCATCCCAAGTAGTGCCAGTGCACTCTCTGCACTCACTGCGCTGCATCCCCAGTGGTGCCAGTGCACTCTCTGGACTCACTGCACTGCATCCCCAGTGGTGCCAGTGCACTCTCTGGAGTCACTGCGCTGCATCCCCAGTGGTGCCAGTGCACTCTCTGGAGTCACTGCGCTGCATCACCAGTGGTGCCAGTGCACTCTCTGGACTCACTGCAGTGCATCGCCAGTGGTGCCAGTGCACTCTATGGACTCAATGCAGTGCATTACGAGCAGTGCCAGTGCACTCTCTGGACTCACTGCAATGCATCCCTAGTGTTGCCAGTACACTCTCTGGACTCACTGCACTGCATTCCCAAGGTGCCAGTGCACTCTCTGGATTCACTGCACTGCATCCCCAGTGGTGCAAGTGCACTCTCTGGACTCACTGCACTGCATCCCCAGTGGTGCCAGTGCACTCTCTGGAGTCACTGCAGTGCATCCCCAGTGGTGCCAGTGCACTCTCTGGACTCTCTGCGCTGCATCCCCAAGGTGCCAGTGCACTCTCTGGACTCACTGCACTGCATCCCCAGTGGTGCCAGTGCACTCTCTTGAGTCACTGCAGTGCATCCCCAGTGGTGCCAGTGCACTCTCTGGACTCACTGCACTGCATCCCCAGTGGTGCCAGTGCAGTCTCTGGATTCACTGCACTGCATCCCCAGTGGTGCCAGTCACTCTCTGGACTCACTGCACTGCATGCTCAGTCGTGCCAGTGCACTCTCTGGAGTCACTGCAGTGCATCCCCAGTGGTGCCAGTGCACTCTCTGCACTCACTGCGCTGCATCCCCAGTGGTGCCAGTGCACTCTCTGGACTCACTGCACTGCATCTCCTATGATGCCAGTGCACTCTCTGGACTCACTGCAGTGCATCCCCAGTGGTGCCAGTGCACTCTCTGGAGTCACTGCGCTGCATCCCCAGTGGTGCCAGTGCACTCTCTGGACTCACTGCAGTGCATCCTCAGTTGTGGCAGTGCACTCTATGGGCTCACTGCACTACATCCCCAGTGGTGCCAGTGCACTCTCTGGAGTCACTGCAGTGCATCCCGAGTGGTGCCAGTGCACTCTCTGGACTCACTGCGCTGCATCCCCAGTGGTGCCAGTGCACTCTCTGGACTCACTGCATTGCATCCCCAGTGGTGCCAGTGCACTCTCTGGACTCACTGCACTGCATCCCCAGTGGTGCCAGTGCACTCTCTGGATTCATTGCACTGCATCACCAGTGGTGCCAGTGCACTCTCTGGACTCACTGCAGTGCATCCCCAGTGGTGCCAGTGCACTCTCTGGACTCAATGCAATGCATCCCTACTTTTGTCAGTGCACTCTCTGGACTCACTGCACTGCATCACCTGTGGTGCCAGTGCACTCTATGGACTCACTGCACTGCATTCCCAGTGGTGCCAGTGCAATCTCTGGACTCACTGCACTGCATCCCCAGTGGTGCCAGTGCACTCTCTGGACTCAATGCACTGCATCCCCAGTGGTGCCAGTGCACTCTCTGGACTCACTGCACTGCATCTCTAGTGGTGCCAGTGCACTCTCTGGACTCACTGCACTGCATCCCCAGTGGTGCCAGTGCACTCTCTGGACTCACTGCACTGCATTCCCTGTGGTGCCAGTGCACTCTCTGGACTCACTGCACTGCATTCCCTGTGGTGCCAGTGCACTCTCTGGACTCACTGCACTGCATCCCCAGTGTGCCAGTGCACTCTCTGGATTCACTGCAGTGCATCCCCAGTGGTTCCAGTGCACTCTCTGGACTCACTGCAGTGCATCGCCACTGGTGCCAGTGCACTCTCTGGACCCACTGCAATGCATCCCCTGTGGTGGCAGTGCACTCTCTGGACTCACTGCACTGCATCCCCAGTGGTGCCAGTGCACTCTATGGACTCACTGCACTGCATCCCCAGTGGTGCCAGTGCACTGTCTGGACTCACTGCAGTGCATCCCCAGTGGTGCCAGTGCACTCTCTGGACTCACTGCACTGCATGCCCAGTGGTGCCAGTGCACTCTCTGGACTCACTGCAGTGCATCTCCAGTGGTGCCAGTGCACTCTCTGGACTCACTGCACTGCATCCCCAGTGGTGCCAGTGCACTCTCTGGACTCACTGCACTGCATCCCCAGTGGTGCCAGTGCACTGTCTGGACTCACTGCAGTGCATCCCCAGTGGTGCCAGTGCACTCTCTGGACTCACTGCACTGCATTCCCTGTGGTGCCAGTGCACTCTCTGGACTCACTGCAGTGCATCCGCAGTGGTGCCAGTGCACTCTCTGGACTCACTGCAGTGCATCCCCAGTGGTGCCAGTGCACTCTGCAGACTCACTGCAGTACATCCCCTGTGGTGCCAGTGCACTCTCTGGACTCACTGCAGTGCATCCAGAGTGGTGCCAGTGCACTCTCTGGACTCACTGCAGTGCATCCAGAGTGGTGCCAGTGCACTCTCTGGACTCACTGCACTGCATCCCCAGTGGTGCCAGTGCACTCTCTGGACTCACTGCACTGCATCCCCAGTGGTGCCAGTGCACTCTCTGGACTCACTGCAGTGCATCCCCAGTGGTGCCAGTGCACTCTCTGGACTCACTGCACTGCATCCCCAGTGGTGCCAGTGCACTCTCTGGACTCACTGCAGTGCATCCCCAGTGGTTCCAGTGCACTCTCTGGACTCACTGCACTGCATCCCCAGTGGTGCCAGTGCACTCTCTGGAGTCACTGCGCTGCATCCCCAGTGGTGCCAGTGCACTCTCTGGACTCACTGCAGTGCATCCCCAGTGGTGCCAGTGCACTCTCTGGACTCACTGAAGTGCATCCCCAGTGGTGCCAGTGCACTCTCTGGACTCACTGCAGTGCATCCGCAGTGGTGCCAGTGCACTCTCTGGACTCACTGCAGTGCATCCCCAGTGGTGCCAGTGCACTCTGCAGACTCACTGCAGTACATCCCCAGTGGTTCCAGTGCACTCTCTGGACTCACTGCACTGCATCCCCAGTGGTGCCAGTGCACTCTCTGGAGTCACTGCGCTGCATCCCCAGTGGTGCCAGTGCACTCTCTGGACTCACTGCACTGCATTTTAAGTAGTGCCAGTGCAGTCTCTATAGTCACTGCAGTGCATCCCCAGTGGTGCCAGTGCAATCTCTGGACTCACCGGGGTACATCCCGAGTGGTGCCAGTGCACTCTCTGGAGTCACTGCGCTGCATCGCCAGTGGTGCCAGTGCACTCTCTGGACTCACTGCACTGCATCCCCAGTGGTGCCAGTGCACTCTCTGGACTCACTGCACTGCATTCCCAAGGTGCCAGTGCACTCTCTGGATTCACTGCAGTGCATCGCCAGTGGTGCCAGTGCACTCTCTGGAGTCACTGCACTGCATCCCCAGTGGTGACAGAGCACTCTCTGGACTCACTGCACTGCATCCCCAGTGGTGCCAGTGCACTCTCTGGACTCACTGCAGTGCATCCCCAGTGGTGCCAGTGCACTCTATGGACTCAATGCAGTGCATCCCCAGTGGTGCCAGTGCACTCTCTGGACTCACTGCACTGCATCCCCAATGGTGCCAGTGCACTCTCTGGACTCACTGCAGTGCATCCCCAGTGGTGCCAGTGCACTCTCTGGACTCACTGCAGTGCATCCCCAGTGGTGCCAGTGCACTCTCTGGACTCACTGCAGTGCATTCCCAGTGGTGCCAGTGCACTCTCTGGACTCACTGCAGTACATCACCAGTGGTGCCAGTGCACTCTCTGGACTCACTGCAGTGCATCGCCACTGGTGCCAGTGCACTCTCTGGACTCACTGCAGTGCATCCCCAGTGGTGACAGTGCACTCTCTGGACTCACTGCACGGCACCCCAGGTGGTGCCAGTGCACTCTCTGGACTCACTGCAGTGCATCCCCAGTGGTGCCAGTGCACTCTCTGGACTCACTGCACTGCATCCCCAGTGCTGCCGATGCACTCTCTGGAGTTACTGCTCTGCATCCCCAGTGGTGACAGTGCACTCTGTGGACTCACTGCACTGCATCCCCAGTGGTGCCAGTGCACTCTCTGGACTCACTGCAGTGCATCCCCAGTGGTGCCAGTGCACTCTCTGGACTCACTGCACTGCATCCCCAGTGGTGCCAGTGCACTCTCTGGACTCACTGCAGTGCATCCCCAGTGGTGCCAGTGCACTCTCTGGACTCACTGCACTGCATCCCCAGTGGTGCCAGTGCACTCTCTGGACTCAATGCAATGCATCCCTAATGTTGCCAGTGCACTCTCTGGATTCACTGCACTGCATCCCCAGTGGTGCCAGTGCACTCTCTGGACTCACTGCACTGCATCCCCAGTGGTGACAGTGCACTCTCTGGACTCACTGCACTGCACCCCAGGTGGTGCCAGTGCACTCTCTGGACTCACTGCAGTGCATCCCCAGTGGTGCCAGTGCACTCTCTGGACTCACTGCAGTGCATCCCCAGTGGTGCCAGTGCACTCTCTGGAGTCACTGCACTGCATCCCCAGTGGTGCCAGTGCACTCTCTGGACTCACTGCACTGCATCCCCAGTGGTGCCAGTGCACTCTCTGGAGTTACTGCTCTGCATCCAGAGTGGTGACAGTGCACTCTGTGGACTCACTGCACTGCATCACCAGTGGTGCCAGTGCACTCTCTGGAGTCACTGCAGTGCATCCCCAGTGGTGCCAGTGTAATCTCTGGACTCACTGCACTGCATCGCCACTGGTGCCAGTGCACTCTCTGGACTCACTGCAGTGCATCCCCAGTGGTGCCAGTGCACTCTCTGGACTCACTGCACTGCATCGCCAGTGGTGCCAGTGCACTCTCTGGACTCAATGCAATGCATCCCTAATGTTGCCAGTTCACCCTCTGGATTCACTGCACTGCATCTCCTATGATGCCAGTGCACTCTCTGGACTCACTGCACTGCATCCCCAGTGGTGCCAGTGCACTCTCTGGACTCACTGCACTGCACCCCAGGTGGTGCCAGTGCACTCTCTGGACTCACTGCAGTGCATCCCCAGTGGTGCCAGTGCACTCTCTGGACTCACTGCAGTGCATCCCCAGTGGTGCCAGTGCACTCTCTGGACTCACTGCACTGCATACCCAGTGGTGCCAGTGCACTCTCTGGACTCACTGCACTGCATCCCCAGTGGTGCCAGTGCACTCTCTGGAGTTATTGCTCTGCATCCAGAGTGGTGACAGTGCACTCTGTGGACTCACTGCACTGCATCCCCAGTGGTGCCAGTGCACTCTCTGGATTCACTGCAGTGCATCCCCAGTGGTGCCAGTGTAATCTCTGGACTCACTGCACTGCATCCCCAGTGGTGCCAGTGCACTCTCTGGACTCACTGCACTGCATCCCGAGTGGCGCCAGTGCACTCTCTGCACTCACTGCGCTGCATCACCAGTGGTGCCAGTGCACTCTCTGGACTCAATGCAGTGCATCCCCAGTGGTGCCAGTGCACTCTCTGGAGTTATTGCTCTGCATCCAGAGTGGTGACAGTGCACTCTGTGGACTCACTGCACTGCATCCCCAGTGGTGCCAGTGCACTCTCTGGACTCACTGCAGTGCATCCCCAGTGGTGCCAGTGTAATCTCTGGACTCACTGCACTGCATCCCCAGTGGTGCCAGTGCACTCTCTGGACTCACTGCACTGCATCCCGAGTGGCGCCAGTGCACTCTCTGCACTCACTGCGCTGCATCGCCAGTGGTGCCAGTGCACTCTCTGGACTCAATGCAATGCATCCCTAATGTTGCCAGTTCACCCTCTGGATTCACTGCACTGCATCTCCTATGATGCCAGTGCACTCTCTGGACTCACTGCACTGCATCCCCAGTGGTGCCAGTGCACTCTCTGGACTCACTGCACTGCATCCCCAGTTGTGCCAGTGCACTCTCTGGAGTTACTGCTCTGCATCCAGATTGGTGACAGTGCACTCTGTGGACTCACTGCACTGCATCCCCAGTGGTGCCAGTGCACTCTCTGGACTCACTGCGCTGCATCCCCAGTGGTGCCAGTGCACTCTCTGGACTCACTGCACTGCATCCCCAGTGGTGCCAGTGCACTCTCTGGACTCACTGCACTGCATCCCCTTAGGTGCCAGTGCACTCTATTGAGTCACTGCAGTGCATCCCCAGTGGTGCCAGTGCACTCTGTGTATTCACTGCACTGCATCCCCAGTGGTGCCAGTGCACTCACTGGACTCACTGCAGTGCATCCCCTGTGGTGCCAGTGCACTCTCTGGATTCACTGCCCTGCATCCCCAGTGGTGCCAGTGCACTCTCTGGACTCACTGCAGTGCATCCCCTGTGGTGCCAGTGCACTCTCTGGATTCACTGCACTGCATCCCCAGTGGTGCCAGTGCACTCTCTGGACTCACTGCAGTGCATCCCCTGTGGTGACATTGCACTCTATGGACTCAATGCACTGCATCCGCAATGGTGCCAGTGCACTCTCTGGACTCACTGCACTGCATCCCCAGTGGTGCCAGTGCACTCTCTGGATTCCCTGCACTGCATCCCCAGTGGTGCCAGTGCACTCTCTGGACTCAATGCACTGCATCCGCAATGGTGCCAGTGCACTCTCTGGACTCAGTGCAGTGCATCCCCAGTGGTGCCAGTGCACTCTCTGGACTCACTGCAGTGCATTCCCAGTGGTGCCAGTGCACTCCCTGGACTCACTGCAGTGCATCCCCAGTGGTGAGTGTCCACGCTCTGGACTCACTGCACTGCATCCCCAGTGGTGCCAGTGCACTCTCTGGACTCACTGCACTGCATTCCCAAGGTGCCAGTGCACTCTCTGGACTCACTGCACTGCATCACCAGTGGTGCCAGTGCACTCTCTGGAGTCACTGCGCTGCATCCCCAGTGGTGCCAGTGCACTCTCTGGAGTCACTGCAGTGCATCCCCAGTGGTGCCAGTGCACTCTATGGACTCACTGCGCTGCATCCCCAGTGGTGCCAGTGTACTCTCTGGACTCAATGCGCTGCATCCCCAGTGGTGCCAGTGCACTCTCTGGACTCACTGCAGTGCATCCCCAGTGGTACCAGTGCACTCTCTGGACTCACTGCAGTGCATCCCCAGTGGTGCCAGTGCACTCTCTGGACTCACTGCCCTGCATCCCCAGTGGTGCCAGTGCACTCTCTGGACTCACTGCACTGCATCCCCAGTGGTGCCAGTGCACTCTCTGGACTCACTGCACTGCATCCCCAGTGGTGCCAGCGCACTCTCTGGACTCACTGCACTGCATCCCCAGTGGTGCCAGTGCACTCTCTGGAGTCACTGCAGTGCATCCCCAGTGGTGCCAGTGCACTCTCTGGACTCACTGCACTGCATCCCCAGTGGTGCCAGTGCACTCTCTGGACTCACTGCACTGCATCCCCAGTGGTGCCAGTGCACTCTCTGGACTCACTGCAGTGCATCCCCAGTGGTGCCAGTGCACTCTCTGGACTCACTGCAGTGCATCCCCAGTGGTGCCAGTGCACTCTCTGGACTCACTGCACTGCATCCCCAGTTGTGCCAGTGCACTCTCTGGAGTTACTGCTCTGCATCCCCAGTGGTGCCAGTGCACTCTGTGGACTCACTGCACTGCATCCCCAGTGGTGCCAGTGCACTCTCTGGACTCACTGCACTGCATCCCCTGAGGTGCCAGTGCACTCTATTGAGTCACTGCAGTGCATCCCCAGTGGTGCCAGTGCACTCTCTGGATTCACTGCACTGCATCCCCAGTGGTGCCAGTGCACTCTCTGGACTCACTGCCCTGCATCCCCAGTGGTGCCAGTGCACTCTCTGGACTCACTGCACTGCATCCCCAGTGGTGACAGTGCACTCTCTGGACTCACTGCAGTGCATCGCCAGTGGTGCCAGTGCACTCTATGGACTCAATGCAGTGCATTACGAGCAGTGCCAGTGCACTCTCTGGACTCACTGCAATGCATCCCTAGTGTTGCCAGTACACTCTCTGGACTCACTGCACTGCATTCCCAAGGTGCCAGTGCACTCTCTGGATTCACTGCACTGCATCCCCAGTGGTGCAAGTGCACTCTCTGGACTCACTGCACTGCATCCCCAGTGGTGCCAGTGCGCTCTCTGGACTCACTGCAGTGCATCCCCAGTGGTGCCAGTGCACTCTCTGGACTCACTGCACTGCATCCCCAGTGGTGCCAGTGCACTCTCTGGACTCACTGCACTGCATCCCCAAGGTGCCAGTGCACTCTCTGGAGTCACTGCACTGCATCCCCAGTGGTGCCAGTGCACTCTCTGGACTCACTGCAGTGCATCCCCAGTGGTGCCAGTGCACTCTCTGGACTCACTGCACTGCATCCCCAGTGGTGCCAGTGCACTCTCTGGAGTCACTGCAGTGCATCCCCAGTGGTGCCAGTGCACTCTGTGGACTCACTGCACTGCATCGCCAGTGGTGCCACTGCACTCTCTGGAGTCACTGCCCTGCATTCCCAGTGGTGCCAGTGCACTCTCTGAACTCACTGCGCTGCATTCCCAGTGGTGCCAGTGCACTCTCTGGACTCACTGCACTGCATCCCCAGTGGTGCCAGTGCACTCTCTGGACTCACTGCACTGCATCCCCAGTGGTGCCAGTGCACTCTCTGGAGTCACTGCGCTGCATCACCAGTGGTGACAGAGCAGTCTCTGGACTCACTGCAGTGCATCGCCAGTGGTGCCAGTGCACTCTCTGGACTCACTGCACAGCATCCCCAGTGGTGCCAGTGCACTCTCTGGACTCACTGCACTGCATCCCCAATGGTGCCTGTGCACTCTCTGGACTCAATGCATTGCATTCCGAGGAGTGCCAGTGCACTCTCTGGACTCACTGCAATGCATCCCTGTTGTTGCCAGTGCACTCTCTGGACTCACTGCACTGCCTTCCCAAGGTGCCAATGCACTCTCTGGATTCACTGCACTGCATCCCCAGTGGTGCAAGTGCACTCTCTGGACTCACTGCACTGCATCCCCAGTGGTGCCAGTGCACTCTCTGGAGTCACTGCAGTGCATCCCCAGTGGTGCAAGTGCACTCTCTGGACTCACTGCGCTGCATCCCCAGTGGTGCCAGTGCACTCTCTGGACTCACTGCACTGCATCCCCAGTGGTGCCAGTGCACTCTCTGGAGTCACTGCAGTGCATCCCCAGTGGTGCCAGTGCACTCTCTGGACTCACTGCACTGCATCCCCAGTGGTGCCAGTGCAGTCTCTGGATTCACTGCACTGCATCCCCAGTGGTGCCAGTCACTCTCTGGACTCACTGCACTGCATCCACAGTGGTGCCAGTGCACTCTCTGGACTCACTGCAGTGCATCCCCAGTGGTGCCAGTGCACTCTCTGCACTCACTGCGCTGCATCCCCAGTGGTGCCAGTGCACTCTCTGGACTCACTGCACTGCATCCCCAGTGGTGCCAGTGCACTCTCTGGACTCACTGCACTGCATCCCCTTAGGTGCCAGTGCACTCTATTGAGTCACTGCAGTGCATCCCCAGTGGTGCCAGTGCACTCTGTGTATTCACTGCACTGCATCCCCAGTGGTGCCAGTGCACTCACTGGACTCACTGCAGTGCATCCCCTGTGGTGCCAGTGCACTCTCTGGATTCACTGCCCTGCATCCGCAGTGGTGCCAGTGCACTCTCTGGACTCACTGCAGTGCATCCCCTGTGGTGCCAGTGCACTCTCTGGATTCACTGCACTGCATCCCCAGTGGTGCCAGTGCACTCTCTGGACTCACTGCAGTGCATCCCCTGTGGTGACATTGCACTCTATGGACTCAATGCACTGCATCCGCAATGGTGCCAGTGCACTCTCTGGACTCACTGCACTGCATCCCCAGTGGTGCCAGTGCACTCTCTGGACTCACTGCACTGCATCCCCAGTGGTGCCAGTGCAGTCTCTGGATTCACTGCACTGCATCCCCAGTGGTGCCAGTCACTCTCTGGACTCACTGCACTGCATCCACAGTGGTGCCAGTGCACTCTCTGGACTCACTGCAGTGCATCCCCAGTGGTGCCAGTGCACTCTCTGCACTCACTGCGCTGCATCCCCAGTGGTGCCAGTGCACTCTCTGGACTCACTGCACTGCATCCCCAGTGGTGCCAGTGCACTCTCTGGACTCACTGCACTGCATCCCCTTAGGTGCCAGTGCACTCTATTGAGTCACTGCAGTGCATCCCCAGTGGTGCCAGTGCACTCTGTGTATTCACTGCACTGCATCCCCAGTGGTGCCAGTGCACTCACTGGACTCACTGCAGTGCATCCCCTGTGGTGCCAGTGCACTCTCTGGATTCACTGCCCTGCATCCGCAGTGGTGCCAGTGCACTCTCTGGACTCACTGCAGTGCATCCCCTGTGGTGCCAGTGCACTCTCTGGATTCACTGCACTGCATCCCCAGTGGTGCCAGTGCACTCTCTGGACTCACTGCAGTGCATCCCCTGTGGTGACATTGCACTCTATGGACTCAATGCACTGCATCCGCAATGGTGCCAGTGCACTCTCTGGACTCACTGCACTGCATCCCCAGTGGTGCCAGTGCACTCTCTGGATTCCCTGCACTGCATCCCCAGTGGTGCCAGTGCACTCTCTGGACTCAATGCACTGCATCCGCAATGGTGCCAGTGCACTCTCTGGACTCAGTGCAGTGCATCCCCAGTGGTGCCAGTGCACTCTCTGGACTCACTGCAGTGCATTCCCAGTGGTGCCAGTGCACTCCCTGGACTCACTGCAGTGCATCCCCAGTGGTGAGTGTCCACGCTCTGGACTCACTGCACTGCATCCCCAGTGGTGCCAGTGCACTCTCTGGACTCACTGCACTGCATTCCCAAGGTGCCAGTGCACTCTCTGGACTCACTGCACTGCATCACCAGTGGTGCCAGTGCACTCTCTGGAGTCACTGCGCTGCATCCCCAGTGGTGCCAGTGCACTCTCTGGAGTCACTGCAGTGCATCCCCAGTGGTGCCAGTGCACTCTATGGACTCACTGCGCTGCATCCCCAGTGGTGCCAGTGTACTCTCTGGACTCAATGCGCTGCATCCCCAGTGGTGCCAGTGCACTCTCTGGACTCACTGCAGTGCATCCCCAGTGGTACCAGTGCACTCTCTGGACTCACTGCAGTGCATCCCCAGTGGTGCCAGTGCACTCTCTGGACTCACTGCCCTGCATCCCCAGTGGTGCCAGTGCACTCTCTGGACTCACTGCACTGCATCCCCAGTGGTGCCAGTGCACTCTCTGGACTCACTGCCCTGCATCCCCAGTGGTGCCAGCGCACTCTCTGGACTCACTGCACTGCATCCCCAGTGGTGCCAGTGCACTCTCTGGAGTCACTGCAGTGCATCCCCAGTGGTGCCAGTGCACTCTCTGGACTCACTGCACTGCATCCCCATGGTGCCAGTGCACTCTCTGGACTCACTGCACTACATACCCAAGGTGCCAGTTCACTCTCTGGACTCACTGCACTGCATCCCCAGTGGTGCCAGTGCACTCTCTGGACTCACTGCAGTGCATCCCCAGTGGTGCCAGTGCACTCTGCGGACTCACTGCACTGCATCCCCAGTGGTGCCAGTGCACTCTCTGGACTCACTGCACTGCATCCCCTGTGGTGCCAGTGCACTCTGTGGACTCACTGCACTGCATCCCAAGTGTTGCCAGTGCACTCTCTGGACTCACTGCACTGCATCCCCAGTGGTGCCAGTGCACTCTCTGGACTCACTGCCCTGCATCCCCAGTGGTGCCAGTGCACTCTGTGGACTCACTGCACTGCATCCCCAGTGGTGCCAGTGCACTCTCTGGACTCACTGCACTGCATCCCCAGTGGTGCCAGTGTACTCTCTGGACTCAATGCACTGCATCCCCAGTGGTGCCAGTGCACTCTCTGGAGTTACTGCTCTGCATCCCCAGTGGTGACAGTGCACTCTGTGGACTCACTGCACTGCATCCCCAGTGGTGCCAGTGCACTTTCTGGACTCACTGCACTGCATCCCCAGTGGTGCCAGTGCACTCTCTGGACTCACTGCACTGCATCCCCAGTGGTGCCAGTGCACTCTCTGGACTCAATGCAATGCATCCCTAATGTTGCCAGTGCACTCTGTGGACTCACTGCACTGCATCCCCAGTGGTGCCAGTGCACTCTCTGGACTCACTGCACTGCATCCCCAGTGGTGCCAGTGTACTCTCTGGACTCAATGCACTGCATCCCCAGTGGTGCCAGTGCACTCTCTGGAGTTACTGCTCTGCATCCCCAGTGGTGACAGTGCACTCTGTGGACTCACTGCACTGCATCTCCAGTGGTGCCAGTGCACTCTCTGGACTCACTGCAGTGCATCCCCAGTGGTGCCAGTGCACTCTCTGGACTCACTGCACTGCATCCCCAGTGGTGCCAGTGCACTCTCTGGACTCACTGCACTGCATCCCCAGTGGTGCCAGTGCACTCTCTGGACTCACTGCACTGCATCCACAGTGGTGCCAGTGCACTCTCTGGAGTTACTGCTCTGCATCCAGAGTGGTGACAGTGCACTCTGTGGACTCACTGCACTGCATCCCCAGTGGTGCCAGTGCACTCTATTGAGTCACTGCAGTGCATCCCCAGTGGTGCCAGTGTACTCTCTGGACTCACTGCACTGCATCCCCAGTGGTGCCAGTGCACTCTCTGGACTCACTGCACTGCATCCCCAGTGGTGCCAGTGCACTCTCTGGACTCACTGCAGTGCATTCCCAGTGGTGCCAGTGCACTCTCTGGACTCACTGCACTGCATCCCCAGTGGTGACAGTGCACTCTCTGGACTCACTGCACGGTACAACAGGTGGTGCCAGTGCACTCTCTGGACTCACTGCAGTGCATCTCCAGTGGTGCCAGTGCACTCTCTGGACTCACTGCACTGCATCCCCAGTGGTGACAGTGCACTCTCTGGACTCACTGCACGGCACGCCAGGTGGTGCCAGTGCACTCTCTGGACTCACTGCAGTGCATCTCAAGTGGTGCCAGTGCACTCTCTGGACTCACTGCAGTGCATCCCCAGTGGTGCCAGTGCCGTCTCTGGACTCACTGCACTGCATCCCCAGTGGTGCCAGTGCACTTTCTGGACTCACTGCGGTGCATCCCCTCTGGTGCCAGTGCACTCTCTGGAGTTACTGCTCTGCATCCAGAGTGGTGACAGTGCTCTCTCTGGACTCACTGCAGTGCATCTCAAGTGGTGCCAGTGCACTCTCTGGACTCACTGCAGTGCATCCCCAGTGGTGCCACTGCCCTCTCTGGACTCACTGCACTGCATCCCCAGTGGTGCCAGTGCACTCTCTGGACTCACTGCACTGCATCCCCAGTGGTGCCAGTGCACTCTCTGGACTCACTGCACTGCATCCCCAGTGGTGCCAGTGCACTCTCTGGACTCACTGCAGTGCATCGCCAGTGGTGACAGTGCACTCTCTGGACTCACTGCACGGCACCCCAGGTGGTGCCAGTGCACTCTCTGGACTCACTGCAGTGCATCCCCAGTGGTGCCAGTGCACTCTCTGGACTCAATGCAATGCATCCTTAATGTTGCCAATGCACTCTCTGGATTCACTGCACTGCATCCCCACTGGTGCCAGTGCACTCTCTGGACTCACTGCACTGCATCCCCAGTGGCGACAGTGCACTCTCTGGACTCACTGCACGGCACCCCAGGTGGTGCCAGTGGACTCTCTGGACTCACTGCAGTGCATCTCCAGTGGTGCCAGTGCACTCTCTGGACTCACTGCAGTGCATCCCCAGTGGTGCCAGTGCACTCTCTGGACTCACTGCAGTGCATCCCCAGTGGTGCCAGTGCACTCTCTGGAGTTACTGCTCTGCATCCAGATTGGTGGCAGTGCACTCTGTGGACTCACTGCACTGCATCCCCAGTGGTGCCAGTGCACTCTCTGGACTCACTGCACTGCATCCCCTGAGGTGCCAGTGCACTCTTTTGAGTCACTGCAGTGCATCCCCAGTGGTGCCAGTGCACTCTCTGGATTCACTGCACTGCATCCCCAGTGGTGCCAGTGCACTCTCTGGACTCACTGCAGTGCATCCACAGTGCTGCCAGTGCACTCTCTGGACTCACTGCCCTGCATCCCCAGTGGTGCCAGTGCACTCTCTGGACTCACTGCACTGCATCCCCAGTGGTGCCAGTGCACTCTCTGGACTCACTGCACTGCATCCCCAGTAGTGCCAGTGCACTCTCTGCACTCACTGCGCTGCATCCCCAGTGGTGCCAGTGCACTCTCTGGACTCACTGCCCTGCATCCCAAGTGGTGCCAGTGCACTCTCTGGACTCACCGCACTGCATCCCCAGTGGTGCCAGTGCACTCTCTGGACTCACTGCACTGCATCCCCAGTGGTGCCAGTGCACTCTCTGGAGTCACTGCGCTGCATCACCAGAGGTGAAAGAGCACTCTCTGGACTCACTGCAGTGCATCGCCAGTGGTGCCAGTGCACTCTCTGGACTCACTGCACAGCATCCCCAGTGGTACCAGTGCACTCTCTGGACTCACTGCAGTGCATCCCCAGTGGTGCCAGTGCACTCTCTGGAGTCACTGCACTGCATCCCCAGTGGTGCCAGTGCACTCTCTGGACTCACTGCAGTGCATCCCCAGTGGTGCCAGTGCACTCTCTGGACTCACTGCACTGCATCCCCAATGGTGACAGTGCACTCTCTGGACTCACTGCAGTGCATCCCCAGTGGTGCCAGTGCACTCTCTGGACTCACTGCCCTGCATCCCCAGTGGTGCCAGTGCACTCTCTGCACTCACTGCGCTGCATCCCCAGTGGTGCCAGTGCACTCTCTGCACTCACTGCGCTGCATCCCCAGTGGTGCCAGTGCACTCTCTGGACTCACTGCACTGCATCCCCAGTGGTGCCAGTGCACTCTCTGGAGTCACTGCGCTGCAACACCAGTGGTGAAAGAGCACTCTCTGGACTCACTGCAGTGCATCGCCAGTGGTGCCAGTGCACTCTCTGGACTCACTGCACAGCATCTCCAGTGGTACCAGTGCACTCTCTGGACTCACTGCAGTGCATCCCCAGTGGTGCCAGTGCACTCTCTGGACTCACTGCACTGCATCCCCAGTGGTGCCAGTGCACTCTCTGGACTCACTGCGCTGCATCACCAGTGGTGAGAGAGCACTCTCTGGACTCACTGCAGTGCATCCCCAGTGGTGCCAGTGCACTCTCTGGACTCACTGCACTGCATCCCCAATGGTGCCAGTGCACTCTCTGGACTCAATGCATTGCATTCCGAGGAGTGCCAGTGCACTCTCTGGACTCACTGCAATGCATCCCTATTGTTGCCAGTGCACTCTATTGAGTCACTGCAGTGCATCCCCAGTGGTGCCAGTGCACTCTCTGGATTCACTGCACTGCATCGCCAGTGGTGCCAGTGCACTCTCTGGACTCACTGCAGTGCATCCCCAGTGGTGCCAGTGCACTCTCTGGACTAACTGCAGTGCATCCCCAGTGGTGCCAGTGCACTCTCTGGACTCACTGCACTGCATCCCCAGTGTTGCCAGTGCACTCTCTGGACTCACTGCACTGCATCCCCAGTAGTGCCAGTGCACTCTCTGCACTCACTGCGCTGCATCCCCAGTGGTGCCAGTGCACTCTCTGGACTCACTGCCCTGAATCCCCAGTGGTGCCAGTGCACTCTCTGGACTCACTGCACTGCATCCCCAGTGGTGCCAGTGCACTCTCTGGACTCACTGCACTGCATCCCCAGTGGTGCCAGTGCACTCTCTGGACTCACTGCAGTGCATCGCCAGTGGTGCCAGTGCACTCTATGGACTCAATGCAGTGCATTACGAGGAGTGCCAGTGCACTCTCTGGACTCACTGCAATGCATCCCTAGTGTTGCCAGTACACTCTCTGGACTCACTGCACTGCATTCCCAAGGTGCCAGTGCACTCTCTGGATTCACTGCAGTGCATCCCCAGTGGTGCCAGTGCACTCTCTGGAGTCACTGCAGTGCATCCCCAGTGGTGCCAGTGCACTCTCTGGACTCACTGCAGTGCATCCCCAGTGGTGCCAGTGCACTCTCTGGACTCACTGCACTGCATCCCCAGTGGTGCCAGTGCACTCTCTGGACTCACTGCACTGCATCCCCAGTGGTGCCAGTGCACTCTGCGGACTCACTGCACTGCATCCCCAGTGGTGCCAGTGCACTCTCTGGAGTCACTGCAGTGCAGCCCTAGTGGTGCCAGTGCACTATCTGGACTCACTGCACTGCATCGCCAGTGGTGCCAGTGCACTCTCTGGACTCACTGCACTGCATCCCCAGTGGTGCCAGTGCACTCTCTGCACTCACTGCGCTGCATCCCCAGTGGTGCCAGTGCACTCTCTGGACTCACTGCACTGCATCCCCAGTGGTGCCAGTGCACTCTCTGGAGTCACTGCGCTGTATCACCAGTGGTGACAGAGCAGTCTCTGGACTCACTGCAGTGCATCGCCAGTGGTGCCAGTGCACTCTCTGGACTCACTGCACTGCATCCCCAGTGGTGCCAGTGCACTCTCTGCACTCACTGCGCTGCATCCCCAGTGGTGCCAGTGCACTCTCTGGACTCACTGCACTGCATCCCCAGTGGTACCAGCTCACTCTCTGGACTCACTGCACTGCATCCCCAGTGGTGCCAGTGCACTCTCTGGAGTCACTGCGCTGCATCACCAGTGGTGACAGAGCACTCTCTGCACTCACTGCGCTGCATCCCCAGTGGTGCCAGTGCACTCTCTGGACTCACTGCCCTGCATCCCCAGTGGTGCCAGTGCACTCTCTGGACTCACTACACTGCATCCCCAGTGGTGCCAGCTCACTCTCTGGAGTCACTGCGCTGCATCACCAGTGGTGACAGAGCACTCTCTGGACTCACTGCAGTGCATCGCCAGTGGTGCCAGTGCACTCTATGGACTCAATGCAGTGCATTACGAGGAGTGCCAGTGCACTCTCTGGACTCACTGCAGTGCATCCCCAGTGGTGCCAGTGCACTCTCTGGAGTCACTGCACTGCATCCCCACTGGTGCCAGTGCATTCTCTGGACTCACTGCACTGCATCCCCAGTGGTGCCAGTGCACTCTCTGGACTCACTGCACTGCATCCCCAGTGGTGCCAGTGCACTCTCTGGAGTTACTGCTCTGCATCCAGATTGGTGACAGTGCACTCTCTGGACTCACTGCAGTGCATCCCCAGTGGTGCCAGTGCACTCTCTGGACTCACTGCACTGCATCCCCAGTGGTGCCAGTGCGCTCTCTGGACTCACTGTACTGCATCCCCAGTGGTGCCAGTGCACTCTCTGGACTCACTGCACTGCATCCCCAGTGGTGCCAGTGCACTCTCTGGAGTCACTGCGCTGCATCACCAGTGGTGACAGAGCAGTCTCTGGACTCACTGCAGTGCATCGCCAGTGGTGCCAGTGCACTCTCTGGACTCACTGCACTGCATCCCCAGTGGTGCCAGTGCACTCTCTGCACTCACTGCGCTGCATCCCCAGTGGTGCCAGTGCACTCTCTGGACTCACTGCACTGCATCCCCAGTGGTGCCAGTGCACTCTCTGGAGTCACTGCGCTGCATCACCAGTGGTGACAGAGCAGTCTCTGGACTCACTGCAGTGCATCGCCAGTGGTGACAGAGCAGTCTCTGGACTCACTGCACTGCATCCCCAGTGTTGCCAGTGCACTCTCTGGACTCACTGCACTGCATCCCCAGTAGTGCCAGTGCACTCTCTGCACTCACTGCACTGCATCCCCAGTGGTGCCAGTGCACTCTCTGGACTCACTGCACTGCATCCCCAGTGGTGCCAGTGCACTCTCTGGACTCACTGCACTGCATCCCCAGTGGTGCCAGCTCACTCTCTGGAGTCACTGCACTGCATCCCCAGTGGTGCCAGTGCACTCTCTGGAGTCACTGCGCTGCATCACCAGTGGTGACAGAGCACTCTCTGGACTCACTGCACTGCATCGCCAGTGGTGCCAGTGCACTCTCTGGAGTCACTGCACTGCATCCCCACTGGTGCCAGTGCATTCTCTGGACTCACTGCACTGCATCCCCAGTGGTGCCAGTGCACTCTCTGGACTCACTGCACTGCATCCCCAGTGGTGCCAGTGCACTCTCTGGAGTTACTGCTCTGCATCCAGATTGGTGACAGTGCACTCTCTGGACTCACTGCAGTGCATCCCCAGTGGTGCCAGTGCACTCTCTGGACTCACTGCACTGCATCCCCAGTGGTGCCAGTGCACTCTCTGGACTCACTGTACTGCATCCCCAAGGTGCCAGTGCACTCTCTGGACTCACTGCACTGCATCCCCAGTGGTGCCAGTGCACTCTCTGCACTCACTGCGCTGCATCCCCAGTGGTGCCAGTGCACTCTCTGGAGTCACTGCGCTGCATCACCAGTGGTGACAGAGCAGTCTCTGGACTCACTGCAGTGCATCGCCAGTGGTGCCAGTGCACTCTCTGGACTCACTGCACTGCATCCCCAGTGGTGCCAGTGCACTCTCTGCACTCACTGCGCTGCATCCCCAGTGGTGCCAGTGCACTCTCTGGACTCACTGCACTGCATCCCCAGTGGTGCCAGTGCACTCTCTGGAGTCACTGCGCTGCATCACCAGTGGTGACAGAGCAGTCTCTGGACTCACTGCAGTGCATCGCCAGTGGTGACAGAGCAGTCTCTGGACTCACTGCACTGCATCCCCAGTGGTGCCAGTGCACTCTCTGGACTCACTGCACTGCATCCCCAGTAGTGCCAGTGCACTCTCTGCACTCACTGCGCTGCATCCCCAGTGGTGCCAGTGCACTCTCTGGACTCACTGCCCTGCATCCCCAGTGGTGCCAGTGCACTCTCTGGACTCACTGCACTGCATCCCCAGTGGTGCCAGCTCACTCTCTGGAGTCACTGCACTGCATCCCCAGTGGTGCCAGTGCACTCTCTGGAGTCACTGCGCTGCATCACCAGTGGTGACAGAGCACTCTCTGGACTCACTGCACTGCATCGCCAGTGGTGCCAGTGCACTCTATGGACTCAATGCAGTGCATTACGAGGAGTGCCAGTGCACTCTCTGGACTCACTGCAGTGCATCCCCAGTGGTGCCAGTGCACTCTCTGGAGTCACTGCACTGCATCCCCAGTGGTGCCAGTGCACTCTCAGGACTCACTGCACTGCATCCCCAGTGGTGCCAGTGCACTCTCTGGAGTCACTGCGCTGCATCACCAGTGGTGACAGAGCAGTCTCTGGACTCACTGCAGTGCATCGCCAGTGGTGCCAGTGCACTCTCTGGACTCACTGCACAGCATCCACAGTGGTGCCAGTGCACTCTCTGCACTCACTGCGCTGCATCCCCAGTGGTGCCAGTGCACTCTCTGGACTCACTGCACTGCATCCCCAGTGGTGCCAGTGCACTCTCTGGAGTCACTGCGCTGCATCACCAGTGGTGACAGAGCAGTCTCTGGACTCACTGCAGTGCATCGCCAGTGGTGACAGAGCAGTCTCTGGACTCACTGCACTGCATCCCCAGTGGTGCCAGTGCACTCTCTGGACTCACTGCACTGCATCCCCAGTAGTGCCAGTGCACTCTCTGCACTCACTGCGCTGCATCCCCAGTGGTGCCAGTGCACTCTCTGGACTCACTGCCCTGCATCCCCAGTGGTGCCAGTGCACTCTCTGGACTCACTGCACTGCATCCCCAGTGGTGCCAGCTCACTCTCTGGACTCACTGCACTGCATCCCCAGTGGTGCCAGTGCACTCTCTGGACTCACTGCACTGCATCCCCAGTGTTGCCAGTGCACTCTCTGGACTCACTGCACTGCATCCCCAGTAGTGCCAGTGCACTCTCTGCACTCACTGCGCTGCATCCCCAGTGGTGCCAGTGCACTCTCTGGACTCACTGCCCTGCATCCCCAGTGGTGCCAGTGCACTCTCTGGACTCACTGCACTGCATCCCCAGTGGTGCCAGTGCACTCTCTGGACTCACTGCACTGCATCCCCAGTGGTGCCAGTGCACTCTCTGGACTCACTGCAGTGCATCGCCAGTGGTGCCAGTGCACTCTATGGACTCAATGCAGTGCATTACGAGGAGTGCCAGTGCACTCTCTGGACTCACTGCAATGCATCCCTAGTGTTGCCAGTACACTCTCTGGACTCACTGCACTGCATTCCCAAGGTGCCAGTGCACTCTCTGGATTCACTGCAGTGCATCCCCAGTGGTGCCAGTGCACTCTCTGGAGTCACTGCAGTGCATCCCCAGTGGTGCCAGTGCACTCTCTGGACTCACTGCAGTGCATCCCCAGTGGTGCCAGTGCACTCTCTGGACTCACTGCACTGCATCCCCAGTGGTGCCAGTGCACTCTCTGGACTCACTGCACTGCATCCCCAGTGGTGCCAGTGCACTCTCTGGACTCACTGCAGTGCATCCCCAGTGGTGCCAGTGCACTCTCTGGAGTCACTGCAGTGCAGCCCTAGTGGTGCCAGTGCACTATCTGGACTCACTGCACTGCATCGCCAGTGGTGCCAGTGCACTCTCTGGACTCACTGCACTGCATCCCCAGTGGTGCCAGTGCACTCTCTGCACTCACTGCGCTGCATCCCCAGTGGTGCCAGTGCACTCTCTGGACTCACTGCACTGCATCCCCAGTGGTGCCAGTGCACTCTCTGGAGTCACTGCGCTGTATCACCAGTGGTGACAGAGCAGTCTCTGGACTCACTGCAGTGCATCGCCAGTGGTGCCAGTGCACTCTCTGGACTCACTGCACTGCATCCCCAGTGGTGCCAGTGCACTCTCTGCACTCACTGCGCTGCATCCCCAGTGGTGCCAGTGCACTCTCTGGACTCACTGCACTGCATCCCCAGTGGTACCAGCTCACTCTCTGGACTCACTGCACTGCATCCCCAGTGGTGCCAGTGCACTCTCTGGAGTCACTGCGCTGCATCACCAGTGGTGACAGAGCACTCTCTGCACTCACTGCGCTGCATCCCCAGTGGTGCCAGTGCACTCTCTGGACTCACTGCCCTGCATCCCCAGTGGTGCCAGTGCACTCTCTGGACTCACTACACTGCATCCCCAGTGGCGCCAGCTCACTCTCTGGAGTCACTGCGCTGCATCACCAGTGGTGACAGAGCACTCTCTGGACTCACTGCAGTGCATCGCCAGTGGTGCCAGTGCACTCTATGGACTCAATGCAGTGCATTACGAGGAGTGCCAGTGCACTCTCTGGACTCACTGCAGTGCATCCCCAGTGGTGCCAGTGCACTCTCTGGAGTCACTGCAGTGCATCCCCACTGGTGCCAGTGCATTCTCTGGACTCACTGCACTGCATCCCCAGTGGTGCCAGTGCACTCTCTGGACTCACTGCACTGCATCCCCAGTGGTGCCAGTGCACTCTCTGGAGTTACTGCTCTGCATCCAGATTGGTGACAGTGCACTCTCTGGACTCACTGCAGTGCATCCCCAGTGGTGCCAGTGCACTCTCTGGACTCACTGCACTGCATCCCCAGTGGTGCCAGTGCACTCTCTGGACTCACTGTACTGCATCCCCAGTGGTGCCAGTGCACTCTCTGGACTCACTGCACTGCATCCCCAGTGGTGCCAGTGCACTCTCTGGAGTCACTGCGCTGCATCACCAGTGGTGACAGAGCAGTCTCTGGACTCACTGCAGTGCATCGCCAGTGGTGCCAGTGCACTCTCTGGACTCACTGCACTGCATCCCCAGTGGTGCCAGTGCACTCTCTGCACTCACTGCGCTGCATCCCCAGTGGTGCCAGTGCACTCTCTGGACTCACTGCACTGCATCCCCAGTGGTGCCAGTGCACTCTCTGGAGTCACTGCGCTGCATCACCAGTGGTGACAGAGCAGTCTCTGGACTCACTGCAGTGCATCGCCAGTGGTGACAGAGCAGTCTCTGGACTCACTGCACTGCATCCCCAGTGTTGCCAGTGCACTCTCTGGACTCACTGCACTGCATCCCCAGTAGTGCCAGTGCACTCTCTGCACTCACTGCGCTGCATCCCCAGTGGTGCCAGTGCACTCTCTGGACTCACTGCACTGCATCCCCAGTGGTGCCAGTGCACTCTCTGGACTCACTGCACTGCATCCCCAGTGGTGCCAGCTCACTCTCTGGAGTCACTGCACTGCATCACCAGTGGTGCCAGTGCACTCTCTGGAGTCACTGCGCTGCATCACCAGTGGTGACAGAGCACTCTCTGGACTCACTGCACTGCATCGCCAGTGGTGCCAGTGCACTCTCTGGAGTCACTGCACTGCATCCCCACTGGTGCCAGTGCATTCTCTGGACTCACTGCACTGCATCCCCAGTGGTGCCAGTGCACTCTCTGGACTCACTGCACTGCATCCCCAGTGGTGCCAGTGCACTCTCTGGAGTTACTGCTCTGCATCCAGATTGGTGACAGTGCACTCTCTGGACTCACTGCAGTGCATCCCCAGTGGTGCCAGTGCACTCTCTGGACTCACTGCACTGCATCCCCAGTGGTGCCAGTGCACTCTCTGGACTCACTGTACTGCATCCCCAAGGTGCCAGTGCACTCTCTGGACTCACTGCACTGCATCCCCAGTGGTGCCAGTGCACTCTCTGCACTCACTGCGCTGCATCCCCAGTGGTGCCAGTGCACTCTCTGGAGTCACTGCGCTGCATCACCAGTGGTGACAGAGCAGTCTCTGGACTCACTGCAGTGCATCGCCAGTGGTGCCAGTGCACTCTCTGGACTCACTGCACTGCATCCCCAGTGGTGCCAGTGCACTCTCTGCACTCACTGCGCTGCATCCCCAGTGGTGCCAGTGCACTCTCTGGACTCACTGCACTGCATCCCCAGTGGTGCCAGTGCACTCTCTGGAGTCACTGCGCTGCATCACCAGTGGTGACAGAGCAGTCTCTGGACTTACTGCAGTGCATCGCCAGTGGTGACAGAGCAGTCTCTGGACTCACTGCACTGCATCCCCAGTGGTGCCAGTGCACTCTCTGGACTCACTGCACTGCATCCCCAGTAGTGCCAGTGCACTCTCTGCACTCACTGCGCTGCACCCCCAGTGGTGCCAGTGCACTCTCTGGACTCACTGCCCTGCATCCCCAGTGGTGCCAGTGCACTCTCTGGACTCACTGCACTGCATCCCCAGTGGTGCCAGCTCACTCTCTGGAGTCACTGCACTGCATCCCCAGTGGTGCCAGTGCACTCTCTGGAGTCACTGCGCTGCATCACCAGTGGTGACAGAGCACTCTCTGGACTCACTGCACTGCATCGCCAGTGGTGCCAGTGCACTCTATGGACTCAATGCAGTGCATTACGAGGAGTGCCAGTGCACTCTCTGGACTCACTGCAGTGCATCCCCAGTGGTGCCAGTGCACTCTCTGGAGTCACTGCACTGCATCCCCAGTGGTGCCAGTGCACTCTCAGGACTCACTGCACTGCATCCCCAGTGGTGCCAGTGCACTCTCTGGAGTCACTGCGCTGCATCACCAGTGGTGACAGAGCAGTCTCTGGACTCACTGCAGTGCATCGCCAGTGGTGCCAGTGCACTCTCTGGACTCACTGCACAGCATCCACAGTGGTGCCAGTGCACTCTCTGCACTCACTGCGCTGCATCCCCAGTGG
This sequence comes from Anser anser, assembly GCF_964211835.1. NCBI lineage: Eukaryota > Metazoa > Chordata > Aves > Anseriformes > Anatidae > Anser > Anser anser. The sequence continues at coordinate 101,322 of NC_139731.1, forward strand.
TGCCAGTGCACTCTCTGGACTCACTGCACTGCATCCCCAGTGGTGCCAGTGCACTCTCTGGAGTCACTGCGCTGCATCACCAGTGGTGACAGAGCAGTCTCTGGACTCAATGCAGTGCATCGCCAGTGGTGACAGAGCAGTCTCTGGACTCACTGCACTGCATCCCCAGTGGTGCCAGTGCACTCTCTGGACTCACTGCACTGCATCCCCAGTAGTGCCAGTGCACTCTCTGCACTCACTGCGCTGCATCCCCAGTGGTGCCAGTGCACTCTCTGGACTCACTGCCCTGCATCCCCAGTGGTGCCAGTGCACTCTCTGGACTCACTGCACTGCATCCCCAGTGGTGCCAGCTCACTCTCTGGACTCACTGCACTGCATCCCCAGTGGTGCCAGTGCACTCTCTGGAGTCACTGCGCTGCATCACCAGTGGTGACAGAGCACTCTCTGGACTCACTGCACTGCATCCCCAGTGGTGCCAGTGCACTCTAAGGACTCAATGCAGTGCATTACGAGGAGTGCCAGTGCACTCTCTGGACTCACTGCAGTGCACCCCGCAGTTGTGCCAGTGCACTCTCTGGAGTCACTGCACTGCATCCCCAGTGGTGCCAGTGCACTCTCTGGACTCACTGCACTGCATCCCCAGTGGTGCCAGTGCACTCTCTGGAGTTACTGCTCTGCATCCAGATTGGTGACAGTGCACTCTCTGGACTCACTGCAGTGCATCCCCAGTGGTGCCAGTGCACTCTCTGGACTCACTGCACTGCATCCCCAGTGGTGCCAGTGCACTCTCTGGAGTTACTGCTCTGCATCCAGATTGGTGACAGTGCACTCTCTGGACTCACTGCAGTGCATCCCCAGTGGTGCCAGTGCACTCTCTGGACTCACTGCACTGCATCCCCAGTGGTGCCAGTGCACTCTCTGGACTGACTGTACTGCATCCCCAAGGTGCCAGTGCACTCTCTGGACTCACTGCACTGCATCCCCAGTGGTGCCAGTGCACTCTCTGGACTCACTGCAGTGCATCCCCAGTGGTGCCAGTGCACTCTCTGGAGTCACTGCACTGCATCCCCAGTGGTGCCAGTGCACTCTCTGGACTCACTGCAGTGCAGCCCTAGTTGTGCCAGTGCACTATATGGACTCACTGCACTGCATCGCCAGTGGTGCCAGTGCACTCTCTGGACTCACTGCACAGCATCCCCAGTGGTGCCAGTGCACTCTCTGCACTCACTGCGCTGCATTCCCAGTGGTGCCAGTGCACTCTCTGGAGTCACTGCACTGCATCCCCAGTGGTGCCAGTGCACTCTCTGGACTCACTGCACTGCATCTCCAGTGGTGCCAGTGCACTCTCTGGAGTCACTGCGCTGCATCACCAGTGGTGACAGAGCAGTCTCTGGACTCACTGCAGTGCATCGCCAGTGGTGCCAGTGCACTCTCTGGAGTCACTGCAGTGCATCCCCAGTGGTGCCAGTGCACTCTCTGGACTCACTGCACTGCATCCCCAATGGTGCCTGTGCACTCTCTGGACTCAATGCATTGCATTCCGAGGAGTGCCAGTGCACTCTCTGGACTCACTGCAATGCATCCCTATTGTTGCCAGTGCACTCTCTGGACTCACTGCACTGCATTCCCAAGGTGCCAGTGCACTCTCTGGATTCACTGCACTGCATCCCCAGTGGTGCAAGTGCACTCTCTGGACTCACTGCACTGCATCCCCAGTGGTGCCAGTGCACTCTCTGGAGTCACTGCAATGCATCCCCAGTGGTGCCAGTGCACTCTCTGGACTCACTGCACTGCATTTCCAAGGTGCCAGTGCACTCTCTGGACTCACTGCACTGCATCCCCAGTGGTGCCAGTGCACTCTCTGGAGTCACTGCAGTGCATCCCCAGTGGTGCCAGTGCACTCTCTGGACTCACTGCACTGCATCCCCAGTGGTGCCAGTGCAGTCTCTGGATTCACTGCAGTGCATCGCCAGAGGTGCCAGTGCACTCTATGGACTCAATGCAGTGCATTACGAGGAGTGCCAGTGCACTCTCTGGACTCACTGCAGTGCATCCCCAGTGGTGCGAGTGCACTCTCTGCACTCACTGCGCTGCATCCCCAGTGGTGCCAGTGCACTCTCTGGACTCACTGCACTGCATCCCCAGTGGTGCCAGTGCACTCTCTGGAGTTACTGCTCTGCATCCAGATTGGTGACAGTGCACTCTCTGGACTCACTGCAGTGCATCCCCAGTGGTGCCAGTGCACTCTCTGGACTCACTGCACTGCATCCCCAGTGGTGCCAGTGCACTCTCTGGACTCACTGTACTGCATCCCCAAGGTGCCAGTGCACTCTCTGGACTCACTGCACTGCATCCCCAGTGGTGCCAGTGCACTCTCTGCACTCACTGTGCTGCATCCCCAGTGGTGCCAGTGCACTCTCTGGACTCACTGCACTGCATCCCCAGTGGTGCCAGTGCACTCTCTGGAGTCACTGCGCTGCATCACCAGTGGTGACAGAGCAGTCTCTGGACTCACTGCAGTGCATCGCCAGTGGTGCCAGCGCACTCTCTGGACTCACTGCACTGCATCCCCAGTGGTGCCAGTGCACTCTCTGGACTCACTGCACTGCATCCCCAGTGGTGCCAGTGCACTCTCTGGACTCACTGCACTGCATCCCCAGTGGTGCCAGTGCACTCTCTGGACTCACTGCCCTTCATCCCCAAGGTGCCAGTGCACTCTCTGGACTCACTGCAGTGCATCCCCAGTGGTGACAGAGCAGTCTCTGGACTCACTGCAGTGCATCCCCAGTGGTGCCAGTGCACTCTCTGGACTCACTGCACTGCATCCCCAGTAGTGCCAGTGCACTCTCTGCACTCACTGCGCTGCATCCCCAGTGGTGCCAGTGCACTCTCTGGACTCACTGCCCTGCATCCCCAGTGGTGCCAGTGCACTCTCTGGACTCACTGCACTGCATCCCCAGTGGTGCCAGTGCACTCTCTGGACTCACTGCACTGCATCCCCAGTGGTGCCAGCTCACTCTCTGGAGTCACTGCACTGCATCACCAGTGGTGCCAGTGCACTCTCTGGAGTCACTGCGCTGCATCACCAGTGGTGACAGAGCACTCTCTGGACTCACTGCACTGCATCGCCAGTGGTGCCAGTGCACTCTCTGGAGTCACTGCACTGCATCCCCACTGGTGCCAGTGCATTCTCTGGACTCACTGCACTGCATCCCCAGTGGTGCCAGTGCACTCTCTGGACTCACTGCACTGCATCCCCAGTGGTGCCAGTGCACTCTCTGGAGTTACTGCTCTGCATCCAGATTGGTGACAGTGCACTCTCTGGACTCACTGCAGTGCATCCCCAGTGGTGCCAGTGCACTCTCTGGACTCACTGCACTGCATCCCCAGTGGTGCCAGTGCACTCTCTGGACTCACTGTACTGCATCCCCAAGGTGCCAGTGCACTCTCTGGACTCACTGCACTGCATCCCCAGTGGTGCCAGTGCACTCTCTGCACTCACTGTGCTGCATCCCCAGTGGTGCCAGTGCACTCTCTGGAGTCACTGCGCTGCATCACCAGTGGTGACAGAGCAGTCTCTGGACTCACTGCAGTGCATCGCCAGTGGTGCCAGTGCACTCTCTGGACTCACTGCACTGCATCCCCAGTGGTGCCAGTGCACTCTCTGCACTCACTGCGCTGCATCCCCAGTGGTGCCAGTGCACTCTCTGGACTCACTGCACTGCATCCCCAGTGGTGCCAGTGCACTCTCTGGAGTCACTGCGCTGCATCACCAGTGGTGACAGAGCAGTCTCTGGACTTACTGCAGTGCATCGCCAGTGGTGACAGAGCAGTCTCTGGACTCACTGCACTGCATCCCCAGTGGTGCCAGTGCACTCTCTGGACTCACTGCACTGCATCCCCAGTAGTGCCAGTGCACTCTCTGCACTCACTGCGCTGCACCCCCAGTGGTGCCAGTGCACTCTCTGGACTCACTGCCCTGCATCCCCAGTGGTGCCAGTGCACTCTCTGGACTCACTGCACTGCATCCCCAGTGGTGCCAGCTCACTCTCTGGAGTCACTGCACTGCATCCCCAGTGGTGCCAGTGCACTCTCTGGAGTCACTGCGCTGCATCACCAGTGGTGACAGAGCACTCTCTGGACTCACTGCACTGCATCGCCAGTGGTGCCAGTGCACTCTATGGACTCAATGCAGTGCATTACGAGGAGTGCCAGTGCACTCTCTGGACTCACTGCAGTGCATCCCCAGTGGTGCCAGTGCACTCTCTGGAGTCACTGCACTGCATCCCCAGTGGTGCCAGTGCACTCTCAGGACTCACTGCACTGCATCCCCAGTGGTGCCAGTGCACTCTCTGGAGTCACTGCGCTGCATCACCAGTGGTGACAGAGCAGTCTCTGGACTCACTGCAGTGCATCGCCAGTGGTGCCAGTGCACTCTCTGGACTCACTGCACAGCATCCACAGTGGTGCCAGTGCACTCTCTGCACTCACTGCGCTGCATCCCCAGTGGTGCCAGTGCACTCTCTGGACTCACTGCACTGCATCCCCAGTGGTGCCAGTGCACTCTCTGGAGTCACTGCGCTGCATCACCAGTGGTGACAGAGCAGTCTCTGGACTCAATGCAGTGCATCGCCAGTGGTGACAGAGCAGTCTCTGGACTCACTGCACTGCATCCCCAGTGGTGCCAGTGCACTCTCTGGACTCACTGCACTGCATCCCCAGTAGTGCCAGTGCACTCTCTGCACTCACTGCGCTGCATCCCCAGTGGTGCCAGTGCACTCTCTGGACTCACTGCCCTGCATCCCCAGTGGTGCCAGTGCACTCTCTGGACTCACTGCACTGCATCCCCAGTGGTGCCAGCTCACTCTCTGGACTCACTGCACTGCATCCCCAGTGGTGCCAGTGCACTCTCTGGAGTCACTGCGCTGCATCACCAGTGGTGACAGAGCACTCTCTGGACTCACTGCACTGCATCCCCAGTGGTGCCAGTGCACTCTAAGGACTCAATGCAGTGCATTACGAGGAGTGCCAGTGCACTCTCTGGACTCACTGCAGTGCACCCCGCAGTTGTGCCAGTGCACTCTCTGGAGTCACTGCACTGCATCCCCAGTGGTGCCAGTGCACTCTCTGGACTCACTGCACTGCATCCCCAGTGGTGCCAGTGCACTCTCTGGAGTTACTGCTCTGCATCCAGATTGGTGACAGTGCACTCTCTGGACTCACTGCAGTGCATCCCCAGTGGTGCCAGTGCACTCTCTGGACTCACTGCACTGCATCCCCAGTGGTGCCAGTGCACTCTCTGGAGTTACTGCTCTGCATCCAGATTGGTGACAGTGCACTCTCTGGACTCACTGCAGTGCATCCCCAGTGGTGCCAGTGCACTCTCTGGACTCACTGCACTGCATCCCCAGTGGTGCCAGTGCACTCTCTGGACTGACTGTACTGCATCCCCAAGGTGCCAGTGCACTCTCTGGACTCACTGCACTGCATCCCCAGTGGTGCCAGTGCACTCTCTGGACTCACTGCAGTGCATCCCCAGTGGTGCCAGTGCACTCTCTGGAGTCACTGCACTGCATCCCCAGTGGTGCCAGTGCACTCTCTGGACTCACTGCAGTGCAGCCCTAGTTGTGCCAGTGCACTATATGGACTCACTGCACTGCATCGCCAGTGGTGCCAGTGCACTCTCTGGACTCACTGCACAGCATCCCCAGTGGTGCCAGTGCACTCTCTGCACTCACTGCGCTGCATTCCCAGTGGTGCCAGTGCACTCTCTGGAGTCACTGCACTGCATCCCCAGTGGTGCCAGTGCACTCTCTGGACTCACTGCACTGCATCTCCAGTGGTGCCAGTGCACTCTCTGGAGTCACTGCGCTGCATCACCAGTGGTGACAGAGCAGTCTCTGGACTCACTGCAGTGCATCGCCAGTGGTGCCAGTGCACTCTCTGGAGTCACTGCAGTGCATCCCCAGTGGTGCCAGTGCACTCTCTGGACTCACTGCACTGCATCCCCAATGGTGCCTGTGCACTCTCTGGACTCAATGCATTGCATTCCGAGGAGTGCCAGTGCACTCTCTGGACTCACTGCAATGCATCCCTATTGTTGCCAGTGCACTCTCTGGACTCACTGCACTGCATTCCCAAGGTGCCAGTGCACTCTCTGGATTCACTGCACTGCATCCCCAGTGGTGCAAGTGCACTCTCTGGACTCACTGCACTGCATCCCCAGTGGTGCCAGTGCACTCTCTGGAGTCACTGCAATGCATCCCCAGTGGTGCCAGTGCACTCTCTGGACTCACTGCACTGCATTTCCAAGGTGCCAGTGCACTCTCTGGACTCACTGCACTGCATCCCCAGTGGTGCCAGTGCACTCTCTGGAGTCACTGCAGTGCATCCCCAGTGGTGCCAGTGCACTCTCTGGACTCACTGCACTGCATCCCCAGTGGTGCCAGTGCAGTCTCTGGATTCACTGCAGTGCATCGCCAGAGGTGCCAGTGCACTCTATGGACTCAATGCAGTGCATTACGAGGAGTGCCAGTGCACTCTCTGGACTCACTGCAGTGCATCCCCAGTGGTGCGAGTGCACTCTCTGCACTCACTGCGCTGCATCCCCAGTGGTGCCAGTGCACTCTCTGGACTCACTGCACTGCATCCCCAGTGGTGCCAGTGCACTCTCTGGAGTTACTGCTCTGCATCCAGATTGGTGACAGTGCACTCTCTGGACTCACTGCAGTGCATCCCCAGTGGTGCCAGTGCACTCTCTGGACTCACTGCACTGCATCCCCAGTGGTGCCAGTGCACTCTCTGGACTCACTGTACTGCATCCCCAAGGTGCCAGTGCACTCTCTGGACTCACTGCACTGCATCCCCAGTGGTGCCAGTGCACTCTCTGCACTCACTGTGCTGCATCCCCAGTGGTGCCAGTGCACTCTCTGGACTCACTGCACTGCATCCCCAGTGGTGCCAGTGCACTCTCTGGAGTCACTGCGCTGCATCACCAGTGGTGACAGAGCAGTCTCTGGACTCACTGCAGTGCATCGCCAGTGGTGCCAGCGCACTCTCTGGACTCACTGCACTGCATCCCCAGTGGTGCCAGTGCACTCTCTGGACTCACTGCACTGCATCCCCAGTGGTGCCAGTGCACTCTCTGGACTCACTGCACTGCATCCCCAGTGGTGCCAGTGCACTCTCTGGACTCACTGCCCTTCATCCCCAAGGTGCCAGTGCACTCTCTGGACTCACTGCAGTGCATCCCCAGTGGTGACAGAGCAGTCTCTGGACTCACTGCAGTGCATCCCCAGTGGTGCCAGTGCACTCTCTGGACTCACTGCACTGCATCCCCAGTAGTGCCAGTGCACTCTCTGCACTCACTGCGCTGCATCCCCAGTGGTGCCAGTGCACTCTCTGGACTCACTGCCCTGCATCCCCAGTGGTGCCAGTGCACTCTCTGGACTCACTGCACTGCATCCCCAGTGGTGCCAGCTCACTCTCTGGACTCACTGCACTGCATCCCCAGTGGTGCCAGTGCACTCTCTGGAGTCACTGCGCTGCATCACCAGTGGTGACAGAGCACTCTCTGGACTCACTGCACTGCATCGCCAGTGGTGCCAGTGCACTCTATGGACTCAATGCAGTGCATTACGAGGAGTGCCAGTGCACTCTCTGGACTCACTGCAGTGCATCCCCAGTGGTGCCAGTGCACTCTCTGGAGTCACTGCACTGCATCCCCAGTGGTGCCAGTGCACTCTCAGGACTCACTGCACTGCATCCCCAGTGGTGCCAGTGCACTCTCTGGAGTCACTGCGCTGCATCACCAGTGGTGACAGAGCAGTCTCTGGACTCACTGCAGTGCATCGCCAGTGGTGCCAGTGCACTCTCTGGACTCACTGCACTGCATCCCCAGTGGTGCCAGTGCACTCTCTGCACTCACTGCGCTGCATCCCCAGTGGTGCCAGTGCACTCTCTGGACTCACTGCACTGCATCCCCAGTGGTGCCAGTGCACTCTCTGGAGTCACTGCGCTGCATCACCAGTGGTGACAGAGCAGTCTCTGGACTCACTGCAGTGCATCGCCAGTGGTGACAGAGCAGTCTCTGGACTCACTGCACTGCATCCCCAGTGGTGCCAGTGCACTCTCTGGACTCACTGCACTGCATCCCCAGTAGTGCCAGTGCACTCTCTGCACTCACTGCGCTGCATCCCCAGTGGTGCCAGTGCACTCTCTGGACTCACTGCCCTGCATCCCCAGTGGTGCCAGTGCACTCTCTGGACTCACTGCACTGCATCCCCAGTGGTGCCAGCTCACTCTCTGGACTCACTGCACTGCATCCCCAGTGGTGCCAGTGCACTCTCTGGAGTCACTGCGCTGCATCACCAGTGGTGACAGAGCACTCTCTGGACTCACTGCACTGCATCGCCAGTGGTGCCAGTGCACTCTATGGACTCAATGCAGTGCATTACGAGGAGTGCCAGTGCACTCTCTGGACTCACTGCAGTGCATCCCCAGTGGTGCCAGTGCACTCTCTGGACTCACTGCACTGCATCCCCAGTGGTGCCAGTGCACTCTCTGGACTCACTGTACTGCATCCCCAAGGTGCCAGTGCACTCTCTGGACTCACTGCAGTGCATCCCCAGTGGTGCCAGTGCACTCTCTGGACTCACTGCAGTGCATCGCCAGTGGTGCCAGTGCACTCTCTGGAGTCACTGCACTGCATCCCCAGTGGTGCCAGTGCACTCTCTGGACTCACTGCAGTGCATCCCCAGTGGTGCCAGTGCACTCTCTGGACTCACTGCACTGCATCCCCAATGGTGCCTGTGCACTCTCTGGACTCAATGCATTGCATTCCGAGGAGTGCCAGTGCACTCTCTGGACTCACTGCAATGCATCCCTATTGTTGCCAGTGCACTCTCTGGACTCACTGCACTGCATTCCCAAGGTGCCAGTGCACTCTCTGGATTCACTGCACTGCATCCCCAGTGGTGCAAGTGCACTCTCTGGACTCACTGCACTGCATCCCCAGTGGTGCCAGTGCACTCTCTGGAGTCACTGCAATGCATCCCCAGTGGTGCCAGTGCACTCTCTGGACTCACTGCACTGCATTTCCAAGGTGCCAGTGCACTCTCTGGACTCACTGCACTGCATCCCCAGTGGTGCCAGTGCACTCTCTGGAGTCACTGCAGTGCATCCCCAGTGGTGCCAGTGCACTCTCTGGACTCACTGCACTGCATCCCCAGTGGTGCCAGTGCAGTCTCTGGATTCACTGCAGTGCATCGCCAGAGGTGCCAGTGCACTCTATGGACTCAATGCAGTGCATTACGAGGAGTGCCAGTGCACTCTCTGGACTCACTGCAGTGCATCCCCAGTGGTGCCAGTGCACTCTCTGCACTCACTGCACTGCATCCCCAATGGTGCCAGTGCACTCTCTGGACTCACTGCAGTGCATCCCCAGTGGTGCCAGTGCACTCTCTGGACTCACTGCCCTGCATCCCCAGTGGTGCCAGTGCACTCTCTGGACTCACTGCAGTGCATCCCCAGTGGTGCCAGTGCACTCTCTGGACTCACTGCACTGCATCCCCAGTAGTGCCAGTGCACTCTCTGCACTCACTGCGCTGCATCCCCAGTGGTGCCAGTGCACTCTCTGGACTCACTGCCCTGCATCCCCAGTGGTGCCAGTGCACTCTCTGGACTCACTGCACTGCATCCCCAGTGGTGCCAGTGCACTCTCTGGACTCACTGCACTGCATCCACAGTGGTGCCAGTGCACTCTCTGGACTCACTGCGCTGCATCCCCAGTGGTGCCAGTGCACTCTCTGGACTCACTGCAGTGCATCGCCAGTGGTGCCAGTGCACTCTATGGACTCAATGCAGTGCATTATGAGGAGTGCCAGTGCACTCTCTGGACTCACTGCAATGCATCCCTAGTGTTGCCAGTACACTCTCTGGACTCACTGCACTGCATTCCCAAGGTGCCAGTGCACTCTCTGGATTCACTGCACTGCATCTCCAGTGGTGCAAGTGCACTCTCTGGACTCACTGCACTGCATCCCCAAGGTGCCAGTGCAGTCTCTGGACTCACTGCCCTGCATCCCCAGTGGTGCCAGTGCACTCTCTGGACTCACTGCAGTGCATCCCCAGTGGTGACAGTGCACTCTCTGGAGTCACTGCACTGCATCCCCAGTGGTGACAGTGCACTCTCTGGACTCACTGCAGTGCAGCCCTAGTGGTGCCAGTGCACTCTCTGGACTCACTGCACTGCATCGCCAGTGGTGCCAGTGCACTCTCTGTACTCACTGCAGTGCATCCCCAGTGATGGCAGTGCACTCTCTGCACTCACTGCGCTGCATCCCCAGTGGTGCCAGTGCACTCTCTGGACTCACTGCACTGCATCCCCAGTGGTGCCAGTGCACTCTCTGGAGTCACTGCGCTGCATCACCAGTGGTGACAGAGCAGTCTCTGGACTCACTGCAGTGCATCGCCAGTGGTGCCAGTGCACTCTCTGGACTCACTGCACAGCATCCCCAGTGGTGCCAGTGCACTCTCTGGACTCACTGCACTGCATCCCCAATGGTGCCTGTGCACTCTCTGGACTCAATGCATTGCATTCCGAGGAGTGCCAGTGCACTCTCTGGAGTCACTGCAGTGCATCCCTATTGTTGCCAGTGCATTCTCTGGACTCACTGCACTGCATTCCCAAGGTGCCAGTGCACTCTCTGGATTCACTGCACTGCATCCCCAGTGGTGCAAGTGCACTCTCTGGACTCACTGCACTGCATCCCCAGTGGTGCCAGTGCACTCTCTGGAGTCACTGCAGTGCATCACCAGTGGTGCCAGTGCACTCTCTGGACTCACTGCACTGCATCGCCAAGGTGCCAGTGCACTCTCTGGACTCACTGCACTGCATCCCCAGTGGTGCCAGTGCACTCTCTGGAGTCACTGCAGTGCATCCCCAGTGGTGCCAGTGCACTCTGTGGACTCACTGCACTGCATCCCCAGTGGTTCCAGTGCACTCTCTGGATTCACTGCACTGCATCCCCAGTGGTGCCAGTCACTCTCTGGACTCACTGCACTGCATCCCCAGTGGTGCCAGTGCACTCTCTGGACTCACTGCAGTGCATACCCATTGTTGCAGTGCACTCGCTGCACTCACTGCGCTGCATCCCCAGTGGTGCCAGTGCACTCTCTGGACTCACTGCACTGCATCCCCAGTTGTGCCAGTGCACTCTCTGGACTCACTGCACTGCATCCCCAGTGGTGCCAGTGCACTCTCTGGAGTTACTGCTCTGCATCCAGAGTGGTGACAGTGCACTCTGTGGACTCACTGCACTGCATCCCCAGTGGTGCCAGTGCACTCTCTGGACTCACTGCAGTGCATCCCCAGTGGTGCCAGTGCACTCTCTGGACTCACTGCAGTGCATCCCCAGTGGTGGCAGTGCTCTCTCTGGACTCACTGCACTGCATCCCCAAGGTGCCAGTGCACTCTCTGGACTCACTGCACTGCATCCCCAGTGGTGCCAGTGCACTCTCTGGACTCACTGCACTGCATCCCCAATGGTGCCTGTGCACTCTCTGGACTCAATGCATTGCATTCCGAGGAGTGCCAGTGCACTCTCTGGACTCACTGCAATGCATCCCTATTGTTGCCAGTGCACTCTCTGGACTCACTGCACTGCATTCCCAAGGTGCCAGTGCACTCTCTGGATTCACTGCACTGCATCCCCAGTGGTGCAAGTGCACTCTCTGGACTCACTGCACTGCATCCCCAGTGGTGCCAGTGCACTCTCTGGAGTCACTGCAATGCATCCCCAGTGGTGCCAGTGCACTCTCTGGACTCACTGCACTGCATTTCCAAGGTGCCAGTGCACTCTCTGGACTCACTGCACTGCATCCCGAGTGGTGCCAGTGCACTCTCTGGACTCACTGCAGTGCATCCCCAGTGGTGCCAGTGCACTCTCTGGACTCACTGCACTGCATCCCCAGTGGTGCCAGTGCAGTCTCTGGATTCACTGCAGTGCATCGCCAGAGGTGCCAGTGCACTCTATGGACTCAATGCAGTGCATTACGAGGAGTGCCAGTGCACTCTCTGGACTCACTGCAGTGCATCCCCAGTGGTGCCAGTGCACTCTCTGCACTCACTGCACTGCATCCCCAATGGTGCCAGTGCACTCTCTGGACTCACTGCAGTGCATCCCCAGTGGTGCCAATGCACTCTCTGGACTCACTGCCCTGCATCCCCAGTGGTGCCAGTGCACTCTCTGGACTCACTGCAGTGCATCCCCAGTGGTGCCAGTGCACTCTCTGGACTCACTGCACTGCATCCCCAGTAGTGCCAGTGCACTCTCTGCACTCACTGCGCTGCATCCCCAGTGGTGCCAGTGCACTCTCTGGACTCACTGCCCTGCATCCCCAGTGGTGCCAGTGCACTCTCTGGACTCACTGCACTGCATCCCCAGTGGTGCCAGTGCACTCTCTGGACTCACTGCACTGCATCCACAGTGGTGCCAGTGCACTCTCTGGACTCACTGCGCTGCATCCCCAGTGGTGCCAGTGCACTCTCTGGACTCACTGCAGTGCATCGCCAGTGGTGCCAGTGCACTCTATGGACTCAATGCAGTGCATTACGAGGAGTGCCAGTGCACTCTCTGGACTCACTGCAATGCATCCCTAGTGTTGCCAGTACACTCTCTGGACTCACTGCACTGCATTCCCAAGGTGCCAGTGCACTCTCTGGATTCACTGCACTGCATCTCCAGTGGTGCAAGTGCACTCTCTGGACTCACTGCACTGCATCCCCAAGGTGCCAGTGCAGTCTCTGGACTCACTGCCCTGCATCCCCAGTGGTGCCAGTGCACTCTCTGGACTCACTGCAGTGCATCCCCAGTGGTGACAGTGCACTCTCTGGAGTCACTGCACTGCATCCCCAGTGGTGACAGTGCACTCTCTGGACTCACTGCAGTGCAGCCCTAGTGGTGCCAGTGCACTATCTGGACTCACTGCACTGCATCGCCAGTGGTGCCAGTGCACTCTCTGTACTCACTGCAGTGCATCCCCAGTGGTGCCAGTGCACTCTATGCACTCACTGCGCTGCATCCCCAGTGGTGCCAGTGCACTCTCTGGACTCACTGCACTGCATCCCCAGTGGTGCCAGTGCACTCTCTGGAGTCACTGCGCTGCATCACCAGTGGTGACAGAGCAGTCTCTGGACTCACTGCAGTGCATCGCCAGTGGTGCCAGTGCACTCTCTGGACTCACTGCACAGCATCCCCAGTGGTGCCAGTGCACTCTCTGGACTCACTGCACTGCATCCCCAATGGTGCCTGTGCACTCTCTGGACTCAATGCATTGCATTCCGAGGAGTGCCAGTGCACTCTCTGGAGTCACTGCAGTGCATCCCTATTGTTGCCAGTGCATTCTCTGGACTCACTGCACTGCATTCCCAAGGTGCCAGTGCACTCTCTGGATTCACTGCACTGCATCCCCAGTGGTGCAAGTGCACTCTCTGGACTCAGTGCACTGCATCCCCAGTGGTGCCAGTGCACTCTCTGGAGTCACTGCAGTGCATCACCAGTGGTGCCAGTGCACTCTCTGGACTCACTGCACTGCATCGCCAAGGTGCCAGTGCACTCTCTGGACTCACTGCACTGCATCCCCAGTGGTGCCAGTGCACTCTCTGGAGTCACTGCAGTGCATCCCCAGTGGTGCCAGTGCACTCTGTGGACTCACTGCACTGCATCCCCAGTGGTGCCAGTGCACTCTCTGGATTCACTGCACTGCATCCCCAGTGGTGCCAGTCACTCTGTGGACTCACTGCACTGCATCCCCAGTGGTGCCAGTGCACTCTCTGGACTCACTGCAGTGCATACCCATTGTTGCAGTGCACTCGCTGCACTCACTGCGCTGCATCCCCAGTGGTGCCAGTGCACTCTCTGGACTCACTGCACTGCATCCCCAGTTGTGCCAGTGCACTCTCTGGACTCACTGCACTGCATCCCCAGTGGTGCCAGTGCGCTCTCTGGAGTTACTGCTCTGCATCCAGAGTGGTGACAGTGCACTCTGTGGACTCACTGCACTGCATCCCCAGTGGTGTCAGTGCACTCTCTGGACTCACTGCAGTGCATCCCCAGTGGTGCCAGTGCACTCTCTGGACTCACTGCAGTGCATCCCCAGTGGTGGCAGTGCTCTCTCTGGACTCACTGCACTGCATCCCCAAGGTGCCAGTGCACTCTCTGGACTCACTGCACTGCATCCCCAGTGGTGCCAGTGCACTCTCTGGACTCACTGCAGTGCATCCCCAGTGGTGCCAGTGCACTCTCTGGACTCACTGCAGTGCATCGCCAATGGTGCATGTGCAATATCTGGACTCAATGCAGTGCATTCCGAGGAGTGCCAGTGCACTCTCTGGACTCACTGCAATGCATCCCTAGTGTTGCCAGTGCACTCTCTGGTCTCACTGCACTGCATTCCCAAGGTGCCAGAGCACTCTCTGGATTCACTGCACTGCTTCCCAAGTGGTGCAAGTGCACTCTCTGGAGTCACTGCAGTGCAACCCCAGTGGTGCCAGTGCACTCTCTGGATTCACTGCACTGCATCCCCAGTGGTGCCAGTCACTCTCTGGACTCACTGCACTGCATCCCCAGTGGTGCCAGTGCACTCTCTGGACTCACTGCAGTGCATCCCCAGTGGTGCCAGTGCACTCTCTGCACTCACTGCGCTGCATCCCCAGTGGTGCCAGTGCACTCTCTGGACTCACTGCACTGCATCCCCAGTGGTGCCAGTGCACTCTCTGCACTCACTGCGCTGCATCCCCAGTGGTGCCAGTGCCCTCTCTGGAGTTAGTGCTCTGCATCCAGAGTGGTGACAGTGCACTCTGTGGACTCACTGCACTGCATCCCCAGTGGTGCCAGTGCACTCTCTGGACTCACTGCAGTGCATCCCCAGTGGTGCCAGTGCACTCTCTGGACTCACTGCACTGCATCCCCAGTGGTGCCAGTGCACTCTCTGGAGTCACTGCAGTGCATCCCCAGTGGTGCCAGTGCACTCTCTGGACTCACTGCACTGCATCGCCAGTGGTGCCAGTGCACTCTCTGGAGTCACTGCGCTGCATCCCCAGTGGTGACAGAGCGCTCTCTGGACTCACTGCAGTGCATCGCCAGCGGTGCCAGTGCACTCTCTGGAGTCACTGCAGTGCATCCCCAGTGGTGCCAGTGCACTCTCTGGACTCACTGCAGTGCAGCCCTAGTGGTGCCAGCGCACTATCTGGACTCACTGCACTGCATCGCCAGTGGTGCCAGTGCACTCTCTGGACTCACTGCACTGCATCCCCAGTGTTGCCAGTGCACTCTCTGGACTCACTGCGCTGCATCCCCATTGGGTCCAGTGCACTCTCTGGACTCACTGCACAGCATCCCCAGTGGTGCCAGTGCACTCTCTGGACTCACTGCACTGCATCCCCAATTGTGCCTGTGCACTCTCTGGACTCAATGCATTGCATTCCGAGGAGTGCCAGTGCACTCTCTGGACTCACTTCAATGCATCCCTATTGTTGCCAGTGCACTCTCTGGACTCACTGCACTGCATTCCCAAGGTGCCAGTGCACTCTCTGGATTCACTGCACTGCATCCCCAGTGGTGCAAGTGCACTCTCTGGACTCACTGCACTGCATCGCCAAGGTGCCAGTGCACTCTCTGGAGTGACTGCACTGCATCCCCAGTGGTGCCAGTGCACTCTCTGGAGTCACTGCAGTGCAACCCCAGTGGTGCCAGTGCACTCTCTGGATTCACTGCACTGCATCCCCAGTGGTGCCAGTCACTCTCTGGACTCACTGCACTGCATCCCCAGTGGTGCCAGTGCACTCTCTGGACTCACTGCAGTGCATCCCCAGTGGTGCCAGTGCACTCTCTGCACTCACTGCGCTGCATCCCCAGTGGTGCCAGTGCACTCTCTGGACTCACTGCACTGCATCCCCAGTGGTGCCAGTGCACTCTCTGCACTCACTGCGCTGCATCCCCAGTGGTGCCAGTGCACTCTCTGGAGTTAGTGCTGTGCATCCAGAGTGGTGACAGTGCACTCTGTGGACTCACTGCACTGCATCCCCAGTGGTGCCAGTGCACTCTCTGGACTCACTGCAGTGCATCCCCAGTGGTGCCAGTGCACTCTCTGGACTCACTGCACTGCATCCCCAAGGTGCCAGTGCACTCTCTGGACTCACTGCACTGCATCCCCAGTGGTGCCAGTGCACTCTCTGGAGTCACTGCAGTGCATCCCCAGTGGTGCCAGTGCACTCTCTGGACTCACTGCACTGCATCCCCAGTGGTGCCAGTGCACTCTCTGGATTCACTGCACTGCATCCCCAGTGGTGCCAGTCACTCTCTGGACTCACTGCACTGCATCCCCAGTGGTGCCAGTGCACTCTCTGGACTCACTGCAGTGCATACCCAGTGGTGCCAGTGCACTCTCTGGACTCACTGCACTGCATCCCCAGTTGTGCCAGTGCACTCTGTGGACTCACTGCACTGCATCCCCAGTGGTGCCAGTGCACTCTCTGGAGTTACTGCTCTGCATCCAGACTGGTGACAGTGCACTCTGTGGACTCACTGCACTGCATCCCCAGTGGTGCCAGTGCACTCTCTGGACTCACTGCAGTGCATCCCCAGTGGTGCCAGTGCATTCTCTGGACTCACTGCACTGCATCCCCAAGGTGCCAGTGCACTCTCTGGACTCACTGCACTGCATCCCCAGTGGTGCCAGTGCACTCTCTGGACTAACTGCACTGCATCCCCAGTGGTGCCAGTGCACTCTCTGGACTCACTGCAGTGCATCCCCAGTGGTGACAGAGCACTCTCTGGACTCACTGCAGTGCATCGCCAGTGGTGCCAGTGTACTCTCTGGACTCACTGCACAGCATCCCCAGTGGTGCCAGTGCACTCTCTGGACTCAATGCAGTGCATTCCGAGGAGTGCCAGTGCACTCTCTGGACTCACTGCAATGCATCCCCAGTGGTGCCAGTGCACTCTCTGGAGTCACTGCAGTGCATCCCCAGTGGTGCCAGTGCACTCTCTGGACTCACTGCACTGCATCCCCAGTGGTGCCAGTGCACTCTCTGGAGTCACTGCGCTGCATCCCCAGTGGTGACAGAGCACTCTCTGGACTCACTGCAGTGCATCGCCAGCGGTGCCAGTGCACTCTCTGGAGTCACTGCAGTGCATCCCCAGTGGTGCCAGTGCACTCTCTGGACTCACTGCAGTGGAGCCCTAGTGGTGCCAGTGCACTATCTGGACTCACTGCACTGCATCCCCAGTGGTGCCAGTGCACTCTCTGCACTCACTGCGCTGCATCCCCATTGGGTCCAGTGCACTCTCTGGACTCACTGCACAGCATCCCCAGTGGTGCCAGTGCACTCTCTGGACTCACTGCACTGCATCCCCAATGGTGCCTGTGCACTCTCTGGACTCAATGCATTGCATTCCGAGGAGTGCCAGTGCACTCTCTGGACTCACTGCAGTGCATCCCCAGTGGTGCCAGTGCAGTCTCTGGACTCACTGCAGTGCATCCCCACTGGTGCCAGTGCAGTCTCTGGATTCACTGCACTGCATCCCCAATGGTGCCAGTGCACTCTCTGGACTCACTGCACAGCATCCCCAGTGGTGCCAGTGCACTCTCTGGACTCACTGCACTGAATGCCCAGTGGTGCCAGTGCACTCTCTGGATTCCCTGCACTGCATCACCTGTGGTGCCAGTGCACTCTCTGGACTCACTGCACTGCATCCCCAGTGGTGCCAGTGTACTCTCTGGACTCACTGCAGTGCATCCCCAGTCGTGCCAGTGCAATCTCTGGAATCACTGCAGTGCATCCCCAGTGGTGCCAGTGCCCTCTCTGGACTCACTGCACTGCATCCCAGGTGCTGCTAGTGCACTCTCTGGACTCACTGCACTGCATCCCCAGTGGTGCCAGTGCACTCTCTGGACTCACTGCACTGCATCCCCAGTGGTGCCAGTGCACTCTCTGGACTCACTGCAGTGCATCCGCAGTGGTGCCAGTGCACTCTGTGGACTCACTGCACTGCATCCCAAGTGGTGCCAGTGCACTCTCTGGACTCACTGCACTGCATCCCCAGTGGTGCCAGTGCACTCTCTGGACTCACTGCATTGTATCCCCAGTGGTGCCAGTGCACTCTCTGGAGTCACTGCAGTGCATCCCCAGTGGTGCCAGTGCACTCTCTATGCTCACTGCACTGCATCCCCAGTGGTGGCAGTGCACTCTCTGGATTCACTGCAGTGCATCCCCAGTGGTTCCAGTGCACTCTCTGGACTCACTGCAGTGCATCCCCAGTGGTGCCAGTGCACTCTCTGGACTCACAGCAATGCATCCATAGTGTTGCCAGTGCACTCTCTGGACTCACTGCAATGCATCCCTAGTGTTGCCAGTGCACTCTCTGGACTCACTGCACTGCATTCCCAAGGTGCCAGTGCACTCTCTGGATTCACTGCACTGCATCCCAAGTGGTGCAAGTGCACTCTATGGGCTCACTGCACTGCATCCCCTGTGGTGCCAGTGCACTCTCTGGAGTCACCGCAGTGCATCCCCAGTGGTGCCAGTGCACTCTCTGGAGTCACTGCGCTGCATCCCCAGTGGTGCCAGTGCACTCTCTGGAGTCACTGCAGTGCATCCCCAGTGGTGCCAGTGCACTCTCTGGACTCACTGCGCTGCATCTCCAGTGGTGCCAGTGTACTCTCTGGACTCAATGCACTGCATCCCCAGTGGTGCCAGTGCACTCTCTGGACTCACTGCACTGCATCCCCACTGTGCCAGTGCACTCTCTGGACTCACTGCAGTGCATCCCCAGTGGTGCCAGTGCACTCTCTGGACTCACTGCAGTGCATCCCCAGTGGTGACAGTGCACTCTCTGGACTCACTGCCCTGCATCCCCAGTGGTGCCAGTGCACTCTCTGGACTCACTGCCCTGCATCCCCAGTGGTGCCAGTGCACTCTCTGGACTCACTGCACTGCATCCCCAGTGGTGCCAGCGCACTCTCTGGACTCACTGCCCTGCATCCCCAGTGGTGCCAGCGCACTCTCTGGACTCACTGCACTGCATCCCCAGTGGTGCCAGCGCACTCTCTGGACTCACTGCACTGCATCCCCAGTGGTGCCAGTGCACTCTCTGGACTCACTGCACTGCATCCCCAGTGGTGCCAGTGCACTCTCTGGACTCACTGCACTGCATCCCCAGTGGTGCCAGTGCACTCTCTGGACTCACTGCCCTTCATCCCCAAGGTGCCAGTGCACTCTCTGGACTCACTGCAGTGCATCCCCAGTGGTGCCAGTGCACTCTCTGGACTCACTGCCCTGCATCCCCAGTGGTGCCAGTGCACTCTCAGGACTCAATGCACTGCATCCCCAGTGGTGCCAGCGCACTCTCTGGACTCACTGCACTGCATCCCCAGTGGTGCCAGCGCACTCTCTGGACTCACTGCACTGCATCCCCAGTGGTGCCAGCGCACTCTCTGGACTCACTGCACTGCATCCCCAGTGGTGCCAGCGCACTCTCTGGACTCACTGCAGTGCATCCCCAGTGGTGCCAGTGCACTCTCTGGAGTCACTGCAGTGCATCCCCAGTGGTGCCAGTGCACTCTCTGGACTCACTGCAGTGCATCCCCAGTGTAGCCAGTGCAATCTCTGGAATCACTGCGCTGCATCCCCAGTGGTGCCAGTGCACTCTCTGGAGTCACTGCAGTGCATCCCCAGTGGTGCCAGTGCACTCTCTGGACTCACTGCGCTGCATCTCCAGTGGTGCCAGTGTACTCTCTGGACTCAATGCACTGCATCCCCAGTGGTGCCAGTGCACTCTCTGGACTCACTGCAGTGCATCCCCAGTGGTACCAGTGCACTCTCTGGACTCACTGCAGTGCATCCCCAGTGGTGCCAGTGCACTCTCTGGACTCACTGCACTGCATCCCCAGTGGTGCCAGTGCACTCTCTGGACTCACTGCAGTGCATCCCCAGTGGTGCCAGTGCACTCTCTGGACTCACTGCACTGCATCCCCAGTGGTGCCAGCGCACTCTCTGGACTCACTGCACTGCATCCCCAGTGGTGCCAGCGCACTCTCTGGACTCACTGCAGTGCATCCCCAGTGGTGCCAGTGCACTCTCTGGACTCACTGCACTGCATCCCCAGTGGTGCCAGCGCACTCTCTGGACTCACTGCACTGCATCCCCAGTGGTTCCAGCGCACTCTCTGGACTCACTGCACTGCATCCCCAGTGGTGCCAGCGCACTCTCTGGACTCACTGCACTGCATCGCCAGTGGTGCCAGTGCACTCTCTGGACTCACTGCACTGCATCCCCAGTGGTGCCAGTGCACTCTCTGGACTCACTGCACTGCATCCCCAGTGGTGCCAGTGCACTCTCTGGACTCACTGCAGTGCATCCCCAGTGTAGCCAGTGCAATCTCTGGAATCACTGCGCTGCATCCCCAGTGGTGCCAGTGCACTCTCTGGACTCACTGCAGTGCATCCCCAGTGGTGCCAGTGCACTCTCTGGACTCACTGCACTGCATCCCCAGTGGTGCCAGTGCACTCTCTGGACTCACTGCAGTGCATCCCCAGTGGTGCCAGTGCACTCTCTGGACTCACTGCAGTGCATCCCCAGTGGTGCCAGTGCACTCTCTGGACTCACTGCAGTGCATCCCCAGTGGTGCCAGTGCACTCTCTGGACTCACTGCAGTGCATCCCCAGTGGTGCCAGTGCACTCTATGGGCTCACTGCGCTGCATCCCCAGTGGTGCCAGTGCACTCTCTGGACTCACTGCACTGCATCACCAATGGTGCCAGCACACTCTCTGGACTCACTGCCCTGCATCCCCAGTGGTGCCAGCGCACTCACTGGACTCACTGCACTGCATCCCCAGTGGTGCCAGCGCACTCTCTGGACTCACTGCACTGCATCCCCAGTGGTGGCAGTGCACTCTCTGGAGTCACTGCAGTGCATCCCCAGTGGTGCCAGTGCACTCTCTGGACTCACTGCACTGCATCCCCAGTGGTGCCAGTGCACTCTCTGGACTCACTGCCCTTCATCCCCAAGGTGCCAGTGCACTCTCTGGACTCACTGCAGTGCATCCCCAGTGGTGCCAGTGCACTTTCTGGACTCACTGCAGTGCATCCCCAGTGGTGCCAGTGCACTCTCTGGACTCACTGCACTGCATTCCCAAGGTGCCAGTGCACTCTCTGGACTCACTGCACTGCATCCCCAATGGTGCCAGCGCACTCTCTGGACTCACTGCCCTGCATCCCCAGTGGTGCCAGCGCACTCTCTGGACTCACTGCACTGCATCCCCAGTGGTGCCAGCGCACTCTCTGGACTCACTGCACTGCATCCCCAGTGGTGCCAGTGCACTCTCTGGACTCACTGCACTGCATCCCCAGTGGTGCCAGTGCACTCTCTGGACTCACTGCACTGCATCCCCAGTGGTGCCAGTGCACTCTCTGGACTCACTGCCCTTCATCCCCAAGGTGCCAGTGCACTCTCTGGACTCACTGCAGTGCATCCCCAGTGGTGCCAGTGCACTCTCTGGACTCACTGCCCTGCATCCCCAGTGGTGCCAGTGCACTCTCTGGACTCACTGCACTGCATCCCCTGTGGTGCCAGAGCACTCTCTGGACTCACAGCACTGCATCCCCAGTGGTGCCAGCGCACTCTCTGGACTCACTGCACTGCATCCCCAGTGGTGCCAGCGCACTCTCTGGACTCACTGCACTGCATCCCCAGTGGTGCCAGTGCACTCTCTGGACTCACTGCACTGCATCCCCAGTGGTGCCAGTGCACTCTATGGACTCACTGCACTGCATCCCCAGTGGTGCCAGTGCACTCTCTGGACTCACTGCAGTGCATCCCCAGTGTAGCCAGTGCAGTCTCTGGAATCACTGCGCTGCATCCCCAGTGGTGCCAGTGCACTCTCTGGAGTCACTGCAGTGCATCCCCAGTGGTGCCAGTGCACTCTCTGGACTCACTGCGCTGCATCTCCAGTGATGCCAGTGTAGTCTCTGGACTCAATGCACTGCATCCCCAGTGGTGCCAGTGCACTCTCTGGACTCACTGCACTGCATCCCCAGTGGTACCAGTGCACTCTCTGGACTCACTGCAGTGCATCCCCAGTGGTGCCAGTGCACTCTCTGGACTCACTGCACTGCATCCCCAGTGGTGCCAGTGCACTCTCTGGACTCACTGCAGTGCATCCCCAGTGGTGCCAGTGCACTCTATGGGCTCACTGCGCTGCATCCCCAGTGGTGCCAGTGCACTTTCTGGACTCACTGCAGTGCATCCCCAGTGGTGCCAGTGCACTCTCTGGACTCACTGCACTGCATTCCCAAGGTGCCAGTGCACTCTCTGGACTCACTGCACTGCATCCCCAATGGTGCCTGTGCACTCTCTGGACTCAATGCACTGCATCCCCAGTGGTGCCAGTGCACTCTCTGGACTCACTGCACTGCATCCCCAGTGGTGCCAGCGCACTCTCTGGACTCACTGCACTGCATCCCCAGTGGTGCCAGTGCACTCTCTGGACTCACTGCACTGCATCCCCAGTGGTGCCAGTGCACTCTCTGGAGTCACTGCAGTGCATCCCCAGTGGTGCCAGTGCACTCTCTGGACTCACTGCAGTGCATCCCCAGTGTAGCCAGTGCAATCTCTGGAATCACTGCGCCGCATCCCCAGTGGTGCCAGTGCACTCTCTGGAGTCACTGCAGTGCATCCCCAGTGGTGCCAGTGCACTCTCTGGACTCACTGCGCTGCATCTCCAGTGGTGCCAGTGTACTCTCTGGACTCAATGCACTGCATCCCCAGTGGTGCCAGTGCACTCTCTGGACTCACTGCAGTGCATCCCCAGTGGTACCAGTGCACTCTCTGGACTCACTGCAGTGCATCCCCAGTGGTGCCAGTGCACTCTCTGGACTCACTGCACTGCATCCCCAGTGGTGCCAGTGCACTCTCTGGACTCACTGCAGTGCATCCCCAGTGGTGCCAGTGCACTCTCTGGACTCACTGCAGTGCATCCCCAGTGGTGACAGTGCACTCTCTGGACTCACTGCACTGCATCCCCAGTGGTGCCAGTGCACTCTCTGGACTCACTGCAGTGCATCCCCAGTGGTGCCAGTGCACTCTCTGGACTCACTGCAGTGCATCCCCAGTGGTGCCAGTGCACTCTATGGGCTCACTGCGCTGCATCCCCAGTGGTGCCAGTGCACTTTCTGGACTCACTGCAGTGCATCCCCAGTGGTGCCAGTGCACTCTCTGGACTCACTGCACTGCATTCCCAAGGTGCCAGTGCACTCTCTGGACTCACTGCACTGCATCCCCAATGGTGCCAGCGCACTCTCTGGACTCACTGCCCTGCATCCCCAGTGGTGCCAGCGCACTCACTGGACTCACTGCACTGCATCCCCAGTGGTGCCAGCGCACTCTCTGGACTCACTGCACTGCATCCCCAGTGGTGCCAGTGCACTCTCTGGACTCACTGCACTGCATCCCCAGTGGTGCCAGTGCACTCTCTGGACTCACTGCACTGCATCCCCAGTGGTGCCAGTGCACTCTCTGGACTCACTGCCCTTCATCCCCAAGGTGCCAGTGCACTCTCTGGACTCACTGCAGTGCATCCCCAGTGGTGCCAGTGCACTTTCTGGACTCACTGCAGTGCATCCCCAGTGGTGCCAGTGCACTCTCTGGACTCACTGCACTGCATTCCCAAGGTGCCAGTGCACTCTCTGGACTCACTGCGCTGCATCCCCAATGGTGCCAGCGCACTCTCTGGACTCACTGCCCTGCATCCCCAGTGGTGCCAGCGCACTCTCTGGACTCACTGCACTGCATCCCCAGTGGTGCCAGCGCACTCACTGGACTCACTGCACTGCATCCCCAGTGGTGCCAGCGCACTCTCTGGACTCACTGCACTGCATCCCCAGTGGTGCCAGTGCACTCTCTGGACTCACTGCCCTTCATCCCCAAGGTGCCAGTGCACTCTCTGGACTCACTGCAGTGCATCCCCAGTGGTGCCAGTGCACTCTCTGGACTCACTGCCCTGCATCCCCAGTGGTGCCAGTGCACTCTCTGGACTCACTGCACTGCATCCCCTGTGGTGCCAGAGCACTCTCTGGACTCACAGCACTGCATCCCCAGTGGTGCCAGCGCACTCTCTGGACTCACTGCACTGCATCCCCAGTGGTGCCAGTGCACTCTCTGGACTCACTGCAGTGCATCCCCAGTGTAGCCAGTGCAATCTCTGGAATCACTGCGCTGCATCCCCAGTGGTGCCAGTGCACTCTCTGGACTCACTGCAGTGCATCCCCAGTGGTGCCAGTGCACTCTCTGGACTCACTGCACTGCATCCCCAGTGGTGCCAGTGCACTCTCTGGACTCACTGCAGTGCATCCCCAGTGGTGCCAGTGCACTCTCTGGACTCACTGCAGTGCATCCCCAGTGGTGCCAGTGCACTCTCTGGACTCACTGCAGTGCATCCCCAGTGGTGCCAGTGCACTCTCTGGACTCACTGCAGTGCATCCCCAGTGGTGCCAGTGCACTCTATGGGCTCACTGCGCTGCATCCCCAGTGGTGCCAGTGCACTCTCTGGACTCACTGCACTGCATCACCAATGGTGCCAGCACACTCTCTGGACTCACTGCCCTGCATCCCCAGTGGTGCCAGCGCACTCACTGGACTCACTGCACTGCATCCCCAGTGGTGCCAGCGCACTCTCTGGACTCACTGCACTGCATCCCCAGTGGTGGCAGTGCACTCTCTGGAGTCACTGCAGTGCATCCCCAGTGGTGCCAGTGCACTCTCTGGACTCACTGCACTGCATCCCCAGTGGTGCCAGTGCACTCTCTGGACTCACTGCCCTTCATCCCCAAGGTGCCAGTGCACTCTCTGGACTCACTGCAGTGCATCCCCAGTGGTGCCAGTGCACTTTCTGGACTCACTGCAGTGCATCCCCAGTGGTGCCAGTGCACTCTCTGGACTCACTGCACTGCATTCCCAAGGTGCCAGTGCACTCTCTGGACTCACTGCACTGCATCGCCAATGGTGCCAGCGCACTCTCTGGACTCACTGCCCTGCATCCCCAGTGGTGCCAGCGCACTCTCTGGACTCACTGCACTGCATCCCCAGTGGTGCCAGCGCACTCTCTGGACTCACTGCACTGCATCCCCAGTGGTGCCAGTGCACTCTCTGGACTCACTGCACTGCATCCCCAGTGGTGCCAGTGCACTCTCTGGACTCACTGCACTGCATCCCCAGTGGTGCCAGTGCACTCTCTGGACTCACTGCCCTTCATCCCCAAGGTGCCAGTGCACTCTCTGGACTCACTGCAGTGCATCCCCAGTGGTGCCAGTGCACTCTCTGGACTCACTGCCCTGCATCCCCAGTGGTGCCAGTGCACTCTCTGGACTCACTGCACTGCATCCCCTGTGGTGCCAGAGCACTCTCTGGACTCACAGCACTGCATCCCCAGTGGTGCCAGCGCACTCTCTGGACTCACTGCACTGCATCCCCAGTGGTGCCAGCGCACTCTCTGGACTCACTGCACTGCATCCCCAGTGGTGCCAGTGCACTCTCTGGACTCACTGCACTGCATCCCCAGTGGTGCCAGTGCACTCTATGGACTCACTGCACTGCATCCCCAGTGGTGCCAGTGCACTCTCTGGACTCACTGCAGTGCATCCCCAGTGTAGCCAGTGCAGTCTCTGGAATCACTGCGCTGCATCCCCAGTGGTGCCAGTGCACTCTCTGGAGTCACTGCAGTGCATCCCCAGTGGTGCCAGTGCACTCTCTGGACTCACTGCGCTGCATCTCCAGTGATGCCAGTGTAGTCTCTGGACTCAATGCACTGCATCCCCAGTGGTGCCAGTGCACTCTCTGGACTCACTGCACTGCATCCCCAGTGGTACCAGTGCACTCTCTGGACTCACTGCAGTGCATCCCCAGTGGTGCCAGTGCACTCTCTGGACTCACTGCACTGCATCCCCAGTGGTGCCAGTGCACTCTCTGGACTCACTGCAGTGCATCCCCAGTGGTGCCAGTGCACTCTATGGGCTCACTGCGCTGCATCCCCAGTGGTGCCAGTGCACTTTCTGGACTCACTGCAGTGCATCCCCAGTGGTGCCAGTGCACTCTCTGGACTCACTGCACTGCATTCCCAAGGTGCCAGTGCACTCTCTGGACTCACTGCACTGCATCCCCAATGGTGCCTGTGCACTCTCTGGACTCAATGCACTGCATCCCCAGTGGTGCCAGTGCACTCTCTGGACTCACTGCACTGCATCCCCAGTGGTGCCAGCGCACTCTCTGGACTCACTGCACTGCATCCCCAGTGGTGCCAGTGCACTCTCTGGACTCACTGCACTGCATCCCCAGTGGTGCCAGTGCACTCTCTGGAGTCACTGCAGTGCATCCCCAGTGGTGCCAGTGCACTCTCTGGACTCACTGCAGTGCATCCCCAGTGTAGCCAGTGCAATCTCTGGAATCACTGCGCTGCATCCCCAGTGGTGCCAGTGCACTCTCTGGAGTCACTGCAGTGCATCCCCAGTGGTGCCAGTGCACTCTCTGGACTCACTGCGCTGCATCTCCAGTGGTGCCAGTGTACTCTCTGGACTCAATGCACTGCATCCCCAGTGGTGCCAGTGCACTCTCTGGACTCACTGCACTGCATCCCCAGTGGTACCAGTGCACTCTCTGGACTCACTGCAGTGCATCCCCAGTGGTGCCAGTGCACTCTCTGGACTCACTGCACTGCATCCCCAGTGGTGCCAGTGCACTCTCTGGACTCACTGCAGTGCATCCCCAGTGGTGCCAGTGCACTCTCTGGACTCACTGCAGTGCATCCCCAGTGGTGACAGTGCACTCTCTGGACTCACTGCACTGCATCCCCAGTGGTGCCAGTGCACTCTCTGGACTCACTGCAGTGCATCCCCAGTGGTGCCAGTGCACTCTATGGGCTCACTGCGCTGCATCCCCAGTGGTGCCAGTGCACTTTCTGGACTCACTGCAGTGCATCCCCAGTGGTGCCAGTGCACTCTCTGGACTCACTGCACTGCATTCCCAAGGTGCCAGTGCACTCTCTGGACTCACTGCACTGCATCCCCAATGGTGCCAGCGCACTCTCTGGACTCACTGCCCTGCATCCCCAGTGGTGCCAGCGCACTCACTGGACTCACTGCACTGCATCCCCAGTGGTGCCAGCGCACTCTCTGGACTCACTGCACTGCATCCCCAGTGGTGCCAGTGCACTCTCTGGACTCACTGCACTGCATCCCCAGTGGTGCCAGTGCACTCTCTGGACTCACTGCCCTTCATCCCCAAGGTGCCAGTGCACTCTCTGGACTCACTGCAGTGCATCCCCAGTGGTGCCAGTGCACTTTCTGGACTCACTGCAGTGCATCCCCAGTGGTGCCAGTGCACTCTCTGGACTCACTGCACTGCATTCCCAAGGTGCCAGTGCACTCTCTGGACTCACTGCGCTGCATCCCCAATGGTGCCAGCGCACTCTCTGGACTCACTGCCCTGCATCCCCAGTGGTGCCAGCGCACTCTCTGGACTCACTGCACTGCATCCCCAGTGGTGCCAGCGCACTCACTGGACTCACTGCACTGCATCCCCAGTGGTGCCAGCGCACTCTCTGGACTCACTGCACTGCATCCCCAGTGGTGCCAGTGCACTCTCTGGACTCACTGCCCTTCATCCCCAAGGTGCCAGTGCACTCTCTGGACTCACTGCAGTGCATCCCCAGTGGTGCCAGTGCACTCTCTGGACTCACTGCCCTGCATCCCCAGTGGTGACAGTGCACTCTCTGGACTCACTGCACTGCATCCCCTGTGGTGCCAGAGCACTCTCTGGACTCACAGCACTGCATCCCCAGTGGTGCCAGCGCACTCTCTGGACTCACTGCACTGCATCCCCAGTGGTGCCAGTGCACTCTCTGGACTCACTGCACTGCATCCCCAGTGGTGCCAGTGCACTCTCTGGAGTCACTGCAGTGCATCCCCAGTGGTACCAGTGCACTCTCTGGACTCACTGCAGTGCATCCCCAGTGGTGCCAGTGCACTCTCTGGACTCACTGCACTGCATCCCCAATGGTGCCAGTGCACTCTCTGGACTCACTGCAGTGCATCCCCAGTGGTGCCAGTGCACTCTCTGGACTCACTGCACTGCATCCCCAGTGGTGCCAGTGCACTCTCTGGACTCACTGCACTGCATCCCCAGTGGTGCCAGTGCACTCTCTGGACTCACTGCCCTTCATCCCCAAGGTGCCAGTGCACTTTCTGGACTCACTGCAGTGCATCCCCAGTGGTGCCAGTGCACTCTCTGGACTCACTGCACTGCATTCCCAAGGTGCCAGTGCACTCTCTGGACTCACTGCCCTTCATCCCCAAGGTGCCAGTGCACTCTCTGGACTCACTGCAGTGCATCCCCAGTGGTGCCAGTGCACTCTCTGGACTCACTGCACTGCATCCCCAATGGTGCCTGTGCACTCTCTGGACTCAATGCACTGCATCCCCAGTGGTGCCAGTGCACTCTCTGGACTCACTGCACTGCATCCCCAGTGGTGCCAGTGCACTCTCTGGACTCACTGCACTGCATCCCCAATGGTGCCTGTGCACTCTCTGGACTCAATGCACTGCATCCCCAGTGGTGCCAGCGCACTCTCTGGACTCACTGCACTGCATCCCCAGTGGTGCCAGTGCACTCTCTGGACTCACTGCACTGCATCCCCAGTGGTGCCAGTGCACTCTCTGGACTCACTGCCCTTCATCCCGAAGGTGCCAGTGCACTTTCTGGACTCACTGCAGTGCATCCCCAGTGGTGCCAGTGCACTCTCTGGACTCACTGCACTGCATTCCCAAGGTGCCAGTGCACTCTCTGGACTCACTGCACTGCATCCCCAATGGTGCCTGTGCACTCTCTGGACTCAATGCACTGCATCCCCAGTGGTGCCAGTGCACTCTCTGGACTCACTGCACTGCATCCCCAGTGGTGCCAGTGCACTCTCTGGACTCACTGCAGTGCATCCCCAGTGGTGCCAGTGCACTCTATGGGCTCACTGCGCTGCATCCCCAGTGGTGCCAGTGCACTTTCTGGACTCACTGCAGTGCATCCCCAGTGGTGCCAGTGCACTCTCTGGACTCACTGCACTGCATTCCCAAGGTGCCAGTGCACTCTCTGGACTCACTGCAGTGCATCCCCAGTGGTGCCTGTGCACTCTCTGGACTCAATGCACTGCATCCCCAGTGGTGCCAGTGCACTCTCTGGACTCACTGCACTGCATCCCCAGTGGTGCCAGCGCACTCTCTGGACTCACTGCACTGCATCCCCAGTGGTGCCAGTGCACTCTCTGGACTCACTGCACTGCATCCCCAGTGGTGCCAGTGCACTCTCTGGACTCACTGCACTGCATCCCCAGTGGTGCCAGTGCACTCTCTGGACTCACTGCAGTGCATCCCCAGTGGTGCCAGTGCAATCTCTGGAATCACTGCGCTGCATCCCCAGTGGTGCCAGTGCACTCTCTGGAGTCACTGCAGTGCATCCCCAGTGGTGCCAGTGCACTCTCTGGACTCACTGCGCTGCATCTCCAGTGGTGCCAGTGTACTCTCTGGACTCAATGCACTGCATCCCCAGTGGTGCCAGTGCACTCTCTGGACTCACTGCAGTGCATCCCCAGTGGTACCAGTGCACTCTCTGGACTCACTGCAGTGCATCCCCAGTGGTGCCAGTGCACTCTCTGGACTCACTGCACTGAATCCCCAGTGGTGCCAGTGCACTCTCTGGACTCACTGCAGTGCATCCCCAGTGGTGCCAGTGCACTCTCTGGACTCACTGCAGTGCATCCCCAGTAGTGACAGTGCACTCTCTGGACTCACTGCACTGCATCCCCAGTGGTGCCAGTGCACTCTCTGGACTCACTGCAGTGCATCCCCAGTGGTGCCAGTGCACTCTCTGGACTCACTGCAGTGCATCCCCAGTGGTGCCAGTGCACTCTATGGGCTCACTGCGCTGCATCCCCAGTGGTGCCAGTGCACTTTCTGGACTCACTGCAGTGCATCCCCAGTGGTGCCAGTGCACTCTCTGGACTCACTGCACTGCATTCCCAAGGTGCCAGTGCACTCTCTGGACTCACTGCACTGCATCCCCAATGGTGCCAGCGCACTCTCTGGACTCACTGCACTGCATCCCCAATGGTGCCAGCGCACTCACTGGACTCACTGCACTGCATCCCCAGTGGTGCCAGCTCACTCTCTGGAGTCACTGCACTGCATCCCCAGTGGTGCCAGTGCACTCTCTGGACTCACTGCAGTGCATCCCCAGTGGTGCCAGTGCACTCTCTGGAGTCACTGCAGTGCATCCCCAGTGGTACCAGTGCACTCTCTGGACTCACTGCAGTGCATCCCCAGTGGTGCCAGTGCACTCTCTGGACTCACTGCACTGCATCCCCAATGGTGCCAGTGCACTCTCTGGACTCACTGCAGTGCATCCCCAGTGGTGCCAGTGCACTCTCTGGACTCACTGCACTGCATCCCCAGTGGTGCCAGTGCACTCTCTGGACTCACTGCACTGCATCCCCAGTGGTGCCAGTGCACTCTCTGGACTCACTGCACTGCATCCCCAGTGGTGCCAGTGCACTCTCTGGACTCACTGCCCTTCATCCCCAAGGTGCCAGTGCACTTTCTGGACTCACTGCAGTGCATCCCCAGTGGTGCCAGTGCACTCTCTGGACTCACTGCACTGCATTCCCAAGGTGCCAGTGCACTCTCTGGACTCACTGCCCTTCATCCCCAAGGTGCCAGTGCACTCTCTGGACTCACTGCAGTGCATCCCCAGTGGTGCCAGTGCACTCTCTGGACTCACTGCACTGCATCCCCAATGGTGCCTGTGCACTCTCTGGACTCAATGCACTGCATCCCCAGTGGTGCCAGTGCACTCTCTGGACTCACTGCACTGCATCCCCAGTGGTGCCAGTGCACTCTCTGGACTCACTGCACTGCATCCCCAATGGTGCCTGTGCACTCTCTGGACTCAATGCACTGCATCCCCAGTGGTGCCAGCGCACTCTCTGGACTCACTGCACTGCATCCCCAGTGGTGCCAGCGCACTCTCTGGACTCACTGCACTGCATCCCCAGTGGTGCCAGCGCACTCTCTGGACTCACTGCACTGCATCCCCAGTGGTGCCAGTGCACTCTCTGGACTCACTGCACTGCATCCCCAGTGGTGCCAGTGCACTCTCTGGACTCACTGCCCTTCATCCCGAAGGTGCCAGTGCACTTTCTGGACTCACTGCAGTGCATCCCCAGTGGTGCCAGTGCACTCTCTGGACTCACTGCACTGCATTCCCAAGGTGCCAGTGCACTCTCTGGACTCACTGCACTGCATCCCCAATGGTGCCTGTGCACTCTCTGGACTCAATGCACTGCATCCCCAGTGGTGCCAGTGCACTCTCTGGACTCACTGCACTGCATCCCCAGTGGTGCCAGTGCACTCTCTGGACTCACTGCAGTGCATCCCCAGTGGTGCCAGTGCACTCTATGGGCTCACTGCGCTGCATCCCCAGTGGTGCCAGTGCACTTTCTGGACTCACTGCAGTGCATCCCCAGTGGTGCCAGTGCACTCTCTGGACTCACTGCACTGCATTCCCAAGGTGCCAGTGCACTCTCTGGACTCACTGCACTGCATCCCCAATGGTGCCTGTGCACTCTCTGGACTCAATGCACTGCATCCCCAGTGGTGCCAGTGCACTCTCTGGACTCACTGCACTGCATCCCCAGTGGTGCCAGCGCACTCTCTGGACTCACTGCACTGCATCCCCAGTGGTGCCAGTGCACTCTCTGGACTCACTGCACTGCATCCCCAGTGGTGCCAGTGCACTCTCTGGACTCACTGCACTGCATCCCCAGTGGTGCCAGTGCACTCTCTGGACTCACTGCAGTGCATCCCCAGTGGTGCCAGTGCAATCTCTGGAATCACTGCGCTGCATCCCCAGTGGTGCCAGTGCACTCTCTGGAGTCACTGCAGTGCATCCCCAGTGGTGCCAGTGCACTCTCTGGACTCACTGCGCTGCATCTCCAGTGGTGCCAGTGTACTCTCTGGACTCAATGCACTGCATCCCCAGTGGTGCCAGTGCACTCTCTGGACTCACTGCAGTGCATCCCCAGTGGTACCAGTGCACTCTCTGGACTCACTGCAGTGCATCCCCAGTGGTGCCAGTGCACTCTCTGGACTCACTGCACTGAATCCCCAGTGGTGCCAGTGCACTCTCTGGACTCACTGCAGTGCAGCCCTAGTGGTGCCAGTGCACTCTCTGGACTCACTGCAGTGCATCCCCAGTGGTGACAGTGCACTCTCTGGACTCACTGCACTGCATCCCCAGTGGTGCCAGTGCACTCTCTGGACTCACTGCAGTGCATCCCCAGTGGTGCCAGTGCACTCTCTGGACTCACTGCAGTGCATCCCCAGTGGTGCCAGTGCACTCTATGGGCTCACTGCGCTGCATCCCCAGTGGTGCCAGTGCACTTTCTGGACTCACTGCAGTGCATCCCCAGTGGTGCCAGTGCACTCTCTGGACTCACTGCACTGCATTCCCAAGGTGCCAGTGCACTCTCTGGACTCACTGCACTGCATCCCCAATGGTGCCAGCGCACTCTCTGGAGTCACTGCAGTGCATCCCCAGTGGTACCAGTGCACTCTCTGGACTCACTGCAGTGCATCCCCAGTGGTGCCAGTGCACTCTCTGGACTCACTGCACTGCATCCCCAATGGTGCCAGTGCACTCTCTGGACTCACTGCAGTGCATCCCCAGTGGTGCCAGTGCACTCTCTGGACTCACTGCACTGCATCCCCAGTGGTGCCAGTGCACTCTCTGGACTCACTGCACTGCATCCCCAGTGGTGCCAGTGCACTCTCTGGACTCACTGCACTGCATCCCCAGTGGTGCCAGTGCACTCTCTGGACTCACTGCCCTTCATCCCCAAGGTGCCAGTGCACTTTCTGGACTCACTGCAGTGCATCCCCAGTGGTGCCAGTGCACTCTCTGGACTCACTGCACTGCATTCCCAAGGTGCCAGTGCACTCTCTGGACTCACTGCCCTTCATCCCCAAGGTGCCAGTGCACTCTCTGGACTCACTGCAGTGCATCCCCAGTGGTGCCAGTGCACTCTCTGGACTCACTGCACTGCATCCCCAATGGTGCCTGTGCACTCTCTGGACTCAATGCACTGCATCCCCAGTGGTGCCAGTGCACTCTCTGGACTCACTGCACTGCATCCCCAGTGGTGCCAGTGCACTCTCTGGACTCACTGCACTGCATCCCCAATGGTGCCTGTGCACTCTCTGGACTCAATGCACTGCATCCCCAGTGGTGCCAGCGCACTCTCTGGACTCACTGCACTGCATCCCCAGTGGTGCCAGTGCACTCTCTGGACTCACTGCACTGCATCCCCAGTGGTGCCAGTGCACTCTCTGGACTCACTGCCCTTCATCCCGAAGGTGCCAGTGCACTTTCTGGACTCACTGCAGTGCATCCCCAGTGGTGCCAGTGCACTCTCTGGACTCACTGCACTGCATTCCCAAGGTGCCAGTGCACTCTCTGGACTCACTGCACTGCATCCCCAATGGTGCCTGTGCACTCTCTGGACTCAATGCACTGCATCCCCAGTGGTGCCAGTGCACTCTCTGGACTCACTGCACTGCATCCCCAGTGGTGCCAGCGCACTCTCTGGACTCACTGCACTGCATCCCCAGTGGTGCCAGTGCACTCTCTGGACTCACTGCACTGCATCCCCAGTGGTGCCAGTGCACTCTCTGGAGTCACTGCAGTGCATCCCCAGTGGTGCCAGTGCACTCTCTGGACTCACTGCAGTGCATCGCCAGTGTAGCCAGTGCAATCTCTGGAATCACTGCGCTGCATCCCCAGTGGTGCCAGTGCACTCTCTGGAGTCACTGCAGTGCATCCCCAGTGGTGCCAGTGCACTCTCTGGACTCACTGCGCTGCATCTCCAGTGGTGCCAGTGTACTCTCTGGACTCAATGCACTGCATCCCCAGTGGTGCCAGTGCACTCTCTGGACTCACTGCAGTGCATCCCCAGTGGTACCAGTGCACTCTCTGGACTCACTGCAGTGCATCCCCAGTGGTGCCAGTGCACTCTCTGGACTCACTGCACTGCATCCCCAGTGGTGCCAGTGCACTCTCTGGACTCACTGCCCTGCATCCCCAGTGGTGCCAGCGCACTCTCTGGACTCACTGCACTGCATCCCCAGTGGTGCCAGTGCACTCTCTGGACTCACTGCAGTGCATCCCCAGTGGTGCCAGTGCACTCTCTGGACTCACTGCAGTGCATCCCCAGTGGTGCCAGTGCACTCTCTGGACTCACTGCACTGCATCCCCAGTGGTGCCAGTGCACTCTCTGGACTCACTGCAGTGCATCCCCAGTGGTGCCAGTGCACTCTCTGGACTCACTGCAGTGCATCCCCAGTGGTGCCAGTGCACTCTATGGGCTCACTGCGCTGCATCCCCAGTGGTGCCAGTGCACTTTCTGGACTCACTGCAGTGCATCCCCAGTGGTGCCAGTGCACTCTCTGGACTCACTGCACTGCATTCCCAAGGTGCCAGTGCACTCTCTGGACTCACTGCACTGCATCCCCAATGGTGCCAGCGCACTCTCTGGACTCACTGCCCTGCATCCCCAGTGGTGCCAGCGCACTCACTGGACTCACTGCACTGCATCCCCAGTGGTGCCAGCGCACTCTCTGGACTCACTGCACTGCATCCCCAGTGGTGCCAGTGCACTCTCTGGACTCACTGCACTGCATCCCCAGTGGTGCCAGTGCACTCTCTGGACTCACTGCACTGCATCCCCAGTGGTGCCAGTGCACTCTCTGGACTCACTGCCCTTCATCCCCAAGGTGCCAGTGCACTCTCTGGACTCACTGCAGTGCATCCCCAGTGGTGCCAGTGCACTTTCTGGACTCACTGCAGTGCATCCCCAGTGGTGCCAGTGCACTCTCTGGACTCACTGCACTGCATTCCCAAGGTGCCAGTGCACTCTCTGGACTCACTGCACTGCATCCCCAATGGTGCCAGCGCACTCTCTGGACTCACTGCCCTGCATCCCCAGTGGTGCCAGCGCACTCTCTGGACTCACTGCACTGCATCCCCAGTGGTGCCAGTGCACTCTCTGGACTCACTGCACTGCATCCCCAGTGGTGCCAGTGCACTCTCTGGACTCACTGCACTGCATCCCCAGTGGTGCCAGTGCACTCTCTGGACTCACTGCCCTTCATCCCCAAGGTGCCAGTGCACTCTCTGGACTCACTGCAGTGCATCCCCAGTGGTGCCAGTGCACTCTCTGGACTCACTGCCCTGCATCCCCAGTGGTGCCAGTGCACTCTCTGGACTCACTGCACTGCATCCCCTGTGGTGCCAGAGCACTCTCTGGACTCACAGCACTGCATCCCCAGTGGTGCCAGCGCACTCTCTGGACTCACTGCACTGCATCCCCAGTGGTGCCAGTGCACTCTATGGACTCACTGCACTGCATCCCCAGTGGTGCCAGTGCACTCTCTGGACTCACTGCAGTGCATCCCCTGTGGTGCCAGAGCACTCTCTGGACTCACAGCACTGCATCCCCAGTGGTGCCAGTGCACTCTCTGGACTCACTGCACTGCATCCCCAGTGGTGCCAGTGCACTCTATGGACTCACTGCACTGCATCCCCAGTGGTGCCAGCGCACTCTCTGGACTCACTGCACTGCATCCCCAGTGGTGCCAGCGCACTCTCTGGACTCACTGCAGTGCATCCCCTGTGGTGCCAGAGCACTCTCTGGACTCACAGCACTGCATCCCCAGTGGTGCCAGTGCACTCTCTGGACTCACTGCACTGCATCCCCAGTGGTGCCAGCGCACTCTCTGGACTCACTGCACTGCATCCCCAGTGGTGCCAGCGCACTCTCTGGACTCACTGCACTGCATCCCCAGTGGTGCCAGTGCACTCTCTGGACTCACTGCAGTGCATCCCCTGTGGTGCCAGAGCACTCTCTGGACTCACAGCACTGCATCCCCAGTGGTGCCAGTGCACTCTCTGGACTCACTGCAGTGCATCCCCTGTGGTGCCAGAGCACTCTCTGGACTCACAGCACTGCATCCCCAGTGGTGCCAGCGCACTCTCTGGACTCACTGCACTGCATCCCCAGTGGTGCCAGTGCACTCTATGGACTCACTGCCCTGCATCCCCAGTGGTGCCAGTGCACTCTCTGGACTCACTGCACTGCATCCCCTGTGGTGCCAGAGCACTCTCTGGACTCACAGCACTGCATCCCCAGTGGTGCCAGTGCACTCTCTGGACTCACTGCACTGCATCCCCAGTGGTGCCAGTGCACTCTATGGACTCACTGCACTGCATCCCCAGTGGTGCCAGTGCACTCTCTGGACTCACTGCAGTGCATCCCCAGTGTAGCCAGTGCAATCTCTGGAATCACTGCGCTGCATCCCCAGTGGTGCCAGTGCACTCTCTGGAGTCACTGCAGTGCATCCCCAGTGGTGCCAGTGCACTCTCTGGACTCACTGCGCTGCATCTCCAGTGGTGCCAGTGTACTCTCTGGACTCAATGCACTGCATCCCCAGTGGTGCCAGTGCACTCTCTGGACTCACTGCAGTGCATCCCCAGTAGTACCAGTGCACTCTCTGGACTCACTGCAGTGCATCCCCAGTGGTGCCAGTGCACTCTCTGGACTCACTGCACTGCATCCCCAGTGGTGCCAGTGCACTCTCTGGACTCACTGCAGTGCATCCCCAGTGGTGCCAGTGCACTCTCTGGACTCACTGCAGTGCATCCCCAGTGGTGCCAGTGCACTCTATGGGCTCACTGCGCTGCATCCCCAGTGGTGCCAGTGCACTTTCTGGACTCACTGCAGTGCATCCCCAGTGGTGCCAGTGCACTCTCTGGACTCACTGCACTGCATTCCCAAGGTGCCAGTGCACTCTCTGGACTCACTGCACTGCATCCCCAATGGTGCCTGTGCACTCTCTGGACTCAATGCACTGCATCCCCAGTGGTGCCAGTGCACTCTCTTGATTCACTGCAATGCATCCCTAGTGTTGCCAGTGCACTCTCTGGACTCACTGCACTGCATTCCCAAGGTGCCAGTGCACTCTCTGGACTCACTGCACTGCATCCCCAGTGGTGCCAGTGCACTCTCTGGACTCACTGCACTGCATCCCCAGTGGTGCCTGTGCACTCTCTGGGCTCACTGCACTGCATCCCCAGTGGTGCCAGTGAACTCTATGGGCTCACTGCACTGCATCCCCTGAGGTGCCATTGCACTCTATGGACTCACTGCAGTGCATCCCCAGTGGTGCCAGTGCACTCTCTGGACTCACTGCACTGCATTCCCAAGGTGCCAGTGCACTCTCTGGACTCAATGCACTGCATCCCCAGTGGTGCCAGTGCACTCTCTGGACTCAATGCAATGCATCGCTAGTGTTGCCAGTGCACTCTATGGACTCACTGCACTGCATTCCCAGTGCTGCCAGTGCACTCTCTGGACTCACTGCACTGCATCCCCAGTGGTGCCAGTGCGCTCTCTGGACTCACTGCACTGCATCCCCAGTGGTGCCAGTGCACTCTCTGGACTCACTGCACTGCAAACCCAGTGGTGCCAGTGCACTGTCTGGACTCACTGCAGTGCATCCCCAGTGGTGCCAGTGCACTCTCTGGACTCACTGCACTGCATTCCCTGTGGTGCCAGTGCACTCTCTGGACTCACTGC
The DNA here is from genome assembly GCF_964211835.1 of Anser anser. Lineage (NCBI taxonomy): Eukaryota > Metazoa > Chordata > Aves > Anseriformes > Anatidae > Anser > Anser anser. The sequence goes on from NC_139731.1 coordinate 139,108, forward strand.
AGTGCATCCGCAGTGGTGCCAGTGCACTCTCTGGACTCACTGAAGTGCATCCCCAGTGGTGCCAGTGCACTCTCTGGACTCACTGCAGTGCATCCGCAGTGGTGCCAGTGCACTCTCTGGACTCACTGCAGTGCATCCCCAGTGGTGCCAGTGCACTCTGCAGACTCACTGCAGTACATCCCCAGTGGTTCCAGTGCACTCTCTGGACTCACTGCACTGCATCCCCAGTGGTGCCAGTGCACTCTCTGGACTCACTGCAGTGCATCCCCAGTGGTGCCAGTGCACTCTCTGGACTCACTGCACTGCATCCCCAGTGGTGCCAGTGCACTCCCTGGACTCACTGCAGTGCATCCCCAGTGGTGCCAGTGCACTCTCTGGACTCACTGCACTGCATCACCAGTGGTGCCAGTGCATTCCCTGCACCCACTGCACTGCATCCTCAGTGGTGCCAGTGCACTCTCTGGACTCACTGCACTGCATTTTAAGTAGTGCCAGTGCTGTCTCTATAGTCACTGCAGTGCATCCCCAGTGGTGCCAGTGCACTCTCTGGACTCCCTGCGCTGCATCCGCAGTGGTGCCAGTGCACTCTCTGGACTCACTGCACTGCATCCCCAGTGGTGCCAGTGCACTCTCTGGACTCACTGCACTGCATCCCCAGTGGTGCCAGTGCACTCTCTGGACTCACTGCAGTGGATCCACAGTGGTGCCAGTGCACTCTCTGGACTCACTGCACTACTTCCCCAGTGGTGCCAGTGCACTCTCTGGACTCACTGCACTGAATCCCCAGTGGTGCCAGTGCACTCTCTGGATTCCCTGCAGTGCATCGCCAGTGGTGCCAGTGCACTCTCTGGAGTCACTGCACTGCATCCCCAGTGGTGCCAGTGCACTCTCTGGACTCACTGCAGTGCATCCCCTGTGGTGCCAGTGCACTCTCTACTCACTGCACTGCATCCCCAGTGGTGCCAGTGCACTCTCTGGACTCACTGCAGTGCATCCCCAGTGGTGCCAGTGCACTCCCTGGACTCACTGCACTGCATCCTCAGTGGTGCCAGTGCACTCTCTGGACTCACTGCACTGCATTTTAAGTAGTGCCAGTGCAGTCTCTATAGTTACTGCAGTGCATCCCCAGTGGTGCCAGTGCAATCTCTGGACTCACCGGGGTACATCCCGAGTGGTGCCAGTGCACTCTCTGGACTCACTGCGCTGCATCCCCAGTGGTGCCAGTGCACGCTCTGGACTCACTGCACTGCATCCCCAGTGGTGCCAGTGCACTCTCTGGACTCACTGCACTGCATCCCCAGTGGTGCCAGTGCAATCTCTGGACTCACTGCACTTCATCCCCAGTGTGCCAGTGCACTCTCTGGATTCACTGCAGTGCATCCCCAGTGGTTCCAGTGCACTCTCTGGACTCACTGCAGTGCATCGCCACTGGTGCCAGTGCACTCTCTGGACTCACTGCAATGCATCCCCAGTGGTGCCAGTGCACTCTCTGGACTCACTGCACTGCATCCCCAGTGGTGCCAGTGCACTCTCTGGACTCACTGCAGTGCATCCCCAGTGGTGGCAGTGCACTCTCTGGACTCACTGCAATGCATCCCCAGTGGTTCCAGTGCACTCTCTGGACTCACTGCAATGCATCCCCAGTGTTGCCAGTGCACTCTCTGGACTCACTGCACTGCATCCCCAGTGGTGCCAGTGCACGCTCTGGACTCACTGCACTGCATCCCCAGTGGTGCCAGTGCACTCTCTGGACTCACTGCACTGCATCCCCAGTGGTGCCAGTGCACTCTCTGGATTCACTGCAGTGCATCCCCAGTGGTTCCAGTGCACTCTCTGGACTCACTGCAATGCATCCCCTGTGGTGGCAGTGCACTCTCTGGACTCACTGCACTGCACCCCAGTGGTGCCAGTGCACTCTCTGGACTCACTGCACTGCATCCCCAGTGGTGCCAGTGCACTCTCTGGACTCACTGCACTGCATCCCCAGTGGTGCCAGTGCACTCTCTGGACTCACTGCAATGCATCCCCTGTGGTGGCAGTGCACTCTCTGGACTCACTGCAATGCATCCCCAGTGGTGCCAGTGCACTCTCTGGACTCACTGCAGTGCATCCCCAGTGGTGCCAGTGCGCTCTCTGGATTCACTGCACTGCATCCCCACTGGTGCCAGTGCACTCTCTGGACTCACTGCACTGCATCCCCAGTGGTGCCAGTGCACTCTCGGGACTCACTGCGGTGCATCCCCAGTGGTGCCAGTGCACTCTCTGGATTCACTGCACTGCATCCCCAGTGGTGCCAGTGCACTCTCTGGACTCACTGCACTGCATCCCCAGTGGTGCCAGTGCACTCTCTGGATTCACTGCACTGCATCCCCAGTGGTGCCAGTGCACTCTCTGGACTCACTGCACTGCATCCCCAGTGGTGGCAGTGCACTCTCTGGAGTCACTGCAGTGCATCCCCAGTGGTGCCAGTGCAGTCTCTGGACTCACTGCAGTGCATCCCCAATGGTGCCAGTGCAGTCTCTGGACTCACTGCACTGCATCCCCAGTGTTGCCAGTGCAATCTCTGGACTCACTGCACTGCATCCCCAGTGGTGCCACTGCCCTCTCTGGACTCACTGCACTGCATCCCCAGTGGTGCCAGTGCACTCTCTGGACTCACTGCACTGCATCCCCAGTGTGCCAGTGCACTCTCTGGATTCACTGCAGTGCATCCCCAGTGGTTCCAGTGCACTCTCTGGACTCACTGCAATGCATCCCCAGTGTTGCCAGTGCACTCTCTGGACTCACTGCACTGCATCCCCAGTGGTGCCAGTGCACTCTCTGGACTCACTGCACTGCATCCCCAGTGGTGCCAGTGCACTCTATGGGCTCACTGCACTGCATCCCCTGTGGTGCCAGTGCACTCTCTGGACTCACTGCAGTGCATCCCCAGTGGTACCAGTGCACTCTCTGGACTCACTGCACTGCATCCGCAGTGGTGCCAGTGCACTCTCTGGACTCACTGCAGTGCATCCGCAGTGGTGCCAGTGCACTCTGTGGACTCACTGCACTGCATCCCAAGTGGTGCCAGTGAACCCTCTGGACTCACTGCACTGCATCCCCAGTGGTGCCAGTGCACTCTCTGGACTCACTGCAGTGCATCCTCAGCGGTGCCAGTGCACTCTCTGGAGTCACTGCACTGCATCCGCAGTCGTGCCAGTGCACTCTCTGGAGTCACTGCAGTGCATCCCCAGTGGTGCCAGTGCACTCTCTGGACTCACTGCAGTGCATCCCCAGTGGTGCCAGTGCGCTCTCTGGATTCACTGCACTGCATCCCCACTGGTGCCAGTGCACTCTCTGGACTCACTGCACTGCATCCCCAGTGGTGCCAGTGCACTCTCGGGACTCACTGCGGTGCATCCCCAGTGGTGCCAGTGCACTCTCTGGACTCACTGCACTGCATCCCCAGTGGTGCCAGTGCACTCTCTGGATTCACTGCACTGCATCCCCAGTGGTGCCAGTGCAATCTCTGGACTCACTGCACTGCATCCCCAGTGGTGCCAGTGCACTCTATGGGCTCACTGCACTGCATCCCCTGTGGTGCCAGTGCACTCTCTGGACTCACTGCAGTGCATCCCCAGTGGTACCAGTGCACTCTCTGGACTCACTGCACTGCATCCGCAGTGGTGCCAGTGCACTCTCTGGACTCACTGCAGTGCATCCGCAGTGGTGCCAGTGCACTCTGTGGACTCACTGCACTGCATCCCAAGTGGTGCCAGTGAACCCTCTGGACTCACTGCACTGCATCCCCAGTGGTGCCAGTGCACTCTCTGGACTCACTGCAGTGCATCCTCAGCGGTGCCAGTGCACTCTCTGGAGTCACTGCACTGCATCCGCAGTCGTGCCAGTGCACTCTCTGGAGTCACTGCAGTGCATCCCCAGTGGTGCCAGTGCACTCTCTGGACTCACTGCAGTGCATCCCCAGTGGTGCCAGTGCGCTCTCTGGATTCACTGCACTGCATCCCCACTGGTGCCAGTGCACTCTCTGGACTCACTGCACTGCATCCCCAGTGGTGCCAGTGCACTCTCGGGACTCACTGCGGTGCATCCCCAGTGGTGCCAGTGCACTCTCTGGATTCACTGCACTGCATCCCCAGTGGTGCCAGTGCACTCTCTGGAGTCACTGCAGTGCATCCCCAGTGGTGCCAGTGCAGTCTCTGGACTCACTGCAGTGCATCCCCAATGGTGCCAGTGCAGTCTCTGGACTCACAGCACTGCATCCCCAGTGGTGCCAGTGCAATCTCTGGACTCACTGCACTGCATCCCCAGTGGTGCCACTGCCCTCTCTGGACTCACTGCACTGCATCCCCAGTGGTGCCAGTGCACTCTCTGGACTCACTGCACTGCATCCCCAGTGTGCCAGTGCACTCTCTGGATTCACTGCAGTGCATCCCCAGTGGTTCCAGTGCACTCTCTGGACTCACTGCAATGCATCCCCTGTGGTGGCAGTGCACTCTCTGGACTCACTGCACTGCATCCCCAGTGGTGCCAGTGCACTCTCTGGACTCACTGCACTGCATCCCCAGTGGTGCCAGTGCACTCTATGGGCTCACTGCACTGCATCCCCTGTGGTGCCAGTGCACTCTCTGGACTCACTGCAGTGCATCCCCAGTGGTACCAGTGCACTCTCTGGACTCACTGCACTGCATCCGCAGTGGTGCCAGTGCACTCTCTGGACTCACTGCAGTGCATCCGCAGTGGTGCCAGTGCACTCTGTGGACTCACTGCACTGCATCCCAAGTGGTGCCAGTGAACCCTCTGGACTCACTGCACTGCATCCCCAGTGGTGCCAGTGCACTCTCTGGACTCACTGCAGTGCATCCTCAGCGGTGCCAGTGCACTCTCTGGAGTCACTGCACTGCATCCGCAGTCGTGCCAGTGCACTCTCTGGAGTCACTGCAGTGCATCCCCAGTGGTGCCAGTGCACTCTCTGGACTCACTGCAGTGCATCCCCAGTGGTGCCAGTGCGCTCTCTGGATTCACTGCACTGCATCCCCAGTGGTGCCAGTGCACTCTCTGGACTCACTGCACTGCATCCCCAGTGGTGCCAGTGCACTCTCGGGACTCACTGCGGTGCATCCCCAGTGGTGCCAGTGCACTCTCTGGATTCACTGCACTGCATCCCCAGTGGTGCCAGTGCACTCTCTGGACTCACTGCACTGCATCCCCAGTGGTGCCAGTGCACTCTCTGGATTCACTGCACTGCATCCCCAGTGGTGCCAGTGCACTCTCTGGACTCACTGCAATGCATCCCCTGTGGTGGCAGTGCACTCTCTGGACTCACTGCACTGCATCCCCAGTGGTGCCAGTGCACTCTATGGACTCACTGCACTGCATCCCCAGTGGTGCCTGTGCACTCTCTGGACTCACTGCACTGCATCCCCAGTGGTGCCAGTGCACTCTATGGGCTCACTGCACTGCATCCCCTGAGGTGCCATTGCACTCTATGGACTCACTGCAGTGCATCCCCAGTGGTGCCACTGCACTCTCTGGATTCACTGCACTGCATCCCCAGTGGTGCCAGTGCACTCTCTGGACTCACTGCAGTGCATCCCCAGTGGTGCCAGTGCACTCTCTGGATTCAATGCACTGCATCCCCAGTGGTGCCAGTGCACTCTATGGGCTCACTGCAATGCATCCCCAGTGGTGCCAGTGCACTCTCTGGACTCACTGCACTGCATCCGCAGTGGTGCCAGTGCACTCTCTGGACTCACTGCAGTGCATCCTCAGCGGTGCCAGTGCACTCTCTGGAGTCACTGCACTGCATCCGCAGTCGTGCCAGTGCACTCTCTGGAGTCACTGCAGTGCATCCCCAGTGGTGCCAGTGCACTCTCTGGACTCACTGCAGTGCATCCCCAGTGGTGCCAGTGCGCTCTCTGGATTCACTGCACTGCATCCCCACTGGTGCCAGTGCACTCTCTGGACTCACTGCACTGCATCCCCAGTGGTGCCAGTGCACTCTCGGGACTCACTGCGGTGCATCCCCAGTGGTGCCAGTGCACTCTCTGGATTCACTGCACTGCATCCCCAGTGGTGCCAGTGCACTCTCTGGATTCACTGCACTGCATCCCCAGTGGTGCCAGTACACTCTCTGGACTCACTGCAGTGCATCCCCAGTGGTGCCAGTGCACTCTCTGGACTCACTGCACTGCATTCCCTGTGGTGCCAGTGCACTCTCTGGACTCACTGCAGTGCATCCCCAGTGGTGCCAGTGCACTCTCTGGACTCACTGCACTGCATTCCCTGTGGTGCCAGTGCACTCTCTGGACTCACTGCAGTGCATCCGCAGTGGTGCCAGTGCACTCTGTGGACTCACTGCACTGCATCCCAAGTGGTTCCAGTGAACCCTCTGGACTCACTGCACTGCATCCCCAGTGGTGCCAGTGCACTCTCTGGACTCACTGCAGTGCATCCTCAGTGGTGCCAGTGCACTCTCTGGATTCACTGCACTGCATCCGCAGTCGTGCCAGTGCACTCTCTTGAGTCACTGCAGTGCATCCCCAGTGGTGCCAGTGCCCTCTCTGGACTCACTGCACTGCATCCCCAGTGGTGCCAGTGCACTCTCTGGAGTCACTGCAGTGCATCCCCAGTGGTGCCAGTGCACTCTCTGGACTCACTGCACTGCATCCCCAGTGGTGACAGTGCACTCTCTGGACTCACTGCACTGCATCCCCAGTGGTGCCAGTGCACTCTCTGGATTCAATGCACTGCATCCCCAGTGGTGCCAGTGCACTCTCTGGACTCACTGCACTGCATCCCCAGTGTTGCCAGTGCATTCTCTGGACTAACTGCATTGAATCGCCAGTGGTGCCAGTGCACTCTCTGGACTCACTGCACTGCATCCCCAGTGGTGCCAGTGCACTCTCTGGACTCACTGCACTGCATTCCCTGTGGTGCCAGTGCACTCTCTGGACTCACTGCACTGCATCCCAAGTGGTGCCAGTGAACCCTCTGGACTCACAGCACTGCATCCCCAGTGGTGCCAGTGCACTCTCTGGACTCACTGCAGTGCATCCGAAGTGGTGCCAGTGCACTCTCTGGACTCACTGCACTGCATCCCCAGTGGTGCCAGTGCACTCTCTGGACTCACTGCAGTGCATCCCCAGTGGTGCCAGTGCACTCTCTGCACTCACTGCAGTGCATCCTCAGTGGTGCCAGTGCACTCTCTGGATTCACTGCACTGCATCCCCAGTGGTGGCAGTGCACTCTCTGGACTCACTGCACTGCATCCCCAGTGGTGCCAGTGCAGTCTCTGGACTCACTGCAGTGCATCCCCAATGGTGCCAGTGCAGTCTCTGGACTCACTGCACTGCATCCCCAGTGGTGCCAGTGCCATCTCTGGACTCACTGCACTGCATCCCCAGTGGTGCCACTGCCCTCTCTGGACTCACTGCACTGCATCCCCAGTGGTGCCAGTGCACTCTCTGGACTCACTGCACTGCATCACCAGTGTGCCAGTGCACTCTCTGGACTCACTGCAGTGCATCCCCAGTGGTTCCAGTGCACTCTCTGGACTCACTGCAATGCATCCCCTGTGGTGGCAGTGCACTCTCTGGACTCACTGCACTGCATCCCCAGTGGTGCCAGTGCACTCTCTGGACTCACTGCACTGCATCCCCAGTGGTGCCAGTGCACTCTATGGGCTCACTGCACTGCATCCCCTGTGGTGCCAGTGCACTCTCTGGACTCACTGCAGTGCATCCCCAGTGGTACCAGTGCACTCTCTGGACTCACTGCACTGCATCCGCAGTGGTGCCAGTGCACTCTCTGGACTCACTGCAGTGCATCCCCAGTGGTGCCAGTGCACTCTGTGGACTCACTGCACTGCATCCCAAGTGGTGCCAGTGAACCCTCTGGACTCACTGCACTGCATCCCCAGTGGTGCCAGTGCACTCTCTGGACTCACTGCAGTGCATCCTCAGCGGTGCCAGTGCACTCTCTGGAGTCACTGCACTGCATCCGCAGTCGTGCCAGTGCACTCTCTGGAGTCACTGCAGTGCATCCCCAGTGGTGCCAGTGCACTCTCTGGACTCACTGCAGTGCATCCCCAGTGGTGCCAGTGCGCTCTCTGGATTCACTGCACTGCATCCCCACTGGTGCCAGTGCACTCTCTGGACTCACTGCACTGCATCCCCAGTGGTGCCAGTGCACTCTCGGGACTCACTGCGGTGCATCCCCAGTGGTGCCAGTGCACTCTCTAGATTCACTGCACTGCATCCCCAGTGGTGCCAGTGCACTCTCTGGACTCACTGCACTGCATCCCCAGTGGTGCCAGTGCACTCTCTGGATTCACTGCACTGCATCCCCAGTGGTGCCAGTGCACTCTCTGGACTCACTGCAGTGCATCCCCAGTGGTGCCAGTGCACTCTCTGGACTCACTGCACTGCATTCCCTGTGGTGCCAGTGCACTCTCTGGACTCACTGCAGTGCATCCGCAGTGGTGCCAGTGCACTCTCTGGACTCACTGCACTGCATTCCCTGTGGTGCCAGTGCACTCTCTGGACTCACTGCAGTGCATCCGCAGTGGTGCCAGTGCACTCTGTGGACTCACTGCAGTGCATCCCAAGTGGTTCCAGTGAACCCTCTGGACTCACTGCACTGCATCCCCAGTGGTGCCAGTGCACTCTCTGGACTCACTGCAGTGCATCCTCAGTGGTGCCAGTGCACTCTCTGGATTCACTGCACTGCATCCGCAGTCGTGCCAGTGCACTCTCTGGAGTCACTGCAGTGCATCCCCAGTGGTACCAGTGCCCTCTCTGGACTCACTGCACTGCATCCCCAGTGGTGCCAGTGCACTCTCTGGAGTCACTGCAGTGCATCCCCAGTGGTGCCAGTGCACTCTCTGGACTCACTGCACTGCATCCCCAGTGGTGACAGTGCACTCTCTGGACTCACTGCACTGCATCCCCAGTGGTGCCAGTGCACTCTCTGGATTCAATGCACTGCATCCCCAGTGGTGCCAGTGCACTCTCTGGACTCACTGCACTGCATCCCCAGTGGTGCCAGTGCACTCTCTGGACTCACTGCACTGCATCCCCAGTGTTGCCAGTGCATTCTCTGGACTAACTGCATTGAATCGCCAGTGGTGCCAGTGCACTCTCTGGACTCACTGCACTGCATCCCCAGTGGTGCCAGTGCACTCTCTGGATTCACTGCACTGCATCCCCAGTGGTGCCAGTGCACTCTCTGGACTCAATGCACTGCATGCCCAGTGGTGCCAGTGCGCTCTCTGGATTCACTGCACTGCATCCCCAGTGGTGCCAGTGCACTCTCTGGATTCATTGCACTGGATCCCCAGTGGTGTCAGTGCACTCTCATGACTCACTGCAGTGCATCGCCAGTGGTGCCAGTGCACTCTCTGGACTCAATGCAATGCATCCCTAATGTTGCCAGTGCACTCTCTGGACTCACTGCACTGCATCCCCAGTGGTGCCAGTGCACTCTCTGGACTCACTGCACTGCATCCCAAGTGGTGCCAGTGAACCCTCTGGACTCACTGCACTGCATCCCCAGTGGTGCCAGTGCACTCTCTGGACTCACTGCACTGCATCCGAAGTGGTGCCAGTGCACTCTCTGGAGTCACTGCGCTGCATCCCCAGTGGTGCCAGTGCACTCTCTGGACTCACTGCAGTGCATCCCCAGTGGTGCCAGTGCACTCTCTGGACTCACTGCAGTGCATCCTCAGTGGTGCCAGTGCACTCTGTGGACTCACTGCACTGCATCCCCAGTGGTGCCAGTGCACTCTCTGGATTCAATGCACTGCATCCCCAGTGGTGCCAGTGCACTCTCTGGACTCACTGCACTGCATCCCCAGTGTTGCCAGTGCATTCTCTGGACTAACTGCATTGAATCCCCAGTGGTGCCAGTGCACTCTTTGGACTCACTGCAGTGCATCCCCAGTGGTGCCAGTGCACTCTCTGGATTCACTGCACTGCATCCCCAGTGGTGCCAGTGCATTCTCTGGACTAACTGCATTGAATCCCCAGTGGTGCCAGTGCACTCTCTGGACTCAATGCACTGCATGCCCAGTGGTGCCAGTGCACTCTCTGGATTCACAGCACTGCATCCCCAGTGGTGCCAGTGCACTCACTGGACTCACTGCACTGCATCCCCAGTGGTGCCAGTGCACTCTCTGGATTCATTGCACTGCATCCCCAGTGGTTCCAGTGCACTCTCTGGACTCACTGCACTGCATTCCCTGTGGTGCCAGTGCACTCTGTGGACTCACTGCACTGCATCCCCAGTGGTGCCAGTGCACTCTCTGGACTCACTGCACTGCATCCCCAGTGGTGCCTGTGCACTCTCTGGACTCATTGCACTGCATCCCCAGTGGTGCCAGTGCACTCTATGGGCTCACTGCAATGCATCCCCTGTGGTGGCAGTGCACTCTCTGGACTCACAGCACTGCATCCCCAGTGGTGCCTGTGCACTCTCTGGACTCACTGCACTGCATCCCCAGTGGTGCCAGTGCACTCTCTGGACTCACTGCACTGCATCCGAAGTGGTGCCAGTGCACTCTATGGAGTCACTGCGCTGCATCCCCAGTGGTGCCAGTGCACTCTCTGGACTCACTGCAGTGCATCCCCAGTGGTGCCATAGCACTCTCTGGACTCACTGCAGTGCATCCTCAGTGGTGCCAGTGCACTCTCTGGATTCACTGCACTGCATCCCCAGTGGTGCCAGTGCACTCTCTGGAGTCACTGCAGTGCATCCCCAGTGGTTCCAGTGCAGTCTCTGGACTCACTGCAGTGCATCCCCAATGGTGCCAGTGCAGTCTCTGGACTCACTGCACTGCATCCCCAGTGGTGCCAGTGCAATCTCTGGACTCACTGCAGTGCATCCCCAGTGGTGCCACTGCCCTCTCTGGACTCACTGCACTGCATCCCCAGTGGTGCCAGTGCACTCTCTGGACTCACTGCACTGCATCCCCAGTGTGCCAGTGCACTCTCTGGATTCACTGCAGTGCATCCCCAGTGGTTCCAGTGCACTCTCTGGACTCACTGCAATGCATCCCCTGTGGTGGCAGTGCACTCTCTGGATTCACTGCAGTGCATCCCCAGTGGTTCCAGTGCACTCTCTGGACTCACTGCACTGCATCCCCAGTGGTGCCTGTGCACTCTCTGGACTCACTGCACTGCATCCCCAGTGGTGCCAGTGCACTCTATGGGCTCACTGCACTGCATCCCCTGAGGTGCCATTGCACTCTCTGGAGTCACTGCAGTGCATCCCCAATGGTGCCACTGCACTCTCTGGATTCACTGCACTGCATCCCCAGTGGTGCCAGTGCACTCTCTGGACTCACTGCACTGCATCCCCAGTCGTGCCAGTGCAATCTCTGGACTCACTGCCCTGCATCCCCAGTGGTGCCACTGCCCTCTCTGTACTCACTGCACTGCATCCCCAGTAGTGCCAGTGCACTCTCTGGACTCACTGCACTGCATCCCCAGTGGTGCCTGTGCACTCTCTGGACTCACTGCACTGCATCCCCAGTGGTGCCAGTGCACTCTATGGGCTCACTGCACTGGATCCCCTGAGGTGCCATTGCACTCTATGGACTCACTGCAGTGCATCCCCAGTGGTGCCACTGCACTCTCTGGATTCACTGCACTGCATCCCCACTGGTGCCAGTGCACTCTCTGGACTCACTGCAGTGCATCCCCAGTGGTGCCAGTGCACTCTCTGGACTCCCTGCACTGCATCCCCAGTGGTGCCAGTGCACTCTCTGGATTCAATGCACTGCATCCCCAGTGGTGCCAGTGCACTCTCTGGACTCACTGCAGTGCATCCCCAGTGGTGCCAGTGCACTCTATGGGCTCACTGCACTGCATCCCCTGTGGTGCCAGTGCACTCTCTGGACTCACTGCAGTGCATCCCCAGTGGTACCAGTGCACTCTCTGGACTCACTGCAGTGCATCCGCAGTGGTGCCAGTGCACTCTCTGGACTCACTGCAGTGCATCCCCAGTGGTGCCAGTGCACTCTCTGGACTCACTGCACTGCATCCCAAGTGGTGCCAGTGAACCCTCTGGACTCACTGCACTGCATCCCCAGTGGTGCCAGTGCACTCTCTGGACTCAATGCACTGCATGCCCAGTGGTGCCAGTGCACTCTCTGGATTCACTGCACTGCATCCCCAGTGGTGCCAGTGCACTCTCTGGAGTCACTGCAGTGCATCCCCAGTGGTGCCAGTGCACTCTCTGGACTCAATGCAATGCATCCCTAGTGTTGCCAGTGCACTCTCTGGACTCACTGCAGTGCATCCCCAGTGGTGCCAGTGCACTCTCTGGACTCACTGCAGTGCATCCTCAGTGGTGCCAGTGCACTCTCTGGAGTCACTGCAGTGCATCCCCAGTGGTGACAGTGCACTCTCTGGACTCTCTGCACTGCATCCCCAGTGGTGCCAGTGCACTCTCTGGAGTCATTGCACTGCATCCCCAGTGGTGCCAGTGCACTCTCTGGACTCACTGCACTGCATCCCCAGTGGTGCCAGTGCACTCTCTGGACTCACTGCACTGCATCCCCAGTGGTGCCAGTGCACTCTCTGGACTCACTGCAGTGCATCCCCGATGGTGCCAGTGCAGTCTCTGGACTCACTGCAGTGCATCCCCAGTGGTGCCACTGCCCTCTCTGGACTCACTGCACTGCATCCCCAGTGGTGCCAGTGCACTCTCTGGAGTCACTGCACTGCATCCCCAGTGGTGCCAGTGCACTCTCTGGACTCACTGCACTGCATCCCCAGTGGTGCCAGTGCACTCTCTGGACTCACTGCACTGCATCCCCAGTGGTGCCAGTGCATTCTCTGGACTAACTGCATTGAATCGCCAGTGGTGCCAGTGCACTCTCTGGACTCACTGCACTGCATCCCCAGTGGTGCCAGTGCACTCTCTGGATTCACTGCACTGCATCCCCAGTGGTGCCAGTGCACTCTCTGGACTCAATGCACTGCATGCCCAGTGGTGCCAGTGCGCTCTCTGGATTCACTGCACTGCATCCCCAGTGGTGCCAGTGCACTCTCTGGATTCATTGCACTGGATCCCCAGTGGTGTCAGTGCACTCTCTGGACTCACTGCAGTGCATCGCCAGTGGTGCCAGTGCACTCTCTGGACTCAATGCAATGCATCCCTAATGTTGCCAGTGCACTCTCTGGACTCACTGCACTGCATCCCAAGTGGTGCCAGTGAACCCTCTGGACTCACTGCACTGCATCCCCAGTGGTGCCAGTGCACTCTCTGGACTCACTGCACTGCATCCGAAGTGGTGCCAGTGCACTCTCTGGAGTCACTGCGCTGCATCCCCAGTGGTGCCAGTGCACTCTCTGGACTCACTGCAGTGCATCCCCAGTGGTGCCAGTGCACTCTCTGGACTCACTGCACTGCATCCCAAGTGGTGCCAGTGAACCCTCTGGACTCACTGCACTGCATCCCCGGTGGTGCCAGTGCACTCTCTGGACTCACTGCACTGCATCCGAAGTGGTGCCAGTGCACTCTCTGGAGTCACTGCGCTGCATCCCCAGTGGTGCCAGTGCACTCTCTGGACTCACTGCAGTGCATCCCCAGTGGTGCCAGTGCACTCTCTGGACTCACTGCAGTGCATCCTCAGTGGTGCCAGTGCACTCTGTGGACTCACTGCACTGCATCCCCAGTGGTGCCAGTGCACTCTCTGGATTCAATGCACTGCATCCCCAGTGGTGCCAGTGCACTCTCTGGACTCACTGCACTGCATCCCCAGTGTTGCCAGTGCATTCTCTGGACTAACTGCATTGAATCCCCAGTGGTGCCAGTGCACTCTTTGGACTCACTGCAGTGCATCCCCAGTGGTGCCAGTGCACTCTCTGGATTCACTGCACTGCATCCCCAGTGGTGCCAGTGCATTCTCTGGACTAACTGCATTGAATCCCCAGTGGTGCCAGTGCACTCTCTGGACTCACTGCACTGCATGCCCAGTGGTGCCAGTGCACTCTCTGGATTCACAGCACTGCATCCCCAGTGGTGCCAGTGCACTCACTGGACTCACTGCACTGCATCCCCAGTGGTGCCAGTGCACTCTCTGGATTCATTGCACTGCATCCCCAGTGGCGCCAGTGCACTCTCTGGACTCACTGCACTGCATTCCCTGTGGTGCCAGTGCACTCTCTGGACTCACTGCAGTGCATCCGCAGTGGTGCCAGTGCACTCTCTGGACTCACTGCACTGCATCCCCTGTGGTGCCAGTGCACTCTGTGGACTCACTGCACTGCATCCCCAGTGGTGACAGTGCACTCTCTGGACTCACTGCACTGCATCCCCAGTGGTGCCAGTGCACTCTCTGGACTCACTGCATTGTATCCCCAGTGGTGCCAGTGCACTCTCTGGACTCACTGCACTGCATCCCCAGTGGTGCCAGTGCACTCTCTGGACTCACTGCACTGCATTCCCTGTGGTGCCAGTGCACTCTCTGGACTCACTGCACTGCATCCCCAGTGGTGCCAGTGCACTCTCTGGACTCACTGCACTGCATCCCAAGTGGTGCCAGTGAACCCTCTGGACTCACTGCACTGCATCCGCAGTGGTGCCAGTGCACTCTCTGGACTCACTGCACTGCATCCCCAGTGGTGCCAGTGCACTCTCTGGAGTCACTGCGCTGCATCCCCAGTGGTGCCAGTGCACTCTCTGGACTCACTGCAGTGCATCCCCAGTGGTGCCAGTGCACTCTCTGGACTCACTGCAGTGCATCCTCAGTGGTGCCAGTGCACTCTCTGGATTCACTGCACTGCATCCCCAGTGGTGCCAGTGCACTCTCTGGAGTCACTGCAGTGCATCCCCAGTGGTGCCAGTGCAGTCTCTGGACTCACTGCAGCGCATCCCCAATGGTGCCAGTGCAGTCTCTGGACTCACTGCACTGCATCCCCAGTCGTGCCAGTGCAATCTCTGGACTCACTGCAGTGCATCCCCAGTGGTGCCACTGCCCTCTCTGGACTCACTGCACTGCATCCCCAGTGGTGCCAGTGCACTCTCTGGACTCAATGCAATGCATCCCTAGTGTTGCCAGTGCACTCTCTGGACTCACTGCACTGCATCCCCAGTGGTGCCAGTGCACTCTCTGGACTCACTGCAGTGCATCCCCAGTGGTGCCAGTGCACTCTCTGGACTCACTGCAGTGCATCCCCAGTGGTGTCAGTGCACTCTCTGGACTCACTGCACTGCATCCCTGTGGTGCCAGTGCACTCTCTGGACTCACTGCACTGCATCCCCAGTGGTGCCAGTGCACTCTCTGGACTCACTGCACTGCATTCCCTGTGGTGCCAGTGCACTCTCTGGACTCACTGCACTGCATCCCAAGTGGTGCCAGTGAACCCTCTGGACTCACAGCACTGCATCCCCAGTGGTGCCAGTGCACTCTCTGGACTCACTGCAGTGCATCCGAAGTGGTGCCAGTGCACTCTCTGGACTCACTGCACTGCATCCCCAGTGGTGCCAGTGCACTCTCTGGACTCACTGCAGTGCATCCCCAGTGGTGCCAGTGCACTCTCTGGACTCACTGCAGTGCATCCCCAGTGGTGCCAGTGCACTCTCTGGATTCAATGCACTGCATCCCCAGTGGTGCCAGTGCACTCTCTGGAGTCACTGCAGTGCATCCCCAGTGGTGCCAGTGCAGTCTCTGGACTCACTGCAGTGCATCCCCAATGGTGCCAGTGCAGTCTCTGGACTCACTGCACTGCATCCCCAGTGGTGCCAGTGCAATCTCTGGACTCACTGCAGTGCATCCCCAGTGGTGCCACTGCCCTCTCTGGACTCACTGCAGTGCATCCCCAGTGGTGCCAGTGCACTCTCTGGACTCACTGCACTGCATCCCCAGTGTGCCAGTGCACTCTCTGGATTCACTGCAGTGCATCCCCAGTGGTTCCAGTGCACTCTCTGGACTCACTGCAATGCATCCCCTGTGGTGGCAGTGCACTCTCTGGACTCACTGCACTGCATCCCCAGTGGTGCCAGTGCACTCTCTGGACTCACTGCAGTGCATCCCCAGTGGTGCCACTGCCCTCTCTGGACTCACTGCACTGCATCCCCAGTGGTGCCAGTGCACTCTCTGGACTCAATGCAATGCATCCCTAGTGTTGCCAGTGCACTCTCTGGACTCACTGCACTGCATCCCCAGTGGTGCCAGTGCACTCTCTGGACTCACTGCAGTGCATCCCCAGTGGTGCCAGTGCACTCTCTGGACTCACTGCAGTGCATCCCCAGTGGTGTCAGTGCACTCTCTGGACTCACTGCACTGCATCCCTGTGGTGCCAGTGCACTCTCTGGACTCACTGCACTGCATCCCCAGTGGTGCCAGTGCACTCTCTGGACTCACTGCACTGCATTCCCTGTGGTGCCAGTGCACTCTCTGGACTCACTGCACTGCATCCCAAGTGGTGCCAGTGAACCCTCTGGACTCACAGCACTGCATCCCCAGTGGTGCCAGTGCACTCTCTGGACTCACTGCAGTGCATCCGAAGTGGTGCCAGTGCACTCTCTGGACTCACTGCACTGCATCCCCAGTGGTGCCAGTGCACTCTCTGGACTCACTGCAGTGCATCCCCAGTGGTGCCAGTGCACTCTCTGGACTCACTGCAGTGCATCCCCAGTGGTGCCAGTGCACTCTCTGGATTCAATGCACTGCATCCCCAGTGGTGCCAGTGCACTCTCTGGAGTCACTGCAGTGCATCCCCAGTGGTGCCAGTGCAGTCTCTGGACTCACTGCAGTGCATCCCCAATGGTGCCAGTGCAGTCTCTGGACTCACTGCACTGCATCCCCAGTGGTGCCAGTGCAATCTCTGGACTCACTGCAGTGCATCCCCAGTGGTGCCACTGCCCTCTCTGGACTCACTGCAGTGCATCCCCAGTGGTGCCAGTGCACTCTCTGGACTCACTGCACTGCATCCCCAGTGTGCCAGTGCACTCTCTGGATTCACTGCAGTGCATCCCCAGTGGTTCCAGTGCACTCTCTGGACTCACTGCAATGCATCCCCTGCGGTGGCAGTGCACTCTCTGGACTCACTGCACTGCATCCCCAGTGGTGCCAGTGCACTCTCTGGACTCACTGCAATGCATCCCCTGTGGTGGCAGTGCACTCTCTGGACTCACTGCAGTGCATCCCCAGTGGTGCCAGTGCACTCTCTGGACTCACTGCACTGCATCCCCAGTGGTGCCTGTGCACTCTCTGGACTCATTGCACTGCATCCCCAGTGGTGCCAGTGCACTCTATGGGCTCACTGCAATGCATCCCCTGTGGTGGCAGTGCACTCTCTGGACTCACAGCACTGCATCCCCAGTGGTGCCAGTGAACCCTCTGGACACACTGCACTGCATCCACAGTGGTGACAGTGCACTCTCTGGACTCACTGCACTGCATCCGAAGTGGTGCCAGTGCACTCTATGGAGTCACTGCGCTGCATCCCCAGTGGTGCCAGTGCACTCTCTGGACTCACTGCAGTGCATCCCCAGTGGTGCCAGTGCACTCTCTGGACTCACTGCAGTGCATCCTCAGTGGTGCCAGTGCACTCTCTGGATTCACTGCACTGCATCCCCAGTGGTGCCAGTGCACTCTCTGGAGTCACTGCAGTGCATCCCCAGTGGTTCCAGTGCAGTCTCTGGACTCACTGCAGTGCATCCCCAATGGTGCCAGTGCAGTCTCTGGACTCACTGCACTGCATCCCCAGTGGTGCCAGTGCAATCTCTGGACTCACTGCAGTGCATCCCCAGTGGTGCCACTGCCCTCTCTGGACTCACTGCACTGCATCCCCAGTGGTGCCAGTGCACTCTCTGGACTCACTGCACTGCATCCCCAGTGTGCCAGTGCACTCTCTGGATTCACTGCAGTGCATCCCCAGTGGTTCCAGTGCACTCTCTGGACTCACTGCAATGCATCCCCTGTGGTGGCAGTGCACTCTCTGGATTCACTGCAGTGCATCCCCAGTGGTTCCAGTGCACTCTCTGGACTCACTGCACTGCATCCCCAGTGGTGCCTGTGCACTCTCTGGACTCACTGCACTGCATCCCCAGTGGTGCCAGTGCACTCTATGGGCTCACTGCACTGCATCCCCTGAGGTGCCATTGCACTCTCTGGAGTCACTGCAGTGCATCCCCAATGGTGCCACTGCACTCTCTGGATTCACTGCACTGCATCCCCAGTGGTGCCAGTGCACTCTCTGGACTCACTGCACTGCATCCCCAGTGGTGCCAGTGCACTCTATGGACTCCCTGCACTGCATCCCCAGTGGTGCCAGTGCACTCTCTGGATTCAATGCACTGCATCCCCAGTGGTGCCAGTGCACTCTCTGGACTCACTGCAGTGCATCCCCAGTGGTGCCAGTGCACTCTCTGGACTCACTGCAGTGCATCCTCAGTGGTGCCAGTGCACTCTCTTGATTCACTGCACTGCATCCCCAGTGGTGCCAGTGCACTCTCTGGAGTCACTTCAGTGCATCCCCAGTGGTCCCAGTGCAGTCTCT
The DNA here is from genome assembly GCF_964211835.1 of Anser anser. NCBI lineage: Eukaryota > Metazoa > Chordata > Aves > Anseriformes > Anatidae > Anser > Anser anser. The sequence continues at coordinate 157,617 of NC_139731.1, forward strand.
GGACTCACTGCTTTGCATCCCCAATGGTGCCAGTGCAGTCTCTGGACTCACTGCACTGCATCCCCAGTCGTGCCAGTGCAATCTCTGGACTCACTGCCCTGCATCCCCAGTGGTGCCACTGCCCTCTCTGTACTCACTGCACTGCATCCCCAGTGGTGCCAGTGCACTCTCTGGACTCACTGCACTGCATCCCCAGTGGTGCCTGTGCACTCTCTGGACTCACTGCACTGCATCCCCAGTGGTGCCAGTGCACTCTATGGGCTCACTGCACTGGATCCCCTGAGGTGCCATTGCACTCTATGGACTCACTGCAGTGCATCCCCAGTGGTGCCAGTGCACTCTCTGGATTCACTGCACTGCATCCCCACTGGTGCCAGTGCACTCTCTGGACTCACTGCAGTGCATCCCCAGTGGTGCCAGTGCACTCTCTGGACTCCCTGCACTGCATCCCCAGTGGTGCCAGTGCACTCTCTGGATTCAATGCACTGCATCCCCAGTGGTGCCAGTGCACTCTCTGGACTCACTGCAGTGCATCCCCAGTGGTGCCAGTGCACTCTATGGGCTCACTGCACTGCATCCCCTGTGGTGCCAGTGCACTCTCTGGACTCACTGCAGTGCATCCCCAGTGGTACCAGTGCACTCTCTGGACTCACTGCAGTGCATCCGCAGTGGTGCCAGTGCACTCTCTGGACTCACTGCAGTGCATCCGCAGTGGTGCCAGTGCACTCTGTGGACTCACTGCACTGCATCCCAAGTGGTGCCAGTGAACCCTCTGGACTCACTGCACTGCATCCCCAGTGGTGCCAGTGCACTCTCTGGACTCAATGCACTGCATGCCCAGTGGTGCCAGTGCACTCTCTGGATTCACTGCACTGCATCCCCAGTGGTGCCAGTGCACTCTCTGGAGTCACTGCAGTGCATCCCCAGTGGTGCCAGTGCACTCTCTGGACTCAATGCAATGCATCCCTAGTGTTGCCAGTGCACTCTCTGGACTCACTGCAGTGCATCCCCAGTGGTGCCAGTGCACTCTCTGGACTCACTGCAGTGCATCCTCAGTGGTGCCAGTGCACTCTCTGGAGTCACTGCAGTGCATCCCCAGTGGTGACAGTGCACTCTCTGGACTCTCTGCACTGCATACCCAGTGGTGCCAGTGCACTCTCTGGAGTCATTGCACTGCATCCCCAGTGGTGCCAGTGCACTCTCTGGACTCACTGCACTGCATCCCCAGTGGTGCCAGTGCACTCTCTGGACTCACTGCACTGCATCCCCAGTGGTGCCAGTGCACTCTCTGGACTCACTGCAGTGCATCCCCGATGGTGCCAGTGCAGTCTCTGGACTCACTGCAGTGCATCCCCAGTGGTGCCACTGCCCTCTCTGGACTCACTGCACTGCATCCCCAGTGGTGCCAGTGCACTCTCTGGAGTCACTGCACTGCATCCCCAGTGGTGCCAGTGCTCTCTCTGGACTCACTGCACTGCATCCCCAGTGGTGCCAGTGCACTCTCTGGAGTCACTGCAGTGCATCCCCAGTGGTGCCAGTGCACTCTCTGGACTCACTGCTCTGCATCCCCAGTGGTGCCAGTGCACTCTCTGGACTCACTGCAGTGCATCCCCAGTGGTGACAGTGCACTCTCTGGACTCACTGCACTGCATCCCCAGTGGTGCCAGTGCACTCTCTGGGCTCACTGCACTGCATGCCCAGTGGTGCCAGTGCACTCTCTGGATTCACTGCACTGCATCGCCAGTGGTGCCAGTGCACTCTCTGGACTCACTGCACTGCATCCCCAGTGGTGCCAGTGCACTCTCTGGATTCATTGCACTGCATCCCCAGTGGTGCCAGTGCACTCTCTGGACTCAATGCAATGCATCCCTAGTGTTGCCAGTGCACTCTCTGGACTCACTGCACTGCATCCCCAGTGGTGCCAGTGCACTCTCTGGACTCACTGCAGTGCATCCCCAGTGGTGCCAGTGCACTCTCTGGACTCACTGCAGTGCATCCCCAGTGGTGTCAGTGCACTCTCTGGACTCACTGCACTGCATCCCTGTGGTGCCAGTGCACTCTATGGACTCACTGCAGTGCATCCGCAGTGGTGCCAGTGCACTCTGTGGACTCATTGCACTGCATCCCAAGTGGTGCCAGTGAACCCTCTGGACTCACTGCACTGCATCCCCAGTGGTGCCAGTGCACTCTCTTGACTCACTGCAGTGCATCGCCAGTGGTGCCAGTGCACTCTCTGGAGTCACTGCGCTGCATCCCCAGTGGTGCCAGTGCACTCTCTGGACTCACTGCAGTGCATCCCCAGTGGTGCTAGTGCACTCTCTGGACTCACTGCACTGCATCCCCAGTGGTGCCAGTGCACTCTCTGGACTCACTGCAGTGCATCCCCAGTGGTGCCAGTGCAGTCTCTGGACTCACTGCACTGCATCCCCTAAGGTGCCATTGCACTCTATGGACTCACTGCACTGCATCCCCAGTGGTGCCAGTGCACTCTCTGGACTCACTGCACTGCATCCCCAGTGGTGCCAGTGCACTCTCTGGACTCACTGCAGTGCATCCCCAGTGGTGCCAGTGCACTCTCTGGACTCACTGCAGTGCATCCCCAGTGGTGTCAGTGCACTCTCTGGACTCACTGCACTGCATCCCTGTGGTGCCAGTGCACTCTATGGACTCACTGCAGTGCATCCGCAGTGGTGCCAGTGCACTCTGTGGACTCATTGCACTGCATCCCAAGTGGTGCCAGTGAACCCTCTGGACTCACTGCACTGCATCCCCAGTGGTGCCAGTGCACTCTCTTGACTCACTGCAGTGCATCGCCAGTGGTGCCAGTGCAATCTCTGGACTCACTGCACTGCATCCCCAGTGGTGCCACTGCCCTCTCTGGACTCACTGCACTGCATCCCCAGTGGTGCCAGTGCACTCTCTGGACTCACTGCACTGCATCCCCTAAGGTGCCATTGCACTCTATGGACTCACTGCACTGCATCCCCAGTGGTGCCAGTGCACTCTCTGGACTCACTGCACTGCATCCCCTAAGGTGCCATGGCACTCTATGGACTCACTGCAGTGCATCCCCAGTGGTGCCAGTGCACTCTCTGGATTCACTGCACTGCATCCCCAGTGGTGCCAGTGCACTCTCTGGACTCACTGCACTGCATCCCCAGTGGTGCCAGTGCAATCTATGGGCTCACTGCACTGCATCCCCTGTTGTGCCAGTGCACTCTCTGGACTCACTGCACTGCATCCCCAGTGGTGCCAGTGCACTCTCTAGACTCACTGCACTGCATCCCCTGTTGTGCCAGTGCACTCTCTGGACTCACTGTACTGCATCCCCAGTGGTGCCAGTGCACTCTCTGGATTCACTGCACTGCATCCCCAGTGGTGCCAGTGCACTCTCTGTACTCACTGCACTGCATCCCCAGTGGTGCCAGTGCACTCTCTGGATTCATTGCACTGCATCCCCAGTGGTGCCAGTGCACTCTTTGGACTCACTGCAGTGCATCGCCAGTGGTGCCAGTGCACTCTCTGGACTCAATGCAATGCATCCCTAGTGTTGCCAGTGCACTCTCTGGACTCACTGCACTGCATCCCCTGTGGTGCCAATGCACTCTCTGGACTCAATGCACTGCATCCGCAGTGGTGCCAGTGCACTCTGTGGACTCACTGCACTGCATCCCAAGATGTGCCAGTGAACTCTCTGGACTCACTGCACTGCATCCCCAGTGGTGCCAGTGCACTCTCTGGACTCACTGCACTGCATCCCCAGTGGTGCCAGTGCACTCTCTGGACTCACTGCAGTGCATCCCCAGTGGTGCCAGTGCACTCTCTGGACTCACTGCAGTGCATCCTCAGCGGTGCCAGTGCACTCTCTGGATTCACTGCACTGCATCCGCAGTGGTGCCAGTGCACTCTCTGGAGTCACTGCACTGCAATCCCCGGTGGTGCCAGTGCAGTCTCTGGACTCACTGCAGTGCATCCCCAATGGTGCCAGTGCAGTCTCTGGACTCACTGCACTGCATCCCCATTCGTGCCAGTGCACTCTCTGGACTCACTGCAGTGCATCCCCAGTGGTGCCACTGCCCTCTCTGGACTCACTGCACTGCATCCCCAGTGGTGCCAGTGCACTCTCTGGACTCACTGCTCTGCATCCAGAGTGGTGACAGTGCACTCTCTGGACTCACTGCACTGCATCCACAGTGGTGCCAGTGCACTCTCTGGACTCACTGCAGTGCATCCCCAGTGGTGCCAGTGCACTCTCTGGACTCACTGCACTGCATCCCCAGTGGTGCCAGTGCACTCTCTGGACTCACTGCAGTGCATTCCCAGTGGTGCCAGTGCACTCTCTGGACTCACTGCAGTGCATCGCCAGTGGTGCCAGTGCACTCTCTGGACTCAATGCAATGCATCCCTAATGTTGCCAGTGCACTCTCTGGATTCACTGCATTGCATCGCCAGTGGTGCCAGTGCACTCTCTGGACTCACTGCACTGCATCCCCAGTGGTGCCAGTGCACTCTCTGGACTCACTGCACTGCATCCCCAGTGGTGACAGTGCACTCTCTGGACTCACTGCACGGCACCCCAGGTGGTGCCAGTGCACTCTCTGGACTCACTGCAGTGCATCCCCAGTGGTGCCAGTGCACTCTCTGGACTCACTGCACTGCATCCCCAGTGGTGCCAGTGCACTCTCTGGACTCACTGCACTGCATCCCCAGTGGTGCCAGTGCACTCTCTGGAGTTACTGCTCTGCATCCAGAGTGGTGACAGTGCACTCTGTGGACTCACTGCACTGCATCCCCAGTGGTGCCAGTGCACTCTCTGGACTCACTGGACTGCATCCCCAGTGGTGCCAGTGCACTCTCTGGACTCAATGCACTGCATCCCCAGTGGTGCCAGTGCACTCTCTGGACTCACTGCAATGCATCCCAAGTGGTGCCAGTGAACCCTCTGGAGTCACTGCACTGCATCCCCAGTGGTGCCAGTGCACTCTCTGGACTCACTGCACTGCATCCCCAGTGGTGCCAGTGCACTCTCTGGACTCACTGCAGTGCATCCTCAGTGGTGCCAGTGCACTCTCTGGATTCTCTGCACTGCATCCGCAGTGGTGCCAGTGAACTCTCTGGAGTGACTGCAGTGCATCCCCAGTGGTGCCAGTGCAGTCTCTGAACTCACTGCAGTGCATCCCCAGTGGTGCCAGTGCAGTCTCTGGACTCACTGCACTGCATCCCCAGTCGTGCCAGTGCAATATCTGGACTCACTGCAGTGCATCGCCACTGGTGCCAGTGCACTCTCTGGACTCACTGCAATGCATCCCCAGTGGTGGCAGTGCACTCTCTGGACTCACTGCACTGCATCCCCAGTGGTGCCAGTGCACTCTATGGACTCACTGCACTGCATCCCCAGTGGTGCCAGTGCACTCTCTGGACTCACTGCACTGCATCCCCAGTGGTGCCAGTGCAATCTATGGGCTCACTGCACTGCATCCCCTGTTGTGCCAGTGCACTCTCTGGACTCACTGCACTGCATCCCCAGTGGTGCCAGTGCACTCTCTGGACTCACTGCACTGCATCCCCTGTTGTGCCAGTGCACTCTCTGGACTCACTGTACTGCATGCCCAGTGGTGCCAGTGCACTCTCTGGATTCACTGCACTGCATCCCCAGTGGTGCCAGTGCACTCTCTGTACTCACTGCACTGCATCCCCAGTGGTGCCAGTGCACTCTCTGGATTCATTGCACTGCATCCCCAGTGGTGCCAGTGCACTCTCTGGACTCACTGCAGTGCATCGCCAGTGGTGCCAGTGCACTCCCTGGACTCAATGCAATGCATCCCTAGTGTTGCCAGTGCACTCTCTGGACTCACTGCACTGCATCCCCTGTGGTGCCAATGCACTCTCTGGACTCAATGCACTGCATCCGCAGTGGTGCCAGTGCACTCTGTGGACTCACTGCACTGCATCCCAAGAGGTGCCAGTGAACTCTCTGGACTCACTGCACTGCATCCCCAGTGGTGCCAGTGCACTCTCTGGACTCACTGCACTGCATCCCCAGTGGTGCCAGTGCACTCTCTGGACTCACTGCAGTGCATCCCCAGTGGTGCCAGTGCACTCTCTGGACTCACTGCAGTGCATCCTCAGTGGTGCCAGTGCACTCTCTGGATTCACTGCACTGCATCTGCAGTGGTGCCAGTGCACTCTCTGGACTCACTGCAGTGCATCCCCAGTGGTGCCAGTGCAGTCTCTGGACTCACTGCAGTGCATCCCCAATGGTGCCAGTGCAGTCTCTGGACTCACTGCACTGCATCCCCATTCGTGCCAGTGCAATCTCTGGACTCACTGCAGTGCATCCCCAGTGGTGCCACTGCCCTCTCTGGACTCACTGCACTGCATCCCCAGTGGTGCCATTGCACTCTCTGGAGTCACTGCAGTGCATCCCCAGTGGTGCCAGTGCACTCTCTGGACTCACTGCACTGCATCCCCAGTGTGCCAGTGCACTCTCTGGATTCACTGCAGTGCATCCCCGTGGTTCCAGTGCACTCTCTGGACTCACTGCAGTGCATCCCCAGTGGTGCCAGTGCACTCTCTGGACTAACTGCAATGGATCCCCAGTGGTGGCAGTGCACTCTCTGGACTCACTGCACTGCATCCCCAGTGGTGCCAGTGCACTCTATGGACTCACTAAACTGCATCCCCAGTGGTGCCTGTGCACTCTCTGGACTCACTGCACTGCATCCCCAGTGGTGCCAGTGCACTCTATGGGCTCACTGCACTGCATCCCCTGAGGTGCCATTGCACTCTATGGACTCACTGCAGTGCATCCCCAGTGGTGCCAGTGCACTCTCTGGATTCACTGCACTGCATCCCCAGTGGTGCCAGTGCACTCTCTGGACTCACTGCAGTGCATCCCCAGTGGTGCCAGTGCACTCTCTGGACTCACTGCCCTGCATCCCCTGTGGTGCCAGTGCACTCTCTGGACTCACTGCACTGCATCCCCAAGGTGCCAGTGCACTCTCTGGACTCACTGCACTGCATCACCAGTGGTGCCAGTGCACTCTCTGGAGTCACTGCACTGCATCCCCAGTGGTGCCAGTGCACTTTCTGGACTCACTGCAGTGCATCCCCAGTGGTGCCAGTGCACTCTCTGGACTCACTGCACTGCATCCCCAGTGGTGCCAGTGCACTCTCTGGACTCACTGCAGTGCATTCCCAGTGGTGCCAGTGCACTCTCTGGACTCACTGCAGTGCATCGCCAGTGGTGCCAGTGCACTCTCTGGACTCAATGCAATGCATCCCTAATGTTGCCAGTGCACTCTCTGGATTCACTGCATTGCATCGCCAGTGGTGCCAGTGCACTCTCTGGACTCACTGCACTGCATCCCCAGTGGTGCCAGTGCACTCTCTGGACTCACTGCACTGCATCCCCAGTGGTGACAGTGCACTCTCTGGACTCACTGCACGGCACCCCAGGTGGTGCCAGTGCACTCTCTGGACTCACTGCAGTGCATCTCCAGTGGTGCCAGTGCACTCTCTGGACTCACTGCAGTGCATCCCCAGTGGTGCCAGTGCACTCTCTGGACTCACTGCACTGCATCCCCAGTGGTGCCAGTGCACTCTCTGGAGTTACTGCTCTGCATCCAGAGTGGTGACAGTGCACTCTGTGGACTCACTGCACTGCATCCCCAGTGGTGCCAGTGCACTCTGTGGACTCACTGCACTGCATCCCCATTGGTGCCAGTGCACTCTCTGGACTCAATGCACTGCATCCCCAGTGGTGCCAGTGCACTCTCTGGACTCACTGCACTGCATCCCAAGTGGTGCCAGTGAACCCTCTGGAGTCACTGCACTGCATCCCCAGTGGTGCCAGTGCACTCTCTGGACTCACTGCACTGCATCCCCAGTGGTGCCAGTGCACTCTCTGGACTCACTGCACTGCATCCCCAGTGGTGCCAGTGCACTCTCTGCACTCACTGCGCTGCATCCCCAGTGGTGCCAGTGCACTCTCTGGATTCACTGCACTGCATCCGCAGTGGTGCCAGTGCACGCTCTGGAGTCACTGCAGTGCATCCCCAGTGGTGCCAGTGCAGTCTCTGGACTCACTGCACTGCATCCCCAGTGGTGCCAGTGCAGTCTCTGGACTCACTGCACTGCATCCCCAGTGGTGCCAGTGCACTCTATGGACTCACTGCACTGCATCCGCAGTGGTGCCAGTGCACTCTCTGGACTCACTGCACTGCATCCCCAGTGGTGCCAGTGCACTCTATGGGCTCACTGCACTGCATCCCCTGAGGTGCCATTGCACTCTCTGGACTCACTGCAGTGCATCCCCAGTGGTGCCAGTGCACTCTCTGGATTCACTGCACTGCATCCCCAGTGGTGCCAGTGCACTCTCTGGACTCACTGCAGTGCATCCCCAGTGGTGCCAGTGCACTCTCTGGACTCACTGCACTGCATCCCCAGTGTTGCCAGTGCACTCTCTGGATTCAATGCACTGCATCCCCAGTGGTGCCAGTGCACTCTCTGTACAAACTGCACTGCATCCCCAGTGGTGCCAGTGCACTCTCTGGATTCATTGCACTGCATCCCCAGTCGTGCCAGTGCAATCTCTGGACTCACTGCAGTGCATCCCCAGTGTGCCAGTGCACTCTCTGGATTCACTGCAGTGCATCCCCAGTGGTTCCAGAGCACCCTTTGGACTCACTGCACTGCATCCCCAGTGGTTCCAGTGCACTCTCTGGATTCACTGCAGTGCATCCCCAGTGGTTCCAGTGCACTATCTGGACTCACTGCAATGCATCCCCAGTGGTGGCAGTGCACTCTCTGGACTCACTGCACTGCATCCCCAGTGGTGCCAGTGCACTCTATGGACTCACTGCACTGCATCCCCAGTGGTGCCAGTGCACTCTCTGGACTCACTGCAGTGCATCTCCAGTGGTGCCAGTGCACTCTATGGGCTCACTGCACTGCATCCCCTGAGGTGCCATTGCACTCTATGGACTCACTGCAGTGCATCCCCAGTGGTGCCAGTACACTCTCTGGATTCACTGCACTGCATCCCCAGTGGTGCCAGTGCACTCTCTGGACTCACTGCAGTGCATCCCCAGTGGTGCCAGTGAACTCTCTGGATTCAATGCACTGCATCCCCAGTGGTGCCAGTGCACTCTCTGGATTCACTGCACTGCATCCCCCCTGGTGCCACTGCACTCTCTGGAGTCACTGCGCTGCATCCCCAGTGGTGCCAGTGCACTCTCTGGACTCACTGCAGTGCATCCCCAGTGGTGCCAGTGCACTGTCTGGACTCACTGCACTGCATGCCCAGTGGTGCCAGTGCAGTCTCTGGATTCACTGCACTGCATCCCCAATGGTGCCAGTGCACTCTCTGTACTCACTGCGGTGCATCCCCAGTGGTGCCAGTGCACTCTCTGGATTCATTGCACTGCATCCCCAGTGGAGCCAGTGTACTCTCTTGACTCACTGCACTGCATTCCCTGTGGTGCCAGTGCACTCTCTGGACTCACTGCAGTGAATCCGCAGTGGTGCCAGTGCACTCTCTCGACTCACTGTACTGCATGCCCAGTGGTGCCAGTGCACTCTCTGGACTCACTGCAGTGCATCCCCAGTGGTGCCAGTGCACTCTGTGGACTCACTGCACTGCATTCCAAGTGGTGCCAGTGAACCCTCTGGACTCACTCCACTGCATCCCCAGTGGTGCCAGTGCACTCTCTGGACTCACTGCAGTGCATCCTCAGTGGTGCCAGTGCACTCTCTGGACTCACTGCACTGCATCCCCAGTGGTGCCAGTGCACTCTCTGGACTCACTGCACTGCATACCAAGTGGTGCCAGTGAACCCTCTGGAGTCACTGCACTGCATCCCCAGTGGTGCCAGTGCACTCTCTGGACTCACTGCACTGCATCCCCAGTGGTGCCAGTGCACTCTCTGGAGTCACTGCAGTGCATCCCCAGTGGTGCCAGTGCAGTCTCTGAACTCACTGCAGTGCATCCCCAGTGGTGCCAGTGCAGTCTCTGGACTCACTGCACTGCATCCCCAGTCGTGCCAGTGCAATATCTGGACTCACTGCAGTGCATCGCCACTGGTGCCAGTGCACTCTCTGGACTCACTGCAATGCATCCCCAGTGGTGGCAGTGCACTCTCTGGACTCACTGCACTGCATCCCCAGTGGTGCCAGTGCACTCTATGGACTCACTGCACTGCATCCCCAGTGGTGCCTGTGCACTCTCTGGACTCACTGCACTGCATCCCCAGTGGTGCCACTGCACTCTATGGGCTCACTGCACTGCATCCCCTGAGGTGCCATTGCACTCTATGGACTCACTGCAGTGCATCCCCAGTGGTGCCAGTGCACTCTCTGGATTCACTGCACTGCATCCCCAGTGGTGCCAGTGCACTCTCTGGACTCACTGCAGTGCATCCCCAGTGGTGCCAGTGCACTCTCTGGACTCACTGCACTGCATCCCCAGTGTTGCCAGTGCACTCTCTGGATTCAATGCACTGCATCCCCAGTGGTGCCAGTGCACTCTCTGTACAAACTGCACTGCATCCCCAGTGGTGCCAGTGCACTCTCTGGATTCATTGCACTGCATCCCCAGTCGTGCCAGTGCAATCTCTGGACTCACTGCAGTGCATCCCCAGTGTGCCAGTGCATTCTCTGGACTCACTGCAGTGCATCCCCAGTGGTTCCAGAGCACCCTTTGGACTCACTGCACTGCATCCCCAGTGGTTCCAGTGCACTCTCTGGATTCACTGCTGTGCATCCCCAGTGGTTCCAGTGCACTCTCTGGACTCACTGCACTGCATCCCCAGTGGTGGCAGTGCACTCTCTGGACTCACTGCACTGCATCCCCAGTGGTGCCAGTGCACTCTATGGACTCACTGCACTGCATCCCCAGTGGTGCCAGTGCACTCTCTGGACTCACTGCACTGCATCCCCAGTGGTGCCAGTGCACTCTATGGGCTCACTGCACTGCATCCCCTGAGGTGCCATTGCACTCTATGGACTCACTGCAGTGCATCCCCAGTGGTGCCAGTACACTCTCTGGATTCACTGCACTGCATCCCCAGTGGTGCCAGTGCACTCTCTGGACTCACTGCACTGCATCCCCAGTGGTGCCAGTGCACTCTCTGGGTTCAATGCACTGCATCCCCAGTGGTGCCAGTGCACTCTCTGGATTCACTGCACTGCATCCCCACTGGTGCCAGTGCACTCTCTGGACTCACTGCACTGCATCCCCAGTGGTGCCAGTGCACTCTCTGGACTCACTGCAGTGCATCCCCAGTGGTGCCAGTGCACTCTCTGGATTCACTGCACTGCATCCCCAGTGGTGCCAGTGCACTCTCTGGACTCACTGCACTGCATGCCCAGTGGTGCCAGTGCAGTCTCTGGACTCACTGCACTGCATCCCCAGTGGTGCCAGTGCACTCTCTGGATTCATTGCACTGCATCCCCGGTGGAGCCAGTGTACTCTCTGGACTCACTGCACTGCATTCCCTGTGGTGCCAGTGCACTCTCTGGACTCACTGCAGTGAATCCGCAGTGGTGCCAGTGCACTCTCTCGACTCACTGTACTGCATGCCCAGTGGTGCCAGTGCACTCTCTGGACTCACTGCAGTGCATCCCCAGTGGTGCCAGTGCACTCTCTGGACTCACTGCAGTGCATCCGCAGTGGTGCCAGTGCACTCTCTGGACTCACTGCACTGCATTCCCTGTGGTGCCAGTGCACTCTCTGGACTCACTGCAGTGCATCCGCAGTGGTGCCAGTGTACTCTGTGGACTCACTGCACTGCATCCCCAGTGGTGCCAGTGCACTCTCTGGACTCACTGCGCTGCATCCCCAGTGGTGCAAGCGCACTCTCTGGACTCACTGCACTGCATCCCCAGTGTGCCAGTGCACTCTCTGGACTCACTGCACTGCATCCCCAGTGGTGACAGTGCACTCTCTGGATTCACTGCACTGCATCCCCAGTGGTGCCAGTGCACTCTCTGGATTCATTGCACTGCATCCCCAGTGGTGCCAGTGCACTCTATGGGCTCACTGCACTGCATCCACAGTGGTGCCAGTGCACTCTCTGGATTCACTGCACTGCATCCCCAGTGGTGCCAGTGCACTCTCTGGACTCACTGCACTGCATGCCCAGTGGTGCCAGTGCACTCTCTGGATTCACTGCACTGCATCCCCAGTGGTGCCTGTGCACTCTCTGTACTCACTGCACTGCATCCCCAGTGGTGCCAGTGCACTCTCTGGATTCATTGCACTGCATCCCCAGTGGTGCCAGTGCACTCTCTGGATTCAATGCACTGCATCCACAGTGGTGCCAGTGCACTCTCTGGACTCACTGCAGTGCATCCCCAGTGGTGCCAGTGCACTCTCTGGATTCGCTGCACTGCATCCCCAGTGGTGCCAGTGCACTCTCTGGATTCATTGCACTGCATCCCCAGTGGTGCCAGTGCACTCTCTGGACTCACTGCAGTGCATCGCCAGTGGTGCCAGTGCACTCTCTGGACTCAATGCAATGCATCCCTAGTGTTGCCAGTGCACTCTCTGGACTCACTGCACTGCATCCCCAGTGGTGCCAGTGCACTCTCTGGACTCACTGCATTGCATCCCCAGTGGTGCCAGTGCACTCTCTGGACTCACTGCACTGCATCCCCAGTGGTGCCAGTGCACTCTCTGGGCTCACTGCAGTGCATCCCCAGTGGTGCCAGTGCACTCTCTGGATTCATTGCACTGAATCCCCAGTGGTGCCAGTGCACTCTCTGGACTCACTGCACTGCATCCCCAGTGGTGCCAGTGCACTCTCTGGACTCACTGCAGTGCATCCCCAGTGGTGCCATTGAACCCTCTGGACTCACTGCACTGCATCCCCAGTGGTGCCAGTGCACTCTCTGGACTCACTGCACTGCATCCCCAGTGGTGCCAGTGCACTCTCTGGAGTCACTGCGCTGCATCCCCAGTGGTGCCAGTGCACTCTCTGGACTCACTGCACTGCATCCCCAGTGGTGCCAGTGCACTCTATGGACTCACTGCACTGCATCCTCACTGGTGCCTGTGCACTCTCTGGACTCACTGCACTGCATCCCCAGTGGTGCCAGTGCACTCTCTGGACTCACTGCAGTGCATCCCCAGTGGTGCTAGTGCACTCTCTGGACTCACTGCACTGCATCCCCAGTGGTGCCACTGCACTCTCTGGATTCAATGCACTGCATCCCCAGTGGTGCCAGTGCACTCTCTGGACTCACTGCACTGCATCCCCAGAGGTGCCAGTGCATTCTCTGGATTCATTGCACTGAATCCCCAGTGGTGCCAGTGCACTCTCTGGACTCACTGCACTGCATCCCCAGAGGTGCCAGTGCATTCTCTGGATTCATTGCACTGAATCCCCAGGGGTGCCAGTGCACTCTCTGGACTCACTGCACTGCATCCCCAGTGGTGCCAGTGCACTCTCTGGACTCACTGCACTGCATCCCCAGTGGTGCCAGTGCACTCTCTGGACTCACTGCAGTGCATCCCCAGTGGTGCCAGTGCACTCTCTGGATTCAATGCACTGCATCCACAGTGGTGCCAGTGCACTCTCTGGACTCACTGCACTGCATCCCCAGTGGTGCCAGTGCACTCTCTGGACTCACTGCAGTGCATCCGAAGTGGTGCCAGTGCACTCTCTGGATTCACTGCACTGCATCCCCAGTGGTGCCTGTGCACTCTCTGTACTCACTGCACTGCATCCCCAGTGGTGCCAGTGCACTCTCTGGATTCATTGCACTGCATCCCCAGTGGTGCCAGTGCACTCTCTGGACTCACTGCACTGCATTCCCTGTGGTGCCAGTGCACTCTCTGGACTCACTGCACTGCATCCCCAATGGTGCCAGTGCACTCTCTGGACTCACTGCAGTGCATCCCCAGTGGTGCCAGTGCACTCTCTGGATTCAATGCACTGCATCCACAGTGGTGCCAGTGCACTCTCTGGACTCACTGCACTGCATCCCCAGTGGTGCCAGTGCACTCTCTGTACTCACTGCACTGCATCCCCAGTGGTTCCAGTGCACTCTCTGGATTCATTGCACTGCATCCCCAGTGGTGCCAGTGCACTCTCTGGACTCACTGCACTGCATTCCCTGTGGTGCCAGTGCACTCTCTGGACTCACTGCACTGCATCCCCAGTGGTGCCAGTGCACTCTCTGGACTCACTGCATTGCATCCCCAGTGGTGCCAGTGCACTCTCTGGACTCACTGCACTGCATCCCCAGTGGTGCCAGTGCACTCTCTGGGCTCACTGCAGTGCATCCCCAGTGGTGCCAGTGCACTCTCTGGATTCATTGCACTGAATCCCCAGTGGTGCCAGTGCACTCTCTGGACTCACTGCACTGCATCCCCAGTGGTGCCAGTGCACTCTCTGGACTCACTGCAGTGCATCCCCAGTGGTGCCATTGAACCCTCTGGACTCACTGCACTGCATCCCCAGTGGTGCCAGTGCACTCTCTGGACTCACTGCACTGCATCCCCAGTGGTGCCAGTGCACTCTCTGGAGTCACTGCGCTGCATCCCCAGTGGTGCCAGTGCACTCTCTGGACTCACTGCACTGCATCCCCAGTGGTGCCAGTGCACTCTATGGACTCACTGCACTGCATCCTCACTGGTGCGTGTGCACTTTGTGGACTCACTGCACTGCATCCCCAGTGGTGCCAGTGCACTCTCTGGACTCACTGCAGTGCATCCCCAGTGGTGCTAGTGCACTCTCTGGACTCACTGCACTGCATCCCCAGTGGTGCCACTGCACTCTCTGTATTCAATGCACTGCATCCCCAGTGGTGCCAGTGCACTCTCTGGACTCACTGCACTGCATCCCCAGAGGTGCCAGTGCATTCTCTGGATTCATTGCACTGAATCCCCAGTGGTGCCAGTGCACTCTCTGGACTCACTGCACTGCATCCCCAGTGGTGCCAGTGCACTCTCTGGATTCACTGCACTGCATCCCCAGTGTTGCCAGTGCATTCTCTGGACTAACTGCATTGAATCCCCAGGGGTGCCAGTGCACTCTCTGGACTCACTGCACTGCATCCCCAGTGGTGCCAGTGCACTCTCTGGACTCACTGCACTGCATCCCCAGTGGTGCCAGTGCACTCTCTGGATTCAATGCACTGCATCCACAGTGGTGCCAGTGCACTCTCTGGACTCACTGCACTGCATCCCCAGTGGTGCCATTGCACTCTCTGGACTCACTGCAGTGCATCCGAAGTGGTGCCAGTGCACTCTCTGGATTCACTGCACTGCATCCCCAGTGGTGCCTGTGCACTCTCTGTACTCACTGCACTGCATCCCCAGTGCTGCCAGTGCACTCTCTGGATTCATTGCACTGCATCCCCAGTGGTGCCAGTGCACTCTCTGCACTCACTGCACTGCATTCCCTGTGGTGCCAGTGCACTCTCTGGACTCACTGCACTGCATCCCCAGTGGTGCCAGTGCACTCTCTGGACTCACTGCAGTGCATCCCCAGTGGTGCCAGTGCACTCTCTGGACTCACTGCACTGCATCCCCAGTGGTGCCAGTGCACTCTCTGGATTCATTGCACTGCATCCCCAGTGGTGCCAGTGCACTCTCTGGACTCACTGCACTGCATTCCCTGTGGTGCCAGTGCACTCTCTGGACTCACTGCAGTGCATCCGCAGTGGTGCCAGTGCACTCTCTGGACTCACTGCACTGCATTCCCTGTGGTGCCAGTGCACTCTCTGGACTCACTGCAGTGCATCCCCAGTGGTGCCAGTGCACTCTGTGGACTCACTGCACTGCATCCCCAGTGGTGCCAGTGCACTCTCTGGACTCACTGCGCTGCAACCCCAGTGGTGCCAGTGCACTCTCTGGACTCACTGCACTGCATCCCCAGTGTGCCAGTGCACTCTCTGGACTCACTGCAGTGCATCCCCAGTGGTGCCAGTGCACTCTCTGGATTCACTGCACTGCATCCCCAGTGGTGCCAGTGCACTCTATGGGCTCACTGCACTGCATCCCCTGAGGTGCCAGTGCACTCTCTGGACTCACTGCAATGCATCCCCAGTGGTGCCAGTACACTCTCTGGGCTCACTGCCCTGCATCCCCAGTGGTGCCAGTGCAATCTCTGGACTCACTACAGTGCATCCCCAGTGGTGCCAGTGCACTCTCTGGATTCAATGCACTGCATCCACAGTGGTGCCAGTGCACTCTCTGGATTCACTGCACTGCATCCCCAGTGGTGCCAGTGCACTCTCTGGACTCACTGCAGTGCATCCCCAGTGGTGCCAGTGCACTCTCTGGATTCACTGCACTGCATCCCCAGTGGTGCCTGTGCACTCTCTGTACTCACTGCACTGCATCCCCAGTGGTGCCAGTGCACTCTCTGGATTCATTGCACTGCATCCCCAGTGGTGCCAGTGCACTCTCTGGACTCACTGCACTGCATTCCCTGTGGTGCCAGTGCACTCTCTGGACTCACTGCAGTGCATCCGCAGTGGTGCCAGTGCACTCTCTGGACTCACTGCACTGCATTCCCTGTGGTGCCAGTGCACTCTCTGGACTCACTGCAGTGCATCCGCAGTGGTGCCAGTGCACTCTGTGGACTCACTGCACTGCATCCGAAGTGGTGCCAGTGCACTCTCTGGACTCACTGCGCTGCATCCCCAGTGGTGCCAGTGCACTCTCTGGACTCACTGCAGTGCATCCTCAGTGGTGCCAGTGCACTCTCTGGATTCACTGCACTGCATCTGCAGTGGTGCCAGTGCACTCTCTGGAGTCACTGCAGTGCATCCCCAGTGGTGCCAGTGCCCTCTCTGGACTCACTGCACTGCATCCCCAGTGGTGCCAATGCACTCTCTGGAGTCACTGCACTGCATCCCCAGTGGTGCCAGTGCACTCTCTGGACTCACTGCACTGCATACCAAGTGGTGCCAGTGCACTCTCTGGAGTCACTGCAGTGCATCCCCAGTGGTGCCAGTGCACTCTCTGGACTCACTGCACTGCATCCCCAGTTTTGACAGTGCACTCTCTGGACTCACTGTAGTGCATCCCCAGTCGTGCCAGTGCACTCTCTGGATTCAATGCACGGCATCCCCAGTGGTGCCAGCGCACTCTCTGGACTCACTGCACTGCATCCCCAGTGGTGCCAGTGCACTCTCTGGACTCACTGCACTGCATCCCCAGTGTTGCCAGTGCATTCTCTGGACTAACTGCATTGAATCCCCAGTGGTGCCAGTGCACTCTCTGGACTCACTGCACTGCATCCCCAGTGGTGCCAGTGCACTCTCTGGATTCACTGCACTGCATCCCCAGTGGTGCCAGTGCACTCTCTGGACTCACTGCACTGCATCCCCAGTGGTGCCAGTGCACTCTCTGGACTCACTGCAGTGCATCCCCTGTGGTGCCAGTGCACTCTCTGGATTCGCTGCACTGCATCCCCAGTGGTGCCAGTGCACTCTGTGGACTCACTGCACTGCATCCCCAGTGGTGCCAGTGCACTCTCTGGACTCAATGCAATGCATCCCCAGTGTTGCCAGTGCACTCTCTGGACTCACTGCACTGCATCCCCAGTGGTGCCAGTGCACTCTCTGGACTCACTGCATTGCATCCCCAGTGGTGCCAGTGCACTCTCTGGACTCACTGCACTGCATCCCCAGTGGTGCCAGTGCACTCTCTGGGCTCACTGCAGTGCATCCCCAGTGGTGCCAGCGCACTCTCTGGACTCACTGCACTGCATTCCCTGTGGTGCCAGTGCACTCTCTGGACTCACTGGACTGCATCCCCAGTGGTGCCAGTGCACTCTCTGGACTCACTGCAGTGCATCCCCAGTGGTGCCATTGAACCCTCTGGACTCACTGCACTGCATCCCCAGTGGTGCCAGTGCACTCTCTGGACTCACTGCACTGCATCCCCAGTGGTGCCAGTGCACTCTCTGGAGTCACTGCGCTGCATCCCCAGTGGTGCCAGTGCACTCTCTGGACTCACTGCACTGCATCCCCAGTGGTGCCAGTGCACTCTATGGACTCACTGCAGTGCATCCCCAGTGGTGCCAGTGCACTCTCTGGACTCACTGCACTGCATCCCCAGTGGTGCCAGTGCACTCTCTGGACTCACTGCACTGCATCCCCAGTGGTACCAGTGCACTCTCTGGACTCACTGCAGTGCATCCGCAGTGGTGCCAGTGCACTCTCTGGACTCACTGCACTGCATTCCCTGTGGTGCCAGTGCACTCTCTGGACTCACTGCAGTGCATCCCCAGTGGTGCCAGTGCACTCTCTGGACTCACTGCACTGCATCCCCAGTGCTGCCAGTGCACTCTCTGGACTCACTGCACTGCATCCCCAATGGTGCCTGTGCACTCTCTGGACTCAATGCAGTGCATTCCGAGGAGTGCCAGTGCACTCTCTGGACTCACTGCAGTGCATCCCCAGTGGTGCCAGTGCACTCTCTGGACTCACTGCACTGCATCCCCAGTGGTGCCAGTGCACTCTCTGGACTCACTGCAGTGCATCCCCTGTGGTGCCAGTGCACTCTCTGGACTCACTGCACTGCATCCCCAGAGGTGCCAGTGCACTCTATGGACTCACTGCACTGCATCCCCAGTGGTGCCAGTGCACTCTCTGGACTCACTGCCCTGCATCCCCAGTGGTGCCAGTGCACTCTCTGGAGTCACTGCAGTGCATCCCCAGTGGTGCCAGTGCACTCTCTGGACTCACTGCACTGCATTCCCTGTGGTGCCAGTGCACTCTCTGGACTCACTGCACTGCATCCCCAGTGTGCCAGTGCACTCTCTGGATTCACTGCAGTGCATCCCCAGTGGTTCCAGTGCACTCTCTGGACTCACTGCAGTGCATCGCCACTGGTGCCAGTGCACTCTCTGGACTCACTGCAGTGCATCCCCAGTGGTGCCAGTGCACTCTCTGGACTCACTGCAGTGCATCCTCAGTGGTGCCAGTGCACTCTCTGGATTCACTGCACTGCATCCGCAGTGGTGCCAGTGCACTCTCTGGAGTCACTGCAGTGCATCCCCAGTGGTGCCAGTGCACTCTCTGGACTCACTGCAGTGCATCCCCAGTGGTGCCAGTGCACTCTCTGGACTCACTGCACTGCATCCCCAGTGGTGCCAGTGCACTCTCTGGACTCACTGCAGTGCATCCCCTGTGGTGCCAGTGCACTCTCTGGACTCACTGCACTGCATCCCCAGTGGTGCCAGTGCACTCTCTGGACTCACTGCACTGCATCCCCAGAGGTGCCAGTGCACTCTATGGACTCACTGCACTGCATCCCCAGTGGTGCCAGTGCACTCTCTGGACTCACTGCACTGCATCCCCAGTGTTGCCAGTGCATTCTCTGGACTCACTGCAGTGCATCCCCAGTGGTGCCAGTGCACTCTCTGGACTCACTGCAGTGCATCCCCAGTGGTGCCAGTGCACTCTCTGGATTCACTGCACTGCATCCCCAGTGGTGCCAGTGCACTCTCTGGACTCACTGCAGTGCATCCCCAGTGTTGCCAGTGCATTCTCTGGACTCACTGCAGTGCATCCCCAGTGGTTCCAGTGCACTCTCTGGACTCACTGCCGTGCATCCCCAGTGGTGCCAGTGCACTCTCTGGATTCACTGCACTGCATACCCACTGGTGCCAGTGCACTCTCTGGACTCACTGCAGTGCATCCCCAGTGGTGCCAGTGCACTCTCTGGACTCACTGCAGTGCATCCCCAGTGGTGCCAGTGCACTCTCTGGATTCACTGCACTGCATCCCCAGTGGTGCCAGTGCACTCTCTGGACTCACTGCAGTGCATCCTCAGTGGTGCCAGTGCACTCTCTGGATTCACTGCACTGCATCCGCAGTGGTGCCAGTGCACTCTCTGGATTCACTGCACTGCATCCGCAGTGGTGCCAGTGCACTCTCTGGAGTCACTGCAGTGCATCCCCAGTGGTGCCAGTGCACTCTCTGGACTCACTGCACTGCATCCCCAGTGTGCCAGTGCACTCTCTGGATTCACTGCAGTGCATCCCCAGTGGTTCCAGTGCACTCTCTGGACTCACTGCAGTGCATCGCCACTGGTGACAGTGCACTCTCTGGACTCACTGCAATGCATCCCCAGTGGTGGCAGTGCACTCTCTGGACTCACTGCACTGCATCCCCAGTCGTGCCAGTGCACTCTATGGACTCACTGCACTGCATCCCCAGTGGTGCCTGTGCACTCTCTGGACTCACTGCACTGCATCCCCAGTGGTGCCAGTGCACTCTATGGGCTCACTGCACTGCATCCCCTGAGGTGCCATTGTACTCTATGGACTCACTGCAGTGCATCCCCAGTGGTGCCAGTGCACTCTCTGGAGTCACTGCACTGCATCCCCAGTGGTGCCAGTGCACTCTCTGGACTCACTGCAGTGCATCCCCAAGGTGCCAGTGCACTCTCTGGACTCACTGCACTGCATCACCAGTGGTTCCAGTGCACTCTCTGGAGTCACTGCACTGCATCCACTGTGGTGCCAATGCACTCTCTGGACTCACTGCAGTGCATCCGCAGTGGTGCCAGTGCACTCTGTGGACTCACTGCACTGCATCCCAAGAGGTGCCAGTGAACTCTCTGGACTCACTGCACTGCATCCCCAGTGGTGCCAGTGCACTCTCTGGACTCACTGCACTGCATCCCCTGAGGTGCCATTGCACTCTATGGACTCACTGCACTGCATCCCCAGTGGTGCCAGTGCACTCTCTGGATTCACTGCACTGCATCCCCAGTGGTGCCAGTGCACTCTCTGGACTCACTGCACTGCATCCCCAGTGGTGCCAGTGCACTCTCTGGAGTCACTGCAGTGCATCCCCAGTGGTGCCAGTGCACTCTATGGACTCACTGCGCTGCATCCCCAGTGGTGCCAGTGTACTCTCTGGACTCAATGCACTGCATCCCCAGTGGTGCCAGTGCAGTCTCTGGACTCACTGCGCTGCATCCCCACTGGTGCCAGTGCACTATCTGGACTCACTGCAGTGCATCCCCAGTGGTGCCAGTGCCCTCTCTGGACTCACTACAGTGCATCCCCAGTGGTGCCAGTGCACTCTCTGGACTCACTGCAGTGCATCGCCAGTGTTGCCAGTGCACTTTATGGACTCACTGCACTGCATCCCCTGTGGTGCCAGTGCACTCTCTGGACTCACTGCACTGCATCCCCAGTGGTGCCACTGCACTCTCTGGAGTCACTGCACTGCATCCCCTGTTGTGCCAGTGCACTCTCTGGACTCACTGCAGTGCATCCCCAGTGGTGCCAGTGCACTCTCTGGACTCACTGCAGTGCATCCCCAGTCGTGCCAGTGCACTCTCTGGACTCACTGCTCTGCATCCCCAGCGGTGCCAGTGCACTCTCTGGACTCACTGCACTGCATCCCCAGTGGTGCCAGTGCACTCTCTGGACTCACTGCAGTGCATCCCCAGTGGTGCCAGTGAAATCTCTGGACTCACCGGGGTACATCCCCAGTGGTGCCAGTGCACTCTATGGACTCACTGCGCTGCATTCCCTTGGTGCCAGTGTACTCTCTGGACTCAATGCACTGCATCCCCAGTGGTGCCAGTGCACTCTCTGGACTCACTGCACTGCATCCACAGTGGTGCCAGTGCACTCTCTGGACTCACTGCACTGCATTCCCAAGGTGCCAGTGCACTCTCTGGATTCACTGCAGTGCATCCCCAGTGGTGCCAGTGCACTCTTTGGACTCACTGCACTGCATCCCCAGTGGTGCCAGTGCACTCTCTGGAGTCATTGCAGTGCATCCCCAGTGGTGCCAGTGCACTCTCTGGACTCACTGCACTGCATCCCCAGTGGTGCCAGTGCACTCTCTGGACTCACTGCACTGCATCCCCAAGGTGCCAGTGCACTCTCTGGACTCACTGCAGTGCATCCTCAGTGGTGCCAGTGCACTCTCTGGATTCACTGCACTGCATCCGCAGTCGTGCCAGTGCACTCTCTGGAGTCACTGCAGTGCATCCCCAGTGGTGCCAGTGCAGTCTCTGGACTCACTGCATTGCATCCTCAGTGGTGCCAGTGCAGTCTCTGGACTCACTGCACTGCATCCCCAGTCGTGCCACTGCCCTCTCTGGACTCACTGCACTGCATCCCCAGTGGTGCCAGTGCACTCTCTGGAGTCACTGCAGTGCATCCCCAGTGGTGCCAGTGCACTCTCTGGACTCACTGCACTGCATCCCCAGTGGTGCCAGTGCACTCTCTGGAGTCACTGCAGTGCATCCCCAGTGGTGCCAGTGCACTCTCTGGACTCACTGCACTGCATACCCAGTGGTGCCAGTGCCCTCCCTGGAGTCACTGCAGTGCATCCCCAGTGGTGCCAGTGCACTCTCTGGACTCACTGCACTGCATCCCCAGTGGTGCCAGTGCACTCTCTGGATTCAATGCACTGCATCCCCAGTGGTGCCAGTGCACTCTCTGGACTCACTGCACTGCATCCCCAGTGGTGCCAGTGCACTCTCTGGACTCACTGCAGTGCATCCCCAGTGGTGCCAGTGCACTCTCTGGACTCAATGCAATGCATCCCTAGTGTTGCCAGTGTACTCTCTGGAGTAACTGCAGTGCATCCCGGGTGGTGCCAGTGCACTCTCTGGATTCACTGCACTGCATCCCCAGTGGTGCCAGTGCACTCTCTGGACTCACTGCACTGCATCCCCAGTGGTGCCAGTGCACTCTCTGGACTCACTGCACTGCATCCCCAGTGGTGCCAGTGCACTCTCTGGATTCACTGCAGTGCATCCCCAGTGGTGCCAGTGCACTCTCTGGGCTCACTGCACTGCATGCCCAGTGGTGCCAGTGCACTCTCTGGACTCACTGCAGTGCATCCCAAGTGGTGCCAGTGCACTCTCTGGACTCACTGCAGTGCATCCCCAGTGGTGCCAGTGCACTCTCTGGACTCACTGCACTGCATCCCCAGTGTTGCCAGTGCATTCTCTGGACTAACTGCATTGAATCCCCAGTGGTGCCAGTGCACTCTCTGGACTCACTGCACTGAATCCCCAGTGGTGCCAGTGCACTCTCTGGACTCACTGCAGTGTATCCCCAATGGTGCCTGTGCACTCTCTGGACTCAATGCAGTGCATTCCGAGGAGTGCCAGTGCACTCTCTGGACTCACTGCAGTGCATCCCCAGTGGTGCCAGTGCACTCTCTGGACTCACTGCACTGCATCCCCAGTGGTGCCAGTGCACTCTCTGGACTCACTGCAGTGCATCCCCTGTGGTGCCAGTGCACTCTCTGGACTCACTGCACTGCATCCCCAGTGGTGCCAGTGCACTCTCTGGACTCACTGCACTGCATCCCCAGAGGTGCCAGTGCACTCTATGGACTCACTGCACTGCATCCCCAGTGGTGCCAGTGCACTCTCTGGACTCACTGCAGTGCATCCGCAGTGGTGCCAGTGCACTCTCTGGACTCACTGCAGTGCATCCCCAGTGGTGCCAGTGCACTCTCTGGACTCACTGCACTGCATTCCCTGTGGTGCCAGTGCACTCTCTGGACTCACTGCACTGCATCTCCAGTGGTGCCAGTGCACTCTCTGGACTCACTGCGGTACATCCCCAGTGGTGCCAGTGAACCCTCTGGACTCACTGCACTGCATCCCCAGTGGTGCCAGTGCACTCTCTGGACTCACTGCAGTGCATCCGAAGTGGTGCCAGTGCACTCTCTGGACTCACTGCGCTGCATCCCCAGTGGTGCCAGTGCACTCTCTGGACTCACTGCAGTGCATCCCCAGTGGTGCCAGTGCACTCTCTGGACTCACTGCAGTGCATCCTCAGTGGTGCCAGTGCACTCTCTGGATTCACAGCACTGCATCCGCAGTGGTGCCAGTGCACTCTCTGGACTCACTGCAGTGCATCCCCAGTGGTGCCAGTGCAGTCTCTGGACTCACTGCAGTGCATCCCCAGTCGTGCCAGTGCAATCTCTGGACTCACTGCAGTGCATCCCCAGTGGTGCCACTGCCCTCTCTGGACTCACTGCACTGCATCGCCAGTGGTGCCAGTGCACTCTCTGGACTCACTGCACTGCATCCCCAGTGTGCCAGTGCACTCTCTGGATTCACTGCAGTGCATCCCCAGTGGTTCCAGTGCACTCTCTGGACTCACTGCAGTGCATCGCCACTGGTGCCAGTGCACTCTCTGGACTCACTGCAATGCATCCCCAGTGGTGCCAGTGCACTCTCTGGATTCACTGCAGTGCATCCCCAGTCGTGCCAGTGCACTCTCTGGAGTCACTGCAGTGCATCCCCGGTGGTGCCAGTGCAGTCTCTGGACTCACTGCAGTGCATCCCCAATGGTGCCAGTGCAGTCTCTGGACTCACTGCACTGCATCCCCAGTCGTGCCAGTGCAATCTCTGGACTCACTGCACTGCATCCCCAGTGGTGCCAGTGCACTCTCGGGACTCACTGCCCTGCATCCCCAGTGGTGCCAGTGCACTCTCT
Source organism: Anser anser (assembly GCF_964211835.1). NCBI lineage: Eukaryota > Metazoa > Chordata > Aves > Anseriformes > Anatidae > Anser > Anser anser. Next base: position 182,069 of record NC_139731.1, read on the forward strand.
GGACTCACTGCAGTGCATCCCCAGTGGTGCCAGTGCACTCTCTGGATTCACTGCACTGCATCCCCACTGGTGCCAGTGCACTCTCTGGACTCACTGCACTGCATCCCCAGTGGTGCCAGTGCACTCTCTGGACTCACTGCAGTGCATCCCCAGTGGTGCCAGTGCACTCTCTGGATTCACTTCAGTGCATCCCCAGTGGTGCCAGTGCACTCTCTGGACTCACTGTACTGCACGCCCAGTGGTGCCAGTGCACTCTCTGGACTCACTGCACTGCATTCCCAGTGGTGCCAGTGCACTCTCTGTACTCACTGCACTGCATCCCCAGTGGTGCCAGTGCACTCTCTGGATTCATTGCACTGCATCCCCAGTGGTGCCAGTGCACTCTCTGGACTCACTGCAGTGCATCGCCAGTGGTGCCAGTGCACTCTCTGGACTCAATGCAATGCATCCCCAGTGGTGCCAGTGCACTCTCTGGACTCACTGCACTGCATCCCCTGTGGTGCCAATGCACTCTCTGGACTCACTGCAGTGCATCCGCAGTGGTGCCAGTGCCCTCTGTGGACTCACTGCACTGCATCCCAAGTGGTGCCAGTGCACTCTCTGGAGTCACTGCACTGCATCCCCAGTGGTGCCAGTGCACTCTCTGGACTCACTGCAGTGCATCGCCAGTGGTGCCAGTGCACTCTCTGGAGTCACTGCACTGCATATCCAGTGTTGCCAGTGCACTCTCTGGACTCACTGCACTGCATCCGCAGTGGTGCCAGTGCACTCTCTGGACTCACTGCAGTGCATCCTCAGTGGTGCCAGTGCACTCCCTGGATTCACTGCACTGCATCCGCAGTGGTACCAGTGCACTCTCTGGACTCACTGCAGTGCATCCCCAGTGGTGCCAGTGCAGTCTCTGGACTCACTGCACTGCATCCCCAATGGTGCCAGTGCAGTCTCTGGACTCACTGCTCTGCATCCCCAGTCGTGCCAGTGCACTCTCTGGACTCACTGCAGTGCATCCCCAGTGGTGTCACTGCCCTCTCTGGACTCACTGCACTGCATGCCCAGTGGTGCCAGTGCACTCTCTGGAGTCACTGCAGTGCATCCCCAGTGGTGCCAGTGCACTCTCTGGACTCACTGCACTGCATCCCCAGTGGTGCCAGTGCACTCTCTGGATTCACTGCAGTTCATCCCCAGTGGTTCCAGTGCACTCTCTGGACTCACTGCAGTGCATCGCCACTGGTGCCAGTGCACTCTCTGGACTCACTGCAATGCATCCCCAGTGGTGGCTGTGCACTCTCTGGACTCACTGCACTGCATCCCCAGTGGTGCCAGTGCACTCTCTGGACTCACTGCACTGCATCCCCAGTGGTGCCAGTGCACTCTCTGGAGTCACTGCACTGCATCCCCAGTGGTGCCAGTGCACTCTATGGGCTCACTGCACTGCATCCCCTGACGTGCCAGTGCACTCTCTGTACTCACTGCAGTGCATCCCCAGTGATGCCAGTGCACTCTCTGGACTCACTGCACTGCATCCCCAGTGGTGCCAGTGCACTCTCTGGACTCACTGCACTGCATCCCCAGTGGTACCAGTGCACTCTCTGGACTCACTGCACTGCATCCCCAGTGGTGCCAGTGCACTCTCTGGACTCAATGCACTGAATCCTCAGTGGTGCCAGTGCACTCTCTGGATTCACTGCACTGCATCCCCAGTGGTGCCAGTACACTCTCTGGACTCACTGCACTGCATCCCCAGTGGTGCCAGTGCACTCTCTGGACTCACTGCACTGCATCCCCAGTGGAGCCAGTGCACTCTCTGGACTCACTGCACTGCATCCCCAGTGGTGCCAGTGCACTCTCTGGACTCACTGCACTGCATCCCCAGTTGTGACAGTGCACTCTCTGGACTCACTGCAGTGCATCCCCAGTGGTGCCACTGCCCTCTCTGGACTCACTGCACTGCATCGCCAGTGGTGCCAGTGCACTCTCTGGACTCACTGCACTGCATACCCAGTGGTGCCAGTGCACTCTCTGGATTCACTGCAGTGCATCCCCAGTGGTTCCAGTGCACTCTCTGGACTCACTGCAGTGCATCGCCACTGGTGCCAGTGCACTCTCTGGACTCACTGCAATGCATCCCCAGTGGTGCCAGTGCACTCTCTGGACTCACTGCAGTGCATCCCCAGTCGTGCCAGTGCAATCTCTGGACTCACTGCAGTGCATCCCCAGTGGTGCCACTGCCCTCTCTGGACTCACTGCACTGCATCGCCAGTGGTGCCAGTGCACTCTCTGGACTCACTGCACTGCATCCCCAGTGTGCCAGTGCACTCTCTGGATTCACTGCAGTGCATCCCCAGTGGTTCCAGTGCACTCTCTGGACTCACTGCAGTGCATCGCCACTGGTGCCAGTGCACTCTCTGGACTCACTGCAATGCATCCCCAGTGGTGCCAGTGCACTCTCTGGACTCACTGCAGTGCATCCTCAGTGGTGCCAGTGCACTCTCTGGATTCACTGCAGTGCATCCCCAGTGGTGCCAGTGCACTCTCTGGAGTCACTGCAGTGCATCCCCGGTGGTGCCAGTGCAGTCTCTGGACTCACTGCAGTGCATCCCCAATGGTGCCAGTGCAGTCTCTGGACTCACTGCACTGCATCCCCAGTCGTGCCAGTGCAATCTCTGGACTCACTGCAGTGCATCCCCAGTGGTGCCACTGCCCTCTCTGGACTCACTGCACTGCATCCCCAGTGGTGCCAGTGCACTCTCTGGACTCACTGCCCTGCATCCCCAGTGGTGCCAGTGCATTCTCTGGACTCACTGCACTGCATCCCCAGTGTGCCAGTGCACTCTCTGGATTCACTGCAGTGCATCCCCAGTGGTTCCAGTGCACTCTCTGGACTCACTGCACTGCATCCCCAGTGGTGCCAGTGCACTCTCTGGACTCACTGCATTGCATCCCCAGTGGTGCCAGTGCACTCTCTGGACTCACTGCACTGCATCCCCAGTGGTGCCAGTGCACTCTATGGACTCACTGCACTGCATACCCAGTGGTGCCTGTGCACTCTCTGGACTCACTGCACTGCATCCCCAGTGGTGCCAGTGCACTCTCTGGACTCACTGCACTGCATCCCCAGTGGTGCCAGTGCACTCTCTGGACTCACTGCACTGCATCTTCAGTGGTGCCAGTGCAGTCTCTGGAGTCACTGCACTGCATCCCCAGTGGTGCCAGTGCAATCTCTGGACTCACCGGGGTACATCCCCAGTGGTGCCAGTGCACTCTATGGACTCACTGCGCTGCATCCGCAGTGGTGCCAGTGCACTCTCTGGACTCGCTGCAGTGCATCCCCAGTGGTGCCAGTGCACTCTCTGGACTCACTGCACTGCATCCCCAGTGGTGCCAGTGCACTCTCTGGACTCACTGCATTGCATCCCCAGTGGTGCCAGTGCACTCTCTGGACTCACTGCACTGCATCCCCAGTGGTGCCAGTGCACTCTATGCACTCACTGCACTGCATACCCAGTGGTGCCTGTGCACTCTCTGGACTCACTGCACTGCATCCCCAGTGGTGCCAGTGCACTCTCTGGACTCACTGCACTGCATCCCCAGTGGTGCCAGTGCACTCTCTGGACTCACTGCACTGCATCTTCAGTGGTGCCAGTGCAGTCTCTGGAGTCACTGCAGTTCATCCCCAGTGGTGCCAGTGCAATCTCTGGACTCACAGGGGTACATCCCCAGTGGTGCCAGTGCACTCTATGGACTCACTGCGCTGCATCCGCAGTGGTGCCAGTGCACTCTCTGGACTCGCTGCAGTGCATCCCCAGTGGTGCCAGTGCACTCTCTGGACTCACTGCAGTGCATCCTCAGTGGTGCCAGTGCACTCTCTGGATTCACTGCACTGCATCCGCAGTGGTGCCAGTGCACTCTATGGACTCACTGCACTGCATCCCCAGTGGTGCCAGTGCACTCTCTGGACTCACTGCACTGCATCTCCAGTGGTGCCAGTGCACTCTATGTACTCACTGCACTGCATCCCCAGAGGTGCCAGTGCACTCTCTGGATTCATTGCACTGAATCCCCAGTGGTGCCAGTGCGCTCTATGGACTCACTGCAGTGCATCCGAAGTGGTGCCAGTGCACTCTCTGGATTCACTGCACTGCATCCGCAGTGGTGCCAGTGCACTCTCTGGACTCACTGCAGTGCATCCCCAGTGGTGCCAGTGCAGTCTCTGGACTCACTGCAGTGCATCGCCAGTGGTGCCAGTGCAATCTCTGGACTCACTGCAGTGCATCCCCAGTGGTGCCACTGCCCTCTCTGGACTCACTGCACTGCATCGCCAGTGGTGCCAGTGCACTCTCTGGACTCACTGCACTGCATCCCCAGTGTGCCAGTGCACTCTCTGGATTCACTGCACTGCATCCCCAGTGGTTCCAGTGCACTCTCTGGACTCACTGCAGTGCATCGCCACTGGTGCCAGTGCACTCTCTGGACTCACTGCAGTGCATCCTCAGTGGTGCCAGTGCACTCTCTGGATTCACTGCAGTGCATCCCCAGTGGTGCCAGTGCACTCTCTGGAGTCACTGCAGTGCATCCCCGGTGGTGCCAGTGCAGTCTCTGGACTCACTGCCGTGCATCCCCAATGGTGCCAGTGCAGTCTCTGGACTCACTGCACTGCATCCCCAGTCGTGCCAGTGCACTCTCTGGACTCACTGCAGTGCATCCCCAGTGGTGCCACTGCCCTCTCTGGACTCAATGCAATGCATCCCTAGTGTTGCCAGTGCACTCTCTGGACTCACTGCCCTGCATCCCCAGTGGTGCCAGTGCACTCTCTGGACTCACTGCACTGCATCCCCAGTGTGCCAGTGCACTCTCTGGATTCACTGCAGTGCATCCCCAGTGGTGCCAGTGCACTCTCTGGACTCACTGCACTGCATCCCCAGTGGTGCCAGTGCACTCTCTGGACTCACTGCATTGCATCCCCAGTGGTGCCAGTGCACTCTCTGGACTCACTGCACTGCATCCCCAGTGGTGCCAGTGCACTCTATGGACTCACTGCACTGCATACCCAGTGGTGCCTGTGCACTCTCTGGGCTCACTGCACTGCATCCCCAGTGGTGCCAGTGCACTCCCTGGACTCACTGCACTGCATCCCCAGTGGTGCCAGTGCACTCTCTGGACTCACTGCACTGCATCTTCAGTGGTGCCAGTGCAGTCTCTGGAGTCACTGCAGTTCATCCCCAGTGGTGCCAGTGCAATCTCTGGACTCACCGGGGTACATCCCCAGTGGTGCCAGTGCACTCTATGGACTCACTGCGCTGCATCCGCAGTGGTGCCAGTGCACTCTCTGGACTCGCTGCAGTGCATCCCCAGTGGTGCCAGTGCACTCTCTGGACTCACTGCACTGCATCCCCAGTGGTGCCAGTGCACTCTCTGGACTCACTGCATTGCATCCCCAGTGGTGCCAGTGCACTCTCTGGACTCACTGCACTGCATCCCCAGTGGTGCCAGTGCACTCTATGCACTCACTGCACTGCATACCCAGTGGTGCCTGTGCACTCTCTGGACTCGCTGCAGTGCATCCCCAGTGGTGCCAGTGCACTCTCTGGACTCACTGCACTGCATCCCCAGTGGTGCCAGTGCACTCTCTGGATTCAATGCACTGCATCCCCAGTGGTGCCAGTGCACTCTCTGGACTCACTGCACTGCATCCCCAGTGGTGCCAGTGCACTCTCTGGACTCACTGCACTGCATCCCCAGTGGTGCCAGTGCACTCTATGTACTCACTGCACTGCATCCCCAGAGGTGCCAGTGCACTCTCTGGATTCATTGCACTGAATCCCCAGTGGTGCCAGTGCACTCTATGGACTCACTGCAGTGCATCCCCAGTGGTGCCAGTGTACTCTCTGGATTCAATGCACTGCATCCCCAGTGTTGCCAGTGCACTCTCTGGACTCACTGCACTGCATCCCCAGTGGTGCCAGTGCACTCTCTGGACTCACTGCACTGCATCCCAAGTGGTGCCAGTGCACTCTCTGGACTCACTGCACTGCATCCCCAGTGGTGCCAGTGCACTCTCTGGACTCACTGCAGTGCATCCCCAGTGGTGCCAGTGCACTCTCTGGACTCACTGCACTGCATCCCCAGTGTTGCCAGTGCATTCTCTGGACTAACTGCATTGAATCCCCACTGGTGCCAGTGCACTCTCTGGACTCACTGCACTGCATCCCCAGTGGTGCCAGTGCACTCTCTGGACTCACTGCAGTGTATCCCCAATGGTGCCTGTGCACTCTCTGGACTCAATGCAGTGCATTCCGAGGAGTGCCAGTGCACTCTCTGGACTCACTGCAGTGCATCCCCAGTGGTGCCAGTGCACTCTCTTGACTCACTGCACTGCATCCCCAGTGGTGCCAGTGCACTCTCTGGACTCACTGCAGTGCATCCCCTGTGGTGCCAGTGCACTCTGTGGACTCACTGCACTGCATCCCCAGTGGTGCCAGTGCACTCTCTGGACTCACTGCACTGCATCCCCAGTGGTGCCAGTGCACTCTATGGACTCACTGCACTGCATCCCCAGTGGTGCCAGTGCACTCTCTGGACTCACTGCAGTGCATCCGCAGTGGTGCCAGTGCACTCTCTGGAGTCACTGCAGTGCATCCCCAGTGGTGCCAGTGCACTCTCTGGACTCACTGCACTGCATTCCCTGTGGTGCCAGTGCACTCTCTGGACTCACTGCACTGCATCCCCAGTGGTGCCAGTGCACTCTCTGGACTCACTGCGGTACATCCCCAGTGGTGCCAGTGAACCCTCTGGACTCACTGCACTGCATCCCCAGTGGTGCCAGTGCACTCTCTGGACTCACTGCAGTGCATCCGAACTGGTGCCAGTGCACTCTCTGGACTCACTGCGCTGCATCCCCAGTGGTGCCAGTGCACTCTCTGGACTCACTGCAGTGCATCCCCAGTGGTGCCAGTGCACTCTCTGGACTCACTGCAGTGCATCCCCAGTGGTGCCAGTGCACTCTCTGGACTCACTGCACTGCATCCCCAGTGGTGCCAGTGCACTCTCTGGACTCACTGCACTGCATCCCCAGTGGTTCCAGTGCACTCTTTGGACTCACTGCAGTGCATCCCCACTGGTGCCAGTGCACTCTCTGGACTCACTGCAGGGCATCCCCAGTGGTGCCAGTGCCCTCTCTGGAGTCACTGCACTGCATCCCCAGTGGTGCCAGTGCACTCTCTGGACTCACTGCCCTGCATCCCCAGTGGTGCCAGTGCACTCTCTGGACTCACTGCGCTGCATCCCCAGTGGTGCCAGTGCACTCTCTGGACTCACTGCACTGCATCCCCAGTGGTGCCAGTGCACTCTATGGGCTCACGGCACTGCATCCCCAGTGGTGCCAGTGCCCTCTCTGGACTCACTGCCCTGCATCCCCAGTGGTGCCAGTGCACTCTCTGGAGTCACTGCACTGCATCCCCAGTGGTGCCAGTGCACTCTCTGGACTCACTGTACTGCATGCCCAGTGGTGCCAGTGCACTCTCTGGACTCACTGCACTGCATTCCCAGTGGTGCCAGTGCACTCTCTGTACTCACTGCACTGCATCCCCTGTGGTGCCAGTGCACTCTCTGGATTCATTGCACTGCATCCCCAGTGGTGCCTGTGCACTCTCTGGACTCACTGCAGTGCATCGCCAGTGGTGCCAGTGCACTCTCTGGACTCAATGCAATGCATCCCCAGTGGTGCCAGTGCACTCTCTGGACTCACTGCACTGCATCCCCTGTGGTGCCAATGCACTCTCTGGACTCACTGCAGTACATCCGCAGTGGTGCCAGTGCCCTCTGTGGACTCACTGCACTTCATCCCAAGTGGTGCCAGTGAACTCTCTGGAGTCACTGCACTGCATCCCCAGTGGTGCCTGTGCACTCTCTGGACTCACTGCACTGCATCCCCAGTGGTGCCAGTGCACTCTACGGGCTCACTGCAGTGCATCCCCTGAGGTGCCAGTGCACTCTCTGGACTCACTGCACTGCATCCCCAGTGGTGCCAGTGCACTCTCTGGACTCACTGCACTGCATCCCCAGTGTTGCCAGTGCATTCTCTGGACTCACTGCAGTGCATCCCCAGTGGTGCCAGTGCACTCTCTGGACTCACTGCAGTGCATCCCCAGTGGTGCCAGTGCACTCTCTGGATTCACTGCACTGCATCCCCACTGGTGCCAGTTCACTCTCTGGACTCACTGCACTGCATCCCCAGTGGTGCCAGTGCACTCTCTGGACTCACTGCAGTGCATCCCCAGTGGTGCCAGTGCACTCTCTGGATTCACTTCACTGCATCCCAAGTGGTGCCAGTGCACTCTCTGGACTCACTGTACTGCATCCCCAGTGGTGCCAGTGCACTCTCTGGACTCACTGCACTGCATTCCCAGTGGTGCCAGTGCACTCTCTGTACTCACTGCACTGCATCCCCAGTGGTGCCAGTGCACTCCCTCGATTCATTGCACTGCATCCCCAGTGGTGCCAGTGCACTCTCTGGACTCACTGCAGTGCATCGCCAGTGGTGCCAGTGCACTCTCTGGACTCAATGCAATGCATCCCCAGTGGTGCCAGTGCACTCTCTGGACTCACTGCACTGCATCCCCTGTGGTGCCAATGCACTCTCTGGACTCACTGCAGTGCATCCGCAGTGGTGCCAGTGCCCTCTGTGGACTCACTGCACTGCATCCCAAGTGGTGCCAGTGAACTCTCTGGAGTCACTGCACTGCATCCCCAGTGGTGCCAGTGCACTCTCTGGACTCACTGCACTGCATCCCCAGTGGTGCCAGTGCACTCTCTGGAGTCACTGCACTGCATACCCAGTGTTGCCAGTGCACTCTCTGGACTCACTGCACTGCATCCGCAGTGGTGCCAGTGCACTCTCTGGACTCACTGCAGTGCATCCTCAGTGGTGCCAGTGCACTCCCTGGATTCACTGCACTGCATCCGCAGTGGTACCAGTGCACTCTCTGGAGTCACTGCAGTGCATCCCCAGTGGTGCCAGTGCACTCTCTGGACTCACTGCACTGCATACCCAGTGGTGCCAGTGCAGTCTCTGGACTCACTGCACTGCATCCCCAGTCGTGCCAGTGCACTCTCTGGACTCACTGCAGTGCATCCCCAGTGGTGTCACTGCCCTCTCTGGACTCACTGCACTGCATCCCCAGTGGTGCCAGTGCACTCTCTGGAGTCACTGCAGTGCATCCCCAGTGGTGCCAGTGCACTCTCTGGACTCACTGCACTGCATCCCCAGTGTGCCAGTGCACTCTCTGGATTCACTGCAGTTCATCCCCAGTGGTTCCAGTGCACTCTCTGGACTCACTGCAGTGCATCGCCACTGGTGCCAGTGCACTCTCTGGACTCACTGCAATGCATCCCCAGTGGTGGCAGTGCACTCTCTGGACTCACTGCACTGCATCCCCAGTGGTGCCAGTGCACTCTATGGACTCACTGCACTGCATCCCCAGTGGTGCCAGTGCACTCTCTGGAGTCACTGCACTGCATCCCCAGTGGTGCCAGTGCACTCTATGGGCTCACTGCACTGCATCTCCAGTGGTGCCAGTGCACTCTCTGGACTCACTGCAGTGCATCGCCAGTGGTGCCAGAGCACTCTCTGGATTCACTGCACTGCATCCCCAGTGGTGCCAGTGCACTCTCTGGACTCACTGCACTGAATCCTCAGTGGTGCCAGTGCACTCTCTGGATTCACTGCACTGCATCCCCAGTGGTGCCAGTGCACTCTCTGGACTCACTGCACTGCATCCCCAGTGGTGCCAGTGCACTCTCTGGACTCACTGCACTGCATCCCCAGTGGTGCCAGTGCACTCTCTGGACTCACTGCACTGCATCCGCAGTTGTGACAGTGCACTCTCTGGACTCACTGCAGTGCATCCCCAGTGGTTCCAGTGCACTCTCTGGACTCACTGCAGTGCATCCCCAGTGGTTCCAGTGCACTCTCTGGACTCACTGCAGTGCATCGCCACTGGTGCCAGTGCACTCTCTGGACTCACTGCAATGCATCCCCAGTGGTGCCAGTGCACTCTCTGGACTCACTGCAGTGCATCCCCAGTGGTGCCAGTGCACTCTCTGGAGTCACTGCAGTGCATCCCCGGTGGTGCCAGTGCAGTCTCTGGAGTCACTGCAGTGCATCCCCAATGGTGCCAGTGCAGTCTCTGGACTCACTGCACTGCATCCCCAGTCGTGCCAGTGCAATCTCTGGACTCATTGCAGTGCATCCCCAGTGGTGCCACTGCCCTCTCTGGACTCACTGCACTGCATCCCCAGTGGTGCCAGTGCACTCTCTGGACTCACTGCCCTGCATCCCCAGTGGTGCCAGTGCACTCTCTGGACTCACTGCACTGCATCCCCAGTGGTGCCAGTGCACTCTCTGGATTCACTGCAGTGCATCCCCAGTGGTTCCAGTGCACTCTCTGGACTCACTGCAGTGCATCCCCAGTGGTGCCAGTGCACTCTCTGGACTCACTGCACTGCATCCACTGTGGTGGCAGTGCACTCTCTGGACTCACTGCACTGCATCCCCAGTGGTGCCAGTGCACTCTATGGACTCACTGCACTGCATACCCAGTGGTGCCTGTGCACTCTCTGGACTCACTGCACTGCATCCCCAGTGGTGCCAGTGCACTCTATGGGCTCACTGCACTGCATCCCCAGTGGTGCCAGTGCACTCTCTGGACTCACTGCAGTGCATCCCGAGTGGTGCCTGTGCACTCTCTGGACTCACTGCACTGCATCCCCAGTGGTGCCAGTGCACTCTATGGGATCACTGCACTGCATCCCCTGAGGTGCCATTGCACTCTATGGACTCACTGCAGTGCATACCCAGTGGTGCCAGTGCACTCTCTGGATTCACTGCACTGCATCCCCAGTGGTGCCAGTGCACTCTCTGGACTCGCTGCAGTGCATCCCCAGTGGTGCCAGTGCACTCTCTGGACTCACTGCACTGCATCCCCAGTGGTGCCAGTGCACTCTCTGGACTCACTGCACTGCATCCCCAGTGGTGCCAGTGCACTCTCTGGACTCACTGCACTGCATCCCCAGTGGTGCCAGTGCACTCTCTGTACTCACTGCACTGCATCCCCAGAGGTGCCAGTGCACTCTCTGGATTCATTGCACTGAATCCCCAGTGGTGCCAGTGCACTCTCTGGACTCACTGCACTGCATCCCCAGTGGTGCCAGTGCACTCTCTGGATTGAATGAACTGCATCCCCAGTGTTGCCAGTGCACTCTCTGGACTCACTGCACTGCATCCCCAGTGGAGCCAGTGCACTCTCTGGGCTCACTGCACTGCATCCCCAGTGGTGCCAGTGCACTCTATGGGCTCACTGCTCTGCATCCCCTGTGGTGCCAGTGCACTCTCTGGACTCACTGCAGTGCATCCCCAGTGGTACCAGTGCACTCTCTGGACTCACTGCAGTGCATCCGCAGTGGTGCCAGGGCACTCTCTGGAGTCACTGCACTGCATTCCCTGTGGTGCCAGTGCACTCTCTGGACTCACTGCAGTGCATCCCCAATGGTGCTAGTGCAGTCTCTGGACTCACTGCACTGCATCCCCAGTCGTGCCAGTGCAATCTCTGGACTCACTGCAGTGCATCCCCAGTGGTGCCAGTGCACTCTCTGGACTCACTGCACTGCATCCCCAGTGGTGCCAGTGCACTCTCTGGACTCACTGCACTGCATCCCCAGTGTGCCAGTGCACTCTCTGGATTCACTGCAGTGCATCCCCAGTGGTTCCAGTGCACTCTCTGGACTCACTGCAGTGCATCGCCACTGGTGCCAGTGCACTCTCTGGACTCACTGCAATGCATCCCCAGTGGTGGCAGTGCACTCTCTGGACTCACTGCAGTGCATCCCCAGTGGTGCCAGTGCACTCTCTGGATTCACTGCACTGCATCCCCAGTGGTGCCAGTGCACTCTCTGGACTCACTGCAGTGCATCCCCAGTGGTGCCAGTGCACTCTCTGGACTCACTGCCCTGCAACCCCAGTGGTGCCAGTGCACTCTCTGGACTCACTGCAGTGCATCCCCAAGGTGCCAGTGCACTCTCTGGACTCACTGCAGTGCATCCCCAGTGTTGCCAGTGCACTCTCTGGAGTCACTGCAGTGCATCCCCAGTGGTGCCAGTGCACTCTCTGGAGTCACTGCAGTCCATCCCCAGTGGTGCCAGTGCACTCTATGGACTCACTGCGCTGCATCCCCAGTGGTGCCAGTGCACTCTCTGGACTCACTGCAGTGCATCCCCAGTGGTGCCAGTGCACTCTCTGGACTCACTGCACTGCATCCCCAGTGGTGCCAGTGCACTCTCTGGACTCACTGCAGTGCATCCCCAGTGGTGCCAGTGCACTCTCTGGACTCACTGCCCTGCATCCCCAGTGGTGCCAGTGCACTCTCTGGACTCACTGCACTGCATCCCCAAGGTGCCAGTGCACTCTCTGGACTCACTGCACTGCATCCCCAGTGGTGCCAGTGCACTCTCTGGAGTCACTGCAGTGCATCCCCAGTGGTGCCAGTGCCCTCTCTGGACTCACTGCACTGCATCCCCAGTGGTGCCAGTGCACTCTCTGGAGTCACTGCACTGCATCCCCAGTGGTGCCAGTGCACTCTATGGACTCACTGCACTGCATCCCCAGTGGTGCCAGTGCACTCTCTGGACTCACTGCACTGCATCCCCAGTGGTGCCAGTGCACTCTATGGGCTCACTGCACTGCATCCCCAGTGGTGCCAGTGCACTCTCTGGACTCACTGCACTGCATCCCCAGTGGTGCCAGTGCACTCTCTGGACTCACTGCAGTGCATCCCCAGTGGTGCCAGTGCACTCTCTGGACTCACTGCACTGCATCCCCAGTGGTGCCAGTGCACTCTCTGGACTCACTGCAGTGCATCCCCAGTGGTGCCAGTGCACTCTCTGGACTCACTGCACTGCATCCCCAGTGGTGCCAGTGCACTCTCTGGACTCACTGCACTGCATCTTCAGTGGTGCCAGTGCAGTCTCTGGAGTCACTGCAGTGCATCCCCAGTGGTGCCAGTGAAATCTCTGGACTCACTGGGGTACATCCCCAGTGGTGCCAGTGCACTCTCTGGACTCACTGCACTGCATTCCCTTGGTGCCAGTGTACTCTCTGGACTCAATGCACTGCATCCCCAGTGGTGCCAGTGCACTCTCTGGACTCACTGCACTGCATCCCCAGTGGTGCCAGTGCACTCTCTGGACTCACTGCACTGCATTCCCAAGGTGCCAGTGCACTCTCTGGAGTCACTGCACTGCATCCCCAGTGGTGCCAGTGCACTCTCTGGACTCACTGCACTGCATCCCCAGTGGTGCCAGTGCACTCTCTAGACTCACTGCACTGCATCGCCAGTGGTGCCAGTGCACTCTCTGGACTCACTGCACTGCATCCCCAGTGGTGCCAGTGCACTCTCTGGATTCAATGCACTGCATCCCCACTGGTGCCAGTGCACTCTCTGGACTCACTGCACTGCATCCCCAGTGTTGCCAGTGCATTCTCTGGACTCACTGCAGTGCATCCCCAGTGGTGCCAGTGCACTCTCTGGACTCACTGCACTGCATCCCCAGTGGTGCCAGTGCACTCTCTGGATTCACTGCACTGCATCCCCACTGGTGCCAGTGCACTCTCTGGACTCACTGCACTGCATCCCCAGTGGTGCCAGTGCACTCTCTGGACTCACTGCAGTGCATCCCCAGTGGTGCTAGTGCACTCTCTGGATTCACTGCACTGCATCCCCAGTGGTGCCAGTGCACTCTCTGGACTCACTGCACTGCATCCTCAGTGGTGCCAGTGCACTCTCTGGATTCACTGCACTGCATCCCCAGTGGTGCCAGTGCACTCTCTGGACTCACTGCACTGCATCCCCAGTGGTGCCAGTGCACTCTGGACTCACTGCACTGCATTCCCAGTGGTGCCAGTGCACTCTCTGTACTCACTGCACTGCATCCCCAGTGGTGCTAGTGCACTCTCTGGACTCACTGCACTGCATCCCCTGTGGTGCCAATGCACTCTCTGGACTCACTGCAGTGCATCCGCAGTGGTGCCAGTGCCCTCTGTGGACTCACTGCACTGCATCCCAAGTGGTGCCAGTGAACTCTCTGGAGTCACTGCACTGCATCCCCAGTGGTGCCAGTGCACTCTCTGGAGTCACTGCAGTGCATCCCCAGTGGTGCCAGTGCACTCTCTGGATTCAATGCACTGCATCCCCAGTGGTGCCAGTGCACTCTCTGGACTCACTGCACTGCATCCCCAGTGGTGCCAGTGCACTCTCTGGGCTCACTGCACTGCATCCCCAGTGTTGCCAGTGCATTCTCTGGACTCACTGCAGTGCATCCCCAGTGGTGCCAGTGCACTCTCTGGACTCACTGCAGTGCATCCCCAGTGGTGCCAGTGCACTCTCTGGACTCACTGCACTGCATCCCCAGTGGTGCCAGTGCACTCCCTGGATTCACTGCACTGCATCCCCACTGGTGCCTGTGCACTCTCTGGACTCACTGCACTGCATCCCCAGTGGTGCCAGTGCACTCTCTGGACTCACTGCAGTGCATCCCCAGTGGTGCCAGTGCACTCTCTGGATTCACTGCACTGCATCCCCAGTGGTGCCAGTGCACTCTCTGGACTCACTGTACTGCATGCCCAGTGGTGCCAGTGCACTCTCTGGACTCACTGCACTGCATTCCCAGTGGTGCCAGTGCACTCTCTGGACTCACTGCACTGCATCCCCAGTGGTGCCAGTGCACTCTCTGGACTCACTGCAGTGCATCGCCAGTGGTGCCAGTGCACTCTCTGGACTCAATGCAATGCATCCCCAGTGGTGCCAGTGCACTCTCTGGACTCACTGCACTGCATCCCCTGTGGTGCCAATGCACTCTCTGGACTCACTGCAGTGCATCCGCAGTGGTGCCAGTGCCCTCTGTGGACTCACTGCACTGCATCCCAAGTGGTGCCAGTGAACTCTCTGGAGTCACTGCACTGCATCCCCAGTGGTGCCAGTGCACTCTCTGGACTCACTGCAGTG
Organism: Anser anser; assembly: GCF_964211835.1. Lineage (NCBI taxonomy): Eukaryota > Metazoa > Chordata > Aves > Anseriformes > Anatidae > Anser > Anser anser. The sequence continues at coordinate 197,122 of NC_139731.1, forward strand.
CATCGCCAGTGGTGCCAGTGCACTCTCTGGAGTCACTGCACTGCATACCCAGTGGTGCCAGTGCACTCTCTGGACTCACTGCACTGCATCCGCAGTGGTGCCAGTGCACTCCCTGGATTCACTGCACTGCATCCGCAGTGGTACCAGTGCACTCTCTGGAGTCACTGCAGTGCATCCCCAGTGGTGCCAGTGCAGTCTCTGGACTCACTGCAGTGCATCCGCAATGGTGCCAGTGCAGTCTCTGGACTCACTGCACTGCATCCCCAGTCGTGCCAGTGCACTCTCTGGACTCACTGCAGTGCATCCCCAGTGGTGCCACTGCCCTCTCTGGACTCACTGCACTGCATCCCCAGTGGTGCCAGTGCACTCTCTGGAGTCACTGCACTGCATCCCCAGTGTGCCAGTGCACTCTCTGGATTCACTGCAGTTCATCCCCAGTGGTTCCAGTGCACTCTCTGGACTCACTGCAGTGCATCGCCACTGGTGCCAGTGCACTCTCTGGACTCACTGCAATGCATCCCCAGTGGTGGCAATGCACTCTCTGGACTCACTGCACTGCATCCCCAGTGGTGCCAGTGCACTATCTGGACTCACTGCACTGCATCCCCAGTGGTGCCTGTGCACTCTCTGGACTCACTGCACTGCATCCCCAGTGGTGCCAGTGCACTCTATGGGCTCACTGCAGTGCATCCCCTGAGGTGCCAGTGCACTCTCTGTACTCACTGCAGTGCATCCCCAGTGATGCCAGTGCACTCTCTGGACTCACTGCAGTGCATCCCCAGTGGTGCCAGTGCACTCTCTGGACTCACTGCAGTGCATCCCCAGTGGTGCCAGTGCACTCTCTGGACTCACTGCAGTGCATCCCCAGTGGTGCCAGTGCACTCTCTGGACTCACTGCAGTGCATCGCCAGTGGTGCCAGAGCACTCTCTAGACTCACTGCACTGCATCCCCAGTGGTGCCAGTGCACTCTCTGGACTCACTGCACTGAATCCTCAGTGGTGCCAGTGCACTCTCTGGATTCACTGCACTGCATCCCCAGTGGTGCCAGTGCACTCTCTGGACTCACTGCAGTGCATCACCAGTGGTGCCAGTGCACTCTCTGGACTCACTGCACTGCATCCCCAGTGGTGCCAGTGCACTCTCTGGACTCACTGCACTGCATCCCCAGTTGTGAAAGTGCACTCTCTGGACTCACTGCAGTGCATCGCCAGTGGTGCCAGTGCACTCTCTGGACTCACTGCAGTGCATCCCCAGTGGTGCCAGTGCACTCTCTGGACTCACTGCAGTGCATTCCGAGTGGTGCCAGTGCACTCTCTGGACTCACTGCGCTGCATCCCCAGTGGTGCCAGTGCACTCTCTGGACTCACTGTAATGCATCCCTAGTGTTGCCAGTGCACTCTCTGGACTCACTGCACTGCATTCCCAAGGTGCCAGTGCACTCTCTGGATTCACTGCACTGCATCCCCAGTGGTGCCAGTGCACTCTCTGGACTCACTGCAGTGCATCCCGAGTGGTGCCAGTGCACTCTCTGGAGTCAGTGCAGTGCATCCCCAGTGGTGCTAGTGCACTCTCTGGACTCACTGCACTGCATCCCCAGTGGTGCCAGTGCACTCTCTGGATTCACTGCACTGCATCCCCAAGGTGCCAGTGCACTCTCTGGACTCACTGCCCTGCATCCCCAGTGGTGCCAGTGCACTCTCTGGAGTCACTGCAGTGCATCCCCAGTGGTGCCAGTGCACTCTCTGGACTCACTGCACTGCATCTCCAGTGGTGCCAGTGCACTCTCTGGATTCACTGCACTGCATCCCCAGTGGTGCCAGTCACTCTCTGGACTCACTGCACTGCATCCCCAGTGGTGCCAGTGCACTCTCTGCACTCACTGCAGTGCATCCCCTGTGGTGCCAGTGCACTCTCTGCACTCACTGCGCTGCATCCCCAGTGGTGCCAGTGCACTCTCTGGATTCACTTCACTGCATCCCCAGTGGTGCCAGTGCACTCTCTGGACTCACTGCACTGCATGCCCAGTGGTGCCAGTGCACTCTCTGGACTCACTGCACTGCATTCCCAGTGGTGCCAGTGCACTCTCTGTACTCACTGCACTGCACCCCCTGTGGTGCCAGTGCACTCTCTGGACTCACTGCACTGCATCCCCAGTGGTGCCAGTGCACTCTCTGGACTCACTGCAGTGCATCGCCAGTGGTGCCAGTGCACTCTCTGGACTCAATGCAATGCATCCCCAGTGGTGCCAGTGCACTCTCTGGACTCACTGCACTGCATCCCCTGTGGTGCCAATGCACTCTCTGGACTCACTGCAGTGCATCCGCAGTGGTGCCAGTGCCCTCTGTGGACTCACTGCACTGCATCCCAAGTGGTGCCAGTGAACTCTCTGGAGTCACTGCACTGCATCCCCAGTGGTGCCAGTGCACTCTCTGGACTCACTGCAGTGCATCGCCAGTGGTACCAGTGCACTCTCTGGACTCACTGCACTGCATCCCCAGTGGTGCCAGTGCACTCTCTGGACTCACTGCACTGCATCCGCAGTGGTGCCAGTGCACTCTCTGGACTCACTGCAGTGCATCCTCAGTGGTGCCAGTGCACTCCCTGGATTCACTGCACTGCATCCGCAGTGGTACCAGTGCACTCTCTGGAGTCACTGCAGTGCATCCCCAGTGGTGCCAGTGCAGTCTCTGGACTCACTGCAGTGCATCCGCAATGGTGCCAGTGCAGTCTCTGGACTCACTGCACTGCATCCCCAGTGGTGCCAGTGCACTCTCTGGACTCACTGCAGTGCATCCCCAGTGGTGCCACTGCCCTCTCTGGACTCACTGCACTGCATCCCCAGTGGTGCCAGTGCACTCTCTGGAGTCACTGCACTGCATCCCCAGTGTGCCAGTGCACTCTCTGGATTCACTGCAGTTCATCCCCAGTGGTTCCAGTGCACTCTCTGGACTCACTGCAGTGCATCGCCACTGGTGCCAGTGCACTCTCTGGACTCACTGCAATGCATCCCCAGTGGTGGCAATGCACTCTCTGGACTCACTGCACTGCATCCCCAGTGGTGCCAGTGCACTATCTGGACTCACTGCACTGCATCCCCAGTGGTGCCTGTGCACTCTCTGGACTCACTGCACTGCATCCCCAGTGGTGCCAGTGCACTCTATGGGCTCACTGCAGTGCATCCCCTGAGGTGCCAGTGCACTCTCTGTACTCACTGCAGTGCATCCCCAGTGATGCCAGTGCACTCTCTGGACTCACTGCAATGCATCCCCAGTGGTGCCAGTGCACTCTCTGGACTCACTGCAGTGCATCCCCAGTGGTGCCAGTGCACTCTCTGGACTCACTGCAGTGCATCCCCAGTGGTGCCAGTGCACTCTCTGGACTCACTGCAGTGCATCGCCAGTGGTGCCAGAGCACTCTCTAGACTCACTGCACTGCATCCCCAGTGGTGCCAGTGCACTCTCTGGACTCACTGCACTGAATCCTCAGTGGTGCCAGTGCACTCTCTGGATTCACTGCACTGCATCCCCAGTGGTGCCAGTGCACTCTCTGGACTCACTGCAGTGCATCACCAGTGGTGCCAGTGCACTCTCTGGACTCACTGCACTGCATCCCCAGTGGTGCCAGTGCACTCTCTGGACTCACTGCACTGCATCCCCAGTTGTGAAAGTGCACTCTCTGGACTCACTGCAGTGCATCGCCAGTGGTGCCAGTGCACTCTCTGGACTCACTGCAGTGCATCCCCAGTGGTGCCAGTGCACTCTCTGGACTCACTGCAGTGCATTCCGAGTGGTGCCAGTGCACTCTCTGGACTCACTGCGCTGCATCCCCAGTGGTGCCAGTGCACTCTCTGGACTCACTGTAATGCATCCCTAGTGTTGCCAGTGCACTCTCTGGACTCACTGCACTGCATTCCCAAGGTGCCAGTGCACTCTCTGGATTCACTGCACTGCATCCCCAGTGGTGCCAGTGCACTCTCTGGACTCACTGCAGTGCATCCCGAGTGGTGCCAGTGCACTCTCTGGAGTCACTGCAGTGCATCCCCAGTGGTGCTAGTGCACTCTCTGGACTCACTGCACTGCATCCCCAGTAGTGCCAGTGCACTCTCTGGATTCACTGCACTGCATCCCCAAGGTGCCAGTGCACTCTCTGGACTCACTGCACTGCATCCCCAGTGGTGCCAGTGCACTCTCTGGAGTCACTGCAGTGCATCCCCAGTGGTGCCAGTGCACTCTCTGGACTCACTGCACTGCATCTCCAGTGGTGCCAGTGCACTCTCTGGATTCACTGCACTGCATCCCCAGTGGTGCCAGTCACTCTCTGGACTCACTGCACTGCATCCCCAGTGGTGCCAGTGCACTCTCTGCACTCACTGCAGTGCATCCCCTGTGGTGCCAGTGCACTCTCTGCACTCACTGCGCTGCATCCCCAGTGGTGCCAGTGCACTCTCTGGATTCACTTCACTGCATCCCCAGTGGTGCCAGTGCACTCTCTGGACTCACTGCACTGCATGCCCAGTGGTGCCAGTGCACTCTCTGGACTCACTGCACTGCATTCCCAGTGGTGCCAGTGCACTCTCTGTACTCACTGCACTGCATCCCCTGTGGTGCCAGTGCACTCTCTGGACTCACTGCACTGCATCCCCTGTGGTGCCAGTGCACTCTCTGGACTCACTGCAGTGCATCGCCAGTGGTGCCAGTGCACTCTCTGGACTCAATGCAATGCATCCCCAGTGGTGCCAGTGCACTCTCTGGACTCACTGCACTGCATCCCCTGTGGTGCCAATGCACTCTCTGGACTCACTGCAGTGCATCCGCAGTGGTGCCAGTGCCCTCTGTGGACTCACTGCACTGCATCCCAAGTGGTGCCAGTGAACTCTCTGGAGTCACTGCACTGCATCCCCAGTGGTGCCAGTGCACTCTCTGGACTCACTGCACTGCATCCCCAGTGGTACCAGTGCACTCTCTGGACTCACTGCACTGCATACCCAGTGGTGCCAGTGCACTCTCTGGACTCACTGCACTGCATCCGCAGTGGTGCCAGTGCACTCTCTGGACTCACTGCAGTGCATCCCCAGTGGTGCCAGTGCAGTCTCTGGACTCACTGCAGTGCATCCGCAATGGTGCCAGTGCAGTCTCTGGACTCACTGCACTGCATACCCAGTCGTGCCAGTGCACTCTCTGGACTCACTGCAGTGCATCCCCAGTGGTGCCACTGCCCTCTCTGGACTCACTGCACTGCATCCCCAGTGGTGCCAGTGCACTCTCTGGAGTCACTGCACTGCATCCCCAGTGTGCCAGTGCACTCTCTGGATTCACTGCAGTTCATCCCCAGTGGTTCCAGTGCACTCTCTGGACTCACTGCAGTGCATCGCCACTGGTGCCAGTGTACTCTCTGGACTCACTGCAATGCATCCCCAGTGGTGGCAATGCACTCTCTGGACTCACTGCACTGCATCCCCAGTGGTGCCAGTGCACTCTCTGGAGTTACTGCTCTGCATCCCCAGTGGTGCCTGTGCACTCTCTGGACTCACTGCACTGCATCCCCAGTGGTGCCAGTGCACTCTCTGGACTCACTGCAGTGCATCCCCAGTGGTGCCAGTGCACTCTCTGGACTCACTGCAGTGCATCGCCAGTGGTGCCAGAGCACTCTCTGGACTCACTGCACTGCATCCCCAGTGGTGCCAGTGCACTCTCTGGACTCACTGCACTGAATCCTCAGTGGTGCCAGTGCACTCTCTGGATTCACTGCACTGCATCCCCAGTGGTGCCAGTGCACTCTCTGGACTCACTGCACTGAATCCTCAGTGGTGCCAGTGCACTCTCTGGATTCACTGCACTGCATCCCCAGTGGTGCCAGTCACTCTCTGGACTCACTGCACTGCATCCCCAGTGGTGCCAGTGCACTCTCTGCACTCACTGCAGTGCATCCCCTGTGGTGCCAGTGCACTCTCTGCACTCACTGCGCTGCATCCCCAGTGGTGCCAGTGCACTCTCTGGACTCACTGCAGTGCATCGCCAGTGGTGCCAGTGCACTCTCTGGACTCACTGCACTGCATCCCCAGTGGTGCCAGTGCACTCTCTGGAGTTACTGCTCTGCATCCAGAGTGGTGACAGTGCACTCTGTGGACTCACTGGAGTGCATCCCCAGTGGTGCCAGTGCACTCTCTGGACTCACTGCAGTGCATCCCCAGTAGTGCCAGTGCACTCTCTGGACTCACTGCACTGCATCCCCAGTGGTGCCAGTGCACTCTCTGGAGTCACTGCAGTGCATCCCCAGTGGTGCCAGTGCACTCTCTGGACTCACTGCACTGCATCCCCTGTGGTGCCAGTGCACTCTCTGGAGTTACTGCTCTGCATCCAGAGTGGTGACAGTGCACTCTGTGGACTCACTGCACTGCATCCAGAGTGGTGCCAGTGCACTCTCTGGAGTCACTGCAGTGCATCCCCAGTGGTGCCAGTGCACTCTCTGGACTCACTGCACTGCATCCCCAGTGGTGCCAGTGCACTCTCTGGACTCACTGCACTGCATCCCAAGTGGTGCCAGTGCACTCTCTGGACTCACTGCAGTGCATCCCCAGTGGTGCCAGTGCACTCTCTGGACTCACTGCAGTGCATCCCCAGTGGTGCCAGTGCACTCTCTGGACTCAATGCAATGCATCCCTAATGTTGCCAGTGCACTCTCTGGACTCAGTGCAGTGCATCCCGAGTGGTGCCAGTGCACTCTCTGGACTCACTGCAGTGCATCCCCAGTGGTGCCACTGCACTCTCTGGACTCACTGCACTGCATCCCCAGTGGTGCCAGTGCACTCTCTGGAGTTACTGCTCTGCATCCAGAGTGGTGACAGTGCACTCTGTGGACTCACTGCAGTGCATCCCCAGTGGTGCCAGTCCACTCTCTGGACTCACTGCAGTGCATCCCCAGTAGTGCCAGTGCACTCTCTGGACTCACTGCACTGCATCCCCAGTGGTGCCAGTGCACTCTCTGGAGTCACTGCAGTGCATCCCCAGTGGTGCCAGTGCACTCTCTGGACTCACTGCACTGCATCCCCTGTGGTGCCAGTGCACTCTCTGGAGTTAATGCACTGCATCCAGAGTGGTGCCAGTGCACTCTCTGGAGTCACTGCAGTGCATCCCCAGTGGTGCCAGTGCACTCTCTGGACTCACTGCACTGCATCCCCTGTGGTGCCACTGCACTCTCAGGACTCACTGCACTGCATCCCCAGTGGTGCCAGTGCACTCTCTGGAGTTACTGCTCTGCATCCAGAGTGGTGCCAGTGCACTCTCTGGACTCACTGCACTGCATCCCCAGTGGTGCCAGTGCACTCTCTGGACTCACTGCAGTGCAACCCCAGTGGTGCCAGTGCACTCTCTGGACTCACTGCACTGCATCCCCAGTGGTGCCAGTGCACTCTCTGGACTCACTGCAGTGCATCCCCAGTGGTGCCAGTGCACTCTCTGGAGTTACTGCTCTGCATCCAGAGTGGTGACAGTGCACTCTGTGGACTCACTGCACTGCATCCCCAGTGGTGCCAGTGCACTCTCTGCACTCACTGCAGTGCATCCCCAGTGGTGACAGTGCACTCTGTGGACTCACTGGAGTGCATCCCCAGTGGTGCCAGTGCACTCTCTGGACTCACTGCACTGCATCCCCAGTGGTGCCAGTGCACTCTCAGGACTCACTGCACTGCATCCCCAGTGGTGCTAGTGCACTCTCTGGAGTTACTGCTCTGCATCCAGAGTGGTGACAGTGCACTCTCTGGACTCACTGCACTGCATCCCCTGTGGTGCCAGTTCACTCTCTGGAGGCACTGCAGTGCATCCCCAGTGGTGCCAGTGCACTCTCTGGACTCACTGCACTGCATCCCCAGTGGTGCCAGTGCACTCTCTGGACTCACTGCAGTGCATCCCCAGTGGTGCCAGTGCACTCCCTGGACTCACTGCAGTGCGTCGCCAGTGGTGCCAGTGCACTCTCTGGACTCAATGCAATGCATCCCTAATGTTGCCAGTGCACTCTCTGGATTCACTGCAGTGCATCCCGAGTGGTGCCAGTGCACTCTCTGGACTCACTGCAGTGCATCCCCAGTGGTGCCAGTGCACTCTCTGGACTCACTGCACTGCATCCCCAGTGGTGCCAGTGCACTCTCTGGAGTTACTGCTCTGCATCCAGAGTGGTGCCAGTGCACTCCATGAACTCACTGCACTGCATCCCCAGTGGTGCCAGTGCACTCTATGGACTCACTGCAGTGAATCCCCAGTGGTGCCAGTGCACTCTCTGGAGTTACTGCTCTGCATCCCCAGTGGTGACAGAGCACTCTCTGGACTCACTGCACTGCATCCCCAATGGTGCCTGTGCACTCTCTGGACACAATGCAGTGCATTCCGAGGAGTGCCAGTGCACTCTCAGGACTCACTGCACTGCATCCCCTGTGGTGCCAGTGCACTCTCTGGACTCACTGCACTGCATCCCCAGTGGTGCGAGTGCACTCTCTGGACTCACTGCAGTGCATCCCCAGTGGTGCCAGTGCACTCTCTGGACTCACTGCACTGCATCCCCAGTGGTGCCAGTGCACTCTCTGGACTCACTGCACTGCATCCCCAGTGGTGCCAGTGCACTCTCTGGACTCAATGCAATGCATCCCTAATGTTGCCAGTGCACTCTCTGGATTCACTGCAGTGCATCCCGAGTGGTGCCAGTGCACTCTCTGGACTCACTGCAGTGCATCACCAGTGGTGCCAGTGCACTCTCTGGACTCACTGCACTGCATCCCCAGTGGTGCCAGTGCACTCTCTGGAGTTACTGCTCTGCATCCAGAGTGGTGACAGTGCACTCTGTGGACTCACTGCACTGCATCCCCAGTGGTGCCAGTGCACTCTCTGGACTCACTGCAGTGCATCCCCAGTGGTGCCAGTGCACTCTCTGGACTCACTGCACTGCATCCCCAGTGGTGCCAGTGCACTGTCTGGAGTCACTGCACTGCATCCCTAGTGTTGCCAGTGCACTCTCTGGACTCACTGCAGTGCATCCCCAGTGGTGCCAGTGCACTGTCTGGAGTCACTGCAGTGCATCCCCAGTGGTGCCAGTGCACTCTCTGGAGTTACTGCACTGCATCCCCAGTGGTGACAGAGCACTCTCTGGACTCACTGCACTGCATCCCCAGTGGTGCCTGTGCACTCTCTGGACTCAATGCAGTGCATTCCGAGGAGTGCCAGTGCACTCTCTGGACTCACTGCAATGCATCCCTAGTGTTGCCAGTGCACTCTCTGGAGTCACTGCTGTGCATCCCCAGTGGTGCCAGTGCACTCTCTGGACTCACTGCACTGCATCCCCAGTGGTGCCAGTGCAGTCTCTGGACTCACTGCAGTGCATCCCCAGTGGTGCCAGTGCACTCTGTGGACTCACTGCAGTGCATCCCCAGTGGTGCCAGTGCACTCTCTGGACTCACTGCACTGCATCCCCAGTGGTGCCAGTGCACTCTCTGGACTCACTGCAGTGCATCCCCAGTGGTGCCAGTGCACTCTCTGGACTCACTGCACTGCATCCCCAGTGGTGCCAGTGCACTCTCTGGACTCACTGCACTGCATCCCCAGTGGTGCCAGTGCTCTCTCTGGATTCACTGCGCTGCATCACCAGTGGTGACAGTGCACTCTCTGGACTCACTGCACTGCATCCCCAGTGGTGCCAGTGCACTCTCTGGACTCACTGCGCTGCATCACCAGTGGTGACAGAGCACTCTCTGGACTCACTGCACAGCATCCCCAGTGGTGCCAGTGCAGTCTCTGGACTCACTGCAGCGCATCCCCAATGGTGCCTGTGCACTCTCCGGACTCAATGCAGTGCATTCCGAGGAGTGCCAGTGCACTCTCTGGACTCACTGCAGTGCATCCCAAGTGGTGAGCCGTCCACTGGGGATGCAGACACAGGAGTGGGAGCTGCTGCCGCGGCTGGAGCGGCTGTCGCGGCTGGAGCGGCTGGAGCGGCTGGAGAAGTTGCCGCGGCTGGAGCGGCTGCCGCGGCTTGAGCGGCTGCCTCGTTTGCCGCGGCTGGAGCGGCTGCCGCGGCTGGAGCGGCTGGAGCGGCTGCCGCGGCTGGAGGGGCTGGAGAGGCTACCGCGGCAGGAGCGGCTGCGGCGGCTGCCGCGGCTGGAGCGGCTGGAGCGGCTGCCGCGGCTGAGCGGCTGGAGCGGCTGGAGCGGCTGGAGCGGCTGGAGGGGCTGCCGAGGCTGGAGCGTCTGCCGAGGCTGGAGCGGCTGGAGCGGCTGCCGCGGCTAGAGCGGCTGCCGCGGCTGGAGCGGCTGGAGCAGAGCAGTGAGTCCAGAGAGTGCACTTGCACCTTGGGGATGCAGGGCAGTGAGTCCAGAGAGTGCACTGGCACCACTGGGGATGCACTGCAGTGAGTCCAAAGAGTGCACTGGCACCACTGGGGATGCAGTGCAGTGAGTCCATAGAGTGCACTGGCACCACTGGGGATGCAGGGCAGTGAGTCCACAGAGTGCACTGGCACCACTTGGGATGCAGGGCAGTGAGTCCAGAGAGTGCACTGCCACCACTGGGGATGCAGTGCAGTGACTCCAGAGAGTGCACTGGGACCTTGGGTATACAGGGCAGTGAATCCAGAGAGTGCACTGGCACCACTGGGGATGCAGTGCAGTGAGTCCATAGAGTGCACTGGCACCACTGGGTATGCAGTGCAGTGAGTCCAGAGAGTGCACTGGCACCACTGGGGATGCAGTGCAGTGAGTCCAGAGAGTGCACTGGCACCACTGGGGATGCAGTGCAGTGAGTCCAGAGAGTGCACTGGCACCTTGGGGATGCAGCGCGTGAGTCCATAGACTCCATAGTGGTGCCTCTTCCCTCTCTGGAGTCACTGCACTGCATCCCCAGTGGTGCCAGTGCACTCTCTGGACTCACTGCAGTGCATCCCCGGTGGTGCCAGTGCAATCTCTGGACTCATTGCAGTGCATCTCCAGTGGTGCCAGTGCACTCTCTGGACTCACTGCAGTGCATCCCCAGTGGTTCCAGTGCACTTTCTGGACTCACTGCACTGCATCTTCAGCGGTGCCAGTGCACTCTCTGGATTCACTGCACAACATCCCCTGTGGTGCCAGGGCACTCTCTGGAGTCACTGCACTGCATCCCCAGTGGTGCCAGTGCTCTCTCTGGATTCACTGCGCTGCATCACCAGTGGTGCCAGTGCACTCTCTGGAGTCACTGCACTGCATCCCCAGTGGTGCCAGTGCACTCTCTGGACTCACTGCACTGCATCCCCAGTGGTGCCAGTGCACTCTCTGGACTCACTGCCCTGCATCCCCAAGGTGCAAGTGCACTCTCTGGACTCACTGCACAACATCCCCTGTGGTGCCAGTGCACTCTGTGGGCTCACTGCACTGCATCCCCTGTGGTGCCAGTGCACTCTCTGGACTCACTGCAGTGCATCCCCAGTGGTGCCAGTGCACTCTCTGGACTCACTGCACTGCATCCCCAGTGGTGCCAGTGCACTCTCTGGACTCACTGCACTGCATCCCCAGTGGTGCCAGTGCACTCTCTCGAGTTACTGCTCTGCATCCAGAGTGGTGACAGAGCACTCTCTGGACTCACTGCACTGCATCCCCAATGGTGCCTGTGCACTCTCTGGACTCAATGCAGTGCATTCCAAGGAGTGCCAGTGCACTCTCTGGACTCACTGCAATGCATCCCTAGTGTTCCCAGTGCACTGTCTGGAGTCACTGCAGTGCATCCCCAGTGGTGCCAGTGCACTCTCTGGAGTCACTGCAGTGCATCCCCAGTGGTGCCAGTGCACTCTCTGGACTCACTGCACTGCATCCCCAGTGGTGCTAGTGCACTCTCTGGAGTCACTGCACTGCATCCCCTGAGGTGCCATTGCACTCTATGGACTCACTGCAGTGCATCCCCAGTGGTGCCAGTGCACTCTCTGGATTCACTGCACTGCATCCCCAGTGGTGACAGTGCACTCTGTGGACTCACTGCACTGCATCCCCAGTGGTGCCAGTGCACTCTCTGGACTCACTGCAGTGCATCCCCAGTGGTGCCAGTGGAGTCTCTGGACTCACTGCAGTGCATCCCCAGTGGTGCCAGTGCACTCTGTGGACTCACTGCACTGCATCCCCAGTGGTGCCAGTGCACTCTCTGCACTCACTGCAGTGCATCCCCAGTGGTGCCAGTGCACTCTCTGGACTCACTGCACTGCATCCCCAGTGGTGCCAGTGCTCTCTCTGGATTCACTGCGCTGCATCACCAGTGGTGACAGTGCACTCTCTGGACTCACTGCACTGCATCCCCAGTGGTGCCAGTGCTCTCTCTGGACTCACTGCGCTGCATTACCAGTGGTGCCAGTGCACTCTCTGGACTCACTGCACAGCATCCCCAGTGGTGCCAGTGCACTCTCTGGACTCACTGCACTGCATCCCCAATGGTGCCTGTGCACTCTCTGGACTCAATGCAGTGCATTCCGAGGAGTGCCAGTGCACTCTCTGGACTTACTGCAATGCATCCCTAGTGTTGCCAGTGTACTCTCTGGACTCACTGCACTGCATCCCCAGTGGTGCCAGTGCACTCTCTGGACTCACTGCCCTGCATCCCCAAGGTGCCAGTGCACTCTCTGGACTCACTGCTCTGCTCCAGCCGCACCAGCCGCTCCAGCCGCGGCAGCCGCTCTAGCCGCGGCAGCCGCTCCAGCCGCTCCAGCCTCGGCAGCCCCTCCAGCCGCTCCAGCCGCGGCAGCCGCTCCAGCCGCTCCAGCCGCGGCAGCCGCTCCAGCCGCTCCAGCCGCGGCAGCCGCGGCAGCCGCTCCAGCCGCTCCAGCCGCGGCAGCCGCTCCCACTCCTTTGTCTGGGTCAGAGAAACGAGCTGTAGCAGTGCAAGTTGACCCCGCAGAGGGTATTCCAACCCCTGTGGCAGACCCTGCGTCTGGGTCAGAGAAACGAGCTGTAGCAGTGCAAGTTGACCCCGCAGAGGGCATTCCAACCGCTGTGGCAGACCCTGCGTCTGGGTCAGAGAAACGAGCTGTAGCAGTGCAAGTTGACCCCGCAGAGGGCATTCCAACCCCTGTGTCAGACCCTGCGTCTGGGTCAGAGAAACGAGCTGTAGCAGTGCAAGTTGACCCCGCAGAGGGCATTCCAACCGCTGTGGCAGACCCTGCGTCTGGGTCAGAGAAACGAGCTGTAGCAGTGCAAGTTGACCCCGCAGAGGGCATTCCAACCCCTGTGTCAGACCCTGCGTCTGGGTCAGAGAAACGAGCTGTAGCAGTGCAAGTTGACCCCGCAGAGGGCATTCCAACCCCTGTGGCAGACCCTGCGTCTGGGTCAGAGAAACGAGCTGTAGCAGTGCAAGTTGACCCTGTAGACAAGGTGAAGAAATGGTATAGAGGCTCAGGTCGTTTAGAACGCAAACAGTCTTCTGCTAAGTCTGGGCATAGTGAAGACGAGGCTGGGCCATCAAAGGTGCAGGAGACGGAAGATGAGGATGGGGATGTCGAAAAATCAACAGTGACTACCCGGACTCTATACCAGCGTGAGCGACGAGATGTGCGAAAAGATTTTGGTTGCTGTATAGGTGAGCAGCTTGTCACCTGGCTGCTCCGGTGCTGGGACACTGGAGCCGATTATGTGGAATTAGAGGGCAAGGAAGCCAGGCGGCTGGGATCCCTTGCTAGGGACGCATGTATTGACAAAGCAATTGGAGATGGAGCACGATCTCACAGCCTCTGGAGGCGTCTCCTGTCAGCTGTGCAGGAAAGGTATCCCTTCAAGGAAGAACTTGTATGTCTACCAGGCAAATGGACCACCATGGAGAAGGGAATTCAGTACCTGAGGGAATTGGCCGTACGGGAAGTAATTTATAAGGACCTAGACGACGCACAAACATCCGCAGATCCAGATGCAGTCCGGTGTACACGACCCATGTGGCGGAAGTTTGTACGAAGTGCACCATCATCATATGCCAGCTCATTGGCAATACTAACCTGGAAAGAGGAGGAGAATCCCACAGTGAATGAAGTGACTAAAATACTCCGGCAGTACGAAGGAAATCTCTCCTCTTCCCTACAGGCCTGTGTCTCGGCTGTGGAGAAACTCTCTGAAGAGTTCCACCAACTTAAAGAGAATTTATCTTCCCCTCCACCTAAACGAACCAGTGTCCAACAGCTAAAAGAGAATGCTTTGGAGAAACTTTCTGAAAAGATCCACCAACTTGAAGAAAGATTATCTTCCCCTCCACCTGAACGAACCAGTGTTCACCAGCTAAAAGAGAATACTTTGGAGAAACTTTCTGAAAAGATCCACCAACTTGAAAAAAGATTATTTTCCTCCCCACCTGTACAAACCAGTGTCTCAGCTATTAGGGGTAAACGTTCATCTATGCAAGGAAGACAATATGGTGGGCACACACACCGCGCCACCCTGTGGTTTTACCTACGTGACCATGGAGAGGACATGAGAAAATGGGATGGAAAATCTACTGCGACCCTAGAGGCACGGGTACGTGAATTGCAAAAGAAAACAATTGGGAAAAAGGGGTTCTCTGAAAAGTTTGCTGCTCCAACTTCCAGCAGGCAGTCCTTTAAACACAGAAACGAAGATTCTGACCAGGACTAGAGGGGCCCTGCCTCCAGCCAGGGGGAGGAAAGGGACAATCGAGTTTATTGGACTGTGTGGATTCGATGGCCTGGCACGTCAGACGCACAAAAGTATAAGGCTTTAGTAGACACCGGTGCACAATGTACTCTAATGCCATCAAGCTATAAAGGACCAGAGCCCATCTGTATTTATGGTGTGATGGGGGGATCCCAGCAGTTAACTGTATTGGAGGCTGAAGTGAGTCTAATCGGTATTGAGTGGCAAAAGCACCCTATTGTGACTGGCCCGGATGCTCCGTGCATCCTTGGCATAGACTATCTCAGAGGAGGATATTTCAAGGACCCAAAAGGGTTCCGCTGGGCTTTTGGCATAGCTGCCTTGGAGACGGAGGACATTAAACAATTGTCTACCTTGCCTGGTCTCTCAGAGGACCCTTCTGTTGTGGGGTTGCTGAGGGTTGAAGAACAGCAAGTGCCGATCGCTACCACAACTGTGCACCGGCGACAATATCGCACCAACCGAGACTCCCTGAGTCCCATCCATAAGCTAATTCGTCAACTGGAGAGCCAAGGAGTGACCAGCAAGACTCACTCACCCTTTAATAGTCCCATATGGCCAGTGCGAAAGTCTAATGGTGAGTGGAGACTAACAGTGGACTATCGTGGCCTGAACGAAGTCACGCCACCACTGAGTGCTGCAGTGCCGGACATGCTAGAACTCCAGTATGAACTGGAATCAAAGGCAGCCAAGTGGTATGCCACAATTGATATCGCTAATGCATTTTTCTCCATGCCTCTAGCAGCACAATGCAGGCCACAGTTTGCTTTCACTTGGAGCGGAGTCCAATATACTTGGAATAGGCTGCCCCAGGGGTGGAAACACAGCCCTACCACTTGCCATGGACTGATCCAGACTGCGCTGGAGCGGGGGAAGCTCCTGAACACCTGCAGTACATCAATGACATCATTGTGTGGGGTGACACTGCAGAAGAAGTTTTCGAGAAAGGACTCCAAGGACTCCAGAGAGTGCACTGGCACCACTGGGGATGCACTGCAGTGAGTCCAGAGAGTGCACTGGCACCACTGGGGATGCAGGGCAGTGAGTCCACAGAGTGCACTGGCACCACTGGGGATGCAGTGCAGTGAGTCCAGAGAGTGCACTGGCACCACAGGGGATGCACTGCAGTGAGTCCAGAGAGTGCACTGGCACCACTGGGGATGCAGTGCAGTGAGTCCAGAGAGTGCACTGGCACCACTGGGGATGCAGTGCAGTGAGTCCACAGAGTGCACTGGCACCACTGGGGATGCACTGCAGTGAGTCCAGAGAGTGCACTGGCACCACTGGGGATGCAGTGCAGTGAGTCCAAAGAGTGCACTGTCACCACTTTGGATGCAGAGCAGTAACTCCAGAGAGTGCATTGGCACCACTGGGGATGCAGTGCAGTGAGTCCAGAGAGCGCACTGGCACCACTGGGGATGCAGTGCAATGAATCCAGAGAGTGCACTGGCACCACTGGGGATGCAGTGCAGTGAGTCCAGAGAGTGCACTTGCACCACTGGGGATGCAGTGCAGTGAGTCCAGAGAGTGCACTGGCACCACTGGGGATGCAGTGCAGTGAATCCAGAGAGTGCACTGGCACCACTGGGGATGCAGTGCAGTGAGTCCAGAGAGTGCACTGGTACCACTGGGGATGCAGTGCAGTGAGTCCACAGAGTGCACTGGCACCACTGGGGATGCACTGCAGTGAGTCCAGAGAGTGCACTGGCACCACTGGGGATGCAGTGCAGTGAGTCCAGAGAGCGCACTGGCACCTTGGGGAT
The DNA here is from genome assembly GCF_964211835.1 of Anser anser. Lineage (NCBI taxonomy): Eukaryota > Metazoa > Chordata > Aves > Anseriformes > Anatidae > Anser > Anser anser. The sequence continues at coordinate 213,533 of NC_139731.1, forward strand.
GCAGTGCACTGAGTCCAGAGAGTGCACTGGCACCACTGGGGATGCACTGCAGTGAGTCCAGAGAGTGCACTGGCACCACTCGGGATGCAGTGCAGTGAGTCCAGAGAGTGCACTTGCACCACTGGGGATGCAGTGCAGTGAATCCAGAGAGTGCACTGGCACCTTGGGAATGCACTGCAGTGAGTCCAGAGAGTGCACTGGCACCACTGGGGATGCACTGCATTGAGTCCAGAGAGTGCACTGGCACCATTGGGGATGCAGTGCAGTGAGGCCAGAGAGTGCACTGGCACCACTGGGGATGCTGTGCAGTGAGTCCAGAGAGTGCACTGGCACCACTGGCGATGCACTGCAGTGAGTCCAGAGAGTGCTCTGTCGCCACTGGGGATGCAGCGCAGTGAGTCCAGAGAGTGCACTGGTACCACTGGGGATGCACTGCAGTGAGTCCAGAGAGTGCACTGGCACCACTGGGGATGCAGTGCAGTGAGTCCAGAGAGTGCACTGTCACCACTGGGGATGCAGCGCAGTGAGTGCAGAGAGTGCACTGGCACCACTGGAGATGCAGAGCAGTGAGTCCAGAGAGTGCACTGGCACCACTGGGGATGCAGTGCAGTGAGTCCAGAGAGTGCACTGGCACCACTGGGGATGCAGTGCAGTGACTCCGCAGAGTGCACTGGCACCACTGGGGATGCAGTGCAGTGAGTCCAGAGAGTGCACTGGCACCACTGGGGATGCAGTGCAGTGAGTCCAGAGAGTGCACTGGCATCATAGGAGATGCAGTGCAGTGAATCCAGAGAGTGCACTGGCAACATTAGGGATGCATTGCATTGAGTCCAGAGAGTGCACTGGCACCACTGGGGATGCACTGCAGTGAGTCCAGAGAGTGCACTGGCACCTCTGGGGATGCACTGCAGTGAGTCCAGAGAGTGCACTGGCACAGTGGGGATGCAGTGCAGTGAGTCCAGAGAGTGCACTGGCACCACTGGGGATGCACTGCAGTGACTCCAGAGAGTGCACTGTGACAACTCTGGATGCAGAGCAGTAACTCCAGAGAGTGCACTGGCACCACTGGGGATGCAGTGCAGTGAGTCCAGAGAGTGCACTGGCACCACTGGGGATGCACTGCGGTGAGTCCAGAGAGTGCACTGGCACCACCTGGGGTGCCGTGCAGTGAGTCCAGAGAGTGCACTGTCACCACTGGGGATGCAGTGCAGTGAGTCCAGAGAGTGCACTGGCACCACTGGGGATGCAGTGCAGTGAGCCCATAGAGTGCACTGGCACCACTGGGGATGCAGTGCAGTGAGTCCAGAGAGTGCACTGTCACCACTGGGGATGCAGCGCAGTGAGTCCAGAGAGTGCTCTGTCGCCACTGGGGATGCAGCGCAGTGAGTCCAGAGAGTGCACTGGTACCACTGGGGATGCACTGCAGTGAGTCCAGAGAGTGCACTGGCACCACTGCGGATGCAGTGCAGTGAGTCCAGAGAGTGCACTGTCACCACTGGGGATGCAGCGCAGTGAGTGCAGAGAGTGCACTGGCACCACTGGGGATGCACTGCAGTGAGTCCAGAGAGTGCACTGGAACCACTGGAGATGCACTGCAGTGAGTCCAGAGAGTGCACTGGCACCACCTGGGGTGCCGTGCAGTGAGTCCAGAGAGTGCACTGGCACCACTGGGGATGCAGTGCAGTGAGTCCAGAGAGTGCACTGGCACCACTGGGGATGCAGTGCAGTGAGTCCAGAGAGTGCACTGGCACCACTCGGGATGCACTGCAGTGAATCCAGAGAGTGCACTGGCAACATTAGGGATGCATTGCATTGAGTCCAGAGAGTGCACTGGCACCACTGGGGATGCAGTGCAGTGAGTCCAGAGAGTGCACTGGCACCACTGGGGATGCAGTGCAGTGAGTCCAGAGAGTGCACTGGCACCACTGGGGATGCACTGCAGTGAGTCCAGAGAGTGCACTGGCACCACTGGGGATGCAGTGCAGTGAGTCCAGAGAGTGCACTGTCACCACTCTGGATGCAGAGCAGCGAGTCCAGAGATTGCACTGGCACCACTGGGGATGCAGTGCAGTGAGTCCAGAGAGTGCACTGGCACCACTCTGGATGCAGAGCAGTGAGTCCAGAGAGTGCACTGGCACCACTGGGGATGCAGTGCAGTGAGTCCAGAGAGTGCACTGGCACCACTGGGGATGCACTGCAGTGAGTCCAGAGACTGCACTGGCACCACTGGGGATGCACTGCAGTGAGTCCAGAGAGTGCACTGGCACCACTGGGGATGCAGTGCAGTGAGTCCAGAGAGTGCACTGTCACCACTCTGGATGCAGAGCAGTGAGTCCAGAGAGTGCACTGGCACCACTGGGGATGCAGTGCAGTGAGTCCAGAGAGTGCACTGGCACCACTGGGGATGCACTGCAGTGAGTCCAGAGACTGCACTGGCACTACTGGGGATGCACTGCAGTGAGTCCAGAGACTGCACTGGCACTACTGGGGATGCACTGCAGTGAGTCCAGAGAGTGCACTGGCACTCCTCGGAATGCACTGCATTGAGACCAGGGAGTGCACAGGCACCATTGGGGTGCAGTGCAGTGAGTCCAGAGAGTGCACTGGCACCTTGGGAATGCAGTGCAGTGAGTCCAGAGAGTGCACTGGCACCACTGGGGATGCAGTGCAGTGAGTCCAGAGAGTGCACTGGCACCACTGGGGATGCAGGGCAGTGAGTCCAGAGAGTGCACTGGCACCACTGGGGATGCACTGCAGTGAGTCCAGAGAGTGCACTGGCACCACTGGGGATGCAGTGCAGTGAGTCCAGAGAGTGCACAGGCACCACTGGGGATGCAGTGCAGTGAGTCCAGAGAGTGCACTGTCACCACTCTGGATGCAGAGCAGTGAGTCCAGAGAGTGCACTGGCACCACTGGGGATGCAGTGCAGTGAGTCCAGAGAGTGCACTGTCACCACACTGGATGCAGAGCACTGAGTCCAGAGAGTGCACTGGCACCACTGGGGATGCACTGCAGTGAGTCCAGAGAGTGCACTGGCACCACTGGGGATGCACTGCAGTGAGTCCAGAGAGTGCACTGGCACCACTGGGGATGCAGTGCAGTGAGCCCAGAGAGTGCACTGGCACCACTGGGGATGCAGTGCAGTGAGTCCAGAGAGTGCACTGGCACCACTGGGGATGCAGTGCAGTGAGTCCACAGAGTGCACTGGCACCACAGGGGATGCACTGCAGTGAGTCCACAGAGTGCACTGGCACCACTGGGGATGCAGTGCAGTGAGTCCAGAGAGTGCACTGGCACCACTGGGGATGCACTGCAGTGAGTCCAGAGAGTGCACTGGCACCACTGGGGATGCAGGGCAGTGAGTCCACAGAGTGCACTGGCACCACTGGGGATGCAGTGCAGTGAGTCCACAGAGTGCACTGGCACCACAGGGGATGCACTGCAGTGAGTCCAGAGAGTGCACTGGCACCACTGGGGATGCAGTGCAGTGAATCCAGAGAGTGCACTGGCACCACTGGGGATGCAGTGCAGTGAGTCCAGAGAGTGCACTGGCACCACTGGGGATGCAGTGCAGTGAGTCCACAGAGTGCACTGGCACCACTGGGGATGCACTGCAGTGAGTCCAGAGAGTGCACTGGCACCACTGGGGATGCAGTGCAGTGAGTCCAGAGAGTGCACTGGCACCACTGGGGATGCACTGCAGTGAGTCCAGAGAGTGCACTGGCACCACTGGGGATGCAGTGCAGTGAGTCCAAAGAGTGCACTGTCACCACTTTGGATGCAGAGCAGTGAGTCCAGAGAGTGCACTGGCACCACTGGGGATGCAGTGCAGTGAGTCCACAGAGTGCACTGGCACCACTGGGGATGCACTGCAGTGAGTCCAGAGACTGCACTGGCACTACTGGGGATGCACTGCAGTGAGTCCAGAGACTGCACTGGCACTACTGGGGATGCACTGCAGTGAGTCCAGAGAGTGCACTGGCACTCCTCGGAATGCACTGCATTGAGACCAGAGAGTGCACAGGCACCATTGGGGTGCAGTGCAGTGAGTCCAGAGAGTGCACTGGCACCTAGGGAATGCAGTGCAGTGAGTCCAGAGAGTGCACTGGCACCACTGGGGATGCACTGCAGTGAGTCCAGAGAGTGCACTGGCACCACTGGGGATGCAGGGCAGTGAGTCCAGAGAGTGCACTGGCACCTTGGGAATGCAGTGCAGTGAGTCCAGAGAGTGCACTGGCACCACTGGGGATGCAGTGCATTGAGTCCAGAGAGTGCACAGGCACCACTGGGGATGCAGTGCAATGAGTCCAGAGAGTGCACTGGCACCACTGGGGATGCACTGCAGTGACTCCAGGGAGGGCACTGGCACCACTGGGTATGCAGTGCAGTGAGTCCAGAGAGTGCACTGGCACCACTGGGGATGCAGTGCAGTGAGTCCAGAGAGTGCACTGGCACCACTGGGGATGCACTGCAGTGAGTCCAGAGAGTGCACTGGCACCACTGGGGATGCAGGGCAGTGAGTCCAGAGAGTGCACTGGCACCACTGGGGATGTAGTGCAGTGAGTCCACAGAGTGCACTGGCACCACAGGGGATGCACTGCAGTGAGTCCAGAGAGTGCACTGGCACCACTGGGGATGCAGTGCAGTGAATCCAGAGAGTGCACTGGCACCACTGGGGATGCACTGCAGTGAGTCCAGAGAGTGCACTGGCACCACTGGGGATGCAGTGCAGTGAGTCCACAGAGTGCACTGGCACCACTGGGGATGCACTGCAGTGAGTCCAGAGAGTGCACTGGCACCACTGGGGATGCAGTGCAGTGAGTCCAGAGAGTGCACTGGCACCACTGGGGATGCACTGCAGTGAGTCCAGAGAGTGCACTGGCACCACTGGGGATGCAGTGCAGTGAGTCCAAAGAGTGCACTGTCACCACTTTGGATGCAGAGCAGTAACTCCAGAGAGTGCATTGGCACCACTGGGGATGCAGTGCAGTGAGTCCAGAGAGCGCACTGGCACCACTGGGGATGCAGTGCAATGAATCCAGAGAGTGCACGGGCACCACTGGGGATGCAGTGCAGTGAGTCCAGAGAGTGCACTTGCACCACTGGGGATGCAGTGCAGTGAGTCCAGAGAGCGCACTGGCACCACTGGGGATGCAGTGCAGTGAATCCAGAGAGTGCACTGGCACCACTGGGGATGCAGTGCAGTGAGTCCAGAGAGTGCACTGGTACCACTGGGGATGCAGCGCAGTGAGTCCAGAGAGTGCACTGGCACCACTGGGGATGCAGTGCAGTGAGTCCAGAGAGTGCACTGGCACCACTGGGGATGCAGTGCAGTGAGTCCAGAGAGTGCACTGGCACCTTGGGGATGCAGTGCAGTGAGTCCAGAGAGTGCACTGGCACCACTGGGGATGCACTGCAGTGAGTCCAGAGAGTGCACTGGCACCACTCGGGATGCAGTGCAGTGAGTCCAGAGAGTGCACTTGCACCACTGGGGATGCAGTGCAGTGAATCCAGAGAGTGCACTGGCACCTTGGGAATGCACTGCAGTGAGTCCAGAGAGTGCACTGGCACCACTGGGGATGCAGTGCAGTGAGTCCAGAGAGTGCACTGGCACCACTGGGGATGCACTGCATTGAGTCCAGAGAGTGCACTGGCACCATTGGGGATGCAGTGCAGTGAGGCCAGAGAGTGCACTGGCACCACTGGGGATGCTGTGCAGTGAGTCCAGAGAGTGCACTGGCACCACTGGCGATGCACTGCAGTGAGTCCAGAGAGTGCTCTGTCGCCACTGGGGATGCAGCGCAGTGAGTCCAGAGAGTGCACTGGTACCACTGGGGATGCACTGCAGTGAGTCCGCAGAGTGCACTGGCACCACTGGGGATGCAGTGCAGTGAGTCCATAGAGTGCACTGGCACCACTGGGGATGCAGCGCAGTGAGTGCAGAGGGTGCACTGGCACCACTGGAGATGCAGAGCAGTGAGTCCAGAGAGTGCACTGGCACCACTGGGGATGCAGTGCAGTGAGTCCAGAGAGTGCACTGGCACCACTGGGGATGCAGTGCAGTCACTCCGCAGAGTGCACTGGCACCACTGGGGATGCAGTGCAGTGAGTCCAGAGAGTGCACTGGCACCACTGGGGATGCACTGCAGTGAGTCCAGAGAGTACACTGGCATCATAGGAGATGCAGTGCAGTGAATCCAGAGAGTGCACTGGCAACATTAGGGATGCATTGCATTGAGTCCAGAGAGTGCACTGGCACCACTGGGGATGCACTGCACTGAGTCCAGAGAGTGCACTGGCACCACTGGGGATGCACTGCAGTGAGTCCAGAGAGTGCACTGGCACCTCTGGGGATGCACTGCAGTGAGTCCAGAGAGTGCACTGGCACACTGGGGATGCAGTGCAGTGAGTCCAGAGAGTGCACTGGCACCACTGGGGATGCACTGCAGTGACTCCAGAGAGTGCACTGTGACAACTCAGGATGCAGAGCAGTAACTCCAGAGAGTGCACTGGCACCACTGGGGATGCAGTGCAGTGAGTCCAGAGAGTGCACTGGCACCACTGGGGATGCACTGCAGTGAGTCCAGAGAGTGCACTGGCACCACCTGGGGTGCCGTGCAGTGAGTCCAGAGAGTGCACTGTCACCACTGGGGATGCAGTGCAGTGAGTCCAGAGAGTGCACTGGCACCACTGGGGATGCAGTGCAGTGAGCCCATAGAGTGCACTGGCACCACTGGGGATGCAGTGCAGTGAGTCCAGAGAGTGCACTGTCACCACTGGGGATGCAGCGCAGTGAGTCCAGAGAGTGCTCTGTCGCCACTGGGGATGCAGCGCAGTGAGTCCAGAGAGTGCACTGGTACCACTGGGGATGCACTGCAGTGAGTCGAGAGAGTGCACTGGCACCACTGGGGATGCACTGCAGTGAGTCCAGAGAGTGCACTGTCACCACTGGGGATGCAGCGCAGTGAGTCCAGAGAGTGCACTGGCACCACTGGGGATGCACTGCAGTGAGTCCAGAGAGTGCACTGGAACCACTGGGGATGCACTGCAGTGAGTCCAGAGAGTGCACTGGCACCACCTGGGGTGCCGTGCAGTGAGTCCAGAGAGTGCACTGGCACCACTGGGGATGCAGTGCAGTGAGTCCAGAGAGTGCACTGGCACCACTGGCGATGCACTGCAGTGAGTCCAGAGAGTGCACTGGCACCACTCGGGATGCACTGCAGTGAATCCAGAGAGTGCACTGGCAACATTAGGGATGCATTGCATTGAGTCCACAGAGTGCACTGGCACCACTGGGAATGCAGTGCAGTGAGTCCAGAGAGTGCACTGGCACCACTGGGGATGCAGTGCAGTGAGTCCAGAGAGTGCACTGGCACCACTGGGGATGCACTGCAGTGAGTCCAGAGAGTGCACTGGCACCACTGGGGATGCACTGCAGTGAGTCCAGAGAGTGCACTGGCACCACTGGGGATGCAGTGCAGTGAGTCCAGAGAGTGCACTGTCACCACTCTGGATGCAGAGCAGTGAGTCCAGAGAGTGCACTGGCACCACTGGGGATGCAGTGCAGTGAGTCCAGAGAGTGCACTGGCACCACTCTGGATGCAGAGCAGTGAGTCCAGTGAGTGCACTGGCACCACTGGGGATGCACTGCAGTGAGTCCAGAGAGTGCACTGGCACCACTGGGGATGCACTGCAGTGAGTCCAGAGAGTGCACTGGCACTCCTCGGAATGCACTGCATTGAGACCAGAGAGTGCACAGGCACCATTGGGGTGCAGTGCAGTGAGTCCAGAGAGTGCACTGGCACCTTGGGAATGCAGTGCAGTGAGTCCAGAGAGTGCACTGGCACCACTGGGGATGCACTGCAGTGAGTCGAGAGAGTGCACTGGCACCACTGGGGATGCACTGCAGTGAGTCCAGAGAGTGCACTGGCACCACTGGGGATGCAGTGCAGTGAGTCCAGAGAGTGCACAGGCACCACTGGGGATGCAGTGCAGTGAGTCCACAGAGTGCACTGTCACCACTCTGGATGCAGAGCAGTGAGTCCAGAGAGTGCACTGGCACCACTGGGGATGCAGTGCAGTGAGTCCAGAGAGTGCACTGTCACCACACTGGATGCAGAGCACTGAGTCCAGAGAGTGCACTGGCACCACTGGGGATGCACTGCAGTCAGTCCAGAGAGTGCACTGGCACCACTGGGGATGCACTGCAGTGAGTCCAGAGACTGCACTGGCACCACTGGGGATGCACTGCAGTGAGTCCAGAGACTGCACTGGCACCACTGGGGATGCACTGCAGTGAGTCCAGAGAGTGCACTGGCACCACAGGGGATGCACTGCAGTGAGTCCAGAGAGTGCACTGGCACCACTGGGGATGCAGTGCAGTGAGTCCAGAGAGTGCACTGGTACCACTGGGGATGCACTGCAGTGAGTCCAGAGAGTGCACTGGCACCACTGGGGATGCACTGCAGTGAGTCCAGAGAGTGCACTGGCACCTTGGGTATGCAGTGCAGTGAGTCCAGAGAGTGCACTGGCACCACTGGGGATGCAGTGCAGTGAGTCCAGAGAGTGCACTGGCACCACTGGGGATGCACTGCAGTGAGTCCAGAGAGTGCACTGCCACCACTGGGGATGCATTGCAGTGAGTCCAGAGAGTGCACTGGCACCACTGGGGATGCACTGCAGTGAGTCCAGAGAGTGCACTTGCACCACTGGGGATGCAGTGCAGTGCATCCAGAGAGTGCACTGGCACCTTGGGAATGCAGTGCAGTGAGTCCAGAGAGTGCACTGGCACCACTGGGGATGCAGTGCAGTGAGTCCGCAGAGTGCACTGGCACCACAGGGGATGCAGTGCAGTGAGTCCAGAGAGTGCACTGGCACCACTGGGGATGCAGTGCAGTGAGTCCAGAGAGTGCACTGGCACCACTGGGGATGCAGTGCAGTGAGTCCAGAGAGTGTACTGTCACCACTGGGGATGCAGTGCAGTGAGTCCAGAGAGTGCACTAGCACCACTGGAGATGCACTGCATTGAGTCCAGAGAGCGCACTGGCACCATTGGGGATGCAGTGCAGTGAGGCCAGAGAGTGCACTGGCACCACTGGGGATGCTGTGCAGTGAGTCCAGAGAGTGCACTGGCACCACTGGCGATGCACTGCAGTGAGTCCAGAGAGTGCTCTGTCGCCACTGGGGATGCAGCGCAGTGAGTCCAGAGAGTGCACTGGTACCACTGGGGATGCACTGCAGTGAGTCCAGAGAGTGCACTGGCACCACTGGGGATGCAGTGCAGTGAGTCCAGAGAGTGCACTGTCACCACTGGGGATGCAGCGCAGTGAGTGCAGAGAGTGCACTGGCACCACTGGAGATGCAGAGCAGTGAGTCCAGAGAGTGCACTGGCATCATAGGAGATGCAGTGCAGTGAATCCAGAGAGTGCACTGGCAACATTAGGGATGCATTGCATTGAGTCCAGAGAGTGCACTGGCACCACTGGGGATGCACTGCAGTGAGTCCAGAGAGTGCACTGGCACCTCTGGGGATGCACTGCAGTGAGTCCAGAGAGTGCACTGGCACAGTGGGGATGCAGTGCAGTGAGTCCAGAGAGTGCACTGGCACCACTGGGGATGCACTGCAGTGACTCCAGAGAGTGCACTGTGACAACTCTGGATGCAGAGCAGTAACTCCAGAGAGTGCACTGGCACCACTGGGGATGCAGTGCAGTGAGTCCAGAGAGTGCACTGTCACCACTGGGGATGCAGTGCAGTGAGTCCAGAGAGTGCACTGGCACCACCTGGGGTGCCGTGCAGTGAGTCCAGAGAGTGCACTGTCACCACTGGGGATGCACTGCAGTGAGTCCAGAGAGTGCACTGGCACCACTGGGGATGCAGTGCAGTGAGCCCATAGAGTGCACTGGCACCACTGGGGATGCAGTGCAGTGAGTCCAGAGAGTGCACTGGCACCACTGGGGATGCACTGCAGTGAGTCCAGAGAGTGCACTGGAACCACTGGAGATGCACTGCAGTGAGTCCAGAGAGTGCACTGGCACCACCTGGGGTGCCGTGCAGTGAGTCCAGAGAGTGCACTGGCACCACTGGGGATGCAGTGCAGTGAGTCCAGAGAGTGCACTGGCACCACTCTGGATGCAGAGCAGCGAGTCCAGAGAGTGCACTGGCACCACTGGGGATGCAGTGCAGTGAGTCCAGAGAGTGCACTGGCACCACTCTGGATGCAGAGCAGTGAGTCCAGAGAGTGCACTGGCACCACTGGGGATGCACTGCAGTGAGTCCAGAGAGTGCACTGGCACCACTGGGGATGCACTGCAGTGAGTCCAGAGAGTGCACTGGCACCACTGGGGATGCAGTGCAGTGAGTCCAGAGAGTGCACTGGCACCACTGGGGATGCAGTGCAGCGAGTCCAGAGAGTGCACTGTCACCACTCTGGATGCAGAGCAGTGAGTCCAGAGAGTGCACTGGCACCACTGGGGATGCACTGCAGTGAGTCCAGAGAGTGCACTGGCACCACTGGGGATGCGCTGCAGTGAGTCCAGAGAGTGCACTGGCACCACTGGGGATGCAGTGCAGCGAGTCCAGAGAGTGCACTGTCACCACTCTGGATGCAGAGCAGCGAGTCCAGAGAGTGCACTGGCACCACTGGGGATGCAGTGCAGTGAGTCCAGAGAGTGCACTGGCACCACTCTGGATGCAGAGCAGTGAGTCCAGAGAGTGCACTGGCACCACTGGGGATGCACTGCAGTGAGTCCAGAGAGTGCACTGGCACCACTGGGGATGCAGTGCAGTGAGTCCAGAGAGTGCACTGTCACCACTCTGGATGCAGAGCAGTGAGTCCAGAGAGTGCACTGGCACCACTGGGGATGCAGTGCAGTGAGTCCAGAGAGTGCACTGGCACCACTGGGGATGCACTGCAGTGAGTCCAGAGACTGCACTGGCACTACTGGGGATGCACTGCAGTGAGTCCAGAGACTGCACTGGCACTACTGGGGATGCACTGCAGTGAGTCCAAAGAGTGCACTGGCACTCCTCGGAATGCACTGCATTGAGACCAGGGAGTGCACAGGCACCATTGGGGTGCAGTGCAGTGAGTCCAGAGAGTGCACTGGCACCTTGGGAATGCAGTGCAGTGAGTCCAGAGAGTGCACTGGCACCACTGGGGATGCACTGCAGTGAGTCCAGAGAGTGCACTGGCACCACTGGGGATGCAGGGCAGTGAGTCCAGAGAGTGCACTGGCACCACTGGGGATGCACTGCAGTGAGTCCAGAGAGTGCACTGGCACCACTGGGGATGCAGTGCGGTGAGTCCAGAGAGTGCACAGGCACCACTGGGGATGCAGTGCAGTGAGTCCAGAGAGTGCACTGTCACCACTCTGGATGCAGAGCAGTGAGTCCAGAGAGTGCACTGGCACCACTGGGGATGCAGTGCAGTGAGTCCAGAGAGTGCACTGTCACCACACTGGATGCAGAGCACTGAGTCCAGAGAGTGCACTGGCACCACTGGGGATGCACTGCAGTGAGTCCAGAGAGTGCACTGGCACCACTGGGGATGCACTGCAGTGAGTCCAGAGACTGCACTGGCACTACTGGGGATGCACTGCAGTGAGTCCAGAGAGTGCACTGGCACCACTGGGGATGCAGTGCAGTGAGTCCAGAGAGTGCACTGGCACCACTGGGGATGCAGTGCAGTGAGTCCAGAGAGTGCACAGGCACCACTGGGGATGCAGTGCAGTGAGTCCACAGAGTGCACTGGCACCACAGGGGATGCAGTGCAGTGAGTCCACAGAGTGCACTGGCACCACTGGGGATGCAGTGCAGTGAGTCCAGAGAGTGCACTGGCACCACTGGGGATGCACTGCAGTGAGTCCAGAGAGTGCACTGGCACCACTGGGGATGCAGGGCAGTGAGTCCACAGAGTGCACTGGCACCACTGGGGATGCAGTGCAGTGAGTCCACAGAGTGCACTGGCACCACAGGGGATGCACTGCAGTGACTCCAGAGAGTGCACTGGCACCACTCGGGATGCACTGCAGTGAGTCCAGAGAGTGCACTGGCACCACTGGGGATGCAGTGCAGTGAGTCCAGAGAGTGCACTGGCACCACTGGGGATGCAGTGCAGTGAGTCCACAGAGTGCACTGGCACCACTGGGGATGCACTGCAGTGAGTCCAGAGAGTGCACTGGCACCACTGGGGATGCAGTGCAGTGAGTCCAGAGAGTGCACTGGCACCACTGGGGATGCACTGCAGTGAGTCCAGAGAGTGCACTGGCACCACTGGGGATGCAGTGCAGTGAGTCCAAAGAGTGCACTGTCACCACTTTGGATGCAGAGCAGTGAGTTCAGAGAGTGCACTGGCACCACTGGGGATGCAGTGCAGTGAGTCCAGAGAGTGCACTGGCACCACTCTGGATGCAGAGCAGTGAGTCCAGAGAGTGCACTGGCACCACTGGGGATGCACTGCAGTGAGTCCAGAGAGTGCACTGGCACCACTGGGGATGCACTGCAGTGAGTCCAGAGACTGCACTGGCACTACTGGGGATGCACTGCAGTGAGTCCAGAGACTGCACTGGCACTACTGGGGATGCACTGCAGTGAGCCCAGAGAGTGCACTGGCACTCCTCGGAATGCACTGCATTGAGACCAGAGAGTGCACAGGCACCATTGGGGTGCAGTGCAGTGAGTCCAGAGAGTGCACTGGCACCTTGGGAATGCAGTGCAGTGAGTCCAGAGAGTGCACTGGCACCACTGGGGATGCACTGCAGTGAGTCCAGAGAGTGCACTGGCACCACTGGGGATGCAGGGCAGTGAGTCCAGAGAGTGCACTGGCACCTTGGGAATGCAGTGCAGTGAGTCCAGAGAGTGCACTGGCACCAGTGGGGATGCAGTGCAGTGAGTCCAGAGAGTGCACAGGCACCACTGGGGATGCAGTGCAGTGAGTCCAGAGAGTGCACAGGCACCACTGGGGATGCACTGCAGTGAGTCCAGAGAGTGCACTGGCACCACTGGGGATGCAGGGCAGTGAGTCCACAGAGTGCACTGGCACCACTGGGGATGCAGTGCAGTGAGTCCACAGAGTGCACTGGCACCACTGGGGATGCAGTGCAGTGAGTCCAGAGAGTGCACTGGCACCACTGGGGATGCACTGCAGTGAGTCCAGAGAGTGCACTGGCACCACTGGGGATGCACTGCAGTGAGTCCAGAGAGTGCACTGGCACCACTGGGGATGCCGTGCAGTGAGTCCACAGAGTGCACTGGCACCACAGGGGATGCACTGCAGTGAGTCCAGAGAGTGCACTGGCACCACTGGGGACGCAGTGCAGTGAATCCAGAGAGTGCACTGGCACCACTGGGGATGCACTGCAGTGAGTCCAGAGAGTGCACTGGCACCACTGGGGATGCAGTGCAGTGAGTCCACAGAGTGCACTGGCACCACTGGGGATGCAGCGCAGTGAGTCCAGAGAGTGCACTGGCACCACTGGGGATGCAGTGCAGTGAGTCCAGAGAGTGCACTGGCACCACTGGGGATGCACTGCAGTGAGTCCAGAGAGTGCACTGGCACCACTGGGGATGCAGTGCAGTGAGTCCAAAGAGTGCACTGGCACCACTTTGGATGCAGAGCAGTAACTCCAGAGAGTGCATTGGCACCACTGGGGATGCAGTGCAGTGAGTCCAGAGAGCGCACTGGCACCACTGGGGATGCAGTGCAGTGAATCCAGAGAGTGCACTGGCACCACTGGGGATGCAGTGCAGTGAGTCCAGAGAGTGCACTGGTACCACTGGGGATGCAGTGCAGTGAGTCCACAGAGTGCACTGGCACCACTGGGGATGCACTGCAGTGAGTCCAGAGAGTGCACTGGCACCACTGGGGATGCAGTGCAGTGAGTCCAGAGAGTGCACTGGCACCTTGGGGATGCAGTGCAGTGAGTCCAGAGAGTGCACTGGCACCACTGGGGATGCACTGCAGTGAGTCCAGAGAGTGCACTGGCACCACTGGGGATGCAGTGCAGTGAGTCCAGAGAGTGCACAGGCACCACTGGGGATGCAGTGCAGTGAGTCCACAGAGTGCACTGGCACCACAGGGGATGCACTGCAGTGAGTCCACAGAGTGCACTGGCACCACTGGGGATGCAGTGCAGTGAGTCCAGAGAGTGCACTGGCACCACTGGGGATGCACTGCAGTGAGTCCAGAGAGTGCACTGGCACCACTGGGGATGCAGGGCAGTGAGTCCACAGAGTGCACTGGCACCACTGGGGATGCAGTGCAGTGAGTCCACAGAGTGCACTGGCACCACAGGGGATGCACTGCAGTGACTCCAGAGAGTGCACTGGCACCACTCGGGATGCACTGCAGTGAGTCCAGAGAGTGCACTGGCACCACTGGGGATGCAGTGCAGTGAGTCCAGAGAGTGCACTGGCACCACTGGGGATGCAGTGCAGTGAGTCCACAGAGTGCACTGGCACCACTGGGGATGCACTGCAGTGAGTCCAGAGAGTGCACTGGCACCACTGGGGATGCAGTGCAGTGAGTCCAGAGAGTGCACTGGCACCACTGGGGATGCACTGCAGTGAGTCCAGAGAGTGCACTGGCACCACTGGGGATGCAGTGCAGTGAGTCCAAAGAGTGCACTGTCACCACTTTGGATGCAGAGCAGTGAGTTCAGAGAGTGCACTGGCACCACTGGGGATGCAGTGCAGTGAGTCCAGAGAGTGCACTGGCACCACTCTGGATGCAGAGCAGTGAGTCCAGAGAGTGCACTGGCACCACTGGGGATGCACTGCAGTGAGTCCAGAGAGTGCACTGGCACCACTGGGGATGCACTGCAGTGAGTCCAGAGACTGCACTGGCACTACTGGGGATGCACTGCAGTGAGTCCAGAGACTGCACTGGCACTACTGGGGATGCACTGCAGTGAGCCCAGAGAGTGCACTGGCACTCCTCGGAATGCACTGCATTGAGACCAGAGAGTGCACAGGCACCATTGGGGTGCAGTGCAGTGAGTCCAGAGAGTGCACTGGCACCTTGGGAATGCAGTGCAGTGAGTCCAGAGAGTGCACTGGCACCACTGGGGATGCACTGCAGTGAGTCCAGAGAGTGCACTGGCACCACTGGGGATGCAGGGCAGTGAGTCCAGAGAGTGCACTGGCACCTTGGGAATGCAGTGCAGTGAGTCCAGAGAGTGCACTGGCACCAGTGGGGATGCAGTGCAGTGAGTCCAGAGAGTGCACAGGCACCACTGGGGATGCAGTGCAGTGAGTCCAGAGAGTGCACTGGCACCACTGGGGATGCACTGCAGTGAGTCCAGAGAGTGCACTGGCACCACTGGGGATGCAGGGCAGTGAGTCCACAGAGTGCACTGGCACCACTGGGGATGCAGTGCAGTGAGTCCAGAGAGTGCACTGGCACCACTGGGGATGCACTGCAGTGAGTCCAGAGAGTGCACTGGCACCACTGGGGATGCACTGCAGTGAGTCCAGAGAGTGCACTGGCACCACTGGGGATGCCGTGCAGTGAGTCCACAGAGTGCACTGGCACCACAGGGGATGCACTGCAGTGAGTCCAGAGAGTGCACTGGCACCACTGGGGACGCAGTGCAGTGAATCCAGAGAGTGCACTGGCACCACTGGGGATGCACTGCAGTGAGTCCAGAGAGTGCACTGGCACCACTGGGGATGCAGTGCAGTGAGTCCACAGAGTGCACTGGCACCACTGGGGATGCAGCGCAGTGAGTCCAGAGAGTGCACTGGCACCACTGGGGATGCAGTGCAGTGAGTCCAGAGAGTGCACTGGCACCACTGGGGATGCACTGCAGTGAGTCCAGAGAGTGCACTGGCACCACTGGGGATGCAGTGCAGTGAGTCCAAAGAGTGCACTGTCACCACTTTGGATGCAGAGCAGTAACTCCAGAGAGTGCATTGGCACCACTGGGGATGCAGTGCAGTGAGTCCAGAGAGCGAACTGGCACCACTGGGGATGCAGTGCAATGAATCCAGAGAGTGCACGGGCACCACTGGGGATGCAGTGCAGTGAGTCCAGAGAGCGCACTTGCACCACTGGGGATGCAGTGCAGTGAGTCCAGAGAGTGCACTGGCACCACTGGGGATGCAGTGCAGTGAATCCAGAGAGTGCACTGGCACCACTGGGGATGCAGTGCAGTGAGTCCAGAGAGTGCACTGGTACCACTGGGGATGCAGTGCAGTGAGTCCACAGAGTGCACTGGCACCACTGGGGATGCACTGCAGTGAGTCCAGAGAGTGCACTGGCACCACTGGGGATGCAGTGCAGTGAGTCCAGAGAGTGCACTGGCACCTTGGGGATGCAGTGCAGTGAGTCCAGAGAGTGCACTGGCACCACTGGGGATGCACTGCAGTGAGTCCAGAGAGTGCACTGGCACCACTCGGGATGCAGTGCAGTGAGTCCAGAGAGTGCACTTGCACCACTGGGGATGCAGTGCAGTGAATCCAGAGAGTGCACTGGCACCTTGGGAATGCACTGCAGTGAGTCCAGAGAGTGCACTGGCACCACTGGGGATGCAGTGCAGTGAGTCCAGAGAGTGCACTGGCACCACTGGGGATGCACTGCATTGAGTCCAGAGAGTGCACTGGCACCATTGGGGATGCAGTGCAGTGAGGCCAGAGAGTGCACTGGCACCACTCGGGATGCTGTGCAGTGAGTCCAGAGAGTGCACTGGCACCACTGGCGATGCACTGCAATGAGTCCAGAGAGTGCTCTGTCGCCACTGGGGATGCAGCGCAGTGAGTCCAGAGAGTGCACTGGTACCACTGGGGATGCACTGCAGTGAGTCCGCAGAGTGCACTGGCACCACTGGGGATGCAGTGCAGTGAGTCCATAGAGTGCACTGGCACCACTGGGGATGCAGCGCAGTGAGTGCAGAGAGTGCACTGGCACCGCTGGAGATGCAGAGCAGTGAGTCCAGAGAGTGCACTGGCACCACTGGGGATGCAGTGCAGTGAGTCCAGAGAGTGCACTGGCGCCACTGGGGATGCAGTGCAGTGACTCCGCAGAGTGCACTGGCACCACTGGGGATGCAGTGCAGTGAGTCCAGAGAGTGCACTGGCACCACTGGGGATGCACTGCAGTGAGTCCAGAGAGTGCACTGGCATCATAGCAGATGCAGTGCAGTGAATCCAGAGAGTGCACTGGCAACATTAGGGATGCATTGCATTGAGTCCAGAGAGTGCACTGGCACCACTGGGGATGCACTGCAGTGAGTCCAGAGAGTGCACTGGCACCACTGGGGATGCACTGCAGTGAGTCCAGAGAGTGCACTGGCACCTCTGGGGATGCACTGCAGTGAGTCCACAGAGTGCACTGGCACACTGGGGATGCAGTGCAGTGAGTCCAGAGAGTGCACTGGCACCACTGGGGATGCACTGCAGTGACTCCAGAGAGTGCACTGTGACAACTCAGGATGCAGAGCAGTAACTCCAGAGAGTGCACTGGCACCACTGGGGATGCAGTGCAGTGAGTCTAGTGAGTGCACTGGCACCACTGGGGATGCACTGCAGTGAGTCCAGAGAGTGCACTGGCACCACTGGGGATGCAGTGCAGTGAGTCCAGAGAGTGCACTGTCACCACTGGGGATGCAGTGCAGTGAGTCCAGAGAGTGCACTGGCACCACTGGGGATGCAGTGCAGTGAGCCCATAGAGTGCACTGGCACCACTGGGGATGCAGTGCAGTGAGTCCAGAGAGTGCACTGTCACCACTGGGGATGCAGCGCAGTGAGTCCAGAGAGTGCTCTGTCGCCACTGGGGATGCAGCGCAGTGAGTCCAGAGAGTGCACTGTCACCACTGGGGATGCAGCGCAGTGAGTCCAGAGAGTGCACTGGCACCACTGGGGATGCACTGCAGTGAGTCCAGAGAGTGCACTGGAACCACTGGGGATGCACTGCAGTGAGTCCAGAGAGTGCACTGGCACCACCTGGGGTGCCGTGCAGTGAGTCCAGAGAGTGCACTGGCACCACTGGGGATGCACTGCAGTGAGTCCAGAGAGTGCACTGGCACCACTGGGGATGCAGTGCAGTGAGTCCAGAGAGTGCACTGGAACCACTCGGGATGCACTGCAGTGAATCCAGAGAGTGCACTGGCAACATTAGGGATGCATTGCATTGAGTCCAGAGAGTGCACTGGCACCACTGGGGATGCAGTGCAGTGAGTCCAGAGAGTGCACTGGCACCACTGGGGATGCAGTGCAGTGAGTCCAGAGAGTGCACTGGCACCACTGGGGATGCACTGCAGTGAGTCCAGAGAGTGCACTGGCACCACTGGGGATGCACTGCAGTGAGTCCAGAGAGTGCACTGGCACCACTGGGGATGCAGTGCAGTGAGTCCAGAGAGTGCACTGTCACCACTCTGGATGCAGAGCAGCGAGTCCAGAGAGTGCACTGGCACCACTGGGGATGCAGTGCAGTGAGTCCAGAGAGTGCACTGGCACCACTCTGGATGCAGAGCAGTGAGTCCAGAGAGTGCACTGGCACCACTGGGGATGCACTGCAGTGAGTCCAGAGAGTGCACTGGCACCACTGGGGATGCACTGCAGTGAGTCCAGAGAGTGCACTGGCACTCCTCGGAATGCACTGCATTGAGACCAGAGAGTGCACAGGCACCATTGGGGTGCAGTGCAGTGAGTCCAGAGAGTGCACTGGCACCTTGGGAATGCAGTGCAGTGAGTCCAGAGAGTGCACTGGCACCACTGGGGATGCACTGCAGTGAGTCCAGAGAGTGCACTGGCACCACTGGGGATGCACTGCAGTGAGTCCAGAGAGTGCACTGGCACCACTGGGGATGCAGTGCAGTGAGCCCATAGAGTGCACAGGCACCACTGGGGATGCAGTGCAGTGAGTCCAGAGAGTGCACTGTCACCACTCTGGATGCAGAGCAGTGAGTCCAGAGAGTGCACTGGCACCACTGGGGATGCAGTGCAGTGAGTCCAGAGAGTGCACTGTCACCACACTGGATGCAGAGCACTGAGTCCAGAGAGTGCACTGGCACCACTGGGGATGCACTGCAGTGAGTCCAGAGAGTGCACTGGCACCACTGGGGATGCACTGCAGTGAGTCCAGAGACTGCACTGGCACTACTGGGGATGCACTGCAGTGAGTCCAGAGAGTGCACTGGCACCACTGGGGATGCACTGCAGTGAGTCCAGAGACTGCACTGGCACCACTGGGGATGCACTGCAGTGAGTCCAGAGACTGCACTGGCACCACTGGGGATGCACTGCAGTGAGTCCAGAGAGTGCACTGGCACCACTGGGGATGCAGTGCAGTGAGTCCAGAGAGTGCACTGGTACCACTGGGGATGCACTGCAGTGAGTCCAGAGAGTGCACTGGCACCACTGGGGATGCAGGGCAGTGAGTCCAGAGAGTGCACTGGCACCTTGGGGATGCAGTGCAGTGAGTCCAGAGAGTGCACTGGCACCACTGGGGATGCAGTGCAGTGAGTCCAGAGAGTGCACTGGCACCACTGGGGATGCACTGCAGTGAGTCCAGAGAGTGCACTGCCACCACTGGGGATGCATTGCAGTGAGTCCAGAGAGTGCACTGGCACCACTGGGGATGCACTGCAGTGAGTCCAGAGAGTGCACTTGCACCACTGGGGATGCAGTGCAGTGCATCCAGAGAGTGCACTGGCACCTTGGGAATGCAGTGCAGTGAGTCCAGAGAGTGCACTGGCACCACTGGGGATGCAGTGCAGTGAGTCCGCAGAGTGCACTGGCACCACAGGGGATGCAGTGCAGTGAGTCCAGAGAGTGCACTGGCACCACTGGGGATGCAGTGCAGTGAGTCCAGAGAGTGCACTGTCACCACTGGGGATGCAGTGCAGTGAGTCCAGACTGTGCACTGGCACCACTGGGAATGCACTGCAGTGACTCCAGAGAGTGCACTGGCACCACTGGGGATGCACTGCAGTGAGTCCAGAGAGTGCACTGGCATCATAGGAGATGCACTGCAGTGAGTCCAGAGAGTGCACTGGCAACATTAGGGATGCATTGCATTGAGTCCAGAGAGTGCACTGGCACCACTGGGGATGCACTGCAGTGAGTCCAGAGAGTGCACTGGCACCACTGGGGATGCACTGCAGTGAGTCCAGAGAGTGCACTGGCACCTCTGGGGATGCACTGCAGTGAGTCCAGAGAGTGCACTGGCACACTGGGGATGCACTGCAGTGAGTCCAGAGAGTGCACTGGCACCACTGGGGATGCAGTGCACTGAGTCCAGAGAGTGCACTGGCACCACTGGGGATGCAGTGCAGTGAGTCCAGAGAGTGCACTGGCACCACTGGGGATGCACTGCAGTGAGTTCAGAGAGTGCACTGGCACCACGGGGTATGCACTGCAGTGAGTCCAGAAAATGCACTGGCACTACAGGGGATGCAGTGCAGTGAGACCAGAGATTGCATTGGCACCACTGGGGATGCAGTGCAGTGAGTCCAGAGAGTGCACTGGCACCACTGGGGATGCAGTGCAGTGACTCCAGAGAGTGCACTGGAACCACTGGGGATGCAGTGCAGTCAGTCCAGAGAGTGCACTGACACCTTGGGGATGCAGTGCAGTGAGTCCAGAGAGTGCACAGGCACCTTGGGGATGCAGTGCAGTGAGTCCAGAGAGTGCACTGGCACCACTGGGGATGCAGTGCATTGAGTCCAGAGAGTACACTGGCACCTTGGGAATGCAGTGCAGTGAGTCCAGAGAGTGCACTGGCACCACTGGGGATGCAGTGGAGTGAGTCCAGAGAGTGCACTGGCACTCCTCGGAATGCACTGCATTGAGACCAGAGAGTGCACAGGCACCATTGGGGATGCAGTGCAGTGAGTCCAGAGAGTGCACTGGCACCACTGGGGATGCAGTGCAGTGAGTCCAGAGAGTGCACTGGCACCACTGGGGATGCAGTGCATTGAGTCCAGAGAGTACACGGGCACCAAGGGAATGCAGCGCAGTGATTCCATAGAGTGCACTGGCACCACTGAGGATGTACACCGGTGAGTCCAGAGATTTCACTGGCACCACTGGGGATGCACTGCAGTGACTCCAGAGACTGCACTGGCACCACTGAAGATGCAGTGCAGTGAGTCCAGAGAGTGCACTG
Source organism: Anser anser (assembly GCF_964211835.1). Taxonomy (NCBI): domain Eukaryota; kingdom Metazoa; phylum Chordata; class Aves; order Anseriformes; family Anatidae; genus Anser; species Anser anser. The sequence continues at coordinate 234,639 of NC_139731.1, forward strand.
GCACCACTGCGGATGCAGTGCAGTGAGTCCAGAGAGTGCACTGGCACCACTGGGGATGCAGTGCAGTGAGTCCAGAGAGTGCACTGGCACCACTGGCGATGCACTTCAGTGACTCCAGAGAGTGCACTGGCACCACTGGCGATGCACTGCAGTGAGTCCAGAGAGTGCACTGGTACCACTGGCGATGCACTGCAGTGAGTCCAGAGAGTGCACTGGCACCACAGGGGATGCAGTGCAGTGAGCCCATAGAGTGCACTGGCACCACTGGGGATGCAGTGCCGTGAGTCCAGAGAGTGCACTGGCACCACTGGGGATGCAGTGCAGTGAGTCCATAGAGCGCACTGGCACCACCTGGGATGCAGTGCAGTGAGTCCAGAGAGTGCACTGGCACCACAGGCGATGCACTGCAGTAAGTCCAGTGAGTGCACTGGCACCAGTGGCGATGCACTGCACTGAGTCCAGAGAGTGCACTGGAACCATTGGGGATGCACTGCAGTGAATCCAGAGAGTGCACTGGCACCACTGGGGATGCACTGCAGTGAGTCCAGAGAGTGCACTGGCACCAATGGGGATGCAGTGCAGTGAGTCCAGAGAGGGCACTGGCACCACTGGGGATGCACTGCAGTGAGTCCAGAAATTGCACTGGCACCACTGGGGATGCACTGCAGTGAGTCCAGAGAGTACACTGGCACCACAGGGGATGCAGCGCAGTGAGTCCATAGAGTGCACTGGCACCACTGGGGATGCAGCGCAGTGAGTCCATAGAGTGCACTGGCACCACTGGGGATGCACTGCAGTGAGTCCAGAAAGTGCACTGGCACCACTGGGGATGCAGTGCAGTGACTCCAGAGAGTGCACTGGCACCACTGGGGATGCAGTGCAGTGAGTCCAGAGAGTGCACTGGCACCACTGGGGATGAAGGGCAGTGAGTCCATAGAGTGCACTGGCACCACTGGGGATGCAGTGCAGTGAGTCCAGAGAGTGCACTGCCACCACTGGGGATGCATTGCAGTGAGTCCAGAGAGTGCACTGGCACCAGTGGCGATGCACTGCAGTGAGTCCAGAGAGTGCACTGGAACCACTGGGGATGCACTGCAGTGAATCCAGAGTGCACTGTCACACTGGGGATGCAGTGCAGTGAGTCCAGAGAGTGCACTGGCACCACTGGTGATGCACTGCAGTGACTCCAGAGAGTGCACTGGCACGACTGGGGATGCAGTGCAGTGAGTCCAGAGACTGCACTGGCACCATTGGGGATGCACTGCAGTGAGTCCAGAGATTGCACTGGCACGACTGGGGATGCAGTGCAGTGAGTCCAGAGACTGCACTGGCACCAGTGGGGATGCAGTGCAGTGAGTCCAGAGACTGCACCGGCACCACTGGGGATGCACTGCAGTGAGTCCAGAGAGTGCACTGGCACCACTGCGGATGCAGTGCAGTGAATCCAGAGAGTGCACTGGCACCACTGAGGATGCAGTGCAGTGAATCCAGAGAGTGCACTGGCACCACTGGGCATGCAGTACAGTGAGTCCAGAGAGTGCACTGGCACCACTGGGGATGCAGTGCAGTGAGTCCAGAGAGTGCACTGGCACCACTGGGGATGCAGTGCAGTGAGTCCAGAGAGTGCACTGGCACCAGTGGGGATGCAGTGCAGTGAATCCAGAGAGTGCACTGGCACCACTGGGGATGCACTGCAGTGAGTTCAGAGAGTGCACTGGCACCACGGGGTATGCACTGCAGTGAGTCCAGAAAATGCACTGGCACTACAGGGGATGCAGTGCAGTGACTCCAGAGAGTGCACTGGCACCACTGGGGATGCAGTGCAGTGAGTCCAGAGAGTGCACTGACACCTTGGGGATGCAGTGCAGTGAGTCCAGAGAGTGCACAGGCACCTTGGGGATGCAGTGCAGTGAGTCCAGAGAGTGCACTGGCACCACTGGGGATGCAGTGCATTGAGTCCAGAGAGTACACTGGCACCAAGGGAATGCAGCGCAGTGAGTCCCTAGAGTGCACTGGCACCACTGGGGATGTACCCCGGTGAGCCCAGAGATTTCACTGGCACCACTGGGGATGCACTGCAGTGACTCCAGAGACTGCACTGGCACCACTGAAGATGCAGTGCAGTGAGTCCAGAGAGTGCACTGGCACCACTGGGGATGCAGTGCAGTGAGTCCAGAGAGTGCACTGCCACCACTGGGGATGCATTGCAGTGAGTCCAGAGAGTGCACTGCCACCACTGGGGATGCATTGCAGTGAGTCCAAAGAGTGCACTGGCACCACTGGGGATGCACTGCAGTGAGTCCAGAGAGTGCACTGGAACCACTGGGGATGCAGTGCAGTGAGTCCAGAGAGTGCACTGGCACACTGGGGATGCAGTGCAGTGAGTCCAGAGAGTGCACTGGCACCACTGGGGATGCAGTGCAGTGAGTCCAGAGAGGGCAGTGGCACCACCGGGGATGCACTGCAGTGAGTCCAGAGATCGCACTGGCACGACCGGGGATGCAGTGCAGTGAGTCCAGAGAGTGCACTGGCACCACTGGGGATGCAGTGCAGTGAGTCCAGAGAGTTCACTGGCACCACTGGGGATGCAGTGCAGTGAGTCCACAGAGTGCACTGGCACCACTGCGGATGCACTGCAGTGAGTCCAGAGAGTGCATTGGCACCACAGGGGATGCAGTGCAGTGAGTCCAGAGAGTGCACTGGCAACACTAGGGATGCATTGCATTGAGTCCAGAGAGTGCACTGGCACCACTGGCGATGCACTGCAGTGAGTCCAGAGAGTGCACTGGCACTACTGGGGATGCAGTGCAATGAATCCAGAGAGTGCACTGGCACCACTGGGCATGCAGTACAGTGAGTCCAGAGAGTGCACTGGCACCACTGGGGATGCAGTGCAGTGAATCCAGAGAGTGCACTGGCACCACTGGGGATGCACTGCAGTGAGTCCAGAGAGCGCACTGGCACCACTGGGGATGCAGCGCAGTGAGTCCAGAGAGTGCACTGGCACCACTGGGGATGCAGTGCAGTGAGTCCAGAGAGTGCACTGGCACCACTGGGGACGCACTGCAGTGAGTTCAGAGAGTGAACTGGCACCACTGGGGATGCACAGCAGTGAGTCCAGAAAGTGCACTGGCACCACTGGGGATGCACTGCAGTGAGTCCAGAGAGTGCACTGGTACCACTGGCGATGCACTGCAGTGAGTCCAGAGAGTGCACTGGCACCATAGGGGATGCAGCGCAGTGAGTCCAGAGAGTGCACTGGCACCACTGGGGATGCAGTGCAGTGAGTCCAGAGAGTGCACTGCCACCGCTGGGGATGCATTGCAGTGAGTCCAGAGAGTGCACTGGCACCACTGGGGATGCACTGCAGTGAGTCCAGAGAGTGCACTGGAATCACTGGGGATGCAGTGCAGTGAGTGCAGAGAGTGCACTGGCACACTGGGGATGCAGTGCACTGAGTCCAGAGAGTGCACTGGCACCACTGGGGATGCAGTGCAGTGACTCCAGAGAGTGCACTGGCACCACTGGGGATGCAGTGCAGTGAGTCCAGAGAGGGCAGTGGCACCACCGGGGATGCACTGCAGTGAGTCCAGAGATTGCACTGGCACGACCGGGGATGCAGTGCAGTGAGTCCAGAGACTGCACTGGCACCATTGGGGTTGCACTGCAGTGAGTCCAGAGAGTGCACTGGCACCACTGGGGATGCACTGCAGTGAGTCCAGAGAGTGCACTGGCACCATAGGGGATGCAGTGCAGTGAGCCCACAGAGTGCACTGGCACCACTGGGGATGCAGTACAGTGAGTCCAGAGAGTGCACTGGCGCCACTGGGGATGCAGTGCAGTGAGTCCAGAGAGTGCACTGGCACCACTGGGGATGCAGTGCAGTGAGTCCAGACAGTGCACTGGCACCACTGGCGATGCACTGCAGTGAGTCCAGAGAGTGCACTGGCACCACTGGGGATGCACTGCACTGAGTCCAGAGAGTGCACTGGAACCACTGGGGATGCACTGCAGTGAATCCAGAGAGGGCACTGGCACCACTGGGGATGCACTGCAGTGAGTCCAGAGAGTGCACTGGCACGAATTCGTATGCACTGCAGTGAGTCCAGAGACTGCACTGGCACCACTGGGGATGCAGTGCAGTGAGTCCAGAAAGTGCACTGGCACCACTGGTGATGCAGTGCAGTAAGTCCAGAGAGTGCACTGGCACCTTGGGGATGCAGTGCAGTGAGTCCAGAGAGTGCACTGGCACCACTGGGGATGCAGGGCAGTGAGTCCAGAGAGTGCACTGGCACCACTGGGGATGCAGTGCAGTGAGTCCAGAGAGTGCACTGGCACCACTGGGCATGCAGTGCACTGAATCCAGAGAGTGCACTGGCACCACTGGGGATGCACTGCAGTGAGTCCATAGAGTGCAATGGCACCTCAGGGGATGCAGTGCAGTGAGCCCTTAGAGTGCACTGGCACCACTGGGGTTGCAGTGCAGTGAGTCCAGAGAGTGCACAGGCACCACTGGGGATGCAGTGCAGTGAGTCCACAGAGTGCACTGGCACCACTGGGGATGCAGTGCAGTGAGTCCAGAGAGTGCACTGCCACCACTGGGGATGCATTGCCGTGAGTCCAGAGAGTGCACTGGCACCAGTGGCGATGCACTGCAGTGAGTCCAGAGAGTGCACTGGAACCACTGGGGATGCACTGCAGTGAATCCAGAGAGTGCACTGGCACCACTGGGGATGCAGTGCAGTGAGTCCAGAGAGTGCACTGGCACCACTGGTGATGCACTGCAGTGACTCCAGAGAGTGCACAGGCACCACTGGGGATGCAGTGCAGTGAGTACAGACAGGGCAGTGGCACCACTGGGGATGCACTGCAGTGAGTCCAGAGATTGCACTGGCACGACTGGGGATGCAGTGCAGTGAGTCCAGAGACTGCACTGGCACCATTGGGGATGCACTGCAGTGAGTCCAGAGAGTGCACTGGCACCACTGGGGATGCAGTGCAGTGACTCCAGAGAGTGCACTGGCACCACTGCGGATGCAGTGCAGTGAGTCCAGAGAGTGCACTGGCACCACTGAGAATGCACTGCAGTGAGTCCAGAGAGTGCACTGGCACCACTGGGGATGCACTGCAGTGAGTCCAGAGAGTGCACTGGCACTACTGGGGATGCAGTGCAGTGACTCCAGAGAGTGCACTGGCACCACTGGGGACGCACTGCAGTGAGTCCAGAGAGTGCACTGGCACCACTAGGGATGCAGTGCAGTGAGTCCAGAGAGTTCACTGGCACCACTGGGGATGCAGTGCAGTGAGTCCACAGAGTGCACTGGCACCACTTGGGATGCACTGCAGTGAGTCCAGAGAGTGCACTGTCACCACTGGGGATGCAGTGCAGTGACTCCAGAGAGTGCACTGGCACCACTGGGGACGCACTGCAGTGACTCCAGAGAGTGCACTGGCACCACTGGGGATGCAGTGCAGTGAGTCCAGAGAGTGCACTGGCACCACTGCGGATGCAGTGCAGTGAGTCCAGAGAGTGCACTGGCACCACTGGGGATGCAGTGCAGTGAGTCCAGAGAGTGCACTGGCACCACTGGCGATGCACTGCATTGAGTCCAGAGAGTGCACTGGCACCACTGGGGATGCAGTGCAGTGAGTCCAGAGAGTGCACTGGCACCACTGGGGATGCACTGCAGTGAGTCCAGAGAGTGCACTGCTACCACTGGCGATGCACTGCAGTGAGTCCAGAGAGTGCACTGGCACCATAGGGGATGCAGTGCAGTGAGCCCAGAGAGTGCACTGGCACCACTGGGGATGCAGTGCAGTGAGTCCAGAGAGTGCACTGGCGCCACTGGGGATGCAGTGCAGTGAGTCCATAGAGTGCACTGGCACCACTGGGGATGCAGTGCAGTGAGTCCAGAGAGTGCACTGGCACCACTGGCGATGCACTTCAGTGAGTCCAGAGAGTGCACTGGCAACAGTGGCGATGCACTGCACTGAGTCCAGAGAGTGCACTTGCACCACTGGGGATGCACTGCAGTGAATCCAGAGAGTGCACTGGCACCACTGGGGATGCACTGCAGTGAGTCCAGAGAGTGCACTGGCACCACTGGGGATGCAGTGCGGTGAGTCCAGAGGGGGCACTGGCACCACTGGGGATGCACTGCTTTGAGTCCAGAAATTGCACTGGCACGAATTCGTATGCACTGCAGTGAGTCCAGAGACTGCACTGGCACCACTGGGGATGCACTGCAGTGAGTCCAGAAAGTGCACTGGCACCACTGGGGATGCAGTGCAGTGACTCCAGAGAGTGCACTGGCACCACTGGTGATGCAGTGCAGTGAGTCCAGAGAGTGCACTGGCACCTTGGGGATGCAGTGCAGTGACTCCAGAGAGTGCACTGGCACCACTGGGGATGCAGGGCAGTGAGTCCAGAGAGTGCACTGGCACCACTGGGGATGCACTGCAGTGAGTCCAGAGAGTGCACTGGCACCACTGGGGATGCAGTGCAGTGAATCCAGAGAGTGCACTGGCACCACTGGGGATGCACTGCAGTGAGCCCATAGAGTGCAATGGCACCTCAGGGGATGCAGTGCAGTGAGCCCATAGAGTGCACTGGCACCACTGGGGTTGCAGTGCAGTGAGTCCAGAGAGTGCACAGGCACCACTGGGGATGCAGTGCAGTGAGTCCATAGAGTGCACTGGCACCACTGGGGATGCAGTGCAGTGAGTCCAGAGAGTGCACTGCCACCACTGGGGATGCATTGCAGTGAGTCCAGAGAGTGCACTGGCACCAGTGGCGATGCACTGCAGTGAGTCCAGAGAGTGCACTGGAACCACTGGGGATGCACTGCAGTGAATCCAGAGAGTGCACTGGCACACTGGGGATGCAGTGCAGTGAGTCCAGAGAGTGCACTGGCACCACTGGGGATGCAGTGCAGTGAGTCCAGAGAGTGCACTGGCACCAGTGGGGATGCAGTGCAGTGAGTACAGACAGGGCAGTGGCACCACTGGGGATGCAGTGCAGTGAGTCCAGAGATTGCACTGGCACGACTGGGGATGCAGTGCAGTGAGTCCAGAGACTGCACTGGCACCATTGGGGATGCACTGCAGTGAGTCCAGAGACTGCACTGGCACCACTGGGGATGCACTGCAGTGACTCCACAGAGTGCACTGGCACCACTGAGGATGCACTGCAGTGAGTCCAGAGAGTGCACTGGCACCACTGGGGATGCAGTGCAGTGACTCCAGAGAGTGCACTGGCACCACTGGGGACGCACTGCAGTGACTCCAGAGAGTGCACTGGCACCACTGGGGATGCAGTGCAGTGAGTCCAGAGAGTTCACTGGCACCACTTGGGATGCAGTGCAGTGAGTCCACAGAGTGCACTGGCACCACTGGGGATGCAGTGCAGTGTGTCCAGAGAGTGCATTGGCACCACAGGGGATGCAGTGCAGTGAGTCCAGAGAGTGCACTGGCAACACTAGGGATGCAGTGCATTGAGTCCAGAGAGTGCACTGGCACCACTGGGGATGCACTGCAGTGAGTCCACAGAGTGCACTGGCACTACTGGGGATGCAGTGCAATGAATCCAGAGAGTGCACTGGCACCACTGGGGATGCAGTGCAGTGAATCCAGAGAGTGCACTGGTACCACTGGGCATGCAGCACAGTGAGTCCAGAGAGTGCACTGGCACCACTGGGGATGCAGTGCAGTGAATCCAGAGAGTGCACTGGCACCACTGGGGATGCACTGCAGTGAGTCCAGAGAGTGCACTGGCACCACTGGGGATGCAGTGCAGTGAGTCCAGAGAGTGCACTGGCACCAGTGGGGATGCAGTGCAGTGAGTCCAGAGAGTGCACTGGCGCCACTGGGGATGCAGTGCAGTGAGTCCATAGAGTGCACTGGCACCACTGGGGATGCAGTGCAGTGAGTCCAGAGAGTGCACTGGCACCACTGGCGATGCACTTCAGTGAGTCCAGAGAGTGCACTGGCACCAGTGGCGATGCACTGCACTGAGTCCAGAGAGTGCACTTGCACCACTGGGGATGCACTGCAGTGAATCCAGAGAGTGCACTGGCACCACTGGGGATGCACTGCAGTGAGTCCAGAGAGTGCACTGGCACCACTGGGGATGCAGTGCAGTGAGTCCAGAGGGGGCACTGGCACCACTGGGGATGCACTGCAGTGAGTCCAGAAATTGCACTGGCACGAATTCGTATGCACTGCAGTGAGTCCAGAGACTGCACTGGCACCACTGGGGATGCACTGCAGTGAGTCCAGAAAGTGCACTGGCACCACTGGGGATGCAGTGCAGTGACTCCAGAGAGTGCACTGGCACCACTGGTGATGCAGTGCAGTGAGTCCAGAGAGTGCACTGGCACCTTGGGGATGCAGTGCAGTGACTCCAGAGAGTGCACTGGCACCACTGGGGATGCAGGGCAGTGAGTCCAGAGAGTGCACTGGCACCACTGGGGATGCACTGCAGTGAGTCCAGAGAGTGCACTGGCACCACTGGGGATGCAGTGCAGTGAATCCAGAGAGTGCACTGGCACCACTGGGGATGCACTGCAGTGAGCCCATAGAGTGCAATGGCACCTCAGGGGATGCAGTGCAGTGAGCCCATAGAGTGCACTGGCACCACTGGGGTTGCAGTGCAGTGAGTCCAGAGAGTGCACAGGCACCACTGGGGATGCAGTGCAGTGAGTCCATAGAGTGCACTGGCACCACTGGGGATGCAGTGCAGTGAGTCCAGAGAGTGCACTGGCACCACTGGGGATGCATTGCAGTGAGTCCAGAGAGTGCACTGGCACCAGTGGCGATGCACTGCAGTGAGTCCAGAGAGTGCACTGGAACCACTGGGGATGCACTGCAGTGAATCCAGAGAGTGCACTGGCACACTGGGGATGCAGTGCATTGAGTCCAGAGAGTGCACTGGCACCACTGGGGATGCACTGCAGTGAGTCCAGAGAGTGCACTGGCACCAGTGGGGACGCAGTGCAGTGAGTACAGACAGGGCAGTGGCACCACTGGGGATGCAGTGCAGTGAGTCCAGAGATGGCACTGGCACGACTGGGGATGCAGTGCAGTGAGTCCAGAGACTGCACTGGCACCATTGGGGATGCACTGCAGTGAGTCCAGAGAGTGCACTGGCACCACTGGGCATGCACTGAAGTGACTCCAGAGAGTGCACTGGCACCACTGCGGATGCAGTGCAGTGAATCCAGAGAGTGCACTGGCACCACTGGGGATGCACTGCAGTGAGTCCAGAGAGTGCACTGGCACCACTGGGGATGCAGTGCAGTGACTCCAGAGAGTGCACTGGCACCACTGGGGACGCACTGCAGTGACTCCAGAGAGTGCACTGGCACCACTGGGGATGCAGTGCAGTGAGTCCAGAGAGTTCACTGGCACCACTTGGGATGCAGTGCAGTGAGTCCACAGAGTGCACTGGCACCACTGGGGATGCACTGCAGTGACTCCAGAGAGTGCATTGGCACCACAGGGGATGCAGTGCAGTGAGTCCAGAGAGTGCACTGGCAACACTAGGGATGCATTGCATTGAGTCCAGAGAGTGCACTGGCACCACTGGGGATGCACTGCATTGAGTCCAGAGAGTGCACTGGCACCACTGGGGATGCACTGCATTGAGTCCACAGAGTGCACTGGCACTACTGGGGATGCAGTGCAATGAATCCAGAGAGTGCACTGGCACCACTGGGGATGCAGTGCAGTGAATCCAGAGAGTGCACTGGTACCACTGGGCATGCAGCACAGTGAGTCCAGAGAGTGCACTGGCACCACTGGGGATGCAGTGCAGTGAATCCAGAGAGTGCACTGGCACCACTGGGGATGCACTGCAGTGAGTCCAGAGAGTGCACTGGCACCACTGGGGATGCAGTGCAGTGAGTCCAGAGAGTGCACTGGCACCAGTGGGGATGCAGTGCAGTGAGTCCAGAGAGTGCACTGGCGCCACTGGGGATGCAGTGCAGTGAGTCCATAGAGTGCACTGGCACCACTGGGGATGCAGTGCAGTGAGTCCAGAGAGTGCACTGGCACCACTGGCGATGCACTTCAGTGAGTCCAGAGAGTGCACTGGCACCAGTGGCGATGCACTGCACTGAGTCCAGAGAGTGCACTTGCACCACTGGGGATGCACTGCAGTGAATCCAGAGAGTGCACTGGCACCACTGGGGATGCACTGCAGTGAGTCCAGAGAGTGCACTGGCACCACTGGGGATGCAGTGCAGTGAGTCCAGAGGGGGCACTGGCACCACTGGGGATGCACTGCAGTGAGTCCAGAAATTGCACTGGCACGAATTCGTATGCACTGCAGTGAGTCCAGAGACTGCACTGGCACCACTGGGGATGCACTGCAGTGAGTCCAGAAAGTGCACTGGCACCACTGGGGATGCAGTGCAGTGACTCCAGAGAGTGCACTGGCACCACTGGTGATGCAGTGCAGTGAGTCCAGAGAGTGCACTGGCACCTTGGGGATGCAGTGCAGTGACTCCAGAGAGTGCACTGGCACCACTGGGGATGCAGGGCAGTGAGTCCAGAGAGTGCACTGGCACCACTGGGGATGCACTGCAGTGAGTCCAGAGAGTGCACTGGCACCACTGGGGATGCAGTGCAGTGAATCCAGAGAGTGCACTGGCACCACTGGGGATGCACTGCAGTGAGCCCATAGAGTGCAATGGCACCTCAGGGGATGCAGTGCAGTGAGCCCATAGAGTGCACTGGCACCACTGGGGTTGCAGTGCAGTGAGTCCAGAGAGTGCACAGGCACCACTGGGGATGCAGTGCAGTGAGTCCATAGAGTGCACTGGCACCACTGGGGATGCAGTGCAGTGAGTCCAGAGAGTGCACTGGCACCACTGGGGATGCATTGCCGTGAGTCCAGAGAGTGCACTGGCACCAGTGGCGATGCACTGCAGTGAGTCCAGAGAGTGCACTGGAACCACTGGGGATGCACTGCAGTGAATCCAGAGAGTGCACTGGCACACTGGGGATGCAGTGCATTGAGTCCAGAGAGTGCACTGGCACCACTGGGGATGCAGTGCAGTGAGTCCAGAGAGTGCACTGGCACCAGTGGGGACGCAGTGCAGTGAGTACAGACAGGGCAGTGGCACCACTGGGGATGCAGTGCAGTGAGTCCAGAGATTGCACTGGCACGACTGGGGATGCAGTGCAGTGAGTCCAGAGACTGCACTGGCACCATTGGGGATGCACTGCAGTGAGTCCAGAGAGTGCACTGGCACCACTGGGCATGCACTGAAGTGACTCCAGAGAGTGCACTGGCACCACTGCGGATGCAGTGCAGTGAATCCAGAGAGTGCACTGGCACCACTGAGGATGCACTGCAGTGAGTCCAGAGAGTGCACTGGCACCACTGGGGATGCAGTGCAGTGACTCCAGAGAGTGCACTGGCACCACTGGGGACGCACTGCAGTGACTCCAGAGAGTGCACTGGCACCACTGGGGATGCAGTGCAGTGAGTCCAGAGAGTTCACTGGCACCACTTGGGATGCAGTGCAGTGAGTCCACAGAGTGCACTGGCACCACTGGGGATGCACTGCAGTGACTCCAGAGAGTGCATTGGCACCACAGGGGATGCAGTGCAGTGAGTCCAGAGAGTGCACTGGCAACACTAGGGATGCATTGCATTGAGTCCAGAGAGTGCACTGGCACCACTGGGGATGCACTGCAGTGAGTCCAGAGAGTGCACTGGCACTACTGGGGATGCAGTGCAATGAATCCAGAGAGTGCACTGGCACCACTGGGGATGCAGTGCAGGGAATCCAGAGAGTGCACTGGCACCACTGGGGATGCAGTGCAGTGAATCCAGAGAGTGCACTGGCACCACTGGGGATGCACTGCAGTGAGTCCAGAGAGTGCACTGGCACCACTGGGGATGCAGTGCAGTGAGTCCAGAGAGTGCACTGGCACCAGTGGGGATGCAGTGCAGTGAATCCAGAGAGTGCACTGGCACCACTGGGGATGCAGTGCAGTGAGTCCAGAGAGTGCACTGGCACCACTGGGGATGCACTGCAGTGAGTCCAGAGAGTTCACTGGCAACAATGGGGATGCAGTGCAGTGAATCCAGAGAGTGCACTGGCACCACTGGGGATGCAGTGCAGTGAGTCCAGAGAGTGCACTGGCACCAGTGGGGATGCAGTGCAGTGACTCCAGAGAGTGCACTGGCACCACTGGGGACGCACTGCAGTGACTCCAGAGAGTGCACTGGCACCACTGGGGATGCAGTGCAGTGAGTCCAGAGAGTTCACTGGCACCACTTGGGATGCAGTGCAGTGAGTCCACAGAGTGCACTGGCACCACTGGGGATGCAGTGCAGTGAGTCCAGAGAGTGCATTGGCACCACAGGGGATGCAGTGCAGTGAGTCCAGAGAGTGCACTGGCAACACTAGGGATGCAGTGCATTGAGTCCAGAGAGTGCACTGGCACCACTGGGGATGCACTGCAGTGAGTCCACAGAGTGCACTGGCACTACTGGGGATGCAGTGCAATGAATCCAGAGAGTGCACTGGCACCACTGGGGATGCAGTGCAGTGAATCCAGAGAGTGCACTGGTACCACTGGGCATGCAGCACAGTGAGTCCAGAGAGTGCACTGGCACCACTGGGGATGCAGTGCAGTGACTCCAGAGAGTGCACTGGCACCACTGCGGATGCAGTGCAGTGAATCCAGAGAGTGCACTGGCACCACTGAGGATGCACTGCAGTGAGTCCAGAGAGTGCACTGGCACCACTGGGGATGCAGTGCAGTGACTCCAGAGAGTGCACTGGCACCACTGGGGACGCACTGCAGTGACTCCAGAGAGTGCACTGGCACCACTGGGGATGCAGTGCAGTGAGTCCAGAGAGTTCACTGGCACCACTTGGGATGCAGTGCAGTGAGTCCACAGAGTGCACTGGCACCACTGGGGATGCACTGCAGTGACTCCAGAGAGTGCATTGGCACCACAGGGGATGCAGTGCAGTGAGTCCAGAGAGTGCACTGGCAACACTAGGGATGCATTGCATTGAGTCCAGAGAGTGCACTGGCACCACTGGGGATGCACTGCAGTGAGTCCAGAGAGTGCACTGGCACTACTGGTGATGCAGTGCAGTGAGTCCAGAGAGTGCACTGGCACCTTGGGGATGCAGTGCAGTGACTCCAGAGAGTGCACTGGCACCACTGGGGATGCAGGGCAGTGAGTCCAGAGAGTGCACTGGCACCACTGGGGATGCACTGCAGTGAGTCCAGAAATTGCACTGGCACGAATTCGTATGCACTGCAGTGAGTCCAGAGACTGCACTGGCACCACTGGGGATGCACTGCAGTGAGTCCAGAAAGTGCACTGGCACCACTGGGGATGCAGTGCAGTGACTCCAGAGAGTGCACTGGCACCACTGGTGATGCAGTGCAGTGAGTCCAGAGAGTGCACTGGCACCTTGGGGATGCAGTGCAGTGACTCCAGAGAGTGCACTGGCACCACTGGGGATGCAGGGCAGTGAGTCCAGAGAGTGCACTGGCACCACTGGGGATGCACTGCAGTGAGTCCAGAGAGTGCACTGGCACCACTGGGGATGCAGTGCAGTGAATCCAGAGAGTGCACTGGCACCACTGGGGATGCACTGCAGTGAGCCCATAGAGTGCACAGGCACCACTGGGGATGCAGTGCAGTGAGTCCATAGAGTGCACTGGCACCACTGGGGATGCAGTGCAGTGAGTCCAGAGAGTGCACTGCCACCACTGGGGATGCATTGCAGTGAGTCCAGAGAGTGCACTGGCACCAGTGGCGATGCACTGCAGTGAGTCCAGAGAGTGCACTGGAACCACTGGGGATGCACTGCAGTGAATCCAGAGAGTGCACTGGCACACTGGGGATGCAGTGCATTGAGTCCAGAGAGTGCACTGGCACCACTGGGGATGCAGTGCAGTGAGTCCAGAGAGTGCACTGGCACCACTGGGGATGCAGTGCAGTGAGTACAGACAGGGCAGTGGCACCACTGGGGATGCAGTGCAGTGAGTCCAGAGATTGCACTGGCACGACTGGGGATGCAGTGCAGTGAGTCCAGAGACTGCACTGGCACCATTGGGGATGCACTGCAGTGAGTCCAGAGAGTGCACTGGCACCACTGGGGATGCAGTGCAGTGAGTCCAGAGAGTGCACTGGCACCAGTGGGGATGCAGTGCAGTGAATCCAGAGAGTGCACTGGCACCACTGAGGATGCACTGCAGTGAGTCCAGAGAGTGCACTGGCACCACTGGGGATGCAGTGCAGTGACTCCAGAGAGTGCACTGGCACCACTGGGGACGCACTGCAGTGACTCCAGAGAGTGCACTGGCACCACTGGGGATGCACTGCAGTGACTCCAGAGAGTTCACTGGCACCACTTGGGATGCAGTGCAGTGAGTCCACAGAGTGCACTGGCACCACTGGGGATGCACTGCAGTGACTCCAGAGAGTGCATTGGCACCACAGGGGATGCAGTGCAGTGAGTCCAGAGAGTGCACTGGCAACACTAGGGATGCTTTGCATTGAGTCCAGAGAGTGCACTGGCACCACTGGGGATGCAGTGCAGTGAGTCCAGAGAGTGCACTGGCACTACTGGGGATGCAGTGCAATGAATCCAGAGAGTGCACTGGCACCACTGGGGATGCAGTGCAGGGAATCCAGAGAGTGCACTGGCACCACTGGGGATGCAGCACAGTGAGTCCAGAGAGTGCACTGGCACCACTGGGGATGCAGTGCAGTGAATCCAGAGAGTGCACTGGCACCACTGGGGATGCACTGCAGTGAGTCCAGAGAGTGCACTGGCACCACTGGGGATGCAGTGCAGTGAGTCCAGAGAGTGCACTGGCACCAGTGGGGATGCAGTGCAGTGAATCCAGAGAGTGCACTGGCACCACTGGGGATGCAGTGCAGTGAGTCCAGAGAGTGCACTGGCACCACTGGGGATGCACTGCAGTGAGTCCAGAGAGTTCACTGGCAACAATGGGGATGCAGTGCAGTGAATCCAGAGAGTGCACTGGCACCACTGGGGATGCAGTGCAGTGAATCCAGAGAGTGCACTGGCACCACTGAGTATGCACTGCAGTGAGTCCAGGGAGTGCACTGGCACCACTGCGGATGCAGTGCAGTGAGTCCAGAGAGTGCACTGGCACCACTAGGGATGCAGTGCAGTGAGTCCAGAGAGTGCACTGGCACCACTGGGGATGCAGTGCAGTGAGTCCAGAGACTGCACTGGCACCACTGGGGATGCAGTGCAGTGACTCCAGAGAGTGCACTGGCACCACTGGGTATGCAGTGCAGTGAGTCCAGAGAGTGCACTGGCACCTCTGGGGATGCACTGCAGTGAATCCAGAGAGTGCACTGGCATCTTGGGAATGCAGTGCATTGAGTCCAGACAGTGCACTGGCACCACTGGCGATGCACTGCAGTGAGTCCAGAGAGTGCACTGGCACCACTGGGGATGCAGTGCATTGAGTCCAGAGAGTACACTGGCACCAAGGGAATGCAGCGCAGTGAGTCCATAGAGTGCACTGGCACCACTGGGGATGTACCCCAGTGAGTCCAGAGATTTCACTGGCACCACTGGGGATGCACTGCAGTGACTCCAGAGAGTGCACTGGCACCACTGAAGATGCAGTGCAGTGAGTCCAGAGAGTGCACTGGCACCACTGAGGATGCAGTGCAGTGAGTCCAGAGAGTGCACTGGCACCACTGGGATGCAGTGCAGTGAGTGCAGAGAGTGCACTGGCACCACTGGGGATGCACTGCAGTGAGTCCAGAGAGTGCACTGGCACCACTGGGGATGCAGTGCAGTGAGTCCAGAGAGTGCACTGCCACCACTGGGGATGCATTGCAGTGAGTCCAGAGAGTGCACTGGCACCAGTGGCGATGCACTGCAGTGAGTCCAGAGAGTGCACTGGAACCACTGGGGATGCACTGCAGTGAGTCCAGAGAGTGCACTGGCACCACTGGGGATGCAGTGCAGTGAGTCCAGAGAGTGCACTGGCACCACTGGTGATGCACTGCAGTGACTCCAGAGAGTGCACTGGCACCACTGGGGATGCAATGCAGTGAGTACAGACAGGGCAGTGGCACCACTGGGGATGCACTGCAGTGAGTCCAGAGACTGCACTGGCACCATTGGGAATGCACTGCAGTGAGTCCAGAGACTGCACTGGCACCACTGGGGATGCAGTGCAGTGAGTCCAGAGAGTGCACTGGCACCACTGGGGATGCAGTGCAGTGAATCCAGAGAGTGCACTGGCACCACTGAGGATGCACTGCAGTGAGTCCAGGGAGTGCACTGGCACCACTGCGGATGCAGTGCAGTGAGTCCAGAGAGTGCACTGGCACGACTGGGGATGCAGTGCAGTGACTCCAGAGAGTGCACTGGCACCACTGGGGATGCACTGAAGTGAGTCCAGAGAGTGCACTGGCACCACTGGGGATGCAGTGCAGTGAGTCCAGAGAGTTCACTGGCACCACTTGGGATGCAGTGCAGTGAGTCCACAGAGTGCACTGGCACCACTGGGGATGCACTGCAGTGAGTCCAGAGAGTGCATTGGCACCACAGGGGATGCAGTGCAGTGACTCCAGAGAGTGCACTGGCAACACAAAGGATGCATTGCATTGAGTCCAGAGAGTGCACTGGCACCACTGGGGATGCAGTGCAGTGAGTACAGAGAGTGCACTGGCACCACTGGGGATGCAGCGCAGTGAATCCAGAGAGTGCACTGGCACCACTGGTCATGCAGTACAGTGAGTCCAGAGAGTGCACTGGCACCACTGGGGATGCAGTGCAGTGAATCCAGAGAGTGCACTGGCACCACTGGGGATGCAGTGCAGTGAGTCCAGAGAATGCACTGGCAACACTGGGGATGCAGTGCAGTGAGTCCAGAGAGTGCACTGGCACCACTGGGGATGCAGTGCAGTGAGTCCAGAGAGTGCACTGGCACCAGTGGGGATACAGTGCAGTGAATCCAGAGAGTGCACTGGCACCACTGGGGATGCAGTGCAGTGAGTCCATAGAGTGCACTGGCACCACTGGGGATGCAGTGCAGTGAGTCCAGAGAGTGCACTGGCACCACTGGGGATGCAGTGCAGTGAGTCCAGAGACTGCACTGGCACCACTGGGGATGCAGTGCAGTGAGTCCAGAGAGTGCACTGGCACCAGTGGGGATGCAGTGCAGTGAATCCAGAGAGTGCACTGGCACCACTGGGGATGCAGTGCAGTGAGTCCAGAGAGTGCACTGGCACCACTGGGGATGCAGTGCAGTGAGTCCAGAGACTGCACTGGCACCACTGGGGATGCAGTGCAGTGACTCCAGAGAGTGCACTGGCACCACTGGGTATGCAGTGCAGTGAGTCCAGAGAGTGCACTGGCACCTCTGGGGATGCACTGCAGTGAATCCAGAGAGTGCACTGGCATCTTGGGAATGCAGTGCATTGAGTCCAGACAGTGCACTGGCACCACTGGCGATGCACTGCAGTGAGTCCAGAGAGTGCACTGGCACCACTGGGGATGCAGTGCATTGAGTCCAGAGAGTACACTGGCACCAAGGGAATGCAGCGCAGTGAGTCCATAGAGTGCACTGGCACCACTGGGGATGTACCCCAGTGAGTCCAGAGATTTCACTGGCACCACTGGGGATGCACTGCAGTGACTCCAGAGAGTGCACTGGCACCACTGAAGATGCAGTGCAGTGAGTCCAGAGAGTGCACTGGCACCACTGAGGATGCAGTGCAGTGAGTCCAGAGAGTGCACTGGCACCACTGGGATGCAGTGCAGTGAGTGCAGAGAGTGCACTGGCACCACTGGGGATGCACTGCAGTGAGTCCAGAGAGTGCACTGGCACCACTGGGGATGCAGTGCAGTGAGTCCAGAGAGTGCACTGCCACCACTGGGGATGCATTGCAGTGAGTCCAGAGAGTGCACTGGCACCAGTGGCGATGCACTGCAGTGAGTCCAGAGAGTGCACTGGAACCACTGGGGATGCACTGCAGTGAATCCAGAGAGTGCACTGGCACCACTGGGGATGCAGTGCAGTGAGTCCAGAGAGTGCACTGGCACCACTGCGGATGCAGTGCAGTGACTCCAGAGAGTGCACTGGCACCACTGGGGATGCAATGCAGTGAGTACAGACAGGGCAGTGGCACCACTGGGGATGCACTGCAGTGAGTCCAGAGACTGCACTGGCACCATTGGGAATGCACTGCAGTGAGTCCAGAGACTGCACTGGCACCACTGGGGATGCAGTGCAGTGAGTCCAGAGAGTGCACTGGCACCACTGGGGATGCAGTGCAGTGAATCCAGAGAGTGCACTGGCACCACTGAGGATGCACTGCAGTGAGTCCAGGGAGTGCACTGGCACCACTGCGGATGCAGTGCAGTGAGTCCAGAGAGTGCACTGGCACCACTGGGGATGCAGTGCAGTGAGTCCAGAGAGTTCACTGGCACCACTTGGGATGCAGTGCAGTGAGTCCACAGAGTGCACTGGCACCACTGGGGATGCACTGCAGTGAGTCCAGAGAGTGCATTGGCACCACAGGGGATGCAGTGCAGTGACTCCAGAGAGTGCACTGGCAACACAAAGGATGCATTGCATTGAGTCCAGAGAGTGCACTGGCACCACTGGGGATGCACTGCAGTGAGTCCAGAGAGTGCACTGGCACTACTGGGGATGCAGTGCAATGAATCCAGAGAGTGCACTGGCACCACTGGGGATGCAGTGCAGTGAGTACAGAGAGTGCACTGGCACCACTGGGGATGCAGTGCAGTGAATCCAGAGAGTGCACTGGCACCACTGGGCATGCAGTACAGTGAGTCCAGAGAGTGCACTGGCACCACTGGGGATGCAGTGCAGTGAATCCAGAGAGTGCACTGGCACCACTGGGGATGCAGTGCAGTGAGTCCAGAGAGTGCACTGGCACCACTGGGGATGCACTGCAGTGAGTCCAGAGAATGCACTGGCACCACTGGGGATGCAGTGCAGTGAGTCCAGAGAGTGCACTGGCACCAGTGGGGATACAGTGCAGTGAATCCAGAGAGTGCACGTGCACCACTGGGGATGCAGTGCAGTGAGTCCAGAGAGTGCACTGGCACCACTGGGGATGCAGTGCAGTGAGTCCAGAGAGTGCACTGGCACCACTGGGGATGCAGTGCAGTGAGTCCAGAGACTGCACTGGCACCACTGGGGATGCAGTGCAGTGACTCCAGAGAGTGCACTGGCACCACTGGGTATGCAGTGCAGTGAGTCCAGAGAGTGCACTGGCACCACTGGGGATGCACTGCAGTGAATCCAGAGAGTGCACTGGCACCTTGGGAATGCAGTGCATTGAGTCCAGAGAGTGCACTGGCACCACTGGGGATGCAGTGCAGTGACTCCAGAGAGTGCACTGGCACCACTGGCGATGCAGTGCAGTGAGTCCAGAGAGTGCACTGGCACCATTGGGGATGCAGTGCAGTGAGTCCAGAGAGTGCACTGGCACCACTGGGGATGCAGCGCATTGAGTCCAGAGAGTACACTGGCTCCACTGGGGATGCAGCGCAGTGAGTCCATAGAGTGCACTGGCACCACTGGGGATGCACTGCAGTGACTCCAGAGAGTGCACTGGCACCACTGGTGATGCAGTGCAGTGAGTCCAGAGAGTGCACTGGCACCTTGAGGATGCAGTGCAGTGACTCCAGAGAGTGCACTGGCACCACTGGTGATGCAGTGCAGTGAATCCAGAGAGTGCACTGGCACCACTGGGGATGCACTGCAGTGACTCCAGAGAGTGCACTGGCACCACTGGGGATGCAATGCAGTGAGTCCAGAGAGTGCACTGGCACCAATGGGGATGCAGTGCAGTGAGTCCAGAGAGTGCACTGGCACCACTGGGGATGCACTGCAGTGAGTCCAGAGAGTGCACTGGCACCACTGGGGATGCACTGCAGTGAGTCCAGAGAGTGCACTGGCACTACTGGGGATGCAGTGCAATGAATCCAGAGAGTGCACTGGCACCTTGGGGATGCAGTGCAGTGACTCCAGAGAGTGCACTGGCACCACTGGGGATGCAGGGCAGTGAGTCCAGAGAGTGCACTGGCACCACTGGGGATGCACTGCAGTGAGTCCAGAGAGTGCACTGGCACCACTGGGGATGCAGTGCAGTGAGTCCAGAGAGTGCACTGGCACCACTGGGGATGCAGTGCAGTGAATCCAGAGAGTGCACTGGCACCACTGGGGATGCACTGCAGTGACTCCAGAGAGTGCACTGGCACCACTGGGGATGCAGTGCAGTGAGTCCAGAGATAGCCCTGGCACCAATGGGGATGCAGTGCAGTGAGTCCAGAGAGTGCACTGGCACCACTGGGGATGCACTGCAGTGACTCCAGAGAGTGCACTGGCACCACTGGGGATGCACTGCAGTGACTCCAGAGAGTGCACTGGCACCACTGGGGATGCACTGCAGTGAGTCCAGAGAGTGCACTGCCACCACTGGGGATGCATTGCAGTGAGTCCAGAGAGTGCACTGGCACCAGTGGCGATGCAGTGCAGTGAGTCCAGAGAGTGCACTGGCACCACTGGGGATTCAGTGCAGTGAGTCCAGAGAGTGCACTGGCACCACTGAGGATGCAGTGCAGTGAGTCCAGAGAGTGCACTGGCACCACTGGGGATGCACTGCAGTGAATCCAGAGAGTGCACTGGTACCACTGGGGATGCAGTGCAGTGAGTCCAGAGAGTGCACTGGCACCACTGGTGATGCACTGCAGTGACTCCAGAGAGTGCACTGGCACCACTGGGGATGCAGTGCAGTGAGTACAGACAGGGCAGTGGCACCACTGGGGATGCACTGCAGTGAGTCCAGAGATTGCACTGGCACGACTGGGGATGCAGTGCAGTGAGTCCAGAGACTGCACTGGCACCATTGGGGATGCACTGCAGTGAGTCCAGAGACTGCACTGGCACCACTGGGGATGCACTGCAGTGACTCCAGAGAGTGCACTGGCACCACTGCGGATGCAGTGCAGTGAATCCAGAGAGTGCACTGGCACCACTGAGGATGCACTGCAGTGAGTCCAGAGAGAGCACTGGAACCACTGGGGATGCACTGCAGTGAGTCCAGAGAGTGCACTGGCACTACTGGGGATGCAGTGCAGTGACTCCAGAGAGTGCACTGGCACCACTGGGGATGCACTGCAGTGAGTCCAGAGAGTGCACTGGCACCACTGGGGATGGAGTGCAGTGAGTCCAGAGAGTTCACTGGCACCACTTGGGATGCAGTGCAGTGAGTCCACAGAGTGCACTGGCACCACTGGGGATGCACTGCAGTGAGTCCAGAGAGTGCATTGGCACCACAGGGGATGCAGTGCAGTGAGTCCAGAGAGTGCACTGGCAACACTAGGGATGCATTGCATTGAGTCCAGAGAGTGCACTGGCACCACTGGGGATGCACTGCAGTGAGTCCAGAGAGTGCACTGGCACTACTGGGGATGCAGTGCAATGAATCCAGAGAGTGCACTGGCACCACTGGGGATGCAGTGCAGTGAGTCCAGAGAGTACACTGGCACCAGTGGGGATGCAGTGCAGTGAATCCAGAGAGTGCACTGGCACCACTGGGGATGCAGTGCAGTGAATCCAGAGAGTGCACTGGCACCACTGGGGATGCACTGCAGTGACTCCAGAGAGTGCACTGGCACCACTGGGGATGCAGTGCAGTGAGTCCAGGGAGTGCACTGGCACCACTGGGGATGCAGTGCAGTGAGTCCAGAGATAGCCCTGGCACCAATGGGGATGCAGTGCAGTGAGTCCAGAGAGTGCACTGGCACCACTGGGGATGCACTGCAGTGACTCCAGAGAGTGCACTGGCACCACTGGGGATGCACTGCAGTGAGTCCAGAGAGTGCACTGGCACCAGTGGCGATGCAGTGCAGTGAGTCCAGAGAGTGCACTGGCACCACTGAAGATGCAGTGCAGTGAGTCCAGAGAGTGCACTGGCACCACTGAGGATGCAGTGCAGTGAGTCCAGAGAGTGCACTGGCACCACTGGGGATGCACTGCAGTGAATCCAGAGAGTGCACTGGTACCACTGGGGATGCAGTGCAGTGAGTCCAGAGAGTGCACTGGCACCACTGGTGATGCACTGCAGTGACTCCAGAGAGTGCACTGGCACCACTGGGGATGCAGTGCAGTGAGTACAGACAGGGCAGTGGCACCACTGGGGATGCACTGCAGTGAGTCCAGAGATTGCACTGGCACGACTGGGGATGCAGTGCAGTGAGTCCAGAGACTGCACTGGCACCACTGAAGATGCAGTGCAGTGAGTCCAGAGAGTGCACTGGCACCACTGCGGATGCAGTGCAGTGAATCCAGAGAGTGCACTGGCACCACTGAGGATGCACTGCAGTGAGTCCAGAGAGAGCACTGGCACCACTGGGGATGCACTGCAGTGAGTCCAGAGAGTGCACTGGCACTACTGGGGATGCAGTGCAGTGACTCCAGAGAGTGCACTGGCACCACTGGGGATGCACTGCAGTGAGTCCAGAGAGTGCACTGGCACCACTGGGGATGGAGTGCAGTGAGTCCAGAGAGTTCACTGGCACCACTTGGGATGCAGTGCAGTGAGTCCACAGAGTGCACTGGCACCACTGGGGATGCACTGCAGTGAGTCCAGAGAGTGCATTGGCACCACAGGGGATGCAGTGCAGTGAGTCCAGAGAGTGCACTGGCAACACTAGGGATGCATTGCATTGAGTCCAGAGAGTGCACTGGCACCACTGGGGATGCACTGCAGTGACTCCAGAGAGTGCACTGGCACTACTGGGGATGCAGTGCAATGAATCCAGAGAGTGCACTGGCACCACTGGGGATGCAGTGCAGTGAGTCCAGAGAGTACACTGGCACCAGTGGGGATGCAGTGCAGTGAATCCAGAGAGTGCACTGGCACCACTGGGGATGCAGTGCAGTGAGTCCAGAGAGTGCACTGGCACCACTGGGGATGCAGTGCAGTGAGTCCAGAGAATGCACTGGCAACACTGGGGATGCAGTGCAGTGAGTCCAGAGAGTGCACTGGCACCACTGGGGATGCAGTGCAGTGAGTCCAGAGAGTGCACTGGCACCACTGGGGATGCAGTGCAGTGAATCCAGAGAGTGCACTGGCACCACTGGGGATGCAGTGCAGTGAGTCCAGAGAGTGCACTGGCACCACTAGGGATGCACTGCAGTGACTCCAGAGAGTGCACTGGCACCACTGGGGATGCAGTGCAGTGAGTCCAGAGAGTGCACTGGCACCACTGGGGATGCAGTGCAGTGAGTCCAGAGACTGCACTGGCACCACTGGGGATGCAGTGCAGTGACTCCAGAGAATGCACTGGCACCACTGGGGATGCAGTGCAGTGAGTACAGAGAGTGCACTGGCACCTCTGGGGATGCACTGCAGTGAATCCAGAGAGTGCACTGGCACCTTGGGAATGCAGTGCATTGAGTCCAGAGAGTGCACTGGCACCACTGGGGATGCAGTGCAGTGAGTGCAGAGAGTGCACTGGCACCACTGGGAATGCACTGCAGTGACTCCAGAGAGTGCACTGGCACCACTGGGGATGCAGTGCAGTGACTCCAGAGAGTACACTGGCACCAAGGGAATGCAGCGCAGTGAGTCCATAGAGTGCACTGGCACCACTGGGGATGTACCCCAGTGAGTCCAGAGATTTCACTGGCACCACTGGGGATGCACTGCAGTGACTCCAGAGAGTGCACTGGCACCACTGAAGATGCAGTGCAGTGAGTCCAGAGAGTGCACTGGCACCACTGAGGATGCAGTGCAGTGAGTCCAGAGAGTGCACTGGCACCACTGGGGATGCAGTGCAGTGAGTGCAGAGAGTGCACTGGCACCACTGGGGATGCACTGCAGTGAGTCCAGAGAGTGCACTGGCACCACTGGGGATGCAGTGCAGTGAGTCCAGAGAGTGCACTGCCACCACTGGGGATGCAGTGCAGTGAGTCCAGAGAGTGCACTGGCACCAGTGGCGATGCACTGCAGTGAGTCCAGAGAGTGCACTGGAACCACTGGGGATGCACTGCAGTGAATCCAGAGAGTGCACTGGCACACTGGGGATGCAGTGCAGTGAGTCCAGAGAGTGCACTGGCACTCCTCGGATTGCACTGCAGTGACTCCAGAGAGTGCACTGGCACCACTGGGGATGCAGTGCAGTGAGTACAGACAGGGCAGTGGCACCACTGGGGATGCACTGCAGTGAGTCCAGAGAGTGCACTGGCACGACTGGGGATGCAGTGCACTGAGTCCAGAGACTGCACTGGCACCATTGGGGATGCACTGCAGTGAGTCCAGAGACTGCACTGGCACCACTGGGGATGCACTGCAGTGACTCCAGAGAGTACACTGGCACCAGTGGGGATGCAGTGCAGTGAATCCAGAGAGTGCACTGGCACCACTGGGGATGCAGTGCAGTGAATCCAGAGAGTGCACTGGCACCACTGGGGATGCACTGCAGTGACTCCAGAGAGTGCACTGGCACCACTGGGGATGCAGTGCAGTGAGTCCAGAGAGTGCACTGGCACCACTGGGGATGCAGTGCAGTGAGTCCAGAGATAGCCCTGGCACCAATGGGGATGCAGTGCAGTGAGTCCAGAGAGTGCACTGGCACCACTGGGGATGCACTGCAGTGACTCCAGAGAGTGCACTGGCACCACTGGGGATGCACTGCAGTGAGTCCAGAGAGTGCACTGGCACCAGTGGCGATGCAGTGCAGTGAGTCCAGAGAGTGCACTGGCACCACTGAAGATGCAGTGCAGTGAGTCCAGAGAGTGCACTGGCACCACTGAGGATGCAGTGCAGTGAGTCCAGAGAGTGCACTGGCACCACTGGGGATGCACTGCAGTGAATCCAGAGAGTGCACTGGTACCACTGGGGATGCAGTGCAGTGAGTCCAGAGAGTGCACTGGCACCACTGGTGATGCACTGCAGTGACTCCAGAGAGTGCACTGGCACCACTGGGGATGCAGTGCAGTGAGTACAGACAGGGCAGTGGCACCACTGGGGATGCACTGCAGTGAGTCCAGAGATTGCACTGGCACGACTGGGGATGCAGTGCAGTGAGTCCAGAGACTGCACTGGCACCATTGGGGATGCACTGCAGTGAGTCCAGAGACTGCACTGGCACCACTGGGGATGCACTGCAGTGACTCCAGAGAGTGCACTGGCACCACTGCGGATGCAGTGCAGTGAATCCAGAGAGTGCACTGGCACCACTGAGGATGCACTGCAGTGAGTCCAGAGAGAGCACTGGCACCACTGGGGATGCACTGCAGTGAGTCCAGAGAGTGCACTGGCACTACTGGGGATGCAGTGCAGTGACTCCAGAGAGTGCACTGGCACCACTGGGGATGCACTGCAGTGAGTCCAGAGAGTGCACTGGCACCACTGGGGATGGAGTGCAGTGAGTCCAGAGAGTTCACTGGCACCACTTGGGATGCAGTGCAGTGAGTCCACAGAGTGCACTGGCACCACTGGGGATGCACTGCAGTGAGTCCAGAGAGTGCATTGGCACCACAGGGGATGCAGTGCTGTGAGTCCAGAGAGTGCACTGGCAACACTAGGGATGCATTGCATTGAGTCCAGAGAGTGCACTGGCACCACTGGGGATGCACTGCAGTGAGTCCAGAGAGTGCACTGGCACTACCGGGGATGCAGTGCAATGAATCCAGAGAGTGCACTGGCACCACTGGGGATGCAGTGCAGTGAGTCCAGAGAGTACACTGGCACCAGTGGGGATGCAGTGCAGTGAATCCAGAGAGTGCACTGGCACCACTGGGGATGCAGTGCAGCGATTCCAGAGAGTGCACTGGCACCACTGGGGATGCAGTGCAGTGAGTCCAGAGATTGCACTGGCACGAATTGGTATGCACTGCAGTGAGTCCAGAGAGTGCACTGGCACCACTGGGGATGCAGTGCAGTGAATCCAGAGAGTGCACTGGCACCACTGGGGATGCAGTGCAGTGAGTCCAGAGAGTGCACTGGCACCACTAGGGATGCACTGCAGTGACTCCAGAGAGTGCACTGGCACCACTGGGGATGCAGTGCAGTGAGTCCAGAGAGTGCACTGGCACCACTGGGGATGCAGCGCAGTGAGTCCAGAGACTGCACTGGCACCACTGGGGATGCAGTGCAGTGACTCCAGAGAGTGCACTGGCACCACTGGGTATGCAGTGCAGTGAGTCCAGAGAGTGCACTGGCACCTCTGGGGATGCACTGCAGTGAATCCAGAGAGTGCACTGGCACCTTGGGAATGCAGTGCATTGAGTCCAGAGAGTGCACTGGCACCACTGGGGATGCAGTGCAGTGAGTGCAGAGAGTGCACTGGCACCACTGGGAATGCACTGCAGTGACTCCAGAGAGTGCACTGGCACCACTGGGGATGCAGTGCAGTGACTCCAGAGAGTACACTGGCACCAAGGGAATGCAGCGCAGTGAGTCCATAGAGTGCACTGGCACCACTGGGGATGTACCCCAGTGAGTCCAGAGATTTCACTGGCACCACTGGGGATGCACTGCAGTGACTCCAGAGAGTGCACTGGCACCACTGAAGATGCAGTGCAGTGAGTCCAGAGAGTGCACTGGCACCACTGAGGATGCAGTGCAGTGAGTCCAGAGAGTGCACTGGCACCACTGGGGATGCAGTGCAGTGAGTCCAGAGAGTGCACTGGCACCACTGGGGATGCACTGCAGTGAGTCCAGAGAGTGCACTGGCACCACTGGGGATGCAGTGCAGTGAGTCCAGAGAGTGCACTGCCACCACTGGGGATGCAGTGCAGTGAGTCCAGAGAGTGCACTGGCACCAGTGGCGATGCACTGCAGTGAGTCCAGAGAGTGCACTGGAACCACTGGGGATGCACTGCAGTGAATCCAGAGAGTGCACTGGCACACTGGGGATGCAGTGCAGTGAGTCCAGAGAGTGCACTGGCACTCCTCGTATTGCACTGCAGTGACTCCAGAGAGTGCACTGGCACGACTGGGGATGCAGTGCAGTGAGTCCAGAGACTGCACTGGCACCATTGGGGATGCACTGCAGTGAGTCCAGAGAGAGCACTGGCACCACTGGGGATGCACTGCAGTGAGTCCAGAGAGTGCACTGGCACTACTGGGGATGCAGCGCAGTGACTCCAGAGAGTGCACTGGCACCACTGGGGATGCACTGCAGTGAGTCCAGAGAGTGCACTGGCACCACTGGGGATGGAGTGCAGTGAGTCCAGAGAGTTCACTGGCACCACTTGGGATGCAGTGCAGTGAGTCCACAGAGTGCACTGGCACCACTGGGGATGCACTGCAGTGAGTCCAGAGAGTGCATTGGCACCACAGGGGATGCAGTGCTGTGAGTCCAGAGAGTGCACTGGCAACACTAGGGATGCATTGCATTGAGTCCAGAGAGTGCACTGGCACCACTGGGGATGCACTGCAGTGAGTCCAGAGAGTGCACTGGCACTACCGGGGATGCAGTGCAATGAATCCAGAGAGTGCACTGGCACCACTGGGGATGCAGTGCAGTGAGTCCAGAGAGTACACTGGCACCAGTGGGGATGCAGTGCAGTGAATCCAGAGAGTGCACTGGCACCACTGGGGATGCAGTGCAGTGAGTCCAGAGAGTGCACTGGCACCACTGGGGATGCAGTGCAGTGAGTCCAGAGATTGCACTGGCACGAATTGGTATGCACTGCAGTGAGTCCAGAGAGTGCACTGGCACCACTGGGGATGCAGTGCAGTGAATCCAGAGAGTGCACTGGCACCACTGGGGATGCAGTGCAGTGAGTCCAGAGAGTGCACTGGCACCACTAGGGATGCACTGCAGTGACTCCAGAGAGTGCACTGGCACCACTGGGGATGCAGTGCAGTGAGTCCAGAGAGTGCACTGGCACCACTGGGGATGCAGTGCAGTGAGTCCAGAGACTGCACTGGCACCACTGGGGATGCAGTGCAGTGACTCCAGAGAGTGCACTGGCACCACTGGGTATGCAGTGCAGTGAGTCCAGAGAGTGCACTGGCACCTCTGGGGATGCACTGCAGTGAATCCAGAGAGTGCACTGGCACCTTGGGAATGCAGTGCATTGAGTCCAGAGAGTGCACTGGCACCACTGGGGATGCAGTGCAGTGAGTGCAGAGAGTGCACTGGCACCACTGGGAATGCACTGCAGTGACTCCAGAGAGTGCACTGGCACCACTGGGGATGCAGTGCAGTGACTCCAGAGAGTACACTGGCACCAAGGGAATGCAGCGCAGTGAGTCCATAGAGTGCACTGGCACCACTGGGGATGTACCCCAGTGAGTCCAGAGATTTCACTGGCACCACTGGGGATGCACTGCAGTGACTCCAGAGAGTGCACTGGCACCACTGAAGATGCAGTGCAGTGAGTCCAGAGAGTGCACTGGCACCACTGAGGATGCAGTGCAGTGAGTCCAGAGAGTGCACTGGCACCACTGGGGATGCAGTGCAGTGAGTCCAGAGAGTGCACTGGCACCACTGGGGATGCACTGCAGTGAGTCCAGAGAGTGCACTGGCACCACTGGGGATGCAGTGCAGTGAGTCCAGAGAGTGCACTGCCACCACTGGGGATGCAGTGCAGTGAGTCCAGAGAGTGCACTGGCACGAGTGGCGATGCACTGCAGTGAGTCCAGAGAGTGCACTGGAACCACTGGGGATGCACTGCAGTGAATCCAGAGAGTGCACTGGCACACTGGGGATGCAGTGCAGTGAGTCCAGAGAGTGCACTGGCACTCCTCGGATTGCACTGCAGTGACTCCAGAGAGTGCACTGGCACCACTGGGGATGCAGTGCAGTGAGTACAGACAGGGCAGTGGCACCACCGGGGATGCACTGCAGTGAGTCCAGAGAGTGCACTGGCACGACTGGGGATGCAGTGCAGTGAGTCCAGAGACTGCACTGGCACCATTGGGGATGCACTGCAGTGAGTCCAGAAAGTGCACTGGCACCACTGGGGATGCACTGCAGTGACTCCAGAGAGTGCACTGGCACCACTGTGGATGCAGTGCAGTGAATCCAGAGAGTGCACTGGCACCACTGAGGATGCACTGCAGTGAGTCCAGAGAGTGCACTGGCACCACTGGGGATGCACTGCAGTGAGTCCAGAGAGTGCACTGGCACCACTGGGGATGCACTGCAGTGACTCCAGAGAGTGCTCTGGCACCACTTGGGATGCAGTGCAGTGAGTCCAGAGAGTGCACTGGCACGACTGGGGATGCACTGCAGTGAGTCCAGAGAGTGCACTGGCACCACTGGGGATGCACTGCTGTGAGTCCAGAGAGTGCACTGGCACTACTGGGGATGCAGTGCAATGAATCCAGAGAGTGCACTGGCACCACTGGGGATGCAGTGCAGTGAGTACAGAGAGTGCACTGGCACCACTGGGGATGCAGTGCAGTGAATCCAGAGAGTGCACTGGCACCACTGGGCATGCAGTACAGTGAGTCCAGAGAGTGCACTGGCACCACTGGGGATGCAGTGCAGTGAATCCAGAGAGTGCACTGGCACCACTGGGGATGCACTGCAGTGAGTCCAGAGAGTGCACTGGCGCCACTGGGGATGCAGTGCAGTGAGTCCAGAGAGTGCAATGGCACCAGTGGGGATGCAGTGCAGTGAATCCAGAGAGTGCACTGGCACCACTGGGGATGCACTGCAGTGAGTCCAGAGAATGCACTGGCAACACTGGGGATGCAGTGCAGTGAGTCCAGAGAGTGAACTGCCATCAGTGGGGATGCAGTGCAGTGAGTCCAGAGACTGCACTGGCACCACTGGGGATGCAGTGCAGTGACTCCAGAGAGTGCACTGGCACCACTGGCTATGCAGTGCAGTGAGTCCAGAGAGTGCACTGGCACCTCTGGGGATGCACTGCAGTGAATCCAGAGAGTGCACTGGCACCTTGGGGATGCAGTGCAGTGAGTCCATAGAGTGCACTGGCACCACTGGGGATGCACTGCAGTGAGTCCAGAGAGTGCACTGGCACCACTGGGGATGCACTGCAGTGAGTCCAGAGAGAGCACTGGCACCACTGGGGATGCACTGCAGTGAGTCCAGAGATTGCACTGGCACGAATTGGTATGCACTGCAGTGAGTCCAGAGACTGCACTGGCACCACTGGGGATGCAGTGCATTGAGTCCAGAGAGTACACTGGCACCACTGGGGATGCAGCGCAGTGAGTCCAGAGAGTGCACTGGCACCACTGGGGATGCAGTGCAGTGACTCCAGAGAGTGCACTGGCACCACTGGGGATGCACTGCAGTGACTCCAGAGAGTGCACTGGCACCACTGGGGATGCAGTGCAGTGAGTCCAGAGAGTGCACTGGCACCTTGGGGATGCAGTGCAGTGACTCCAGAGAGTGCACTGGCACCACTGGGGATGCAGGGCAGTGAATCCAGAGAGTGCACTGGCACCACTGGGGATGCACTGCAGTGACTCCAGAGAGTGCACTGGCACCACTGGGGATGCAGTGCAGTGAGTCCAGAGAGTGCACTGGCACCACTGGGGATGCAGTGCAGTGAGTCCAGAGAGTGCACTGGCACCACTGGGGATGCACTGCAGTGAGTCCAGAGAGTGCACTGGCACCACTGGGGATGCAGTGCAGTGAGTCCAGAGATTGCACTGGCACGAATTGGTATGCACTGCAGTGAGTCCAGAGACTGCACTGGCACCACTGGGGATGCAGTGCATTGAGTCCAGAGAGTGCACTGGCACCACTGGGGATGCACTGCAGTGAGTCCATAGAGTGCACTGGCACCACTGGGGATGCACTGCAGTGACTCCAGAGAGTGCACTGGCACCACTGGTGATGCAGTGCAGTGAGTTCAGAGAGTGCACTGGCAACACTAGGGATGCATTGCATTGAGTCCAGAGAGTGCACTGGCACCACTGGGGATGCACTGCAGTGAGTCCACAGAGTGCACTGGCACCACTGGGGATGCAGTGCAGTGAGTCCAGAGAGTGCACTGGCACCACTGGGGATGCAGTGCAGTGAGTACAGAGAGTGCACTGGCACCACTGGGGATGCAGTGCAGTGAATCCAGAGAGTGCACTGGCACCACTGGGCATGCAGTGCAGTGAGTCCAGAGACTGCACTGGCACCACTGGGGATGCACTGCAGTGAATCCAGAGAGTGCACTGGCACCACTGGGGATGCACTGCAGTGAGTCCAGAGAGTGCACTGGCACCACTGGGGATGCACTGCAGTGAGTCCAGAGAGTGCACTGGCACCAGTGGGGATGCAGTGCAGTGAATCCAGAGAGTGCACTGGCACCAGTGGGGATGCAGTGCAGTGAGTCCAGAGAGTGCACTGGCACCACTGGGGATGCACTGCAGTGAGTCCAGAGAATGCACTGGCAACACTGGGGATGCAGTGCAGTGAGTCCAGAGAGTGCACTGGCACCACTGGGGATGCAGTGCAGTGAGTCCAGAGAGTGCACTGGCACCACTGGGGATGCAGTGCAGTGAATCCAGAGAGTGCACTGGCACCACTGGGGATGCAGTGCAGTGAGTCCAGAGAGTGCACTGGCACCACTAGGGATGCACTGCAGTGACTCCAGAGAGTGCACTGGCACCACTGGGGATGCACTGCAGTGAGTCCACAGAGTGCACTGGCACCACTGGGGATGCAGTGCAGTGAGTCCAGAGACTGCACTGGCACCACTGGGGATGCAGTGCAGTGACTCCAGAGAGTGCACTGGCACCACTGGCTATGCAGTGCAGTGAGTCCAGAGAGTGCACTGGCACCTCTGGGGATGCACTGCAGTGAATCCAGAGAGTGCACTGGCACCTTGGGGATGCAGTGCATTGAGTCCAGAGAGTGCACTGGCACCACTGGGGATGCAGTGCAGTGACTCCAGAGAGTGCACTGGCACCACTGGCAATGCACTGCAGTGAGTCCAGAGAGTGCACTGGCACCAGTGGGGATGCAGTGCATTGAGTCCAGAGAGTACACTGGCACCAAGGGAATGCAGCGCAGTGAGTCCATAGAGTGCACTGGCACCACTGGGGCTGTACCCCAGTGAGTCCAGAGATTTCACTGGCACCACTGGGGATGCACTGCAGTGACTCCAGAGAGTGCACTGGCACCACTGAAGATGCAGTGCAGTGAGTCCAGAGAGTGCACTGGCACCACTGAGGATGCAGTGCAGTGAGTCCAGAGAGTGCACTGGCACCACTGGGGATGCAGTGCAGTGAGTGCAGAGAGTGCACTGGCACCACTGGGGATGCACTGCAGTGAGTCCAGAGAGTGCACTGGCACCACTGGGGATGCAGTGCAGTGAGTCCATACAGTGCACTGGCACCACTGGCGATGCACTGCAGTGAGTCCAGAGATTGCACTGGTACCACTGGCGATGCAGTGCAGTGAGTCCAGAGAGTGCACTGGCACCACAGGGGATGCAGTGCAGTGAGTCCATAGAGTGCACTGGCACCACTGGGGATGCACTGCAGTGAGTCCAGAGAGGGCACTGGCACCACTGCGGATGCACTGCAGTGAGTCCAGAGATTGCACTGGCACGAATTGGTATGCACTGCAGTGAGTCCAGAGACTGCACTGGCACCACTGGGGATGCAGTGCATTGAGTCCAGAGAGTACACTGGCACCACTGGGGATGCAGCGCAGTGAGTCCATAGAGTGCACTGGCACTCCTCGGATTGCACTGCAGTGACTCCAGAGAGTGCACTGGCACCACTGGGGATGCAGTGCAGTGAGTACAGACAGGGCAGTGGCACCACTGGGGATGCACTGCAGTGAGTCCAGAGAGTGCACTGGCACGACTGGGGATGCAGTGCAGTGAGTCCAGAGACTGCACTGGCACCATTGGGGATGCACTGCAGTGAGTCCAGAGACTGCACTGGCACCACTGGGGATGCACTGCAGTGACTCCAGAGAGTGCACTGGCACCACTGTGGATGCAGTGCAGTGAATCCAGAGAGTGCATTGGCACCACTGAGGATGCACTGCAGTGAGTCCAGAGAGTGCACTGGCACCACTGGGGATGCACTGCAGTGAGTCCAGAGAGTGCACTGGCACCACTGGGGATGCACTGCAGTGACTCCAGAGAGTGCTCTGGCACCACTGGGGATGCAGTGCAGTTAGTCCAGAGAGTTCACTGGCACCACTTGGGATGCAGTGCAGTGAGTCCACAGAGTGCACTGGCACCACTGGGGATGCACTGCAGTGAGTCCAGAGAGTGCACTGGCACCACTGGGGATGCACTGCTGTGAGTCCAGAGAGCGCACTGGCACTACTGGGGATGCAGTGCAATGAATCCAGAGAGTGCACTGGCACCACTGGGGATGCAGTGCAGTGAGTACAGAGAGTGCACTGGCACCACTGGGGATGCAGTGCAGTGAATCCAGAGAGTGCACTGGCACCACTGGGCATGCAGTACAGTGAGTCCAGAGAGTGCACTGGCACCACTGGGGATGCAGTGCAGTGAATCCAGAGAGTGCACTGGCACCACTGGGGATGCACTGCAGTGAGTCCAGAGAGTGCACTGGCACCACTGGGGATGCAGTGCAGTGAGTCCAGAGAGTGCAATGGCACCAGTGGGGATGCAGTGCAGTGAATCCAGAGAGTGCACTGGCACCACTGGGGATGCACTGCAGTGAGTCCAGAGAATGCACTGGCAACACTGGGGATGCAGTGCAGTGAGTCCAGAGAGTGAACTGGCACCACTGGGGATGCAGTGCAGTGAGTCCAGAGACTGCACTGGCACCACTGGGGATGCAGTGCAGTGACTCCAGAGAGTGCACTGGCACCACTGGCTATGCAGTGCAGTGAGTCCAGAGAGTGCACTGGCACCTCTGGGGATGCACTGCAGTGAATCCAGAGAGTGCACTGGCACCTTGGGGATGCAGTGCAGTGAGTCCATAGAGTGCACTGGCACCACTGGGGATGCACTGCAGTGAGTCCAGAGAGTGCACTGGCACCACTGGGGATGCACTGCAGTGAGTCCAGAGAGAGCACTGGCACCACTGGGGATGCACTGCAGTGAGTCCAGAGATTGCACTGGCACGAATTGGTATGCACTGCAGTGAGTCCAGAGACTGCACTGGCACCACTGGGGATGCAGTGCATTGAGTCCAGAGAGTACACTGGCACCACTGGGGATGCAGCGCAGTGAGTCCAGAGAGTGCACTGGCACCACTGGGGATGCAGTGCAGTGAGTCCAGAGAGTGCACTGGCACCACTGGGGATGCAGTGCAGTGAGTCCAGAGATTGCACTGGCACGAATTGGTATGCACTGCAGTGAGTCCAGAGACTGCACTGGCACCACTGGGGATGCAGTGCATTGAGTCCAGAGAGTACACTGGCACCACTGGGGATGCAGCGCAGTGAGTCCAGAGAGTGCACTGGCACGACTGGGGATGCAGTGCAGTGAGTCCAGAGAGTGCACTGGCACGACTGGGGATGCAGTGCAGTGAGTCCAGAGACTGCACTGGCACCATTGGGGATGCACTGCAGTGAGTCCAGAGACTGCACTGGCACCACTGGGGATGCACTGCAGTGACTCCAGAGAGTGCACTGGCACCACTGTGGATGCAGTGCAGTGAATCCAGAGAGTGCACTGGCACCACTGAGGATGCACTGCAGTGAGTCCAGAGAGTGCACTGGCACCACTGGGGATGCACTGCAGTGAGTCCAGAGAGTGCACTGGCACCACTGGGGATGCACTGCAGTGACTCCAGAGAGTGCTCTGGCACCACTGGGGATGCAGTGCAGTGACTCCAGAGAGTGCACTGGCACCACTGGGGATGCAGTGCAGTGAGTCCAGAGAGTGCACTGGCACCTTGGGGATGCAGTGCAGTGACTCCAGAGAGTGCACTGGCACCACTGGGGATGCAGGGCAGTGAATCCAGAGAGTGCACTGGCACCACTGGGGATGCACTGCAGTGACTCCAGAGAGTGCACTGGCACCACTGGGGATGCAGTGCAGTGAGTCCAGAGAGTGCACTGTCACCACTGGGGATGCAGTGCAGTGAGTCCAGAGAGTGCACTGGCACCACTGGGGATGCACTGCAGTGAGTCCAGAGAGTGCACTGGCACCACTGGGGATGCAGTGCAGTGAGTCCAGAGATTGCACTGGCACGAATTGGTATGCACTGCAGTGAGTCCAGAGACTGCACTGGCACCACTGGGGATGCAGTGCATTGAGTCCAGAGAGTACACTGGCACCACTGGGGATGCACTGCAGTGAGTCCATAGAGTGCACTGGCACCACTGGGGATGCACTGCAGTGACTCCAGAGAGTGCACTGGCACCACTGGTGATGCAGTGCAGTGAGTTCAGAGAGTGCACTGGCAACACTAGGGATGCATTGCATTGAGTCCAGAGAGTGCACTGGCACCACTGGGGATGCACTGCAGTGAGTCCAGAGAGGGCACTGGCACTACTGGGGATGCAGTGCAGTGAGTCCAGAGAGTGCACTGGCACCACTGGGGATGCAGTGCAGTGAGTACAGAGAGTGCACTGGCACCACTGGGGATGCAGTGCAGTGAATCCAGAGAGTGCACTGGCACCACTGGGCATGCAGTACAGTGAGTCCAGAGACTGCACTGGCACCACTGGGGATGCACTGCAGTGAATCCAGAGAGTGCACTGGCACCACTGGGGATGCACTGCAGTGAGTCCAGAGAGTGCACTGGCACCACTGGGGATGCAGTGCAGTGAGTCCAGAGAGTGCACTGGCACCAGTGGGGATGCAGTGCAGTGAATCCAGAGAGTGCACTGGCACCAGTGGGGATGCAGTGCAGTGAGTCCAGAGAGTGCACTGGCACCACTGGGGATGCACTGCAGTGAGTCCAGAGAATGCACTGGCAACACTGGGGATGCAGTGCAGTGAGTCCAGAGAGTGCACTGGCACCACTGGGGATGCAGTGCAGTGAGTCCAGAGAGTGCACTGGCACCAGTGGGGATGCAGTGCAGTGAATCCAGAGAGTGCACTGGCACCACTGGGGATGCAGTGCAGTGAGTCCAGAGAGTGCACTGGCACCACTAGGGATGCACTGCAGTGAGTCCAGAGAGTGCACTGGCACCACTGGGGATGCACTGCAGTGAGTCCACAGAGTGCACTGGCACCACTGGGGATGCAGTGCAGTGAGTCCAGAGACTGCACTGGCACCACTGGGGATGCAGTGCAGTGACTCCAGAGAGTGCACTGGCACCACTGGCTATGCAGTGCAGTGAGTCCAGAGAGTGCACTGGCACCTCTGGGGATGCACTGCAGTGAATCCAGAGAGTGCACTGGCACCTTGGGGATGCAGTGCATTGAGTCCAGAGAGTGCACTGGCACCACTGGGGATGCAGTGCAGTGACTCCAGAGAGTGCACTGGCACCACTGGCAATGCACTGCAGTGAGTCCAGAGAGTGCACTGGCACCAGTGGGGATGCAGTGCATTGAGTCCAGAGAGTACACTGGCACCAAGGGAATGCAGCGCAGTGAGTCCATAGAGTGCACTGGCACCACTGGGGATGTACCCCAGTGAGTCCAGAGATTTCACTGGCACCACTGGGGATGCACTGCAGTGACTCCAGAGAGTGCACTGGCACCACTGAAGATGCAGTGCAGTGAGTCCAGAGAGTGCACTGGCACCACTGAGGATGCAGTGCAGTGAGTCCAGAGAGTGCACTGGCACCACAGGGGATGCAGTGCAGTGAGTCCATAGAGTGCACTGGCACCACTGGGGATGCACTGCAGTGAGTCCAGAGAGGGCACTGGCACCACTGCGGATGCACTGCAGTGAGTCCAGAGATTGCACTGGCACGAATTGGTATGCACTGCAGTGAGACCAGAGACTGCACTGGCACCACTGGGGATGCAGTGCATTGAGTCCAGAGAGTACACTGGCACCACTGGGGATGCAGCGCAGTGAGTCCATAGAGTGCACTGGCACCACTGGGGATGCAGTGCAGTGACTCCAGAGAGTGCACTGGCACCACTGGGGATGCACTGCAGTGACTCCAGAGAGTGCACTGGCACCACTGGTGATGCAGTGCAGTGAGTCCAGAGAGTGCACTGGCACCTTGGGGATGCAGTGCAGTGACTCCAGAGAGTGCACTGGCACCACTGGGGATGCAGGGCAGTGAATCCAGAGAGTGCACTGGCACCACTGGGGATGCACTGCAGTGACTCCAGAGAGTGCACTGGCACCACTGGGGATGCAGTGCAGTGAGTCCAGAGAGTGCACTGGCACCAATGGGGATGCAGTGCAGTGAGTCCAGAGAGTGCACTGGCACCACTGGGGATGCAGTGCAGTGAGTCCAGAGAGTGCACTGGCACCACTGGGGATGCACTGCAGTGAGTCCAGAGATTGCACTGGTACCACTGGCGATGCAGTGCAGTGAGTCCAGAGAGTGCACTGGCACCACAGGGGATGCAGTGCAGTGAGCCCATAGAGTGCACTGGCACCACTGGGGATGCAATGCAGTGAGTCCAGAGAGTGCACTGGCACCACTGGGGATGCACTGCAGTGAGTCCAGAGATTGCACTGGCACGAATTGGTATGCATGCAGTGAGTCCAGAGAGTGCACTGGCACCACTGGGGATGCAGTGCATTGAGTCCATAGAGTGCACTGGCACCACTGGGGATGCACTGCAGTGAGTCCATAGAGTGCACTGGCACCACTGGGGATGCAGTGCAGTGAGTCCAGAGAGTGCACTGGCACCTTGGGGATGCAGTGCAGTGACTCCAGAGAGTGCACTGGCACCACTGGGGATGCAGGGCAGTGAGTCCAGAGAGTGCACTGGCACCACTGGGGATGCACTGCAGTGAGTCCAGAGAGTGCACTGGCACCACTGGGGATGCAGTGCAGTGAATCCAGAGAGTGCACTGGCACCACTGGGGATGCACTGCAGTGACTCCAGAGAGTGCACTGGCACCACTGGGGATGCAGTGCAGTGAGTCCAGAGATAGCCCTGGCACCAATGGGGCTGCAGTGCAGTGAGTCCAGAGAGTGCACTGGCACCACTGGGGATGCACTGCAGTGAGTCCAGAGAGTGCACTGGCACCACTGGGGATGCAGTGCAGTGAGTCCAGAGAGTGCACTGGCACCACTGGGGATGCACTGCAGTGACTCCAGAGAGTGCACTGGCACCACTGGGGATGCAGTGCAGTGAGTCCAGAGATAGCCCTGGCACCAATGGGGATGCAGTGCAGTGAGTCCAGAGAGTGCACTGGCACCACTGGGGATGCACTGCAGTGAGTCCAGAGAGTGCACTGGCACCACTGGGGATGCAGTGCAGTGACTCCAGAGAGTGCACTGGCACCACTGGTGATGCAGTGCAGTGAGTCCAGAGAGTGCACTGGCACCTTGGGGATGCAGTGCAGTGACTCCAGAGAGTGCACTGGCACCACTGGGGATGCAGGGCAGTGAATCCAGAGAGTGCACTGGCACCACTGGGGATGCACTGCAGTGACTCCAGAGAGTGCACTGGCACCACTGGGGATGCAGTGTAGTGAGTCCAGAGAGTGCACTGGCACCAATGGGGATGCAGTGCAGTGAGTCCAGAGAGTGCACTGGCACCACTGGGGATGCAGTGCAGTGAGTCCAGAGAGTGCACTGGCACCACTGGGGATGCACTGCAGTGAGTCCAGAGAGTGCACTGTCACCACTGGGGATGCAGTGCAGTGAGTCCAGAGAGTACACTGGCACCACTGGGGATGCACTGCAGTGACTCCAGAGAGTGCACTGGCACCACTGGGGATGCAGTGCACTGAGTCCACAGAGTGCACTGTCACCACTCTGGATGCAGAGCAGTGACTCCAGAGAGTGTACTGGCACCACTGGGGATGCAGTGCAGTGAGTCCAGAGAGTGCACTGGCACCACTGGCGATGCACTGCAGTGAGTCCAGAGAGTGCACTGGCACCACTGGGGATGCAGTGCAGTGACTCCAGAGAGTGCACTGGCACCACTGGGGATGCACTGCACTGAGTCCAGAGAGTGCACTGACACCACCTGGGGTGCCGTGTAGTGAGTCCAGAGAGTGCACTGTCACCACTGGGGATGCAGTGCAGTGAGTCCAGAGAGTGCACTGGCACCAGTGGGGATGCAGTGCAGTGAATCCAGAGAGTGCACTGGCAACATTAGGGATGCACTGCAGTGAGTCCAGAGAGTGCACTGGCACTCCTCGGAATGCACTGCATTGAGTCCAGAGAGTGCACAGGCACCATTGGGGATGCAGTGCAGTGAGTCCAGAGAGTTCACTGGCACCACTGGGGATGCACTGCAGTGACTCCAGAGAGTGCACTGGCACCACTGGCGATGCACTGCAGTGAGTCCAGAGAGTGCTCTGTCACCACTGGGGATGCAGCGCAGTGACTCCAGAAGGTGCACTGGCACCACTGGGGATGCAGTGCAGTGAGTCCAGAGAGTGCACTGGCACCACTGGGGATGCACTGCAGTGACTCCAGAGAGTGCACTGGCACCACTGGGGATGCAGTGCACTGAGTCCACAGAGTGCACTGTCACCACTCTGGATGCAGAGCAGTGACTCCAGAGAGTGTACTGGCACCACTGGGGATGCAGTGCAGTGAGTCCAGAGAGTGCACTGGCACCACTGGCGATGCACTGCAGTGAGTCCAGAGAGTGCACTGGCACCACTGGGGATGCAGTGCAGTGACTCCAGAGAGTGCACTGGCACCACTGGGGATGCACTGCACTGAGTCCAGAGAGTGCACTGACACCACCTGGGGTGCCGTGTAGTGAGTCCAGAGAGTGCACTGTCACCACTGGGGATGCAGTGCAGTGAGTCCAGAGAGTGCACTGGCACCAGTGGGGATGCAGTGCAGTGAATCCAGAGAGTGCACTGGCAACATTAGGGATGCACTGCAGTGAGTCCAGAGAGTGCACTGGCACTCCTCGGAATGCACTGCATTGAGTCCAGAGAGTGCACAGGCACCATTGGGAATGCAGTGCAGTGAGTCCAGAGAGTTCACTGGCACCACTGGGGATGCACTGCAGTGACTCCAGAGAGTGCACTGGCACCACTGGCGATGCACTGCAGTGAGTCCAGAGAGTGCTCTGTCACCACTGGGGATGCACTGCAGTGAGTGCAGAGAGTGCACTGGCGCCACTGGGGATGCACTGCAGTGAGTCCAGAGAGTGCACTGGCACCACTGGGGATGCAGTGCAGTGAGTCCAGAGAGTGACTGGCACCACTGGGGATGCAGTGCAGTGAATCCAGAGAGTGCACTGGCACCACTGGGGATGCACTGCAGTGAGTCCAGAGAGTGCACTGGCACCACTGGGGATGCAGTGCAGTGAGTCCAGAGACTGCACTGGCACCTTGGGGATGCAGTGCAGTGAGTCCAGAGAGTGCACTGGCACCACTGGGGATGCACTGCAGTGAGTCCAGAGAGTGCACTGGCACCACTGCGGATGCAGTGCAGTGAGTCCAGAGAGTGCACTTGCACCACTGGGGATGCAGTGCAGTGAATCCAGAGAGTGCACTGGCACCTTGGGAATGCAGTGCATTGAGTCCAGAGAGTTCACAGGCACCATTTGGGATGCAGCGCAGTGAGTCCAGAGAGTGCACTGGCACCACTGGGGATGCAGTGCAGTGAGTCCAGAGAGTGCACTCGCACCACTGGGGATGCAGTGCAGTGAGTCCAGAGAGTGCACTGGCAACACTAGGGATGCATTGCAGTGAGTCCAGAGAGTGCACTGGCACTCCTCGGAATGCACTGCATTGAGTCCAGAGAGTTCACAGGCACCATTTGGG
The DNA here is from genome assembly GCF_964211835.1 of Anser anser. Lineage (NCBI taxonomy): Eukaryota > Metazoa > Chordata > Aves > Anseriformes > Anatidae > Anser > Anser anser. Next base: position 275,407 of record NC_139731.1, read on the forward strand.
ATGCAGCGCAGTGAGTCCAGAGAGTGCACTGGCACCACTGGGGATGCAGTGCAGTGAGTCCAGAGAGTGCACTGGCACTCCTCGGATTGCACTGCACTGAGTCCAGAGAGTGCACAGGCACCATTGGGGATGCAGTGCAGTGACTCCAGAGAGTGCACTGGCACCACTGGGGATGCACTGCAGTGGGTCCAGAGAGTGCACTGGCACTCCTCGGAATGCACTGCATTGAGTCCAGAGAGTGCACTGGCACCATTGGGGATGCAGTGCAGTGAGTCCAGAGAGTTCACTGGCACCACTGGGGATGCACTGCAGTGAGTCCAGAGAGTGCACTGGCACCACTGGGGATGCACTGCAGTGAGTCCAGAGAGTGCTCTGTCACCACTGGGGATGCAGCGCAGTGACTCCAGAGACTGCACTGGCACCACTGCGGATGCAGTGCAGTGAGTCCAGAGAGTGCACTGGCACCACTGGGGATGCAGCGCAGTGAGTGCAGAGAGTGCACTGGCGCCACTGGGGATGCACTGCAGTGAGTCCAGAGAGTGCACTGGCACCACTGGGGATGCAGTGCAGTGAGTCCAGAGAATGACTGGCACCACTGGGGATGCAGTGCAGTGAATCCAGAGAGTGCACTGGCACCACTGGGGATGCACTGCAGTGAGTCCAGAGAGTGCACTGGCACCACTGGGGATGCAGTGCAGTGAGTCCAGAGAGTGCACTGGCACCTTGGGGATGCAGTGCAGTGAGTCCACAGAGTGCACTGGCACCACTGGGGATGCACTGCAGTGAGTCCAGAGAGTGCACTGGAACCACTGGGGATGCAGTGCAGTGAGTCCAGAGAGTGCACTTGCACCACTGGGGATGCAGTGCAGTGAATCCAGAGAGTGCACTGGCACCTTGGGAATGCAGTGCAGTGAGTCCAGAGAGTGCACTGGCAACACTAGGGATGCATTGCAGTGAGTCCAGAGAGTGCACTGGCACTCCTCGGAATGCACTGCATTGAGTCCAGAGAGTTCACAGGCACCATTGGAGATGCAGTGCAGTGAGGCTAGAGAGTGCACTGGCACCACTGGGGATGCTGTGCAGTGAGTCCAGAGAGTGCACTGGCACCACTGGCGATGCACTGCAGTGAGTCCAGAGAGTGCTCTGTCACCACTGGGAACGCAGCGCAGTGAGTCCAGAGAGTGCACTGGCACCACTGGGGATGCACTGCAGTGAGTCCAGAGAGTGCACTGGCACCACTGGGGATGCAGTGCATTGAATCCAGAGAGTGCACTGGCACCACTGGGGATGCAGCGCAGTGAGTGCAGAGAGTGCACTGCCACCACTGGAGATGCAGAGCAGTGAGTCCAGAGAGTGCACTGGCACCACTGGGGATGCAGTGCAGTGAGTCCAGAGAGTGCAGTGGCACCACTGGGGATGCAGTGTAGTGAGTCCGCAGAGTGCACTGGCACCACTGGGGATGCAGTGCAGTGAGTCCAGAGAGTGCACTGGCACCACTGGGGATGCACTGCAGTGAGTCCAGAGAGTGCACTGGCACCACTGGGGATGCAGTGCAGTGAGTCCAGAGAGTGCACTGGCATCACAGGAGATGCAGTGCAGTGAATCCAGAGAGTGCACTGGCAACATTAGGGATGCATTGCATTGAGTCCAGAGAGTGCACTGGCACCACTGGGGATGCACTGCAGTGAGTCCAGAGACTGCACTGGCACCACTGGGGATGCACTGCATTGAGTCCAGAGAGTGCACTGGCACCACTGGGGATGCAGTGCAGTGACTCCAGAGAGTGCTCTGTCACCACTGGGGATGCACTGCAGTGAGTCCAGAGAGTGCACTGGCACCACTGGGGATGCAGTGCAGTGAGTCCAGAGAGTGCACTGGCACCACTGGGGATGCACTGCAGTGAGTCCAGAGAATGCACTGGCACCACTGGGGATGCAGTGCAGTGAGTCCAGAGAGTGCACTGGCACCACTGGGGATGCAGTGCAGTGAGTCCAGAGAGTGCACTGGCACCACTGGGGATGCAGTGCATTGAATCCAGAGAGTGCACTGGCACCACTGGGGATGCAGTGCAGTGAGTCCAGAGAGTGCACAGGCACCACTGGGGATGCACTGCAGTGAGTCCAGAGAGTGCACTGGCACCTTGGGGATGCAGTGCAGTGAGTCCAGAGAGTGCACAGGCACCTTGGGGATGCAGTGCAGTGAGTCCAGAGAGTGCACTGGCACCACTGGGGATGCAGTGCATTGAGTCCAGAGAGTACACTGGCACCAAGGGAATGCAGCGCAGTGAGTCCATAGAGTGCACTGGCACCACTGGGGATGTATCCCGGTGAGTCCAGAGATTTCACTGTCACCACAGGGGATGCAGTGCAGTGACTCCAGAGACTGCACTGGAACCACTGAAGATGCAGTGCAGTGAGTCCAGAGAGTGCACTGGCACCACTGCGGATGCAGTGCAGTGAGTCCAGGGAGTGCACTGGCACCACTGGGGATGCAGTGCAGTGAGTCCAGAGAGTGCACTGGCACCACTGGCGATGCACTGCAGTGAGTCCAGAGAGTGCACTGGCACCACTGGGGATGCACTGCAGTGAGTCCAGAGAGTGCACTGGCACCACTGGGGATGCACTGCAGTGAGTCCAGAGAGTGCACTGGCACCACAGGGGATGCAGTGCACTGAGCCCATAGATTGCACTGGCACCACTGGGGATGCAGTGCAGTGAGTCCAGAGAGTGCACTGGCACCACTCGGGATGCACTGCAGTGAGTCCAGAGAGTGCACTGGCACCAGTGGCAATGCACTGCACTGAGTCCAGAGAGTGCACTGGAACCACTGGGGATGCACTGCAGTGAGTCCAGAGAGTGCACAGGCACCACTGGGGATGCAGTGCAGTGAGTCCAGAGAGGGCACTGGCACCACTGGGGATGCACTGCAGTGAGTCCAGAAATTGCACTGGCACGAATTCGTATGCACTACAGTGAGTCCAGAGACTGCACTGGCACCACTGGGGATGCACTGCAGTGAGTCAAGAGAGTACACTGGCACCACTGGGGATGCAGCACAGTGAGTCCATAGAGTGCACTGGCACCACTGGGGATGCACTGCAGTGAGTCCAGAAAGTGCACTGGCACCACTGGGGATGCAGTGCAGTGAGTCCAGAGAGTGCACTGGCACCTTGGGGATGCAGTGCAGTGAGTCCAGAGAGTGCACTGGCACCACTGGGGATGCACTGCAGTGAGTCCAGAGAGTGCACTGGCACCACTGGGGATGCAGTGCAGTGAGTCCAGAGAGTGCACTGGCACCACTGGGGATGCACTGCAGTGAGTCCATAGAGTGCACTGGCACCTCAGGGGATGCAGTGCAGTGAGCCCATAGAGTGCACTGGCACCACTGGGGATGCAGTGCAGTGAGTCCAGAGAGTGCACAGGCACCACTGGGGATGCAGTGCAGTGAGTCCATAGAGTGCACTGGCACCACTGGGGATGCAGTGCAGTGAGTCCAGAGAGTGCACTGCCACCACTGGGGATGCATTGCAGTGAGTCCAGAGAGTGCACTGGCACCAGTGGCGATGCACTGCAGTGAGTCCAGAGAGTGCACTGGAACCACTGGGGATGCACTGCAGTGACTCCAGAGAGTGCACTGGCACACTGGGGATGCAGTGCACTGAGTCCAGAGAGTGCACTGGCACCACTGGGGATGCAGTGCAGTGAGTCCAGAGATTGTACTGGCACGACTGGGGATGCACTGCAGTGAGTCCAGAGATTGTACTGGCACGACTGGGGATGCAGTGCAGTGAGTCCAGAGACTGCACTGGCACCACTGGGGATGCACTGCAGTGAGTCCAGAGACTGCACTGGCACCACTGGGGATGCACTGCAGTGAGTCCAGAGAGTGCACTGGCACCACTGGGGATGCAGTGCAGTGAGTCCAGAGAGTGCACTGGCACACTGGGGATGCAGTGCAGTGAGTCCAGAGAGTGCACTGGCACCACTGGGGATGCACTGCAGTGAGTCCAGAGATTGTACTGGCACGACTGGGGATGCAGTGCAGTGAGTCCAGAGACTGCACTGGCACCACTGGGGATGCACTGCAGTGAGTCCAGAGAGTGCACTGGCACCACTGGGGATGCAGTGCAGTGACTCCAGAGAGTGCACTGGCACCACTGGGGATGCACTGCAGTGAGTCCAGAGAGTGCACTGGCACCACTGGGGATGCAGTGCAGTGAGTCCAGAGAGTTCACTGGCACCACTTGGGATGCAGTGCAGTGAGTCCACAGAGTGCACTGGCACCAATGCGGATGCACTGCAGTGAGTCCAGAGAGTGCATTGGCACTACAGGGGATGCAGTGCAATGAGTCCAGAGAGTGCACTGGCAACACTAGGGATGCATTGCATTGAGTCCAGAGAGTGCACTGGCACTACTGGGGATGCAGTGCAATGAATCCAGAGAGTGCACTGGCACCACTGGGGATGCAGTGCAGTGAGTCCAGAGAGTGCACTGGCACCACTGGGGATGCAGTGCAGTGAATCCAGAGAGTGCACTGGCACCACTGGGCATGCAGTACAGTGAGTCCAGAGAGTGCACTGGCACCACTGGGGATGCAGTGCAGTGAATCCAGAGAGTGCACTGGCACCACTGGGGATGCACTGCAGTGAGTCCAGAGAGTGCACTGGCACCACTGGGGATGCAGTGCAGTGAGTCCAGAGAGTGCACTGGCACCACTGGGGATGCACTGCAGTGAGTCCAGAGAATGCACTGGCACCACTGGGGATGCAGTGCAGTGAGTCCAGAGAGTGCACTGGCACCACTGGGGATGCACTGCAGTGAGTCCAGAGAGTGCACTGGCACCACTGGGGATGCAGTGCATTGAATCCAGAGAGTGCACTGGCACCACTGGGGATGCAGTGCAGTGAGTCCAGAGAGTGCACTGGCACCACTGGGCATGCAGTACAGTGAGTCCAGAGAGTGCACTGGCACCACTGGGGATGCAGTGCAGTGAATCCAGAGAGTGCACAGGCACCACTGGGGATGCACTGCAGTGAGTCCAGAGAGTGCACTGGCACCACTGGGGATGCACTGCAGTGAGTCCAGAGAATGCACTGGCACCACTGGGGATGCAGTGCAGTGAGTCCAGAGAGTGCACTGGCACCACTGGGGATGCAGGGCAGTGAGTCCAGAGAGTGCACTGGCACCACTGGGGATGCAGTGCATTGAATCCAGAGAGTGCACTGGCACCACTGGGGATGCAGTGCAGTGAGTCCAGAGAGTGCACTGGCACCTTGGGGATGCAGTGCAGTGAGTCCAGAGAGTGCACTGGCACCACTGGGGATGCAGTGCATTGAGTCCAGAGAGTACACTGGCACCAAGGGAATGCAGCGCAGTGAGTCCATAGAGTGCACTGGCACCACTGGGGATGTACCCCGGTGAGTCCAGAGATTTCACTGGCACCACTGGGGATGCACTGCAGTGACTCCAGAGACTGCACTGGAACCACTGAAGATGCAGTGCAGTGAGTCCAGAGAGTGCACTGGCACCACTGCGGATGCAGTGCAGTGAGTCTAGAGAGTGCACTGGCACACCTGGGGATGCAGTGCAGTGAGTCCAGAGAGTGCACTGGCACCACTGGCGATGCACTGCAGTGAGTCCAGAGAGTGCACTGGCTCCACTGGGGATGCAGTGCAGTGACTCCAGAGAGTGCACTGGCACCACTGGGGATGCAGTGCAGTGAGTCCAGAGAGTGCACTGGCACCACTGGCGATGCACTGCAGTGAGTCCAGAGAGTGCACTGGCACCACAGGGGATGCAGTGCAGTGAGCCCATAGATTGCACTGGCACCACTGGGGATGCAGTGCAGTGAGTCCAGAGAGTGCACTGGCACCACTGGCGATGCACTGCAGTGAGTCCAGAGAGTGCACTGGCACCAGTGGCGATGCACTGCACTGAGTCCAGAGAGTGCACTGGAACCACTGGGGATGCACTGCAGTGAATCCAGAGAGTGCAGTGGCACCACTGGGGATGCACTGCAGTGAGTCCAGAGAGTGCACTGGCACCACTGGTGATGCACTGCATTGAGTCCAGAGAGGGCACTGGCACCACTGGGGATGCAGTGCAGTGAGTCCAGAAATTGCACTGGCACCTTGGGGATGCACTGCAGTGAGTCCAGAGACTGCACTGGCACCACTGGGGATGCAGTGCAGTGAGTCCAGAGAGTGCACTGGCACCACTGGGGATGCACTGCAGTGAGTCCAGAGAGTGCACTGGCACCACTGGGGATGCACTGCAGTGAGTCCAGAGAGTGCACTGGTACCACTGGCGATGCACTGCAGTGAGTCCAGAGTGTGCACTGGCACCACAGGGGATGCAGTGCAGTGAGCCCATAGATTGCACTGGCACCACTGGGGATGCAGTGCAGTGAGTCCAGAGAGTGCACTGGCACCACTGGGGATGCAGTGCAGTGAGTGCATAGAGTGCACTGGCACCACTGGGGATGCAGTGCAGTGAGTCCAGAGAGTGCACTGGCACCACTGGCGATGCACTGCAGTGAGTCCAGAGAGTGCACTGGCACCAGTGGCGATGCACTGCACTGAGTCCAGAGAGTGCACTGGAACCACTGGGGATGCACTGCAGTGAATCCAGAGAGTGCACTGGTACCACTGGCGATGCACTGCAGTGAGTCCAGAGAGTGCACTGGCACCACAGGGGATGCAGTGCAGTGAGCCCATGGATTGCACTGGCACCACTGGGGATGCAGTGCAGTGAGTCCAGAGAGTGCACTGGCACCACTGGGGATGCAGTGCAGTGAGTGCATACAGTGCACTGGCACCACTGGGGATGCAGTGCAGTGAGTCCAGAGAGTGCACTGGCACCACTGGCGATGCACTGCAGTGAGTCCAGAGAGTGCACTGGCACCAGTGGCGATGCACTGCACTGAGTCCAGAGAGTGCACTGGAACCACTGGGGATGCACTGCAGTGAATCCAGAGAGTGCACTGGCACCACTGGGGATGCACTGCAGTGAGTCCAGAGAGTGCACTGGCACCACTGGGGATGCAGTGCAGTGAGTCCAGAGAGGGCACTGGCTCCACTGGGGATGCACTGCAGTGAGTCCAGAAATTGCACTGGCACGAATTCGTATGCACTGCAGTGAGTCCAGAGATTGCACTGGCACCACTGGGGATGCACTGCAGTGAGTCAAGAGAGTAAACTGGCACCACTGGGGATGCAGCACAGTGAGTCCATAGAGTGCACTGGCACCACTGGGGTTGCACTGCAGTGAGTCCAGAAAGTGCACTGGCACCACTGGGGATGCAGTGCAGTGAGTCCAGAGAGTGCACTGGCACCACTGGTGATGCAATGCAGTGAGTCCAGAGAGTGCACTGGCACCTTGGGGATGCAGTGCAGTGAGTCCAGAGAGTGCACTGGCACCACTGGGGATGCACTGCAGTGAGTCCAGAGAGTGCACTGGCACCAGTGGCGATGCACTGCACTGAGTCCAGAGAGTGCACTGGAACCACTGGGGATGCACTGCAGTGAATCCAGAGAGTGCACTGGCACCACTGGGGATGCACTGCAGTGAGTCCATAGAGTGCACTGGCACCACTGGGGATGCAGTGCAGTGAGTCCAGAGAGTGCACTGGCTCCACTGGGGATGCAGTGCAGTGAGTCCAGAAATTGCACTGGCACGAATTCGTATGCACTGCAGTGAGTCCAGAGATTGCACTGGCACCACTGGGGATGCACTGCAGTGAGTCAAGAGAGTAAACTGGCACCACTGGGGATGCAGCACAGTGAGTCCATAGAGTGCACTGGCACCACTGGGGATGCACTGCAGTGAGTCCAGAAAGTGCACTGGCACCACTGGGGATGCAGTGCAGTGAGTCCAGAGAGTGCACTGGCACCACTGGTGATGCAGTTCAGTGAGTCCAGAGAGTGCACTGGCACCTTGGGGATGCAGTGCAGTGAGTCCAGAGAGTGCACTGGCACCACTGGGGATGCACTGCAGTGAGTCCAGAGAGTGCACTGGCACCACTGGGGATGCACTGCAGTGAGTCCAGAGAGTGCACTGGCACCACTGGGGATGCAGTGCAGTGAATCCAGAGAGTGCACTGGCACCACTGGGGATGCACTGCAGTGAGTCCATAGAGTGCAATTGCACCTCAGGGGATGCAGTGCAGTGAGCCCATAGAGTGCACTGGCAACAGTAGGGATGCATTGCATTGAGTCCAGAGAGTGCACAGGCACCACTGGGGATGCAGTGCAGTGAGTCCAGAGAGTGCACTGGCACCACTGGGGATGCAGTGCAGTGAGTCCAGAGAGTGCACTGCCACCACTGGGGATGCATTGCAGTGAGTCCAGAGAGTGCACTGGCACCAGTGGCGATGCACTGCAGTGAGTCCAGAGAGTGCACTGGAACCACTGGGGATGCACTGCAGTGAATCCAGAGAGTGCACTGGCACACTGGTGATGCAGTGCAGTGAGTCCAGAGAGTGCACTGGCACCACTGGTGATGCACTGCAGTGACTCCAGAGAGTGCACTGGCACCACTGGGGATGCAGTGCAGTGAATCCAGAGAGTGCACTGGCACCACTGGGGATGCACTGCAGTGAGTCCAGAGAGTGCACTGGCACCACTGGGGATGCACTGCAGTGAGTCCATAGAGTGCACTGGCACCACTGGGGATGCAGTGCAGTGAGTCCAGAGAGTGCAGTGGCACCACAGGGGATGCAGTGCAGTGAGCCCATAGATTGCACTGGCACCACTGGGGATGCAGTGCAGTGAGTCCAGAGACTGCACTGGCACCACTGGGGATGCACTGCAGTGAGTGCATAGAGTGCACTGGCACCACTGGGGATGCAGTGCAGTGAGTCCAGAGAGTGCACTGGCACCACTGGCGATGCACTGCAGTGACTCCAGAGAGTGCACTGGCACCACTGGAGATGCACTGCACTGAGTCCAGAGAGTGCACTGGAACCACTGGGGATGCACTGCAGTGAATCCAGAGAGTGCACTGGTACCACTGGCCATGCACTGCAGTGAGTCCAGAGAGTGCACTGGCACCACAGGGGATGCAGTGCAGTGAGTCCAGAGAGTGCACTGGCACCACTGGTGATGCAGTGCAGTGAGTCCAGAGAGTGCACTGGCACCTTGGGGATGCAGTGCAGTGAGTCCAGAGAGTGCACTGGCACCACTGGGGATGCAGTGCAGTGAGTCCAGAGAGAGCACTGGCACCACTGGGGATGCACTGCAGTGAGTCCAGAGAGTGCACTGGCACCACTGGGGATGCAGTGCAGTGAATCCAGAGAGTGCACTGGCACCACTGGGGATGCACTGCAGTGAGTCCATAGAGTGCAATGGCACCTCAGGGGATGCAGTGCAGTGAGCCCATAGAGTGCACTGGCACCACAGGGGATGCAGTGCAGTGAGTCCAGAGAGTGCACAGGCACCACTGGGGATGCAGTGCAGTGAGTCCAGAGAGTGCACTGGCACCACTGGGGATGCAGTGCAGTGAGTCCAGAGAGTGCACTGGCTCCACTGGGGATGCACTGCAGTGAGTCCAGAAATTGCACTGGCACGAATTCGTATGCACTGCAGTGAGTCCAGAGATTGCACTGGCACCACTGGGGATGCACTGCAGTGAGTCAAGAGAGTAAACTGGCACCACTGGGGATGCAGCACAGTGAGTCCATAGAGTGCACTGGCACCACTGGGGATGCACTGCAGTGAGTCCAGAAAGTGCACTGGCACCACTGGGGATGCAGTGCAGTGAGTCCAGAGAGTGCACTGGCACCACTGGTGATGCAGTTCAGTGAGTCCAGAGAGTGCACTGGCACCTTGGGGATGCAGTGCAGTGAGTCCAGAGAGTGCACTGGCACCACTGGGGATGCACTGCAGTGAGTCCAGAGAGTGCACTGGCACCACTGGGGATGCACTGCAGTGAGTCCAGAGAGTGCACTGGCACCACTGGGGATGCAGTGCAGTGAATCCAGAGAGTGCACTGGCACCACTGGGGATGCACTGCAGTGAGTCCATAGAGTGCAATTGCACCTCAGGGGATGCAGTGCAGTGAGCCCATAGAGTGCACTGGCAACAGTAGGGATGCATTGCATTGAGTCCAGAGAGTGCACAGGCACCACTGGGGATGCAGTGCAGTGAGTCCAGAGAGTGCACTGGCACCACTGGGGATGCAGTGCAGTGAGTCCAGAGAGTGCACTGCCACCACTGGGGATGCATTGCAGTGAGTCCAGAGAGTGCACTGGCACCAGTGGCGATGCACTGCAGTGAGTCCAGAGAGTGCACTGGAACCACTGGGGATGCACTGCAGTGAATCCAGAGAGTGCACTGGCACACTGGTGATGCAGTGCAGTGAGTCCAGAGAGTGCACTGGCACCACTGGTGATGCACTGCAGTGACTCCAGAGAGTGCACTGGCACCACTGGGGATGCAGTGCAGTGAATCCAGAGAGTGCACTGGCACCACTGGGGATGCACTGCAGTGAGTCCAGAGAGTGCACTGGCACCACTGGGGATGCAGTGCAGTGAGTCCAGAGAGTGCAGTGGCACCACAGGGGATGCAGTGCAGTGAGCCCATAGATTGCACTGGCACCACTGGGGATGCAGTGCAGTGAGTCCAGAGACTGCACTGGCACCACTGGGGATGCACTGCAGTGAGTGCATAGAGTGCACTGGCACCACTGGGGATGCAGTGCAGTGAGTCCAGAGAGTGCACTGGCACCACTGGCGATGCACTGCAGTGAGTCCAGAGAGTGCACTGGCACCACTGGAGATGCACTGCACTGAGTCCAGAGAGTGCACTGGAACCACTGGGGATGCACTGCAGTGAGTCCAGAGAGTGCACTGGCAGCACTGGGGATGCAGTGCAGTGAGTCCAGAGAGTGCACTGGCACCACAGGGGATGCAGTGCAGTGAGTCCAGAGAGTGCACTGGCACCACTGGTGATGCAGTGCAGTGAGTCCAGAGAGTGCACTGGCACCTTGGGGATGCAGTGCAGTGAGTCCAGAGAGTGCACTGGCACCACTGGGGATGCAGTGCAGTGAGTCCAGAGAGTGCACTGGCACCACTGGGGATGCACTGCAGTGAGTCCAGAGAGTGCACTGGCACCACTGGGGATGCAGTGCAGTGAATCCAGAGAGTGCACTGGCACCACTGGGGATGCACTGCAGTGAGTCCATAGAGTGCAATGGCACCTCAGGGGATGCAGTGCAGTGAGCCCATAGAGTGCACTGGCACCACAGGGGATGCAGTGCAGTGAGTCCAGAGAGTGCACAGGCACCACTGGGGATGCAGTGCAGTGAGTCCATAGAGTGCACTGGCACCACTGGGGATGCACTGCAGTGAGTCCAGAGAGTGCACTGCCACCACTGGGGATGCATTGCAGTGAGTCCAGAGAGTGCACTGGCACCAGTGGCGATGCACTGCAGTGAGTCCAGAGAGTGCACTGGAACCACTGGGGATGCACTGCAGTGAATCCAGAGAGTGCACTGGCACACTGGTGATGCAGTGCAGTGAGTCCAGAGAGTGCACTGGCACCACTGGTGATGCACTGCAGTGACTCCAGAGAGTGCACTGGCACCACTGGGGATGCAGTGCAGTGAGTCCAAAGATTGCACTGGCACCACTGGGGATGCACTGCAGTGAGTCCAGAGACTGCACTGGCACCACTGGGGATGCACTGCAGTGACTCCAGAGAGTGCACTGGCACCACTGGGGATGCAGTGCAGTGAATCCAGAGAGTGCACTGGCACCACTGGGGATGCACTGCAGTGAGTCCAGAGAGTGCACTGGCACCACTGGGGATGCACTGCAGTGAGTCCAGAGAGTGCACTGGCACCACAGGGGATGCAGTGCAGTGAGCCCATAGATTGCACTGGCACCACTGGGGATGCAGTGCAGTGAGTCCAGAGAGTGCACTGGCACCACTGGGGATGCAGTGCAGTGAGTCCAGAGAGTGCACTGGCACCACTGGCGATGCACTGCAGTGAGTCCAGAGAGTGCACTGGCACCAGTGGCGATGCACTGCACTGAGTCCAGAGAGTGCACTGGAACCACTGGGGATGCACTGCAGTGAATCCAGAGAGTGCACTGGTACCACTGGCGATGCACTGCAGTGAGTCCAGAGAGTGCACTGGCACCACAGGGGATGCAGTGCAGTGAGCCCATGGATTGCACTGGCACCACTGGGGATGCAGTGCAGTGAGTCCAGAGATTGCACTGGCACCACTGGGGATGCACTGCAGTGAGTCAAGAGAGTAAACTGGCACCACTGGGGATGCAGCACAGTGAGTCCATAGAGTGCACTGGCACCACTGGGGATGCACTGCAGTGAGTCCAGAAAGTGCACTGGCACCACTGGGGATGCAGTGCAGTTTGTCCAGAGAGTGCACTGGCACCACTGGTGATGCAGTGCAGTGAGTCCAGAGAGTGCACTGGCACCTTGGGGATGCAGTGCAGTGAGTCCAGAGAGTGCACTAGCACCACTGGGGATGCAGTGCAGTGAGTCCAGAGAGTGCACTGGCACCACTGGGGATGCACTGCAGTGAGTCCATAGAGTGGAATGGCACCTCAGGGGATGCAGTGCAGTGAGCCCATAGAGTGCACTGGCACCACTGGGGATGCAGTGCAGTGAGTCCAGAGAGTGCACAGGCACCAGTGGGGATGCAGTGCAGTGAGTCCAGAGAGTGCACTGGCACCACTGGGGATGCACTGCAGTGAGTCCATAGAGTGGAATGGCACCTCAGGGGATGCAGTGCAGTGAGCCCATAGAGTGCACTGGCACCACTGGGGATGCAGTGCAGTGAGTCCAGAGAGTGCACAGGCACCACTGGGGATGCAGTGCAGTGAGTCCAGAGATTGCACTGGCACGACTGGGGATGCAGTGCAGTGAGTCCAGAGACTGCACTGGCACCATTGGGGATGCACTGCAGTGAGTCCAGAGACTGCACTGGCACCACTGGGGATGCACTGCAGTGAGTCCAGAGAGTGCACTGGCACCACTGCGGATGCAGTGCAGTGAATCCAGAGAGTGCACTGGCATCACTGAGGATGCACTGCAGTGAGTCCAGAGAGTGCACTGGCACCACTGGGGATGCACTGCAGTGAGTCCAGAGAGTGCACTGGCACCACTGGGGATGCAGTGCAGTGACTCCAGAGAGTGCACTGGCACCGCTGGGGATGCACTGCAGTGAGTCCAGAGAGTGCACTGGCACCACTGGGGATGCAGTGCAGTGAGTCCAGAGAGTGCACAGGCACCACTGGGGATGCAGTGCAGTGAGTCCACAGAGTGCACTGGCACCACTGTGGATGCACTGCAGTGAATCCAGAGAGTGCACTGGCATCACTGAGGATGCACTGCAGTGAGTCCAGAGAGTGCACTGGCACCACTGGGGATGCACTGCAGTGAGTCCAGAGAGTGCACTGGCACCACTGGGGATGCAGTGCAGTGACTCCAGAGAGTGCACTGGCACCGCTGGGGATGCACTGCAGTGAGTCCAGAGAGTGCACTGGCACCACTGGGCATGCAGTACAGTGAGTCCAGAGAGTGCACTGGCACCACTGGGGATGCACTGCAGTGAGTCCAGAGAGTGCACTGGCACCACTGGGGATGCACTGCAGTGAGTCCAGAGAGTGCACTGGCACCACTGGGGATGCACTGCAGTGAGTCCAGAGAGTGCACTGGCACCACTGGGGATGCCGTGCAGTGAGTCCAGAGAGTGCACTGGCACCACTGGGGATGCAGTGCAGTGAGTCCAGAGAGTGCACTGTCACCACTCTGGATGCAGAGCAGTGAGTCCAGAGAGTGCACTGGCACCACTGGGGATGCAGTGCAGTGAGTCCAGAGAGTGCACTGGGAGCACTGGGGATGCACTGCATTGAGTCCAGAGAGTGCACTGGCACCACTGGGGATGCACTGCAGTAAGTCCAGAGACTGCACTGGCACCACTGGGGATGCACTGCAGTGACTCCAGAGAGTACACTGGCACCACTGGGGATGCAGCGCAGTGACTCCAGAGAGTGCACTGGCACCACTGTGGATGCAGTGCAGTGAGTCCAGAGAGTGCACTGGCACCACTGGGGATGCACTGCAGTGACTCCAGAGAGTGCACTGGCACCACTGGAGATGCAGTGCAGTGAGTCCAGAGAGTGCACTGGCACCACTGGGGATGCACTGCAGTGAGTCCAGAGAGTGCACTGGCACCAATGGGGATGCACTGCAGTGAGTCCAGAGAGTGCACTGGCACCTTGGGGATGCACTGCAGTGAGTCCAGAGAGTGCACTGGCACCACTGGGGATGCACTGCAGTGAGTCCAGAGAGTGCACTGCCACCACTGGGGATGCATTGCAGTGAGTCCAGAGAGTGCACTGGCACCACTAGGGATGCAGTGCAGTGAGTCCAGAGAGTGCACTTGCACCACTGGGGATGCAGTGCAGTGAATCCAGAGAGTGCACTGGCACCTTGGGAATGCAGTGCAGTGAGTCCAGAGAGTGCACTGGCACCACTGGCGATGCAGTGCAGTGAGTCCAGAGAGTGCACTGGCACCACTAGGGCTGCACTGCAGTGAGTCCAGAGAGTGCACAGGCACCATTGGGGATGCAGTGCAGTGAGTCCAGAGAGTGCACTGGCTCCTTGGGAATGCAGTGCAGTGAGTCCAGAGAGTGCACTGGCACCACTGGGGATGCAGTGCAGTGAGTCCAGAGAGTGCACTGGCACCACTGGGGATGCACTGCAGTGAGTCCAGAGAGTGCACTGGCACCTTGGGGATGCAGTGCAGTGAGTCCAGAGAGTGCACTGGCACCACTGGGGATGCACTGCAGTGACTCCAGAGAGTGCACTGCCACCACTGGGGATGCATTGCAGTGAGTCCAGAGAGTGCACTGGCACCACTGGGGATGCAGTGCAGTGAGTCCAGAGAGTGTACTTGCACCACTGGGGATGCAGTGCAGTGAATCCAGAGAGTGCACTGGCACGTTGGGAATGCAGTGCAGTGAGTCCAGAGAGTGCACTGGCACCACTGGGGATGCAGTGCAGTGAGTCCAGAGAGTGCACTGGCACTCCTCGGAATGCACTGCATTGAGTCCAGAGAGTGCACAGGCACCATTGGGGATGCAGTGCAGTGAGTCCAGAGAGTGCACTGGCTCCTTGGGAATGCAGTGCAGTGAGTCCAGAGAGTGCACTGGCACCACTGGGGATGCAGTGCAGTGAGTCCAGAGAGTGCACTGGCACCACTGGGTATGCAGTGCATTGAGTCCAGAGAGTACACTGGCACCAAGGGAATGCAGCGCAGTGAGTCCATAGAGTGCACTGGCACCACTGGGGATGTACCCCGGTGAGTCCAGAGATTTCACTGGCACCACTGGGGATGCACTACAGTGACTCCAGAGACTGCACTGGCACCACTGAAGATGCAGTGCAGTGAGTCCAGAGAGTGCACTGGCACCACTGCGGATGCAGTGCAGTGAGTCCAGAGAGTGCACAGGCACCACTGGGGATGCAGTGCAGTGAGTCCAGAGAGTGCACTGGCACTACTGGCGATGCACTGCAGTGAGTCCAGAGAGTGCACTGGCACCACTGGGGATGCACTGCAGTGAGTCCAGAGAGTGCACTGGTACCACTGGCGATGCACTGCAGTGAGTCCAGAGAGTGCACTGGCACTGCAGGGGATGCAGTGCAGTGAGCCCATAGAGTGCACTGGCACCACTGGGGATGCAGTGCAGTGAGTCCAGAGAGTGCACTGGCACCACTGGCGATGCACTGCAGTGAGTACAGAGAGTGTACTGGCACAACTGGGGATGCACTGCAGTGAGTCCAGAGAGTGCACTGGCACCACTGGGGATGCAGTGCAGTGAGTCCAGAGAGGGCACTGGCACCACTGGGGATGCACTGCAGTGAGTCCAGAAATTGCACTGGCACGAATTCGTATGCACTGCAGTGAGTCCAGAGAGTGCACTGGCACCACTGGGGATGCACTGCAGTGAGTCTAGAGAGTGCACTGGCACCACTGGGGATGCAGCGCAGTGAGTCCATAGAGTGCACTGGCACCACTGGGGATGCACTGCAGTGAGTCCAGAAAGTGCACTGGCACCACTGGGGATGCAGTGCAGTGACTCCAGAGAGTGCACTGGCACCACTGGTGATGCCGTGCAGTGAGTCCAGAGAGTGCACTGGCACCACTGGGGATGCAGTGCAGTGACTCCAGAGAGTGCACTGGCACCACTGGGGATGCAGGGCAGTGAGTCCAGAGAGTGCACTGGCACCACTGGGGATGCACTGCAGTGAGTCCAGAGAGTGCAATGGCACCTCAGGGGATGCAGTGCAGTGAGCCCATAGAGTGCACTGGCACCACTGGAGATGCAGTGCAGTGAGTCCAGAGAGTGCACAGGCACCACTGGGGATGCAGTGCAGTGAGTCCAGAGAGTGCACTGGCACCTTGGGGATGCAGTGCAGTGAGTCCAGAGAGTGCACTGGCACCACTGGGGATGCAGGGCAGTGAGTCCAGAGAGTGCACTGGCACCACTGGGGATGCACTGCAGTGAGTCCAGGGAGTGCACTGCCACCACTGTGGATGCATTGCAGTGAGTCCAGAGAGTGCACTGGCACACTGGGGATGCAGTGCAGTGAGTCCAGAGAGTGCACTGGCACCACTGGTGATGCACTGCAGTGACTCCAGAGAGTGCACTGGCACCACTGGGGATGCAGTGCAGTGAGTCCAGAGAGGGCAGTGGCACCACTGGGGATGCACTGCAGTGAGTCCAGAGATTGCACTGGCACGACTGGGGATGCACTGTAGTGACTCCAGAGACTGCACTGGCACCATTGGGGATGCACTGCAGTGAGTCCAGAGACTGCACTGGCACCACTGGGGATGCACTGCAGTGACTCCAGGGAGTGCACTGGCACCACTGCGGATGCAGTGCAGTGAATCCAGAGAGTGCACTGGCACCACTGGGGATGCAGTGCAGTGAGTCCAGAGAGTGCACTGGCACCACTGGGGATGCAGTGCAGTGACTCCAGAGAGTGCACTGGCACCACTGGGGATGCACTGCAGTGAGTCCAGAGAGTGCACTGGCACCACTGGGGATGCAGTGCAGTGAGTCCAGAGAGTTCACTGGCACCACTGGGGATGCAGTGCAGTGAGTCCACAGAGTGCACTGGCACCACTGCGGATGCACTGCAGTGAGTCCAGAGAGTGCACTGGCACCACAGGGGATGCAGTGCAGTGAGTCCAGAGAGTGCACTGGCAACACTAGGGATGCATTGCATTGAGTCCAGAGAGTGCACTGGCACCACTGGCGATGCACTGCAGTGAGTCCAGAGAGTGCACTGGCACTACTGGGGATGCAGTGCAATGAATCCAGAGAGTGCACTGGCACCACTGGGGATGCAGTGCAGTGAGTCCAGAGAGTGCACTGGCACCACTGGGGATGCAGTGCAGTGAATCCAGAGAGTGCACTTGGACCACTGGGCATGCAGTACAGTGAGTCCAGAGAGTGCACTGGCACCACTGGGGATGCAGTGCAGTGAATCCAGAGAGTGCACTGGCACCACTGGGGATGCACTGCAGTGAGTCCAGAGAGTGCACTGGCACCACTGGGGATGCAGTGCAGTGAGTCCAGAGAGTGCACTGGCACCAGTGGGGATGCAGTGCAGTGAATCCAGAGAGTGCACTGGCACCACTGGGGATGCACTGCAGTGAGTCCAGAGAGTGCACTGGCACCACTAGGGATGCACTGCAGAGAGTCCAGAGAATGCACTGGCAACACTGGGGATGCAGTGCAGTGAGTCCAGAGAGTGCACTGGCACCACTGGGGATGCAGTGCAGTGAGTCCAGAGAGTGCACTGGCACCACTGGGGATGCAGTGCATTGAATCCAGAGAGTGCACTGGCACCACTGGGGATGCACTGCAGTGACTCCAGAGAGTGCACTGGCACCACTGGGGATGCAGTGCAGTGAGTCCAGAGAGTGCACAGGCACCTTGGGGATGCAGTGCAGTGACTCCAGAGAGTGCACTGGCACCACTGGGGATGCAGTGCATTGAGTCCAGAGAGTACACTGGCACCAAGGGAATGCAGCGCAGTGAGTCCATAGAGTGCACTGGCACCACTGGGGATGTACCCCGGTGAGTCCAGAGATTTCACTGGCACCACTGGGGATGCACTGCAGTGACTCCAGAGACTGCACTGGCACCACTGGGGATGCAGTGCAGTGAGTCCAGAGAGTGCACTGGCACCACTGCGGATGCAGTGCAGTGAGTCCAGAGAGTGCACTGGCACCACTGGGGATGCAGTGCAGTGAGTCCAGAGAGTGCACTGGCACCACTGGGGATGCACTGCAGTGAGTCCAGAGAGTGCACTGGTACCACTGGCGATGCAGTGCAGTGAGTCCAGAGAGTGCACTGGCACCACAGGGGATGCAGTGCAGTGAGCCCATAGAGTGCACTGGCACCACTGGGGATGCAGTGCAGTGAGTCCAGAGAGTGCACTGGCACCACTGGGGATGCAGTGCAGTGAGTCCAGAGAGTGCACTGGCACCACTGGCGATGCACTGCAGTGAGTCCAGAGAGTGCACTGGCACCACTGGGGATGCACTGCACTGAGTCCAGAGAGTGCACTGGAACCACTGGGGATGCACTGCAGTGAATCCAGAGAGTGCACTGGCACCTTGGGAATGCAGTGCAGTGAGTCCAGAGAGTGCACTGGCACCACTGGGGATGCAGTGCAGTGAGTCCAGAGAGTGCACTGGCACCACTGGGGATGCAGTGCATTGAGTCCAGAGAGTACACTGCCACCAAGGGAATGCAGCGCAGTGAGTCCATAGAGTGCACTGGCACCACATGGGATGTACCCCAGTGAGTCCAGAGATTTCACTGGCACCACTGGGGATGCACTGCAGTGACTCCAGAGAGTGCACTGGCACCACTGGGGATGCAGTGCATTGAATCCAGAGAGTGCACTGGCACCACTGGGGATGCACTGCAGTGAGTCCAGAGATTTCACTGGCACCACTGCGGATGCACTGCAGTGAGTCCAGAGAGTGCACTGGCACCACAGCGAATGCAGTGCAGTGAGTCCAGAGAGTGCACTGGCACCACTGGCGATGCACTGCAGTGAGTCCAGAGAGTGCACTGGCACCACTGGGGATGCAGTGCAGTGACTCCAGAGAGTGCACTGGCACCACTGGGAATGCAGTGCAGTCAGTACACAGAGTGCACTGGCACCACAGGGGATGCAGTGCAGTGAGTCCAGAGAGTGCACTGGCAACAGTAGGGATGCATTGCATTGAGTCCGGAGAGTGCACTGGCACCACTAGGGATGCAGTGCAGTGAGTCCAGAGAGTGCACTGGCACCACTGGGGATGCAGTGTAGTGAATCCAGAGAGTGCACTGGCACCACTGGGGATGCAGTGCAGTGAGTCCAGAGAGTGCACTGGCACCACTGCGGATGCAGTGCAGTGAGTCCAGAGAGTGCACTGGCACCACTGGGGATGCAGTGCAGTGAGTCCAGAGAGTGCACTGGCACCACTGGGGATGCAGTGCAGTGACTCCAGAGAGTGCACTGGCACCACTGGGAATGCAGTGCAGTGAGTACACAGAGTGCACTGGCACCACAGGGGATGCAGTGCTGTGAGTCCAGAGAGTGCACTGGCACCACTGGGGATGCACTGCAGTGACTCCAGAGAGTGCACTGGCACCACTAGGGATGCAGTGCAGTGAGTCCAGAGAGTGCACTGGCACCACTGGGGATGCAGTGTAGTGAATCCAGAGAGTGCACTGGCACCACTGGGGATGCAGTGCAGTGAGTCCAGAGAGTGCACTGGCACCCCTGGGGATGCAGTGCAGTGAGTCCATAGAGTGCACTGGCAACACCGGGGATGCAGTGCAGTGAGTCCAGAGAGTGCACTGGCACCACTGGGGATGCAGTGCAGTGAGTCCAGAGAGTGCACTGGCACCACTGGGGATGCAGTGCATTGAATGCAGAGAATGCACTGGCACCACTGGGGATGCAGTGCAGTGAGTCCAGAGAGTGCACTGGCACCACTGGGGATGCACTGCAGTGAGTGCAGAGAGTGCACTGCCACCACTGGGGATGCAGTGCAGTGAGTCCAGAGAGTGCACTGGCAGCACTGGGGATGCAGTGCAGTGAGTCCAGAGAGTGCACTGGCACCACTGGGGATGCAGTGCAGTGAGTCCAGAGAGTGCACTGTCACCACTGGGGATGCAGTGCAGTGAGTCCACAGAGTGCACTGGCACCACTGGGAATGCAGTGCAGTGAGTACACGGAGTGCACTGGCACCACAGGGGATGCAGTGCAGTGAGTCCAGAGAGTGCACTGGCACCACTGGGGATGCAGTGCAGTGAGTCCAGAGAGTGCACTGGCACCACTGGGGATGCACTGCAGTGACTCCAGAGAGTGCACTGGCACCACTGGATATGCAGTGCAGTGAGTCCAGAGAGTGCACTGGCACCACTGGGGATGCACTGCAGTGACTCCAGAGAGTGCACTGGCACCACTGGGGATGCAGTGCAGTGAGTCCAGAGAGGGCAGTGGCACCATTGGGGATGCAGTGCAGTGAGTCCAGAGATTGCACTGGCACCACTGGGGATGCAGCGCAGTGAGTCCAGAGACTGCACTGGCACCATTGGGGATGCACTGCAGTGAGTCCAGAGAGTGCACTGGTACCACTGGGGATGCACTGCAGTGACTCCAGAGAGTGCACTGGCACGACTGCGGATGCAGTGCAGTGAATCCAGAGAGTGCACTGGCACCACTGAGGATGAACTGCAGTGAGTCCAGAGAGTGCACTGGCACCACTGGGGATGCACTGCAGTGAGTCCAGAGAGTTCACTGGCACCACTTGGGATGCAGTGCAGTGAGTCCACAGAGTGCACTGGCACCACTGCGGATGCACTGCAGTGAGTCCAGAGAGTGCACTGGCACCACTGGGGATGCAGTGCAGTGAGTCCAGAGAGTGCACTGGCACCACTGGGGTTGCAGTGCAATGAATCCAGAGAGTGCACTGGCACCACTGGGGATGCAGTGCAGTGAGTACAGAGAGTGCACTGGCACCACTGGGGATGCAGTGCAGTGAATCCAGAGAGTGCACTGGCACCACTAGGGATGCAGTGCATTGAATCCAGAGAGTGCACTGGCACCACTGGGGATGCACTGCAGTGAGTCCAGAGAGTGCACTGGCACCACTGGGGATGCACTGCAGTGAGTCCAGAGAGTGCACTGGCACCACTGGGGATGCAGTGCAGTGAATCCAGAGAGTGCACTGGCACCACTGGGGATGCACTGCAGTGAGTCCATAGAGTGCAATGGCACCTCAGGGGATGCAGTGCAGTGAGCCCATAGAGTGCACTGGCACCACTGGGGATGCAGTGCAGTGAGTCCAGAGAGTGCACAGGCACCACTGGGCATGCAGTGCAGTGAGTCCATAGAGTGCACTGGCACCACAGGGGATGCAGTGCAGTGAGTCCAGAGAGTGCACTGGCAACAGTAGGGATGCATTGCATTGAGTCCGGAGAGTGCACTGGCACCACTGGCGATGCACTGCAGTGAGTCCAGAGAGTGCACTGGCACCACTGGGGATGCAGTGCAGTGGGTACAGAGAGTGCACTGGCACCACTGGGGATGCAGTGCAGTGAATCCAGAGAGTGCACTGGCACCACTGGGCATGCAGTGCAGTGAGTCCAGAGAGTGCACTGGCACCACTGGGGATGCAGTGCAGTGAATCCAGAGAGTGCACTGGCACCACTGGGGATGCACTGCAGTGAGTCCAGAGAGTGCACTGGCACCACTAGGGATGCAGTGCAGTGAGTTCAGAGAGTGCACTGGCACCACTGGGGATGCAGTGTAGAGAATCCAGAGAGTGCACTGGCACCACAGGGGTTGCAGTGCAGTGACTCCAGAGAGTGCACTGGCACCACTGGGGATGCTGTGCAGTGAGTCCATAGAGTGCACTGGCACCACTGGGGATGCAGTGCATTGAGTCCAGAGAGTACACTGCCACCAAGGGAATGCAGCGCAGTGAGTCCATAGAGTGCACTGGCACCACATGGGATGTACCCCAGTGAGTCCAGAGATTTCACTGGCACCACTGGGGATGCACTGCAGTGACTCCAGAGAGTGCACTGGCACCACTGGGGATGCAGTGCATTGAATCCAGAGAGTGCACTGGCACCACTGGGGATGCACTGCAGTGAGTCCAGAGATTTCACTGGCACCACTGCGGATGCACTGCAGTGAGTCCAGAGAGTGCACTGGCACCACTGGGGATGCACTGCAGTGAGTCCAGAGAGTGCACTGGCACCACTGGGGATGCACTGCAGTGAGTCCAGAGAGTGCACTGGCACCACTGGGGATGCAGTGCAGTGACTCCAGAGAGTGCACTGGCACCACTGGGAATGCAGTGCAGTGAGTACACAGAGTGCACTGGCACCACAGGGGATGCAGTGCTGTGAGTCCAGAGAGTGCACTGGCACCACTGGGGATGCACTGCAGTGACTCCAGAGAGTGCACTGGCACCACTAGGGATGCACTGCAGTGACTCCAGAGAGTGCACTGGCACCACTGGGGATGCAGTGCATTGAATCCAGAGAGTGCACTGGCACCACTGGGGATGCAGTGCAGTGAGTCCAGAGAGTGCACTGGCACCCCTGGGGATGCAGTGCAGTGAGTCCATAGAGTGCACTGGCAACACCGGGGATGCAGTGCAGTGAGTCCAGAGAGTGCACTGGCACCACTGGGGATGCAGTGCAGTGAGTCCAGAGAGTGCACTGGCACCACTGGGGATGCAGTGCATTGAATCCAGAGAATGCACTGGCACCACAGGGGATGCAGTGCAGTGAGTCCAGAGAGTGCACTGCCACCACTGGGGATGCAGTGCAGTGAGTCCAGAGAGTGCACTGGCAGCACTGGGGATGCAGTGCAGTGAGTACACGGAGTGCACTGGCACCACAGGGGATGCAGTGCAGTGAGTCCAGAGAGTGCACTGGCAACAGTAGGGATGCATTGCATTGAGTCCGGAGAGTGCACTGGCACCACTGGGGATGCACTGCAGTGAGTCCAGAGAGTGCACTGGCACCACTGGGGATGCAGTGCAATGAATCCAGAGAGTGCACTGGCACCACTGGGTATGCAGTGCAGTGAGCACAGAGAGTGCACTGGCACCACTGGGGATGCAGTGCAGTGAATCCAGAGAGTGCACTGGCACCACTGGGGATGCAGTGCAGTGAGTCCAGAGAGTGCACTGGCACCACTGGGGATGCAGTGCAGTGAATCCAGAGAGTGCACTGGCACCACTGGGGATGCACTGCAGTGAGTCCAGAGAGTGCTCTGTCACCACTAGGGATGCAGTGCAGTGAGTCCAGAGAGTGCACTGGCACCACTGGGGATGCAGTGCAGTGAGTCCAGAGAGTGCACTGGCACCACTGGGGATGCAGTGCAGTGAGTCCAGAGAGTGCACTGGCACCACTGGGGATGCAGTGCATTGAATCCAGAGAGTGCACTGGCACCACTGGGGATGCAGTGCAGTGAGTCCAGAGAGTGCACTGGCACCACTGGGGATGCACTGCAGTGAGTCCAGAGAGTGCACTGGCAGCACTGGGGATGCAGTGCAGTGAGTCCAGAGAGTGCACTGGCACCACTGGGGATGCAGTGCAGTGAGTCCAGAGAGTGCACTGGCACCACTGGGGATGCACTGCAGTGACTCCAGAGAGTGCACTGGCACCACTGGATATGCAGTGCAGTGAGTCCAGAGAGTGCACTGGCACCACTGGGGATGCACTGCAGTGACTCCAGAGAGTGCACTGGCACCACTGGGGATGCAGTGCAGTGAGTCCAGAGAGGGCAGTGGCACCATTGGGGATGCAGTGCAGTGAGTCCAGAGATTGCACTGGCACCACTGGGGATGCAGCGCAGTGAGTCCAGAGACTGCACTGGCACCATTGGGGATGCACTGCAGTGAGTCCAGAGAGTGCACTGGTACCACTGGGGATGCACTGCAGTGACTCCAGAGAGTGCACTGGCACGACTGCGGATGCAGTGCAGTGAATCCAGAGAGTGCACTGGCACCACTGAGGATGCACTGCAGTGAGTCCAGAGAGTGCACTGGCACCACTGGGGATGCACTGCAGTGAGTCCAGAGAGTTCACTGGCACCACTTGGGATGCAGTGCAGTGAGTCCACAGAGTGCACTGGCACCACTGCGGATGCACTGCAGTGAGTCCAGAGAGTGCACTGGCACCACAGGGAATGCAGTGCAGTGAGTCCAGAGAGTGCACTGGCACCACTGGGGTTGCAGTGCAATGAATCCAGAGAGTGCACTGGCACCACTGGGGATGCAGTGCAGTGAGTACAGAGAGTGCACTGGCACCACTGGGGATGCAGTGCAGTGAATCCAGAGAGTGCACTGGCACCACTAGGGATGCAGTGCATTGAATCCAGAGAGTGCACTGGCACCACTGGGGATGCACTGCAGTGAGTCCAGAGAGTGCACTGGCACCACTGGGGATGCAGTGCAGTGAATCCAGAGAGTGCACTGGCACCACTGGGGATGCACTGCAGTGAGTCCATAGAGTGCAATGGCACCTCAGGGGATGCAGTGCAGTGAGCCCATAGAGTGCACTGGCACCACTGGGGATGCAGTGCAGTGAGTCCAGAGAGTGCACAGGCACCACTGGGCATGCAGTGCAGTGAGTCCATAGAGTGCACTGGCACCACAGGGGATGCAGTGCAGTGAGTCCAGAGAGTGCACTGGCAACAGTAGGGATGCATTGCATTGAGTCCGGAGAGTGCACTGGCACCACTGGGGATGCACTGCAGTGAGTCCAGAGAGTGCACTGGCACCACTGGGGATGCAGTGCAGTGGGTACAGAGAGTGCACTGGCACCACTGGGGATGCAGTGCAGTGAATCCAGAGAGTGCACTGGCACCACTGGGCATGCAGTGCAGTGAGTCCAGAGAGTGCACTGGCACCACTGGGGATGCAGTGCAGTGAATCCAGAGAGTGCACTGGCACCACTGGGGATGCACTGCAGTGAGTCCAGAGAGTGCACTGGCACCACTAGGGATGCAGTGCAGTGAGTCCAGAGAGTGCACTGGCACCACTGGGGATGCAGTGTAGAGAATCCAGAGAGTGCACTGGCACCACAGGGGTTGCAGTGCAGTGACTCCAGAGAGTGCACTGGCACCACTGGGGATGCTGTGCAGTGAGTCCATAGAGTGCACTGGCAAAACCGGGGATGCAGTGCAGTGAGTCCAGAGAGTGCACTGGCACCACTGGGGATGCAGTGCAGTGAGTCCAGAGAGTGCACTGGCACCACTGGGGATGCAGTGCATTGAATCCAGAGAGTGCACTGGCACCACTGGGGATGCACTGCAGTGAGTCCAGAGAGTGCACTGGCACCACTGGGGATGCAGTGCAGTGAATCCAGAGAGTGCACTGGCACCACTGGGGATGCAGTGCAGTGAGTCCATAGAGTGCAATGGCACCTCAGGGGATGCAGTGCAGTGAGCCCATAGAGTGCACTGGCACCACTGGGGATGCAGTGCAGTGAGTCCAGAGAGTGCACAGGCACCACTGGGGATGCAGTGCAGTGAGTCCATAGAGTGCACTGGCACCACAGGGGATGCAGTGCAGTGAGTCCAGAGAGTGCACTGGCAACAGTAGGGATGCATTGCATAGAGTCCGGACAGTGCACTGGCACCACTGGCGATGCACTGCAGTGAGTCCAGAGAGTACACTGGCACCACTGGGGATGCAGTGCAATGAATCCAGAGAGTGCACTGGCACCACTGGGGATGCAGTGCAGTGGGTACAGAGAGTGCACTGGCACCACTGGGCATGCAGTGCAGTGAGTCCAGAGAGTGCACTGGCACCACTGGGGATGCAGTACAGTGAGTCCATAGAGTGCACTGGCACCACAGGGGATGCAGTGCAATGAATCCAGAGAGTGCACTGGCACCACTGGGGATGCAGTGCAGTGGGTACAGAGAGTGCACTGGCACCACTGGGGATGCAGTGCAGTGAATCCAGAGAGTGCACTGGCACCACTGGGCATGCAGTGCAGTGAGTCCAGAGAGTGCACTGGCACCATTGGGGATGCACTGCAGTGAGTCCAGAGATTGCACTGGCACGACTGGGGATGCAGCGCAGTGAGTCCAGAGACTGCACTGGCACCATTGGGGATGCACTGCAGTGAGTCCAGAGACTGCACTGGCACCACTGCGGATGCAGTGCAGTGAGTCCAGAGAGTGCACTGGCACCACTGGGGATGCAGTGCAGTGAGTCCAGAGATTGCACTGGCACCACTGAGGATGCACTGCAGTGAGTCCAGAGAGTGCACTGGCACCACTGGGGATGCAGTGCAGTGACTCCAGAGAGTGCACTGGCACCACTGGGGATGCACTGCAGTGAGTCCAGAGAGTGCACTGGCACCACTGGGGATGCACTGCACTGAGTTCAGAGAGTTCACTGGCACCACTTGGGATGCAGTGCAGTGAGTCCACAGAGTGCACTGGCACCACTGCGGATGCACTGCAGTGAGTCCAGAGAGTGCACTGGCACCACAGGGAATGCAGTGCAGTGAGTCCAGAGAGTGCACTGGCACCACTGGGGATGCAGTGCAATGAATCCAGAGAGTGCACTGGCACCACTGGGGATGCAGTGCAGTGAGTACAGAGAGTGCACTGGCACCACTGGGGATGCAGTGCAGTGAATCCAGAGAGTGCACTGGCACCACTGGGGATGCAGTGCATTGAATCCAGAGAGTGCACTGGCACCACTGGGGATGCACTGCAGTGAGTCCAGAGAGTGCACTGGCACCACTGGGGATGCAGTGCAGTGAATCCAGAGAGTGCACTGGCACCACTGGGGATGCACTGCAGTGAGTCCATAGAGTGCAATGGCACCTCAGGGGATGCAGTGCAGTGAGCCCATAGAGTGCACTGGCACCACTGGGGATGCAGTGCAGTGAGTCCAGAGAGTGCACAGGCACCACTGGGCATGCAGTGCAGTGAGTCCATAGAGTGCACTGGCACCACAGGGGATGCAGTGCAGTGAGTCCAGAGAGTGCACTGGCAACAGTAGGGATGCATTGCATTGAGTCCGGAGAGTGCACTGGCACCACTGGCGATGCACTGCAGTGAGTCCAGAGAGTGCACTGGCACCACTGGGGATGCAGTGCAGTGGGTACAGAGAGTGCACTGGCACCACTGGGGATGCAGTGCAGTGAATCCAGAGAGTGCACTGGCACCACTGGGCATGCAGTGCAGTGAGTCCAGAGAGTGCACTGGCACCACTGGGGATGCAGTGCAGTGAATCCAGAGAGTGCACTGGCACCACTGGGGATGCACTGCAGTGAGTCCAGAGAGTGCACTGGCACCACTAGGGATGCAGTGCAGTGAGTCCAGAGAGTGCACTGGCACCACTGGGGATGCAGTGTAGAGAATCCAGAGAGTGCACTGGCACCACAGGGGATGCAGTGCAGTGACTCCAGAGAGTGCACTGGCACCACTGGGGATGCTGTGCAGTGAGTCCATAGAGTGCACTGGCAACACCGGGGATGCAGTGCAGTGAGTCCAGAGAGTGCACTGGCACCACTGGGGATGCAGTGCAGTGAGTCCAGAGAGTGCACTGGCACCACTGGGGATGCAGTGCATTGAATCCAGAGAGTGCACTGGCACCACTGGGGATGCAGTGCAGTGAGTCCAGAGAGTGCACTGGCACCACTGGGGATGCAGTGCAATGAATCCAGAGAGTGCACTGGCACCACTGGGGATGCAGTGCAGTGAGTACAGAGAGTGCACTGGCACCACTGGGGATGCAGTGCATTGAATCCAGAGAGTACACTGGCACCACTGGGGATGCACTGCAGTGAGTCCAGAGAGTGCACTGGCACCACTGGGGATGCAGTGCAGTGAATCCAGAGAGTGCACTGGCACCACTGGCGATGCACTGCAGTGAGTCCATAGAGTGCAATGGCACCTCAGGGGATGCAGTGCAGTGAGCCCATAGAGTGCACTGGCACCACTGGGGATGCAGTGCAGTGAGTCCAGAGAGTGCACAGGCACCACTGGGCATGCAGTGCAGTGAGTCCATAGAGTGCAATGGCACCTCAGGGGATGCAGTGCAGTGAGCCCATAGAGTGCACTGGCACCACTGGGGATGCAGTGCAGTGAGTCCAGAGAGTGCACAGGCACCACTGGGCATGCAGTGCAGTGAGTCCATAGAGTGCACTGGCACCACAGGGGATGCAGTGCAGTGAGTCCAGAGACTGCACTGGCAACAGTAGGGATGCATTGCATTGAGTCCGGAGAGTGCACTGGCACCACTGGCGATGCACTGCAGTGAGTCCAGAGAGTGCACTGGCACCACTGGGGATGCAGTGCAGTGGGTACAGAGAGTGCACTGGCACCACTGGGGATGCAGTGCAGTGAATCCAGAGAGTGCACTGGCACCACTGGGCATGCAGTGCAGTGAGTCCAGAGAGTGCACTGGCACCACTGGGGATGCAGTGCAGTGAATCCAGAGAGTGCACTGGCACCACTGGGGATGCACTGCAGTGAGTCCAGAGAGTGCACTGGCACCACTAGGGATGCAGTGCAGTGAGTCCAGAGAGTGCACTGGCACCACTGGGGATGCAGTGTAGAGAATCCAGAGAGTGCACTGGCACCACAGGGGATGCAGTGCAGTGACTCCAGAGAGTGCACTGGCACCACTGGGGATGCAGTGCAGTGAGTCCATAGAGTGCACTGGCAACAACGGGGATGCAGTGCAGTGAGTCCAGAGAGTGCACTGGCACCACTGGGGATGCAGTGCAGTGAGTCCAGAGAGTGCACTGGCACCACTGGGGATGCACTGCAGTGAATCCAGAGAGTGCACTGGCACCACTGGGGATGCAGTGCAGTGAGTCCAGAGAGTGCACTGGCACCACTGGGGATGCAGTGCAATGAATCCAGAGAGTGCACTGGCACCACTGGGGATGCAGTGCAGTGAGTACAGAGAGTGCACTGGCACCACTGGGGATGCAGTGCATTGAATCCAGAGAGTGCACTGGCACCACTGGGGATGCACTGCAGTGAGTCCAGAGAGTGCACTGGCACCACTGAGGATGCAGTGCAGTGAATCCAGAGAGTGCACTGGCACCACTGGGGATGCACTGCAGTGAGTCCATAGAGTGCAATGGCACCTCATGGGATGCAGTGCAGTGAGCCCATAGAGTGCACTGGCACCACTGGGGATGCAGTGCAGTGAGTCCAGAGAGTGCACAGGCACCACTGGGCATGCAGTGCAGTGAGTCCATAGAGTGCACTGGCACCACAGGGGATGCAGTGCAGTGAGTCCAGAGAGTGCACTGTCAACAGTAGGGATGCATTGCATTGAGTCCGGAGAGTGCACTGGCACCACTGGCGATGCACTGCAGTGAGTCCAGAGAGTGCACTGGCACCACTGGGGATGCAGTGCAGTGGGTACAGAGAGTGCACTGGCACCACTGGGGATGCAGTGCAGTGAATCCAGAGAGTGCACTGGCACCACTGGGCATGCAGTGCAGTGAGTCCAGAGAGTGCACTGGCACCACTGGGGATGCAGTGCAGTGAATCCAGAGAGTGCACTGGCACCACTGGGGATGCACTGCAGTGAGTCCAGAGAGTGCACTGGCACCACTAGGGATGCAGTGCAGTGAGTCCAGAGAGTGCACTGGCACCACTGGGGATGCAGTGTAGAGAATCCAGAGAGTGCACTGGCACCACTGGGGATGCAGTGCAGTGACTCCAGAGAGTGCACTGGCACCACTGGGGATGCAGTGCAGTGAGTCCATAGAGTGCACTGGCAACACCGGGGATGCAGTGCAGTGAGTCCAGAGAGTGCACTGGCACCACTGGGGATGCAGTGCAGTGAGTCCAGAGAGTGCACTGGCACCACTGGGGATGCAGTGCATTGAATCCAGAGAGTGCACTGACACCACTGGGGATGCAGTGCAGTGAGTCCAGAGAGTGCACTGGCACCACTGGGGATGCAGTGCAATGAATCCAGAGAGTGCACTGGCACCACTGGGGATGCAGTGCAGTGAGTCCAGAGAGTGCACTGGCACCACTGGGGATGCAGTGCAGTGAATCCAGAGAGTGCACTGGCACCACTGGGGATGCAGTGCAGTGAGTCCAGAGAGTGCACTGGCACCACTGGGGATGCAGTGCATTGAATCCAGAGAGTGCACTGGCACCACTGGGGATGCACTGCAGTGAGTCCAGAGAGTGCACTGGCACCACTGGGGATGCAGTGCAGTGAGTCCAGAGAGTGCACAGGCACCACTGGGGATGCAGTGCAGTGAGTCCATAGAGTGCACTGGCAACAGTAGGGATGCATTGCATTGAGTCCGGAGAGTGCACTGGCACCACTGGCGATGCACTGCAGTGAGTCCAGAGAGTGCACTGGCACCACTGGGGATGCAGTGCAATGAATCCAGAGAGTGCACTGGCACCACTGGGGATGCAGTGCAGTGGATCCAGAGAGTGCACTGGCACCACTGGGCATGCAGTGCAGTGAGTCCAGAGAGTGCACTGGCACCACTGGGGATGCAGTGTAGTGAATCCAGAGAGTGCACTGGCACCACTGGGGATGCAGTGCAGTGAGTCCAGAGAGTGCACTGGCACCACTGGGGATGCAGTGCAGTGAGTCCATAGAGTGCACTGGCAACTCCGGGGATGCAGTGCAGTGAGTCCATAGAGTGCACTGGCACCACTGGGGATGCAGTGCAGTGAGTCCAGAGAGTGCACTGGCACCACTGGGGATGCAGTGCATTGAATCCAGAGAGTGCACTGGCACCACTGGGGATGCAGTGCAGTGAGTCCAGAGAGTGCACTGGCACCACTGGGGATGCACTGCAGTGAGTCCAGAGAGTGCACTGGCAGCACTGGGGATGCACTGCAGTGAGTCCAGAGAGTGCACTGGCACCACAGGGAATGCAGTGCAGTGAGTCCAGGGAGTGCACTGGCACCACTGGGGATGCAGTGCAATGAATCCAGAGAGTGCACTGGCACCACTGGGGATGCAGTGCAGTGAGTACAGAGAGTGCACTGGCACCACTGGGGATGCAGTGCAGTGAATCCAGAGAGTGCACTGGCACCACTGGGGATGCACTGCAGTGAGTCCAGAGAGTGCACTGGCACCACTGGGGATGCATTGCAGTGAGTCCAGAGAGTGCACTGGCACCACTGGGGATGCACTGCAGTGAGTCCATAGAGTGCAATGGCACCTCAGGGGATGCAGTGCAGTGAGCCCATAGAGTGCACTGGCACCACTGGGGATGCAGTGCAGTGAGTCCAGAGAGTGCACAGGCACCACTGGGGATGCAGTGCAGTGAGTCCATAGAGTGCACTGGCACCACTGGGGATGCAGTGCAGTGAGTCCAGAGAGTGCACTGGCAACACTGGGGATGCATTGAAGTGAGTCCAGAGAGTGCACTGGCACCAGTGGCGATGCACTGCAGTGAGTCCAGAGGGTGCACTGGAACCACTGGGGATGCACCGCAGTGAATCCAGAGAGTGCACTGGCACACTGGGGATGCAGTGCAGTGAGTCCAGAGAGTGCACTGGCACCACTGGGGATGCACTGCAGTGACTCCAGAGAGTGCACTGGCACCACTGGGGATGCAGTGCAGTGAGTCCAGAGAGGGCAGTGGCACCACTGGGGATGCAGTGCATTGAGTCCAGAGAGTACACTGGCACCACTGGGGATGCAGCGCAGTGAGTCCATAGAGTGCACTGGCACCACTGGGGATGCACTGCAGTGACTCCAGAGAGTGCACTGGCACCACTGGGGATGCAGTGCAGTGACTCCAGAGAGTGCACTGGCACCACTGGGGATGCAGTGCAGTGAGTCCAGAGAGTGCACAGGCACCTTGGGGATGCAGTGCAGTGAGTCCAGAGAGTGCACTGGCACCACTGGGGATGCAGTGCAGTGAGTCCAGAGACTGCACTGGCACCACTGGGGATGCACTGCAGTGACTCCAGAGAGTGCACTGGCATCACTGGGGATGCAGTGCAGTGAGTCCAGAGAGTGCACTGGCACCACTGGGGATGCACTGCAGTGAATCCAGAGAGTGCACTGG
This sequence comes from Anser anser, assembly GCF_964211835.1. NCBI lineage: Eukaryota > Metazoa > Chordata > Aves > Anseriformes > Anatidae > Anser > Anser anser. The sequence continues at coordinate 307,523 of NC_139731.1, forward strand.
CACCTTGGGAATGCAGTGCAGTGAGTCCAGAGAGCGCACTGGCACCACTGGGGATGCAGTGCAGTGACTCCAGAGAGTGCACTGGCACCACTGGGGATGCAGTGCAGTGAGTCCAGAGAGTGCACTGGCACCACTGGGGATGCAGTGCATTGAGTCCAGAGAGTACACTGCCACCAAGGGAATGCAGCGCAGTGAGTCCATAGAGTGCACTGGCACCACCTGGGATGTACCCCAGTGAGTCCAGAGATTTCACTGGCACCACTGGGGATGCACTGCAGTGACTCCAGAGAGTGCACTGGCACCACTGGGAATGCACTGCAGTGAATCCAGAGAGTGCACTGGCACCTTGGGAATGCAGTGCAGTGAGTCCAGAGATTTCACTGGCACCACTGCGGATGCACTGCAGTGAGTCCAGAGAGTGCACTGGCACCACAGGGAATGCAGTGCAGTGAGTCCAGAGAGTGCACTGGCACCACTGGCGATGCACTGCAGTGAGTCCAGAGAGTGCACTGGCACCACTGGGGATGCAGTGCAATGAATCCAGAGAGTGCACTGGCACCACTGGGGATGCAGTGCAGTGAGTACAGAGAGTGCACTGGCACCACTGGGGATGCAGTGCAGTGAATCCAGAGAGTGCACTGGCACCACTGGGGATGCAGTGCATTGAATCCAGAGAGTGCACTGGCACCACTGGGGATGCAGTGCAGTGAGTCCAGAGAGTGCACTGGCACCACTGGGGATGCACTGCAGTGAGTCCATAGAGTGCAATGGCACCTCAGGGGATGCAGTGCAGTGAGCCCATAGAGTGCACTGGCACCACTGGGGATGCAGTGCAGTGAGTCCAGAGAGTGCACAGGCACCACTGGGGATGCAGTGCAGTGAGTCCATAGAGTGCACTGGCACCACTGGGGATGCAGTGCAGTGAGTCCAGAGAGTACACTGCCACCAAGGGAATGCAGCGCAGTGAGTCCATAGAGTGCACTGGCACCACCTGGGATGTACCCCAGTGAGTCCAGAGATTTCACTGGCACCACTGGGGATGCACTGCAGTGACTCCAGAGAGTGCACTGGCACCACTGGGAATGCACTGCAGTGAATCCAGAGAGTGCACTGGCACCTTGGGAATGCAGTGCAGTGAGTCCAGAGATTTCACTGGCACCACTGCGGATGCACTGCAGTGAGTCCAGAGAGTGCACTGGCACCTTGGGGATGCAGTGCAGTGAGTCCAGAGAGTGCACTGGCACCACTGGGGATGCAGTGCAGTGAGTCCAGAGAGTGCACTGGCACCACTGGGGATGCACTGCAGTGAGTCCAGAGAGTGCACTGGCACCACTGGGGATGCAGTGCAGTGAGTCCAGAGAGTGCACTGGCACCACTGCGGATGCAGTGCAGTGAGTCCACAGAGTGCACTGGCACCACCGGGAATGCAGTGCAGTGAGTACACAGAGTGCACTGGCACCACAGGGGATGCAGTGCAGTGAGTCCAGAGAGTGCACAGGCACCACTGGGGATGCAGTGCAGTTAGTCCATAGAGTGCACTGGCACCACTGGGGATGCAGTGCAGTGAGTCCAGAGAGTGCACTGGCACCACTGGGGATGCAGTGCAGTGAGTCCAGAGAGTGCACTGGCACCACTGGGGATGCACTGCAGTGAGTCCAGAGAGTGCACTGGCACCACTGGGGATGCAGTGCAGTGAGTCCAGAGAGTGCACTGTCACCACTGGGGATGCAGTGCAGTGAGTCCACAGAGTGCACTGGCACCACCGGGAATGCAGTGCAGTGAGTACACAGAGTGCACTGGCACCACAGGGGATGCAGTGCAGTGAGTCCAGAGAGTGCACAGGCACCACTGGGGATGCAGTGCAGTTAGTCCATAGAGTGCACTGGCACCACTGGGGATGCAGTGCAGTGAGTCCAGAGAGTGCACTGGCAACACTGGGGATGCACTGCAGTGAGTCCAGAGGGTGCACTGGAACCACTGGGGATGCACCGCAGTGAATCCAGAGAGTGCACTGGCACACTGGGGATGCAGTGCAGTGAGTCCAGAGAGTGCACTGGCACCACTGGGGATGCACTGCAGTGACTCCAGAGAGTGCACTGGCACCACTGGGGATGCAGTGCAGTGAGTCCAGAGAGGGCAGTGGCACCACTGGGGATGCAGTGCATTGAGTCCAGAGAGTACACTGGCACCACTGGGGATGCAGCGCAGTGAGTCCATAGAGTGCACTGGCACCACTGGGGATGCACTGCAGTGACTCCAGAGAGTGCACTGGCACCACTGGGGATGCAGTGCAGTGACTCCAGAGAGTGCACTGGCACCACTGGGGATGCAGTGCAGTGAGTCCAGAGAGTGCACAGGCACCTTGGGGATGCAGTGCAGTGAGTCCAGAGAGTGCACTGGCACCACTGGGGATGCAGTGCAGTGAGTCCAGAGACTGCACTGGCACCACTGGGGATGCACTGCAGTGACTCCAGAGAGTGCACTGGCATCACTGGGGATGCAGTGCAGTGAGTCCAGAGAGTGCACTGGCACCACTGGGGATGCACTGCAGTGAATCCAGAGAGTGCACTGGCACCTTGGGAATGCAGTGCAGTGAGTCCAGAGAGCGCACTGGCACCACTGGGGATGCAGTGCAGTGACTCCAGAGAGTGCACTGGCACCACTGGGGATGCAGTGCATTGAGTCCACAGAGTGCACTGGCACCACTGGGGATGCAGTGCAGTGAGTCCACAGAGTGCACTGGCACCACCTGGGATGTACCCCAGTGAGTCCAGAGATTTCACTGGCACCACTGGGGATGCACTGCAGTGACTCCAGAGAGTGCACTGGCACCACTGGGAATGCACTGCAGTGAATCCAGAGAGTGCACTGGCACCTTGGGAATGCAGTGCAGTGAGTCCAGAGATTTCACTGGCACCACTGCGGATGCACTGCAGTGAGTCCAGAGAGTGCACTGGCACCACAGGGAATGCAGTGCAGTGAGTCCAGAGAGTGCACTGGCACCACTGGCGATGCACTGCAGTGAGTCCAGAGAGTGCACTGGCACCACTGGGGATGCAGTGCAGTGAGTCCAGAGAGTGCACTGGCACCACTGGGGATGCAGTGCAGTGAGTCCACAGAGTGCACTGGCACCACTGGGAATGCAGTGCAGTGAGTACACAGAGTGCACTGGCACCACAGGGGATGCAGTGCAGTGAGTCCAGAGAGTGCACTGGCAACAGTAGGGATGCATTGCATTGAGTCCGGAGAGTGCACTGGCACCACTGGCGATGCACTGCAGTGAGTCCAGAGAGTGCACTGGCACCACTGGGGATGCAGTGCAATGAATCCAGAGAGTGCACTGGCACCACTGGGGATGCAGTGCAGTGAGTACAGAGAGTGCACTGGCACCACTGGGGATGCAGTGCAGTGAATCCAGAGAGTGCACTGGCACCACTGGGCATGCAGTGCAGTGAGTCCAGAGAGTGCACTGGCACGACTGGGGATGCAGTGCAGTGAATCCAGAGAGTGCACTGGCACCACTGGGGATGCAGTGCAGTGAGTCCAGAGAGTGCACTGGCACCACTAGGGATGCAGTGCAGTGAGTCCAGAGAGTGCACTGGCACCACTGGGGATGCAGTGTAGTGAGTCCAGAGAGTGCACTGGCACCACTGGGGATGCAGTGCAGTGAGTCCAGAGAGTGCACTGGCAACACCGGGGATGCAGTGCAGTGAGTCCAGAGAGTGCACTGGCACCACTGGGGATGCAGTGCAGTGAGTCCAGAGAGTGCACTGGCACCACTGGGGATGCACTGCAGTGAGTCCAGAGAGTGCACTGGCACCACTGGGGATGCACTGCAGTGACTCCAGAGAGTGCACTGGCACCACTGGGTATGCACTGCAGTGACTCCAGAGAGTGCACTGGCACCACTGGGGATGCACTGCAGTGACTCCAGAGAGTGCACTGGCACCACTGGGGATGCAGTGCAGTGAGTCCAGAGAGGGCAGTGGCACCATTGGGGATGCACTGCAGTGAGTCCAGAGAGTGCACTGGCACCACTGGGGATGCAGCGCAGTGAGTCCAGAGACTGCACTGGCACCATTGGGGATGCAGTGCAGTGAGTCCAGAGAGTGCACTGGCACCACTGGGGATGCACTGCAGTGACTCCAGAGAGTGCACTGGCACGACTGCGGATGCAGTGCAGTGAATCCAGAGAGTGCACTGGCACCACTGAGGATGCAGTGCAGTGAGTCCAGAGAGTGCACTGGCACCAATGGGGATGCAGTGCAGTGAGTCCAGAGAGTGCACTGGCACCTTGGGGATGCACTGCAGTGAGTCCAGAGAGTGCACTGGCATCACTGGGGATGCAGTGCAGTGAGTCCAGAGAGTGCACTGGCACCACTGGGGATGCAGTGCAGTGAGTCCAGAGAGGGCAGTGGCACCATTGGGGATGCACTGCAGTGAGTCCAGAGATTGCACTGGCAGAACTGGGGATGCAGCGCAGTGAGTCCAGAGACTGCACTGGCACAACTGGGGATGCACTGCAGTGAGTCCAGAGACTGCACTGGCACCACTGGGGATGCAGTGCAGTGAGTCCAGAGAGTGCACTGCCACCACAGGGGATGCATTGCAGTGAGTCCAGAGAGTGCACTGGCACCACTGGGGATGCACTGCAGTGAGTCCAGAGAGTGCACTGGCACCACTGGGGATGCAGTGCAGTGAGTCCAGAGAGTGCACTGGCACCACTGGGGATGCAGTGTAGTGAGTCCAGAGAGTGCACTGGCACCACTGGGGATGCAGTGCAGTGAGTCCAGAGAGTGCACTGGCAACACCGGCGATGCAGTGCAGTGACTCCAGAGAGTGCACTGGCACCACTGGGGATGCAGTGCAGTGAGTCCAGAGAGTGCACTGGCACCACTGGGGATGCACTGCAGTGAGTCCAGAGAGTGCACTGGCACCACTGGGGATGCAGTGCAGTGAGTCCAGAGAGTGCACTGGCACCACTGGGGATGCACTGCAGTGACTCCAGAGAGTGCACTGGCACCACTGGGTATGCACTGCAGTGAGTCCAGAGAGTGCACTGGCACCACTGGGGATGCACTGCAGTGACTCCAGAGAGTGCACTGGCACCACTGGGGATGCAGTGCAGTGAGTCCAGAGAGGGCAGTGGCACCATTGGGGATGCACTGCAGTGAGTCCAGAGATTGCACTGGCACGACTGGGGATGCAGCGCAGTGAGTCCAGAGACTGCACTGGCACCATTGGGGATGCAGTGCAGTGAGTCCAGAGAGTGCACTGGCACCACTGGGGATGCACTGCAGTGACTCCAGAGAGTGCACTGGCACGACTGCGGATGCAGTGCAGTGAATCCAGAGAGTGCACTGGCACCACTGAGGATGCAGTGCAGTGAGTCCAGAGAGTGCACTGGCACCAATGGGGATGCACTGCAGTGAGTCCAGAGAGTGCACTGGCACCTTGGGGATGCACTGCAGTGAGTCCAGAGAGTGCACTGGCACCACTGGGGATGCACTGCAGTGACTCCAGAGAGTGCACTGGCACCACTGGGGATCAGTGCAGTGAGTCCAGAGAGGGCAGTGGCACCATTGGGGATGCACTGCAGTGAGTCCAGAGATTGCACTGGCAGAACTGGGGATGCAGCGCAGTGAGTCCAGAGACTGCACTGGCACAACTGGGGATGCACTGCAGTGAGGCCAGAGACTGCACTGGCACCACTGGGGATGCAGTGCAGTGAGTCCAGAGAGTGCACTGCCACCACAGGGGATGCATTGCAGTGAGTCCAGAGAGTGCACTGGCACCACTGGGGATGCACTGCAGTGAGTCCAGAGAGTGCACTGGCACCACTGGGGATGCAGTGCAGTGACTCCAGAGAGTGCACTGGCACCACTGGGGATGCACTGCAGTGACTCCAGAGAGTTCACTGGCACCACTTGGGATGCAGTGCAGTGAGTCCACAGAGTGCACTGGCACCACTGCGGATGCACTGCAGTGAGTCCAGAGAGTGCACTGGCACCACAGGGAATGCAGTGCAGTGAGTCCAGAGAGTGCACTGGCACCACTGGGGATGCAGTGCAATGAATCCAGAGAGTGCACTGGCACCACTGGGGATGCAGTGCAGTGAGTACAGAGAGTGCACTGGCACCACTGGGGATGCAGTGCAGTGAATCCAGAGAGTGCACTGGCACCACTGGGGATGCAGTGCATTGAATCCAGAGAGTGCACTGGCACCACTGGGGATGCACTGCTGTGAGTCCAGAGAGTGCACTGGCACCACTGGGGATGCAGTGCAGTGAGTCCAGAGAGTGCACTGGCACCACTGGGGATGCACTGCAGTGAGTCCATAGAGTGCAATGGCACCTCAGGGGATGCAGTGCAGTGAGCCCATAGAGTGCACTGGCACCACTGGGGATGCAGTGCAGTGAGTCCAGAGAGTGCACAGGCACCACTTGGGATGCAGTGCAGTGAGTCCATAGAGTGCACTGGCACCACAGGGGATGCAGTGCAGTGAGTCCAGAGAGTGCTCTGGCAACAGTAGGGATGCATTGCACTGAGTCCGGAGAGTGCACTGGCACCACTGGCGATGCACTGCAGTGAGTCCAGAGAGTGCACTGGCACCACTGGGGATGCAGTGCAATGAATCCAGAGAGTGCACTGGCACCACTGGGGATGCAGTGCAGTGGGTACAGAGAGTGCACTGGCACCACTGGGGATGCAGTGCAGTGAATCCAGAGAGTGCACTGGCACCACTGGGCATGCAGTGCAGTGAGTCCAGAGAGTGCACTGGCACCACTGCGGATGCACTGCAGTGAATCCAGAGAGTGCACTGGCAGCACTGGGGATGCACTGCAGTGAGTCCAGAGAGTGCACTGGCACCACTAGGGATGCAGTGCAGTGAGTACAGAGAGTGCACTGGCACCACTGGGGATGCAGTGTAGTGAATCCAGAGAGTGCACTGGCACCACTGGGGATGCAGTGCAGTGAGTCCAGAGAGTGCACTGGCACCACTGGGGATGCAGTGCAGTGAGTCCAGAGAGTGCACTGGCAACACCGGGGATGCAGTGCAGTGAGTCCAGAGAGTGCACTGGCACCACTGGGGATGCAGTGCAGTGAGTCCAGAGAGTGCACTGGCACCACTGGGGATGCAGTGCATTGAATCCAGAGAGTGCACTGGCACCACTGGGGATGCAGTGCAGTGAGTCCAGAGAGTGCACTGGCACCACTGGGGATGCAGTGCAGTGAGTCCAGAGAGTGCACTGGCACCACTGGGGATGCACTGCAGTGAGTCCAGAGAGTGCACTGGCACCACGGGGGATGCAGTGCAGTGAGTCCAGAGAGTGCACTGGCACCACTGGGGATGCACTGCAGTGACTCCAGAGAGTGCACTGGCACCACTGGGTATGCAGTGCAGTGAGTCCAGAGAGTGCACTGGCACGACTGGGGATGCACTGCAGTGACTCCAGAGAGTGCACTGGCACCACTGGGGATGCAGTGTAGTGAGTCCAGAGAGGGCAGTGGCACCATTGGGGATGCACTGCAGTGAGTCCAGAGATTGCACTGGCACCTTGGGGATGCAGCGCAGTGAGTCCAGAGACTGCACTGGCACCATTGGGGATGCACTGCAGTGAGTCCAGAGGCTGCACTGGCACCACTGGGGATGCACTGCAGTGACTCCAGAGAGTGCACTGGCACGACTGCGGATGCAGTGCAGTGAATCCAGAGAGTGCACTGGCACCACTGGGGATGCACTGCATTTAGTCCAGAGAGTGCACTGGCACCACTGGGGATGCACTGCAGTGAGTCCAGAGAGTTCACTGGCACCACTTGGGATGCAGTGCAGTGAGTCCACAGAGTGCACTGGCACCACTGCGGATGCAGTGCAGTGAGTCCAGAGAGTGCACTGGCACCACAGGGGATGCAGTGCAGTGAGTCCAGAGAGTGCACTGGCACCACTGGGGATGCAGTGCAATGAATCCAGAGAGTGCACTGGCACCACTGGGGATGCAGTGCAGTCAGTACAGAGAGTGCACTGGCACCACTGGGGATGCAGTGCAGTGAATCCAGAGAGTGCACTGGCACCACTGGGGATGCAGTGCAGTGAATCCAGAGAGTGCACTGGCACCACTGGGGATGCACTGCAGTGAGTCCAGAGAGTGCACTGGAACCACTGGGGATGCACTGCAGTGAATCCAGAGAGTGCAGTGGCACCAGGGGGGATGCACTGCAGTGAGTCCAGAGAGTGCACTGGCACCACTGGGGACGCACCGCAGTGAATCCAGAGAGTGCACTGGCACACTGGGGATGCAGTGCAGTGAGTCCAGAGAGTGCACTGGCACCACTGGGGATGCAGTGCAGTGAGCCCATAGAGTGCACTGGCACCACTGGGGATGCAGTGCAGTGAGTCCAGAGAGGGCAGTGGCACCACTGGGGATGCAGTGCATTGAGTCCAGAGAGTACACTGGCACCACTGGGGATGCAGCGCAGTGAGTCCATAGAGTGCACTGGCACCACTGGGGATGCACTGCAGTGAGTCCAGAGAGTGCACTGGCACCACTGGGGATGCAGTGCAGTGACTCCAGAGAGTGCACTGGCACCACTGGGGATGCAGTGCAGTGAGTCCAGAGAGTGCACTGGCACCTTGGGGATGCAGTGCAGTGTGTCCAGAGAGTGCACTGGCACCACTGGGGATGCAGGGCAGTGAGTCCAGAGAGAGCACTGGCACCACTGGGGATGCAGTGCAGTGAGTCCATAGAGTGCACTGGCACCACTGGGGATGCAGTGCAGTGAGTCCATAGAGTGCACTGGCACCACTGGGGATGCAGTGCAGTGAGTCCAGAGAGTGCACTGCCACCACTGGGGATGCATTGCAGTGAGTCCAGAGAGTGCACTGGCACCAGTGGCGATGCACTGCAGTGAGTCCAGAGAGTGCACTGGCACCACTGGGGATGCAGGGCAGTGAGTCCAGAGAGTGCACTGGCACCACTGGGGATGCAGTGCACTGAGCACAGAGAGTGCACTGGCACCACTGGGGATGCACTGCAGTGAGTCCAGAGAGTGCACTGGCACCACTGGGGATGCAGTACAGTGAGTCCAGAGAGGGCAGTGGCACTACTGGGGATGCACTGCAGTGAGTCCAGAGATTGCACTGGCACGACTGGGGATGCACTGCAGTGAGTCCAGAGACTGCACTGGCACCATTGGGGATGCAGTGCAGTGAGTCCAGAGAGTGCACTGGCACCACTAGGGATGCAGTGCAGTGAGTACAGAGAGTGCACTGGCACCACTGGGGATGCAGTGTAGTGAATCCAGAGAGTGCACTGGCACCACTGGGGATGCAGTGCAGTGAGTCCAGAGAGTGCACTGGCACCACTGGGGATGCAGTGCAGTGAGTACAGAGAGTGCACTGGCAACACCGGGGATGCAGTGCAGTGAGTCCAGAGAGTGCACTGGCACCACTGGGGATGCAGTGCAGTGAGTCCAGAGAGTGCACTGGCACCACTGGGGATGCAGTGCATTGAATCCAGAGAGTGCACTGGCACCACTGGGGATGCAGTGCAGTGAGTCCAGAGAGTGCACTGGCACCACTGGGGATGCACTGCAGTGAGTCCAGAGAGTGCACTGGCACCACTGGGTATGCAGTGCAGTGAGTCCAGAGAGTGCACTGGCACGACTGGGGATGCACTGCAGTGACTCCAGAGAGTGCACTGGCACCACTGGGGATGCAGTGTAGTGAGTCCAGAGAGGGCAGTGGCACCATTGGGGATGCAGTGCAGTGGGTACAGAGAGTGCACTGGCACCACTGGGGATGCAGTGCAGTGACTCCAGAGAGTGCACTGGCACCACTGGGGATGCACTGCAGTGAGTCCATAGAGTGCAATGGCACCTCAGGGGATGCAGTGCAGTGAGCCCATAGAGTGCACTGGGACCACTGGGGATGCAGTGCAGTGAGCCCATAGAGTGCACTGGCACCACTGGGGATGCAGTGCAGTGAGTCCATAGAGTGCACTGGCACCACTGGGGATGCAGTGCATTGAGTCCAGAGAGTGCACTGGAACCACTGGGGATGCACTGCAGTGAATCCAGAGAGTGCACTGGCACCACTGGGGATGCACTGCAGTGAGTCCAGAGAGTGCACTGGCACCACTGGGGACGCACCGCAGTGAATCCATAGAGTGCACTGGCACACTGGGGATGCAGTGCAGTGAGTCCAGAGAGTGCACTGGCACCACTGGGGATGCAGTGCAGTGAGCCCATAGAGTGCACTGGCACCACTGGGGATGCAGTGCAGTGAGTCCAGAGAGGGCAGTGGCACCACTGGGGATGCAGTGCATTGAGTCCAGAGAGTACATTGGCACCACTGGGGATGCACTGCAGTGAGTCCATAGAGTGCACTGGCACCACTGGGGATGCACTGCAGTGACTCCAAAGAGTGCACTGGCACCACTGGGGATGCAGTGCAGTGACTCCAGAGAGTGCACTGGCACCACTGGGGATGCACTGCAGTGAGTCCAGAGAGTGCACTGGCACCACTGGGGATGCAGTGCACTGAGCACAGAGAGTGCACTGGCACCACTGGGGATGCACTGCAGTGAGTCCAGAGAGTGCACTGGCACCACTGCGGATGCAGTACAGTGAGTCCAGAGAGGGCAGTGGCACCACTGGGGATGCACTGCAGTGAGTCCAGAGATTGCACTGGCACGACTGGGGATGCACTGCAGTGAGTCCAGAGACTGCACTGGCACCATTGGGGATGCAGTGCAGTGAGTCCAGAGAGTGCACTGGCACCACTGGGGATGCACTGCAGTGAGTCCAGAGAGTGCACTGGCACCACTGGGGATGCAGTGCAGTGAGTCCAGAGAGTGCACTGGCACCACTGGGGATGCAGTGCAGTGAATCCAGAGAGTGCACTGGCACCACTGGGGATGCACTGCAGTGAGTCCATAGAGTGCAATGGCACCTCAGGGGATGCAGTGCAGTGAGCCCATAGAGTGCCCTGGCACCACTGGGGATGCATTGCAGTGAGTCCAGAGAGTGCACAGGCACCACTGGGGATGCAGTGCAGTGAGTCCAGAGAGTGCACTGGCACCACTGGGGATGCAGTGCAGTGAGTCCAGAGAGTGCACTGCCACCACTGGGGATGCATTGAAGTGAGTCCAGAGAGTGCACTGGCACCAGTGGCGATGCACTGCAGTGAGTCCAGAGAGTGCACTGGAACCACTGGGGATGCACTGCAGTGAATCCAGAGAGTGCACTGGCACCACTGGGGATGCACTGCAGTGAGTCCAGAGAGTGCACTGGCACCACTGGGGATGCACCGCAGTGAATCCAGAGAGTGCACTGGCACACTGGGGATGCAGTGCAGTGAGTCCAGAGAGTGCACTGGCACCACTGGGGATGCAGTGCAGTGAGCCCATAGAGTGCACTGGCACCACTGGGGATGCAGTGCAGTGAGTCCAGAGAGGGCAGTGGCACCACTGGGGATGCAGTGCATTGAGTCCAGAGAGTACACTGGCACCACTGGGGATGCAGCGCAGTGAGTCCATAGAGTGCACTGGCACCACTGGGGATGCACTGCAGTGACTCCAAAGAGTGCACTGGCACCACTGGGGATGCAGTGCAGTGACTCCAGAGAGTGCACTGGCACCACTGGGGATGCAGTGCAGTGAGTCCAGAGAGTGCACTGGCACCTTGGGGATGCAGTGCAGTGTGTCCAGAGAGTGCACTGGCACCACTGGGGATGCAGGGCAGTGAGTCCAGAGAGTGCACTGGCACCACTGGGGATGCAGTGCAGTGAGTCCATAGAGTGCACTGGCACCACTGGGGATGCAGTGCAGTGAGTCCAGAGAGTGCACTGCCACCACTGGGGATGCATTGCAGTGAGTCCAGAGAGTGCACTGGCACCAGTGGCGATGCACTGCAGTGAGTCCAGAGAGTGCACTGGCACGACTGGTGATGCACTGCAGTGAGTCCAGAGAGTGCACTGGCACCACTGGGGATGCAGTGCACTGAGCACACAGAGTGCACTGGCACCACTGGGGATGCACTGCAGTGAGTCCAGAGAGTGCACTGGCACCACTGGGGATGCAGTGCAGTGAGTCCAGAGAGTGCAGTGGCACGACTGGGGATGCAGTGCAGTGAGTCCAGAGAGTGCACTGGCACCATTGGGGATGCACTGCAGTGAGTCCAGAGAGTGCACTGGCACCACTGGGGATGCACTGCAGTGAGTCCAGAGAGTGCACTGGCACCACTGCGGATGCAGTGCAGTGAATCCAGAGAGTGCACTGGCACCACTTGGGATGCAGTGCAGTGAATCCAGAGAGTGCACTGGCACCACTGGGGATGCACTGCAGTGAGTCCAGAGAGTGCACTGGCACCACTGGGGATGCAGTGCAGTGAGTCCAGAGAGTGCACTGGCACCACTTGGGATGCAGTGCAGTGAATCCAAGGAGTGCACTGGCACCACTGGGGATGCAGTGCAGTGAGTCCACAGAGTGCACTGGCACCACTGCGGATGCACTGCAGTGAGTCCAGAGAGTGCACTTGCACCACTTGGGATGCAGTGCAGTGAGTCCACAGAGTGCACTGGCACCACTTGGGATGCAGTGCAGTGAGTCCAGAGAGTGCACTGGCACCACTGGGGATGCAGTGCAGTGAATCCAGAGAGTGCACTGGCACCACTGGGGATGCACTGCAGTGAGTCCATAGAGTGCAATGGCACCTCAGGGGATGCAGTGCAGTGAGCCCATAGAGTGCACTGGCACCACTGGGGATGCAGTGCAGTGAGTCCAGAGAGTGCACTGGCACCACTGGGGATGCACTGCAGTGAGTCCAGAGAGTGCACTGCCACCACTGGGGATGCATTGAAGTGAGTCCAGAGAGTGCACTGGCACCAGTGGCGATGCACTGCAGTGAGTCCAGAGAGTGCACTGGAACAACTGGGGATGCACTGCAGTGAATCCAGAGAGTGCACTGGCACCACTGGGGATGCACTGCAGTGAGTCCAGAGAGTGCACTGGCACCACTGGGGATGCACCGCAGTGAATCCAGAGAGTGCACTGGCACACTGGGGATGCAGTGCAGTGAGTCCAGAGAGTGCACTGGCACCACTGGGGATGCAGTGCAGTGAGCCCATAGAGTGCACTGGCACCACTGGGGATGCAGTGCAGTGAGTCCAGAGAGGGCAGTGGCACCACTGGGGATGCAGTGCATTGAGTCCAGAGAGTACACTGGCACCACTGGGGATGCAGCGCAGTGAGTCCATAGAGTGCACTGGCACCACTGGGGATGCACTGCAGTGACTCCAAAGAGTGCACTGGCACCACTGGGGATGCACTGCAGTGAGTCCAGAGAGTGCACTGGCACCACTGGGGATGCAGTGCAGTGAGTCCAGAGAGTGCAGTGGCACGACTGGGGATGCAGTGCAGTGAGTCCAGAGAGTGCACTGGCACCATTGGGGATGCAGTGCAGTGAGTCCAGAGAGTGCACTGGCACCACTGGGGATGCACTGCAGTGAGTCCAGAGAGTGCACTGGCACCACTGCGGATGCAGTGCAGTGAATCCAGAGAGTGCACTGGCACCACTGAGGATGCACTGCAGTGAGTCCAGAGAGTGCACTGGCACCACTGGGGATGCACTGCAGTGAGTCCAGAGAGTGCACTGGCACCACTGGGGATGCACTGCAGTGAGTCCAGAGAGTGCACTGGCACCACTGGGGATGCAGTGCAGTGAGTCCAGAGAGTGCACTGGCACCACTTGGGATGCACTGCAGTGACTCCAGAGAGTGCACTGGCACCACTGGGGATGCACTGCAGTGAGTCCAGAGAGTGCACTGGCACCACTGGGGATGCAGTGCAGTGAGTCCAGAGAGTGCACTGGCACCACTTGGGATGCAGTGCAGTGAATCCAAGGAGTGCACTGGCACCACTGGGGATGCAGTGCAGTGAGTCCACAGAGTGCACTGGCACCACTGCGGATGCACTGCAGTGAGTCCAGAGAGTGCACTGGCACCACTTGGGATGCAGTGCAGTGAGTCCACAGAGTGCACTGGCACCACTGCGGATGCACTGCAGTGAGTCCAGAGAGTGCACTGGCACCACTGGGGATGCAGTGCAGTGAATCCAGAGAGTGCACTGGCACCACTGGGGATGCACTGCAGTGAGTCCATAGAGTGCAATGGCACCTCAGGGGATGCAGTGCAGTGAGCCCATAGAGTGCACTGGCACCACTGGGGATGCAGTGCAGTGAGTCCAGAGAGTGCACTGGCACCACTGGGGATGCACTGCAGTGAGTCCAGAGAGTGCACTGCCACCACTGGGGATGCATTGAAGTGAGTCCAGAGAGTGCACTGGCACCAGTGGCGATGCACTGCAGTGAGTCCAGAGAGTGCACTGGAACAACTGGGGATGCACTGCAGTGAATCCAGAGAGTGCACTGGCACCACTGGGGATGCACTGCAGTGAGTCCAGAGAGTGCACTGGCACCACTGGGGATGCACCGCAGTGAATCCAGAGAGTGCACTGGCACACTGGGGATGCAGTGCAGTGAGTCCAGAGAGTGCACTGGCACCACTGGGGATGCAGTGCAGTGAGCCCATAGAGTGCACTGGCACCACTGGGGATGCAGTGCATTGAGTCCAGAGACTGCACTGGCACTACTGGGGATGCAGTGCATTGAGTCCAGAGAGTGCACTGGCACCACTGGGGATGCAGCGCAGTGAGTCCATAGAGTGCACTGGCACCACTGGGGATGCACTGCAGTGAGTCCAGAGAGTGCACTGGCACCACTGGGGATGCAGTGCAGTGAGTCCAGAGAGTGCAGTGGCACGACTGGGGATGCAGTGCAGTGAGTCCAGAGAGTGCAGTGGCACGACTGGGGATGCAGTGCAGTGAGTCCAGAGAGTGCACTGGCACCATTGGGGATGCAGTGCAGTGAGTCCAGAGAGTGCACTGGCACCACTGCGGATGCAGTGCAGTGAATCCAGAGAGTGCACTGGCACCACTGAGGATGCACTGCAGTGAGTCCAGAGAGTGCACTGGCACCACTGGGGATGCACTGCAGTGAGTCCAGAGAGTGCACTGGCACCACTGGGGATGCACTGCAGTGAGTCCAGAGAGTGCACTGGCACCACTGGGGATGCAGTGCAGTGAGTCCAGAGAGTGCACTGGCACCACTTGGGATGCACTGCAGTGAATCCAGAGAGTGCACTGGCACCACTGGGGATGCAGTGCAGTGAGTCCACAGAGTGCACTGGCACCACTGCGGATGCACTGCAGTGAGTCCAGAGAGTGCACTGGCACCACTTGGGATGCAGTGCAGTGAGTCCACAGAGTGCACTGGCACCACTGCGGATGCACTGCAGTGAGTCCAGAGAGTGCACTGGCACCACTGGGGATGCAGTGCAGTGAATCCAGAGAGTGCACTGGCACCACTGGGGATGCACTGCAGTGAGTCCATAGAGTGCAATGGCACCTCAGGGGATGCAGTGCAGTGAGCCCATAGAGTGCACTGGCACCACTGGGGATGCAGTGCAGTGAGTCCAGAGAGTGCACTGGCACCACTGGGGATGCACTGCAGTGAGTCCAGAGAGTGCACTGCCACCACTGGGGATGCATTGAAGTGAGTCCAGAGAGTGCACTGGCACCAGTGGCGATGCACTGCAGTGAGTCCAGAGAGTGCACTGGAACAACTGGGGATGCACTGCAGTGAATCCAGAGAGTGCACTGGCACCACTGGGGATGCACTGCAGTGAGTCCAGAGACTGCACTGGCACCACTGGGGATGCACCGCAGTGAATCCAGAGAGTGCACTGGCACACTGGGGATGCAGTGCAGTGAGTCCAGAGAGTGCACTGGCACCACTGGGGATGCAGTGCAGTGAGCCCATAGAGTGCACTGGCACCACTGGGGATGCAGTGCAGTGAGTCCAGAGAGGGCAGTGGCACCACTGGGGATGCAGTGCATTGAGTCCAGAGAGTACACTGGCACCACTGGGGATGCAGCGCAGTGAGTCCATAGAGTGCACTGGCACCACTGGGGATGCACTGCAGTGACTCCAAAGAGTGCACTGGCACCACTGGGGATGCACTGCAGTGAGTCCAGAGAGTGCACTGGCACCACTGGGGATGCAGTGCAGTGAGTCCAGAGAGTGCACTGGCACCTTGGGGATGCAGCGCAGTGAGTCCAGAGAGTGCACTGGCACCACTGGGGATGCAGGGCAGTGAGTCCAGAGAGTGCACTGGCACCACTGGGGATGCAGTGCAGTGAGTCCAGAGAGTGCACTGGCACCACAGGGGATGCAGTGCAGTGAGTTCATAGAGTGCACTGGCACCACTGGGGATGCAGTGCAGTGAGTCCAGAGAGTGCACTGCCACCACTGGGGATGCATTGCAGTGAGTCCAGAGAGTGCACTGGCACCAGTGGCGATGCACTGCAGTGAGTCCAGAGAGTGCACTGGCACCACTGGGGATGCACTGCAGTGAGTCCAGAGAGTGCACTGGCACCACTGGGGATGCAGTGCAGTGACTCCAGAGAGTGCACTGGCACCACTGGGGATGCACTGCAGTGAGTCCAGAGAGTGCACTGGCACCACTGGGGATGCAGTGCAGTGAGTCCAGAGAGGGCAGTGGCACCACTGGGGATGCAGTGCAGTGAGTCCAGAGATTGCACTGGCACGACTGGGGATGCACTGCAGTGAGTCCAGAGACTGCACTGGCACCATTGGGGATGCAGTCCAGTGAGTCCAGAGAGTGCACTGGCACCACTGGGGATGCACTGCAGTGAGTCCAGAGAGTGCACTGGCACCACTGCGGATGCAGTGCAGTGAATCCAGAGAGTGCACTGGCACCACTGAGGATGCACTGCAGTGAGTCCAGAGAGTGCACTGGCACCACTGGGGATGCACTGCAGTGAGTCCACAGAGTGCACTGGCACCACTGGGGATGCACTGCAGTGAGTCCAGAGAGTGCACAGGCACCACTGAGGATGCACTGCAGTGAGTCCAGAGAGTGCACTGGCACCACTTGGGATGCAGTGCAGTGAGTCCACAGAGTGCACTGGCACCACTGCGGATGCAGTGCAGTGAATCCAGAGAGTGCACTGGCACCACTGAGGATGCACTGCAGTGAGTCCAGAGAGTGCACTGGCACCACTTGGGATGCAGTGCAGTGAGTCCACAGAGTGCACTGGCACCACTGCGGATGCACTGCAGTGAGTCCAGAGAGTGCACAGGCACCACTGGGGATGCACTGCAGTGAGTCCAGAGAGTGCACTGGCACCACTGGGGATGCACTGCAGTGAGTCCAGAGAGTGCACTGGCACCACTGGGGATGCAGTACAGTGAGTCCAGAGAGTGCACTGGCACCACTGGGGATGCAGTGCAGTGAGTCCAGAGAGTGCACTGGCACCACTGGGGATGCACTGCAGTGAGTCCAGAGAGTGCACTGGCACCACTGGGGATGCAGTGCAGTGAGTCCAGAGAGTGCACTGTCACCACTGAGGATGCAGTGCAGTGAGTCCATAGAGTGCACTGGCACCACTGAGGATGCAGTGCAGTGAGTGCAGGGAGTGCACTGGCACCACTGGGGATGCAGTGCAGTGACTCCAGAGAGTGCACTGGCACCACTGGGGATGCACTGCAGTGAGTCCAGAGAGTGCACTGGCACCACTGGGGATGCACTGCAGTGAGTCCAGAGAGTTCACTGGCAGCACTTGGGATGCAGTGCAGTGAGTCCACAGAGTGCACTGGCACCACTGGGCATGCAGTGCAGTGAGTCCAGAGAGTGCACTGGCACCACAGGGAATGCAGTGCAATGAATCCAGAGAGTGCACTGGCACCACTGGGGATGCAGTGCAGTGAATCCACAGAGTGCACTGGCACCACTGCGGATGCACTGCAGTGCGTCCAGAGAGTGCACAGGCACCACTGGGGATGCACTGCAGTGAGTCCAGAGAGTGCACTGGCACCACTGGGGATGCACTGCAGTGAGTCCAGAGAGTGCACTGGCACCACTGGGGATGCAGTACAGTGAGTCCAGAGAGTGCACTGGCACCACTGGGGATGCAGTGCAGTGAGTCCAGAGAGTGCACTGGCACCACTG
The DNA here is from genome assembly GCF_964211835.1 of Anser anser. Taxonomy (NCBI): domain Eukaryota; kingdom Metazoa; phylum Chordata; class Aves; order Anseriformes; family Anatidae; genus Anser; species Anser anser. Next base: position 325,611 of record NC_139731.1, read on the forward strand.
GCGATGCACTGCAGTGAGTCCAGAGACTGCACTGGCACCACTGGGGATGCACCGCAGTGAATCCAGAGAGTGCACTGGCACACTGGGGATGCAGTGCAGTGAGTCCAGAGAGTGCACTGGCACCACTGGGGATGCAGTGCAGTGAGCCCATAGAGTGCACTGGCACCACTGGGGATGCAGTGCAGTGAGTCCAGAGAGGGCAGTGGCACCACTGGGGATGCAGTGCATTGAGTCCAGAGAGTACACTGGCACCACTGGGGATGCAGCGCAGTGAGTCCATAGAGTGCACTGGCACCACTGGGGATGCACTGCAGTGACTCCAAAGAGTGCACTGGCACCACTGGGGATGCACTGCAGTGAGTCCAGAGAGTGCACTGGCACCACTGGGGATGCAGTGCAGTGAGTCCAGAGAGTGCACTGGCACCTTGGGGATGCAGCGCAGTGAGTCCAGAGAGTGCACTGGCACCACTGGGGATGCAGGGCAGTGAGTCCAGAGAGTGCACTGGCACCACTGGGGATGCAGTGCAGTGAGTCCAGAGAGTGCACTGGCACCACAGGGGATGCAGTGCAGTGAGTTCATAGAGTGCACTGGCACCACTGGGGATGCAGTGCAGTGAGTCCAGAGAGTGCACTGCCACCACTGGGGATGCATTGCAGTGAGTCCAGAGAGTGCACTGGCACCAGTGGCGATGCACTGCAGTGAGTCCAGAGAGTGCACTGGCACCACTGGGGATGCACTGCAGTGAGTCCAGAGAGTGCACTGGCACCACTGGGGATGCAGTGCAGTGAGTCCAGAGAGTGCACTGGCACCACTGGGGATGCACTGCAGTGAGTCCAGAGAGTGCACTGGCACCACTGGGGATGCAGTGCAGTGAGTCCAGAGAGGGCAGTGGCACCACTGGGGATGCAGTGCAGTGAGTCCAGAGATTGCACTGGCACGACTGGGGATGCACTGCAGTGAGTCCAGAGACTGCACTGGCACCATTGGGGATGCAGTGCAGTGAGTCCAGAGAGTGCACTGGCACCACTGGGGATGCACTGCAGTGAGTCCAGAGAGTGCACTGGCACCACTGCGGATGCAGTGCAGTGAATCCAGAGAGTGCACTGGCACCACTGGGGATGCACTGCAGTGAGTCCAGAGAGTGCACTGGCACCACTGGGGATGCACTGCAGTGAGTCCACAGAGTGCACTGGCACCACTGCGGATGCACTGCAGTGAGTCCAGAGAGTGCACAGGCACCACTGAGGATGCACTGCAGTGAGTCCAGAGAGTGCACTGGCACCACTTGGGATGCAGTGCAGTGAGTCCACAGAGTGCACTGGCACCACTGCGGATGCAGTGCAGTGAATCCAGAGAGTGCACTGGCACCACTGAGGATGCACTGCAGTGAGTCCAGAGAGTGCACTGGCACCACTTGGGATGCAGTGCAGTGAGTCCACAGAGTGCACTGGCACCACTGCGGATGCACTGCAGTGAGTCCAGAGAGTGCACAGGCACCACTGGGGATGCACTGCAGTGAGTCCAGAGAGTGCACTGGCACCACTGGGGATGCACTGCAGTGAGTCCAGAGAGTGCACTGGCACCACTGGGGATGCAGTACAGTGAGTCCAGAGAGTGCACTGGCACCACTGGGGATGCAGTGCAGTGAGTCCAGAGAGTGCACTGGCACCACTGGGGATGCACTGCAGTGAGTCCAGAGAGTGCACTGGCACCACTGGGGATGCAGTGCAGTGAGTCCAGAGAGTGCACTGTCACCACTGAGGATGCAGTGCAGTGAGTCCATAGAGTGCACTGGCACCACTGAGGATGCAGTGCAGTGAGTGCAGGGAGTGCACTGGCACCACTGGGGATGCAGTGCAGTGACTCCAGAGAGTGCACTGGCACCACTGGGGATGCACTGCAGTGAGTCCAGAGAGTGCACTGGCACCACTGGGGATGCACTGCAGTGAGTCCAGAGAGTTCACTGGCAGCACTTGGGATGCAGTGCAGTGAGTCCACAGAGTGCACTGGCACCACTGGGCATGCAGTGCAGTGAGTCCAGAGAGTGCACTGGCACCACAGGGAATGCAGTGCAATGAATCCAGAGAGTGCACTGGCACCACTGGGGATGCAGTGCAGTGAATCCACAGAGTGCACTGGCACCACTGCGGATGCACTGCAGTGCGTCCAGAGAGTGCACAGGCACCACTGGGGATGCACTGCAGTGAGTCCAGAGAGTGCACTGGCACCACTGGGGATGCACTGCAGTGAGTCCAGAGAGTGCACTGGCACCACTGGGGATGCAGTACAGTTAGTCCAGAGAGTGCACTGGCACCACTGGGGATGCAGTGCAGTGAGTCCAGAGAGTGCACTGGCACCACTGGCGATGCACTGCAGTGAGTCCAGAGAGTGCACTGGCACCACTGGGGATGCAGTGCAGTGAGTCCAGAGAGTGCACTGTCACCACTGAGGATGCAGTGCAGTGAGTGCAGGGAGTGCACTGGCACCACTGGGGATGCAGTGCAGTGAGTGCAGGGAGTGCACTGGCACCACTGGGGATGCAGTGCAGTGACTCCAGAGAGTGCACTGGCACCACTGGGGATGCACTGCAGTGAGTCCAGAGAGTGCACTGGCACCACTGGGGATGCACTGCAGTGAGTCCAGAGAGTTCACTGGCAGCACTTGGGATGCAGTGCAGTGAGTCCACAGAGTGCACTGGCACCACTGGGCATGCAGTGCAGTGAGTCCAGAGAGTGCACTGGCACCACAGGGAATGCAGTGCAATGAATCCAGAGAGTGCACTGGCACCACTGGGGATGCAGTGCAGTGAATCCACAGAGTGCACTGGCACCACTGCGGATGCACTGCAGTGCGTCCAGAGAGTGCACAGGCACCACTGGGGATGCACTGCAGTGAGTCCAGAGAGTGCACTGGCACCACTGGGGATGCAGTACAGTGAGCATAGGGAGTGCACTGGCACCACTGAGGATGCAGTGCAGTGAGTCCACAGAGTGCACTGGCACCACTGGGCATGCAGTGCAGTGAGTCCAGAGAGTGCACTGGCACCACAGGGAATGCAGTGCAGTGAATCCAGAGAGTGCACTGGCACCACTGGGGATGCAGTGCAATGAATCCAGAGAGTGCACTGGCACCACTGGGGATGCAGTGCAGTGAATCCACAGAGTGCACTGGCACCACTGCGGATGCACTGCAGTGAGTCCAGAGAGTGCACAGGCACCACTGGGGATGCACTGCAGTGAGTCCAGAGAGTGCACTGGCACCACTGGGGATGCACTGCAGTGAGTCCAGAGAGTGCACTGGCACCACTGGGGATGCAGTACAGTGAGTCCAGAGAGTGCACTGGCACCACTGGGGATGCAGTGCAGTGAATCCAGAGAGTGCACTGGCACCACTGGCGATGCACTGCAGTGAGTCCAGAGAGTGCACTGGCACCACTGGGGATGCAGTGCAGTGAGTCCAGAGAGTGCACTGTCACCACTGAGGATGCAGTGCAGTGAGTGCAGGGAGTGCACTGGCACCACTGGGGATGCAGTGCAGTGACTCCAGAGAGTGCACTGGCACCACTGGGGATGCACTGCAGTGAGTCCAGAGAGTTCACTGGCACCACTTGGGATGCAGTGCAGTGAGTCCACAGAGTGCACTGGCACCACTGGGGATGCAGTGCAATGAATCCAGAGAGTGCACTGGCACCACTGGGGATGCAGTGCAGTGAGTCCAGAGAGTGCACTGGCACCACTGGGGATGCAGTGCAATGAATCCAGAGAGTGCACTGGCACCACTGGGGATGCAGTGCAGTGAGCCCATAGAGTGCACTGGCACCACTGGGGATGCAGTGCAGTGAGTCCAGAGAGTGCACTGGCACCACTGGGGATGCACTGCAGTGAGTCCAGAGAGTGCACTGCCACCACTGGGGATGCAGCACAGTGAGTCCAGAGAGTGCACTGCCACCAGTGGCGATGCACTGCAGTGAGTCCAGAGAGGGCAGTGGCACCACTGGGGATGCAGTGCATTGAGTCCAGAGAGTGCACTGGCACCACTGGGGATGCAGTGCAGTGAGTCCAGAGAGTGCACTGGCACCACTGGGGATGCAGTGCAGTGAGCCCATAGAGTGCACTGGCACCACTGGGGATGCAGTGCAGTGAGTCCAGAGAGGGCAGTGGCACCACTGGGGATGCAGTGCATTGAGTCCAGAGAGTACACTGGCACCACTGGGGATGCAGCGCAGTGAGTCCATAGAGTGCACTGGCACCACTGGGGATGCACTGCAGTGACTCCAAAGAGTACACTGGCACCACTGGGGATGCACTGCAGTGAGTCCAGAGAGTGCACTGGCACCACTGGGGATGCAGTGCAGTGAGTCCAGAGAGTGCACTGGCACCTTGGGGATGCAGCGCAGTGAGTCCAGAGAGTGCACTGGCACCACTGGGGATGCAGGGCAGTGAGTCCAGAGAGTGCACTGGCACCACTGGGGATGCAGTGCAGTGAGTCCAGAGAGTGCACTGGCACAACAGGGGCTGCAGTGCAGTGAGTTCATAGAGTACACTGGCACCACTGGGGATGCAGTGCAGTGAGTCCAGAGAGTGCACGGCCACCACTGGGGATGCATTGCAGTGAGTCCAGAGAGTGCACTGGCACCAGTGGCGATGCACTGCAGTGAGTCCAGAGAGTGCACTGGCACCACTGGGGATGCACTGCAGTGAGTCCAGAGAGTGCACTGGCACCACTGGGGATGCAGTGCAGTGACTCCAGAGAGTGCACTGGCACCACTGGGGATGCACTGCAGTGAGTCCAGAGAGTGCACTGGCACCACTGGGGATGCAGTGCAGTGAGTCCAGAGAGGGCAGTGGCACCACTGGGGATGCAGTGCAGTGAGTCCAGAGATTGCACTGGCACGACTGGGGATGCACTGCAGTGAGTCCAGAGACTGCACTGGCACCATTGGGGATGCAGTGCAGTGAGTCCAGAGAGTGCACTGGCACCACTGGGGATGCACTGCAGTGAGTCCAGAGAGTGCACTGGCACCACTGCGGATGCAGTGCAGTGAATCCAGAGAGTGCACTGGCACCACTGAGGATGCACTGCAGTGAGTCCAGAGAGTGCACTGGCACCACTGGGGATGCACTGCAGTGAGTCCAGAGAGTGCACTGGCACCACTGGGGATGCAGTACAGTGAGTCCAGAGAGTGCACTGGCACCACTGGGGATGCAGTGCAGTGAGTCCAGAGAGTGCACTGGCACCACTGGCGATGCACTGCAGTGAGTCCAGAGAGTGCACTGGCACCACTGGGGATGCAGTGCAGTGAGTCCAGAGAGTGCACTGTCACCACTGAGGATGCAGTGCAGTGAGTCCATAGAGTGCACTGGCACCACTGAGGATGCAGTGCAGTGAGTGCAGGGAGTGCACTGGCACCACTGGGGATGCAGTGCAGTGACTCCAGAGAGTGCACTGGCACCACTGGGGATGCACTGCAGTGAGTCCAGAGAGTGCACTGGCACCACTGGGGATGCACTGCAGTGAGTCCAGAGAGTTCACTGGCAGCACTTGGGATGCAGTGCAGTGAGTCCACAGAGTGCACTGGCACCACTGGGCATGCAGTGCAGTGAGTCCAGAGAGTGCACTGGCACCACAGGGAATGCCGTGCAATGAATCCAGAGAGTGCACTGGCACCACTGGGGATGCAGTGCAGTGAATCCACAGAGTGCACTGGCACCACTGCGGATCCACTGCAGTGCCTCCAAAGAGTGCACAGGCACCACTGGGGATGCACTGCAGTGAGTCCAGAGAGTGCACTGGCACCACTGGGGATGCACTGCAGTGAGTCCAGAGAGTGCACTGGCACCACTGGGGATGCAGTACAGTGAGTCCAGAGAGTGCACTGGCACCACTGGGGATGCAGTGCAGTGAGTCCAGAGAGTGCACTGGCACCACTGGCGATGCACTGCAGTGAGTCCAGAGAGTGCACTGGCACCACTGGGGATGCAGTGCAGTGAGTCCAGAGAGTGCACTGTCACCACTGAGGATGCAGTGCAGTGAGTGCAGGGAGTGCACTGGCACCACTGGGGATGCAGTGCAGTGAGTGCAGGGAGTGCACTGGCACCACTGGGGATGCAGTGCAGTGACTCCAGAGAGTGCACTGGCACCACTGGGGATGCACTGCAGTGAGTCCAGAGAGTGCACTGGCACCACTGGGGATGCACTGCAGTGAGTCCAGAGAGTTCACTGGCAGCACTTGGGATGCAGTGCAGTGAGTCCACAGAGTGCACTGGCACCACTGGGCATGCAGTGCAGTGAGTCCAGAGAGTGCACTGGCACCACAGGGAATGCAGTGCAATGAATCCAGAGAGTGCACAGGCACCACTGGGGATGCAGTGCAGTGAATCCACAGAGTGCACTGGCACCACTGCGGATGCACTGCAGTGCGTCCAGAGAGTGCACAGGCACCACTGGGGATGCACTGCAGTGAGTCCAGAGAGTGCACTGGCACCACTGGGGATGCAGTACAGTGAGTCCAGAGAGTGCACTGGCACCACTGAGGATGCAGTGCAGTGAGTCCACAGAGTGCACTGGCACCACTGGGCATGCAGTGCAGTGAGTCCAGAGAGTGCACTGGCACCACAGGGAATGCAGTGCAGTGAATCCAGAGAGTGCACTGGCACCACTGGGGATGCAGTGCAATGAATCCAGAGAGTGCACTGGCACCACTGGGGATGCAGTGCAGTGAATCCACAGAGTGCACTGGCACCACTGCGGATGCACTGCAGTGAGTCCAGAGAGTGCACAGGCACCACTGGGGATGCACTGCAGTGAGTCCAGAGAGTGCACTGGCACCACTGGGGATGCACTGCAGTGAGTCCAGAGAGTGCACTGGCACCACTGGGGATGCACTGCAGTGAGTCCAGAGAGTGCACTGGCACCACTGGGGATGCAGTGCAGTGAGTCCAGAGAGTGCACTGGCACCACTGGCGATGCACTGCAGTGAGTCCAGAGAGTGCACTGGCACCACTGGGGATGCAGTGCAGTGAGTCCAGAGAGTGCACTGTCACCACTGAGGATGCAGTGCAGTGAGTGCAGGGAGTGCACTGGCACCACTGGGGATGCAGTGCAGTGACTCCAGAGAGTGCACTGGCACCACTGGGGATGCACTGCAGTGAGTCCAGAGAGTTCACTGGCACCACTTGGGATGCAGTGCAGTGAGTCCACAGAGTGCACTGGCACCACTGGGGATGCAGTGCAATGAATCCAGAGAGTGCACTGGCACCACTGGGGATGCAGTGCAGTGAGTCCAGAGAGTGCACTGGCACCACTGGGGATGCAGTGCAATGAATCCAGAGAGTGCACTGGCACCACTGGGGATGCAGTGCAGTGAGCCCATAGAGTGCACTGGCACCACTGGGGATGCAGTGCAGTGAGTCCAGAGAGTGCACTGGCACCACTGGGGATGCACTGCAGTGAGTCCAGAGAGTGCACTGCCACCACTGGGGATGCATTGAAGTGAGTCCAGAGAGTGCACTGGCACCAGTGGCGATGCACTGCAGTGAGTCCAGAGAGTGCACTGGAACAACTGGGGATGCACTGCAGTGAATCCAGAGAGTGCACTGGCACCACTGGGGATGCACTGCAGTGAGTCCAGAGAGTGCACTGGCACCACTGGGGATGCACCGCAGTGAATCCAGAGAGTGCACTGGCACACTGGGGATGCAGTGCAGTGAGTCCAGAGAGTGCACTGGCACCACTGGGGATGCAGTGCAGTGAGCCCATAGAGTGCACTGGCACCACTGGGGATGCAGTGCAGTGAGTCCAGAGAGGGCAGTGGCACCACTGGGGATGCACTGCAGTGAGTCCAGAGAGTACACTGGCACCACTGGGGATGCAGCGCAGTGAGTCCATAGAGTGCACTGGCACCACTGGGGATGCACTGCAGTGACTCCAAAGAGTGCACTGGCACCACTGGGGATGCACTGCAGTGAGTCCAGAGAGTGCACTGGCACCACTGGGGATGCAGTGCAGTGAGTCCAGAGAGTGCACTGGCACCTTGGGGATGCAGTGCAGTGAGTCCAGAGAGTGCACTGGCACCACTGGGGATGCAGGGCAGTGAGTCCAGAGAGTGCACTGGCACCACTGGGGATGCAGTGCAGTGAGTCCAGAGAGTGCACTGGCACCACAGGGGATGCAGTGCAGTGAGTTCATAGAGTGCACTGGCACCACTGGGGATGCAGTGCAGTGAGTCCAGAGAGTGCACTGCCACCACTGGGGATGCATTGCAGTGAGTCCAGAGAGTGCACTGGCACCAGTGGCGATGCACTGCAGTGAGTCCAGAGAGTGCACTGGCACCACTGGGGATGCACTGCAGTGAGTCCAGAGAGTGCACTGGCACCACTGGGGATGCAGTGCACTGAGCACAGAGAGTGCACTGGCACCACTGGGGATGCACTGCAGTGAGTCCAGAGAGTGCACTGGCACCACTGGGGATGCAGTGCAGTGAGTCCAGAGAGGGCAGTGGCACCACTGGGGATGCAGGGCAGTGAGTCCAGAGAGTGCACTGGCACCACTGGGGATGCAGTGCAGTGAATCCAGAGAGTACACTGGCACCACTGGGGATGCACTACAGAGAGTCCAGAGAGTGCAATGGCACCTCAGGGGATGCAGTGCAGTGAGCCCATAGAGTGCACTGGCACCACTGGGGATGCACTGCAGTGAATCCAGAGAGTGCACTGGCACCACTGGGGATGCAGTGCAGTGACTCCAGAGAGTGCACTCGCACCACTGGGGATGCAGTGCAGTGAGTCCAGAGAGTGCACTGGCACCTTGGGGATGCAGTGCAGTGAGTCCAGAGAGTGCACTGGCACCACTGGCGATGCAGGGCAGTGAGTCCAGAGAGTGCACTGGCACCACTGGGGATGCACTGCAGTGAGTCCAGAGAGTGCACTGGCACCACTGGGGATGCAGTGCAGTGAATCCAGAGAGTGCACTGGCACCACTGGGGATGCACTGCAGTGAGTCCATAGAGTGCAATGGCACCTCAGGGGATGCAGTGCAGTGAGCCCATAGAGTGCACTGGCACCACTGATGATGCAGTGCAGTGCGTCCAGAGAGTGCACAGGCACCACTGGGGATGCAGTGCAGTGAGTCCATAGAGTGCACTGGCACCACTGGGGATGCAGTGCAGTGAGTCCAGAGAGTGCACTGCCACCACAGGGGATGCATTGCAGTGAGTCCAGAGAGTGCACTGGCACCAGTGGCGATGCACTGCAGTGAGTCCAGAGAGTGCACTGGAACCACTGGGGATGCACTGCAGTGAATCCAGAGAGTGCACTGGCACACTGGGGATGCACTGCAGTGAGTCCAGAGAGTGCACTGGCACCACTGGTGATGCACTGCAGTGACTCCAGAGAGTGCACTGGCACCACTGGGGATGCAGTGCAGTGAGTCCAGAGAGGGCAGTGGCACCACTGGGGATGCACTGCAGTGAGTCCAGAGAGTGCACTGGCACCACTGGGGATGCAGTGAAGTGAGTCCAGAGAGTGCACTGTCACCACTCTGGATGCAGAGCAGTGAGTCCAGAGAGTGCACTGGCACCACTGGGGATGCAGTGCAGTGAGTCCAGAGAGTGCACTGGCACCACTGGGGATGCACTGCAGTGAGTCCAGAGAGTGCACTGGCACGACTGGTGATGCACTGCAGTGAGTCCAGAGACTGCACTGGCACCACTGGGGATGCACTGCAGTGAGTCCACAGAGTGCACTGTCACCACTCTGGATGCAGAGCAGTAACCCCAGAGAGTGCACTGGCACCACAGGGGATGCACTGCAGTGAGTCCAGAGAGTGCACTGGCACCACTGGGGATGCACTGCAGTGAGTCCAGACAGTGCACTGGCACCACTGGGGATGCAGTGCAGTGAATCCAGAGAGTGCACTGGCACCACTGGTGATGCCGTGCAGTGAGTCCAGAGAGTGCACAGGCACCACTGGGGATGCAGGGCAGTGAGTCCAGAGAGTGCACTGGCACCACTGGGGATGCACTGCAGTGAGTCCATAGAGTGCAATGGCACCTCAGGGGATGCAGTGGAGTGAGCCCATAGAGTGCACTGGCACCACTGGGGTGCAGTGCAGTGAGTCCAGAGAGTGCACAGGCACCACTGGGGATGCAGTGCAGTGACTCCAGAGAGTGCACTGGCACCACTGGTGATGCAGTGCAGTGAGTCCAGAGAGTGCACTGGCACCTTGGGGATGCAGTGCAGTGAGTCCAGAGAGTGCACTGGCACCACTGGGGATGCAGGGCAGTGAGTCCAGAGAGTGCACTGGAACCACTGGGGATGCACTGCAGGGAATCCAGAGAGTGCACTGGCACACTGGGGATGCAGTGCAGTGAGTCCAGAGAGTGCACTGGCACCACTGGTGATGCACTGCAGTGACTCCAGAGAGTGCACTGGCACCACTGGGGATGCACTGCAGTGAGTCAAGAGAGGGCAGTGGCACCACTGGGGATGCACTGCAGTGAGTCCAGAGATTGCACTGGCACGACTGGGGATGCAGTGCAGTGAGTCCAGAGACTGCACTGGCACCATTGGGGATGCACTGCAGTGAGTCCAGAGACTGCACTGGCACCACTGGGGATGCACTGCAGTGAGTCCAGAGAGTGCACTGGCACCACTGCGGATGCAGTGCAGTGAATCCAGAGAGCGCACTGGCACCACTGAGGATGCAGTGCAGTGAGTCCAGAGAGTGCACTGGCACCACTGGGGATGCAGTGCAGTGAGTCCAGAGAGTGCACTGGCACCACTGGGGATGCAGTGCAGTGACTCCAGAGAGTGCACTGGCACCACTGGGGATGCAGTGCAGTGAGTCCAGAGAGTGCACTGGCACCACTGGGGATGCAGTGCAGTGAGTCCAGAGAGTGCACTGGCACCACTCGGGATGCAATGCAGTGAGTCCAGAGAGGGCGCTGGCACCACTGGGGATGCACTGCAGTGAGTCCAGAAATTGCACTGGCACGAATTCGTATGCACTGCAGTGAGTCCAGAGACTGCACTGGCACCACTGGGGATGCACTGCAGTGAGTCCAGAGAGTACACTGGCACCACTGGGGATGCAGCGCAGTGAGTCCATAGAGTGCACTGGCACCACTCGGGATGCACTGCAGTGAGTCCAGAAAGTGCACTGGCACCACTGGGGATGCAGTGCAGTGACTCCAGAGAGTGCACTGGCACCACAGGTGATGCCGTGCAGTGAGTCCAGAGAGTGCACTGGCACCTTGGGGATGCAGTGCAGTGAGTCCAGAGAGTGCACTGGCACCACTGGGGATGCAGTGCAGTGAGTCCAGAGAGTGCACTGGCACCACTGCGGATGCACTGCAGTGAGTCCAGAGAGTGCACTGCCACCACTGGGGATGCACTGCAGTGAGTCCAGAGAGTGCACTGGTACCACTGGTGATGCACTGCAGTGAGTCCAGAGAGTGCACTGGCACCGCAGGGGATGCAGTGCAGTGAGCCCATAGAGTACACTGGCACCACTGGGGATGCAGTGCAGTGAGTCCAGAGAGTGCACTGGCACCACTGGGGATGCAGTGCAGTGAGTCCAGAGAGTGCACTGGCACCACTGGCGATGCACTGCAGTGAGTCCAGAGAGTGCACTGGCACCACTGGCGATGCACTGCACTGAGTCCAGAGAGTGCACTGGAACCACTGGGGATGCACTGCAGTGAATCCAGAGAGTGCACTGGCACCACTGGGGATGCACTGCAGTGAGTCCAGAGAGTGCACTGGCACCACTCGGGATGCACAGCAGTGAGTCCAGAGAGGGCACTGGCACCACTGGGGATGCAGTGCAGTGAGTCCAGAAATTGCACTGGCACGAATTCGTATGCACTGCAGTGAGTCCAGACACTGCACTGGCACCACTGGGGATGCACTGCAGTGAGTCCAGAGAGTACACTGGCACCACTGGGGATGCAGCGCAATGAGTCCATAGAGTGCACTGGCACCACTGGGGATGCACTGCAGTGAGTCCAGACAGTGCACTGGCACCACTGGGGATGCAGTGCAGTGACTCCAGAGAGTGCACTGGCACCACTGGTGATGCACTGCAGTGAGTCCATAGAGTGCAATGGCACCTCAGGGGATGCAGTGCAGTGAGCCCATAGAGTGCACTGGCACCACTGGGGATGCACTGCAGTGAGTCCAGAGAGTGCACTGGCACCACTGGGGATGCAGTGCAGTGAGTCCAGAGAGTGCACTGGCACCACTGGGGATGCAGTGCAGTGAGTCCAGAGAGTGCACTGGCACCAGTGGCAATGCACTGCAGTGAGTCCAGAGAGTGCACTGGAACCACTGGGGATGCACTGCAGTGAATCCAGAGAGTGCACTGGCACACTGGGGATGCAGTGCAGTGAGTCCAGAGAGTGCACTGGCACCACTGGTGATGCAGTGCAGTGAGTCCAGACAGTGCACTGGCACCACTGGGGATGCAGTGCAGTGACTCCAGAGAGTGCACTGGCACCACTGGTGATGCACTGCAGTGAGTCCATAGAGTGCAATGGCACCTCAGGGGATGCAGTGCAGTGAGCCCATAGAGTGCACTGGCACCACTGGGGATGCACTGCAGTGAGTCCAGAGAGTGCACTGGCACCACTGGGGATGCAGTGCAGTGAGTCCAGAGAGTGCACTGGCACCACTGGGGATGCAGTGCAGTGAGTCCAGAGAGTGCACTGGCACCAGTGGCAATGCACTGCAGTGAGTCCAGAGAGTGCACTGGAACCACTGGGGATGCACTGCAGTGAATCCAGAGAGTGCACTGGCACACTGGGGATGCAGTGCAGTGAGTCCAGAGAGTGCACTGGCACCACTGGTGATGCAGTGCAGTGAGTCCAGAGAGTGCACTGGCACCACTGGGGATGCACTGCAGTGAGTCCAGAGATTGCACTGGCACGACTGGGGATGCAGTGCAGTGAGTCCAGAGAGTGCACAGGCACCACTGGGGATGCAGTGCAGTGAGTCCAGAGAGTGCACTGGCACCACTGGGGATGCAGTGCAGTGAGTCCAGAGAGTGCACTGGCACCAGTGGCGATGCACTGCAGTGAGTCCAGAGAGTGCACTGGCACCACTGGGGATGCAGTGCATTGAATCCAGAGAGTGCACTGGCACCACTGGGGATGCAGTGCAGTGAGTCCAGAGAGTGCACTGGCACCACTGGGGATGCACTGCAGTGAGTCCATAGAGTGCACTGGCACCACTGGGGATGCAGTGCAGTGAGTCCAGAGAGTGCACTGCCACCACAGGGGATGCATTGCAGTGAGTCCAGAGAGTGCACTGGCACCAGTGGCGATGCACTGCAGTGAGTCCAGAGAGTGCACTGGCACCACTGGGGATGCAGTGAAGTGAGTCCAGAGAGTGCACTGTCACCACTGGGGATGCAGTGCAGTGAGTCCAGAGAGGGCAGTGGCACCACTGGGGATGCACTGCAGTGAGTCCAGAGAGTGCACTGGCACCACTGGGGATGCAGTGAAGTGAGTCCAGAGAGTGCACTGTCACCACTCTGGATGCAGAGCAGTGAGTCCAGAGAGTGCACTGGCACCACTGGGGATGCAGTGCAGTGAGTCCAGAGAGTGCACTGGCACCACTGGGGATGCACTGCAGTGAGTCCAGAGAGTGCACTGGCACGACTGGTGATGCACTGCAGTGAGTCCAGAGACTGCACTGGCACCACTGGGGATGCACTGCAGTGAGTCCACAGAGTGCACTGTCACCACTCTGGATGCAGAGCAGTAACCCCAGAGAGTGCACTGGCACCACAGGGGATGCACTGCAGTGAGTCCAGAGAGGGCACTGGCACCACTGGGGATGCACTGCAGTGAGTCCAGACAGTGCACTGGCACCACTGGGGATGCAGTGCAGTGAATCCAGAGAGTGCACTGGCACCACTGGTGATGCCGTGCAGTGAGTCCAGAGAGTGCACTGGCACCTTGGGGATGCAGTGCAGTGAGTCCAGAGAGTGCACAGGCACCACTGGGGATGCAGGGCAGTGAGTCCAGAGAGTGCACTGGCACCACTGGGGATGCACTGCAGTGAGTCCATAGAGTGCAATGGCACCTCAGGGGATGCAGTGCAGTGAGCCCATAGAGTGCACTGGCACCACTGGGGTGCAGTGCAGTGAGTCCAGAGAGTGCACAGGCACCACTGGGGATGCAGTGCAGTGAGTCCAGAGAGTGCACTGGCACCACTGGTGATGCAGTGCAGTGAGTCCAGAGAGTGCACTGGCACCTTGGGGATGCAGTGCAGTGAGTCCAGAGAGTGCACTGGCACCACTGGGGATGCAGGGCAGTGAGTCCAGAGAGTGCACTGGAACCACTGGGGATGCACTGCAGGGAATCCAGAGAGTGCACTGGCACACTGGGGATGCAGTGCAGTGAGTCCAGAGAGTGCACTGGCACCACTGGTGATGCACTGCAGTGACTCCAGAGAGTGCACTGGCACCACTGGGGATGCACTGCAGTGAGTCCAGAGAGGGCAGTGGCACCACTGGGGATGCACTGCAGTGAGTCCAGAGATTGCACTGGCACGACTGGGGATGCAGTGCAGTGAGTCCAGAGACTGCACTGGCACCATTGGGGATGCACTGCAGTGAGTCCAGAGACTGCACTGGCACCACTGGGGATGCACTGCAGTGAGTCCAGAGAGTGCACTGGCACCACTGGGGATGCAGTGCAGTGAATCCAGAGAGCGCACTGGCACCACTGAGGATGCAGTGCAGTGAGTCCAGAGAGTGCACTGGCACCACTGGGGATGCACTGCAGTGAGTCCAGAGAGTGCACTGGCACCACTGGGGATGCAGTGCAGTGACTCCAGAGAGTGCACTGGCACCACTGGGGATGCACTGCAGAGAGTCCAGAGAGTGCACTGGCACCACTGGGGATGCAGTGCAGTGAGTCCAGAGAGTTCACTGGCACCACTGGGGATGCAGTGCAGTGAGTCCACAGAGTGCACTGGCACCACTGGGGATGCAGTGCAGTGAGTCCAGAGAGTGCACTGGCACCACTGGGGATGCAGTGCAGTGAGTCCAGAGAGTGCACTGGCACCACTCGGGATGCAATGCAGTGAGTCCAGAGAGGGCGCTGGCACCACTGGGGATGCACTGCAGTGAGTCCAGAAATTGCACTGGCACGAATTCGTATGCACTGCAGTGAGTCCAGAGACTGCACTGGCACCACTGGGGATGCACTGCAGTGAGTCCAGAGAGTACACTGGCACCACTGGGGATGCAGCGCAGTGAGTCCATAGAGTGCACTGGCACCACTCGGGATGCACTGCAGTGAGTCCAGAAAGTGCACTGGCACCACTGGGGATGCAGTGCAGTGACTCCAGAGAGTGCACTGGCACCACAGGTGATGCCGTGCAGTGAGTCCAGAGAGTGCACTGGCACCTTGGGGATGCAGTGCAGTGAGTCCAGAGAGTGCACTGGCACCACTGGGGATGCAGTGCAGTGAGTCCAGAGAGTGCACTGGCACCACTGCGGATGCACTGCAGTGAGTCCAAAGAGTGCACTGCCACCACTGGGGATGCACTGCAGTGAGTCCAGAGAGTGCACTGGTACCACTGGGGATGCACTGCAGTGAGTCCAGAGAGTGCACTGGCACCGCAGGGGATGCAGTGCAGTGAGCCCATAGAGTACACTGGCACCACTGGGGATGCAGTGCAGTGAGTCCAGAGAGTGCACTGGCACCACTGGGGATGCAGTGCAGTGAGTCCAGAGAGTGCACTGGCACCACTGGCGATGCACTGCAGTGAGTCCAGAGAGTGCACTGGCACCACTGGCGATGCACTGCACTGAGTCCAGAGAGTGCACTGGAACCACTGGGGATGCACTGCAGTGAATCCAGAGAGTGCACTGGCACCACTGGGGATGCACTGCAGTGAGTCCAGAGAGTGCACTGGCACCACTCGGGATGCACTGCAGTGAGTCCAGAGAGGGCACTGGCACCACTGGGGATGCAGTGCAGTGAGTCCAGAAATTGCACTGGCACGAATTCGTATGCACTGCAGTGAGTCCAGACAGTGCACTGGCACCACTGGGGATGCACTGCAGTGAGTCCAGAGAGTACACTGGCACCACTGGGGATGCAGCGCAATGAGTCCATAGAGTGCACTGGCACCACTGGGGATGCACTGCAGTGAGTCCAGACAGTGCACTGGCACCACTGGGGATGCAGTGCAGTGACTCCAGAGAGTGCACTGGCACCACTGGTGATGCACTGCAGTGAGTCCATAGAGTGCAATGGCACCTCAGGGGATGCAGTGCAGTGAGCCCATAGAGTGCACTGGCACCACTGGGGATGCACTGCAGTGAGTCCAGAGAGTGCACTGGCACCACTGGGGATGCAGTGCAGTGAGTCCAGAGAGTGCACTGGCACCACTGGGGATGCAGTGCAGTGAGTCCAGAGAGTGCACTGGCACCAGTGGCGATGCACTGCAGTGAGTCCAGAGAGTGCACTGGAACCACTGGGGATGCACTGCAGTGAATCCAGAGAGTGCACTGGCACACTGGGGATGCAGTGCAGTGAGTCCAGAGAGTGCACTGGCACCACTGGTGATGCAGTGCAGTGAGTCCAGAGAGTGCACTGGCACCACTGGGGATGCACTGCAGTGAGTCCAGAGATTGCACTGGCACGACTGGGGATGCAGTGCAGTGAGTCCAGAGAGTGCACAGGCACCACTGGGGATGCAGTGCAGTGAGTCCAGAGAGTGCACTGGCACCACTGGGGATGCAGTGCAGTGAGTCCAGAGAGTGCACTGGCACCAGTGGCGATGCACTGCAGTGAGTCCAGAGAGTGCACTGGAACCACTTGGGATGCACTGCAGTGAATCCAGAGAGTGCACTCGCACACTGGGGATGCAGTGCAGTGAGTCCAGAGAGTGCACTGGCACCACTGGTGATGCAGTGCAGTGAGTCCAGAGAGTGCACTGGCACCACTGGGGATGCACTGCAGTGAGTCCAGAGAGGGCAGTGGCACCACTGGGGATGCACTGCAGTGAGTCCAGAGATTGCACTGGCACCACAGGGGATGCAGTGCAGTGAGTCCAGAGACTGCACTGACACCACTGGGGATGCACTGCAGTGAGTCCAGAGAGTGCACTGGCACCACTGCGGATGCAGTGCAGTGAATCCAGAGAGCGTACTGGCACCACTGGGGATGCAGTGCAGTGAGTCCAGAGAGCGCACTGGCACCACTGGGGATGCACTGCAGTGAGTCCAGAGAGTGCACTGGCACCACTGGGGATGCAGTGCAGTGAGTCCAGAGAGTGCACTGGCACCACTGGGGATGCACTGCAGTGAGTCCAGAGAGTGCACTGGCACCACTGGTGATGCACTGCAGTGACTCCAGAGAGTGCACTGGCACCACTGCGGATGCAGTGCAGTGAGTCCAGAGAGTGCATTGGCACCACAGGGGATGCAGTGCAGTGAGTCCAGAGAGTGCACTGGAACCACTGGCGATGCACTGCAGTGAATCCAGAGAGTGCACTGGCACCACTGGGGATGCACTGCAGTGAGTCCAGAGAATGCACTGGCAACACTGGGGATGCAGTGCAGTGAGTCCAGAGAGTGCACTGGCACCACTGGGGATGCAGTGCAGTGAGTCCAGAGAGTTCACTGGCACGACTGGGGATGCAGTGCAGTGAGTCCACAGAGCGCACTGGCACCACTGCGGATGCACTGCAGTGAGTCCAGAGAGTGCACTGGCACCTTGGGGATGCAGTGCAGTGTGTCCAGAGAGTGCACTGGCACCACTGGGGATGCACTGCAGTGACTCCAGAGAGTGCACTGGCACCACTGGGGATGCACTGCAGTGAGTCCAGAGAGTGCACTGGCACCACTGGGGATGCAGTGCAGTGAGTCCAGAGAGTTCACTGGCACCACTTGGGATGCAGTGCAGTGAGTCCAGAGAGTGCACTGGCACCACTGGGGATGCACTGCAGTAAGTCCAGAGAATGCACTGGCACCACTGGGGATGCAGTGCAGTGAGTCCAGAGAGTGCACTGGCACCACTGGGGATGCAGTGCAGTGAGTCCAGAGAGTTCACTGGCACCACTTGGGATGCAGTGCAGTGAGTCCACAGAGCGCACTGGCACCACTGGGGATGCACTGCAGTGAGTCCAGAGAGTGCACTGGCACCACTGGGGATGCAGTGCAGTGAGTCCAGAGAGTGCACTGGCACCAGTGGGGATGCAGTACAGTGAATCCAGAGAGTGCACTGGCACCACTGGGGATGCACTGCAGTGAGTCCAGCGAGTGCACTGGCACCACTGGGGATGCACTGCAGTGAGTCCAGAGAATGCACTGGCAACACTGGGGATGCAGTGCAGTGAGTCCAGAGAGTGCACTGGCACCACTGGGGATGCAGTGCAGTGAGTCCAGAGAGTGCACTGGCACCACTGGGGATGCAGTGCATTGAATCCAGAGAGTGCACTGGCACCACTGGGGATGCAGTGCAGTGAGTCCAGAGAGTGCACTGGCACCACTGGGGATGCACTGCAGTGACTCCAGAGAGTGCACTGGCACCACTGGGGATGCAGTGCAGTGAGTCCAGAGAGTGCACAGGCACCTTGGGGATGCAGTGCAGTGAGTCCAGAGACTGCACTGGCACCACTGGTGATGCAGTGCATTGAGTCCAGAGAGTACACTGGCACCAAGGGAATGCAGCGCAGTGAGTCCATAGAGTGCACTGGCACCACTGGGGATGTACCCCGGTGAGTCCAGAGATTTCACTGGCACCACTGGGGATGCACTGCAGTGACTCCAGAGACTGCACTGGCACCACTGAAGATGCAGTGCAGTGAGTCCAGAGAGTGCACTGGCACCACTGCGGATGCAGTGCAGTGAGTCCAGAGAGTGCACTGGCACCACTGGGGATGCAGTGCAGTGAGTCCAGAGAGTGCACTGGCACCACTGGCGATGCACTGCAGTGGGTCCAGAGAGTGCACTGGTACCACTGGCGATGCACTGCAGTGAGTCCAGAGAGTGCACTGGCACCACAGGGGATGCAGTGCAGTGGGCCCATAGAGTGCACTGGCACCACTGGGGATGCAGTGCAGTGAGTCCAGAGAGGGCACTGGCACCACTGGGGATGCACTGCAGTGAGTCCAGAAATTGCACTGGCACCACTGGGGATGCAGTGCAGTGAGTCCAGAGAGTGCACTGCCACCACTGGGGATGCATTGCAGTGAGTCCAGAGAGTGCACTGGCACCAGTGGCGATGCACTGCAGTGAGTCCAGAGAGTGCACTGGCACCACTGGGGATGCAGTGCAGTGAGTCCAGAGAGTTCACTGGCACCGCTTGGGATGCAGTGCAATGAGTCCACAGAGTGCACTGGCACCACTGCGGATGCACTGCA
Source organism: Anser anser (assembly GCF_964211835.1). Lineage (NCBI taxonomy): Eukaryota > Metazoa > Chordata > Aves > Anseriformes > Anatidae > Anser > Anser anser. Next base: position 344,994 of record NC_139731.1, read on the forward strand.
GTGAGTCCAGAGAGTGCATTGGCACCACAGGGGATGCAGTGCAGTGAGTCCAGAGAGTGCACTGGCACCACTGGGGATGCAGTGCAGTGACTCCAGAGAGTGCACTGGCACCACTGGGGATGCAGTGCAGTGAGTCCAGAGAGTGCACTGGCACCAGTTGGGATGCAGTGCAGTGAGTCCAGAGAGTGCACTGGCACCACTGGGGATGCACTGCAGTGAGTCCAGAGAGTGCACTGGCACCACTGGGGATACAGTGCAGTGAGTCCAGAGAGTGCACAGGCACCTTGGGGATGCCGTGCAGTGAGTCCAGAGGGTGCACTGGCACCACTGAGGATGCAGTGCAGTGAGTCCAGAGACTGCACTTGCACCACTGGGGATGCAGTGCAGTGAGTCCAGAGAGTGCACTGGCACCACTGGGGATGCAGGGCAGTGAGTCCAGAGAGTGCACTGGCACCACTGGGGATGCACTGCAGTGAGTCCAGAGAGTGCACTGGCACCACTGGCGATGCAGTGCAGTGAGTCCAGAGAGTGCACTGGCACCTTGGGGATGCAGTGCAGTGAGTCCAGAGAGTGCACTGGCACCACTGGGGATGCAGGGCAGTGAGTCCAGAGAGTGCACTGGCACCACTGGGGATGCACTGCAGTGAGTCCAGAGAGTGCACTGGCACCACTGGGGATGCAGTGCAGTGAATCCAGAGAGTGCACTGGCACCACTGGGGATGCACTGCAGTGAGTCCAGAGAGTGCACTGGTACCACTGGGGATGCAGTGCAGTGAGTCCAGAGAGTGCACTGGCACCACTGGGGATGCAGTGCAGTGAGTCCAGAGAGTGCACTGCCACCACTGGGGATGCATTGCAGTGACTCCAGAGAGTGCACTGGCACCAGTGGCGATGCACTGCAGTGAGTCCAGAGAGTGCACTGGAACCACTGGGGATGCACTGCAGTGAATCCAGAGAGTGCACTGGCACCACTGGGGATGCACTGCAGTGAGTCCAGAGAGTGCACTGGCACCACTGGGGATGCACTGCAGTGAGTCCAGAAATTGCACTGGCACCACTGGGGATGCAGTGCAGTGAGTACAGAGAGTGCACTGGCACCACTGGGGATGCACTGCAGTGAGTCCAGAGAGTGCACTGGCACCACTGGGGATGCAGTGCATTGAATCCAGAGAGTGCACTGGCACCACTGGGGATGCAGTGCAGTGAGTCCAGAGCGTGCACTGTCACCACTGGGGATGCAGTGCAGTGAGTCCAGAGAGTGCACTGGCACCACTGGGGATGCAGTGCAGTGAGCCCATAGAGTGCACTGGCACCACTGGGGATGCAGTGCAGTGAGTCCAGAGAGTGCACTGGCACCACTGGGGATGCAGTGCAGTGAGTCCAGAGAGTGCACTGGCACCACTGGCGATGCACTGCAGTGAGTCCAGAGAGTGCACTGGCACCAGTGGCGATGCACTGCACTGAGTCCAGAAAGTGCACTGGAACCACTGGGGATGCACTGCAGTGAATCCAGAGAGTGCACTGGCACCACTGGGGATGCAGTGCAGTGAGTCCAGAGAGTGCACTGGCACCACTGGGGATGCACTGCAGTGAGTCCAGAAATTGCACTGGCACGAATTCGTATGCACTGCAGTGAGTCCAGAGACTGCACTGGCACCACTGGGGATGCACTGCAGTGAGTCCAGAGCGTACACTGGCACCACTGGGGATGCAGCGCAGTGAGTCCATAGAGTGCACTGGCACAACTGGTGATGCACTGCAGTGAGTCCAGAAAGTGCACTGGCACCACTGGGGATGCAGTGCAGTGACTCCAGAGAGTGCACTGGCACCACTGGTGATGCAGTGCAGTGAGTCCAGAGAGTGCACTGGCACCTTGGGGATGCAGTGCAGTGAGTCCAGAGAGTGCACTGGCACCACTAGGGATGCAGGGCAGTGAGTCCAGAGAGTGCACTGGCACCACTGGGGATGCAGTGCAGTGAGTCCATAGAGTGCAATGGCACCTCAGGGGATGCAGTGCAGTGAGCCCATAGAGTGCACTGGCACCACTGGGGATGCAGTGCAGTGAGTCCAGAGAGTGCACAGGCACCACTGGGGATGCAGTGCAGTGAGTCCATAGAGTGCACTGGCACCACTGGGGATGCAGTGCAGTGAGTCCAGAGAGTGCACTGGCACCACTGGGGATGCACTGCAGTGAGTCCAGAGAGTGCACTGGCACCACTGGGGCCTTAGTGCAGTGACTCCAGAGAGTGCACTGGCACCACTGGGGATGCAGTGCAGTGACTCCAGAGAGTGCACTGGCACCACTGGTGATGCACTGCAGTGAGTCCAGAGAGTGCACTGGTACCATTGGGGATGCACTGCAGTGAGTCCAGAGAGTGCACTGGCACCACTGGGGATGCAGTGCAGTGAATCCAGAGAGTGCACTGGCACCACTGGGGCTTCACTGCAGTGAGTCCATAGAGTGCAATGGCACCTCAGGGGATGCAGTACAGTGAGCCCATAGAGTGCACTGGCACCACTGGGGATGCAGTGCAGTGAGTCCATAGAGTGCAATGGCACCTCAGGGGATGCAGTGCAGTGAGCCCATAGAGTGCACTGGCACCACTGGGGATGCAGTGCAGTGAGTCCAGAGAGTGCACAGGCACCACTGGGGATGCAGTGCAGTGAGTCCATAGAGTGCACTGGCACCACTGGGGATGCAGTGCAGTGAGTCCAGAGAGTGCACTGGCACCACTGGGGATGCACTGCAGTGAGTCCAGAGAGTGCACTGGCACCACTGGGGCGTTAGTGCAGTGACTCCAGAGATTGCACTGGCACCACTGGGGATGCAGTGCAGTGACTCCAGAGAGTGCACTGGCACCACTGGTGATGCACTGCAGTGAGTCCAGAGAGTGCACTGGTACCATTGGGGATGCACTGCAGTGAGCCCATAGAGTGCACTGGCACCACTGGGGATGCAGTGCAGTGAGTCCACAGAGTGCACAGGCACCACTGGGGATGCAGTGCAGTGAGTCCATAGAGTGCACTGGCACCACTGGGGATGCAGTGCAGTGAGTCCAGACAGTGCACTGCCACCACTGGGGATGCATTGCAGTGAGTCCAGAGAGTGCACTGGCACCAGTGGCGATGCACTGCAGTGAGTCCAGAGAGTGCACTGGAACCACTGGGGATGCACTGCAGTGAAACCAGAGAGTGCACTGGCACACTGGGGATGCAGTGCAGTGAGTCCAGAGAGTGCACTGGCACCACTGGTGATGCACTGCAGTGACTCCAGAGAGTGCACTGGCACCACTGGGGATGCAGTGCAGTGAGTACAGAGAAGGCAGTGGCACCACTGGGGATGCACTGCAGTGAGTCCAGAGATTGCACTGGCACCACTGGGGATGCAGTGCAGTGAGTCCAGAGACTGCACTGGCACCATTGGGGATACACTGCAGTGAGTCCAGAGAGTGCACTGGCACCACTGGGGATGCACTGCAGTGAGTCCAGAGAGTGCACTGGCACCAGTGGGGATGCACTGCAGTGAGTCCAGAGAGTGCACTGGCACCACTGGGGATGCAGTGCAGTGAGTCCAGAGAGTGCACTGCCACCACTGGGGATGCATTGCAGTGAGTCCAGAGAGTGCACTGGCACCAGTGGCGATGCACTGCAGTGAGTCCAGAGAGTGCACTGGAACCACTGGGGATGCACTGCAGTGAATCCAGAGAGTGCACTGGCACCACTGGGGATGCACTGCAGTGAGTCCAGAGAGTGCACTGGCACCACTGGGGATGCACTGCAGTGAGTCCAGAAATTGCACTGGCACCACTGGGGATGCAGTGCAGTGAGTACAGAGAGTGCACTGGCACCACAGGGAATGCAGTGCAGTGAGTCCAGAGAGTGCACTGGCACCACTGGGGATGCACTGCAGTGAGTCCAGAGAGTGCACTGGCACCACTAGGGATGCAGTGCAGTGAGTCCAGAGAGTGCACTGTCACCACTGGGGATGCACTGCAGTGAGTCCAGAGAGTGCACTGGCACCACTGGGGATGCAGTGCAGTGAGCCCATAGAGTGCACTGGCACCACTGGGGATGCAGTGCAGTGAGTCCAGAGAGTGCACTGGCACCACTGGGGATGCAGTGCAGTGAGTCCAGAGAGTGCACTGGCACCACTGGCGATGCACTGCAGTGAGTCCAGAGAGTGCACTGGCACCAGTGGCGATGCACTGCACTGAGTCCAGAAAGTGCACTGGAACCACTGGGGATGCACTGCAGTGAATCCAGAGAGTGCACTGGCACCACTGGGGATGCAGTGCAGTGAGTCCAGAGAGTGCACTGGCACCACTGGGGATGCAGTGCAGTGAATCCAGAGAGTGCACTGGCACCACTGGAGATGCACTGCAGTGAGTCCAGAGAGTGCACTGGCACCACCTGTGGTGCCATGCAGTGAGTCCAGAGAGTGCACTGTCTCCACTTGGGATGCAGTGCAGTGAGTCCAGAGAGTGCACTGGCACCACTGGGGATGCACTGCAGTGAGTCCAGAGAGTGCACTGGCACTACCTGATGTGCCGTGCAGTGAGTCCAGAGAGTGCACTGGCACCACGGGGGATGTACCCCGGTGAGTCCAGAGAGTGCACTGGCACCACTGGGGATGCAGTGCAGTGAGTCCAGAGAGTGCACTGGCACCACTGGCGATGCACTGCAGTGAGTCCAGAGAGTGCACTGGCACTACCTGGTGTGCCGTGCAGTGAGTTCAGAGAGTGCACTGGCACCACTGGGGATGCAGTGCAGTGAGTCCAGAGAGTGCACTGGCACCACTGGCGATGCACTGCAGTGAGTCCAGAGAGTGCACTGGCACCACTGGGGATGCAGTGCAGTGAGTCCAGAGAGTGCACTGGCACCACTGGGGATGCAGTGCAGTGAGTCCAGAGAGTGCACTGCCACCACTGGGGATGCTGTGCATTGAGTCCAGAGAGTACACTGGCACCACTGGGGATGCAGTGCAGTGAGTCCAGAGAGTGCACTGGCACCACTGGGGATGCAGTGCATTGAATCCAGAGAGTGCACTGGCACCACTGGGGATGCAGTGCAGTGAGTCCAGAGAGTGCACTGGCACCACTGGGGATGCACTGCAGTGAGTCCATAGAGTGCACTGGCACCAGTGGGGATGCAGTGCAGTGAGTCCAGAGAGTGCACTGGCACCACTGAGGATGCACTGCAGTGAGTCCAGAGAGTGCACTATCACCACTGGGGATGCACTGCAGTGACTCCAGAGAGTGCACTGGCACCACTGGGGATGCACTGCAGTGAGCCCGGAGAGTGCACTGGAACCACTGGGGATGTACAGCAGTGAGTCCGCAGAGTGCACTGGCACCACTGGGGATGCACTGCAGTGAGTCCAGAGAGTGCACTGGCACCACTGGGGATGCACTGCAGTGAGTCCAGAGAGTGCACTGGCACCACAGGTAATGCAGTGCAGTGAGTCCAGAGAGTGCACTGGCACCACTGGGGATGCAGTGCAGTGAGTCCAGAGAGTGCACTGGCACCACTGGGGATGCACTGCAGTGAGTCCAGAGAGTGCACTGGCTCCACTGGGGATGCAGTGCATTGAGTCCAGAGAGTGCACTGTCACCACTGGGGATGCACTGCTGTGAATCCAGAGAGTGCACTGGCACCACTGAGGATGCAGTGCAGTGAGCCAATAGAGTGCACTGGCACCACTGGGGATGCACTGCAGTGAGTCCAGAGAGTGCAGTGGCACCACTGGAGATGCACTGCAGTGACTCCAGAGAGTGCACTGGCACCACTGGGGATGCAGTGCAGTGAGTCCAGAGAGGGCAGTGGCACCACAGGGGATGCAGTGCAGTGAGTCCAGAGAGTGCACTGGCACCACTGGGGATGCAGTGCAGTGAGTCCAGAGACTGCACTGGCACCATTGGGGATGCACTGCAGTGAGTCCAGAGAGTGCAGAGGCACCACTGGGGATGCACTGCAGTGACTCCAGAGAGTGCACTGGCACCACAGGGGATGCACTGCAGTGAGTCCAGAGAGTGCACTGGCACCACTGGGGATGCACTGCAGTGAGTCCAGAGAGTGCACTGGCACCACTGGGGATGGGGACTCACTGCACTGCATCCCCAGTGTTGCCAGTTCATTCTCTGGACTCACTGCAGTGCATCCCCAGTGGTGCCAGTGCAATCTCTGTACTCACTGCACTGCATCCCCAGTGGTGCCAGTGCACTCTCTGGACTCACTGCCGTGCATCCCCTGTGGTGCCAGTGCACTCTCTGGACTCACTGCACTGCATTCCCAGTGGTGCCAGTGCACTCTCTGGACTCACTGCACTGCATCCCCAGTGGTGCCAGTGCACTCTCTGGACTCACTGCACTGCATCCCTAGTGGTGCCAGTGCACTCTCTGGACTCACTGCAGTGCATCCTCAGTGGTGCCAGTGCACTCTCTGGACTCACTGCACTGCCTTCCCTGTGGTGCCAGTGCACTCTCTGGAGTCACTGCAGTGCATCCGCAGTGGTGCCAGTGCACTCTGTGGACTCACTGCACTGCATCCCCAGTGGTGCCAGTGAACTCTCTGGACTCACTGCACTGCATCCCCAGTGGTGCCAGTGCACTCTCTGGACTCACTGCAGTGCATCCTCAGTGGTGCCAGTGCACTCTCTGGACTCACTGCACTGCATCCGCAGTGGTGCCAGTGCACTCTCTGGAGTCACTGCAGTGCATCCCCAGTGGTGCCAGTGCAATCTCTGGACTCACTGCAGTGCATCCCCAGTGGTGCCACTGCCCTCTCTGGACTCACTGCACTGCATCCCCAGTGGTGCCAGTGCACTCTCTGGACTCACTGCACTGCATCCCCAGTGGTGCCAGTGCACTCTCTGGACTCACTGCACTGCATCCCCAGTGTGCCAGTGCACTCTCTGGACTCACTGCAGTGCATCCCCAGTGGTGCCAGTGCACTCTCTGGACTCCCTGCAGTGCATCGCCACTGGTGCCAGTGCACTCTCTGGACTCACTGCAATGCATCCCCAGTGGTGCCAGTGCACTCTCTGGACTCACTGCACTGCATCCCCAGTGGTGCCAGTTCACTCTATGGACTCACTGCACTGCATCCCCAGTGGTGCCTGTGCACTCTCTGGACTCACTGCACTGCATCCCCAGTGGTGCCAGTGCACTCTATGGGCTCACTGCACTGCATCCCCTGAGGTGCCATTGCACTCTATGGACTCACTGCAGTGCATCCCCAGTGGTGCCAGTGCACTCTCTGGACTCACTGCACTGCATCCCCAGTGGTGCCAGTGCACTCTCTGGACTCACTGCACTGCATCCCCAGTGTTGCCAGTGCATTCTCTGGACTCACTGCAGTGCATCCGAAGTGGTGCCAGTGCAATCTCTGGACTCACTGCACTGTATCCCCAGTGGTGCCAGTGCACTCTCTGTATTCACTGCACTGCATCCCCAGTGGTGCCAGTGCACTCTCTGGAGTCACTGCACTGCATTCCCAGTGGTGCCAGTGCACTCTCTGGACTCACTGCCCTGCATCCCCAGTGGTGCCAGTGCACTCTCTGGATTCACTGCACTGCATCCCCAGTGGTGCCAGTGCACTCTCTGGACTCACTGCACTGCATGACCAGTGGTGCCAGTGCACTCTCTGGATTCACTGCACTGCATCCCCAGTGGTGCCAGTGCACTTTCTGGACTCACTGCAGTGCATCGCCAGTGGTGCCAGTGCACTCTCTGGACTCAATGCAATGCATCCCTAGTGTTGCCAGTGCACTCTCTGGACTCACTGCAGTGCATCCCCAGTGGTGCCAGTGCACTCTATGGACTCGCTGCAATGCATCCCCAGTGGTGCCAGTGCACTCTCTGGACTCACTGCACTGCATCCCCAGTGGTGCCAGTGCACTCTCTGGACTCACTGCAGTGCATCCCCAGTGGTGCCAGTGCACTCTCTGGACTCACTGCACTGCATTCCCTTTGGTGTCAGTGCACTCTCTGGACTCACTGCACTGCATCCCCAGTGGTGCCAGTGCACTCTCTGGACTCACTGCACTGCATCCCCAGTGGTGCCAGTGCACTCTCTGGACTCACTGCACTGCATCGCCACTGGTGCCAGTGCACTCTCTGGACTCACAGCACTGCATCCCCAGTGTTGCCAGTGCATTCTCTGGACTCACTGCAGTGCATCCCCAGTGGTGCCAGTGCACTCTGGACGCACTGCACTGCATCCCCAGTGGTGCCAGTGCACTCTCTGGACTCACTGCAGTGCATCCCCAGTGGTGCCAGTGCACTCTCTGGATTCACTGCAGTGCATCCCCAGTGGTAACAGTGCACTCTCTGGACTCACTGCACTGCATCCCCAGTGGTGCCAGTGCCGTCTCTGGATTCACTGCACTGCATCCCCAGTGGTGCCAGTGCACTCTCTGTACTCACTGCACTGCATCCCCAGTGGTGCCAGTGCACTCTCTGGATTCATTGCACTGCATCCCCAGTGGTGCCAGTGCACTCTCTGGACTCACTGCAGTGCATCCGCAGGGGTGCCAGTGCACTCTCTGGACTCAATGCAATGCATCCCTAGTGTTGCCAGTGCACTCTCTGGACTCAATGAACTGCATCCCCTGTGGTGCCAGTGCACTCTCTGGACTCGCTGCACTGCATCCCCAGTGGTGCCAGTGCACTCTCTGGACTCACTGCACTGCATCCCTAGTGGTGCCAGTGCACTCTCTGGACTCACTGCAGTGCATCCCCAGTGGTGCCAGTGCACTCTCTGGACTCACTGCACTGCATTCCCTGTGGAGCCAGTGCACTCTCTGGACTCACTGCACTGCATCCCCAGTGGTGCCAGTGCACTCTCTGGACTCACTGCACTGCATCCCAAGTGGTGCCAGTGAACCCTCTGGACTCACTGCACTGCAGCCCGAGTGGTGCCAGTGCACTCTCTGGACTCACTGCACTGCATCCCCAGTGGTGCCAGTGCACTCTATGGGCTCACTGCACTGCATCCCCTGAGGTGCCATTGCACTCTATGGACTCACTGCAGTGCATCCCCAGTGGTGCCAGTGCACTCTCTGGATTCACTGCACTGCATCCCCAGTGGTGCCAGTGCACTCTCTGGACTCAATGCACTGCATCCCCAGTGGTGCCACTGCACTCTCTGGACTCACTGCACTGCATCCCAATTGGTGCCAGTGCACTCTCTGCACTCACTGCGCTGCATCCCCAGTGGTGCCACTGCACTCTCTGGACTCACTGCACTGCATCCCCAGTGTTGCCAGTGCATTCTCTGGACTCACTGCAGTGCATCCGAAGTGGTGCCAGTGCAATCTCTGGACTCACTGCACTGTATCCCCAGTGGTGCCAGTGCACTCTCTGGACTCACTGCCCTGCATCCCCAGTGGTGCCAGTGCACTCTCTGGAGTCACTGCACTGCATTCCCGGTGGTGCCAGTGCACTCTCTGGACTCACTGCCCTGCATTCCCAGTGGTGCCAGTGCACTCTCTGGATTCACTGCACTGCATCCCCAGTGGTGCCAGTGCACTCTCTGGACTCACTGCACTGCATGACCAGTGGTGCCAGTGCACTCTCTGGATTCACTACACTGCATCCCCAGTGGTGCCAGTGCACTCTCTGGACTCACTGCAGTGCATCCCCAGTGGTGCCAGTGCACCCTCTGGATTCATTGCACTGCATCCCCTGTGGTGCCAGTGCACTCTCTGGACTCACTGCAGTGCATCCCTAGTGTTGCCAGTGCACTCTCTGGACTCATTGCACTGCATCCCCAGTGGTGCCAGTGCACCCTCTGGATTCATTGCACTGCATCCCCAGTGGTGCCAGTGCACTCTCTGGACTCACTGCAGTGCATCCCCAGTGTTGCCAGTGCACTCTCTGGACTCAATGCAATGCATCCCTAGTGTTGCCAGTGCACTCTCTGGACTCACTGCACTGCATCCCCTGTGGTGCCAGTGCACTCTATGGACTCGCTGCAATGCATTCCCAGTGGTGCCAGTGCACTCTCTGGACTCACTGCAGTGCATCCCCAGTGGTGCCAGTGCACTCTCTGGACTCACTGCAGTGCATCCCCAGTGGTGGCAGTGCACTCTCTGGACTCACTGCACTGCATTCCCTTTGGTGTCAGTGCACTCTCTGGACTCACTGCACTGCATCGCCACTGGTGCCAGTGCACTCTCTGGACTCACTGCACTGCATCCCCAGTGGTGCAAGTGCACTCTCTGGACTCACTGCACTGCATCGCCACTGGTGCCAGTGCACTCTCTGGACTCACTGCACTGCATCCCCAGTGTTGCCAGTGCATTCTCTGGACTCACTGCAGTGCATCCCCAGTGGTGCCAGTGCACTCTCTGGACTCACTGCACTGCATCCCCAGTGGAGCCAGTGCACTCTCTGGACTCACTGCAGTGCATCCCCAGTGGTGCCAGTGCACTCTCTGGATTCACTGCATTGCATCCCCAGTGGTGCCAGTGCACTCTCTGGACTCACTGCACTGCATGCCCAGTGGTGCCAGTGCACTCTCTGGACTCACTGCACTGCATCCCCTGTGGTGCCAGTGCACTCTCTGGACTCACTGCAGTGCATCCCCAGTGGTGCCAGTGCACTCTCTGGACTCACTGCAGTGCATCCCCTGTGGTGCCAGTGCACTCTCTGGACTCACTGCACTGCATCCCCAGTGGTGCCAGTGCAGTCTCTGGACTCACTGCACTGCATCCCCAGTGGTGCCAGTGCACTCTCTGGACTCACTGCAGTGCATCCCCAGTGGTGCCAGTGCACTCTCTGGACTCACTGCACTGCATTCCCTTTGGTGTCAGTGCACTCTCTGGACTCACTGCACTGCATCCCTAGTGGTGCCAGTGCACTCTCTGGACTCACTGCAGTGCATCCCCAGTGGTGCCAGTGCACCCTCTGGATTCATTGCACTGCATCCCCAGTGGTGCCAGTGCACTCTCTGGACTCACTGCAGTGCATCCCCAGTGTTGCCAGTGCACTCTCTGGACTCAATGCAATGCATCCCTAGTGTTGCCAGTGCACTCTCTGGACTCACTGCACTGCATCCCCTGTGGTGCCAGGCAACCTATGGACTCGCTGCAATGCATTCCCAGTGGTGCCAGTGCACTCTCTGGACTCACTGCACTGCATCCCCAGTGGTGCCAGTGCACTCTCTGGACTCACTGCAGTGCATCCCCAGTGGTGCCAGTGCACTCTCTGGACTCACTGCACTGCATTCCCTTTGGTGTCAGTGCACTCTCTGGACTCACTGCACTGCATCGCCACTGGTGCCAGTGCACTCTCTGGACTCACTGCACTGCATCCCCAGTGGTGCCAGTGCACTCTCTGGACTCACTGCACTGCATCGCCACTGGTGCCAGTGCACTCTCTGGACTCACTGCACTGCATCCCCAGTGTTGCCAGTGCATTCTCTGGACTCACTGCAGTGCATCCCCAGTGGTGCCAGTGCACTCTCTGGACTCACTGCACTGCATCCCCAGTGGTGCCAGTGCACTCTCTGGACTCACTGCAGTGCATCCCCAGTGGTGCCAGTGCACTCTCTGGATTCACTGCATTGCATCCCCAGTGGTGCCAGTGCACTCTCTGGACTCACTGCACTGCATGCCCAGTGGTGCCAGTGCACTCTCTGGACTCACTGCAGTGCATCCCCTGTGGTGCCAGTGCACTCTCTGGACTCACTGCAGTGCATCCCCAGTGGTGCCAGTGCACTCTCTGGACTCACTGCAGTGCATCCCCTGTGGTGCCAGTGCACTCTCTGGACTCACTGCACTGCATCCCCAGTGGTGCCAGTGCACTCTCTGGACTCACTGCACTGCATCCCCAGTGGTGCCAGTGCACTCTCTGGACTCACTGCAGTGCATCCCCAGTGGTGCCAGTGCACTCTCTGGACTCACTCCACTGCATCCCCAGTGGTGCAAGTGCACTCTCTGGACTCACTGCACTGCATCCCCAGTGGTGCCAGTGCACTCTGTGGACTCACTGCACTGCATCCCAAGTGGTGCCAGTGAACCCCCTGGACTCACTGCAGTGCATCCCGAGTGGTGCCAGTGCACTCTCTGGACTCACTGCTGTGCATCCCCAGTGGTGCCAGTGCACTCTCTGGAGTCACTGCGCTGCATCCTCAGTGGTGCCAGTGCACTCTCTGGACTCACTGCAGTGCATCCCCAGTGGTGCCAGTGCACTCTCTGGACTCACTGCAGTGCATCCTCAGTGGTGCCAGTGCACTCTCTGGATTCACTGCACTGCATCCGCAGTGGTGCCATTGAACTCTCTGGAGTCACTGCAGTGCATCCCCAGTGGTGCCAGTGCAGTCTCTGGACTCACTGCACTGCATCCCCAGTGGTGCCTGTGCACTCTCTGGACTCACTGCACTGCATCCCCAGTGGTGCCACTGCCCTCTCTGGACTCACTGCACTGAATCCCCTGAGGTGCCATTGCACTCTATGGAGTCACTGCTGTGCATCCCCAGTGGTGCCAGTGCACTCTCTGGAGTCACTGCGCTGCATCCGCAGTGGTGCCAGTGCACTCTCTGGACTCACTGCACTGCATCCCCAGTGGTGCCAGTGCACTCTCTGGACTCACTGCAGTGCATCCTCAGTGGTGCCAGTGCACTCTCTGGACTCACTGCACTGCATCCCCAGTGGTTCCTGTGCACTCTCTGGACTCACTGCACTGCATCCCCAGTGGTGCCAGTGCACTCTCTGGACTCACTGCACTGAATCCCCTGAGGTGCCATTGCACTCTATGGAGTCACTGCAGTGCATCCGCAGTGGTGCCAGTGCACTCTGTGGACTCACTGCACTGCATCCCCAGTGGTGCCAGTGAACTCTCTGGACTCACTGCACTGCATCCCCAGTGGTGCCAGTGCACTCTCTGGACTCACTGCAGTGCATCCTCGGTGGTGCCAGTGCACTCTCTGGATTCACTGCACTGCATCTGCAGTGGTGCCAGTGCACTCTCTGGAGTCACTGCAGTGCATCCCCAGTGGTGCCAGTGCAGCCTCTGGACTCACTGCACTTCATCCCCAGTGGTGCCTCTGCAATCTCTGGACTCACTGCAGTGCATCCCCAGTGGTGCCAGTGCACTCTCTGGACTCACTGCACTGCATCCCCAGTGGTGCCAGTGTACTCTCTGGACTCACTGCACTGCATCCCCAGTGGTGCCAGTGCACTCTCTGGACTCACTGCACTGCATCCCCAGTCGTGCCAGTGCAATCTCTGGACTCACTGCACTGCATCCCCAGTGGTGCCAGTGCACTCTCTGGACTCACTGCACTTCATCCCCAGTCGTGCCAGTGCACTCTCTGGACTCACTGCACTGCATCCCCAGTGTGCCAGTGCACTCTCTGGATTCACTGCACTGCATCGCCAGTGGTGCCAGTGCACTCTCTGGACTCCCTGCAGTGCATCGCCACTGGTGCCAGTGCACTCTCTGGACTCACTGCAATGCATCCCCAGTGGTGGCAGTGCACTCTCTCGACTCACTGCACTGCATCACCAGTGGTGCCAGTGCACTCTATGGACTCACTGCACTGCATCCCCAGTGGTGCCTGTGCACTCTCTGGACTCACTGCACTGCATCCCCAGTGGTGCCAGTGCACTCTATGGGCTCACTGCACCGCATCCCCTGAGGTGCCATTGCACTCTATGGACTCACTGCAGTGGAACCCCAGTGGTGCCAGTGCACTCTCTGGATTCACTGCACTGCATCCCCAGTGGTGCCAGTGCACTCTCTGGACTCACTGCAGTGCATCCCCAGTGGTGCCACTGCACTCTCTGGACTCACTGCACTGCATCCCCAGTGGTGCCAGTGCACTCTCTGCACTCACTGCGCTGCATCCCCAGTGGTGCCACTGCACTCTCTGGACTCACTGCACTGCATCCCCAGTGGTGCCAGTGCACTCTCTGGACTCACTGCACTGCATCCCCAGTCGTGCCAGTGCATTCTCTGGACTCACTGCAGTGCATCCGAAGTGGTGCCAGTGCAATCTCTGGACTCACTGCACTGTATCCCCAGTGGTGCCAGTGCACTCTCTGGATTCACTGCACTGCATCCCCACTGGTGCCAGTGCACTCTCTGCACTCACTGCGCTGCAACCCCAGTGGTGCCACTGCACTCTCTGGACTCACTGCACTGCATCCCCAGTGGTGCCAGTGCACTCTCTGGATTCACTGCACTGCATCCCCAGTGGTGCCAGTGCACTCTCTGGAGTCACTGCACTGCATCCCCAGTGGTGCCAGTGCACTCTCTGGACTCACTGCACTGCATGACCAGTGGTGCCAGTGCACTCTCTGGATTCACTGCACTGCATCCCCAGTGGTGCCAGTGCACTCTCTGGAGTCACTGCACTGCATCCCCAGTGGTGCCAGTGCACTCTCTGGATTCATTGCACTGCATCCCCAGTGGTGCCAGTGCACTCTCTGGACTCACTGCAGTGCATCGCCAGTGGTGCCAGTGCACTCTCTGGACTCAATGCAATGCATCCCTAGTATTGCCAGTGCACTCTCTGGACTCACTGCACTGCATCCCCTGTGGTGCCAGTGCACTCTATGGACTCGCTGCAATGCATTCCCAGTGGTGCCAGTGCACTCTCTGGACTCACTGCAGTGCATCCCCAGTGGTGCCAGTGCACCCTCTGGATTCATTGCACTGCATCCCCAGTGGTGCCAGTGCACTCTCTGGACTCACTGCAGTGCATCCCCAGTGTTGCCAGTGCACTCTCTGGACTCAATGCAATGCATCCCTAGTGTTGCCAGTGCACTCTCTGGACTCACTGCACTGCATCCCCTGTGGTGCCAGTGCACTCTATGGACTCGCTGCAATGCATTCCCAGTGGTGCCAGTGCACTCTCTGGACTCACTGCACTGCATCCCCAGTGGTGCCAGTGCACTCTCTGGACTCACTGCAGTGCATCCCCAGTGGTGCCAGTGCACTCTCTGGACTCACTGCACTGCATTCCCTTTGGTGTCAGTGCACTCTCTGGACTCACTGCACTGCATCGCCACTGGTGCCAGTGCACTCTCTGGACTCACTGCACTGCATCCCCAGTGGTGCCAGTGCACTCTCTGGACTCACTGCACTGCATCGCCACTGGTGCCAGTGCACTCTCTGGACTCACTGCACTGCATCCCCAGTGTTTCCAGTGCATTCTCTGGACTCACTGCAGTGCATCCCCTGCGGTGCCAGTGCACTCTCTAGATTCACTGCATTGCATCCCCAGTGGTGCCAGTGCACTCTCTGGACTCACTGCACTGCATGCCCAGCGGTGCCAGTGCACTCTCTGGACTCACTGCACTGCATCCCCTGTGGTGCCAGTGCACTCTCTGGACTCACTGCAGTGCATCCCCAGTGGTGCCAGTGCACTCTCTGGACTCACTGCACTGCATCCCCTGTGGTGCCAGTGCACTCTCTGGACTCACTGCACTGCATCCCCAGTGGTGCCAGTGCACTCTCTGGAGTCACTGCACTGCATCCCCAGTGGTGCCAGTGCACTCTCTGGACTCACTGCACTGCATCCCTAGTGGTGCCAGTGCACTCTCTGGACTCACTGCAGTGCATCCCCAGTGGTGCCAGTGCACTCTCTGGACTCACTGCACTGCATCCCCAGTGGTGCAAGTGCACTCTCTGGACTCACTGCACTGCATCCCCAGTGGTGCCAGTGCACTCTGTGGACTCACTGCACTGCATCCCAAGTGGTGCCAGTGAACCCTCTGGACTCACTGCACTGCATCCCGAGTGGTGCCAGTGCACTCTCTGGACTCACTGCTGTGCATCCCCAGTGGTGCCAGTGCACTCTCTGGAGTCACTGCGCTGCATCCTCAGTGGTGCCAGTGCACTCTCTGGACTCACTGCAGTGCATCCCCAGTGGTGCCAGTGCACTCTCTGGACTCACTGCAGTGCATCCTCAGTGGTGCCAGTGCACTCTCTGGATTCACTGCACTGCATCCGCAGTGGTGCCAGTGAACTCTCTGGAGTCACTGCAGTGCATCCCCAGTGGTGCCAGTGCAGTCTCTGGACTCACTGCACTGCATCCCCAGTGGTGCCTGTGCACTCTCTGGACTCACTGCACTGCATCCCCAGTGGTGCCAGTGCACTCTCTGGACTCACTGCACTGAATCCCCTGAGGTGCCATTGCACTCTATGGAGTCACTGCAGTGCATCCCCAGTGGTGCCAGTGCACTCTCTGGAGTCACTGCGCTGCATCCTCAGTGGTGCCAGTGCACTCTCTGGACTCACTGCAGTGCATCCCCAGTGGTGCCAGTGCACTCTCTGGACTCACTGCAGTGCATCCTCAGTGGTGCCAGTGCACTCTCTGGATTCACTGCACTGCATCCGCAGTGGTGCCAGTGAACTCTCTGGAGTCACTGCAGTGCATCCCCAGTGGTGCCAGTGCACTCTATGGACTCACTGCACTGCATCCCCAGTGGTGCCTGTGCACTCTCTGGACTCACTGCACTGCATCCCCAGTGGTGCCAGTGCACTCTCTGGACTCACTGCACTGAATCCCCTGAGGTGCCATTGCACTCTATGGAGTCACTGCAGTGCATCCGCAGCGGTGCCAGTGCACTCTGTGGACTCACTGCACTGCTTCCCCAGTGGTGCCAGTGAACTCTCTGGACTCACTGCACTGCATCCCCAGTGGTGCCAGTGCACTCTCTGGACTCACTGCAGTGCATCCTCAGTGGTGCCAGTGCACTCTCTGGATTCACTGCACTGCATCTGCAGTGGTGCCAGTGCACTCTCTGGAGTCACTGCAGTGCATCCCCAGTGGTGCCAGTGCAGCCTCTGGACTCACTGCACTTCATCCCCAGTGGTGCCAGTGCACTCTCTGGACTCACTGCAGTGCATCCCCAGTGGTGCCAGTGCACTCTCTGGACTCACTGCACTGCATTCCCTGTGGTGCCAGTGTACTCTCTGGACTCACTGCACTGTATCCCCAGTGGTGCCAGTGCACTCTCTGGACTCACTGCACTGCATCCCCAGTCGTGCCAGTGCAATCTCTGGACTCACTGCAGTGCATCCCCAGTGGTGCCAGTGCACTCTCTGGACTCACTGCACTTCATCCCCAGTCGTGCCTGTGCACTCTCTGGACTCACTGCACTGCATCCCCAGTGTGCCAGTGCACTCTCTGGATTCACTGCACTGCATCGCCAGTGGTGCCAGTGCACTCTCTGGACTCCCTGCAGTGCATCGCCACTGGTGCCAGTGCACTCTCTGGACTCACTGCAATGCATCCCCAGTGGTGGCAGTGCACTCTCTGGACTCACTGCACTGCATCACCAGTGGTGCCAGTGCACTCTATGGACTCACTGCACTGCATCCCCAGTGGTGCCTGTGCACTCTCTGGACTCACTGCACTGCATCCCCAGTGGTGCCAGTGCACTCTATGGGCTCACTGCACCGCATCCCCTGAGGTGCCATTGCACTCTATGGACTCACTGCAGTGGAACCCCAGTGGTGCCAGTGCACTCTCTGGATTCACTGCACTGCATCCCCAGTGGTGCCAGTGCACTCTCTGGACTCACTGCAGTGCATCCCCAGTGGTGCCACTGCACTCTCTGGACTCACTGCACTGCATCCCCAGTGGTGCCAGTGCACTCTCTGCACTCACTGCGCTGCATCCCCAGTGGTGCCACTGCACTCTCTGGACTCACTGCACTGCATCCCCAGTGGTGCCAGTGCACTCTCTGGACTCACTGCACTGCATCCCCAGTGGTGCTAGTGCACTCTCTGGACTCACTGCACTACATCCCCAGTGGTGCCAGTGCACTCTCTGGATTCAATGCACTGCATCCCCAGTGGTGCCAGTGCACTCTCTGCACTCACTGCACTGCATCCCCAGTGGTGCCAGTGCACTCTCAGGACTCACTGCACTGCATCGCCACTGGTGCCAGTGCACTCTCTGGACTCACTGCAGTGCATCCCCAGTGGTGCCAGTGCACTCTCTGGATTCACTGCACTGCATCCCCAGTGGTGCCAGTGCACTCTCTGGAGTCACTGCACTGCATCCCCAGTGGTGCCAGTGCACTCTCTGGAGTCACTGCACTGCATCCCCAGTGGTGCCAGTGCACTCTCTGGATTCATTGCACTGCATCCCCAGTGGTGCCAGTGCACTCTCTGGACTCACTGCAGTGCATCGCCAGTGGTGCCAGTGCACTCTCTGGACTCAATGCAATGCATCCCTAGTATTGCCAGTGCACTCTCTGGACTCACTGCACTGCATCCCCTGTGGTGCCAGTGCACTCTATGGACTCGCTGCAATGCATTCCCAGTGGTGCCAGTGCACTCTCTGGACTCACTGCACTGCATCCCCAGTGGTGCCAGTGCACTCTCTGGACTCACTGCAGTGCATCCCCAGTGGTGCCAGTGCACTCTCTGGACTCACTGCAGTGCATCCCCAGTGGTGCCAGTGCACTCTCTGGATTCAATGCACTGCATCCCCAGTGGTGCCAGTGCACTCTCTGGACTCACTGCACTGCATCCCCAGTGGTGACAGTGCACTCTCTGGACTCACTGCACTGCATCGCCACTGGTGCCAGTGCACTCTCTGGACTCACTGCACTGCATCCCCAGTGTTGCCACTGCATTCTCTGGACTCACTGCAGTGCATCCCCAGTGGTGCCAGTTCACTCTCTGGACTCACTGCACTGCATCCCCAGTGGTGCCAGTGCACTCTCTGGACTCAATGCAGTGCATCCCCAGTGGTGCCAGTGCACTCTCTGGATTCACTGCAGTGCATCCCCAGTGGTGCCAGTGCACTCTCTGGACTCACTGCACTGCATCCGCAGTGGTGCCAGTTCAGTCTCTGGATTCACTGCACTGCATCCCCAGTGGTGCCAGTGCACTCTCTGTACTCACTGCAGTGCATCCCCAGTGGTGCCAGTGCACTCTCTGGATTCATTGCACTTCATCCCCAGTGGTGCCAGTGCACTCTCTGGACTCACTGCAGTGCATCCCCAGGGGTGCCAGTGCACTCTCTGGACTCAATGCAATGCATCCCTAGTGTTGCCAGTGCACTCTCTGGACTCACTGCACTGCATCCCCTGTGGTGCCAGTGCACTCTCTGGACTCACTGCACTGCATCCCCAGTGGTGCCAGTGCACTCTCTGGACTCACTGCAGTGCATCCCCAGTGGTGCCAGTGCACTCTCTGGATTCACTGCAGTGCATCCCCAGTGGTGCCAGTGCACTCTCTGGACTCACTGCACTGCATCCCCAGTGGTGCCAGTGCACTCTCTGGACTCACTGCAGTGCATCCCCAGTGGTGCCAGTGCACTCTCTGGACTCACTGCACTGCATCCCCAGTGGTGCCAGTGCACTCTCTGGAGTCACTGCAGTGCATCCCCAGTGGTGCCAGTGCACTCTGTGGACTCACTGCACTGCATCCCCAGTGGTGCCAGTGAACCCTCTGGACTCACTGCACTGCATCCCCAGTGGTGCCAGTGCACTCTCTGGACTCACTGCAGTGCATCCCCAGTGGTGCCAGTGCACTCTCTGGAGTCACTGCGCTGCATCCCCAGTGGTGCCAGTGCACTCTCTGGACTCACTGCAGTGCATCCCCAGTGGTGCCAGTGCACTCTCTGGATTCAATGCACTGCATCCGCAGTGGTGCCAGTGCACTCTCTGGAGTCACTGCAGTGCATCCCCAGTGGTGCCAGTGCACTCTCTGGACTCACTGCAGTGCATCCCCAATGGTGCCAGTGCAGTCTCTGGACTCACTGCACTGCATCCCCAGTCGTGCCAGTGCAATCTCTGGACTCACTGCAGTGCATCCCCAGTGGTGCCACTGCCCTCTCTGGACTCACTGCACTGCATCCCCAGTGGTGCCAGTGCACTCTCTGGAGTCACTGCAGTGCATCCCCAGTGGTGCCAGTGCACTCTCTGGACTCACTGCAGTGCATCGCCACTGGTGCCAGTGCACTCTCTGGACTCACTGCACTGCATCCCCAGTGGTGCCAGTGCACTCACTGGATTCACTGCACTGCATCCCCAGTGGTGCCAGTGCACTCTCTGGACTCACTGCAGTGCATCCCCAGTGGTGCCAGTGCACCCTCTGGATTCATTGCACTGCATCCCCAGTGGTGCCAGTGCACTCTCTGGACTCACTGCACTGCATCCCCTGTGGTGCCAGTGCACTCTATGGACTCGCTGCAATGCATTCCCAGTGGTGCCAGTGCACTCTCTGGACTCACTGCACTGCATCCCCAGTGGTGCCAGTGCACTCTCTGGACTCACTGCACTGCATCGCCAGTGGTGCCAGTGCACTCTCTGGACTCACTGCACTGCATTCCCTTTGGTGTCAGTGCACTCTCTGGACTCACTGCACTGCATCGCCACTGGTGCCAGTGCACTCTCTGGACTCACTGCACTGCATCCCCAGTGGTGCCAGTGCACTCTATGGACTCACTGCACTGCATCCCCAGTGGTGCCAGTGCACTCTCTGGACTCACTGCAGTGCATCGCCAGTGGTGCCAGTGTACTCTCTGGACTCACTGCACTGCATCCCCAGTGGTGCCAGTGCACTCTCTGGACTCACTGCACTGCATCCCCAGTGGTGCCAGTGCACTCTCTGGACTCACTGCAGTGCATCCCCAGTGGTGCCAGTGCACTCTCTGGACTCACTGCACTGCATCCCCAGTGGTGCCAGTGCACCCTCTGGATTCATTGCACTGCATCCCCAGTGGTGCCAGTGCACTCTCTGGACTCACTGCAGTGCATCCCCAGTGTTGCCAGTGCACTCTCTGGACTCAATGCAAAGCATCCCTAGTGTTGCCAGTGCACTCTCTGGACTCACTGCACTGCATCCCCTGTGGTGCCAGTGCACTCTATGGACTCGCTGCAATGCATTCCCAGTGGTGCCAGTGCACTCTCTGGACTCACTGCACTGCATCCCCAGATTTGCCAGTGCACTCTCTGGACTCACTGCAGTGCATCCCCAGTGGTGCCAGTGCACTCTCTGGACTCACTGCACTGCATTCCCTTTCGTGTCAGTGCACTCTCTGGACTCACTGCACTGCATCGCCACTGGTGCCAGTGCACTCTCTGGACTCACTGCACTGCATCCCCAGTGGTGCCAGTGCACTCTCTGGTCTCACTGCACTGCATCGCCACTGGTGCCAGTGCACTCTCTGGACTCACTGCACTGCATCCCCAGTGTTGCCAGTGCATTCTCTGGACTCACTGCAGTGCATCCCCAGTGGTGCCAGTGCACTCTCTGGACTCACTGCACTGCATCGCCACTGGTGCCAGTGCACTCTCTGGACTCACTGCACTGCATCCCCAGTGGTGCCAGTGCACTCTCTGGACTCACTGCACTGCATCGCCACTGGTGCCAGTGCACTCTCTGGACTCACTGCACTGCATCCCCAGTGTTGCCAGTGCATTCTCTGGACTCACTGCAGTGCATCCCCAGTGGTGCCAGTGCACTCTCTGGACTCACTGCACTGCATCCCCAATGGTGCCAGTGCACTCTCTGGACTCACTGCAGTGCATCCCCAGTGGTGCCAGTGCACTCTCTGGATTCACTGCATTGCATCCCCAGTGGTGCC
This sequence comes from Anser anser, assembly GCF_964211835.1. Lineage (NCBI taxonomy): Eukaryota > Metazoa > Chordata > Aves > Anseriformes > Anatidae > Anser > Anser anser. Next base: position 366,552 of record NC_139731.1, read on the forward strand.
AGTGCACTCTCTGGACTCACTGCACTGCATGCCCAGTGGTGCCAGTGCACTCTCTGGATTCACTGCACTGCATCCCCAGTGGTGCCAGTGCACTCTCTGTACTCACTGCACTGCATGCCCAGTGGTGCCAGTGCACTCTCTGGATTCATTGCACTGCATCCCCAGTGGTGCCAGTGCACTCTCTGGACTCACTGCAGTGCATCCGCAGGGGTGCCAGTGCACTCTCTGGACTCAATGCAATGAATCCCTAGTGTTGCCAGTGCACTCTCTGGACTCACTGCACTGCATCCCCAGTGGTGCCAGTGCACTCTCTGGACTCACTGCACTGCATCCCCAGTGGTGCCAGTGCACTCTCTGGACTCACTGCACTGCATCCCCAGTGGTGCCAGTGCACTCTCTGGACTCACTGCAGTGCATCCCCAGTGGTGCCAGTGCACTCTCTGGACTCACTGCACTGCATCGCCACTGGTGCCAGTGCACTCTCTGGACTCACTGCACTGCATCCCCAGTGGTGCCAGTGCACTCTCTGGACTCACTGCACTGCATCGCCACTGGTGCCAGTGCACTCTCTGGACTCACTGCACTGCATCCCCAGTGTTGCCAGTGCATTCTCTGGACTCACTGCAGTGCATCCCCAGTGGTGCCAGTGCACTCTCTGGACTCACTGCACTGCATCCCCAATGGTGCCAGTGCACTCTCTGGACTCACTGCAGTGCATCCCCAGTGGTGCCAGTGCACTCTCTGGATTCACTGCATTGCATCCCCAGTGGTGCCAGTGCACTCTCTGGACTCACTGCACTGCATGCCCAGTGGTGCCAGTGCACTCTCTGGATTCACTGCACTGCATCCCCAGTGGTGCCAGTGCACTCTCTGTACTCACTGCACTGCATGCCCAGTGGTGCCAGTGCACTCTCTGGATTCATTGCACTGCATCCCCAGTGGTGCCAGTGCACTCTCTGGACTCACTGCAGTGCATCCGCAGGGGTGCCAGTGCACTCTCTGGACTCAATGCAATGAATCCCTAGTGTTGCCAGTGCACTCTCTGGACTCACTGCACTGCATCCCCTGTGGTGCCAGTGCACTCTCTGGACTCACTGCACTGCATCCCTAGTGGTGCCAGTGCACTCTCTGGACTCACTGCAGTGCATCCCCAGTGGTGCCAGTGCACTCTCTGGACTCACTGCACTGCATCCCCAGTGGTGCAAGTGCACTCTCTGGACTCACTGCACTGCATCCCCAGTGGTGCCAGTGCACTCTGTGGACTCACTGCACTGCATCCCAAGTGGTGCCAGTGAACCCTCTGGACTCACTGCACTGCATCCCGAGTGGTGCCAGTGCACTCTCTGGACTCACTGCTGTGCATCCCCAGTGGTGCCAGTGCACTCTCTGGAGTCACTGCGCTGCATCCTCAGTGGTGCCAGTGCACTCTCTGGACTCACTGCAGTGCATCCCCAGTGGTGCCAGTGCACTCTCTGGACTCACTGCAGTGCATCCTCAGTGGTGCCAGTGCACTCTCTGGATTCACTGCACTGCATCCGCAGTGGTGCCAGTGAACTCTCTGGAGTCACTGCAGTGCATCCCCAGTGGTGCCAGTGCAGTCTCTGGACTCACTGCAGTGCATCCCCAATGGTGCCAGTGCAATCTCTGGACTCACTGCACTGCATCCCCAGTGTTGCCACTGCCCTCTCTGGACTCACTGCAGTGCATCCCCAGTGGTGCCAGTGCACTCTCTGGAGTCACTGCAGTGCATCCCCAGTGGTGCCAGTGCACTCTCTGGACTCACTGCAGTGCATCCCCAATGGTGCCGGTGCACTCTCTGGACTCACTGCAATGCATCCCCAGTGGTGGCAGTGCACTCTCTGGACTCACTGCACTGCATCCCCAGTGGTGCCAGTGCACTCTATGGACTCACTGCACTGCATCCCCAGTGGTGCCTGTGCACTCTCTGGACTCACTGCACTGCATCCCCAGTGGTGCCAGTGCACTCTCTGGACTCACTGCACTGAATCCCCTGAGGTGCCATTGCACTCTATGGAGTCACTGCAGTGCATCCGCAGTGGTGCCAGTGCACTCTGTGGACTCACTGCACTGCATCCTTAGTGGTGCCAGTGAACTCTCTGGACTCACTGCACTGCATCCCCAGTGTGCCAGTGCACTCTCTGGATTCACTGCACTGCATCCCCAGTGGTGCCAGTGCACTCTCTGGACTCCCTGCAGTGCATCGCCACTGGTGCCAGTGCACTCTCTGGACTCACTGCAATGCATCCCCAGTGGTGCCAGTGCAATCTCTGGACTCACTGCAGTGCATCCCCAGTGGTGCCAGCGCACTCTCTGGACTCACTGCACTGCATCCCCAGTGGTGCCTGTGCACTCTCTGGACTCACTGCACTGCATCCCCAGTGGTGCCAGTGCACTCTATGGGCTCACTGCACCGCATCGCCTGAGGTGCCATTGCACTCTATGGACTCACTGCAGTGGAACCCCAGTGGTGCCAGTGCACTCTCTGGATTCACTGCACTGCATCCCCAGTGGTGCCAGTGCACTCTCTGGACTCACTGCAGTGCATCCCCAGTGGTGCCACTGCACTCTCTGGACTCACTGCACTGCATCCCCAGTGGTGCCAGTGCACTCTCTGCACTCACTGCGCTGCATCCCCAGTGGTGCCACTGCACTCTCTGGACTCACTGCACTGCATCCCCAGTGGTGCCAGTGCACTCTCTGGACTCACTGCACTGCATCCCCAGTGTTTCCAGTGCATTCTCTGGACTCACTGCAGTGCATCCGAAGTGGTGCCAGTGCAATCTCTGGACTCACTGCACTGTATCCCCAGTGGTGCCAGTGCACTCTCTGGATTCACTGCACTGCATCCCCACTGGTGCCAGTGCACTCTCTGCACTCACTGCGCTGCATCCCCAGTGGTGCCACTGCACTCTCTGGACTCACTGCACTGCATCCCCAGTGGTGCCTGTGCACTCTCTGGACTCACTGCACTGCATCCCCAGTGGTGCCAGTGCACTCTCTGGACTCACTGCACTGAATCCCCTGAGGTGCCATTGCACTCTATGGAGTCACTGCAGTGCATCCGCAGTGGTGCCAGTGCACTCTGTGGACTCACTGCACTGCTTCCTTAGTGGTGCCAGTGAACTCTCTGGACTCACTGCACTGCATCCCCAGTGTGCCAGTGCACTCTCTGGATTCACTGCACTGCATCCCCAGTGGTGCCAGTGCACTCTCTGGACTCCCTGCAGTGCATCGCCACTGGTGCCAGTGCACTCTCTGGACTCACTGCAATGCATCCCCAGTGGTGCCAGTGCAATCTCTGGACTCACTGCAGTGCATCCCCAGTGGTGCCAGTGCACTCTCTGGACTCACTGCACTGCATCCCCAGTGGTGCCTGTGCACTCTCTGGACTCACTGCACTGCATCCCCAGTGGTGCCAGTGCACTCTATGGGCTCACTGCACCGCATCGCCTGATGTGCCATTGCACTCTATGGACTCACTGCAGTGGAACCCCAGTGGTGCCAGTGCACTCTCTGGATTCACTGCACTGCATCCCCAGTGGTGCCAGTGCACTCTCTGGACTCACTGCAGTGCATCCCCAGTGGTGCCACTGCACTCTCTGGACTCACTGCACTGCATCCCCAGTGGTGCCAGTGCACTCTCTGCACTCACTGCGCTGCATCCCCAGTGGTGCCACTGCACTCTCTGGACTCACTGCACTGCATCCCCAGTGGTGCCAGTGCACTCTCTGGACTCACTGCACTGCATCCCCAGTGTTTCCAGTGCATTCTCTGGACTCACTGCAGTGCATCCGAAGTGGTGCCAGTGCAATCTCTGGACTCACTGCACTGTATCCCCAGTGGTGCCAGTGCACTCTCTGGATTCACTGCACTGCATCCCCAGTGGTGCCAGTGCACTCTCTGCACTCACTGCGCTGCATCCCCAGTGGTGCCACTGCACTCTCTGGACTCACTGCACTGCATCCCCAGTGGTGCCAGTGCACTCTCTGGATTCACTGCACTGCATCCCCAGTGGTGCCAGTGCACTCTCTGGACTCACTGCACTGCATGACCAGTGGTGCCAGTGCACTCTCTGGATTCACTGCACTGCATCCCCAGTGGTGCCAGTGCACTCTCTGGAGTCACTGCACTGCATCCCCAGTGGTGCCAGTGCACTCTCTGGATTCATTGCACTGCATCCCCAGTGGTGCCAGTGCACTCTCTGGACTCACTGCAGTGCATCGCCAGTGGTGCCAGTGCACTCTCTGGACTCAATGCAATGCATCCCTAGTATTGCCAGTGCACTCTCTGGACTCACTGCACTGCATCCCCTGTGGTGCCAGTGCACTCTATGGACTCGCTGCAATGCATTCCCAGTGGTGCCAGTGCACTCTCTGGACTCACTGCACTGCATCCCCAGTGGTGCCAGTGCACTCTCTGGACTCACTGCAGTGCATCCCCAGTGGTGCCAGTGCACTCTCTGGACTCACTGCACTGCATTCCCTTTGGTGTCAGTGCACTCTCTGGACTCACTGCACGGCATCCCCAGTGGTGCCAGTGCACTCTCTGGACTCACTGCACTGCATCCCCAGTGGTGCCAGTGCACTCTCTGGACTCACTGCACTGCATCGCCACTGGTGCCAGTGCACTCTCTGGACTCACTGCACTGCATCCCCAGTGTTGCCACTGCATTCTCTGGACTCACTGCAGTGCATCCCCAGTGGTGCCAGTTCACTCTCTGGACTCACTGCACTGCATCCCCAGTGGTGCCAGTGCACTCTCTGGACTCAATGCAGTGCATCCCCAGTGGTGCCAGTGCACTCTCTGGATTCACTGCAGTGCATCCCCAGTGGTGCCAGTGCACTCTCTGGACTCACTGCACTGCATCCGCAGTGGTGCCAGTGCAGTCTCTGGATTCACTGCACTGCATCCCCAGTGGTGCCAGTGCACTCTCTGTACTCACTGCAGTGCATCCCCAGTGGTGCCAGTGCACTCTCTGGATTCATTGCACTGCATCCCCAGTGGTGCCAGTGCACTCTCTGGACTCACTGCACTGCATCCCCAGGGGTGCCAGTGCACTCTCTGGACTCAATGCAATGCATCCCTAGTGTTGCCCGTGCACTCTCTGGACTCACTGCACTGCATCCCCTGTGGTGCCAGTGCACTCTCTGGACTCACTGCACTGCATCCCCAGTGGTGCCAGTGCACTCTCTGGACTCACTGCAGTGCATCCCCAGTGGTGCCAGTGCACTCTCTGGATTCACTGCAGTGCATCCCCAGTGGTGCCAGTGCACTCTCTGGACTCACTGCACTGCATCCCTAGTGGTGCCAGTGCACTCTCTGGACTCACTGCAGTGCATCCCCAGTGGTGCCAGTGCACTCTCTGGAGTCACTGCAGTGCAACCCCAGTGGTGCCAGTGCACTCTCTGGACTCACTGCACTGCATCCCCAGTGGTGCCAGTGCACTCTCTGGAGTCACTGCAGTGCAACCCCAGTGGTGCCAGTGCACTCTCTGGACTCACTGCACTGCATCCCCAGTGTGACAGTGCACTCTCTGGATTCACTGCAGTGCATCCCCAGTGGTTCCAGTGCACCCTCTGGACTCATTGCAGTGCATCGCCACTGGTGCCAGTGCACTCTGTGGACTCACTGCAATGCATCACCAGTGGTGGCAGTGCACTCTCTGGACTCACTGCAGTGGATCCCCAGTGGTGCCAGTGCACTCTCTGGACTCACTGCAATGCTTCCCCAGTGGTGGCAGTGCACTCTCTGGACTCACTGCACTGCATCCCAAGTGGTGCCAGTGAACCCTCTGGACTCACTGCACTGCATCCCCAGTGGTGCCAGTGTACTCTCTGGACTCACTGCACTGCATCCCCAGTGGTGCCAGTGCACTCTCTGGACTCACTGCAGTGCATCCGCAGTGGTGCCAGTGCACTCTCTGGAGTCACTGCAGTGCATCCCCAGTGGTGCCAGTGCACTCTCTGGATTCACTGCACTGCATCCGCAGTGGTGCCAGTGCACTCTCTGGAGTCACTGCAGTGCATCCGCAGTGGTGCCAGTGCACTCTCTGGAGTCACTGCACTGCATCACCAGTGGTGCCAGTGCACTCTCTGGATTCACTGCACTGCATCCCCACTGGTGCCAGTGCACTCTCTGGACTCACTGCACTGCATCGCCAGTGGTGCCAGTGCACTCTCTGGACTCACTGCAGTGCATCCCCAGTGGTGCCAGTGCACTCTGCTCACTGCACTGCATCCCCAGTGGTGCCAGTGCACTCTCTGGACTCAATGCAGTGCATCCCCAGTGGTGCCAGTGCACTCTCTGGATTCACTGCAGTGCATCCCCAGTGGTGCCAGTGCACTCTCTGGACTCACTGCACTGCATCCCCACTGGTGCCAGTGCAGTCTCTGGATTCACTGCACTGCATCCCCAGTGGTGCCAGTGCACTCTCTGGACTCACTGCAGTGCATCCCCAGTGGTGCCAGTGCACTCTCTGGATTCATTGCACTGCATCCCCAGTGGTGCCAGTGCACTCTCTGGACTCACTGCAGTGCATCCCCAGGGGTGCCAGTGCACTCTCTGGACTCAATGCAATGCATCCCTAGTGTTGCCAGTGCACTCTCTGGACTCACTGCACTGCATCCCCTGTGGTGCCAGTGCACTCTCTGGACTCACTGCACTGCATCCCCAGTGGTGCCAGTGCACTCTCTGGACTCACTGCACTGCATCCCTAGTGGTGCCAGTGCACTCTCTGGACTCACTGCAGTGCATCCCCAGTGGTGCCAGTGCACTCTCTGGACTCACTGCACTGCATTCCCTGTGGTGCCAGTGCACTCTCTGGAGTCACTGCAGTGCATCACCAGTGGTGCCAGTGCACTCTCTGGACTCACTGCACTGCATCCCAAGTGGTGCCAGTGAACCCTCTGGACTCACTGCACTGCATCCCCAGTGGTGCCAGTGCACTCTCTGGACTCACTGCAGTGCATCCCCAGTGGTGCCAGTGCACTCTCTGGAGTCACTGCGCTGCATCCCAAGTGGTGCCAGTGCACTCTCTGGACTCACTGCAGTGCATCCCCAGTGGTGCCAGTGCACTCTCTGGATTCAATGCACTGCATCCCCAGTCGTGCCAGTGCAATCTCTGGAGTCACTGCAGTGCATCCCCAGTGGTGCCACTGCCCTCTCTGGACTCACTGCACTGCATCCCCAGTGGTGCCAGTGCACTCTCTGGAGACACTGCAGTGCATCCCCAGTGGCGCCAGTGCACTCTCTGGACTCACTGCAGTGCATCGCCACTGGTGCCAGTGCACTCTCTGGACTCACTGCACTGCATCCCCAGTGGTGCCAGTGCACTCACTGGACTCACTGCACTGCATGCCCAGTGGTGCCAGTGCACTCTCTGGACTCACTGCAGTGCATCCCCAGTGGTGCCAGTGCACTCTCTGGACTCACTGCACTGCATCCCCAGTGGTGCCAGTGCACTCTCTGGAGTCACTGCAGTGCAACCCCAGTGGTGCCAGTGCACTCTCTGGACTCACTGCACTGCATCCCCAGTGTGACAGTGCACTCTCTGGATTCACTGCAGTGCATCCCCAGTGGTTCCAGTGCACCCTCTGGACTCATTGCAGTGCATCGCCACTGGTGCCAGTGCACTCTCTGGGTTCACTGCACTGCATCCCCAGTGGTGGCAGTGCACTCTCTGGACTCACTGCAGTTCATCGCCACTGGTGCCAGTGCACTCTCTGGACTCACTGCAATGCTTCCCCAGTGGTGGCAGTGCACTCTCTGGACTCACTGCACTGCATCCCCAGTGGTGCCAGTGCACTCTCTGGACTCACTGCACTGCATCCCCTGAGGTGCCATTGCACTCTATGGACTCACTGCAGTGCATCCCCAGTGGTGCCAGTGCACTCTCTGGACTCACTGCACTGCATCCCCAGTGGTGCCAGTGCACTCTCTGGACTCACTGCAGTGCATCCCCAGTGGTGCCAGTGCACTCTCTGGATTCAATGCACTGCATCACCAGTGGTGCCAGTGCACTCTCTGGATTCAATGCACTACATCCCCAGCGGTGCCAGTGAATTCTCTGGACTAACTGCATTGAATCCCCAGTGGTGCCAGTGCACTCTCTGGACTCACTGCAGTGGATCCCCAGTGGTGCCAGTGCACTCTCTGGACTCACTGCACTGCATCCCCAGTGGTGCCAGTGCACTCTGTGGACTCACTGCACTGCATCCCAAGTGGTGCCAGTGAACCCTCTGGACTCACTGCACTGCATCCCCAGTGGTGCCAGTGCACTCTCTGGACTCACTGCACTGCATCCCCAGTGGTGCCAGTGCACTCTCTGGACTCACTGCAGTGCATCCCCAGTGGTGCCAGTGCACTCTCTGGATTCACTGCACTGCATCCGCAGTGGTGCCAGTGCACTCTCTGGAGTCACTGCAGTGCATCCCCAGTGGTGCCAGTGCAGTCTCTGGACTCACTGCAGTGCATCCCCAATGGTGCCAGTGCAGTCTCTGGACTCACTGCACTGCATCCCCAGTCGTGCCAGTGCAATCTCTGGACTCACTGCACTGCATCCCCAGTGGTGCCAGTGCACTCTCTGGATTCACTGCACTGCATCCCCAGTGGTGCCAGTGCACTCTCTGGAGTCACTGCAGTGCATCGCCAGTGGTGCCAGTGCACTCTCTGGACTCACTGCAGTGCATCGCCACTAGTGCCAGTGCACTCTCTGGACTCACTGCACTGCATCCCCAGTGTTGCCAGTTCACTCTCTGGACTCACTGCACTGCATCCCCAGTGGTGCCTGTGCACTCTCTGGACTCACTGCACTGCACCCCAGTGGTGCCAGTGCACTCTATGGGCTCACTGCACTGAATCCCCTGAGGTGCCATTGCACTCTATGGAGTCACTGCAGTGCATCCCCAGTGGTGCCAGTGCACTCCCTGGATTCACTGCACTGCATCCCCAGTGGTGCCAGTGCACTCTCTGGACTCACTGCAGTGCATCCCCAGTGGTGCCAGTGCACTCTCTGGACTCACTGCACTGCATCCCCAGTGGTGCCAGTGCACTCTCTGGAGTCACTGCAGTGCAACCCCAGTGGTGCCAGTGCACTCTCTGGACTCACTGCACTGCATCCCCAGTGTGCCAGTGCACTCTCTGGATTCACTGCAGTGCATCCCCAGTGGTTCCAGTGCACCCTCTGGACTCACTGCAGTGCATCCCCTGTGGTGCCAGTGCACTCTCTGGACTCACTGCAATGCATCCCCAGTGGTGGCAGTGCACTCTCTGGACTCACTGCACTGCATCCCCAGTGGTGCCAGTGCACTCTGTGGAGTCACTGCACTGCATCCCCAGTGGTGCCAGTGCACTCTCTGGACGCACTGCACTGCATCCCCAGTGGTGCCAGTGCACTCTATGGGCTCACTGCACTGCATCCCCTGAGGTGCCATTGCACTCTATGGACTCACTGCAGTGCATCCCCAGTGGTGCCAGTGCACTCTCTGGATTCACTGCACTGCATCCCCAGTGGTGCCAGTGCACTCTCTGGACTCACTGCACTGCATCCCCAGTGGTGCCAGTGCACTCTCTGGATTCAATGCACTGCATCACCAGTGGTGCCAGTGCACTCTCTGGATTCACTGCACTGCATCCCCACTGGTGCCAGTGCACTCTCTGGACTCACTGCACTGCATCCCCAGTGGTGCCACTGCACTCTCTGGACTCACTGCACTGCATCCCCAGTGGTGCCAGTGCACTCTCTGGATTCACTGCACTGCATCCCCAGTGGTGCCAGTGCACTCTCTGGACTCACTGCACTGCATCCCCAGTGGTGCCAGTGCACTCTCTGGATTCACTGCACTGCATCCCCAGTGGTGCCAGTGCACTCTCTGGATTCACTGCACTGCATCCCCAGTGGTGCCAGTGCACTCTCTGCATTCATTGCACTGCATCCCCATTGGTGCCAGTGCACTCTCTGGACTCACTGCACTGCATTCCCTGTGGTGCCAGTGCACTCTCTGGACTCACTGCAGTGCCTCCGCAGTGGTGCCAGTGCACTCTCTGGACTCACTGCACTGCATTCCCTGTGGTGCCAGTGCACTCTCTGGACTCACTGCAGTGCATCCCCAGTGGTGCCAGTGCACTCTGTGGACTCACTGCACTGCATCCCAAGTAGTGCCAGTGAACCCTCTGGACTCACTGCACTGCATCCCCAGTGGTGCCAGTGCACTCTCTGGACTCACTGCAGTGCATCCTCAGTGGTGCCAGTGCACTCTCTGGATTCACTGCACTGCATCCGCAGTCGTGCCAGTGCACTCTCTGGAGTCACTGCAGTGCATCCCCAGTGGTGCCAGTGCAGTCTCTGGACTCACTGCAGTGCATCCCCAATGGTGCCAGTGCAGTCTCTGGACTCACTGCACTGCATCCCCAGTCGTGCCAGTGCAATCTCTGGACTCACTGCAGTGCATCCCCAGTGGTGCCACTGCCCTCTCTGGACTCACTGCACTGCATCCCCAGTGGTGCCAGTGCACTCTCTGGAGTCACTGCAGTGCATCCCCAGTGTTGCCAGTGCACTCTCTGGACTCACTGCACTGCATCCCCAGTGGTGACAGTGCACTCTCTGGACTCACTGCACTGCATCCCCAGTGGTGCCAGTGCACTCTCTGGATTCAATGCACTGCCTCCCCAGTGGTGCCAGTGCACTCTCTGGACTCACTGCACTGCATCCCCAGTGTTGCCAGTGCACTCTCTGGACTCACTGCACTGCATCCCCAGTGGTGCCACTGCCCTCTCTGGACTCACTGCACTGCATCCCCAGTGGTGCCAGTGCACTCTGTGGACTCACTGCACTGCATTCCCTTTCGTGTCAGTGCACTCTCTGGACTCACTGCACTGCATCCCCAGTGGTGCCAGTGCACTCTCTGGACTCAATGCACTGAATCCCCAGTGGTGCCAGTGCACTCTCTGGATTCACTGCACTGCATCCCCAGTGGTGCAACTGCCCTCTCTGGACTCACTGCACTGCATGCCCAGTGGTGCCAGTGCACTCTCTGGATTCATTGCACTGCATCCCCAGTGGTGCCAGTGCACTCTCTGGACTCACTGCAGTGCATCGCCAGTGGTGCCAGTGCACTCTCTGGACTCAATGCAATGCATCCCTAGTGTTGCCAGTGCACTCTCTGGACTCACTGCACTGCATCCCCTGTGGTGCCAGTGCACTCTATGGACTCACTGCACTGCATTCCCAGTGGTGCCAGTGCACTCTGGGCACTCACTGCACTGCATCCCCAGTGGTGACAGTGCACTCTCTGGACTCACTGCAGTGCATCCCCAGTGGTGCCAGTGCACTCTCTGGACTCACTGCATTGCATCCCCAGTGGTGCCAGTGCACTCTCTGGAGTCACTGCAGTGCATCCGCAGTGGTGCCAGTGCACTCTCTGGACTCACTGCACTGCATTCCCTGTGGTGCCAGTGCACTCTCTGGACTCACTGCAGTGCATCCGCAGTGGTGCCAGTGCACTCTGTGGACTCACTGCACTGCATCCCAAGTGGTGCCAGTGAACCCTCTGGACTCACTGCAGTGCATCCCCAGTGGTGCCAGTGCACTCTCTGGATTCACTGCACTGCATCCGCAGTCGTGCCAGTGCACTCTCTGGAGTCACTGCAGTGCATCCCCAGTGGTGCCAGTGCAGTGTCTGGACTCACTGCACTGCATCCCCAGTGTGCCAGTGCAGTCTCTGGACTCACTGCACTGCATCCCCAGTCGTGCCAGTGCAGTCTCTGGACTCACTGCAGTGCATCCCCAGTGGTGCCACTGCCCTCTCTGGACTCACTGCACTGCATCCCCAGTGGTGCCAGTGCACTCTCTGGAGTCACTGCAGTGCATCCCCAGTGGTGCCAGTGCACTCTCTGGACTCACTGCACTGCATCCACAGTGGTGACAGTGCACTCTCTGGACTCACTGCACTGCATCCCAAGTGGTGCCAGTGCACTCTCTGGATTCAATGCACTGCATCCCCAGTGGTGCCAGTGCACTCTCTGGACTCACTGCACTGCATCCCAGTGTTGCCAGTGCATTCTCTGGACTAACTGCATTGAATCCCCAGTGGTGCCAGTGCACTCTCTGGACTCACTGCACTGCATCCCCAGTGGTGCCAGTGCACTCTCTGGACTCACTGCAGTGCATCCCCAGTGGTGCCAGTACACTCTCTGGACTCACTGCACTGCATCCCCAGTGGTGTCAGTGCACTCTCTGGATTCAATGCACTGCATCCCCAGTGGTGCCAGTGCACTCTCTGGATTCATTGCACTGCATCCCCAGTCGTGCCAGTCCAATCTCTGGACTCACTGCAGTGCATCCCCGGTGGTGCCACTGCCCTCTCTGGACTCACTGCACTGCATCCCCAGTGGCGCCAGTGCACTCACTGGACTCACTGCAGTGCATCCCCAGTGGTGCCAGTGCACTCTCTGGATTCACTGCACTGCATCACCAGTGGTGCCAGTGCACTCTCTGGATTCACTGCACTGCATCCCCACTGGTGCCAGTGCACTCTCTGGACTCACTGCACTGCATCCCCAGTGGTGCCAGTGCACTCTCTGGACTCACTGCACTGCATCCCCAGTGGTGCCAGTGCACTCTCTGGATTCATTGCACTGCACCCCCATTGGTGCCAGTGCACTCTCTGGACTCACTGCACTGCATTCCCAAGGTGCCAGTGCACTCTCTGGACTCACTGCAGTGCATCCGCAGTGGTGCCAGTGCACTCTCTGGACTCACTGCACTGCATTCCCTGTGGTGCCAGTGCACTCTCTGGACTCACTGCAGTGCATCCGCAGTGGTGCCAGTGCACTCTGTGGACTCACTGCACTGCATCCCAAGTGGTGCCAGTGAACCCTCTGGACTCACTGCACTGCATCCCCAGTGGTACCAGTGCACTCTCTGGACTCACTGCAGTGCATCCTCAGTGGTGCCAGTGCACTCTCTGGATTCACTGCACTGCATCCGCAGTCGTGCCAGTGCACTCTCTGGAGTCACTGCAGTGCATCCCCAGTGGTGCCAGTGCAGTCTCTGGACTCACTGCAGTGCATCCCCAATGGTGCCAGTGCAGTCTCTGGACTCACTGCACTGCATCCCCAGTCGTGCCAGTGCAATCTCTGGACTCACTGCAGTGCATCCCCAGTGGTGCCACTGCCCTCTCTGGACTCACTGCACTGCATCCCCAGTGGTGCCAGTGCACTCTCTGGAGTCACTGCAGTGCATCCCCAGTGGTGCCAGTGCACTCTCTGGACTCACTGCACTGCATCTCCAGTGGTGACAGTGCACTCTCTGGACTCACTGCACTGCATCCCCAGTGGTGCCAGTGCACTCTCTGGACTAACTGCAGTGCATCCCCAGTGGTGCCAGTGCACTCTCTGGACTCACTGCACTGCATCCCCGGTGGTGCCAGTGCACTCTCTGGACTCACTGCAGTGCATCCCCAGTGGTGCCACTGCCCTCTCTGGACTCACTGCACTGCATCCCCAGTGGTGCCAGTGCACTCTCTGGACTCACTGCACTGCATCCCCAGTGGTGCCAGTGCACTCTCTGGATTCACTGCACTGCATCCCCAGTGGTGCCAGTGCACTCACTGGACTCACTGCAGTGCATCCCCAGTGGTGCCAGTGCACTCTCTGGATTCACTGCACTGCATCCCCAGTGGTGCCAGTGCACTCTATGGACTAACTGCATTGAATCCCCAGTGGTGCCAGTGCACTCTCTGGACTCACTGCAGTGCATCCCCAGTGGTGCCAGTGCACTCTCTGGACTCACTGCAGTGCATCCCCAGTGGTGCCAGTGCACTCTATGGACTCACTGCACTGCATCCCCAGTGGTGCCAGTGCACTCTCTGGACTCACTGCACTGCTTCCCCAGTGGTGCCTGTGCACTCTCTGGAGTCACTGCAGTGCATCCCCAGTGGTGCCAGTGCACTCTCTGGACTCACTGCACTGCTTCCCCAGTGGTGCCTGTGCACTCTCTGGACTCACTGCACTGCATCCCCAGTGGTGCCAGTGCACTCTCTGGACTCACTGCACTGCATCTCCAGTGTTGCCAGTGCATTCTCTGGACTAACTGCATTGAATCCCCAGTGGTGCCAGTGCACTCTCTGGACTCACTGCAGTGCATCCCCAGTGGTGCCACTGCCCTCTCTGGACTCACTGCACTGCATCCCCAGTGGTGCCAGTGTACTCTCTGGAGTCACTGCAGTGCATCCCCAGTGGTGCCAGTGCACTCTCTGGACTCACTGCACTGCATCTCCAGTGGTGACAGTGCACTCTCTGGACTCACTGCACTGCATCCCCAGTGGTGCCAGTGCACTCTCTGGATTCAATGCACTGCATCCCCAGTGGTGCCAGTGCACTCTCTGGACTCACTGCACTGCATCCCCAGTGTTGCCAGTGCATTCTCTGGACTAACTGCATTGAATCCCCAGTGGTGCCAGTGCACTCTCTGGACTCACTGCACTGCATCCCCAGTGGTGCCAGTGCACTCTCTGGACTCACTGCAGTGCATCCTCAGTGGTGCCAGTGCACTCTCTGGATTCACTGCACTGCATCCGCAGTCGTGCCAGTGCACTCTCTGGAGTCACTGCAGTGCATCCCCAGTGGTGCCAGTGCAGTCTCTGGACTCACTGCAGTGCATCCCCAATGGTGCCAGTGCAGTCTCTGGACTCACTGCAGTGCATCCCCAGTCGTGCCAGTGCAATCTCTGGACTCACTGCAGTGCATCCCCAGTGGTGCCACTGCCCTCTCTGGACTCACTGCACTGCATCCCCAGTGGTGCCAGTGCACTCTCTGGAGTCACTGCAGTGCATCCCCAGTGGTGCCAGTGCACTCTCTGGACTCACTGCACTGCATCTCCAGTGGTGACAGTGCACTCTCTGGACTCACTGCACTGCATCCCCAGTGGTGCCAGTGCACTCTCTGGACTAACTGCAGTGCATCCCCAGTGGTGCCAGTGCACTCTCTGGACTCACTGCACTGCATCCCCGGTGGTGCCAGTGCACTCTCTGGACTCACTGCAGTGCATCCCCAGTGGTGCCACTGCCCTCTCTGGACTCACTGCACTGCATCCCCAGTGGTGCCAGTGCACTCTCTGGACTCACTGCACTGCATCCCCAGTGGTGCCAGTGCACTCTCTGGATTCACTGCACTGCATCCCCAGTGGTGCCAGTGCACTCACTGGACTCACTGCAGTGCATACCCAGTGGTGCCAGTGCACTCTCTGGATTCACTGCACTGCATCCCCAGTGGTGCCAGTGCACTCTATGGACTAACTGCATTGAATCCCCAGTGGTGCCAGTGCACTCTCTGGACTCACTGCAGTGCATCCCCAGTGGTGCCAGTGCACTCTCTGGACTCACTGCAGTGCATCCCCAGTGGTGCCAGTGCACTCTATGGACTCACTGCACTGCATCCCCAGTGGTGCCAGTGCACTCTCTGGACTCACTGCACTGCTTCCCCAGTGGTGCCTGTGCACTCTCTGGAGTCACTGCAGTGCATCCCCAGTGGTGCCAGTGCACTCTCTGGACTCACTGCACTGCTTCCCCAGTGGTGCCTGTGCACTCTCTGGACTCACTGCACTGCATCCCCAGTGGTGCCAGTGCAATCTCTGGACTCACTGCACTGCATCTCCAGTGTTGCCAGTGCATTCTCTGGACTAACTGCATTGAATCCCCAGTGGTGCCAGTGCACTCTCTGGACTCACTGCACTGCATCCCCAGTGGTGCCACTGCCCTCTCTGGACTCACTGCACTGCATCCCCAGTGGTGCCAGTGTACTCTCTGGAGTCACTGCAGTGCATCCCCAGTGGTGCCAGTGCAGTCTCTGGACTCACTGCACTGCATCCCCAGTCGTGCCAGTGCAGTCTCTGGACTCACTGCAGTGCATCCCCAGTGGTGCCACTGCCCTCTCTGGACTCACTGCACTGCATCCCCAGTGGTGCCAGTGCACTCTCTGGAGTCACTGCAGTGCATCCCCAGTGGTGCCAGTGCACTCTCTGGACTCACTGCACTGCATCCACAGTGGTGACAGTGCACTCTCTGGACTCACTGCACTGCATCCCAAGTGGTGCCAGTGCACTCTCTGGATTCAATGCACTGCATCCCCAGTGGTGCCAGTGCACTCTCTGGACTCACTGCACTGCATCCCAGTGTTGCCAGTGCATTCTCTGGACTAACTGCATTGAATCCCCAGTGGTGCCAGTGCACTCTCTGGACTCACTGCACTGCATCCCCAGTGGTGCCAGTGCACTCTCTGGACTCACTGCAGTGCATCCCCAGTGGTGCCAGTACACTCTCTGGACTCACTGCACTGCATCCCCAGTGGTGTCAGTGCACTCTCTGGATTCAATGCACTGCATCCCCAGTGGTGCCAGTGCACTCTCTGGATTCATTGCACTGCATCCCCAGTCGTGCCAGTCCAATCTCTGGACTCACTGCAGTGCATCCCCGGTGGTGCCACTGCCCTCTCTGGACTCACTGCACTGCATCCCCAGTGGCGCCAGTGCACTCACTGGACTCACTGCAGTGCATCCCCAGTGGTGCCAGTGCACTCTCTGGATTCACTGCACTGCATCACCAGTGGTGCCAGTGCACTCTCTGGATTCACTGCACTGCATCCCCACTGGTGCCAGTGCACTCTCTGGACTCACTGCACTGCATCCCCAGTGGTGCCAGTGCACTCTCTGGACTCACTGCACTGCATCCCCAGTGGTGCCAGTGCACTCTCTGTAGTCACTGCACTGCATCCCCAGTGGTGCCAGTGCACTCTCTGGATTCATTGCACTGCACCCCCATTGGTGCCAGTGCACTCTCTGGACTCACTGCACTGCATTCCCAAGGTGCCAGTGCACTCTCTGGACTCACTGCAGTGCATCCGCAGTGGTGCCAGTGCACTCTCTGGACTCACTGCACTGCATTCTCTGTGGTGCCAGTGCACTCTCTGGACTCACTGCAGTGCATCCGCAGTGGTGCCAGTGCACTCTGTGGACTCACTGCACTGCATCCCAAGTGGTGCCAGTGAACCCTCTGGACTCACTGCACTGCATCCCCAGTGGTACCAGTGCACTCTCTGGACTCACTGCAGTGCATCCTCAGTGGTGCCAGTGCACTCTCTGGATTCACTGCACTGCATCCGCAGTCGTGCCAGTGCACTCTCTGGAGTCACTGCAGTGCATCCCCAGTGGTGCCAGTGCAGTCTCTGGACTCACTGCAGTGCATCCCCAATGGTGCCAGTGCAGTCTCTGGACTCACTGCAGTGCATCCCCAGTCGTGCCAGTGCAATCTCTGGACTCACTGCAGTGCATCCCCAGTGGTGCCACTGCCCTCTCTGGACTCACTGCACTGCATCCCCAGTGGTGCCAGTGCACTCTCTGGAGTCACTGCAGTGCATCCCCAGTGGTGCCAGTGCACTCTCTGGACTCACTGCACTGCATCTCCAGTGGTGACAGTGCACTCTCTGGACTCCCTGCACTGCATCCCCAGTGGTGCCAGTGCACTCTCTGGACTAACTGCAGTGCATCCCCAGTGGTGCCAGTGCACTCTCTGGACTCACTGCACTGCATCCCCGGTGGTGCCAGTGCACTCTCTGGACTCACTGCAGTGCATCCCCAGTGGTGCCACTGCCCTCTCTGGACTCACTGCACTGCATCCCCAGTGGTGCCAGTGCAGTCTCTGGACTCACTGCACTGCATCCCCAGTGGTGCCAGTGCACTCACTGGACTCACTGCAGTGCATCCCCAGTGGTGCCAGTGCACTCTCTGGATTCACTGCACTGCATCCCCAGTGGTGCCAGTGCACTCTATGGACTAACTGCATTGAATCCCCAGTGGTGCCAGTGCACTCTCTGGACTCACTGCAGTGCATCCCCAGTGGTGCCAGTGCACTCTCTGGACTCACTGCAATGCTTCCCCAGTGGTGCCTGTGCACTCTCTGGAGTCACTGCAGTGCATCCCCAGTGGTGCCAGTGCACTCTCTGGACTCACTGCACTGCTTCCCCAGTGGTGCCTGTGCACTCTCTGGACTCACTGCACTGCATCCCCAGTGGTGCCAGTGCACTCTCTGGACTCACTGCACTGCATCTCCAGTGTTGCCAGTGCATTCTCTGGACTAACTGCATTGAATCCCCAGTGGTGCCAGTGCACTCTCTGGACTCACTGCAGTGCATCCCCAGTGGTGCCACTGCCCTCTCTGGACTCACTGCACTGCATCCCCAGTGGTGCCACTGCCCTCTCTGGACTCACTGCACTGCATCCCCAGTGGTGCCAGTGTACTCTCTGGAGTCACTGCAGTGCATCCCCAGTGGTGCCAGTGCACTCTCTGGACTCACTGCACTGCATCTCCAGTGGTGACAGTGCACTCTCTGGACTCACTGCACTGCATCCCCAGTGGTGCCAGTGCACTCTCTGGATTCAATGCACTGCATCCCCAGTGGTGCCAGTGCACTCTCTGGACTCACTGCACTGCATCCCCAGTGTTGCCAGTGCATTCTCTGGACTAACTGCATTGAATCCCCAGTGGTGCCAGTGCACTCTCTGGACTCACTGCACTGCATCCCCAGTGGTGCCAGTGCACTCTCTGGACTCACTGCAGTGCATCCCCAGTGGTGCCAGTGCACTCTCTGGATTCATTGCACTGCATCCCCAGTCGTGCCAGTCCAATCTCTGGACTCACTGCAGTGCATCCCCGGTGGTGCCACTGCCCTCTCTGGACTCACTGCACTGCATCCCCAGTGGCGCCAGTGCACTCACTGGACTCACTGCAGTGCATCCCCAGTGGTGCCAGTGCACTCTCTGGATTCACTGCACTGCATCACCAGTGGTGCCAGTGCACTCTCTGGATTCACTGCACTGCATCCCCACTGGTGCCAGTGCACTCTCTGGACTCACTGCACTGCATCCCCAGTGGTGCCAGTGCACTCTCTGGACTCACTGCACTGCATCCCCAGTGGTGCCAGTGCACTCTCTGGACTCACTGCACTGCATCCCCAGTGGTGCCAGTGCACTCTCTGGATTCATTGCACTGCACCCCCATTGGTGCCAGTGCACTCTCTGGACTCACTGCACTGCATTCCCAAGGTGCCAGTGCACTCTCTGGACTCACTGCAGTGCATCCGCAGTGGTGCCAGTGCACTCTCTGGACTCACTGCACTGCATTCTCTGTGGTGCCAGTGCACTCTCTGGACTCACTGCAGTGCATCCGCAGTGGTGCCAGTGCACTCTGTGGACTCACTGCACTGCATCCCAAGTGGTGCCAGTGAACCCTCTGGACTCACTGCACTGCATCCCCAGTGGTGCCAGTGCACTCTCTGGACTCACTGCAGTGCATCCTCAGTGGTGCCAGTGCACTCTCTGGATTCACTGCACTGCATCCGCAGTCGTGCCAGTGCACTCTCTGGAGTCACTGCAGTGCATCCCCAGTGGTGCCAGTGCAGTCTCTGGACTCACTGCAGTGCATCCCCAATGGTGCCAGTGCAGTCTCTGGACTCACTGCAGTGCATCCCCAGTGGTGCCAGTGCACTCTCTGGAGTCACTGCAGTGCATCCCCAGTGGTGCCACTGCCCTCTCTGGACTCACTGCACTGCATCCCCAGTGGTGCCAGTGCACTCTCTGGAGTCACTGCAGTGCATCCCCAGTGGTGCCAGTGCACTCTCTGGACTCACTGCACTGCATCTCCAGTGGTGACAGTGCACTCTCTGGACTCACTGCACTGCATCCCCAGTGGTGCCAGTGCACTCTCTGGACTAACTGCAGTGCATCCCCAGTGGTGCCACTGCCCTCTCTGGACTCACTGCACTGCATCCCCAGTGGTGCCAGTGAACTCTCTGGACTCACTGCACTGCATCCCCAGTGGTGCCAGTGCACTCTCTGGATTCACTGCACTGCATCCCCAGTGGTGCCAGTGCACTCACTGGACTCACTGCAGTGCATCCCCAGTGGTGCCAGTGCACTCTCTGGATTCACTGCACTGCATCCCCAGTGGTGCCAGTGCACTCTATGGACTAACTGCATT
This sequence comes from Anser anser, assembly GCF_964211835.1. Classification (NCBI taxonomy): domain Eukaryota; kingdom Metazoa; phylum Chordata; class Aves; order Anseriformes; family Anatidae; genus Anser; species Anser anser. The sequence goes on from NC_139731.1 coordinate 386,600, forward strand.
GAATCCCCAGTGGTGCCAGTGCACTCTCTGGACTCACTGCAGTGCATCCCCAGTGGTGCCAGTGCACTCTCTGGACTCACTGCACTGCATCCCCAGTGGTGCCAGTGCACTCTATGGACTCACTGCACTGCATCCCCAGTGGTGCCAGTGCACTCTCTGGACTCACTGCACTGCTTCCCCAGTGGTGCCTGTGCACTCTCTGGAGTCACTGCAGTGCATCCCCAGTGGTGCCAGTGCACTCTCTGGACTCACTGCACTGCTTCCCCAGTGGTGCCTGTGCACTCTCTGGACTCACTGCACTGCATCCCCAGTGGTGCCAGTGCACTCTCTGGACTCACTGCACTGCATCTCCAGTGTTGCCAGTGCATTCTCTGGACTAACTGCATTGAATCCCCAGTGGTGCCAGTGCACTCTCTGGACTCACTGCAGTGCATCCCCAGTGGTGCCACTGCCCTCTCTGGACTCACTGCACTGCATCCCCAGTGGTGCCAGTGTACTCTCTGGAGTCACTGCAGTGCATCCCCAGTGGTGCCAGTGCACTCTCTGGACTCACTGCACTGCATCTCCAGTGGTGACAGTGCACTCTCTGGACTCACTGCACTGCATCCCCAGTGGTGCCAGTGCACTCTCTGGATTCAATGCACTGCATCCCCAGTGGTGCCAGTGCACTCTCTGGACTCACTGCACTGCATCCCCAGTGTTGCCAGTGCATTCTCTGGACTAACTGCATTGAATCCCCAGTGGTGCCAGTGCACTCTCTGGACTCACTGCACTGCATCCCCAGTGGTGCCAGTGCACTCTCTGGACTCACTGCACTGCATCCCCAGTGGTGCCACTGCCCTCTCTGGACTCACTGCACTGCATCCCCAGTGGTGCCAGTGCACTCTCTGGACTCAATGCACTGCATGCCCAGTGGTGCCAGTGCACTCTCTGGATTCACTGCACTGCATCCCCAGTGGTGCCAGTGCACTCACTGGACTCACTGCAGTGCATCCTCAGTGGTGCCAGTGCACTCTCTGGATTCACTGCACTGCATCCCCAGTGGTGCCAGTGCACTCTATGGACTCACTGCACTGCATCCCCAGTGGTGCCAGTGCACTCTCTGGACTCACTGCACTGCATCCCCTGTGGTGCCAGTGCACTCTATGGACTCACTGCACTGCATTCCCAGGGGTGCCAGTGCACTCTGGGCACTCACTGCACTGCATCCCCAGTGGTGACAGTGCACTCTCTGGACTCACTGCAGTGCATCCCCAGTGGTGCCAGTGCACTCTCTGGACTCACTGCATTGCATCCCCAGTGGTGCCAGTGCACTCTCTGGACTCACTGCACTGCATCACCTGTGGTGCCAGTGCACTCTCTGGACTCAATGCAGTGCATCCGCAGTGGTGCCAGTGCACTCTCTGGACTCACTGCACTGCATTCCCGGTGGTGCCAGTGCACTCTCTGGACTCACTGCAGTGCATCCGCAGTGGTGCCAGTGCACTCTCTGGACTCACTGCACTGCATCCCAAGTGGTGCGAGTGAACCCTCTGGACTCACTGCACTGCATCCCCAGTGGTGCCAGTGCACTCTCTGGACTCACTGCACTGCATTCCCAAGGTGCCAGTGCACTCTCTGGATTCACTGCACTGCATCCGCAGTCGTGCCAGTGCACTCTCTGGAGTCACTGCAGTGCATCCCCAGTGGTGCCAGTGCACTCTCTGGACTCACTGCACTGCATCCCCAATGGTGCCAGTGCAGTCTCTGGACTCACTGCACTGCATCCCCAGTCGTGCCAGTGCACTCTCTGGATTCAATGCACTGCATCCCCAGTGGTGCCAGTGCACTCTCTGGACTCACTGCACTGCATCCCCAGTGGTGCCAGTGCACTCTCTGGACTCACTGCACTGCATCCCCAGTGGTGCCAGTGCACTCTCTGGATTCAATGCACTGCATCCCCAGTGGTGCCAGTGCACTCTCTGGACTCACTGCACTGCATCCCCAGTGGTGCCAGTGCACTCTCTGGACTCACTGCACTGCATCCCCAGTGTTGCCAGTGCATTCTCTGGACTAACTGCATTGAATCCCCAGTGGTGCCAGTGCACTCTCTGGACTCACTGCACTGCATCCCCAGTGGTGCCAGTGCACTCTCTGGACTCACTGCAGTGCATCCCCAGTGGTGCCAGTGCACTCTCTGGATTCACTGCACTGCATCCCCAGTGGTGCCAGTGCACTCTCTGGACTCAATGCACTGCATCCCCAGTGGTGCCAGTGCACTCTCTGGATTCACTGCACTGCATCCCCAGTGGTGCCAGTGCACTCACTGGACTCACTGCACTGCATGCCCAGTGGTGCCAGTGCACTCTCTGGATTCATTGCACTGCATCCCCAGTGGTGCCAGTGCAGTCTCTGGACTCACTGCAGTGCATCGCCAGTGGTGCCAGTGCACTCTCTGGACTCAATGCAATGCATCCCTAGTGTTGCCAGTGCACTCTCTGGACTCACTGCACTGCATCCCCTGTGGTGCCAGTGCACTCTATGGACTCACTGCACTGCATTCCCAGTGGTGCCAGTGCACTCTGGGCACTCACTGCACTGCATCCCCAGTGGTGCCAGTGCACTCTCTGGACTCACTGCAGTGCATCCCCAGTGGTGCCAGTGCACTCTCTGGACTCACTGCATTGCATCCCCAGTGGTGTCAGTGCACTCTCTGGACTCACTGCTCTGCATCCCCAGTGGTGCCAGTGCACTCTCTGGACTCACTGCATCCCCAGTGGTGCCAGTGCACTCTCTGGACTCACTGCACTGCATCCCCTGTGGTGCCAGTGCACTCTATGGACTCACTGCACTGCATTCCCAGTGGTGCCAGTGCACTCTGGGCACTCACTGCACTGCATCCCCAGCGGTGACAGTGCACTCTCTGGACTCACTGCAGTGCATCCCCAGTGGTGCCAGTGCACTCTCTGGACTGACTGCATTGCATCCCCAGTGGTGCCAGTGCACTCTCTGGACTCACTGCACTGCATCACCTGTGGTGCCAGTGCACTCTCTGGACTCACTGCAGTGCATCCGCAGTGGTGCCAGTGAACTCTCTGGACTCACTGCACTGCATCCCCAGTGGTGCCAGTGCACTCTCTGGACTCACTGCAGTGCATCCGCAGTGGTGCCAGTGCACTCTCTGGACTCACTGCACTGCATTCCCAAGTTGCCAGTGCACTCTCTGGATTCACTGCACTGCATCCGCAGTCGTGCCAGTGCACTCTCTGGAGTCACTGCAGTGCATCCCCAGTGGTGCCAGTGCAGTCTCTGGACTCACTGCAGTGCATCCCCAATGGTGCCAGTGCAGTCTCTGGACTCACTGCACTGCATCCCCAGTCGTGCCAGTGCAATCTCTGGACTCACTGCAGTGCATCCCCAGTGGTGCCACTGCCCTCTCTGGACTCACTGCACTGCATCCCCAGTAGTGCCAGTGCACTCTCTGGAGTCACTGCAGTGCATCCCCAGTGGTGCCAGTGCACTCTCTGGAGTCACTGCACTGCATCCCCAGTGGTGACAGTGCACTCTCTGGACTCACTGCACTGCATCCCCAGTGGTGCCAGTGCACTCTCTGGATTCAATGCACTGCATCCCCAGTGGTGCCAGTGCACTCTCTGGACTCACTGCACTGCATCCCCAGTGGTGCCAGTGCACTCTCTGGACTCACTGCACTGCATCCCCAGTGTTGCCAGTGCATTCTCTGGACTAACTGCATTGAATCCCCAGTGGTGCCAGTGCACTCTCTGGACTCACTGCACTGCATCCCCAGTGGTGCCAGTGCACTCTCTGGACTCACTGCACTGCATCCCCAGTGGTGCCAGTGCACTCTCTGGATTCACTGCACTGCATCCCCAGTGGTGCCAGTGCACTCTCTGGACTCAATGCACTGCATCCCCAGTGGTGCCAGTGCACTCTCTGGATTCACCGCACTGCATCCCCAGTGGTGCCAGTGCACTCACTGGACTCACTGCACTGCATGCCCAGTGGTGCCAGTGCACTCTCTGGATTCATTGCACTGCATCCCCAGTGGTGCCAGTGCACTCTCTGGAGTCACTGCAGTGCATCCCCAGTGGTGCCAGTGCACTCTGTGGACTCAATGCAATGCATCCCTAGTGTTGCCAGTGCACTCTCTGGACTCACTGCACTGCATCCCCTGAGGTGCCAGTGCACTCTATGGACTCACTGCACTGCATTCCCAGTGGTGCCAGTGCACTCTGGGCACTCACTGCACTGCATCCCCAGTGGTGCCAGTGCACTCTCTGGACTCACTGCAGTGCATCCCCAGTGGTGCCAGTGCGATCTCTGGACTCACTGCATTGCATCCCCAGTGGTGCCAGTGCACTCTCTGGACTCACTGCACTGCATCCCCAGTGGTGCCAGTGCACTCTCTGGACTCACCGCATCCCCAGTGGTGCCAGTGCACTCTCTGGACTCACTGCACTGCATCCCCAGTGGTGCCAGTGCACTCTCTGGACTCACTGCACTGCATCCCCAGTGGTGCCAGTGCACTCTCTGGATTCACTGCACTGCATCCCCAGTGGTGCCTGTGCACTCACTGGACCCACTGCACTGCATGCCCAGTGGTGCCAGTGCACTCTTTGGATTCATTGCACTGCATCCCCAGTGGTGCCAGTGCACTCTCTGGACTCACTGCAGTGCATCGCCAGTGGTGCCAGTGCACTCTCTGGACTCAATGCAATGCATCCCTAGTGTTGCCAGTGCACTCTCTGGACTCACTGCACTGCATCCCCTGTGGTGCCAGTGCACTCTATGGACTCACTGCACTGCATTCCCAGTGGTGCCAGTGCACTCTGGGCACTCACTGCACTGCATCCCCAGTGGTGCCAGTGCACTCTCTGGACTCACTGCAGTGCATCCCCAGTGGTGCCAGTGCACTCTCTGGACTCAGTGCATTGCATCCCCAGTGGTGCCAGTGCACTCTCTGGACTCACTGCACTGCATCCGCAGTCGTGCCAGTGCACTCTCTGGACTCACTGCAGTGCATCCCCAGTGGTGCCAGTGCACTCTCTGGACTCACTGCACTGCATCCCCAGTGGTGCCAGTGCACTCTCTGGACTCACTGCATCCCCAGTGGTGCCAGTGCAGTCTCTGGACTCACTGCACTGCATCCCCAGTGGTGCCAGTGCACTCTCTGGATTCACTGCACTGCATCCCCACTGGTGCCAGTGCACTCTCTGGACTCACTGCAGTGCATCCCCAGTGGTGCCAGTGCACTCTCTGGACTCCCTGCAGTGCATCGCCACTGGTGCCAGTGCACTCTCTGTACTCACTGCAGTGCATCCCCAGTGGTGCCAGTGCACTCTCTGTACTCACTGCACTGCATCCCCAGTGGTGCCGGTGCACTCTGGATTCATTGCACTGCACCCCCATTGGTGCCAGTGCACTCTCTGGACTCACTGCACTGCATTCCCTGTGGTGCCAGTGCACTCTCTGGACTCACTGCAGTGCATCCCCAGTGGTGACAGTGCACTCTCTGGACTCACTGCACTGCATTCCCTGTGGTGCCAGTGCACTCTCTGGACTCACTGCAGTGCATCCGCAGTGGTGCCAGTGCACTCTGTGGACTCACTGCACTGCATCCCAAGTGGTGCCAGTGAACCCTCTGGACTCACTGCACTGCATCCCCAGTGGTGCCAGTGCACTCTCTGGACTCACTGCAGTGCTTCCTCAGTGGTGCCAGTGCACTCTCTGGATTCACTGCACTGCATCCGCAGTCGTGCCAGTGCACTCTCTGGACTCACTGCACTGCATCCCCAGTGGTGCCAGTGCACTCTCTGGACTCACTGCAGTGCATCCCCAATGGTGCCAGTGCAGTCTCTGGACTCATTGGACTGCATCCCCAGTCGTGCCAGTGCAATCTCTGGACTCACTGCAGTGCATCCCCAGTGGTGCCACTGCCCTCTCTGGACTCACTGCACTGCATCCCCAGTGGTGCCAGTGCACTCTCTGGAGTCACTGCAGTGCATCCCCAGTGGTGCCAGTGCACTCTCTGGACTCACTGCACTGCATCCCCAGTGGTGACAGTGCACTCTCTGGACTCACTGCACTGCATCCCCAGTGGTGCCAGTGCACTCTCTGGATTCAATGCACTGCATCCCCAGTGTTGCCAGTGCACTCACTGGACTCACTGCACTGCATGCCCAGTGGTGCCAGTGCACTCTCTGGATTCATTGCACTGCATCCCCAGTGGTGCCAGTGCACTCTCTGGACTCACTGCAGTGCATCGCCAGTGGTGCCAGTGCACTCTCTAGACTCAATGCAATGCATCCCTAGTGTTGCCAGTGCACTCTCTGGACTCACTGCACTGCATCCCCTGTGGTGCCAGTGCACTCTATGGACTCACTGCACTGCATTCCCAGTGGTGCCAGTGCACTCTGGGCACTCACTGCACTGCATCCCCAGTGGTGCCAGTGCACTCTCTGGACTCACTGCAGTGCATCCGCAGTGGTGCCAGTGCACTCTGTGGACTCACTGCAGTGCATCCTCAGTGGTGCCAGTGCACTCTCTGGATTCACTGCACTGCATCCGCAGTCGTGCCAGTGCACTCTCTGGACTCACTGCAGTGCATCGCCAGTGGTGCCAGTGCACTCTCTGGACTCAATGCAATGCATCCCTAGTGTTGCCAGTGCACTCTCTGGACTCACTGCACTGCATCCACAGTGGTGCCAGTGCACTCTATGGACTCACTGCACTGCATTCCCAGTGGTGCCAGTGCACTCTGGGCACTCACTGCACTGCATCCCCAGTGGTGCCAGTGCACTCTCTGGACTCACTGCAGTGCATCCCCAGTGGTGCCAGTGCACTCTCTGGACTCACTGCATTGCATCCCCAGTGGTGCCAGTGCACTCTCTGGACTCACTGCACTGCATCCCCAGTGGTGCCAGTGCACTCTCTGGACTCACTGCATCCCCAGTGGTGCCAGTGCACTCTCTGGACTCACTGCAGTGCATCCCCAGTGGTGCCAGTGCAGTCTCTGGACTCACTGCAGTGCATCCCCAGTGGTGCCAGTGCACTCTCTGGACTCACTGCAGTGCATCCCCAGTGGTGCCAGTACACTCTCTGGACTCACTGCACTGCATCCCCAGTGGTGCCAGTGCACTCTCTGGATTCAATGCACTGCATCCCCAGTGGTGCCAGTGCACTCTCTGGAGTCACTGCACTGCATCCCCAGTGGTGCCAGTGCACTCTCTGGATTCATTGCACTGCATCCCCAGTCGTGCCAGTCCAATCTCTGGACTCACTGCAGTGCATCCCCAGTGGTGCCACTGCCCTCTCTGGACTCACTGCACTGCATCCCCAGTGGTGCCATTGCACTCTCTGGAGTCACTGCAGTGCAACCCCAGTGGTGCCAGTGCACTCTCTGGACTCACTGCACTGCATCCCCAGTGTGCCAGTGCACTCTCTGGATTCACTGCAGTGCATCCCCAGTGGTTCCAGTGCACCCTCTGGACTCACTGCAGTGCATCGCCACTGGTGCCAGTGCACTCTCTGGACTCACTGCACTGCATCCCCAGTGGTGGCAGTGCACTCTCTGGACTCACTGCACTGCATCCCCAGTGGTGCCAGTGCACTCTCTGGACTCACTGCACTGCATCCCCAGTGGTGCCAGTGCACTCTATGGGCTCACTGCACTGCATCCCCTGAGGTGCCATTGCACTCTATGGACTCACTGCAGTGCATCCCCAGTGGTGCCAGTGCACTCTCTGGATTCACTGCACTGCATCCCCAGTGGTGCCAGTGCACTCTCTGGACTCACTGCACTGCATCCCCAGTGGTGCCAGTGCACTCTCTGGATTCAATGCACTGCATCACCAGTGGTGCCAGTGCACTCTCTGGACTCACTGCACTGCATCCCCAGTGGTGCCAGTGCACTCTCTGGACTCACTGCAGTGCATCCCCAGTGGTGCCAGTGCACTCTCTGGACTCACTGCACTGCATCCCCAGTGGTGCCAGTGCACTCTGGATACATTGCATTGCACCCCCATTGGTGCCAGTGCACTCTCTGGACTCACTGCACTGCATTCCCTGTGGTGCCAGTGCACTCTCTGGACTCACTGCAGTGCATCCCCAGTGGTGCCAGTGCACTCTCTGGACTCACTGCACTGCATTCCCTGTGGTGCCAGTGCACTCTCTGGACTCACTGCAGTGCATCCGCAGTGGTGCCAGTGCACTCTGTGGACTCACTGCACTGCATCCCAAGTGGTGCCAGTGAACCCTCTGGACTCACTGCACTGCATCCCCAGTGGTGCCAGTGCACTCTCTGGACTCACTGCAGTGCATCCTAAGTGGTGCCAGTGCACTCTCTGGATTCACTGCACTGCATCCGCAGTCGTGCCAGTGCACTCTCTGGAGTCACTGCAGTGCATCCCCAGTGGTGCCAGTGCAGTCTCTGGACTCACTGCATTGCATCCCCAGTGGTGCCAGTGCACACTCTGGACTCACTGCTCTGCATCCCCAGTGGTGCCAGTGCAGTCTCTGGACTCACTGCATCCCCAGTGGTGCCAGTGCACTCTCTGGATTCACTGCAGTGCATCCCCAGTGGTGCCAGTGCACTCTCTGGACTCACTGCAGTGCATCGCCAGTGGTGCCATTGCACTCTCTGGACTCAATCCAATGCATCCCTAGTGTTGCCAGTGCACTCTCTGGACTCACTGCACTGCATCCCCTGTGGTGCCAGTGCACTCTATGGACTCACTGCACTGCATTCCCAGTGGTGCCAGTGCACTCTGGGCACTCACTGCACTGCATCCCCAGTGGTGCCAGTGCACTCTCTGGACTCACTGCACTGCATCCCCAGTGGTGACAGTGCACTCTCTGGACTCACTGCACTGCATCCCCAGTGGTGCCAGTGCACTCTCTGGACTCACTGCATCCCCAGTGGTGCCAGTGCACTCTCTGGATTCACTGCAGTGCATCCCCAGTGGTGCCAGTGCACTCTCTGGACTCACTGCAGTGCATCCCCAGTGGTGCCAGTGCACTCTCTGGATTCACTGCACTGCATCCCCAGTGGTGCCAGTGCACTCACTGGACTCACTGCACTGCATCCCCAGTGGTGCCAGTGCACTCTCTGGATTCATTGCACTGCATCCCCAGTGGTGCCAGTGCACTCTCTGGACTCACTGCAGTGCATCGCCAGTGGTGCCAGTGCACTCTCTGGACTCAATGCAATGCATCCCTAGTGTTGCCAGTGCACTCTCTGGACTCACTGCCCTGCATCCCCTGTGGTGCCAGTGCACTCTATGGACTCACTGCACTACATTCCCAGTGGTGCCAGTGCACTCTGTGGACTCACTGCACTGCAGCCCCAGTGGTGACAGTGCACTCTCTGGACTCACTGCAGTGCATCCCCAGTGGTGCCAGTGCACTCTCTGGACTCACTGCAGTGCATCCTCAGTGGTGCCAGTGCACTCTCTGGATTCACTGCACTGCATCCGCAGTGGTGCCAGTGCACTCTCTGGAGTCACTGCAGTGCATCCCCAGTGGTGCCAGTGCAGTCTCTGGACGCACTGCACTGCATCCCCAGTGGTGCCAGTGCACTCTCTGGACTCACTGCAGTGCATCGCCAGTGGTGCCATTGCACTCTCTGGACTCAATCCAATGCATCCCTAGTGTTGCCAGTGCACTCTCTGGACTCACTGCACTGCATCCCCTGTGGTGCCAGTGCACTCTATGGACTAACTGCACTGCATTCCCAGTGGTGCCAGTGCACTCTGGGCACTCACTGCACTGCATCCCCAGTGGTGCCAGTGCACTCTCTGGACTCACTGCACTGCATCCCCAGTGGTGACAGTGCACTCTCTGGACTCACTGCACTGCATCCCCAGTGGTGCCAGTGCACTCTCTGGACTCACTGCATCCCCAGTGGTGCCAGTGCACTCTCTGGATTCACTGCAGTGCATCCCCAGTGGTGCCAGTGCACTCTCTGGACTCACTGCAGTGCATCCCCAGTGGTGCCAGTGCACTCTCTGGATTCACTGCACTGCATCCCCAGTGGTGCCAGTGCACTCACTGGACTCACTGCACTGCATCCCCAGTGGTGCCAGTGCACTCTCTGGACTCACTGCAGTGCATCGCCAGTGGTGCCAGTGCACTCTCTGGACTCAATGCACTGCATCCCCAGTGGTGCCAGTGCACTCTCTGGACTCACTGCCCTGCATCCCCTGTGGTGCCAGTGCACTCTATGGACTCACTGCACTACATTCCCAGTGGTGCCAGTGCACTCTGTGGACTCACTGCACTGCAGCCCCAGTGGTGACAGTGCACTCTCTGGACTCACTGCAGTGCATCCCCAGTGGTGCCAGTGCACTCTCTGGACTCACTGCAGTGCATCCTCAGTGGTGCCAGTGCACTCTCTGGATTCACTGCACTGCATCCGCAGTGGTGCCAGTGCACTCTCTGGAGTCACTGCAGTGCATCCCCAGTGGTGCCAGTGCAGTCTCTGGACTCACTGCAGTGCATCCCCAATGGTGCCAGTGCAGTCTCTGGACTCACTGCACTGCATCCCCAGTCGTGCCAGTGCAATCTCTGGACTCACTGCAGTGCATCCCCAGTGGTTCCACTGCCCTCTCTGGACTCACTGCACTGCATCCCCAGTGTGACAGTGCACTCCCTGGATTCACTGCAGTGCATCCCCAGTGGTTCCAGTGGACTCTCTGGACTCACTGCAGTGCATCGCCACTGGTGCCAGTGCACTCTCTGGACTCACTGCAATGCATCCCCTGTGGTGGCAGTGCACTCTCTGGACTCACTGCACTGCATCCCCAGTGGTGCCAGTGCACTCTATGGACTCACTGCAGTGCATCCCCAGTGGTGCCAGTGCACTCTCTGGACTCACTGCACTGCATCCCCAATGGTGCCAGTGCACTGTATGGGCTCACTGCACTGCATCCCCTGAGGTGCCATTGCACTCTCTGGACTCACTACAGTGCATCCGCAGTGGTGCCAGTGCACTCTCTGGACTCACTGCACTGCATTCCCTGTGCTGCCTGTGCACTCTCTGGACTCACTGCAGTGCATCCGCAGTGGTGCCAGTGCACTCTGTGGACTCACTGCACTGCATCCCCAGTGGTGCCAGTGAACCCTCTGGACTCACTGCAGTGCATCCTCAGTGGTGCCAGTGCACTCTCTGGACTCAGTGCAGTGCATCGCCACTGGTGCCAGTGCACTCTCTGGATTCACTGCACTGCATCCGCAGTCGTTCCAGTGCACTCTCTGGAGTCACTGCAGTGCATCCCCAGTGGTGCCAGTGCAGTCTCTGGACTCACTGCACTGCATCCCCAGTCGTGCCAGTGCAATCTCTGGACTCTCTGCGGTGCATCCCCAGTGGTGCCACTGCCCTCTCTGGACTCACTGCACTGTGTCCCCAGTGGTGCCAGTGCACTCTCTGGAGTCACTGCAGTGCATCCCCAGTGGTGCCAGTGCACTCTCTGTACTCACTGCACTGCATACCCAGTGGTGCCAGTGCACTCTCTGGAGTCACTGCAGTGCATCCCCAGTGGTGCCAGTGCACTCTCTGGACTCACTGCACTGCATCCCCAGTGGTGACAGTGCACTCTCTGGACTCACTGCACTGCATCCCCAGTGGTGCCAGTGCACTCTCTGGATTCAATGCACTGCATCCCCAGTGGTGCCAGTGCACTCTCTGGACTCACTGCACTGCATCCCCAGTGGTGCCAGTGCACTCTCTGGACTCACTGCACTGCATCCCCAGTGGTGCCAGTGCATTCTCTGGACTAACTGCATTGAATCCCCACTGGTGCCAGTGCACTCTCTGGACTCACTGCACTGCATCCCCAATGGTGCCAGTGCACTCTCTGGATTCACTGCACTGCATCCCCACTGGTGCCTGTGCACTCTCTGGACTCACTGCACTGCATCCCCAGTGGTGCCAGTGCACTCTCTGGACTCACTGCAGTGCATCCCCAGTGGTGCCAGTGCACTCTCTGGATTCACTGCACTGCATCCCCAGTGGTGCCAGTGCACTCTCTGGGCTCACTGCACTGCATGCCCATTGGTGCCAGTGCACTCTCTGGATTCACTGCACTGCATCCCCAGTGGTGCCAGTGCACTCTCTGGACTCAATGCAATGCATCCCTAGTGTTGCCAGTGCACTCTCTGGACTCACTGCACTGCATCCCCAGTGGTGCCAGTGCACTCTCTGGACTCACTGCACTGCATCCCCAGTGGTGCCAGTGCACTCTCTGGACTCACTGCAGTGCATCCCCAGTGGTGCCAGTGCACTCTCTGGACTCACTGCACTGCATCCCTGTGGTGCCAGTGCACTCTCTGGACTCACTGCAGTGCATCCGCAGTGGTGCCAGTGCACTCTGTGGACTAACTGCACTGCATCCCAAGTGGTGCCAGTGAACTCTCTGGACTCACTGCACTGCATCCCCAGTGGTGCCAGTGCACTCTCTGGACTCACTGCAGTGCATCCGAAGTGGTGCCAGTGCACTCTCTGGAGTCATTGCGCTGCATCCCCAGTGGTGCCAGTGCACTCTCTGGACTCACTGCAGTGCATCCCCAGTGGTGCCAGTGCACTCTCTGGACTCACTTCAGTGCATCCTCAGTGGTGCCAGTGCACTCTCTGGATTCACTGCACTGCATCCCCAGTGGTGCCAGTGCACTCTCTGGACTCACTGCAGTGCATCCCCAGTGGTGCCAGTGCACTCTCTGGACTCACTGCAGTGCATCCCCAATGGTGCCAGTGCAGTCTCTGGACTCACTGCACTGCATCCCCAGTCGTGCCAGTGCAATCTCTGGACTCACTGCAGTGCATCCCCAGTGGTGGAAGTGCACTCTCTAGACTCACTGCACTGCATCCCCAGTGGTTCCAGTGCACCCTCTGGACTCACTGCAGTGCATCGCCACTGGTGCCAGTGCACTCTCTGGACTCACTGCACTGCATCCCCACTGGTGCCAGTGCACTCTCTGGATTCACTGCAGTGCATCCCCAGTGGTTCCAGTGCACCCTCTGGACTCACTGCAGTGCATCGCCACTGGTGCCAGTGCACTCTCTGGACTCACTGCACTGCATCCCCAGTGGTGCCAGTGCACTCTCTGTACTCACTGCACTGCATCCCCAGTGGTGCCAGTGCACTCTGGATTCATTGCACTGCACCCCCATTGGTGCCAGTGCACTCTCTGGACTCACTGCACTGCATTCCCTGTGGTGCCAGTGCACTCTCTGGACTCACTGCAGTGCATCCGCAGTGGTGCCAGTGCACTCTCTGGACTCACTGCACTGCATTCCCTGTGGTGCCAGTGCACTCTCTGGACTCACTGCAGTGCATCCGCAGTGGTGCCAGTGCACTCTGTGGACTCACTGCACTGCAACCCAAGTGGTGCCAGTGAACCCTCTGGACTCACTGCACTGCATCCCCAGTGGTGCCAGTGCACTCTCTGGACTCACTGCAGTGCATCCTCAGTGGTGCCAGTGCACTCTCTGGATTCACTGCACTGCATCCGCAGTCGTGCCAGTGCACTCTCTGGAGTCACTGCAGTGCATCCGCAGTGGTGCCAGTGCAGTCTCTGGACTCACTGCAGTGCATCCCCAATGGTGCCAGTGCAGTCTCTGGACTCACTGCACTGCATCCCCAGTCGTGCCAGTGCAATCTCTGGACTCACTGCAGTGCATCCCCAGTGGTGCCACTGCCCTCTCTGGACTCACTGCACTGCATCCCCAGTGGTGCCAGTGCACTCTCTGGAGTCACTGCAGTGCATCCCCAGTGGTGCCAGTGCACTCTCTGGACTCACTGCACTGCATCCCCAGTGGTGACAGTGCACTCTCTGGACTCACTGCACTGCATCCCTAGTGGTGCCAGTGCACTCTCTGGACTCACTGCACTGCATCCCCAGTGTTGCCAGTGCATTCTCTGGACTAACTGCATTGAATCCCCAGTGGTGCCAGTGCACTCTCTGGACTCACTGCACTGCATCCCCAGTGGTGCCAGTGCACTCTCTGGATTCACTGCACTGCATCCCCAGTGGTGCCAGTGCACTCTCTGGACTCAATGCACTGCATCCCCAGTGGTGCCAGTGCACTCTCTGGATTCACTGCACTGCATCCCCAGTGGTGCCAGTGCACTCACTGGACTCACTGCACTGCATGCCCAGTGGTGCCAGTGCACTCTCTGGATTCACTGCAGTGCATCCCCAGTGGTGCCAGTGCACTCTCTGGACTCACTACACTGCATCGCCAGTGGTGCCATTGCACTCTCTGGACTCAATCCAATGCATCCCTAGTGTTGCCAGTGCACTCTCTGGACTCACTGCACTGCATCCCCAGTGGTGCCAGTGCACTCTATGGACTCACTGCACTGCATCCCCAGTGGTGCCAGTGCACTCTGGGCACTCACTGCACTGCATCCCCAGTGGTGCCAGTGCACTCTCTGGACTCACTGCAGTGCATCCCCAGTGGTGACAGTGCACTCTCTGGACTCACTGCACTGCATCCCCAGTGGTGCCAGTGCACTCTCTGGACTCACTGCACTGCATCCCCAGTGTTGCCAGTGCACTCTCTGGACTCAGTGCAGTGCATCCCCAGTGGTGCCAGTGCACTCTCTGGATTCACTGCAGTGCATCCCCAGTGGTGCCAGTGCACTCTCTGGACTCACTGCAGTGCATCCCCAGTGGTGCCAGTGCACTCTCTGGATTCACTGCACTGCATCCCCAGTGGTGCCAGTGCACTCTCTGGACTCACTGCACTGCATCCCCAGTGGTGCCAGTGCACTCTCTGGATTCATTGCACTGCATCCCCAGTGGTGCCAGTGCACTCTCTGGACTCACTGCAGTGCATCGCCAGTGGTGCCAGTGCACTCTCTGGACTCAATGCAATGCATCCCTAGTGTTGCCAGTGCACTCTCTGGACTCACTGCCCTGCATCCCCTGTGGTGCCAGTGCACTCTATGGACTCACTGCACTACATTCCCAGTGGTGCCAGTGCACTCTGTGGACTCACTGCACTGCATCCCCAGTGGTGACAGTGCACTCTCTGGACTCACTGCAGTGCATCGCCCGTGGTGCCAGTGCACTCTCTGGACTCAATGCAATGCATCCCTAGTGTTGCCAGTGCACTCTCTGGACTCACTGCCCTGTATCCCCTGTGGTGCCAGTGCACTCTCTGGATTCACTGCAGTGCATCCCCAGTGGTGGAAGTGCACTCTCTGGACTCACTGCAGTGCATCCCCAGTGGTGCCAGTGCACTCTCTGGATTCACTGCACTGCATCCCCAGTGGTGCCAGTGCACTCTCTGGACTCACTGCACTGCATCCCCAGTGGTGCCAGTGCACTCTCTGGATTCAATGCACTGCATCACCAGTGGTGCCAGTGCACTCTCTGGATTCACTGCACTGCATCCCCACTTGTGCCAGTGCACTCTCTGGACTCACTGCACTGCATCCCCAGTGGTGCCAGTGCACTCTCTGGACTCACTGCACTGCATTCCCAGTGGTGCCAGTGCACTCTGGGCACTCACTGCACTGCATCCCCAGTGGTGCCAGTGCACTCTCTGGACTCACTGCAGTGCATCCCCAGTGGTGCCAGTGCACTCTCTGTACTCACTGCACTGCATCCCCAGTCGTGCCAGTGCAATCTCTGGACTCACTGCAGTGCATCCCCAGTGGTGGAAGTGCACTCTCTGGACTCACTGCAGTGCATCCCCAGTGGTTCCAGTGCACCCTCTGGACTCACTGCAGTGCATCGCCACTGGTGCCAGTGCACTCTCTGGACTCACTGCACTGCATCCCCTGTGGTGCCAGTGCACTCTCTGGACTCACTGCAGTGCATCCCCAGTGGTTCCAGTGCACCCTCTGGACTCACTGCAGTGCATCGCCACTGGTGCCAGTGCACTCTCTGGACTCACTGCACTGCATCCCCAGTGGTGCCACTACCCTCTCTGGACTCACTGCACTGCATCCCCAGTGGTGCCAGTGCACTCTCTGGACTCACTGCACTGCATCCCCAGTGGTGCCAGTGCACTCTCTGGGCTCACTGCACTGCATCCCCAGTGGTGCCAGTGCACTCTCTGGATTCAATGCACTGCATCACCAGTGGTGCCAGTGCACTCTCTGGATTCACTGCACTGCATCCCCACTGGTGCCAGTGCACTCTCTTGACTCACTGCACTGCATCCCCAGTGGTGCCAGTGCACTCTCTGGACTCACTGCACTGCATCCCCAGTGGTGCCAGTGCACTCTCTGGACTCACTGCAGTGCATCCCCAGTGGTGCCAGTGCACTCTCTGTACTCACTGCACTGCATCCCCAGTGGTGCCAGTGCACTCTGGATTCATTGCACTGCACCCCCATTGGTGCCAGTGCACTCTCTGGACTCACTGCACTGCATTCCCTGTGGTGCCAGTGCACTCTCTGGACTCAGTGCAGTGCATCCGCAGTGGTGCCAGTGCACTCTCTGGAGTCACTGCACTGCATTCCCTGTGGTGCCAGTGCACTCTCTGGACTCACTGCAGTGCATCCGCAGTGGTGCCAGTGCACTCTGTGGACTCACTGCACTGCAACCCAAGTGGTGCCAGTGAACCCTCTGGACTCACTGCACTGCATCCGCAGTGGTGCCAGTGCACTCTCTGGACTCACTGCAGTGCATCCTCAGTGGTGCCAGTGCACTCTCTGGATTCACTGCACTGCATCCGCAGTCGTGCCAGTGCACTCTCTGGAGTCACTGCAGTGCATCCCCAGTGGTGCCAGTGCAGTCTCTGGACTCACTGCAGTGCATCCCCAATGGTGCCAGTGCAGTCTCTGGACTCACTGCACTGCATCCCCGGTCGTGCCAGTGCAATCTCTGGACTCACTGCAGTGCATCCCCAGTGGTGCCACTGCCCTCTCTGGACTCACTGCACTGCATCCCCAGTGGTGCCAGTGCACTCTCTGGAGTCACTGCAGTGCATCCCCAGTGGTGCCAGTGCACTCTCTGGACTCACTGCACTGCATCCCCAGTGGTGACAGTGCACTCTCTGGACTCACTGCACTGCATCCCTAGTGGTGCCAGTGCACTCTCTGGACTCACTGCACTGCATCCCCAGTGTTGCCAGTGCATTCTCTGGACTCACTGCAGTGCATCCCCAGTGGTGCCAGTGCACTCTCTGGACTCACTGCAGTGCATCGCCAGTGGTGCCAGTGCACTCTCTGGACTCACTGCAGTGCATCCCCAGTGGTGCCAGTGCACTCTCTGGATTCACTGCACTGCATCCCCAGTGGTGCCAGTGCACTCTCTGGACTCAATGCACTGCATCCCCAGTGGTGCCAGTGCACTCTCTGGATTCACTGCACTGCATCCCCAGTGGTGCCAGTGCACACACTGGACTCACTGCACTGCATGCCCAGTGGTGCCAGTGCACTCTCTGGATTCACTGCAGTGCATCCCCAGTGCTGCCAGTGCACTCTCTGGACTCACTGCACTGCATCGCCAGTGGTGCCATTGCACTCTCTGGACTCAATCCAATGCATCCCTAGTGTTGCCAGTGCACTCTCTGGACTCACTGCACTGCATCCCCTGTGGTGCCAGTGCACTCTATGGACTCACTGCACTGCATTCCCAGTGGTGCCAGTGCACTCTGGGCACTCACTGCACTGCATCCCCAGTGGTGCCAGTGCACTCTCTGGACTCACTGCAGTGCATCCCCAGTGGTGACAGGGCACTCTCTGGACTCACTGCACTGCATCCCCAGTGGTGCCAGTGCACTCTCTGGACTCACTGCACTGCATGCCCAGTGGTGCCAGTGCACTCTCTGGATTCACTGCAGTGCATCCCCAGTGCTGCCAGTGCACTCTCTGGACTCACTGCACTGCATCGCCAGTGGTGCCATTGCACTCTCTGGACTCAATCCAATGCATCCCTAGTGTTGCCAGTGCACTCTCTGGACTCACTGCACTGCATCCCCTGTGGTGCCAGTGCACTCTATGGACTCACTGCACTGCATTCCCAGTGGTGCCAGTGCACTCTGGGCACTCACTGCACTGCATCCCCAGTGGTGCCAGTGCACTCTCTGGACTCACTGCAGTGCATCCCCAGTGGTGACAGGGCACTCTCTGGACTCACTGCACTGCATCCCCAGTGGTGCCAGTGCACTCTCTGGACTCACTGCACTGCATCCCCAGTGTTGCCAGTGCACTCTCTGGACTCACTGCAGTGCATCCCCAGTGGTGCCAGTGCACTCTGTGGACTCACTGCACTGCATCCCCAGTGGTGACAGTGCACTCTCTGGACTCACTGCAGTGCATCGCCAGTGGTGCCAGTGCACTCTCTGGACTCAATGCAATGCATCCCTAGTGTTGCCAGTGCACTCTCTGGACTCACTGCCCTGCATCCCCTGTGGTGCCAGTGCACTCTCTGGATTCACTGCAGTGCATCGCCACTGGTTCCAGTGCACTCTCTGGACTCACTGCACTGCATCCCCAGTGGTGGCAGTGCACTCTCTGGACTCACTGCAGTGCATCCCCAGTGGTGCCAGTGCACTCTCTGGATTCACTGCACTGCATCCCCAGTGGTGCCAGTGCACTCTCTGGACTCACTGCACTGCATCCCCAGTGGTGCCAGTGCACTCTCTGGATTCAATGCACTGCATCACCAGTGGTGCCAGTGCACTCTCTGGATTCACTGCACTGCATCCCCACTTGTGCCAGTGCACTCTCTGGACTCACTGCACTGCATCCCCAGTGGTGCCAGTGCACTCTCTGGACTCACTGCAGTGCATCCCCAGTGGTGCCAGTGCACTCTCTGGACTCACTGCAGTGCATCCCCAGTGGTGCCAGTGCACTCTCTGGACTCACTGCACTGCATCCCCAGTCGTGCCAGTGCAATCTCTGGACTCACTGCACTGCATCCCCAGTGGTGGAAGTGCACTCTCTGGACTCACTGCAGTGCATCCCCAGTGGTTCCAGTGCACCCTCTGGACTCACTGCAGTGCATCGCCACTGGTGCCAGTGCACTCTCTGGACTCACTGCACTGCATCCCCTGTGGTGCCAGTGCACTCTCTGGACTCACTGCACTGCATTCCCAGTGGTGCCAGTGCACTCTGGGCACTCACTGCACTGCATCCCCAGTGGTGCCAGTGCACTCTCTGGACTCACTGCAGTGCATCCCCAGTGGTGGCAGTGCACTCTCTGGACTCACTGCACTGCATCCCCAGTGGTGCCAGTGCACTCTCTGGACTCACTGCACTGCATCCCCAGTGGTGCCAGTGCACTCTCTGGACTCACTGCACTGCATCCCCAGTGGTGCCAGTGCACTCTCTGGATTCAATGCTCTGCATCCCCACTGGTGCCTGTGCACTCTCTGGACTCACTGCACTGCATCCCCAGTGGTGCCAGTGCACTCTCTGGATTCACTGCACTGCATCCCCACTGGTGCCAGTGCACTCTCTGGACTCACTGCACTGCATCCCCAGTGGTGCCAGTGCACTCTCTGGACTCACTGCACTGCATCCCCAGTGGTGCCAGTGCACTCTCTGGACTCACTGCAGTGCATCCCCAGTGGTGCCAGTGCACTCTCTGTACTCACTGCACTGCATCCCCAGTGGTGCCAGTGCACTATGGATTCATTGCACTGCACCCCCATTGGTGCCAGTGCACTCTCTGGACTCACTGCACTGCATTCCCTGTGGTGCCAGTGCACTCTCTGGACTCAGTGCAGTGCATCCGCAGTGGTGCCAGTGCACTCTCTGGACTCACTGCACTGCATTCCCTGTGGTGCCAGTGCACTCTCTGGACTCACTGCAGTGCATCCGCAGTGGTGCCAGTGCACTCTGTGGACTCACTGCACTGCAACCCAAGTGGTGCCAGTAAACCCTCTGGACTCACTGCACTGCATCCGCAGTGGTGCCAGTGCACTCTCTGGACTCACTGCAGTGCATCCTCAGTGGTGCCAGTGCACTCTCTGGATTCACTGCACTGCATCCGCAGTCGTGCCAGTGCACTCTCTGGAGTCACTGCAGTGCATCCCCAGTGGTGCCAGTGCAGTCTCTGGACTCACTGCAGTGCATCCCCAATGGTGCCAGTGCAGTCTCTGGACTCACTGCACTGCATCCCCAGTCGTGCCAGTGCAATCTCTGGACTCACTGCAGTGCATCCCCAGTGGTGCCAGTGCACTCTCTGGACTCACTGCACTGCATCCCCAGTGGTGCCAGTGCACTCTCTGGAGTCACTGCAGTGCATCCCCAGTGGTGCCAGTGCACTCTCTGGACTCACTGCACTGCATCCCCAGTGGTGACAGTGCACTCTCTGGACTCACTGCACTGCATCCCTAGTGGTGCCAGTGCACTCTCTGGACTCACTGCACTGCATCCCCAGTGTTGCCAGTGCATTCTCTGGACTAACTGCATTGAATCCCCAGTGGTGCCAGTGCACTCTCTGGACTCACTGCACTGCATCCCCAGTGGTGCCAGTGCACTCTCTGGACTCACTGCAGTGCATCCCCAGTGGTGCCAGTGCACTCTCTGGATTCACTGCACTGCATCCCCAGTGGTGCCAGTGCACTCTCTGGACTCAATGCACTGCATCCCCAGTGGTGCCAGTGCACTCTCTGGACTCACTGCAGTGCATCCCCAGTGGTGCCAGTGCACTCTCTGGACTCACTGCAGTGCATCCCCAGTCGTGCCAGTGCAATCTCTGGACTCACTGCACTGCATCCCCAGTGGTGGAAGTGCACTCTCTGGACTCACTGCAGTGCATCCCCAGTGGTTCTAGTGCACCCTCTGGACTCACTGCAGTGCATCGCCACTGGTGCCAGTGCACTCTCTGGACTCACTGCACTGCATCCCCTGTGGTGCCAGTGCACTCTCTGGACTCACTGCAGTGCATCCCCAGTGGTTCCAGTGCACCCTCTGGACTCACTGCAGTGCATCGCCACTGGTGCCAGTGCACTCTCTGGACTCACTGCACTGCATCCCCAGTGGTGGCAGTGCACTCTCTGGACTCACTGCACTGCATCCCCAGTGGTGCCAGTGCACTCTCTGGACTCACTGCACTGCATCCCCAGTGGTGCCAGTGCACTCGCTGGACTCACTGCACTGCATCCCCAGTGGTGCCAGTGCACTCTCTGGATTCAATGCACTGCATCCCCACTGGTGCCTGTGCACTCTCTGGACTCACTGCACTGCATCCCCAGTGGTGCCAGTGCACTCTCTGGATTCACTGCACTGCATCCCCACTGGTGCCAGTGCACTCTCTGGACTCACTGCACTGCATCCCCAGTGGTGCCAGTGCACTCTCTGGACTCACTGCACTGCATCCCCAGTGGTGCCAGTGCACTCTCTGGACTCACTGCAGTGCATCCCCAGTGGTGCCAGTGCACTCTCTGTACTCACTGCAGTGCATCCCCAGTGGTGCCAGTGCACTCTGGATTCATTGCACTGCACCCCCATTGGTGCCAGTGCACTCTCTGGTCTCACTGCACTGCATTCCCTGTGGTGCCAGTGCACTCTCTGGACTCAGTGCAGTGCATCCACAGTGGTGCCAGTGCACTCTCTGGACTCACTGCACTGCATTCCCTGTGGTGCCAGTGCACTCTCTGGAGTCACTGCAGTGCATCCGCAGTGGTGCCAGTGCACTCTGTGGACTCACTGCACTGCAACCCAAGTGGTGCCAGTGAACCCTCTGGACTCACTGCACTGCATCCGCAGTGGTGCCAGTGCACTCTCTGGACTCACTGCAGTGCATCCTCAGTGGTGCCAGTGCACTCTCTGGATTCACTGCACTGCATCCGCAGTCGTGCCAGTGCACTCTCTGGAGTCACTGCAGTGCATCCCCAGTGGTGCCAGTGCACTCTCTGGACTCACTGCAGTGCATCCCCAATGGTGCCAGTGCAGTCTCTGGACTCACTGCACTGCATCCCCAGTGGTGCCAGTGCACTCTCTGGATTCACTGCACTGCATCCCCAGTGGTGCCAGTGCACTCTCTGGACTCACTGCACTGCATCCCCAGTGGTGCCAGTGCACTCTCTGGATTCAATGCACTGCATCACCAGTGGTGCCAGTGCACTCTCTGGATTCACTGCACTGCATCCCCACTTGTGCCAGTGCACTCTCTGGACTCACTGCACTGCATCCCCAGTGGTGCCAGTGTACTCTCTGGACTCAATGCACTGCATCCCCAGTGGTGCCAGTGCACTCTCTGGACTCACTGCAGTGCATCCCCAGTGGTGCCAGTGCACTCTCTGGACTCACTGCACTGCATCCCCAGTCGTGCCAGTGCAATCTCTGGACTCACTGCACTGCATCCCCAGTGGTGGAAGTGCACTCTCTGGACTCACTGCAGTGCATCCCCAGTGGTTCCAGTGCACCCTCTGGACTCACTGCAGTGCATCGCCACTGGTGCCAGTGCACTCTCTGGACTCACTGCACTGCATCCCCTGTGGTGCCAGTGCACTCTCTGGACTCACTGCAGTGCATCCCCAGTGGTTCCAGTGCACCCTCTGGACTCACTGCAGTGCATCGCCACTGGTGCCAGTGCACTCTCTGGACTCACTGCACTGCATCCCCAGTGGTGGCAGTGCACTCTCTGGACTCACTGCACTGCATCCCCAGTGGTGCCAGTGCACTCTCTGGACTCACTGCACTGCATCCCCAGTGGTGCCAGTGCACTCTCTGGACTCACTGCACTGCATCCCCAGTGGTGCCAGTGCACTCTCTGGATTCAATGCACTGCATCCCCACTGGTGCCTGTGCACTCTCTGGACTCACTGCACTGCATCCCCAGTGGTGCCAGTGCACTCTCTGGATTCACTGCACTGCATCCCCACTGGTGCCAGTGCACTCTCTGGACTCACTGCACTGCATCCCCAGTGGTGCCAGTGCACTCTCTGGACTCACTGCACTGCATCCCCAGTGGTGCCAGTGCACTCTCTGGACTCACTGCAGTGCATCCCCAGTGGTGCCAGTGCACTCTCTGTACTCACTGCACTGCATCCCCAGTGGTGCCAGTGCACTCTGGATTCATTGCACTGCACCCCCATTGGTGCCAGTGCACTTTCTGGACTCACTGCACTGCATTCCCTGTGGTGCCAGTGCACTCTCTGGACTCAGTGCAGTGCATCCGCAGTGGTGCCAGTGCACTCTCTGGACTCACTGCACTGCATTCCCTGTGGTGCCAGTGCACTCTCTGGACTCACTGCAGTGCATCCGCAGTGGTGCCAGTGCACTCTGTGGACTCACTGCACTGCAACCCAAGTGGTGCCAGTAAACCCTCTGGACTCACTGCACTGCATCCGCAGTGGTGCCAGTGCACTCTCTGGACTCACTGCAGTGCATCCTCAGTGGTGCCAGTGCACTCTCTGGATTCACTGCACTGCATCCGCAGTCGTGCCAGTGCACTCTCTGGAGTCACTGCAGTGCATCCCCAGTGGTGCCAGTGCAGTCTCTGGACTCACTGCAGTGCATCCCCAATGGTGCCAGTGCAGTCTCTGGACTCACTGCACTGCATCCCCAGTCGTGCCAGTGCAATCTCTGGACTCACTGCAGTGCATCCCCAGTGGTGCCAGTGCACTCTCTGGACTCACTGCACTGCATCCCCAGTGGTGCCAGTGCACTCTCTGGAGTCACTGCAGTGCATCCCCAGTGGTGCCAGTGCACTCTCTGGACTCACTGCACTGCATCCCCAGTGGTGACAGTGCACTCTCTGGACTCACTGCACTGCATCCCTAGTGGTGCCAGTGCACTGTCTGGACTCACTGCACTGCATCCCCAGTGTTGCCAGTGCATTCTCTGGACTAACTGCATTGAATCCCCAGTGGTGCCAGTGCACTCTCTGGACTCACTGCACTGCATCCCCATTGGTGCCAGTGCACTCTCTGGACTCACTGCAGTGCATCCCCAGTGGTGCCAGTGCACTCTCTGGATTCACTGCACTGCATCCCCAGTGGTGCCAGTGCACTCTCTGGACTCAATGCACTGCATCCCCAGTGGTGCCAGTGCACTCTCTGGACTCACTGCAGTGCATCCCCAGTGGTGCCAGTGCACTCTCTGGACTCACTGCACTGCATCCCCAGTCGTGCCAGTGCAATCTCTGGACTCACTGCACTGCATCCCCAGTGGTGGAAGTGCACTCTCTGGACTCACTGCAGTGCATCCCCAGTGGTTCCAGTGCACCCTCTGGACTCACTGCAGTGCATCGCCACTGGTGCCAGTGCACTCTCTGGACTCACTGCACTGCATCCCCTGTGGTGCCAGTGCACTCTCTGGACTCACTGCAGTGCATCCCCAGTGGTTCCAGTGCACCCTCTGGACTCACTGCAGTGCATCGCCACTGGTGCCAGTGCACTCTCTGGACTCACTGCACTGCATCCCCAGTGGTGGCAGTGCACTCTCTGGACTCACTGCACTGCATCCCCAGTGGTGCCAGTGCACTCTCTGGACTCACTGCACTGCATCCCCAGTGGTGCCAGTGCACTCGCTGGACTCACTGCACTGCATCCCCAGTGGTGCCAGTGCACTCTCTGGATTCAATGCACTGCATCCCCACTGGTGCCTGTGCACTCTCTGGACTCACTGCACTGCATCCCCAGTGGTGCCAGTGCACTCTCTGGATTCACTGCACTGCATCCCCACTGGTGCCAGTGCACTCTCTGGACTCACTGCACTGCATCCCCAGTGGTGCCAGTGCACTCTCTGG
This sequence comes from Anser anser, assembly GCF_964211835.1. Taxonomy (NCBI): domain Eukaryota; kingdom Metazoa; phylum Chordata; class Aves; order Anseriformes; family Anatidae; genus Anser; species Anser anser. The sequence continues at coordinate 411,259 of NC_139731.1, forward strand.
ACTCACTGCACTGCATCCCCAGTGGTGCCAGTGCACTCTCTGGACTCACTGCAGTGCATCCCCAGTGGTGCCAGTGCACTCTCTGTACTCACTGCACTGCATCCCCAGTGGTGCCAGTGCACTCTGGATTCATTGCACTGCACCCCCATTGGTGCCAGTGCACTCTCTGGACTCACTGCACTGCATTCCCTGTGGTGCCAGTGCACTCTCTGGACTCAGTGCAGTGCATCCACAGTGGTGCCAGTGCACTCTCTGGACTCACTGCACTGCATTCCCTGTGGTGCCAGTGCACTCTCTGGAGTCACTGCAGTGCATCCGCAGTGGTGCCAGTGCACTCTGTGGACTCACTGCACTGCAACCCAAGTGGTGCCAGTGAACCCTCTGGACTCACTGCACTGCATCCGCAGTGGTGCCAGTGCACTCTCTGGACTCACTGCAGTGCATCCTCAGTGGTGCCAGTGCACTCTCTGGATTCACTGCACTGCATCCGCAGTCGTGCCAGTGCACTCTCTGGAGTCACTGCAGTGCATCCCCAGTGGTGCCAGTGCACTCTCTGGACTCACTGCAGTGCATCCCCAATGGTGCCAGTGCAGTCTCTGGACTCACTGCACTGCATCCCCAGTCGTGCCAGTGCAATCTCTGGACTCACTGCAGTGCATCCCCAGTGGTGCCACTGCCCTCTCTGGACTCACTGCACTGCATCCCCAGTGGTGCCAGTGCACTCTCTGGAGTCACTGCAGTGCATCCCCAGTGGTGCCAGTGCACTCTCTGGACTCACTGCACTGCATCCCCAGTGGTGCCAGTGCACTCTCTGGACTCACTGCACTGCATCCCTAGTGGTGCCAGTGCACTCTCTGGACTCACTGCACTGCATCCCCAGTGTTGCCAGTGCATTCTCTGGACTAACTGCATTGAATCCCCAGTGGTGCCAGTGCACTCTCTGGACTCACTGCACTGCATCCCCAGTGGTGCCAGTGCACTCTCTGGACTCACTGCAGTGCATCCCCAGTGGTGCCAGTGCACTCTCTGGATTCACTGCACTGCATCCCCAGTGGTGCCAGTGCACTCTCTGGACTCAATGCACTGCATCCCCAGTGGTGCCAGTGCACTCTCTGGATTCACTGCACTGCATCCCCAGTGGTGCCAGTGCACTCACTGGACTCACTGCACTGCATGCCCAGTGGTGCCAGTGCACTCTCTGGATTCACTGCAGTGCATCCCCAGTGGTGCCAGTGCACTCTCTGGACTCACTGCACTGCATCGCCAGTGGTGCCATTGCACTCTCTGGACTCAATCCAATGCATCCCTAGTGTTGCCAGTGCACTCTCTGGACTCACTGCACTGCATCCCCTGTGGTGCCAGTGCACTCTATGGACTCACTGCACTGCATTCCCAGTGGTGCCAGTGCACTCTGGGCACTCACTGCACTGCATCCCCAGTGGTGCCAGTGCACTCTCTGGACTCACTGCTCTGCATCCCCAGTGGTGACAGGGCACTCTCTGGACTCACTGCACTGCATCCCCAGTGGTGCCAGTGCACTCTCTGGACTCACTGCACTGCATCCCCAGTGTTGCCAGTGCACTCTCTGGACTCACTGCAGTGCATCCCCAGTGGTGCCAGTGCACTCTCTGGACTCACTGCAGTGCATCCCCAGTGGTGCCAGTGCACTCTCTGGATTCACTGCACTGCATCCCCAGTGGTGCCAGTGCACTCACTGGACTCACTGCACTGCATCCCCAGTGGTGCCAGTGCACTCTCTGGATTCATTGCACTGCATCCCCAGTGGTGCCAGTGCACTCTCTGGACTCACTGCAGTGCATCGCCAGTGGTGCCAGTGCACTCTCTGGACTCAATGCAATGCATCCCTAGTGTTGCCAGTGCACTCTCTGGACTCACTGCCCTGCATCCCCTGTGGTGCCAGTGCACTCTCTGGACTCACTGCACTACATTCCCAGTGGTGCCAGTGCACTCTGTGGACTCACTGCACTGCATCCCCAGTGGTGACAGTGCACTCTCTGGACTCACTGCAGTGCATCGCCAGTGGTGCCAGTGCACTCTCTGGACTCAATGCAATGCATCCCTAGTGTTGCCAGTGCACTCTCTGGACTCACTGCCCTGCATCCCCTGTGGTGCCAGTGCACTCTATGGACTCACTGCACTACATTCCCAGTGGTGCCAGTGCACTCTGTGGACTCACTGCACTGCAGCCCCAGTGGTGCCAGTGCACTCTCTGGACTCACTGCAGTGCATCCCCAGTGGTGCCAGTGCACTCTCTGGACTCACTGCAGTGCATCCTCAGTGGTGCCAGTGCACTCTCTGGATTCACTGCACTGCATCCGCAGTGGTGCCAGTGCACTCTCTGGAGTCACTGCAGTGCATCCCCAGTGGTGCCAGTGCAGTCTCTGGACTCACTGCAGTGCATCCCCAATGGTGCCAGTGCAGTCTCTGGACTCACTGCACTGCATCCCCAGTCGTGCCAGTGCAATCTCTGGACTCACTGCAGTGCATCCCCAGTGGTGCCACTGCCCTCTCTGGACTCACTGCACTGCATCCCCAGTGTGACAGTGCACTCTCTGGATTCACTGCACTGCATCCCCAGTGGTTCCAGTGCACTCTCTGGACTCACTGCAGTGCATCCCCAATGGTGCCAGTGCAGTCTCTGGACTCACTGCAATGCATCCCCTGTGGTGGCAGTGCACTCTCTGGACTCACTGCACTGCATCCCCAGTGGTGCCAGTGCACTCTATGGACTCACTGCAGTGCATCCCCAGTGGTGCCAGTGCACTCTCTGGACTCACTGCACTGCATCCCCAATGGTGCCAGTGCACTCTATGGGCTCACTGCACTGCATCCCCTGAGGTGCCATTGCACTCTCTGGACTCACTGCAGTGCATCCGCAGTGGTGCCAGTGCACTCTCTGGACTCACTGCACTGCATTCCCTGTGCTGCCAGTGCACTCTCTGGATTCACTGCAGTGCATCCGCAGTGGTGCCAGTGCACTCTCTGGACTCACTGCACTGCATCCCCAGTGGTGCCAGTGAACCCTCTGGACTCACTGCAGTGCATCCTCAGTGGTGCCAGTGCACTCTCTGGACTCACTGCACTGCATCGCCACTGGTGCCAGTGCACTCTCTGGATTCACTGCACTGCATCCGCAGTCGTTCCAGTGCACTCTCTGGAGTCACTGCAGTGCATCCCCAGTGGTGCCAGTGCAGTCTCTGGACTCACTGCACTGCATCCCCAGTCGTGCCAGTGCAATCTCTGGACTCTCTGCGGTGCATCCCCAGTGGTGCCACTGCCCTCTCTGGACTCACTGCACTGTGTCCCCAGTGGTGCCAGTGCACTCTCTGGAGTCACTGCAGTGCATCCCCAGTGGTGCCAGTGCACTCTCTGGACTCACTGCACTGCATACCCAGTGGTGCCAGTGCACTCTCTGGAGTCACTGCAGTGCATCCCCAGTGGTGCCAGTGCACTCTCTGGACTCACTGCTCTGCATCCCCAGTGGTGACAGTGCACTCTCTGGACTCACTGCACTGCATCCCCAGTGGTGCCAGTGCACTCTCTGGATTCAATGCACTGCATCCCCAGTGGTGCCAGTGCACTCTCTGGACTCACTGCACTGCATCACCAGTGGTGCCAGTGCATTCTCTGGACTAACTGCATTGAATCCCCACTGGTGCCAGTGCACTCTCTGGACTCACTGCACTGCATCCCCAATGGTGCCAGTGCACTCTCTGGATTCACTGCACTGAATCCCCTGAGGTGCCATTGCACTCTATGGAGTCACTGCAGTGCATCCGCAGTGGTGCCAGTGCACTCTGTGGACTCACTGCACTGCATCCCCAGTGGTGCCAGTGAACTCTCTGGACTCACTGCACTGCATCCCCAGTGGTGCCAGTGCACTCTCTGGGCTCACTGCACTGCATGCCCATTGGTGCCAGTGCACTCTCTGGATTCACTGCACTGCATCCCCAGTGGTGCCAGTGCACTCTCTGGACTCAATGCAATGCATCCCTAGTGTTGCCAGTGCACTCTCTGGACTCACTGCACTGCATCCCCAGTGGTGCCAGTGCACTCTCTGGACTCACTGCACTGCATCCCCTGTGGTGCCAGTGCACTCTATGGACTCACTGCACTGCATTCCCAGTGGTGCCAGTGCACTCTGGGCACTCACTGCACTGCATCCCCAGCGGTGCCAGTGCACTCTCTGGACTCACTGCACTGCATTCCCAGTGGTGACAGTGCACTCTCTGGACTCACTGCACTGCATCCCCAGTGGTGACAGTGCACTCTCTGGACTCACTGCATCCCCAGTGGTGCCAGTGCACTCTCTGGATTCACTGCAGTGCATCCCCAGTGGTGCCAGTGCACTCTCTGGACTCACTGCAGTGCATCCCCAGTGGTGCCAGTGCACTCTCTGGACTCACTGCAAGTGCATCCCCAGTGGTGCCAGTGCACTCTCTGGATTCACTGCACTGCATCCCCAGTGGTGCCAGTGCACTCACTGGACTCACTGCACTGCATCCCCAGTGGTGCCAGTGCACTCTCTGGATTCATTGCACTGCATCCCTAGTGGTGCCAGTGCACTCTCTGGACTCACTGCAGTGCATCGCCAGTGGTGCCAGTGCACTCTCTGGACTCAATGCAATGCATCCCTAGTGTTGCCAGTGCACTCTCTGGACTCACTGCAGTGCATCCCCAGTGGTGCCAGTGCACTCTCTGGATTCATTGCACTGCATCCCTAGTGGTGCCAGTGCACTCTCTGGACTCACTGCAGTGCATCGCCAGTGGTGCCAGTGCACTCTCTGGACTCAATGCAATGCATCCCTAGTGTTGCCAGTGCACTCTCTGGACTCACTGCCCTGCATCCCCTGTGGTGCCAGTGCACTCTATGGACTCACTGCACTACATTCCCAGTGGTGCCAGTGCACTCTGTGGACTCACTGCACTGCAGCCCCAGTGGTGACAGTGCACTCTCTGGACTCACTGCACTGCATCCCCAGTGGTGCCAGTGCACTCTCTGGACTCACTGCAGTGCATCCTCAGTGGTGCCAGTGCACTCTCTGGATTCACTGCACTGCATCCGCAGTGGTGCCAGTGCACTCTCTGGAGTCACTGCAGTGCATCCCCAGTGGTGCCAGTGCAGTCTCTGGACTCACTGCAGTGCATCCCCAGTGGTGCCAGTGCAGTCTCTGGACTCACTGCACTGCATCCCCAGTCGTGCCAGTGCAATCTCTGGACTCACTGCAGTGCATCCCCAGTGGTGCCACTGCCCTCTCTGGACTCACTGCACTGCATCCCCAGTGTGACAGTGCACTCTCTGGATTCACTGCAGTGCATCCCCAGTGGTTCCAGTGCACTCTCTGGACTCACTGCAGTGCATCGCCACTGGTGCCAGTGCACTCTCTGGACTCACTGCAATGCATCCCCTGTGGTGGCAGTGCACTCTCTGGACTCACTGCACTGCATCCCCAGTGGTGCCAGTGCACTCTATGGACTCACTGCACTGCATCCCCAGTGGTGCCAGTGCACTCTATGGGCTCACTGCACTGCATCCCCTGAGGTGCCATTGCACTCTATGGACTCACTGCAGTGCATCCGCAGTGGTGCCAGTGCACTCTCTGGACTCACTGCACTGCATTCCCTGTGGTGCCAGTGCACTCTCTGGACTCACTGCAGTGCATCCGCAGTGGTGCCAGTGCACTCTGTGGACTCACTGCACTGCATCCCAAGTGGTGCCAGTGAACCCTCTGGACTCACTGCAGTGCATCCCCAGTGGTGCCAGTGCACTCTCTGGACTCAGTGCAGTGCATCGCCACTGGTGCCAGTGCACTCTCTGGATTCACTGCACTGCATCCGCAGTCTTGCCAGTGCCCTCTCTGGAGTCACTGCAGTGCATCCCCAGTGGTGCCAGTGCAGTCTCTGGACTCACTGCAGTGCATCCCCAATGGTGCCAGTGCAGTCTCTGGACTCACTGCACTGCATCCTCAGTCGTGCCAGTGCAATCTCTGGACTCTCTGCGGTGCATCCCCAGTGGTGCCACTGCCCTCTCTGGACTCACTGCACTGTGTCCCCAGTGGTGCCAGTGCACTCTCTGGAGTCACTGCAGTGCATCCCCAGTGGTGCCAGTGCACTCCCTGGACTCACTGCAGTGCATCCCCAGTGCTGCCAGTGCACTCTCTGGACTCACTGCAGTGCATCCCCAGTGGTGCCAGTGCACTCTCTGGACTCACTGCACTGCATCCCCAGTGGTGCCAGTGCACTCTCTGGACTCACTGCACTGCATCCCCAGTGGTGCCAGTGCACTCTCTGGACTCACTGCACTGCATCCCCAGTGGTGCCAGTGCACTCTCTGGACTCACTGCACTGCATCCCCAGTGGTGCCAGTGCACTCTCTGGACTCACTGCACTGCATCCCCAGTGGTGCCAGTGCACTCTCTGGACTCACTGCACTGCATCCCCAGTGTTGCCAGTGCATTCTCTGGACTAACTGCATTGAATCCCCACTGGTGCCAGTGCACTCTCTGGACTCACTGCACTGCATCCCCAATGGTGCCAGTGCACTCTCTGGATTCACTGCACTGCATCCCCACTGGTGCCTGTGCACTCTCTGGACTCACTGCACTGCATCCCCAGTGGTGCCAGTGCACTCTCTGGATTCACTGCACTGCATCCCCAGTGGTGCCAGTGCACTCTCTGGGCTCACTGCACTGCATCCCCAGTGGTGCCAGTGCACTCTCTGCACTCAATGCAATGCATCCCTAGTGTTGCCAGTGCACTCTCTGGACTCACTGCACTGCATCCCCAGTGGTGCCAGTGCACTCTCTGGACTCACTGCACTGCATCCCCAGTGGTGCCAGTGCACTCTCTGGACTCACTGCAGTGCATCCCCAGTGGTGCCAGTGCACTCTCTGGACTCACTGCACTGCATCCGCAGTGGTGCCAGTGCACTCTCTGGACTCACTGCAGTGCATCCCCAGTGGTGCCAGTGCACTCCCTGGACTCACTGCACTGCATCCCAAGTGGTGCCAGTGAACTCTCTGGACTCACTGCACTGCATCCCCAGTGGTGCCAGTGCACTCTCTGGACTCACTGCAGTGCATCCGAAGTGGTGCCAGTGCACTCTCTGGAGTCACTGCACTGCATCCCCAGTGGTGCCAGTGCACTCTCTGGACTCACTGCAGTGCATCCCCAGTGGTGCCAGTGCACTCTCTGGACTCACTGCACTGCATCCCTGTGGTGCCAGTGCACTCTCTGGACTCACTGCAGTGCATCCCCAGTGGTGCCAGTGCACTCTGTGGACTAACTGCACTGCATCCCCAGTCGTGCCAGTGCAATCTCTGGACTCACTGCAGTGCATCCCCAGTGGTGGAAGTGCACTCTCTGGACTCACTGCAGTGCATCCCCAGTGGTGGAAGTGCACTCTCTGGACTCACTGCAGTGCATCCCCAGTGGTGCCTGTGCACTCTCTGGACTCACTGCACTGCATCCCCAGTGGTGCCAGTGCACTCTATGGGCTCACTGCACTGCATCCCCTGAGGTGCCATTGCACTCTATGGACTCACTTCAGTGCATCCCCAGTGGTGCCAGTGCACTCTCTGGATTCACTGCACTGCATCCCCAGTGGTGCCAGTGCACTCTCTGGACTCACTGCAGTGCATCCCCAGTGGTGCCAGTGCACTCTCTGGACTCACTGCACTGCATCCCCAGTGGTGCCAGTGCACTCTCTGGATTCAATGCACTGCATCCGCAGTGGTGCCAGTGCACTCTCTGGACTCACTGCACTGCATCCCCAGTGGTGCCAGTGCACTATCTGGACTCAATGCAGTGCATCCCTAGTGTTGCCAGTGCACTCTCTGGACTCACTGCACTCCATCCCCAGTGGTGGCAGTGCACTCACTGGACTCACTGCACTGCATCCCCAGTGGTGCCAGTGCACTCTCTGGATTCACTGCAGTGCATCCCCAGTGGTGCCAGTGCACTCTCTGGACTCACTGCACTGCATCCCTGTGGTGCCAGTGCACTCTCTGGACTCACTGCACTGCATCCGCAGTGGTGCCAGTGCACTCTGTGGACTCACTGCACTGCATCCCAAGTGGTGCCAGTGAACTCTCTGGACTCACTGCAGTGCATCCCCAGTGGTGCCAGTGCACTCTCTGGACTCACTGCAGTGCATCCTCAGTGGTGCCAGTGCACTCTCTGGATTCACTGCAGTGCATCCCCAGTGGTGCCAGTGCACTCTCTGGACTCACTGCAGTGCATCCCCAGTGGTGCCAGTGCAGTCTCTGGACTCACTGCAGTGCATCCCCAATGGTGCCAGTGCAGTCTCTGGACTCACTGCACTGCATCCCCAGTCGTGCCAGTGCAATCTCTGGACTCACTGCAGTGCATCCCCAGTGGTGGAAGTGCACTCTCTGGACTCACTGCAGTGCATCCCCAGTGGTGGAAGTGGACTCTCTGGACTCACTGCAGTGCATCCCCAGTGGTGCCTGTGCACTCTCTGGACTCACTGCACTGCATCCCCAGTGGTGCCTGTGCACTCTCTGGACTCACTGCACTGCATCCCCAGTGGTGCCAGTGCACTCTATGGGCTCACTGCACTGCATCCCCTGAGGTGCCATTGTACTCTATGGACTCACTTCAGTGCATCCCCAGTGGTGCCAGTGCACTCTCTGGATTCACTGCACTGCATCCCCAGTGGTGCCAGTGCACTCTCTGGACTCACTGCAGTGCATCCCCAGTGGTGCCAGTGCACTCTCTGGACTCACTGCACTGCATCCCCAGTGGTGCCAGTGCACTCTCTGGACTCAATGCAATGCATCCCTAGTGTTGCCAGTGCACTCTCTGGACTCACTGCCCTGCATCCCCTGTGGTGCCAGTGCACTCTATGGACTCACTGCACTACATTCCCAGTGGTGCCAGTGCACTCTGTGGACTCACTGCACTGCATCCCCAGTGGTGCCAGTGCACTCTCTGGACTCACTGCAGTGCATCCCCAGTGGTGCCAGTGCACTCTCTGGACTCACTGCAGTGCATCCTCAGTGGTGCCAGTGCACTCTCTGGATTCACTGCACTGCATCCGCAGTGGTGCCAGTGCACTCTCTGGAGTCACTGCAGTGCATCCCCAGTGGTGCCAGTGCAGTCTCTGGACTCACTGCAGTGCATCCCCAGTGGTGCCAGTGCAGTCTCTGGACTCACTGCACTGCATCCCCAGTCGTGCCAGTGCAATCTCTGGACTCACTGCAGTGCATCCCCAGTGGTGCCACTGCCCTCTCTGGACTCACTGCACTGCATCCCCAGTGTGACAGTGCACTCTCTGGATTCACTGCAGTGCATCCCCAGTGGTTCCAGTGCACTCTCTGGACTCACTGCAGTGCATCGCCACTGGTGCCAGTGCACTCTCTGGACTCACTGCAATGCATCCCCAGTGGTGCCAGTGCACTCTCTGGATTCACTGCACTGCATCCCCAGTGGTGCCAGTGCACTCTCTGGACTCACTGCACTACATTCCCAGTGGTGCCAGTGCACTCTGTGGACTCACTGCACTGCATCCCCAGTGGTGCCAGTGCACTCTCTGGACTCACTGCAGTGCATCCCCAGTGGTGCCAGTGCACTCTCTGGACTCACTGCAGTGCATCCTCAGTGGTGCCAGTGCACTCTCTGGATTCACTGCACTGCATCCGCAGTGGTGCCAGTGCACTCTCTGGAGTCACTGCAGTGCATCCCCAGTGGTGCCAGTGCAGTCTCTGGACTCACTGCAGTGCATCCCCAGTGGTGCCAGTGCAGTCTCTGGACTCACTGCACTGCATCCCCAGTCGTGCCAGTGCAATCTCTGGACTCACTGCAGTGCATCCCCAGTGGTGCCACTGCCCTCTCTGGACTCACTGCACTGCATCCCCAGTGTGACAGTGCACTCTCTGGATTCACTGCAGTGCATCCCCAGTGGTTCCAGTGCACTCTCTGGACTCACTGCAGTGCATCGCCACTGGTGCCAGTGCACTCTCTGGACTCACTGCAATGCATCCCCAGTGGTGCCAGTGCACTCTCTGGATTCACTGCACTGCATCCCCAGTGGTGCCAGTGCACTCTCTGGACTCACTGCAGTGCATCCCCAGTGGTGCCAGTGCACTCTCTGGACTCACTGCACTGCATCCCCAGTGGTGCCAGTGCACTCTCTGGATTCAATGCACTGCATCCCGAGTGGTGCCAGTGCACTCTCTGGACTCACTGCACTGCATCCCCAGTGGTGCCAGTGCACTATCTGGACTCAATGCAGTGCATCCCTAGTGTTGCCAGTGCACTCTCTGGACTCACTGCACTCCATCCCCAGTGGTGGCAGTGCACTCACTGGACTCACTGCACTGCATCCCCAGTGGTGCCAGTGCACTCTCTGGATTCACTGCAGTGCATCCCCAGTGGTGCCAGTGCACTCTCTGGACTCACTGCACTGCATCCCTGTGGTGCCAGTGCACTCTCTGGACTCACTGCACTGCATCCGCAGTGGTGCCAGTGCACTCTGTGGACTCACTGCACTGCATCCCAAGTGGTGCCAGTGAACTCTCTGGACTCACTGCAGTGCATCCCCAGTGGTGCCAGTGCACTCTCTGGACTCACTGCAGTGCATCCTCAGTGGTGCCAGTGCACTCTCTGGATTCACTGCAGTGCATCCCCAGTGGTGCCAGTGCACTCTCTGGACTCACTGCAGTGCATCCCCAGTGGTGCCAGTGCAGTCTCTGGACTCACTGCAGTGCATCCCCAATGGTGCCAGTGCAGTCTCTGGACTCACTGCACTGCATCCCCAGTCGTGCCAGTGCAATCTCTGGACTCACTGCAGTGCATCCCCAGTGGTGGAAGTGCATTCTCTGGACTCACTGCAGTGCATCCCCAGTGGTGGAAGTGGACTCTCTGGACTCACTGCAGTGCATCCCCAGTGGTGCCTGTGCACTCTCTGGACTCACTGCACTGCATCCCCAGTGGTGCCTGTGCACTCTCTGGACTCACTGCACTGCATCCCCAGTGGTGCCAGTGCACTCTATGGGCTCACTGCACTGCATCCCCTGAGGTGCCATTGTACTCTATGGACTCACTTCAGTGCATCCCCAGTGGTGCCAGTGCACTCTCTGGATTCACTGCACTGCATCCCCAGTGGTGCCAGTGCACTCTCTGGACTCACTGCAGTGCATCCCCAGTGGTGCCAGTGCACTCTCTGGACTCACTGCACTGCATCCCCAGTGGTGCCAGTGCACTCTCTGGACTCAATGCAATGCATCCCTAGTGTTGCCAGTGCACTCTCTGGACTCACTGCCCTGCATCCCCTGTGGTGCCAGTGCACTCTATGGACTCACTGCACTACATTCCCAGTGGTGCCAGTGCACTCTGTGGACTCACTGCACTGCATCCCCAGTGGTGCCAGTGCACTCTCTGGACTCACTGCAGTGCATCCCCAGTGGTGCCAGTGCACTCTCTGGACTCACTGCAGTGCATCCTCAGTGGTGCCAGTGCACTCTCTGGATTCACTGCACTGCATCCGCAGTGGTGCCAGTGCACTCTCTGGAGTCACTGCAGTGCATCCCCAGTGGTGCCAGTGCAGTCTCTGGACTCACTGCAGTGCATCCCCAGTGGTGCCAGTGCAGTCTCTGGACTCACTGCACTGCATCCCCAGTCGTGCCAGTGCAATCTCTGGACTCACTGCAGTGCATCCCCAGTGGTGCCACTGCCCTCTCTGGACTCACTGCACTGCATCCCCAGTGTGACAGTGCACTCTCTGGATTCACTGCAGTGCATCCCCAGTGGTTCCAGTGCACTCTCTGGACTCACTGCAGTGCATCGCCACTGGTGCCAGTGCACTCTCTGGACTCACTGCAATGCATCCCCTGTGGTGGCAGTGCACTCTCTGGACTCACTGCACTGCATCCCCAGTGGTGCCAGTGCACTCTCTGGACTCACTGCACTGCATCCCCAGTGGTGCCAGTGCACTCTATGGGCTCACTGCACTGCATCCCCTGAGGTGCCATTGCACTCTATGGACTCACTGCAGTGCATCCGCAGTGGTGCCAGTGCACTCTCTGGACTCACTGCACTGCATTCCCTGTGGTGCCAGTGCACTCTCTGGACTCACTGCAGTGCATCCGCAGTGGTGCCAGTGCACTCTGTGGACTCACTGCACTGCATCCCAAGTGGTGCCAGTGAACCCTCTGGACTCACTGCAGTGCATCCCCAGTGGTGCCAGTGCACTCTCTGGACTCAGTGCAGTGCATCGCCACTGGTGCCAGTGCACTCTCTGGATTCACTGCACTGCATCCGCAGTCGTGCCAGTGCACTCTCTGGAGTCACTGCAGTGCATCTCCAGTGGTGCCAGTGCAGTCTTTGGACTCACTGCAGTGCATCCCCAATGGTGCCAGTGCAGTCTCTGGACTCACTGCACTGCATCCCCAGTCGTGCCAGTGCAATCTCTGGACTCTCTGCGGTGCATCCCCAGTGGTGCCACTGCCCTCTCTGGACTCACTGCACTGTGTCCCCAGTGGTGCCAGTGCACTCTCTGGAGTCACTGCAGTGCATCCCCAGTGGTGCCAGTGCACTCCCTGGACTCACTGCACTGCATACCCAGTGGTGCCAGTGCACTCTCTGGAGTCACTGCAGTGCATCCCCAGTGGTGCCAGTGCACTCTCTGGACTCACTGCACTGCATCCCCAGTGGTGCCAGTGCACTCTCTGGATTCAATGCACTGCATCCCCAGTGGTGCCAGTGCACTCTCTGGACTCACTGCACTGCATCCCCAGTGGTGCCAGTGCACTCTCTGGACTCACTGCACTGCATCCCCAGTGTTGCCAGTGCATTCTCTGGACTAACTGCATTGAATCCCCACTGGTGCCAGTGCACTCTCTGGACTCACTGCACTGCATCCCCAATGGTGCCAGTGCACTCTCTGGATTCACTACACTGCATCCCCACTGGTGCCTGTGCACTCTCTGGACTCACTGCACTGCATCCCCAGTGGTGCCAGTGCACTCTCTGGATTCACTGCACTGCATCCCCAGTGGTGCCAGTGCACTCTCTGGGCTCACTGCACTGCATCCCCAGTGGTGCCAGTGCACTCTCTGGACTCAATGCAATGCATCCCTAGTGTTGCCAGTGCACTCTCTGGACTCACTGCACTGCATCCCCAGTGGTGCCAGTGCACTCTCTGGACTCACTGCACTGCATCCCCAGTGGTGCCAGTGCACTCTCTGGACTCACTGCAGTGCATCCCCAGTGGTGCCAGTGCATTCTCTGGACTCACTGCACTGCATCCCTGTGGTGCCAGTGCACTCTCTGGACTCACTGCAGTGCATCCCCAGTGGTGCCAGTGCACTCTGTGGACTAACTGCACTGCATCCCAAGTGGTGCCAGTGAACTCTCTGGACTCACTGCACTGCATCCCCAGTGGTGCCAGTGCACTCTCTGGACTCACTGCAGTGCATCCGAGGTGGTGCCAGTGCACTCTCTGGAGTCACTGCACTGCATCCCCAGTGGTGCCAGTGCACTCTCTGGACTCACTGCAGTGCATCCCCAGTGGTGCCAGTGCACTCTCTGGACTCACTGCACTGCATCCCTGTGGTGCCAGTGCACTCTCTGGACTCACTGCAGTGCATCCCCAGTGGTGCCAGTGCACTCTCTGGACTAACTGCACTGCATCCCCAGTCGTGCCAGTGCAATCTCTGGACTCACTGCAGTGCATCCCCAGTGGTGGAAGTGCACTCTCTGGACTCACTGCAGTGCATCCCCAGTGGTGGAAGTGCACTCTCTGGACTCACTGCAGTGCATCCCCAGTGGTGCCTGTGCACTCTCTGGACTCACTGCACTGCATCCCCAGTGGTGCCTGTACACTCTCTGGACTCACTGCACTGCATCCCCAGTGGTGCCAGTGCACTCTATGGGCTCACTGCACTGCATCCCCTGAGGTGCCATTGCACTCTATGGACTCACTTCAGTGCATCCCCAGTGGTGCCAGTGCACTCTCTGGATTCACTGCACTGCATCCCCAGTGGTGCCAGTGCACTCTCTGGACTCACTGCAGTGCATCCCCAGTGGTGCCAGTGCACTCTCTGGATTCAATGCACTGCATCCGCAGTGGTGCCAGTGCACTCTCTGGACTCACTGCACTGCATCCCCAGTGGTGCCAGTGCACTCTCTGGACTCACTGCACTGCATCCCCAGAGGTGCCAGTGCACTCTCTGGATTCATTGCACTGCATCCCCAGTGGTGCCAGTGCACTCTCTGGACTCACTGCAGTGCATCGCCAGTGGTGCCAGTGCACTCTCTGGACTCAATGCAGTGCATCCCTAGTGTTGCCAGTGCACTCTCTGGACTCACTGCACTCCATCCCCAGTGGTGGCAGTGCACTCACTGGACTCACTGCACTGCATCCCCAGTGGTGCCAGTGCACTCTCTGGATTCACTGCAGTGCATCCCCAGTGGTGCCAGTGCACTCTCTGGACTCACTGCACTGCATCCCTGTGGTGCCAGTGCACTCTCTGGACTCACTGCACTGCATCCGCAGTGGTGCCAGTGCACTCTGTGGACTCACTGCACTGCATCCCAAGTGGTGCCAGTGAACTCTCTGGACTCACTGCAGTGCATCCCCAGTGGTGCCAGTGCACTCTCTGGATTCAATGCACTGCATCACCAGTGGTGCCAGTGCACTCTCTGGACTCACTGCACTGCATCCCCAGTGGTGCCAGTGCACTCTCTGGACTCACTGCACTGCATCCCCAGTGGTGCCAGTGCACTCTCTGGACTCACTGCACTGCATCCCCAATGGTGCCAGTGCAGTCTCTGGACTCACTGCACTGCATCCCCAGTCGTGCCAGTGCAATCTCTGGACTCAATGCAGTGCATCCCTAGTGTTGCCAGTGCACTCTCTGGACTCACTGCAGTGCATCCCAAGTGGTGGAAGTGGACTCTCTGGACTCACTGCAGTGCATCCCCAGTGGTGCCTGTGCACTCTCTGGACTCACTGCACTGCATCCCCAGTGGTGCCTGTGCACTCTCTGGACTCACTGCACTGCATCCCCAGTGGTGCCAGTGCACTCTATGGGCTCACTGCACTGCATCCCCTGAGGTGCCATTGCACTCTATGGACTCACTTCAGTGCATCCCCAGTGGTGCCAGTGCACTCTCTGGATTCACTGCACTGCATCCCCAGTGGTGCCAGTGCACTCTCTGGACTCACTGCAGTGCATCCCCAGTGGTGCCAGTGCACTCTCTGGACTCACTGCACTGCATCCCCAGTGGTGCCAGTGCACTCTCTGGATTCAATGCACTGCATCCGCAGTGGTGCCAGTGCACTCTCTGGACTCACTGCACTGCATCCCCAGTGGTGCCAGTGCACTCTCTGTACTCACTGCACTGCATCCCCAGTCGTGCCAGTGCAATCTCTGGACTCACTGCAGTGCATCCCCAGTGGTGGAAGTGCACTCTCTGGACTCACTGCAGTGCATCCCCAGTGGTTCCAGTGCACCCTCTGGACTCACTGCAGTGCATCGCCACTGGTGCCAGTGCACTCTCTGGACTCACTGCACTGCATCCCCAGTGGTGCCAGTGCACTCTCTGGATTCACTGCAGTGCATCCCCAGTGGTTCCAGTGCACCCTCTGGACTCACTGCAGTGCATCGCCACTGGTGCCAGTGCACTCTCTGGACTCACTGCACTGCATCCCCAGTGGTGGCAGTGCACTCTCTGGACTCACTGCACTGCATCCCCAGTGGTGCCAGTGCACTCTCTGGACTCACTGCACTGCATCCCCAGTGGTGCCAGTGCACTCTCTGGACTCACTGCACTGCATCCCCAGTGGTGCCAGTGCACTCTCTGGACTCACTGCACTGCATCCCCAGTGGTGCCAATGCACTCTCTGGATTCAATGCACTGCATCACCAGTGGTGCCAGTGCACTCTCTGGATTCACTGCACTGCATCCCCACTGGTGCCAGTGCACTCTCTGGACTCACTGCACTGCATCCCCAGTGGTGCCAGTGCACTCTCTGGACTCACTGCCCTGCATCCCCAGTGGTGCCAGTGCACTCTCTGGACTCACTGCACTGCATCCCCAGTGGTGCCAGTGCACTCTCTGTACTCACTGCACTGCATCCCCAGTGGTGCCAGTGCACTCTGGATTCATTGCACTGCACCCCCATTGGTGCCAGTGCACTCTCTGGACTCACTGCACTGCATTCCCTGTGGTGCCAGTGCACTCTCTGGACTCACTGCAGTGCATCCGCCTTGGTGCCAGTGCACTCTCTGGACTCACTGCACTGCATTCCCTGTGGTGCCAGTGCACTCTCTGGACTCACTGCAGTGCATCCGCAGTCGTGCCAGTGCACTCTGTGGACTCACTGCACTGCATCCCAAGTGGTGCCAGTGAACCCTCTGGACTCACTGCACTGCATCCCCAGTGGTGCCAGTGCACTCTCTGGACTCACTGCAGTGCATCCCC
This sequence comes from Anser anser, assembly GCF_964211835.1. Lineage (NCBI taxonomy): Eukaryota > Metazoa > Chordata > Aves > Anseriformes > Anatidae > Anser > Anser anser. The sequence goes on from NC_139731.1 coordinate 427,729, forward strand.
AGTGGTGGAAGTGCACTCTCTGGACTCACTGCAGTGCATCCCCAGTGGTGGAAGTGCACTCTCTGGACTCACTGCAGTGCATCCGCAGTGGTGCCAGTGCACTCTGTGGACTCACTGCACTGCATCCCAAGTGGTGCCAGTGAACCCTCTGGACTCACTGCACTGCATCCCCAGTCGTGCCAGTGCAATCTCTGGACTCACTGCAGTGCATCCCCAGTGGTGCAAGTGCACTCTCTGGACTCACTGCAGTGCATCCCCAGTGGTGGAAGTGCACTCTCTGGACTCACTGCAGTGCATCCCCAGTGGTGCCTGTGCACTCTCTGGACTCACTGCACTGCATCCCCAGTGGTGCCTGTGCACTCTCTGGACTCACTGCACTGCATCCCCAGTGGTGCCAGTGCACTCTATGGGCTCACTGCACTGCATCCCCTGAGGTGCCATTGCACTCTATGGACTCACTTCAGTGCATCCCCAGTGGTGCCAGTGCACTCTCTGGATTCACTGCACTGCATCCCCAGTGGTGCCAGTGCACTCTCTGGACTCACTGCAGTGCATCCCCAGTGGTGCCAGTGCACTCTCTGGACTCACTGCACTGCATCCCCAGTGGTGCCAGTGCACTCTCTGGATTCAATGCACTGCATCCGCAGTGGTGCCAGTGCACTCTCTGGACTCACTGCACTGCATCCCCAGTGGTGCCAGTGCACTCTCTGTACTCACTGCACTGCATCCCCAGTCGTGCCAGTGCAATCTCTGGACTCACTGCAGTGCATCCCCAGTGGTGCCAGTGCACTCTCTGGACTCACTGCAGTGCATCCCCAGTGGTTCCAGTGCACCCTCTGGACTCACTGCAGTGCATCGCCACTGGTGCCAGTGCACTCTCTGGACTCACTGCACTGCATCCCCTGTGGTGCCAGTGCACTCTCTGGATTCACTGCAGTGCATCACCAGTGGTTCCAGTGCACCCTCTGGACTCACTGCAGTGCATCGCCACTGGTGCCAGTGCACTCTCTGGACTCACTGCACTGCATCCCCAGTGGTGGCAGTGCACTCTCTGGACTCACTGCACTGCATCCCCAGTGGTGCCAGTGCACTCTCTGGACTCACTGCACTGCATCCCCAGTGGTGCCAGTGCACTCTCTGGACTCACTGCACTGCATCCCCAGTGGTGCCAGTGCACTCTCTGGATTCAATGCACTGCATCACCAGTGGTGCCAGTGCACTCTCTGGACTCACTGCACTGCATCCCCAGTGGTGCCAGTGCACTCTCTGGACTCACTGCACTGCATCCCCAGTGGTGCCAGTGCACTCTCTGGACTCACTGCACTGCATCCCCAGTGGTGCCAGTGCACTCTGGATTCATTGCACTGCACCCCCATTGGTGCCAGTGCACTCTCTGGACTCACTGCACTGCATTCCCTGTGGTGCCAGTGCACTCTCTGGACTCACTGCAGTGCATCCGCAGTGGTGGCAGTGCACTCTCCGGACTCACTGCACTGCATTCCCTGTGGTGCCAGTGCACTCTCTGGACTCACTGCAGTGCATCCGCAGTGGTGCCAGTGCACTCTGTGGACTCACTGCACTGCATCCCAAGTGGTGCCAGTGAACCCTCTGGACTCACTGCACTGCATCCCCAGTGGTGCCAGTGCACTCTCTGGACTCACTGCAGTGCATCCTCAGTGGTGCCAGTGCACTCTCTGGATTCACTGCACTGCATCCGCAGTCGTGCCAGTGCACTCTCTGGAGTCACTGCAGTGCATCCCCAGTGGTGCCAGTGCAGTCTCTGGACTCACTGCAGTGCATCCCCAATGGTGCCAGTGCAGTCTCTGGACTCACTGCACTGCATCCCCAGTCGTGCCAGTGCAATCTCTGGACTCACTGCAGTGCATCCCCAGTGGTGGCACTGCCCTCTCTGGACTCACTGCACTGCATCCCCAGTGGTGCCAGTGCACTCTCTGGACTCACTGCACTGCATCCCCAGTGGTGCCAGTGCACTCTCTGGACTCACTGCAGTGCATCCCCAGTGTTGCCAGTGCATTCTCTGGACTAACTGCATTGAATCCCCAGTGGTGCCAGTGCACTCTCTGGACTCACTGCACTGCATCCCCAGTGGTGCCAGTGCACTCTCTGGACTCACTGCAGTGCATCCCCAGTGGTGCCAGTGCACTCTCTGGATTCACTGCACTGCATCCCCAGTGGTGCCAGTGCACTCTCTGGACTCAGTGCACTGCATCCCCAGTGGTGCCAGTGCACTCTCTGGATTCACTGCACTGCATCCCCAGTGGAGCCAGTGCACTCACTGGACTCACTGCACTGCATGCCCAGTGGTGCCAGTGCACTCTCTGGATTCACTGCAGTGCATCCCCAGTGGTGCCAGTGCACTCTCTGGACTCACTGCAGTGCATCGCCAGTGGTGCCATTGCACTCTCTGGACTCAATCCAATGCATCCCTAGTGTTGCCAGTGCACTCTCTGGACTCACTGCACTGCATCCCCTGTGGTGCCAGTGCGCTCTATGGACTCACTGCACTGCATTCCCAGTGGTGCCAGTGCACTCTGGGCACTCACTGCACTGCATCCCCAGTGGTGCCAGTGCACTCTCTGGACTCACTGCAGTGCATCCCCAGTGGTGCCAGTGCACTCTCTGGACTCACTGCACTGCATCCCCAGTGGTGCCAGTGCACTCTCTGGACTCACTGCACTGCATCCCCAGTGTTGCCAGTGCACTCTCTGGACTCACTGCAGTGCATCCCCAGTGGTGCCAGTGCACTCTCTGGATTCACTGCAGTGCATCCCCAGTGGTGCCAGTGCACTCTCTGGACTCACTGCCCTGCATCCCCAGTGGTGCCAGTGCACTCTCTGGATTCACTGCACTGCATCCCCAGTGGTGCCAGTGCACTCACTGGACTCACTGCACTGCATCCCCAGTGGTGCCAGTGCACTCTCTGGACTCACTGCAGTGCATCGCCAGTGGTGCCAGTGCACTCTCTGGACTCAATGCAATGCATCCCTAGTGTTGCCAGTGCACTCTCTGGACTCACTGCCCTGCATCCCCTGTGGTGCCAGTGCACTCTATGGACTCACTGCACTACATTCCCAGTGGTGCCAGTGCACTCTGTGGACTCACTGCACTGCATCCCCAGTGGTGACAGTGCACTCTCTGGACTCACTGCAGTGCATCCCCAGTGGTGCCAGTGCACTCTCTGGACTCACTGCAGTGCATCCTCAGTGGTGCCAGTGCACTCTCTGGATTCACTGCACTGCATCCGCAGTGGTGCCAGTGCACTCTCTGGAGTCACTGCAGTGCATCCCCAGTGGTGCCAGTGCAGTCTCTGGACTCACTGCAGTGCATCCCCAGTGGTGCCAGTGCAGTCTCTGGACTCACTGCACTGCATCCCCAGTCGTGCCAGTGCAATCTCTGGAGTCACTGCAGTGCATCCCCAGTGGTGCCACTGCCCTCTCTGGACTCACTGCACTGCATCCCCAGTGTGACAGTGCACTCTCTGGATTCACTGCAGTGCATCCCCAGTGGTTCCAGTGCACTCTCTGGACTCACTGCAGTGCATCGCCACTGGTGCCAGTGCACTCTCTGGACTCACTGCAATGCATCCCCTGTGGTGGCAGTGCACTCTCTGGACTCACTGCACTGCATCCCCAGTGGTGCCAGTGCACTCTATGGACTCACTGCACTGCATCCCCAGTGGTGCCAGTGCCCTCTCTGCACTCCCTGCAGTGCATCCCCAGTGGTGCCAGTGCACTCTATGGGCTCACTGCACTGCATCCCCTGAGGTGCCATTGCACTCTATGGACTCACTGCAGTGCATCCGCAGTGGTGCCAGTGCACTCTCTGGACTCACTGCACTGCATTCGCTGTGGTGCCAGTGCACTCTCTGGACTCACTGCAGTGCATCCGCAGTGGTGCCAGTGCACTCTGTGGACTCACTGCACTGCATCGCCACTGGTGCCAGTGAACCCTCTGGACTCACTGCAGTGCATCCCCAGTGGTGCCAGTGCACTCTCTGGACTCAGTGCAGTGCATCGCCACTGGTGCCAGTGCACTCTCTGGATTCACTGCACTGCATCCGCAGTCGTGCCAGTGCACTCTCTGGAGTCACTGCAGTGCATCCCCAGTGGTGCCAGTGCAGTCTCTGGACTCACTGCAGTGCATCCCCAATGGTGCCAGTGCAGTCTCTGGACTCACTGCACTGCATCCCCAGTCGTGCCAGTGCAATCTCTGGACTCTCTGCGGTGCATCCCCAGTGGTGCCACTGCCCTCTCTGGACTCACTGCACTGCGTCCCCAGTGGTGCCAGTGCACTCTCTGGAGTCACTGCAGTGCATCCCCAGTGGTGCCAGTGCACTCTCTGGACTCACTGCACTGCATCCCCAGTGGTGCCAGTGCACTCTCTGGAGTCACTGCAGTGCATCCGAAGTGGTGCCAGTGCACTCTCTGGACTCACTGCACTGCATCCCCAGTGGTGCCAGTGCACTCTCTGGACTCACTGCACTGCATCCCCAGTGTTGCCAGTGCATTCTCTGGACTAACTGCATTGAATCCCCACTGGTGCCAGTGCACTCTCTGGACTCACTGCAGTGCATCCCCAGTGGTGCCTGTGATCTCTCTGGACTCACTGCACAGCATCCCCAGTGGTGCCTGTGCACTCTCTGGACTCACTGCACTGCATCCCCAGTGGTGCCAGTGCACTCTATGGGCTCACTGCACTGCATCCCCTGAGGTGCCATTGCACTCTATGGACTCACTTCAGTGCATCCCCAGTGGTGCCAGTGCACTCTCTGGATTCACTGCACTGCATCCCCAGTGGTGCCAGTGCACTCTCTGGATTCACTGCACTGCATCCCCAGTGGTGCCAGTGCACTCTCTGGACTCACTGCAGTGCATCCCCAGTGGTGCCAGTGCACTCTCTGGACTCACTGCACTGCATCCCCAGTGGTGCCAGTGCACTCTCTGGATTCAATGCACTGCATCCGCAGTGGTGCCAGTGCACTCTCTGGACTCACTGCACTGCATCCCCAGTGGTGCCAGTGCACTCTCTGTACTCACTGCACTGCATCCCCAGAGGTGCCAGTGCACTCTCTGGATTCATTGCACTGCATCCCCAGTGGTGCCAGTGCACTCTCTGGACTCACTGCAGTGCATCGCCAGTGGTGCCAGTGCACTCTCTGGACTCAATGCAGTGCATCCCTAGTGTTGCCAGTGCACTCTCTGGACTCACTGCACTGCATCCCCAGTGGTGGCAGTGCACTCACTGGACTCACTGCACTGCATCCCCAGTGGTGCCAGTGCACTCTCTGGACTCACTGCACTGCATCCCCAGTGGTGCCAGTGCACTCTCTGGATTCACTGCAGTGCATCCCCGGTGGTGCCAGTGCACTCTCTGGACTCACTGCACTGCATCCCTGTGGTGCCAGTGCACTCTCTGGACTCACTGCAGTGCATCCGCAGTGGTGCCAGTGCACTCTGTGGACTCACTGCACTGCATCCCAAGTGGTGCCAGTGAACTCTCTGGACTCACTGCACTGCATCCCCAGTGGTGCCAGTGCACTCTCTGGACTCACTGCAGTGCATCCGAAGTGGTGCCAGTGCACTCTCTGGAGTCACTGCGCTGGATCCCCAGTGGTGCCAGTGCACTCTCTGGACTCACTGCAGTGCATCCCCAGTGGTGCCAGTGCACTCTCTGGACTCACTGCAGTGCATCCCCAGTGGTGCCAGTGCACTCTCTGGATTCACTGCACTGCATTCCCAGTGGTGCCAGTGCACTCTCTCGACTCACTGCAGTGCATCCCCAGTGGTGCCAGTGCAGTCTCTGGACTCACTGCACTGAATCCCCAATGGTGCCAGTGCACTCTCTGGACTCACTGCACTGCATCCCCAGTGGTGCCAGTGCACTCTATGGGCTCACTGCACTGCATCCCCAGTGGTGCCAGTGCACTCTCTGGACTCACTGCACTGCATCCCCAGTGGTGCCAGTGCACTCTCTGGATTCAATGCACTGCATCCCCAGTGGTGCCAGTGCACTCTCTGGAGTCACTGCACTGCATCCCCAGAGGTGCCAGTGCACTCTCTGGATTCATTGCACTGAATCCCCAGTGGTGCCAGTGCACTCTCCGGATTCAGTGCACTGCATCCCCAGTGTTGCCAGTGCATTCTCTGGACTAACTGCATTGAATCCCCACTGGTGCCAGTGCACTCTCTGGACTCACTGCACTGCATCCCCAATGGTGCCAGTGCACTCTCTGGATTCACTGCACTGCATCCCCACTGGTGCCTGTGCACTCTCTGGACTCACTGCAGTGCATCCCCAGTGGTGCCAGTGCACTCTCTGGATTCAATGCACTGCATCCCCAGTGGTGCCAGTGCACTCTCTGGGCTCACTGCACTGCGTGCCCATTGGTGCCAGTGCACTCTCTGGATTCACTGCACTGCATCCCCAGTGGTGCCAGTGCACTCTCTGGACTCAATGCAATGCATCCCTAGTGTTGCCAGTGCACTCTCTGGACTCACTGCACTGCATCTCCAGTGGTGCCAGTGCACTCTCTGGACTCACTGCACTGCATCCCCAGTGGTGCCAGTGCACTCTCTGGACTCACTGCAGTGCATCCCCAGTGGTGCCAGTGCACTCTCTGGACTCACTGCACTGCATCCCTGTGGTGCCAGTGCACTCTATGGACTCACTGCAGTGCATCCGCAGTGGTGCCAGTGCACTCTGTGGACTAACTGCACTGCATCCCAAGTGGTGCCAGTGAACTCTCTGGACTTACTGCACTGCATCCCCAGTGGTGACAGTGCACTCTCTGGACTCACTGCAGTGCATCCGAAGTGGTGCCAGTGCACTCTCTGGAGTCATTGCGCTGCATCCCCAGTGGTGCCAGTGCACTCTCTGGACTCACTGCAGTGCATCCTCAGTGGTGCCAGTGCAGTCTCTGGATTCACTGCACTGCATCCCCAGTGGTGCCAGTGCACTCTCTGGACTCACTGCAGTGCATCCCCAGTGGTGCCAGTGCAGTCTCTGGACTCACTGCAGTGCATCCCCAATGGTGCCAGTGCAGTCTCTGGACTCACTGCACTGCATCCCCAGTGGTGCCAGTGCAATCTCTGGACTCACTGCAGTGCATCCCCAGTGGTGGAAGTGCACTCTCTGGACTCACTGCAGTGCATCCCCAGTGGTGGAAGTGCACTCTCTGGACTCACTGCAGTGCATCCCCAGTGGTGCCTGTGCACTCTCTGGACTCACTGCACTGCATCCCCAGTGGTGCCTGTGCACTCTCTGGACTCACTGCACTGCATCCCCTGAGGTGCCATTGCACTCTATGGACTCACTTCAGTGCATCCCCAGTGGTGCCAGTGCACTCTCTGGATTCACTGCACTGCATCCCCAGTGGTGCCTTTGCACTCTCTGGACTCACTGCACTGCATCCCCAGTGGTGCCAGTGCACTCTCTGGACTCACTGCACTGCATCCCCAGTGGTGCCAGTGCACTCTCTGGATTCAATGCACTGCATCCGCAGTGGTGCCAGTGCACTCTCTGGACTCACTGCACTGCATCCCCAGTGGTGCCAGTGCACTCTCTGTACTCACTGCACTGCATCCCCAGAGGTGCCAGTGCACTCTCTGGATTCATTGCACTGCATCCCCAGTGGTGCCAGTGCACTCTCTGGACTCACTGCAGTGCATCGCCAGTGGTGCCAGTGCACTCTCTGGACTCAATGCAGTGCATCCCTAGTGTTGCCAGCGCACTCTCTGGACTCACTGCACTGCATCCCCAGTGGTGGCAGTGCACTCACTGGACTCACTGCACTGCATCCCCAGTGGTGCCAGTGCACTCTCTGGACTCACTGCACTGCATCCCCAGTGGTGCCAGTGCACTCTCTGGATTCACTGCAGTGCATCCCCAGTGGTGCCAGTGCACTCTCTGGACTCACTGCACTGCATCCCTGTGGTGCCAGTGCACTCTCTGGACTCACTGCAGTGCATCCGCAGTGGTGCCAGTGCACTCTGTGGACTCACTGCACTGCATCCCAAGTGGTGCCAGTGAACTCTCTGGACTCACTGCACTGCATCCCCAGTGGTGCCAGTGCACTCTCTGGACTCACTGCAGTGCATCCGAAGTGGTGCCAGTGCACTCTCTGGAGTCACTGCGCTGCATCCCCAGTGGTGCCAGTGCACTCTCTGGACTCACTGCACTGCATCCCCACTGGTGCCAGTGCACTCTCTGGACTCACTGCAGTGCATCCTCAGTGGTGCCAGTGCACTCTCTGGATTCACTGCACTGCATTCCCAGTGGTGCCAGTGCACTCTCTCGACTCACTGCAGTGCATCCCCAGTGGTGCCAGTGCAGTCTCTGGACTCACTGCACTGCATCCCCAATGGTGCCAGTGCCCTCTCTGGACTCACTGCACTGCATCCCCAGTGGTGCCAGTGCACTCCATGGGCTCACTGCACTGCATCCCCTGAGGTGCCATTGCACTCTATGGACTCACTGCAGTGCATCCCCAGTGGTGCCAGTGCACTCTCTGGATTCACTGCACTGGATCCCCAGTTGTGCCAGTGCACTCTCTGGACTCACTGCAGTGCATCCCCAGTGGTGCCAGTGCACTCTCTGGACTCACTGCAGTGCATCCCCAGTGGTGCCAGTGCACTCTCTGGACTCACTGCAGTGCATCCCCAGTGGTGCCAGTGCACTCTGTGGACTCACTGCACTGCATCCCCAGAGGTGCCAGTGCACTCTCTGGACTCACTGCAGTGCATCCGCAGTGGTGCCAGTGCACTCTCTGGACTCACTGCAGTGCATCCCCAGTGGTGCCAGTGCACTCTCCGGATTCAATGCACTGCATCCCCAGTGTTGCCAGTGCACTCTCTGGACTCACTGCACTGCATCCCCAGTGGTGCCAGTGCACTCTCTGGACTCACTGCACTGCATCCCCAGTGGTGCCAGTGCACTCTATGGGCTCACTGCACTGCATCCCCTGTGGTGCCAGTGTACTCTCTGGACTCACTGCAGTGCATCCCCAGTGGTACCAGTGCGCTCTCTGGACTCACTGCACTGCATCCCCAGTGGTGGCAGTGCACTCTCTGGACTCACGGCACTGCATCCCCAGTGGTGCCAGTGCACTCTCTGGACTCACTGCAGTGCATCCCCAGTGGTGCCAGTGCACTCTCTGGACTCACTGCACTGCATCCCTGTGGTGCCAGTGCACTCTCTGGACTCACTGCACTGCATCCGAAGTGGTGCCATTGCACTCTCTGGCGTCACTGCGCTGCATCCCCAGTGGTGCCAGTGCACTCTGTGGACTCACTGCACTGCATCCCAAGTGGTGCCAGTGAACTCTCTGGACTCACTGCACTGCATCCTCAGTGGTGCCAGTGCACTCTCTGGACTCACTGCACTGCATCCCCAGTGGTGCCAGTGCACTCTCTGGACTCACTGCAGTGCATCCCCAGTGGTGCCAGTGCACTCTCTGCACTCACTGCACTGCATCCCTGTGGTGCCAGTGCACTCTCTGGACTCACTGCACTGCATCCGAAGTGGTGCCAGTGCACTCTCTGGACTCACTGCAGTGCATCCGCAGTGGTGCCAGTGCACTCTGTGGACTCACTGCACTGCATCCCAAGTGGTGCCAGTGAACTCTCTGGACTCACTGCACTGCATCCTCAGTGGTGCCAGTGCACTCTCTGGACTCACTGCAGTGCATCCGAAGTGGTGCCAGTGCACTCTCTGGAGTCACTGCGCTGCATCCCCAGTGGTGCCAGTGCACTCTCTGGACTCACTGCAGTGCATCCCCAGTGGTGCCAGTGCACTCTCTGGACTCACTGCAGTGCATCCTCAGTGGTGCCAGTGCACTCTCTGGACTCACTGCACTGCATCCCCAGTGGTGGCAGTGCACTCACTGGACTCACTGCACTGCATCCCCAGTGGTGCCAGTGCACTCTCTGGACTCACTGCACTGCATCCCCAGTGGTGCCAGTGCACTCTCTGGATTCACTGCAGTGCATCCCCAGTGGTGCCAGTGCACTCTCTGGACTCACTGCACTGCATCCCTGTGGTGCCAGTGCACTCTCTGGACTCACTGCAGTGCATCCGCAGTGGTGCCAGTGCACTCTGTGGACTCACTGCACTGCATCCCAAGTGGTGCCAGTGAACTCTCTGGACTCACTGCACTGCATCCCCAGTGGTGCCAGTGCACTCTCTGGACTCACTGCAGTGCATCCCCAGTGGTGCCAGTGCACTCTCTGGAGTCACTGCGCTGCATCCCCAGTGGTGCCAGTGCACTCTCTGGACTCACTGCACTGCATCCCCACTGGTGCCAGTGCACTCTCTGGACTCACTGCAGTGCATCCTCAGTGGTGCCAGTGCACTCTCTGGATTCACTGCACTGCATTCCCAGTGGTGCCAGTGCACTCTCTCGACTCACTGCAGTGCATCCCCAGTGGTGCCAGTGCAGTCTCTGGACTCACTGCACTGCATCCCCAATGGTGCCAGTGCCCTCTCTGGACTCACTGCACTGCATCCCCAGTGGTGCCAGTGCACTCTATGGGCTCACTGCACTGCATCCCCTGAGGTGCCATTGCACTCTATGGACTCACTGCAGTGCATCCCCAGTGGTGCCAGTGCACTCTCTGGATTCACTGCACTGGATCCCCAGTTGTGCCAGTGCACTCTCTGGACTCACTGCAGTGCATCCCCAGTGGTGCCAGTGCACTCTCTGGACTCACTGCACTGCATCCCCAGTGGTGCCAGTGCACTCTCTGGATTCAATGCACTGCATCCCCAGTGGTGCCAGTGCACTCTCTGGACTCACTGCACTGCATCCCCAGAGGTGCCAGTGCACTCTCTGGATTCATTGCACTGAATCCCCAGTGGTGCCAGTGCACTCTCTGGACTCACTGCAGTGCATCCCCAGTGGTGCCAGTGCACTCTCTGGATTCAATGCACTGCATCCCCAGTGTTGCCAGTGCACTCTCTGGACTCACTGCACTGCATCCCCAGTGGTGCCAGTGCACTCTCTGGACTCACTGCACTGCATCCCCAGTGGTGCCAGTGCACTCTATGGGCTCACTGCACTGCATCCCCAATGGTGCCAGTGTACTCTCTGGACTCACTGCAGTGCATCCCCAGTGGTACCAGTGCGCTCTCTGGACTCACTGCACTGCATCCCCAGTGGTGGCAGTGCACTCTCTGGACTCACGGCACTGCATCCCCAGTGGTGCCAGTGCACTCTCTGGACTCACTGCAGTGCATCCCCAGTGGTGCCAGTGCACTCTCTGGACTCACTGCACTGCATCCCTGTGGTGCCAGTGCACTCTCTGGACTCACTGCACTGCATCCGAAGTGGTGCCAGTGCACTCTCTGGCGTCACTGCGCTGCATCCCCAGTGGTGCCAGTGCACTCTGTGGACTCACTGCACTGCATCCCAAGTGGTGCCAGTGAACTCTCTGGACTCACTGCACTGCATCCTCAGTGGTGCCAGTGCACTCTCTGGACTCACTGCACTGCATCCCCAGTGGTGCCAGTGCACTCTCTGGACTCACTGCAGTGCATCCCCAGTGGTGCCAGTGCACTCTCTGGACTCACTGCACTGCATCCCTGTGGTGCCAGTGCACTCTCTGGACTCACTGCACTGCATCCGAAGTGGTGCCAGTGCACTCTCTGGACTCACTGCACTGCATCCGAAGTGGTGCCAGTGCACTCTCTGGACTCACTGCAGTGCATCCCCAGTGGTGCCAGTGCACTCTGTGGACTCACTGCACTGCATCCCAAGTGGTGCCAGTGAACTCTCTGGACTCACTGCACTGCATCCTCAGTGGTGCCAGTGCACTCTCTGGACTCACTGCAGTGCATCCGAAGTGGTGCCAGTGCACTCTCTGGAGTCACTGCGCTGCATCCCCAGTGGTGCCAGTGCACTCTCTGGACTCACTGCAGTGCATCCCCAGTGGTGCCAGTGCACTCTCTGGACTCACTGCAGTGCATCCTCAGTGGTGCCAGTGCACTCTCTGGATTCACTGCACTGCATCCGCAGTGGTGCGAGTGCACTCTCTGGACTCACTGCAGTGCATCCCCAGTGGTGCCAGTGCAGTCTCTGGACTCACTGCAGTGCATCCCCAATGGTGCCAGTGCCCTCTCTGGACTCAATGCACTGCATCCCCAGTGGTGCCAGTGCACTCTATGGGCTCACTGCACTGCATCCCCTGAGGTGCCATTGCACTCTATGGACTCACTGCAGTGCATCCCCAGTGGTGCCAGTGCACTCTCTGGATTCACTGCACTGGATCCCCAGTGGTGCCAGTGCACTCTCTGGACTCACTGCAGTGCATCCCCAGTGGTGCCAGTGCACTCTCTGGACTCACTGCACTGCATCCCCAGTGGTGCCAGTGCACTCTCTGGATTCAATGCACTGCATCCCCAGTGGTGCCAGTGCACTCTCTGGACTCACTGCACTGCATCCCCAGTGGTGCCAGTGCACTCTCTGTACTCACTGCACTGCATCCCCAGAGGTGCCAGTGCACTCTCTGGATTCATTGCACTGAATCCCCAGTGGTGCCAGTGCACTCTCTGGACTCACTTCACTGCATCCCCAGTGGTGCCAGTGCACTCTCCGGATTCAATGCACTGCATCCCCAGTGTTGCCAGTGCACTTTCCGGACTCACTGCACTGCATCCCCAGTGGTGCCAGTGCACTCTCTGGACTCACTGCACTGCATACCCAGTGGTGCCAGTGCACTCTCTGGAGTCACTGCACTGCATCCCCAGTGGTGCCAGTGCACTCTCTGGACTCACTGCAGTGCATCCCCAGTGGTACCAGTGCGCTCTCTGGACTCACTGCAGTGCATCCCCAGTGGTGCCAGTGCACTCTCTGGACTCACTGCACTGCATCCCCAGTGGTGCCAGTGCACTCTCTGGACTCACTGCACTGCATTCCCAAGGTGCCAGTGCACTCTCTTGAGTCACTGCAGTGCATCCCCAGTGGTGCCAGTGCACTCTCTGGACTCACTGCACTGCATCCCCAGTGGTGCCAGTGCACTCTCTGGACTCACTGCCCTGCATCCCCAAAGTGCCTGTGCACTCTCTGGACTCACTGCAGTGCATCCTCAGTGGTGCCAGTGCAGTCTCTGGAGTCACTGCACTGCATCCCCAGTGGTGCCAGTGCACTCTCTGGACTCACTGCAGTGCATCCCCAGTGGTGCCAGTGCACTCTCTGGACTCACTGCACTGCATCCCCAGTGGTGCCAGTGCACTCTCTGGATTCAATGCACTGCATCCCCAGTGGTACCAGTGCTCTCTCTGGACTCACTGCACTGCATCCCCAGTGGTGCCAGTGCACTCTCTGTACTCACTGCACTGCATCCCCAGAGGTGGCAGTGCACTCTCTGGATTCATTGCACTGCATCCCCAGTGGTGCCAGTGCACTCTCTGGACTCACTGCAGTGCATCGCCAGTGGTGCCAGTGCACTCTCTGGACTCAATGCAATGCATCCCTAGTGTTGCCAGTGTACTCTCTGGAGTCACTGCAGTGCATCCCGAGTGGTGCCAGTGCACTCTCTGGACTCACTGCACTGCATCCCCAGTGGTGCCAGTGCACTCTCTGGACTCACTGCACTGCATCCCCAGTGGTGCCAGTGCACTCTCTGGACTCACTGCAGTGCATCCCCAGTGGTGCCAGTGCACTCTCTGGACTCACTGCACTGCATCCCTGTGGTGCCAGTGCACTCTCTGGACTCACTGCAGTGCATCCGCAGTGGTGCCAGTGCACTCTGTGGACTCACTGCAGTGCATCCGAAGTGGTGCCAGTGCACTCTCTGGAGTCACTGCGCTGCATCCCCAGTGGTGCCAGTGCACTCTCTGGACTCACTGCAGTGCATCCCCAGTGGTGCCAGTGCACTCTCTGGACTCACTGCAGTGCATCCTCAGTGGTGCCAGTGCACTCTCTGGATTCACTGCACTGCATCCCCAGTGGTGCCAGTGCACTCTCTGGACTCACTGCAGTGCATCCGAAGTGGTGCCAGTGCACTCTCTGGACTCACTGCAGTGCATCCCCAGTGGTGCCAGTGCACTCTCTGGACTCACTGCAGTGCATCCGAAGTGGTGCCAGTGCACTCTCTGGACTCACTGCACTGCATCCCAAGTGGTGCCAGTGCACTCTCTGGACTCACTGCACTGCATCCCCAGTGGTGCCAGTGCACTCTCTGGACTCACTGCAGTGCATCCGAAGTGGTGCCAGTGCACTCTCTGGAGTCACTGCGCTGCATCCCCAGTGGTGCCAGTGCACTCTCTGGACTCACTGCAGTGCATCCCCAGTGGTGCCAGTGCACTCTCTGGACTCACTGCAGTGCATCCCCAGTGGTGCCAGTGTACTCTCTGGACTCACTGCACTGCATCCCAAGTGGTGCCAGTGCACTCTCTGGACTCACTGCACTTCATCCCCAGTGGTGCCAGTGCACTCTCTGGACTCACTGCAGTGCATCCGAAGTGGTGCCAGTGCACTCTCTGGAGTCACTGCGCTGCATCCCCAGTGGTGCCAGTGCACTCTCTGGACTCACTGCAGTGCATCCCCAGTGGTGCCAGTGCACTCTCTGGACTCACTGCAGTGCATCCTCAGTGGTGCCAGTGCACTCTCTGGATTCACTGCACTGCATCCGCAGTGGTGCCAGTGCACTCTCTGGACTCACTGCAGTGCATCCCCAGTGGTGCCAGTGCAGTCTCTGGACTCACTGCAGTGCATCCCCAATGGTGCCAGTGCCCTCTCTGGACTCACTGCACTGCATCCCCAGTGGTGCCAGTGCACTCTCTGGACTCACTGCACTGCATCCCCTGAGGTGCCATTGCACTCTCTGGACTCACTGCACTGCATCCCCTGTGGTGCCAGTGCACTCTCTGGATTCACTGCACTGCATCCCCAGTGGTGCCAGTGCACTCTCTGGATTCAATGCACTGCATCCCCAGTGGTGCCAGTGCACTCTCTGGACTCACTGCACTGCATCCCCAGTGGTGCCAGTGCACTCTCTGTACTCACTTCACTGCATCCCCTGAGGTGCCAGTGCACTCTCTGGATTCATTGCGCTGAATCCCCAGTGGTGCCAGTGCACTCTCTGGACTCACTGCACTGCATCCCCAGTGGTGCCAGTGCACTCTCCGGATTCAATGCACTGCATCCCCAGTGTTGCCAGTGCACTCTCTGGACTCACTGCACTGCATCCCCAGTGGTGCCAGTGCACTCTCTGGACTCACTGCACTGC
The DNA here is from genome assembly GCF_964211835.1 of Anser anser. Taxonomy (NCBI): domain Eukaryota; kingdom Metazoa; phylum Chordata; class Aves; order Anseriformes; family Anatidae; genus Anser; species Anser anser. The sequence continues at coordinate 442,974 of NC_139731.1, forward strand.
ATCCCCAGTGGTGCCAGTGCACTCTATGGGCTCACTGCACTGCATCCCCTCTGGTGGCAGTGCACTCTCTGGACTCACTGCACTGCATCCCCAGTGGTGCCAGTGCACTCTATGGACTCACTGCACTGCATCACCAGTGGTGCCAGTGCACTCTCTGGACTCACTGCACTGCATCCCCAGTGGTGCCAGTGCACTCTCTGGACTCAATGCAATGCATCCCCAGTGGTGCCAGTGCACTCTCTGGACTCACTGCACTGCATCCCCAGTGGTGCCAGTGCACTCTCTGGACTCACTGCACTGCATTCCCGAGGTGCCAGTGCACTCTCTTGAGTCACTGCAGTGCATCCCCAGTGGTGCCAGTGCACTCTCTGGACTCACTGCCCTGCATCCCCAGTGGTGCCAGTGCACTCTCTGGACTCACTGCCCTGCATCCCCAAGGTGCCTGTGCACTCTCTGGACTCACTGCACTGCATCCTCAGTGGTGCCAGTGCAGTCTCTGGAGTCACTGCAGTGCATCCCCAGTGGTGCCAGTGCACTCTCTGGACTAACTGCAGTGCATCCCCAGTGGTGCCAGTGCAGTCTCTGGATTCACTGCACTGCATCCCCAGTGGTGCCAGTGCACTCTCTGGACTCACTGCACTGCATCCCCAGTGTTGCCTGTGCACTCTCTGGACTCACTGCAGTGCATCCCCAGTGGTGCCAGTGCACTCTCTGGATTCACTGCACTGCATCCCCAGTGGTGCCAGTGCACTCTCTGGACTCACTGCAGTGCATCCCCAGTGGTGCCAGTGCATTCTCTGGACTCACTGCAGTGCATCCCCAGTGGTGCCAGTGCACTCTCTGGACTCACTGCAGTGCATCCCCAGTGGTGCCAGTGCACTCTCTGGATTCACTGCACTGCATCCCCACTGGTGCCAGTGCACTCTCTGGACTCACTGCAGTGCATCCCCAGTGGTGCCAGTGCACTCTCTGGACTCAATGCAATGCATCCCCAGTGGTGCCAGTGCACTCTCTGGACTCACTGCACTGCATCCCCAGTGGTGCCAGTGCACTGTCTGGACTCACTGCACTGCATTCCCGAGGTGCCAGTGCACTATCTTGAGTCACTGCAGTGCATCCCCAGTGGTGCCAGTGCACTCTCTGGACTCACTGCCCTGCATCCCCAGTGGTGCCAGTGCACTCTCTGGACTCACTGCCCTGCATCCCCAAGGTGCCTGTGCACTCTCTGGACTCACTGCACTGCATCCTCAGTGGTGCCAGTGCAGTCTCTGGAGTCACTGCAGTGCATCCCCAGTGGTGCCAGTGCACTCTCTGGACTCACTGCACTGCATCCCCAGTGGTGCCAGTGCAGTCTCTGGATTCACTGCACTGCATCCCCAGTGGTGCCAGTGCACTCTCTGGACTCACTGCACTGCATCCCCAGTGTTGCCTGTGCACTCTCTGGACTCACTGCAGTGCATCCCCAGTGGTGCCAGTGCACTCTCTGGATTCACTGCACTGCATCCCCAGTGGTGCCAGTGCACTCTCTGGACTCACTGCAGTGCATCCCCAGTGGTGCCAGTGCATTCTCTGGACTCACTGCAGTGCATCCCCAGTGGAGCCAGTGCACTCTCTGGACTCACTGCAGTGCATCCCCAGTGGTGCCAGTGCACTCTCTGGATTCACTGCACTGCATCCCCACTGGTGCCAGTGCACTCTCTGGACTCACTGCAGTGCATCCCCAGTGGTGCCAGTGCACTCTCTGGACTCATGCAGTGCATCCCCAGTGGTTCCAGTGCAGTCTCTGGACTCACTGCACTGCATCCCCAGTGGTGCCAGTGCACTCTCTGGACTCACTGCAGTGCATCCTCAGTGGTGCCAGTGCACTCTCTGGATTCACTGCACTGCATCCGCAGTGTTGCCAGTGCACTCTCTGGAGTAAATGCAGTGCATCCCCAGTGGTGCCAGTGCACTCTCTGGACTCACTGCAGTGCATCCCCAGTGGTGCCAGTGCACTCTCTGGATTCACTGCACTGCATCCCCAGTGGTGCCAGTGCACTCTCTGGACTCACTGCAGTGCATCCCCAGTGGTGCCAGTGCACTCTCTGGACTCACTGCAGTGCATCCCCAGTGGTGCCAGTGCACTCTCTGGACTCACTGCACTGCATCCCCAGTGGTGCCAGTGCACTCTCTGGACTCAATGCAATGCATCCCCAGTGGTGCCAGTGCACTCTCTGGACTCACTGCACTGCATCCCCAGAGGTGCCAGTGCACTCTCTGGATTCATTGCACTGAATCCCCAGTGGTGCCAGTGCACTCTCTGGACTCACTGCACTGCATCCCCAGTGGTGCCAGTGCACTCTCTGGACTCACTGCACTGCATTCCCAAGGTGCCAGTGCACTCCCTGGACTCAATGCAGTGCATCCCCAGTGGTGCCAGTGGACTCTCTGGACTCACTGCACTGCATCCCCAGTGGTGCCAGTGCACTCTCTGGACTCACTGCACTGCATCCCCAAGGTGCCTGTGCACTCTCTGGACTCACTGCAGTGCATCCTCAGTGGTGCCAGTGCAGTCTCTGGAGTCACTGCAGTGCATCCCCAGTGGTGCCAGTGCACTCTCTGGACTCACTGCACTGCATCCCCAGTGGTGCCAGTGCAGTCTCTGGATTCACTGCACTGCATCCCCAGTGGTGCCAGTGCACTCTCTGGACTCACTGCACTGCATCCCCAGTGGTGCCAGTGCACTCTCTGGACTCACTGCAGTGCATCGCCAGTGTTGCCTGTGCACTCTCTGGACTCACTGCAGTGCATCCCCAGTGGTGCCAGTGCACTCTCTGGACTCACTGCATTGCATCCCCAGTGGTGCCAGTGCACTCTCTGGATTCACTGCACTGCATCCCCAGAGGTGCCAGTGCACTCTCTGGACTCACTGCAGTGCATCCCCAGTGTTGCCAGTGCATTCTCTGGACTGACTGCAGTGCATCCCCAGTGGTGCCAGTGCACTCTCTGGACTCACTGCAGTGCATCCCCAGTGATGCCAGTGCACTCTCTGGATTCACTGCACTGCATCCCCACTGGTGCCAGTGCACTCTCTGGACTCACTGCAGTGCATCCCCAGTGGTGCCAGTGCACTCTATGGACTCACTGCGCTGCATCCCCAGTGGTGCCAGTGTACTCTCTGGACTCAATGCAGTGCATCCCCAGTGGTGCCACTGCACTCTCTGGACTCACTGCACTGCATCCCCAGTGGTGCCAGTGCACTCTCTGGAGTCACTGCAGTGCATCCCCAGTGGTGCCAGTGCCCTCTCTGGACTCACTGCACTGCATCCCCAGTGGTGACAGTGCACTCTCTGGACTCACTGCACTGCATCGCCAGAGTTGCCAGTGCACTCTATGGACTCACTGCACTGCATCCCCAGTGGTGCCAGTGCACTCTCTGGACTCACTGCACTGCATCCCCAGTGGTGCCAGTGCAATCTATGGGCTCACTGCACTGCATCCCCTGTTGTGCCAGTGCACTCTCTGGACTCAATGCAATGCATCCCTAGTGTTGCCAGTGCACTCTCTGGACTCACTGCACTGCATCCCCTGTGGTGCCAGTGCACTCTATGGACTCACTGCACTGCATTCCCAGTGGTGCCAGTGCACTCTCTGGACTCACTGCACTGCATCCCCAGTGGTGCCAGTGCACTCTCTGGACTCACTGCATTGCATCACCAGTGGTGCCAGTGCACTCTCTGGACTCAATGCAATGCATCCCTAGTGTTGCCAGTGCACTCTCTGGACTCACTGCACTGCATCCCCTGTGGTGCCAGTGCACTCTCTGGACTCACTGCACTGCATTCCCAGTGGTGCCAGTGCACTCTCTGGACTCACTGCACTGCATCCCCAGTGGTGCCAGTGCACTCTCTGGACTCACTGCACTGCATCCCCAGTGGTGCCAGTGCACTCTCTGGACTCACTGCACTGCATTCCCTGTGGTGCCAGTGTACTCTCTGGACTCACTGCACTGCATCCGCAGTGGTGCCAGTGCACTCTCTGGACTCACTGCAGTGCATCGCCAGTGTTGCCAGTGCCCTCTCTGGACTCACTGCACTGCATCCCCAGTGGTGCCAGTGCAATCTATGGGCTCACTGCACTGCATCCCCTGTTGTGCCAGTGCACTCTCTGGACTCACTGCAGTGCATCGCCAGTGGTGCCAGTGCAATCTATGGGCTCACTGCACTGCATCCCCTGTTGTGCCAGTGCACTCTCTGGACTCACTGCAGTGCATCGCCAGTGATACCAGTGCACTCTCTGGACTCACTGCACTGCATCCCCAGTGGTGCCAGTGCACTCTCTGGTCTCACTGCAGTGCATCCCCAGTCGTTCCAGTGCACTCTATGGAGTCACTGCACTGCATCCCCAGTGGTGCCACTGCACTCTCTGGACTCACTGCACTGCATCCCCAGTGGTGCCAGTGCACTCTCTGGATTCACTGCACTGCATCCCCAGTGGTGCCAGTGCACTCTCTGGACTCACTGCACTGCATTCCCAAGGTGCCAGTGCACTCTCTGGATTCACTGCAGTGCATCCCCAGTGGTGCCAGTGCACTCTCTGGACTCACTGCACTGCATACCCAGTGGTGCCAGTGCACTCTCTGGATTCACTGCACTGCATCCCCAGTGGTGCCAGTGCACTCTCTGGACTCACTGCAGTGCATCCCCAGTGGTGCCAGTGCACTCTCTGGATTCACTGCACTGCATCCCCAGTGGTGCCAGTGCATTCTCTGGATTCATTGCACTGCATCCCCAGTGGTGCCAGTGCACTCTCTGGACTCACTGTAGTGCATCGCCAGTGGTGCCAGTGCACTCTCTGGACTCAATGCAATGCATCCCTAGTGTTGCCAGTGCACTCTCTGGACTCACTGCACTGCATCCCCTGTGGTGCCAGTGCACTCTATGGACTCACTGCACTGCATTCCCAGTGGTGCCAGTGCACTCTCTGGACTCACTGCACTGCATTCCCAGTGGTGCCAGTGCACTCTCTGGACTCACTGCACTGCATCCCCAGTGGTGCCAGTGCACTCTCTGGACTCACTGCACTGCATCCCCAGTGGTGCCAGTGCACTCTCTGGACTCACTGCAGTGCATCCCCAGTCGTGCCAGTGCACTCTCTGGACTCACTGCACTGCATTCCCTGTGGTGCCAGTGTAATCTCTGGACTCACTGCAGTGCATCCCCAGTGGTGCCAGTGCACTCTCTGGACTCACTGCAGTGCATCCCCAGTGGTGCCAGTGCACTCTCTGGACTCACTGCAGTGCATCGCCAGTGTTGCCAGTGCACTCTATGGACTCACTGCACTGCATCCCCAGTGGTGCCAGTGCACTCTCTGGACTCACTGCACTGCATCCCCAGTGGTGCCAGTGCAATCTATGGGCTCACTGCACTGCATCCCCTGTTGTGCCAGTGCACTCTCTGGACTCACTGCAGTGCATCGCCAGTGGTGCCAGTGCAATCTATGGGCTCACTGCACTGCATCCCCAGTGGTGCCAGTGCACTCTCTGGACTCACTGCAGTGCATCGCCAGTGGTACCAGTGCACTCTCTGGACTCACTGCAGTGCATCCCCAGTGGTGCCAGTGCACTCTCTGGACTCACTGCAGTGCATCCCCAGTGGTGCCAGTGCAGTCTCTGGACTCACTGCACTGCATCCCCAGTCGTGCCAGTGCAATCTCTGGACTCACTGCAGTGCATCCCCAGTGGTGCAACTGCCCTCTCTGGACTCACTGCACTGCATCCCCAGTGGTGCCAGTGCACTCTCTGGAGTCACTGCAGTGCATCCCCAGTGGTGCCAGTGCACTCTCTGGACTCACTGCACTGCATACCCAGTGGTGCCAGTGCACTCTCTGGACTCACTGCACTGCATCCCCAGTGGTGCCAGTGCACTCTCTGGACTCACTGCATTGCATCCCCAGTGTAGCCAGTGCATTCTCTGGACTAACTGCATTGAATCTTCAGTGGTGCCAGTGCACTCTCTGGACTCACTGCAGTGCATCCGCAGTGGTGCCAGTGCACTCTGTGGACTCACTGCACTGCATCCCAGGTTGTGCCAGTGAACTCTCTGGACTCACTGCAGTGCATCCCCAGTGGTGCCAGTGCACTCTCTGGACTCACTGCAGTGCATCCCCAGTGGTGCCAGTGTACTCTCTGGAGTCACTGCACTGCATCCCCAGTGGTGCCAGTGCACTCTCTGGACTCACTGCACTGCATCCCCAGTGGTGCCAGTGCACTCTCTGGATTCAATGCACTGCATCCCCAGTGGTGCCAGTCCAATCTCTGGACTCACTGCAGTGCATCCCCAGTGGTGCCAGTGCACTCTCTGGACTCACTGCAGTGCATCCCCAGTGGTGCCAGTGCACTCTCTGGACTCACTGCACTGCATCCCCAGTGGTGCCAGTGCACTCTCTGGATTCAATGCACTGCATCCCCAGTGGTGCCAGTGCACTCTCTGGACTCACTGCACTGCATCCCCAGTGTAGCCAGTGCATTCTCTGGACTAACTGCATTGAATCCCCAGTGGTGCCAGTGCACTGTCTGGACTCACTGCACTGCATCCCCAGTGGTGCCAGTGCACTCTGTGAACTCACTGCACTGCATCCCCAGTGGTGCCAGTGCACTCTCTGGATTCACTGCACTGCATCCCCAGTGGTGCCAGTGCACTCTCTGGACTCACTGCACTGCATCCCCAGTGGTGCCAGTGCACTCTCTGGATTCACTGCACTGCATCCCCAGTGGTGCCAGTGCACTCACTGGGCTCACTGCACTGCATGCCCAGTGGTGCCAGTGCACTCTCTGGATTCATTGCACTGCATCCCCAGTGGTGCCAGTGCACTCTCTGGACTCACTGCAGTGCATCGCCAGTGGTGCCAGTGCACTCTCTAGAGTCAATGCAATGCATCCCTAGTGTTGCCAGTGCACTCTCTGGACTCACTGCACTGCATCCCCTGTGGTGCCAGTGCACTCTATGGACTCACTGCACTGCATTCCCAGTGGTGCCAGTGCACTCTGGGCACTCACTGCAGTGCATCCCCAGTGGTGACAGTGCACTCTCTGGACTCACTGCAGTGCATCACCAGTGGTGCCAGTGCACTCTCTGGACTCACTGCATTGCATCCCCAGTGGTGCCAGTGCACTCACTGGACTCACTGCACTGCATCACCTGTGGTGCCAGTGCACTCTCTGGACTCACTGCAGTGCATCCGCAGTGGTGCCAGTGCACTCTCTGGACTCACTGCACTGCATTCCCTGTGGTGCCAGTGCACTCTCTGGACTCACTGCAGTGCATCCGCAGTGGTGCCAGTGCACTCTCTGGACTCACTGCGCTGCATCCCAAGTGGTGCGAGTGAACCCTCTGGACTCACTGCACTGCATCCCCAGTGGTGCCAGTGCACTCTCTGGACTCACTGCAGTGCATCCCCAGTGGTGCCAGTGCACTCTCTGGATTCACTGCACTGCATCCCCAGTCGTGCCAGTGCAATCTCTGGACTCACTGCAGTGCATCCCCAGTGCTGCCACTGCCCTCTCTGGACTCACTGCACTGCATCCCCAGTGGTGCCAGTGCACTCTCTGGAGTCACTGCAGTGCATCCCCAGTGGTGCCAGTGCACTCTCTGGAGTCACTGCAGTGCATCCCCAGTGGTGACAGTGCACTCTCTGGACTCACTGCACTGCATCCCCAGTGGTGCCAGTGCACTCTCTGGACTCACTGCACTGCATCCCCAGTGTTGCCAGTGCATTCTCTGGACTAACTGCATTGAATCCCCAGTGGTGCCAGTGCACTCTCTGGACTCACTGCACTGCATCCCCAGTGGTGCCAGTGCACTCTCTGGACTCACTGCAGTGCATCCCCAGTGGTGCCAGTGCACTCTCTGGATTCACTGCACTGCATCCCCAGTGGTGCCAGTGCACTCTCTGGACTCAATGCACTGCATCCCCAGTGGTGCCAGTGCACTCTCTGGATTCACTGCACTGCATCCCCAGTGGTGCCAGTGCACTCACTGGACTCACTGCACTGCATGCCCAGTGGTGCCAGTGCACTCTCTGGATTCATTGCACTGCATCCCCAGTGGTGCCAGTGCACTCTCTGGACTCACTGCAGTGCATCGCCAGTGGTGGCAGTGCACTCTCTGGACTCAATGCAATGCATCCCTAGTGTTGCCAGTGCACTCTCTGGACTCACTGCACTGCATCCCCTGTGGTGCCAGTGCACTCTATGGACTCACTGCATTGCATTCCCAGTGGTGCCAGTGCACTCTGGGCACTCACTGCACTGCATCCCCAGTGGTGCCAGTGCACTCTCTGGACTCACTGCAGTGCATCGCCAGTGGTGCCAGTGCACTCTCTGGACTCACTGCATTGCATCCCCAGTGGTGCCAGTGCACACTCTGGACTCACTGCTCTGCATCCCCTGAGGTGCCAGTGCACTCTCTGGACTCACTGCATCCCCAGTGGTGCCAGTGCACTCTCTGGACTCACTGCATCCCCAGTGGTGCCAGTGCACTCTCTGGACTCACTGCACTGCATCCCAAGTGGTGCGAGTGAACCCTCTGGACTCACTGCACTGCATCCCCAGTGGTGCCAGTGCACTCTCTGGACTCACTGCAGTGCATCCCCAGTGGTGCCAGTGCACTCTCTGGATTCACTGCACTGCATCCGCAGTCGTGCCAGTGCACTCTCTGGACTCACTGCAGTGCATCCCCAGTGGTGCCAGTGCAGTCTCTGGACTCACTGCAGTGCATCCCCAATGGTGCCAGTACAGTCTCTGGACTCACTGCACTGCATCCCCAGTCGTGCCAGTGCAATCTCTGGACTCACTGCAGTGCATCCCCAGTGCTGCCACTGCCCTCTCTGGACTCACTGCACTGCATCCCCAGTGGTGCCAGTGCACTCTCTGGAGTCACTGCAGTGCATCCCCAGTGGTGACAGTGCACTCTCTGGACTCACTGCACTGCATCCCCAGTGGTGCCAGTGCACTCTCTGGACTCACTGCACTGCATCCCCAGTGTTGCCAGTGCATTCTCTGGACTAACTGCATTGAATCCCCAGTGGTGCCAGTGCACTCTCTGGACTCACTGCACTGCATCCCCAGTGGTGCCAGTGCACTCTCTGGACTCACTGCAGTGCATCCCCAGTGGTGCCAGTGCACTCTCTGGATTCACTGCACTGCATCCCCAGTGGTGCCAGTGCACTCTCTGGACTCAATGCACTGCATCCCCAGTGGTGCCAGTGCACTCTCTGGATTCACTGCACTGCATCCCCAGTGGTGCCAGTGCACTCACTGGACTCACTGCACTGCATCCCCAGTGGTGCCAGTGCACTCACTGGACTCACTGCACTGCATGCCCACTGGTGCCAGTGCACTCTCTGGACTCAATGCAATGCATCCCTAGTGTTGCCAGTGCACTCTCTGGACTCACTGCACTGCATCCCCTGTGGTGCCAGTGCACTCTATGGACTCACTGCATTGCATTCCCAGTGGTGCCAGTGCACTCTGGGCACTCACTGCACTGCATCCCCAGTGGTGCCAGTGCACTCTCTGGACTCACTGCAGTGCATCGCCAGTGGTGCCAGTGCACTCTCTGGACTCACTGCATTGCATCCCCAGTGGTGCCAGTGCACACTCTGGACTCACTGCTCTGCATCCCCTGAGGTGCCAGTGCACTCTCTGGACTCACTGCATCCCCAGTGGTGCCAGTGCACTCTCTGGACTCACTGCATCCCCAGTGGTGCCAGTGCACTCTCTGGACTCACTGCAGTGCATCCGCAGTGGTGCCAGTGCACTCTCTGGACTCACTGCACTGCATTCCCTGTGGTGCCAGTGCACTCTCTGGACTCACTGCAGTGCATCCCCAGTGGTGCCAGTGCACTCTCTGGACTCACTGCACTGCATCCCAAGTGGTGCGAGTGAACCCTCTGGACTCACTGCGCTGCATCCCCAGTGGTGCCAGTGCACTCTCTGGACTCACTGCACTGCATTCCCAAGGTGCCAGTGCACTCTCTGGATTCACTGCACTGCATCCGCAGTCGTGCCAGTGCACTCTCTGGACTCACTGCACTGCATCCCCAGTGGTGCCAGTGCACTCTCTGGACTCACTGCAGTGCATCCCCAGTGGTGCCAGTGCCCTCTCTGGACTCACTGCACTGCATCCCCAGTAGTGCCAGTGCACTCTCTGGAGTCACTGCAGTGCATCCCCAGTGGTGCCAGTGCACTCTCTGGACTCACTGCACTGCATCCCCAGTGGTGACAGTGCACTCTCTGGACTCACTGCACTGCATCCCCAGTGGTGCCAGTGCACTCTCTGGATTCAATGCACTGCATCCCCAGTGGTGCCAGTGCACTCTCTGGACTCACTGCACTGCATCCCCAGTGGTGCCAGTGCACTCTCTGGACTCACTGCACTGCATCCCCAGTGTTGCCAGTGCATTCTCTGGACTAACTGCATTGAATCCCCAGTGGTGCCAGTGCACTCTCTGGACTCACTGCACTGCATCCCCAGTGGTGCCAGTGCACTCTCTGGACTCACTGCAGTGCATCCCCAGTGGTGCCAGTGCACTCTCTGGACTCAATGCACTGCATCCCCAGTGGTGCCAGTGCACTCTCTGGATTCACTGCACTGCATCCCCAGTGGTGCCAGTGCACTCACTGGACTCACTGCACTGCATGCCCAGTGGTGCCAGTGCACTCTCTGGATTCATTGCACTGCATCCCCAGTGGTGCCAGTGCACTCTCTGGACTCACTGCAGTGCATCGCCAGTGGTGCCAGTGCACTCTCTGGACTCAATGCAATGCATCCCTAGTGTTGCCAGTGCACTCTCTGGACTCACTGCACTGCATCCCCTGTGGTGCCAGTGCACTCTCTGGACTCACTGCAGTGCATCCCCAGTGGTGCCAGTGCACTCTGGGCACTCACTGCACTGCATCCCCAGTGGTGCCAGTGCACTCTCTGGACTCACTGCAGTGCATCCCCAGTGGTGCCAGTGCACTCTCTGGACTCACTGCACTGCATCCCCAGTGGTGCCAGTGCACACTCTGGACTCACTGCTCTGCATCCCCAGTGGTGCCAGTGCACTCTCTGGACTCACTGCATCCCCAGTGGTACCAGTGCACTCTCTGGACTCACTGCACTGCATCCCCTGTGGTGCCAGTGCACTCTATGGACTCACTGCACTGCATTCCCAGTGGTGACAGTGCACTCTCTGGACTCACTGCAGTGCATCCCCAGTGGTGCCAGTGCACTCTCTGGACTCACTGCAGTGCATCCCGAGTGGTGCCAGTGCACTCTCTGGAATCACTGCACTGCATCACCTGTGGTGCCAGTGCACTCTCTGGACTCACTGCAGTGCATCTGCAGTGGTGCCAGTGCACTCTCTGGACTCACTGCACTGCATTCCCTGTGGTGCCAGTGCACTCTCTGGACTCACTGCAGTACATCCCCAGTGGTGCCAGTGCACTCTCTGGACTCACTGCACTGCATTCCCAAGGTGCCAGTGCACTCTCTGGATTCACTGCACTGCATCCGCGGTCGTGCCAGTGCACTCTCTGGAGTCACTGCAGTGCATCCCCAGTGGTGCTAGTGCAGTCTCTGGACTCACTGCAGTGCATCCCCAATGGTGCCAGTGCAGTCTCTGGACTCACTGCACTGCATCCCCAGTCGTGCCATTGCACTCTCTGGACTCACTGCACTGCATCCCCACTGGTGCCACTGCCCTCTCTGGACTCACTGCACTGCATCCCCAGTAGTGCCAGTGCACTCTCTGGAGTCACTGCAGTGCATCCCCAGTGGTGCCAGTGCACTCTCTGGACTCACTGCACTGCATCCCCAGTGGTGACAGTGCACTCTCTGGACTCACTGCACTGCATCCCCAGTGGTGCCAGTGCACTCTCTGGATTCAATGCACTGCATCCCCAGTGGTGCCAGTGCACTCTCTGGACTCACTGCAGTGCATCCCCAGTGGTGCCAGTGCACTCTCTGGACTCACTGCACTGCATCCCCAGTGTTGCCAGTGCATTCTCTGGACTAACTGCATTGAATCCCCAGTGGTGCCAGTGCACTCTCTGGACTCACTGCACTGCATCCCCAGTGGTGCCAGTGCACTCTCTGGACTCACTGCAGTGCATCCCCAGTGGTGCCAGTGCACTCTCTGGATTCACTGCACTGCATCCCCAGTGGTGCCAGTGCACTCTCTGGACTCAATGCACTGCATCCCCAGTGGTGCCAGTGCACTCTCTGGATTCACTGCACTGCATCCCCAGTGGTGCCAGTGCACTCTGGGCACTCACTGCACTGCATGCCCAGTGGTGCCAGTGCACTCTCTGGATTCATTGCACTGCATCCCCAGTGGTGCCAGAGCACTCTCTGGACTCACTGCAGTGCATCGCCAGTGGTGCCAGTGCACTCTCTGGACTCAATGCAATGCATCCCTAGTGTTGCCAGTGCACTCTCTGGACTCACTGCACTGCATCCCCTGTGGTGCCAGTGCACTCTATGGACTCACTGCACTGCATTCCCAGTGGTGCCAGTGCACTCTGGGCACTCACTGCACTGCATCCCCAGTGGTGCCAGTGCACTCTCTGGACTCACTGCAGTGCATCCCCAGTGGTGCCAGTGCACTCTCTGGACTCACTGCACTGCATCCCCAGTAGTGCCAGTGCACTCTCTGGAGTCACTGCAGTGCATCCCCAGTGGTGCCAGTGCACTCTCTGGACTCACTGCACTGCATCCCCAGTGGTGACAGTGCACTCTCTGGACTCACTGCACTGCATCCCCAGTGGTGCCAGTGCACTCTCTGGATTCAATGCACTGCATCCCCAGTGGTGCCAGTGCACTCTCTGGACTCACTGCAGTGCATCCCCAGTGGTGCCAGTGCACTCTCTGGACTCACTGCACTGCATCCCCAGTGTTGCCAGTGCATTCTCTGGACTAACTGCATTGAATCCCCAGTGGTGCCAGTGCACTCTCTGGACTCACTGCACTGCATCCCCAGTGGTGCCAGTGCACTCTCTGGACTCACTGCAGTGCATCCCCAGTGGTGCCAGTGCACTCTCTGGATTCACTGCACTGCATCCCCAGTGGTGCCAGTGCACTCTCTGGACTCAATGCACTGCATCCCCAGTGGTGCCAGTGCACTCTCTGGATTCACTGCACTGCATCCCCAGTGGTGCCAGTGCACTCTGGGCACTCACTGCACTGCATGCCCAGTGGTGCCAGTGCACTCTCTGGATTCATTGCACTGCATCCCCAGTGGTGCCAGAGCACTCTCTGGACTCACTGCAGTGCATCGCCAGTGGTGCCAGTGCACTCTCTGGACTCAATGCAATGCATCCCTAGTGTTGCCAGTGCACTCTCTGGACTCACTGCACTGCATCCCCTGTGGTGCCAGTGCACTCTATGGACTCACTGCACTGCATTCCCAGTGGTGCCAGTGCACTCTGGGCACTCACTGCACTGCATCCCCAGTGGTGCCAGTGCACTCTCTGGACTCACTGCAGTGCATCCCCAGTGGTGCCAGTGCACTCTCTGGACTCACTGCATTGCATCCCCAGTGGTGCCAGTGCACTCTCTGGACTCACTGCACTGCATCCCCATTGGTGCCAGTGCACTCTCTGGACTCACTGCATCCCCAGTGGTGCCAGTGCACTCTCTGGACTCAATGCACTGCATCCCCAGTGGTGCCAGTGCACTCTCTGGATTCACTGCACTGCATCCCCAGTGGTGCCAGTGCACTCACTGGACTCACTGCACTGCATGCCCAGTGGTGTCACTGCCCTCTCTGGACTCACTGTACTGCATCCCCAGTGGTGCCAGTGCACTCTCTGGAGTCACTGCAGTGCAACCCCAGTGGTGCCAGTGCACTCTCTGGACTCACTGCACTGCATCCCCAGTGTGCCAGTGCACTCTCTGGATTCACTGCAGTGCATCCCCAGTGGTTCCAGTGCACCCTCTGGACTCACTGCAGTGCATCGCCACTGGTGCCAGTGCACTCTCTGGACTCACTGCACTGCATCCCCAGTGGTGCCAGTGCACTCTCTGGACTCACTGCACTGCATCCCCAGTGGTGCCAGTGCACTCTATGGGCTCACTGCACTGCATCCCATGAGGTGCCATTGTACTCTATGGACGCACTGCAGTGCATCCCCAGTGGTGCCAGTGCACTCTCTGGATTCACTGCACTGCATCCCCAGTGGTGCCAGTGCACTCTCTGGACTCACTGCACTGCATCCCCAGTGGTGCCAGTGCACTCTCTGGATTCAATGCACTGCATCACCAGTGGTGCCAGTGCACTCTCTGGATTCACTGCACTGCATCCCCACTGGTGCCAGTGCACTCTCTGGACTCACTGCACTGCATCCCCAGTGGTGCCAGTGCACTCTCTGGACTCACAGCACTGCATCCCCAGTGGTGCCAGTGCACTCTCTGGACTCACTGCAGTGCATCCCCAGTGGTGCCAGTGCACACTCTGTACTCACTGCACTGCATCCCCAGTGGTGCCAGTGCACTCTGGATTCATTGCACTGCACCCCCATTGGTGCCAGTGCACTCTCTGGACTCACTGCACTGCATCCCCAAGGTGCCAGTGCACTCTCTGGACTCACTGCAGTGCATCCGCAGTGGTGACAGTGCACTCTCTGGACTCACTGCACTGCATCCCCTGTGGTGCCAGTGCACTCTCTGGACTCACTGCAGTGCATCCGCAGTGGTGCCAGTGCACTCTGTGGACTCACTGCACTGCATCCCAAGTGGTGCCAGTGAACCCTCTGGACTCACTGCACTGCATCCCCAGTGGTGCCAGTGCACTCTCTGGACTCACTGCAGTGCATCCTCAGTGGTGCCAGTGCACTCTATGGACTCACTGCACTGCATCCCCAGTGGTGCCAGTGCACTCTGGGCACTCACTGCACTGCATCCCCAGTGGTGCCAGTGCACTCTCTGGATTCACTGCACTGCATCCGCAGTCGTGCCAGTGCACTCTCTGGACTCACTGCAGTGCATCCCCAGTGGTGCCAGTGCAGTCTCTGGACTCACTGCAGTGCATCCCCAATGGTGCCAGTGCAGTCTCTGGACTCACTGCACTGCATCCCCAGTCGTGCCAGTGCAATCTCTGGACTCACTGCAGTGCATCCCCAGTGGTGCCAGTGCACTCTGGGCACTCACTGCACTGCATCCCCAGTGGTGCCAGTGCACTCTCTGGATTCACTGCACTGCATCCCCAGTGGTGCCAGTGCACTCTGTGGACTCACTGCACTGCATGCCCAGTGGTGCCAGTGCACTCTCTGGATTCATTGCACTTCATCCCCAGTGGTGCCAGTGCACTCTCTGGACTCACTGCAGTACATCCCCACTGGTGCCAGTGCACTCTCTGGACTCAATGCAATGCATCCCTAGTGTTGCCAGTGCACTCTCTGGACTCACTGCACTGCATCCCCTGTGGTGCCAGTGCACTCTATGGACTCACTGCACTGCATTCCCAGTGGTGCCAGTGCACTCTGGGCACTCACTGCACTGCATCCCCAGTGGTGCCAGTGCACTCTCTGGACTCACTGCAGTGCATCCCCAGTGGTGCCAGTGCACTCTCTGGACTCACTGCATTGCATCCCCAGTGGTGCCAGTGCACTCTCTGGACTCACTGCATCCCCAGTGGTGCCAGTGCACTCTCTGGACTCACTGCACTGCATCCCCTGTGGTGCCAGTGCACTCTCTGGACTCACTGCAGTGCATCCCCAGTGGTGCCAGTGCACTCTCTGGACTCACTGCAGTGCATCCCCAGTGGTGCCAGTACACTCTCTGGACTCACTGCACTGCATCCCCAGCGGTGCCAGTGCACTCTCTGGATTCAATGCACTGCATCCCCAGTGGTGCCAGTGCACTCTCTGTACTCACTGCACTGCATCCCCAGTGGTGCCAGTGCACTCTCTGGATTCATTGCACTGCATCCCCAGTCGTGCCAGTCCAATCTCTGGAATCACTGCAGTGCATCCCCAGTGGTGCCACTGCCCTCTCTGGACTCACTGCACTGCATCCCCGGTGGTGCCAGTGCACTCTCTGGAGTCACTGCAGTGCAACCCCAGTGGTGCCAATGCACTCTCTGGACTCACTGCACTGCATCCCCAGTGTGCCAATGCACTCTCTGGATTCACTGCAGTGCATCCCCAGTGGTTCCAGTGCACCCTCTGGACTCACTGCAGTGCATCGCCACTGGTGCCAGTGCACTCTCTGGACTCACTGCACTGCATCCCCAGTGGTGCCTGTGCGCTCTCTGGACTCACTGCACTGCATCCCCAGTGGTGCCAGTGCACTCTATGGACTCACTGCACTGCATCCCCAGTGGTGCCAGTGCACTCTCTGCACTCACTGCACTGCATCCCCAGTGGCGCCAGTGCACTCTATGGGCTCACTGCACTGCATCCCCTGAGGTGCCATTGCGCTCTATGGACTCACTGCAGTGCATCCCCAGTGGTGCCAGTGCACTCTCTGGATTCACTGCACTGCATCCCCAGTCGTTCCAGTGCAATCTCTGGACTCACTGCAGTGCATCCCCAGTGGTGCCACTGCCCTCTCTGGACTCACTGCACTGCATCCCCAGTGGTGCCAGTGCACTCTCTGGACTCACTGCACTGCATCCCCAGTGGTGCCAGTGCACTCTCTGGACTCACTGCACTGCATCCCCAGTGATGACCAGTGCAATCTCTGGACTCACTGCACTGCATCCCTAGTGGTGCCAGTGCACTCTCTGGACGCACTGCACTGCATCCCCAGTGTTGCCAGTGCATTCTCTGGACTAACTGCATTGAATCCCCAGTGGTGCCAGTGCACTCTCTGGACTCACTGCACTGCATCCCCAGTGGTGCCAGTGCACTCTCTGGACTCACTGCAGTGCATCCCCAGTGGTGCCAGTGCACTCTCTGGACTCAATGCACTGCATGCCCAGTGGTGCCAGTGCACTCTCTGGACTCAATGCACTGCATCCCAAGTGGTGCCAGTGCACTCTCTGGACTCAATGCACTGCATGCCCAGTGGTGCCAGTGCACTCTCTGGATTCACTGCACTGCATCCCCAGTGGTGCCAGTGCACTCACTGGACTCACTGCACTGCATGCCCAGTGGTGCCAGTGCACTCTCTGGATTCACTGCACTGCATCCCCAGTGGTGCCAGTGCACTCTCTGGACTCACTGCAGTGCATCGCCAGTGGTGCCATTGCACTCTCTGGACTCAATCCAATGCATCCCTAGTGTTGCCAGTGCACTCTCTGGACTCACTGCACTGCATCCCCTGTGGTGCCAGTGCACTCTATGGACTCACTGCACTGCATTCCCAGTGGTGCCAGTGCACTCTGGGCACTCACTGCACTGCATCCCCAGTGGTGCCAGTGCACTCTCTGGACTCACTGCAGTGCATCCCCAGTGGTGCCAGTGCACTCTCTGGACTCACTGCACTGCATCCCCAGTGGTGCCAGTGCACTCTCTGGACTCACTGCACTGCATCCCCAGTGTTGCCAGTGCACTCTCTGGACTCACTGCAGTGCATCCCCAATGGTGCCACTGCACTCTCTGGATTCACTGCAGTGCATCCCCAGTGGTGCCAGTGCACTCTCTGGAGTCACTGCACTGCATCCCCAGTGGTGCCAGTGCACTCTCTGGACTCACTGCAGTGCATCCCCAGTGGTGCCAGTGCACTCTCTGGATTCACTGCACTGCATCCCCAGTGGTGCCAGTGCACTCTCTGGACTCAATGCACTGCATCCCCAATGGTGCCAGTGCACTCTCTGGATTCACTGCACTGCATCCCCAGTGGTGCCAGTGCACTCACTGGACTCACTGCACTGCATCCCCAGTGGTGCCAGTGCACTCTCTGGATTCATTGCACTGCATCCCCAGTGGTGCCAGTGCACTCTCTGGACTCACTGCAGTGCATCGCCAGTGGTGCCAGTGCACTCTCTGGACTCACTGCAGTGCATCCTCAGTGGTGCCAGTGCACTCTATGGACTCACTGCACTGCATCCCCAGTGGTGCCAGTGCACTCTGGGCACTCACTGCACTGCATCCCCAGTGGTGCCAGTGCACTCTCTGGATTCACTGCACTGCATCCGCAGTCGTGCCAGTGCACTCTCTGGACTCACTGCAGTGCATCCCCAGTGGTGCCAGTGCAGTCTCTGGACTCACTGCAGTGCATCCCCAATGGTGCCAGTGCAGTCTCTGGACTCACTGCACTGCATCCCCAGTCGTGCCAGTGCAATCTCTGGACTCACTGCAGTGCATCCCCAGTGGTGCCAGTGCACTCTGGGCACTCACTGCACTGCATCCCCAGTGGTGCCAGTGCACTCTCTGGATTCACTGCACTGCATCCCCAGTGGTGCCAGTGCACTCTGTGGACTCACTGCACTGCATGCCCAGTGGTGCCAGTGCACTCTCTGGATTCATTGCACTTCATCCCCAGTGGTGCCAGTGCACTCTCTGGACTCACTGCAGTACATCCCCACTGGTGCCAGTGCACTCTCTGGACTCAATGCAATGCATCCCTAGTGTTGCCAGTGCACTCTCTGGACTCACTGCACTGCATCCCCAGTGGTGCCAGTGCACTCTATGGACTCACTGCACTGCATCCCCAGTGGTGCCAGTGCACTCTGGGCACTCACTGCACTGCATCCCCAGTGGTGCCAGTGCACTCTCTGGACTCACTGCAGTGCATCCCCAGTGGTGCCAGTGCACTCTCTGGACTCACTGCATTGCATCCCCAGTGGTGCCAGTGCACTCTCTGGACTCACTGCATCCCCAGTGGTGCCAGTGCACTCTCTGGACTCACTGCACTGCATCCCCTGTGGTGCCAGTGCACTCTCTGGACTCACTGCAGTGCATCCCCAGTGGTGCCAGTGCACTCTCTGGACTCACTGCAGTGCATCCCCAGTGGTGCCAGTACACTCTCTGGACTCACTGCACTGCATCCCCAGCGGTGCCAGTGCACTCTCTGGATTCAATGCACTGCATCCCCAGTGGTGCCAGTGCACTCTCTGTACTCACTGCACTGCATCCCCAGTGGTGCCAGTGCACTCTCTGGATTCATTGCACTGCATCCCCAGTCGTGCCAGTCCAATCTCTGGAATCACTGCAGTGCATCCCCAGTGGTGCCACTGCCCTCTCTGGACTCACTGCACTGCATCCCCGGTGGTGCCAGTGCACTCTCTGGAGTCACTGCAGTGCAACCCCAGTGGTGCCAGTGCACTCTCTGGACTCACTGCACTGCATCCCCAGTGTGCCAATGCACTCTCTGGATTCACTGCAGTGCATCCCCAGTGGTTCCAGTGCACCCTCTGGACTCACTTCAGTGCATCGCCACTGGTGCCAGTGCACTCTCTGGACTCACTGCACTGCATCCCCAGTGGTGCCTGTGCGCTCTCTGGACTCACTGCACTGCATCCCCCGTGGTGCCAGTGCACTCTATGGACTCACTGCACTGCATCCCCAGTGGTGCCAGTGCACTCTCTGCACTCACTGCACTGCATCCCCAGTGGCGCCAGTGCACTCTATGGGCTCACTGCACTGCATCCCCTGAGGTGCCATTGCACTCTATGGACTCACTGCAGTGCATCCCCAGTGGTGCCAGTGCACTCTCTGGATTCACTGCACTGCATCCCCAGTCGTGCCAGTGCAATCTCTGGACTCACTGCAGTGCATCCCCAGTGGTGCCACTGCCCTCTCTGGACTCACTGCACTGCATCCCCAGTGGTGCCAGTGCACTCTCTGGACTCACTGCACTGCATCCCCAGTGGTGCCAGTGCACTCTCTGGACTCACTGCACTGCATCCCCAGTGATGACCAGTGCAATCTCTGGACTCACTGCACTGCATCCCTAGTGGTGCCAGTGCACTCTCTGGACGCACTGCACTGCATCCCCAGTGTTGCCAGTGCATTCTCTGGACTAACTGCATTGAATCCCCAGTGGTGCCAGTGCACTCTCTGGACTCACTGCACTGCATCCCCAGTGGTGCCAGTGCACTCTCTGGACTCACTGCAGTGCATCCCCAGTGGTGCCAGTGCACTCTCTGGATTCACTGCACTGCATCCCAAGTGGTGCCAGTGCACTCTCTGGACTCAATGCACTGCATGCCCAGTGGTGCCAGTGCACTCTCTGGATTCACTGCACTGCATCCCCAGTGGTGCCAGTGCACTCACTGGACTCACTGCACTGCATGCCCAGTGGTGCCAGTGCACTCTCTGGATTCACTGCAGTGCATCCCCAGTGGTGCCAGTGCACTCTCTGGACTCACTGCAGTGCATCGCCAGTGGTGCCATTGCACTCTCTGGACTCAATCCAATGCATCCCTAGTGTTGCCAGTGCACTCTCTGGACTCACTGCACTGCATCCCCTGTGGTGCCAGTGCACTCTATGGACTCACTGCACTGCATTCCCAGTGGTGCCAGTGCACTCTGGGCACTCACTGCACTGCATCCCCAGTGGTGCCAGTGCACTCTCTGGACTCACTGCAGTGCATCCCCAGTGGTGCCAGTGCACTCTCTGGACTCACTGCACTGCATCCCCAGTGGTGCCAGTGCACTCTCTGGACTCACTGCACTGCATCCCCAGTGTTGCCAGTGCACTCTCTGGACTCACTGCAGTGCATCCCCAATGGTGCCACTGCACTCTCTGGATTCACTGCAGTGCATCCCCAGTGGTGCCAGTGCACTCTCTGGAGTCACTGCACTGCATCCCCAGTGGTGCCAGTGCACTCTCTGGACTCACTGCAGTGCATCCCCAGTGGTGCCAGTGCACTCTCTGGATTCACTGCACTGCATCCCCAGTGGTGCCAGTGCACTCTCTGGACTCACTGCACTGCATCCCCAGTGGTGCCAGTGCACTCTCTGGATTCATTGCACTGCATCCCCAGTGGTGCCAGTGCACTCTCTGGACTCACTGCAGTGCATCGCCAGTGGTGCCAGTGCACTCTCTGGACTCAATGCAATGCATCCCTAGTGTTGCCAGTGCACTCTCTGGACTCACTGCACTGCATCCCCTGTGGTGCCAGTGCACTCTATGGACTCACTGCACTACATTCCCAGTGGTGCCAGTGCACTCTGTGGACTCACTGCACTGCATCCCCAGTGGTGACAGTGCACTCTCTGGACTCACTGCAGTGCATCCCCAATGGCGCCAGTGCAGTCTCTGGACTCACTGCACTGCATCCCCAGTCGTGCCGGTGCAATCTCTGGACTCACTGCAGTGCATCCCCAGTGGTGCCACTGCCCTCTCTGGACTCACTGCACTGCATCCCCACTGTGACAGTGCACTCTCTGGATTCACTGCAGTGCATCCCCAGTGGTTCCAGTGCACTCTCTGGACTCACTGCAGTGCATCGCCACTGGTGCCAGTGCTCTCTCTGGACTCACTGCAATGCATCCCCTGTGGTGGCAGTGCACTCTCTGGACTCACTGCACTGCATCCCCAGTGGTGCCAGTGCACTCTATGGACTCACTGCACTGCATCCCCAGTGGTGCCAGTGCACTCTCTGGACTCACTGCACTGCATCCCCAGTGGTGCCAGTGCACTCTATGGGCTCACTGCACTGCATCCCCTGAGGTGCCATTGCACTCTATGGACTCACTGCAGTGCATCCCCAGTGGTGCCACTGCACTCTCTGGATTCACTGCACTGCATCCCCAGTGGTGCCAGTGCACTCTCTGGACTCACTGCAGTGCATCCCCAGTGGTGCCAGTGCACTCTCTGGACTCACTGCACTGCATCCCCAGTGGTGCCAGTGCACTCTCTGGACTCACTGCACTGCATCCCCAGTGGTGCCAGTCCACTCTCTGTACTCACTACACTGCATCCCCAGAGCTGCCAGTGCACTCTCTGGATTCATTGCACTGAATCCCCAGTGGTGCCAGTGCACTCTCTGGACTCACTGCACTGCATCCCCAGTGGTGCCAGTGCACTCTCTGGATTCAATGCACTGCATCCCCAGTGGTGCCAGTGCACTCTCTGGACTCACTGCACTGCATCCCCAGTGGTGCCAGTGCACTCTATGGGCTCACTGCACTGCATCCCCTGTGGTGCCAGTGCACTCTCTGGACTCACTGCACTGCATCCCCAGTGGTACCAGTGCACTCTCTGGACTCACTGCAGTGCATCCGCAGTGGTGCCAGTGCACTCTCTGGACTCACTGCACTGCATTCCCTGTGGTGCCAGTGCACTCTCTGGACTCACTGCAGTGCATCCGCAGTGGTGCCAGTGCACTCCGTGGACTCACTGCACTGCATCCCAAGTGGTGCCAGTGAACCCTCTGGACTCACTGCAGTGCATCCCCAGTGGTGCCAGTGCACTCTCTGGACTCACTGCAGTGCATCCCCAATGGTGCCAGTGCAGTCTCTGGACTCACTGCACTGCATCCCCAGTGGTGCCAGTGCACTCTCTGGATTCAATGCACTGCATCCCCAGTGGTGCCAGTGCACTCTCTGGATTCACTGCACTGCATCCCCAGTGTTGCCAGTGCACTCTCTGGACTCACTGCACTGCATCCCCAGTGTTGACAGTGCACTCTCTGGACTCAATGCAATGCATCCCTAGTGTTGCCAGTGCACTCTCTGGACTCACTGCACTGCATCCCCAGTGGTGCCAGTGCACTCTCTGGATTCAATGCACTGCATCCCCAGTGTTGCCAGTGCACTCTCCGGACTCACTGCACTGCATCCCCAGTGGTGCCAGTACACTCTCTGGACTCACTGCACTGCATCCCCAGTGGTGCCAGTGCACTCTATGGGCTCACTGCACTGCATCCCCTGTGGTGCCAGTGCACTCTCTGGACTCACTGCAGTGCATCACCAGTGGTACCAGTGCGCTCTCTGGACTCACTGCACTGCATCCCCAGTGGTGCCAGTGCACTCTCTGGACTCACTGCACTGCATCCCCAGTGGTGCCAGTGCACTCTCTGGACTCAATGCACTGCATCCCCAGTGGTGCCAGTGCACTCTCTGGACTCACTGCACTGCATCCCCAGTGGTGCCAGTGCACTCTCTGGACTCACTGCACTGCATTCCCAAGGTGCCAGTGCACTCTCTTGAGTCACTGCAGTGCATCCCCTGTGGTGCCAGTGCACTCTCTGGACTCACTGCACTGCATCCCCAGTGGTGCCAGTGCACTCTCTGGACTCACTGCCCTGCATCCCCAAGGTGCCTGTGCACTCTCTGGACTCACTGCAGTGCATCCTCAGTGGTGCCAGTGCAGTCTCTGGAGTCACTGCACTGCATCCCCAGTGGTGCCAGTGCACTCTCTGGACTCACTGCAGTGCATCCCCAGTGGTGCCAGTGCACTCTCTGGACTCACTGCACTGCATCCCTAGTGGTGCCAGTGCACTCTCTGGATTCAATGCACTGCATCCCCAGTGGTACCAGTGCACTCTCTGGACTCACTGCACTGCATCCCCAGTGGTGCCAGTGCACTCTCTGTACTCACTGCACTGCATCCCCAGAGGTGGCAGTGCACTCTCTGGATTCATTGCACTGCATCCCCAGTGGTGCCAGTGCACTCTCTGGACTCACTGCAGTGCATCGCCAGTGGTGCCAGTGCACTCTCTGGACTCAATGCAATGCATCCCTAGTGTTGCCAGTGTACTCTCTGGAGTAACTGCAGTGCATCCCCAGTGGTGCCAGTGCACTCTCTGGACTCACTGCACTGCATCCCCAGTGGTGCCAGTGCACTCTCTGGACTCACTGCAGTGCATCCCCAGTGGTGCCAGTGCACTCTCTGGACTCACTGCACTGCATCCCTGTGGTGCCAGTGCACTCTCTGGACTCACTGCAGTGCATCCCGAGTGGTGCCAGTGCACTCTGTGGACTCACTGCACTGCATCCCAAGTGGTGCCAGTGCACTCTCTGGACTCACTGCACTGCATCCCCAGTGGTGCCAGTGCACTCTCTGGACTCACTGCAGTGCATCCGAAGTGGTGCCAGTGCACTCTCTGGAGTCACTGCGCTGCATCCCCAGTGGTGCCAGTGCACTCTCTGGACTCACTGCAGTGCATCCCCAGTGGTGCCAGTGCACTCTCTGGACTCACTGCAGTGCATCCTCAGTGGTGCCAGTGCACTCTCTGGATTCACTGCACTGCATCCGCAGTGGTGCCAGTGCACTCTCTGGACTCACTGCAGTGCATCCCCAGTGGTGCCAGTGCAGTCTCTGGACTCACTGCAGTGCATCCCCAATGGTGCCAGTGCCCTCTCTGGACTCACTGCACTGCATCCCCAGTGGTGCCAGTGCACTCTCTGGACTCACTGCACTGCATCCCCAGTGGTGCCAGTGCACTCTCCGGATTCAATGCACTGCATCCCCAGTGTTGCCAGTGCACTCTCTGGACTCACTGCACTGCATCCCCAGTGCTGCCAGTGCACTCTCTGGACTCACTGCACTGCATCCCCAGTGGTGCCAGTGCACTCTATGGGCTCACTGCACTGCATCCCCTGTGGTGGCAGTGCACTCTCTGGACTCACTGCACTGCATCCCCAGTGGTGCCAGTGCACTCTCTGGACTCACTGCAGTGCATCACCAGTGGTGCCAGTGCACTCTCTGGACTCACTGCACTGCATCCCCAGTGGTGCCAGTGCACTCTCTGGACTCAATGCAATGCATCCCCAGTGGTGCCAGTGCACTCTCTGGACTCACTGCACTGCATCCCCAGTGGTGCCAGTGCACTCTCTGGACTCACTGCACTGCATTCCCGAGGTGCCAGTGCACTCTCTTGAGTGACTGCAGTGCATCCCCAGTGGTGCCAGTGCACTCTCTGGACTCACTGCACTGCATAACCAGTGGTGCCAGTGCACTCTCTGGACTCACTGCCTAGCATCCCCAAGGTGCCTGTGCACTCTCTGGACTCACTGCACTGCATCCTCAGTGGTGCCAGTGCAGTCTCTGGAGTCACTGCAGTGCATCCCCAGTGGTGCCAGTGCACTCTCTGGACTCACTGCACTGCATCCCCAGTGGTGCCAGTGCACTCTCTGGACTCACTGCAGTGCATCCCCAGTGGTGCCAGTGCACTCTCTGGACTCACTGCACTGCATCCCCAGTGGTGCCAGTGCACTCTCTGGACTCACTGCACTGCATCCCCAGTGTTGCCTGTGCACTCTCTGGACTCACTGCAGTGCATCCCCAGTGGTGCCAGTGCACTCTCTGGATTCACTGCACTGCATCCCCAGTGGTGCCAGTGCACTCTCTGGACTCACTGCAGTGCATCCCCAGTGGTGCCAGTGCATTCTCTGGACTCACTGCAGTGCATCCCCAGTGGTGCCAGTGCACTCTCTTGACTCACTGCAGTGCATCCCCAGTGGTGCCAGTGCACTCTCTGGATTCACTGCACTGCATCCCCAGTGGTGCCAGTGCACTCTCTGGACTCACTGCAGTGCATCCCCAGTGGTGCCAGTGCACTCTCTGGACTCACTGCACTGCATCCCCAGTGGTGCCAGTGCACTCTCTGGACTCACTGCAGTGCATCCCCAGTGGTGCCAGTGCACTCTCTGGATTCACTGCACTGCATCCGCAGTGTTGCCAGTGCACTCTCTGGAGTAAATGCAGTGCATCCCCAGTGGTGCCAGTGCAGTCTCTGGACTCACTGCAGTGCATCCCCAGTGGTGCCAGTGCACTCTCTGGATTCACTGCACTGCATCCCCAGTGGTGCCAGTGCACTCTCTGGACTCACTGCACTGCATCCCCAGTGGTGCCAGTGCACTCTCTGGACTCACTGCAGTGCATCCCCAGTGGTGCCAGTGCACTCTCTGGAGTCACTGCACTGCATCCCCAGTGGTGCCAGTGCACTCTCTGGACTCACTGCACTGCATCCCCAGTGGTGCTAGTGCACTCTCTGGATTCACTGCACTGAATCCCCAGTGGTGCCAGTGCACTCTCTGGACTCACTGCACTGCATCCCCAGTGGTGCCAGTGCACTCTCTGGACTCAATGCACTGCATCCCCAGTGGTGCCAGTGCACTCTCTGGACTCACTGCACTGCATCCCCAGTGGTGCCAGTGCACTCTCTGGACTCACTGCACTGCATTCCCAAGGTGCCAGTGCACTCTCTTGAGTCACTGCAGTGCATCCCCAGTGGTGCCAGTGGACTCTCTGGACTCACTGCAGTGCATCCCCAGTGGTGCCAGTGCACTCTCTGGACTCACTGCACTGCATCCCCAAGGTGCCTGTGCACTCTCTGGACTCACTGCACTGCATCCTCAGTGGTGCCAGTGCAGTCTCTGGAGTCACTGCAGTGCATCCCCAGTGGTGCCAGTGCACTCTCTGGACTCACTGCAGTGCATCCTCAGTGGTGCCAGTGCAGTCTCTGGATTCACTGCACTGCATCCCCAGTGGTGCCAGTGTACTCTCTGGACTCACTGCACTGCATCCCCAGTGGTGCCAGTGCACTCTCTGGACTCACTGCAGTGCATCGCCAGTGTTGCCTGTGCACTCTCTGGACTCACTGCAGTGCATCCCCAGTGGTGCCAGTGCACTCTCTGGATTCACTGCACTGCATCCCCAGAGGTGCCAGTGCACTCTCTGGACTCACTGCAGTGCATCCCCAGTGTTGCCAGTGCATTCTCTGGACTCACTGCAGTGCATCCCCAGTGGTGCCAGTGCACTCTCTGGACTCACTGCAGTGCATCCCCAGTGATGCCAGTGCACTCTCTGGATTCACTGCACTGCATCCCCACTGGTGCCAGTGCACTCTCTGGACTCACTGCAGTGCATCCCCAGTGGTGCCAGTGCACTCTCTGGACTCACTGCACTGCATCCCCAGTGGTGCCAGTGCACTCTCTGGACTCACTGCACTGCATCCCCAGTGGTGCCAGTGCACTCTCTGGACTCACCGCAGTGCATCCCCAATGTGCCAGTGCACTCTCTGGAGTCACTGCACTGCATCCCCAGTGGTGCCAGTGCACTCTCTGGAGTCACTGCAGTGCATCCCCAGTGGTGCCAGTGCACTCTATGGACTCACTGCGCTGCATCCCCAGTGGTGCCAGTGTACTCTCTGGACTCAATGCAGTGCATCCCCAGTGGTGCCAGTGCACTCTCTGGACTCACTGCACTGCATCCCCAGTGGTGCCAGTGCACTCTCTGGACTCACTGCAGTGCATCCCCAGTGGTGCCAGTGCCCTCTCTGGACTCACTGCACTGCATCCCCAGTGGCTCCAGTGCACTCTCTGGACTCACTGCAGTGCATCGCCAGAGTTGCCAGTGCACTCTATGGACTCACTGCACTGCATCCCCAGTGGTGCCAGTGCACTCTCTGGACTCACTGCACTGCATCCCCAGTGGTGCCAGTGCAATCTATGGGCTCACTGCACTGCATCCCCTGTTGTGCCAGTGCACTCTCTGGACTCACTGCAGTGCATCGCCAGTGGTACCAGTGCACTCTCTGGACTCACTGCACTGCATCCCCAGTGGTGCCAGTGCACTCTCTGGATTCAATGCACTGCATCCCCAGTGGTGCCAGTGCACTCTCTGGACTCAATGCACTGCATCCCCAGTGGTGCCAGTGCACTCTCTGGACTCACTGCACTGCATCCCCAGTGGTGCCACTGCCCTCTCTGGACTCACTGCACTGCATCCCCAGTGGTGCCAGTGCACTCTCTGGACTCACTGCAGTGCATCGCCAGTGTTGCCAGTGCCCTCTCTGGACTCACTGCACTGCATCCCCAGTGGTGCCAGTGCACTCTCTGGACTCACTGCAGTGCATCCCCAGTGGTGCCAGTGCACTCTCTGGATTCACTGCACTGCATCCCCGGTGGTGCCAGTGCACTCTCTGGACTCACTGCAGTGCATCGCCAGTGGTGCCAGTGCAGTCTCTGGACTCACTGCAGTGCATACCCAGTCGTGCCAGTGCACTCTCTGGACTCACTGCACTGCATCCCCAGTGGTGCCAGTGCACTCTCTGGACTCACTGCACTGCATCTTCAGTGGTGCCAGTGCAGTCTCTGCAGTCACTGCAGTGCATCCCCAGTGGTGCCAGTGAAATCTCTGGACTCACCGGGGTACATCCCCAGTGGTGCCAGTGCACTCTATGGACTCACTGCGCTGCATTCCCTTGGTGCCAGTGTACTCTCTGGACTCAATGCACTGCATCCCCAGTGGTGCCAGTGCACTCTCTGGATTCACTGCACTGCATCCCCAGTGGTGCCAGTGCACTCTCTGGATTCATTGCACTGCATCCCCAGTGGTGCCAGTGCACTCTCTGGACTCACTGCAGTGCATCGCCAGTGGTGCCAGTGCACTCTCTGGACTCAATGCAATGCATCCCTGGTATTGCCAGTGCACTCTCTGGACTCACTGCACTGCATCCCCTGTGGTGCCAGTGCACTCTCTGGACTCACTGCACTGCATCCCCAGTGGTGCCAGTGCACTCTCTGGACTCACTGCAGTGCATCCCCAGTGGTGCCAGTGCCCTCTCTGGACTCACTGCACTGCACCCCCAGTGGTGCCAGTGCACTCTCTGGACTCACTGCACTGCATCCCCAGTGGTGCCAGTGCACTCTCTGGACTCACTGCAGTGCATCCCCAGTGGTGCCAGTGCCCTCTATGGACTCACTGCACTGCATCCCCAGTGGTGCCAGTGCACTCTCTGGACTCACTGCACTGCATCCCCAGTGGTGCCAGTGCACTCTATGGACTCACTGCACTGCATCCCCAGTGGTGCCAGTGCACTCTCTGGACTCACTGCACTGCATCCCCAGTGGTGCCAGTGCAATCTATGGGCTCACTGCACTGCATCACCTGTTGTGCCAGTGCACTCTCTGGACTCACTGCAGTGCATCGCCAGTGGTGCCAGTGCAATCTATGGGCTCACTGCACTGCATCCCCTGTTGTGCCAGTGCACTCTCTGGACTCACTGCAGTGCATCGCCAGTGGTACCAGTGCACTCTCTGGACTCACTGCAGTGCATCCCCAGTGGTGCCAGTGCACTCTCTGGACTCAATGCACTGCATCCCCAGTGGTGCCAGTGCACTCTCTGGATTCATTGCACTGCATCCCCAGTGGTGCCAGTGCACTCTCTGGACTCACTGCAGTGCATCGCCAGTGGTGCCAGTGCACTCTCTGGACTCAATGCAATGCATCCCTAGTGTTGCCAGTGCACTCTCTGGACTCACTGCACTGCATCCCCTGTGGTGCCAGTGCACTCTCTGGACTCACTGCACTGCATCCCCAGTGGTGCCAGTGCACTCTCTGGACTCACTGCAGTGCATCCCCAGTGGTGCCAGTGCCCTCTCTGGACTCACTGCACTGCACCCCCAGTGGTGCCAGTGCACTCTCTGGACTCACTGCACTGCATCCCCAGTGGTGCCAGTGCACTCTCTGGACTCACTGCAGTGCATCCCCAGTGGTGCCAGTGCCCTCTCTGGACTCACTGCACTGCATCCCCAGTGGTGCCAGTGCACTCTCTGGACTCACTGCACTGCATCCCCAGTGGTGCCAGTGTACTCTCTGGACTCACTGCAGTGCATCGCCAGTGGTGCCAGTGCACTCTCTGGACTCACTGCACTGCATCCCCAGTGGTGCCAGTGCAATCTATGGGCTCACTGCACTGCATCCCCTGTTGTGCCAGTGCACTCTCTGGACTCACTGCAGTGCATCGCCAGTGGTGCCAGTGCAATCTATGGGCTCACTGCACTGCATCCCCTGTTGTGCCAGTGCACTCTCTGGACTCACTGCAGTGCATCGCCAGTGGTACCAGTGCACTCTCTGGACTCACTGCAGTGCATCCCCAGTGGTGCCAGTGCACTCTCTGGACTCAATGCACTGCATCCCCAGTGGTGCCAGTGCACTCTCTGGACTCACTGCACTGCATCCCCAGTGGTGCCAGTGCACTCTCTGGACTCACTGCACTGCATTCCCAAGGTGCCAGTGCACTCTCTGGATTCACTGCAGTGCATCCCCAGTGGTGCCAGTGCACTCTCTGGACTCACTGCACTGCATACCCAGTGGTGCCAGTGCACTCTCTGGATTCACTGCACTGCATCCCCAGTGGTGCCAGTGCACTCTCTGGATTCATTGCACTGCATCCCCAGTGGTGCCAGTGCACTCTCTGGACTCACTGCACTGCATCCCCAGTGGTGCCAGTGCAATCTATGGGCTCACTGCACTGCATCCCCTGTTGTGCCAGTGCACTCTCTGGACTCACTGCAGTGCATCGCCAGTGGTGCCAGTGCAATCTATGGGCTCACTGCACTGCATCCCCAGTGGTGCCAGTGCACTCTCTGGACTCACTGCAGTGCATCGCCAGTGGTACCAGTGCACTCTCTGGACTCACTGCAGTGCATCCCCAGTGGTGCCAGTGCACTCTCTGGACTCACTGCAGTGCATCCCCAGTCGTGCCAGTGCACTCTCTGGACTCACTGCAGTGCATCCCCAGTGGTGCCACTGCCCTCTCTGGACTCACTGCAGTGCATCCCCAATGGTGCCAGTGCAGTCTCTGGACTCACTGCACTGCATCCCCAGTCGTGCCAGTGCAATCTCTGGACTCACTGCAGTGCATCCCCAGTGGTGCAACTGCCCTCTCTGGACTCACTGCACTGCATCCCCAGTGGTGCCAGTGCACTCTCTGGAGTCACTGCAGTGCATCCCCAGTGGTGCCAGTGCACTCTCTGGACTCACTGCACTGCATACCCAGTGGTGCCAGTGCACTCTCTGGACTCACTGCACTGCATCCCCAGTGGTGCCAGTGCAATCTATGGGCTCACTGCACTGCATCCCCTGTTGTGCCAGTGCACTCTCTGGACTCACTGCAGTGCATCGCCAGTGGTGCCAGTGCAATCTATGGGCTCACTGCACTGCATCCCCTGTTGTGCCAGTGCACTCTCTGGACTCACTGCAGTGCATCGCCAGTGGTAACAGTGCACTCTCTGGACTCACTGCAGTGCATCCCCAGTGGTGCCAGTGCACTCTCTGGACTCAATGCACTGCATCACCAGTGGTGCCAGTGCACTCTCTGGATTCACTGCACTGCATCCCCAGTGGTGCCAGTGCACTCTCTGGACTCACTGCAGTGCATCCCCAGTGGTGCCAGTGCCCTCTCTGGACTCACTGCACTGCACCCCCAGTGGTGCCAGTGCACTCTCTGGACTCACTGCACTGCATCCCCAGTGGTGCCAGTGCACTCTCTGGACTCACTGCAGTGCATCCCCAGTGGTGCCAGTGCCCTCTATGGACTCACTGCACTGCATCCCCAGTGGTGCCAGTGCACTCTCTGGACTCACTGCACTGCATCCCCAGTGGTGCCAGTGCACTCTATGGACTCACTGCACTGCATCCCCAGTGGTGCCAGTGCACTCTCTGGACTCACTGCACTGCATCCCCAGTGGTGCCAGTGCAATCTATGGGCTCACTGCACTGCATCACCTGTTGTGCCAGTGCACTCTCTGGACTCACTGCAGTGCATCGCCAGTGGTGCCAGTGCAATCTATGGGCTCACTGCACTGCATCCCCTGTTGTGCCAGTGCACTCTCTGGACTCACTGCAGTGCATCGCCAGTGGTACCAGTGCACTCTCTGGACTCACTGCAGTGCATCCCCAGTGGTGCCAGTGCACTCTCTGGACTCAATGCACTGCATCCCCAGTGGTGCCAGTGCACTCTCTGGATTCATTGCACTGCATCCCCAGTGGTGCCAGTGCACTCTCTGGACTCACTGCAGTGCATCGCCAGTGGTGCCAGTGCACTCTCTGGACTCAATGCAATGCATCCCTAGTGTTGCCAGTGCACTCTCTGGACTCACTGCACTGCATCCCCTGTGGTGCCAGTGCACTCTCTGGACTCACTGCACTGCATCCCCAGTGGTGCCAGTGCACTCTCTGGACTCACTGCAGTGCATCCCCAGTGGTGCCAGTGCCCTCTCTGGACTCACTGCACTGCACCCCCAGTGGTGCCAGTGCACTCTCTGGACTCACTGCACTGCATCCCCAGTGGTGCCAGTGCACTCTCTGGACTCACTGCAGTGCATCCCCAGTGGTGCCAGTGCCCTCTCTGGACTCACTGCACTGCATCCCCAGTGGTGCCAGTGCACTCTCTGGACTCACTGCACTGCATCCCCAGTGGTGCCAGTGTACTCTCTGGACTCACTGCAGTGCATCGCCAGTGGTGCCAGTGCACTCTCTGGACTCACTGCACTGCATCCCCAGTGGTGCCAGTGCAATCTATGGGCTCACTGCACTGCATCCCCTGTTGTGCCAGTGCACTCTCTGGACTCACTGCAGTGCATCGCCAGTGGTGCCAGTGCAATCTATGGGCTCACTGCACTGCATCCCCTGTTGTGCCAGTGCACTCTCTGGACTCACTGCAGTGCATCGCCAGTGGTACCAGTGCACTCTCTGGACTCACTGCAGTGCATCCCCAGTGGTGCCAGTGCACTCTCTGGACTCAATGCACTGCATCCCCAGTGGTGCCAGTGCACTCTCTGGACTCACTGCACTGCATCCCCAGTGGTGCCAGTGCACTCTCTGGACTCACTGCACTGCATTCCCAAGGTGCCAGTGCACTCTCTGGATTCACTGCAGTGCATCCCCAGTGGTGCCAGTGCACTCTCTGGACTCACTGCACTGCATACCCAGTGGTGCCAGTGCACTCTCTGGATTCACTGCACTGCATCCCCAGTGGTGCCAGTGCACTCTCTGGATTCATTGCACTGCATCCCCAGTGGTGCCAGTGCACTCTCTGGACTCACTGCACTGCATCCCCAGTGGTGCCAGTGCAATCTATGGGCTCACTGCACTGCATCCCCTGTTGTGCCAGTGCACTCTCTGGACTCACTGCAGTGCATCGCCAGTGGTGCCAGTGCAATCTATGGGCTCACTGCACTGCATCCCCAGTGGTGCCAGTGCACTCTCTGGACTCACTGCAGTGCATCGCCAGTGGTACCAGTGCACTCTCTGGACTCACTGCAGTGCATCCCCAGTGGTGCCAGTGCACTCTCTGGACTCACTGCAGTGCATCCCCAGTCGTGCCAGTGCACTCTCTGGACTCACTGCAGTGCATCCCCAGTGGTGCCACTGCCCTCTCTGGACTCACTGCAGTGCATCCCCAATGGTGCCAGTGCAGTCTCTGGACTCACTGCACTGCATCCCCAGTCGTGCCAGTGCAATCTCTGGACTCACTGCAGTGCATCCCCAGTGGTGCAACTGCCCTCTCTGGACTCACTGCACTGCATCCCCAGTGGTGCCAGTGCACTCTCTGGAGTCACTGCACTGCATCCCCAGTGGTGCCAGTGCACTCTCTGGACTCACTGCACTGCATACCCAGTGGTGCCAGTGCACTCTCTGGACTCACTGCACTGCATCCCCAGTGGTGCCAGTGCAATCTATGGGCTCACTGCACTGCATCCCCTGTTGTGCCAGTGCACTCTCTGGACTCACTGCAGTGCATCGCCAGTGGTGCCAGTGCAATCTATGGGCTCACTGCACTGCATCCCCTGTTGTGCCAGTGCACTCTCTGGACTCACTGCAGTGCATCGCCAGTGGTAACAGTGCACTCTCTGGACTCACTGCAGTGCATCCCCAGTGGTGCCAGTGCACTCTCTGGACTCAATGCACTGCATCACCAGTGGTGCCAGTGCACTCTCTGGATTCACTGCACTGCATCCCCAGTGGTGCCAGTGCACTCTCTGGACTCACTGCACTGCATTCCCAAGGTGCCAGTGCACTCTCTGGATTCACTGCAGTGCATCCCCAGTGGTGCCAGTGCACTCTCTGGACTCACTGCACTGCATACCCAGTGGTGCCAGTGCACTCTCTGGAGTCACTGCACTGCATCCCCAGTGGTGCCAGTGCACTCTCTGGACTCACTGCAGTGCATCCCCAGTGGTGCCAGTGCACTCTCTGGATTCACTGCACTGCATCCCCAGTGGTGCCAGTGCACTCTCTGGATTCATTGCACTGCATCCCCAGTGGTGCCAGTGCACTCTCTGGACTCACTGCAGTGCATCGCCAGTGGTGCCAGTGCACTCTCTGGACTCAATGCAATGCATCCCTAGTGTTGCCAGTGCACTCTCTGGACTCACTGCACTGCATCCCCTGTGGTGCCAGTGCACTCTCTGGACTCACTGCACTGCATCCCCAGTGGTGCCAGTGCACTCTCTGGACTCACTGCAGTGCATCCCCAGTGGTGCCAGTGCCCTCTCTGGACTCACTGCACTGCATCCCCAGTGGTGCCAGTGCACTCTCTGGACTCACTGCACTGCATCCCCAGTGGTGCCAGTGCACTCTCTGGACTCACTGCAGTGCATCCCCAGTGGTGCCAGTGCCCTCTCTGGACTCACTGCACTGCATCCCCAGTGGTGCCAGTGCACTCTCTGGACTCACTGCACTGCATCCCCAGTGTTGCCAGTGCACTCTATGGACTCACTGCACTGCATCCCCAGTGGTGCCAGTGCACTCTCTGGACTCACTGCACTGCATCCCCAGTGGTGCCAGTGCAATCTATGGGCTCACTGCACTGCATCCCCTGTTGTGCCAGTGCACTCTCTGGACTCACTGCAGTGCATCGCCAGTGGTGCCAGTGCAATCTATGGGCTCACTGCACTGCATCCCCTGTTGTGCCAGTGCACTCTCTGGACTCACTGCAGTGCATCGCCAGTGGTACCAGTGCACTCTCTGGACTCACTGCAGTGCATCCCCAGTGGTGCCAGTGCACTCTCTGGACTCACTGCAGTGCATCGCCAGTCGTGCCAGTGCACTCTCTGGACTCACTGCAGTGCATCCCCAGTGGTGCCAGTGCACTCTCTGGACTCACTGCAGTGCATCCCCAATGGTGCCAGTGCAGTCTCTGGACTCACTGCACTGCATCCCCAGTCGTTCCAGTGCAATCTCTGGACTCACTGCAGTGCATCCCCAGTGGTGCAACTGCCCTCTCTGGACTCACTGCACTGCATCCCCAGTGGTGCCAGTGCACTCTCTGGAGTCACTGCAGTGCATCCCCAGTGGTGCCAGTGCACTCTCTGGACTCACTGCACTGCATACCCAGTGGTGCCAGTGCACTCCCTGGACTCACTGCAGTGCATCCCCAGTGGTGACAGTGCACTCTCTGGACTCACTGCACTGCATCCCCAGTGGTGCCAGTGCACTCTCTGGACTCACTGCACTGCATCCCCAGTGTTGCCAGTGCATTCTCTGGACTACCTGCATTGAATCCCCAGTGGTGCCAGTGCACTCTCTGGACTCACTGCACTGCATCCCCAGTGGTGCCAGTGCACTCTCTGGACTCACTGCACTGCATCGCCAGTGGTGCCAGTGCACTCTCTGGACTCAATGCAATGCATCCCTAGTGTTGCCAGTGCACTCTCTGGACTCACTGCACTGCATCCCCTGTGGTGCCAGTGCACTCTATGGACTCACTGCACTGCATTCCCAGTGGTGCCAGTGCACTCTCTGGACTCACTGCAGTGTATCCCCAGTGGTGCCAGTGCACTCTCTGGACTCAATGCACTGCATTCCCAGTGGTGCCAGTGCACTCTCTGGACTCACTGCACTGCATACCCAGTGGTGCCAGTGCACTCTCTGGACTCACTGCACTGCATCCGCAGTGGTGCCAGTGCACTCTCTGGACTCACTGCAGTGCATCCCCAGTGGTGCCAGTGAACCCTCTGGACTCACTGCACTGCATCCCCAGTAGTGCCAGTGCACTCTCTGGACTCACTGCAGTGCATCGCCAGTGGTGCCAGTGCACTCTCTGGAGTCACTGCGCTGCATCCCCAGTGGTGCCAGTGCACTCTCTGGACTCAATGCACTGCATCCCCAGTGGTGCCAGTGCACTCCCTGGACTCACTGCAGTGCATCGCCAGTGGTGCCAGTGCACTCTCTGGATTCACTGCACTGCATCCGCAGTGGTGCCAGTGCACTCTCTGGACTCACTGCACTGCATCCCCAGTGGTGCCAGTGCAGTCTCTGGACTCACTGCAGTGCATCCCCAATGGTGCCAGTGCAGTCTCTGGACTCACTGCACTGCATCCCCAGTGGTGCCAGTGCACTCTCTGGACTCACTGCACTGCATCCCCAGTGGTGCCACTGCCCTCTCTGGACTCACTGCACTGCATCCCCGGTGGTGCCAGTGCACTCTATGGACTCACTGCACTGCATTCCCAGTGGTGCCAGTGCACTCTCTGGACTCACTGCAGTGTATCCCCAGTGGTGCCAGTGCACTCTCTGGACTCACTGCAGTGCATCCCCAATGGTGCCAGTGCAGTCTCTGGACTCACTGCACTGCATCCCCAGTCGTTCCAGTGCAATCTCTGGACTCACTGCAGTGCATCCCCAGTGGTGCAACTGCCCTCTCTGGACTCACTGCACTGCATCCCCAGTGGTGCCAGTGCACTCTCTGGAGTCACTGCAGTGCATCCCCAGTGGTGCCAGTGCACTCTCTGGACTCACTGCACTGCATACCCAGTGGTGCCAGTGCACTCCCTGGACTCACTGCAGTGCATCCCCAGTGGTGACAGTGCACTCTCTGGACTCACTGCACTGCATCCCCAGTGGTGCCAGTGCACTCTCTGGACTCACTGCACTGCATCCCCAGTGTTGCCAGTGCATTCTCTGGACTACCTGCATTGAATCCCCAGTGGTGCCAGTGCACTCTCTGGACTCACTGCACTGCATCCCCAGTGGTGCCAGTGCACTCTCTGGACTCACTGCACTGCATCGCCAGTGGTGCCAGTGCACTCTCTGGACTCAATGCAATGCATCCCTAGTGTTGCCAGTGCACTCTCTGGACTCACTGCACTGCATCCCCTGTGGTGCCAGTGCACTCTATGGACTCACTGCACTGCATTCCCAGTGGTGCCAGTGCACTCTCTGGACTCACTGCAGTGTATCCCCAGTGGTGCCAGTGCACTCTCTGGACTCAATGCACTGCATTCCCAGTGGTGCCAGTGCACTCTCTGGACTCACTGCACTGCATACCCAGTGGTGCCAGTGCACTCTCTGGACTCACTGCACTGCATCCGCAGTGGTGCCAGTGCACTCTCTGGACTCACTGCAGTGCATCCCCAGTGGTGCCAGTGAACCCTCTGGACTCACTGCACTGCATCCCCAGTAGTGCCAGTGCACTCTCTGGACTCACTGCAGTGCATCGCCAGTGGTGCCAGTGCACTCTCTGGAGTCACTGCGCTGCATCCCCAGTGGTGCCAGTGCACTCTCTGGACTCAATGCACTGCATCCCCAGTGGTGCCAGTGCACTCCCTGGACTCACTGCAGTGCATCGCCAGTGGTGCCAGTGCACTCTCTGGATTCACTGCACTGCATCCGCAGTGGTGCCAGTGCACTCTCTGGACTCACTGCACTGCATCCCCAGTGGTGCCAGTGCAGTCTCTGGACTCACTGCAGTGCATCCCCAATGGTGCCAGTGCAGTCTCTGGACTCACTGCACTGCATCCCCAGTGGTGCCAGTGCACTCTCTGGACTCACTGCAGTGCATCCCCAGTGGTGCCACTGCCCTCTCTGGACTCACTGCACTGCATCCCCGGTGGTGCCAGTGCACTCTATGGACTCACTGCACTGCATTCCCAGTGGTGCCAGTGCACTCTCTGGACTCACTGCAGTGTATCCCCAGTGGTGCCAGTGCACTCTCTGGACTCACTGCATTGCATCCCCAGTGGTGCCAGTGCACTCTCTGGACTCACTGCACTGCATCCCCAGTGGTGCCAGTGCACTCTCTGGACTCACTGCACTGCATCCGCAGTGGTGCCAGTGCACTCTCTGGACTCACTGCAGTGCATCCCCAGTGGTGCCAGTGAACCCTCTGGACTCACTGCACTGCATCCCCAGTAGTGCCAGTGCACTCTCTGGACTCACTGCAGTGCATCCCCAGTGGTGCCAGTGCACTCTCTGGACTCACTGCACTGCATTCCCGAGGTGCCAGTGCACTCTCTTGAGTCACTGCAGTGCATCCCCAGTGGTACCAGTGCACTCTCTGGACTCACTGCACTGCATCCTCAGTGGTGCCAGTGCAGTCTCTGGAGTCACTGCAGTGCATCCCCAGTGGTGCCAGTGCACTCTCTGGACTCACTGCACTGCATCCCCAGTGGTGCCAGTGCAGTCTCTGGATTCACTGCACTGCATCCCCAGTGGTGCCAGTGCACTCTCTGGACTCACTGCACTGCATCCCCAGTGGTGCCTGTGCACTCTCTGGACTCACTGCAATGCATCCCCAGTGTTGCCTGTGCACTCTCTGGACTCACTGCAGTGCATCCCCAGTGGTGCCAGTGCACTCTCTGGATTCACTGCACTGCATCCCCAGTGGTGCCAGTGCACTCTCTGGACTCACTGCAGTGCATCCCCAGTGGTGCCAGTGCATTCTCTGGACTCACTGCAGTGCATCCCCAGTGGTGCCAGTGCACTCTCTTGACTCACTGCAGTGCATTCCCAGTGGTGCCAGTGCACTCTCTGGATTCACTGCACTGCATCCCCAGTGGTGCCAGTGCACTCTCTGGACTCACTGCAGTGCATCCCCAGTGGTGCCAGTGCACTCTCTGGACTCACTGCAGTGCATCCCCAGTGGTGCCAGTGCACTCTCTGGATTCACTGCACTGCATCCGCAGTGTTGCCAGTGCACTCTCTGGAGTAAATGCAGTGCATCCCCAGAGGTGCCAGTGCAGTCTCTGGACTCACTGCAGTGCATCCCCAGTGGTGCCAGTGCACTCTCTAGATTCACTGCACTGCATCCCCAGTGGTGCCAATGCACTCTCTGGATTCACTGCACTGCATCCCCAGTGCTGCCAGTGCACTCTCTGGACTCACTGCACTGCATCCCCAGTGGTGCCATTGCACTCTCTGGACTCAATGCAATGCATCCCCAGTGGTGCCAGTGCACTCTCTGTACTCACTGCACTGCATCCCCAGAGGTGCCAGTGCACTCTCTGGATTCATTGCACTGAATCCCCAGTGGTGCCAGTGCACTCTCTGGACTCACTGCACTGCATCCCCAGTGGTGCCAGTGCACTCTCTGGACTCAATGCACTGCATCCCTAGTGGTGCCAGTGCACTCTCTGGACTCACTGCACTGCATCCCCAGTGGTGCCAGTGCACTCTCTGGACTCACTGCACTGCATTCTCAAGGTGCCAGTGCACTCTCTTGAGTCACTGCAGTGCATCCCCAGTGGTGCCAGTGGACTCTCTGGACTCACTGCACTGCATCCCCAGTGGTGCCAGTGCACTCTCTGGACTCACTGCACTGCATCCCCAAGGTGCCTGTGCACTCTCTGGACTCACTGCACTGCATCCTCAGTGGTGCCAGTGCAGTCTCTGGAGTCACTGCAGTGCATCCCCAGTGGTGCCAGTGCACTCTCTGGACTCACTGCACTGCATCCCCAGTGGTGCCAGTGCAGTCTCTGGATTCACTGCACTGCATCCCCAGTGGTGCCAGTGTACTCTCTGGACTCACTGCACTGCATCCCCAGTGGTGCCAGTGCACTCTCTGGACTCACTGCAGTGCATCGCCAGTGTTGCCTGTGCACTCTGTGGACTCACTGCAGTGCATCCCCAGTGGTGCCAGTGCACTCTCTGGATTCACTGCACTGCATCCCCAGAGGTGCCAGTGCACTCTCTGGACTCACTGCAGTGCATCCCCAGTGTTGCCAGTGCATTCTCTGGACTCACTGCACTGCATCCCCAGTGGTGCCAGGTCACTCTCTGGATTCACTGCACTGCATCCCCACTGGTGCCAGTGCACTCTCTGGATTCACTGCACTGCATCCCCACTGGTGCCAGTGCACTCTCTGGACTCACTGCAGTGCATCCCCAGTGGTGCCAGTGCACTCTCTGGACTCACTGCACTGCATCCCCAGTGGTGCCAGTGCACTCTCTGGATTCACTGCACTGCATCCCCAGTGGTGCCAGTGCACTCTCTGGACTCACTGCACTGCATCCCCAGTGGTGCCAGTGCACTCTCTGGACTCACTGCACTGCATCCGCAGTGGTGCCAGTGCACTCTCTGGACTCACTGCAGTGCATCCCCAGTGGTGCCAGTGCCCTCTCTGGACTCACTGCACTGCATCCCCAGTGGTGCCAGTGCACTCTCTGGACTCACTGCAGTGCATCGCCAGTGTTGCCAGTGCCCTCTCTGGACTCACTGCACTGCATCCCCAGTGGTGCCAGTGCACTCTCTGGACTCACTGCACTGCATCCCCAGTGGTGCCAGTGCAATCTATGGGCTCACTGCACTGCATCCCCTGTTGTGCCAGTGCACTCTCTGGACTCACTGCAGTGCATCGCCAGTGGTACCAGTGCACTCTCTGGGCTCACTGCAGTGCATCCCCAGTTGTGCCAGTGCACTCTCTGGACTCACTGCAGTGCACCCCCAGTCGTGCCAGTGCACTCTCTGGACTCACTGCACTGCATCCCCAGTGGTGCCAGTGCACTCTCTGGACTCACTGCACTGCATCTTCAGTGGTGCCAGTGCAGTCTCTGGAGTCACTGCAGTGCATCCCCAGTGGTGCCAGTGCCCTCTCTGGACTCACTGCACTGCATCCCCAGTGGTGCCAGTGCACTCTCTGGACTCACTGCAGTGCATCGCCAGTGTTGCCAGTGCCCTCTCTGGACTCACTGCACTGCATCCCCAGTGGTGCCAGTGCACTCTCTGGACTCACTGCAATGCATCCCTAGTGTTGCCAGTGCACTCTCTGGACTCACTGCACTGCATCCCCTGTGGTGCCAGTGCACTCTATGGACTCACTGCACTGCATTCCCAGTGGTGCCAGTGCACTCTGTGGACTCACTGCACTGCATCCCCAGTGGTGCCAGTGCACTCTCTGGACTCACTGCATTGCATCACCAGTGGTGCCAGTGCAGTCTCTGGACTCACTGCACTGCATCCCCAGTGGTGCCAGTGCACTCTCTGGATTCAATGCACTGCATCCCCAGTGGTGCCAGTGCACTCTCTGGACTCACTGCACTGCATCCCCAGTGGTGCCAGTGCACTCTCTGGACTCACTGCACTGCATCCGCAGTGGTGCCAGTGCACTCTCTGGACTCACTGCAGTGCATCCCCAGTGGTGCCAGTGCCCTCTCTGGACTCACTGCACTGCATCCCCAGTGGTGCCAGTGCACTCTCTGGACTCACTGCAGTGCATCGCCAGTGTTGCCAGTGCCCTCTCTGGACTCACTGCACTGCATCCCCAGTGGTGCCAGTGCACTCTCTGGACTCACTGCACTGCATCCCCAGTGGTGCCAGTGCAATTTATGGGCTCACTGCACTGCATCCCCTGTTGTGCCAGTGCACTCTCTGGACTCACTGCAGTGCATCGGCAGTGGTACCAGTGCACTCTCTGGGCTCACTGCAGTGCATCCCCAGTGGTGCCAGTGCACTCTCTGGACTCACTGCAGTGCACCCCCAGTCGTGCCAGTGCACTCTCTGGACTCACTGCACTGCATCCCCAGTGGTGCCAGTGCACTCTCTGGACTCACTGCACTGCATCTTCAGTGGTGCCAGTGCAGTCTCTGGAGTCACTGCAGTGCATCCCCAGTGGTGCCAGTGAAATCTCTGGACTCACCGGGGTACATCCCCAGTGGTGCCAGTGCACTCTATGGACTCACTGCGCTGCATTCCCTTGGTGCCAGTGTACTCTCTGGACTCAATGCACTGCATCCCCAGTCGTGCCAGTGCACTCTCTGGAGTCACTGCACTGCATTCCCAAGGTGCCAGTGCAGTCTCTGGATTCACTGCAGTGCATCCCCAGTGGTGCCAGTGCACTCTCTGGACTCACTGCACTGCATCCCCAGTGGTGCCAGTGCACTCTCTGGACTCACTGCAGTGCATCCCCAGTGGTGCCAGTGCACTCTCTGGACTCACTGCAGTGCATCGCCAGTGGTGCCAGTGCACTCTCTGGACTCAATGCAATGCATCCCTAGTGTTGCCAGTGCACTCTCTGGATTCACTGCACTGCATCCCCTGTGGTGCCAGTGCACTCTCTGGACTCACTGCAGTGCATCGCCAGTGGTGCCAGTGCACTCTCTGGACTCAATGCAATGCATCCCTAGTGTTGCCAGTGCACTCTCTGGACTCACTGCACTGCATCCCCTGTGGTGCCAGTGCACTCTCTGGACTCACTGCAGTGCATCCCCAGTGGTGCCAGTGCACTCTCTGGACTCACTGCAGTGCATCCCCAGTGGTGCCAGTGCACTCTCTGGACTCACTGCACTGCATCCCCAGTGGTGCCAGTGCACTCTCTGGACTCACTGCAGTGCATCCCCAGTGGTGCCAGTGCCCTCTCTGGACTCACTGCACTGCATCCCCAGTGGTGCCAGTGCACTCTCTGGACTCACTGCAGTGCATCGCCAGTGTTGCCAGTGCACTCTATGGACTCACTGCACTGCATCCCCAGTGGTGCCAGTGCACTCTCTGGACTCACTGCACTGCATCCCCAGTGGTGCCAGTGCAATCTATGGGCTCACTGCACTGCATCCCCTGTTGTGCCAGTGCACTCTCTGGACTCACTGCAGTGCATCGCCAGTGGTGCCAGTGCAATCTATGGGCTCACTGCACTGCATGCCCAGTGGTGCCAGTGCATTCTCTGGACTCACTGCAGTGCATCGCCAGTGGTACCAGTGCACTCTCTGGACTCACTGCAGTGCATCCCCAGTGGTGCCAGTGCACTCTCTGGACTCACTGCAGTGCATCCCCAGTCGTGCCAGTGCACTCTCTGGACTCACTGCAGTGCATCCCCAGTGGTGCCAGTGCACTCTCTGGACTCACTGCAGTGCATCCCCCATGGTGCCAGTGCAGTCTCTGGACTCACTGCAGTGCATCACCAGTCGTGCCAGTGCAATCTCTGGACTCACTGCAGTGCATCCCCAGTGGTGCAACTGCCCTCTCTGGACTCACTGCACTGCATCCCCAGTGGTGCCAGTGCACTCTCTGGAGTCACTGCAGTGCATCCCCAGTGGTGCCAGTGCACTCTCTGGACTCACTGCGCTGCATACCCAGTGGTGCCAGTGCACTCTCTGGAGTCACTGCAGTGCATCCCCAGTGGTGCCAGTGCACTCTCTGGACTCACTGCACTGCATCCCCTGTGGTGCCAGTGCACTCTCTGGACTCACTGCACTGCATCCCCAGTGTTGCCAGTGCATTCTCTGGACTAACTGCATTGAATCCCCAGTGGTGCCAGTGCACTCTCTGGACTCACTGCACTGCATCCCCAGTGGTGCCAGTGCACTCTCTGGACTCACTGCAGTGCATCGCCAGTGGTGCCAGTGCACTCTCTGGACTCAATGCAATGCATCCCTAGTGTTGCCAGTGCACTCTCTGGACTCACTGCACTGCATCCCCAGTGGTGCCAGTGAACTCTATGGACTCACTGCACTGCATTCCCAGTGGTGCCAGTGCACTCTCTGGACTCACTGCACTGCATCCCCAGTGGTGCCAGTGCACTCTCTGGACTCACTGCATTGCATCCCCAGTGGTGCCAGTGCACTCTCTGGACTCACTGCACTGCATCCCCAGTGGTGCCAGTGCACTCTCTGGACTCACTGCACTGCATCCCCAGTGGTGCCAGTGCACTCTCTGGACTCACTGAACTGCATCCGCAGTGGTGCCAGTGCACTCTCTGGACTCACTGCAGTGCATCCCCAGTGGTGCCAGTGAACCCTCTGGACTCACTGCACTGCATCCCCAGTAGTGCCAGTGCACTCTCTGGACTCACTGCAGTGCATCGCCAGTGGTGCCAGTGCACTCTCTGGAGTCACTGCGCTGCATCCCCAGTGGTGCCAGTGCACTCTCTGGACTCACTGCACTGCATCCTCAGTGGTGCCAGTGCACTCTCTGGACTCACTGCAGTGCATCGCCAGTGGTGCCAGTGCACTCTCTGGATTCACTGCACTGCATCCGCAGTGGTGCCAGTGCACTCTCTGGACTCACTGCACTGCATCCCCAGTGGTGCCAGTGCAGTCTCTGGACTCACTGCAGTGCATCCCCAATGGTGCCAGTGCAGTCTCTGGACTCACTGCACTGCATCCCCAGTCGTACCAGTGCACTCTCTGGACTCACTGCAGTGCATCCCCAGTGCTGCCACTGCCCTCTCTGGACTCACTGCACTGCATCCCCAGTGGTGCCAGTGCACTCTCTGGACTCACTGCACTGCATCCCCAGTGTGCCAGTGCACTCTCTGGATTCACTGCAGTGCATCGCCACTGGTGCCAGTGCACTCTCTGGACTCACTGCAATGCATCCCCTGTGGTGCCAGTGCACTCTATGGACTCACTGCACTGCATCCCCAGTGGTGCCTGTGCACTCTGTGGACTCACTGCACTGCATCCCCAGTGGTGCCAGTGCACTCTATGGGCTCACTGCACTGCATCCCCTGAGGTGCCAGTGCACTCTATGGACTCACTGCAGTGCATCCCAAGTGATGCCAGTGCACTCTCTGCATTCACTGCACTGCATCCCCAGTGGTGCCAGTGCACTCTCTGGACTCACTGCACTGCATCCCAAGTGGTGCCAGTGAACCCTCTGGACTCACTGCACTGCATCCCCAGTGGTGCCAGTGCACTCTCTGGACTCACTGCAGTGCATCCTCAGTGGTGCCAGTGCACTCTCTGGACTCACTGCAGTGCATCCCCAGTGGTGCCAGTGCAATCTCTAGACTCACTGCACTGCATGCCCAGTGGTGCCAGTGCACTCTCTGGATTCACTGCACTGCATCCCCAGTGGTGCCAGTGCACTCTCTGGACTCACTGCACTGCATGCCCAGTGGTGCCAGTGCACTCTCTGGATTCACTGCACTGCATCCCCAGTGGTGCCAGTGCACTCTCTGGACTCACTGCACTGCATCCCCAGTGGTGCCAGTGCACTCTCTGGATTCACTGCACTGCATCCCCAGTGGTGCCAGTGCACTCTCTGGACTCACTGCAGTGCATCCCCAGTGGTGCCAGTGGACTCTCTGGACTCACTGCAGTGCATCCCCAGTGGTGCCAGTGCACTCTCTGGATTCACTGCACTG
Organism: Anser anser; assembly: GCF_964211835.1. Lineage (NCBI taxonomy): Eukaryota > Metazoa > Chordata > Aves > Anseriformes > Anatidae > Anser > Anser anser. Next base: position 487,921 of record NC_139731.1, read on the forward strand.
CATCCCCAGTGGTGCCAGTGCACTCTCTGGACTCACTGCACTGCATCCCCAGTGGTTCCAGTGCACTCTCTGGATTCATTGCACTGCATCCCCAGTGGTGCCAGTGCACTCTCTGGACTCACTGCAGTGCATCGCCAGTGGTGCCAGTGCACTCTCTGGACTCAATGCAATGCATCCCTAGTGTTGCCAGTGCATTCATAGGACTCACTGAATTGCATCCCCAGTGGTGCCAGTGCACTCTCTGGACTCACTGCAGTGCATCCCCAGTGGTGCCAGTGCACTCTCTGGACTCACTGCACTGCATCCCCAGTGTTGCCAGTGCATTCTCTGGACTAAATGCATTGAATCCCCAGTGGTGCCAGTGCACTCTCTGGACTCACTGCACTGCATCCCCAGTGGTGCCAGTGCACTCTCTGGACTCACTGCACTGCATCCCCAGTGGTGCCTGTGCACTCTCTGGACTCAATGCAGTGCATTCCGAGGAGTGCCAGTGCACTCTCTGGACTCACTGCAGTGCATCCCGAGTGTTGCCAGTGCACTCTCTGGACTCACTGCACTGCATCCCCAGTGGTGACAGTGCACTCTCTTGACTCACTGCAGTGCATCCCCTGTGGTGCCAGTGCACTCTCTGGATTCAATGCACTGCATCCCCAGTGGTGCCAGTGCACTCTCTGGATTCACTGCACTTCATCCCCACTGGTGCCAGTGCACTCTCTGGACTCACTGCACTGCATCCCCAGTGGTGCCAGTGCACTCTCTGGACTCACTGCCCTGCATCCCCAGTGGTGCCAGTGCACTCTCTGGACTCACTGCACTGCATCCCCAGTGGTGCCAGTGCACTCTCTGGGCTCACTGCACTGCATCCCCAGTGGTGCCAGTGCACTCTCTCGATTCAATGCACTGCATCACCAGTGGTGCCAGTGCACTCACTGGACTCACTGCACTGCATCCCCACTGGTGCCAGTGCACTCTCTGGACTCACTGCACTGCATCCCCAGTGGAGCCAGTGCACTCTCTGGACTAACTGCATTGAATCCCCAGTGGTGCCAGTGCACTCTCTGGACTCAATGCACTGCATCCCCAGTGGTGCCAGTGCACTCTCTGGACTCACTGCAGTGCATCCCCAATGGTGCCAGTGCAGTCTCTGGACTCACTGCACTGCATCCCCTGTCGTGCCAGTGCACTCTCTGGACTCATTGCACTGCATCCCCAGTGGTGCCAGTGCACTCTCTGGACTCACTGCAGTGCATCCCCAGTGGTGCCAGTGCACTCTCTGGACTCACTGCACTGCATTCCCAGTGGTGCCAGTGCACTCTCTGGAGTCACTGCAGTGCATCCCCAGTGGTGCCAGTGCACTCTCTGGACTCACTGCACTGCATCCCCAGTGGTGACAGTGCACTCTCTGGACTCACTGCACTGCATCCCCAGTGGTGCCAGTGCACTCTCTGCATTCAATGCACTGCATCCCCAGTGTTGCCAGTGCACTCTCTGGACTAACTGCATTGAATCCCCACTGGTGCCAGTGCACTCTCTGGACTCACTGCACTGCATCCCCAGTGGTGCCAGTGCACTCTCTGGATTCACTGCACTGCATCCCCACTGGTGCCAGTGCACTCTCTGGACTCACTGCAGTGCATCCCCAGTGGTGCCAGTGCACTCTCTGGACTCACTGCACTGCATCCCCAGTGGTGCCAGTGCACTCTCTGGGCTCACTGCACTGCATGCCCAGTGGTGCCAGTGCACTCTCTGGATTCACTGCACTGCATCCCCAGTGGTGCCAGTACACTCACTGGACTCACTGCACTGCATCCCCAGTGGTGCCAGTGCACTCTCTGGACTCAATGCAATGCATCCCTAGTGTTGCCAGTGCACTCTCTGGACTCACTGCACTGCATCCCCAGTGGTGCCAGTGCACTCTCTGGATTCACTGCACTGCATCCCCACTGGTGCCAGTGCACTCTCTGGACTCACTGCACTGCATCCCCAGTGGTGCCAGTGCACTCTCTGGACTCACTGCACTGCATCCCCAGTGCTGCCAGTGCACTCTCTGGACTCACTGCACTGCATCCACAGTGGTGCCAGTGCACTCTCTGGACTCACTGCACTGCATCCCCAGTGGTGCCAGTGCACTCTCTGGACTCACTGCAGCGCATCCCCAGTGGTGCCAGTGCACTCTCTGGACTCACTGCACTGCATCCCCAGTGGTGCCAGTGCACTCTCTGGACTCACTGCAGCGCATCCCCAGTGGTGCCAGTGCACTCTCTGGACTCACTGCGCTGCATCCCCAGTGGTGCCAGTGCACTCTCTGGACTCACTGCACTGCATCCTCAGTGGTGCCAGTGCACTCTCTGGATTCACTGCACTGCATCCCCAGTGGTGCCAGTGCACTCTCTGGAGTCACTGCAGTGCATCCCCAGTGGTGCCAGTGCAGTCTCTGGACTCACTGCAGTGCATCCCCAATGGTGCCAGTGCAGTCTCTGGACTCACTGCACTGCATCCCCAGTCGTGCCAGTGCAATCTCTGGACTCACTGCAGTGCATCCCCAGTGGTGCCAGTGCACTCTCTGGACTCAATGCAATGCATCCCTAATGTTGCCAGTGCACTCTCTGGATTCACTGCATTGCATCCCGAGTGGTGCCAGTGCACTCTCTGGACTCACTGCACTGCATCCCCAGTGGTGCCAGTGCACTCTCTGGACTCACTGCACTGCATCCCCACTGGTGACAGTGCACTCTCTGGACTCACTGCACGGCACCCCAGGTGGTGCCAGTGCACTCTCTGGACTCACTGCAGTGCATCTCCAGTGGTGCCAGTGCACTCTCTGGACTCACTGCACTGCATCCCCAGTGGTGCCAGTGCACTCTCTGGAGTCACTGCACTGCATCCCCAGTGGTGCCAGTGCACTCTCTGGAGTTACTGCTCTGCATCCAGAGTGGTGACAGTGCACTCTGTGGACTCACTGCACTGCATCCCCAGTGGTGCCAGTGCACTCTCTGGACTCACTGCAGTGCATCCCCAGTGGTGCCAGTGCACTCTCTGGACTCACTGCACTGCATCCCCAGTGCTGCCAGTGTACTCTCTGGACTCAATGCACTGCATCCCCAGTGGTGCCTGTGCACTCTCTGGACTCAATGCACTGCGTTCCCAAGGTGCCAGTGCACTCTCTGGACTCACTGCACTGCATCCCCAGTGGTGCCAGTGCACTCTCTGGACTCACTGCCCTGCATCCCCAGTGCTGCCAGTGCACTCTCTGGACTCACTGCACTGCATCCACAGTGGTGCCAGTGCACTCTCTGGACTCACTGCACTGCATCCCCAGTGGTGCCAGTGCACTCTCTGGACTCACTGCAGCGCATCCCCAGTGGTGCCAGTGCACTCTCTGGACTCACTGCACTGCATCCCCAGTGGTGCCAGTGCACTCTCTGGACTCACTGCACTGCATCCCCAAGGTGCCAGTGCACTCTCTGGACTCACTGCAGTGCATCCCCAGTGGTGCCAGTGCACTCTCTGGACTCACTGCACTGCATCCCCAGTGGTGCCAGCGCACTCTCTGGACTCACTGCACTGCACCCCCACTGGTGCCAGTGCACTCTCTGGACTCACGGCAGTGCATCCCCAGTGGTGCCAGTGCACTCTCTGGACTCACTGCACTGCATCCCCAGTGGTGCCAGTGCACTCTCTGGACTCACTGCAGTGCATCCCCAGTGGTGCCAGTGCACTCTCTGGACTCACTGCACTGCATCCTCAGTGGTGCCAGTGCACTCTCTGGATTCACTGCACTGCATCCCCAGTGGTGCCAGTGCACTCTCTGGAGTCACTGCAGTGCACCCCAGTGGTGCCAGTGCAGTCTCTGGACTCACTGCAGTGCATCCCCAATGGTGCCAGTGCAGTCTCTGGACTCACTGCACTGCATCCCCAGTCGTGCCAGTGCACTCTCTGGACTCACTGCAGTGCATCCCCAGTGGTGCCAGTGCACTCTCTGGACTCAATGCAATGCATCCCTAATGTTGCCAGTGCACTCTCTGGATTCACTGCATTGCATCCCGAGTGGTGCCAGTGCACTCTCTGGACTCACTGCACTGCATCCCCAGTGGTGCCAGTGCACTCTCTGGACTCACTGCACTGCATCCCCACTGGTGACAGTGCACTCTCTGGACTCACTGCACGGCACCCCAGGTGGTGCCAGTGCACTCTCTGGACTCACTGCAGTGCATCTCCAGTGGTGCCAGTGCACTCTCTGGACTCACTGCACTGCATCCCCAGTGGTGCCAGTGCACTCTCTGGACTCACTGCACTGCATCCCCAGTGGTGCCAGTGCACTCTCTGGAGTCACTGCACTGCATCCCCAGTGGTGCCAGTGCACTCTCTGGAGTTACTGCTCTGCATCCAGAGTGGTGACAGTGCACTCTGTGGACTCACTGCACTGCATCCCCAGTGGTGCCAGTGCACTCTCTGGACTCACTGCAGTGCATCCCCAGTGGTGCCAGTGCACTCTCTGGACTCACTGCAGTGCATCCCCAGTGGTGCCAGTGCATTCTCTGGACTCAATGCAATGCATCCCTAATGTTGCCAGTGCACTCTCTGGATTCACTGCACTGCATCTCCTATGATGCCAGTGCACTCTCTGGACTCACTGCACTGCATCCCCAGTGGTGCCAGTGCACTCTCTGGACTCACTGCACTGCATCCCTTGTGGTGCCAGTGCACTCTGCGGACTCACTGCACTGCATCCCCAGTGGTGCCAGTGCACTCTCTGGACTCACTGCACTGCATCCCCAGTGGTGCCAGTGCACTCTCTGGACTCACTGCTCTGCATCTCCAGTGGTGCCAGTGCACTCTCTGGACTCACTGCACTGCATCCCCAGTGGTGCCAGTGCACTCTCTGGACTCACTGCACTGCATCCCCAGTGGTGCCAGTGCACTCACTGGACTCACTGCACTGCATCCCCAGTGGTGCCAGTGCACTCTCTGGACTCACTGCACTGCATCGCCAGTGGTGCCAGTGCACTCTCTGGACTCACTGCACTGCATCCCCAGTGGTGCCAGTGCACTCTCTGGACTCACTGCACTGCATCCCCAGTGGTGCCAGTGCACTCTCTGGACTCACTGTGCTGCATCACCAGTGGTGACAGAGCAGTCTCTGGACTCACTGCTGTGCATCGCCAGTGGTGCCAGTGCACTCTCTGGACTCACTGCACAGCATCCCCAGTGGTGCCAGTGCACTCTCTGGACTCACTGCACTGCATCCCCAATGGTGCCTGTGCACTCTCTGGACTCAATGCAGTGCCTTCCGAGGAGTGCCAGTGCACTCTCTGGACTCACTGCAATGCATCCCTAGTGTTGCCAGTGCACTCTCTGGACTCACTGCACTGCATTCCCAAGGTGCCAGTGCACTCTCTGGATTCACTGCACGGCATCCCCAGTGGTGCCAGTGCACTCTCTGGACTCACTGCACTGCATCCCCAGTGGTGCCAGTGCACTCTCTGGAGTCACTGCGCTGCATCCCCAGTGGTGCCAGTGCACTCTCTGGAGTCACTGCAGTGCATCCCCACTGGTGCCAGTGCACTCTCTGGACTCACTGCACTGCATCCCCAAGGTGCCAGTGCACTCTCTGGACTCAATGCACTGCATCCTCAGTGGTGCCAGTGCACTCTCTGGACTCACTGCACTGCATCCCCAGTGGTGCCAGTGCACTCTCTGGACTCACTGCACTGCATCCCCAGTGGTGCCAGTGCACTCTCTGCACTCACTGCGCTGCATCCCCAGTGGTGCCAGTGCACTCTCTGGACTCACTGCACTGCATCCCCAGTGGTGCCAGTGCACTCTCTGCACTCACTGCGCTGCATCCCCAGTGGTGACAGAGCACTCTCTGGACTCACTGCAGTGCATCCCCAGTGGTGCCAGTGCACTCTCTGGACTCACTGCACTGCATTCCCAAGGTGCCAGTGCACTCTCTGGACTCACTGCACTGCATCCCCAATGGTGCCTCTGCACTCTCTGGACTCACTGCACTGCATCCCCAGTGGTGCCAGTGCACTCTCTGGACTCACTGCAGTGCATCCCCTCTGGTGCCAGTGCACTCTGTGGATTCACTGCACTGCATCCCCAGTGGTGCCAGTGCACTCTCTGGACTCACTGCACTGCATCCCCAGTGGTGCCACTGCCCTCTCTGGACTCACTGCAGTGCATCCCCAGTGGTGCCAGTGCACTCTCTGGACTCACTGCACTGCATCCCCAGTGGTGCCAGTGCACTCTCTGGAGTCACTGCACTGCATCCCCAGTGGTGCCAGTGCACTCTCTGGACTCACTGCAGTGCATCCCCAGTGGTGCCAGTGCACTCTCTGGACTCACTGCACTGCATCCCCAGTGGTGCCAGTGCACTCTCTGGATTCATTGCACTGCATCCCCAGTGGAGCCAGTGCACTCTCTGGACTCACTGCAGTGCATCCCCAGTGGTGCCAGTGCACTCTCTGGACTCACTGCAGTGCATCCCCAGTGGTGCCAGTGCACTCTCTGGAGTCACTGCAGTGCATCCCCAGTGTTGCCAGTGCATTCTCTGGACTCACTGCAGTGCATCCCCAGTGGTGCCAGTGCACTCTCTGGATTCACTGCACTGCATCCCCAGTGGTGCCAGTGCACTCTCTGCACTCACTGCGCTGCATCCCCAGTGGTGCCAGTGCACTCTCTGGACTCACTGCACTGCATCCCCAGTGGTGCCAGTGCACTCTCTGCACTCACTGCGCTGCATCCCCAGTGGTGACAGAGCACTCTCTGGACTCACTGCAGTGCATCGCCAGTGGTGCCAGTGCACTCTCTGGACTCACTGCACTGCATCCCCACTGGTGCCAGTGAACTCTCTGGACTCACTGCACTGCATCCCCAATGGTGCCTCTGCACTCTCTGGACTCAATGCAGTGCATTCCGAGGAGTGCCAGTGCACTCTCTGGACTCACTGCAGTGCATCCCGAGTGGTGCCAGTGCACTCTCTGGACTCACTGCACTGCATCCCCAGTGGTGCCAGTGCGCTCTCTGGACTCACTGCAGTGCATCCCCTGTGGTGCCAGTGCACTCTGTGGACTCACTACACTGCATCCCCAGTGGTACCAGTGCACTCTCTGGACTCACTGCACTGCATCCCCAGTGGTGCCAGTGCACTCTCTGGATTCACTGCACTGCATCCCCAGTGGTGCCAGTGCACTCTCTGGACTCACTGCAGTGCATCCCCAGTGGTGACAGTGCACTCTCTGGACTCACTGCAGTGCATCCCCAGTGGTGCCAGTGCACTCTCTGGAGTCACTGCAGTGCATCCCCAGTGGTGCCAGTGCACTCTCTGGATTCATTGCACTGCATCCCCAGTGGAGCCAGTCACTCTCTGGACTCACTGCACTGCATCCCCAGTGGTGCCAGTGCAATCTCTGGACTCACTGCAGTGCATTCCCAGTGGTGCCAGTGCACTCTCTGCACTCACTGCGCTGCATCCCCAGTGGTGCCAGTGCACTCTCTGGACTCACTGCACTGCATCCCCAGTGGTGCCAGTGCACTCTCTGGAGTCACTGCGCTGCATCCCCAGTGGTGACAGAGCACTCTCTGGACTCACTGCAGTGCATCGCCAATGGTGCCAGTGCACTCTCTGGAGTCACTGCAGTGCATCCCCAGTGGTGCCAGTGAACTCTCTAGACTCACTGCACTGCATCCCCAATGGTGCCTCTGCACTCTCTGGACTCAATGCAGTGCATTCCGAGGAGTGCCAGTGCAGTCTCTGGACTCACTGCAGTGCATCCCGAGTGGTGCCAGTGCACTCTGTGGACTCACTGCACTGCATCCCCAGTGGTGCCAGTGCACTCTCTGCACTCACTGCGCTGCATCCCCAGTGGTGACAGAGCACTCTCTGGACTCACTGCAGTGCATCCCCAGTGGTGCCAGTGCACTCTCTGGACTCACTGCACTGCATTCCCAAGGTGCCAGTGCACTCTCTGGACTCACTGCACTGCATCCCCAATGGTGCCTCTGCACTCTCTGGACTCAATGCAGTGCATTCCGAGGAGTGCCAGTGCACTCTCTGCACTCACTGCACTGCATCCCCAGTGTTGCCAGTGCACTCTCTGGACTCACTGCAGTGCATCCCCTCTGGTGCCAGTGCACTCTGTGGACTCACTACACTGCATCCCCAGTGGTACCAGTGCACTCTCTGGACTCACTGCACTGCATCCCCAGTGGTGCCAGTGCACTCTCTGGATTCACTGCACTGCATCCCCAGTGGTGCCAGTGCACTCTCTGGACTCACTGCAGTGCATCCCCAGTGGTGCCAGTGCACTCTCTGGACTCACTGCAGTGCATCCCCTGTGGTGCCAGTGCACTCTGTGGACTCACTACACTGCATCCCCAGTGGTACCAGTGCACTCTCTGGACTCACTGCACTGCATCCCCAGTGGTGCCAGTGCACTCTCTGGATTCACTGCACTGCATCCCCAGTGGTGCCAGTGCACTCTCTGGACTCACTGCAGTGCATCCCCAGTGGTGCCAGTGGACTCTCTGGACTCAATGCACTGCATCCCCAGTGGTGACAGTGCACTCTCTGGACTCACTGCACTGCATCCCCAGTGGTGCCAGTGCACTCTCTGGAGTCACTGCAGTGCATCCCCAGTGGTGCCAGTGCACTCTCTGGATTCATTGCACTGCATCCCCAGTGGAGCCAGTCACTCTCTGGACTCACTGCACTGCATCCCCAGTGGTGCCAGTGCACTCTCTGGACTCACTGCAGTGCATTCCCAGTGGTGCCAGTGCACTCTCTGCACTCACTGCGCTGCATCCCCAGTGGTGCCAGTGCACTCTCTGGATTCACTGCAGTGCATCCCCAGTGGTGCCAGTGCACTCTCTGGAGTCACTGCGCTGCATCCCCAGTGGTGACAGAGCACTCTCTGGACTCACTGCAGTGCATCGCCAGTGGTGCCAGTGCACTCTCTGGAGTCACTGCAGTGCATCCCCAGTGGTGCCAGTGAACTCTCTGGACTCACTGCACTGCATCCCCAATGGTGCCTCTGCACTCTCTGGACTCAATGCAGTGCATTCCGAGGAGTGCCAGTGCACTCTCTGGACTCACTGTAGTGCATCCCGAGTGGTGCCAGTGCACTCTCTGGACTCACTGCACTGCATCCCCAGTGGTGCCAGTGCACTCTCTGGACTCACTGCAGTGCATCCCCTGTGGTGCCAGTGCACTCTGTGGACTCACTGCACTGCATCCCCAGTGGTACCAGTGCACTCTCTGGACTCACTGTACTGCATCCCCAGTGGTGCCAGTGCACTCTCTGGATTCACTGCACTGCATCCCCAGTGGTGCCAGTGCACTCTGTGGACTCACTGCACTGCATCCCCAGTGGTGCCAGTGAACCCTCTGGATTCACTGCACTGCATCCCCAGTGGTGCCAGTGCACTCTCTGGACTCACTGCAGTGCATCCCCAGTGGTGCCAGTGCACTCTCTGGAGTCACTGCACTGCATCCCCTGTGGTGCCAGTGCACTCTGTGGACTCACTGCACTGCATCCCCAGTGGTGCCAGTGCACTCTCTGAATTCACTGCACTGCATCCCCAGTGGTGCCAGTGCACTCTCTGGACTCACTGCAGTGCATCCCCAGTGGTGCCAGTGCACTCTCTGGACTCACTGCCCTGCATCCCCAGTGGTGCCAGTGCACTCTCTGGGCTCACTGCAGTGCATCCCCAGTGGTGCCAGTGCACTCTCTGGACTCACTGCCCTGCATCCCCAGTGGTGCCCGTGCACTCTCTGGATTCATTGCACTGCATTCCCAGTGGTGCCAGTGCACTCTCTGGAGTCACTGCGCTGCATCCCCAGTGGTGACAGAGCACTCTCTGGACTCACTGCAGTGCATCGCCAGTGGTGCCAGTGCACTCTCTGGAGTCACTGCACTGCATCCCCAGTGGTGCCAGTGTACTCTCTGGACTCACTGCACTGCATCCCCAATGGTGCCTCTGCACTCTCTGGACTCACTGCACTGCATCCCCAGTGGTGCCAGTGCACTCTCTGGACTCACTGCAGTGCATCCCCTCTGGTGCCAGTGCACTCTGTGGATTCACTGCACTGCATCCCCAGTGGTGCCAGTGCACTCTCTGGACTCACTGCACTGCATCCCCAGTGGTGCCAGTGCACTCTCTGGATTCACTGCACTGCATCCCCAGTGGTGCCAGTGCACTCTCTGGACTCACTGCAGTGCATCCCCAGTGGTGCCAGTGCAGTCTCTGGAGTCACTGCACTGCATCCCCAGTGGTGCCAGTGCACTCTCTGGACTCACTGCACTGCATCCCCAGTGGTGCCAGTGCACTCTCTGGACTCACTGCACTGCATCCCCAGTGGTGCCAGTGCACTCTCTGGATTCATTGCACTGCATCCCCAGTGGAGCCAGTGCACTCTCTGGACTCACTGCAGTGCATCCCCAGTGGTGCCAGTGCACTCTCTGGACTCACTGCAGTGCATCCCCAGTGGTGCCAGTGCACTCTCTGGAGTCACTGCAGTGCATCCCCAGTGTTGCCAGTGCATTCTCTGGACTCACTGCAGTGCATCCCCAGTGGTGCCAGTGCACTCTCTGGATTCACTGCACTGCATCCCCAGTGGTGCCAGTGCACTCTCTGCACTCACTGCGCTGCATCCCCAGTGGTGCCAGTGCACTCTCTGGACTCACTGCACTGCATCCCCAGTGGTGCCAGTGCACTCTCTGCACTCACTGCGCTGCATCCCCAGTGGTGACAGAGCACTCTCTGGACTCACTGCAGTGCATCGCCAGTGGTGCCAGTGCACTCTCTGGACTCACTGCAGTGCATCCCGAGTGGTGCCAGTGCACTCTCTGGACTCACTGCACTGCATCCCCAGTGGTGCCAGTGCGCTCTCTGGACTCACTGCAGTGCATCCCCTGTGGTGCCAGTGCACTCTGTGGACTCACTACACTGCATCCCCAGTGGTACCAGTGCACTCTCTGGACTCACTGCACTGCATCCCCAGTGGTGCCAGTGCACTCTCTGGATTCACTGCACTGCATCCCCAGTGGTGCCAGTGCACTCTCTGGACTCACTGCAGTGCATCCCCAGTGGTGCCAGTGCACTCTCTGGATTCATTGCACTGCATCCCCAGTGGAGCCAGTCACTCTCTGGACTCACTGCACTGCATCCCCAGTGGTGCCAGTGCAATCTCTGGACTCACTGCAGTGCATTCCCAGTGGTGCCAGTGTACTCTCTGCACTCACTGCGCTGCATCCCCAGTGGTGCCAGTGCACTCTCTGGACTCACTGCACTGCATCCCCAGTGGTGCCAGTGCACTCTCTGGAGTCACTGCACTGCATCCCCAGTGGTGACAGAGCACTCTCTGGACTCACTGCAGTGCATCGCCAGTGGTGCCAGTGCACTCTCTGGAGTCACTGCAGTGCATCCCCAGTGGTGCCAGTGAACTCTCTAGACTCACTGCACTGCATCCCCAATGGTGCCTCTGCACTCTCTGGACTCAATGCAGTGCATTCCGAGGAGTGCCAGTGCAGTCTCTGGACTCACTGCAGTGCATCCCGAGTGGTGCCAGTGCACTCTCTGGACTCACTGCACTGCATCCCCAGTGGTGCCAGTGCACTCTCTGCACTCACTGCGCTGCATCCCCAGTGGTGACAGAGCACTCTCTGGACTCACTGCAGTGCATCCCCAGTGGTGCCAGTGCACTCTCTGGACTCACTGCACTGCATTCCCAAGGTGCCAGTGCACTCTCTGGACTCACTGCACTGCATCCCCAATGGTGCCTCTGCACTCTCTGGACTCAATGCAGTGCATTCCGAGGAGTGCCAGTGCACTCTCTGCACTCACTGCACTGCATCCCCAGTGTTGCCAGTGCACTCTCTGGACTCACTGCAGTGCATCCCCTCTGGTGCCAGTGCACTCTGTGGACTCACTACACTGCATCCCCAGTGGTACCAGTGCACTCTCTGGACTCACTGCACTGCATCCCCAGTGGTGCCAGTGCACTCTCTGGATTCACTGCACTGCATCCCCAGTGGTGCCAGTGCACTCTCTGGACTCACTGCAGTGCATCCCCAGTGGTGCCAGTGCACTCTCTGGACTCACTGCAGTGCATCCCCTGTGGTGCCAGTGCACTCTGTGGACTCACTACACTGCATCCCCAGTGGTACCAGTGCACTCTCTGGACTCACTGCACTGCATCCCCAGTGGTGCCAGTGCACTCTCTGGATTCACTGCACTGCATCCCCAGTGGTGCCAGTGCCCTCTGTGGACTCACTGCAGTGCATCCCCAGTGGTGCCAGTGGACTCTCTGGACTCAATGCACTGCATCCCCAGTGGTGACAGTGCACTCTCTGGACTCACTGCAGTGCATCCCCAGTGGTGCCAGTGCACTCTCTGGAGTCACTGCAGTGCATCCCCAGTGGTGCCAGTGCACTCTCTGGATTCATTGCACTGCATCCCCAGTGGAGCCAGTCACTCTCTGGACTCACTGCACTGCATCCCCAGTGGTGCCAGTGCACTCTCTGGACTCACTGCAGTGCATTCCCAGTGGTGCCAGTGCACTCTCTGCACTCACTGCGCTGCATCCCCAGTGGTGCCAGTGCACTCTCTGGATTCACTGCAGTGCATCCCCAGTGGTGCCAGTGCACTCTCTGGAGTCACTGCGCTGCATCCCCAGTGGTGACAGAGCACTCTCTGGACTCACTGCAGTGCATCGCCAGTGGTGCCAGTGCACTCTCTGGAGTCACTGCAGTGCATCCCCAGTGGTGCCAGTGAACTCTCTGGACTCACTGCACTGCATCCCCAATGGTGCCTCTGCACTCTCTGGACTCAATGCAGTGCATTCCGAGGAGTGCCAGTGCACTCTCTGGACTCACTGTAGTGCATCCCGAGTGGTGCCAGTGCACTCTCTGGACTCACTGCACTGCATCCCCAGTGGTGCCAGTGCACTCTCTGGACTCACTGCAGTGCATCCCCTGTGGTGCCAGTGCACTCTGTGGACTCACTGCACTGCATCCCCAGTGGTACCAGTGCACTCTCTGGACTCACTGTACTGCATCCCCAGTGGTGCCAGTGCACTCTCTGGATTCACTGCACTGCATCCCCAGTGGTGCCAGTGCACTCTCTGGACTCACTGCAGTGCATCCCCAGTGGTGCCAGTGCACTCTCTGGACTCACTGCAGTGCATCCCCAGTGGTGCCAGTGCACTCTCTGGATTCATTGCACTGCATCCCCTGTGGTGCCAGTGCACTCTGTGGACTCACTGCACTGCATCCCCAGTGGTGCCAGTGAACTCTCTGGATTCACTGCACTGCATCCCCAGTGGTGCCAGTGCACTCTCTGGACTCACTGCAGTGCATCCCCAGTGGTGCCAGTGCACTCTCTGGAGTCACTGCACTGCATCCCCTGTGGTGCCAGTGCACTCTGTGGACTCACTGCACTGCATCCCCAGTGGTGCCAGTGCACTCTCTGAATTCACTGCACTGCATCCCCAGTGGTGCCAGTGCACTCTCTGGACTCACTGCAGTGCATCCCCAGTGGTGCCAGTGCACTCTCTGGACTCACTGCCCTGCATCCCCAGTGGTGCCAGTGCACTCTCTGGGCTCACTGCAGTGCATCCCCAGTGGTGCCAGTGCACTCTCTGGACTCACTGCCCTGCATCCCCAGTGGTGCCCGTGCACTCTCTGGATTCATTGCACTGCATCCCCAGTGGTGCCAGTGCACTCTCTGGACTCACTGCAGTGCATCCCCAGTGGTGCCAGTGCACTCTCTGGACTCAATGCAATGCATCCCCAGTGGTGCCAGTGCACTCTCTGGAGTCACTGCACTGCATCCCCAGTGGTGCCAGTGTACTCTCTGGACTCACTGCACTGCATCCCCAGTGGTGCCAGTGCACTCTCTGGACTCACTGCAGTGCATCCCCAGTTGTGCCAGTGCACTCTCTGCACTCACTGCGCTGCATCCCCAGTGGTGCCAGTGCACTCTCTGGACTCACTGCACTGCATCCCCAGTGGTGCCATTGCACTCTCTGGACTCACTGCAGTGCATCCCCAGTGGTGCCAGTGCACTCTCTGGAGTCACTGCAGTGCATCCCCAGTGGTGCCAGTGCACTCTCTGGAGTCACTGCACTGCATCCCCAGTGGTGCCAGTGCACTCTCTGGACTCACTGCAGTGCATCCCCAGTGGTGCCAGTACACTCTCTGGACTCACTGCACTGCATCCCCAGTGGTGCCAGTGCACTCTCTGGATTCATTGCACTGCATCCCCAGTGGAGCCAGTGCACTCTCTGGACTCACTGCAGTGCATCGCCAGTGGTGCCAGTTCACTCTCTGGACTAACTGCAATGCATCCCCAGTGGTGCCAGTGCACTCTCTGGAGTCACTGCAGTGCATCCCCAGTGGTGCCAGTGCACTCTCTGGATTCATTGCACTGCATCCCCAGTGGAGCCAGTGCACTCTCTGGACTCACTGCAGTGCATCCCCAGTGGTGCCAGTGCACTCTCTGGACTCACTGCAGTGCATCCCCAGTGGTGCCAGTGCACTCTCTGGAGTCACTGCAGTGCATCCCCAGTGTTGCCAGTGCATTCTCTGGACTCACTGCAGTGCATCCCCAGTGGTGCCAGTGCACTCTCTGGATTCACTGCACTGCATCCCCAGTGGTGCCAGTGCACTCTCTGCACTCACTGCGCTGCATCCCCAGTGGTGCCAGTGCACTCTCTGGACTCACTGCACTGCATCCCCAGTGGTGCCAGTGCACTCTCTGCACTCACTGCGCTGCATCCCCAGTGGTGACAGAGCACTCTCTGGACTCACTGCAGTGCATCGCCAGTGGTGCCAGTGCACTCTCTGGACTCACTGCACTGCATCCCCACTGGTGCCAGTGAACTCTCTGGACTCACTGCACTGCATCCCCAATGGTGCCTCTGCACTCTCTGGACTCAATGCAGTGCATTCCGAGGAGTGCCAGTGCACTCTCTGGACTCACTGCAGTGCATCCCGAGTGGTGCCAGTGCGCTCTCTGGACTCACTGCAGTGCATCCCCTGTGGTGCCAGTGCACTCTGTGGACTCACTACACTGCATCCCCAGTGGTACCAGTGCACTCTCTGGACTCACTGCACTGCATCCCCAGTGGTGCCAGTGCACTCTCTGGATTCACTGCACTGCATCCCCAGTGGTGCCAGTGCACTCTCTGGACTCACTGCAGTGCATCCCCAGTGGTGACAGTGCACTCTCTGGACTCACTGCAGTGCATCCCCAGTGGTGCCAGTGCACTCTCTGGAGTCACTGCAGTGCATCCCCAGTGGTGCCAGTGCACTCTCTGGATTCATTGCACTGCATCCCCAGTGGAGCCAGTCACTCTCTGGACTCACTGCACTGCATCCCCAGTGGTGCCAGTGCAATCTCTGGACTCACTGCAGTGCATTCCCAGTGGTGCCAGTGCACTCTCTGCACTCACTGCGCTGCATCCCCAGTGGTGCCAGTGCACTCTCTGGACTCACTGCACTGCATCCCCAGTGGTGCCAGTGCACTCTCTGGAGTCACTGCGCTGCATCCCCAGTGGTGACAGAGCACTCTCTGGACTCACTGCAGTGCATCGCCAGTGGTGCCAGTGCACTCTCTGGAGTCACTGCAGTGCATCCCCAGTGGTGCCAGTGAACTCTCTAGACTCACTGCACTGCATCCCCAATGGTGCCTCTGCACTCTCTGGACTCAATGCAGTGCATTCCGAGGAGTGCCAGTGCAGTCTCTGGACTCACTGCAGTGCATCCCGAGTGGTGCCAGTGCACTCTCTGGACTCACTGCACTGCATCCCCAGTGGTGCCAGTGCACTCTCTGCACTCACTGCGCTGCATCCCCAGTGGTGACAGAGCACTCTCTGGACTCACTGCAGTGCATCCCCAGTGGTGCCAGTGCACTCTCTGGACTCACTGCACTGCATTCCCAAGGTGCCAGTGCACTCTCTGGACTCACTGCACTGCATCCCCAATGGTG
The DNA here is from genome assembly GCF_964211835.1 of Anser anser. NCBI lineage: Eukaryota > Metazoa > Chordata > Aves > Anseriformes > Anatidae > Anser > Anser anser. The sequence goes on from NC_139731.1 coordinate 503,917, forward strand.
CCTCTGCACTCTCTGGACTCAATGCAGTGCATTCCGAGGAGTGCCAGTGCACTCTCTGCACTCACTGCACTGCATCCCCAGTGTTGCCAGTGCACTCTCTGGACTCACTGCAGTGCATCCCCTCTGGTGCCAGTGCACTCTGTGGACTCACTACACTGCATCCCCAGTGGTACCAGTGCACTCTCTGGACTCACTGCAGTGCATCCCCAGTGGTGCCAGTGCACTCTCTGGACTCACTGCAGTGCATCCCCAGTGGTGCCAGTGCACTCTCTGGACTCACTGAAGTGCATCCCCTGTGGTGCCAGTGCACTCTGTGGACTCACTACACTGCATCCCCAGTGGTACCAGTGCACTCTCTGGACTCACTGCACTGCATCCCCAGTGGTGCCAGTGCACTCTCTGGATTCACTGCACTGCATCCCCAGTGGTGCCAGTGCCCTCTCTGGACTCACTGCAGTGCATCCCCAGTGGTGCCAGTGGACTCTCTGGACTCAATGCACTGCATCCCCAGTGGTGACAGTGCACTCTCTGGACTCACTGCAGTGCATCCCCAGTGGTGCCAGTGCACTCTCTGGAGTCACTGCAGTGCATCCCCAGTGGTGCCAGTGCACTCTCTGGATTCATTGCACTGCATCCCCAGTGGAGCCAGTCACTCTCTGGACTCACTGCACTGCATCCCCAGTGGTGCCAGTGCACTCTCTGGACTCACTGCAGTGCATTCCCAGTGGTGCCAGTGCACTCTCTGCACTCACTGCGCTGCATCCCCAGTGGTGCCAGTGCACTCTCTGGATTCACTGCAGTGCATCCCCAGTGGTGCCAGTGCACTCTCTGGAGTCACTGCGCTGCATCCCCAGTGGTGACAGAGCACTCTCTGGACTCACTGCAGTGCATCCCCAATGGTGCCTCTGCACTCTCTGGACTCAATGCAGTGCATTCCGAGGACTGCCAGTGCACTCTCTGGACTCACTGTAGTGCATCCCGAGTGGTGCCAGTGCACTCTCTGGACTCACTGCACTGCATCCCCAGTGGTGCCAGTGCACTCTCTGGACTCACTGCAGTGCATCCCCTGTGGTGCCAGTGCACTCTCTGGACTCACTGCACTGCATCCCCAGTGGTGCCAGTGCACTCTCTGGACTCACTGTACTGCATCCCCAGTGGTGCCAGTGCACTCTCTGGATTCACTGCACTGCATCCCCAGTGGTGCCAGTGCACTCTCTGGACTCACTGCAGTGCATCCCCAGTGGTGCCAGTGCACTCTCTGGACTCACTGCACTGCATCCCCAGTGGTGCCAGTGCACTCTCTGGACTCACTGCAGTGCATCCCCAGTGGTGCCAGTGCACTCTCTGGATTCATTGCACTGCATCCCCTGTGGTGCCAGTGCACTCTGTGGACTCACTGCACTGCATCCCCAGTGGTGCCAGTGCACTCTCTGGATTCACTGCACTGCATCCCCAGTGGTGCCAGTGCACTCTCTGGACTCACTGCAGTGCATCCCCAGTGGTGCCAGTGCACTCTCTGGAGTCACTGCACTGCATCCCCTGTGGTGCCAGTGCACTCTGTGGACTCACTGCACTGCATCCCCAGTGGTGCCAGTGCACTCTCTGAATTCACTGCACTGCATCCCCAGTGGTGCCAGTGCACTCTCTGGACTCACTGCAGTGCATCCCCAGTGGTGCCAGTGCACTCTCTGGACTCACTGCCCTGCATCCCCAGTGGTGCCAGTGCACTCTCTGGGCTCACTGCAGTGCATCCCCAGTGGTGCCAGTGCACTCTCTGGACTCACTGCCCTGCATCCCCAGTGGTGCCCGTGCACTCTCTGGATTCATTGCACTGCATCCCCAGTGGTGCCAGTGCACTCTCTGGACTCACTGCAGTGCATCCCCAGTGGTGCCAGTGCACTCTCTGGACTCAATGCAATGCATCCCCAGTGGTGCCAGTGCACTCTCTGGAGTCACTGCACTGCATCCCCAGTGGTGCCAGTGTACTCTCTGGACTCACTGCACTGCATCCCCAGTGGTGCCAGTGCACTCTCTGGACTCACTGCAGTGCATCCCCAGTTGTGCCAGTGCACTCTCTGCACTCACTGCGCTGCATCCCCAGTGGTGCCAGTGCACTCTCTGGACTCACTGCACTGCATCCCCAGTGGTGCCATTGCACTCTCTGGACTCACTGCAGTGCATCCCCAGTGGTGCCAGTGCACTCTCTGGAGTCACTGCAGTGCATCCCCAGTGGTGCCAGTGCACTCTCTGGAGTCACTGCGCTGCATCCCCAGTGGTGACAGAGCACTTTCTGGACTCACTGCAGTGCATCGCCAGTGGTGCCAGTGCACTCTCTGGAGTCGCTGCAGTGCATCCCCAGTGGTGCCAGTGCACTCTCTGGATTCAATGCACTGCATCCCCAGTGGTGCCAGTGCACTCTCTGGACTCACTGCACTGCATCCCCAGTGTTGCCAGTGCATTCTCTGGACTAACTGCATTGAATCCCCAGTGGTGCCAGTGCACTCTCTGGACTCACTGCACTGCATCCCCAGTGTTGCCAGTGCACTCTCTGGACTCACTGCAGTGCATCCCCAGTGGTGCCAGTGCACTCTCTGGACTCACTGCAGTGCATCCCCAGTGGTGCCAGTGCACTCTCTGGACTCTCTGCAGTGCATCCCCACTGCTGCCAGTGCACTCTCTGGACTCACTGCGCTGCATCCCCAAGGTGCCAGTGCACTCTCTGGACTCACTGCACTGCATCCCCAGGGGTGCCAGTGCACTCTCTGGAGTCACTGCAGTGCATCCCCAGTGGTGCCAGTGCACTCTCTGGATTCACTGCACTGCATCCCCAGTGGTGCCAGTGCACTCTCTGGACTCACTGCACTGCATCCCCAGTGGTGCCAGTGCACTCTCTGCACTCACTGCGCTGCATCACCAGTGGTGCCAGTGCACTCTCTGGACTCACTGCACTGCATCGCCAGTGGTGCCAGTGCACTCTCTGCACTCACTGCAGTGCATCCCCAGTGGTGACAGTGCACTCTCTGGTTCACTGCAGTGCATCGCCAGTGATGCCAGTGCACTCTCTGGAGTCACTGCAGTGCATCCCCAGTGGTGCCAGTGAACTCTCTGGACTCACTGCACTGCATCCCCAATGGTGCCTCTGCACTCTCTGGACTCAATGCAGTGCATTCCGAGGAGTGCCAGTGCACTCTCTGGACTCACTGCAGTGCATCCCCAGTGGTGCCAGTGCACTCTCTGGAGTCACTGCACTGCATCCCCAGTGGTGCCAGTGCACTCTCTGGACTCACTGCAGTGCATCCCCAGTGGTGCCAGTGCACTCTCTGGACTCACTGCACTGCATCCCCAGTGGTGCCAGTGCACTCTCTGGATTCATTGCACTGCATCCCCAGTGGAGCCAGTGCACTCTCTGGACTCACTGCAGTGCATCGCCAGTGGTGCCAGTTCACTCTCTGGACTAACTGCAATGCATCCCCAGTGGTGCCAGTGCACTCTCTGGAGTCACTGCAGTGCATCCCCAGTGGTGCCAGTGCACTCTCTGGACTCACTGCACTGCATCCCCAGTGGTGCCAGTGCACTCTCTGGAGTCACTGCGCTGCATCCCCACTGGTGCCAGTGCACTCTCTGGACTCACTGCAGTGCATCCCCACTGGTGCCAGTGCACTCTCTGGACTCACTGCACTGCATCCCCAGTGGTGCCAGTGCACTCTCTGAGTCACTGCAGTGCATCCCCAGTGGTGCCAGTGCACTCTCTGGATTCACTGCACTGCATCCCCAGTGGTGCCAGTCACTCTCTGGACTCACTGCACTGCATCCCCAGTGGTGCCAGTGCACTCTCTGGACTCACTGCAGTGCATCCCCAGTGGTGCCAGTGCACTCTCTGCACTCAGTGCGCTGCATCCCCAGTGGTGCCAGTGCACTCTCTGGACTCACTGCACTGCATCCCCAGCGGTGCCAGTGTACTCTCTGGAGTCACTGCGCTGCATCCCCAGTGGTGACAGAGCACTCTCTGGACTCACTGCAGTGCATCGCCAGTGGTGCCAGTGAACTCTCTGGACTCACTGCACTGCATCCCCAATGGTGCCTCTGCACTCTCTGGACTCAATGCAGTGCATTCCGAGGAGTGCCAGTGCACTCTCTGGACTCACTGCAGTACATCCCGAGTGGTGCCAGTGCACTCTCTGGACTCACTGCACTGCATTCTCAGTGGTGCCAGTGCACTCTCTGGACTCACTGCAGTGCATCCCCTGTGGTGCCAGTACACTATGTGGACTCACTGCACTGCATCCCCAGTGGTACCAGTGCACTCTCTGGACTCACTGTACTGCATCCCCAGAGGTGCGAGTGCACTCTCTGGATTCACTGCACTGCATCCCCAGTGGTGCCAGTGCACTCTCTGGACTCACTGCAGTGCATCCCCAGTGGTGCCAGTGCACTCTCTGGACTCACTGCAGTGCATCCCCAGTGGTGCCAGTGCACTCTCTGGAGTCACTGCACTGCATCCCCAGTGGTGCCAGTGCACTCTCTGGATTCATTGCACTGCATCCCCTGTGGTGCCAGTGCACTCTGTGGACTCACTGCACTGCATCCCCAGTGGTGCCAGTGCACTCTGTGGATTCACTACACTGCATCCCCAGTGGTGCCAGTGCACTCTCTGGACTCACTGCAGTGCATACCCAGTGGTGCCAGTGCACTCTCTGGAGTCACTGCAGTGCATCCCCTGTGGTGCCAGTGCACTCTGTGGACTCACTGCACTGCATCCCCTGTGGTGCCAGTGCACTCTGTGGACTCACTGCACTGCATCCCCAGTGGTGCCAGTGCACTCTCTGGAGTCACTGCACTGCATCCCCAGTGGTGCCAGTGCACTCTCTGGATTCATTGCACTGCATCCCCTGTGGTGCAAGTGCACTCTGTGGACTCACTGCAGTGCATCCCCAGTGGTGCCAGTGCACTCTCTGGATTCACTGCACTGCATCCCCAGTGGTGCCAGTGCACTCTCTGGACTCACTGCAGTGCATCCCCAGTGGTGCCAGTGCACTCTCTGGAGTCACTGCAGTGCATCCCCTGTGGTGCCAGTGCACTCTGTGGAGTCACTGCACTGCATCCCCAGTGGTGCCAGTGCACTCTCTGGATTCACTGCACTGCATCCCCAATGGTGCCAGTGCACTCTCTGGACTCACTGCAGTGCATCCCCAGTGGTGACAGAGCACTCTCTGGACTCACTGCAGTGCATCGCCAGTGGTGCCAGTGCACTCTCTGGAGTCACTGCAGTGCATCCCCAGTGGTGCCAGTGAACTCTCTGGACTCACTGCACTGCATCCCCAATGGTGCCTCTGCACTCTCTGGACTCAATGCAGTGCATTCCGAGGAGTGCCAGTGCACTCTCTGGACTCACTGCAGTGCATCCCGAGTGGTGCCAGTGCACTCTCTGGACTCACTGCACTGCATTCTCAGTGGTGCCAGTGCACTCTCTGGACTCACTGCAGTGCATCCCCTGTGGTGCCAGTGCACTCTCTGGAGTCACTGCACTGCATCCCCAGTGGTGACAGAGCACTCTCTGGACTCACTGCAGTGCATCGCCAGTGGTGCCAGTGCACTCTCTGGACTCACTGCACAGCATCCCCAGTGGTGCCAGTGCACTCTCTGGACTCACTGCACTGCATCCCCTGTGGTGCCAGTGCACTCTCTGGATTCACTGCACTGCATCCCCATTGGTGCCAGTGCACTCTCTGGACTCAATGCAGTGCATCCCCAGTGGTGCCAGTGCACTCTCTGGACTCACTGCAGTGCATCGCCAGTGGTGCCAGTGCACTCTCTGGACTCAATGCAATGCATCCCTAGTGTTGCCAGTGCACTCTCTGGACTCACTGCACTGCATCCCCAGTGGTGCCAGTGCACTCTCTGGACTCACTGCAGTGCATCCCCAGTGGTGCCACTGCCCTCTCTGGACTCACTGCACTGCATCCCCAGTGGTGCCAGTGCACTCTCTAGACTCACTGCACTGCATTCCCTGTGGTGCCAGTGCACTCTCTGGACTCACTGCACTGCATCCCAACTGGTGCCAGTGAACTCTCTGGACTCACTGCACTGCATCCCCAGTGGTGCCAGTGCACTCTCTGGACTCACTGCAGTGCATCCCCAGGGGTGCCAGTGCACTCTCTGGACTCACTGCACTGCATCGCCACTGGTGCCAGTGCACTCTCTGGACTCACTGCAGTGCACCCCCAGTGGTGACAGTGCACTCTCTGGATTCACTGCACTGCATCCGCAGTTCTGCCAGTGCACTCTCTGGAGTCACTGCAGTGCATCCCCAGTGGTGCCAGTGCAGTCTCTGGACTCACTGCAGTGCATCCCGAATGGTGCCAGTGCAGTCTCTGGACTCACTGCACTGCATCCCCAGTGGTGCCAGTGCAGTCTCTGGACTCACTGCAGTGCATCCCGAATGGTGCCAGTGCAGTCTCTGGACTCACTGCACTGCATCCCCAGTCGTGCCACTGCCCTCTCTGGACTCACTGCACTGCATCTCCAGTGGTGCCAGTGCACTCTCTGGACTCACTGCACTGCATCCCCAGTGGTGCCAGTGCACTCTCTGGAGTCACTGCAGTGCATCGCCACTGGTGCCAGTGCACTCTCTGGACTCACTGCAGTGCACCCCCAGTGGTGACAGTGCACTCTCTGGATTCACTGCACTGCATCCGCAGTTCTGCCAGTGCACTCTCTGGAGTCACTGCAGTGCATCCCCAGTGGTGCCAGTGCAGTCTCTGGACTCACTGCAGTGCATCCCGAATGGTGCCAGTGCAGTCTCTGGACTCAATGCACTGCATCCCCAGTGGTGCCAGTGCAGTCTCTGGACTCACTGCAGTGCATCCCGAATGGTGCCAGTGCAATCTCTGGACTCACTGCACTGCATCCCCAGTGGTGCCACTGCCCTCTCTGGACTCACTGCACTGCATCCCCAGTGGTGCCAGTGCACTCTCTGGACTCACTGCACTGCATCCCCAGTGTTGCCAGTGCATTCTCTGGACTCACTGCACTGCATCCCCAGTGTTGCCAGTGCATTCTCTGGACTCACTGCAGTGCATCCCCAGTGGTGCCAGTGCACTCTCTGGATTCACTGCACTGCATCCCCAGTGGTGCCAGTCACTCTCTGGACTCACTGCACTGCATCCCCAGTAGTGCCTGTGCACTCTCTGGACTCACTGCACTGCATCCCCAGTGGTGCCAGTGCACTCTCTGGATTCACTGCACTGCATCCCCACTGGTGCCAGTGCACTCTCTGGACTCACTGCACTGCATCCCCAGTGGTGCCAGTGCACTCTCTGGAGTCACTGCACTGCATCCCCAGTGGTGCCAGTGCACTCTCTGGACTCAATGCAATGCATCCCTAGTGTTGCCAGTGCACTCTCTGGACTCACTGCACTGCATCCCCAGTGGTGCCAGTGCACTCTCTGGACTCACTGCAGTGCATCGCCAGTGGTGCCAGTACACTCTCTGGACTCACTGCACTGCATCCCCAGTGGTGCCAGTGCACTCTCTGGACTCACTGCAGTGCATCCCCAGTGGTGCCAGTGCACTCTCTGCACTCATTGCACTGCATCCCCAGTGGTGCCAGTGCACTCTCTGGACTCACTGCAGTGCGTCCCCAGTGGTGCCAGTGTACTCTGTGGACTCACTGCACTGCATCCCAACTGGTGCCAGTGAACTCTCTGGACTCACTGCACTGCATCCCCAGTGGTGCCAGTGCACTCTCTGGACTCACTGCAGTGCATCCCCAGTGGTGCCAGTGCACTCTCTGGAGTCACTGCACTGCATCCCCAGTGGTGCCAGTGCACTCTCTGGACTCACTGCCCTGCATCCCCAGTGGTGCCAGTGCACTCTCTGGACTCACTGCAGTGCATCCCCAGTGGTGCCAGTGCACTCTCTGGACTCATTGCACTGCATCCCCAGTGGTGCCAGTGCACTCTCTGGACTCACTGCAGTGCATCCCCAGTGGTGCCAGTGCACTCTGTGGACTCACTGCACTGCATCCCAACTGGTGCCAGTGAACTCTCTGGACTCACTGCAGTGCATCCCCTGTGGTGCCAGTGCACTCTGCGGACTCACTGCACTGCATCCCCTGTGGTGTCAGTGCACTCTCTGGACTCACTGCAGTGCATCCCCAGTGGTGCCAGTGCACTCTCTGGACTCACTGCTCTGCATCTCCAGTGGTGCCAGTGCACTCTCTGGACTCACTGCACTGCATCCCCAGTGGTGCCAGTGCACTCTCTGGAATCACTGCTCTGCATCCCCAGTGGTGCCAGTGCACTCTCTGGACTCACTGCGCTGCATCCCCAGTGGTGCCAGTGCACTCTCTGGACTCACTGCACTGCATCCCCAGTGGTGCCAGTGCACTCTCTGGACTATCTGCCCTGCATCACCAGTGGTGCCAGTGCACTCTCTGGACTCACTGCACTGCATCCCCAGTGGTGCCAGTGCACTCTCTGGACTCACTGCACTGCATCTCCAGTGGTGCCCGTGCACTCACTGGATTCATTGCACTGCATCCCCAGTGGTGCCAGTGCACTCTCTGGACTCAATGCAATGCATCCCCAGTGGTGCCAGTGCACTCTCTGGAGTCACTGCAGTGCATCCCCAGTGGTGCCAGTGCACTCTCTGGACTCACTGCACTGCATCCCCAGTGGTGCCAGTGCACTCTCTGGACTCACTGCAGTGCATCCCCAGTGGTGCCAGTGCACTCTCTGCACTCACTGCGCTGCATCCCCAGTGGTGCCATTGCACTCTCTGGACTCACTGCAGTGCATCCCCAGTGGTGCCAGTGCACTCTCTGGAGTCACTGCACTGCATCCCCAGTGGTGCCAGTGCACTCTCTGGAGTCACTGCGCTGCATCCCCAGTGGTGACAGAGCACTTTCTGGACTCACTGCAGTGCATCCCCAGTGGTGCCAGTGCACTCTCTGGACTCACTGCAGTGCATCCCCAGCGGTGCCAGTGCACTCTCTGCACTCAGTGCGCTGCATCCCCAGTGGTGCCAGTGCACTCTCTGGACTCAATGCAGTGCATCCCCAGTGGTGCCAGTGAACGCTCTGGACTCACTGCACTGCATCCCCAATGGTGCCTGTGCACTCTCTGGACTCACTGCAGTGCATCCCCAGTGGTGCCAGTGCACTCTCTGCACTCACTGCGCTGCATCCCCAGTGGTGCCAGTGCACTCTCTGCACTCACTGCACTGCATCGCGAGTGGTACCAGTGCACTCTCTGGACTCACTGCACTGCATCCCCAGTGGTGCCAGTGCACTCTCTGGACTCACTGCGCTGCATCCCCAGTGGTGCCAGTGCACTCTCTGGACTCACTGCACTGCATCCCCAGTGGTGCCAGTGCACTCTCTGTAGTCACTGCGCTGCATCACCAGTGGTGACAGAGCACTCTCTGGACTCACTGCACAGCATCCCCAGTGGTGCCTGTGCACTCTCTGGACTCAATGCAGTGCATTCCGAGGAGTGCCAGTGCACTCTCTGGACTCACTGCAATGCATCCCTAGTGTTGCCAGTGCACTCTCTGGACTCACTGCACTGCATTCCCAAGGTGCCAGTGCACTCTCTGGACTCACTGCACTGCATCCCCAGTGGTGCCAGTGCACTCTCTGGACTCACTGCAATGCATCCCTAGTGTTGCCAGTGCACTCTCTGGACTCACTGCACTGCATTCCCAAGGTGCCAGTGCACTCTCTGGACTCACTGCACTGCATCCCCAGTGGTGCCAGTGCACTCTCTGGAGTCACTGCACTGCATCCCCAAGGTGCCAGTGCACTCTCTGGACTCACTGCAGTGCATCCCCAGTGGTGCCAGTGCACTCTCTGGACTCACTGCACTGCATCCCCAGTGGTGCCAGTGCACTCTCTGGAGTCACTGCAGTGCATCCCCAGTGGTGCCAGTGCACTCTCTGGACTCACTGCACTGCATCCCCTGTGGTGCCAGTGCACTCTCTGGACTCACTGCACTGCATTCCCAGTGGTGCCAGTGCACTCTCTGGAGTTACTGCTCTGCATCCAGAGTGGTGACAGTGCACTCTCTGGACTCACTGCACTGCATCCCCAGTGGTGCCAGTGCACTCTCTGGACTCACTGCAGTGCATCCCCAGTGGTGCCAGTGCACTCTCTGGACTCACTGCGCTGCATCCCCAGTGGTGCCAGTGCACTCTCTGGACTCACTGCACTGCATCCCCAGTGGTGCCAGTGCACTCTCTGTAGTCACTGCGCTGCATCACCAGTGGTGACAGAGCACTCTCTGGACTCACTGCACAGCATCCCCAGTGGTGCCTGTGCACTCTCTGGACTCAATGCAGTGCATTCCGAGGAGTGCCAGTGCACTCTCTGGACTCACTGCAATGCATCCCTAGTGTTGCCAGTGCACTCTCTGGACTCACTGCACTGCATTCCCAAGGTGCCAGTGCACTCTCTGGACTCACTGCACTGCATCCCCAGTGGTGCCAGTGCACTCTCTGGACTCACTGCAATGCATCCCTAGTGTTGCCAGTGCACTCTCTGGACTCACTGCACTGCATTCCCAAGGTGCCAGTGCACTCTCTGGACTCACTGCACTGCATCCCCAGTGGTGCCAGTGCACTCTCTGGAGTCACTGCACTGCATCCCCAAGGTGCCAGTGCACTCTCTGGACTCACTGCAGTGCATCCCCAGTGGTGCCAGTGCACTCTCTGGACTCACTGCACTGCATCCCCAGTGGTGCCAGTGCACTCTCTGGAGTCACTGCAGTGCATCCCCAGTGGTGCCAGTGCACTCTCTGGACTCACTGCACTGCATTCCCAGTGGTGCCAGTGCACTCTCTGGAGTTACTGCTCTGCATCCAGAGTGGTGACAGTGCACTCTGTGGACTCACTGCACTGCATCCCCAGTGGTGCCAGTGCACTCTCTGGACTCACTGCACTGCATCCCCAGTGGTGCCAGTACTCTCTCTGGATTCACTGCAGTGCCTCCCTAGTGGTGCCAGTGCACTCTCTGGATTCAATGCACTGCATCCCCAGTGGTGCCAGTGCACTCTCTGGACTCACTGCATGTGCATCGCCAGTGGTGCCAGTGCACTCTCTGGACTCAATGCAATGCATCCCTAATGTTGCCAGTCCACTCTCTGGATTCACTGCACTGTATCTCCTATGATGGCAGTGCACTCTCTGGACTCACTGCACTGCATCCCCAGTGGTGCCAGTGCACTCTCTGGACTCACTGCACTGCATCCCCAGTGGTGCCAGTGCACTCTCTGGACTCACTGCACTTCATCCCCAGTGGTCCCAGTGCACTCTCTGGAGTCACTGCAGTGCATCCCCTGTGGTGCCAGTGCACTCTGCGGACTCACTGCACTGCATCCCCTGTGGTGCCAGTGCACTCTCTGGACTCACTGCAGTGCATCCCCAGTGGTGCCAGTGCACTCTCTGGACTCACTGCTCTGCATCTCCAGTGGTGCCAGTGCACTCTCTGGACTCACTGCACTGCATCCCCAGTGGTGCCAGTGCACTCTCTGGACTCACTGCTCTGCATCCCCAGTGGTGCCAGTGCACTCTCTGGACTCACTGCGCTGCATCCCCAGTGGTGCCAGTGCACTCTCTGGACTCACTGCACTGCATCCCCAGTGGTGCCAGTGCACTCTCTGGAGTCACTGCACTGCATCCCCAGTGGTGACAGAGCACTCTCTGGACTCACTGCAGTGCATCCCCAGTGGTGCCAGTGCACTCTCTGGACTCACTGCACAGCATCCCCAGTGGTGCCAGTGCACTCTCTGGACTCACTGCACTGCATCCCCTGTGGTGCCAGTGCACTCTCTGGATTCACTGCACTGCATGCCCAGTGGTGCCAGTGCACTCTCTGGACTCACTGCACTGCATCCCCAGTGGTGCCAGTGCACTCTCTGGACTCAATGCAGTGCATCGCCAGTGGTGCCAGTGCAGTCTCTGGACTCAATGCAATGCATCCCTAGTGTTGCCAGTGCACTCTCTGGACTCACTGCACTGCATCCCCAGTGGTGCCAGTGCACTCTCTGGAGTCACTGCAGTGTATCCCCAGTGGTGCCAGTGCACTCTCTGGACTCACTGCACTGCATCCCCAGTGGTGCCAGTGCACTCTCTGGACTCACTGCACTGCATCCCCAGTGGTGCCAGTGCACTCTCTAGACTCACTGCACTGCATTCCCTGTGGTGCCAGTGCACTCTCTGGACTCACTGCACTGCATCCCAACTGGTGCCAGTGAACTCTCTGGATTCACTGCACTGCATCCCCAGTGGTGCCAGTGCACTCTCTGGACTCACTGCACTGCATCCCCAGGGGTGCCAGTGCACTCTCTGGACTCACTGCAGTGCACCCCCAGTGGTGACAGTGCACTCTCTGGATTCACTGCATTGTATCCTCAGTGGTGCCAGTGCACTCTCTGGAGTCACTGCAGTGCATCCCCAGTGGTGCCAGTGCAGTCTCTGGACTCACTGCAGTGCATCCCGAATGGTGCCAGTGCAGTCTCTGGACTCAATGCACTGCATCCCCAGTGGTGCCAGTGCAGTCTCTGGACTCACTGCAGTGCATCCCGAATGGTGCCAGTGCAGTCTCTAGACTCACTGCACTGCATCCCCAGTGGTGCCACTGCCCTCTCTGGACTCACTGCACTGCATCCCCAGTGGTGCCAGTGCACTCTCTGGACTCACTGCACTGCATCCCCAGTGGTGCCAGTGCACTCTCTGGAGTCACTGCAGTGCATCGCCACTGGTGCCAGTGCACTCTCTGGACTCACTGCAGTGCACCCCCAGTGGTGACAGTGCACTCTCTGGATTCACTGCACTGCATCCGCAGTTCTGCCAGTGCACTCTCTGGAGTCACTGCAGTGCATCCCCAGTGGTGCCAGTGCAGTCTCTGGACTCACTGCAGTGCATCCCGAATGGTGCCAGTGCAGTCTCTGGACTCAAAGCACTGCATCCCCAGTGGTGCCAGTGCAGTCTCTGGACTCACTGCAGTGCATCCCGAATGGTGCCAGTGCAATCTCTGGAGTCACTGCACTGCATCCCCAGTGGTGCCACTGCCCTCTCTGGACTCACTGCACTGCATCCCCAGTGGTGCCAGTGCACTCTCTGGACTCACTGCACTGCATCCCCAGTGGTGCCAGTGCACTCTCTGGACTCACTGCACTGCATCCCCAGTGGTGCCAGTGCACTCTCTGGACTCACTGCACTGCATCCCCAGTGTTGCCAGTGCATTCTCTGGACTCACTGCAGTGCATCCCCAGTGGTGCCAGTGCACTCTCTGGATTCACTGCACTGCATCCCCAGTGGTGCCAGTCACTCTCTGGACTCACTGCACTGCATCCCCTGTGGTGCCTGTGCACTCTCTGGACTCACTGCACTGCATCCCCAGTGGTGCCAGTGCACTCTCTGGATTCACTGCACTGCATCCCCACTGGTGCCAGTGCACTCTCTGGACTCACTGCACTGCATCCCCAGTGGTGCCAGTGCACTCTCTGGACTCAATGCAGAGCATCCCCAGTGGTGCCAGTGCACTCTCTGGACTCAATGCAATGCATCCCTAGTGTTGCCAGTGCACTCTCTGGACTCACTGCACTGCATCCCCAGTGGTGCCAGTGCACTCTCTGGACTCTCTGCAGTGCATCGCCAGTGGTGCCAGTGCACTGTCTGGACTCACTGCACTGCATCCCCAGTGGTGCCAGTGCACTCTCTGGACTCACTGCAGTGCATCCCCAGTGGTGCCAGTGCACTCTCTGGACTCATTGCACTGCATCCCCAGTGGTGCCAGTGCACTCTCTGGACTCACTGCAGTGCGTCCCCAGTGGTGCCAGTGTACTCTGTGGACTCACTGCACTGCATCCCAACTGGTGCCAGTGAACTCTCTGGACTCACTGCACTGCATCCCCAGTGGTGCCAGTGCACTCTCTGGACTCACTGCAGTGCATCCCCAGTGGTGCCAGTGCACTCTCTGGAGTCACTGCACTGCATCCCCAGGGGTGCCAGTGCACTCTCTGGATTCACTGCACTGCATCCGCAGTTCTGCCAGTGCACTCTCTGGAGTCACTGCAGTGCATCCCCAGTGGTGCCAGTGCAGTCTCTGGACTCACTGCAGTGCATCCCCAATGGTGCCAGTGCAGTCTCTGAACTCACTGCACTGCATCCCCAGTCGTGCCAGTGCAATCTCTGGACTCACTGCAGTGCATCCCCAGTGGTGCCACTGCCCTCTCTGGACTCACTGCACTGCATCCCCAGTGGTGCCAGTGCACTCTCTGGACTCACTGCAGTGCATCCCCAGTGGTGCCAGTGCACTCTCTGGAGTCACTGTACTGCATCCCCAGTGGTGCCAGTGCACTCTCTGGACTCACTGCAGTGCATCCCCAGTGGTGCCACTGCCCTCTCTGGACTCACTGCACTGCATCCCCAGTGGTGCCAGTGCACTCTCTGGACTCACTGCAGTGCATCCCCAGTGGTGCCACTACCCTCTCTGGACTCACTGCACTGCATCCCCAGTGGTGCCAGTGCACTCTCTGGACTCACTGCAGTGCATCCCCAGTGGTGCCACTGCCCTCTCTGGACTCACTGCACTGCATCCCCAGTGGTGCCAGTGCACTCTCTGGAGTCACTGCAGTGCATCCCCAGTGGTGCCAGTGCACTCTCTGGACTCACTGCACTGCATCCCCTGTGGTGCCAGTGCACTCTCTGGACTCACTGCACTGCATCCCCAGTGGTACCAGTGCACTCTCTGGAGTTACTGCTCTGCATCCAGAGTGGTGACAGTGCACTCTGTGGACTCACTGCACTGCATCCCCAGTGGTGCCAGTGCACTCTCTGGACTCACTGCACTGCATCCCCAGTGGTGCCAGTGTACTCTCTCTGGATTCACTGCAGTGCATCCCTAGTGGTGCCAGTGCACTCTCTGGATTCAATGCACTGCATCCCCAGTGGTGCCAGTGCACTCTCTGGACTCACTGCATGTGCATCGCCAGTGGTGCCAGTGCACTCTCTGGACTCAATGCAATGCATCCCTAATGTTGCCAGTCCACTCTCTGGATTCACTGCACTGCATCTCCTATGATGGCAGTGCACTCTTTGGACTCACTGCACTGCATCCCCAGTGGTGCCAGTGCACTCTCTGGACTCACTGCACTGCATCCCCAGTGGTGCCAGTGCACTCTCTGGACTCACTGCACTTCATCCCCAGTGGTCCCAGTGCACTCTCTGGAGTCACTGCAGTGCATCCCCTGTGGTGCCAGTGCACTCTGCGGACTCACTGCACTGCATCCCCTGTGGTGCCAGTGCACTCTCTGGACTCACTGCAGTGCATCCCCAGTGGTGCCAGTGCACTCTCTGGACTCACTGCTCTGCATCTCCAGTGGTGCCAGTGCACTCTCTGGACTCACTGCACTGCATCCCCAGTGGTGCCAGTGCACTCTCTGGACTCACTGCTCTGCATCCCCAGTGGTGCCAGTGCACTCTCTGGACTCACTGCGCTGCATCCCCAGTGGTGCCAGTGCACTCTCTGGACTCACTGCACTGCATCCCCAGTGGTGCCAGTGCACTCTCTGGAGTCACTGCACTGCATCCCCAGTGGTGACAGAGCACTCTCTGGACTCACTGCAGTGCATCGCCAGTGGTGCCAGTGCACTCTCTGGACTCACTGCACAGCATCCCCAGTGGTGCCAGTGCACTCTCTGGACTCACTGCACTGCATCCCCTGTGGTGCCAGTGCACTCTCTGGATTCACTGCACTGCATCCCCAGTGGTGCCAGTGCACTCTCTGGACTCACTGCACTGCATCCCCAGTGGTGCCAGTGCACTCTCTGGACTCAATGCAGTGCATCGCCAGTGGTGCCAGTGCACTCTCTGGACTCAATGCAATGCATCCCTAGTGTTGCCAGTGCACTCTCTGGAGTCACTGCACTGCATCCCCAGTGGTGCCAGTGCACTCTCTGGACTCACTGCAGTGTATCCCCAGTGGTGCCAGTGCACTCTCTGGACTCACTGCACTGCATCCCCAGTGGTGCCAGTGCACTCTCTGGACTCACTGCACTGCATCCCCAGTGGTGCCAGTGCACTCTCTAGACTCACTGCACTGCATTCCCTGTGGTGCCAGTGCACTCTCTGGACTCACTGCACTGCATCCCAACTGGTGCCAGTGAACTCTCTGGACTCACTGCACTGCATCCCCAGTGGTGCCAGTGCACTCTCTGGACTCACTGCAGTGCATCCCCAGGGGTGCCAGTGCACTCTCTGGACTCACTGCAGTGCACCCCCAGTGGTGACAGTGCACTCTCTGGATTCACTGCATTGTATCCTCAGTGGTGCCAGTGCACTCTCTGGAGTCACTGCAGTGCATCCCCAGTGGTGCCAGTGCAGTCTCTGGACTCACTGCAGTGCATCCCGAATGGTGCCAGTGCAGTCTCTGGACTCAATGCACTGCATCCCCAGTGGTGCCAGTGCAGTCTCTGGACTCACTGCAGTGCATCCCGAATGGTGCCAGTGCAGTCTCTAGACTCACTGCACTGCATCCCCAGTGGTGCCACTGCCCTCTCTGGACTCACTGCACTGCATCCCCAGTGGTGCCAGTGCACTCTCTGGACTCACTGCACTGCATCCCCAGTGGTGCCAGTGCACTCTCTGGAGTCACTGCAGTGCATCGCCACTGGTGCCAGTGCACTCTCTGGACTCACTGCAATGCATCCCCAGTGGTGACAGTGCACTCTCTGGATTCACTGCACTGCATCCGCAGTTCTGCCAGTGCACTCTCTGGAGTCACTGCAGTGCATCCCCAGTGGTGCCAGTGCAGTCTCTGGACTCACTGCAGTGCATCCCGAATGGTGCCAGTGCAGTCTCTGGACTCAATGCACTGCATCCCCAGTGGTGCCAGTGCAGTCTCTGGACTCACTGCAGTGCATCCCGAATGGTGCCAGTGCAATCTCTGGACTCACTGCACTGCATCCCCAGTGGTGCCACTGCCCTCTCTGGACTCACTGCACTGCATCCCCAGTGGTGCCAGTGCACTCTCTGGACTCACTGCACTGCATCCCCAGTGGTGCCAGTGCACTCTCTGGACTCACTGCACTGCATCCCCAGTGTTGCCAGTGCATTCTCTGGACTCACTGCAGTGCATCCCCAGTGGTGCCAGTGCACTCTCTGGATTCACTGCACTGCATCCCCAGTGGTGCCAGTCACTCTCTGGACTCACTGCACTGCATCCCCTGTGGTGCCTGTGCACTCTCTGGACTCACTGCACTGCATCCCCAGTGGTGCCAGTGCACTCTCTGGATTCACTGCACTGCATCCCCACTGGTGCCAGTGCACTCTCTGGACTCACTGCACTGCATCCCCAGTGGTGCCAGTGCACTCTCTGGACTCAATGCAGAGCATCCCCAGTGGTGCCAGTGCACTCTCTGGACTCAATGCACTGCATCCCCAGTGGTGCCAGTGCACTCTCTGGACTCACTGCAGTGCATCCCCAGTGGTGCCAGTGCACTCTCTGGACTCATTGCACTGCATCCCCAGTGGTGCCAGTGCACTCTCTGGACTCACTGCAGTGCGTCCCCAGTGGTGCCAGTGTACTCTGTGGACTCACTGCACTGCATCCCAACTGGTGCCAGTGAACTCTCTGGACTCACTGCACTGCATCCCCAGTGGTGCCAGTGCACTCTCTGGACTCACTGCACTGCATCCCCAGTGGTGCCAGTGCACTCTCTGGAGTCACTGTACTGCATCCAGTGTGGTGCCAGTGCACTCTCTGGACTCACTGCAGTGCATCCCCAGTGGTGCCACTGCCCTCTCTGGACTCACTGCACTGCATCCCCAGTGGTGCCAGTGCACTCTCTGGACTCACTGCAGTGCATCCCCAGTGGTGCCACTACCCTCTCTGGACTCACTGCACTGCATCCCCAGTGGTGCCAGTGCACTCTCTGGACTCACTGCAGTGCATCCCCAGTGGTGCCACTGCCCTCTCTGGACTCACTGCACTGCATCCCCAGTGGTGCCAGTGCACTCTCTGGACTCACTGCAGTGCATCCCCAGTGGTGCCAGTGCACTCTCTGGAGTCACTGCACTGCATCCCCAGTGGTGCCAGTGCACTCTCTTGACTCACTGCAGTGCATCCCCAGTGGTGCCAGTGCACTCTCTGGACTCACTGCACTGCATCCCCAGTGGTGCCAGTGCACTCTCTGGACTCACTGCACTGCATGGCCACTGGTGCCAGTGCACTCTCTGGACTCACTGCACTGCATCCCCAGTGGTGCCAGTGCATTCTCTGGACTCACTGCAGTGCATCCCCAGTCGTGCCAGTGCACTCTCTGGACTCACTGCACTGCATCCCCAGTGGTGCCAGTGCACTCTATGGACTCACTGCACTGCATCCCCAGTGGTGCCAGTGCACTCTCTGGACTCACTGCACTGCATCCCCTGTAGTGCCAGTGCACTCTCTGGAGTCACTGCAGTGCATCCCCAGTGGTACCAGTGCACTCTCTGGACTCACTGCAGTGCATCCCCAGTGGTGCCAGTGCACTCTCTGGACTCACTGCACTGCATCCCCAGTGGTGCCAGTGCACTCTCTGGACTCACTGCGCTGCATCTTCAGTGGTGCCAGTGCAGTCTCTGGAGTCACTGCAGTGCATCCCCAGTGGTGCCAGTGCAATCTCTGGACTCACCGGGGTACATCCCCAGTGGTGCCAGTGCACTCTCTGGACTCACTGCGCTGAATCCCCAGTGGTGCCAGTGCACTCTCTGGACTCAATGCACTGCATCCCCAGTGGTGCCAGTGCACTCTCTGGACTCACTGCACTGCATCCCCAGTGGTGCCATTGCACTCTCTGGACTCACTGCACTGCATCCGCAGTGGTGCCAGTGCACTCTCTGGACTCACTGCACTGCATCCCCAGTGGTGCCAGTGCACTCTCTGGATTCACTGCACTGCATCCCCAGTGGTGCCAGTGCACTCTCTGGACTCACTGCAGTGCATCCCCAGTGGTGCCAGTGCAATCTCTGGAGTCACTGCAGTGCATCCCCAGTGATGCCAGTGCACTCTCTGGACTCACTGCACTGCATCCCCATTTGTGCCAGTGCACTCTCTGGACTCAATGCAGTGCATCCCCAGTGGTGCCAGTGCACTCTCTGGACTCAATGCAATGCATCCCTAGTGTTGCCAGTGCACTCTCTGGACTCACTGCACTGCATCCCCAGTGGTGCCAGTGCGCTCTCTGGACTCACTGCAGTGCATCCCCAGTGGTGCCAGTGCACTCTCTGGACTCACTGCACTGCATCCCCAGTGGTGCCAGTGCACTCTCTGGACTCACTGCAGTGCATCCCCAGTGGTGCCAGTGCACTCTCTGGACTCATTGCACTGCATCCCCAGTGGTGCCAGTGCACTCTCTGGACTCAATGCAGTGCGTCCCCAGTGGTGCCAGTGCACTCTGTGGACTCACTGCACTGCATCCCAACTGGTGCCAGTGAACTCTCTGGACTCACTGCAGTGCATCCCCTGTGGTGCCAGTGCACTCTGCGGACTCACTGCACTGCATCCCCTGTGGTGCCAGTGCACTCTCTGGACTCACTGCAGTGCATCCCCAGTGGTGCCAGTGCACTCTCTGGACTCACTGCTCTGCATCTCCAGTGGTGCCAGTGCACTCTCTGGACTCACTGCACTGCATCCCCAGTGGTGCCAGTGCACTCTCTGGACTCACTGCTCTGCATCCCCAGTGGTGCCAGTGCACTCTCTGGACTCACTGCGCTGCATCCCCAGTGGTGCCAGTGCACTCTCTGGACTCACTGCACTGCATCCCCAGTGGTGCCAGTGCACTCTCTGGACTCACTGCACTGCATCCCCAGTGTTGCCAGTGCACTCTCTGGACTCACTGCACTGCATCCCCAGTGGTTCCAGTGCACTCTCTGGACTCACTGCACTGCATCCCCAGTGGTGCCAGTGCACTCTCTGGAGTCACTGCACTGCATCCCCAGTGGTGACAGAGCACTCTCTGGACTCACTGCAGTGCATCGCCAGTGGTGCCAGTGCACTCTCTGGACTCACTGCACAGCATCCCCAGTGGTGCCAGTGCACTCTATGGACTCACTGCACTGCATCCCCTGTGGTGCCAGTGCACTCTCTGGATTCACTGCACTGCATCCCCACTGGTGCCAGTGCACTCTCTGGACTCACTGCACTGCATCCCCAGTGGTGCCACTGCACTCTCTAGACTCACTGCACTGCATTCCCTGTGGTGCCAGTGCACTCTCTGGACTCACTGCAGTGCATCCCCAGTGGTGCCAGTGCACTCTGTGGACTCACTGCACTGCATCCCAACTGGTGCCAGTGAACTCTCTGGACTCACTGCACTGCATCCCCAGTGGTGCCAGTGCACTCTCTGGACTCACTGCAGTGCATCCCCAGGGGTGCCAGTGCACTCTCTGGACTCACTGCACTGCATCGCCACTGGTGCCAGTGCACTCTCTGGACTCACTGCAGTGCACCCCCAGTGGTGACAGTGCACTCTCTGGATTCACTGCACTGCATCCGCAGTTCTGCCAGTGCACTCTCTGGACTCACTGCAGTGCATCCCGAATGGTGCCAGTGCAGTCTCTGGACTCACTGCACTGCATCCCCAGTCGTGCCAGTGCAATCTCTGGACTCACTGCACTGCATCCCCAGTGGTGCCACTGTCCTCTCTGGATTCACTGCACTGCATCCCCAGTGGTGCCAGTGCACTCTCTGGACTCACTGCACTGCATCCCCAGTGGTGCCAGTGCACTCTCTGGAGTCACTGCAGTGCATCCCCAGTGGTGCCAGTGCACTCTCTGGACTCACTGCACTGCATCCCCAGTGTTGCCAGTGCATTCTCTGGACTCACTGCACTGCATCCCCAGTGTTGCCAGTGCATTCTCTGGACTCACTGCAGTGCATCCCCAGTGGTGCCAGTGCACTCTCTGGATTCACTGCACTGCATCCCCAGTGGTGCCAGTCACTCTCTGGACTCACTGCACTGCATCCCCTGTGGTGCCTGTGCACTCTCTGGACTCACTGCACTGCATTCCCAGTGGTGCCAGTGCACTCTCTGGATTCACTGCACTGCATCCCAACTGGTGCCAGTGCACTCTCTGGACTCACTGCACTGCATCCCCAGTGGTGCCAGTGCACTCTCTGGACTCAATGCAGTGCATCCCCAGTGGTGCCAGTGCACTCTCTGGACTCAATGCACTGCATCCCCAGTGGTGCCAGTGCACTCTCTGGACTCACTGCAGTGCATCGCCAGTGGTGCCAGTGCACTCTCTGGACTCACTGCACTGCATCCCCAGTGGTGCCAGTGCACTCTCTGGACTCACTGCAGTGCATCCCCAGTGGTGCCAGTGCACTCTCTGGACTCATTGCACTGCATCCCCAGTGGTGCCAGTGCACTCTCTGGACTCACTGCAGTGCGTCCCCAGTGGTGCCAGTGTACTCTGTGGACTGACTGCACTGCATCCCAACTGGTGCCAGTGCACTCTCTGGACTCACTGCACTGCATCCCCAGTGGTGCCAGTGCACTCTCTGGACTCACTGCAGTGCATCCCCAGTGGTGCCAGTGCACTCTCTGCACTCACTGCACTGCATCCCCAGGGGTGCCAGTACACTCTCTGGACTCACTGCACTGCATCCCCAGTGGTGCCAGTGCACTCTCTGGACTCACTGCAGTGCATCCCCAGTGGTGCCAGTGCACTCTCTGGATTCACTGCACTGCATCCGCAGTTCTGCCAGTGCACTCTCTGGAGTCACTGCAGTGCATCCCCAATGGTGCCAGTGCAGTCTCTGGACTCACTGCAGTGCATCCCCAATGGTGCCAGTGCAGTCTCTGAACTCACTGCACTGCATCCCCAGTCGTGCCAGTGCAATCTCTGGACTCACTGCAGTGCATCCCCAGTGGTGCCACTGCCCTCTCTGGACTCACTGCACTGCATCCCCAGTGGTGCCAGTGCACTCTCTGGACTCACTGCACTGCATCCCCAGTGGTGCCAGTGCACTCTCTGGACTCACTGCACTGCATGGCCACTGGTGCCAGTGCACTCTCTGGACTCACTGCAGTGCATCCCCAGTGGTGCCACTGCCCTCTCTGGACTCACTGCACTGCATCCCCAGTGGTGCCAGTGCACTCTCTGGACTCACTGCAGTGCATCCCCAGTGGTGCCACTGCCCTCTCTGGACTCACTGCACTGCATCCCCAGTGGTGCCAGCGCACTCTCTGGACTCACTGCAGTGCATCCCCAGTGGTGCCACTGCCCTCTCTGGACTCACTGCACTGCATCCCCAGTGGTGCCAGTGCACTCTCTGGACTCACTGCAGTGCATCCCCAGTGGTGCCAGTGCACTCTATGGACTCACTGCACTGCATCCCCAGTGGTGCCAGTGCACTCTCTGGACTCACTGCACTGCATCCCCAGTGGTGCCAGTGCACTCTCTGGACTCACTGCACTGCATCCCCAGTGGTGCCAGTGCACTCTCTGGACTCACTGCACTGCATGGCCACTGGTGCCAGTGCACTCTCTGGACTCACTGCACTGCATACCCAGTGGTGCCAGTGCATTCTCTGGACTCACTGCAGTGCATCCCCAGTGGTGCCAGTGCACTCTCTGGACTCACTGCACTGCATGGCCACTGGTGCCAGTGCACTCTCTGGACTCACTGCACTGCATCCCCAGTGGTGCCAGTGCACTCTATGGACTCACTGCACTGCATCCCCAGTGGTGCCAGTGCACTCTCTGGACTCACTGAAGTGCATCCCCAGTGGTGCCAGTGCACTCTCTGGATTCACTGCACTGCATCCCCAGTGGTGCCAGTGCACTCTCTGGAGTCAATGCAGTGCATCCCGAATGGTGCCAGTGCAGTCTCTGGACTCAATGCACTGCATCCCCAGTGGTGCCAGTGCAGTCTCTGGACTCACTGCAGTGCATCCCGAATGGTGCCAGTGCAATCTCTGGACTCACTGCACTGCATCCCCAGTGGTGCCACTGCCCTCTCTGGACTCACTGCACTGCATCGCCACTGGTGCCAGTGCACTCTCTGGACTCACTGCACTGCACCCCCAGTGGTGACAGTGCACTCTCTGGATTCACTGCACTGCATCCGCAGTTCTGCCAGTGCACTCTCTGGAGTCACTGCAGTGCATCCCCAGTGGTGCCAGTGCAGTCTCTGGACTCACTGCAGTGCATCCCGAATGGTGCCAGTGCAGTCTCTGGACTCACTGCACTGCATCCCCAGTCGTGCCAGTGCAATCTCTGGACTCACTGCACTGCATCCCCAGTGGTGCCACTGTCCTCTCTGGACTCACTGCACTGCATCCCCAGTGGTGACAGTGCACTCTCTGGACTCACTGCACTGCATCCCCAGTGGTGCCAGTGCACTCTCTGGAGTCACTGCAGTGCATCCCCAGTGGTGCCAGTGCACTCTCTGGACTCACTGCACTGCATCCCCAGTGTTGCCAGTGCATTCTCTGGACTCACTGCACTGCATCCCCAGTGTTGCCAGTGCATTCTCTGGACTCACTGCAGTGCATCCCCAGTGGTGCCAGTGCACTCTCTGGACTCACTGCAGTGCATCCCCAGTGGTGCCAGTGCACTCTCTGGATTCACTGCACTGCATCCCAACTGGTGCCAGTGCACTCTCTGGACTCACTGCACTGCATCCCCAGTGGTGCCAGTGCACTCTCTGGACTCAATGCAGTGCATCCCCAGTGGTGCCAGTGCACTCTCTGGACTCACTGCACTGCATCCCCAGTGGTGCCAGTGCACTCTCTGGACTCACTGCAGTGCATCCCCAGTGGTGCCAGTGCACTCTCTGGACTCACTGCACTGCATCCCCAGTGGTGCCAGTGCACTCTCTGGACTCACTGCAGTGCATCCCCAGTGGTGCCAGTGCACTCTCTGGACTCATTGCACTGCATCCCCAGTGGTGCCAGTGCACTCTCTGGACTCACTGCAGTGCGTCCCCAGTGGTGCCAGTGTACTCTGTGGACTCACTGCACTGCATCCCAACTGGTGCCAGTGAACTCTCTGGACTCACTGCACTGCATCCCCAGTGGTGCCAGTGCACTCTCTGGACTCACTGCAGTGCATCCCCAGTGGTGCCAGTGCACTCTCTGGAGTCACTGCACTGCATCCCCAGGGGTGCCAGTGCACTCTCTGGACTCACTGCACTGCATCCCCAGTGGTGCCAGTGCACTCTCTGGACTCACTGCAGTGCATCCCCAGTGGTGCCAGTGCACTCTCTGGATTCACTGCACTGCATCCGCAGTTCTGCCAGTGCACTCTCTGGAGTCACTGCAGTGCATCCCCAGTGGTGCCAGTGCAGTCTCTGGACTCACTGCAGTGCATCCCCAATGGTGCCAGTGAAGTCTCTGAACTCACTGCACTGCATCCCCAGTCGTGCCAGTGCAATCTCTGGACTCACTGCAGTGCATCCCCAGTGGTGACACTGCCCTCTCTGGACTCACTGCACTGCATCCCCAGTGGTGCCAGTGCACTCTCTGGACTCACTGCACTGCATCCCCAGTGGTGCCAGTGCACTCTCTGGACTCACTGCACTGCATGGCCACTGGTGCCAGTGCACTCTCTGGACTCACTGCAGTGCATCCCCAGTGGTGCCACTGCCCTCTCTGGACTCACTGCACTGCATCCCCAGTGGTGCCAGTGCACTCTCTGGACTCACTGCAGTGCATCCCCAGTGGTGCCACTGCCCTCTCTGGACTCACTGCACTGCATCCCCAGTGGTGCCAGTGCACTCTCTGGACTCACTGCAGTGCATCCCCAGTGGTGCCACTGCCCACTCTGGACTCACTGCAGTGCATCCCCAGTGGTGCCAGTGCACTCTCTGGACTCACTGCAGTGCATCCCCAGTGGTGCCAGTGCACTCTCTGGAGTCACTGCACTGCATCCCCAGTGGTGCCAGTGCACTCTCTGGACTCACTGCACTGCATCCCCAGTGGTGCCAGTGCACTCTCTGGACTCACTGCACTGCATCCCCAGTGGTGCCAGTGCACTCTCTGGACTCACTGCACTGCATGGCCACTGGTGCCAGTGCACTCTCTGGACTCACTGCACTGCATCCCCAGTGGTGCCAGTGCATTCTCTGGACTCACTGCAGTGCATCCCCAGTGGTGCCAGTGCACTCTCTGGACTCACTGCACTGCATGGCCACTGGTGCCAGTGCACTCTCTGGACTCACTGCACTGCATCCCCAGTGGTGCCAGTGCACTCTCTGGACTCACTGCACTGCATCCCCAGTGGTGCCAGTGCACTCTCTGGACTCACTGCAGTGCATCCCCAGTGGTGCCACTGCCCTCTCTGGACTCACTGCACTGCATCCCCAGTGGTGCCAGTGCACTCTCTGGACTCACTGCAGTGCATCCCCAGTGGCGCCAGTGCACTCTCTGGAGTCACTGCACTGCATCCCCAGTGGTGCCAGTGCACTCTCTTGACTCACTGCAGTGCATCCCCAGTGGTGCCAGTGCACTCTCTGGACTCACTGCACTGCATCCCCAGTGGTGCCAGTGCACTCTCTGGACTCACTGCACTGCATGGCCACTGGTGCCAGTGCACTCTCTGGACTCACTGCACTGCATCCCCAGTGGTGCCAGTGCATTCTCTGGACTCACTGCAGTGCATCCCCAGTCGTGCCAGTGCACTCTCTGGACTCACTGCACTGCATCCCCAGTGGTGCCAGTGCACTCTATGGACTCACTGCACTGCATCCCCAGTGGTGCCAGTGCACTCTCTGGACTCACTGCACTGCATCCCCTGTAGTGCCAGTGCACTCTCTGGAGTCACTGCAGTGCATCCCCAGTGGTACCAGTGCACTCTCTGGACTCACTGCAGTGCATCCCCAGTGGTGCCAGTGCACTCTCTGGACTCACTGCACTGCATCCCCAGTGGTGCCAGTGCACTCTCTGGACTCACTGCGCTGCATCTTCAGTGGTGCCAGTGCAGTCTCTGGAGTCACTGCAGTGCATCCCCACTGGTGCCAGTGCAATCTCTGGACTCACTGCAGTGCATCCCCAATGGTGCCAGTGCAGTCTCTGAACTCACTGCACTGCATCCCCAGTCGTGCCAGTGCAATCTCTGGACTCACTGCAGTGCATCCCCAGTGGTGCCACTGCCCTCTCTGGACTCACTGCACTGCATCCCCAGTGGTGCCAGTGCACTCTCTGGACTCACTGCACTGCATGGCCACTGGTGCCATAGCACTCTCTGGACTCACTGCAGTGCATCCCCAGTGGTGCCACTGCCCTCTCTGGACTCACTGCACTGCATCCCCAATGGTGCCAGTGCACTCTCTGGACTCACTGCAGTGCATCCCCAGTGGTGCCACTGCCCTCTCTGGACTCACTGCACTGCATCCCCAGTGGTGCCAGTGCACTCTATGGACTCACTGCAGTGCATCCCCAGTGGTGCCACTGCCCTCTCTGGACTCACTGCACTGCATCCCCAGTGGTGCCAGTGCACTCTCTGGACTCACTGCAGTGCATCCCCAGTGGTGCCAGTGCACTCTCTGGAGTCACTGCACTGCATCCCCAGTGGTGCCAGTGCAGTCTCTGGAGTCACTGCACTGCATCCCCAGTGGTGCCAGTGCAATCTCTGGACTCACTGCAGTGCATCCCCAATGGTGCCAGTGCAGTCTCTGAACTCACTGCACTGCATCCCCAGTCGTGCCAGTGCAATCTCTGGACTCACTGCAGTGCATCCCCAGTGGTGCCACTGCCCTCTCTGGACTCACTGCACTGCATCCCCAGTGGTGCCAGTGCACTCTCTGGACTCACTGCACTGCATGGCCACTGGTGCCAGTGCACTCTCTGGACTCACTGCAGTGCATCCCCAGTGGTGCCACTGCCCTCTCTGGACTCACTGCACTGCATCCCCAGTGGTGCCAGTGCACTCTCTGGACTCACTGCAGTGCATCCCCAGTGGTGCCACTGCCCTCTCTGGACTCACTGCACTGCATCCCCAGTGGTGCCAGTGCACTCTCTGGACTCACTGCAGTGCATCCCCAGTGGTGCCACTGCCCTCTCTGGACTCACTGCACTGCATCCCCAGTGGTGCCAGTGCACTCTCTGGACTCACTGCAGTGCATCCCCAGTGGTGCCAGTGCACTCTCTGGAGTCACTGCACTGCATCCCCAGTGGTGCCAGTGCACTCTCTGGACTCACTGCACTGCATCCCCAGTGGTGCCAGTGCACTCTCTGGAATCACTGCAGTGCATCCCCAGTGGTGCCAGTGCACTCTCTGGACTCACTGCACTGCATGGCCACTGGTGCCAGTGCACTCTCTGGACTCACTGCACTGCATCCCCAGTGGTGCCAGTGCATTCTCTGGACTCACTGCAGTGCATCCCCAGTGGTGCCAGTGCACTCTCTGGAGTCACTGCACTGCATCCCCAGTGGTGCCAGTGCACTCTCTTGACTCACTGCAGTGCATCCCCAGTGGTGCCAGTGCACTCTCTGGACTCACTGCACTGCATCCCCAGTGGTGCCAGTGCACTCTCTGGACTCACTGCACTGCATGGCCACTGGTGCCAGTGCACTCTCTGGACTCACTGCACTGCATCCCCAGTGGTGCCAGTGCATTCTCTGGACTCACTGCAGTGCATCCCCAGTCGTGCCAGTGCACTCTCTGGACTCACTGCACTGCATCCCCAGTGGTGCCACTGCCCTCTCTGGACTCACTGCACTGCATCCCCAGTGGTGCCAGTGCACTCTCTGGACTCACTGCAGTGCATCCCCAGTGGTGCCACTGCCCTCTCTGGACTCACTGCACTGCATCCCCAGTGGTGCCAGTGCACTCTATGGACTCACTGCAGTGCATCCCCAGTGGTGCCACTGCCCTCTCTGGACTCACTGCACTGCATCCCCAGTGGTGCCAGTGCACTCTCTGGACTCACTGCAGTGCATCCCCAGTGGTGCCAGTGCACTCTCTGGAGTCACTGCACTGCATCCCCAGTGGTGCCAGTGCAGTCTCTGGAGTCACTGCACTGCATCCCCAGTGGTGCCAGTGCAATCTCTGGACTCACTGCAGTGCATCCCCAATGGTGCCAGTGCAGTCTCTGAACTCACTGCACTGCATCCCCAGTCGTGCCAGTGCAATCTCTGGACTCACTGCAGTGCATCCCCAGTGGTGCCACTGCCCTCTCTGGACTCACTGCACTGCATCCCCAGTGGTGCCAGTGCACTCTCTGGACTCACTGCACTGCATGGCCACTGGTGCCAGTGCACTCTCTGGACTCACTGCAGTGCATCCCCAGTGGTGCCACTGCCCTCTCTGGACTCACTGCACTGCATCCCCAGTGGTGCCAGTGCACTCTCTGGACTCACTGCAGTGCATCCCCAGTGGTGCCACTGCCCTCTCTGGACTCACTGCACTGCATCCCCAGTGGTGCCAGTGCACTCTCTGGACTCACTGCAGTGCATCCCCAGTGGTGCCACTGCCCTCTCTGGACTCACTGCACTGCATCCCCAGTGGTGCCAGTGCACTCTCTGGACTCACTGCAGTGCATCCCCAGTGGTGCCAGTGCACTCTCTGGACTCACTGCACTGCATCCCCAGTGGTGCCAGTGCACTCTCTGGACTCACTGCACTGCATCCCCAGTGGTGCCAGTGCACTCTCTGGACTCACTGCACTGCATGGCCACTGGTGCCAGTGCACTCTCTGGACTCACTGCACTGCATCCCCAGTGGTGCCAGTGCATTCTCTGGACTCACTGCAGTGCATCCCCAGTGGTGCCAGTGCACTCTCTGGAGTCACTGCACTGCATCCCCAGTGGTGCCAGTGCACTCTCTTGACTCACTGCAGTGCATCCCCAGTGGTGCCAGTGCACTCTCTGGACTCACTGCACTGCATCCCCAGTGGTGCCAGTGCACTCTCTGGACTCACTGCACTGCATGGCCACTGGTGCCAGTGCACTCTCTGGACTCACTGCACTGCATCCCCAGTGGTGCCAGTGCATTCTCTGGACTCACTGCAGTGCATCCCCAGTCGTGCCAGTGCACTCTCTGGACTCACTGCACTGCATCCCCAGTGGTGCCAATGCACTCTATGGACTCACTGCACTGCATCCCCAGTGGTGCCAGTGCACTCTCTGGACTCACTGCACTGCATCCCCTGTAGTGCCAGTGCACTCTCTGGAGTCACTGCAGTGCATCCCCAGTGGTACCAGTGCACTCTCTGGACTCACTGCAGTGCATCCCCAGTGGTGCCAGTGCACTCTCTGGACTCACTGCACTGCATCCCCAGTGGTGCCAGTGCACTCTCTGGACTCACTGCGCTGCATCTTCAGTGGTGCCAGTGCAGTCTCTGGAGTCACTGCAGTGCATCCCCAGTGGTGCCAGTGCAATCTCTGGACTCACTGCAGTGCATCCCCAATGGTGCCAGTGCAGTCTCTGAACTCACTGCACTGCATCCCCAGTCGTGCCAGTGCAATCTCTGGACTCACTGCAGTGCATCCCCAGTGGTGCCACTGCCCTCTCTGGACTCACTGCACTGCATCCCCAGTGGTGCCAGTGCACTCTCTGGACTCACTGCACTGCATGGCCACTGGTGCCAGTGCACTCTCTGGACTCACTGCAGTGCATCCCCAGTGGTGCCACTGCCCTCTCTGGACTCACTGCACTGCATCCCCAGTGGTGCCAGTGCACTCTCTGGACTCACTGCAGTGCATCCCCAGTGGTGCCACTGCCCTCTCTGGACTCACTGCACTGCATCCCCAGTGGTGCCAGTGCACTCTCTGGACTCACTGCAGTGCATCCCCAGTGGTGCCACTGCCCTCTCTGGACTCACTGCACTGCATCCCCAGTGGTGCCAGTGCACTCTCTGGACTCACTGCACTGCATGGCCACTGGTGCCAGTGCACTCTCTGGACTCACTGCACTGCATCCCCAGTGGTGCCAGTGCATTCTCTGGACTCACTGCAGTGCATCCCCAGTGGTGCCAGTGCACTCTCTGGACTCACTGCACTGCATGGCCACTGGTGCCAGTGCACTCTCTGGACTCACTGCACTGCATCCCCAGTGGTGCCAGTGCACTCTATGGACTCACTGCACTGCATCCCCAGTGGTGCCAGTGCACTCTCTGGACTCACTGAAGTGCATCCCCAGTGGTGACAGTGCACTCTCTGGATTCACTGAACTGCATCCGCAGTTCTGCCAGTGCACTCTCTGGAGTCACTGCAGTGCATCCCCAGTGGTGCCAGTGCAGTCTCTGGACTCACTGCAGTG
The DNA here is from genome assembly GCF_964211835.1 of Anser anser. Classification (NCBI taxonomy): domain Eukaryota; kingdom Metazoa; phylum Chordata; class Aves; order Anseriformes; family Anatidae; genus Anser; species Anser anser. The sequence continues at coordinate 534,164 of NC_139731.1, forward strand.
CATCCCGAATGGTGCCAGTGCAGTCTCTGGACTCAATGCACTGCATCCCCAGTGGTGCCAGTGCAGTCTCTGGACTCACTGCAGTGCATCCCGAATGGTGCCAGTGCAATCTCTGGACTCACTGCACTGCATCCCCAGTGGTGCCACTGCCCTCTCTGGACTCACTGCACTGCATCCCCAGTGGTGCCAGTGCACTCTCTGGACTCACTGCACTGCATCCCCAGTGGTGCCAGTGCACTCTCTGGAGTCACTGCACTGCATCCCCAGTGGTGCCAGTGCACTCTCTGGAGTCACTGCAGTGCATCACCAGTGGTGCCAGTGCACTCTCTGGACTCACTGCACTGCATCCCCAGTGGTGCCAGTGCACTCTCTGGACTCACTGCACTGCATGGCCACTGGTGCCAGTGCACTCTCTGGACTCACTGCACTGCATCCCCAGTGGTGCCAGTGCATTCTCTGGACTCACTGCAGTGCATCCCCAGTCGTGCCAGTGCACTCTCTGGACTCACTGCACTGCATCGCCAGTGGTGCCAGTGCACTCTCTGGACTCACTGCACTGCATCCCCAGTGGTGCCAGTGCACTCTATGGACTCACTGCACTGCATCCCCAGTGGTGCCAGTGCACTCTCTGGACTCACTGCACTGCATCCCCTGTAGAGCCAGTGCACTCTCTGGAGTCACTGCAGTGCATCCCCAGTGGTACCAGTGCACTCTCTGGACTCACTGCACTGCATCCCCAGTGGTGCCAGTGCACTCTCTGGACTCACTGCGCTGCATCTTCAGTGGTGCCAGTGCAGTCTCTGGAGTCACTGCAGTGCATCCCCAGTGGTGCCAGTGCAATCTCTGGACTCACTGCAGTGCATCCCCAGTGGTGCCAGTGCACTCTATGGACTCACTGCGCTGCATCCCCAGTGGTGCCAGTGCACTCTCTGGACTCAATGCACTGCATCCCCAGTGGTGCCAGTGCACTCTCTGGACTCACTGCACTGCATCCCCAGTGGTGCCATTGCACTCTCTGGACTCACTGCACTGCATCCGCAGTGGTGCCAGTGCACTCTCTGGACTCACTGCAGTGCATCCCCAGTGGTGCCAGTGCACTCTCTGGATTCACTGCACTGCATCCCCAGTGGTGACAGTGCACTCTCTGGACTCACTGCAGTGCATCCCCAGTGGTGCCAGTGCACTCTCTGGAGTCACTGCAGTGCATCCCCAGTGATGCCAGTGCACTCTCTGGACTCACTGCACTGCATCCCCATTTGTGCCAGTGCACTCTCTGGACTCACTGCAGTGCATCCCCAGTGGTGCCAGTGCACTCTCTGGACTCAATGCAATGCATCCCTAGTGTTGCCAGTGCACTCTCTGGACTCACTGCACTGCATCCCCAGTGGTGCCAGTGCACTCTCTGGACTCACTGCACTGCATGGCCACTGGTGCCAGTGCACTCTCTGGACTCACTGCACTGCATCCCCAGTGGTGCCAGTGCACTCTCTGGACTCACTGCCCTGCACCCCCAGTGGTGCCAGTGCACTCTCTGGACTCACTGCAGTGCATCCCCAGTGGTGCCAGTGCACTCTCTGGACTCATTGCACTGCATCCCCAGTGGTGCCAGTGCACTCTCTGGACTCACTGCAGTGCGTCCCCAGTGGTGCCAGTGCACTCTGTGGACTCACTGCACTGCATCCCAACTGGTGCCAGTGAACTCTCTGGACTCACTGCAGTGCATCCCCTGTGGTGCCAGTGCACTCTGCGGACTCACTGCACTGCATCCCCTGTGGTGTCAGTGCACTCTCTGGACTCACTGCAGTGCATCCCCAGTGGTGCCAGTGCACTCTCTGGACTCACTGCTCTGCATCTCCAGTGGTGCCAGTGCACTCTCTGGACTCACTGCACTGCATCCCCAGTGGTGCCAGTGCACTCTCTGGAATCACTGCTCTGCATCCCCAGTGGTGCCAGTGCACTCTCTGGACTCACTGCGCTGCATCCCCAGTGGTGCCAGTGCACTCTCTGGACTCACTGCACTGCATCCCCAGTGGTGCCAGTGCACTCTCTGGACTAACTGCCCTGCATCCCCAGAGGTGCCAGTGCACTCTCTGGACTCACTGCACTGCATCCCCAGTGGTGCCAGTGCACTCTCTGGACTCACTGCACTGCATCTCCAGTGGTGCCCGTGCACTCACTGGATTCATTGCACTGCATCCCCAGTGGTGCCAGTGCACTCTCTGGACTCAATGCAATGCATCCCCAGTGGTGCCAGTGCACTCTCCGGAGTCACTGCAGTGCATCCCCAGTGGTGCCAGTGCACTCTCTGGACTCACTGCACTGCATCCCCAGTGGTGCCAGTGCACTCTCTGGACTCACTGCAGTGCATCCCCAGTGGTGCCAGTGCACTCTCTGCACTCACTGCGCTGCATCCCCAGTGGTGCCATTGCACTCTCTGGACTCACTGCAGTGCATCCCCAGTGGTGCCAGTGCACTCTCTGGAGTCACTGCACTGCATCCCCAGTGGTGCCAGTGCACTCTCTGGAGTCACTGCGCTGCATCCCCAGTGGTGACAGAGCACTTTCTGGACTCACTGCAGTGCATCCCCAGTGGTGCCAGTGCACTCTCTGGACTCACTGCAGTGCATCCCCAGTGGTGCCAGTGCACTCTCTGCACTCACTGCGCTGCATCCCCAGTGGTGCCAGTGCACTCTCTGGACTCAATGCAGTGCATCCCCAGTGATGCCAGTGAACGCTCTGGACTCACTGCACTGCATCCCCAATGGTGCCTGTGCACTCTCTGGACTCACTGCAGTGCATCCCCAGTGGTGCCAGTGCACTCTCTGCACTCACTGCGCTGCATTCCCAGTGGTGCCAGTGCACTCTCTGCACTCACTGCACTGCATCGCGAGTGGTGCCAGTGCACTCTCTGGACTCACTGCGCTGCATCCCCAGTGGTGCCAGTGCACTCTCTGGCCTCACTGCGCTGCATCCCCAGTGGTGCCAGTGCACTCTCTGGACTCACTGCACTGCATCCCCAGTGGTGCCAGTGCACTCTCTGTAGTCACTGCGCTGCATCACCAGTGGTGACAGAGCACTCTCTGGACTCACTGCACAGCATCCCCAGTGGTGCCTGTGCACTCTCTGGACTCAATGCAGTGCATTCCGAGGAGTGCCAGTGCACTCTCTGGACTCACTGCAATGCATCCCTAGTGTTGCCAGTGCACTCTCTGGACTCACTGCACTGCATTCCCAAGGTGCCAGTGCACTCTCTGGACTCACTGCACTGCATCCCCAGTGGTGCCAGTGCACTCTCTGGACTCACTGCAATGCATCCCTAGTGTTGCCAGTGCACTCTCTGGACTCACTGCACTGCATTCCCAAGGTGCCAGTGCACTCTCTGGACTCACTGCACTGCATCCCCAGTGGTGCCAGTGCACTCTCTGGAGTCACTGCACTGCATCCCCAAGGTGCCAGTGCACTCTCTGGACTCACTGCAGTGCATCCCCAGTGGTGCCAGTGCACTCTCTGGACTCACTGCACTGCATCCCCAGTGGTGCCAGTGCACTCTCTGGAGTCACTGCAGTGCATCCCCAGTGGTGCCAGTGCACTCTCTGGACTCACTGCACTGCATCCCCTGTGGTGCCAGTGCACTCTCTGGACTCACTGCACTGCATTCCCAGTGGTGCCAGTGCACTCTCTGGAGTTACTGCTCTGCATCCAGAGTGGTGACAGTGCACTCTGTGGACTCACTGCACTGCATCCCCAGTGGTGCCAGTGCACTCTCTGGACTCACTGCACTGCATCCCCAGTGGTGCCAGTGTACTCTCTCTGGATTCACTGCAGTGCATCCCTAGTGGTGCCAGTGCACTCTCTGGATTCAATGCACTGCATCCCCAGTGGTGCCAGTGCACTCTCTGGACTCACTGCATGTGCATCGCCAGTGGTGCCAGTGCACTCTATGGACTCAATGCAATGCATCCCTAATGTTGCCAGTCCACTCTCTGGATTCACTGCACTGCATCTCCTATGATGGCAGTGCACTCTTTGGACTCACTGCACTGCATCCCCAGTGGTGCCAGTGCACTCTCTGGAGTCACTGCACTGCATCCCCAGTGGTGCCAGTGCACTCTCTGGACTCACTGCACTTCATCCCCAGTGGTCCCAGTGCACTCTCTGGAGTCACTGCAGTGCATCCCCTGTGGTGCCAGTGCACTCTGCGGACTCACTGCGCTGCATCCCCAGTGGTGCCAGTGCACTCTCTGGACTCAATGCACTGCATCCCCAGTGGTGCCAGTGCACTCTCTGGACTCACTGCACTGCATCCCAACTGGTGCCAGTGAACTCTCTGGACTCACTGCACTGCATCCGCAGTGGTGCCAGTGCACTCTCTGGACTCACTGCAGTGCATCCCCAGTGGTGCCAGTGCACTCTCTGGATTCACTGCACTGCATCCCCAGTGGTGCCAGTGCACTCTCTGGAGTCACTGCAGTGCATCCCCAGTGATGCCAGTGCACTCTCTGGACTCACTGCACTGCATCCCCATTTGTGCCAGTGCACTCTCTGGACTCACTGCAGTGCATCCCCAGTGGTGCCAGTGCACTCTCTGGACTCAATGCAATGCATCCCTAGTGTTGCCAGTGCACTCTCTGGACTCACTGCACTGCATCCCCAGTGGTGCCAGTGCACTCTCTGGACTCACTGCACTGCATGGCCACTGGTGCCAGTGCACTCTCTGGACTCACTGCACTGCATCCCCAGTGGTGCCAGTGCACTCTCTGGACTCACTGCCCTGCATCCCCAGTGGTGCCAGTGCACTCTCTGGACTCACTGCAGTGCATCCCCAGTGGTGCCAGTGCACTCTCTGGACTCATTGCACTGCATCCCCAGTGGTGCCAGTGCACTCTCTGGACTCACTGCAGTGCGTCCCCAGTGGTGCCAGTGCACTCTGTGGACTCACTGCACTGCATCCCAACTGGTGCCAGTGAACTCTCTGGACTCACTGCAGTGCATCCCCTGTGTTGCCAGTGCACTCTGCGGACTCACTGCACTGCATCCCCTGTGGTGTCAGTGCACTCTCTGGACTCACTGCAGTGCATCCCCAGTGGTGCCAGTGCACTCTCTGGACTCACTGCTCTGCATCTCCAGTGGTGCCAGTGCACTCTCTGGACTCACTGCACTGCATCCCCAGTGGTGCCAGTGCACTCTCTGGAATCACTGCTCTGCATCCCCAGTGGTGCCAGTGCACTCTCTGGACTCACTGCGCTGCATCCCCAGTGGTGCCAGTGCACTCTCTGGACTCACTGCACTGCATCCCCAGTGGTGCCAGTGCACTCTCTGGACTAACTGCCCTGCATCCCCAGTGGTGCCAGTGCACTCTCTGGACTCACTGCACTGCATCCCCAGTGGTGCCAGTGCACTCTCTGGACTCACTGCACTGCATCTCCAGTGGTGCCCGTGCACTCACTGGATTCATTGCACTGCATCCCCAGTGGTGCCAGTGCACTCTCTGGACTCAATGCAATGCATCCCCAGTGGTGCCAGTGCACTCTCTGGAGTCACTGCAGTGCATCCCCAGTGGTGCCAGTGCACTCTCTGGACTCACTGCACTGCATCCCCAGTGGTGCCAGTGCACTCTCTGGACTCACTGCAGTGCATCCCCAGTGGTGCCAGTGCACTCTCTGCACTCACTGCGCTGCATCCCCAGTGGTGCCATTGCACTCTCTGGACTCACTGCAGTGCATCCCCAGTGGTGCCAGTGCACTCTCTGGAGTCACTGCACTGCATCCCCAGTGGTGCCAGTGCACTCTCTGGAGTCACTGCGCTGCATCCCCAGTGGTGACAGAGCACTTTCTGGACTCACTGCAGTGCATCCCCAGTGGTGCCAGTGCACTCTCTGGACTCACTGCAGTGCATCCCCAGTGGTGCCAGTGCACTCTCTGCACTCACTGCGCTGCATCCCCAGTGGTGCCAGTGTACTCTCTGGACTCAATGCAGTGCATCCCCAGTGGTGCCAGTGAACGCTCTGGACTCACTGCACTGCATCCCCAATGGTGCCTGTGCACTCTCTGGACTCACTGCAGTGCATCCCCAGTGGTGCCAGTGCACTCTCTGCACTCACTGCGCTGCAACCCCAGTGGTGCCAGTGCACTCTCTGCACTCACTGCACTGCATCGCGAGTGGTGCCAGTGCACTCTCTGGACTCACTGCACTGCATCCCCAGTGGTGCCAGTGCACTCTCTGGACTCACTGCGCTGCATCCCCAGTGGTGCCAGTGCACTCTCTGGACTCACTGCACTGCATCCCCAGTGGTGCCAGTGCACTCTCTGTAGTCACTGCGCTGCATCACCAGTGGTGACAGAGCACTCTCTGGACGAACTGCACAGCATCCCCAGTGGTGCCTGTGCACTCTCTGGACTCAATGCAGTGCATTCCGAGGAGTGCCAGTGCACTCTCTGGACTCACTGCAATGCATCCCTAGTGTTGCCAGTGCACTCTCTGGACTCACTGCACTGCATTCCCAAGGTGCCAGTGCACTCTCTGGACTCACTGCACTGCATCCCCAGTGGTGCCAGTGCACTCTCTGGACTCACTGCAATGCATCCCTAGTGTTGCCAGTGCACTCTCTGGACTCACTGCACTGCATTCCCAAGGTGCCAGTGCACTCTCTGGACTCACTGCACTGCATCCCCAGTGGTGCCAGTGCACTCTCTGGAGTCACTGCACTGCATCCCCAAGGTGCCAGTGCACTCTCTGGACTCACTGCAGTGCATCCCCAGTGGTGCCAGTGCACTCTCTGGACTCACTGCACTGCATCCCCAGTGGTGCCAGTGCACTCTCTGGAGTCACTGCAGTGCATCCCCAGTGGTGCCAGTGCACTCTCTGGACTCACTGCACTGCATCCCCTGTGGTGCCAGTGCACTCTCTGGACTCACTGCACTGCATTCCCAGTGGTGCCAGTGCACTCTCTGGAGTTACTGCTCTGCATCCAGAGTGGTGACAGTGCACTCTGTGGACTCACTGCACTGCATCCCCAGTGGTGCCAGTGCACTCTCTGGACTCACTGCACTGCATCCCCAGTGGTGCCAGTGTACTCTCTCTGGATTCACTGCAGTGCATCCCTAGTGGTGCCAGTGCACTCTCTGGATTCAATGCACTGCATCCCCAGTGGTGCCAGTGCACTCTCTGGACTCACTGCATGTGCATCGCCAGTGGTGCCAGTGCACTCTATGGACTCAATGCAATGCATCCCTAATGTTGCCAGTCCACTCTCTGGATTCACTGCACTGCATCTCCTATGATGGCAGTGCACTCTTTGGACTCACTGCACTGCATCCCCAGTGGTGCCAGTGCACTCTCTGGACTCACTGCACTGCATCCCCAGTGGTGCCAGTGCACTCTGTGGACTCACTGCACTTCATCCCCAGTGGTCCCAGTGCACTCTCTGGAGTCACTGCAGTGCATCCCCTGTGGTGCCAGTGCACTCTGCGGACTCACTGCACTGCATCCCCTGTGGTGCCAGTGCACTCTCTGGACTCACTGCAGTGCATCCCCAGTGGTGCCAGTGCACTCTCTGGACTCACTGCTCTGCATCTCCAGTGGTGCCAGTGCACTCTCTGGACTCACTGCACTGCATCCCCAGTGGTGCCAGTGCACTCTCTGGACTCACTGCTCTGCATCCCCAGTGGTGCCAGTGCACTCTCTGGACTCACTGCGCTGCATCCCCAGTGGTGCCAGTGCACTCTCTGGACTCACTGCACTGCATCCCCAGTGGTGCCAGTGCACTCTCTGGAGTCACTGCACTGCATCCCCAGTGGTGACAGAGCACTCTCTGGACTCACTGCAGTGCATCGCCAGTGGTGCCAGTGCACTCTCTGGACTCACTGCACAGCATCCCCAGTGGTGCCAGTGCACTCTCTGGACTCACTGCACTGCATCCCCTGTGGTGCCAGTGCACTCTCTGGATTCACTGCACTGCATGCCCAGTGGTGCCAGTGCACTCTCTGGACTCACTGCACTGCATCCCCAGTGGTGCCAGTGCACTCTCTGGACTCAATGCAGTGCATCGCCAGTGGTGCCAGTGCACTTTCTGGACTCAATGCAATGCATCCCTAGTGTTGCCAGTGCACTCTCTGGACTCACTGCACTGCATCCCCAGTGGTGCCAGTGCACTCTCTGGACTCACTGCAGTGTATCCCCAGTGGTGCCAGTGCACTCTCTGGACTCACTGCACTGCATCCCCAGTGGTGCCAGTGCACTCTCTGGACTCACTGCACTGCATCCCCAGTGGTGCCAGTGCACTCTCTAGACTCACTGCACTGCATTCCCTGTGGTGCCAGTGCACTCTCTGGACTCACTGCACTGCATCCCAACTGGTGCCAGTGAACTCTCTGGACTCACTGCACTGCATCCCCAGTGGTGCCAGTGCACTCTCTGGACTCACTGCAGTGCATCCCCAGGGGTGCCAGTGCACTCTCTGGACTCACTGCAGTGCACCCCCAGTGGTGACAGTGCACTCTCTGGATTCACTGCATTGTATCCTCAGTGGTGCCAGTGCACTCTCTGGAGTCACTGCAGTGCATCCCCAGTGGTGCCAGTGCAGTCTCTGGACTCACTGCAGTGCATCCCGAATGGTGCCAGTGCAGTCTCTGGACTCAATGCACTGCATCCCCAGTGGTGCCAGTGCAGTCTCTGGACTCACTGCAGTGCATCCCGAATGGTGCCAGTGCAGTCTCTAGACTCACTGCACTGCATCCCCAGTGGTGCCACTGCCCTCTCTGGACTCACTGCACTGCATCCCCAGTGGTGCCAGTGCACTCTCTGGACTCACTGCACTGCATCCCCAGTGGTGCCAGTGCACTCTCTGGAGTCACTGCAGTGCATCGCCACTGGTGCCAGTGCACTCTCTGGACTCACTGCAGTGCACCCCCAGTGGTGACAGTGCACTCTCTGGATTCACTGCACTGCATCCGCAGTTCTGCCAGTGCACTCTCTGGAGTCACTGCAGTGCATCCCCAGTGGTGCCAGTGCACTCTCTGGATTCACTGCACTGCATCCCCAGTGGTGCCAGTCACTCTCTGGACTCACTGCACTGCATCCCCTGTGGTGCCTGTGCACTCTCTGGACTCACTGCACTGCATCCCCAGTGGTGCCAGTGCACTCTCTGGATTCACTGCACTGCATCCCCAGTGGTGCCAGTGCACTCTCTGGACTCACTGCACTGCATCCCCAGTGGTGCCAGTGCACTCTCTGGACTCAATGCAGAGCATCCCCAGTGGTGCCAGTGCACTCTCTGGACTCAATGCAATGCATCCCTAGTGTTGCCAGTGCACTCTCTGGACTCACTGCACTGCATCCCCAGTGGTGCCAGTGCACTCTCTGGACTCTCTGCACTGCATCCCCAGTGGTGCCAGTGCACTCTCTGGACTCACTGCACTGCATCCCCAGTGGTGCCAGTGCACTCTCTGGACTCACTGCAGTGCATCCCCAGTGGTGCCAGTGCACTCTCTGGACTCATTGCACTGCATCCCCAGTGGTGCCAGTGCACTCTCTGGACTCACTGCAGTGCGTCCCCAGTGGTGCCAGTGTACTCTGTGGACTCACTGCACTGCATCCCAACTGGTGCCAGTGAACTCTCTGGACTCACTGCACTGCATCCCCAGTGGTGCCAGTGCACTCTCTGGAGTCACTGCACTGCATCCCCAGGGGTGCCAGTGCACTCTCTGGACTCACTGCACTGCATCCCCAGTGGTGCCAGTGCACTCTCTGGACTCACTGCAGTGCATCCCCAGTGGTGCCAGTGCACTCTCTGGATTCACTGCACTGCATCCGCAGTTCTGCCAGTGCACTCTCTGGAGTCACTGCAGTGCATCCCCAGTGGTGCCAGTGCAGTCTCTGGACTCACTGCAGTGCATCCCCAATGGTGCCAGTGCAGTCTCTGAACTCACTGCACTGCATCCCCAGTCGTGCCAGTGCAATCTCTGGACTCACTGCAGTGCATCCCCAGTGGTGCCACTGCCCTCTCTGGACTCACTGCACTGCATCCCCAGTGGTGCCAGTGCACTCTCTGGACTCACTGCACTGCATCCCCAGTGGTGCCAGTGCACTCTCTGGAGTCACTGTACTGCATCCCCAGTGGTGCCAGTGCACTCTCTGGACTCACTGCAGTGCATCCCCAGTGGTGCCACTGCCCTCTCTGGACTCACTGCACTGCATCCCCAGTGGTGCCAGTGCACTCTCTGGACTCACTGCAGTGCATCCCCAGTGGTGCCACTACCCTCTCTGGACTCACTGCACTGCATCCCCAGTGGTGCCAGTGCACTCTCTGGACTCACTGCAGTGCATCCCCAGTGGTGCCACTGCCCTCTCTGGACTCACTGCACTGCATCCCCAGTGGTGCCAGTGCACTCTCTGGACTCACTGCAGTGCATCCCCAGTGGTGCCAGTGCACTCTCTGGAGTCACTGCACTGCATCCCCAGTGGTGCCAGTGCACTCTCTTGACTCACTGCAGTGCATCCCCAGTGGTGCCAGTGCACTCTCTGGACTCACTGCACTGCATCCCCAGTGGTGCCAGTGCACTCTCTGGACTCACTGCACTGCATGGCCACTGGTGCCAGTGCACTCTCTGGACTCACTGCACTGCATCCCCAGTGGTGCCAGTGCATTCTCTGGACTCACTGCAGTGCATCCCCAGTCGTGCCAGTGCACTCTCTGGACTCACTGCACTGCATCCCCAGTGGTGCCAGTGCACTCTATGGACTCACTGCACTGCATCCCCAGTGGTGCCAGTGCACTCTCTGGACTCACTGCACTGCATCCCCTGTAGTGCCAGTGCACTCTCTGGAGTCACTGCAGTGCATCCCCAGTGGTACCAGTGCACTCTCTGGACTCACTGCAGTGCATCCCCAGTGGTGCCAGTGCACTCTCTGGACTCACTGCACTGCATCCCCAGTGGTGCCAGTGCACTCTCTGGACTCACTGCGCTGCATCTGCAGTGGTGCCAGTGCAGTCTCTGGAGTCACTGCAGTGCATCCCCAGTGGTGCCAGTGCAATCTCTGGACTCACCGGGGTACATCCCCAGTGGTGCCAGTGCACTCTATGGACTCACTGCGCTGCATCCCCAGTGGTGCCAGTGCACTCTCTGGACTCAATGCACTGCATCCCCAGTGGTGCCAGTGCACTCTCTGGACTCACTGCACTGCATCCCCAGTGGTGCCATTGCACTCTCTGGACTCACTGCACTGCATCCGCAGTGGTGCCAGTGCACTCTCTGGACTCACTGCAGTGCATCCCCAGTGGTGCCAGTGCACTCTCTGCACTCACTGCAGTGCATCCCCAGTGGTGCCAGTGCACTCTCTGGAGTCACTGCAGTGCATCCCCAGTGATGCCAGTGCACTCTCTGGACTCACTGCACTGCATCCCCAGTGGTGCCAGTGCACTCTCTGGACTCACTGCAGTGCGTCCCCAGTGGTGCCAGTGCACTCTCTGGACTCAATGCAATGCATCCCCAGTGGTGCCAGTGCACTCTCTGGACTCAATGCAATGCATCCCTAGTGTTGCCAGTGCACTCTCTGGACTCACTGCACTGCATCCCCAGTGGTGCCAGTGCACTCTCTGGAGTCACTGCAGTGCATCCCCAGTGATGCCAGTGCACTCTCTGGACTCACTGCACTGCATCCCCATTTGTGCCAGTGCACTCTCTGGACTCAATGCAGTGCATCCCCAGTGGTGCCAGTGCACTCTCTGGACTCAATGCAATGCATCCCTAGTGTTGCCAGTGCACTCTCTGGACTCACTGCACTGCATCCCCAGTGGTGCCAGTGCACTCTCTGGACTCACTGCAGTGCATCCCCAGTGGTGCCAGTGCACTCTCTGGGCTCACTGCACTGCATCCCCAGTGGTGCCAGTGCACTCTCTGGACTCACTGCACTGCATCCCCAGTGGTGCCAGTGCACTCTCTGGACTCACTGCAGTGCATCCCCAGTGGTGCCAGTGCACTCTCTGGACTCATTGCACTGCATCCCCAGTGGTGCCAGTGCACTCTCTGGACTCACTGCAGTGCGTCCCCAGTGGTGCCAGTGCACTCTGTGGACTCACTGCACTGCATCCCAACTGGTGCCAGTGAACTCTCTGGACTCACTGCAGTGCATCCCCTGTGGTGCCAGTGCACTCTGCGGACTCACTGCACTGCATCCCCTGTGGTGCCAGTGCACTCTCTGGACTCACTGCAGTGCATCCCCAGTGGTGCCAGTGCACTCTCTGGACTCACTGCTCCGCATCTCCAGTGGTGCCAGTTCACTCTCTGGACTCACTGCACTGCATCCCCAGTGGTGCCAGTGCACTCTCTGGACTCACTGCTCTGCATCCCCAGTGGTGCCAGTGCACTCTCTGGACTCACTGCGCTGCATCTCCAGTGGTGCCAGTGCACTCTCTGGACTCACTGCACTGCATCCCCAGTGGTGCCAGTGCACTCTCTGGACTCACTGCAGTGCATCCCCAGTGTTGCCAGTGCACTCTCTGGACTCACTGCACTGCATCCCCAGTGGTTCCAGTGCACTCTCTGGACTCACTGCACTGCATCCCCAGTGGTGCCAGTGCACTCTCTGGAGTCACTGCACTGCATCCCCAGTGGTGACAGAGCACTCTCTGGACTCACTGCAGTGCATCGCCAGTGGTGCCAGTGCACTCTCTGGACTCACTGCACAGCATCCCCAGTGGTGCCAGTGCACTCTCTGGACTCACTGCACTGCATCCCCTGTGGTGCCAGTGCACTCTCTGGATTCACTGCACTGCATCCCCACTGGTGCCAGTGCACTCTCTGGACTCACTGCACTGCATCCCCAGTGGTGCCAGTGCACTCTCTGGACTCAATGCAGCGCATCGCCAGTGGTGCCAGTGCACTCTCTGGACTCAATGCAATGCATCCCTAGTGTTGCCAGTGCACTCTCTGGACTCACTGCACTGCATCCCCAGTGGTGCCAGTGCACTCTCTGGACTCACTGCAGTGTATCCCCAGTGGTGCCAGTGCACTCTCTGGACTCACTGCACTGCATCCCCAGTGGTGCCAGTGCACTCTCTGGACTCACTGCACTGCATCCCCAGTGGTGCCAGTGCACTCTCTAGACTCACTGCACTGCATTCCCTGTGGTGCCAGTGCACTCTCTGGACTCACTGCAGTGCATCCCCAGTGGTGCCAGTGCACTCTGTGGACTCACTGCACTGCATCCCAACTGGTGCCAGTGAACTCTCTGGACTCACTGCACTGCATCGCCACTGGTGCCAGTGCACTCTCTGGACTCACTGCAGTGCACCCCCAGTGGTGACAGTGCACTCTCTGGATTCACTGCACTGCATCCGCAGTTCTGCCAGTGCACTCTCTGGAGTCACTGCAGTGCATCCCCAGTGGTGCCAGTGCAGTCTCTGGACTCACTGCAGTGCATCCCGAATGGTGCCAGTGCAGTCTCTGGGCTCACTGCACTGCATCCCCAGTCGTGCCAGTGCAATCTCTGGACTCACTGCACTGCATCCCCAGTGGTGCCACTGTCCTCTCTGGACTCACTGCACTGCATCCCCAGTGGTGACAGTGCACTCTCTGGACTCACTGCACTGCATCCCCAGTGGTGCCAGTGCACTCTCTGGAGTCACTGCAGTGCATCCCCAGTGGTGCCAGTGCACTCTCTGGACTCACTGCACTGCATCCCCAGTGTTGCCAGTGCATTCTCTGGACTCACTGCACTGCATCCCCAGTGTTGCCAGTGCATTCTCTGGACTCACTGCAGTGCATCCCCAGTGGTGCCAGTGCACTCTCTGGATTCACTGCACTGCATCCCCAGTGGTGCCAGTCACTCTCTGGACTCACTGCACTGCATCCCCTGTGGTGCCTGTGCACTCTCTGGACTCACTGCACTGCATTCCCAGTGGTGCCAGTGCACTCTCTGGATTCACTGCACTGCATCCCAACTGGTGCCAGTGCACTCTCTGGACTCACTGCACTGCATCCCCAGTGGTGCCAGTGCACTCTCTGGACTCAATGCAGTGCATCCCCAGTGGTGCCAGTGCACTCTCTGGACTCACTGCACTGCATCCCCAGTGGTGCCAGTGCACTCTCTGGACTCACTGCAGTGCATCGCCAGTGGTGCCAGTGCACTCTCTGGACTCACTGCACTGCATCCCCAGTGGTGCCAGTGCACTCTCTGGACTCACTGCAGTGCATCCCCAGTGGTGCCAGTGCACTCTCTGGACTCATTGCACTGCATCCCCAGTGGTGCCAGTGCACTCTCTGGACTCACTGCAGTGCGTCCCCAGTGGTGCCAGTGTACTCTGTGGACTCACTGCACTGCATCCCAACTGGTGCCAGTGAACTCTCTGGACTCACTGCACTGCATCCCCAGTGGTGCCAGTGCATTCTCTGGACTCACTGCAGTGCATCCCCAGTGGTGCCAGTGCACTCTCTGGAGTCACTGCACTGCATCCCCAGGGGTGCCAGTGCACTCTCTGGACTCACTGCAGTGCATCCCCAGTGGTGCCAGTGCACTCTCTGGACTCACTGCAGTGCATCCCCAGTGGTGCCAGTGCACTCTCTGGATTCACTGCACTGCATCCGCAGTTCTGCCAGTGCACTCTCTGGAGTCACTGCAGTGCATCCCCAGTGGTGCCAGTGCAGTCTCTGGACTCACTGCAGTGCATCCCCAATGGTGCCAGTGCAGTCTCTGAACTCACTGCACTGCATCCCCAGTCGTGCCAGTGCAATCTCTGGACTCACTGCAGTGCATCCCCAGTGGTGCCACTGCCCTCTCTGGACTCACTGCACTGCATCCCCAGTGGTGCCAGTGCACTCTCTGGACTCACTGCACTGCATCCCCAGTGGTGCCAGTGCACTCTCTGGACTCACTGCACTGCATGGCCACTGGTGCCAGTGCACTCTCTGGACTCACTGCAGTGCATCCCCAGTGGTGCCACTGCCCTCTCTGGACTCACTGCACTGCATCCCCAGTGGTGCCAGTGCACTCTCTGGACTCACTGCAGTGCATCCCCACTGGTGCCACTGCCCTCTCTGGACTCACTGCACTGCATCCCCAGTGGTGCCAGTGCACTCTCTGGACTCACTGCAGTGCATCCCCAGTGGTGCCACTGCCCTCTCTGGACTCACTGCACTGCATCCCCAGTGGTGCCAGTGCACTCTCTGGACTCACTGCAGTGCATCCCCAGTGGTGCCAGTGCACTCTATGGACTCACTGCACTGCATCCCCAGTGGTGCCAGTGCACTCTCTGGACTCACTGCACTGCATCCCCAGTGGTGCCAGTGCACTCTCTGGACTCACTGCACTGCATGGCCACTGGTGCCAGTGCACTCTCTGGACTCACTGCACTGCATCCCCAGTGGTGCCAGTGCATTCTCTGGACTCACTGCAGTGCATCCCCAGTGGTGCCAGTGCACTCTCTGGACTCACTGCACTGCATGGCCACTGGTGCCAGTGCACTCTCTGGACTCACTGCACTGCATCCCCAGTGGTGCCAGTGCACTCTATGGACTCACTGCACTGCATCCCCAGTGGTGCCAGTGCACTCTCTGGACTCACTGAAGTGCATCCCCAGTGGTGCCAGTGCACTCTCTGGATTCACTGCACTGCATCCCCAGTGGTGCCAGTGCACTCTCTGGAGTCACTGCAGTGCATCCCCAGTGGTGCCAGTGCAGTCTCTGGACTCACTGCAGTGCATCCCGAATGGTGCCAGTGCAATCTCTGGACTCACTGCACTGCATCCCCAGTGGTGCCACTGCCCTCTCTGGACTCACTGCACTGCATCGCCACTGGTGCCAGTGCACTCTCTGGACTCACTGCAGTGCACCCCCAGTGGTGACAGTGCACTCTCTGGATTCACTGCACTGCATCCGCAGTTCTGCCAGTGCACTCTCTGGAGTCACTGCAGTGCATCCCCAGTGGTGCCAGTGCAGTCTCTGGACTCACTGCAGTGCATCCCGAATGGTGCCAGTGCAGTCTCTGGACTCACTGCACTGCATCCCCAGTCGTGCCAGTGCAATCTCTGGACTCACTGCACTGCATCTCCAGTGGTGCCACTGTCCTCTCTGGACTCACTGCACTGCATCCCCAGTGGTGCCAGTGCACTCTCTGGAGTCACTGCACTGCATCCCCAGTGGTGACAGTGCACTCTATGGACTCACTGCACTGCATCCCCAGTGGTGCCAGTGCACTCTCTGGACTCACTGAAGTGCATCCCCAGTGGTGACAGTGCACTCTCTGGATTCACTGCACTGCATCCGCAGTTCTGCCAGTGCACTCTCTGGAGTCACTGCACTGCATCCCCAGTGGTGCCAGTGCAGTCTCTGGACTCACTGCAGTGCATCCCGAATGGTGCCAGTGCAGTCTCTGGACTCAATGCACTGCATCCCCAGTGGTGCCAGTGCAGTCTCTGGACTCACTGCAGTGCATCCCCAGTGGTGCCAGTGCAATCTCTGGACTCACTGCACTGCATCCCCAGTGGTGCCAGTGCACTCTCTGGACTCACTGCACTGCATCCCCAGTGGTGCCAGTGCACTCTCTGGACTCACTGCACTGCATCCCCAGTGGTGCCAGTGCACTCTCTGGAGTCACTGCAGTGCATCCCCAGTGGTGCCAGTGCACTCTCTGGACTCACTGCACTGCATCCCCAGTGTTGCCAGTGCATTCTCTGGACTCACTGCACTGCATCCCCAGTGTTGCCAGTGCATTCTCTGGACTCACTGCAGTGCATCCCCAGTGGTGCCAGTGCACTCTCTGGACTCACTGCACTGCATCCCCTGTGGTGCCTGTGCACTCTCTGGACTCACTGCACTGCATCCCCAGTGGTGCCAGTGCACTCTCTGGATTCACTGCACTGCATCCCCACTGGTGCCAGTGCACTCTCTGGACTCACTGCACTGCATCCCCAGTGGTGCCAGTGCACTCTCTGGACTCAATGCAGAGCATCCCCAGTGGTGCCAGTGCACTCTCTGGACTCAATGCAATGCATCCCTAGTGTTGCCAGTGCACTCTCTGGACTCACTGCACTGCATCCCCAGTGGTGCCAGTGCACTCTCTGGACTCACTGCAGTGCATCGCCAGTGGTGCCAGTGCACTCTCTGGAGTCACTGCAGTGCATCCCCAGTGGTGCCAGTGCACTCTCTGGACTCACTGCAGTGCATCCCCAGTGGTGCCAGTGCACTCTCTGGACTCATTGCACTGCATCCCCAGTGGTGCCAGTGCACTCTCTGGACTCACTGCAGTGCGTCCCCAGTGGTGCCAGTGTACTCTGTGGACTCACTGCACTGCATCCCAACTGGTGCCAGTGAACTCTCTGGACTCACTGCACTGCATCCCCAGTGGTGCCAGTGCACTCTCTGGACTCACTGCAGTGCATCCCCAGTGGTGCCAGTGCACTTTCTGGAGTCACTGCACTGCATCCCCAGGGGTGCCAGTGCACTCTCTGGACTCACTGCACTGCATCCCCAGTGGTGCCAGTGCACTCTCTGGACTCACTGCAGTGCATCCCCAGTGGTGCCAGTGCACTCTCTGGATTCACTGCACTGCATCCGCAGTTCTGCCAGTGCACTCTCTGGAGTCACTGCACTGCATCCCCAGTGGTGCCAGTGCAGTCTCTGGACTCACTGCAGTGCATCCCCAATGGTGCCAGTGCAGTCTCTGAACTCACTGCACTGCATCCCCAGTGGTGCCAGTGCAATCTCTGGACTCACTGCAGTGCATCCCCAGTGGTGCCACTGCCCTCTCTGGACTCACTGCACTGCATCCCCAGTGGTGCCAGTGCACTCTCTGGACTCACTGCACTGCATCCCCAGTGGTGCCAGTGCACTCTCTGGAGTCACTGTAATGCATCCCCAGTGGTGCCAGTGCACTCTCTGGACTCACTGCAGTGCATCCCCAGTGGTGCCACTGCCCTCTCTGGACTCACTGCACTGCATCCCCAGTGGTGCCAGTGCACTCTCTGGACTCACTGCAGTGCATCCCCAGTGGTGCCACTACCCTCTCTGGACTCACTGCACTGCATCCCCAGTGGTGCCAGTGCACTCTCTGGACTCACTGCAGTGCATCCCCAGTGGTGCCACTGCCCTCTCTGGACTCACTGCACTGCATCCCCAGTGGTGCCAGTGCACTCTCTGGACTCACTGCAGTGCATCCCCAGTGGTGCCAGTGCACTCTCTGGAGTCACTGCACTGCATCCCCAGTGGTGCCAGTGCACTCTCTGGAGTCACTGCAGTGCATCCCCAGTGGTGCCAGTGCACTCTCTGGACTCACTGCACTGCATCCCCAGTGGTGCCAGTGCACTCTCTGGACTCACTGCTCTGCATGGCCACTGGTGCCAGTGCACTCTCTGGACTCACTGCACTGCATCCCCAGTGGTGCCAGTGCATTCTCTGGACTCACTGCAGTGCATCCCCAGTCGTGCCAGTGCACTCTCTGGACTCACTGCACTGCATCGCCAGTGGTGCCAGTGCACTCTCTGGACTCACTGCACTGCATCCCCAGTGGTGCCAGTGCACTCTATGGACTCACTGCACTGCATCCCCAGTGGTGCCAGTGCACTCTCTGGACTCACTGCACTGCATCCCCTGTAGTGCCAGTGCACTCTCTGGAGTCACTGCATTGCATCCCCAGTGGTACCAGTGCACTCTCTGGACTCACTGCAGTGCATCCCCAGTGGTGCCAGTGCACTCTCTGGACTCACTGCACTGCATCCCCAGTGGTGCCAGTGCACTCTCTGGATTCACTGCGCTGCATCTTCAGTGGTGCCAGTGCAGTCTCTGGAGTCACTGCAGTGCATCCCCAGTGGTGCCAGTGCAATCTCTGGACTCACCGGGGTACATCCCCAGTGGTGCCAGTGCACTCTATGGACTCACTGCGCTGCATCCCCAGTGGTGCCAGTGCACTCTCTGGACTCAATGCACTGCATCCCCAGTGGTGCCAGTGCACTCTCTGGACTCACTGCACTGCATCCCCAGTGGTGCCATTGCACTCTCTGGACTCACTGCACTGCATCCGCAGTGGTGCCAGTGCACTCTCTGGACTCACTGCAGTGCATCCCCAGTGGTGCCAGTGCACTCTCTGGATTCACTGCACTGCATCCCCAGTGGTGCCAGTGCACTCTCTGGACTCACTGCAGTGCATCCCCAGTGGTGCCAGTGCACTCTCTGGAGTCACTGCAGTGCATCCCCAGTGATGCCAGTGCACTCTCTGGACTCACTGCACTGCATCCCCATTTGTGCCAGTGCACTCTCTGGACTCAATGCAGTGCATCCCCAGTGGTGCCAGTGCACTCTCTGGACTCAATGCAATGCATCCCTAGTGTTGCCAGTGCGCTCTCTGGACTCACTGCACTGCATCCCCAGTGGTGCCAGTGCACTCTCTGGACTCACTGCAGTGCATCCCCAGTGGTGCCAGTGCACTCTCTGGACTCACTGCACTGCATCCCCAGTGGTGCCAGTGCACTCTCTGGACTCACTGCAGTGCATCCCCAGTGGTGCCAGTGCACTCTCTGGACTCATTGCACTGCATCCCCAGTGGTGCCAGTGCACTCTCTGGACTCACTGCAGTGCATCCCCAGTGGTGCCAGTGCACTCTGTGGACTCACTGCACTGCATCCCAACTGGTGCCAGTGAACTCTCTGGACTCACTGCAGTGCATCCCCTGTGGTGCCAGTGCACTCTGCGGACTCACTGCACTGCATCCCCAGTGGTGCCAGTGCACTCTCTGGACTCACTGCTCTGCATCTCCAGTGGTGCCAGTGCACTCTCTGGACTCACTGCACTGCATCCCCAGTGGTGCCAGTGCACTCTCTGGACTCACTGCTCTGCATCCCCAGTGGTGCCAGTGCACTCTCTGGACTCACTGCGCTGCATCCCCAGTGGTGCCAGTGCACTCTCTGGACTCACTGCACTGCATCCCCAGTGGTGCCAGTGCACTCTCTGGACTCACTGCACTGCATCCCCAGTGTTGCCAGTGCACTCTCTGGACTCACTGCACTGCATCCCCAGTGGTTCCAGTGCACTCTCTGGACTCACTGCACTGCATCCCCAGTGGTGCCAGTGCACTCTCTGGACTCACTGCACTGCATCCCCTGTGGTGCCAGTGCACTCTCTGGATTCACTGCACTGCATCCCCACTGGTGCCAGTGCACTCTCTGGACTCACTGCACTGCATCCCCAGTGGTGCCAGTGCACTCTCTGGACTCAATGCAGTGCATCGCCAGTGGTGCCAGTGCACTCTCTGGACTCAATGCAATGCATCCCTAGTGTTGCCAGTGCACTCTCTGGACTCACTGCACTGCATCCCCAGTGGTGCCAGTGCACTCTCTGGACTCACTGCAGTGTATCCCCAGTGGTGCCAGTGCACTCTCTGGACTCACTGCACTGCATCCCCAGTGGTGCCAGTGCACTCTCTGGACTCACTGCACTGCATCCCCAGTGGTGCCAGTGCACTCTCTAGACTCACTGCACTGCATTCCCTGTGGTGCCAGTGCACTCTCTGGACTCACTGCAGTGCATCCCCAGTGGTGCCAGTGCACTCTCTGGACTCACTGCACTGCATCCCCAGTGGTGCCAGTGCCCTCTCTGGACTCACTGCACTGCATCCCCAGTGGTGCCAGTGCACTCTCTGGACTCACTGCAGTGCATCCCCAGGGGTGCCAGTGCACTCTCTGGACTCACTGCACTGCATCGCCACTGGTGCCAGTGCACTCTCTGGACTCACTGCAGTGCATCGCCAGTGGTGACAGTGCACTCTCTGGATTCACTGCACTGCATCCGCAGTTCTGCCAGTGCACTCTCTGGAGTCACTGCAGTGCATCCCCAGTGGTGCCAGTGCAGTCTCTGGACTCACTGCAGTGCATCCCGAATGGTGCCAGTGCAGTCTCTGGACTCACTGCACTGCATCCCCAGTCGTGCCAGTGCAATCTCTGGATTCACTGCACTGCATCCCCAGTGGTGCCACTGTCCTCTCTGGACTCACTGCACTGCATCCCCAGTGGTGACAGTGCACTCTCTGGACTCACTGCACTGCATCCCCAGTGGTGCCAGTGCACTCTCTGGAGTCACTGCAGTGCATCCCCAGTGGTGCCAGTGCACTCTCTGGATTCACTGCACTGCATCCCCAGTGGTGCCAGTCACTCTCTGGACTCACTGCACTGCATCCCCTGTGGTGCCTGTGCACTCTCTGGACTCACTGCACTGCATTCCCAGTGGTGCCAGTGCACTCTCTGGATTCACTGCACTGCATCCCAACTGGTGCCAGTGCACTCTCTGGACTCAATGCAGTGCATCCCCAGTGGTGCCAGTGCACTCTCTGGACTCACTGCACTGCATCCCCAGTGGTGCCAGTGCACTCTCTGGACTCACTGCAGTGCATCGCCAGTGGTGCCAGTGCACTCTCTGGACTCACTGCACTGCATCCCCAGTGGTGCCAGTGCACTCTCTGGACTCATTGCACTGCATCCCCAGTGGTGCCAGTGCACTCTCTGGACTCACTGCAGTGCGTCCCCAGTGGTGCCAGTGTACTCTGTGGACTCACTGCACTGCATCCCAACTGGTGCCAGTGAACTCTCTGGACTCACTGCACTGCATCCCCAGTGGTGCCAGTGCACTCTCTGGACTCACTGCAGTGCATCCCCAGTGGTGCCAGTGCACTCTCTGGACTCACTGCAGTGCATCCCCAGTGGTGCCAGTGCACTCTCTGGATTCACTGCACTGCATCCGCAGTTCTGCCAGTGCAATCTCTGGAGTCACTGCAGTGCATCCCCAGTGGTGCCAGTGCAGTCTCTGGACTCACTGCAGTGCATCCCCAATGGTGCCAGTGCAATCTCTGGACTCACTGCAGTGCATCCCCAGTGGTGCCACTGCCCTCTCTGGACTCACTGCACTGCATCCCCAGTGGTGCCAGTGCACTCTCTGGACTCACTGCACTGCATCCCCAGTGGTGCCAGTGCACTCTCTGGACTCACTGCACTGCATGGCCACTGGAGCCAGTGCACTCTCTGGACTCACTGCAGTGCATCCCCAGTGGTGCCACTGCCCTCTCTGGACTCACTGCACTGCATCCCCAGTGGTGCCAGTGCACTCTCTGGACTCACTGCAGTGCATCCCCAGTGGTGCCACTGCCCTCTCTGGACTCACTGCACTGCATCCCCAGTGGTGCCAGTGCACTCTCTGGACTCACTGCAGTGCATCCCCAGTGGTGCCACTGCCCTCTCTGGACTCACTGCACTGCATCCCCAGTGGTGCCAGTGCACTCTCTGGACTCACTGCACTGCATCCCCTGTGGTGCCAGTGCACTCTCTGGACTCAATGCAGTGCATCCCCAGTGGTGCCAGTGCACTCTCTGGACTCACTGCACTGCATCCCCAGTGGTGCCAGTGCACTCTCTGGACTCACTGCACTGCATGGCCACTGGTGCCAGTGCACTCTCTGGACTCACTGCACTGCATACCCAGTGGTGCCAGTGCATTCTCTGGACTCACTGCAGTGCATCCCCAGTGGTGCCAGTGCACTCTCTGGACTCACTGCACTGCATGGCCACTGGTGCCAGTGCACTCTCTGGAATAACTGCACTGCATCCCCAGTGGTGCCAGTGCACTCTATGGACTCACTGCACTGCATCCCCAGTGGTGCCAGTGCACTCTCTGGACTCACTGAAGTGCATCCCCAGTGGTGCCAGTGCACTCTATGGGCTCACTGCACTGCATCCCCTGTAGTGCCAGTGCACTCTCTGGAGTCACTGCAGTGCATCCCCAGTGGTACCAGTGCACTCTCTGGACTCACTGCAGTGCATCCCCAGTGGTGCCAGTGCACTCTCTGGACTCACTGCACTGCATCCCCAGTGGTGCCAGTGCACTCTCTGGACTCACTGCACTGCATCCCCAGTGGTGCCAGTGCATTCTCTGGAGTCACTGCAGTGCATCCCCAGTGATGCCAGTGCACTCTCTGGACTCACTGCACTGCATCCCCAGTTGTGCCAGTGCACTCTCTGGACTCACTGCACTGCATCCCCATGGTGCCAGTGCACTTTCTGGAGTCACTGCACTACATACCCAAGGTGCCAGTTCACTCTCTGGACTCACTGCACTGCATCCCCAGTGGTGCCAGTGCACTCTCTGGACTCACTGCAGTGCATCCCCAGTGGTGCCAGTGCACTCTCTGGACTCACTGCACTGCATCCCCAGTGGTGCCAGTGCACTCTCTGGACTCACTGCAGTGCATTCCCAGTGGTGCCAGTGCAATCTCTGGACTCACTGCACTGCATCCCCAGTGGTGCCAGTGCACTCTCTGGAGTCACTGCACTGCATCCCCAGTGGTGCCAGTGCACTCTCTGGACTCACTGCACTGCATCCCCATTGGTGCCAGTGCACTCTCTGGACTCACTGCAGTGCATACCCATTCGTGCCAGTGCAATCTCTGGACTCACTGCACTGCATCCCCAGTGGTGCCAGTGCCCTCTCTGGACTCACTGCACTGCATCCCCAGTGGTGCCAGTGCACTCTCTGGACTCACTGCAGTGCATCCCCAGTGGTTCCAGTGCACTCTCTGGATTCACTGCAGTGCATCCCCATTGGTTCCAGTGCACTCTCTGGACTCAGTGCAGTGCATCGCCACTGGTGCCAGTGCACTCTCTGGACTCACTGCACTGCATCCCCAGTGGTGCCAGTGCACTCTCTGGAGTCACTGCACTGCATCACCAGTGGTGCCAGTGCACTCTCTGGACTCACTGCACTGCATCCCCATTGGTGCCAGTGCACTCTCTGGACTCACTGCAGTGCATACCCATTCGTGCCAGTGCAATCTCTGGACTCACTGCACTGCATCCCCAGTGGTGCCAGTGCCCTCTCTGGACTCACTGCACTGCATCCCCAGTGGTGCCAGTGCACTCTCTGGACTCACTGCAGTGCATCCCCAGTGGTTCCAGTGCACTCTCTGGATTCACTGCAGTGCATCCCCATTGGTTCCAGTGCACTCTCTGGACTCAGTGCAGTGCATCGCCACTGGTGCCAGTGCACTCTCTGGACTCACTGCAGTGCATCGCCAGTGGTGCCAGTGCACTCTCTGGACTCACTGCACTGCATCCCCAGTGGTGCCAGTGCACTCTATGGACTCACTGCATTGCATCCCCAGTGGTGCCAGTGCACTCTCTGGACTCACTGCACTGCATCCCCAGTGGTGCCAGTGCACTCTCTGGACTCACTGCACTGCATCCCCTGTGGTGCCTGTGCACTCGCTGGACTCACTGCAGTTCATCCCCAGTGGTGCCAGTGCAATCTCTGGACTCACCGGGGTACATCCCCAGTGGTGCCAGTGCACTCTGTGGACTCACTGCGCTGCATCCGCAGTGGTGCCAGTGTACTCTCTGGACTCAATGCACTGCATCCCCAGTGGTGCCAGTGCACTCCCTGGACTCACTGCACTGCATCCCCAGTGGTGC
This sequence comes from Anser anser, assembly GCF_964211835.1. NCBI lineage: Eukaryota > Metazoa > Chordata > Aves > Anseriformes > Anatidae > Anser > Anser anser. Next base: position 558,598 of record NC_139731.1, read on the forward strand.
CAGAGCACTCTCTGGACTCACTGCACTGCATCCACAGTGGTGCCAGTGCACTCTCTGGACTCACTGCACTGCATCCGCAGTGGTGCCAGTGCACTCTCTGGACTCACTGCACTGCATCCCCAGTGGTGCCAGTGCACTCTCTGGAGTCACTGCAGTGCATCCCCAGTGGTGCCAGTGCACTCTCTGGACTCACTGCACTGCATCCCCAGTGGTGCCAGTGCACTCTATGGACTCACTGCACTGCATCCCCAGTGGTGCCAGTGCACTCTCTGGACTCACTGCACTGCATCCCCAGTGGTGCCAGTGCACTCTCTGGACTCACTGCAGTGCATCCAGTGTGGTGCCAGTGCACTCTCTGGACTCACTGCACTGCATCCCCAGTGGTGCCAGTGCACTCTCTGGACTCACTGCAGTGCATCCCCAGTGGTGCCAGTGCACTCTGCGGACTCACTGCAGTACATCCCCAGAGGTTCCAGTGCACTCTCTGGACTCACTGCATCTGGACTCACAATGCATCCCTGTTGTTGCCAGTGCACTCTCTGGACTCACTGCACTGCATCCCTAGTGGTGCCAGTGCACTCTCTGGACTCACTGCAGTGCATCCCCAGTGGTGCCAGTGCACTCTCTGGACTCACTGCAGTGCATCCTCAGTGGTGCCAGTGCACTCTCTGGATTTACTGCACTGCATCCGCAGTGGTGCCAGTGCACTCTCTGGACTCACTGCACTGCATCCCCAGTGGTGCCAGTGCACTCTCTGGACTCACTGCACTGCATACCCAAGGTGCCAGTGCACTCTCTGGACTCACTGCACTGCATCCCCAGTGGTGCCAGTGCACTCTCTGGAGTCACTGCAGTGCATCCCCAGTGGTGCCAGTGCAGTCTCTGGACTCACTGCACAGCACCCCAGGCGGTGTCAGTGCACTCTCTGGACTCACTGCAGTGCATCCCCAGTGGTGCCAGTGCACTCTCTGGACTCACTGCAGTGCATCCCCAGTGGTGACAGTGCACTCTCTGGACTCACTGCACGGCACCCCAGGTGGTGCCAGTGCACTCTCTGGACTCACTGCAGTGCATCTCCAGTGGTGCCAGTGCACTCTCTGGACTCACTGCAGTGCATCCCCAGTGGTGCCAGTGCACTCTCTGGACTCAATGCAGTGCATCCCCAGTGGTGCCAGTGCACTCTCTGGACTCAATGCAATGCATCCCTAATGTTGCCAGTGCACTCTGTGGATTCACTGCACTGCATCTCCTATGATGGCAATGCACTCTTTGGACTCACTGCACTGCATCCCCAGTGGTGACAGTGCACTCTCTGGACTCACTGCAGTGCATACCCAGTGGTGCCAGAGCACTCTCTGGACTCACTGCAGTGCATCGCCAGTGGTGGCAGTGCACTCTCTGGACTCAATGCAATGCATCCCTAATGTTCCTGTCCACTCTCTGGATTCATGGCACTGCATCCCCAGTGGTGCCAGTGCACTCTCTGGACTCACTGCACTGCATCCCCAGTGGTGACAGTGCACTCTCTGGACTCAATGCACGGCACCCCAGGTGGTGCCAGTGCACTCTCTGGACTCACTGCACTGCATCCCCAGTGGTGCCAGTGCACTCTCTGGACTCACTGCACTGCATCCCCAGTGGTGACAGTGAACCCTCTGGACTCACTGCAGTGCAGCCCCAGTGGTGCCAGTGCACTCTCTGGACTCACTGCACTGCATCCCCAGTGGTGCCAGTGCACTCTCTGGAGTTACTGCTCTGCATCCAGAGTGGTGACAGTGCACTCTGTGGACTCACTGCACTGCATCCCCAGTGGTGCCAGTGCACTCTCTGGACTCACTGCCCTGCATCCCCAGTGGTGCCAGTGTACTCTCTCTACTCACTGCACTGCATCCCCAGTGGTGCCAGTGCACTCTCTGGATTCAATGCACTGCATCCCCAGTGGTGCCAGTGCACTCTCTGGACTCACTGCAGTGCATCGCCAGTGGTGCCAGTGCACTCTCTGGACTCAATGCAATGCATCCCTAATGTTGCCAGTCCACTCTCTGGATTCACTGCACTGCATCTCCTATGATGGCAGTGCACTCTTTGGACTCACTGCACTGCATCCCCAGTGGTGCCAGTGCACTCTCTGGACTCACTGCAGTGCATCCCCAGTGGTGCCAGTGCACTCTCTGGACTCACTGCACTGCATCCCCAGTGGTGCCAGTGCACTCTCTGGACTCACTGCACTGCATCCCCTGTGGTGCCAGTGCACTCTGCGGACTCACTGCACTGCATCCCCTGTGGTGCCAGTGCACTCTCTGGACTCACTGCAGTGCATCCCTAGTGGTGCCAGTGCACTCTCTGGACTCACTGCTCTGCATCCCCAGTGGTGCCAGTGCACTCTCTGGACTCACTGCACTGCATCCCCAGTGGTGCCAGTGCACTCTCTGGACTCACTGCACTGCATCCCCAGTGGTGCCAGTGCACTCTCTGTACTCACTGCGCTGCATCCCCAGTGGTGCCAGTGCACTCTCTGGACTCACTGCACTGCATCCCCAGTGGTGCCAGTGCACTCTCTGTAGTCACTGCGCTGCATCACCAGTGGTGACAGAGCAGTCTCTGGACTCACTGCAGTGCATCGCCAGTGGTGCCAGTGCACTCTCTGGACTCACTGCACTGCATCCCCAATGGTGCCTGTGCACTCTCTGGACTCAATGCAGTGCATTCCGAGGAGTGCCAGTGCACTCTCTGGACTCACTGCAATGCATCCCTAGTGTTGCCAGTGCACTCTCTGGACTCACTGCACTGCATTCCCAAGGTGCCAGTGCACTCTCTGGACTCACTGCACTGCATCCCCAGTGGTGCCAGTGCACTCTCTGGAGTCACTGCACTGCATCCCCAGTGGTGCCAGTGCACTCTCTGGACTCACTGCAGTGCATCCCCAGTGGTGCCAGTGCACTCTCTGGACTCACTGCGCTGCATCCCCAGTGGTGCCAGTGCACTCTCTGGAGTCACTGCACTGCATCCCCAGTGGTGCCAGTGCACTCTCTGGACTCACTGCAGTGCATCCCCATTGGTGCCAGTGCACTCTCTGGACTCACTGCACTGCATCCCAAGTGGTGCCAGTGCACTCTCTGGACTCACTGCTCTGCATCCCCAGTGGTGCCAGTGCACTCTCTGCACTCACTGCGCTGCATCCCCAGTGGTGCCAGTGCACTCTCTGGACTCACTGCAGTGCATCACCAGTGGTGCCAGTGCCCTCTCTGGACTCACTGCACTGCATCCCCAGTGGTGCCAGTGCACTCTCTGGACTCACTGCACTGCATCCCCAGTGTTGCCAGTGCATTCTCTGGACTCACTGCAGTGCATCCCCAGTGGTGCCAGTGCACTCTCTGGACTCACTGCAGTGCATCCCCAGTGGTGCCAGTGCCCTCTCTGGACTCACTGCACTGCATCCCCAGTGGTGCCAGTGCACTCTCTGGACTCACTGCACTGTATCCCCAGTGGTGCCAGTGCACTCTCTGGATTCACTGCAGTGCATCCCCAGTGGTGCCAGTGCACTCTATGGACTCACTGCACTGCATGCCCAGTGGTGCCAGTGCACTCTCTGGATTCACTGCACTGCATCCCCTGTGGTGCCAGTGCACTCTATGGACTCACTGCACGGCATCGCCAGTGGTGCCAGTGCACTCTCTGGAGTCACTGCACTGCATCCCCAGTGGTGCCAGTGTACTCTCTGGACTCAATGCAATGCATCCCCAGTGGTGCCAGTGCACTCTCTGGACTCACTGTACTGCATCCCCAGTGTTGCCAGTGCATTCTCTGGACTCACTGCAGTGCATCCCCAGTGGTGCCAGTGCACTCTCTGGACTCACTGCCCTGCATCCCCAGTAGTGCCAGTGCACTCTCTGGACTCACTGCACTGCATCCCCAGTGGTGCCAGTGCCCTCTCTGGACTCACTGCACTGCATCCCCAGTGGTGCCAGTGCCCTCTCTGGACTCACTGCACTGCATCCCCAGTGGTGCCAGTGCACTCTCTGGACTCACTGCACTGCATCCCCAGTGGTGCCAGTGCACTCTATGGACTCACTGCACTGCATCCCCAGTGGTGCCAGTGCACTCTCTGGACTCACTGCACTGCATCCCCAGTGGTGCTAGTGCACTCTCTGGACTCACTGCAGTGCATCCCCAGTGGTGCCAGTGCACTCTCTGGACTCACTGCAGTGCATCCAGTGTGGTGCCAGTGCACTCTCTGGACTCACTGCACTGCATCCCCAGTGGTGCCACTGCACTCTCTGGACTCACTGCAGTGCATCCCTAGTGGTGCCAGTGCACTCTCTGGACTCACTGCTCTGCATGCCCAGTGGTGCCAGTGCACTCTCTGGACTCACTGCATCTGGACTCACAATGCATCCCTATTGTTGCCAGTGCACTCTCTGGACTCACTGCACTGCATCCCTAGTGGTGCCAGTGCACTCTCTGGACTCACTGCAGTGCATCCCCAGTGGTGCCAGTGCACTCTCTGGACTCACTGCAGTGCATCCTCAGTGGTACCAGTGCACTCTCTGGATTTACTGCACTGCATCCGCAGTTTTGCCAGTGCACTCTATGGACTCACTGCACTGCATCCCCAGTGGTGCCAGTGCACTCTCTGGAGTCACTGCAGTGCATCCCCAGTGGTGCCAGTGCACTCTCTGGACTCACTGCACAGCACCCCAGGTGGTGTCAGTGCACTCTCTGGACTCACTGCAGTGCATCCCCAGTGGTGCCAGTGCACTCTCTGGACTCACTGCACTGCATCCCCAGTGGTGACAGTGCACTCTCTGGACTCACTGCACGGCACCCCAGGTGGTGCCAGTGCACTCTCTGGACTCACTGCAGTGCATCTCCAGTGGTGCCAGTGCACTCTCTGGACTCACTGCAGTGCATCCCCAGTGGTGCCAGTGCACTCTCTGGACTCACTGCACTGCATCCCCAGTGGTGCCAGTGCACTCTCTGGAGTTACTGCTCTGCATCCAGAGTGGTGCCAGTGCACTCTCTGGACTCACTGCACCGCATCCCCAGTGGTGCCAGTGCACTCTCTGGAGTTACTGCTCTGCATCCAGAGTGGTGACAGTGCACTCTGTGGACTCACTGCAGTGCATCCCCAGTGGTGCCAGTGCACTCTCTGGACTCACTGCACTGCATCCCCAGTGGTGCCAGTGCACTCTGTGGATTCACTGCACTGCATCTCCTATGATGGCAGTGCACTCCTTGGACTCACTGCGCTGCATCCCCAGTGGTGCCAGTGCACTCTCTGGACTCACTGCACTGCATCCCCAGTGGTGCCAGTGCACTCTCTGGACTCACTGCAGTGCATCGCCACTGGTGCCAGTGCACTCTCTGGACTCACTGCAGTGCATCCTCAGTGGTGCCAGTGCACTCTCTGGATTCATGGCACTGCATCCCCAGTGGTGCCAGTGCACTCTCTGGACTCACTGCACTGCATCCCCAGTGGTGACAGTGCACTCTCTGGACTCACTGCAGTGCATCCCCAGTGGTGCCAGTGCACTCTCTGGAGTCACTGCACTGCATCCCCAGTGGTGACAGTGAACCCTCTGGACTCACTGCAGTGCAGCCCCAGTGGTACCAGTGCACTCTCTGGATTTACTGCACTGCATCCGCAGTTTTGCCAGTGCACTCTATGGACTCACTGCACTGCATCCCCAGTGGTGCCAGTGCACTCTCTGGAGTCACTGCACTGCATCCCCAGTGGTGCCAGTGCAGTCTCTGGACTCACTGCACAGCACCCCAGGTGGTGTCAGTGCACTCTCTGGACTCACTGCAGTGCATCCCCAGTGGTGCCAGTGTGTTGCCGACGGAGGGAAGACACAAACGCTCAATATGAGTGTTAAGTATGCTTCAGCTTTAATGGATAGCTCAATTGTCTTTTATCGTGTACAGGATAATTAGCTCATACATATTGCAAAAGCCAAGCTCCTTATTGGTAAGCGTCATCTACTGCCCTATCTGTTAGTTCCGCATTCTTCTATCCGCTAGTTCCCATTTCTAATCTAACTATAACTCCCAGGGCAGTATGCCCTCTACTATCATTGTTTCTAATTGCCTGGGATTTCTCACAAGAGTTCCCAGACAAGCCTTGCGTACGTGTCTTTGCTCTTGTTTCTCTAGACCAGCTGGGTGCGGTAATCCGCCATTTCCTTATCTTGCAGCTGCATGATATCAATGTGATTACGCGCAGCGAGCCAGTCCTCAACAATTCCCCCGTTTTTATTTTGAATCAAAAGCTTTCTATAGATTTTTCTATCAATCACCGCACACACTGCAATAAGCAAGGTACAATAAGCAACAGGGTCAAAAAATCTCATGCAGAACTACGATTGTAAAGTAGTGTACCTACTAGAATCTACATCAGTCAACAAGCCACTAAGCGCTAGGAATGTTGCTTCGCAGCGATACTGCTTCTTACTCGCACAGCACAATCACACAATCACACAATCACACAATCATGCAGAGAGGCCTCTTGCACTTCTCATTCATACCGCAAGACAATATCACTTAAAATAATTTGTGTGCAGCTTCAGGAGGTCCTTGTCTGCTCCCGTGGTGAGCGGCTGAGAGTGGAGACCCCTCCGAGGAAAAAATGCTCGGGGTGCACCTAGGGGCGTCCGTTCCACAGTCGATCCCACAGCCGAGCAGAGCGGCTCCTGGCGCAAGGAAGGATGCTATTATAGTTTATATAATGACAGCAAAGAGATGCATTGCAATAAGGAGCACGTGTGGCATTGACCCCTTTTTTTTTTTTTTTTTTTTTTTTTTTTTTTTTTTTTTTTTTTTTTTTTTTTTTTTTTTTTTTTTTTTTTTTTCTTTTCGAGCAATTACACCTTACACATGCTATTACTGTTGCTAGAAAAACCCTACTAGTTAACTGCTCGAGCCTTTTTATTAGGCAACTAAATACTACTCGCGCCGCTACTATAATTAGGACAATTATTAGCAGTAAGCGTAGCCCTTCTTTTATCAGACCCAATATCCAACCCCCCATTTTCCCAAACCAATTTGCAAACAGTCTATCAAGCCAATTATCTTGGACCACTATCTTCTTGGTGTGGTCTCTCAGCCATTTCAGTTGCTCGTGGATTGACTCGCCATGGTCCGAGAGATTAAAACAGCACATTCCTTCGAGCTCTTCACACCCGTGGCCCTGTGCCAGCAGTAGAAAATCAATCGCCGCTCTGTTCTGTAACACAGCGTGTCGCAAGCTGTCCAGGTCCTGGGCCATTTCTGTGAGTATCTGCGTAGTCACATTTAATGCCAGTGTCTTCTTGGGCTCTTTTAATTAAACACGTTTCTCATTCAAGTGAATTGAAATGCTTCAGTTGGTTTTATTCTCAGGAGCCTCATAAAAAACAAAGATATTGCACTCTCTTTGTTCAGTTATTCAATGTTTGTCTCTTTCACAGCAAATAATTACTTCATTGAAGTTAAGACTTCCAAACATAACTTACTAATAGTCTCCAATTTCAGCTCAGATCACTCGTTGAAAATACTCTGCTAAATACAGATAACTTACAATAACTTTAACAGTTAATTGTCCATAACAAACACCATGGTTTTTCTCCAGACCAATGCTCAAATTTTAAGACCACCCTTTAATATTTCTTTGTACAGGTGAAAAACAGTCTTCAATTTTCTAGTCTTGTTTTAAATTTTCAAATGTCACATTTGCTTGTTTTACAGCCCAACAAGCTAGTTTCCCTAGACTAGCCATAGCATGAGCCACAGCCACTCCAGGCACAAGTGCCGCTGAAAAGAACCTTTCAGCAGGACCCCAGAGTTCGACCTGGTCATCGCAGTCACTCCCCAAAGTTTTTGAGACTGCGTCTCGTCCGTCGTTTCCATTGTTGAGTAATGTTTCGCAATTCTTGACTGTGTAGGTCAGGGGCAAACAAAGTCAAGCGTCCCAAATAGCATGGCCCACCGTGTGCATTTGCTGGAATCCCCTGCCAGGCTCGATCTCCACAGATCAGGAATATACCAGGTGGTAAGGCCTTAGCAGTTTGCCTTGGCCATGTGCTTGACTCGTTCCCGTATGCCCCCATGGTGGTGTTGGTGGTGTCGTTGTACCCACAATAGCTGCTATTAGCTTCGAACCCCCTTGTGTGAGAGGTCACATTCTGTCTCAATCCCATTGTCAACATCGCCATTCCTCCCGTCAATCCAAACGCTCTCGATCCTCGTGGTTGATTATGTAGTGGGGGAACATTTTCAGTCAAGTGTGGCAAAGGCACCAATTGAGCCAATCGAGTTCCCTTCGGTATATGTAGCGGAGGGAACATGGCTGATACCATAATTTGTATCTCCCCAGTAAAGTCCTTATCAATAAGTCCTGTTAACACTAAAGCCCCATTTAATGTCGCCGATGACCTTCCAATCAGAAGTGCTCCAACAGGCTCATTATTAATTTTTACAGGTCCCATAACGCCTGTTTTCACCCCAACAGGCTTATTGTCCATCAAAGTCACATTTACTGCGGTTGCCAAGTCCAATCCCCAGGCTCCCTCTGGTGGCTGGTTGGAGGTGAAAGGATTCGTCTCGGTTGGAGTCTCCGCAGCTGCCGCCGCTGTTGAGGGAAAAGCCGCTTTTTGTGTCATCGCGGGGCGGCGGTTCCCGCTGGTCTTCCCGTTTCCCTGGGTCTTCCGCCGGCAAGCGGTTTCATTATGCGTATTAGATCGGCAAGAGGGACACCACACATTAGCCGTCCCACATTGCCTCTTCATATGACCCGCGATGCCACACCGATAGCAGCGTAGTGCAGGTCTTCTCGACGAGTGAGGTCCTTTTCCACTTTGCAGGGGGGCAAGGGCGGCGAATACCTGCGACTGACTAGCCTGCAGTCCCTGAGTAATACTTTCCCCTACCCCCAAAAGCTCATGCAGCGTGACCCCGTATAATGGATCTCCGGGCTGACGCTGCACCGCAACTTCCTCCTGATAAGCTGATTGCCAATGGGCATTAAACAGCAGGATCTGATGCTGCGTCAGTATTAGTTTCATGATATTACGAATGTCGCCGGGGAGCAACACGTTAGTGGACCACAGATAGTCTAACATCTGTTTCGTTGGCTCCCCACGTATTCCTGACTCATTTACCGTGGCACGCAATTGGGTCAGTATTTTCCAGTCCAGATTTGTCATAGTAACAGTTATCTGGCCCTGGGCGTCTGGTGGAGAATACACCACGGGGAAGGCGCCTACAAGCTCTGTCGCTGCCCCCACATCGCCTTCACGCAACGCCTCCCCTGCAATCTTCGCCCAAAGTCCTGCCCTCTCCGACCCTCCTGACTCGATCCTCACATCTTCCAAGAATGGATTCCTATCTCTCCCCTCCCCTGTCACCTCCCCCTCGGGAGCCTCCAGGGGCAGAGGAGGCGCACCGGGCTGCGCTCCCTCCTCCCCTCCCCCGGGGGCTTTCATAGTGAATTGCCGGACTGATGGAGGGAGGGGGTACGGATTGGTCTCTTCATCTGCCCTCATCGTTTTGCGCAGCCGCTGTGTCGCAGCGGCTGCCACTTTCTGCTCTACCCGATATATCGTTAAAGCGTTCGTGACGGCCCGCCAAGGCTTTGCCAATTTCTTAGCCGTCTTATTCTCACTAATCATTTCCTCAAACAATATATCAGCAAACTTACGCCACTCATCCTCCTCAAACAATGTGTCAGGGTTAACAAAGCAGCCCTTCGCCACCCCATAGGCCACTAACCCCTGTAATTCTTTATGACAATCTATATCTGGCGTCTTACGCTTTTCTAAAAAGCACTTAAGTAAATTAATTGCCGCCTGTTTCTCCATGCTTACTCACGGTGCCGTTGCCCCCGTGCAAAGCGTGTCTTACGCTTTTCTAAAAAGCACTTAAGTAAATCTATTGCCGCTTGTTTCTCCATGCTTACTCACGGTGCCGTTGCCCCCGTACAAAGCTTCCATTCGCGGCGTTCCGGCGGGACCCGCTATGGGTTCGTCCCGGGCGCTCTTCCCAAGTCGCCTTCTGCTCGCCCCAATCTTATGTTCCGCGGATTCCAGGTTACGTAGTCAGAACCGGCTTTCCCCTTGTACTCCGTCGCCTAATACCAGCTTACTCGTTCAGGGTTCTCGTCCAGCAAGTGTCCCTGTTCGGGCGCCATTTGTTGCCGACGGAGGGAAGACACAAACGCTCAATATGAGTGTTAAGTATGCTTCAGCTTTAATGGATAGCTCAATTGTCTTTTATCGTGTACAGGATAATTAGCTCATACATATTGCAAAAGCCAAGCTCCTTATTGGTAAGCGTCATCTACTGCCCTATCTGTTAGTTCCGCATTCTTCTATCCGCTAGTTCCCATTTCTAATCTAACTATAACTCCCAGGGCAGTATGCCCTCTACTATCATTGTTTCTAATTGCCTGGGATTTCTCACAAGAGTTCCCAGACAAGCCTTGCGTACGTGTCTTTGCTCTTGTTTCTCTAGACCAGCTGGGTGCGGTAATCCGCCATTTCCTTATCTTGCAGCTGCATGATATCAATGTGATTACGCGCAGCGAGCCAGTCCTCAACACCAGTGCACTCTCTGGACTCACTGCACTGCATCCCCAGTGGTGACAGTGCACTCTCTGGACTCACTGCACGGCACCCCAGGTGGTGCCAGTGCACTCTCTGGACTCACTGCAGTGCATCTCCAGTGGTGCCAGTGCACTCTCTGGACTCACTGCAGTGCATCCCCAGTGGTGCCAGTGCACTCTCTGGACTCACTGCACTGCATCCCCAGTGGTGCCAGTGCACTCTCTGGAGTTACTGCTCTGCATCCAGAGTGGTGCCAGTGCACTCTCTGGACTCACTGCACCGCATCCCCAGTGGTGCCAGTGCACTCTCTGGAGTTACTGCTCTGCATCCAGAGTGGTGACAGTGCACTCTGTGGACTCACTGCAGTGCATCCCCAGTGGTGCCAGTGCACTCTCTGGACTCAATGCAATGCATCCCTAATGTTGCCAGTGCACTCTGTGGATTCACTGCACTGCATCTCCTATGATGGCAGTGCACTCCTTGGACTCACTGCGCTGCATCCCCAGTGGTGCCAGTGCACTCTCTGGACTCACTGCACTGCATCCCCAGTGGTGCCAGTGCACTCTCTGGACTCACTGCAGTGCATCGCCACTGGTGCCAGTGCACTCTCTGGACTCACTGCAGTGCATCCTCAGTGGTGCCAGTGCACTCTCTGGATTCATGGCACTGCATCCCCAGTGGTGCCAGTGCACTCTCTGGACTCACTGCACTGCATCCCCAGTGGTGACAGTGCACTCTCTGGACTCACTGCACGGCACCCCAGGTGGTGCCAGTGCACTCTCTGGACTCACTGCAGTGCATCCCCAGTGGTGCCAGTGCACTCTCTGGAGTCACTGCACTGCATCCCCAGTGGTGACAGTGAACCCTCTGGACTCACTGCAGTGCAGCCCCAGTGGTGCCAGTGCACTCTCTGGACTCACTGCACTGCATCCCCAGTGGTGCCAGTGCACTCTCTGGAGTCACTGCAGTGCATCCCCAGTGGTGCCAGTGCACTCTCTGGACTCACTGCACTGCATCCCCAGTGGTGCCAGTGCACTCTCTGGACTCACTGCCCTGCATCCCCAGTGGTGCCAGTGTACTCTCTCTACTCACTGCACTGCATCCCCAGTGGTGCCAGTGCACTCTCTGGATTCAATGCACTGCATCCCCAGTGGTGCCAGTGCACTCTCTGGACTCACTGCAGTGCATTGCCAGTGGTGCCAGTGCACTCTCTGGACTCAATGCAATGCATCCCTAATGTTGCCAGTCCACTCTCTGGATTCACTGCACTGCATCTCCTATGATGGCAGTGCACTCTTTGGACTCACTGCACTGCATCCCCAGTGGTGCCAGTGCACTCTCTGGACTCACTGCAGTGCATCCCCAGTGGTGCCAGTGCACTCTCTGGACTCACTGCACTGCATCCCCAGTGGTCCCAGTGCACTCTCTGGACTCACTGCAGTGCATCCCCTGTGGTGCCAGTGCACTCTGCGGACTCACTGCACTGCATCCCCTGTGGTGCCAGTGCACTCTCTGGACTCACTGCACTGCATCCCCAGTGGTGCCAGTGCACTCTCTGGACTCACTGCTCTGCATCTCCAGTGGTGCCAGTGCACTCTCTGGACTCACTGCACTGCATCGCGAGTGGTGCCAGTGCACTCTCTGGACTCACTGCACTGCATCCCCAGGGGTGCCAGTGAACTCTCTGCACTCACTGCGCTGCATCCCCAGTGGTGCCAGTGCACTCTCTGCACTCACTGCACTGCATCCCCAGTGGTGCCAGTGCACTCTCTGGACTCACTGCACTGCATCCCCAGTGGTGCCAGTGCACTCTCTGTAGTCACTGCGCTGCATCACCAGTGGTGACAGAGCAGTCTCTGGACTCACTGCAGTGCATCGCCAGTGGTGCCAGTGCACTCTCTGGACTCACTGCACTGCATCCCCAGTGGTGCCAGTGCACTCTCTGGACTCACTGCACTGCATTCCCAATGGTGCCTGTGCACTCTCTGGACTCAATGCAGTGCATTCCGAGGAGTGCCAGTGCACTCTCTGGACTCACTGCAATGCATCCCTAGTGTTGCCAGTGCACTCTCTGGACTCACTGCACTGCATTCCCAAGGTGCCAGTGCACTCTCTGGACTCACTGCACTGCATCCCCAGTGGTGCCAGTGCACTCTCTGGATTCACTGCACTGCATCCCCAGTGTTGCCAGTGCACTCTCTGGACTCACTGCAGTTCATCCCCAGTGGTGCCAGTGCACTCTCTGGACTCACTGCAGTGCATCGCCAGTGGTGCCAGTGCACTCTCTGGACTCAATGCAATGCATCCCAAATGTTGCCAGTCCACTCTCTGGATTCACTGCACTGCATCTCCTATGATGGCAGTGCACTCTTTGGACTCACAGAACTGCATCCCCAGTGGTGCCAGTGCACTCTCTGGACTCACTGCAGTGCATCCCCAGTGGTGCCAGTGCACTCTCTGGACTCACTGCACTGCATCCCCAGTGGTCCCAGTGCACTCTCTGGACTCACTGCAGTGCATCCCCTGTGGTGCCAGTGCACTCTGCGGACTCACTGCACTGCATCCCCTGTGGTGCCAGTGCACTCTCTGGACTCACTGCACTGCATCCCCAGTGGTGCCAGTGCACTCTCTGGACTCACTGCACTGCATCGCGAGTGGTGCCAGTGCACTCTCTGGACTCACTGCACTGCATCCCCAGGGGTGCCAGTGAACTCTCTGCACTCACTGCGCTGCATCCCCAGTGGTGCCAGTGCACTCTCTGCACTCACTGCACTGCATCCCCAGTGGTGCCAGTGCACTCTCTGGACTCACTGCACTGCATCCCCAGTGGTGCCAGTGCACTCTCTGTAGTCACTGCGCTGCATCACCAGTGGTGACAGAGCAGTCTCTGGACTCACTGCAGTGCATCGCCAGTGGTGCCAGTGCACTCTCTGGACTCACTGCACTGCATCCCCAGTGGTGCCAGTGCACTCTCTGGACTCACTGCACTGCATTCCCAATGGTGCCTGTGCACTCACTGGACTCAATGCAGTGCATTCCGAGGAGTGCCAGTGCACTCTCTGGACTCACGGCAATGCATCCCTAGTGTTGCCAGTGCACTCTCTGGACTCACTGCACTGCATTCCCAAGGTGCCAGTGCACTCTCTGGACTCACTGCACTGCATCCCCAGTGGTGCCCATGCACTCTATGGGCTCACTGCACTGCATCCCCAGTGGTGCCAGTGCACTCTCTGGACTCACTGCACTGCATCCCCAGTGGTGCCAGTGCACTCTCTGGAGTCACTGCACTGCATCCCCAGTGGTGCCAGTGCACTCTCTGGAGTCACTGCAGTGCATCCCCAGTGGTGCCAGTGCACTCTCTGGACTCACTGCACTGCATCCCCAGTGGTGCCAGTGCACTCTCTGGACTCACTGCTCTGCATCCCCAGTGGTGCCAGTGCACTCTCTGGACTCACTGCGCTGCATCCCCAGTGGTGCCAGTGCACTCTCTGGACTCACTGCACTGCATCCCCAGTGGTGCCAGTGCACTCTCTGGACTCACTGCACTGCATCCCCAGTGGTTCCAGTGCACTCTCTGGACTCACTGCACTGCATCCCCAGTGGTGCCAGTGCACTCTCTGGAGTCACTGCGCTGCATCCCCAGTGGTGACAGAGCACTCTCTGGACTCACTGCAGTGCATCGCCAGTGGTGCCAGTGCACTCTCTGGACTCACTGCACAGCATCCCCAGTGGTGCCAGTGCACTCTCTGGACTCACTGCACTGCATCCCCTGTGGTGCCTGTGCACTCTCTGGACTCACTGCAGTGCATTCCCAGTGGTGCCAGTGCACTCTCTGGATTCACTGCACTGCATCCCCACTGGTGCCAGTGCACTCTCTGGACTCACTGCACTGCATCCCCAGTGGTGCCAGTGCACTCTCTGGACTCACTGCACTTCATCCCCAGTGGTCCCAGTGCACTCTCTGGAGTCACTGCAGTGCATCCCCAGTGGTGCCAGTGCACTCTGCGGACTCACTGCACTGCATCCCCAGTGGTGCCAGTGCACTCTCTGGACTCACTGCAGTGTATCCCCAGTGGTGCCAGTGCACTCTCTGGACTCACTGCACTGCATCCCCAGTGGTGCCAGTGCACTCTCTGGACTCACTGCACTGCATTCCCTGTGGTGCCAGTGCACTCTCTGGACTCACAGAACTGCATCCCCAGTGGTGCCAGTGCACTCTGTGGACTCACTGCACTGCATCCCCAATGGTGCCAGTGAACTCTCTGGACTCACTGCACTGCATCCCCAGTGGTGCCAGTGCACTCTCTGGACTCACTGCAGTGCATCCCCAGGGGTGCCAGTGCACTCTCTGGACTCACTGCACTGCATCGCCACAGGTGCCAGTGCACTCTCTGGACTCACTGCAGTGCACCCCCAGTGGTGACAGTGCACTCTGGATTCACTGCACTGCATCCGCAGTTCTGCCAGTGCAGTCTCTGGACTCACTGCACTGCATCCCGAATGGTGCCAGTGCAGTCTCTGGACTCACTGCACTGCATCCCCAGTGGTGCCACTGCCCTCTCTGGACTCACTGCACTGCATCCCCAGTGGTGCCAGTGCACTCTCTGGACTCACTGCACTGCATCCCCAGTGGTGCCAGTGCACTCTCTGGAGTCACTGCAGTGCATCCCCAGTGGTGCCAGTGCACTCTCTGGACTCACTGCACTGCATCCCCAGTGGTGCCAGTGCACTCTCTGGACTCACTGCACTGCATCCCCAGTGTTGCCAGTGCATTCTCTGGACTCACTGCAGTGCATCCCCAGTGGTGCCAGTGCACTCTCTGGATTCACTGCACTGCATCCCCAGTGGTGCCAGTCACTCTCTGGACTCACTGCACTGCATCCCCAGTGGTGCCTGTGCACTCTCTGGACTCACTGCACTGCATTCCCAGTGGTGCCAGTGCACTCTCTGGACTCACTGCACTGCATCCCCACTGGTGCCAGTGCACTCTCTGGACTCACTGCACTGCATCCCCAGTGGTGCCAGTGCACTCTCTGGACTCAATGCAGTGCATCCCCAGTGGTGCCAGTGCACTCTCTGGACTCAATGCAATGCATCCCTAGTGTTGCCAGTGCACTCTCTGGACTCACTGCACTGCATCCCCAGTGGTGCCAGTGCACTCTCTGGACTCTCTGCAGTGCATCCCCAGTGGTGCCAGTGCACTCTCTGGACTCACTGCACTGCATCCCCAGTGGTGCCAGTGCACTCTCTGGACTCACTGCACTGCATCCCCAGTGGTGCCAGTGCACTCTCTGGACTCACTGCCCTGCATCCCCATTGGTGCCAGTGCACTCTCTGGACTCACTGCACTGCATCCCCAGTGGTGCCAGTGCACTCTGTGGACTCACTGCACTGCATCCCAACTGGTGCCAGTGCACTCTCTGGACTCACTGCACTTCATCCCCAGTGGTCCCAGTGCACTCTCTGGAGTCACTGCAGTGCATCCCCAGTGGTGCCAGTGCACTCTGCGGACTCACTGCACTGCATCCCCAGTGGTGCCAGTGCACTCTCTGGACTCACTGCAGTGTATCCCCAGTGGTGCCAGTGCACTCTCTGGACTCACTGCACTGCATCCCCAGTGGTGCCAGTGCACTCTCTGGACTCACTGCACTGCATTCCCTGTGGTGCCAGTGCACTCTCTGGACTCACAGAACTGCATCCCCAGTGGTGCCAGTGCACTCTGTGGACTCACTGCACTGCATCCCCAATGGTGCCAGTGAACTCTCTGGACTCACTGCACTGCATCCCCAGTGGTGCCAGTGCACTCTCTGGACTCACTGCAGTGCATCCCCAGGGGTGCCAGTGCACTCTCTGGACTCACTGCACTGCATCGCCACTGGTGCCAGTGCACTCTCTGGACTCACTGCAGTGCACCCCCAGTGGTGACAGTGCACTCTGGATTCACTGCACTGCATCCGCAGTTCTGCCAGTGCAGTCTCTGGACTCACTGCACTGCATCCCGAATGGTGCCAGTGCAGTCTCTGGACTCACTGCACTGCATCCCCAGTGGTGCCAGTGCACTCTCTGGACTCACTGCACTGCATCCCCAGTGGTGCCAGTGCACTCTCTGGACTCACTGCACTGCATCCCCAGTGGTGCCAGTGCACTCTCTGGAGTCACTGCAGTGCATCCCCAGTGGTGCCAGTGCACTCTCTGGACTCACTGCACTGCATCCCCAGTGGTGCCAGTGCACTCTCTGGACTCACTGCACTGCATCCCCAGTGTTGCCAGTGCATTCTCTGGACTCACTGCAGTGCATCCCCAGTGGTGCCAGTGCACTCTCTGGATTCACTGCACTGCATCCCCAGTGGTGCCAGTCACTCTCTGGACTCACTGCACTGCATCCCCAGTGGTGCCTGTGCACTCTCTGGACTCACTGCACTGCATTCCCAGTGGTGCCAGTGCACTCTCTGGACTCACTGCACTGCATCCCCACTGGTGCCAGTGCACTCTCTGGACTCACTGCACTGCATCCCCAGTGGTGCCAGTGCACTCTCTGGACTCAATGCAGTGCATCCCCAGTGGTGCCAGTGCACTCTCTGGACTCAATGCAATGCATCCCTAGTGTTGCCAGTGCACTCTCTGGACTCACTGCACTGCATCCCCAGTGGTGCCAGTGCACTCTCTGGACTCTCTGCAGTGCATCCCCAGTGGTGCCAGTGCACTCTCTGGACTCACTGCACTGCATCCCCAGTGGTGCCAGTGCACTCTCTGGACTCACTGCCCTGCATCCCCATTGGTGCCAGTGCACTCTCTGGACTCACTGCACTGCATCCCCAGTGGTGCCAGTGCACTCTGTGGACTCACTGCACTGCATCCCAACTGGTGCCAGTGAACTCTCTGGACTCACTGCACTGCATCCCCAGTGGTGCCAGTGCACTCTCTGGACTCACTGCAGTGCATCCCCAGTGGTGCCAGTGCACTCTCTGGAGTCACTGCACTGCATCCCCAGGGGTGCCAGTGCACTCTCTGGACTCACTGCACTGCATCCCCAGTGGTGCCAGTGCACTCTCTGGACTCACTGCAGTGCATCCCCAGTGGTGCCAGTGCACTCTCTGGACTCACTGCGCTGCATCCCCAATGGTGCCAGTGCAGTCTCTGAACTCAGTGCACTGCATCCCCAGTCGTGCCAGTGCACTCTCTGGACTCACTGCAGTGCATCCCCAGTGGTGCCACTGCCCTCTCTGGACTCACTGCACTGCATCCCCAGTGGTGCCAGTGCACTCTCTGGACTCACTGCACTGCATGCCCAGTGGTGCCAGTGCACTCTCTGGACTCACTGCACTGCATCCCCAGTGGTGCCAGTGCACTCTCTGGACTCACTGCACTGCATCCCCAGTGGTGCCAGTGCACTCTCTGGACTCACTGCACTGCATCCCCAGTGGTGCCAGTGCATTCTCTGGACTCACTGCACTGCATCCCCCGTGGTGCCAGTGCACTCTCTGGACTCACTGCACTGCATCCCCAGTGGTGCCAGTGCACTATATGGACTCACTGCACTGCATCCCCAGTGGTGCCAGTGCACTCTCTGGACTCACTGAAGTGCATCCCCAGTGGTGCCAGTGCACTCTCTGGACTCAGTGCACTGCATCGCCAGTGGTGCCAGTGCACTCTCTGGAGTCACTGCAGTGCATCCCCAGTGGTACCAGTGCACTCTCTGGACTCACTGCAGTGCATCCCCAGTGGTGCCAGTGCACTCTCTGGACTCACTGCACTGCATCCCCAGTGGTGCCAGTGCACTCTCCGGACTCACTGCACTGCATCCCCAGTGGTGCCAGTGCAATCTCTGGACTCACCGGGGTACATCCCCAGTGGTGCCAGTGTACTCTATGGACTCACTGCGCTGCATCCCCAGTGGTGCCAGTGTACTCTCTGGACTCAATGCACTGCATCCCCAGTGGTGCCAGTGCACTCTCTGGTCTCACTGCACTGCATCCCCAGTGGTGCCAGTGCACTCTCTGGACTCACTGCACTGCATCCGCAGTGGTGCCAGTGCACTCTCTGGACTCACTGCAGTGCATCCCCAGTGGTGCCAGTGCACTCTCTGGATTCACTGCACTGCATCCCCATGGTGCCAGTGCACTCTCTGGAGTCACTGCACTACATACCCAAGGTGCCAGTTCACTCTCTGGACTCACTGCACTGCATCCCCAGTGGTGCCAGTGCACTCTCTGGACTCACTGCAGTGCATCCCCAGTGGTGCCAGTGCACTCTCTGGACTCACTGCACTGCATCCCCAGTGGTGCCAGTGCACTCTCTGGACTCACTGCAGTGCATCCCCTGTGGTGCCAGTGCACTCTGTGGACTCACTGCACTGCATCCCAAGTGGTGCCAGTGCACTCTCTGGACTCACTGCACTGCATCCCCAGTGGTGCCAGTGCACTCTCTGGACTCACTGCACTGCATTCCCAGTGGTGCCAGTGCACTCTCTGGACTCACTGCACTGCATCCGCAGTGGTGCCAGTGCACTCTCTGGAGTCACTGCACTGCATCCCCAGTGGTGCCAGTGCACTCTCTGGAGTCACTGCACTGCATCCCCATTGGTGCCAGTGCACTCTCTGGACTCACTGCAGTGCATACCCTTTCGTGCCAGTGCAATCTCTGGACTCACTGCACTGCATCCCCAGTGGTGCCAGTGCCCTCTCTGGACTCACTGCACTGCATCCCCAGTGGTGCCAGTGCACTCTCTGGACTCACTGCACTGCATCCCCAGTGGTGCCAGTGCACTCTCTGGATTCACTGCAGTGCATCCCCACTGGTGCCAGTGCATTCTCTGGACTCACTGCACTGCATCCCCAGTGGTGCCAGTGCACTCTCTGGACTCACTGCACTGCATCGCCAGTGGTGCCAGTGCACTCTCTGGATTCACTGCACTGCATCCCCAGTGGTGCCAGTGCACTCTATGGACTCACTGCATTGCATCCCCAGTGGTGCCAGTGCACTCTCTGGACTCACTGCAGTGCACCCCCAGTGGTGACAGTGCACTCTGGATTCACTGCACTGCATCCGCAGTTCTGCCAGTGCAGTCTCTGGACTCACTGCACTGCATCCCGAATGGTGCCAGTGCAGTCTCTGGACTCACTGCACTGCATCCCCAGTGGTGCCAGTGCAATCTCTGGACTCACTGCAGTGCATCCCTAGTGTTGCCACTGCCCTCTCTGGACTCACTGCACTGCATCCCCAGTGGTGCCAGTGCACTCTCTGGACTCACTGCACTGCATCCCCAGTGGTGCCAGTGCACTCTCTGGAGTCACTGCAGTGCATCCCCAGTGGTGCCAGTGCACTCTCTGGACTCACTGCACTGCATCCCCAGTGGTGCCAGTGCACTCTCTGGACTCACTGCACTGCATCCCCAGTGTTGCCAGTGCATTCTCTGGACTCACTGCACTGCATCCCCAGTGTTGCCAGTGCATTCTCTGGACTCACTGCAGTGCATCCCCAGTGGTGCCAGTGCACTCTCTGGATTCACTGCACTGCATCCCCAGTGGTGCCAGTCACTCTCTGGACTCACTGCACTGCATCCCCAGTGGTGCCTGTGCACTCTCTGGACTCACTGCACTGCATCCCAAGTGGTGCCAGTGCACTCTCTGGACTCACTGCACTGCATCCCCAGTGGTGCCAGTGCAATCTCTGGACTCACTGCACTGCATCCCCAGTGGTGCCAGTGCACTCTCTGGACTCACTGCACTGCATCCCCAGTGGTGACAGTGCACTCTCTGGACTCAATGCAATGCATCCCTAGTGTTGCCAGTGCACTCTCTGGACTCACTGCACTGCATCCCCAGTGGTGCCAGTGCACTCTCTGGACTCTCTGCAGTGCATCCCCAGTGGTGCCAGTGCACTCTCTGGACTCACTGCACTGCATCCCCAGTGGTGCCAGTGCACTCTCTGGACTCACTGCAGTGCATCCCCAGTGGTGCCAGTGCACTCTCTGGACTCACTGCACTGCATCCCCAGTGGTGCCAGTGCACTCTCTGGACTCACTGCAGTGCGTCCCCAGTGGTGCCAGTGCACTCTGTGGACTCACTGCACTGCATCCCAACTGGTGCCAGTGAACTCTCTGGACTCACTGCACTGCATCCCCAGTGGTGCCAGTGCACTCTCTGGACTCACTGCAGTGCATCCCCAGTGGTGCCAGTGCACTCTCTGGAGTCACTGCACTGCATCCCCAGGGGTGCCAGTGCACTCTCTGGACTCACTGCAGTGCATCCCCAGTGGTGCCAGTGCAGTCTCTGGACTCACTGCAGTGCATCCCCAATGGTGCCAGTGCAGTCTCTGAACTCAGTGCACTGCATCCCCAGTCGTGCCAGTGCACTCTCTGGACTCACTGCAGTGCATCCCCAGTGGTGCCACTGCCCTCTCTGGACTCACTGCACTGCATCCCCAGTGGTGCCAGTGCACTCTCTGGACTCACTGCACTGCATGCCCACTGGTGCCAGTGCACTCTCTGGAGTCACTGCACTGCATCCCCAGTGGTGCCAGTGCACTCTCTGGACTCACTGCACTGCATCCCCAGTGGTGCCAGTGCACTCTCTGGACTCACTGCACTGCATGGCCACTGGTGCCAGTGCACTCTCTGGACTCACTGCACTGCATCCCCAGTGTTGCCAGTGCATTCTCTGGACTCACTGCACTGCATCCCCAGTGGTGCCAGTGCACTCTCTGGACTCACTGCACTGCATCGCCAGTGGTGCCAGTGCACTCTCTGGACTCACTGCACTGCATCCCCAGTGGTGCCAGTGCACTCTATGGACTCACTGCACTGCATCCCCAGTGGTGCCAGTGCACTCTCTGGACTCACTGAAGTGCATCCCCAGTGGTGCCAGTGCACTCTCTGGACTCACTGCACTTCATCCCCTGTGGTGCCAGTGCACTCTCTGGACTCACTGCACTGCATCCCCTGTAGTGCCAGTGCACTCTCTGGAGTCACTGCAGTGCATCCCCAGTGGTACCAGTGCACTCTCTGGACTCACTGCAGTGCATCCCCAGTGGTGCCAGTGCACTCTCTGGACTCACTGCAGTGCATCCCCAGTGGTGCCAGTGCACTCTCTGGATTCACTGCACTGCATCCCCAGTGGTGCCAGTGCACTCTCTGGAGTCACTGCAGTGCATCCCCAGTGGTGCCAGTGCACTCTCTGGACTCACTGCACTGCATCCCCAGTGGTGCCAGTGCACTCTCTGGACTCACTGCACTGCATCCCCAGTGTTGCCAGTGCATTCTCTGGACTCACTGCACTGCATCCCCAGTGTTGCCAGTGCATTCTCTGGACTCACTGCAGTGCATCCCCAGTGGTGCCAGTGCACTCTCTGGATTCACTGCACTGCATCCCCAGTGGTGCCAGTCACTCTCTGGACTCACTGCACTGCATCCCCAGTGGTGCCTGTGCACTCTCTGGACTCACTGCACTGCATTCCCAGTGGTGCCAGTGCACTCTCTGGATTCACTGCAGTGCATACCCTTTCGTGCCAGTGCAATCTCTGGACTCACTGCACTGCATCCCCAGTGGTGCCAGTGCACTCTCTGGACTCACTGCACTGCATCCCCAGTGGTGCCAGTGCACTCTCTGGACTCAATGCAATGCATCCCTAGTGTTGCCAGTGCACTCTCTGGACTCACTGCACTGCATCCCCAGTGGTGCCAGTGCACTCTCTGGACTCACTGCAGTGCGTCCCCAGTGGTGCCAGTGCACTCTGTGGACTCACTGCACTGCATCCCAACTGGTGCCAGTGAACTCTCTGGACTCACTGCACTGCATCCCCAGTGGTGCCAGTGCACTCTCTGGACTCACTGCGCTGCATCCCCAGTGGTGCCAGTGCACTCTCTGGACTCACTGCACTGCATCCCCAGTGGTGCCAGTGCACTCTCTGGACTCACTGCAGTGCATCCCCAGTGGTGCCAGTGCACTCTCTGGACTCACTGCACTGCATCCCCAGTGGTGACAGTGCACTCTCTGGACTCACTGCAGTGCGTCCCCAGTGGTGCCAGTGCACTCTGTGGACTCACTGCACTGCATCCCAACTGGTGCCAGTGAACTCTCTGGACTCACTGCACTGCATCCCCAGTGGTGCCAGTGCACTCTCTGGACTCACTGCGCTGCATCCCCAGTGGTGCCAGTGCACTCTCTGGAGTCACTGCACTGCATCCCCAGGGGTGCCAGTGCACTCTCTGGACTCACTGCAGTGCATCCCCAGTGGTGCCAGTGCACTCTCTGGACTCACTGCAGTGCATCCCCAGTGGTGCCAGTGCAGTCTCTGGACTCACTGCAGTGCATCCCCAATGGTGCCAGTGCAGTCTCTGAACTCAGTGCACTGCATCCCCAGTCGTGCCAGTGCACTCTCTGGACTCACTGCAGTGCATCCCCAGTGGTGCCACTGCCCTCTCTGGACTCACTGCACTGCATCCCCAGTGGTGCCAGTGCACTCTCTGGACTCACTGCACTGCATGCCCACTGGTGCCAGTGCACTCTCTGGAGTCACTGCACTGCATCCCCAGTGGTGCCAGTGCACTCTCTGGACTCACTGCACTGCATCCCCAGTGGTGCCAGTGCACTCTCTGGACTCACTGCACTGCATGGCCACTGGTGCCAGTGCACTCTCTGGACTCACTGCACTGCATCCCCAGTGTTGCCAGTGCATTCTCTGGACTCACTGCAGTGCATCCCCAGTGGTGCCAGTGCACTCTCTGGACTCACTGCACTGCATCCGCAGTGGTGCCAGTGCACTCTCTGGACTCACTGCACTGCATCCCCAGTGGTGCCAGTGCACTCTATGGACTCACTGCACTGCATCCCCAGTGGTGCCAGTGCACTCTCTGGACTCACTGAAGTGCATCCCCAGTGGTGCCAGTGCACTCTCTGGACTCACTGCACTTCATCCCCTGTGGTGCCAGTGCACTCTCTGGACTCACTGCACTGCATCCCCTGTAGTGCCAGTGCACTCTCTGGAGTCACTGCAGTGCATCCCCAGTGGTACCAGTGCACTCTCTGGACTCACTGCAGTGCATCCCCAGTGGTGCCAGTGCACTCTCTGGACTCACTGCAGTGCATCCCCAGTGGTGCCAGTGCACTCTCTGGATTCACTGCACTGCATCCCCAGTGGTGCCAGTGCACTCTCTGGAGTCACTGCAGTGCATCCCCAGTGATGCCAGTGCACTCTCTGGACTCACTGCACTGCATCCCCAGTGGTACCAGTGCACTCTCTGGACTCACTGCACTGCATCCCCATGGTGCCAGTGCACTCTCTGGAGTCACTGCACTACATACCCAAGGTGCCAGTTCACTCTCTGGACTCACTGCACTGCATCCCCAGTGGTGCCAGTGCACTCTCTGGACTCACTGCAGTGCATCCCCAGTGGTGCCAGTGCACTCTCTGGACTCACTGCACTGCATCCCCAGTGGTGCCAGTGCACTCTCTGGACTCACTGCAGTGCATCCACTGTGGTGCCAGCGCACTCTCTGGACTCACTGCACTGCATCCCCAGTGGTGCCAGTGCACTCTCTGGACTCACTGCAGTTCATCCCCAGTGGTGCCAGTGCAATCTCTGGACTCACCGGGGTACATCCCCAGTGGTGCCAGTGCACTCTATGGACTCACTGCGCTGCATCCGCAGTGGTGCCAGTGTACTCTCTGGACTCAAAGCACTGCATCCCCAGTGGTGCCAGTGCACTCCCTGGACTCACTGCACTGCATCCCCAGTGGTGCCAGTGCACTCTCTGGACTCACTGCACTGCATCCACAGTGGTGCCAGTGCACTCTCTGGACTCACTGCACTGCATCCCCAGTGGTGCCAGTGCACTCTCTGGATTCACTGCACTGCATCCCCAGTGGTGCCAGCGCACTCTCTGGACTCACTGCACTGCATCCCCAGTGGTGCCAGTGCACTCTCTGGACTCACTGCACTGCATCCCCTGTGGTGCCTGTGCACTCGCTGGACTCACTGCACTGCATTCCCAGTGGTGCCAGTGCACTCTCTGGATTCACTGCACTGCATCCCCACTGGTGCCAGTGCACTCTCTGGACTCACTGCACTGCATCCCGAGTGGTGCCAGTGCACTCTCTGGACTCAATGCAGTGCATCGCCAGTGGTGCCAGTGCAGTCTCTGGACTGAATGCAATGCATCCCTAGTGTTGCCAGTGCACTCTCTGGACTCACTGCACTGCATCCCCAGTGGTGCCAGTGCACTCTCTGGACTCACTGCACTGCATCCCCAGTGGTGCCAGTGCACTCTCTGGACTCACTGCACTGCATCCCCTGAGGTGCCAGTGCACTCTCTGGACTCACTGCACTGCATTCCCTGTGGTGCCAGTGCACTCTCTGGACTCACTGCAGTGCATCCCCAGTGGTGCCAGTGCACTCTGTGGACTCACTGCACTGCATCCCAACTGGTGCCAGTGAACTCTCTGGACTCACTGCACTGCATCCCCAGTGGTGCCAGTGCACTCTCTGGACTCACTGCACTGCATCCCCAGGGGTGCCAGTGCACTCTCTGGACTCACTGCACTGCATCGCCACTGGTGCCAGTGCAGTCTCTGGACTCACTGCACTGCATCCCCAGTGGTGCCAGTGCACTCTCTGGACTCACTGCAGTGCATCCCCAGTGGTGCCAGTGCAGTCTCTGGACTCACTGCAGTGCATCCCCAATGGTGCCAGTGCAGTCTCTGAACTCACTGCACTGCATCCCCAGTCGTGCCAGTGCAATCTCTGGACTCACTGCAGTGCATCCCCAGTGGTGCCACTGCCCTCTCTGGACTCACTGCACTGCATCCCCAGTGGTGCCAGTGCACTCTCTGGACTCACTGCACTGCATGCCCAGTGGTGCCAGTGCACTATCTGGAGTCACTGCACTGCATCCCCAGTGGTGCCAGTGCACTCTCTAGAGTCACTGCAGTGCATCCCCAGTGGTGCCAGTGCACTCTCTGGACTCACTGCACTGCATCCCCAGTGGTGCCAGTGCACTCTCTGGACTCACTGCACTGCATGGCCACTGGTGCCAGTGCACTCTCTGGACTCACTGCACTGCATCCCCAGTGTTGCCAGTGCATTCTCTGGACTCACTGCAGTGCATCCCCAGTGGTGCCAGTGCACTCTCTGGACTCACTGCACTGCATCGCCAGTGGTGCCAGTGCACTCTCTGGACTCACTGCACTGCATCCCCAGTGGTGCCAGTGCACTCTATGGACTCACTGCACTGCATCCCCAGTGGTGCCAGTGCACTCTCTGGACTCACTGAAGTGCATCCCCAGTGGTGCCAGTGCACTCTCTGGACTCACTGCACTGCATCGCCAGTGGTGCCAGTGCACTCTCTGGACTCACTGCACTGCATCCCCTGTAGTGCCAGTGCACTCTCTGGAGTCACTGCAGTGCATCCCCAGTGGTACCAGTGCACTCTCTGGACTCACTGCAGTGCATCCCCAGTGGTGCCAGTGCACTCTCTGGACTCACTGCACTGCATCCCCAGTGGTGCCAGTGCACTCTCTGGACTCACTGCAGTGCATCCCCAGTGGTGCCAGTGCAATCTCTGGACTCACCGGGGTACATCCCCAGTGGTGCCAGTGTACTCTATGGACTCACTGCGCTGCATCCCCAGTGGTGCCAGTGTACTCTCTGGACTCAATGCACTGCATCCCCAGTGGTGCCACTGCCCTCTCTGGACTCACTGCACTGCATCCCCAGTGGTGCCAGTGCACTCTCTGGAGTCACTGCAGTGCAACCCCAGTGGTGCCAGTGCACTCTCTGGACTCACTGCATTGCATCCCCAGTGGTGCCAGTGCACTCTCTGGATTCACTGCACTGCATCCCCAGTGATGCCAGTGCACTCTCTGGACTCACTGCAGTGCATCCCCAGTGGTGCCAGTGCACTCTCTGGAGTCACTGCAGTGCATCCCCAGTGATGCCAGTGCACTCTCTGGACTCACTGCACTGCATCTCCAGTTGTGCCAGTGCACTCTCTGGACTCACTGCACTGCATCCCCATGGTGCCAGTGCACTCTCTGGAGTCACTGCACTACATACCCAGTGGTGCCAGTGCACTCTCTGGACTCACTGCAGTGCATCCCCACTGGTGCCAGTGCACTCTCTGGACTCAGTGCAGTGCATCGCCACTGGTGCCAGTGCACTCTCTGGACTCACTGCAGTGCATCGCCAGTGGTGCCAGTGCACTCTGTGGACTCACTGCACTGCATCCCCAGTGGTGCCAGTGCACTCTATGGACTCACTGCATTGCATCCCCAGTGGTGCCAGTGCACTCTCTGGACTCACTGCAATGCATCCCCAGTGGTGCCAGTGCACTCTCTGGACTCACTGCACTGCATCTTCAGTGGTGCCAGTGCAGTCTCTGGAGTCACTGCAGTTCATCCCCAGTGGTGACAGTGCAATCTCTGGACTCACCGGGGTACATCCCCAGTGGTGCCAGTGCACTCTATGGACTCACTGCGCTGCATCCGCAGTGGTGCCAGTGTACTCTCTGGACTCAATGCACTGCATCACCTGTGGTGCCAGTGCACTCCCTGGACTCACTGCACTGCATCCCCAGTGGTGCCAGTGCACTCTCTGGACTCACTGCACTGCATCCCCAGTGGTGCCAGTGCACTCTCTGGACTCACTGCACTGCATCCCCAGTGGTGCCAGTGCACTCTCTGGATTCACTGCACTGCATCCCCAGTGGTGCCAGTGCACTCTCTGGACTCACTGCACTGCATCCCCAGTGGTGCCAGTGCACTCTCTGGACTCACTGCACTGCATCCCCAGTGGTGCCTGTGCACTCGCTGGACTCACTGCACTGCATTCCCAGTGGTGCCAGTGCACTCTCTGGATTCACTGCACTGCATCCCCACTGGTGCCAGTGCACTCTCTGGACTCACTGCACTGCATCCCGAGTGGTGCCAGTGCACTCTCTGGACTCAATGCAGTGCATCGCCAGTGGTGCCAGTGCAGTCTCTGGACTCAATGCAATGCATCCCTAGTGTTGCCAGTGCACTCTCTGGACTCACTGCACTGCATCCCCAGTGGTGCCAGTGCACTCTCTGGACTCACTGCAGTGTATCCCCAGTGGTGCCAGTGCACTCTCTGGACTCACTGCACTGCATCCCCAGTGGTGCCAGTGCACTCTCTGGACTCACTGCACTGCATCCCCAGTGGTGCCAGTGCACTCTCTGGACTCACTGCACTGCATCCCCAGTGGTGCCAGTGCACTCTCTGGACTCACTGCAGTGCATCCCCAGTGGTGCCAGTGCACTCTGTGGACTCACTGCACTGCATCCCCACTGGTGCCAGTGCACTCTCTGGACTCACTGCACTGCATCCCCAGTGGTGCCAGTGCACACTCTGGACTCACTGCAGTGTATCCCCTGTGGTGCCAGTGCACTCTGTGGACTCACTGCACTGCATCCCCAGTGGTGCCAGTGCAACCTCTGGACTCACTGCAGAGCATCCCCAGTGGTGCCACTGCCCTCTCTGGACTCACTGCACTGCATCCCCAGTGGTGCCAGTGCACTCTCTGGACTCACTGCACTGCATCCCCAGTGTTGCCAGTGCATTCTCTGGACTCACTGCACTGCATCCCCAGTGGTGCCAGTGCATTCTCTGGACTCACTGCAGTGCATCCCCAGTGGTGCCAGTGCACTCTCTGGATTCACTGCACTGCATCCCCAGTGGTGCCAGTGCACTCTCTGGACTCACTGCACTGCATTCCCAGTGGTGCCAGTGCACTCTCTGGACTCACTGCACTGCATCCCCAGTGGTGCCAGTGCACTCTCTGGACTCACTGCAGTGCATCCCCAGTGGTGCCAGTGCACTCTCTGGACTCAATGCAATGCATCCCTAGTGTTGCCAGTGCACTCTCTGGACTCACTGCACTGCATCCCCAGTGGTGCCAGTGCACTCTCTGGACTCTCTGCAGTGCATCCCCAGTGGTGCCAGTGCACTCTCTGGACTCACTGCACTGCATCCCCAGTGGTGTCAGTGCACTCTCTGGACTCACTGCACTGCATCCCCAGTGGTGCCAGTGCACTCTCTGGACTCACTGCAGTGCATCCCCAGTGGTGCCAGTGCACTCTCTGGACTCACTGCACTGCATCCCCAGTGGTGCCAGTGCACTCTCTGGACTCACTGCAGTGCGTCCCCAGTGGTGCCAGTGCACTCTGTGGACTCACTGCACTGCATCCCAACTGGTGCCAGTGCACTCTCTGGACTCACTGCAGTGCATCCCCAGTGGTGCCAGTGCACTCTCTGGAGTCAATGCACTGCATCCCCAGGGGTGCCAGTGCACTCTCTGGACTCACTGCACTGCATCCCCAGTGGTGCCAGTGCACTCTATGGACTCACTGCACTGCATCCCCAGTGGTGCCAGTGCACTCTCTGGACTCACTGCAGTGCATCCCCAGTGGTGCCAGTGCACTCTCTGGAGTCACTGCAGTGCATCCCCAGTGATGCCAGTGCACTCTCTGGACTCACTGCACTGCATCCCCAGTTGTGCCAGTGCACTCTCTGGACTCACTGCACTGCATCCCCATGGTGCCAGTGCACTCTCTGGAGTCACTGCACTACATACCCAAGGTGCCAGTTCACTCTCTGGACTCACTGCACTGCATCCCCAGTGGTGCCAGTGCACTCTCTGGACTCACTGCAGTGCATCCCCAGTGGTGCCAGTGCACTCTCTGGACTCACTGCACTGCATCCCCAGTGGTGCCAGTGCACTCTCTGGACTCACTGCAGTACATCCCCTGTGGTGCCAGTGCACTCTGTGGACTCACTGCACTGCATCCCAAGTGGTGCCAGTGCACTCTCTGGACTCACTGCACTGCATCCCCAGTGGTGCCAGTGCACTCTCTGGACTCACTGCAGTGCATTCCCAGTGGTGCCAGTGCACTCTCTGGACTCACTGCACTGCATCCGCAGTGGTGCCACTGCACTCTCTGCAGTCACTGCAGTGCATCCCCAGTGGTGCCAGTGCACTCTCTGGACTCACTGCACTGCATCCCCATTGGTGCCAGTGCAATCTCTGGACTCACTGCACTGCATCCCCAGTGGTGCCAGTGCCCTCTCTGGACTCACTGCACTGCATCCCCAGTGGTGCCAGTGCACTCTCTGGACTCACTGCACTGCATCCCCAGTGGTGCCAGTGCACTCTCTGGATTCACTGCAGTGCATCCCCACTGGTGCCAGTGCACTCTCTGGACTCAGTGCAGTGCATCGCCACTGGTGCCAGTGCACTCTCTGGACTCACTGCAGTGCATCGCCACTGGTGCCAGTGCACTCTCTGGACTCACTGCACTGCATCCCCAGTGGTGCCAGTGCACTCTATGGACTCACTGCATTGCATCCCCAGTGGTGCCAGTGCACTCTCTGGACTCACTGCACTGCATCCCCAGTGGTGCCAGTGCACTCTCTGGACTCACTGCACTGCATCCCCAGTGGTGCCAGTGCAGTCTCTGGAGTCACTGCAGTTCATCCCCAGTGGTGCCAGTGCAATCTCTGGACTCACCGGGGTACATCCCCAGTGGTGCCAGTGCACTCTATGGACTCACTGCGCTGCATGCGCAGTGGTGCCAGTGTACTCTCTGGACTCAATGCACTGCATCCCCAGTGGTGCCAGTGCACTCCCTGGACTCACTGCACTGCATCCCCAGTGGTGCCAGTGCACTCTCTGGACTCACTGCACTGCATCCACAGTGGTGCCAGTGCACTCTCTGGACTCACTGCACTGCATCCCCAGTGGTGCCAGTGCACTCTCTGGATTCACTGCACTGCATCCCCAGTGGTGCCAGTGCACTCTCTGGACTCACTGCACTGCATCCCCAGTGGTGCCATTGCACTCTCTGGATTCACTGCACTGCATCCCCAGTGGTGCCAGTGCACTCTCTGGACTCACTGTACTGCATCCCCAGTGTTGCCAGTGCATTCTCTGGACTCACTGCAGTGCATCCCCAGTGGTGCCAGTGCACTCTCTGGACTCACTGCAGTGCATCACCAGTGGTGCCAGTGCCCTCTCTGGACTCACTGCACTGCATCCCCAGTGGTGCCAGTGCACTCTCTGGACTCACTGCACTGCATCGCCAGTGGTGCCAGTGCACTCTCTGGATTCATTGCAGTGCATCCCCAGTGGTGCCAGTGCACTCTATGGACTCACTGCACTGCATGCCCAGTGGTGCCAGTGCACTCTCTGGATTCACTGCACTGCATCCCCTGTGGTGCCAGTGCACTCTATGGACTCACTGCACGGCATCGCCAGTGGTGCCAGTGCACTCTCTGGAGTCACTGCACTGCATCCCCAGTGGTGCCAGTGTACTCTCTGGACTCACTGCACTGCATCCCCAGTGGTGCCAGTGCACTCTCTGGAGTCACTGCACTGCATCCACAGTGGTGCCAGTGCACTCTCTGGACTCACTGCAGTGCATCCCCAGTGGTGCCAGTGCAATCTCTGGACTCATTGCAGTGCATCTCCAGTGGTGCCAGTGCACTCTCTGGACTCACTGCAGTGCATCCCCAGTGATGCCAGTGCACTCTCTGGACTCACTGCACTGCATCCCCAGTGTTGGCAGTGCACTCTCTGGACTCACTGCACTGCATCGCCAGTGGTGCCAGTGCACTCTCTGGAGTCACCGCACTGCATCCCCAGTGGTGCCAGTGTACTCTCTGGACTCACTGCACTGCATCTTCAGCGTTGCCAGTGCACTCTCTGGACTCACTGCACTGCATCCCCAATGGTGCCAGTGCACTCTCTGGACTCAGTGCAGTGCATCGCCACTGGTGCCAGTGCACTCTCTGGACTCACTGCAGTGCATCCCCAGTGGTGCCAGTGCACTCTCTGGACTCACTGCACTGCATCCCCAGTGGTGCCAGTGCACTCTCTGGACTCACTGCATTGCATCCCCAGTGGTGCCAGTGCACTCTCTGGACTCACTGCACTGCATCCCCAGTGGTGCCTGTGCACTCGCTGGACTCACTGCAGTTCATCCCCAGTGGTGCCAGTGCAATCTCTGGACACACCGGGGTACATCCCCAGTGGTGCCAGTGCACTCTATGGACTCACTGCGCTGCATCCGCAGTGGTGCCAGTGTACTCTCTGGACTCAATGCACTGCATCCCCAGTGGTGCCAGTGCACTCCCTGGACTCACTGCACTGCATCCCCAGTGGTGCCAGAGCACTCTCTGGACTCACTGCACTGCATCCACAGTGGTGCCAGTGCACTCTCTGGACTCACTGCACTGCATCCCCAGTGGTGCCAGTGCACTCTCTGGATTCACTGCACTGCATCCCCAGTGGTGCCAGTGCACTCTCTGGACTCACTGCACTGCATCCCCAGTGGTGCCAGTGCACTCTCTGTACTCACTGCAGTGCATCCGCTGTGGTGCCAGTGCACTCTCTGGACTCACTGCAGTGCATCCCCAGTGGTGCCAGTGCACTCTCTGGACTCACTGCACTGCATCCCCAAGGTGCCAGTGCACTCTCCGGACTCACTGCACTGCATCCCCAGTGGTGCCAGTGCACTCTCTGGACTCACTGCACTGCATCCCCAGTGGTGCCATTGCACTCTCTGGATTCACTGCACTGCATCCCCAGTGGTGCCAGAGCACTCTCTGGACTCACTGCACTGCATCCACAGTGGTGCCAGTGCACTCTCTGGACTCACTGCACTGCATCCCCAGTGGTGCCAGTGCACTCTCTGGATTCACTGCACTGCATCCCCAGTGGTGCCAGTGCACTCTCTGGACTCACTGCACTGCATCCCCAGTGGTGCCAGTGCACTCTCTGGACTCACTGCAGTGCATCCGCTGTGGTGCCAGTGCACTCTCTGGACTCACTGCAGTGCATCCCCAGTGGTGCCAGTGCACTCTCTGGACTCACTGCACTGCATCCACAGTGGTGCCAGTGCACTCTCCGGACTCACTGCACTGCATCCCCAGTGGTGCCAGTGCACTCTCTGGACTCACTGCACTGCATCCCCAGTGGTGCCATTGCACTCTCTGGATTCACTGCACTGCATCCCCAGTGGTGCCAGTGCACTCTCTGGACTCACTGTACTGCATCCCCAGTGTTGCCAGTGCATTCTCTGGACTCACTGCAGTGCATCCCCAGTGGTGCCAGTGCACTCTCTGGAGTCACTGCAGTGCATCACCAGTGGTGCCAGTGCCCTCTCTGGACTCACTGCACTGCATCCCCAGTGGTGCCAGTGCACTCTCTGGACTCACTGCACTGCATCGCCAGTGGTGCCAGTGCACTCTCTGGATTCACTGCACTGCATCCCCAGTGGTGCCAGTGCACTCTCTGGACTCACTGCACTGCATCCCCAGTGGTGCCAGTGCACTCTCTGGATTCACTGCACTGCATCCCCTGTGGTGCCAGTGCACTCTATGGACTCACTGCACGGCATCGCCAGTGGTGCCAGTGCACTCTCTGGAGTCACTGCACTGCATCCCCAGTGGTGCCAGTGTACTCTCTGGACTCACTGCACTGCATCCCCAGTGGTGCCAGTGCACTCTCTGGAGTCACTGCACTGCATCCACAGTGGTGCCAGTGCACTCTCTGGACTCACTGCAGTGCATCCCCAGTGGTGCCAGTGCAATCTCTGGACTCATTGCAGTGCATCTCCAGTGGTGCCAGTGCACTCTCTGGACTCACTGCAGTGCATCCCCAGTGATGCCAGTGCACTCTCTGGACTCACTGCACTGCATCCCCAGTGTTGGCAGTGCACTCTCTGGACTCACTGCACTGCATCCCCAAGGTGCCAGTGCAATCTCTGGACTCACTGCACTGCATCCCCAGTGGTGCCAGTGCACTCTCTGGACTCACTGCAGTGCATCCTCAGTGGTGCCAGTGCACTCTCTGGAGTCACTGCACTGCATCCCCAGTGGTGCCAGTGTACTCTCTGGACTCACTGCACTGCATCTTCAGCGTTGCCAGTGCACTCTCTGGACTCACTGCACTGCATCCCCAATGGTGCCAGTGCACTCTCTGGACTCACTGCACTGCATCCCCAATGGTGCCTGTGCACTCTCTGGACTCAATGCAGTGCATTTCGAGGAGTGCCAGTGCACTCTCTGGACTCACTGCAATGCATCCCTAGTGTTGCCAGTGCACTCTCTGGACTCACTGCACTGCATTCCCAAGGTGCCAGTGCACTCTCTGGACTCACTGCACTGTATCGCCAGCGGTGCCAGTACACTCTCTGGAGTCACTGCAGTGCATCCCCAGTGGTGAGCCGTCTACTGGGGATGCAGACACAGGAGTGGGAGCGGCAGCCGCGGCTGGAGCGGCTGTCGCGGCTGGAGCGGCTAACGGGGCTGGGGATGCTACCGCGGCTGGAGCGGCTGGAGCGGCTGGAGCAGTTGCCGCGGCTGGAGCGGCTGGAGCGGCTGGAGCGGCTGGAGCGGCTGCCTCGGTTGCCGCGGCTGGAGCGGCTGCCGCGGCTGGAGCGGCTGGAGCGGCTGCCGAGGCTGGAGCGGCTGGAGCGGCTGCCACGGCAGGACCGGCTGCCGCGGCTGCCGCGGCTGGAGCGGCTGCCGCGGCTGGTGCGGCTGGAGCGGCTACCGCGGCTGGAGCGGCTGGAGCGGCTGCCGCGGCTGGAGCGGCTGGAGCGGCTGCCGCGGCTGGAGCGGCTGGAGGGGCTGCCGAGGCTGGAGCGGCTGCCGAGGCTGGAGCGGCTGGAGCGGCTGCCGCGGCTAGAGCGGCTACCGCGGCTGGAGCGGCTGGTACGGCTGGAGCAGAGCAGTGAGTCCAGAGAGTGCACTGGCACCTTGGGGATGCAGTGCAGTGAGTCCAGAGAGTGCACTGGCACCACTGGGGATGCAGTGCAGTGAGTCCAGAGAGTGCGCTGGCACCACTGGGGATGCAGTGCAGTGAGTCCAGAGAGTGCACTGGCAACACTGGGGATGCAGGGCAGTGAGTCCAGAGAGTGCGCTGGCACCACTGGGGATGCAGTGCAGTGAGTCCAGAGAGTGCGCTGGCACCACTGGGGATGCAGGGCAGTGAGTCCAGAGAGTGCACTGGCACCACTGGGGATGCACTGCAGTGAGTCCAGAGAGTGCACTGGCACCACTGGGGATGCACTGCAGTGAGTCCAGAGAGTGCACTGGCACCACTGGGGATGC
Organism: Anser anser; assembly: GCF_964211835.1. Lineage (NCBI taxonomy): Eukaryota > Metazoa > Chordata > Aves > Anseriformes > Anatidae > Anser > Anser anser. The sequence goes on from NC_139731.1 coordinate 593,302, forward strand.
ACTGCAGTGAGTCCACAGAGGGCACTGGCACCACTGGGGATGCAGTGCAGTGAGTCCAGAGAGTGCACTGGCACCTCAGGGGATGCAGTGCAGTGAGTCCAGACAGTGCACTGGCACCACTGGGGATGCAGTGCGGTGACTCCAGAGAGTGCACTGGCACCACTGGGGATGCAGGGCAGTGAGTCCAGAGAGTGCACTGGCACCACTGGGGATGCAGTGCAGTGAGTCCAGAGAGTGCACTGGCACCACTGGGGATGAACTGCAGTGAGTCCAGACAGTGCACTGGCACCACTGGGGATGCAGTGCAGTGAGTCCAGAGAGTGCACTGGCACCACTGCGGATGCAGTGCAGTGAATCCAGAGAGTGCACTGGCACCACTGGGGATGCAGGGCAGTGAGTCCAGAGAGTGCACTGGCACCACTGGGGATGCAGTGCAGTGAGTCCAGAGAGTGCACAGGCACCTCAGGGGATGCAGTGCAGTGAGCCCATAGAGTGCACTGGCACCACTGGGGATGCAGTGCAGTGAGTCCAGAGAGTGCACAGGCACCACTGGGGATGCAGTGCAGTGAGTCCAGAGAGTGCACTGGCACCACTGGGGATGCAGTGCAGTGAGTCCAGAGAGTGCGCTGGCACCACTGGGGATGCAGTGCAGTGAGTCCAGAGAGTGCGCTGGCACCACTGGGGATGCAGGGCAGTGAGTCCAGAGAGTGCACTGGTACCACTGGGGATGCAGTGCAGTGAGTCCAGAGAGTGCACTGGCACCTCAGGGGATGCAGTGCAGTGAGTCCAGACAGTGCACTGGCACCACTGGGGATGCAGTGCGGTGACTCCAGAGAGTGCACTGGCACCACTGGGGATGCAGGGCAGTGAGTCCAGAGAGTGCACTGGCACCACTGGGGATGCAGTGCAGTGAGTCCAGAGAGTGCACTGGTACCACTGGGGATGAACTGCAGTGAGTCCAGACAGTGCACTGGCACCACTGGGGATGCAGTGCAGTGAGTCCAGAGAGTGCACTGGCACCACTGCGGATGCAGTGCAGTGAATCCAGAGAGTGCACTGGCACCACTGGGGATGCAGGGCAGTGAGTCCAGAGAGTGCACTGGCACCACTGGGGATGCAGTGCAGTGAGTCCAGAGAGTGCACAGGCACCTCAGGGGATGCAGTGCAGTGAGCCCATAGAGTGCACTGGCACCACTGGGGATGCAGTGCAGTGAGTCCAGAGAGTGCACAGGCACCACTGGGGATGCAGTGCAGTGAGTCCAGAGAGTGCACTGGCACCACTGGGGATGCAGTGCGCTGAGTCCAGAGAGTGCACTGGCAACACTTGGGATGCAGTGCAGTGAGTCCACAGAGGGCACTGGCACCACTGGGGATGCAGTGCAGTGAGTCCATAGAGTGCACTGGCACCAGTGGGGATGCACTGCAGTGAGTCCAGAGAGTGCAGTGGCACCACTGGGGATGCAGTGCAGTGAGTCCAGAGAGTGAACTGGCACCTTGAGTATGTAGTGCAGTGAGTCCAGAGAGTGCACTGGCACCATGGGGATGCAGTGCAGTGAGTCCAGAGAGTGCACTGGCACCACTGGGGATGCAGTGCAGTGAGTCCAGAGAGTGCGCTGGCACCACTGGGGATGCACTGCAGTGAGTCCAGAGACTGCACTGGCACCACTGGGGATGCAGGGCAGTGAGTCCAGAGAGTGCGCTGGCACCACTGGGGATGCAGTGCAGTGAGTCCAGAGAGTGCGCTGGCACCACTGGGGATGCAGGGCAGTGAGTCCAGAGAGTGCACTGGCACCACTGCGGATGCAGTGCAGTGAATCCAGAGAGTGCACTGGCACCACTGGGGATGCAGGGCAGTGAGTCCAGAGAGTGCACTGGCACCACTGGGGATGCAGTGCAGTGAGTCCAGAGAGTGCACTGGCACCACTGGGGATGCAGTGCGCTGAGTCCAGAGAGTGCACTGGCAACACTTGGGATGCAGTGCAGTGAGTCCAGAGAGTGCACTGGCACCACTGGGGATGCACTGCAGTGAGTCCAGAGAGTGCACTGTCACCACTGGGGATGCAGTGCAGTGAGTCCAGAGAGTGCACTGGCACCACTGGGGATGCAGTGCAGTGAGTCCACAGAGTGCACTGGCACCACTGGGGGTGCACTGCAGTGAGTCCAGAGAGTGCACTGGCACCACTGGTGATGCAGTGCAGTGAGCATAGACAGTGCGCTGGCACCACTGGGGATGCAGTGCAGTGAGTCCAGAGAGTGCGCTGGCACCACTGGGGATGCAGGGCAGTGAGTCCAGAGAGTGCGCTGGCACCACTGGGGATGCAGTGCAGTGAGTCCAGAGAGTGCGCTGGCACCACTGGGGATGCAGGGCAGTGAGTCCAGAGAGTGCACTGGCACCACTGCGGATGCAGGGCAGTGAATCCAGAGAGTGCACTCGCACCACTGGGGATGCAGGGCAGTGAGTCCAGAGAGTGCACTGGCACCACTGGGGATGCAGTGCAGTGAGTCCAGAGAGTGCACAGGCACCTCAGGGGATGCAGTGCAGTGAGCCCATAGAGTGCACTGGCACCACTGGGGATGCAGTGCAGTGAGTCCAGAGAGTGCACAGGCACCACTGGGGATGCAGTGCAGTGAGTCCAGAGAGTGCACTGGCACCACTGGGGATGCAGTGCGCTGAGTCCAGAGAGTGCACTGGCAACACTTGGGATGCAGTGCAGTGAGTCCACAGAGGGCACTGGCACCACTGGGGATGCAGTGCAGTGAGTCCAGAGAGTGCACTGGCACCAGTGGGGATGCACTGCAGTGAGTCCAGAGAGTGCAGTGGCACCACTGGGGATGCAGTGCAGTGAGTCCAGAGAGTGAACTGGCACCTTGAGTATGTAGTGCAGTGAGTCCAGAGAGTGCACTGGCACCATGGGGAAGCAGTGCGGTGAGTCCAGAGAGTGCACTGGCACCACTGGGGATGCAGTGCAGTGAGTCCAGAGAGTGCGCTGGCACCACTGGGGATGCAGTGCAGTGAGTCCAGAGAGTGCGCTGGCACCACTGGGGATGCAGGGCAGTGAGTCCAGAGAGTGCGCTGGCACCACTGGGGATGCAGTGCAGTGAGTCCAGAGAGTGCGCTGGCACCACTGGGGATGCAGGGTAGTGAGTCCAGAGAGTGCACTGGTACCACTGGGGATGCACTGCAGTGAGTCCAGAGAGTGCGCTGGCACCACTGGGGATGCACTGCAGTGAGTCCAGAGAGTGCACTGGTACCACTGGGGATGCAGTGCAGTGAGTCCAGAGAGTGCACTGGCACCTCAGGGGATGCAGTGCAGTGAGTCCAGACAGTGCACTGGCGCCACTGGGGATGCAGTGCGGTGACTCCAGAGAGTGCACTGGCACCACTGGGGATGCAGGGCAGTGAGTCCAGAGAGTGCACTGGCACCACTGGGGATGCAGTGCAGTGAGTCCAGAGAGTGCACAGGCACCTCAGGGGATGCAGTGCAGTGAGCCCATAGAGTGCACTGGCACCACTGGGGATGCAGTGCAGTGAGTCCAGAGAGTGCACAGGCACCACTGGGGATGCAGTGCAGTGAGTCCAGAGAGTGCACTGGCACCACTGGGGATGCAGTGCGCTGAGTCCAGAGAGTGCACTGGCAACACTTGGGATGCAGTGCAGTGAGTCCACAGAGGGCACTGGCACCACTGGGGATGCAGTGCAGTGAGTCCAGAGAGTGCACTGGCACCAGTGGGGATGCACTACAGTGAGTCCAGAGAGTGCAGTGGCACCACTGGGGATGCAGTGCAGTGAGTCCAGAGAGTGAATTGGCACCTTGAGTATGTAGTGCAGTGAGTCCAGAGAGTGCACTGGCACCATGGGGATGCAGTGCAGTGAGTCCAGAGAGTGCACTGGCACCACTGGGGATGCACTGCAGTGACTCCAGAGAGTGCACTGGCACCACTGGGGATGCAGTGCAGTGACTCCAGAGAGTGCACTGGCACCACTGGGGATGCAGTGCAGTGAGTCCAGAGAGTGCACTGGCAACACTGGGGATGCAGGGCAGTGAGTCCAGAGAGTGCACTGGCACCACTGGGGATGCAGTGCAGTGAGTCCAGAGAGTGCACTGGCACCAGTGGGGATGCAGGGCAGTGAGTCCAGAGAGTGCACTGGCACCACTGGGGATGCAGTGCAGTGAGTCCAGAGAGTGCACTGGCACCACTGGGGATGCAGCACAGTGAGTCCAGAGAGTGCACTGGCACCTTGGGTATGCAGGGCAGTGAATCCAGAGAGTGCACTGGCACCACTGGGGATGCACTGCAGTGAGTCCAGAGAGTGCACTGGCACCACTGGGGATGCAGTGCAGTGACTCCAGAGAGTGCACTGGCACCACTGGGGATGCAGTGCAGTGAGTCCAGAGAGTGCACTGGCACTACTGGGGATGCCGTGCAGTGAGTCCGCAGAGTGCACTGTCTCCACTTCGGATGCAGTGCAGTGAGTCCAGAGAGTGCACTGGCACCACTGGGGATGCAGTGCAGTGAGTCCAGAGAGTGAACTGGCACCTTGGGTATGTAGTGCAGTGAGTCCAGAGAGTGCACTGGCACCATGGGGATGCAGTGCAGTGAGTCCAGAGAGTGCACTGGCACCACTGGGGATGCAGTGCAGTGAGTCCAGAGAGTGCACTGGCACCACTGGGGATGCAGTGCAGTGAGTCCAGAGAGTGAACTGGCACCTTGGGTATGTAGTGCAGTGAGTCCAGAGAGTGCACTGGCACCACTGGGGATGCAGTGCAGTGAGTCCATAGAGTGCACTGGCACCACTGGGGATGCAGTGCAGTGAGTCCAGAGAGTGCACTGGCACCACTGGGGATGCAGGGCAGTGAGTCCAGAGAGTGCACTGGCACCACTGGGGATGCAGTGCAGTGAGTCCAGAGAGTGCACTGGCACCACTGGGGATGCACTGCAGTGAGTCCAGAGAGTGCACTGGCACCACTTGGGATGCAGTGCAGTGAGTCCAGAGAGTGCGCTGGCACCAATGGGGATGCACTGCAGTGAGTCCAGAGAGTGCACTGGCACCACTGGGGATGCAGTGCAGTGAGTCCAGAGAGTGCACTGGCACCACTGGGGATGCAGGGCAGTGAGTCCAGAGAGTGCACTGGCACCACTGGGGATGCACTGCAGTGAGTCCAGAGAGTGCACTGTCACCACTGGGGATGCAGTGCAGTGAGTCCAGAGAGTGCACTGGCACCACTGGGGATGCACTGCAGTGAGTCCAGAGAGTGCACTGGTACCACTGGGGATGCACTGCAGTGAGTCCAGAGAGTGCACTGGCACCACTGGGGATGCAGTGCATTGAGTCCAGAGAGTACACTGGCACCACTGGGGATGCAGCGCAGTGAGTCCAGAGAGTGCACTGGCACCACTGGGGATGCACTGCAGTGAGTCCAGAGAGTGCACTGGCACCACTGGGGATGCAGTGCAGTGAGTCCAGAGAGTGCACTGGTACCACTGGGGATGCACTGCAGTGAGTCCAGAGAGTGCACTGGCACCATTGGGGATGCAGTGCAGTGAGTCCAGAGAGTGCACTGGCACCACTGCGGATGCAGTGCAGTGAATCCTTAGAGTGCACTGGCACCACTGGGGATGCAGGGCAGTGAGTCCAGAGAGTGCACTGGCACCACTGAGGATGCACTGCAGTGAGTCCAGAGAGTGCACTGGCACCATGGGGATGCAGTGCAGTGATTCCAGAGAGTGCACTGGCACCACTGGGGATTCAGTGCAGTGAGTCCAGAGAGTGCACTGGCACCACTGGGGATGCACTGCAGTGACTCCAGAGAGTGCACTGGCACCACTGGGGATGCAGTGCAGTGAGTCCAGAGAGTGCACTGGCACCACTCTGGATGCACTGCAGTGAGTCCAGAGAGTGCGCTGGCACCACTGGGGATGCAGTGCATTGAGTCCAGAGAGTACACTGGCACCACTGGGGATGCAGTGCAGTGAGTCCAGAGAGGGCAGTGGCACCACTGGGGATGCACTGCAGTGAGTCCAGAGATTGCACTGGCACGACTGGGGATGCACTGCAGTGAGTCCAGAGAGTGCACTGGCACCACTGGGGATACAATGCAGTGAGTCCAGAGAGTGCACTGGCACCACCGGGGATGCAGTGCAGTGAGTCCAGAGAGTGCACTGGCACCACTGGGGATGCACTGCAGTGACTCCAGAGAGTGCACTGGCACCACCGGGGATGCAGTGCAGTGAGTCCAGAGAGTGCACTGGCACCACTGAGGATGCACTGCAGTGAGTCCAGAGAGTACACTGGCACCACTGGGGATGCACTGCAGTGAGTCCAGAGAGTGCACTGGCACCACTGGGGATACAATGCAGTGAGTCCAGAGAGTGCACTGGCACCACTGGGGATGCAGTGCAGTGAGTCCAGAGAGTGCACTGGCACCACTGGGGATGCAGTGCAGTGAGTCCACAGAGTGCACTGGCACCACTGGGGGTGCACTGCAGTGAGTCCAGAGAGTGCACTGGCACCACTGGTGATGCAGTGCAGTGAGCATAGACAGTGCACTGGCACCACTGGGGATGCACTGCAGTGAGTCCAGAGAGTGCACTGGCACCACTGGGGATGCAGTGCAGTGAGTCCAGAGAGTGCACTGGCACCACAGGGAATGCAGTGCAGTGAGTCCAGAGAGTGCACTGGCACCACTGGGGATGCACTGCAGTGAGTCCAGAGAGTGCACTGGAACCACTGGGGATGCACTGCAGTGAATCCAGAGAGTGCACTGCCACCACTGGGGATGCACTGCAGTGAGCATAGAGAGTGCACTGGCACCACTGGGGATGCACTGCAGTGACTCCAGAGAGTGCGCTGGCACCACTGGGGATTCAGTGCAGTGAGTCCAGAGAGGGCAGTGGCACCACTGGGGATGCACTGCAGTGAGTCCAGAGATTGCACTGGCACGACTGGGGATGCACTGCAGTGAGTCCAGAGAGTGCACTGGCACCACTGGGGATACAATGCAGTGAGTCCAGAGACTGCACTGGCACCATTGGGGATGCAGTGCAGTGAGTCCAGAGAGTGCACTGGCACCACTGGGGATGCACTGCAGTGACTCCAGAGAGTGCACTGGCACCACCGGGGATGCAGTGCAGTGAGTCCAGAGAGTGCACTGGCACCACTGAGGATGCACTGCAGTGAGTCCAGAGAGTGCACTGGCACCACTGGGGATACAATGCAGTGAGTCCAGAGAGTGCACTGGCACCACTGGGGATGCAGTGCAGTGAGTCCAGAGAGTGCACTGGCACCACTGGGGATGCAGTGCAGTGAGTCCAGAGAGTGAAGCGGCACCTTGGGTATGTAGTGCAGTGAGTCCAGAGAGTGCACTGGCACCACGGGGATGCAGTGCAGTGAGTCCATAGAGTGAACTGGCACCTTGGGTATGTAGTGCAGTGAGTCCAGAGAGTGCACTGGCACCATGGGGATGCAGTGCAGTGAGTCCAGAGAGTGCACTGGCACCACTGGGGATGCAGTGCAGTGAGTCCAGAGAGTGCACTGGCACCACTGGGGATGCAGTGCAGTGAGTCCAGAGAGTGAACTGGCACCTTGGGTATGTAGTGCAGTGAGTCCAGAGAGTGCACTGGCACCATGGGGATGCAGTGCAGTGATTCCAGAGAGTGCACTGGCACCACTGGGGATTCAGTGCAGTGAGTCCAGAGAGTGCACTGGCACCACTGGGGATGCACTGCAGTGAGTCCAGAGAGTGCACTGGCACCACTGGGGATACAATGCAGTGAGTCCAGAGAGTGCACTGGCACCACTGGGGATGCAGTGCAGTGAGTCCAGAGAGTGCACTGGCACCACTGGGGATGCAGTGCAGTGAGTCCACAGAGTGCACTGGCACCACTGGGGGTGCACTGCAGTGAGTCCAGAGAGTGCACTGGCACCACTGGTGATGCAGTGCAGTGAGCATAGACAGTGCACTGGCACCACTGGGGATGCACTGCAGTGAGTCCAGAGAGTGCACTGGCACCACTGGGGATGCAGTGCAGTGAGTCCAGAGAGTGCACTGGCACCACAGGGAATGCAGTGCAGTGAGTCCAGAGAGTGCACTGGCACCACTGGGGATGCACTGCAGTGAGTCCAGAGAGTGCACTGGAACCACTGGGGATGCACTGCAGTGAATCCAGAGAGTGCACTGCCACCACTGGGGATGCACTGCAGTGAGCATAGAGAGTGCACTGGCACCACTGGGGATGCACTGCAGTGACTCCAGAGAGTGCACTGGCACCACTGGGGATTCAGTGCAGTGAGTCCAGAGAGGGCAGTGGCACCACTGGGGATGCACTGCAGTGAGTCCAGAGATTGCACTGGCACGACTGGGGATGCACTGCAGTGAGTCCAGAGAGTGCACTGGCACCACTGGGGATACAATGCAGTGAGTCCAGAGACTGCACTGGCACCATTGGGGATGCAGTGCAGTGAGTCCAGAGAGTGCACTGGCACCACTGGGGATGCACTGCAGTGACTCCAGAGAGTGCACTGGCACCACCGGGGATGCAGTGCAGTGAGTCCAGAGAGTGCACTGGCACCACTGAGGATGCACTGCAGTGAGTCCAGAGAGTGCACTGGCACCACTGGGGATACAATGCAGTGAGTCCAGAGAGTGCACTGGCACCACTGGGGATGCAGTGCAGTGAGTCCAGAGAGTGCACTGGCACCACTGGGGATGCAGTGCAGTGAGTCCACAGAGTGAACCGGCACCTTGGGTATGTAGTGCAGTGAGTCCAGAGAGTGCACTGGCACCACGGGGATGCAGTGCAGTGAGTCCATAGAGTGAACTGGCACCTTGGGTATGTAGTGCAGTGAGTCCAGAGAGTGCACTGGCACCATGGGGATGCAGTGCAGTGAGTCCAGAGAGTGCACTGGCACCACTGGGGATGCAGTGCAGTGAGTCCAGAGAGTGCACTGGCACCACTGGGGATGCACTGCAGTGAGTCCAGAGAGTGAACTGGCACCTTGGGTATGTAGTGCAGTGAGTCCAGAGAGTGCACTGGCACCATGGGGATGCAGTGCAGTGATTCCAGAGAGTGCACTGGCACCACTGGGGATTCAGTGCAGTGAGTCCAGAGAGTGCACTGGCACCACTGGGGATGCACTGCAGTGACTCCAGAGAGTGCACTGGCACCACTGGGGATGCAGTGCAGTGAGTCCAGAGAGTGCACTGGCACCACTCTGGATGCACTGCAGTGAGTCCAGAGAGTGCGCTGGCACCACTGGGGATGCAGTGCAGTGAGTCCAGAGAGTGCACTGGCACCACTGGGGATGCACTGCAGTGAGTCCAGAGAGTGCACTGGCACCACTGGGGATGCAGTGCAGTGAGTCCAGAGAGTGCACTGGCACCACTGGGGATGCAGGGCAGTGAGTCCAGAGAGTGCACTGGCACCACTGGGGATGCACTGCAGTGAGTCCAGAGAGTGCACTGTCACCACTGGGGATGCAGTGCAGTGAGTCCAGAGAGTGCACTGGCACCACTGGGGATGCACTGCAGTGAGTCCAGAGAGTGCACTGGTACCACTGGGGATGCACTGCAGTGAGTCCAGAGAGTACACTGGCACCACTGGGGATGCAGTGCATTGAGTCCAGAGAGTACACTGGCACCACTGGGGATGCAGCGCAGTGAGTCCAGAGAGTGCACTGGCACCACTGGGGATGCACTGCAGTGAGTCCAGAGAGTGCACTGGCACCACTGGGGATGCACTGCAGTGACTTCAGAGAGTGCACTGGCACGACTGGGGATGCAGTGCAGTGAGTCCAGAGAGTGCACTGGCACCACTGGGGATGCACTGCAGTGACTCCAGAGAGTGCACTGGCACCACTGAGGATGCAGTGCAGTGAGTCCAGAGAGTGCACTTGCACCACTTGGGATGCAGTGCAGTGAATCCAGAGAGTGCACTGGCAACACTAGGGATGCATTGCAGTGAGTCCAAAGAGTGCACTGGCAACACTAGGGATGCATTGCAGTGAGTCCAGAGAGTGCACTGGCACCACTGGGGATGCAGTGCAGTGAGTCCAGAGAGTGCACTGGAACCACTGGGGATGCACTGCAGTGAATCCAGAGAGTGCACTGCCACCACTGGAGATGCACTGCAGTGAGCATAGAGAGTGCACTGGCACCACTGGGGATGCACTGCAGTGACTCCAGAGAGTGCACTGGCACCACTGGGGATGCAGTGCAGTGAGTCCAGAGAGGGCAGTGGCACCACTGGGGATGCACTGCAGTGAGTCCAGAGATTGCACTGGCACGACTGGGGATGCACTGCAGTGAGTCCAGAGAGTGCACTGGCACCACTGGGGATACAATGCAGTGAGTCCAGAGAGTGCACTGGCACCACCGGGGATGCAGTGCAGTGAGTCCAGAGAGTGCACTGGCACCACTGGGGATGCACTGCAGTGACTCCAGAGAGTGCACTGGCACCACCGGGGATGCAGTGCAGTGAGTCCAGAGAGTGCACTGGCACCACTGAGGATGCACTGCAGTGAGTCCAGAGAGTGCACTGGCACCACTGGGGATGCACTGCAGTGAGTCCAGAGAGTGCACTGGCACCACTGGGGATACAATGCAGTGAGTCCAGAGAGTGCACTGGCACCACTGGGGATGCAGTGCAGTGAGTCCAGAGAGTGCACTGGCACCACTGGGGATGCAGTGCAGTGAGTCCACAGAGTGCACTGGCACTACTGGGGGTGCACTGCAGTGAGTCCAGAGAGTGAACTGGCACCTTGGGTATGTAGTGCAGTGAGTCCAGAGAGTGCACTGGCACCATGGGGATGCAGTGCAGTGAGTCCAGAGAGTGCACTGGCACCACTGGGGATGCAGTGCAGTGAGTCCAGAGAGTGCACTGGCACCACTGGGGATGCAGTGCAGTGAGTCCAGAGAGTGAACTGGCACCTTGGGTATGTAGTGCAGTGAGTCCAGAGAGTGCACTGGCACCATGGGGATGCAGTGCAGTGATTCCAGAGAGTGCACTGGCACCACTGGGGATGCAGTGCAGTGAGTCCAGAGAGTGCACTGGCACCACTGGGGATGCACTGCAGTGACTCCAGAGAGTGCACTGGCACCACTGGGGATGCAGTGCAGTGAGTCCAGAGAGTGCACTGGCACCACTCTGGATGCACTGCAGTGAGTCCAGAGAGTGCGCTGGCACCACTGGGGATGCAGTGCAGTGAGTCCAGAGAGTGCACTGGCACCACTGGGGATGCACTGCAGTGAGTCCAGAGAGTGCACTGGCACCACTGGGGATGCAGTGCAGTGAGTCCAGAGAGTGCACTGGCACCACTGGGGATGCAGGGCAGTGAGTCCAGAGAGTGCACTGGCACCACTGGGGATGCACTGCAGTGAGTCCAGAGAGTGCACTGTCACCACTGGGGATGCAGTGCAGTGAGTCCAGAGAGTGCACTGGCACCACTGGGGATGCACTGCAGTGAGTCCAGAGAGTGCACTGGTACCACTGGGGATGCACTGCAGTGAGTCCAGAGAGTGCACTGGCACCACTGGGGATGCAGTGCATTGAGTCCAGAGAGTACACTGGCACCACTGGGGATGCAGCGCAGTGAGTCCAGAGAGTGCACTGGCACCACTGGGGATGCACTGCAGTGAGTCCAGAGAGTGCACTGGCACCACTGGGGATGCACTGCAGTGACTTCAGAGAGTGCACTGGCACGACTGGGGATGCAGTGCAGTGAGTCCAGAGAGTGCACTGGCACCACTGGGGATGCACTGCAGTGAGTCCAGAGAGTGCACTGGCACCACTGGGGATGCAGTGCAGTGAGTCCAGAGAGTGCACTTGCACCACTTGGGATGCAGTGCAGTGAATCCAGAGAGTGCACTGGCAACACTAGGGATGCATTGCAGTGAGTCCAAAGAGTGCACTGGCAACACTAGGGATGCATTGCAGTGAGTCCAGAGAGTGCACTGGCACCACTGGGGATGCAGTGCAGTGAGTCCAGAGAGTGCACTGGAACCACTGGGGATGCACTGCAGTGAATCCAGAGAGTGCACTGCCACCACTGGAGATGCACTGCAGTGAGCATAGAGAGTGCACTGGCACCACTGGGGATGCACTGCAGTGACTCCAGAGAGTGCACTGGCACCACCGGGGATGCAGTGCAGTGAGTCCAGAGAGTGCACTGGCACCACTTGGGATGCACTGCAGTGAGTCCAGAGAGTGCACTGGCACCACTGGTGATGCAGTGCAGTGAGCATAGACAGTGCACTGGCAACACTGGGGATGCAGTGCAGTGAGTCCAGAGAGTGCACTGGCACCACTGGGGATGCAGTGCAGTGAGTCCAGAGAGTGCACTGGCACCACTGGCGATGCACTGCAGTCAGTCCAGAGAGTGCACTGGCACCACTGGGGATGCACTGCAGTGAGTCCAGAGAGTGCACTGGAACCACTGGGGATGCACTGCAGTGAATCCAGAGAGTGCACTGCCACCACTGGGGATGCACTGCAGTGAGCATAGAGAGTGCACTGGCACCACTGGGGATGCACTGCAGTGAATCCAGAGAGTGCACTGGCACCACTGGGGATGCAGTGCAGTGAGTCCAGAGAGGGCAGTGGCACCACTGGGGATGCACTGCAGTGAGTCCAGAGATTGCACTGGCACGACTGGGGATGCACTGCAGTGAGTCCAGAGAGTGCACTGGCACCACTGGGGATACAATGCAGTGAGTCCAGAGACTGCGCTGGCACCATTGGGGATGCAGTGCAGTGAGTCCAGAGAGTGCACTGGCACCACTGGGGATGCACTGCAGTGACTCCAGAGAGTGCACTGGCACCACTGGTGATGCAGTGCAGTGAGCATAGACAGTGCACTGGCACCACTGGGGATGCACTGCAGTGAGTCCAGAGAGTGCACTGGCACCACTGGGGATGCAGTGCAGTGAGTCCAGAGAGTGCACTGGCACCACTGGCGATGCACTGCAGTGAGTCCAGAGAGTGCACTGGCACCAGTGGCGATGCACTGCACTGAGTCCAGAGAGTGCACTGGAACCAATGGGGATGCACTGCAGTGAATCCAGAGAGTGCACTGGCACCACTGGGGATGCACTGCAGTGAGTCCATAGAGTGCACTGGCACCACTGGGGATGCACTGCAGTGAGTCCAGAGAGTGCACTGGCACCACTGGGGATGCAGTGCAGTGAGTCCAGAGCGTGGACACTCACCACTGGGGATGCAGTGCAGTGAATCCAGAGAGTGCACTGGCACCACTGGGAATGCACTGCAGTGAGTCCAGAGAGTGCACTGGCACCACTGGGGATGCACTGCAGTGAGTCCAGAGAGTGCACTGGCACCACTGGGGATGCAGTGCAGTGAGTCCAGAGAGTGCACTGGCACCACTGGGGATGCAGTGCAGTGAGTCCAGAGAGTGCACTGGCACCACTGGGCATTCAGTGCAGTGAGTCCAGAGAGTGCACTGGCACCTCTGGGGATGCAGTGTAGTGACTCCAGAGAGTGCACTGGCACCATTGGGGATGCAGTGCAGTGAATCCAGAGAGTGCACTGTCACCGCTGGGGATTCACTGCAGTGACTCCAGAGAGTGCACTGGCACCACTGGGGATGCACTGCAGTGAGACCATAGACTGCACTGGCACCACTGGGGATGCAGTGCAGTGAATCCAGAGAGTGCACTGGCACCACTGGGGATGCAGCGCAGTGAGTGCAGAGAGTGCACTGGCACCACTGGGGATACAGTGCAGTGAGTCCATAGAGTGCACTGGCACCACTGGGGATGCAGTGCAGTGAATCCAGAGAGTGCACTGGCACCACTGGTGATGCAGTGCAGTGAATCCAGAGAGTGCACTGGCACCACTGGGGATGCACTGCAGTGACTCCAGAGAGTGCACTGGCACCACTGGGGATGCAGTGCAGTGAGTCCAGAGAGGGCACTGGCACCACTGGGGATGCAGTGCAGTGAGTCCAGAGAGTGCACTGGCACCACTGGGGATGCACTGCAGTGAGTCCAGAGGGTGCACTGGCACCACAGGTGATGCAGTGCAGTGAGCCCATAGAGTGCATGGGCACCACTGGGGATGCACTGCAGTGAGTCCAGAGAGTGCACTGGCACCACTGGGGATGCAGTGCAGTGAGTCCATAGAGTGCACTGGCACCACTGGAGATGCACTGCAGTGAGTCTAGAGAGTGCACTGGCACCACTGGGGATGCACTGCAGTGAGTCCAGAGAGTGCACTGGCACCACTGGGGATACAATGCAGTGAGTCCAGAGAGTGCACTGGCACCACTGGGGATGCAGTGCAGTGAGTCCAGAGAGTGCACTGGCACCACTGGGGATGCAGTGCAGTGAGTCCACAGAGTGCACTGGCACCACTGGGGGTGCACTGCAGTGAGTCCAGAGAGTGCACTGGCACCACTGGTGATGCAGTGCAGTGAGCATAGACAGTGCACTGGCAACACTGGGGATGCACTGCAGTGAGTCCAGAGAGTGCACTGGCACCACTGGGGATGCAGTGCAGTGAGTCCAGAGAGTGCACTGGCACCACTGGCGATGCACTGCAGTGAGTCCAGAGAGTGCACTGGCACCACTGGGGATGCACTGCAGTGAGTCCAGAGAGTGCACTGGAACCACTGGGGATGCACTGCAGTGAATCCAGAGAGTGCACTGCCACCACTGGGGATGCACTGCAGTGAGCATAGAGAGTGCACTGGCACCACTGGGGATGCACTGCAGTGAGTCCAGAGAGTGCACTGGCACCACTGGGGATGCAGTGCAGTGAGTCCAGAGAGGGCAGTGGCACCACTGGGGATGCACTGCAGTGAGTCCAGAGATTGCACTGGCACGACTGGGGATGCACTGCAGTGAGTCCAGAGAGTGCACTGGCACCACTGGGGATACAATGCAGTGAGTCCAGAGACTGCGCTGGCACCATTGGGGATGCAGTGCAGTGAGTCCAGAGAGTGCACTGGCACCACTGGGGATGCACTGCAGTGACTCCAGAGAGTGCACTGGCACCACTGGGGATGCAGTGCAGTGAGCATAGACAGTGCACTGGCACCACTGGGGATGCACTGCAGTGAGTCCAGAGAGTGCACTGGCACCACTGGGGATGCAGTGCAGTGAGTCCAGAGAGTGCACTGGCACCACTGGCGATGCACTGCAGTGAGTCCAGAGAGTGCACTGGCACCAGTGGCGATGCACTGCACTGAGTCCAGAGAGTGCACTGGAACCAATGGGGATGCACTGCAGTGAATCCAGAGAGTGCACTGGCACCACTGGGGATGCACTGCAGTGAGTCCATAGAGTGCACTGGCACCACTGGGGATGCACTGCAGTGAGTCCAGAGAGTGCACTGGCACCACTGGGGATGCAGTGCAGTGAGTCCAGAGCGTGGACACTCACCACTGGGGATGCAGTGCAGTGAATCCAGAGAGTGCACTGGCACCACTGGGAATGCACTGCAGTGAGTCCAGAGAGTGCACTGGCACCACTGGGGATGCACTGCAGTGAGTCCAGAGAGTGCACTGGCACCACTGGGGATGCAGTGCAGTGAGTCCAGAGAGTGCACTGGCACCACTGGGGATGCAGTGCAGTGAGTCCAGAGAGTGCACTGGCACCACTGGGCATTCAGTGCAGTGAGTCCAGAGAGTGCACTGGCACCTCTGGGGATGCAGTGTAGTGACTCCAGAGAGTGCACTGGCACCATTGGGGATGCAGTGCAGTGAATCCAGAGAGTGCACTGTCACCGCTGCGGATTCACTGCAGTGACTCCAGAGAGTGCACTGGCACCACTGGGGATGCACTGCAGTGAGACCATAGACTGCACTGGCACCACTGGGGATGCAGTGCAGTGAATCCAGAGAGTGCACTGGCACCACTGGGGATGCAGCGCAGTGAGTGCAGAGAGTGCACTGGCACCACTGGGGATACAGTGCAGTGAGTCCATAGAGTGCACTGGCACCACTGGTGATGCAGTGCAGTGAATCCAGAGAGTGCACTGGCACCACTGGGGATGCACTGCAGTGACTCCAGAGAGTGCACTGGCACCACTGGGGATGCAGTGCAGTGAGTCCAGAGAGGGCACTGGCACCACTGGGGATGCAGTGCAGTGAGTCCAGAGAGTGCACTGGCACCACTGGGGATGCACTGCAGTGAGTCCAGAGGGTGCACTGGCACCACAGGTGATGCAGTGCAGTGAGCCCATAGAGTGCATGGGCACCACTGGGGATGCACTGCAGTGAGTCCAGAGAGTGCACTGGCACCACTGGGGATGCAGTGCAGTGAGTCCATAGAGTGCACTGGCACCACTGGAGATGCACTGCAGTGAGTCTAGAGAGTGCACTGGCACCACAGGTGATGCAGTGCAGTGAGCCCATAGAGTGCATGGGCACCACTGGGGATGCACTGCAGTGAGTCCAGAGAGTGCACTGGCACCACTGGGGATGCACTGCAGTGATTCCAGAGATTGCACTGGCACGACTGGGGATGCACTGCAGTGAGTCCAGAGAGTGCACTGGCACCATTGGGGATGCAGTGCAGTGAGTCCAGAGAGTGCACTGGCACCACTGGGGATGCACTGCAGTGAATCCAGAGAGTGCACTGGCACCACTGCGGATGCAGTGCAGTGACTCCAGAGAGTGCACTGGCACCACTGGGGATGCAGTGCAGTGAGTCCAGAGAGTGCACTGGCACCACTCTTGATGCAGAGCAGTAACTCCAGAGAGTGCACTGGCACCACTGAGGATGCAGTGCAGTGAGTCCAGAGAGTGCACTGGCACCACTGGGGATGCAGTGCAGTGAGTCCAGAGAGTGCACTGGCACCACTGGGGATGCACTGCAGAGAGTCCAGAGAGTGCACTGGCACCACTGGGGATGCACTGCAGTGAGTCCAGAGAGTGCACTGGCACCAATGGGGATGCAGTGCAGTGAGTCCAGAGAGTGCACTGGCACCACTCGGGATGCACTGCAGTGAGTCCAGAGAGTGCACTGGCACTCCTCGGAATGCACTGCATTGAGTCCAGAGAGTGCACACGCACCAGTGGGGTTGCATTGCACTGACTCCAGAGAGTGCACTGGCACCGCTGGCGATGCAGTGCAGTGAGTCCAGAGAGTGCACTGGCACCACTGGGGATGCACTGCAGTGACTCCAGAGAGTGCACTGGCCCCACTGGGGATGCAGTGCAGTGAGTCCAGAGAGTGCACTTGCACCACTTGGGATGCAGTGCAGTGAATCCAGAGAGTGCACTGGCACCTTGGGAATGCAGTGCAGTGAGTCCAGAGAGTGCACTGGCAACACCAGGGATGCATTTCAGTGAGTCCAGAGAGTGCACTGGCACTCCTCGGAATGCACTGCATTGAGTCCAGAGATTGCACATGCACCATAGGGGATGCAGTGCAGTGAGTCCAGAGAGTGCACTGGCACCACTGGCGATGCACTGCAGTCAGTCCAGAGAGTGCACTGGCACCACTGGGGATGCACTGCAGTGAGTCCAGAGAGTGCACTGGAACCACTGGGGATGCACTGCAGTGAATCCAGAGAGTGCACTGCCACCACTGGGGATGCACTGCAGTGAGCATAGAGAGTGCACTGGCACCACTGGGGATGCACTGCAGTGAATCCAGAGAGTGCACTGGCACCACTGGGGATGCAGTGCAGTGAGTCCAGAGAGGGCAGTGGCACCACTGGGGATGCACTGCAGTGAGTCCAGAGATTGCACTGGCACGACTGGGGATGCACTGCAGTGAGTCCAGAGAGTGCACTGGCACCACTGGGGATACAATGCAGTGAGTCCAGAGACTGCGCTGGCACCATTGGGGATGCAGTGCAGTGAGTCCAGAGAGTGCACTGGCACCACTGGGGATGCACTGCAGTGAGTCCAGAGAGTGCACTGGCACCACTGGTGATGCAGTGCAGTGAGCATAGACAGTGCACTGGCACCACTGGGGATGCACTGCAGTGAGTCCAGAGAGTGCACTGGCACCACTGGGGATGCAGTGCAGTGAGTCCAGAGAGTGCACTGGCACCAGTGGCGATGCACTGCACTGAGTCCAGAGAGTGCACTGGAACCAATGGGGATGCACTGCAGTGAATCCAGAGAGTGCACTGGCACCACTGGGGATGCACTGCAGTGAGTCCAGAGAGTGCACTGGCACCACTGGGGATGCACTGCAGTGAGTCCAGAGAGTGCACTGGCACCACTGGGGATGCAGTGCAGTGAGTCCAGAGCGTGGACACTCACCACTGGGGATGCAGTGCAGTGAATCCAGAGAGTGCACTGGCACCACTGGGAATGCACTGCAGTGAGTCCAGAGAGTGCACTGGCACCACTGGGGATGCACTGCAGTGAGTCCAGAGAGTGCACTGGCACCACTGGGGATGCAGTGCAGTGAGTCCAGAGAGTGCACTGGCACCACTGGGGATGCAGTGCAGTGAGTCCAGAGAGTGCACTGGCACCACTGGGCATTCAGTGCAGTGAGTCCAGAGAGTGCACTGGCACCTCTGGGGATGCAGTGTAGTGACTCCAGAGAGTGCACTGGCACCATTGGGGATGCAGTGCAGTGAATCCAGAGAGTGCACTGTCACCGCTGGGGATTCACTGCAGTGACTCCAGAGAGTGCACTGGCACCACTGGGGATGCACTGCAGTGAGACCATAGACTGCACTGGCACCACTGGGGATGCAGTGCAGTGAATCCAGAGAGTGCACTGGCACCACTGGGGATGCAGCGCAGTGAGTGCAGAGAGTGCACTGGCACCACTGGGGATACAGTGCAGTGAGTCCATAGAGTGCACTGGCACCACTGGGGATGCAGTGCAGTGAATCCAGAGAGTGCACTGGCACCACTGGTGATGCAGTGCAGTGAATCCAGAGAGTGCACTGGCACCACTGGGGATGCACTGCAGTGACTCCAGAGAGTGCACTGGCACCACTGGGGATGCAGTGCAGTGAGTCCAGAGAGGGCACTGGCACCACTGGGGATGCAGTGCAGTGAGTCCAGAGAGTGCACTGGCACCACTGGGGATGCACTGCAGTGAGTCCAGAGGGTGCACTGGCACCACAGGTGATGCAGTGCAGTGAGCCCATAGAGTGCATGGGCACCACTGGGGATGCACTGCAGTGAGTCCAGAGAGTGCACTGGCACCACTGGGGATGCAGTGCAGTGAGTCCATAGAGTGCACTGGCACCACTGGAGATGCACTGCAGTGAGTCTAGAGAGTGCACTGGCACCACTGGGGATGCACTGCAGTGAGTCCAGAGAGTGCACTGGCACCACTGGGGATACAATGCAGTGAGTCCAGAGAGTGCACTGGCACCACTGGGGATGCAGTGCAGTGAGTCCAGAGAGTGCACTGGCACCACTGGGGATGCAGTGCAGTGAGTCCACAGAGTGCACTGGCACCACTGGGGGTGCACTGCAGTGAGTCCAGAGAGTGCACTGGCACCACTGGTGATGCAGTGCAGTGAGCATAGACAGTGCACTGGCAACACTGGGGATGCACTGCAGTGAGTCCAGAGAGTGCACTGGCACCACTGGGGATGCAGTGCAGTGAGTCCAGAGAGTGCACTGGCACCACTGGCGATGCACTGCAGTGAGTCCAGAGAGTGCACTGGCACCACTGGGGATGCACTGCAGTGAGTCCAGAGAGTGCACTGGAACCACTGGGGATGCACTGCAGTGAATCCAGAGAGTGCACTGCCACCACTGGGGATGCACTGCAGTGAGCATAGAGAGTGCACTGGCACCACTGGGGATGCACTGCAGTGAGTCCAGAGAGTGCACTGGCACCACTGGGGATGCAGTGCAGTGAGTCCAGAGAGGGCAGTGGCACCACTGGGGATGCACTGCAGTGAGTCCAGAGATTGCACTGGCACGACTGGGGATGCACTGCAGTGAGTCCAGAGAGTGCACTGGCACCACTGGGGATACAATGCAGTGAGTCCAGAGACTGCGCTGGCACCATTGGGGATGCAGTGCAGTGAGTCCAGAGAGTGCACTGGCACCACTGGGGATGCACTGCAGTGACTCCAGAGAGTGCACTGGCACCACTGGGGATGCAGTGCAGTGAGCATAGACAGTGCACTGGCACCACTGGGGATGCACTGCAGTGAGTCCAGAGAGTGCACTGGCACCACTGGGGATGCAGTGCAGTGAGTCCAGAGAGTGCACTGGCACCACTGGCGATGCACTGCAGTGAGTCCAGAGAGTGCACTGGCACCAGTGGCGATGCACTGCACTGAGTCCAGAGAGTGCACTGGAACCAATGGGGATGCACTGCAGTGAATCCAGAGAGTGCACTGGCACCACTGGGGATGCACTGCAGTGAGTCCATAGAGTGCACTGGCACCACTGGGGATGCACTGCAGTGAGTCCAGAGAGTGCACTGGCACCACTGGGGATGCAGTGCAGTGAGTCCAGAGCGTGGACACTCACCACTGGGGATGCAGTGCAGTGAATCCAGAGAGTGCACTGGCACCACTGGGAATGCACTGCAGTGAGTCCAGAGAGTGCACTGGCACCACTGGGGATGCACTGCAGTGAGTCCAGAGAGTGCACTGGCACCACTGGGGATGCAGTGCAGTGAGTCCAGAGAGTGCACTGGCACCACTGGGGATGCAGTGCAGTGAGTCCAGAGAGTGCACTGGCACCACTGGGCATTCAGTGCAGTGAGTCCAGAGAGTGCACTGGCACCTCTGGGGATGCAGTGTAGTGACTCCAGAGAGTGCACTGGCACCATTGGGGATGCAGTGCAGTGAATCCAGAGAGTGCACTGTCACCGCTGGGGATTCACTGCAGTGACTCCAGAGAGTGCACTGGCACCACTGGGGATGCACTGCAGTGAGACCATAGACTGCACTGGCACCACTGGGGATGCAGTGCAGTGAATCCAGAGAGTGCACTGGCACCACTGGGGATGCAGCGCAGTGAGTGCAGAGAGTGCACTGGCACCACTGGGGATACAGTGCAGTGAGTCCATAGAGTGCACTGGCACCACTGGTGATGCAGTGCAGTGAATCCAGAGAGTGCACTGGCACCACTGGGGATGCACTGCAGTGACTCCAGAGAGTGCACTGGCACCACTGGGGATGCAGTGCAGTGAGTCCAGAGAGGGCACTGGCACCACTGGGGATGCAGTGCAGTGAGTCCAGAGAGTGCACTGGCACCACTGGGGATGCACTGCAGTGAGTCCAGAGGGTGCACTGGCACCACAGGTGATGCAGTGCAGTGAGCCCATAGAGTGCATGGGCACCACTGGGGATGCACTGCAGTGAGTCCAGAGAGTGCACTGGCACCACTGGGGATGCAGTGCAGTGAGTCCATAGAGTGCACTGGCACCACTGGAGATGCACTGCAGTGAGTCTAGAGAGTGCACTGGCACCACAGGTGATGCAGTGCAGTGAGCCCATAGAGTGCATGGGCACCACTGGGGATGCACTGCAGTGAGTCCAGAGAGTGCACTGGCACCACTGGGGATGCACTGCAGTGATTCCAGAGATTGCACTGGCACGACTGGGGATGCACTGCAGTGAGTCCAGAGAGTGCACTGGCACCATTGGGGATGCAGTGCAGTGAGTCCAGAGAGTGCACTGGCACCACTGGGGATGCACTGCAGTGAATCCAGAGAGTGCACTGGCACCACTGCGGATGCAGTGCAGTGACTCCAGAGAGTGCACTGGCACCACTGGGGATGCAGTGCAGTGAGTCCAGAGAGTGCACTGGCACCACTCTTGATGCAGAGCAGTAACTCCAGAGAGTGCACTGGCACCACTGAGGATGCAGTGCAGTGAGTCCAGAGAGTGCACTGGCACCACTGGGGATGCAGTGCAGTGAGTCCAGAGAGTGCACTGGCACCACTGGGGATGCACTGCAGAGAGTCCAGAGAGTGCACTGGCACCACTGGGGATGCACTGCAGTGAGTCCAGAGAGTGCACTGGCACCAATGGGGATGCAGTGCAGTGAGTCCAGAGAGTGCACTGGCACCACTCGGGATGCACTGCAGTGAGTCCAGAGAGTGCACTGGCACTCCTCGGAATGCACTGCATTGAGTCCAGAGAGTGCACACGCACCAGTGGGGTTGCATTGCACTGACTCCAGAGAGTGCACTGGCACCGCTGGCGATGCAGTGCAGTGAGTCCAGAGAGTGCACTGGCACCACTGGGGATGCACTGCAGTGACTCCAGAGAGTGCACTGGCCCCACTGGGGATGCAGTGCAGTGAGTCCAGAGAGTGCACTTGCACCACTTGGGATGCAGTGCAGTGAATCCAGAGAGTGCACTGGCACCTTGGGAATGCAGTGCAGTGAGTCCAGAGAGTGCACTGGCAACACTAGGGATGCATTGCAGTGAGTCCAGAGAGTGCACTGGCACTCCTCGGAATGCACTGCATTGAGTCCAGAGATTGCACATGCACCATAGGGGATGCAGTGCAGTGAGTCCAGAGAGTGCACTGGCACCACTGGGGATGCACTGCAGTGAGTCCAGAGAGTACACTGGCACCACTGGCGATGCACTGCAGTGAGTCCAGAGAGTGCTCTGTCACCACTGGGGATGCAGCGCAGTGACTCCAGAGAGTGCACTGGCACCACTGGGGATGCACTGCAGTGAGTCCAGAGAGTGCACTGGCACCACTGGGGATGCACTGCAGTGAGTCCAGAGAGTGCACTGGCACCACTGGGGATGCAGTGCAGTGAGTCCAGAGAGTGCACCGGCACCACTGGGGATGCAGTGCAGTGAATCCAGAGAGTGCACTGGCACCACTGGGGATGCATTGCAGTGAGTCCAGAGAGTGCACTGGCAACATTAGGGATGCACTGCAGTGAGTCCAGAGAGTGCACTGGCACCACTGGGGATGCACTGCAGTGAGTCCAGAGAGGGCACTGGCACCACTGGGGATGCAGTGCAGTGAGTCCACAGAGTGCACTGGCACCACTGGTGATGCAGCGCAGTGACTCCAGAGAGTGCACTGGCACCACTGGGGATGCAGTGCAGTGAGTCCAGAGAGTGCACTGGCACCACTGGGGATGCAGGGCAGTGAGTCCAGAGAGTGCACTGGCACCACTGGGGATGCACTGCAGTGAGTCCAGAGAGTGCACTGTCACCACTCTGGATGCAGAGCAGTGAGTCCAGAGAGTGCACTGGCACCACTGGGGATGCACTGCAGTGAGTCCAGAGAGTGCACTGGTACCACTGGGGATGCACTGCAGTGAGTCCAGAGAGTGCACTGGCACCACTGGGGATGCAGTGCAGTGAGTCCAGAGAGTACACTGGCACCACTGGGGATGCAGCGCAGTGAGTCCAGAGAGTGCACTGGCACCACTGGGGATGCACTGCAGTGACTCCAGAGAGTGCACTGGCACCACTGGGGATGCAGCGCAGTGAGTCCAGAGAGTGCACTGGCACCACTGGGGATGCAGTGCAGTGAGTCCAGAGAGTGCACTGGCACCACTGGGGATGCACTGCAGTGACTCCAGAGAGTGCACTGGCACCACTGGGTATGCAGTGCAGTGAGTCCAGAGAGTGCACTTGCACCACTTGGGATGCAGTGCAGTGAATCCAGAGAGTGCACTGGCACCTTGGGAATGCAGTGCAGTGAGTCCAGAGAGTGCACTGGCAACACTAGGGATGCATTGCAGTGAGTCCAGAGAGTGCACTGGCAACACTAGGGATGCATTGCAGTGAGTCCAGAGAGTGCACTGGCACCACTGGGGATGCACTGCAGTGAGTCCAGAGAGTGCACTGGAACCACTGGGGATGCACTGCAGTGAATCCAGAGAGTGCACTGCCACCACTGGGGATGCACTGCAGTGAGCATAGAGAGTGCACTGCCACCACTGGGGATGCACTGCAGTGACTCCAGAGAGTGCACTGGCACCACTGGGGATGCAGTGCAGTGAGTCCAGAGAGTGCACTGGCACCACTGGGGATGCACTGCAGTGATTCCAGAGATTGCACGGGCACGACTGGGGATGCACTGCAGTGAGTCCAGAGAGTGCACTGGCACCATTGGGGATGCAGTGCAGTGAGTCCAGAGAGTGCACTGGCACCACTGGGGATGCACTGCAGTGAATCCGGAGAGTGCACTGGCACCACTGCGGATGCAGTGCAGTGAATCCAGAGAGTGCACTGGCACCACTGGGGATGCAGTGCAGTGAGTCCAGAGAGTGCACTGGCACCACTGGTGATGCAGTGCAGTGAGTCCAGAGAGTGCACTGGCACCACTGAGGATGCAGTGCAGTGAGTCCAGAGAGTGCACTGGCACCACTGGGGATGCACTGCAGAGAGTCCAGAGAGTGCACTGGCACCACTGGGGATGCACTGCAGTGAGTCCAGAGAGTGCACTGGCACCACTGGGGATGCAGTGCAGTGAGTCCAGAGAGTGCACTGGCACCACTCGGGATGCACTGCAGTGAGTCCAGAGAGTGCACTGGCACCACTGGTGATGCAGTGCAGTGAGTCCAGAGAGTGCACTGGCACCACTGAGGATGCAGTGCAGTGAGTCCAGAGAGTGCACTGGCACCACTGGGGATGCACTGCAGAGAGTCCAGAGAGTGCACACACACCATTGGGGTTGCAGTGCAGTGAGTCCAGAGAGTTCACTGGCACCACTGGGGATGCACTGCAGTGAGTCCAGAGAGTGCACTGGCACCGCTGGCGATGCACTGCAGTGAGTCCAGAGAGTGCTCTGTCACCACTGGGGATGCAGCGCAGTGACTCCAGAGAGTGCACTGGCACCACTGGGGATGCAGTGCAGTGAGTCCAGAGAGTGCACTGGCACCACTGGGGATGCACTGCAGTGACTCCAGAGAGTGCACTGGCACCACTGGGGATGCACTGCAGTGACTCCAGAGAGTGCACTTGCACCACTTGGGATGCAGTGCAGTGAATCCAGAGAGTGCACTGGCACCTTGGGAATGCAGTGCAGTGAGTCCAGAGAGTGCACTGGCAACACTAGGGATGCATTGCAGTGAGTCCAGAGAGTGCACTGGCACCACTGGGGATGCACTGCAGAGAGTCCAGAGAGTGCACTGGCACCACTGGGGATGCACTGCAGTGAGTCCAGAGAGTGCACTGGCACCAATGGGGATGCAGTGCAGTGAGTCCAGAGAGTGCACTGGCACCACTCGGGATGCACTGCAGTGAGTCCAGAGAGTGCACTGGCACTCCTCGGAATGCACTGCATTGAGTCCAGAGAGTGCACACGCACCAGTGGGGTTGCATTGCACTGACTCCAGAGAGTGCACTGGCACCGCTGGCGATGCAGTGCAGTGAGTCCAGAGAGTGCACTGGCACCACTGGGGATGCACTGCAGTGAGTCCAGAGAGTGCACTGGCACCAATGGGGATGCAGTGCAGTGAGTCCAGAGAGTGCACTGGCACCACTCGGGATGCACTGCAGTGAGTCCAGAGAGTGCACTGGCACTCCTCGGAATGCACTGCATTGAGTCCAGAGAGTGCACACGCACCAGTGGGGTTGCATTGCACTGACTCCAGAGAGTGCACTGGCACCGCTGGCGATGCAGTGCAGTGAGTCCAGAGAGTGCACTGGCACCACTGGGGATGCACTGCAGTGACTCCAGAGAGTGCACTGGCCCCACTGGGGATGCAGTGCAGTGAGTCCAGAGAGTGCACTTGCACCACTTGGGATGCAGTGCAGTGAATCCAGAGAGTGCACTGGCACCTTGGGAATGCAGTGCAGTGAGTCCAGAGAGTGCACTGGCACCACTGGGGATGCACTGCAGTGAGTCCAGAGAGTACACTGGCACCACTGGCGATGCACTGCAGTGAGTCCAGAGAGTGCTCTGTCACCACTGGGGATGCAGCGCAGTGACTCCAGAGAGTGCACTGGCACCACTGGGGATGCACTGCAGTGAGTCCAGAGAGTGCACTGGCACCACTGGGGATGCACTGCAGTGAGTCCAGAGAGTGCACTGGCACCACTGGGGATGCAGTGCAGTGAGTCCAGAGAGTGCACTGGCACCACTGGGGATGCAGTGCAGTGAGTCCAGAGAGTGCACCGGCACCACTGGGGATGCAGTGCAGTGAATCCAGAGAGTGCACTGGCACCACTGGGGATGCAGCGCAGTGAGTCCAGAGAGTGCACTGGCACTCCTCGGAATGCACTGCATTGAGTCCAGAGAGTGCACTGGCACCACTGGGGATGCAGTGCAGTGAGTCCAGAGAGGGCACTGGCACCACTGGGGATGCAGTGCAGTGAGTCCACAGAGTGCACTGGCACCACTGGTGATGCAGCGCAGTGACTCCAGAGAGTGCACTGGCACCACTGGGGATGCAGTGCAGTGAGTCCAGAGAGTGCACTGGCACCACTGGGGATGCAGGGCAGTGAGTCCAGAGAGTGCACTGGCACCACTGGGGATGCACTGCAGTGAGTCCAGAGAGTGCACTGTCACCACTCTGGATGCAGAGCAGTGAGTCCAGAGAGTGCACTGGCACCACTGGGGATGCACTGCAGTGAGTCCAGAGAGTGCACTGGTACCACTGGGGATGCACTGCAGTGAGTCCAGAGAGTGCACTGGCACCACTGGGGATGCAGTGCAGTGAGTCCAGAGAGTGCACTGGCACCACTGGGGATGCACTGCAGTGACTCCAGAGAGTGCACTGGCACCACTGGGGATGCAGCGCAGTGAGTCCAGAGAGTGCACTGGCACCACTGGGGATGCAGTGCAGTGAGTCCAGAGAGTGCACTGGCACCACTGGGGATGCACTGCAGTGACTCCAGAGAGTGCACTGGCACCACTGGGTATGCAGTGCAGTGAGTCCAGAGAGTGCACTTGCACCACTTGGGATGCAGTGCAGTGAATCCAGAGAGTGCACTGGCACCTTGGGAATGCAGTGCAGTGAGTCCAGAGAGTGCACTGGCAACACTAGGGATGCATTGCAGTGAGTCCAGAGAGTGCACTGGCAACACTAGGGATGCATTGCAGTGAGTCCAGAGAGTGCACTGGCACCACTGGGGATGCACTGCAGTGAGTCCAGAGAGTGCACTGGAACCACTGGGGATGCACTGCAGTGAATCCAGAGAGTGCACTGCCACCACTGGGGATGCACTGCAGTGAGCATAGAGAGTGCACTGCCACCACTGGGGATGCACTGCAGTGACTCCAGAGAGTGCACTGGCACCACTGGGGATGCAGTGCAGTGAGTCCAGAGAGTGCACTGGCACCACTGGGGATGCACTGCAGTGATTCCAGAGATTGCACGGGCACGACTGGGGATGCACTGCAGTGAGTCCAGAGAGTGCACTGGCACCATTGGGGATGCAGTGCAGTGAGTCCAGAGAGTGCACTGGCACCACTGGGGATGCACTGCAGTGAATCCGGAGAGTGCACTGGCACCACTGCGGATGCAGTGCAGTGAATCCAGAGAGTGCACTGGCACCACTGGGGATGCAGTGCAGTGAGTCCAGAGAGTGCACTGGCACCACTGGTGATGCAGTGCAGTGAGTCCAGAGAGTGCACTGGCACCACTGAGGATGCAGTGCAGTGAGTCCAGAGAGTGCACTGGCACCACTGGGGATGCACTGCAGAGAGTCCAGAGAGTGCACTGGCACCACTGGGGATGCACTGCAGTGAGTCCAGAGAGTGCACTGGCACCACTGGGGATGCAGTGCAGTGAGTCCAGAGAGTGCACTGGCACCACTCGGGATGCACTGCAGTGAGTCCAGAGAGTGCACTGGCACCACTGGTGATGCAGTGCAGTGAGTCCAGAGAGTGCACTGGCACCACTGAGGATGCAGTGCAGTGAGTCCAGAGAGTGCACTGGCACCACTGGGGATGCACTGCAGAGAGTCCAGAGAGTGCACACACACCATTGGGGTTGCAGTGCAGTGAGTCCAGAGAGTTCACTGGCACCACTGGGGATGCACTGCAGTGAGTCCAGAGAGTGCACTGGCACCGCTGGCGATGCACTGCAGTGAGTCCAGAGAGTGCTCTGTCACCACTGGGGATGCAGCGCAGTGACTCCAGAGAGTGCACTGGCACCACTGGGGATGCAGTGCAGTGAGTCCAGAGAGTGCACTGGCACCACTGGGGATGCACTGCAGTGACTCCAGAGAGTGCACTGGCACCACTGGGGATGCACTGCAGTGACTCCAGAGAGTGCACTTGCACCACTTGGGATGCAGTGCAGTGAATCCAGAGAGTGCACTGGCACCTTGGGAATGCAGTGCAGTGAGTCCAGAGAGTGCACTGGCAACACTAGGGATGCATTGCAGTGAGTCCAGAGAGTGCACTGGCACTCCTCGGAATGCACTGCATTGAGTCCAGAGATTGCACATGCACCATTGGGGATGCACTGCAGTGAGTCCAGAGAGTGCACTGGCACCACTGGGGATGCAGTGCAGTGAGTCCAGAGAGTGCACAGGCACCACTGGGGATGCAGTGCAGTGAGTCCAGAGAGTGCTCTGTCACCACTGGGGATGCAGCGCAGTGACTCCAGAGAGTGCACTGGCACCACTGGGGATGCAGTGCAGTGAGTCCAGAGAGTGCACTGGCACCACTGGGGATGCAGTGCAGTGAGTCCAGAGAGTGCACTGGCAACATTAGCGATGCACTGCAGTGAGTCCAGAGAGTGCACTGGCACCACTGGGGATGCAGTGCAGTGAGTCCAGAGAGTGCACTGGCACCACTCTGGATGCAGAGCAGTAACTCCAGAGAGTGCACTGGCACCACTGGGGATGCAGTGCAGTGAGTCCAGAGAGTGCACTGGCACCACTGGGGATGCAGGGCAGTGAGTCCAGAGAGTGCACTGGCACCACTGGGGATGCACTGCAGTGAGTCCAGAGAGTGCACTGTCACCTCTGGGGATGCAGTGCAGTGAGTCCAGAGAGTGCACTGGCACCACTGGGGATGCAGTGCAGTGAGTCCAGGGAGTGCACTGGCACCACTGGGGATGCACTGCAGTGAGTCCAGAGAGTGCACGGGCACCACTGGGGATGCAGTGCATTGAGTCCAGAGAGTACAATGGCACCACTGGGGATGCAGCGCAGTGAGTCCAGAGAGTGCACTGGCACCACTGGGGATGCAGTGCAGTGAGTCCAGAGAGGGCACTGGCACCACTGGGGATGCAGTGCAGTGAGTCCACAGAGTGCACTGGCACCACTGGTGATGCAGCGCAGTGACTCCAGAGAGTGCACTGGCACCACTGGGGATGCAGTGCAGTGAGTCCAGAGAGTGCACTGGCACCACTGGGGATGCAGGGCAGTGAGTCCAGAGAGTGCACTGGCACCACTGGGGATGCACTGCAGTGAGTCCAGAGAGTGCACTGTCACCACTCTGGATGCAGAGCAGTGAGTCCAGAGAGTGCACTGGCACCACTGGGGATGCACTGCAGTGAGTCCAGAGAGTGCACTGGTACCACTGGGGATGCACTGCAGTGAGTCCAGAGAGTGCACTGGCACCACTGGGGATGCAGTGCAGTGAGTCCAGAGAGTACACTGGCACCACTGGGGATGCAGCGCAGTGAGTCCAGAGAGTGCACTGGCACCACTGGGGATGCACTGCAGTGACTCCAGAGAGTGCACTGGCACCACTGGGGATGCAGCGCAGTGAGTCCAGAGAGTGCACTGGCACCACTGGGGATGCAGTGCAGTGAGTCCAGAGAGTGCACTGGCACCACTGGGGATGCACTGCAGTGACTCCACAGAGTGCACTGGCACCACTGGGTATGCAGTGCAGTGAGTCCAGAGAGTGCACTTGCACCACTTGGGATGCAGTGCAGTGAATCCAGAGAGTGCACTGGCACCTTGGGAATGCAGTGCAGTGAGTCCAGAGAGTGCACTGGCAACACTAGGGATGCATTGCAGTGAGTCCAGAGAGTGCACTGGCAACACTAGGGATGCATTGCAGTGAGTCCAGAGAGTGCACTGGCACCACTGGGGATGCACTGCAGTGAGTCCAGAGAGTGCACTGGAACCACTGGGGATGCACTGCAGTGAATCCAGAGAGTGCACTGCCACCACTGGGGATGCACTGCAGTGAGCATAGAGAGTGCACTGCCACCACTGGGGATGCACTGCAGTGACTCCAGAGAGTGCACTGGCACCACTGGGGATGCAGTGCAGTGAGTCCAGAGAGTGCACTGGCACCACTGGGGATGCACTGCAGTGATTCCAGAGATTGCACGGGCACGACTGGGGATGCACTGCAGTGAGTCCAGAGAGTGCACTGGCACCATTGGGGATGCAGTGCAGTGAGTCCAGAGAGTGCACTGGCACCACTGGGGATGCACTGCAGTGAATCCGGAGAGTGCACTGGCACCACTGCGGATGCAGTGCAGTGAATCCAGAGAGTGCACTGGCACCACTGGGGATGCAGTGCAGTGAGTCCAGAGAGTGCACTGGCACCACTGGTGATGCAGTGCAGTGAGTCCAGAGAGTGCACTGGCACCACTGAGGATGCAGTGCAGTGAGTCCAGAGAGTGCACTGGCACCACTGGGGATGCACTGCAGAGAGTCCAGAGAGTGCACTGGCACCACTGGGGATGCACTGCAGTGAGTCCAGAGAGTGCACTGGCACCACTGGGGATGCAGTGCAGTGAGTCCAGAGAGTGCACTGGCACCACTCGGGATGCACTGCAGTGAGTCCAGAGAGTGCACTGGCACCACTGGTGATGCAGTGCAGTGAGTCCAGAGAGTGCACTGGCACCACTGAGGATGCAGTGCAGTGAGTCCAGAGAGTGCACTGGCACCACTGGGGATGCACTGCAGAGAGTCCAGAGAGTGCACACACACCATTGGGGTTGCAGTGCAGTGAGTCCAGAGAGTTCACTGGCACCACTGGGGATGCACTGCAGTGAGTCCAGAGAGTGCACTGGCACCGCTGGCGATGCACTGCAGTGAGTCCAGAGAGTGCTCTGTCACCACTGGGGATGCAGCGCAGTGACTCCAGAGAGTGCACTGGCACCACTGGGGATGCAGTGCAGTGAGTCCAGAGAGTGCACTGGCACCACTGGGGATGCACTGCAGTGACTCCAGAGAGTGCACTGGCACCACTGGGGATGCACTGCAGTGACTCCAGAGAGTGCACTTGCACCACTTGGGATGCAGTGCAGTGAATCCAGAGAGTGCACTGGCACCTTGGGAATGCAGTGCAGTGAGTCCAGAGAGTGCACTGGCAACACTAGGGATGCATTGCAGTGAGTCCAGAGAGTGCACTGGCACTCCTCGGAATGCACTGCATTGAGTCCAGAGATTGCACATGCACCATTGGGGATGCACTGCAGTGAGTCCAGAGAGTGCACTGGCACCACTGGGGATGCAGTGCAGTGAGTCCAGAGAGTGCACAGGCACCACTGGGGATGCAGTGCAGTGAGTCCAGAGAGTGCTCTGTCACCACTGGGGATGCAGCGCAGTGACTCCAGAGAGTGCACTGGCACCACTGGGGATGCAGTGCAGTGAGTCCAGAGAGTGCACTGGCACCACTGGGGATGCAGTGCAGTGAGTCCAGAGAGTGCACTGGCAACATTAGGGATGCACTGCAGTGAGTCCAGAGAGTGCACTGGCACCACTGGGGATGCAGTGCAGTGAGTCCAGAGAGTGCACTGGCACCACTCTGGATGCAGAGCAGTAACTCCAGAGAGTGCACTGGCACCACTGGGGATGCAGTGCAGTGAGTCCAGAGAGTGCACTGGCACCACTGGGGATGCAGGGCAGTGAGTCCAGAGAGTGCACTGGCACCACTGGGGATGCACTGCAGTGAGTCCAGAGAGTGCACTGTCACCTCTGGGGATGCAGTGCAGTGAGTCCAGAGAGTGCACTGGCACCACTGGGGATGCAGTGCAGTGAGTCCAGGGAGTGCACTGGCACCACTGGGGATGCACTGCAGTGAGTCCAGAGAGTGCACGGGCACCACTGGGGATGCAGTGCATTGAGTCCAGAGAGTACAATGGCACCACTGGGGATGCAGCGCAGTGAGTCCAGAGAGTGCACTGGCACCACTGGGGATGCACTGCAGTGACTCCAGAGAGTGCACTGGCACCACTGGGGATGCAGCGCAGTGAGTCCAGAGAGTGCTCTGTCACCACTGGGGATGCAGCGCAGTGACTCCAGAGAGTGCACTGGCACCACTGGGGATGCACTGCAGTGAGTCCAGAGAGTGCACTGGCACCACTGGGGATGCAGTGCAGTGAGTCCAGAGAGTGCACTTGCACCACTTGGGATGCAGTGCAGTGAATCCAGAGAGTGCACTGGCACCTTGGGAATGCAGTGCAGTGAGTCCAGAGAGTGCACTGGCAACACTAGGGATGCATTGCAGTGAGTCCAGAGAGTGCACTGGCACCACTGGGGATGCACTGCAGTGAGTCCAGAGAGTGCACTGGAACCACTGGGGATGCACTGCAGTGAATCCAGAGAGTGCACTGCCACCACAGGGGATGCACTGCAGTGAGCATAGAGAGTGCACTGGCACCACTGGGGATGCACTGCAGTGACTCCAGAGAGTGCACTGGCACCACTGGGGATGCAGTGCAGTGAGTCCAGAGAGGGCAGTGGCACCACTGGGGATGCACTGCAGTGAGTCCAGAGAGTGCACTGGCACCACTGGGGATGCAGTGCAGTGAATCCAGAGAGTGCACTGGCACCACTGGCGATGCACTGCAGTGAGTCCAGAGAGTGCACTGGCACCACTGGGGATGCACTGCAGTGAGTCCAGAGAGTGCACTGGCACCACTGAGGATGCACTGCAGTGAGTCCAGAGAGTGCACTGGCACCACTGGGGATGCACTGCAGTGAGTCCAGAGAGTGCACTGGCACCACTGGGGATACAATGCAGTGAGTCCAGAGAGTGCACTGGCACCACTGGGGATGCAGTGCAGTGAGTCCAGAGAGTGCACTTGCACCACTTGGGATGCAGTGCAGTGAATCCAGAGAGTGCACTGGCACCTTGGGAATGCAGTGCAGTGAGTCCAGAGAGTGCACTGGCAACACTAGGGATGCATTGCAGTGAGTCCAGAGAGTGCACTGGCACTCCTCGGAATGCACTGCATTGAGTCCAGAGATTGCACATGCACCATTGGGGATGCAGTGCAGTGAGTCCAGAGAGTGCACTGGCACCACTGGGGATGCACTGCAGTGAGTCCAGAGAGTACACTGGCACCACTGGCGATGCAGTGCAGTGAGTCCAGAGAGTGCTCTGTCACCACGGGGGATGCAGCGCAGTGACTCCAGAGAGTGCACTGGCACCACTGGGGATGCAGTGCAGTGAGTCCAGAGAGTGCACTGGCACCACTGGGGATGCAGTGCAGTGAGTCCAGAGAGTGCACTGGCACCACTGGGGATGCATTGCAGTGAGTCCAGAGAGTGCACTGGCAACATTAGGGATGCACTGCAGTGAGTCCAGAGAGTGCACTGGCACCACTGGGGATGCAGTGCAGTGAGTCCACAGAGTGCACTGTCACCACTCTGGATGCAGAGCAGTAACTCCAGAGAGTGCACTGGCACCACTGGGGATGCAGTGCAGTGAGTCCAGAGAGTGCACTGGCACCACTCGGATGCAGGGCAGTGAGTCCAGAGAGTGCACTGGCACCACTGGGGATGCACTGCAGTGAGTCCAGAGAGTGCACTGGCACCACTGGGGATGCAGTGCAGTGACTCCAGAGAGTGCACTGGCACCACTGGGGATGCAGTGCAGTGAGTCCAGGGAGTGCACTGGCACCACTGGGGATGCACTGCAGTGAGTCCAGAGAGTGCACTGGCACCACTGGGGATGCAGTGCATTGAGTCCAGAGAGTACAATGGCACCACTGGGGATGCAGCGCAGTGAGTCCAGAGAGTGCACTGGCACCACTGGGGATGCACTGCAGTGACTCCAGAGAGTGCACTGGCACCACTGGCGATGCAGCGCAGTGAGTCCAGAGAGTGCACTGGCACCACTGGGGATGCAGTGCAGTGAGTCCAGAGAGTGCACTGGCACCACTGGGGATGCACTGCAGTGAGTCCAGAAAGTGCACTGGCACCACTGGGGATGCAGTGCAGTGAGTCCAGAGAGTGCACTTGCACCACTTGGGATGCAGTGCAGTGAATCCAGAGAGTGCACTGGCACCTTGGGAATGCAGTGCAGTGAGTCCAGAGAGTGCACTGGCAACACTAGGGATGCATTGCAGTGAGTCCAGAGAG
This sequence comes from Anser anser, assembly GCF_964211835.1. Lineage (NCBI taxonomy): Eukaryota > Metazoa > Chordata > Aves > Anseriformes > Anatidae > Anser > Anser anser. The sequence continues at coordinate 627,424 of NC_139731.1, forward strand.
TGCACTGGCACCACTGGGGATGCATTGCAGTGAGTCCAGAGAGTGCACTGGCACCACTGGGGATGCACTGCAGTGAATCCAGAGAGTGCACTGCCACCACTGGGGATGCACTGCAGTGAGCATAGAGAGTGCACTGGCACCACTGGGGTTGCACTGCAGTGACTCCAGAGAGTGCACTGGCACCACTGGGGATGCAGTGCAGTGAGTCCAGAGAGGGCAGTGGCACCACTGGGGATGCACTGCAGTGAGTCCAGAGAGTGCACTGGCACCACTGGGGATGCACTGCAGTGACTCCAGAGAGTGCACTGGCACCACTGGGGATGCAGTGCAGTGACTCCAGAGAGTGCACTGGCACCACTGAGGATGCACTGCAGTGAGTCCAGAGACTGCACTGGCACCACTGGGGATGCACTGCAGTGAATCCAGAGAGTGCACTGGCACCACTGGGGATGCACTGCAGTGACTCCAGAGAGTGCACTGGCACCACTGGGGATACAATGCAGTGAGTCCAGAGAGTGCACTGGCACCACTGGGGATGCAGTGCAGTGAGTCCAGAGAGTGCACTGGCACCACTTGGGATGCAGTGCAGTGAGTCCACAGAGTGCACTGGCACCACTGGGAATGCACTGCAGTGAGTCCAGAGAAGGCACTGGCACCACTGGTGATGCAGTGCAGTGAGTCCAGAGAGGGCACTGGCACCACTGGGGATGCACTGCAGTGAGTCCAGAGAGTGCACTAGCACCACTGGGGATGCAGTGCAGAGAGTCCAGAGAGTGCACTGGCACCACTGGGGATGCAGTGCAGTGAGTCCAGAGAGTGCGCTGGCACCACTGTGGATGCAGTGTAGTGAGTCCAGAGAGTGCACTGGCACCACTGGGGATGCAGTGCAGTGAGTCCAGAGAGTGCACTGGCACCTTGGGAATGCAGTGCAGTGAGTCCAGAGAGTGCACTGGCACCACTGGGGATGCAGTGCAGTGAGTCCAGAGCGTGGACACTCACCACTGGGGATGCAGTGCAGTGAGTCCAGAGAGTGCACTGGCACCACTGGGAATGCACTGCAGTGAGTCCAGAGAGTGCACTGGCACCACTGGGGATGCACTGCAGTGAGTCCAGAGAGTGCACTGGCACCACTGCGGATGCAGTGCATTGAGTCCATAGAGTGCACTGGCACCACTGGGGATGCAGTGCAGTGAGTCCAGAGAGTGCACTGGCACCACTGGGGATGCAGTGCAGTGAGTCCAGAGAGTGCACTTGCACCACTTGGGATGCAGTGCAGTGAATCCAGAGAGTGCACTGGCACCTTGGGAATGCAGTGCAGTGAGTCCAGAGAGTGCACTGGCAACACTTGGGATGCATTGCAGTGAGTCCAGAGAGTGCACTGGCAACACTAGGGATGCATTGCAGTGAGTCCAGAGAGTGCACTGGCACCACTGGGGATGCACTGCAGTGAGTCCAGAGAGTGCACTGGAACCACTGGGGATGCACTGCAGTGAATCCAGAGAGTGCACTGCCACCACTGGGGATGCACTGCAGTGAGCATAGAGAGTGCACTGGCACCACTGGGGTTGCACTGCAGTGACTCCAGAGAGTGCACTGGCACCACTGGGGATGCAGTGCAGTGAGTCCAGAGAGTGCACTGGCACCACTGGGGATGCACTGCAGTGACTCCAGAGAGTGCACTGGCACCACTGGGGATGCAGTGCAGTGACTCCAGAGAGTGCACTGGCACCACTGAGGATGCACTGCAGTGAGTCCAGAGAGTGCACTGGCACCACTGGGGATGCACTGCAGTGAATCCAGAGAGTGCACTGGCACCACTGGGGATACAATGCAGTGAGTCCAGAGAGTGCACTGGCACCACTGGGGATGCAGTGCAGTGAGTCCAGAGAGTGCACTGGCACCACTTGGGATGCAGTGCAGTGAGCATAGAGAGTGCACTGGCACCACTGGGGATGCACTGCAGTGAGTCCAGAGAGTGTACTAGCACCACTGGGGATGCAGTGCAGTGAGTCCAGAGAGTGCACTGGCACCACTGGGGATGCACTGCAGTGAGTCCAGAGAGTGCACTGGCACCACTGGGGATGCAGTGTAGTGAGTCCAGAGAGTGCACTGGCACCACTGGGGATGCAGTGCAGTGAGTCCAGAGAGTGCACTGGCACCTTGGGAATGCAGTGCAGTGAGTCCAGAGAGTGCACTGGCACCACTGGGGATGCAGTGCAGTGAGTCCAGAGCGTGGACACTCACCACTGGGGATGCAGTGCAGTGAGTCCAGAGAGTGCACTGGCACCACTGGGAATGCACTGCAGTGAGTCCAGAGAGTGCACTGGCACCACTGGGGATGCACTGCAGTGAGTCCAGAGAGTGCACTGGCACCACTGCGGATGCAGTGCATTGACTCCATAGAGTGCACTGGCACCACTGGGGATGCAGTGCAGTGAGTCCAGAGAGTGCACTGGCACCACTGGGGATACACTGCAGTGAGTCCAGAGAGTGCACTGGCACCACTGGGGATGCATTGCAGTGAGTCCAGAGAGTACACTGGCACCACTGGGGATGCAGTGCAGTGAGTCCAGAGAGTGCACTGGCACCACTGGGGATGCAGTGCAGGGAATCCAGAGAGTGCACTGGCACCACTGGGCATTCAGTGCAGTGAGTCCAGAGAGTGCACTGGCACCTCTGGGGATGCAGTGTAGTGACTCCAGAGAGTGCACTGGCACCATTGGGGATGCAGTGCAGTGAATCCAGAGAGTGCACTGTCACCGCTGGGGATTCACTGCAGTGACTCCAGAGAGTGCACTGGCACCACTGGGCATGCAGTGCAGTGAGTCCAGAGAGTGCACTGGCACCACTGGGGATGCAGTGCAGTGACTCCAGAGAGTGCACTGGCACCATTGGGGATGCACTGCAGTGAGTCCAGAGAGTGCACTGGCACCACAGGGGATGCACTGCAGTGAGTGCAGAGAGGGCACTGGCACCACTGGGGATGCAGCGCAGTGACTCCAGAGAGTGCACTGGTACCACTGGGGATGCACTGCAGTGAGTCCAGAGAGTGCACTGGCACCACTGGGGATGCACTGCAGTGAGTCCAGAGAGTGCACTGGCACCACTGGGGATGCAGTGCAGTGAGTCCAGAGAGTGCACTGGCACCACTGGGGATGCACTGCAGAGAGTCCAGAGGGTGCACTGGCACCACTGGGGATACAGTGCAGTGAGTCCATAGAGTGCACTGGCACCACTGGAGATGCACTGCAGTGAGTCTAGAGATTGCACTGGCACCACTGGGGATGCAGTGCAGTGAATCCAGAGAGTGCACTGGCACCACTGGCGATGCACTGCTGTGCGTCCAGAGAGTACACTGGCACCACAGGGGATGCAGTGCAGTGAGCCCATAGAGTGCACTGGCACCACTGGGGATACAGTTCAATGAGTCCAGAGAGTGCACTGGCACCACTCGTGATGCACTGCAGTGAGTCCAGAGAGTGCACTGGCACCACTGGGGATGCATTGCAGTGAGTCCAGGGAGTGCACTGGCACCAGTGGCGATGCACTGCACTGAGTCCAGAGAGTGCACTGGCACCACTGGGGATGCACTGCAGTGACTCCAGAGAGTGCACTGGAACTACTGGGGATGCACTGCAGTGAGTCCAGAGAGTGCACTGGCACCACTGGGGATGCAGTGCAGTGAGTCCAGAGAGTACAATGGCACCACTGTTGATGCACTGCAGTGAGTCCAGAGAGTGCACTGGCACCACTGGGGATGCACTGCAGTGAATCCAGAGAGTGCACTGGCACCACTGGGGATGCACTGCAGTGACTCCAGAGAGTGCACTGGCACCACTGGGGACGCACTGCAGTGAGTCCAGAGAGTGCACTGGCACCACTGGGGATGCAGTGCAGTGAGTCCAGAGAGTGCACTGGCACCACTTGGGATGCAGTGCAGTGAGTCCACAGAGTGCACTGGCACCACTGGGGATGCACTGCAGTGAGTCCAGAGAAGGCACTGGCACCACTGGTGATGCAGTGCAGTGAGCATAGAGAGTGCACTGGCACCACTGGGGATGCACTGCAGTGAGTCCAGAGAGTGCACTAGCACCACTGGGGATGCAGTGCAGTGAGTACAGAGAGTGCGCTGGCACCACTGGGGATGCAGTGCAGTGAGTCCAGAGAGTGCACTGGCACCACTGGGGATGCAGTGTAGTGAGTCCAGAGAGTGCACTGGCACCACTGGGGATGCAGTGCAGTGAGTCCAGAGAGTGCACTGGCACCACTGGGGATGCAGTGCAGTGAGTCCAGAGCGTGGCCACTCACCACTGGGGATGCAGTGCAGTGAGTCCAGAGAGTGCACTGGCACCACTGGGAATGCACTGCAGTGAGTCCAGAGAGTGCACTGGCACCACTGGGGATGCACTGCAGTGAGTCCAGAGAGTGCACTGGCACCACTGCGGATGCAGTGCATTGAGTCCATAGAGTGCACTGGCACCACTGGGGATGCAGTGCAGTGAGTCCAGAGAGTGCACTGGCACCACTGGGGATGCACTGCAGTGACTCCAGAGAGTGCACTGGCACCACTGGGGATGCACTGCAGTGAGTCCAGAGAGTGCACTGGCACCACTGGGGATGCACTGCAGTGACTCCAGAGAGTGCACTGGCACCACTGAGGATGCACTGCAGTGAGTCCAGAGAGTGCACTGGCACCACTGGGGATGCACTGCAGTGAATCCAGAGAGTGCACTGGCACCACTGGGGATGCACTGCAGTGACTCCAGAGAGTGCACTGGCACCACTGGGGACGCACTGCAGTGAGTCCAGAGAGTGCACTGGCACCACTGGGGATGCAGTGCAGTGAGTCCAGAGAGTGCACTGGCACCACTTGGGATGCAGTGCAGTGAGTCCACAGAGTGCACTGGCACCACTGGGGATGCACTGCAGTGAGTCCAGAGAAGGCACTGGCACCACTGGTGATGCAGTGCAGTGAGCATAGAGAGTGCACTGGCACCACTGGGGATGCACTGCAGTGAGTCCAGAGAGTGCACTAGCACCACTGGGGATGCAGTGCAGTGAGTACAGAGAGTGCGCTGGCACCACTGGGGATGCAGTGCAGTGAGTCCAGAGAGTGCGCTGGCACCACTGGGGATGCAGTGTAGTGAGTCCAGAGAGTGCACTGGCACCACTGGGGATGCAGTGCAGTGAGTCCAGAGAGTGCACTGGCACCACTGGGGATGCAGTGCAGTGAGTCCAGAGCGTGGACACTCACCACTGGGGATGCAGTGCAGTGAGTCCAGAGAGTGCACTGGCACCACTGGGAATGCACTGCAGTGAGTCCAGAGACTGCACTGGCACCACTGGGGATGCACTGCAGTGAGTCCAGAGAGTGCACTGGCACCACTGGGGATGCACTGCAGTGAGTCCAGAGAGTGCACTGGCACCACTGCGGATGCAGTGCATTGAGTCCATAGAGTGCACTGGCACCACTGGGGATGCAGTGCAGTGAGTCCAGAGAGTGCACTGGCACCACTGGGTATGCACTGCAGTGACTCCAGAGAGTGCACTGGCACCACTGGGGATGCACTGCAGTGAGTCCAGAGAGTGCACTGGCACCACTGGGGATGCAGTGCAGTGAGTCCAGAGAGTGCACTGGCACCACTGGGGATGCACAGCAGTGATTCCAGAGATTGCACTGGCACGACTGGGGATGCACTGCAGTGAGTCCAGAGAGTGCACTGGCACCACTGGGGATGCAGTGCAGTGAGTCCAGAGAGTGCACTGGCACCACTGGGGATGCAGTGCAGTGAGTCCAGAGAGGGCACTGGCACCACTGGGGATGCAGTGCAGTGACTCCAGAGAGTGCACTGGCACCACTGGGGATGCACTGCAGTGAGTCCAGAGAGTGCACTGGCACCACTGGGGATGCAGTGCATTGAGTCCAGAGAGTGCGCTGGCACCACTGGGGATGCAGTGCAGTGAGTCCAGAGAGTGCGCTGGCACCACTGGGGATGCAGTGTAGTGAGTCCAGAGAGTGCACTGGCACCAGTGGGGATGCACTGCAGTGAGTCCAGAGAGTGCACTGGCACCTTGGGAATGCAGTGCAGTGAGTCCAGAGAGTGCACTGGCACCACTGGGGATGCAGTGCAGTGAGTCCAGAGCGTGGACACTCACCACTGGGGATGCAGTGCAGTGAGTCCAGAGAGTGCACTGGCACCACTGGGAATGCACTGCAGTGAGTCCAGAGAGTGCACTGGCACCACTGGGGATGCACTGCAGTGAGTCCAGAGAGTGCACTGGCACCACTGGGGATGCAGTGCATTGAGTCCAGAGAGTGCACTGGCACCACTGGGGATGCAGTGCAGTGAGTCCAGAGAGTGCACTGGCACCACTGGGGATGCACTGCAGTGACTCCAGAGAGTGCACTGGCACCACTGGGGACGCACTGCAGTGAGTCCAGAGAGTGCACTGGCACCACTGGGGATGCAGTGCAGTGAGTCCAGAGAGTGCACTGGCACCACTTGGGATGCAGTGCAGTGAGTCCACAGAGTGCACTGGCACCACTGGGGATGCACTGCAGTGAGTCCAGAGAAGGCACTGGCACCACTGGTGATGCAGTGCAGTGAGCATAGAGAGTGCACTGGCACCACTGGGGATGCACTGCAGTGAGTCCAGAGAGTGCACTAGCACCACTGGGGATGCAGTGCAGTGAGTACAGAGAGTGCGCTGGCACCACTGGGGATGCAGTGCAGTGAGTCCAGAGAGTGCGCTGGCACCACTGGGGATGCAGTGTAGTGAGTCCAGAGAGTGCACTGGCACCACTGGGGATGCAGTGCAGTGAGTCCAGAGAGTGCACTGGCACCACTGGGGATGCAGTGCAGTGAGTCCAGAGCGTGGACACTCACCACTGGGGATGCAGTGCAGTGAGTCCAGAGAGTGCACTGGCACCACTGGGAATGCACTGCAGTGAGTCCAGAGACTGCACTGGCACCACTGGGGATGCACTGCAGTGAGTCCAGAGAGTGCACTGGCACCACTGGGGATGCACTGCAGTGAGTCCAGAGAGTGCACTGGCACCACTGCGGATGCAGTGCATTGAGTCCATAGAGTGCACTGGCACCACTGGGGATGCAGTGCAGTGAGTCCAGAGAGTGCACTGGCACCACTGGGTATGCACTGCAGTGACTCCAGAGAGTGCACTGGCACCACTGGGGATGCACTGCAGTGAGTCCAGAGAGTGCACTGGCACCACTGGGGATGCAGTGCAGTGAGTCCAGAGAGTGCACTGGCACCACTGGGGATGCACAGCAGTGATTCCAGAGATTGCACTGGCACGACTGGGGATGCACTGCAGTGAGTCCAGAGAGTGCACTGGCACCACTGGGGATGCAGTGCAGTGAGTCCAGAGAGTGCACTGGCACCACTGGGGATGCAGTGCAGTGAGTCCAGAGAGGGCACTGGCACCACTGGGGATGCAGTGCAGTGACTCCAGAGAGTGCACTGGCACCACTGGGGATGCACTGCAGTGAGTCCAGAGAGTGCACTGGCACCACTGGGGATGCAGTGCATTGAGTCCAGAGAGTGCGCTGGCACCACTGGGGATGCAGTGCAGTGAGTCCAGAGAGTGCGCTGGCACCACTGGGGATGCAGTGTAGTGAGTCCAGAGAGTGCACTGGCACCAGTGGGGATGCACTGCAGTGAGTCCAGAGAGTGCACTGGCACCTTGGGAATGCAGTGCAGTGAGTCCAGAGAGTGCACTGGCACCACTGGGGATGCAGTGCAGTGAGTCCAGAGCGTGGACACTCACCACTGGGGATGCAGTGCAGTGAGTCCAGAGAGTGCACTGGCACCACTGGGAATGCACTGCAGTGAGTCCAGAGAGTGCACTGGCACCACTGGGGATGCACTGCAGTGAGTCCAGAGAGTGCACTGGCACCACTGGGGATGCAGTGCATTGAGTCCAGAGAGTGCACTGGCACCACTGGGGATGCAGTGCAGTGAGTCCAGAGAGTGCACTGGCACCACTGGGGATGCACTGCAGTGACTCCAGAGAGTGCACTGGCACCACTGGGGATGCAGGGCAGTGAGTCCAGAGAGTGCACTGGCACCACTGGGGATGCAGTGCAGTGAGTCCAGAGAGTGCACTGGCACCACTGGGGATGCACAGCAGTGATTCCAGAGATTGCACTGGCACGACTGGGGATGCACTGCAGTGAGTCCAGAGAGTGCACTGGCACCACTGGGGATGCAGTGCAGTGAGTCCAGAGAGTGCACTGGCACCACTGGGGATGCAGTGCAGTGAGTCCAGGGAGTGCACTGGCACCACTGGGGATGCACTGCAGTGAGTCCAGAGAGTGCACTGGCACCACTGGGGATGCACTGCAGTGACTCCAGAGAGTACAATGGCACCACTGGGGATGCAGCGCAGTGAGTCCAGAGAGTGCACTGGCACCACTGGGGATGCAGTGCAGTGAGTCCAGAGAGTACAATGGCACCACTGGGGATGCAGCGCAGTGAGTCCAGAGAGTGCACTGGCACCACTGGGGATGCACTGCAGTGAGTCCAGAGAGTGCACTGGCACCACTGGGGATGCAGCGCAGTGAGTCCAGAGAGTGCACTGGCACCACTGGGGATGCAGTGCAGTGAGTCCAGAGAGTGCACTGGCACCACTGGGGATGCACTGCAGTGACTCCAGAGAGTGCACTGGCACCACTGGGGATGCAGTGCAGTGAGTCCAGAGAGTGCACTTGCACCACTTGGGATGCAGTGCAGTGAATCCAGAGAGTGCACTGGCACCTTGGGAATGCAGTGCAGTGAGTCCAGACAGTGCACTGGCAACACTAGGGATGCATTGCAGTGAGTCCAGACAGTGCACTGGCAACACTAGGGATGCATTGCAGTGAGTCCAGAGAGTGCACTGGCACCACTGGGGATGCACTGCAGTGAGTCCAGAGAGTGCACTGGAACCACTGGGGATGCACTGCAGTGAATCCAGAGAGTGCACTGCCACCACTGGGGATGCACTGCAGTGAGCATAGAGAGTGCACTGGCACCACTGGGGTTGCACTGCAGTGACTCCAGAGAGTGCACTGGCACCACTGGGGATGCACTGCAGTGAGTCCAGAGAGGGCAGTGGCACCACTGGGGATGCACTGCAGTGAGTCCAGAGAGTGCACTGGCACCACTGGGGATGCACTGCAGTGACTCCAGAGAGTGCACTGGCACCACTGGGGATGCAGTGCAGTGACTCCAGAGAGTGCACTGGCACCACTGAGGATGCACTGCAGTGAGTCCAGAGAGTGCACTGGCACCACTGGGGATGCAGTGCAGTGAATCCAGAGAGTGCACTGGCACCACTGGGGATGCACTGCAGTGACTCCAGAGAGTGCACTGGCACCACTGGAGACGCACTGCAGTGAGTCCAGAGAGTGCACTGGCACCACTGGGGATGCACTGCAGTGAGTCCAGAGAGTGCACTGGCACCACTTGGGATGCAGTGCAGTGAGTCCACAGAGTGCACTGGCACCACTGGGGATGCACTGCAGTGAGTCCAGAGAAGGCACTGGCACCACTGGTGATGCAGTGCAGTGAGCATAGAGAGTGCACTGGCACCACTGGGGATGCACTGCAGTGAGTCCAGAGAGTGCACTGGCACCACTGGGGATGCAGTGCAGTGACTCCAGAGAGTGCACTGGTACCACTGAGGATGCACTGCAGTGAGTCCAGAGAGTGCACTGGCACCACTGGGGATGCAGTGCAGTGAGTCCAGAGAGTGCGCTGGCACCACTGGGGATGCAGTGCAGTGAGTCCAGAGAGTGCGCTGGCACCACTGGGGATGCAGTGTAGTGAGTCCAGAGAGTGCACTGGCACCACTGGGGATGCAGTGCAGTGAGTCCAGAGAGTGCACTGGCACCTTGGGAATGCAGTGCAGTGAGTCCAGAGAGTGCACTGGCACCACTGGGGATGCTGTGCAGTGAGTCCAGAGAGTGCACTGGCACCACTGGGGATGCACTGCAGTGAGTCCAGAAAGTGCACTGGCACCACTGGGGATGCAGCGCAGTGACTCCAGAGAGTGCACTGGCACCACTGGGGATGCAGCGCAGTGAGTGCAGAGAGTGCACTGGCACCACTGGGGATGCAGTGCAGTGAGTCCAGAGAGTGCACTGGCACCACTGGCGATGCACTGCAGTGGCTCCAGAGAGTGCACTGGCACCACTGGGGATGCAGTGCAGTGAATCCAGAGAGTGCACTGGCACCTTGGGAATGCAGTGCAGTGAGTCCAGAGAGTGTACTGGCAACACTAGGGATGCATTGCAGTGAGTCCAGAGAGTGCACTGGCACCACTGGGGATGCAGTGCAGTGAGTCCAGAGAGTGCTCTGTCACCACTGGTGATGCAGCGCAGTGACTCCAGAGAGTGCACTGGCACCACTGGGGATGCAGTGCAGTGAGTCCAGAGAGTGCACTGGCACCACTGGGGATGCACTGCAGTGAGTCCAGAGAGTGCTCTGTCACCACTGTGGATGCAGCGCAGTGACTCCAGAGAGTGCACTGGCACCTTGGGGATGCAGTGCAGTGAGTCCAGAGAGTGCACTGGCACCACTGGGGATGCACTGCAGTGAGTCCAGAGAGTGCACTGGCACCACTGGGGATGCAGTGCAGTGAGTCCAGAGAGTGCTCTGTCACCACTGGTGATGCAGCGCAGTGACTCCAGAGAGTGCACTGGCACCACTGGGGATGCAGTGCAGTGAATCCAGAGAGTGCACTGGCACCACTGGGGATGCAGTGCAGTGAGTCCAGAGAGTGCACTGGCACCACTGGGGATGCAGTGCAGTGAGTCCAGAGAGTGCACTGGCACCACTGGGGATGCAGCGCAGTGAGTGCAGAGAGTGCACTGGCACTACTGGGGATGCAGTGCAGTGAGTCCAGAGAGTGCACTGGCACCACTGGGGATGCACTGCAGTGAGTCCAGAGAGTGCACTGGCACCACTGGGGATGCACTGCAGTGACTCCAGAGAGTGCACTGGCACCACTGGGGATGCAGTGCAGTGAATCCAGAGAGTGCTCTGTCACCACTGGGGATGCAGCGCAGTGACTCCAGAGAGTGCACTGGCACCACTGGGGATGCAGTGCAGTGAGTCCAGAGAGTGCACTGGCACTACTGGGGATGCAGTGCAGTGAGTCCAGAGAGTGCACTGGCACCACTGGGGATGCACTGCAGTGACTCCAGAGAGTGCTCTGTCACCACTGGTGATGTAGCGCAGTGACTCCAGAGAGTGCACTGGCACCACTGGGGATGCAGTGCAGTGAGTCCAGAGAGTGCACTGGCACCACTGGGGATGCAGTGCAGTGAGTCCAGAGAGTGCACTGGCACCACTGGGGATGCAGGGCAGTGAGTCCAGAGAGTGCACTGGCACCACTGGGGATGCAGCGCAGTGAGTGCAGAGAGTGCACTGGCACTACTGGGGATGCAGTGCAGTGAGTCCAGAGAGTGCACTGGCACCACTGGGGATGCACTGCAGTGAGTCCAGAGAGTGCACTGGTACCACTGGTGATACAGCGCAGTGACTCCAGAGAGTGCACTGGCACCACTGGGGATGCAGTGCAGTGAGTCCAGAGAGTGTACTGGCACCACTGGGGATGCAGTGCAGTGAGTCCAGAGAGTGCACTGGCACCACTGGGGATGCAGGGCAGTGAGTCCAGAGAGTGCACTGGCACCACTGGGGATGCACTGCAGTGACTCAATAGAGTGCACTGGCACCTCAGGGGATGCAGTGCAGTGAGTCCAGAGAGTGCACTGGCACCACTGGGGATGCAGTGCAGTGAGTCCAGAGAGTGCACTGGCACCACTGGGGATGCACTGCAGTGACTCCAGAGAGTTCACTGGCACCACTGGGGATGCACTGCAGTGAGTCCAGAGAGTGCACTGGCACCTTGGGGATGCAGTGCAGTGAGTCCAGAGAGTGCACTGGCACCACTGGGGATGCAGTGCAGTGAGTCCAGAGAGTGCACTGGCACCACTTGGGATGCAGTGCAGTGAGTCCAGAGAGTGCACTGGCACCTCTGGGGATGCAGTGCAGTGACTCCAGAGAGTGCACTGGCACCACTGGGGATGCAGTGCAGTGAGTCCAGAGAGTGCACTGGCACCACTGGGGATGCAGTGCAGTGAGTCCAGAGAGTGCGCTGGCACCACTGGGGATGCAGTACAGTGAGTCCAGAGAGTGCGCTAGCACCACTGGGGATGCACTGCACTGAGTCCAGAGAGTGCACTGGCACCACTGGGGATGCAGTGCATTGAGTCCAGAGAGTACACTGGCACCACTGGGGATGCAGCGCAGTGAGTCCATAGAGTGCACTGGCACCACTGGGGATGCACTGCAGTGACTCCAGAGAGTGCACTGGCACCACTGGGGATGCAGCGCAGTGACTCCAGAGAGTGCACTGGCACCACTGGGGATGCACTGCAGTGAGTCCAGAGAGTGCACTGGCACCACTGGGGATGCAGTGCAGTGAGTCCAGAGAGGGCACTGGCACCACTGGGGATGCACTGCAGTGATTCCAGAGATTGCACTGGCACGACTGGGGATGCACTGCAGTGAGTCCAGAGAGTGCACTGGCACCATTGGGGATGCAGTGCAGTGAGTCCAGAGAGTGCACTGGCACCACTGGGGATGCACTGCAGTGAGTCCAGAGAGTGCACTGGCACCACTGCGGATGCAGTGCAGTGAATCCAGAGAGTGCACTGGCACCACTGGGGATGCTGTGCAGAGTCCAGAGAGTGCACTGGCACCTCAGGGGATGCACTGCAGTGAGTCCAGAGAGTGCACTGGCACCACTGGGGATGCAGTGCAGTGAGTCCAGAGAGTGCACTTGCACCAGTTGGGATGCAGTGCAGTGAATCCAGAGAGTGCACTGGCACCTTGGGAATGCAGTGCAGTGAGTCCAGAGAGTGCACTGGCAACACTAGGGATGCATTGCAGTGAGTCCAGAGAGTGCACTGGCAACACTAGGGATGCATTGTAGTGAGTCCAGAGAGTGCACTGGCACCACTGGGGATGCACTGCAGTGAGTCACGAGAGTGCACTAGAACCACCAGGGATGCACTGCAGTGAATCCAGAGAGTGCACTGGCACCACTGGGGATGCACTGCAGTGAGCATAGAGAGTGCACTGGCACCACTGGGGATGCACTGCAGTGACTCCAGAGAGTGCACTGGCACCACTGGGGATGCAGTGCAGTGAGTCCAGAGAGTGCACTGGCACCACTGGGGATGCACTGCAGTGACTCCAGAGATTGCACTGGCACGACTGGGGATGCACTGCAGTGAGTCCAGAGACTGCACTGGCACCATTGGGATGCAGTGCAGTGAGTGCAGAGAGTGCACTGGCACCACTGGGGATGCACTGCAGTGACTCCAGAGAGTGCACTGGCATCATAGGAGATGCAGTGCAGTGAGTCCAGAGAGTGCACTGGCACCACTGAGGATGCACTGCAGTGAGTCCAGAGAGTGCACTGGCACCACTGGGGATGCACTGCAGTGAGTCCAGAGAGTGCACTGGCACCACTGGGGATGCACTGCAGTGACTCCAGAGAGTGCACTGGCACCACTGGGGATACAATGCAGTGAGTCCAGAGAGTGCACTGGCACCACTGGGGATGCAGTGCAGTGAGTCCAGAGAGTGCACTGGCACCACTGGGGATGCAGTGCAGTGAGTCCAGAGAGTGCACTGGCACCACTGGGGATGCACTGCAGTGAGTCCAGAGAGTGCACTGGCACCTTGGGTATGCAGGGCAGTGAATCCAGAGATTGCACTGGCACCACTGGGGATGCAGTGCAGTGAGTCCAGAGAGTGCACTGGCACCACTGGGGATGCAGTGCAGTGAGTCCAGAGAGTGCACTGGCACCACTGGGGATGCAGTGTAGTGAGTCCAGAGAGTGCACTGGCACCACTGGGGATGCAGTGCAGTGAGTCCAGAGAGTGCACTGGCACCTTGGGAATGCAGTGCAGTGAGTCCAGAGAGTGCACTGGCACCACTGGGGATGCAGTGCAGTGAGTCCAGAGCGTGGATACTCGCCACTGAGGGTGCAGTGCAGTGAGTCCAGAGAGTGCACTGGCACCACTGGGGATGCACTGCAGTGACTCCAGAGAGTGCGCAGGCACCACTGCGGATGCAGTGCAGTGAGTCCAGAGAGTGCACTGGCACCACTGGGGATGCAGTGCAGTGAGTCCAGAGAGTGCACTGGCACCTTGGGGATGCAGTGCAGTGAGTCCAGAGAGTGCACTGGCACCACTTGGGATGCAGTGCAGTGAGTCCAGAGAGTGCACTGGCACCTCTGGGGATGCAGTGCAGTGACTCCAGAGAGTGCACTGGCACCACTGGGGATGCAGTGCAGTGAGTCCAGAGAGTGCACTGGCACCACTGGGGATGCACTGCAGTGAGTCCAGAGAGTGCACTGGCACCACTGGGGATGCAGTGCAGTGAATCCAGAGAGTGCACTGGCCCCACTGGGGATGCACTGCAGTGACTTAATAGAGTGCACTGGCACCTCAGGGGATGCAGTGCAGTGAGTCCAGAGAGTGCACTGGCACCACTGGGGATGCAGTGCAGTGAGTCCAGAGAGTGCACTGGCACCACTGGGGATGCACTGCAGTGACTCCAGAGAGTTCACTGGCACCACTGGGGATGCAGTGCAGTGAGTCCAGAGAGTGCACTGGCACCTTGGGGATGCAGTGCAGTGAGTCCAGAGAGTGCACTGGCACCACTGGGGATGCAGTGCAGTGAGTCCAGAGAGTGCACTGGCACCACTGGGGATGCAGCGCAGTGAGTGCAGAGAGTGCACTGGCACCACTGGGGATGCAGTGCAGTGAATCCAGAGAGTGCACTGGCACCTTGGGAATGCAGTGCAGTGAGTCCAGAGAGTGTACTGGCAACACTAGGGATGCATTGCAGTGAGTCCAGAGAGTACACTGGCACTCCTCGTAATGCACTGCATTGAGTCCAGAGAGTGCACTGGCACCACTGGGGATGCAGGGCAGTGAGTCCAGAGAGTGCACTGGCACCACTGGGGATGCAGCGCAGTGAGTGCAGAGAGTGCACTGGCACTACTGGGGATGCAGTGCAGTGAGTCCAGAGAGTGCACTGGCACCACTGGGGATGCACTGCAGTGAGTCCAGAGAGTGCACTGGCACCACTGGGGATGCACTGCAGTGACTCCAGAGAGTGCACTGGCACCACTGGGGATGCAGTGCAGTGAATCCAGAGAGTGCTCTGTCACCACTGGGGATGCAGCGCAGTGACTCCAGAGAGTGCACTGGCACCACTGGGGATGCAGTGCAGTGAGTCCAGAGAGTGCACTGGCACTACTGGGGATGCAGTGCAGTGAGTCCAGAGAGTGCACTGGCACCACTGGGGATGCACTGCAGTGACTCCAGAGAGTGCTCTGTCACCACTGGTGATGTAGCGCAGTGACTCCAGAGAGTGCACTGGCACCACTGGGGATGCAGTGCAGTGAGTCCAGAGAGTGCACTGGCACCACTGGGGATGCAGTGCAGTGAGTCCAGAGAGTGCACTGGCACCACTGGGGATGCAGTGCAGTGAGTCCAGAGAGTGCACTGGCACCACTGGGGATGCAGCGCAGTGAGTCCGGAGAGTGCACTGGCACTACTGGGGATGCAGTGCAGTGAGTCCAGAGAGTGCACTGGCACCACTGGGGATGCACTGCAGTGAGTCCAGAGAGTGCACTGGTACCACTGGTGATACAGCGCAGTGACTCCAGAGAGTGCACTGGCACCACTGGGGATGCAGTGCAGTGAGTCCAGAGAGTGTACTGGCACCACTGGGGATGCAGTGCAGTGAGTCCAGAGAGTGCACTGGCACCACTGGGGATGCAGGGCAGTGAGTCCAGAGAGTGCACTGGCACCACTGGGGATGCACTGCAGTGACTCAATAGAGTGCACTGGCACCTCAGGGGATGCAGTGCAGTGAGTCCAGAGAGTGCACTGGCACCACTGGGGATGCAGTGCAGTGAGTCCAGAGAGTGCACTGGCACCACTGGGGATGCACTGCAGTGACTCCAGAGAGTTCACTGGCACCACTGGGGATGCACTGCAGTGTGTCCAGAGAGTGCACTGGCACCTTGGGGATGCAGTGCAGTGAGTCCAGAGAGTGCACTGGCACCACTGGGGATGCAGTGCAGTGAGTCCAGAGAGTGCACTGGCACCACTTGGATGCAGTGCAGTGAGTCCAGAGAGTGCACTGGCACCTCTGGGGATGCAGTGCAGTGACTCCAGAGAGTGCACTGGCACCACTGGGGATGCAGTGCAGTGAGTCCAGAGAGTGCACTGGCACCACTGGGGATGCAGTGCAGTGAGTCCAGAGAGTGCGCTGGCACCACTGGGGATGCAGTACAGTGAGTCCAGAGAGTGCGCTAGCACCACTGGGGATGCACTGCACTGAGTCCAGAGAGTGCACTGGCACCACTGGGGATGCAGTGCATTGAGTCCAGAGAGTACACTGGCACCACTGGGGATGCAGCGCAGTGAGTCCATAGAGTGCACTGGCACCACTGGGGATGCACTGCAGTGACTCCAGAGAGTGCACTGGCACCACTGGGGATGCAGCGCAGTGACTCCAGAGAGTGCACTGGCACCACTGGGGATGCACTGCAGTGAGTCCAGAGAGTGCACTGGCACCACTGGGGATGCAGTGCAGTGAGTCCAGAGAGGGCACTGGCACCACTGGGGATGCACTGCAGTGATTCCAGAGATTGCACTGGCACGACTGGGGATGCACTGCAGTGAGTCCAGAGAGTGCACTGGCACCATTGGGGATGCAGTGCAGTGAGTCCAGAGAGTGCACTGGCACCACTGGGGATGCACTGCAGTGAGTCCAGAGAGTGCACTGGCACCACTGCGGATGCAGTGCAGTGAATCCAGAGAGTGCACTGGCACCACTGGGGATGCTGTGCAGAGTCCAGAGAGTGCACTGGCACCTCAGGGGATGCACTGCAGTGAGTCCAGAGAGTGCACTGGCACCACTGGGGATGCAGTGCAGTGAGTCCAGAGAGTGCACTTGCACCACTTGGGATGCAGTGCAGTGAATCCAGAGAGTGCACTGGCACCTTGGGAATGCAGTGCAGTGAGTCCAGAGAGTGCACTGGCAACACTAGGGATGCATTGCAGTGAGTCCAGAGAGTGCACTGGCAACACTAGGGATGCATTGTAGTGAGTCCAGAGAGTGCACTGGCACCACTGGGGATGCACTGCAGTGAGCATAGAGAGTGCACTGGCACCACTGGGGATGCACTGCAGTGACTCCAGAGAGTGCACTGGCACCACTGGGGATGCAGTGCAGTGAGTCCAGAGAGTGCACTGGCACCACTGGGGATGCACTGCAGTGACTCCAGAGATTGCACTGGCACGACTGGGGATGCACTGCAGTGAATCCAGAGAGTGCACTGGCACCACTGGGGATGCACTGCAGTGAGCATAGAGAGTGCACTGGCACCACTGGGGATGCACTGCAGTGACTCCAGAGAGTGCACTGGCACCACTGGGGATGCAGTGCAGTGAGTCCAGAGAGTGCACTGGCACCACTGGGGATGCACTGCAGTGACTCCAGAGATTGCACTGGCACGACTGGGGATGCACTGCAGTGAGTCCAGAGACTGCACTGGCACCATTGGGATGCAGTGCAGTGAGTCCAGAGAGTGCACTGGCACCACTGGGGATGCACTGCAGTGACTCCAGAGAGTGCACTGGCACCACTGGGGATGCAGTGCAGTGAGTCCAGAGAGTGCACTGGCACCACTGAGGATGCACTGCAGTGAGTCCAGAGAGTGCACTGGCACCACTGGGGATGCACTGCAGTGAGTCCAGAGAGTGCACTGGCACCACTGGGGATGCACTGCAGTGACTCCAGAGAGTGCACTGGCACCACTGGGGATACAATGCAGTGAGTCCAGAGAGTGCACTGGCACCACTGGGGATGCAGTGCAGTGAGTCCAGAGAGTGCACTGGCACCACTGGGGATGCAGTGCAGTGAGTCCAGAGAGTGCACTGGCACCACTGGGGATGCACTGCAGTGAGTCCAGAGAGTGCACTGGCACCTTGGGTATGCAGGGCAGTGAATCCAGAGAGTGCACTGGCACCACTGGGGATGCAGTGCAGTGAGTCCAGAGAGTGCACTGGCACCACTGGGGATGCAGTGCAGTGAGTCCAGAGAGTGCACTGGCACCACTGGGGATGCAGTGTAGTGAGTCCAGAGAGTGCACTGGCACCACTGGGGATGCAGTGCAGTGAGTCCAGAGAGTGCACTGGCACCTTGGGAATGCAGTGCAGTGAGTCCAGAGAGTGCACTGGCACCACTGGGGATGCAGTGCAGTGAGTCCAGAGCGTGGATACTCGCCACTGAGGGTGCAGTGCAGTGAGTCCAGAGAGTGCACTGGCACCACTGGGGATGCACTGCAGTGACTCCAGAGAGTGCGCAGGCACCACTGCGGATGCAGTGCAGTGAGTCCAGAGAGTGCACTGGCACCACTGGGGATGCAGTGCAGTGAGTCCAGAGAGTGCACTGGCACCTTGGGGATGCAGTGCAGTGAGTCCAGAGAGTGCACTGGCACCACTTGGGATGCAGTGCAGTGAGTCCAGAGAGTGCACTGGCACCTCTGGGGATGCAGTGCAGTGACTCCAGAGAGTGCACTGGCACCACTGGGGATGCAGTGCAGTGAGTCCAGAGAGTGCACTGGCACCACTGGGGATGCACTGCAGTGAGTCCAGAGAGTGCACTGGCACCACTGGGGATGCAGTGCAGTGAATCCAGAGAGTGCACTGGCCCCACTGGGGATGCACTGCAGTGACTCAATAGAGTGCACTGGCACCTCAGGGGATGCAGTGCAGTGAGTCCAGAGAGGGCACTGGCACCACTGGGGATGCAGTGCAGTGAGTCCAGAGAGTGCACTGGCACCACTGGGGATGCACTGCAGTGACTCCAGAGAGTTCACTGGCACCACTGGGGATGCAGTGCAGTGAGTCCAGAGAGTGCACTGGCACCTTGGGGATGCAGTGCAGTGAGTCCAGAGAGTGCACTGGCACCACTGGGGATGCAGTGCAGTGAGTCCAGAGAGTGCACTGGCACCACTGGGGATGCAGCGCAGTGAGTGCAGAGAGTGCACTGGCACCACTGGGGATGCAGTGCAGTGAATCCAGAGAGTGCACTGGCACCTTGGGAATGCAGTGCAGTGAGTCCAGAGAGTGTACTGGCAACACTAGGGATGCATTGCAGTGAGTCCAGAGAGTACACTGGCACTCCTCGTAATGCACTGCATTGAGTCCATAGAGTGCACTGGCACCACTGGCGATGCACTGCAGTGAGTCCAGAGAGTGCTCTGTCACCACTGGTGATGCAGCGCAGTGACTCCAGAGAGTGCACTGGCACCTTGGGGATGCAGTGCAGTGAGTCCAGAGAGTGCACTGGCACCACTGGGGATGCACTGCAGTGAGTCCAGAGAGTGCACTGGCACCACTGGGGATGCAGTGCAGTGAGTCCAGAGAGTGCTCTGTCACCACTGGTGATGCAGCGCAGTGACTCCAGAGAGTGCACTGGCACCACTGGGGATGCAGTGCAGTGAATCCGAGAGTGCACTGGCACCACTCGGGATGCAGTGCAGTGAGTCCAGAGAGTGCACTGGCACCACTGGGGATGCAGTGCAGTGAGTCCAGAGAGTGCTCTGTCACCACTGGTGATGCAGCGCAGTGACTCCAGAGAGTGCACTGGAACCACTGGGGATGCAGTGCGGTGGGTCCAGAGAGTGCACTGGCACCACTGGGGATGCAGTGCAGTGAGTCCAGAGAGTGTACTGGCACCACTGGGGATGCAGGGCAGTGAGTCCAGAGAGTGCACTGGCACCACTGGGGATGCAGCGCAGTGAGTGCAGAGAGTGCACTGGCACTACTGGGGATGCAGTGCAGTGAGTCCAGAGAGTGCACTGGCACCACTGGGGATGCACTGCAGTGAGTCCAGAGAGTGCACTGGTACCACTGGGGATGCACTGCAGCGACTCCAGAGAGTGCACTGGCACCACTGGGGATGCAGTGCAGTGAGTCCAGAGAGTGCTCTGTCACCACTGGTGATACAGCGCAGTGACTCCAGAGAGTGCACTGGCACCACTGGGGATGCAGTGCAGTGAGTCCAGAGAGTGCACTGGCACCTTGGGGATGCAGTGCAGTGAGTCCAGAGAGTGCACTGGCACCACTGGGGATGCAGTGCAGTGAATCCAGAGAGTGCACTGGCACCACTGGGGATGCACTGCAGTGACTCAATAGAGTGCACTGGCACCTCAGGGGATGCAGTGCAGTGAGTCCAGAGAGTGCACTGGCACCACTGGGGATGCAGTGCAGTGACTCCAGAGAGTTCACTGGCACCACTGGGGATGCAGTGCAGTGAGTCCAGAGAGTGCACTGGCACCTTGGGGATGCAGTGCAGTGAGTCCAGAGAGTGCACTGGCACCACTGGGGATGCAGTGCAGTGAGTCCAGAGAGTGCACTGGCACCACTTGGGATGCAGTGCAGTGAGTCCAGAGAGTGCACTGGCACCCCTGGGGATGCAGTGCAGTGACTCCAGAGAGTGCACTGGCACCACTGGGGATGCAGTGCAGTGAGTCCAGAGAGTGCACTGACACCACTGGGGATGCAGTGCAGTGAGTCCAGAGAGTGCGCTGGCACCACTGGGGATGCAGTACAGTGAGTCCAGAGAGTGCGCTAGCACCACTGGGGATGCACTGCAGTGAGTCCAGAGAGTGCACTGGCACCACTGGGGATGCACTGCATTGAGTCCAGAGAGTACACTGGCACCACTGGGGATGCAGCGCAGTGAGTCCATAGAGTGCACTGGCACCACTGGGGATGCACTGCAGTGACTCCAGAGAGTGCACTGGCACCACTGGGGATGCAGCGCAGTGACTCCAGAGAGTGCACTGGCACCACTGGGGATGCACTGCAGTGAGTCCAGAGAGTGCACTGGCACCACTGGGGATGCACTGCAGTGAGTCCAGAGAGTGCACTGGCACCACTGGGGATGCAGTGCAGTGAGTCCAGAGAGGGCACTGGCACCACTGGGGATGCACTGCAGTGATTCCAGAGATTGCACTGGCACGACTGGGGATGCACTGCAGTGAGTCCAGAGCGTGCACTGGCACCATTGGGGATGCAGTGCAGTGAGTCCAGAGAGTGCACTGGCACCACTGGGGATGCACTGCAGTGAGTCCAGAGAGTGCACTGGCACCACTGCGGATGCAGTGCAGTGAATCCAGAGAGTGCACTGGCACCACTGGGGATGCAGTGCAGAGTCCAGAGAGTGCACTGGCACCTCAGGGGATGCACTGCAGTGAGTCCAGAGAGTGCACTGGCACCACTGGGGATGCAGTGCAGTGAGTCCAGGGAGTGCACTTGCACCTCAGGGGATGCACTGCAGTGAGTCCAGAGAGTGCACTGGCACCACTGGGGATGCAGTGCAGTGAATCCAGAGAGTGCACTGGCACCTTGGGAATGCAGTGCAGTGAGTCCAGAGAGTGCACTGGCAACACTAGGGATGCATTGCAGTGAGTCCAGAGAGTGCACTGGCAACACTAGGGATGCATTGTAGTGAGTCCAGAGAGTGCACTGGCACCACTGGGGATGCACTGCAGTGAGTCACGAGAGTGCACTAGAACCACCAGGGATGCACTGCAGTGAATCCAGAGAGTGCACTGGCACCACTGGGGATGCACTGCAGTGAGCATAGAGAGTGCACTGGCACCACTGGGGATGCACTGCAGTGAGTCCAGAGAGGGCAGTGGCACCACTGGGGATGCAGTGCAGTGAGTCCAGAGAGTGCACTGGCACCACTGGGGATGCACTGCAGTGAGTCCAGAGATTGCACTGGCACGACTGGGGATGCACTGCAGTGAGTCCAGAGACTGCACTGGCACCACTGGGGATGCACTGCAGTGATTCCAGAGATTGCACTGGCACGACTGGGGATGCACTGCAGTGAGTCCAGAGAGTGCAGTGGCACCATTGGGGATGCAGTGCAGTGAGTCCAGAGAGTGCACTGGCACCACTGGGGATGCACTGCAGTGACTCCAGAGAGTGCACTGGCACCACTGCGGATGCAGTGCAGTGAATCCAGAGAGTGCACTGGCACCACTGGGGATGCAGTGCAGTGAGTCCAGAGAGTGCACTGGCACCACTGGTGATGCAGTGCAGTGAGTCCAGAGAGTGCACTGGCACCACTGAGGATGCAGTGCAGTGAGTCCAGAGAGTGCACTGGCACCACTGGGGATGCAGTGCAGTGAGTCCAGAGAGTACAGTGGCACCACTGGGGATGCAGGGCAGTGAGTTCAGAGAGTGCACTGGCACCACTGGGGATGCACTGCAGAGAGTCCAGAGAGTGCACTGGCACCACTGGGGATGCAGTGCAGTGAGTCCAGAGAGTGCACTCGCACCACTGGGGATGCCGTGCAGTGACTCCAGAGAGTGCACTGGCACCACTGGGGATGCACTGCAGTGAGTCCAGAGAGTGCACTGGCACTCCTCGGAATGCACTGCATTGAGTCCAGAGAGTGCACACGCACCATTGGGGTTGCAGTGCAGTGAGTCCAGAGAGTTCACTGGCACCACTGGGGATGCAGTGCAGTGAGTCCAGAGAGTGCACTGGCACCACTGGCGATGCACTGCAGTGAGTCCAGAGAGTGCACTTGCACCACTGGGGATGCAGTGCAGTGAATCCAGAGAGTGCACTGGCACCTTGGGAATGCAGTGCAGTGAGTGCAGAGAGTGCACTGGCAACACTAGGGATGCATTGCAGTGAGTCCAGAGAGTGCACTGGCACTCCTCGGAATGCACTGCATTGAGTCCAGAGATTGCACATGCACCATTGGGGATGCAGTGCAGTGAGTCCAGAGAGTGCACTGGCACCACTGGGGATGCTGTGCAGTGAGTCCAGAGAGTACACTGGCACCACTGGCGATGCACTGCAGTGAGTCCAGAGAGTGCTCTGTCACCAATGGGGATGCAGCGCAGTGTCTCCAGAGAGTGCACTGGCACCACTGGGGATGCAGTGCACTGAGTCCAGAGAGTGCACTGGCACCACTGTGGATGCAGTGCAGTGAGTCCAGAGAGTGCTCTGGCACCACTGGGGATGCAGTGCAGTGAGTCCAGAGAGTGCACTGGCACCACTATGGATGCACTGCAGTGACTCCAGAGAGTGCACTGGCACCACTGGGGATGCAGTGCAGTGAGTCCAGAGAGTGCACTGGCACCACTGGGGATGCACTGCAGTGAGTCCAGAGAGTGCACTGGCACCACTGGGGATGCAGTGCAGTGAATCCAGAGAGTGCACTGGCACCACTGGGGATGCACTGCAGTGACTCAATAGAGTGCACTGGCACCTCAGGGGATGCAGTGCAGTGAGTCCAGAGAGTGCACTGGCACCACTGGGGATGCAGTGCAGTGAGTCCAGAGAGTGCACTGGCACCACTGGGGATGCACTGCAGTGACTCCAGAGAGTTCACTGGCACCACTGGGGATGCAGTGCAGTGAGTCCAGAGAGTGCACTGGCACCTTGGGGATGCAGTGCAGTGAGTCCAGAGAGTGCACTGGCACCACTGGGGATGCAGTGCAGTGAGTCCAGAGAGTGCACTGGCACCACTGGGGATGCAGCGCAGTGAGTGCAGAGAGTGCACTGGCACCACTGGGGATGCAGTGCAGTGAATCCAGAGAGTGCACTGGCACCTTGGGAATGCAGTGCAGTGAGTCCAGAGAGTGTACTGGCAACACTAGGGATGCATTGTAGTGAGTCCAGAGAGTACACTGGCACTCCTCGTAATGCACTGCATTGAGTCCATAGAGTGCACTGGCACCACTGGCGATGCACTGCAGTGAGTCCAGAGAGTGCTCTGTCACCACTGGTGATGCAGCGCAGTGACTCCAGAGAGTGCACTGGCACCTTGGGGATGCAGTGCAGTGAGTCCAGAGAGTGCACTGGCACCACTGGGGATGCACTGCAGTGAGTCCAGAGAGTGCACTGGCACCACTGGGGATGCAGTGCAGTGAGTCCAGAGAGTGCTCTGTCACCACTGGTGATGCAGCGCAGTGACTCCAGAGAGTGCACTGGCACCACTGGGGATGCAGTGCAGTGAATCCAGAGAGTGCACTGGCACCACTCGGGATGCAGTGCAGTGAGTCCAGAGAGTGCACTGGCACCACTGGGGATGCAGGGCAGTGAGTCCAGAGAGTGCACTGGCACCACTGCGGATGCAGCGCAGTGAGTGCAGAGAGTGCACTGGCACTACTGGGGATGCAGTGCAGTGAGTCCAGAGAGTGCACTGGCACCACTGGGGATGCAGTGCAGTGAGTCCAGAGAGTGCTCTGTCACCACTGGTGATGCAGCGCAGTGACTCCAGAGAGTGCACTGGCACCACTGGGGATGCAGTGCAGTGGGTCCAGAGAGTGCACTGGCACCACTGGGGATGCAGTGCAGTGAGTCCAGAGAGTGTACTGGCACCACTGGGGATGCAGGGCAGTGAGTCCAGAGAGTGCACTGGCACCACTGGGGATGCAGCGCAGTGAGTGCAGAGAGTGCACTGGCACTACTGGGGATGCAGTGCAGTGAGTCCAGAGAGTGCACTGGCACCACTGGGGATGCACTGCAGTGAGTCCAGAGAGTGCACTGGTACCACTGGGGATGCACTGCAGCGACTCCAGAGAGTGCACTGGCACCACTGGGGATGCAGTGCAGTGAGTCCAGAGAGTGCTCTGTCACCACTGGTGATACAGCGCAGTGACTCCAGAGAGTGCACTGGCACCACTGGGGATGCAGTGCAGTGAGTCCAGAGAGTGTACTGGCACCACTGGGGATGCAGTGCAGTGAGTCCAGAGAGTGCACTGGCACCACTGGGGATGCAGTGCAGTGAGTCCAGAGAGTGCACTGGCACCACTGGGGATGCAGTGCAGTGAGTCCAGAGAGTGCACTGGCACCACTGGGGATGCACTGCAGTGACTCAATAGAGTGCACTGGCACCTCAGGGGATGCAGTGCAGTGAGTCCAGAGAGTGCACTGGCACCTTGGGGATGCAGTGCAGTGAGTCCAGAGAGTGCACTGGCACCACTGGGGATGCAGTGCAGTGAGTCCAGAGAGTGCACTGGCACCACTTGGGATGCAGTGCAGTGAGTCCAGAGAGTGCACTGGCACCTCTGGGGATGCAGTGCAGTGACTCCAGAGAGTGCACTGGCACCACTGGGGATGCAGTGCAGTGAGTCCAGAGAGTGCACTGGCACCACTGGGGATGCAGTGCAGTGAGTCCAGAGAGTGCGCTGGCACCACTGGGGATGCAGTACAGTGAGTCCAGAGAGTGCGCTAGCACCACTGGGGATGCACTGCAGTGAGTCCAGAGAGTGCACTGGCACCACTGGGGATGCACTGCATTGAGTCCAGAGAGTACACTGGCACCACTGGGGATGCAGCGCAGTGAGTCCATAGAGTGCACTGGCACCACTGGGGATGCACTGCAGTGACTCCAGAGAGTGCACTGGCACCACTGGGGATGCAGCGCAGTGACTCCAGAGAGTGCACTGGCACCACTGGGGATGCACTGCAGTGAGTCCAGAGAGTGCACTGGCACCACTGGGGATGCACTGCAGTGAGTCCAGAGAGTGCACTGGCACCACTGGGGATGCAGTGCAGTGAGTCCAGAGAGGGCACTGGCACCACTGGGGATGCACTGCAGTGATTCCAGAGATTGCACTGGCACGACTGGGGATGCACTGCAGTGAGTCCAGAGCGTGCACTGGCACCATTGGGGATGCAGTTCAGTGAGTCCAGAGAGTGCACTGGCACCACTGGGGATGCACTGCAGTGAGTCCAGAGAGTGCACTGGCACCACTGCGGATGCAGTGCAGTGAATCCAGAGAGTGCACTGGCACCACTGGGGATGCAGTGCAGAGTCCAGAGAGTGCACTGGCACCTCAGGGGATGCACTGCAGTGAGTCCAGAGAGTGCACTGGCACCACTGGGGATGCAGTGCAGTGAGTCCAGAGAGTGCACTTGCACCACTTGGGATGCAGTGCAGTGAATCCAGAGAGTGCACTGGCACCTTGGGAATGCAGTGCAGTGAGTCCAGAGAGTGCACTGGCAACACTAGGGATGCATTGCAGTGAGTCCAGAGAGTGCACTGGCAACACTAGGGATGCATTGTAGTGAGTCCAGAGAGTGCACTGGCACCACTGGGGATGCACTGCAGTGAGTCACGAGAGTGCACTAGAACCACCAGGGATGCACTGCAGTGAATCCAGAGAGTGCACTGGCACCACTGGGGATGCACTGCAGTGAGCATAGAGAGTGCACTGGCACCACTGGGGATGCACTGCAGTGAGTCCAGAGAGGGCAGTGGCACCACTGGGGATGCAGTGCAGTGAGTCCAGAGAGTGCACTGGCACCACTGGGGATGCACTGCAGTGAGTCCAGAGATTGCACTGGCACGACTGGGGATGCACTGCAGTGAGTCCAGAGACTGCACTGGCACCATTGGGATGCAGTGCAGTGACTCCAGAGAGTGCACTGGCACCACTGGGGATGCACTGCAGTGACTCCAGAGAGTGCACTGGCACCACTGGGGATGCACTGCAGTGAGTCCAGAGAGTGCACTGGCACCACTGGGGATGCACTGCAGTGACTCCAGAGAGTGCACTGGCACCACTGGGGATGCAATGCAGTGAGTCCAGAGAGTGCACTGGCACCACTGGGGATGTAGTGCAGTGAGTCCAGAGAGTGCACTGGCACCACTGGGGATGCAGTGCAGTGAGTCCAGAGAGTGCACTGGCACCACTGGGCATGCACTGCAATGAGTCCAGAGAGTGCACTGGCACCTTGGGTATGCAGGGCAGTGAATCCAGAGAGTGCACTGGCACCACTGGCGATGCACTACAGTGAGTCCAGAGAGTGCACTGGCACCACTGGGGATGCAGTGCAGTGAGTCCAGAGAGTGCACTGGCACCACTGGGGATGCAGTGTAGTGAGTCCAGAGAGTGCACTGGCACCACTGGGGATGCAGTGCAGTGAGTCCAGAGAGTGCACTGGCACCTTGGGAATGCAGTGCAGTGAGTCCAGAGAGTGCACTGGCACCACTGGGGATGCAGTGCAGTGAGTCCAGAGCGTGGATACTCGCCACTGAGGATGCAGTGCAGTGAGTCCAGAGAGTGCACTGGCACCACTGGGGATGCACTGCAGTGAGTCCAGAGAGTGCACTGGCACCACTGCGGATGCAGTGCATTGAGTCCATAGAGTGCACTGGCACCACTGGGGATGCAGTGCAGTGAGTCCAGAGAGTGCACTGGCACCACTGGGGATGCAGTGCAGTGAGTCCAGAGAGTGCACTGGCACCACTGGGGATGCAGTGCAGTGAGTCCAGAGAGTTCACTGGCACCACTGGGGATGCAGTGCAGTGAGTCCAGAGAGTGCACTGGCACCTTGGGGATGCAGTGCAGTGAGTCCAGAGAGTGCACTGGCACCACTGGGGATGCAGTGCAGTGAGTCCAGAGAGTGCACTGGCACCACTTGGGATGCAGTGCAGTGAGTCCAGAGAGTGCACTGGCACCTCTGGGGATGCAGTGCAGTGACTCCAGAGAGTGCACTGGCACCACTGGGGATGCAGTGCAGTGAGTCCAGAGAGTGCACTGGCACCACTGGGGATGCAGTGCAGTGAGTCCAGAGAGTGCGCTGGCACCACTGGGGATGCAGTACAGTGAGTCCAGAGAGTGCGCTAGCACCACTGGGGATGCACTGCAGTGAGTCCAGAGAGTGCACTGGCACCACTGGGGATGCAGTGCATTGAGTCCAGAGAGTACACTGGCACCACTGGGGATGCAGCGCAGTGAGTCCATAGAGTGCACTGGCACCACTGGGGATGCACTGCAGTGACTCCAGAGAGTGCACTGGCACCACTGGGGATGCAGCGCAGTGACTCCAGAGAGTGCACTGGCACCACTGGGGATGCACTGCAGTGAGTCCAGAGAGTGCACTGGCACCACTGGGGATGCACTGCAGTGAGTCCAGAGAGTGCACTGGCACCACTGGGGATGCAGTGCAGTGAGTCCAGAGAGGGCACTGGCACCACTGGGGATGCACTGCAGTGATTCCAGAGATTGCACTGGCACGACTGGGGATGCACTGCAGTGAGTCCAGAGAGTGCACTGGCACCATTGGGGATGCAGTGCAGTGAGTCCAGAGAGTGCACTGGCACCACTGGGGATGCACTGCAGTGAGTCCAGAGAGTGCACTGGCACCACTGCGGATGCAGTGCAGTGAATCCAGAGAGTGCACTGGCACCACTGGGGATGCAGTGCAGAGTCCAGAGAGTGCACTGGCACCTCAGGGGATGCACTGCAGTGAGTCCAGAGAGTGCACTGGCACCACTGGGGATGCAGTGCAGTGAGTCCAGAGAGTGCACTTGCACCACTTGTGATGCAGTGCAGTGAATCCAGAGAGTGCACTGGCACCTTGGGAATGCAGTGCAGTGAGTCCAGAGAGTGCACTGGCAACACTAGGGATGCATTGCAGTGAGTCCAGAGAGTGCACTGGCAACACTAGGGATGCATTGTAGTGAGTCCAGAGAGTGCACTGGCACCACTGGGGATGCAGTGCAGTGAGTCCAGAGAGTGCACTGGCACCACTGGGGGTGCACTGCAGTGAGTCCAGAGAGTGCACTGGCACCACAGGGGATGCAGTGCAGTGGGCCCATAGAGTGCACAGGCACCACTGGGGATGCAGTGCAATGAGTGCAGAGAGTGCACTGGCACCACTGGGGATGCACTGCAGTGAGTCCAGAGAGTGCACTGGCACCACTGGGGATGCACAGCAGTGAGTCCAGAGAGTGCACTTGCACCAGTGGCGATGCACTGCACTGAGTCCAGAGAGTGCACTGGCACCACTGGGGATGCACTGCAGTGATTCCAGAGATTGCACTGGCACGACTGGGGATGCACTGCAGTGAGTCCAGAGAGTGCAGTGGCACCATTGGGGATGCAGTGCAGTGAGTCCAGAGAGTGCACTGGCACCACTGGGGATGCACTGCAGTGACTCCAGAGAGTGCACTGGCACCACTGCGGATGCAGTGCAGTGAATCCAGAGAGTGCACTGGCACCACTGGGGATGCAGTGCAGTGAGTCCAGAGAGTGCACTGGCACCACTGGTGATGCAGTGCAGTGAGTCCAGAGAGTGCACTGGCACCACTGAGGATGCAGTGCAGTGAGTCCAGAGAGTGCACTGGCACCACTGGGGATGCAGTGCAGTGAGTCCAGAGAGTACAGTGGCACCACTGGGGATGCAGGGCAGTGAGTTCAGAGAGTGCACTGGCACCACTGGGGATGCACTGCAGAGAGTCCAGAGAGTGCACTGGCACCACTGGGGATGCACTGCAGTGAGTCCAGAGAGTGCACTCGCACCACTGGGGATGCCGTGCAGTGACTCCAGAGAGTGCACTGGCACCACTGGGGATGCACTTCAGTGAGTCCAGAGAGTGCACTGGCACTCCTCGGAATGCACTGCATTGAGTCCAGAGAGTGCACACGCACCATTGGGGTTGCAGTGCAGTGAGTCCAGAGAGTTCACTGGCACCACTGGGGATGCAGTGCAGTGAGTCCAGAGAGTGCACTGGCACCACTGGCGATGCACTGCAGTGAGTCCAGAGAGTGCACTTGCACCACTGGGGATGCAGTGCAGTGAATCCAGAGAGTGCACTGGCACCTTGGGAATGCAGTGCAGTGAGTGCAGAGAGTGCACTGGCAACACTAGGGATGCATTGCAGTGAGTCCAGAGAGTGCACTGGCACTCCTCGGAATGCACTGCATTGAGTCCAGAGATTGCACATGCACCATTGGGGATGCAGTGCAGTGAGTCCAGAGAGTGCACTGGCACCACTGGGGATGCTGTGCAGTGAGTCCAGAGAGTACACTGGCACCACTGGCGATGCACTGCAGTGAGTCCAGAGAGTGCTCTGTCACCACTGGGGATGCAGCGCAGTGTCTCCAGAGAGTGCACTGGCACCACTGGGGATGCAGTGCACTGAGTCCAGAGAGTGCACTGGCACCACTGTGGATGCAGTGCAGTGAGTCCAGAGAGTGCTCTGGCACCACTGGGGATGCAGTGCAGTGAGTCCAGAGAGTGCACTGGCACCACTATGGATGCACTGCAGTGACTCCAGAGAGTGCACTGGCACCACTGGGGATGCAGTGCAGTGAGTCCAGAGAGAGCACTGGCACCACTGGGGATGCAGTGCAGTGAGTCCAGAGAGTGCACTGGCACCACTGGGGATGCACTGCAGTGAGTCCAGAGAGTGCACTGGCACCACTGGGGATGCAGTGCAGTGAGTCCACAGAGTGCACTGTCACCACTCTGGATGCAGAGCAGTAACTCCAGAGAGTGCACTGGCACCACTGGGGATGCAGTGCAGTGAGTCCAGAGAGTGCACTGGCACCACTGGGGATGCAGTGCAGTGAGTGCAGAGAGTGCACTGGCACCACTGGGGATGCACTGCAGTGAGTTCAAAGAGTGCACTGGCACCACTGGGGATGCAGTGCAGTGAGTCCAGAGAGTGACTGGCACCACTGGGGATGCAGTGCAGTGAATCCAGAGAGTGCACTGGCACCACTGGGGATGCAGTGCAGTGAGTCCAGAGAGTGCACTGGCACCACTGGGGATGCACTGCAGTGACTCCAGAGAGTGCACTGGCACCACTGGGGATGCAGTGCAGTGAGTCCGGAGAGTGCACTGGCACCTTGGGGATGCAGTGCAGTGAGTCCAGAGAGTGCACTGGCACCACTGGGGATGCACTGCAGTGAGTCCAGAGAGTGCACTGGCACCACTGGGGATGCAGCGCAGTGTCTCCAGAGAGTGCACTGGCACCACTGGGGATGCAGTGCACTGAGTCCAGAGAGTGCACTGGCACCACTGGGGATGCAGTGCAGTGAGTTCAAAGAGTGCACTGGCACCACTGGGGATGCAGTGCAGTGAGTCCAGAGAGTGCACTGGCACCACTCTGGATGCACTGCAGTGAGTCCAGAGAGTGCACTGGCACCACTGGGGATGCAGTGCAGTGAGTCCAGAGAGAGCACTGGCACCACTGGGGATGCAGTGCAGTGAGTCCAGAGAGTGCACTGGCACCACTGGGGATGCACTGCAGTGAGTCCAGAGAGTGCACTGGCACCACTGGGGATGCAGTGCAGTGAGTCCACAGAGTGCACTGTCACCACTCTGGATGCAGAGCAGTAACTCCAGAGAGTGCACTGGCACCACTGGGGATGCAGTGCAGTGAGTCCAGAGAGTGCACTGGCACCACTGGGGATGCAGCGCAGTGAGTGCAGAGAGTGCACTGGCACCACTGGGGATACACTGCAGTGAGTTCAAAGAGTGCACTGGCACCACTGGGGATGCAGTGCAGTGAGTCCAGAGAGTGACTGGCACCACTGGGGATGCAGTGCAGTGAATCCAGAGAGTGCACTGGCACCACTGGGGATGCAGTGCAGTGA
This sequence comes from Anser anser, assembly GCF_964211835.1. Lineage (NCBI taxonomy): Eukaryota > Metazoa > Chordata > Aves > Anseriformes > Anatidae > Anser > Anser anser. Next base: position 658,963 of record NC_139731.1, read on the forward strand.
GTCCAGAGAGTGCACTGGCACCACTGGGGATGCACTGCAGTGACTCCAGAGAGTGCACTGACACCACTGGGGATGCAGTGCAGTGAGTCCGGAGAGTGCACTGGCACCTTGGGGATGCAGTGCAGTGAGTCCAGAGAGTGCACTGGCACCACTGGGGATGCACTGCAGTGAGTCCAGAGAGTGCTCTGGCACCAGTGAGGATGCAGTGCAGTGAGTCCAGAGAGTGCACTTGCACCACTGGGGATGCAGTGCAGTGAATCCAGAGAGTGCACTGGCACCTTGGGAATGCAGTGCAGTGAGTCCAGAGAGTGCACTGGCAACAATAGGGATGCATTGCAGTGAGTCCAGAGAGTGCACTGGCACTCCTCGGAATGCAGTGCATTGAGTCCAGAGAGTACACAGGCACCATTGGGGATGCAGTGCAGTGAGTCCAGAGAGTGCACTGGCACCACTGGGGATGCTGTGCAGTGAGTCCAGAGAGTGCACTGGCACCACTGGGGATGCAGTGCAGTGAGTCCAGAGAGTGCACTGGCACCACTGGGGATGCAGCGCAGTGAGTGCAGAGAGTGCACTGGCACCACTGGGGGTGCAGTGCAGTGAGTCCAGAGAGTGCACTGGCACCACTGGCGATGCAGTGCAGTGAGTACAGATAGTGCACTGGCACCACTAGGGCTGCACTGCAGTGAGTCCAGAGAGTGCACTGGCACCACTGGGGATGCAGTGCAGTGAGTCCAGAGAGTGCACTGGCACCACTGGGGATGCACTGCAGTGAGTCCAGAGAGTGCACTGGCACCACTGGGGATGCAGTGCAGTGAGTCCAGAGAGTGCACTGGCACCTTGGGGATGCAGTGCAGAGAGTCCAGAGAGTGTACTGGCACCACTGGGGATGCACTGCAGTGAGTCCAGAGAGTGCACTGGCACCACTGGAGATGCACTGCAGTGAGTCCAGAGAGTGCACTGGCACCACCTGGGGTGCCGTGCAGTGAGTCCAGAGAGTGCACTGTCACCACTGGGGATGCAGTGCAGTGAGTCCAGAGAGTGCACTGGCACCAGTGGGGATGCAGTGCAGTGAGTCCAGAGAGTGCACTGGCACCACTGGGGATGCAGTGCAGTGAGTCCAGAGAGTGCACTGGCACCACTGGGGATGCACTGCAGTGAGTCCAGAGAGTGCACTGTCACCACTGGGGATGCAGTGCAGTTAATCCAGAGAGTGCACTGGCAACATTAAGGATGCATTGCATTGAGTCCAGAGAGTGCACTGGCACCACTGGCGATGCACTGCAGTGAGTCCAGAGAGTGCACTGGCACCACTGGGGATGCAGTGCAGTGAGTCCAGAGAGTGCACTGTCACCACTCTGGATGCAGAGCAGTAACTCCAGAGAGTGCACTGGCACCAGAGGGGATGCACTGCAGTGAGTCCAGAGACGGCACTGGCACCACTGGGGATGCACTGCAGTGAGTCCAGAGAGTGCACTGGCACCACTGGAGATGCACTGCAGTGAGTCCAGAGAGTGCACTGGCACCACTGGGGATGCAGTGCAGTGAGTCCAGAGAGTGCACTGTCACCACTCTGGATGCAGAGCAGTAACTCCAGAGAGTGCACTGGCACCACTGGGGATGCAGTGCAGTGAGTCCAGAGACGGCACTGGCACCACTGGGGATGCACTGCAGTGAGTCCAGAGAGTGCACTGGCACCACTGGAGATGCACTGCAGTGAGTCCAGAGAGTGCACTGGCACCACCTGGGGTGCCGTGCAGTGAGTCCAGAGAGTGCATTGTCACCACTGGGGATGCAGTGCAGTGAGTCCAGAGAGTGCACTGGCACCACTGGGGATGCAGCGCAGTGAGTCCAGAGAGTGCACTGGCACCACTGGCGATGCAGTGCAGTGAGTCCAGATAGTGCAATGGCACCACTGGGGCTGCACTGCAGTGAGTCCAGAGAGTGCACTGGCACCACTGGGGATGCAGTGCAGTGACTCCAGAGAGTGCACTGGCACCACTGGGGATGCACTGCAGTGAGTCCAGAGAGTGCACTGGCACCACTGGGGATGCACTGCAGTGAGTCCAGAGAGTGCACTGGCACCACTGGGGATGCACTGCAGTGAGTCCAGAGAGTGCACTGGCACCACCGGGGATGCAGTGCAGTGAGTCCAGAGAGTGCACTGGCACCACTGGGGATGCACTGCAGTGAGTCCAGAGAGTGCACTGGCACCACTGGGGATGCAGTGCAGTGAGTCCAGAGAGTGCACTGGCACCACTGGGGATGCAGGGCAGTGAGTCCAGAGAGTGCACTGGCACCACTGGGGATGCAGCGCAGTGACTCCAGAGAGTGCACTGGCACTACTGGGGATGCAGTGCAGTGAGTCCAGAGAGTGCACTGGCACCACTGGGGATGCAGTGCAGTGAGTCCAGAGAGTGCACTGGCACCACTGGGGATGCAGGGCAGTGAGTCCAGAGAGTGCACTGGCACCACTGGGGATGCACTGCAGTGAGTCCAGAGAGTGCACTGGCACCACTGGGGATGCAGTGCAGTGAATCCAGAGAGTGCACTGGCACCACTGGGGATGCACTGCAGTGACTCAATAGAGTGCACTGGCACCTCAAGGGATGCAGTGCAGTGAGTCCAGAGAGTGCACTGGCACCACTGGGGATGCAGTGCAGTGAGTCCACAGAGTGCACTGTCACCAATCTGGATGCAGAGCAGTAACTCCAGAGAGTGCACTGGCACCACTTGGGATGCAGTGCAGTGAGTCCAGAGAGTGCACTGGCACCACTGGGGATGCAGTGCAGTGAGTCCAGAGAGTGCACTGGCACCACTGGGGATGCACTGCAGTGACTCCAGAGAGTGCACTGGCACCACTGGGGATGCACTGCAGTGAGTCCAGAGAGTGCACTGGCACCACTGGAGATGCACTGCAGTGAATCCAGAGAGTGCACTGGCACCACCTGGGGTGCTGTGCAGTGAGTCCAGAGAGTGCACTGTCACCACTGGGGATGCAGTGCAGTGAGTCCAGAGAATGCACTGGCACCAGTGGGGATGCAGTGCAGTGAGTCCAGAGAGTGCACTGGCACCACTGGGGATGCACTGCAGTGAGTCCAGAGAGTGCACTGTCACCACTGGGGATGCAGTGCAGTGAATCCAGAGAGTGCACTGGCAACATTAAGGATGCATTGCATTGAGTCCAGAGAGTGCACTGGCACCACTGGCGATGCACTGCAGTGAGTCCAGAGAGTGCACTGGCACCTTGGGGATGCAGTGCAGTGAGTCCAGAGAGTGCACTGGCACCACCGGGGATGCAGTGCAGTGAGTCCAGAGAGTGCACTGGCACCACTGGGGATGCAGTGCAGTGAGTCCAGAGAGTGCACTGGCACCACTGGGGATGCAGTGCAGTGAGTCCAGAGAGTGCACTGTCACCACTCTGGATGCAGAGCAGTAACTCCAGAGAGTGCACTGGCACCAGAGGGGATGCACTGCAGTGAGTCCAGAGACGGCACTGGCACCACTGGGGATGCACTGCAGTGAGTCCAGAGAGTGCACTGGCACCACTGGAGATGCACTGCAGTGAGTCCAGAGAGTGCACTGGCACCACTGGGGATGCAGTGCAGTGAGTCCAGAGAGTGCACTGTCACCACTCTGGATGCAGAGCAGTAACTCCAGAGAGTGCACTGGCACCACTGGGGATGCAGTGCAGTGAGTCCAGAGACGGCACTGGCACCACTGGGGATGCACTGCAGTGAGTCCAGAGAGTGCACTGGCACCACTGGAGATGCACTGCAGTGAGTCCAGAGAGTGCACTGGCACCACCTGGGGTGCCGTGCAGTGAGTCCAGAGAGTGCATTGTCACCACTGGGGATGCAGTGCAGTGAGTCCAGAGAGTGCACTGGCACCACTGGCGATGCACTGCAGTGAGTCCAGAGAGTGCACTTGCACCACTGGGGATGCAGTGCAGTGAATCCAGAGAGTGCACTGGCACCTTGGGAATGCAGTGCAGTGAGTGCAGAGAGTGCACTGGCAACACTAGGGATGCATTGCAGTGAGTCCAGAGAGTGCACTGGCACTCCTCGGAATGCACTGCATTGAGTCCAGAGATTGCACATGCACCATTGGGGATGCAGTGCAGTGAGTCCAGAGAGTGCACTGGCACCACTGGGGATGCTGTGCAGTGAGTCCAGAGAGTACACTGGCACCACTGGCGATGCACTGCAGTGAGTCCAGAGAGTGCTCTGTCACCACTGGGGATGCAGCGCAGTGTCTCCAGAGAGTGCACTGGCACCACTGGGGATGCAGTGCACTGAGTCCAGAGAGTGCACTGGCACCACTGTGGATGCAGTGCAGTGAGTCCAGAGAGTGCTCTGGCACCACTGGGGATGCAGTGCAGTGAGTCCAGAGAGTGCACTGGCACCACTATGGATGCACTGCAGTGACTCCAGAGAGTGCACTGGCACCACTGGGGATGCACTGCAGTGAGTCCAGAGAGAGCACTGGCACCACTGGGGATGCAGTGCAGTGAGTCCAGAGAGTGCACTGGCACCACTGGGGATGCACTGCAGTGAGTCCAGAGAGTGCACTGGCACCACTGGGGATGCAGTGCAGTGAGTCCACAGAGTGCACTGTCACCACTCTGGATGCAGAGCAGTAACTCCAGAGAGTGCACTGGCACCACTGGGGATGCAGTGCAGTGAGTCCAGAGAGTGCACTGGCACCACTGGGGATGCAGTGCAGTGAGTGCAGAGAGTGCACTGGCACCACTGGGGATGCACTGCAGTGAGTTCAAAGAGTGCACTGGCACCACTGGGGATGCAGTGCAGTGAGTCCAGAGAGTGACTGGCACCACTGGGGATGCAGTGCAGTGAATCCAGAGAGTGCACTGGCACCACTGGGGATGCAGTGCAGTGAGTCCAGAGAGTGCACTGGCACCACTGGGGATGCACTGCAGTGACTCCAGAGAGTGCACTGGCACCACTGGGGATGCAGTGCAGTGAGTCCGGAGAGTGCACTGGCACCTTGGGGATGCAGTGCAGTGAGTCCAGAGAGTGCACTGGCACCACTGGGGATGCACTGCAGTGAGTCCAGAGAGTGCACTGGCACCACTGGGGATGCAGCGCAGTGTCTCCAGAGAGTGCACTGGCACCACTGGGGATGCAGTGCACTGAGTCCAGAGAGTGCACTGGCACCACTGGGGATGCAGTGCAGTGAGTTCAAAGAGTGCACTGGCACCACTGGGGATGCAGTGCAGTGAGTCCAGAGAGTGCACTGGCACCACTATGGATGCACTGCAGTGAGTCCAGAGAGTGCACTGGCACCACTGGGGATGCAGTGCAGTGAGTCCAGAGAGAGCACTGGCACCACTGGGGATGCAGTGCAGTGAGTCCAGAGAGTGCACTGGCACCACTGGGGATGCACTGCAGTGAGTCCAGAGAGTGCACTGGCACCACTGGGGATGCAGTGCAGTGAGTCCACAGAGTGCACTGTCACCACTCTGGATGCAGAGCAGTAACTCCAGAGAGTGCACTGGCACCACTGGGGATGCAGCGCAGTGAGTGCAGAGAGTGCACTGGCACCACTGGGGATACACTGCAGTGAGTTCAAAGAGTGCACTGGCACCACTGGGGATGCAGTGCAGTGAGTCCAGAGAGTGACTGGCACCACTGGGGATGCAGTGCAGTGAATCCAGAGAGTGCACTGGCACCACTGGGGATGCAGTGCAGTGAGTCCAGAGAGTGCACTGGCACCACTGGGGATGCACTGCAGTGACTCCAGAGAGTGCACTGACACCACTGGGGATGCAGTGCAGTGAGTCCGGAGAGTGCAATGGCACCTTGGGGATGCAGTGCAGTGAGTCCAGAGAGTGCACTGGCACCACTGGGGATGCACTGCAGTGAGTCCAGAGAGTGCTCTGGCACCAGTGAGGATGCAGTGCAGTGAGTCCAGAGAGTGCACTTGCACCACTGGGGATGCAGTGCAGTGAATCCAGAGAGTGCACTGGCACCTTGGGAATGCAGTGCAGTGAGTCCAGAGAGTGCACTGGCAACAATAGGGATGCATTGCAGTGAGTCCAGAGAGTGCACTGGCACTCCTCGGAATGCAGTGCATTGAGTCCAGAGAGTACACAGGCACCATTGGGGATGCAGTGCAGTGAGTCCAGAGAGTGCACTGGCACCACTGGGGATGCTGTGCAGTGAGTCCAGAGAGTGCACTGGCACCACTGGGGATGCAGTGCAGTGAGTCCAGAGAGTGCACTGGCACCACTGGGGATGCAGCGCAGTGAGTGCAGAGAGTGCACTGGCACCACTGGGGGTGCAGTGCAGTGAGTCCAGAGAGTGCACTGGCACCACTGGCGATGCAGTGCAGTGAGTACAGATAGTGCACTGGCACCACTAGGGCTGCACTGCAGTGAGTCCAGAGAGTGCACTGGCACCACTGGGGATGCAGTGCAGTGAGTCCAGAGAGTGCACTGGCACCACTGGGGATGCACTGCAGTGAGTCCAGAGAGTGCACTGCCACCACTGGGGATGCAGTGCAGTGAGTCCAGAGAGTGCACTGGCACCTTGGGGATGCAGTGCAGAGAGTCCAGAGAGTGTACTGGCACCACTGGGGATGCACTGCAGTGAGTCCAGAGAGTGCACTGGCACCACTGGGGATGCACTGCAGTGAGTCCAGAGAGTGCACTGGCACCACTGGAGATGCACTGCAGTGAGTCCAGAGAGTGCACTGGCACCACCTGGGGTGCCGTGCAGTGAGTCCAGAGAGTGCACTGTCACCACTGGGGATGCAGTGCAGTGAGTCCAGAGAGTGCACTGGCACCAGTGGGGATGCAGTGCAGTGAGTCCAGAGAGTGCACTGGCACCACTGGGGATGCAGTGCAGTGAGTCCAGAGAGTGCACTGGCACCACTGGGGATGCACTGCAGTGAGTCCAGAGAGTGCACTGTCACCACTGGGGATGCAGTGCAGTTAATCCAGAGAGTGCACTGGCAACATTAAGGATGCATTGCATTGAGTCCAGAGAGTGCACTGGCACCACTGGCGATGCACTGCAGTGAGTCCAGAGAGTGCACTGGCACCACTGGGGATGCAGTGCAGTGAGTCCAGAGAGTGCACTGTCACCACTCTGGATGCAGAGCAGTAACTCCAGAGAGTGCACTGGCACCAGAGGGGATGCACTGCAGTGAGTCCAGAGACGGCACTGGCACCACTGGGGATGCACTGCAGTGAGTCCAGAGAGTGCACTGGCACCAGTGGGGATGCAGTGCAGTGAGTCCAGAGAGTGCACTGGCACCACTGGGGATGCAGTGCAGTGAGTCCAGAGAGTGCACTGTCACCACTCTGGATGCAGAGCAGTAACTCCAGAGAGTGCACTGGCACCACTGGGGATGCAGTGCAGTGAGTCCAGAGACGGCACTGGCACCACTGGGGATGCACTGCAGTGAGTCCAGAGAGTGCACTGGCACCACTGGAGATGCACTGCAGTGAGTCCAGAGAGTGCACTGGCACCACCTGGGGTGCCGTGCAGTGAGTCCAGAGAGTGCATTGTCACCACTGGGGATGCAGTGCAGTGAGTCCAGAGAGTGCACTGGCACCACTGGGGATGCAGCGCAGTGAGTCCAGAGAGTGCACTGGCACCACTGGCGATGCAGTGCAGTGAGTCCAGATAGTGCAATGGCACCACTGGGGCTGCACTGCAGTGAGTCCAGAGAGTGCACTGGCACCACTGGGGATGCAGTGCAGTGACTCCAGAGAGTGCACTGGCACCACTGAGGATGCACTGCAGTGAGTCCAGAGAGTGCACTGGCACCACTGGGGATGCACTGCAGTGAGTCCAGAGAGTGCACTGGCACCACTGGGGATGAACTGCAGTGAGTCCAGAGAGTGCACTGGCACCACCGGGGATGCAGTGCAGTGAGTCCAGAGAGTGCACTGGCACCACTGGGGATGCACTGCAGTGAGTCCAGAGAGTGCACTGGCACCACTGGGGATGCAGTGCAGTGAGTCCAGAGAGTGCACTGGCACCACTGGGGATGCACTGCAGTGAGTCCAGAGAGTGCACTGGCACCACTGGGGATGCAGCGCAGTGACTCCAGAGAGTGCACTGGCACTACTGGGGATGCAGTGCAGTGAGTCCAGAGAGTGCACTGGCACCACTGGGGATGCAGGGCAGTGAGTCCAGAGAGTGCACTGGCACCACTGGGGATGCAGGGCAGTGAGTCCAGAGAGTGCACTGGCACCACTGGGGATGCACTGCAGTGAGTCCAGAGAGTGCACTGGCACCACTGGGGATGCAGTGCAGTGAATCCAGAGAGTGCACTGGCACCACTGGGGATGCACTGCAGTGACTCAATAGAGTGCACTGGCACCTCAAGGGATGCAGTGCAGTGAGTCCAGAGAGTGCACTGGCACCACTGGGGATGCAGTGCAGTGAGTCCACAGAGTGCACTGTCACCAATCTGGATGCAGAGCAGTAACTCCAGAGAGTGCACTGGCACCACTTGGGATGCAGTGCAGTGAGTCCAGAGAGTGCACTGGCACCACTGGGGATGCAGTGCAGTGAGTCCAGAGAGTGCACTGGCACCACTGGGGATGCACTGCAGTGACTCCAGAGAGTGCACTGGCACCACTGGGGATGCACTGCAGTGAGTCCAGAGAGTGCACTGGCACCACTGGAGATGCACTGCAGTGAATCCAGAGAGTGCACTGGCACCACCTGGGGTGCTGTGCAGTGAGTCCAGAGAGTGCACTGTCACCACTGGGGATGCAGTGCAGTGAGTCCAGAGAATGCACTGGCACCAGTGGGGATGCAGTGCAGTGAGTCCAGAGAGTGCACTGGCACCACTGGGGATGCAGTGCAGTGAGTCCAGAGAGTGCACTGTCACCACTGGGGATGCAGTGCAGTGAATCCAGAGAGTGCACTGGCAACATTAAGGATGCATTTCATTGAGTCCAGAGAGTGCACTGGCACCACTGGCGATGCACTGCAGTGAGTCCAGAGAGTGCACTGGCACCTTGGGGATGCAGTGCAGTGAGTCCAGAGAGTGCACTGGCACCACCGGGGATGCAGTGCAGTGAGTCCAGAGAGTGCACTGGCACCACTGGGGATGCAGTGCAGTGAGTCCAGAGAGTGCACTGGCACCACTGGGGATGCAGTGCAGTGAGTCCAGAGAGTGCACTGTCACCACTCTGGATGCAGAGCAGTAACTCCAGAGAGTGCACTGGCACCAGAGGGGATGCACTGCAGTGAGTCCAGAGACGGCACTGGCACCACTGGGGATGCACTGCAGTGAGTCCAGAGAGTGCACTGGCACCACTGTAGATGCACTGCAGTGAGTCCAGAGAGTGCACTGGCACCACTGGGGATGCAGTGCAGTGAGTCCAGAGAGTGCACTGTCACCACTCTGGATGCAGAGCAGTAACTCCAGAGAGTGCACTGGCACCACTGGGGATGCAGTGCAGTGAGTCCAGAGACGGCACTGGCACCACTGGGGATGCACTGCAGTGAGTCCAGAGAGTGCACTGGCACCACTGGAGATGCACTGCAGTGAGTCCAGAGAGTGCACTGGCACCACCTGGGGTGCCGTGCAGTGAGTCCAGAGAGTGCATTGTCACCACTGGGGATGCAGTGCAGTGAGTCCAGAGAGTGCACTGGCACCACTGGGGATGCAGCGCAGTGAGTCCAGAGAGTGCACTGGCACCACTGGCGATGCAGTGCAGTGAGTCCAGATAGTGCAATGGCACCACTAGGGCTGCACTGCAGTGAGTCCAGAGAGTGCACTGGCACCACTGGGGATGCAGTGCAGTGACTCCAGAGAGTGCACTGGCACCACTGGGGATGCACTGCAGTGAGTCCAGAGAGTGCACTGGCACCACTGGGGATGCACTGCAGTGAGTCCAGAGAGTGCACTGGCACCACTGGGGATGCACTGCAGTGAGTCCAGAGAGTGCACTGGCACCACCGGGGATGCAGTGCAGTGAGTCCAGAGAGTGCACTGGCACCACTGGGGATGCACTGCAGTGAGTCCAGAGAGTGCACTGTCACCACTGGGGATGCAGTGCAGTGAGTCCAGAGAGTGCACTGGCACCACTGGGGATGCAGGGCAGTGAGTCCAGAGAGTGCACTGGCACCACTGGGGATGCAGCGCAGTGACTCCAGAGAGTGCACTGGCACTACTGGGGATGCAGTGCAGTGAGTCCAGAGAGTGCACTGGCACCACTGGGGATGCAGTGCAGTGAGTCCAGAGAGTGCACTGGCACCACTGGGGATGCAGGGCAGTGAGTCCAGAGAGTGCACTGGCACCACTGGGGATGCACTGCAGTGAGTCCAGAGAGTGCACTGGCACCACTGGGGATGCAGTGCAGTGAATCCAGAGAGTGCACTGGCACCACTGGGGATGCACTGCAGTGACTCAATAGAGTGCACTGGCACCTCAAGGGATGCAGTGCAGTGAGTCCAGAGAGTGCACTGGCACCACTGGGGATGCAGTGCAGTGAGTCCACAGAGTGCACTGTCACCAATCTGGATGCAGAGCAGTAACTCCAGAGAGTGCACTGGCACCACTTGGGATGCAGTGCAGTGAGTCCAGAGAGTGCACTGGCACCACTGGGGATGCAGTGCAGTGAGTCCAGAGAGTGCACTGGCACCACTGGGGATGCAGTGCAGTGACTCCAGAGAGTGCACTGGCACCACTGGGGATGCACTGCAGTGAGTCCAGAGAGTGCACTGGCACCACTGGAGATGCACTGCAGTGAATCCAGAGAGTGCACTGGCACCACCTGGGGTGCTGTGCAGTGAGTCCAGAGAGTGCACTGTCACCACTGGGGATGCAGTGCAGTGAGTCCAGAGAATGCACTGGCACCAGTGGGGATGCAGTGCAGTGAGTCCAGAGAGTGCACTGGCACCACTGGGGATGCACTGCAGTGAGTCCAGAGAGTGCACTGTCACCACTGGGGATGCAGTGCAGTGAATCCAGAGAGTGCACTGGCAACATTAAGGATGCATTGCATTGAGTCCAGAGAGAGCACTGGCACCACTGGCGATGCACTGCAGTGAGTCCAGAGAGTGCACTGGCACCTTGGGGATGCAGTGCAGTGAGTCCAGAGAGTGCACTGGCACCACCGGGGATGCAGTGCAGTGAGTCCAGAGAGTGCACTGGCACCACTGGGGATGCAGTGCAGTGAGTCCAGAGAGTGCACTGGCACCACTGGGGATGCAGTGCAGTGAGTCCAGAGAGTGCACTGTCACCACTCTGGATGCAGAGCAGTAACTCCAGAGAGTGCACTGGCACCAGAGGGGATGCACTGCAGTGAGTCCAGAGACGGCACTGGCACCACTGGGGATGCACTGCAGTGAGTCCAGAGAGTGCACTGGCACCACTGGAGATGCACTGCAGTGAGTCCAGAGAGTGCACTGGCACCACTGGGGATGCAGTGCAGTGAGTCCAGAGAGTGCACTGTCACCACTCTGGATGCAGAGCAGTAACTCCAGAGAGTGCACTGGCACCACTGGGGATGCAGTGCAGTGAGTCCAGAGACGGCACTGGCACCACTGGGGATGCACTGCAGTGAGTCCAGAGAGTGCACTGGCACCACTGGAGATGCACTGCAGTGAGTCCAGAGAGTGCACTGGCACCACTGGAGATGCACTGCAGTGAATCCAGAGAGTGCACTGGCACCACCTGGGGTGCTGTGCAGTGAGTCCAGAGAGTGCACTGTCACCACTGGGGATGCAGTGCAGTGAGTCCAGAGAATGCACTGGCACCAGTGGGGATGCAGTGCAGTAAGTCCAGAGAGTGCACTGGCACCACTGGGGATGCACTGCAGTGAGTCCAGAGAGTGCACTGTCACCACTGGGGATGCAGTGCAGTGAATCCAGAGAGTGCACTGGCAACATTAAGGATGCATTGCTTTGAGTCCAGAGAGTGCACTGGCACCACTGGCGATGCAGTGCAGTGAGTCCAGAGAGTGCACTGGCACCTTGGGGATGCAGTGCAGTGAGTCCAGAGAGTGCACTGGCACCACCGGGGATGCAGTGCAGTGAGTCCAGAGAGTGCACTGGCACCACTGGGGATGCAGTGCAGTGAGTCCAGAGAGTGCACTGTCACCACTGGGGATGCAGTGCAGTGAGTCCAGAGAGTGCACTGGCACCACTGGCGATGCAGTGCAGTGAGTCCAGATAGTGCAATGGCACCACTGGGGCTGCACTGCAGTGAGTCCAGAGAGTGCACTGGCACCACTGGGGATGCAGTGCAGTGACTCCAGAGAGTGCACTGGCACCACTGGGGATGCACTGCAGTGAGTCCAGAGAGTGCACTGGCACCACTGGGGATGCACTGCAGTGAGTCCAGAGAGTGCACTGGCACCTTGGGGATGCAGTGCAGTGAGTCCAGAGAGTGCACTGGCACCACCGGGGATGCAGTGCAGTGAGTCCAGAGAGTGCACTGGCACCACTGGGGATGCACTGCAGTGAGTCCAGAGAGTGCACTGTCACCACTGGGGATGCAGTGCAGTGAGTCCAGAGAGTGCACTGGCACCACTGGGGATGCAGGGCAGTGAGTCCAGAGAGTGCACTGGCACCACTGGGGATGCAGCGCAGTGACTCCAGAGACTGCACTGGCACTACTGGGGATGCAGTGCAGTGAGTCCAGAGAGTGCACTGGCACCACTGGGGATGCAGTGCAGTGAGTCCAGAGAGTGCACTGGCACCACTGGGGATGCAGGGCAGTGAGTCCAGAGAGTGCACTGGCACCACTGGGGATGCACTGCAGTGAGTCCAGAGAGTGCACTGGCACCACTGGGGATGCAGTGCAGTGAATCCAGAGAGTGCACTGGCACCACTGGGGATGCACTGCAGTGACTCAATAGAGTGCACTGGCACCTCAAGGGATGCAGTGCAGTGAGTCCAGAGAGTGCACTGGCACCACTGGGGATGCAGTGCAGTGAGTCCACAGAGTGCACTGTCACCAATCTGGATGCAGAGCAGTAACTCCAGAGAGTGCACTGGCACCACTTGGGATGCAGTGCAGTGAGTCCAGAGAGTGCACTGGCACCACTGGGGATGCAGTGCAGTGACTCCAGAGAGTGCACTGGCACCACTGGGGATGCACTGCAGTGAGTCCAGAGAGTGCACTGGCACCACTGGGGATGCACTGCAGTGAGTCCAGAGAGTGCACTGGCACCACCTGGGGTGCTGTGCAGTGAGTCCAGAGAGTGCACTGTCACCACTGGGGATGCAGTGCAGTGAGTCCAGAGAATGCACTGGCACCAGTGGGGATGCAGTGCAGTGAGTCCAGATAGTGCACTGGCACCACTGGGGATGCACTGCAGTGAGTCCAGAGAGTGCACTGTCACCACTGGGGATGCAGTGCAGTGAATCCAGAGAGTGCACTGGCAACATTAAGGATGCATTGCATTGAGTCCAGAGAGTGCACTGGCACCACTGGCGATGCACTGCAGTGAGTCCAGAGAGTGCACTGGCACCTTGGGGATGCAGTGCAGTGAGTCCAGAGAGTGCACTGGCACCACCGGGGATGCAGTGCAGTGAGTCCAGAGAGTGCACTGGCACCACTGGGGATGCAGTGCAGTGAGTCCAGAGAGTGCACTGGCACCACTGGGGATGCAGTGCAGTGAGTCCAGAGAGTGCACTGTCACCACTCTGGATGCAGAGCAGTAACTCCAGAGAGTGCACTGGCACCAGAGGGGATGCACTGCAGTGAGTCCAGAGACGGCACTGGCACCACTGGGGATGCACTGCAGTGAGTCCAGAGAGTGCACTGGCACCACTGGAGATGCACTGCAGTGAGTCCAGAGAGTGCACTGGCACCACTGGGGATGCAGTGCAGTGAGTCCAGAGAGTGCACTGTCACCACTCTGGATGCAGAGCAGTAACTCCAGAGAGTGCACTGGCACCACTGGGGATGCAGTGCAGTGAGTCCAGAGACGGCACTGGCACCACTGGGGATGCACTGCAGTGAGTCCAGAGAGTGCACTGGCACCACTGGAGATGCACTGCAGTGAGTCCAGAGAGTGCACTGGCACCACCTGGGGTGCCGTGCAGTGAGTCCAGAGAGTGCATTGTCACCACTGGGGATGCAGTGCAGTGAGTCCAGAGAGTGCACTGGCACCACTGGGGATGCAGCGCAGTGAGTCCAGAGAGTGCACTGGCACCACTGGCGATGCAGTGCAGTGAGTCCAGATAGTGCAATGGCACCACTGGGGCTGCACTGCAGTGAGTCCAGAGAGTGCACTGGCACCACTGGGGATGCAGTGCAGTGAGTCCAGAGAGTGCACTGGCACCACTGGGGATGCAGTGCAGTGAGTCCAGAGAGTGCACTGGCACCACTGGGGATGCACTGCAGTGAGTCCAGAGAGTGCACTGGCACCACTGGGGATGCACTGCAGTGAGTCCAGAGAGTGCACTGGCACCACCGGGGATGCAGTGCAGTGAGTCCAGAGAGTGCACTGGCACCACTGGGGATGCACTGCAGTGAGTCCAGAGAGTGCACTGTCACCACTGGGGATGCAGTGCAGTGAGTCCAGAGAGTGCACTGGCACCACTGGGGATGCAGGGCAGTGAGTCCAGAGAGTGCACTGGCACCACTGGGGATGCAGCGCAGTGACTCCAGAGAGTGCACTGGCACTACTGGGGATGCAGTGCAGTGAGTCCAGAGAGTGCACTGGCACCACTGGGGATGCAGTGCAGTGAGTCCAGAGAGTGCACTGGCACCACTGGGGATGCAGGGCAGTGAGTCCAGAGAGTGCACTGGCACCACTGGGGATGCACTGCAGTGAGTCCAGAGAGTGCACTGGCACCACTGGGGATGCAGTGCAGTGAATCCAGAGAGTGCACTGGCACCACTGGGGATGCACTGCAGTGACTCAATAGAGTGCACTGGCACCTCAAGGGATGCAGTGCAGTGAGTCCAGAGAGTGCACTGGCACCACTGGGGATGCAGTGCAGTGAGTCCACAGAGTGCACTGTCACCAATCTGGATGCAGAGCAGTAACTCCAGAGAGTGCACTGGCACCACTTGGGATGCAGTGCAGTGAGTCCAGAGAGTGCACTGGCACCACTGGGGATGCACTGCAGTGAGTCCAGAGAGTGCACTGGCACCACTGGGGATGCAGTGCAGTGACTCCAGAGAGTGCACTGGCACCACTGGGGATGCACTGCAGTGAGTCCAGAGAGTGCACTGGCACCACTGGAGATGCACTGCAGTGAATCCAGAGAGTGCACTGGCACCACCTGGGGTGCTGTGCAGTGAGTCCAGAGAGTGCACTGTCACCACTGGGGATGCAGTGCAGTGAGTCCAGAGAATGCACTGGCACCAGTGGGGATGCAGTGCAGTAAGTCCAGAGAGTGCACTGGCACCACTGGGGATGCACTGCAGTGAGTCCAGAGAGTGCACTGTCACCACTGGGGATGCAGTGCAGTGAATCCAGAGAGTGCACTGGCAACATTAAGGATGCATTGCTTTGAGTCCAGAGAGTGCACTGGCACCACTGGCGATGCAGTGCAGTGAGTCCAGAGAGTGCACTGGCACCTTGGGGATGCAGTGCAGTGAGTCCAGAGAGTGCACTGGCACCACCGGGGATGCAGTGCAGTGAGTCCAGAGAGTGCACTGGCACCACTGGGGATGCAGTGCAGTGAGTCCAGAGAGTGCACTGTCACCACTGGGGATGCAGTGCAGTGAGTCCAGAGAGTGCACTGGCACCACTGGCGATGCAGTGCAGTGAGTCCAGATAGTGCAATGGCACCACTGGGGCTGCACTGCAGTGAGTCCAGAGAGTGCACTGGCACCACTGGGGATGCAGTGCAGTGACTCCAGAGAGTGCACTGGCACCACTGGGGATGCACTGCAGTGAGTCCAGAGAGTGCACTGGCACCACTGGGGATGCACTGCAGTGAGTCCAGAGAGTGCACTGGCACCTTGGGGATGCAGTGCAGTGAGTCCAGAGAGTGCACTGGCACCACCGGGGATGCAGTGCAGTGAGTCCAGAGAGTGCACTGGCACCACTGGGGATGCACTGCAGTGAGTCCAGAGAGTGCACTGTCACCACTGGGGATGCAGTGCAGTGAGTCCAGAGAGTGCACTGGCACCACTGGGGATGCAGGGCAGTGAGTCCAGAGAGTGCACTGGCACCACTGGGGATGCAGCGCAGTGACTCCAGAGACTGCACTGGCACTACTGGGGATGCAGTGCAGTGAGTCCAGAGAGTGCACTGGCACCACTGGGGATGCAGTGCAGTGAGTCCAGAGAGTGCACTGGCACCACTGGGGATGCAGGGCAGTGAGTCCAGAGAGTGCACTGGCACCACTGGGGATGCACTGCAGTGAGTCCAGAGAGTGCACTGGCACCACTGGGGATGCAGTGCAGTGAATCCAGAGAGTGCACTGGCACCACTGGGGATGCACTGCAGTGACTCAATAGAGTGCACTGGCACCTCAAGGGATGCAGTGCAGTGAGTCCAGAGAGTGCACTGGCACCACTGGGGATGCAGTGCAGTGAGTCCACAGAGTGCACTGTCACCAATCTGGATGCAGAGCAGTAACTCCAGAGAGTGCACTGGCACCACTTGGGATGCAGTGCAGTGAGTCCAGAGAGTGCACTGGCACCACTGGGGATGCAGTGCAGTGACTCCAGAGAGTGCACTGGCACCACTGGGGATGCACTGCAGTGAGTCCAGAGAGTGCACTGGCACCACTGGGGATGCACTGCAGTGAGTCCAGAGAGTGCACTGGCACCACCTGGGGTGCTGTGCAGTGAGTCCAGAGAGTGCACTGTCACCACTGGGGATGCAGTGCAGTGAGTCCAGAGAATGCACTGGCACCAGTGGGGATGCAGTGCAGTGAGTCCAGATAGTGCACTGGCACCACTGGGGATGCACTGCAGTGAGTCCAGAGAGTGCACTGTCACCACTGGGGATGCAGTGCAGTGAATCCAGAGAGTGCACTGGCAACATTAAGGATGCATTGCATTGAGTCCAGAGAGTGCACTGGCACCACTGGCGATGCACTGCAGTGAGTCCAGAGAGTGCACTGGCACCTTGGGGATGCAGTGCAGTGAGTCCAGAGAGTGCACTGGCACCACCGGGGATGCAGTGCAGTGAGTCCAGAGAGTGCACTGGCACCACTGGGGATGCAGTGCAGTGAGTCCAGAGAGTGCACTGTCACCACTGGGGATGCAGTGCAGTGAGTCCAGAGAGTGCACTGGCACCACTGGGGATGCAGTGCAGTGAGTCCAGAGAGTGCAGTGGCACCACTGGGGATGCACTGCAGTGAGTCCAGAGAGTGCACTGGCACCACTGGGGATGCACTGCAGTGAGTCCAGAGAGTGCACTGGCACTACTGGAGATGCACTGCAGTGAGTCCAGAGAGTGCACTGGCACCACCTGGGGTACCGTGCAGTGAGTCCAGAGAGTGCACTGTCACCACTGGGGATGCAGTGCAGTGAGTCCAGAGAGTGCACTGGCACCAGTGGGGATGCAGTGCAGTGAGTCCAGAGAGTGCACTGTCACCACTGGGGATGCAGTGCAGTGAATCCAGAGAGTGCACTGGCAACATTAAGGATGCATTGCATTGAGTCCAGAGAGTGCACTGGCACCACTGGCGATGCACTGCAGTGAGTCCAGAGAGTGCACTGGCACCACTGGGGATGCACTGCAGTGAGTCCACAGAGTGCACTTTCACCACTCTGGATGCAGAGCAGTAACTCCAGAGAGTGCACTGGCACCACTGGGGATACACTTCATTGAGTCCAGAGAGTGCACTGGCACCACTGGGGATGCACTGCAGTGACTCCAGAGAGTGCACTGGCACCACTGGGGATGCAGTGCAGTGAATCCAGAGAGGGCAGTGGCACCACTGGGGATGCACTGCAGTGAGTCCACAGAGTGCACTGTCACTACTCTGGATGCAGAGCAGTAACTCCAGAGAGTGCACTGGCATCAGAGGGGATGCACTGCAGTGAGTCCAGAAAGTGCACTGGCACCACTGGGGATGCAGTGCAGTGAGTCCAGAGACGGCACAGGCACCACTGGGGATGCACTGCAGTGAGTCCAGAGAGTGCACTGGCACCACTGGAGATGCACTGCAGTGAGTCCAGAGAGTGCACTGGCACCACCTGGGGTGCCGTGCAGTGAGTCCAGACAGTGCATTGTCACCACTGGTGATGCAGTGCAGTGAGTCCAGACTGTGCACTGGCACCACTGGGAATGCACTGCAGTGACTCCAGAGAGTGCACTGGCACCACTTGGGATGCAGTGCAGTGAGTCCAGAGAGTGCACGGGCACCACTGGGGATGCACTGCAGTGAGTCCAGAGAGTGCACTGGCACCACTGGGGATGCAGTGCAGTGAGTCCAGAGAGTGCACTTGCACCACTTGGGATGCAGTGCAGTGAATCCAGAGGGTGAACTGGCAACATTAGGGATGCATTGCATTGAGTCCAGAGAGTGCACTGGCACCACTGGCGATGCACTGCAGTGAGTCCAGAGAGTGCACTGGCACCACTGGGGATGCAGTGCAGTGAGTCCAGAGAGTACACTGGCACCACTGGGGATGCACTGCAGTGACTCCAGAGAGTGCACTGGCACCACTGGGGATGCAGTGCAGTGAGTCCACAGAATGCACTGTCACCACTCTGGATGCAGAGCAGTAACTCCAGAGAGTGCACTGGCACCACTGTGGATGCAGTGCAGTGAGTCCAGAGAGTGCACTGGCACCACTGGGGATGCACTGCAGTGAGTCCAGAGAGTGCACTGGCACCACTGGGGATGCAGTGCAGTGACTCCAGAGAGTGCACTGGCACCACTGGGGATGCACTTCAGTGAGTCCAGAGAGTGCACTGGCACCACTGGGGATGCACAGCAGTGAGTCCAGAGAGTGCACTGGCACCACTGGAGATGCACTGCAGTGAGTCCAGAGAGTGCACTGGCACCACCTGGGGTGCCGTGCAGTGAGTCCAGAGAGTGCACTGGCACCACTGCGGATGCAGTGCAGTGACTCCAGAGAGTGCACTGGCACCACTGGGGATGCAGTGCAGTGAGTCCAGAGAGTGCACTGGCACCACTGGGGATGCACTGCAGTGACTCCAGAGAGTGCACTGGCACCACTGGGGATGCAGTGATGTGAGTCCAGAGAGTGCACTTGCACCACTTGGGATGCAGTGCAGTGAATCCAGAGAGTGCACTGGCACCTTGGGAATGCAGTGCAGTGAGTCCAGAGAGTGCACTGGCAACACTAGGGATGCATTGCAGTGAGTCCAGAGAGTGCACTGGCACCACTGGGGATGCAGTGCAGTGAGTCCAGAGAGTGCACTGGAACCACTGGGGATGCACTGCAGTGAATCCAGAGAGTGCACTGCCACCACTGGGGATGCAGTGCAGTGAGCATAGAGAGTGCACTGCCACCACTGGGGATGCACTGCAGTGACTCCAGAGAGTGCACTGGCACCACTGGGGATGCAGTGCAGTGAGTCCAGAGAGGGCAGTGGCACCACTGGGGATGCACTGCAGTGAGTCCAGAGATTGCACTGGCACGACTGGGGATGCACTGCAGTGAGTCCAGAGACTGCTCTGGCACCATTGGGGATGCAGTGCAGTGAGTCCAGAGAGTGCACTGGCACCACTGGGGATGCACTGCAGTGACTCCAGAGAGTGCACTGGCACCACTGGGGATGCAGTGCAGTGAGTCCAGAGAGTGCACTGGCACCACTGAGGATGCACTGCAGTGAGTCCAGAGAGTGCACTGGCACCACTGGGGATGCACTGCAGTGACTCCAGAGAGTGCACTGGCACCACGGGGTATACAATGCAGTGAGTCCAGAGAGTGCACTGGCACCACTGGGGATGCAGTGCAGTGAGTCCAGAGAGTGCACTGGCACCACTTGGGATGCAGTGAAGTGAGTCCACAGAGTGCACTGGCACCACTGGGGATGCACTGCAGTGACTCCAGAGAGTGCACTGGCACCACTGGGGATGCACTGCAGTGAGTCCAGAGAGTGCGCTGGCACCACTGGGGATGCAGTGCAGTGACTCCAGAGAGTGCACTGGCACCACTGGGGATGCAGTGTAGTGAGTCCAGAGAGTGCCCTGGCACCACTGGGGATGCAGTGCAGTGAATCCAGAGAGTGCACTGGCACCTTGGGAATGCAGTGCAGTGAGTCCAGAGAGTACACTGGCACCACTGGGGATGCAGTGCAGTGAGTCCAGAGCGTGCACTGGCACCACTGGGGATGCAGTGCAGTGAGTCCAGAGAGTGCACTGGCACCACTGGGGATGCATTGCAGTGAGTCCAGAGAGTACACTGGCACCACTGGGGATGCAGTGCAGTGAGTCCAGAGAGTGCACTGGCACCACTGGGGATGCAGTGCAGGGAATCCAGAGAGTGCACTGGCACCACTGGGCATTCAGTGCAGTGAGTCCAGAGAGTGCACTGGCACCAATGGGGATGCAGTGCAGTGACTCCAGAGAGTGCACTGGCACCACTGGGGATGCAGTGCAGTGAATCCAGAGAGTGCACTGGCACCGCTGGGGATTCACTGCAGTGACTCCAGAGAGTGCACTGGCACCACTGGGCATGCAGTGCAGTGAGTCCAGAGAGTGCACTGGCACCACTGGGGATGCAGTGCTGTGACTCCAGAGAGTGCACTGGCACCATTGGGGATGCACTGCAGTGAGTCCAGAGAGTGCACTGGCACCACTGGGGATGCACTGCAGGGAGTGCAGAGAGGGCACTGGCACCACTGGGAATGCAGTGCAGTGAGTCCAGAGAGTGCACTGGCACCACAGGGGATGCACTGCAGTG
The DNA here is from genome assembly GCF_964211835.1 of Anser anser. NCBI lineage: Eukaryota > Metazoa > Chordata > Aves > Anseriformes > Anatidae > Anser > Anser anser. Next base: position 679,753 of record NC_139731.1, read on the forward strand.
ACTCCAGAGAGTGCACTGGCACCACTGGGGATGCAGTGCAGTGAGTCCAGAGAGTGCACTGGCACCACTGGCCATGCAGTGCAGTGAGACCATAGACTGCACTGGCACCACTGGGGATGCAGTGCAGTGAATCCAGAGAGTGCACTGGCACCAGTGGGGATGCAGTGCAGTGAATCCAGAGAGTGCACTGGCACCTTGGGAATGCAGTGCAGTGAGTCCAGAGAGTGCACTGGCAACACTAGGGATGCATTGCAGTGAGTCCAGAGAGTGCACTGGCAACACTAGGGATGCATTGCAGTGAGTCCAGAGAGTGCACTGGCACCACTGGGGATGCACTGCAGTGAGTCCAGAGAGTGCACTGGAACCACTGGGGATGCACTGCAGTGAATCCAGAGAGTGCACTGCCACCACTGGGGATGCAGTGCAGTGAGCATAGAGAGTGCACTGCCACCACTGGGGATGCACTGCAGTGACTCCAGAGAGTGCACTGGCACCACTGGGGATGCAGTGCAGTGAGTCCAGAGAGGGCAGTGGCACCACTGGGGATGCACTGCAGTGAGTCCAGAGATTGCACTGGCACGACTGGGGATGCACTGCAGTGAGTCCAGAGACTGCACTGGCACCATTGGGGATGCAGTGCAGTGAGTCCAGAGAGTGCACTGGCACCACTGGGGATGCACTGCAGTGAGTCCAGAGAGTGCACTGGCACCACTGGGGATGCAGTGCAGTGAGTCCAGAGAGTGCACTGGCACCACTGAGGATGCACTGCAGTGAGTCCAGAGAGTGCACTGGCACCACTGGGGATGCACTGCAGTGACTCCAGAGAGTGCACTGGCACCACGGGGTATACAATGCAGTGAGTCCAGAGAGTGCACTGGCACCACTGGCGATGCAGTGCAGTGAGTCCAGAGAGTGCACTGGCACCACTGGGGATGCAGTGCAGTGAGTCCACAGAGTGCACTGGCACCACTGGGGATGCACTGCAGTGACTCCAGAGAGTGCACTGGCACCACTGGGGATGCACTGCAGTGAGTCCAGAGAGTGCGCTGGCACCACTGGGGATGCAGTGCAGTGAGTCCAGAGAGTGCACTGGCACCACTGCGGATGCAGTGTAGTGAGTCTAGAGAGTGCACTGGCACCACTGGGGATGCAGTGCAGTGAATCCAGAGAGTGCACTGGCACCTTGGGAATGCAGTGCAGTGAGTCCAGAGAGTACACTGGCACCACTGGGGATGCAGTGCAGTGAGTCCAGAGCGTGTACTGGCACCACTGGGGATGCAGTGCAGTGAGTCCAGAGAGTGCACTTGCACCACTGGGGATGCATTGCAGTGAGTCCAGAGAGTACACTGGCACCACTGGGGATGCAGTGCAGTGAGTCCAGAGAGTGCACTGGCACCACTGGGGATGCAGTGCAGGGAATCCAGAGAGTGCACTGGCACCACTGGGCATTCAGTGCAGTGAGTCCAGAGAGTGCACTGGCACCAATGGGGATGCAGTGCAGTGACTCCAGAGAGTGCACTGGCACCACTGGGGATGCAGTGCAGTGAATCCAGAGAGTGCACTGGCACCACTGGGGATTCACTGCAGTGACTCCAGAGAGTGCACTGGCACCACTGGGCATGCAGTGCAGTGAGTCCAGAGAGTGCACTGGCACCACTGGGGATGCACTGCAGTGAGTCCACAGAGTGCACTGGCACCATTGGGGATGCACTGCAGTGAGTCCAGAGAGTGCACTGGCACCACTGCGGATGCACTGCAGGGAGTGCAGAGAGGGCACTGGCACCACTGGGAATGCAGTGCAGTGAGTCCAGAGAGTGCACTGGCACCACAGGGGATGCACTGCAGTGACTCCAGAGAGTGCACTGGCACCACTGGGGATGCAGTGCAGTGAGTCCAGAGAGTGCACTGGCACCACTTGCCATGCAGTGCAGTGAGACCATAGACTGCACTGGCACCACTGGGGATGCAGTGCAGTGAATCCAGAGAGTGCACTGGCACCACTGGGGATGCACTGCAGTGAGTCCAGAGAGTGCACTGGCACCACTGGGGATGCAGTGCAGTGAGTCCAGAGAGTGCACTGGCACCACTGGGGATGCACTGCAGTGAGTCCAGAGGGTGGACTGGCACCACAGGTGATGCAGTGCAGTGAGCCCATAGAGTGCATGGGCACCACTGGGGATGCACTGCAGTGAGTCCAGAGAGTGCACTGGCACCACTGGGGATGCACTGCAGTGAGTCCATAGCGTGCACTGGCACCACTGGAGATGCACTGCAGTGAGTCCAGAGATTGCACTGGCACCACTGGGGATGCAGTGCAGTGAATCCAGAGAGTGCACTGGCACCACTGGGGATGCAGTGCAGTGAGTCCAGAGAGTGCACTGGCACCACAGGGGATGCAGTGCAGAGAGCCCAGAGAGTGCACTGGCACCACTGGGGATGCAGTGCAATGAGTCCAGAGAGTGCACTGGCACCACTGGGGATGCACTGCAGTGAGTCCAGAGAGTGCACTGGCACCACTGGGGATGCATTGCAGTGAGTCCAGAGAGTGCACTGGCACCAGTGGCGATGCACTGCACTGAGTCCAGAGAGTGCACTGGCACCACTGGGGCTGCACTGCAGTGAGTCCAGAGAGTGCACTGGCACCACTGGGGATGCAGTGCAGTGAGTCCAGAGAGTGCACTGGCACCACTGGGGATGCAGTGCAGTGAGTCCAGAGAGGGCACTGGCACCACTGGGGATGCACTGTAGTGATTCCAGAGATTGCACTGGCACGACTGGGGATGCACTGCAGTGAGTCCAGAGAGTGCACTGGCACCATTGGGGATGCAGTGCAGTGAGTCCAGAGAGTGCACTGGCACCACTGGGGATGCACTGCAGTGACTCCAGAGAGTGCACTGGCACCACTGGGGATGCTGTGCAGTGAATCCAGAGAGTGCACTGGCACCACTGGGGATGCAGTGCAGTGAGTCCAGAGAGTGCACTGGCATCACTGGTGATGCAGTGCAGTGAGTCCAGAGAGTGCACTGGCACCACTGAGGATGCAGTGCAGTGAGTCCAGAGAGTGCACTGGCACCACTGGGGATGCAGTGCACTGAGTCCAGAGAGTACAGTGGCACCACTGGGGATGCAGGGCAGTGAGTCCAGAGAGTGCACTGGCACCACTGGGGATGCTGTGCAGTGTGTCCAGAGAGTACACTGGCACCACTGGGGATGCAGTGCAGTGAGTCCACAGAATGCACTGTCACCACTATGGATGCAGAGCAGTAACTCCAGAGAGTGCACTGGCACCACTGTGGATGCAGTGCAGTGAGTCCAGAGAGTGCACTGGCACCACTGGGGATGCACTGCAGTGAGTCCAGAGAGTGCACTGGCACCACTGGGGATGCAGTGCAGTGACTCCAGAGAGTGCACTGGCACCACTGGGGATGCACTTCAGTGAGTCCAGAGAGTGCACTGGCACCACTGGGGATGCACAGCAGTGAGTCCAGAGAGTGCACTGGCACCACTGGAGATGCACTGCAGTGAGTCCAGAGAGTGCACTGGCACCACCTGGGGTGCCGTGCAGTGAGTCCAGAGAGTGCACTGTCACCACTGGTGATGCAGTGCAGTGAGTCCAGAGAGTGCACTGGCACCACTGGGGATGCAGTGCAGTGAATCCAGAGAGTGCACTGGCAACATTAGCGATGAATTGCATTGAGTCCAGAGAGTGCACTGCCACCACTGTCGATGCACTGCAGTGAGTCCAGAGAGTGCACTGGCACCACTCGGGATGCACTGCAGTGAGTCCAGAGAGTGCACTGGCACCACTGGGGATGCACTGCAGTGAGTCCAGAGAGTGCACTGGCACCACTGGGGATGCAGTGCATTGAGTCCAGAGAGTGCACTGGCACCACTGGGGATGCAGCGCAGTGAGTCCATAGAGTGCACTGGCACCACTGGGGATGCACTGCAGTGACTCCAGAGAGTGCACTGGCACCACTGTGGATGCAGTGCAGTGACTCCAGAGAGTGCACTGGCACCACTGGGGATGCAGTGCAGTGAGTCCAGAGAGTGCACTGGCACCACTGGGGATGCACTGCAGTGACTCCAGAGAGTGCACTGGCACCACTGGGGATGCAGTGATGTGAGTCCAGAGAGTGCACTTGCACCACTTGGGATGCAGTGCAGTGAATCCAGAGAGTGCACTGGCACCTTGGGAATGCAGTGCAGTGAGTCCAGAGAGTGCACTGGCAACACTGGGGATGCATTGCAGTGAATCCAGAGAGTGCTCTGTCACCACTGGGGATGCAGCGCAGTGACTCCAGAGAGTGCACTGGCACCACTGGGGATGCAGTGCAGTGAGTCCAGAGAGTGCACTGGAACCACTGGGGATGCACTGCAGTGAATCCAGAGAGTGCACTGCCACCACTGGGGATGCAGTGCAGTGAGCATAGAGAGTGCACTGGCACCACTGGGGATGCACTGCAGTGAGTCCAGAGAGTGCACTGGCACCACTGGGGATGCAGTGCAGTGAGTCCAGAGAGGGCAGTGGCACCACTGGGGATGCACTGCAGTGAGTCCAGAGATTGCACTGGCACGACTGGGGATGCACTGCAGTGAGTCCAGAGACTGCACTGGCACCATTGGGGATGCAGTGCAGTGAGTCCAGAGAGTGCACTGGCACCACTGGGGATGCACTGCAGTGACTCCAGAGAGTGCACTGGCACCACTGGGGATGCACTGCAGTGACTCCAGAGAGTGCACTGGCACCACGGGGTATACAATGCAGTGAGTCCAGAGAGTGCACTGGCACCACTGGGGATGCAGTGCAGTGAGTCCAGAGAGTGCACTGGCACCACTGGGGATGCAGTGAAGTGTGTCCACAGAGTGCACTGGCACCACTGGGGATGCACTGCAGTGACTCCAGAGAGTGCACTGGCACCACTGGGGATGCAGTGAAGTGAGTCCACAGAGTGCACTGGCACCACTGGGGATGCACTGCAGTGACTCCAGAGAGTGCACTGGCACCACTGGGGATGCACTGCAGTGAGTCCAGAGAGTGCGCTGGCACCACTGGGGATGCAGTGCAGTGAGTCCAGAGAGTGCACTGGCACCACTGGGGATGCAGTGTAGTGAGTCCAGAGAGTGCACTGGCACCACTGGGGATGCAGTGCAGTGAATCCAGAGAGTGCACTGGCACCTTGGGAATGCAGTGCAGTGAGTCCAGAGAGTACACTGGCACCACTGGGGATGCAGTGCAGTGAGTCCAGAGCGTGCACTGGCACCACTGGGGATGCAGTGCAGTGAGTCCAGAGAGTGCACTGGCACCACTGGGGATGCATTGCAGTGAGTCCAGAGAGTACACTGGCACCACTGGGGATGCAGTGCAGTGAGTCCAGAGAGTGCACTGGCACCACTGGGGATGCAGTGCAGGGAATCCAGAGAGTGCACTGGCACCACTGGGCATTCAGTGCAGTGAGTCCAGAGAGTGCACTGGCACCAATAGGGATGCAGTGCAGTGACTCCAGAGAGTGCACTGGCACCACTGGGGATGCAGTGCAGTGAATCCAGAGAGTGCACTGGCACCGCTGGGGATTCACTGCAGTGACTCCAGAGAGTGCACTGGCACCACTGGGCATGCAGTGCAGTGAGTCCAGAGAGTGCACTGGCACCACTGGGGATGCAGTGCAGTGAGTCCACAGAGTGCACTGGCACCATTGGGGATGCACTGCAGGGAGTGCAGAGAGGGCACTGGCACCACTGGGAATGCAGTGCAGTGAGTCCAGAGAGTGCACTGGCACCACAGGGGATGCACTGCAGTGACTCCAGAGAGTGTACGGGCACCACTGGGGATGCAGTGCAGTGAGTCCAGAGAGTGCACTGGCACCACTTGCCATGCAGTGCAGTGAGACCATAGACTGCACTGGCACCACTGGGGATGCAGTGCAGTGAATCCAGAGAGTGCACTGGCACCACTGGGGATGCACTGCAGTGAGTACAGAGAGTGCACTGGCACCACTGGGGATGCAGTGCAGTGAGTCCAGAGAGTGCACTGGCACCACTGGGGATGCACTGCAGTGAGTCCAGAGGGTGGACTGGCACCACAGGTGATGCAGTGCAGTGAGCCCATAGAGTGCATGGGCACCACTGGGGATGCACTGCAGTGAGTCCAGAGAGTGCACTGGCACCACTGGGGATGCAGTGCAGTGAGTCCATAGCGTGCACTGGCACCACTGGAGATGCACTGCAGTGAGTCCAGAGAGTGCACTGGCACCACTGGGGATGCAGTGCAGTGAGTCCAGAGAGTGCACTGGCACCACAGGGGATGCAGTGCAGAGAGCCCAGAGAGTGCACTGGCACCACTGGGGATGCAGTGCAATGAGTCCAGAGAGTGCACTGGCACCACTGGGGATGCACTGCAGTGAGTCCAGAGAGTGCACTGGCACCACTGGGGATGCATTGCAGTGAGTCCAGAGAGTGCACTGGCACCAGTGGCGATGCACTGCACTGAGTTCAGAGAGTGCACTGGCACCACTGGGGCTGCACTGCAGTGAGTCCAGAGAGTGCACTGGCACCACTGGGGATGCAGTGCAGTGAGTCCAGAGAGTGCACTGGCACCACTGGGGATGCAGTGCAGTGAGTCCAGAGAGGGCACTGGTACCACTGGGGATGCACTGCAGTGATTCCAGAGATTGCACTGGCACGACTGGGGATGCACTGCAGTGAGTCCAGAGAGTGCACTGGCACCATTGGGGATGCAGTGCAGTGAGTCCAGAGAGTGCACTGGCACCACTGGGGATGCACTGCAGTGAGTCCAGAGAGTGCACGGGCACCACAGGGGATGCAGTGCAGAGAGCCCAGAGAGTGCACTGGCACCACTGGGGATGCAGTGCAATGAGTCCAGAGAGTGCACTGGCACCACTGGGGATGCACTGCAGTGAGTCCAGAGAGTGCACTGGCACCACTGGGGATGCATTGCAGTGAGTCCAGAGAGTGCACTGGCACCAGTGGCGATGCACTGCACTGAGTCCAGAGAGTGCACTGGCACCACTGGGGATGCACTGCAGTGACTCCAGAGAGTGCACTGGCACCACTGGGGATGCTGTGCAGTGAGTCCAGAGAGTGCACTGGCACCACTGAGGATGCAGTGCAGTGAGTCCAGAGAGTGCACTGGCACCACTGGGGATGCAGTGCAGTGAGTCCAGAGAGTGCACTGGCACCACTGGGGATGCAGTGCAGTGAGTTCAGAGAGTGCACTGTCACCACTGGGGATGCACTGCAGAGAGTTCAGAGAGTGCACTGGCACCACTGGGGATGCACTGCAGTGAGTCCAGAGAGTGCACTGGCACCAATGGGGATGCAGTGCAGTGAGTCCAGAGAGTGCACTGGCACCACTCGGGATGCACTGCAGTGAGTCCAGAGAGTGCACTGGCACTCCTCGGAATGCACTGCATTGAGTCCAGAGAGTGCACACGCACCATTGGGGTTGCAGTGCAGTGAGTCCAGAGAGTTCACTGGAACCACTGGGGATGCACTGCAGTGACTCCAGAGAGTGCACTGGCACCACTGGCGATGCACTGCAGTGAGTCCAGAGAGTGCTCTGTCACCACTGGGGATGCAGCGCAGTGACTCCAGAGAGTGCACTGGCACCACAGGTGATGCAGTGCAGTGAGTCCAGAGAGTGCACTGGCACCACTGGGGATGCACTGCAGTGACTCCAGAGAGTGCACTGGCACCACTGGGGATGCAGTGCAGTGAGTCCAGAGAGTGCACTTGCACCACTTGGGATGCAGTGCAGTGAATCCAGAGAGTGCACTGGCACCTTGGGAATGCAGTGCAGTGAGTCCAGAGAGTGCACTGGCAACACTAGGGATGCATTGCAGTGAGTCCAGAGAGTGCACTTGCACCACTTGGGATGCAGTGCAGTGAATCCAGAGAGTGCACTGGCACCTTGGGAATGCAGTGCAGTGAGTCCAGAGAGTACACTGGCACCACTGGGGATGCACTGCAGTGAGTCCAGAGAGCGCTCTGTCACCACTGGGGATGCAGCGCAGTGACTCCAGAGAGTGCACTGGCACCACTGGGGATGCACTGCAGTGAGTCCAGAGAGTGCACTGGCACCACTGGGGATGCATTGCAGTGAGTCCAGAGAGTGCACTGGCACCAGTGGCGATGCACTGCACTGAGTCCAGAGAGTGCACTGGCACCACTGGGGATGCACTGCAGTGACTCCAGAGAGTGCACTGGCACCACTGGGGATGCACTGCAGTGAGTCCAGTGAGTGCACTGGCACCACTGGGGATGCAGTGCAGTGAGTCCAGAGAGGGCACTGGCACCACTGGGGATGCACTGCAGTGACTCCAGAGATTGCACTGGCACGACTGGGGATGCACTGCAGTGAGTCCAGAGAGTGCACTGGCACCATTGGGGATGCAGTGCAGTGAGTCCAGAGAGTGCACTGGCACCACTGGGGATGCACTGCAGTGACTCCAGAGAGTGCACTGGCACCACTGCGGATGCAGTGCATTGAATCCAGAGAGTGCACTGGCACCACTGGGGATGCAGTGCAGTGAGTCCAGAGAGTGCACTGGCACCACTGGTGATGCAGTGCAGTGAGTCCAGAGAGTGCACTGGCACCACTGAGGATGCAGTGCAGTGAGTCCAGAGAGTGCACTGGCACCACTGGGGATGCAGTGCAGTGAGTCCAGAGAGTACAGTGGCACCACTGGGGATGCAGGGCAGTGAGTTCAGAGAGTGCACTGGCACCACTGGGGATGCACTGCAGTGACTCCAGAGAGTGCACTGGCACCACTGGGGATGCACTGCAGTGAGTCCAGAGAGTGCACTGGCACCAATGGGGATGCAGTGCAGTGAGTCCAGAGAGCGCACTGGCACCACTCGGGATGCACTGCAGTGAGTCCAGAGAGTGCACTGGCACTCCTCGGAATGCACTGCATTGAGTCCAGAGAGTGCACACGCACCATTGGGGTTGCAGTGCAGTGAGTCCAGAGAGATCACTGGCACCACTGGGGATGCACTGCAGTGACTCCAGAGAGTGCACTGGCACCACTGGCGATGCACTGCAGTGAGTCCAGAGAGTGCACTGCCACCACTGGGGATGCAGCGCAGTGACTCCAGAGAGTGCACTGGCACCTTGGGAATGCAGTGCAGTGAGTCCAGAGAGTGCACTGGCAACACTAGGGATGCATTACAGTGAGTCCAGAGAGTGCACTGGCACCAGTGGCGATGCACTGCACTGAGTCCAGAGAGTGCACTGGCACCACTGGGGATGCACTGCAGTGACTCCAGAGAGTGCACTGGCACCACTGGGGATGCACTGCAGTGAGTCCAGTGAGTGCACTGGCACCACTTGGGATACAGTGCAGTGAGTCCAGAGAGGGCACTGGCACCACTGGGGATGCACTGCAGTGACTCCAGAGATTGCACTGGCACGACTGGGGATGCACTGCAGTGAGTCCAGAGAGTGCACTGGCACCATTGGGGATGCAGTGCAGTGAGTCCAGAGAGTGCACTGGCACCACTGCGGATGCAGTGCATTGAATCAAGAGAGTGCACTGGCACCACTGGGGATGCAGTGCAGTGAGTCCAGAGAGTGCACTGGCACCACTGGTGATGCAGTGCAGTGAGTCCAGAGAGTGCACTGGCACCACTGAGGATGCAGTGCAGTGAGTCCAGAGAGTGCACTGGCACCACTGGGGATGCAGTGCAGTGAGTCCAGAGAGTACAGTGGCACCACTGGGGATGCAGGGCAGTGAGTTCAGAGAGTGCACTGGCACCACTGGGGATGCACTGCAGAGAGTCCAGAGAGTGCACTGGCACCACTGGGGATGCACTGCAGTGAGTCCAGAGAGTGCACTGGCACCAATGGGGATGCAGTGCAGTGAGTCCAGAGAGTGCACTGGCACCACTCGGGATGCACTGCAGTGAGTCCAGAGAGTGCACTGGCACTCCTCGGAATGCACTGCATTGAGTCCAGAGAGTGCACACGCACCATTGGGGTTGCAGTGCAGTGAGTCCAGAGAGATCACTGGCACCACTGGGGATGCACTGCAGTGACTCCAGAGAGTGCACTGGCACCACTGGCGATGCACTGCAGTGAGTCCAGAGAGTGCTCTGTCACCACTGGGGATGCAGCGCAGTGACTCCAGAGAGTGCACTGGCACCTTGGGAATGCAGTGCAGTGAGTCCAGAGAGTGCACTGGCAACACTAGGGATGCATTACAGTGAGTCCAGAGAGTGCACTGGCACTCCTCGGAATGCACTGCATTGAGTCCAGAGATTGCACATGCACCATTGGGGATGCAGTGCACTGAGTCCAGAGAGTGCACTGGCACCACTGGGGATGCTGTGCAGTGAGTCCAGAGAGTACACTGGCACCACTGGGGATGCACTGCAGTGAGTCCAGAGAGTGCTCTGTCACCACTGGGGATGCAGCGCAGTGACTCCAGAGAGTGCACTGGCACCACTTGGGATGCAGTGCAGTGAGTCCAGAGAGTGCACTGGCACCACTGGGGATGCACTGCAGTGACTCCAGAGAGTGCACTGGCACCACTGCGGATGCAGTGCAGTGAGTCCAGAGAGTGCACTGGCACCACTGGGGATGCACTGCAGTGAGTCCAGAGAGTGAACTGGCACCACTGGGGATGCAGTGCAGTGAGTCCACAGAGTGCACTGGCACCACTGGGGATGCATTGCAGTGAGTCCAGAGAGTGCACTGGCACCAGTGGCGATGCACTGCACTGAGTCCAGAGAGTGCACTGGCACCACTGGGGCTGCACTGCAGTGAGTCCAGAGAGTGCACTGGCACCATTGGGGATGCAGTGCAGTGAGTCCAGAGAGTGCACTGGCACCACTGGGGATGCACTGCAGTGAGTCCAGAGAGTGCACTGGCACCACTGGGGATGCTGTGCAGTGAGTCCAGAGAGTGCACTGGCACCACTGAGGATGCAGTGCAGTGAGTCCAGAGAGTGCACTGGCACCACTGGGGATGCAGTGCAGTGAGTCCAGAGAGTGCACTGGCACCACTCGGGATGCACTGCAGTGAGTCCAGAGAGTGCACTGGCACTCCTCGGAATGCACTGCATTGAGTACAGAGAGTGCACACGCACCATTGGGGTTGCAGTGCAGTGAGTCCAGAGAGTTCACTGGCACCACTGGGGATGCACTGCAGTGACTCCAGAGAGTGCACTGGCACCACTGGCGATGCACTGCAGTGAGTCCAGAGAGTGCTCTGTCACCACTGGGGATGCAGCGCAGTGACTCCAGAGAGTGCACTGGCACCACTGGGGATGCAGTGCAGTGAGTCCAGAGAGTGCACTGGCACCACTGGGGATGCACTGCAGTGACTCCAGAGAGTGCACTGGCACCACTGGGGATGCAGTGCAGTGAGTCCAGAGAGTGCACTTGCACCACTTGGGATGCAGTGCAGTGAATCCAGAGAGTGCACTGGCACCTTGGGAATGCAGTGCAGTGAGTCCAGAGAGTGCACTGGCAACACTAGGGATGCATTGCAGTGAGTCCAGAGAGTGCACTTGCACCACTTGGGATGCAGTGCAGTGAATCCAGAGAGTGCACTGGCGCCTTGGGAATGCAGTGCAGTGAGTCCAGAGAGTACACTGGCACCACTGGGGATGCACTGCAGTGAGTCCAGAGAGTGCTCTGTCACCACTGGGGATGCAGCGCAGTGACTCCAGAGAGTGCACTGGCACCACTGGGGATGCACTGCAGTGAGTCCAGAGAGTGCACTGGCACCACTGGGGATGCACTGCAGTGACTCCAGAGAGTGCACTGGCACCACTGGGGATGCAGTGCAGTGAGTCCAGAGAGAGCACTGGCACCACTGGGGATGCACTGCAGTGAGTCCAGAGAGTGCACTGGCACCACTGGGGATGCAGTGCAGTGAGTCCACAGAGTGCACTGGCACCACTGGGGATGCAGTGCAGTAACTCCAGAGAGTGCACTGGCACCACTGGGGATGCAGTGCAGTGAGTCCAGAGAGTGCACTGGCACCACTGGGGATGCTGTGCAGTGAGTCCAGAGAGTGCACTGGCACCACTGGGGATGCACTGCAGTGAGTGCAGAGAGTGCACTGGCACCACTGGGGATGCAGTGCAGTGAGTCCAGAGAGTGCACTGGCACCACTGGGGATGCAGTGCAGTGAGTCCAGAGAGTGACTGGCACCACTGGGGATGCAGTGCAGTGAATCCAGAGACTGCACTGGCACCACTGGGGATGCACTGCAGTGAGTCCAGAGAGTGCACTGGCACCACTGGGGATGCAGTGCAGTGAGTCCAGAGAGTGCACTGGCACCTTGGGGATGCAGTGCAGTGAGTCCATAGAGTGCACTGGCACCACAGGTGATGCAGTGCAGTGAGTCCAGAGAGTGCACTGGCACCACTGGGGATGCACTGCAGTGAGTCCATAGAGTGCACTGGCACCACTGGGGATGCAGTGCAGTGAGTCCAGAGAGTGCACTTGCACCACTGGGGATGCAGTGCAGTGAATCCAGAGAGTGCACTGGCACCTTGGGAATGCAGTGCAGTGAGTCCAGAGAGTGCACTGGCACCACTGGGGATGCAGTGCAGTGAGTCCAGAGAGTACACTGGCACCACTGGGGATGCACTGCAGTGAGTCCAGAGAGTGCTCTGTCACCACTGGGGATGCAGCGCAGTGACTCCAGAGAGTGCACTGGCACCACTTGGGATGCAGTGCAGTGAGTCCAGAGAGTGCACTGGCACCACTGGGGATGCACTGCAGTGACTCCAGAGAGTGCACTGGCACCACTGCGGATGCAGTGCAGTGAGTCCAGAGAGTGCACTGGCACCACTGGGGATGCACTGCAGTGAGTCCAGAGAGTGAACTGGCACCACTGGGGATGCAGTGCAGTGAGTCCACAGAGTGCACTGGCACCACTGGGGATGCATTGCAGTGAGTCCAGAGAGTGCACTGGCACCAGTGGCGATGCACTGCACTGAGTCCAGAGAGTGCACTGGCACCACTGGGGCTGCACTGCAGTGAGTCCAGAGAGTGCACTGGCACCATTGGGGATGCAGTGCAGTGAGTCCAGAGAGTGCACTGGCACCACTGGGGATGCACTGCAGTGAGTCCAGAGAGTGCACTGGCACCACTGGGGATGCTGTGCAGTGAGTCCAGAGAGTGCACTGGCACCACTGAGGATGCAGTGCAGTGAGTCCAGAGAGTGCACTGGCACCACTGGGGATGCAGTGCAGTGAGTCCAGAGAGTGCACTGGCACCACTCGGGATGCACTGCAGTGAGTCCAGAGAGTGCACTGGCACTCCTCGGAATGCACTGCATTGAGTACAGAGAGTGCACACGCACCATTGGGGTTGCAGTGCAGTGAGTCCAGAGAGTTCACTGGCACCACTGGGGATGCACTGCAGTGACTCCAGAGAGTGCACTGGCACCACTGGCGATGCACTGCAGTGAGTCCAGAGAGTGCTCTGTCACCACTGGGGATGCAGCGCAGTGACTCCAGAGAGTGCACTGGCACCACTGGGGATGCAGTGCAGTGAGTCCAGAGAGTGCACTGGCACCACTGGGGATGCACTGCAGTGACTCCAGAGAGTGCACTGGCACCACTGGGGATGCAGTGCAGTGAGTCCAGAGAGTGCACTTGCACCACTTGGGATGCAGTGCAGTGAATCCAGAGAGTGCACTGGCACCTTGGGAATGCAGTGCAGTGAGTCCAGAGAGTGCACTGGCAACACTAGGGATGCATTGCAGTGAGTCCAGAGAGTGCACTTGCACCACTTGGGATGCAGTGCAGTGAATCCAGAGAGTGCACTGGCGCCTTGGGAATGCAGTGCAGTGAGTCCAGAGAGTACACTGGCACCACTGGGGATGCACTGCAGTGAGTCCAGAGAGTGCTCTGTCACCACTGGGGATGCAGCGCAGTGACTCCAGAGAGTGCACTGGCACCACTGGGGATGCACTGCAGTGAGTCCAGAGAGTGCACTGGCACCACTGGGGATGCACTGCAGTGACTCCAGAGAGTGCACTGGCACCACTGGGGATGCAGTGCAGTGAGTCCAGAGAGAGCACTGGCACCACTGGGGATGCACTGCAGTGAGTCCAGAGAGTGCACTGGCACCACTGGGGATGCAGTGCAGTGAGTCCACAGAGTGCACTGGCACCACTGGGGATGCAGTGCAGTAACTCCAGAGAGTGCACTGGCACCACTGGGGATGCAGTGCAGTGAGTCCAGAGAGTGCACTGGCACCACTGGGGATGCTGTGCAGTGAGTCCAGAGAGTGCACTGGCACCACTGGGGATGCACTGCAGTGAGTGCAGAGAGTGCACTGGCACCACTGGGGATGCAGTGCAGTGAGTCCAGAGAGTGCACTGGCACCACTGGGGATGCAGTGCAGTGAGTCCAGAGAGTGACTGGCACCACTGGGGATGCAGTGCAGTGAATCCAGAGACTGCACTGGCACCACTGGGGATGCACTGCAGTGAGTCCAGAGAGTGCACTGGCACCACTGGGGATGCAGTGCAGTGAGTCCAGAGAGTGCACTGGCACCTTGGGGATGCAGTGCAGTGAGTCCATAGAGTGCACTGGCACCACAGGTGATGCAGTGCAGTGAGTCCAGAGAGTGCACTGGCACCACTGGGGATGCACTGCAGTGAGTCCATAGAGTGCACTGGCACCACTGGGGATGCAGTGCAGTGAGTCCAGAGAGTGCACTTGCACCACTGGGGATGCAGTGCAGTGAATCCAGAGAGTGCACTGGCACCTTGGGAATGCAGTGCAGTGAGTCCAGAGAGTGCACTGGCACCACTGGGGATGCAGTGCAGTGAGTCCAGAGAGTACAGTGGCACCACTGGGGATGCAGCGCAGTGAGTGCAGAGAGTGCACTGGCACCACTGGGGATGCACTGCAGAGAGTCCAGAGAGTGCACTGGCACCACTGGGGATGCTGTGCAGTGAGTCCAGAGAGTGCACTGGCACCACTGGCGATGCACTGCAGTGAGACCAGAGACTGCTCTGTCACCACTGGTGATGCAGCGCAGTGACTCCAGAGAGTGCACTGGCACCACTGGGGATGCAGTGCAGTGAGTCCAGAGAGTGCACTGGCACCACTGGGGATGCAGTGCAGTGAGTCCAGAGAGTGCACTGGCACCACTGGGGATGCAGGGCAGTGAGTGCAGAGAGTGCACTGGCACCACTGGGGATGCAGTGCAGTGAGTCCAGAGAGTGCACTGGCACCACTGGCGATGCAGTGCAGTGAGTCCAGAGAGTGCACTGGCACCACTGGGGATGCAGTGCAGTGACTCCAGAGAGTGCACTGGCACCACTGGGGATGCACTGCAGTGAGTCCAGAGAGTGCACTGGCACCACTGGGGATGCACTGCAGTGAGTCCAGAGAGTGCACTGGCACCTTGGGGATGCAGTGCAGTGAGTCCAGAGAGTGCACTGGCACCACTGGGGATGCAGTGCAGTGAGTCCAGAGAGTGCACTGGCACCACTGGGGATGCACTGCAGTGAGTCCAGAGAGTGCACTGGCACCACTGGGGATGCACTGCAGTGGCTCCAGAGAGTGCACTGGCACCACTGGGGATGCAGTGCAGTTTGTCCAGAGAGTGCACTTGCACCACTGGAGATGCAGTGCAGTGAATCCAGAGAGTGCACTGGCACCTTGGGAATGCAGTGCAGTGAGTCCAGAGAGTGTACTGGCAACACTAGGGATGCATTGCAGTGAGTCCAGAGAGTGCACTGGCACTCCTCGTAATGCACTGCATTGAGTCCATAGAGTGCACTGGCACCACTGGCGATGCACTGCAGTGAGTCCAGAGAGTGCTCTGTCACCACTGGTGATTCAGCGCGGTGACTCCAGAGAGTGCACTGGCACCACTGGGGATGCAGGGCAGTGAGTCCAGAGAGTGCACTGGCACCACTGGGGATGCAGCGCAGTGAGTGCAGAGAGTGCACTGGCACTACTGGGGATGCAGCGCAGTGAGTCCAGAGAGTGCACTGGCACCTTGGGGATGCAGTGCAGTGAGTCCAGAGAGTGCACTGGCACCACTGGGGATGCAGTGCAGTGAGTCCAGAGAGTGCACTGGCACCACTGGGGATGCACTGCAGTGAGTCCAGAGAGTGCACTGGCACCACTGGGGATGCAGTGCAGTGACTCCAGAGAGTGCACTGGCACCACTGGGGATGCAGTGCAGTGAGTCCAGAGAGTGCACTGGCACTACTGGGGATGCACTGCAGTGAGTCCAGAGAGTGCACTGGCACCACTGGGGATGCAGTGCAGTGAGTCCAGAGAGTGCACTGGCACCACTGGGGATGCACTGCAGTGAGTCCAGAGAGTGCACTGGCACCACTGGGGATGCAATGCAGTGAGTCCAGAGAGTGCACTTGCACCACTGGGGATGCAGTGCAGTGAATCCAGAGAGTGCACTGGCACCATTGGGGATGCACTGCAGTGAGTCCAGAGAGTGCACTGGCACCTTGGGGATGCAGTGCAGTGAGTCCAGAGAGTGCACTGGCACCACTGGGGATGCAGTGCAGTGAGTCCAGAGAGTGACTGGCACCACTGGGGATGCAGTGCAGTGAATCCAGAGACTGCACTGGCACCACTGGGGATGCACTGCAGTGAGTCCAGAGAGTGCACTGGCACCACTGGGGATGCACTGCAGTGAGTCCAGAGAGTGCACTGGCACCTTGGGGATGCAGTGCAGTGAGTCCATAGAGTGCACTGGCACCACAGGTGATGCAGTGCAGTGAGTCCAGAGAGTGCACTGGCACCACTGGGGATGCACTGCAGTGAGTCCATAGAGTGCACTGGCACCACTGGGGATGCAGTGCAGTGAGTCCAGAGAGTGCACTGGCACCACTGGGGATGCAGTGCAGTGAATCCAGAGAGTGCACTGGCACCTTGGGAATGCAGTGCAGTGAGTCCAGAGAGTGCACTGGCACCACTGGGGATGCAGTGCAGTGAGTCCAGAGAGTACAGTGGCACCACTGGGGATGCAGCGCAGTGAGTGCAGAGAGTGCACTGGCACCACTGGGGATGCACTGCAGAGAGTCCAGAGAGTGCACTGGCACCACTGGGGATGCTGTGCAGTGAGTCCAGAGAGTGCACTGGCACCACTGGCGATGCACTGCAGTGAGACCAGAGACTGCTCTGTCACCACTGGTGATGCAGCGCAGTGACTCCAGAGAGTGCACTGGCACCACTGGGGATGCAGTGCAGTGAGTCCAGAGAGTGCACTGGCACCACTGGGGATGCAGCGCAGTGAGTGCAGAGAGTGCACTGGCACCACTGGGGATGCAGTGCAGTGAGTCCAGAGAGTGCACTGGCACCACTGGCGATGCAGTGCAGTGAGTCCAGAGAGTGCACTGGCACCACTGGGGATGCAGTGCAGTGACTCCAGAGAGTGCACTGGCACCACTGGGGATGCACTGCAGTGAGTCCAGAGAGTGCACTGGCACCACTGGGGATGCACTGCAGTGAGTCCAGAGAGTGCACTGGCACCTTGGGGATGCAGTGCAGTGAGTCCAGAGAGTGCACTGGCACCACTGGGGATGCAGTGCAGTGAGTCCAGAGAGTGCACTGGCACCACTGGGGATGCACTGCAGTGAGTCCAGAGAGTGCACTGGCACCACTGGGGATGCACTGCAGTGGCTCCAGAGAGTGCACTGGCACCACTGGGGATGCAGTGCAGTTTGTCCAGAGAGTGCACTTGCACCACTGGAGATGCAGTGCAGTGAATCCAGAGAGTGCACTGGCACCTTGGGAATGCAGTGCAGTGAGTCCAGAGAGTGTACTGGCAACACTAGGGATGCATTGCAGTGAGTCCAGAGAGTGCACTGGCACTCCTCGTAATGCACTGCATTGAGTCCATAGAGTGCACTGGCACCACTGGCGATGCACTGCAGTGAGTCCAGAGAGTGCTCTGTCACCACTGGTGATTCAGCGCGGTGACTCAAGAGAGTGCACTGGCACCACTGGGGATGCAGGGCAGTGAGTCCAGAGAGTGCACTGGCACCACTGGGGATGCAGCGCAGTGAGTGCAGAGAGTGCACTTGCACTACTGGGGATGCAGCGCAGTGAGTCCAGAGAGTGCACTGGCACCTTGGGGATGCAGTGCAGTGAGTCCAGAGAGTGCACTGGCACCACTGGGGATGCAGTGCAGTGAGTCCAGAGAGTGCACTGGCACCACTGGGGATGCACTGCAGTGAGTCCAGAGAGTGCACTGGCACCACTGGGGATGCAGTGCAGTGACTCCAGAGAGTTCACTGGCACCACTGGGGATGCAGTGCAGTGAGTCCAGAGAGTGCACTGGCACTACTGGGGATGCACTGCAGTGAGTCCAGAGAGTGCACTGGCACCACTGGGGATGCAGTGCAGTGAGTCCAGAGAGTGCACTGTCACCACTGGGGATGCACTGCAGTGAGTCCAGAGAGTGCACTGGCACCACTGGGGATGCAATGCAGTGAGTCCAGAGAGTGCACTTGCACCACTGGGGATGCAGTGCAGTGAATCCAGAGAGTGCACTGGCACCATTGGGGATGCAGTGCAGTGAGTCCAGAGAGTGCACTGGCACCACTGGGGATGCACTGCAGTGAGTCCAGAGAGTGCACTGGCCCCACTGGCGATGCACTGCAGTGAGTCCAGAGAGTGCACTGGCACCACTGGGGATGCACTGCAGTGAGTCCAGAGAGTACACTGGCACCATTGGGGATGCAGTGCAGTGAGTCCAGAGAGTGCACTGGCACCACTGGGGATGCAGTGCAGTGAGTCCAGAGAGTGCACTGGGACCACTGGGGATGCACTGCAGTGACTCCAGAGAGTGCACTGGCACCACTGGGGATGCAGTGCAGTGAGTCCAGAGAGTGCACTGGCACCACTGGGGATGCACTGCAGTGACTCCAGAGAGTGCACTGGCACCACTGGCGATGCACTGCAGTGAATCCAGAGAGTGCACTGGCACCACTGAGGATTCAGTGCAGTGAGTCCAGAGAGTGCACTGGCACCACTGGGGATGCAGTGCAGTGAGTCCAGAGAGTGCACTGGCACCACTGGCGATGCACTGCAGTGAGTCCAGAGACTGCTCTGTCACCACTGGTGATGCAGCGCAGTGACTCCAGAGAGTGCACTGGCACCACTGGGGATGCAGTGCAGTGACTCCAGAGAGTGCACTGGCACCACTGGGGATGCAGCGCAGTGAGTTCAGAGAGTGCACTGGCACCACTGGGGATGCACTGCAGTGAGTCCAGAGAGTGCACTGGCACCACTGGTGATGCAGTATAGTGAGTCCAGAGAGTGCACTGTCACCACTGGGGATGCAGTACAGTGAGTCCAGAGAGTGCACTGGCACCACTGGGGATGCAGTGCAGTGAGTCCAGAGAGTGCACTGGCACCACTGGGGATGCACTGCAGTGAGTCCAGAGAGTGCACTGGCACCACTGAGGATTCAGTGCAGTGAGTCCAGAGAGTGCAATGGCACCACTGGGGATGCAGCGCAGTGAGTCCAGAGAGTGCACTGGCACCACTGGGGATGCTGTGCAGTGAGTCCACAGAGTGCACTGGCACCACTGGCGATGCACTGCAGTGAGACCAGAGACTGCTCTGTCACCACTGGTGATGCAGCGCAGTGACTCCAGAGAGTGCACTGGCACCACTGGGGATGCAGTGCAGTGAGTCCAGAGAGTGCACTGGCACCACTGGGGATGCAGTGCAGTGAGTCCAGAGAGTGCACTGGCACCACTGGGGATGCAGCGCAGTGAGTGCAGAGAGTGCACTGGCACCACTGGGGATGCAGTGCAGTGAGTCCAGAGAGTGCACTGGCACCACTGGCGATGCAGTGCAGTGAGTCCAGATAGTGCACTGGCACCACTAGGGCTGCACTGCAGTGAGTCCAGAGAGTGCACTGGCACCACTGGGGATGCAGTGCAGTGAGTCCAGAGAGTGCACTGGCACCACTGGGGATGCAGTGCAGTGAGTCCAGAGAGTGCACTGGCACCACTGGGGATGCAGCGCAGTGAGTGCAGAGAGTGCACTGGCACCACTGGGGATGCAGTGCAGTGAGTCCAGAGAGTGCACTGGCACCACTGGCGATGCAGTGCAGTGAGTCCAGATAGTGCACTGGCACCACTAGGGCTGCACTGCAGTGAGTCCAGAGAGTGCACTGGCACCACTGGGGATGCAGTGCAGTGACTCCAGAGAGTGCACTGGCACCACTGGGGATGCACTGCAGTGAGTCCAGAGAGTGCACTGGCACCACTGGGGATGCACTGCAGTGAGTCCAGAGAGTGCACTGGCACCTTGGGGATGCAGTGCAGTGAGTCCAGAGAGTGCACTGGCACCACTGGGGATGCAGTGCAGTGAGTCCAGAGAGTGCACTGGCACCACTGGGGATGCACTGCAGTGAGTCCAGAGAGTGCACTGGCACCACTGGGGATGCACTGCAGTGGCTCCAGAGAGTGCACTGGCACCACTGGGGATGCAGTGCAGTTTGTCCAGAGAGTGCACTTGCACCACTGGAGATGCAGTGCAGTGAATCCAGAGAGTGCACTGGCACCTTGGGAATGCAGTGCAGTGAGTCCAGAGAGTGTACTGGCAACACTAGGGATGCATTGCAGTGAGTCCAGAGAGTGCACTGGCACTCCTCGTAATGCACTGCATTGAGTCCATAGAGTGCACTGGCACCACTGGCGATGCACTGCAGTGAGTCCAGAGAGTGCTCTGTCACCACTGGTGATTCAGCGCGGTGACTCCAGAGAGTGCACTGGCACCACTGGGGATGCAGTGCAGTGAGTCCAGAGAGTGCACTGGCACCACTGGGGATGCAGCGCAGTGAGTCCAGAGAGTGCACTGGCACCACTGGGGATGCATTGCAGTGAGTGCAGAGTGCACTGGCACTACTGGGGATACAGCGCAGTGAGTCCAGAGAGTGCACTGGCACTACTGGGGATGCACTGCAGTGAGTCCAGAGAGTGCACTGGCACCACTGGGGATGCAGTGCAGTGAGTGCAGGGAGTGCACTGGCACCACTGGTGATGCAGTGCAGTGAGTCCAGAGACTGCACTGGCACCACTGGGGATGCACTGCAGTGAGTCCAGGGAGTGCACTGGCACCACTGGGGATGCAGTGCAGTGAGTCCAGAGAGTGCACTGGCACCACTGGGGATGCAGCGCAGTGACTCCAGAGAGTGCACTGGCACCACTGGGGATGCAGTGCCGTGAGTCCAGAGAGTGCACTGGAACCACTGGGGATGTACTGCAGTGAGTCTGCAGAGTGCACTGGCACCACTGGGGATGCACTGCAGTGAGTCCAGAGAGTGCACTGGCACCACTGGGGATGCACTGCAGTGAGTCCAGAGAGTGCACTGGCACCACTGGGGATGCACTTCACTGAGTCCAGAGAGTGCACTGGCACCACTGGGGATGCACTGCAGTGAGTGCAGAGAGTGCACTGGCACCACAGGGAATGCAGTGCAGTGAGTCCAGAGAGTGCACTGGCACCACTGGGGATGCACTGCAGTGAGTCCAGACAGTGCACTGGCACCACTGGGGATGCAGTGCAGTGAGTCCAGAGAGTGCACTGGCACCACAGGGGATGCAGTGCAGTGAGTGCAGAGAGTGCACTGGCACCACTGGGGATGCAGTGCAATGAATGCAGAGAGTGCACTGGCACCACTGGGGATGCACTGCAGTGAGTCCAGAGAGTGCACTGGCACCACTGGGGATGCACTGCAGTGAGTCCAGAGAGTGCACTGTCACCACTGGGGATGCAGTGCAGTGAGTCCAGAGAGTGCACTGTCACCACTGGGGATGCAGTGCAGTGAGTCCAGAGAGTGCACTGGCACCACTGGCGATTCACTGCAGTGAATCCAGAGAGTGCACTGGCACCACTGAGGATTCAGTGCAGTGAGTCCAGAGAGTGCACTGGCACCACTGGGGATGCAGTGCAGTGAGTCCAGAGAGTGCACTGGCACCACTGGCGATGCACTGCAGTGAGTCCAGAGAGTGCACTGGCACCACTGGGGATGCAGTGCAGTGAGTCCAGAGAGTGCACTGGCACCACTGGGGATGCAGCGCAGTGAGTCCAGAGAGTGCACTGGCACCACTGGGGATGCAGCGCAGTGAGTCAAGAGAGTGCACTGGCACCACTCGGGATGTACCCCGGTGAGTCCAGAGATTGCACTGGCACCACTGGCGATGCACTGCAGTGAGTCCAGAGAGTACACTGGCACCACTGGGGATGAACTGCAGTGAGTCCAGAGAGTGCACTGGCACCACTGGGGATGCACTGCAGTGAGTCCAGAGAGTACACTGGCACCACTGGGGATGCACTGCAGTGAGTCCAGAGAGTACACTGGCACCACTGGGGATGAACTGCAGTGAGTCCAGAGAGTGCACTGGCACCACTGGGGATGCACTGCAGTGAGTCCAGAGAGTACACTGGCACCACTGGGGATGCACTGCAGTGACTCCAGAGAGTGCACTGGCACCACTGGGGATGCAGTGCAGTGAGTCCAGAGAGTGCACTGGCACCACTGGGGATGCAGAGCAGTGACTCCAGAGAGTGCACTGGCACCACTGGGGATGCAGTGCAGTGAGTCCAGAGAGTGCACTGGCACCACTGGGGATGCAGTGCACTGACTCCAGAGAGTGCACTGGCACCACTGGGGATGCACTGCAGTGAGTCCAGAGAGTGCACTGGCACCACTGGAGATGCACTGCAGTGAGTCCAGAGAGTGCACTGGCACCACCTGGGGTGCCGTGCAGTGAGTCCAGAGAGTGCACTGGCACCACTGGGGATGCAGTGCAGTGAGTCCAGAGAGTGCACTGGCACCACTGGGGATGCAGTGCAGTGAATGCAGAGAGTGCACTGGCAACATTAGGGATGCATTGCATTGAGTCCAGAGAGTGCACTGGCACCACTGGGGATGCAGTGCAGTGAGTCCAGAGAGTGCACTGGCTCCACTGGGGATGCACTGCAGTGAGTCCAGAGAGTGCACTGGCACAACTGGGGATGCACTGCAGTGAGTCCAGAGAGTGCACTGGCACCACTGGGGATGCAGTGCAGTGAGTCCAGAGAGTGCACTGGCACCACTGGGGATGCAGTGCAGTGAGTCCAGAGAGTGCACTGGCACCACTGGGGATGCAGCGCAGTTAGTACAGAGAGTGCACTGTCACCACTGGGGATGCACTGCAGTGAGTCCAGAGAGCGCACTGGCACCACTGGGGATGCACTGCAGTGAGTCCAGAGAGTGCACTGGCACCACTGGGGATGCAGAGCAGTAACTCCAGAGAGTGCACTGGCACAAGAGGGGATGCACTGCAGTGACTCCAGAGAATGCACTGGCAACACTGGGGATGCAGTGCAGTGAGTCCAGAGAGTGCACTGGCACCAGTGGCCATGCAGTGCAGTGAGTCCAGAGAGTGCACTGGCACCACTGGGGATGCACTGCAGTGAGTCCAGAGAGTGCACTGTCACCACTGGGGATGCACTGCAGTGAGTCAAGAGAGCGCACTGGCACCACTGGGGATGCACTGCAGTGAGTCCAGAGAGTGCACTGGCACCACTGGGGATGCAGTGCAGTGAGTCCAGAGAGTGCACTGGCACCACTGGGGATGCACTGCAGTGAGTCCAGAGGGTGCATTGGCACCACAGGGGATGCAGTGCAGTGAGCCCATAGAGTGCATGGGCACCACTGGGGATGCACTGCAGTGAGTCCAGAGAGTGCACTGGCACCACAGGGGATGCAGTGCAGTGAGCCCATAGAGTGTACTGGCACCACTGGGGATGCAGTGCAATGAATGCAGAGAGTGCACTGGCACCACTGGGGATGCACTGCAGTGAGTCCATAGAGTGCACTGGCACCACTGGAGATGCACTGCAGTGAGTCCAGAGATTGCACTGGCACCACTGGAGATGCAGTGCAGTGAATCCAGAGAGTGCACTGGCACCACTGGGGATGCACTGCAGTGAGTCCAGAGAGTGCACTGGCACCACAGGGGATGCAGTGCAGTGAGCCCATAGAGTGCACTGGCACCACTGGGGATGCAGTGCAATGAGTCCAGAGAGTGCACTGGCACCACTGGGGATGCACTGCAGTGCGTCCAGGGAGTGCACTGGCACCACTGGTGATGCATTGCAGTGAGTCCAGAGAGTGCACTGGCACCAGTGGCGATGCACTGCACTGAGTCCAGAGAGTGCACTGGCACCACTGGGGATGCACTGCAGTGACTCCAGAGAGTGCACTGGCACCACTGGGGATGCACTGCAGTGAGTCCAGAGAGTGCACTGGCACCATGGGGATGCACTGCAGTGAGTCCAGAGAGGGCACTGGCACCACTGGGGATGCACTGCAGTGATTCCAGAGATTGCACTGGCACGACTGGGGATGCACTGCAGTGAGTCCAGAGAGTGCACTGACACCATTGGGGATGCAGTGCTGTGAGTCCAGAGAGTGCACTGGCTCCAGTGGGGATGCACTGCAGTGACTCCAGAGAGTGCACTGGCACCACTGCGGATGCAGTGCAGTGAATCCAGAGAGTGCACTGGCACCACTGGGGATGCAGTGCAGTGAGTCCAGAGAGTGCACTGGCACCACTGCTGATGCAGTGCAGTGAGTCCAGAGAGTGCACTGGCACCACTGAGGATGCAGTGCAGTGAGTCCAGAGAGTGCACTGGCACCACTGGGGATGCAGTGCAGTGAGTCCAGAGAGTACAGTGGCACCACTGGGGATGCAGGGCAGTGAGTTCAGAGAGTGCACTGGCACCACTGGGGATGCACTGCAGAGAGTCCAGAGAGTGCACTGGCACCACTGGGGATGCACTGCAGTGAGTCCAGAGAGTGCACTGGCACCAATGGGGATGCAGTGCAGTGAGTCCAGAGAGTGCACTGGCACCACTCGGGATGCACTGCAGTGAGTCCAGAGAGTGCACTGGCACTCCTCGGAATGCACTGCATTGAGTCCAGAGAGTGCACACGCACCATTGGGGTTGCAGTGCAGTGAGTCCAGAGAGTTCACTGGCACCACTGGGGATGCACTGCAGTGACTCCAGAGAGTGCACTGGCACCACTGGCGATGCACTGCAGTGAGTCCAGAGAGTGCTCTGTCACCACTGGGGATGCAGCGCAGTGACTCCAGAGAGTGCACTGGCACCACTGGGGATGCAGTGCAGTGAGTCCAGAGAGTGCACTGGCACCACTGGGGATGCACTGCAGTGACTCCAGAGAGTGCACTGGCACCACTGGGGATGCAGTGCAGTGAGTCCAGAGAGTGCACTGGCACCTTGGGAATGCAGTGCAGTGAGTCCAGAGAGTGCACTGGCAACACTGGGGATGCAGTGCAGTGACTCCAGAGAGTGCACTGGCACCACTGGGGATGCACTGCAGTGACTCCAGAGAGTGCACTGGCACCACTGGGGATGCAGTGCAGTGAATCCAGAGAGTGCACTGGCACCTTGGGAATGCAGTGCAGTGAGTCCAGAGAGTGCACTGGCAACACTAGGGATGCATTGCAGTGAGTCCAGAGAGTGCGCTGGCACTCCTCGGAATGCACTGCAGTGAGTCCAGAGATTGCACATGCACCATTGGGGATCCAGTGCAGTGAGTCCAGAGAGCGCACTGGCACCACTGGGGATGCAGTGCAGTGAGTCCAGAGAGTGCACTGGCACCACTGGGGATGCACTGCAGTAAGTCCAGAGAGTGCACTGGCACCACTGGGGATGCAGTGCAGTGAGTCCAGAGAGAGCACTGGCACCACTGGGGATGCACTGCAGTGAGTCCAGAGAGTGCACTGGCACCACTGGGGATGCACTGCAGTGAGTCCAGAGAGTGCACTGGCACCACTGGGGATGCACTGCAGTGAGTCCAGAGAGTGCACTGGCACCACTGGGGATGCAGTGCAGTGAGTCCACTGAGTGCACTGTCACCACTCTGGATGCAGAGCAGTAACTCCAGAGAGTGCACTGGCACCACTGGGGATGCAGTGCAGTGAGTCCAGAGAGTGCACTGGCACCACTGGGGATGCAGCGCAGTGAGTGCAGAGAGTGCACTGGCACCACTGGGGATGCACTGCAGTGAGTCCAGAGAGTGCACTGGCACCACTGGGGATGCAGTGCAGTGAGTCCAGAGAGTGACTGGCACCACTGGGGATGCAGTGCAGTGAATCCAGAGACTGCACTGGCACCACTGGGGATGTAGTGCAGTGAGTCCAGAGAGTGCACTGGCACCACTGGGGATGCACTGCAGTGACTCCAGAGAGTGCACTGGCACCACTGGGGATGCAGTGCAGTGAGTCCAGAGAGTACACTGGCACCTTGGGTATGCAGTGCAGTGAGTCCAGAGAGTGCACTGGCACCACTGGGGATGCAGTGCATTGAGTCCAGAGAGTGCACTGGCACCACTGGGGATGCACTGCAGTGACTCCAGAGAGTGCACTGGCACCACTGGGGATGCAGTGCAGTGAGTCCAGAGAGTGGACTTGCACCACTGGGGATGCAGTGCAGTGAATCCAGAGAGTGCACTGGCACCTTGGGAATGCAGTGCAGTGAGTCCAGAGAGTGCACTGGCAACAATAGGGATGCATTGCAGTGAGTCCAGAGAGTGCACTGGCACTCCTCGGAATGCAATGCATTGAGTCCAGAGAGTGCACAGGCACCACTGGGGATGCAGTGCAGTGAATGTCCCGTACATTCTGCAATGTACGGACTACCTTTCCAACCAAAATTCCACATTGCATTGCAATTCCTTTTAAATAAGCCCTTTGACTCCTCCTCAGATTTTCCTGAAGATTCTGCACCGTAAGGGACTGTGTTATCAGAGCTGAGTTTAGGATTTCCATTCACTGTTGGCTCCACAAAAATTTCAGCAGAAACTCTTTTTTTTTTTTTTTGTATTTGCTTCATTTGCTTTACCGACTTTGTGATTGTGGATGAAGGAACAGCCTTGTAGAGATCTTCATCCTCCACAGCACTGCTAAGACAGTCAGGCTGTGACACAGTCTGACGAGCAGGCAATTCATTGTGAATACTGATGGTGATCTTCTGGTTTTTTGACGTATCAGTAATTGAAGGCCTGGTAATCGCCTGTTTTTGAACACAGGCCATTGGTGGTGCTGAAGATGGCCTTTTTAGGGTGACACCAGTGGTATTTGCATCCTCTTTTATGGATCCATTTCCATTTAAACGACTTGAATTCTGTATTTAAAAAGAAGAAATTGCAAGATGGATTAATGCAAACACTGCATTTAACATTTTTAAACATGTCATTCTCCTACTAAGTATTTCTACAAATGGTCTTAACACCTAAAAAGCAAAACACACTGCCCTTTAAAGATAAATGCAAGTCCCATAAGTGTATTTAATTCCTGCTTTTGGTTTACTGCATATTGATATCAAATTAACATCATTTTTGAAAACCATCCAAACAACTTAACATTACCTAAAGCTATTCCCAAATATATTGCTTTTCCCCTTTAAACATACCCCAAAAAGCCTGGAATAATTGTTCTGGTGCTCAGGAATAAGACAATTTGGTTTCCCTGTCTTAGCTAAAATGACGTCGATAGGAAAAACAAGTCCTCTTTTAAATGATTCGAGGATTACTACACTCTACTTAAATTGTCAAAGAGTGTAGCTCTCTGTGCTTTACAAAGCTTTCTAGGAGGTATAAATAATGGAGTCGCGTGGCTGCGCAATTTAGCAGTAACCACTGTTTGAATGACTCTGGCCGTATCATGAGGGCTGTGAAGGAAGCTGCAGCGTGGGAAGGAAAACAAAACGAAGATGCCAAAAACCAAACAAAAAACCCCACACCAAATCCCAAACCCACTATCTGTTTGGTGCCATTATCTGCCCTCCCGCTTCCCTAAATTACCTTAATCATATGAGGAGGAAGTCGTGGTCCCAGAAATCCAGCCTGCTTACTGTTAGCCCCCCGCTGACCAGGGGGGAATGAACAGGGATAAGATGGTGCTGCTAAGTGAAAAGCACGTTCTCCGAGCGTCAAATCATAGCGCCTTCAGAAAAGAGCAGTGATCTCAGTTTAGTTTTTCTTTCAGCCTACTCTTGGATTAAATCCCATCCTATAATTTTATAGGAGCAGTTCATACGATATGGAAGCCTTTTCTACAGAAGACTTAGCCAAGACTACAAACTGAAAAGTAGGTAACAGTCTTCCTACTATGACTATCACTTTCAGAGCAATAATTCATTCTTACACCACAGATGACCTTCATTTCTCTCCTTCTCTAAATTAGCCAGCTACAGATAACACATATACAGCAATTTACACAAGTGCTGCAGTTTAAGGCCAAGCAACAAAAGATAATAAATGACAGAGAATTTCAGGTTAGACAGAACTGAATTAGATAAACAATAATCTTTTCCTGGGAGAGAAAGAAAAACACTTGCAAAAAGAAAAGTATCAATAACAGGAGAGTAAATCTCTTCTGAACACATTTTAATATTTATTTCATATTTACCTGATATAAAAAAGTAAGTAAGCTTGCTGACCAAGAACTCTTTTAATGTCAGTACGGACTACTTTTGCATCATTCATCTGATACCAAAGTCCATTACCAGCCTGCAAATAAAGACAACGATATCTTTAGATGAATTGCATGTTTTCCAAATGAAATCACAGATAGGAATAAAATACACACGTGTCAAATAAACATATAATGAAATCTTTTTCCCTAGAAACAGTACTACTAGTAACACTTTAACTGGTTTGCCAGCACAACCTTTACCCTGTTAGAAATGATGTTGACTTCTACCTTCATGTAGCATACATAGTGTCCTGAGCGACAGTTGATACCATGATGCACCAGCACCGCTTATAAGGTGTAGCGGAGTGGTTCTCCACTTGATTGAGACATGTAGTCTCGGAGGTCCAAATACTCAGGATATTTTACCTCCTAAAGAGAGACCAAGAAGACAGAAAAATTATATCAGAGTACTTCGTGGACTAGCCAGAGAAAAACACTTCCAAAAAACAGAGACTGGAATTATATGAATATATCTCTTGATTCACTAAAAATAAGTCTTCCCATAAGCAACGTTTAATACTAGAAGTTGCAGAGAACTGTTTTCTGACGAATTAGCCTTCTCAGAGGAAAGTATATGCTTCTTGTCAAGCAGGAACTTTACTGATATTAAGAGAAAGAATAAGCCACAGTCGTTAGTCTACAATTATTGTCTGAAAATATTAACAACTTTCAGCTTTGGGGGATGTCCCATTACATGATGACAAAGTTGCATTACAGCGGTAAATATACCTTGTTGATCTTTCCACCTGTGAAATCTGCAAATCTTTTCAGTGATATTGTGAGAACGTTGGAAGAACGGTGTATGGTAAATCTCTTGGATGCAGGAACCATCTTTTTACACCTTAAAAACAAGCAGAGACAAGTGTTTGAAAGCATCTTCTTTTTCGCCCCCAAAACAAACTCGTTTCAATGTCTCATGCATGCTTATGCTATTTGAATAGCATGCTCAGCGTTTACCTCACCTGGAAGTCATTTTTCTTTGAAACAAATCATTTTCCAGTAACACAGACAGCATCTATAGTGTGCTTTGTCATCAATACTGGGAACAAATCCAGCAGTCTAACAATTAGATGTATATTGAGGTAGAACAACAAAGAAGTATGACAGTATCATAATTTCTGCAGACATAAAATTCTTTCCCCTTAAACCCAATGTAAACGTGGAGACTATTTACAGGGGTTCCACAGAAGGACAAAGTCCAATCCACTTTCTAACCACCACCAAGCTCTTATATTTTAACATTGTGTGTGGTTTGGTTTTTTAAGTTAAACAAGTTTAATTTAGAAAGTTATACATGTACTTAAACATCATGAATTATATTTACAAAACATCCTACCTTTATATCCAAAGTGATATCAAGAAATGCCTCATACGTATCCGAAACTGCTTTGCAATTCAAGCACTTCACTGGAAGCAAAATATAAATGCTGAACAATACGTGAAGGAGACTAACTGTCCAAATTCAAGTTGTCGATAGATACTACATTAGACAAACTGCAGACTGCTTTACTACCGACAAAAGACACAGATCAGTTCTAAGGACAGGAATATTTTTAAAAGTACCTCTTGATCTTAGAAATCCTCCAAATATTTGATGAATGATGGTGGTAGCTTGAGAAGATCTGTCCAATCTGGAAATAAATTATAATCAGACCTCAGAAGATTTAAGGCACACGGTTAACTCTTCAAAGAGTTTTATGAAAACCAAGGATGACGTAGACTTTCAGTTTTGATAGTAAATAAAGGACTACAAGGTGCTAGAGAACGTATAAAAGTGAATTTGTTTATGCTGACTTGGTGCTTCCATTCAAGCACGCTTCCTGCATAGCATCAACAGTATAGCGCAAGAACTCGTGTGCGTCTCCTTGACTGCCAAAACGGAAATGTTGTCCTATTCCTAAATAAGAAGATGATAGTATTTACCTCATTTAAAAATGAAATAATTCTCGTATTTCTAAAATCTCTCTTCTTTATAGTGTTAAAACCATTTATACACATCAAATAATTATTTGAAGATTACAAGATACTGAAAAAGAAACACATCTGAAGCCACTTACGACTGAGGTTATTGATAACACGCGTAGGCTCGATGGCATCAACAGTGCAACGCAGGGCCTGGTTAATGGGAGTCTCCATCGTGCACATCATGCAAAAATCTTGTTCACGACCTGAAGAGTGAAAGAAGAAAGCATCCCAGTCCAGCGAAACAGACATAACTACAAACAAACATATAAGTAATATTTAAACTATAGATACAGTATCCACTCTCCTTGTCCCAACAGTCTCGTAACATTTTATTTCACACAACTTTATAGAATAAAAATATCCATTAAGCCTGTGTTCAAGTGCATTTTGTGATGAGAAATCTAAAAGACTACTGCAAAGTCACGTTTGTGAAGGCTGACAGGAATGTGAACTCCACAGGCTGCAAAATATATGAGGAAAGAATATTTGACATTGATGATACAGCATTAAGAGAATGTGGGTTATTTTCAGCACAGTGCTGTCAGGTGAGCTTCATGATACAGAGCTACGAGTCCTTTGGGAGAAAGGAAAAACTAAAGTAATGTATGTAATAGTACTTCTGCCCTCCTTTTTTCAACAGGATTCTTAACTGAAACAATTTCTATATACAGGAAGAAAACAGTTAAATTTCTAGGTATCGATACAAAGATACCAGCCTAAAAAGCATACACGTTTAGTACAACATTTAGTTTATAGTACAACATTTTATTTAGAACAAAATCAGTCTAGATTTTAATACAGTCCCACAAAAAAAATCTAGTCATGTTCATAACAGCTCATATTGATTTCTAGGTTTTGTTTTTTTGTTTTGTTTTTTTTTTGTTGTTGTTTTTTTTTTTTTTTAATTGGTTCAACAACGAACAGACCATTTATTGTAGTGCATTATGGAACCTAGGCTGTGAAGACTAAAGACCTATGATGCCAACATCCTAAATTTTATTGCCTTTCTAGCAGCAGGAAGCCCAAATAGCCCAAATGCCAAATGTTCATTAAATGCATTACTGTCCAATGCACTTCATTATTCCCATGAAGCAAGAAAAGATCCTTTTAAAAAAACAAACAAAAAACACACATGGTGCATTAAACGCACTCCATATGCTATTCTGAGCCCACTGCTAATACAATGCTCAAAGCCAGCTTCTACAGGTAAAATCAGGCAAGTAAGTTTGTCTCACAGAATCACTGCTGTTCTTTCACCTTCAGAGCTATCCAACAGATTTAAAATACTGTTAGAAAGTACTCACATGACTGGCTGTGCTCAAGAGAAAGCATGTAATTGGCAAGTGGGGGGGGGGGTGTAGGTCAAACACTGTAGAGTAGCATTAAGAAAACGTGTGTTGCCAAGATTGTACAGGCCAACTCCAACACTTTGTGTTTCTTGCCAATCCATACGTATCTTCTCAGGTGGAAAAAGAATCCTTTGTGGCGGAGCAATTCCATCATTAACAACTGCAAGAAAGTTATATTTAAAAAGAGATTTTGTTTGTTTGTTTCTAAGAAAGGCATTAGGTATATATAGGTATAGTAAATATGTAAAGTATATATAGGTATAGTAAAAATACTGTTCTGCGGGAGCACCTAGAGGAACTAGCTACAATCCAAAACAGAAAAACTTATTGCAGACAGCTTTAATACCGCCAAATTCAAATTGGCTGGTCAACACAACGTTTTGGGAAAAAAAAAGTTTAGTCAACCATTTTAATTTTTCTAAGGCAAGGCTAACTGCCATCCTGTTTTTAGTATCTAACGCCAAGTTCCTCTCCATCTATAATCTTTAACCTGATTACCTCAACTACTGCTTTTTTCCTTATTATAACTTAAACCACAAACTTAGACTTGAAATTATATGGTAATAAATGCAAGGACAATGTAAAAACAAATAACTAGGAATGACGGTACCCCTACAAATATCAGATCTTTTCCTGAGCAATGTTAGCATTCAAAAACCTGTGAATAATGGAAGCTGTGAATAGCAACAATCAAACACTTTTCTTTGCAAAACAGAAAAGACACGGATGAATCTGTGCATTACAAAATGCTCCCCATATTCCTCTGTCGACTATAAATATATCAAAATTAATTTCTGTAACGTCAGTCACTTCAGTTGCCTTAGGGGAATCGCTTTGGAAGTCTTTATTCACAGTAGTCCCGTTCTCTATCAGTGCAACAAGTAAGAACTGCATTTTCTACTTTTGTTTTGAAGAAAACGGAGGCAGGATAAAGCGCACGCTTACTTGCGTAGTACTTGAGTAGTAGAAGTCCTGTCACTTAATCTCAAAGAAACAGCCTTTAAGAACTAAATTGCTGGTATGAATGATTTAAAAGGAATCCCCAAACTAAACACACAAAGTAAAAATTTCCATCCAAACTCTATCAGTATTACTTTTAGCTTCTGCAGAACTAGTGGCTGATGCCATTTCTTTCACTTTCGTAGGATTTTAATCCATTACAACTCTGGAGTCTTTTTAATATAAAAATGTAAATGACATTCTCTGAGGGGAATCAGTTATTTATTGCATTTTTGGAGCTTTGCAATTATCTATTAATTATTACCTATTATCTAATAGATAATGGTTGTGATTTATATATAATTGTTGCTCGCGTTAGTAATGGAACACTATTACTTTACTGCCTGCGCTTTTCTGTTTCGTGTGCACAAAGGTACCTGCATTTTGCTGCTACTTTACTTCTGTCTTTCCAGGGCTCGCCCTCTACCGCACTGTCTACTGCACCAGTCATGATGGGTTTGTTGTGATTCTATAATGAGCCTAGCTTTTGAATACACTTTTTCTGGGCGTCACTTTGTGATAGCAAGTTAATTTGTGAGGGCTTATCACTTATGACCTGCTGCTCAGTAGGTACACGCTTGGCCTCTGTTAAGCAGAGAGTCAATCACAGCTTAAGATTTTGTCCAAGATGCCATTCACGAAACTGAGTTTAACCTTGACATAACTGAGTTTAACCTTTAAACCTGAAGCTTCGTTAAAGAATAAAGCAGCACCCAAGCCAGGAAATAGAAGTTAATCGTCACTTTACCCTGAAACGCACGTAACGCCAGTGAGCTATTCTGTGCTGGCAGGATTGCTGCCGGGATGGCCGACGAGGCGGTGGGCACAGGGGGCCACAGGTCCTGCTCCCCGGGGCCACAGGTCCTGTCACAGGGGGCTGCCGGGGGTCTCCAGGCGCCGGGAACAGCGGCAACAGCGGGGACAGAGGGGACAGCAGCGACAGCAGCCACCACCTCAGCCGAGGCCGTCTCCACAACTGCCACGACGGCCTCGGAACGCCGCCCAACTCGGAGCTCCAGCGTGACGCCTTTTTAACCTGGCCGCGGTGCTCACGGCTACAAGCAGAGCGTTTCCTCCGGCGTGTCTTTACTGTCGGTGCCGGATCGGCCCTCACCCCGAGCTCTCCCTGCCGGGAGGGCTTTGCGGTTGGGGTTTCCCTCCCGCCGCCGCCGCGGGCAGGCCCCACGCGCAAGGTGTCCGCGCTGGGGAGCAGCACGTCGCCCGCGGCGAGAGCCCGAGGGCGCGACACGAAAAAGCCCCGACGTGCGGGCGAGGCGGCGGGGAGACGGCTCTGAGGGAGCCGCCGCTTCGCCCCGCCGTCCTCCTCCCCTCCCGGGCCGCCCCGCCGAGCCCCGTGCGCCTCAGGTGCTGCCCTGAGAGGGTGCTCGGGCACTGGGACAGCTGCCCAGGGCAGTGGTCATGGCACCGAGCCTGACGGGGGTCAAGAAGTGTTTGAACGATGCTCTCAGACGTAGGGTCTGCTTTTGGGGTGGTCCTGTGTGGAGCCAGGAGTTGGACTCGGGGATTATTGTGAGTCCTTTCCACCTTGGGATGTTCTCTGATTCTAGGTCAGCAATCCATTATCTGATGAGAAGTGTGGAGTCATTCAAAGGGAAGAGAGAACAAAACACTTCTAGTTTTCAGAAGCGGGTATTTGGTAACCAAAACGATGATTCCTTTTCTTCTAGAGCAAGTAGCAGCAGGGATCCGCTTTACAATATGCTGGCAACAAGGAAACGAAGAATTGCAAACAAGACATAGGACTTGATCAGCAGCTTGTATACATGCATCGACTTATAAATGAGCACACAGCTGAGCGATAATGCAAAAATTGGACAAACTAAGTGAAGACGTTAACTGTAAATTTTATAGTTTGAAGTAAGCTTCAAATCCCAGAGGATGACTTTGTTGGAACTTTATTCAGCTGAAAACGTGGAAGCCTTGCTTCTGCTTGTGTTAGTTACAGCTCCAGTTTACTTTGGTTGGGAGGGAAGGCATTCCAGGCTAATGTGCTGTACCTGTTCCTTCAGCTCATTGTCCATAAACGGAGGAGCAAATGAAATTATTTGAATCTCCATTAAATGCAGCACTACAAAGTGGAGTAGAGGGCGATCTAGCACTTGATTTTTCTGTAAGCAGAAAACCCAACAGAATCTCAACAACAGTTTTCAAATCTTGTCCTGCAGTAAATGACCAGCTGAGCGAAGCTTGCATTTAGAGTATGTGCTCCTACGTTAGATGGAAATAGCTTTTCCTCTTCAGAAGTGCAACTGAGTGGTGGACTGGCAGCTACGTAGGGAACTAGTTGTGCCAAAGGGTTTGTGTTGAATGCACAGAAAAATATGCAGGTCCCAACAGGAAAGGATTGTCTGTAGGCATCACACTGAGTACAGATGTTGTCCGCGGGTTCGTGCCCAGTGCACCGCGCCAATAAGCACCCCGAGTCGGAATGCACACGAAGGTCTTTTAATTACATAATTAATTACAGAACTCTGCAGAGTCAGGTACTTGGCTATCTTTCGCAAAGCAAGCACACCTCTGACTCGAATCACCGTCATTCATACACAGGAAACTTGTGAAAACTCTCTCTTTGGCTCCTTTTGACTGGTTATTACAGCTCACCTAACTTATCTCTACTGAGCTTGCGCATTACAGAGGAACGCCGGGGGGGAGGGGGTACAGGAGGAGGGGGACACACACCGAATCCCACATTAGCATAGATTAGCATTTTGACAGGTGTGATTTCTAATGTGTTAATGACCCTTAATGAGCAAAAGGTTACTATAGGTCAGTCTGGAGCTGGTTTTCTCCTTCTTGTTTTTTCCCTTTTATCCCTTCTCTTCCTTGCTTCTGCTAGCTCAAGGCTACCTGTCTCTCTCCTTCCTTATTTTCTCAGCTAAAAGACTACACAAGCTACAGGCCTCCCCATTTTCTTCAAGGTTTCCTTGTTTTTCTCCCAGCTTTGGGACTACACGGGTGTGCTTTGATATTTGCCAGTATAGCTAAAACTCATGCCAGTCTGCTCACGCACAATAAGCAGTAAGATTTAAGGACTGGTTTCATCTGCTTTTTACATAGTAACATCCTTCTTATGTTTTAGATATGCTGTAGTTAAAGCTTAAAGTAGTTCCAGTAGTTAAGTTACAGGAGTAAGGTTACTCCTTGTGGAGTAATTGCCTTAAGTGACTAGGCATTATAAGCACACCTCCATCCCAAAAGCTACCTGCCTCCAAGGTGCAACTACCCCTCACTGAGCACATCCTCTGAATTTCTCGGAGCCTGTACCTTTAAACGCAAGCGAGATAATTTCTACCAATCACAACCAAGATATGCATGACTGGAGTCACTCAAGCTCCACCTAAAAGATAGAAAATAATGTAAATTGGCTTAAGAGAAAGGGAATGTTGGGGAAGATACTGTCACGAAGGATACCTTCTGACATCAGTCGACAGGCTGAGCCTCTCACCCCCCCACCCCCCCACCCCCCCCATGGCCCATTGGGATGCTGTGAGGTAAGATCTGAACGCTTGGTTATACCAGGCGTCTCCACGGAAACTTAGAAATCTCTGGTGTCTTTATGCTTTTTAACGTCTTAATACCTAGGCTTTGTACCTGTGCATTTCATGCATGCTAGCTTGCTTTTGCAGACAGTGAATTTATCACTGGCAATCCAAAGGACCTGTGTATCTGTTGCCGTAATAAACTGCACTTAACTGCATTGTTCCTGGCCGTGATAGTTCTCCTTGAACGCGACTAGAGCGAGGGCGTGCTGCGTTGTTGGTGAATCCGTGGCCGTGATAGTTCAGTACCCTGAAGCCGACCGGACCCGTAACGGTCAATCAGCTACACCCCTTAATGCGACACTACTAAAGGAAGAAGATGACAGGGCTTGCACGCGTTGCATTAGGCTTTGCATGTGAAAACACCCCCAAATAATTTCACATGCATTTAACGTTTTTAAAGGGAAAAAAACAGGAAGGTGTAGTCTTTCTGTAAGCTACAGCCCTAGATAGTTAAGGCATCAGCATTCATTCCTTTGCTTGACAACAAACTATGACCATACAGAAGAGTTAAATATTTTCATTGCATTCTTAAAGGCGATTTTTCAGACTTGTGCTTCAGTTGTTGGAGTTGAAGAAATCAGTAGACGCCCTTACTTTTACGTTAAGACCAAAATCTTTATCTAAGATTGTGTTATCTAACACAACTAAACTCCCACCCCCACATGTTTTTTTGGAACTTCTGAAAGATCTTTCTGCAGTCCCACTCTGATGGTCTTTCAGTAACATACAAACTGCCGTGGCAGATTCTGTTACAGTGCTTTTCTATTGACAGCGTGCATAACACTCAAGGTAAAGCCCCTCATTTTGCAGTGGGGACATAAAGTGTTTCTTTGGACGCTGCTGCTTCTGTTAGTACTCATTTTTTCACAAACTTGTTGAACCTGAGCTGTGCCTCCTGCGCCAACGAATGCTTTCATGACACAGTATTTTGTCAAAGCAGTTTTGCTTCTTGGAGCTACAGAAGCAGCTCTGGCTACATGATAGGGAACTGTGCTGCATTGGCAAAAAGAGACTTACTTACGGACTTAACAACACTTGCTAACTTGATCTATTTCAAATCTCATTTTAACTTTAAAGAACAATCAGTTTTGCGGTTCCTGTCTTACTAAGTTGCCTTGTTTTGCATGGAAGGTCAGCCTGTGAAAGTTTTGCTTTATTGCATGCTTCAAAAAAAGGCTGAGAGGAAGAGACTGGAGGAACCTTTTCTATTCTACAGACTTTCCCCCACGAACGTGGAATTGCAGGCTACTTGGATGAATGTTCGAATGTGAGTAAGGGAGCAAGCCTCAGCCAAAGGAGGTAGAATCCTTGCTTAAGAGGAAGTATCAGTGTGGGGACATCTTTGCTTAATGGGAGCCATTTAAACTCTTCATAGAAACTCAGTAAGCTCTACATCTTATGTTTGGAAAGCAGTATGGTTACGCAGCTGCTAACCTAATGACTTGAGTCTTCTGCTCTGCAACTTCACGTTTTGTTTTCAAGCAGTGCATACATCAGTTTAGGCTTTGGACAAGGAGATTTGTAATGCAAATAGTGATAAACCAGAATCAGTGCTACTGACGAGCGTAATGGTGAAATGCAGCAAATCAAGTATTCCTGGAGAACTGTGAGATTACAAAACCAATAAGCCATGAAGCACTTTTTTTTTTTTTAATCAATTCTTATATGCTGAAATAACACCTTCAAGAAAATCTGTTTATCTAGCCAGGCGACGGTGTCTACCGGTAAGCACAAAGGAAATGCCTTGAGAGTTCGTTTGCTGTATTTGAAGTTCTTATACCCTGCAGAAATAATTATTTAGAGTAACATGTAACTGAGGAGATTGTAGCAGGAAGTATATTATTTCTAGCATTAAATTGCTGCCCCGTTGCCAGTGCAATCTAGGAGAGAACTGTATATAACAGTTAAACTCCCCTGGACTGACTTAAATTTTAAAATATTCTGACAAAGTAAGCTCTAAATCACTTAACATTTTGAACAGTTTTAAACGGGTACAAAACTGAAGCTTTATAAACCAAGCAGCATTTATAATGCTTCATAGATAAAAACAATGCCTATTTTTTAAGATTTGTTACATATCTATGTAGATATGCTTGCTGGAAAAGCCAGGTCTGTTGTAGACCAAATGCTGCAGATTAAGACTTGTGGCTTACCAGTTTCATTTCTGTATTTTCTTGGAAAATGTTTCGAGTTAGAGTTTAAATATAAAATGTAAATACTGTACAGATATATATTGAAATAAGTATTCCTCGGTGCACACAGGTGATTTGCATGACAAATACTCTGTATCGATCATTGTTACAAATGTAATGTTCTGTGTAAATCCACTGCGTGTTAATCTTTTCATTTATCATCAAGAGCTGTTACTTAAGCCTGGACATTCTCAAAAATAAAGTGTGAAACTATATACCATTGTGTAGCTCCTCCTTTATCAGGAGTACATGCAAGATAATTGCTCCTTTTTTTTTTCTTTCTAGAGGATGATTCAATTTTATAGCATGGATTATAACTGCTCTTGCAAGTGACCTTCTTTTAAGCACAACAGTTTAAATGATCAGGCTACAGAGAAAACCCTTTCACTGCAAAATAGATTCAATAAAGGCTTGTGGCTTACCAGTTTCATTTCAAAACCCAAGTTGTTGGGTTTGATGGAAAAATGGTTGGTTTGGATGGTAAAAAGGTCGTCGGTTTTGATGGTAGGTTTAGTCTGAGTATTGAAGGCTTCCATCAGTAAGCTCTGCATCTGAAAGACAAAGGGAAGAAATGTCATTCCCTGTTGTGATACTCAACATGGAGCTGTCTGGCTCAGTGGTTTTCTTTCTAAAGAGAGAAGTCACAACCCTGCACCCGGCTTGATCTGCTCTCTGACTACAGGGCTGGACTGACTGGAGAAGGCAGCTTCCAAAGCCCTCCCATTCAACTGACTGCATTTCAGTTCTATGCTAAAATTGGTCAACTGTACAGAATATTAGGACAAAGCTACCTGCTTTTTTAGTGATCTTGTGGTCAAGCTGACCAAATCCTAGCCACAGAACAGAAGCGTTCAGAAACTGGCTAGAGAGAGCACTTAGGAATGCAGGAATTTAACTGCTTTAACG
Source organism: Anser anser (assembly GCF_964211835.1). Lineage (NCBI taxonomy): Eukaryota > Metazoa > Chordata > Aves > Anseriformes > Anatidae > Anser > Anser anser. Next base: position 719,261 of record NC_139731.1, read on the forward strand.
CTGCTCTTTCTCTCACGTATCTGGAACGTGAAGATCCAAGAAGAAAAGCAAGAAGATGAAGTCCTTTGTTTCCTATGCCAGAATGACATTTTCAACACTGAACAGGATTGTCACCGACTGTTAACTGGTTGTTAAGTTGCAGCTAGGTATAAAATGTAGAAAATGTTTAAAAATAAAACTTGCCTTTGGATAGTGAACTGTGTTCTTCGGGGATTACTTCAGTTATCTGTAAGAGGAAAATAGATGATTGGGGGGGTTGTTTGTTTTTAAGAACGGGTGCAGTCTTGCCTGTAATTTAGCTGGTATTTTTCAAAGTGACCTCTTAGAAACTTTACAGCTCTGTTGAATCAACATGTCTCTAACCCTACAATTAAATAATGCTAAAAGATGCAGCAATTTATCTTACTGCAAGTGCTTATTAAAATATCTGAGTAACTGCGACCGTGGCTTCCTCACAGATATATATATATATATATATTTAATACTACACACTTCTGCTCAGAAAGAAAATCACGGAAAATGTAAAATTTCATTTGAGATGTTGGATTTGTTGCAGTGTGAGATCTTCTTCATCACATGATTCTATTCGTAATTAAACCATATTATCTACTGAGAGACCAAGATTATGACAAGAACAGCACAGAGTTCAGCATGAAGCCAATCAGGAGCTCAAGTTTGTATTTATTTTTTTTTGTAAGGAGATGTACCAAGCTGGCTTTTTTATTGTTTCATCAGCACATTTCTAAGCCTGTATGAGCAGGGAAAAAAAAAAAAAAAAAAACAACATGTAGAACAATAGCAGGGCTCCTCAGTTTACAGCATGAGGTCGCTTTTTCCAGGTGAAAAGCGGAGCCATAAGTGGCAGTACACTAAAGCCCTGGCACGTTGAGATGCGCGAGGAGAGATGTTTGGCCCTCCTTTTCACTCCTGGGAACCACATACCTCAAAACCCACAGACTATGGGATATATCTCAGAGAAATCTTGGGAAAGGAGAGCATGAAGAGCATGTTTGTAAATTTATTTCTCCCTGGGCTTCTTCTGCTTCTCCAAGAAATACTTGTTTGAATATAACTTTGGCAGCAGTACTTATGCTGTTTTGCACCTACCACATTTAAAACTCCTACAAAAAACTGAAAAGTTAGACTGAAAAGCATCTCTTTCCGTTCTACTTTGTAAAGCTGCATGTTTTCCTCATGCAAAACAACAGGGGAATGGAAGCTAGAAAAGGAAATGCTGAATGTAAAACAAAACAAAACAAACCTCAGCCCTCCAGGACAAAAGCCGATAACTGATACTAAGTGCTTTCTAACATGCTGATTAGGTTTCAATATGATACCGCTTTAAATAAGCATAATTGTGTGTCCATAGGCAGAAGCTGAATAACGACAGGATGAATTTCTATACTTAATTTTTTGTTACTGTCTTACTGTAGCACACAGGGACTTGTTACGTTTAGGGAAACCGCTAACCTAATGGAGGGTTTAAACCATAAGCTAGTTTGTTATACCAAAATGACTGAGAGAACAAAGCATAAAGTGTTTTCAGATTTCTAGTACACCTTGATTGCTATCCATTAAACTTAAGACAGGTTAAACAAAGCACAGGAAGTAAGAGAACTCCTAGTCCCACAACTGGCAAATTGTGCGCACACTTTCCATTCCTGAGAAAATAATACACAAACCTGAAAAATGCATTTAACTGAGAAATGAAGACATCCTTGTCCTATTGGAAGAGTAAGGTGACAGCTCTTGGGCTCAGTGATTTTCAGATAAGCTCCAGTCTTCAACTTGCAGACACCAGTGACAGCTCCTTTTTTCGGATTGAAAGGGAAAATGTTTCAACAACACATTGAAAACATACTTAAGGGACAAGAAACAAAATCAAGACTGCAGTGAGAAGGAAAACAGAAAAACAATACTGGGAAGAAAAAAAAGAGAAAAGAGAAAAGCCCTTGGTCTTTGTATCGACCAACGAGATAAGCCTTACACATTTTTAAGTTTATTTTTGACGCTTGATTGATGCATTACCAGATATTAAGCACTATTCAAGAGCAAATATTAACACTAGTAAGAATAAATCCGATCCACCACCCCTTATTCAAAATACATCAATTTCTAATTTGGAGATAACGTCTCTCTGACAAGGAAGTAGAAAAGCTGTAAATACCGATACAGTTTCCTCTCCCGATGTTCCATATACATACCAATGCTGATATGAGACATTGGCACAGTCTGATTAAGACAAGATTTTATGGAAGTTCATTGCGGTTCTATCTGTCAACTAATACTATTTAATGGAAGGATTTAAATCAGTAGAATTCCGTACTGTATGGCCAGTGTTACGAACAGAACTAATGATCAGCACTGTGCATATCACTCTGATGCAGGTTGGTGCCTCACGGAGAACTTGTGTTTCTTCATAGAATGTTTTTCCATTTTTCTCCATTATCTGGAGAAACATTGGCTGTTCCCCCGTCGCCCCCACCCCTTTTTTCTCAGAGCAGGAGGTGGAGGGAGGCAGAAACGTGTTTTTATTTTGTGCAGTGTCCCGGGACAACGGTGGCTATCCAAAAGGCAAAAGAAGGAAACAGAAAAAGACAATATACTCATGAAGAAGGTAGTGAAAGTGAAATAGAAAGGAAACGCAGAAAGGTAGAAAAGGAGCTTTTAGGTGGTGAAAACATGAAAAAATATAAGAAGTTCTAGAAGAAAAAGAAGTCTGAAGATAAACAGGGAGAGAAGGAATCCAAGTAAGCAGGGATTCCAGCATAATCAGCAGTTTTTTTCCTAATTCTTTTCCGGGTGCTTCTCATGTTTCGTTTTAGGTTTTTTTCATAGTTTCTAAGTTATTTAGATAGCATAATCTGGCTGGGGATCATGACTGGGGATCATTAGGTTGATCAGTGAAGACAGGAAAGCTATTGCTGAATTGTGTCAGAGCACTAGCTTTGGACCACGTAGTTCGAATCACATCTGCACACCATTCTGGATTAGGTTAAAACATTTTTTTTTTTACTTGCACATATTCCAGAGCTAACCATTGTTAATGATCTGTGTACCAACCAGGACCTATGGTCCTTCAATCTGAGGGCTTAAGTTTGCTGCATCTAAAGGAAGTTACATGTGCACAAAGTACCACAAAATCGCTGACATGCGGCAAATCATCCCCTGTGGTAAAATAAATAAAGTTTCCTATATGCAACAAGTGCCACATCTTTTTTTCTCTTTTTAACTTGCATGTTTCTTTCAGACTTGATGATTTGTATTTCTCTGCGCTCCACTTTGACAATGCCAGTCGCAAGCGTAACAAAAAGAGGAAAAAGGAGAAACATCAGGAAAGTGAAAGGCTTCTTGGAATACTTAGATCCTCGTTTCCAGAAGAAAACCCGGGAGAAGGAGGAAGAATCCCATCCTCCAGATGGCTCTTTATGAGAGCAATGCAGAAGTGAGGGCAGTAAACAACCTCACAAGGAAGGGAAGCCTTCCAGTGCAGGTGAAAGCAAGAAATACAGCTCCATCGCATCCAGCGAGTATATTAAAGGTAAGCGGCTGCAGCATGTTTATGGGATTCCTTTTAGATTAATCTAGAGATTATTTAAAACAGTCTTTAAATGCTTGATGACTGAACAGTCTGCTGGATATTAAAATATGTTTTGAAAAATATGTTTCAAGTGTTGTTTTTTCAGCTATGTGGGGAGAACAAATACAGTGGCTATGAATATTTTGGCTATTATTCAGAACAGCATGTGGAGGGATATGTAAAATATGTAATATGTAAAAATCCAGCTTTTTTTCTACTTTTTGTTTTTTTTTTTTGTCTTTTTTTTTCTTCCCTGCTATTATAGGTTTAAGAATATAGAGGAATGCACTGATGGAAGCCATGTAAAGAGTCCCCAACTTGAGCTCCTGATTGGCTTCATGCTGAACTCTGTGCTGTTCTTGTCATAATCTTGGTCACTCAGTAGATAATATGGTTTAATTACGAATAGAATCATGTGATGAAGAAGATCTCACACTGCAACAAATCCAACATCTCAAATGAAATTTTACATTTTCCGTGATTTTCTTTCTGAGCAGAAGTGTGTAGTATTAAATATATATATATATATATATCTGTGAGGAAGCCACGGTCGCAGTTACTCAGATATTTTAATAAGCACTTGCAGTAAGATAAATTGCTGCATCTTTTAGCATTATTTAATTGTAGGGTTAGAGACATGTTGATTCAACAGAGCTGTAAAGTTTCTAAGAGGTCACTTTGAAAAATACCAGCTAAATTACAGGCAAGACTGCACCCGTTCTTAAAAACAAACAACCCCCCCAATCATCTATTTTCCTCTTACAGATAACTGAAGTAATCCCCGAAGAACACAGTTCACTATCCAAAGGCAAGTTTTATTTTTAAACATTTTCTACATTTTATACCTAGCTGCAACTTAACAACCAGTTAACAGTCGGTGACAATCCTGTTCAGTGTTGAAAATGTCATTCTGGCATAGGAAACAAAGGACTTCATCTTCTTGCTTTTCTTCTTGGATCTTCACGTTCCAGATACGTGAGAGAAAGAGCAGCGTTAAAGCAGTTAAATTCCTGCATTCCTAAGTGCTCTCTCTAGCCAGTTTCTGAACGCTTCTGTTCTGTGGCTAGGATTTGGTCAGCTTGACCACAAGATCACTAAAAAAGCAGGTAGCTTTGTCCTAATATCATGTACAGTTGACCAATTTTAGCATAGAACTGGAATGCAGTCAGTTGAATGGGAGGGCTTTGGAAGCTGCCTTCTCCAGTCAGTCCAGCCCTGTAGTCAGAGAGCAGATCAAGCCGGGTGCAGGGTTGTGACTTCTCTGTTTAGAAAGAAAACCACTGAGCCAGACAGCTCCATGTTGAGTATCACAATAGGAAATGACATTTCTTCCCTTTGTCTTTCAGATGCAGAGCTTACTGATGGAAGCCTTCAATACTCAGACTAAACCTACCATCAAAACCGACGACCTTTTTACCATCCAAACCAACCATTTTTCCATCAAACCCAACAACTTGGGTTTTGAAATGAAACTGGTAAGCCACAAGCCTTTATTGAATCTATTTTGCAGTGAAAGGGTTTTCTCTGTAACCTGATCATTTAAACTGTTGTGCTTAAAAGAAGGTCACTTGCAAGAGCAGTTATAATCCATGCTATAAAATTGAATCATCCTCTAGAAAGAAAAAAACAGGAGCAATTATCTTGCATGTACTCCTGATAAAGGAGGAGCTACACAATGGTATATAGTTTCACACTTTATTTTTGAGAATGTCCAGGCTTAAGTAACAGCTCTTGATGATAAATGAAAAGATTAACACGCAGTGGATTTACACAGAACATTACATTTGTAACAATGATCGATACAGAGTATTTGTCATGCAAATCACCTGTGTGCACCGAGGAATACTTATTTCAATATATATCTGTACAGTATTTACATTTTATATTTAAACTCTAACTCGAAACATTTTCCAAGAAAATACAGAAATGAAACTGGTAAGCCACAAGTCTTAATCTGCAGCATTTGGTCTACAACAGACCTGGCTTTTCCAGCAAGCATATCTACATAGATATGTAACAAATCTTAAAAAATAGGCATTGTTTTTATCTATGAAGCATTATAAATGCTGCTTGGTTTATAAAGCTTCAGTTTTGTACCCGTTTAAAACTGTTCAAAATGTTAAGTGATTTAGAGCTTACTTTGTCAGAATATTTTAAAATTTAAGTCAGTCCAGGGGAGTTTAACTGTTATATACAGTTCTCTCCTAGATTGCACTGGCAACGGGGCAGCAATTTAATGCTAGAAATAATATACTTCCTGCTACAATCTCCTCAGTTACATGTTACTCTAAATAATTATTTCTGCAGGGTATAAGAACTTCAAATACAGCAAACGAACTCTCAAGGCATTTCCTTTGTGCTTACCGGTAGACACCGTCGCCTGGCTAGATAAACAGATTTTCTTGAAGGTGTTATTTCAGCATATAAGAATTGATTAAAAAAAAAAAAAGTGCTTCATGGCTTATTGGTTTTGTAATCTCACAGTTCTCCAGGAATACTTGATTTGCTGCATTTCACCATTACGCTCGTCAGTAGCACTGATTCTGGTTTATCACTATTTGCATTACAAATCTCCTTGTCCAAAGCCTAAACTGATGTATGCACTGCTTGAAAACAAAACGTGAAGTTGCAGAGCAGAAGACTCAAGTCATTAGGTTAGCAGCTGCGTAACCATACTGCTTTCCAAACATAAGATGTAGAGCTTACTGAGTTTCTATGAAGAGTTTAAATGGCTCCCATTAAGCAAAGATGTCCCCACACTGATACTTCCTCTTAAGCAAGGATTCTACCTCCTTTGGCTGAGGCTTGCTCCCTTACTCACATTCGAACATTCATCCAAGTAGCCTGCAATTCCACGTTCGTGGGGGAAAGTCTGTAGAATAGAAAAGGTTCCTCCAGTCTCTTCCTCTCAGCCTTTTTTTGAAGCATGCAATAAAGCAAAACTTTCACAGGCTGACCTTCCATGCAAAACAAGGCAACTTAGTAAGACAGGAACCGCAAAACTGATTGTTCTTTAAAGTTAAAATGAGATTTGAAATAGATCAAGTTAGCAAGTGTTGTTAAGTCCGTAAGTAAGTCTCTTTTTGCCAATGCAGCACAGTTCCCTATCATGTAGCCAGAGCTGCTTCTGTAGCTCCAAGAAGCAAAACTGCTTTGACAAAATACTGTGTCATGAAAGCATTCGTTGGCGCAGGAGGCACAGCTCAGGTTCAACAAGTTTGTGAAAAAATGAGTACTAACAGAAGCAGCAGCGTCCAAAGAAACACTTTATGTCCCCACTGCAAAATGAGGGGCTTTACCTTGAGTGTTATGCACGCTGTCAATAGAAAAGCACTGTAACAGAATCTGCCACGGCAGTTTGTATGTTACTGAAAGACCATCAGAGTGGGACTGCAGAAAGATCTTTCAGAAGTTCCAAAAAAACATGTGGGGGTGGGAGTTTAGCTGTGTTAGATAACACAATCTTAGATAAAGATTTTGGTCTTAACGTAAAAGTAAGGGCGTCTACTGATTTCTTCAACTCCAACAACTGAAGCACAAGTCTGAAAAATCGCCTTTAAGAATGCAATGAAAATATTTAACTCTTCTGTATGGTCATAGTTTGTTGTCAAGCAAAGGAATGAATGCTGATGCCTTAACTATCTAGGGCTGTAGCTTACAGAAAGACTACACCTTCCTGTTTTTTTCCCTTTAAAAACGTTAAATGCATGTGAAATTATTTGGGGGTGTTTTCACATGCAAAGCCTAATGCAACGCGCGCAAGCCCTGTCATCTTCTTCCTTTAGTAGTGTCGCATTAAGGGGTGTAGCTGATTGACCGTTACGGGTCCGGTCGGCTTCAGGGTACTGAACTATCACGGCCACGGATTCACCAACAACGCAGCACGCCCTCGCTCTAGTCGCGTTCAAGGAGAACTATCACGGCCAGGAACAATGCAGTTAAGTGCAGTTTATTACGGCAACAGATACACAGGTCCTTTGGATTGCCAGTGATAAATTCACTGTCTGCAAAAGCAAGCTAGCATGCATGAAATTCACAGGTACAAAGCCTAGGTATTAAGACGTTAAAAAGCATAAAGACACCAGAGATTTCTAAGTTTCCGTGGAGACGCCTGGTATAACCAAGCGTTCAGATCTTACCTCACAGCATCCCAATGGGCCATGGGGGGGGTGGGGGGGTGGGGGGGTGAGAGGCTCAGCCTGTCGACTGATGTCAGAAGGTATCCTTCGTGACAGTATCTTCCCCAACATTCCCTTTCTCTTAAGCCAATTTACATTATTTTCTATCTTTTAGGTGGAGCTTGAGTGACTCCAGTCATGCATATCTTGGTTGTGATTGGTAGAAATTATCTCGCTTGCGTTTAAAGGTACAGGCTCCGAGAAATTCAGAGGATGTGCTCAGTGAGGGGTGGTTGCACCTTGGAGGCGGGTAGCTTTTGGGATGGAGGTGTGCTTATAATGCCTAGTCACTTAAGGCAATTACTCCACAAGGAGTAACCTTACTCCTGTAACTTAACTACTGGAACTACTTTAAGCTTTAACTACAGCATATCTAAAACATAAGAAGGATGTTACTATGTAAAAAGCAGATGAAACCAGTCCTTAAATCTTACTGCTTATTGTGCGTGAGCAGACTGGCATGAGTTTTAGCTATACTGGCAAATATCAAAGCACACCCGTGTAGTCCCAAAGCTGGGAGAAAAACAAGGAAACCTTGAAGAAAATGGGGAGGCCTGTAGCTTGTGTAGTCTTTTAGCTGAGAAAATAAGGAAGGAGAGAGACAGGTAGCCTTGAGCTAGCAGAAGCAAGGAAGAGAAGGGATAAAAGGGAAAAAACAAGAAGGAGAAAACCAGCTCCAGACTGACCTATAGTAACCTTTTGCTCATTAAGGGTCATTAACACATTAGAAATCACACCTGTCAAAATGCTAATCTATGCTAATGTGGGATTCGGTGTGTGTCCCCCTCCTCCTGTACCCCCTCCCCCCCGGCGTTCCTCTGTAATGCGCAAGCTCAGTAGAGATAAGTTAGGTGAGCTGTAATAACCAGTCAAAAGGAGCCAAAGAGAGAGTTTTCACAAGTTTCCTGTGTATGAATGACGGTGATTCGAGTCAGAGGTGTGCTTGCTTTGCGAAAGATAGCCAAGTACCTGACTCTGCAGAGTTCTGTAATTAATTATGTAATTAAAAGACCTTCGTGTGCATTCCGACTCGGGGTGCTTATTGGCGCGGTGCACTGGGCACGAACCCGCGGACAACATCTGTACTCAGTGTGATGCCTACAGACAATCCTTTCCTGTTGGGACCTGCATATTTTTCTGTGCATTCAACACAAACCCTTTGGCACAACTAGTTCCCTACGTAGCTGCCAGTCCACCACTCAGTTGCACTTCTGAAGAGGAAAAGCTATTTCCATCTAACGTAGGAGCACATACTCTAAATGCAAGCTTCGCTCAGCTGGTCATTTACTGCAGGACAAGATTTGAAAACTGTTGTTGAGATTCTGTTGGGTTTTCTGCTTACAGAAAAATCAAGTGCTAGATCGCCCTCTACTCCACTTTGTAGTGCTGCATTTAATGGAGATTCAAATAATTTCATTTGCTCCTCCGTTTATGGACAATGAGCTGAAGGAACAGGTACAGCACATTAGCCTGGAATGCCTTCCCTCCCAACCAAAGTAAACTGGAGCTGTAACTAACACAAGCAGAAGCAAGGCTTCCACGTTTTCAGCTGAATAAAGTTCCAACAAAGTCATCCTCTGGGATTTGAAGCTTACTTCAAACTATAAAATTTACAGTTAACGTCTTCACTTAGTTTGTCCAATTTTTGCATTATCGCTCAGCTGTGTGCTCATTTATAAGTCGATGAATGTATACAAGCTGCTGATCAAGTCCTATGTCTTGTTTGCAATTCTTCGTTTCCTTGTTGCCAGCATATTGTAAAGCGGATCCCTGCTGCTACTTGCTCTAGAAGAAAAGGAATCATCGTTTTGGTTACCAAATACCCGCTTCTGAAAACTAGAAGTGTTTTGTTCTCTCTTCCCTTTGAATGACTCCACACCTCTCATCAGATAATGGATTGCTGACCTAGAATCAGAGAACATCCCAAGGTGGAAAGGACTCACAATAATCCCCGAGTCCAACTCCTGGCTCCACACAGGACCACCCCAAAAGCAGACCCTACGTCTGAGAGCATCGTTCAAACACTTCTTGACCCCCGTCAGGCTCGGTGCCATGACCACTGCCCTGGGCAGCTGTCCCAGTGCCCGAGCGCCCTCTCAGGGCAGCACCTGAGGCGCACGGGGCTCGGCGGGGCGGCCCGGGAGGGGAGGAGGACGGCGGGGCGAAGCGGCGGCTCCCTCAGAGCCGTCTCCCCGCCGCCTCGTCCGCACGTCGGGGCTTTTTCGTGTCGCGCCCTCGGGCTCTCGCCGCGGGCGACGTGCTGCTCCCCAGCGCGGACACCTTGCGCGCGGGGCCTGCCCGCGGCGGCGGCGGGAGGGAAACCCCAACCGCAAAGCCCTCCCGGCAGGGAGAGCTCGGGGTGAGGGCCGATCCGGCACCGACAGTAAAGACACGCCGGAGGAAACGCTCTGCTTGTAGCCGTGAGCACCGCGGCCAGGTTAAAAAGGCGTCACGCTGGAGCTCCGAGTTGGGCGGCGTTCCGAGGCCGTCGTGGCAGTTGTGGAGACGGCCTCGGCTGAGGTGGCGGCTGCTGTCGCTGCTGTCCCCTCTGTCCCCGCTGTTGCCGCTGTTCCCGGCGCCTGGAGACCCCCGGCAGCCCCCTGTGACAGGACCTGTGGCCCCGGGGAGCAGGACCTGTGGCCCCCTGTGCCCACCGCCTCGTCGGCCATCCCGGCAGCAATCCTGTCAGCACAGAATAGCTCACTGGCGTTACGTGCGTTTCAGGGTAAAGTGACAATTAACTTCTATTTCCTGGCTTGGGTGCTGCTTTATTCTTTAACGAAGCTTCAGGTTTAAAGGTTAAACTCAGTTATGTCAAGGTTAAACTCAGTTTCGTGAATGGCATCTTGGACAAAATCTTAAGCTGTGATTGACTCTCTGCTTAACAGAGGCCAAGCGTGTACCTACCGAGCAGCAGGTCATAAGTGATATGCCCTCACAAATTAACTTGCTATCACAAAGTGACGCCCAGAAAAAGTGTATTCAAAAGCTAGGCTCATTATAGAATCACAACAAACCCATCATGACTGGTGCAGTAGACAGTGCGGTAGAGGGCGAGCCCTGGAAAGACAGAAGTAAAGTAGCAGCGAAATGCAGGTACCTTTGTGCACACGAAACAGAAAAGCGCAGGCAGTAAAGTAATAGTGTTCCATTGCTAACGCGAGCAACAATTATATATAAATCACAACCATTATCTATTAGATAATAGGTAATAATTAATAGATAATTGCAAAGCTCCAAAAATGCAATAAATAACTGATTCCCCTCAGAGAATGTCATTTACATTTTTATATTAAAAAGACTCCAGAGTTGTAATGGATTAAAATCCTACGAAAGTGAAAGAAATGGCATCAGCCACTAGTTCTGCAGAAGCTAAAAGTAATACTGATAGAGTTTGGATGGAAATTTTTACTTTGTGTGTTTAGTTTGGGGATTCCTTTTAAATCATTCATACCAGCAATTTAGTTCTTAAAGGCTGTTTCTTTGAGATTAAGTGACAGGACTTCTACTACTCAAGTACTACGCAAGTAAGCGTGCGCTTTATCCTGCCTCCGTTTTCTTCAAAACAAAAGTAGAAAATGCAGTTCTTACTTGTTGCACTGATAGAGAACGGGACTACTGTGAATAAAGACTTCCAAAGCGATTCCCCTAAGGCAACTGAAGTGACTGACGTTACAGAAATTAATTTTGATATATTTACAGTCGACAGAGAAATATGGGGAGCATTTTGTAATGCACAGATTCATCCGTGTCTTTTCTGTTTTGCGAAGAAAAGTGTTTGATTGTTGCTATTCACAGCTTCCATTATTCACAGGTTTTTGAATGCTAACATTGCTCAGGAAAAGATCTGATATTTGTAGGGGTACCGTCATTCCTAGTTATTTGTTTTTACATTGTCCTTGCATTTATTACCATATAATTTCAAGTCTAAGTTTGTGGTTTAAGTTATAATAAGGAAAAAAGCAGTAGTTGAGGTAATCAGGTTAAAGATTATAGATGGAGAGGAACTTGGCGTTAGATACTAAAAACAGGATGGCAGTTAGCCTTGCCTTAGAAAAATTAAAATGGTTGACTAAACTTTTTTTTCCCAAAACGTTGTGTTGACCAGCCAATTTGAATTTGGCGGTATTAAAGCTGTCTGCAATAAGTTTTTCTGTTTTGGATTGTAGCTAGTTCCTCTAGGTGCTCCCGCAGAATAGTATTTTTACTATACCTATATATACTTTACATATTTACCTATATATACCTAATGCCTTTCTTAGAAACAAACAAACAAAATCTCTTTTTAAATATAACTTTCTTGCAGTTGTTAATGATGGAATTGCTCCGCCACAAAGGATTCTTTTTCCACCTGAGAAGATACGTATGGATTGGCAAGAAACACAAAGTGTTGGAGTTGGCCTGTACAATCTTGGCAACACACGTTTTCTTAATGCTACTCTACAGTGTTTGACCTACACCCCCCCCACTTGCCAATTACATGCTTTCTCTTGAGCACAGCCAGTCATGTGAGTACTTTCTAACAGTATTTTAAATCTGTTGGATAGCTCTGAAGGTGAAAGAACAGCAGTGATTCTGTGAGACAAACTTACTTGCCTGATTTTACCTGTAGAAGCTGGCTTTGAGCATTGTATTAGCAGTGGGCTCAGAATAGCATATGGAGTGCGTTTAATGCACCATGTGTGTTTTTTGTTTGTTTTTTTAAAAGGATCTTTTCTTGCTTCATGGGAATAATGAAGTGCATTGGACAGTAATGCATTTAATGAACATTTGGCATTTGGGCTATTTGGGCTTCCTGCTGCTCAAAGGCAATAAAATTTAGGATGTTGGCATCATAGGTCTTTAGTCTTCACAGCCTAGGTTCCATAATGCACTACAATAAATGGTCTGTTCGTTGTTGAACCAATTAAAAAAAAAAAAAAAAAAAAAAAAACCAAAACCTAGAAAGCAATATGAGCTGTTATGAACATGACTAGATTTTTTTGTGGGACTGTATTAAAATCTAGACTGATTTTGTTCTAAATAAAATGTTGTACTATAAACTAAATGTTGTACTAAACGTGTATGCTTTTTAGGCTGGTATCTTTGTATCGATACCTAGAAATTTAACTGTTTTCTTCCTGTATATAGAAATTGTTTCAGTTAAGAATCCTGTTGAAAAAAGGAGGGCAGAAGTACTATTACATACATTACTTTAGTTTTTCCTTTCTCCCAAAGGACTCGTAGCTCTGTATCATGAAGCTCACCTGACAGCACTGTGCTGAAAATAACCCACATTCTCTTAATGCTGTATCATCAATGTCAAATATTCTTTCCTCATATATTTTGCAGCCTGTGGAGTTCACATTCCTGTCAGCCTTCACAAACGTGACTTTGCAGTAGTCTTTTAGATTTCTCATCACAAAATGCACTTGAACACAGGCTTAATGGATATTTTTATTCTATAAAGTTGTGTGAAATAAAATGTTACGAGACTGTTGGGACAAGGAGAGTGGATACTGTATCTATAGTTTAAATATTACTTATATGTTTGTTTGTAGTTATGTCTGTTTCGCTGGACTGGGATGCTTTCTTCTTTCACTCTTCAGGTCGCGAACAAGATTTTTGCATGATGTGCACGATGGAGACTCCCATTAACCAGGCCCTGCGTTGCACTGTTGATGCCATCGAGCCTACGCGTGTTATCAATAACCTCAGTCGTAAGTGGCTTCAGATGTGTTTCTTTTTCAGTATCTTGTAATCTTCAAATAATTATTTGATGTGTATAAATGGTTTTAACACTATAAAGAAGAGAGATTTTAGAAATACGAGAATTATTTCATTTTTAAATGAGGTAAATACTATCATCTTCTTATTTAGGAATAGGACAACATTTCCGTTTTGGCAGTCAAGGAGACGCACACGAGTTCTTGCGCTATACTGTTGATGCTATGCAGGAAGCGTGCTTGAATGGAAGCACCAAGTCAGCATAAACAAATTCACTTTTATACGTTCTCTAGCACCTTGTAGTCCTTTATTTACTATCAAAACTGAAAGTCTACGTCATCCTTGGTTTTCATAAAACTCTTTGAAGAGTTAACTGTGTGCCTTAAATCTTCTGAGGTCTGATTATAATTTATTTCCAGATTGGACAGATCTTCTCAAGCTACCACCATCATTCATCAAATATTTGGAGGATTTCTAAGATCAAGAGGTACTTTTAAAAATATTCCTGTCCTTAGAACTGATCTGTGTCTTTTGTCGGTAGTAAAGCAGTCTGCAGTTTGTCTAATGTAGTATCTATCGACAACTTGAATTTGGACAGTTAGTCTCCTTCACGTATTGTTCAGCATTTATATTTTGCTTCCAGTGAAGTGCTTGAATTGCAAAGCAGTTTCGGATACGTATGAGGCATTTCTTGATATCACTTTGGATATAAAGGTAGGATGTTTTGTAAATATAATTCATGATGTTTAAGTACATGTATAACTTTCTAAATTAAACTTGTTTAACTTAAAAAACCAAACCACACACAATGTTAAAATATAAGAGCTTGGTGGTGGTTAGAAAGTGGATTGGACTTTGTCCTTCTGTGGAACCCCTGTAAATAGTCTCCACGTTTACATTGGGTTTAAGGGGAAAGAATTTTATGTCTGCAGAAATTATGATACTGTCATACTTCTTTGTTGTTCTACCTCAATATACATCTAATTGTTAGACTGCTGGATTTGTTCCCAGTATTGATGACAAAGCACACTATAGATGCTGTCTGTGTTACTGGAAAATGATTTGTTTCAAAGAAAAATGACTTCCAGGTGAGGTAAACGCTGAGCATGCTATTCAAATAGCATAAGCATGCATGAGACATTGAAACGAGTTTGTTTTGGGGGCGAAAAAGAAGATGCTTTCAAACACTTGTCTCTGCTTGTTTTTAAGGTGTAAAAAGATGGTTCCTGCATCCAAGAGATTTACCATACACCGTTCTTCCAACGTTCTCACAATATCACTGAAAAGATTTGCAGATTTCACAGGTGGAAAGATCAACAAGGTATATTTACCGCTGTAACGCAACTTTGTCATCATGTAATGGGACATCCCCCAAAGCTGAAAGTTGTTAATATTTTCAGACAATAATTGTAGACTAACGACTGTGGCTTATTCTTTCTCTTAATATCAGTAAAGTTCCTGCTTGACAAGAAGCATATACTTTCCTCTGAGAAGGCTAATTCGTCAGAAAACAGTTCTCTGCAACTTCTAGTATTAAACGTTGCTTATGGGAAGACTTATTTTTAGTGAATCAAGAGATATATTCATATAATTCCAGTCTCTGTTTTTTGGAAGTGTTTTTCTCTGGCTAGTCCACGAAGTACTCTGATATAATTTTTCTGTCTTCTTGGTCTCTCTTTAGGAGGTAAAATATCCTGAGTATTTGGACCTCCGAGACTACATGTCTCAATCAAGTGGAGAACCACTCCGCTACACCTTATAAGCGGTGCTGGTGCATCATGGTATCAACTGTCGCTCAGGACACTATGTATGCTACATGAAGGTAGAAGTCAACATCATTTCTAACAGGGTAAAGGTTGTGCTGGCAAACCAGTTAAAGTGTTACTAGTAGTACTGTTTCTAGGGAAAAAGATTTCATTATATGTTTATTTGACACGTGTGTATTTTATTCCTATCTGTGATTTCATTTGGAAAACATGCAATTCATCTAAAGATATCGTTGTCTTTATTTGCAGGCTGGTAATGGACTTTGGTATCAGATGAATGATGCAAAAGTAGTCCGTACTGACATTAAAAGAGTTCTTGGTCAGCAAGCTTACTTACTTTTTTATATCAGGTAAATATGAAATAAATATTAAAATGTGTTCAGAAGAGATTTACTCTCCTGTTATTGATACTTTTCTTTTTGCAAGTGTTTTTCTTTCTCTCCCAGGAAAAGATTATTGTTTATCTAATTCAGTTCTGTCTAACCTGAAATTCTCTGTCATTTATTATCTTTTGTTGCTTGGCCTTAAACTGCAGCACTTGTGTAAATTGCTGTATATGTGTTATCTGTAGCTGGCTAATTTAGAGAAGGAGAGAAATGAAGGTCATCTGTGGTGTAAGAATGAATTATTGCTCTGAAAGTGATAGTCATAGTAGGAAGACTGTTACCTACTTTTCAGTTTGTAGTCTTGGCTAAGTCTTCTGTAGAAAAGGCTTCCATATCGTATGAACTGCTCCTATAAAATTATAGGATGGGATTTAATCCAAGAGTAGGCTGAAAGAAAAACTAAACTGAGATCACTGCTCTTTTCTGAAGGCGCTATGATTTGACGCTCGGAGAACATGCTTTTCACTTAGCAGCACCATCTTATCCCTGTTCATTCCCCCCTGGTCAGCGGGGGGCTAACAGTAAGCAGGCTGGATTTCTGGGACCACGACTTCCTCCTCATATGATTAAGGTAATTTAGGGAAGCGGGAGGGCAGATAATGGCACCAAACAGATAGTGGGTTTGGGATTTGGTGTGGGGTTTTTTGTTTGGTTTTTGGCATCTTCGTTTTGTTTTCCTTCCCACGCTGCAGCTTCCTTCACAGCCCTCATGATACGGCCAGAGTCATTCAAACAGTGGTTACTGCTAAATTGCGCAGCCATGCGACTCCATTATTTATACCTCCTAGACAGCTTTGTAAAGCACAGAGAGCTACACTCTTTGACAATTTAAGTAGAGTGTAGTAATCCTCGAATCATTTAAAAGAGGACTTGTTTTTCCTATCGACGTCATTTTAGCTAAGACAGGGAAACCAAATTGTCTTATTCCTGAGCACCAGAACAATTATTCCAGGCTTTTTGGGGTATGTTTAAAGGGGAAAAGCAATATATTTGGGAATAGCTTTAGGTAATGTTAAGTTGTTTGGATGGTTTTCAAAAATGATGTTAATTTGATATCAATATGCAGTAAACCAAAAGCAGGAATTAAATACACTTATGGGACTTGCATTTATCTTTAAAGGGCAGTGTGTTTTGCTTTTTAGGTGTTAAGACCATTTGTAGAAATACTTAGTAGGAGAATGACATGTTTAAAAATGTTAAATGCAGTGTTTGCATTAATCCATCTTGCAATTTCTTCTTTTTAAATACAGAATTCAAGTCGTTTAAATGGAAATGGATCCATAAAAGAGGATGCAAATACCACTGGTGTCACCCTAAAAAGGCCATCTTCAGCACCACCAATGGCCTGTGTTCAAAAACAGGCGATTACCAGGCCTTCAATTACTGATACGTCAAAAAACCAGAAGATCACCATCAGTATTCACAATGAATTGCCTGCTCGTCAGACTGTGTCACAGCCTGACTGTCTTAGCAGTGCTGTGGAGGATGAAGATCTCTACAAGGCTGTTCCTTCATCCACAATCACAAAGTCGGTAAAGCAAATGAAGCAAATACAAAAAAAAAAAAAAAAAGAGTTTCTGCTGAAATTTTTGTGGAGCCAACAGTGAATGGAAATCCTAAACTCAGCTCTGATAACACAGTCCCTTACGGTGCAGAATCTTCAGGAAAATCTGAGGAGGAGTCAAAGGGCTTATTTAAAAGGAATTGCAATGCAATGTGGAATTTTGGTTGGAAAGGTAGTCCGTACATTGCAGAATTCCCATTCTTCCTGTCAGAATGCTGATGAAGGAAGATCCCAGCATGAGCTGCCAAAAACTGTTCCACTGAACGGTGCTATTAGTTTAATTAATGAATCTGAAGAAAACGGACTGAAACTTGATGATTCCACTTGCCAAGTTGAACCTGTTAAAGCTTCTGAGATGTTCTTTTCTAAAACAAATGGATTGCTTGAAACATAGTAGTTTGCTCCATCGAGAATTTCTCACCTATGATATATTCGGGAGTGTTTATCATGTTCCTAATTCAGGTGAAATGCTGAGAAAACACAGCACAAATTTGATCGTAACACTTTGTGATATTATCCCATTAGAATTTGCAGAGCTGAGCTGACATTAGAACTTGTCAGCTTAAGCTGAGCTGAGATCAAAATTCTTAAGTTTCATAAAGTAGATTTTGGGAGGTGAGTTGGGGTTATCTTTGAAGTGTAGATAATGCATACAACCCAAAGCGGTCTTGCTTAGCATTTAATGTAGAAATTCTGACAAGACTAGTCCTCAGTACAAATAGTATTTTTTCTGTCTGCTGACTTGTGCGTTTTAATTGCAGATGCCTGGAGCTATGCCTCCAGTCCCTCGAGAAGTCATCATGGAATCCCTCACAGCCAGCCAGTTGAACAGCTTGTCAGAGGAAATAAGGTAAAATGAGCACAGTCTGATTACGACAAGATTTTATGGAAGTTCGTTGCAGTTCTATCTGTCTACTAATACTATTTAATGGAAGGATTTAAATCAGTAGAATTCCGTACTGTATGGCCAGTGTTACGAACAGAACTAATGATCAGCACTGTGCATATCACTCTGATGCAGGTTGGTGCCTCACGGAGAACTTGTGTTTCTTCATAGAATGTTTTTCCATTTTTCTCCGTTATCTGGAGAAACATTGGCTGTTCCCCCGTCGCCCCCACCCCTTTTTTCTCAGAGCAGCAGGTGGAGGGAGACGGAAACGTGTTTTTATTTTGTGCAGTGTCCCGGGACCTCCGAAATCTACTGAGAATGATGAATACCTTGAACAGTACCAATGTGATGACCGTGGAGACAAGGAGAAACCAAGAAGATCAAATGAACATGAACTGATTTCAAAAGAAAACGTTTTCTACATCAAAGAGTCTTCTGAGACTGGTGAGAAATTGCGGCAAACTTCCTCTCTAAAGTCTGACACTGAATGTAGTTCTAAAAACCTTTCCTCCTTAGCTATTACAGGTAGATGCCAAGATACAAAGGACGAGACTAAAAAAACTGACAAAGAGCATTACCCGAGAAAGAGGGAACATTCTCCTACTGAAGAGAAGGAGAGTCAAAAAGATGGTCATTCCAGCAAGAGAAGGTGCTCTCGGAGTGTGGAAGTTGTTAAGCAAAAGCGTCACAAGCAGGAGTATTGGGAGGGAAGCAGGTACAGATCTTTCCATAGTGAAAGGAACAGCCCTGATAATGGCAGAAGACCAGTAAAATATTCAAAGTACAGATCTCGAAGCAGAGGAAGATCAGAACAAGATAGCACTAGATATTACCATTCCAAAGGGGAAAGAAGTTGGAGCAGAGAAAGATACTATCAAGATGAACCACGGAAATGGGAAAAATGTAGATATTACAAGGATTGCTATTCACCTCATGCAGCAGGAGACAGTAGAGAGAGAAAGTTCTCTCACGGTGATAAAGACTTTGACAAATTGACTCAGACTTACTCCAGCAGGTCACATAAGCATTATCATTACAAAAGCAGATGGCCTCACGGTTCCCTCTTGAGAGAGGAAGATGTACATCACTTTAGCACACCCAGAGCAGACTCACATCGTTGCTCAGTAGCTCAGCAACATTCTGGAAAACATTCGCGTGAGAGACATGCACTTCCACCTGTGTCAGCTCATTTGGAGAACTGTCGCCAGAAAATGGCAAAAGAAGGAAACAGAAAAAGACAATATACTCATGCAGAAGGTAGTGAAAGTGAAATAGAAAGGAAACGCAGAAAGGTAGAAAAGGAGCTTTTAGGTGGTGAAAACATGAAAAAATATAAGAAGTTCTAGAAGAAAAAGAAGTCTGAAGATAAACAGGGAGAGAAGGAATCCAAGTAAGCAGGGATTCCAGCATACTCAGCAGTTTTTTTCCTAATTCTTTTCCGGGTGCTTCTCATGTTTCGTTTTGGGTTTTTTTCATAGTTTCTAAGTTATTTAGATAGCATAATCTGGCTGGGGATCATGACTGGGGATCATTGAAGATTGATCAGTGAAGACAGGAAAGATATTGCTGAATTGTGTCAGAGCACTAGCTTTGGACCACGTAGTTCGAATCACATCTGCACACCATTCTGGATTAGGTTAAAACTTTTTTTTTTTTTTTTACTTGCATATATTCCAGAGCTAACCATTGTTAATGATCTGTGTACCAACCAGGACCTATGGTCCTTCAATCTGAGGGCTTAAGTTTGCTGCATCTAAAGGAAGTTACATGTGCACAAAGTACCACAAAATCGCTGACATGCGGCAAATCATCCCCTGTGGTAAAATAAATAGTTTCCTATATGCAACAAGTGCCACATCTTTTTTTCTCTTTTTAACTTGCATGTTTCTTTCAGACTATTTCTTTCAGCAATATCTTGCCACAATGCCCCAGCCCAGATGGGCTTGCCCCTGCGCTGCCAGTTGTTCTGCTTCCATTGCTGTAACCACCCCCACAGGGCATTTGCTACCATCCATGAATCAGTATAGAGATAGAGAACTGGCCACTTTTCTCGTTCAGCAATATCTAAAGCCAGCTGAATGGCTTTCACTTCTGCAAACTGACTCGATTCACCTTCTCCCTCAGCAGCTTCTGCAACTCGTCGTGTAGGACTCCATACAGCAGCTTTCCATCTCCGATGCTTTCCCACAATACGACAGGACCCGTCAGTGAACAAGGCATATTTCTTCTCATTTTCCGGTAGCTTGTTGTACAGTGGGGCTTCTTCAGCACGAACCACCTCCTCCTCTGATGATATCCCAAAGTATTTGCCTTCTGGCCAGTCCATAATCACCTCCAAGATTCCTGGGCGACTGGGGTTTCCTATTCGAGCCCGCTGAGTAATCAGTGCAACCCACTTGCTCCATGTAGCATCAGTTGCATGATGTGTAGAGGGGACCCTTCCTTTGAACATCCAGCCTAGTACCGGCAGTCGGGGTGCCAGGAGGAGCTGCGCTTCAGTACCGACCACTTCCGAAGAAGATCGAACTCCTTCATATGCTGCCAATATCTCCTTTTCGGTTGGAGTATAGCGGGCTTCAGATCCTCTGTATCCCCGACTTCAAAACCCTAGGGGTCGATCTCGAGTTTCCCCAGGTTCTTTCTGCCAGAGGCTCCAGGTGGGACCATTCTCCCCGGCTGCGGTGTAGAGCACATTCTTTACATCTGGTCCTGTTCGGACTGGCCCGAGGGCTACTGCATGAACTATTTCCTGCTTAATTTGTTCAAAGGCTTGTCGTTGCTCAGGGCCCCATTCAAAAGCATTCTTCTTACGGGTTACTTGGTAGAGCAGGTTTACAATCAGACTGTAATTTGGAATATGCATTCTCCAAAACCCCACGACACCTAGGAAAGTTTGTGTTTCTTTTTTGCTAGTTGGTGGAGACATAGCTGTTATCTTGTTGATCACATCCATTGGGATTTGACGACGTCCATCTTGCCATTTTATTCCTAAAAACTGGATCTCTCGTGCAGGTCCTTTAACTTTATTCTGTTTTATGGCAAAACCGGCCTTCAGAAGGATTTGGACTATTTTCTTCCCTTTCTCGAAAAGTTCTTCTGCAGTGTCACCCCACACAATGATGTCATCGATGTACTGCAGGTGTTCAGGAGCTTCCCCCTGCTCCAGCGCAGACTGGATCAGTCCATGGCAAATGGTAGGGCTGTGTTTCCACCCCTGGGGCAGCCGATTCCAAGTATATTGGACTCCCCTCCAAGTGAAAGCAAACTGTGGCCTGCACTGTGCTGCTAGAGGGATGGAGAAAAATGCATTAGCGATATCAATTGTGGCATACCACTTGGCTGCCTTTGATTCCAGTTCATACTGGAGTTCTAGCATGTCTGGCACTGCAGCACTCAGCAGTGGCGTGACTTCGTTCAGGCCACGGTAGTCCACTGTTAGTCTCCACTCACCGTTAGACTTTCGCACTGGCCATATGGGACTATTAAAAGGTGAATGAGTCTTGCTGATCACTCCTTGGCTCTCCAGTTGACGAATTAGCTTATGGATGGGACTCAGGGAGTCTCGGTTGGTGCGATATTGCCGCCGGTGCACAGTTGTGGTAGCGATCGGCACTTGCTGTTCTTCAACCCTCAGCAACCCCACAACAGAAGGGTCCTCTGAGAGACCAGGCAAGGTAGACAACTGTTTAATGTCCTCTGTCTCCAAGGCAGCTATGCCAAAAGCCCAGCGGAACCCTTTTGGGTCCTTGAAATATCCTCTTCTAAGATAGTCTATGCCAAGGATGCACGGAGCATCCGGGCCAGTCACAATACGGTGCTTTTGCCACTCATTGCCGGTTAGACTCACTTCAGCCTCCAATACAGTTAACTGCTGGGATCCCCCCGTCACGCCATAAATACAGATGAGCTCTGGCCCTGTATAGCTTGATGGCATTAGAGTACATTGTGCACCGGTGTCTACCAAAGCCTTATACTTCTGTGCGTCTGACGTGCCAGGCCATCGAATCCACACAGTCCAATAAACTCGATTGTCCCTTTCCTCCCCCTGGCTGGAGGCAGGGCCCTTCTAGTCCTGGTCAGAATCTTCGTTTCTGTGTCTAAAGGACTGCCTGCTGGAAGTTGGAGCAGCAAACTTTTCAGAGAATTCCTTTTTCCCAATTGTTTTCCTTTGCAATTCACGTACCCGTGCCTCTAGGGTCGCAGTAGATTTTCCATCCCATTTTCTCATGTCCTCTCCATGGTCATGTAGGTAAAACCACAGGGTGGCGCGGTGTGTGTGCCCACCATATTGTCTTCCTTGCATAGATGAACGTTTACCCCTAATAGCTGAGACACTGGTTTGTACAGGTGGGGAGGAAAATAATCTCTCTTCAAGTTGGTGGATCTTTTCAGAAAGTTTCTCCAAAGAATTCTCTTTAAGCTGGTGGACACTGGTTCGTTCAGGTGGAGGGGAAGATAAATTCTCTTTAAGTTGGTGGACTTCTTCAGAGAGTTTCTCCACAGCCGAGACACAGGCCTGTAGGGAAGAGGAGAGATTTCCTTCGTACTGCCGGAGTAATTTAGCCACTTCATTCACTGGGGGATTCTCCTCCGCTTTCCAGGCTATTATTGCCAATGAGCTGGCATATGATGATGGTGCACTCCGTACAAACTTCCACCACATAGGTGGTGTACACTGGACTGCATCTGGATCTGCAGATGTTTGTGCGTCGTCTAGGGCCTTATAAATTACTTCCCGTACGGCCAATTCCCTCAGGTACTGAATTCCCTTCTCCATGGTGGTCCATTTGCCTGGTAGACATACAAGTTCTTCCTTGAAGGGATACCTTTCCTGCACAGCTGACAGGAGACGCCTCCAGAGACTGCGAGATCGTGCTCCATCTCCAATTGCTTTGTCAATGCATGCGTCCCTAGCAAGGGATCCCAGCCGCCTGGCTTCCTTGCCCTCTAATTCCACATAATCGGCTCCAGTGTCCCAGCACCGGAGCAGCCAGGTGACAAGCTGCTCACCTATACAGAAACCAAAATCTTTTCGCACATCTCGTAGCTCACGCTGGTATAGAGTCCGGGTAGTTACTGTTGATTTTTCGACATCCCCATCCTCCTCTTCAGTCTCCTGCACCTTTGATGGCCCAGCCTCGTCTTCACTATGCCCAGACTTAGCAGAAGACTGTTTGCATTCTAAACGACCTGAGCCTCTATACCATTTCTTCACCTTGTCTACAGGGTCAACTTGCACTGCTACAGCTCGTTTCTCTGACCCAGACGCAGGGTCTGCCACAGGGGTTGGAATGCCCTCTGCGGGGTCAACTTGCACTGCTACAGCTCATTTCTCTGACCCAGACGCAGGGTCTGCCACAGGGGTTGGAATGCCCTCTGCGGGGTCAACTTGCACTGCTACAGCTCATTTCTCTGACCCAGACGCAGGGTCTGCCACAGGGGTTGGAATGCCCTCTGCGGGGTCAACTTGCACTGCTACAGCTCGTTTCTCTGACCCAGACGCAGTAGTGGGAGCGGCTGCCGCTGCTGGAGCAGTGCAGTGAGTCCAGAGAGTGCACTGGCACCACTGGGGATGCACTGCAGTGACTCCAGAGAGTGCACTGGCACCACTGGGGATGCACTGCAGTGAGTCCAGAGAGTGCACTGGCACCACTGGGGATGCACTGCAGTGATTCCAGAGAGTGCACTGGCACCACTGGCGATGCAGTGCAGTGAGTCCAGAGAGTGCACTGGCACCACTGGGGATGCACTGCAGTGAGTCCAGAGAGTGCACTGGCACCACTGGGGATGCACTGCAGTGAGTCCAGAGAGTGCACTGGCACCACTGGGGATGCAGTACAGTGACTCCAAAGAGTGCACTGGCACCACTGGGGATGCACTGCAGTGAGTCCAGAGAGTGCACTGGCACCACTGGGGATGCACTGCAGTGAGTCCAGAGAGTGCACTGGCACCACTGGGGATGCAGTGCAGTGAGTCCAGAGAGTGCACTGGCACCACTGGGGATGCACTGCAGTGACTCCAGAGAGTGCACTGGCACCACTGGGGATGCAGTGCAGTGAGTCCAGAGAGTGCACTGGCACCACTGGGGATGCACTGCAGTGACTCCAGAGAGTGCACTGGCACCACTGGGGATGCACTACAGTGATTCCAGAGAGTGCACTGGCACCACTGGGGATGCAGTGCAGTGAGTCCAGAGAGTGCACTGGCACCACTGGGGATGCACTGCAGTGACTCCAGAGAGTGCACTGGCACCACTGGGGATGCAGTGCAGTGAGTCCAAAGAGTGCACTGGCACCACTGGGGATGCACTGCAGTGGCTCCATAGAGTGCACTGGCACCAATGGGGATTCAGTGCAGTGAGTCCAAAGAGTGCACTGGCACCACTGGGGATGCAGTGCAGTGAGTCCGGAGAAACATTGGCTGTTCCCCCGTCGCCCCCACCCCTTTTTTCTCAGAGCAGGAGGTGGAGGGAGGCAGAAACGTGTTTTTAGTTTGTGCAGTGTCCCGGGACACCGGTGGCTATCCAAAAGGCAAAAGAAGGAAACAGAAAAAGACAATATACTCATGCAGAAGGTAGTGAAAGTGAAATAGAAAGGAAACACAGAAAGGTAGAAAAGGAGCTTTTAGGTGGTGAAAACATGAAAAAATATAAGAAGTTCTAGAAGAAAAAGAAGTCTGAAGATAAACAGGGAGAGAAGGAATCCAAGTAAGCAGGGATTCCAGCATAATCAGCAGTTTTTTTCCTAATTCTTTTCTGGGTGCTTCTCATGTTTCGTTTTGGGTTTTTTCATAGTTTCTAAGTTATTTAGATAGCATAATCTGGCTGGGGATCATGACTGGGGATCATTAGGTTGATCAGTGAAGACAGGAAAGATATTGCTGAATTGTGTCAGAGCACTAGCTTTGGACCACGTAGTTCGAATCACATCTGCACACCATTCTGGATTAGGTTAAAACTTTTTTTTTTACTTGCATATATTCCAGAGCTAACCATTGTTAATGATCTGTGTACCAACCAGGACCTATGGTCCTTCAATCTGAGGGCTTAAGTTTGCTGCATCTAAAGGAAGTTACATGTGCACAAAGTACCACAAAATCGCTGACATGCGGCAAATCATCCCCTGTGGTAAAATAAATAAAGTTTCCTATATGCAACAAGTGCCACATCTTTTTTTCTCTTTTTAACTTGCATGTTTCTTTCAGACTTGATGATTTGTATTTCTCTGCGCTCCACTTTGACAATGCCAGTCGCAAGCGTAACAAAAAGAGGAAAAAGGAGAAACATCAGGAAAGTGAAAGGCTTCTTGGAATACTTAGATCCTCGTTTCCAGAAGAAAACCCGGGAGAAGAAGGAAGAATCCCATCCTCCAGATGGCTCTTTATGAGAGCAATGCAGAAGTGAGGGCAGTAAACTACCTCACAAGGAAGGGAAGCCTTCCAGTGCAGGTGAAAGCAAGAAATACAGCTCCATCGCATCCAGCGAGTATATTAAAGGTAAGCGGCTGCAGCATGTTTATGGGATTCCTTTTAGATTAATCTAGAGATTATTGAAAACAGTCTTTAAATGCTTGATGACTGAACAGTCTGCTGGATATTAAAATATGTTTTGAAAAATATGTTTCAAGTGTTGTTTTTTCAGCTATGTGGGGAGAACAAATACAGTGGCTATGAATATTTTGGCTATTATTCAGAACAGCATGTGGAGGGATATGTAAAATATGTAATATGTAAAAATATGTAACGTAAAAATCCAGCTTTTTTCCTACTTTTTGGTGGTTTTTTTTTGTCTTTTTCTTTTCCCTGCTATTATAGGTTTAAGAATATAGAGGAATGCGCTGATGGAAGCCATGTAAAGAGTCTCCAAATTTGCATTGGGTTTAAGCTGAAAGAATTTTATGTCTGCACAAATTATGATACTGTCATACTTCTTTGTTGTTCTACCTCAATATACATCTAATTGTTAGACTGCTGGATTTGTTCCCAGTATTGATGACAAAGCACACTATAGATGCTGTCTGCGTTACTGGAAAATGATTTGTTTCAAAGTAAAATGACTTCCAGGTGAGGTAAACGCTGAGCATGCTCTTCCTGCCTCCTTCTTCACAGTGCTCATAGTAGATCGCTTACGTATGTATTAGTCAGATTCTCTTATAAACTCCTAGTGCGTCTCTGGAATTTTGAATTTACAGTGACTTTACGCTCTTCTCTCTCGCTCCTCTAGGCGGTTTCATCTGTTACCAGAGCTCTAGAACTATTTGTGAAACCTGAAGAGCCGGATGGAGAGAATTGCTACAAATGTAGCGAATAAGATTATTACTAATTATGTCTTAATACTAGATATTAGTTTTATGTATTGCATGACTTAGAGCATGTTATCTTTTAACTTCATTTAGAAATAAGGAGACGCAGATTTGTTGTTTTTGCTTCATTTTGTAGTAGTGGTGAGCTGAAGCAAGGAGCTATGGAGAATGATTTGGAGTGGAAGGCAGCAGCAGGTTCCTGTGAGTTGAGAATGTGAGCTGGCTCTGTGGTAATTAATGTTAGCAGCCTGTGCTGGCTCACTAAGCAGCGTCTTGCACAGCTCTTGAACTGTGTCCTTACGTGGAGCTGTCTCCTTACGTGGAGACTATTTACAGGGGTTCCACAGAAGGACAAAGTCCAATCCACTTTCTAACCACCACCAAGCTCTTATATTTTAACATTGTGTGTGGTTTGGTTTTTTTAAGTTAAACAAGTTTAATTTAGAAAGTTATACATGTACTTAAACATCATGAATTATATTTACAAAACATCCTACCTTTATATCCAAAGTGATATCAAGAAATGCCTCATACGTATCCGAAACTGCTTTGCAATTCAAGCACTTCACTGGAAGCAAAATATAAATGCTTAACAATATGTGGAGGAGACTAACTGTCCAAATTCAAGTTGTCGATAGATACTACATTAGACAAACTGCAGACTGCTTTACTACCGACAAAAGACACAGATCAGTTCTAAGGACAGGAATATTTTTAAAAGTACCTCTTGATCTTAGAAATCCTCCAAATATTTGATGAATGATGGTGGTAGCTTGAGAAGATCTGTCCAATCTGGAAATAAATTATAATCAGACCTCAGAAGATTTAAGGCACACAGTTAACTCTTCAAAGAGTTTTATGAAAACCAAGGATGACGTAGACTTTCAGTTTTGATAGTAAATAAAGGACTACAAGGTGCTAGAGAACGTATAAAAGTGAATTTGTTTATGCTGACTTGGTGCTTCCATTCAAGCACGCTTCCTGCATAGCATCGACAGTATAGCGCAAGAACTCGTGTGCGTCTCCTTGACTGCCAAAACGGAAATGTTGTCCTATTCCTAAATAAGAAGATGATAGTATTTACCTCATTTAAAAATGAAATAATTCTCGTATTTCTAAAATCTCTCTTCTTTATAGTGTTAAAACCATTTATACACATCAAATAATTATTTGAAGATTACAAGATACTGAAAAAGAAACACATCTGAAGCCACTTACGACTGAGGTTATTGATAACACGCGTAGGCTCGATGGCATCAACAGTGCAACGCAGGGCCTGGTTAATGGGAGTCTCCATCGTGCACATCATGCAAAAATCTTGTTCGCGACCTGAAGAGTGAAAGAAGAAAGCATCCCAGTCCAGCGAAACAGACATAACTACAAACAAACATATAAGTAATATTTAAACTATAGATACAGTATCCACTCTCCTTGTCCCAACAGTCTCGTAACATTTTATTTCACACAACTTTATAGAATAAAAATATCCATTAAGCCTGTGTTCAAGTGCATTTTGTGATGAGAAATCTAAAAGACTACTGCAATGTCACGTTTGTGAAGGCTGACAGGAATGTGAACTCCACAGGCTGCAAAATATATGAGGAAAGAATATTTGACATTGATGATACAGCATTAAGAGAATGTGGGTTATTTTCAGCACAGTGCTGTCAGGTGAGCTTCATGATACAGAGCTACGAGTCCTTTGGGAGAAAGGAAAAACTAAAGTAATGTATGTAATAGTACTTCTGCCCTCCTTTTTTCAACAGGATTCTTAACTGAAACAATTTCTATATACAGGAAGAAAACAGTTAAATTTCTAGGTATCGATACAAAGATACCAGCCTAAAAAGCATACACGTTTAGTACAACATTTAGTTTATAGTACAACATTTTATTTAGAACAAAATCAGTCTAGATTTTAATACAGTCCCACAAAAAAATCTAGTCATGTTCATAACAGCTCATATTGCTTTCTAGGTTTTGGTTTTTTTTAATTGGTTCAACAACGAACAGACCATTTATTGTAGTGCATTATGGAACCTAGGCTGTGAAGACTAAAGACCTATGATGCCAACATCCTAAATTTTATTGCCTTTCTAGCAGCAGGAAGCCCAAATAGCCCAAATGCCAAATGTTCATTAAATGCATTACTGTCCAATGCACTTCATTATTCCCATGAAGCAAGAAAAGATCCTTTTAAAAAAACAAACAAAAAACACACATGGTGCATTAAACGCACTCCATATGCTATTCTGAGCCCACTGCTAATACAATGCTCAAAGCCAGCTCCTACAGGTAAAATCAGGCAAGTAAGTTTGTCTCACAGAATCACTGCTGTTCTTTCACCTTCAGAGCTATCCAACAGATTTAAAATACTGTTAGAAAGTACTCACATGACTGGCTGTGCTCAAGAGAAAGCATGTAATTGGCAAGTGGGGGGGGGGTGTAGGTCAAACACTGTAGAGTAGCATTAAGAAAACGTGTGTTGCCAAGATTGTACAGGCCAACTCCAACACTTTGTGTTTCTTGCCAATCCATACGTATCTTCTCAGGTGGAAAAAGAATCCTTTGTGGCGGAGCAATTCCATCATTAACAACTGCAAGAAAGTTATATTTAAAAAGAGATTTTGTTTGTTTGTTTCTAAGAAAGGCATTAGGTATATATAGGTAAATATGTAAAGTATATATAGGTATAGTAAAAATACTATTCTGCGGGAGCACCTAGAGGAACTAGCTACAATCCAAAACAGAAAAACTTATTGCAGACAGCTTTAATACCGCCAAATTCAAATTGGCTGGTCAACACAACGTTTTGGGAAAAAAAAGTTTAGTCAACCATTTTAATTTTTCTAAGGCAAGGCTAACTGCCATCCTGTTTTTAGTATCTAACGCCAAGTTCCTCTCCATCTATAATCTTTAACCTGATTACCTCAACTACTGCTTTTTTCCTTATTATAACTTAAACCACAAACTTAGACTTGAAATTATATGGTAATAAATGCAAGGACAATGTAAAAACAAATAACTAGGAATGACGGTACCCCTACAAATATCAGATCTTTTCCTGAGCAATGTTAGCATTCAAAAACCTGTGAATAATGGAAGCTGTGAATAGCAACAATCAAACACTTTTCTTCGCAAAACAGAAAAGACACGGATGAATCTGTGCATTACAAAATGCTCCCCATATTTCTCTGTCGACTGTAAATATATCAAAATTAATTTCTGTAACGTCAGTCACTTCAGTTGCCTTAGGGGAATCGCTTTGGAAGTCTTTATTCACAGTAGTCCCGTTCTCTATCAGTGCAACAAGTAAGAACTGCATTTTCTACTTTTGTTTTGAAGAAAACGGAGGCAGGATAAAACGCACACTTACTTGCGTAGTACTTGAGTAGTAGAAGTCCTGTCACTTAATCTCAAAGAAACAGCCTTTAAGAACTAAATTGCTGGTATGAATGATTTAAAAGGAATCCCCAAACTAAACACACAAAGTAAAAATTTCCATCCAAACTCTATCAGTATTACTTTTAGCTTCTGCAGAACTAGTGGCTGATGCCATTTCTTTCACTTTCGTAGGATTTTAATCCATTACAACTCTGGAGTCTTTTTAATATAAAAATGTAAATGACATTCTCTGAGGGGAATCAGTTATTTATTGCATTTTTGGAGCTTTGCAATTATCTATTAATTATTACCTATTATCTAATAGATAATGGTTGTGATTTATATATAATTGTTGCTCGCGTTAGCAATGGAACACTATTACTTTACTGCCTGCGCTTTTCTGTTTCGTGTGCACAAAGGTACCTGCATTTCGCTGCTACTTTACTTCTGTCTTTCCAGGGCTCGCCTTCTACCGCACTGTCTACTGCACCAGTCATGATGGGTTTGTTGTGATTCTATAATGAGCCTAGCTTTTGAATACACTTTTTCTGGGCGTCACTTTGTGATAGCAAGTTAATTTGTGAGGGCTTATCACTTATGACCTGCTGCTCAGTAGGTACACGCTTGGCCTCTGTTAAGCAGAGAGTCAATCACAGCTTAAGATTTTGTCCAAGATGCCATTCACGAAACTGAGTTTAACCTTGACATAACTGAGTTTAACCTTTAAACCTGAAGCTTCGTTAAAGAATAAAGCAGCACCCAAGCCAGGAAATAGAAGTTAATCGTCACTTTACCCTGAAACGCACGTAACGCCAGTGAGCTATTCTGTGCTGGCAGGATTGCTGCCGGGATGGCCGACGAGGCGGTGGGCACAGGGGGCCACAGGTCCTGCTCCCCGGGGCCACAGGTCCTGTCACAGGGGGCTGCCGGGGGTCTCCAGGCGCCGGGAACAGCGGCAACAGCGGGGACAGAGGGGACAGCAGCGACAGCAGCCGCCACCTCAGCCGAGGCCGTCTCCACAACTGCCACGACGGCCTCGGAACGCCGCCCAACTCGGAGCTCCAGCGTGACGCCTTTTTAACCTGGCCGCGGTGCTCACGGCTACAAGCAGAGCGTTTCCTCCGGCGTGTCTTTACTGTCGGTGCCGGATCGGCCCTCACCCCGAGCTCTCCCTGCCGGGAGGGCTTTGCGGTTGGGGTTTCCCTCCCGCCGCCGCCGCGGGCAGGCCCCGCGCGCAAGGTGTCCGCGCTGGGGAGCAGCACGTCGCCCGCGGCGAGAGCCCGAGGGCGCGACACGAAAAAGCCCCGACGTGCGGGCGAGGCGGCGGGGAGACGGCTCTGAGGGAGCCGCCGCTTCGCCCCGCCGTCCTCCTCCCCTCCCGGGCCGCCCCGCCGAGCCCCGTGCGCCTCAGGTGCTGCCCTGAGAGGGCGCTCGGGCACTGGGACAGCTGCCCAGGGCAGTGGTCATGGCACCGAGCCTGACGGGGGTCAAGAAGTGTTTGAACGATGCTCTCAGACGTAGGGTCTGCTTTTGGGGTGGTCCTGTGTGGAGCCAGGAGTTGGACTCGGGGATTATTGTGAGTCCTTTCCACCTTGGGATGTTCTCTGATTCTAGGTCAGCAATCCATTATCTGATGAGAGGTGTGGAGTCATTCAAAGGGAAGAGAGAACAAAACACTTCTGGTTTTCAGAAGCGGGTATTTGGTAACCAAAACGATGATTCCTTTTCTTCTAGAGCAAGTAGCAGCAGGGATCCGCTTTACAATATGCTGGCAACAAGGAAACGAAGAATTGCAAACAAGACATAGGACTTGATCAGCAGCTTGTATACATGCATCGACTTATAAATGAGCACACAGCTGAGCGATAATGCAAAAATTGGACAAACTAAGTGAAGACGTTAACTGTAAATTTTATAGTTTGAAGTAAGCTTCAAATCCCAGAGGATGACTTTGTTGGAACTTTATTCAGCTGAAAACGTGGAAGCCTTGCTTCTGCTTGTGTTAGTTACAGCTCCAGTTTACTTTGGTTGGGAGGGAAGGCATTCCAGGCTAATGTGCTGTACCTGTTCCTTCAGCTCATTGTCCATAAACGGAGGAGCAAATGAAATTATTTGAATCTCCATTAAATGCAGCACTACAAAGTGGAGTAGAGGGCGATCTAGCACTTGATTTTTCTGTAAGCAGAAAACCCAACAGAATCTCAACAACAGTTTTCAAATCTTGTCCTGCAGTAAATGACCAGCTGAGCGAAGCTTGCATTTAGAGTATGTGCTCCTACGTTAGATGGAAATAGCTTTTCCTCTTCAGAAGTGCAACTGAGTGGTGGACTGGCAGCTACGTAGGGAACTAGTTGTGCCAAAGGGTTTGTGTTGAATGCACAGAAAAATATGCAGGTCCCAACAGGAAAGGATTGTCTGTAGGCATCACACTGAGTACAGATGTTGTCCGCGGGTTCGTGCCCAGTGCACCGCGCCAATAAGCACCCCGAGTCGGAATGCACACGAAGGTCTTTTAATTACATAATTAATTACAGAACTCTGCAGAGTCAGGTACTTGGCTATCTTTCGCAAAGCAAGCACACCTCTGACTCGAATCACCGTCATTCATACACAGGAAACTTGTGAAAACTCTCTCTTTGGCTCCTTTTGACTGGTTATTACAGCTCACCTAACTTATCTCTACTGAGCTTGCGCATTACAGAGGAACGCCGGGGGGGAGGGGGTACAGGAGGAGGGGGACACACACCGAATCCCACATTAGCATAGATTAGCATTTTGACAGGTGTGATTTCTAATGTGTTAATGACCCTTAATGAGCAAAAGGTTACTATAGGTCAGTCTGGAGCTGGTTTTCTCCTTCTTGTTTTTTCCCTTTTATCCCTTCTCTTCCTTGCTTCTGCTAGCTCAAGGCTACCTGTCTCTCTCCTTCCTTATTTTCTCAGCTAAAAGACTACACAAGCTACAGGCCTCCCCATTTTCTTCAAGGTTTCCTTGTTTTTCTCCCAGCTTTGGGACTACACGGGTGTGCTTTGATATTTGCCAGTATAGCTAAAACTCATGCCAGTCTGCTCACGCACAATAAGCAGTAAGATTTAAGGACTGGTTTCATCTGCTTTTTACATAGTAACATCCTTCTTATGTTTTAGATATGCTGTAGTTAAAGCTTAAAGTAGTTCCAGTAGTTAAGTTACAGGAGTAAGGTTACTCCTTGTGGAGTAATTGCCTTAAGTGACTAGGCATTATAAGCACACCTCCATCCCAAAAGCTACCTGCCTCCAAGGTGCAACTACCCCTCACTGAGCACATCCTCTGAATTTCTCGGAGCCTGTACCTTTAAACGCAAGCGAGATAATTTCTACCAATCACAACCAAGATATGCATGACTGGAGTCACTCAAGCTCCACCTAAAAGATAGAAAATAATGTAAATTGGCTTAAGAGAAAGGGAATGTTGGGGAAGATACTGTCACGAAGGATACCTTCTGACATCAGTCGACAGGCTGAGCCTCTCACCCCCCCACCCCCCCACCCCCCCCATGGCCCATTGGGATGCTGTGAGGTAAGATCTGAACGCTTGGTTATACCAGGCGTCTCCACGGAAACTTAGAAATCTCTGGTGTCTTTATGCTTTTTAACGTCTTAATACCTAGGCTTTGTACCTGTGCATTTCATGCATGCTAGCTTGCTTTTGCAGACAGTGAATTTATCACTGGCAATCCAAAGGACCTGTGTATCTGTTGCCGTAATAAACTGCACTTAACTGCATTGTTCCTGGCCGTGATAGTTCTCCTTGAACGCGACTAGAGCGAGGGCGTGCTGCGTTGTTGGTGAATCCGTGGCCGTGATAGTTCAGTACCCTGAAGCCGACCGGACCCGTAACGGTCAATCAGCTACACCCCTTAATGCGACACTACTAAAGGAAGAAGATGACAGGGCTTGCACGCGTTGCATTAGGCTTTGCATGTGAAAACACCCCCAAATAATTTCACATGCATTTAACGTTTTTAAAGGGAAAAAAACAGGAAGGTGTAGTCTTTCTGTAAGCTACAGCCCTAGATAGTTAAGGCATCAGCATTCATTCCTTTGCTTGACAACAAACTATGACCATACAGAAGAGTTAAATATTTTCATTGCATTCTTAAAGGCGATTTTTCAGACTTGTGCTTCAGTTGTTGGAGTTGAAGAAATCAGTAGACGCCCTTACTTTTACGTTAAGACCAAAATCTTTATCTAAGATTGTGTTATCTAACACAGCTAAACTCCCACCCCCACATGTTTTTTTGGAACTTCTGAAAGATCTTTCTGCAGTCCCACTCTGATGGTCTTTCAGTAACATACAAACTGCCGTGGCAGATTCTGTTACAGTGCTTTTCTATTGACAGCGTGCATAACACTCAAGGTAAAGCCCCTCATTTTGCAGTGGGGACATAAAGTGTTTCTTTGGACGCTGCTGCTTCTGTTAGTACTCATTTTTTCACAAACTTGTTGAACCTGAGCTGTGCCTCCTGCGCCAACGAATGCTTTCATGACACAGTATTTTGTCAAAGCAGTTTTGCTTCTTGGAGCTACAGAAGCAGCTCTGGCTACATGATAGGGAACTGTGCTGCATTGGCAAAAAGAGACTTACTTACGGACTTAACAACACTTGCTAACTTGATCTATTTCAAATCTCATTTTAACTTTAAAGAACAATCAGTTTTGCGGTTCCTGTCTTACTAAGTTGCCTTGTTTTGCATGGAAGGTCAGCCTGTGAAAGTTTTGCTTTATTGCATGCTTCAAAAAAAGGCTGAGAGGAAGAGACTGGAGGAACCTTTTCTATTCTACAGACTTTCCCCCACGAACGTGGAATTGCAGGCTACTTGGATGAATGTTCGAATGTGAGTAAGGGAGCAAGCCTCAGCCAAAGGAGGTAGAATCCTTGCTTAAGAGGAAGTATCAGTGTGGGGACATCTTTGCTTAATGGGAGCCATTTAAACTCTTCATAGAAACTCAGTAAGCTCTACATCTTATGTTTGGAAAGCAGTATGGTTACGCAGCTGCTAACCTAATGACTTGAGTCTTCTGCTCTGCAACTTCACGTTTTGTTTTCAAGCAGTGCATACATCAGTTTAGGCTTTGGACAAGGAGATTTGTAATGCAAATAGTGATAAACCAGAATCAGTGCTACTGACGAGCGTAATGGTGAAATGCAGCAAATCAAGTATTCCTGGAGAACTGTGAGATTACAAAACCAATAAGCCATGAAGCACTTTTTTTTTTTTTAATCAATTCTTATATGCTGAAATAACACCTTCAAGAAAATCTGTTTATCTAGCCAGGCGACGGTGTCTACCGGTAAGCACAAAGGAAATGCCTTGAGAGTTCGTTTGCTGTATTTGAAGTTCTTATACCCTGCAGAAATAATTATTTAGAGTAACATGTAACTGAGGAGATTGTAGCAGGAAGTATATTATTTCTAGCATTAAATTGCTGCCCTGTTGCCAGTGCAATCTAGGAGAGAACTGTATATAACAGTTAAACTCCCCTGGACTGACTTAAATTTTAAAATATTCTGACAAAGTAAGCTCTAAATCACTTAACATTTTGAACAGTTTTAAACGGGTACAAAACTGAAGCTTTATAAACCAAGCAGCATTTATAATGCTTCATAGATAAAAACAATGCCTATTTTTTAAGATTTGTTACATATCTATGTAGATATGCTTGCTGGAAAAGCCAGGTCTGTTGTAGACCAAATGCTGCAGATTAAGACTTGTGGCTTACCAGTTTCATTTCTGTATTTTCTTGGAAAATGTTTCGAGTTAGAGTTTAAATATAAAATGTAAATACTGTACAGATATATATTGAAATAAGTATTCCTCGGTGCACACAGGTGATTTGCATGACAAATACTCTGTATCGATCATTGTTACAAATGTAATGTTCTGTGTAAATCCACTGCGTGTTAATCTTTTCATTTATCATCAAGAGCTGTTACTTAAGCCTGGACATTCTCAAAAATAAAGTGTGAAACTATATACCATTGTGTAGCTCCTCCTTTATCAGGAGTACATGCAAGATAATTGCTCCTGTTTTTTTCTTTCTAGAGGATGATTCAATTTTATAGCATGGATTATAACTGCTCTTGCAAGTGACCTTCTTTTAAGCACAACAGTTTAAATGATCAGGTTACAGAGAAAACCCTTTCACTGCAAAATAGATTCAATAAAGGCTTGTGGCTTACCAGTTTCATTTCAAAACCCAAGTTGTTGGGTTTGATGGAAAAATGGTTGGTTTGGATGGTAAAAAGGTCGTCGGTTTTGATGGTAGGTTTAGTCTGAGTATTGAAGGCTTCCATCAGTAAGCTCTGCATCTGAAAGACAAAGGGAAGAAATGTCATTCCCTGTTGTGATACTCAACATGGAGCTGTCTGGCTCAGTGGTTTTCTTTCTAAAGAGAGAAGTCACAACCCTGCACCCGGCTTGATCTGCTCTCTGACTACAGGGCTGGACTGACTGGAGAAGGCAGCTTCCAAAGCCCTCCCATTCAACTGACTGCATTTCAGTTCTATGCTAAAATTGGTCAACTGTACAGAATATTAGGACAAAGCTACCTGCTTTTTTAGTGATCTTGTGGTCAAGCTGACCAAATCCTAGCCACAGAACAGAAGCGTTCAGAAACTGGCTAGAGAGAGCACTTAGGAATGCAGGAATTTAACTGCTTTAACGCTGCTCTTTCTCTCACGTATCTGGAACGTGAAGATCCAAGAAGAAAAGCAAGATGAAGTCCTTTGTTTCCTATGCCAGAATGACATTTTCAACACTGAACAGGATTGTCACCGACTGTTAACTGGTTGTTAAGTTGCAGCTAGGTATAAAATGTAGAAAATGTTTAAAAATAAAACTTGCCTTTGGATAGTGAACTGTGTTCTTCGGGGATTACTTCAGTTATCTGTAAGAGGAAAATAGATGATTGGGGGGGTTGTTTGTTTTTAAGAACGGGTGCAGTCTTGCCTGTAATTTAGCTGGTATTTTTCAAAGTGACCTCTTAGAAACTTTACAGCTCTGTTGAATCAACATGTCTCTAACCCTACAATTAAATAATGCTAAAAGATGCAGCAATTTATCTTACTGCAAGTGCTTATTAAAATATCTGAGTAACTGCGACCGTGGCTTCCTCACAGATATATATATATATATTTAATACTACACACTTCTGCTCAGAAAGAAAATCACGGAAAATGTAAAATTTCATTTGAGATGTTGGATTTGTTGCAGTGTGAGATCTTCTTCATCACATGATTCTATTCGTAATTAAACCATATTATCTACTGAGAGACCAAGATTATGACAAGAACAGCACAGAGTTCAGCATGAAGCCAATCAGGAGCTCAAGTTTGTATTTATTTTTTTTTGTAAGGAGATGTACCAAGCTGGCTTTTTTATTGTTTCATCAGCACATTTCTAAGCCTGTATGAGCAGGGAAAAAAAAAAAAAAAAAAACAACATGTAGAACAATAGCAGGGCTCCTCAGTTTACAGCATGAGGTCGCTTTTTCCAGGTGAAAAGCGGAGCCATAAGTGGCAGTACACTAAAGCCCTGGCACGTTGAGATGCGCGAGGAGAGATGTTTGGCCCTCCTTTTCACTCCTGGGAACCACATACCTCAAAACCCACAGACTATGGGATATATCTCAGAGAAATCTTGGGAAAGGAGAGCATGAAGAGCATGTTTGTAAATTTATTTCTCCCTGGGCTTCTTCTGCTTCTCCAAGAAATACTTGTTTGAATATAACTTTGGCAGCAGTACTTATGCTGTTTTGCACCTACCACATTTAAAACTCCTACAAAAAACTGAAAAGTTAGACTGAAAAGCATCTCTTTCCGTTCTACTTTGTAAAGCTGCATGTTTTCCTCATGCAAAACAACAGGGGAATGGAAGCTAGAAAAGGAAATGCTGAATGTAAAACAAAACAAAACAAACCTCAGCCCTCCAGGACAAAAGCCGATAACTGATACTAAGTGCTTTCTAACATGCTGATTAGGTTTCAATATGATACCGCTTTAAATAAGCATAATTGTGTGTCCATAGGCAGAAGCTGAATAACGACAGGATGAATTTCTATACTTAATTTTTTGTTACTGTCTTACTGTAGCACACAGGGACTTGTTACGTTTAGGGAAACCGCTAACCTAATGGAGGGTTTAAACCATAAGCTAGTTTGTTATACCAAAATGACTGAGAGAACAAAGCATAAAGTGTTTTCAGATTTCTAGTACACCTTGATTGCTATCCATTAAACTTAAGACAGGTTAAACAAAGCACAGGAAGTAAGAGAACTCCTAGTCCCACAACTGGCAAATTGTGCGCACACTTTCCATTCCTGAGAAAATAATACACAAACCTGAAAAATGCATTTAACTGAGAAATGAAGACATCCTTGTCCTATTGGAAGAGTAAGGTGACAGCTCTTGGGCTCAGTGATTTTCAGATAAGCTCCAGTCTTCAACTTGCAGACACCAGTGACAGCTCCTTTTTTCGGATTGAAAGGGAAAATGTTTCAACAACACATTGAAAACATACTTAAGGGACAAGAAACAAAATCAAGACTGCAGTGAGAAGGAAAACAGAAAAACAATACTGGGAAGAAAAAAAAGAGAAAAGAGAAAAGCCCTTGGTCTTTGTATCGACCAACGAGATAAGCCTTACACATTTTTAAGTTTATTTTTGACGCTTGATTGATGCATTACCAGATATTAAGCACTATTCAAGAGCAAATATTAACACTAGTAAGAATAAATCCGATCCACCACCCCTTATTCAAAATACATCAATTTCTAATTTGGAGATAACGTCTCTCTGACAAGGAAGTAGAAAAGCTGTAAATACCGATACAGTTTCCTCTCCCGATGTTCCATATACATACCAATGCTGATATGAGACATTGGCACAGTCTGATTAAGACAAGATTTTATGGAAGTTCATTGCGGTTCTATCTGTCAACTAATACTATTTAATGGAAGGATTTAAATCAGTAGAATTCCGTACTGTATGGCCAGTGTTACGAACAGAACTAATGATCAGCACTGTGCATATCACTCTGATGCAGGTTGGTGCCTCACGGAGAACTTGTGTTTCTTCATAGAATGTTTTTCCATTTTTCTCCATTATCTGGAGAAACATTGGCTGTTCCCCCGTCGCCCCCACCCCTTTTTTCTCAGAGCAGGAGGTGGAGGGAGGCAGAAACGTGTTTTTATTTTGTGCAGTGTCCCGGGACACCGGTGGCTATCCAAAAGGCAAAAGAAGGAAACAGAAAAAGACAATATACTCATGCAGAAGGTAGTGAAAGTGAAATAGAAAGGAAACGCAGAAAGGTAGAAAAGGAGCTTTTAGGTGGTGAAAACATGAAAAAATATAAGAAGTTCTAGAAGAAAAAGAAGTCTGAAGATAAACAGGGAGAGAAGGAATCCAAGTAAGCAGGGATTCCAGCATAATCAGCAGTTTTTTTCCTAATTCTTTTCCGGGTGCTTCTCATGTTTCGTTTTAGGTTTTTTTCATAGTTTCTAAGTTATTTAGATAGCATAATCTGGCTGGGGATCATGACTGGGGATCATTAGGTTGATCAGTGAAGACAGGAAAGATATTGCTGAATTGTGTCAGAGCACTAGCTTTGGACCACGTAGTTTGAATCACATCTGCACACCATTCTGGATTAGGTTAAAACATTTTTTTTTTTACTTGCATATATTCCAGAGCTAACCATTGTTAATGATCTGTGTACCAACCAGGACCTATGGTCCTTCAATCTGAGGGCTTAAGTTTGCTGCATCTAAAGGAAGTTACATGTGCACAAAGTACCACAAAATAGCTGACATGCGGCAAATCATCCCCTGTGGTAAAATAAATAAAGTTTCCTATATGCAACAAGTGCCACATCTTTTTTTCTCTTTTTAACTTGCATGTTTCTTTCAGACTTGATGATTTGTATTTCTCTGCGCTCCACTTTGACAATGCCAGTCGCAAGCGTAACAAAAAGAGGAAAAAGGAGAAACATCAGGAAAGTGAAAGGCTTCTTGGAATACTTAGATCCTCATTTCCAGAAGAAAACCCGGGAGAAGAAGGAAGAATCCCATCCTCCAGATGGCTCTTTATGAGAGCAATGCAGAAGTGAGGGCAGTAAACAACCTCACAAGGAAGGGAAGCCTTCCAGTGCAGGTGAAAGCAAGAAATACAGCTCCATCGCATCCAGCGAGTATATTAAAGGTAAGCGGCTGCAGCATGTTTATGGGATTCCTTTTAGATTAATCTAGAGATTATTGAAAACAGTCTTTAAATGCTTGATGACTGAACAGTCTGCTGGATATTAAAATATGTTTTGAAAAATATGTTTCAAGTGTTGTTTTTTCAGCTATGTGGGGAGAACAAATACAGTGGCTATGAATATTTTGGCTATTATTCAGAAC
Source organism: Anser anser (assembly GCF_964211835.1). Classification (NCBI taxonomy): domain Eukaryota; kingdom Metazoa; phylum Chordata; class Aves; order Anseriformes; family Anatidae; genus Anser; species Anser anser. Next base: position 759,454 of record NC_139731.1, read on the forward strand.
AGCATGCGGAGGGATATGTAAAATATGTAAAATGTAAAAATCCAGCTTTTTTTCTACTTTTTGGTTTTTTTTTTGTCTTTTTTTTTCTTCCCTGCTATTATAGGTTTAAGAATATAGAGGAATGCGCTGATGGAAGCCATGTAAAGAGTCCCCAACTTGAGCTCCTGATTGGCTTCATGCTGAACTCTGTGCTGTTCTTGTCATAATTTTGGTCACTCAGTAGATAATATGGTTTAATTACGAATAGAATCATGTGATGAAGAAGATCTCACACTGCAACAAATCCAACATCTCAAATGAAATTTTACATTTTCCGTGATTTTCTTTCTGAGCAGAAGTGTGTAGTATTAAATATATATATATATATCTGTGAGGAAGCCACGGTCGCAGTTACTCAGATATTTTAATAAGCACTTGCAGTAAGATAAATTGCTGCATCTTTTAGCATTATTTAATTGTAGGGTTAGAGACATGTTGATTCAACAGAGCTGTAAAGTTTCTAAGAGGTCACTTTGAAAAATACCAGCTAAATTACAGGCAAGACTGCACCCGTTCTTAAAAACAAACAACCCCCCCAATCATCTATTTTCCTCTTACAGATAACTGAAGTAATCCCCGAAGAACACAGTTCACTATCCAAAGGCAAGTTTTATTTTTAAACATTTTCTACATTTTATACCTAGCTGCAACTTAACAACCAGTTAACAGTCGGTGACAATCCTGTTCAGTGTTGAAAATGTCATTCTGGCATAGGAAACAAAGGACTTCATCTTCTTGCTTTTCTTCTTGGATCTTCACGTTCCAGATACGTGAGAGAAAGAGCAGCGTTAAAGCAGTTAAATTCCTGCATTCCTAAGTGCTCTCTCTAGCCAGTTTCTGAACGCTTCTGTTCTGTGGCTAGGATTTGGTCAGCTTGACCACAAGATCACTAAAAAAGCAGGTAGCTTTGTCCTAATATTCTGTACAGTTGACCAATTTTAGCATAGAACTGAAATGCAGTCAGTTGAATGGGAGGGCTTTGGAAGCTGCCTTCTCCAGTCAGTCCAGCCCTGTAGTCAGAGAGCAGATCAAGCCGGGTGCAGGGTTGTGACTTCTCTCTTTAGAAAGAAAACCACTGAGCCAGACAGCTCCATGTTGAGTATCACAACAGGGAATGACATTTCTTCCCTTTGTCTTTCAGATGCAGAGCTTACTGATGGAAGCCTTCAATACTCAGACTAAACCTACCATCAAAACCGACGACCTTTTTACCATCCAAACCAACCATTTTTCCATCAAACCCAACAACTTGGGTTTTGAAATGAAACTGGTAAGCCACAAGCCTTTATTGAATCTATTTTGCAGTGAAAGGGTTTTCTCTGTAACCTGATCATTTAAACTGTTGTGCTTAAAAGAAGGTCACTTGCAAGAGCAGTTATAATCCATGCTATAAAATTGAATCATCCTCTAGAAAGAAAAAAAAAAAGGAGCAATTATCTTGCATGTACTCCTGATAAAGGAGGAGCTACACAATGGTATATAGTTTCACACTTTATTTTTGAGAATGTCCAGGCTTAAGTAACAGCTCTTGATGATAAATGAAAAGATTAACACGCAGTGGATTTACACAGAACATTACATTTGTAACAATGATCGATACAGAGTATTTGTCATGCAAATCACCTGTGTGCACCGAGGAATACTTATTTCAATATATATCTGTACAGTATTTACATTTTATATTTAAACTCTAACTCGAAACATTTTCCAAGAAAATACAGAAATGAAACTGGTAAGCCACAAGTCTTAATCTGCAGCATTTGGTCTACAACAGACCTGGCTTTTCCAGCAAGCATATCTACATAGATATGTAACAAATCTTAAAAAATAGGCATTGTTTTTATCTATGAAGCATTATAAATGCTGCTTGGTTTATAAAGCTTCAGTTTTGTACCCGTTTAAAACTGTTCAAAATGTTAAGTGATTTAGAGCTTACTTTGTCAGAATATTTTAAAATTTAAGTCAGTCCAGGGGAGTTTAACTGTTATATACAGTTCTCTCCTAGATTGCACTGGCAACAGGGCAGCAATTTAATGCTAGAAATAATATACTTCCTGCTACAATCTCCTCAGTTACATGTTACTCTAAATAATTATTTCTGCAGGGTATAAGAACTTCAAATACAGCAAACGAACTCTCAAGGCATTTCCTTTGTGCTTACCGGTAGACACCGTCGCCTGGCTAGATAAACAGATTTTCTTGAAGGTGTTATTTCAGCATATAAGAATTGATTAAAAAAAAAAAAAGTGCTTCATGGCTTATTGGTTTTGTAATCTCACAGTTCTCCAGGAATACTTGATTTGCTGCATTTCACCATTACGCTCGTCAGTAGCACTGATTCTGGTTTATCACTATTTGCATTACAAATCTCCTTGTCCAAAGCCTAAACTGATGTATGCACTGCTTGAAAACAAAACGTGAAGTTGCAGAGCAGAAGACTCAAGTCATTAGGTTAGCAGCTGCGTAACCATACTGCTTTCCAAACATAAGATGTAGAGCTTACTGAGTTTCTATGAAGAGTTTAAATGGCTCCCATTAAGCAAAGATGTCCCCACACTGATACTTCCTCTTAAGCAAGGATTCTACCTCCTTTGGCTGAGGCTTGCTCCCTTACTCACATTCGAACATTCATCCAAGTAGCCTGCAATTCCACGTTCGTGGGGGAAAGTCTGTAGAATAGAAAAGGTTCCTCCAGTCTCTTCCTCTCAGCCTTTTTTTGAAGCATGCAATAAAGCAAAACTTTCACAGGCTGACCTTCCATGCAAAACAAGGCAACTTAGTAAGACAGGAACCGCAAAACTGATTGTTCTTTAAAGTTAAAATGAGATTTGAAATAGATCAAGTTAGCAAGTGTTGTTAAGTCCGTAAGTAAGTCTCTTTTTGCCAATGCAGCACAGTTCCCTATCATGTAGCCAGAGCTGCTTCTGTAGCTCCAAGAAGCAAAACTGCTTTGACAAAATACTGTGTCATGAAAGCATTCGTTGGCGCAGGAGGCACAGCTCAGGTTCAACAAGTTTGTGAAAAAATGAGTACTAACAGAAGCAGCAGCGTCCAAAGAAACACTTTATGTCCCCACTGCAAAATGAGGGGCTTTACCTTGAGTGTTATGCACGCTGTCAATAGAAAAGCACTGTAACAGAATCTGCCACGGCAGTTTGTATGTTACTGAAAGACCATCAGAGTGGGACTGCAGAAAGATCTTTCAGAAGTTCCAAAAAAACATGTGGGGGTGGGAGTTTAGCTGTGTTAGATAACACAATCTTAGATAAAGATTTTGGTCTTAACGTAAAAGTAAGGGCGTCTACTGATTTCTTCAACTCCAACAACTGAAGCACAAGTCTGAAAAATCGCCTTTAAGAATGCAATGAAAATATTTAACTCTTCTGTATGGTCATAGTTTGTTGTCAAGCAAAGGAATGAATGCTGATGCCTTAACTATCTAGGGCTGTAGCTTACAGAAAGACTACACCTTCCTGTTTTTTTCCCTTTAAAAACGTTAAATGCATGTGAAATTATTTGGGGGTGTTTTCACATGCAAAGCCTAATGCAACGCGTGCAAGCCCTGTCATCTTCTTCCTTTAGTAGTGTCGCATTAAGGGGTGTAGCTGATTGACCGTTACGGGTCCGGTCGGCTTCAGGGTACTGAACTATCACGGCCACGGATTCACCAACAACGCAGCACGCCCTCGCTCTAGTCGCATTCAAGGAGAACTATCACGGCCAGGAACAATGCAGTTAAGTGCAGTTTATTACGGCAACAGATACACAGGTCCTTTGGATTGCCAGTGATAAATTCACTGTCTGCAAAAGCAAGCTAGCATGCATGAAATGCACAGGTACAAAGCCTAGGTATTAAGACGTTAAAAAGCATAAAGACACCAGAGATTTCTAAGTTTCCGTGGAGACGCCTGGTATAACCAAGCGTTCAGATCTTACCTCACAGCATCCCAATGGGCCATGGGGGGGGTGGGGGGGTGGGGGGGTGAGAGGCTCAGCCTGTCGACTGATGTCAGAAGGTATCCTTCGTGACAGTATCTTCCCCAACATTCCCTTTCTCTTAAGCCAATTTACATTATTTTCTATCTTTTAGGTGGAGCTTGAGTGACTCCAGTCATGCATATCTTGGTTGTGATTGGTAGAAATTATCTCGCTTGCGTTTAAAGGTACAGGCTCCGAGAAATTCAGAGGATGTGCTCAGTGAGGGGTAGTTGCACCTTGGAGGCAGGTAGCTTTTGGGATGGAGGTGTGCTTATAATGCCTAGTCACTTAAGGCAATTACTCCACAAGGAGTAACCTTACTCCTGTAACTTAACTACTGGAACTACTTTAAGCTTTAACTACAGCATATCTAAAACATAAGAAGGATGTTACTATGTAAAAAGCAGATGAAACCAGTCCTTAAATCTTACTGCTTATTGTGCGTGAGCAGACTGGCATGAGTTTTAGCTATACTGGCAAATATCAAAGCACACCCGTGTAGTCCCAAAGCTGGGAGAAAAACAAGGAAACCTTGAAGAAAATGGGGAGGCCTGTAGCTTGTGTAGTCTTTTAGCTGAGAAAATAAGGAAGGAGAGAGACAGGTAGCCTTGAGCTAGCAGAAGCAAGGAAGAGAAGGGATAAAAGGGAAAAAACAAGAAGGAGAAAACCAGCTCCAGACTGACCTATAGTAACCTTTTGCTCATTAAGGGTCATTAACACATTAGAAATCACACCTGTCAAAATGCTAATCTATGCTAATGTGGGATTCGGTGTGTGTCCCCCTCCTCCTGTACCCCCTCCCCCCCGGCGTTCCTCTGTAATGCGCAAGCTCAGTAGAGATAAGTTAGGTGAGCTGTAATAACCAGTCAAAAGGAGCCAAAGAGAGAGTTTTCACAAGTTTCCTGTGTATGAATGACGGTGATTCGAGTCAGAGGTGTGCTTGCTTTGCGAAAGATAGCCAAGTACCTGACTCTGCAGAGTTCTGTAATTAATTATGTAATTAAAAGACCTTCGTGTGCATTCCGACTCGGGGTGCTTATTGGCGCGGTGCACTGGGCACGAACCCGCGGACAACATCTGTACTCAGTGTGATGCCTACAGACAATCCTTTCCTGTTGGGACCTGCATATTTTTCTGTGCATTCAACACAAACCCTTTGGCACAACTAGTTCCCTACGTAGCTGCCAGTCCACCACTCAGTTGCACTTCTGAAGAGGAAAAGCTATTTCCATCTAACGTAGGAGCACATACTCTAAATGCAAGCTTCGCTCAGCTGGTCATTTACTGCAGGACAAGATTTGAAAACTGTTGTTGAGATTCTGTTGGGTTTTCTGCTTACAGAAAAATCAAGTGCTAGATCGCCCTCTACTCCACTTTGTAGTGCTGCATTTAATGGAGATTCAAATAATTTCATTTGCTCCTCCGTTTATGGACAATGAGCTGAAGGAACAGGTACAGCACATTAGCCTGGAATGCCTTCCCTCCCAACCAAAGTAAACTGGAGCTGTAACTAACACAAGCAGAAGCAAGGCTTCCACGTTTTCAGCTGAATAAAGTTCCAACAAAGTCATCCTCTGGGATTTGAAGCTTACTTCAAACTATAAAATTTACAGTTAACGTCTTCACTTAGTTTGTCCAATTTTTGCATTATCGCTCAGCTGTGTGCTCATTTATAAGTCGATGCATGTATACAAGCTGCTGATCAAGTCCTATGTCTTGTTTGCAATTCTTCGTTTCCTTGTTGCCAGCATATTGTAAAGCAGATCCCTGCTGCTACTTGCTCTAGAAGAAAAGGAATCATCGTTTTGGTTACCAAATACCCGCTTCTGAAAACCAGAAGTGTTTTGTTCTCTCTTCCCTTTGAATGACTCCACACCTCTCATCAGATAATGGATTGCTGACCTAGAATCAGAGAACATCCCAAGGTGGAAAGGACTCACAATAATCCCCGAGTCCAACTCCTGGCTCCACACAGGACCACCCCAAAAGCAGACCCTACGTCTGAGAGCATCGTTCAAACACTTCTTGACCCCCGTCAGGCTCGGTGCCATGACCACTGCCCTGGGCAGCTGTCCCAGTGCCCGAGCGCCCTCTCAGGGCAGCACCTGAGGCGCACGGGGCTCGGCGGGGCGGCCCGGGAGGGGAGGAGGACGGCGGGGCGAAGCGGCGGCTCCCTCAGAGCCGTCTCCCCGCCGCCTCGCCCGCACGTCGGGGCTTTTTCGTGTCGCGCCCTCGGGCTCTCGCCGCGGGCGACGTGCTGCTCCCCAGCGCGGACACCTTGCGCGCGGGGCCTGCCCGCGGCGGCGGCGGGAGGGAAACCCCAACCGCAAAGCCCTCCCGGCAGGGAGAGCTCGGGGTGAGGGCCGATCCGGCACCGACAGTAAAGACACGCCGGAGGAAACGCTCTGCTTGTAGCCGTGAGCACCGCGGCCAGGTTAAAAAGGCGTCACGCTGGAGCTCCGAGTTGGGCGGCGTTCCGAGGCCGTCGTGGCAGTTGTGGAGACGGCCTCGGCTGAGGTGGCGGCTGCTGTCGCTGCTGTCCCCTCTGTCCCCGCTGTTGCCGCTGTTGCTGCTGTTCCCGGCGCCTGGAGACCCCCGGCAGCCCCCTGTGACAGGACCTGTGGCCCCGGGGAGCAGGACCTGTGGCCCCCTGTGCCCACCGCCTCGTCGGCCATCCCGGCAGCAATCCTGCCAGCACAGAATAGCTCACTGGCGTTACGTGCGTTTCAGGGTAAAGTGACGATTAACTTCTATTTCCTGGCTTGGGTGCTGCTTTATTCTTTAACGAAGCTTCAGGTTTAAAGGTTAAACTCAGTTATGTCAAGGTTAAACTCAGTTTCGTGAATGGCATCTTGGACAAAATCTTAAGCTGTGATTGACTCTCTGCTTAACAGAGGCCAAGCGTGTACCTACTGAGCAGCAGGTCATAAGTGATAAGCCCTCACAAATTAACTTGCTATCACAAAGTGACGCCCAGAAAAAGTGTATTCAAAAGCTAGGCTCATTATAGAATCACAACAAACCCATCATGACTGGTGCAGTAGACAGTGCGGTAGAGGGCGAGCCCTGGAAAGACAGAAGTAAAGTAGCAGCGAAATGCAGGTACCTTTGTGCACACGAAACAGAAAAGCGCAGGCAGTAAAGTAATAGTGTTCCATTGCTAACGCGAGCAACAATTATATATAAATCACAACCATTATCTATTAGATAATAGGTAATAATTAATAGATAATTGCAAAGCTCCAAAAATGCAATAAATAACTGATTCCCCTCAGAGAATGTCATTTACATTTTTATATTAAAAAGACTCCAGAGTTGTAATGGATTAAAATCCTACGAAAGTGAAAGAAATGGCATCAGCCACTAGTTCTGCAGAAGCTAAAAGTAATACTGATAGAGTTTGGATGGAAATTTTTACTTTGTGTGTTTAGTTTGGGGATTCCTTTTAAATCATTCATACCAGCAATTTAGTTCTTAAAGGCTGTTTCTTTGAGATTAAGTGACAGGACTTCTACTACTCAAGTACTACGCAAGTAAGTGTGCGTTTTATCCTGCCTCCGTTTTCTTCAAAACAAAAGTAGAAAATGCAGTTCTTACTTGTTGCACTGATAGAGAACGGGACTACTGTGAATAAAGACTTCCAAAGCGATTCCCCTAAGGCAACTGAAGTGACTGACGTTACAGAAATTAATTTTGATATATTTACAGTCGACAGAGAAATATGGGGAGCATTTTGTAATGCACAGATTCATCCGTGTCTTTTCTGTTTTGCAAAGAAAAGTGTTTGATTGTTGCTATTCACAGCTTCCATTATTCACAGGTTTTTGAATGCTAACATTGCTCAGGAAAAGATCTGATATTTGTAGGGGTACCGTCATTCCTAGTTATTTGTTTTTACATTGTCCTTGCATTTATTACCATATAATTTCAAGTCTAAATTTGTGGTTTAAGTTATAATAAGGAAAAAAGCAGTAGTTGAGGTAATCAGGTTAAAGATTATAGATGGAGAGGAACTTGGCGTTAGATACTAAAAACAGGATGGCAGTTAGCCTTGCCTTAGAAAAATTAAAATGGTTGACTAAACTTTTTTTTCCCAAAACGTTGTGTTGACCAGCCAATTTGAATTTGGCGGTATTAAAGCTGTCTGCAATAAGTTTTTCTGTTTTGGATTGTAGCTAGTTCCTCTAGGTGCTCCCGCAGAATAGTATTTTTACTATACCTATATATACTTTACATATTTACTATACCTACATATACCTAATGCCTTTCTTAGAAACAAACAAACAAAATCTCTTTTTAAATATAACTTTCTTGCAGTTGTTAATGATGGAATTGCTCCACCACAAAGGATTCTTTTTCCACCTGAGAAGATACGTATGGATTGGCAAGAAACACAAAGTGTTGGAGTTGGCCTGTACAATCTTGGCAACACACGTTTTCTTAATGCTACTCTACAGTGTTTGACCTACACCCCCCCCCCCCACTTGCCAATTACATGCTTTCTCTTGAGCACAGCCAGTCATGTGAGCACATGTAGAAAGGCAATAAAATTTAGGATGTTGGCATCATAGGTCTTTAGTCTTCACAGCCTAGGTTCCATAATGCACTACAATAAATGGTCTGTTCGTTGTTGAACCAATTAAAAAAAAAAAGAAGCAAACAAAAACAAAACCTAGAAAGCAATATGAGCTGTTATGAACATGACTAGATTTTTTTGTGGGACTGTATTAAAATCTAGACTGATTTTGTTCTAAATAAAATGTTGTACTATAAACTAAATGTTGTACTAAACGTGTATGCTTTTTAGGCTGGTATCTTTGTATCGATACCTAGAAATTTAACTGTTTTCTTCCTGTATATAGAAATTGTTTCAGTTAAGAATCCTGTTGAAAAAAGGAGGGCAGAAGTACTATTACATACATTACTTTAGTTTTTCCTTTCTCCCAAAGGACTCGTAGCTCTGTATCATGAAGCTCACCTGACAGCACTGTGCTGAAAATAACCCACATTCTCTTAATGCTGTATCATCAATGTCAAATATTCTTTCCTCATATATTTTGCAGCCTGTGGAGTTCACATTCCTGTCAGCCTTCACAAACGTGACTTTGCAGTAGTCTTTTAGATTTCTCATCACAAAATGCACTTGAACACAGGCTTAATGGATATTTTTATTCTATAAAGTTGTGTGAAATAAAATGTTACGAGACTGTTGGGACAAGGAGAGTGGATACTGTATCTATAGTTTAAATGTTACTTATATGTTTGTTTGTAGTTATGTCTGTTTCGCTGGACTGGGATGCTTTCTTCTTTCACTCTTCAGGTCGTGAACAAGATTTTTGCATGATGTGCACGATGGAGACTCCCATTAACCAGGCCCTGCGTTGCACTGTTGATGCCATCGAGCCTACGCGTGTTATCAATAACCTCAGTCGTAAGTGGCTTCAGATGTGTTTCTTTTTCAGTATCTTGTAATCTTCAAATAGTTATTTGATGTGTATAAATGGTTTTAACACTATAAAGAAGAGAGATTTTAGAAATACGAGAATTATTTCATTTTTAAATGAGGTAAATACTATCATCTTCTTATTTAGGAATAGGACAACATTTCCGTTTTGGCAGTCAAGGAGACGCACACGAGTTCTTGCGCTATACTGTTGATGCTATGCAGGAAGCGTGCTTGAATGGAAGCACCAAGTCAGCATAAACAAATTCACTTTTATACGTTCTCTAGCACCTTGTAGTCCTTTATTTACTATCAAAACTGAAAGTCTACGTCATCCTTGGTTTTCATAAAACTCTTTGAAGAGTTAACTGTGTGCCTTAAATCTTCTGAGGTCTGATTATAATTTATTTCCAGATTGGACAGATCTTCTCAAGCTACCACCATCATTCATCAAATATTTGGAGGATTTCTAAGATCAAGAGGTACTTTTAAAAATATTCCTGTCCTTAGAACTGATCTGTGTCTTTTGTCGGTAGTAAAGCAGTCTGCAGCTTGTCTAAAGTAGTATCTATTGACAACTTGAATTTGGACAGTTAGTCTCTGCAACGTATTGTTAAGCATTTATATTTTGCTTCCAGTGAAGTGCTTGAATTGCAAAGCAGTTTCGGATACGTATGAGGCATTTCTTGATATCACTTTGGATATAAAGGTAGGATGTTTTGTAAATATAATTCATGATGTTTAAGTACATGTATAACTTTCTAAATTAAACTTGTTTAACTTAAAAAACCAAACCACATACAATGTTAAAATATAAGAGCTTGGTGGTGGTTAGAAAGTGGATTGGACTTTGTCCTTCTGTGGAACCCCTGTAAATAGTCTCCACATAAGGAGACAGCTCCACGTAAGGACACAGTTCAAGAGCTGTGCAAGACGCTGCTTAGTGAGCCAGCACAGGCTGCTAACATTAATTACCACAGAGCCAGCTCACATTCTCAACTCACAGGAACCTGCTGCTGCCTTCCACTCCAAATCATTCTCCATAGCTCCTTGCTTCAGCTCACCACTACTACAAAATGAAGCAACAACAACAACAACAAAGCTGCGTCTCCTTATTTCTAAATGAAGTTAAAAGATAACTTATGCTCTAAGTCATGCAATACATAAAACTAATATCTAGTATTAAGACATAATTAGTAATAATCTTACTCGCTACATTTGAAGCAATTCTCTCCATCCGGCTCTTCAGGTTTCACAAATAGTTCTAGAGCTCTGGTAACAGATGAAACCGCCTAGAGGAGCGAGAGAGAAGAGCGTAAAGTCACTGTAAATTCAAAATTCCAGAGACGCACTAGGAGTTTATAAGAGAATCTGACTAATACATACGTAAGCGATCTACTATGAGCACTGTGAAGAAGGAGGCAGGAAGAGCATGCTCAGCGTTTACCTCACCTGGAAGTCATTTTACTTTGAAACAAATCATTTTCCAGTAACGCAGACAGCATCTATAGTGTGCTTTGTCATCAATACTGGGAACAAATCCAGCAGTCTAACAATTAGATGTATATTGAGGTAGAACAACAAAGAAGTATGACAGTATCATAATTTGTGCAGACATAAAATTCTTTCAGCTTAAACCCAATGCAAATTTGGAGACTCTTTACATGGCTTCCATCAGCGCATTCCTCTATATTCTTAAACCTATAATAGCAGGGAAAAAAAGAAAAAGACAAAAAAAAACCACCAAAAAGTAGAAAAAAAGCTGGATTTTTACGTTACATATTTTTACATATTACATATTTTACATATCCCTCCACATGCTGTTCTGAATAATAGCCAAAATATTCATAGCCACTGTATTTGTTCTCCCCACATAGCTGAAAAAACAACACTTGAAACATATTTTTCAAAACATATTTTAATATCCAGCAGACTGTTCAGTCATCAAGCATTTAAAGACTGTTTTCAATAATCTCTAGATTAATCTAAAAGGAATCCCATAAACATGCTGCAGCCGCTTACCTTTAATATACTCGCTGGATGCAATGGAGCTGTATTTCTTGCTTTCACCTGCACTGGAAGGCTTCCCTTCCTTGTGAGGTAGTTTACTGCCCTCACTTCTGCATTGCTCTCATAAAGAGCCATCTGGAGGATGGGATTCTTCCTTCTTCTCCCGGGTTTTCTTCTGGAAACGAGGATCTAAGTATTCCAAGAAGCCTTTCACTTTCCTGATGTTTCTCCTTTTTCCTCTTTTTGTTACGCTTGCGACTGGCATTGTCAAAGTGGAGCGCAGAGAAATACAAATCATCAAGTCTGAAAGAAACATGCAAGTTAAAAAGAGAAAAAAAGATGTGGCACTTGTTGCATATAGGAAACTTTATTTATTTTACCACAGGGGATGATTTGCCGCATGTCAGCGATTTTGTGGTACTTTGTGCACATGTAACTTCCTTTAGATGCAGCAAACTTAAGCCCTCAGATTGAAGGACCATAGGTCCTGGTTGGTACACAGATCATTAACAATGGTTAGCTCTGGAATATATGCAAGTAAAAAAAAAAAAAATGTTTTAACCTAATCCAGAATGGTGTGCAGATGTGATTCGAACTACGTGGTCCAAAGCTAGTGCTCTGACACAATTCAGCAATATCTTTCCTGTCTTCACTGATCAACCTAATGATCCCCAGTCATGATCCCCAGCCAGATTATGCTATCTAAATAACTTAGAAACTATGAAAAAAAAACAAAACGAAACATGAGAAGCACCCGGAAAAGAATTAGGAAAAAAACTGCTGAGTATGCTGGAATCCCTGCTTACTTGGATTCCTTCTCTCCCTGTTTATCTTCAGACTTCTTTTTCTTCTAGAACTTCTTATATTTTTTCATGTTTTCACCACCTAAAAGCTCCTTTTCTACCTTTCTGCGTTTCCTTTCTATTTCACTTTCACTACCTTCTGCATGAGTATATTGTCTTTTTCTGTTTCCTTCTTTTGCCTTTTGGATAGCCACCGGTGTCCCGGGACACTGCACAAAATAAAAACACGTTTCTGCCTCCCTCCACCTCCTGCTCTGAGAAAAAAGGGGTGGGGGCGACGGGGGAACAGCCAATGTTTCTCCGGACTCACTGCACTGCATCCCCAGTGGTGCCAGTGCACTCTCTGGACTCACTGCACTGCATCCCCAGTGGTGCCAGTGCACTCTTTGGACTCACTGCGCTGAATCCCCAGAGGTGCCAGTGCACTCTCTGGAGCCACTGCAGTGCATCCCCAGTGGTGCCAGTGCACTCTTTGGACTCACTGCACTGCATCCCCAGTGGTGCCAGTGCACTCTCTGGAGTCACTGAAGTGCATCCCCAGTGGTGCCAGTGCACTCTCTGGACTCACTGCACTGCATCCCTCGTGGTGACCGTGCACTCTCTGGACTCACTGCAGTGCATCCCCAGTGGTGCCAGTGCACTCTCTGGACTCAATGCAGTGCATCCCCAGTGGTGCCAGTGCACTCTTTGGAGTCACTGCACTGCATCCCCAGTGGTGCCAGTGCACTCTCTGGAGCCACTGCAGTGCATCCCCAGTGGTGTCAGTGCACTCTCTGGACTCAATGCAGTGCATCCCCAGTGGTGCCAGTGCACTCTCTGGACTCACTGCACTGCATCCCCAGTGGTGCCAGTGCACTCTCTGGAATCACTGTAGTACATCCCCAGTGGTGCCAGTGCACTCCCTGGAGTCACTGCACTGCATCCCCAAGGTGCCAGTGCACTCTCTGGACTCACTGCACTGCTCCAGCAGCGGCAGCCGCTCCAGCCGCGGCAGCCGCTCCAGCCGCGGCAGCCGCTCCAGCCGCTCCAGCCCCGGCAGCCGCGGCAGCCGCTCCAGCCGCGGCAGCCGCTCCCACTACTGCGTCTGGGTCAGAGAAACGAGCTGTAGCAGTGCAAGTTGACCCCGCAGAGGGCATTCCAACCCCTGTGGCAGACCCTGCGTCTGAGTCAGAGAAACGAGCTGTAGCAGTGCAAGTTGACCCTGTAGACAAGGTGAAGAAATGGTATAGAGGCTCAGGTCGTTTAGAATGCAAACAGTCTTCTGCTAAGTCTGGGCATAGTGAAGACGAGGCTGGGCCATCAAAGGTGCAGGAGACTGAAGAGGAGGATGGCGATGTCGAAAAATCAACAGTAACTACCCGGACTCTATACCAGCGTGAGCGACGAGATGTGCGAAAAGATTTTGGTCGCTGTATAGGCGAGCAGCTTGTCACCTGGCTGCTCCGGTGCTGGGACACTGGAGCCGATTATGTGGAATTAGAGGGCAAGGAAGCCAGGCGGCTGGGATCCCTTGCTAGGGACGCATGCATTGACAAAGCAATTGGAGATGGAGCACGATCTCGCAGTCTCTGGAGGCGTCTCCTGTCAGCTGTGCAGGAAAGGTATCCCTTCAAGGAAGAACTTGTATGTCTACCAGGCAAATGGACCACCATGGAGAAGGGAATTCAGTACCTGAGGGAATTGGCCGTACGGGAAGTAATTTATAAGGCCCTAGACGACGCACAAACATCTGCAGATCCAGATGCAGTCCAGTGTACACCACCTATGTGGTGGAAGTTTGTACGGAGTGCACCATCATCATATGCCAGCTCATTGGCAATAATAGCCTGGAAAGCGGAGGAGAATCCCCCAGTGAATGAAGTGGCTAAATTACTCCGGCAGTACGAAGGAAATCTCTCCTCTTCCCTACAGGCCTGTGTCTCGGCTGTGGAGAAACTCTCTGAAGAGGTCCACCAACTTAAAGAGAATTTATCTTCCCCTCCACCTGAACGAACCAGTGTCCACCAGCTTAAAGAGAATTCTTTGGAGAAACTTTCCGAAAAGATCCACCAACTTGAAGAGAGATTATTTTCCTCCCCACCTGTACAAACCAGTGTCTCAGCTATTAGGGGTAAACGTTCATCTATGCAAGGAAGACAATATGGTGGGCACACACACCGCGCCACCCTGTGGTTTTACCTACGTGACCATGGAGAGGACATGAGAAAATGGGATGGAAAATCTACTGCGACCCTAGAGGCACGGGTACGTGAATTGCAAAGGAAAACAATTGGGAAAAAGGAATTCTCTGAAAAGTTTGCTGCTCCAACTTCCAGCAGGCAGTCCTTTAGACACAGAAACGAAGATTCTGACCAGGACTAGAAGGGCCCTGCCTCCAGCCAGGGGGAGGAAAGGGACAATCGAGTTTATTGGACTGTGTGGATTCGATGGCCTGGCACGTCAGACGCACAGAAGTATAAGGCTTTGGTAGACACCGGTGCACAATGTACTCTAATGCCATCAAGCTATACAGGGCCAGAGCTCATCTGTATTTATGGCGTGACGGGGGGATCCCAGCAGTTAACTGTATTGGAGGCTGAAGTGAGTCTAACCGGCAATGAGTGGCAAAAGCACCGTATTGTGACTGGCCCGGATGCTCCGTGCATCCTTGGCATAGACTATCTTAGAAGAGGATATTTCAAGGACCCAAAAGGGTTCCGCTGGGCTTTTGGCATAGCTGCCTTGGAGACAGAGGACATTAAACAGTTGTCTACCTTGCCTGGTCTCTCAGAGGACCCTTCTGTTGTGGGGTTGCTGAGGGTTGAAGAACAGCAAGTGCCGATCGCTACCACAACTGTGCACCGGCGGCAATATCGCACCAACTGAGACTCCCTGAGTCCCATCCATAAGCTAATTCGTCAACTGGAGAGCCAAGGAGTGATCAGCAAGACTCATTCACCTTTTAATAGTCCCATATGGCCAGTGCGAAAGTCTAACGGTGAGTGGAGACTAACAGTGGACTACCGTGGCCTGAACGAAGTCACGCCACCGCTGAGTGCTGCAGTGCCAGACATGCTAGAACTCCAGTATGAACTGGAATCAAAGGCAGCCAAGTGGTATGCCACAATTGATATCGCTAATGCATTTTTCTCCATCCCTCTAGCAGCACAGTGCAGGCCACAGTTTGCTTTCACTTGGAGGGGAGTCCAATATACTTGGAATCGGCTGCCCCAGGGGTGGAAACACAGCCCTACCATTTGCCATGGACTGATCCAGTCTGCGCTGGAGCAGGGGGAAGCTCCTGAACACCTGCAGTACATCGATGACATCATTGTGTGGGGTGACACTGCAGAAGAAGTTTTCGAGAAAGGGAAGAAAATAGTCCAAATCCTTCTGAAGGCCGGTTTTGCCATAAAACAGAATAAAGTTAAAGGACCTGCACGAGAGATCCAGTTTTTAGGAATAAAATGGCAAGATGGACGTCGTCAAATCCCAATGGATGTGATCAACAAGATAACAGCTATGTCTCCACCAACTAGCAAAAAAGAAACACAAACTTTCCTAGGTGTCGTGGGGTTTTGGAGAATGCATATTCCAAATTACAGTCTGATTGTAAACCTGCTCTACCAAGTAACCCGTAAGAAGAATGCTTTTGAATGGGGCCCTGAGCAACGACAAGCCTTTGAACAAATTAAGCAGGAAATAGTTCATGCAGTAGCCCTCGGGCCAGTCCGAACAGGACCAGATGTAAAGAATGTGCTCTACACCGCAGCCGGGGAGAATGGTCCCACCTGGAGCCTCTGGCAGAAAGAACCTGGGGAAACTCGAGGTCGACCCCTGGGGTTTTGGAGTCGGGGATACAGAGGATCTGAAGCCCGCTATACTCCAACCGAAAAGGAGATATTGGCAGCATATGAAGGAGTTCGATCTGCTTCGGAAGTGGTCGGTACTGAAGCGCAGCTCCTCCTGGCACCCCGACTGCCGGTACTAGGCTGGATGTTCAAAGGAAGGGTCCCCTCTACACATCATGCAACTGATGCTACATGGAGCAAGTGGGTTGCACTGATTACTCAGCGGGCTCGAATAGGAAACCCCAGTCGCCCAGGAATCTTGGAGGTGATTATGGACTGGCCAGAAGGCAAATACTTTGGGATATCATCAGAGGAGGAGGTGGTTCGTGCTGAAGAAGCCCCACTGTACAACAAGCTACCGGAAAATGAGAAGAAATATGCCTTGTTCACTGACGGGTCCTGTCGTATTGTGGGAAAGCATCGGAGATGGAAAGCTGCTGTATGGAGTCCTACACGACGAGTTGCAGAAGCTGCTGAGGGAGAAGGTGAATCGAGTCAGTTTGCAGAAGTGAAAGCCATTCAGCTGGCTTTAGATATTGCTGAACGAGAAAAGTGGCCAGTTCTCTATCTCTATACTGATTCATGGATGGTAGCAAATGCCCTGTGGGGGTGGTTACAGCAATGGAAGCAGAACAACTGGCAGCGCAGGGGCAAGCCCATCTGGGCTGGGGCATTGTGGCAAGATATTGCTGAAAGAAATAGTCTGAAAGAAACATGCAAGTTAAAAAGAGAAAAAAAGATGTGGCACTTGTTGCATATAGGAAACTTTATTTATTTTACCACAGGGGATGATTTGCCGCATGTCAGCGATTTTGTGGTACTTTGTGCACATGTAACTTCCTTTAGATGCAGCAAACTTAAGCCCTCAGATTGAAGGACCATAGGTCCTGGTTGGTACACAGATCATTAACAATGGTTAGCTCTGGAATATATGCAAGTAAAAAAAAAAAAAATGTTTTAACCTAATCCAGAATGGTGTGCAGATGTGATTCGAACTACGTGGTCCAAAGCTAGTGCTCTGACACAATTCAGCAATATCTTTCCTGTCTTCACTGATCAACCTAATGATCCCCAGTCATGATCCCCAGCCAGATTATGCTATCTAAATAACTTAGAAACTATGAAAAAAAACCAAAACGAAACATGAGAAGCACCCGGAAAAGAATTAGGAAAAAAACTGCTGCGTATGCTGGAATCCCTGCTTACTTGGATTCCTTCTCTCCCTGTTTATCTTCAGACTTCTTTTTCTTCTAGAACTTCTTATATTTTTTCATGTTTTCACCACCTAAAAGCTCCTTTTCTACCTTTCTGCGTTTCCTTTCTATTTCACTTTCACTACCTTCTGCATGAGTATATTGTCTTTTTCTGTTTCCTTCTTTTGCCTTTTTCTGGCGACAGTTCTCCAAATGAGCTGACACAGGTGGAAGTGCATGTCTCTCACGCGAATGTTTTCCAGAATGTTGCTGAGCTACTGAGCAACGATGTGAGTCTGCTCTGGGTGTGCTAAAGTGATGTACATCTTCCTCTCTCAAGAGGGAACCGTGAGGCCATCTGCTTTTGTAATGATAATGCTTATGTGACCTGCTGGAGTAAGTCTGAGTCAATTTGTCAAAGTCTTTATCACCGTGAGAGAACTTTCTCTCTCTACTGTCTCCTGCTGCATGAGGTGAATAGCAATCCTTGTAATATCTACATTTTTCCCATTTCCGTGGTTCATCTTGATAGTATCTTTCTCTGCTCCAACTTCTTTCCCCTTTGGAATGGTAATATCTAGTGCTATCTTGTTCTGATCTTCCTCTGCTTCGAGATCTGTACTTTGAATATTTTACTGGTCTTCTGCCATTATCAGGGCTGTTCCTTTCACTATGGAAAGATCTGTACCTGCTTCCCTCCCAATACTCCTGCTTGTGACGCTTTTGCTTAACAACTTCCACACTCCGAGAGCACCTTCTCTTGCTGGAATGACCATCTTTTTGACTCTCCTTCTCTTCAGTAGGAGAATGTTCCCTCTTTCTCGGGTAATGCTCTTTGTCAGTTTTTTTAGTCTCGTCCTTTGTATCTTGGCATCTACCTGTAATAGCTAAGGAGGAAAGGTTTTTAGAACTACATTCAGTGTCAGACTTTAGAGAGGAAGTTTGCCGCAATTTCTCACCAGTCTCAGAAGACTCTGATGTAGAAAACGTTTTCTTTTGAAATCAGTTCATGTTCATTTGACCTTCTTGGTTTCTCCTTGTCTCCACGGTCATCACATTGGTACTGTTCAAGGTATTCATCATTCTCAGTAGATTTCGGAGGTCCCGGGACACTGCACAAAATAAAAACACGTTTCCGTCTCCCTCCACCTGCTGCTCTGAGAAAAAAGGGGTGGGGGCGACGGGGGAACAGCCAATGTTTCTCCAGATAACGGAGAAAAATGGAAAAACATTCTATGAAGAAACACAAGTTCTCCGTGAGGCACCAACCTGCATCAGAGTGATATGCACAGTGCTGATCATTAGTTCTGTTCGTAACACTGGCCATACAGTACGGAATTCTACTGATTTAAATCCTTCCATTAAATAGTATTAGTAGACAGATAGAACTGCAACGAACTTCCATAAAATCTTGTCGTAATCAGACTGTGCTCATTTTACCTTATTTCCTCTGACAAGCTGTTCAACTGGCTGGCTGTGAGGGATTCCATGATGACTTCTCGAGGGACTGGAGGCATAGCTCCAGGCATCTGCAATTAAAACGCACAAGTCAGCAGACAGAAAAAATACTATTTGTACTGAGGACTAGTCTTGTCAGAATTTCTACATTAAATGCTAAGCAAGACCGCTTTGGGTTGTATGCATTATCTACACTTCAAAGATAACCCCAACTCACCTCCCAAAATCTACTTTATGAAACTTAAGAATTTTGATCTCAGCTCAGCTTAAGCTGACAAGTTCTAATGTCAGCTCAGCTCTGCAAATTCTAATGGGATAATATCACAAAGTGTTACGATCAAATTTGTGCTGTGTTTTCTCAGCATTTCACCTGAATTAGGAACATGATAAACACTCCCGAATACATCATAGGTGAGAAATTCTCGATGGAGCAAACTACTATGTTTCAAGCAATCCATTTGTTTTAGAAAAGAACATCTCAGAAGGTTTAACAGGTTCAACTTGGCAAGTGGAATCATCAAGTTTCAGTCCGTTTTCTTCAGATTCATTAATTAAACTAATAGCACCGTTCAGTGGAACAGTTTTTGGCAGCTCATGCTGGGATCTTCCTTCATCAGCATTCTGACAGGAAGAATGGGAATTCTGCAATGTACGGACTACCTTTCCAACCAAAATTCCACATTGCATTGCAATTCCTTTTAAATAAGCCCTTTGACTCCTCCTCAGATTTTCCTGAAGATTCTGCACCGTAAGGGACTGTGTTATCAGAGCTGAGTTTAGGATTTCCATTCACCGTTGGCTCCACAAAAATTTCAGCAGAAACTCTTTTTTTTTTTTTTTTTGTATTTGCTTCATTTGCTTTACCGACTTTGTGATTGTGGATGAAGGAACAGCCTTGTAGAGATCTTCATCCTCCACAGCACTGCTAAGACAGTCAGGCTGTGACACAGTCTGACGAGCAGGCAATTCATTGTGAATACTGATGGTGATCTTCTGGTTTTTTGACGTATCAGTAATTGAAGGCCTGGTAATCGCCTGTTTTTGAACACAGGCCATTGGTGGTGCTGAAGATGGCCTTTTTAGGGTGACACCAGTGGTATTTGCATCCTCTTTTATGGATCCATTTCCATTTAAACGACTTGAATTCTGTATTTAAAAAGAAGAAATTGCAAGATGGATTAATGCAGACACTGCATTTAACATTTTTAAACATGTCATTCTCCTACTAAGTATTTCTACAAATGGTCTTAACACCTAAAAAGCAAAACACACTGCCCTTTAAAGATAAATGCAAGTCCCATAAGTGTATTTAATTCCTGCTTTTGGTTTACTGCATATTGATATCAAATTAACATCATTTTTGAAAACCATCCAAACAACTTAACATTACCTAAAGCTATTCCCAAATATATTGCTTTTCCTCTTTAAACATACCCCAAAAAGCCTGGAATAATTGTTCTGGTGCTCAGGAATAAGACAATTTGGTTTCCCTGTCTTAGCTAAAATGACGTCGATAGGAAAAACAAGTCCTCTTTTAAATGATTCGAGGCTTAGTACACTCTACTTAAATTGTCAAAGAGTGTAGCTCTCTGTGCTTTACAAAGCTGTCTAGGAGGTATAAATAATGGAGTCGCATGGCTGCGCAATTTAGCAGTAACCACTGTTTGAATGACTCTGGCCGTATCATGAGGGCTGTGAAGGAAGCTGCAGCGTGGGAAGGAAAACAAAACGAAGATGCCAAAAACCAAACAAAAAACCCCACACCAAATCCCAAACCCACTATCTGTTTGGTGCCATTATCTGCCCTCCCGCTTCCCTAAATTACCTTAATCATATGAGGAGGAAGTCGTGGTCCCAGAAATCCAGCCTGCTTACTGTTAGCCCCCCGCTGACCAGGGGGGAATGAACAGGGATAAGATGGTGCTGCTAAGTGAAAAGCACGTTCTCCGAGCGTCAAATCATAGCGCCTTCAGAAAAGAGCAGTGATCTCAGTTTAGTTTTTCTTTCAGCCTACTCTTGGATTAAATCCCATCCTATAATTTTATAGGAGCAGTTCATACGATATGGAAGCCTTTTCTACAGAAGACTTAGCCAAGACTACAAACTGAAAAGTAGGTAACAGTCTTCCTACTATGACTATCACTTTCAGAGCAATAATTCATTCTTACACCACAGATGACCTTCATTTCTCTCCTTCTCTAAATTAGCCAGCTACAGATAACACATATACAGCAATTTACACAAGTGCTGCAGTTTAAGGCCAAGCAACAAAAGATAATAAATGACAGAGAATCTCAGGTTAGACAGAACTGAATTAGATAAACAATAATCTTTTCCTGGGAGAGAAAGAAAAACACTTGCAAAAAGAAAAGTATCAATAACAGGAGAGTAAATCTCTTCTGAACACATTTTAATATTTATTTCATATTTACCTGATATAAAAAAGTAAGTAAGCTTGCTGACCAAGAACTCTTTTAATGTCAGTACGGACTACTTTTGCATCATTCATCTGATACCAAAGTCCATTACCAGCCTGCAAATAAAGACAACGATATCTTTAGATGAATTGCATGTTTTCCAAATGAAATCACAGATAGGAATAAAATACACACGTGTCAAATAAACATATAATGAAATCTTTTTCCCTAGAAACAGTACTACTAGTAACACTTTAACTGGTTTGCCAGCACAACCTTTACCCTGTTAGAAATGATGTTGACTTCTACCTTCATGTAGCATACATAGTGTCCTGAGCGACAGTTGATACCATGATGCACCAGCACCGCTTATAAGGTGTAGAGGAGTGGTTCTCCACTTGATTGAGACATGTAGTCTCGGAGGTCCAAATACTCAGGATATTTTACCTCCTAAAGAGAGACCAAGAAGACAGAAAAATTATATCAGAGTACTTCGTGGACTAGCCAGAGAAAAACACTTCCAAAAAACAGAGACTGGAATTATATGAATATATCTCTTGATTCACTAAAAATAAGTCTTCCCATAAGCAACGTTTAATACTAGAAGTTGCAGAGAACTGTTTTCTGACGAATTAGCCTTCTCAGAGGAAAGTATATGCTTCTTGTCAAGCAGGAACTTTACTGATATTAAGAGAAAGAATAAGCCACAGTCGTTAGTCTACAATTATTGTCTGAAAATATTAACAACTTTCAGCTTTGGGGGATGTCCCATTACATGATGACAAAGTTGCATTACAGCGGTAAATATACCTTGTTGATCTTTCCACCTGTGAAATCTGCAAATCTTTTCAGTGATATTGTGAGAACGTTGGAAGAACGGTGTATGGTAAATCTCTTGGATGCAGGAACCATCTTTTTACACCTTAAAAACAAGCAGAGACAAGTGTTTGAAAGCATCTTCTTTTTCGCCCCCAAAACAAACTCGTTTCAATGTCTCATGCATGCTTATGCTATTTGAATAGCATGCTCAGCGTTTACCTCACCTGGAAGTCATTTTTCTTTGAAACAAATCATTTTCCAGTAACACAGACAGCATCTATAGTGTGCTTTGTCATCAATACTGGGAACAAATCCAGCAGTCTAACAATTAGATGTATATTGAGGTAGAACAACAAAGAAGTATGACAGTATCATAATTTGTGCAGACATAAAATTCTTTCAGCTTAAACCCAATGCAAATTTGGAGACTCTTTACATGGCTTCCATCAGCGCATTCCACTATATTCTTAAACCTATAATAGCAGGGAAAAGAAAAAGACAAAAAAACCCCACCAAAAAGTAGAAAAAAAGCTGGATTTTTACGTTACATATTTTTACATATTACATATTTTACATATCCCTCCACATGCTGTTCTGAATAATAGCCAAAATATTCATAGCCACTGTATTTGTTCTCCCCACATAGCTGAAAAAACAACACTTGAAACATATTTTTCAAAACATATTTTAATATCCAGCAGACTGTTCAGTCATCAAGCATTTAAAGACTGTTTTCAATAATCTCTAGATTAATCTAAAAGGAATCCCATAAACATGCTGCAGCCGCTTACCTTTAATATACTCGCTGGATGCAATGGAGCTGTATTTCTTGCTTTCACCTGCACTGGAAGGCTTCCCTTCCTTGTGAGGTAGTTTACTGCCCTCACTTCTGCATTGCTCTCATAAAGAGCCATCTGGAGGATGGGATTCTTCCTTCTTCTCCCGGGTTTTCTTCTGGAAACGAGGATCTAAGTATTCCAAGAAGCCTTTCACTTTCCTGATGTTTCTCCTTTTTCCTCTTTTTGTTACGCTTGCGACTGGCATTGTCAAAGTGGAGCGCAGAGAAATACAAATCATCAAGTCTGAAAGAAACATGCAAGTTAAAAAGAGAAAAAAAGATGTGGCACTTGTTGCATATAGGAAACTTTATTTATTTTACCACAGGGGATGATTTGCCGCATGTCAGCGATTTTGTGGTACTTTGTGCACATGTAACTTCCTTTAGATGCAGCAAACTTAAGCCCTCAGATTGAAGGACCATAGGTCCTGGTTGGTACACAGATCATTAACAATGGTTAGCTCTGGAATATATGCAAGTAAAAAAAAAAAAAATGTTTTAACCTAATCCAGAATGGTGTGCAGATGTGATTCGAACTACGTGGTCCAAAGCTAGTGCTCTGACACAATTCAGCAATATCTTTCCTGTCTTCACTGATCAACCTAATGATCCCCAGTCATGATCCCCAGCCAGATTATGCTATCTAAATAACTTAGAAACTATGAAAAAAAAACAAAACGAAACATGAGAAGCACCCGGAAAAGAATTAGGAAAAAAACTGCTGCGTATGCTGGAATCCCTGCTTACTTGGATTCCTTCTCTCCCTGTTTATCTTCAGACTTCTTTTTCTTCTAGAACTTCTTATATTTTTTCATGTTTTCACCACCTAAAAGCTCCTTTTCTACCTTTCTGCGTTTCCTTTCTATTTCACTTTCACTACCTTCTGCATGAGTATATTGTCTTTTTCTGTTTCCTTCTTTTGCCTTTTGGATAGCCACCGGTGTCCCGGGACACTGCACAAAATAAAAACACGTTTCTGCCTCCCTCCACCTCCTGCTCTGAGAAAAAAGGGGTGGGGGCGACGGGGGAACAGCCAATGTTTCTCCGGACTCACTGCACTGCATCCCCAGTGGTGCCAGTGCACTCTCTGGACTCACTGCACTGCATCCCCAGTGGTGCCAGTGCACTCTTTGGACTCACTGCGCTGAATCCCCAGAGGTGCCAGTGCACTCTCTGGAGCCACTGCAGTGCATCCCCAGTGGTGCCAGTGCACTCTTTGGACTCACTGCACTGCATCCCCAGTGGTGCCAGTGCACTCTCTGGAGTCACTGAAGTGCATCCCCAGTGGTGCCAGTGCACTCTCTGGACTCACTGCACTGCATCCCTCGTGGTGACCGTGCACTCTCTGGACTCACTGCAGTGCATCCCCAGTGGTGCCAGTGCACTCTCTGGACTCAATGCAGTGCATCCCTAGTGGTGCCAGTGCACTCTTTGGAGTCACTGCACTGCATCCCCAGTGGTGCCAGTGCACTCTCTGGAGCCACTGCAGTGCATCCCCAGTGGTGTCAGTGCACTCTCTGGACTCAATGCAGTGCATCCCCAGTGGTGCCAGTGCACTCTCTGGACTCACTGCACTGCATCCCCAGTGGTGCCAGTGCACTCTCTGGAATCACTGTAGTACATCCCCAGTGGTGCCAGTGCACTCCCTGGAGTCACTGCACTGCATCCCCAAGGTGCCAGTGCACTCTCTGGACTCACTGCACTGCTCCAGCAGCGGCAGCCGCTCCAGCCGCGGCAGCCGCTGCAGCCGCTCCAGCCGCGGCAGCCGCTCCAGCCGCTCCAGCCGCGTCAGCCGCTCCAGCCGCGGCAGCCGCTCCAGCCGCTCCAGCCCCGGCAGCCGCGGCAGCCGCTCCAGCCGCGGCAGCCGCTCCCACTACTGCGTCTGGGTCAGAGAAACGAGCTGTAGCAGTGCAAGTTGACCCCGCAGAGGGCATTCCAACCCCTGTGGCAGACCCTGCGTCTGAGTCAGAGAAACGAGCTGTAGCAGTGCAAGTTGACCCTGTAGACAAGGTGAAGAAATGGTATAGAGGCTCAGGTCGTTTAGAATGCAAACAGTCTTCTGCTAAGTCTGGGCATAGTGAAGACGAGGCTGGGCCATCAAAGGTGCAGGAGACTGAAGAGGAGGATGGCGATGTCGAAAAATCAACAGTAACTACCCGGACTCTATACCAGCGTGAGCGACGAGATGTGCGAAAAGATTTTGGTCGCTGTATAGGCGAGCAGCTTGTCACCTGGCTGCTCCGGTGCTGGGACACTGGAGCCGATTATGTGGAATTAGAGGGCAAGGAAGCCAGGCGGCTGGGATCCCTTGCTAGGGACGCATGCATTGACAAAGCAATTGGAGATGGAGCACGATCTCGCAGTCTCTGGAGGCGTCTCCTGTCAGCTGTGCAGGAAAGGTATCCCTTCAAGGAAGAACTTGTATGTCTACCAGGCAAATGGACCACCATGGAGAAGGGAATTCAGTACCTGAGGGAATTGGCCGTACGGGAAGTAATTTATAAGGCCCTAGACGACGCACAAACATCTGCAGATCCAGATGCAGTCCAGTGTACACCACCTATGTGGTGGAAGTTTGTACGGAGTGCACCATCATCATATGCCAGCTCATTGGCAATAATAGCCTGGAAAGCGGAGGAGAATCCCCCAGTGAATGAAGTGGCTAAATTACTCCGGCAGTACGAAGGAAATCTCTCCTCTTCCCTACAGGCCTGTGTCTCGGCTGTGGAGAAACTCTCTGAAGAGGTCCACCAACTTAAAGAGAATTTATCTTCCCCTCCACCTGAACGAACCAGTGTCCACCAGCTTAAAGAGAATTCTTTGGAGAAACTTTCCGAAAAGATCCACCAACTTGAAGAGAGATTATTTTCCTCCCCACCTGTACAAACCAGTGTCTCAGCTATTAGGGGTAAACGTTCATCTATGCAAGGAAGACAATATGGTGGGCACACACACCGCGCCACCCTGTGGTTTTACCTACGTGACCATGGAGAGGACATGAGAAAATGGGATGGAAAATCTACTGCGACCCTAGAGGCACGGGTACGTGAATTGCAAAGGAAAACAATTGGGAAAAAGGAATTCTCTGAAAAGTTTGCTGCTCCAACTTCCAGCAGGCAGTCCTTTAGACACAGAAACGAAGATTCTGACCAGGACTAGAAGGGCCCTGCCTCCAGCCAGGGGGAGGAAAGGGACAATCGAGTTTATTGGACTGTGTGGATTCGATGGCCTGGCACGTCAGACGCACAGAAGTATAAGGCTTTGGTAGACACCGGTGCACAATGTACTCTAATGCCATCAAGCTATACAGGGCCAGAGCTCATCTGTATTTATGGCGTGACGGGGGGATCCCAGCAGTTAACTGTATTGGAGGCTGAAGTGAGTCTAACCGGCAATGAGTGGCAAAAGCACCGTATTGTGACTGGCCCGGATGCTCCGTGCATCCTTGGCATAGACTATCTTAGAAGAGGATATTTCAAGGACCCAAAAGGGTTCCGCTGGGCTTTTGGCATAGCTGCCTTGGAGACAGAGGACATTAAACAGTTGTCTACCTTGCCTGGTCTCTCAGAGGACCCTTCTGTTGTGGGGTTGCTGAGGGTTGAAGAACAGCAAGTGCCGATCGCTACCACAACTGTGCACCGGCGGCAATATCGCACCAACAGAGACTCCCTGAGTCCCATCCATAAGCTAATTCGTCAACTGGAGAGCCAAGGAGTGATCAGCAAGACTCATTCACCTTTTAATAGTCCCATATGGCCAGTGCGAAAGTCTAACGGTGAGTGGAGACTAACAGTGGACTACCGTGGCCTGAACGAAGTCACGCCACCGCTGAGTGCTGCAGTGCCAGACATGCTAGAACTCCAGTATGAACTGGAATCAAAGGCAGCCAAGTGGTATGCCACAATTGATATCGCTAATGCATTTTTCTCCATCCCTCTAGCAGCACAGTGCAGGCCACAGTTTGCTTTCACTTGGAGGGGAGTCCAATATACTTGGAATCGGCTGCCCCAGGGGTGGAAACACAGCCCTACCATTTGCCATGGACTGATCCAGTCTGCGCTGGAGCAGGGGGAAGCTCCTGAACACCTGCAGTACATCGATGACATCATTGTGTGGGGTGACACTGCAGAAGAAGTTTTCGAGAAAGGGAAGAAAATAGTCCAAATCCTTCTGAAGGCCGGTTTTGCCATAAAACAGAATAAAGTTAAAGGACCTGCACGAGAGATCCAGTTTTTAGGAATAAAATGGCAAGATGGACGTCGTCAAATCCCAATGGATGTGATCAACAAGATAACAGCTATGTCTCCACCAACTAGCAAAAAAGAAACACAAACTTTCCTAGGTGTCGTGGGGTTTTGGAGAATGCATATTCCAAATTACAGTCTGATTGTAAACCTGCTCTACCAAGTAACCCGTAAGAAGAATGCTTTTGAATGGGGCCCTGAGCAACGACAAGCCTTTGAACAAATTAAGCAGGAAATAGTTCATGCAGTAGCCCTCGGGCCAGTCCGAACAGGACCAGATGTAAAGAATGTGCTCTACACCGCAGCCGGGGAGAATGGTCCCACCTGGAGCCTCTGGCAGAAAGAACCTGGGGAAACTCGAGGTCGACCCCTGGGGTTTTGGAGTCGGGGATACAGAGGATCTGAAGCCCGCTATACTCCAACCGAAAAGGAGATATTGGCAGCATATGAAGGAGTTCGATCTGCTTCGGAAGTGGTCGGTACTGAAGCGCAGCTCCTCCTGGCACCCCGACTGCCGGTACTAGGCTGGATGTTCAAAGGAAGGGTCCCCTCTACACATCATGCAACTGATGCTACATGGAGCAAGTGGGTTGCACTGATTACTCAGCGGGCTCGAATAGGAAACCCCAGTCGCCCAGGAATCTTGGAGGTGATTATGGACTGGCCAGAAGGCAAATACTTTGGGATATCATCAGAGGAGGAGGTGGTTCGTGCTGAAGAAGCCCCACTGTACAACAAGCTACCGGAAAATGAGAAGAAATATGCCTTGTTCACTGACGGGTCCTGTCGTATTGTGGGAAAGCATCGGAGATGGAAAGCTGCTGTATGGAGTCCTACACGACGAGTTGCAGAAGCTGCTGAGGGAGAAGGTGAATCGAGTCAGTTTGCAGAAGTGAAAGCCATTCAGCTGGCTTTAGATATTGCTGAACGAGAAAAGTGGCCAGTTCTCTATCTCTATACTGATTCATGGATGGTAGCAAATGCCCTGTGGGGGTGGTTACAGCAATGGAAGCAGAACAACTGGCAGCGCAGGGGCAAGCCCATCTGGGCTGGGGCATTGTGGCAAGATATTGCTGAAAGAAATAGTCTGAAAGAAACATGCAAGTTAAAAAGAGAAAAAAAGATGTGGCACTTGTTGCATATAGGAAACTTTATTTATTTTACCACAGGGGATGATTTGCCGCATGTCAGCGATTTTGTGGTACTTTGTGCACATGTAACTTCCTTTAGATGCAGCAAACTTAAGCCCTCAGATTGAAGGACCATAGGTCCTGGTTGGTACACAGATCATTAACAATGGTTAGCTCTGGAATATATGCAAGTAAAAAAAAAAAAAATGTTTTAACCTAATCCAGAATGGTGTGCAGATGTGATTCGAACTACGTGGTCCAAAGCTAGTGCTCTGACACAATTCAGCAATATCTTTCCTGTCTTCACTGATCAACCTAATGATCCCCAGTCATGATCCCCAGCCAGATTATGCTATCTAAATAACTTAGAAACTATGAAAAAAAACCAAAACGAAACATGAGAAGCACCCGGAAAAGAATTAGGAAAAAAACTGCTGCGTATGCTGGAATCCCTGCTTACTTGGATTCCTTCTCTCCCTGTTTATCTTCAGACTTCTTTTTCTTCTAGAACTTCTTATATTTTTTCATGTTTTCACCACCTAAAAGCTCCTTTTCTACCTTTCTGCGTTTCCTTTCTATTTCACTTTCACTACCTTCTGCATGAGTATATTGTCTTTTTCTGTTTCCTTCTTTTGCCTTTTTCTGGCGACAGTTCTCCAAATGAGCTGACACAGGTGGAAGTGCATGTCTCTCACGCGAATGTTTTCCAGAATGTTGCTGAGCTACTGAGCAACGATGTGAGTCTGCTCTGGGTGTGCTAAAGTGATGTACATCTTCCTCTCTCAAGAGGGAACCGTGAGGCCATCTGCTTTTGTAATGATAATGCTTATGTGACCTGCTGGAGTAAGTCTGAGTCAATTTGTCAAAGTCTTTATCACCGTGAGAGAACTTTCTCTCTCTACTGTCTCCTGCTGCATGAGGTGAATAGCAATCCTTGTAATATCTACATTTTTCCCATTTCCGTGGTTCATCTTGATAGTATCTTTCTCTGCTCCAACTTCTTTCCCCTTTGGAATGGTAATATCTAGTGCTATCTTGTTCTGATCTTCCTCTGCTTCGAGATCTGTACTTTGAATATTTTACTGGTCTTCTGCCATTATCAGGGCTGTTCCTTTCACTATGGAAAGATCTGTACCTGCTTCCCTCCCAATACTCCTGCTTGTGACGCTTTTGCTTAACAACTTCCACACTCCGAGAGCACCTTCTCTTGCTGGAATGACCATCTTTTTGACTCTCCTTCTCTTCAGTAGGAGAATGTTCCCTCTTTCTCGGGTAATGCTCTTTGTCAGTTTTTTTAGTCTCGTCCTTTGTATCTTGGCATCTACCTGTAATAGCTAAGGAGGAAAGGTTTTTAGAACTACATTCAGTGTCAGACTTTAGAGAGGAAGTTTGCCGCAATTTCTCACCAGTCTCAGAAGACTCTGATGTAGAAAACGTTTTCTTTTGAAATCAGTTCATGTTCATTTGACCTTCTTGGTTTCTCCTTGTCTCCACGGTCATCACATTGGTACTGTTCAAGGTATTCATCATTCTCAGTAGATTTCGGAGGTCCCGGGACACTGCACAAAATAAAAACACGTTTCCGTCTCCCTCCACCTGCTGCTCTGAGAAAAAAGGGGTGGGGGCGACGGGGGAACAGCCAATGTTTCTCCAGATAACGGAGAAAAATGGAAAAACATTCTATGAAGAAACACAAGTTCTCCGTGAGGCACCAACCTGCATCAGAGTGATATGCACAGTGCTGATCATTAGTTCTGTTCGTAACACTGGCCATACAGTACGGAATTCTACTGATTTAAATCCTTCCATTAAATAGTATTAGTAGACAGATAGAACTGCAACGAACTTCCATAAAATCTTGTCGTAATCAGACTGTGCTCATTTTACCTTATTTCCTCTGACAAGCTGTTCAACTGGCTGGCTGTGAGGGATTCCATGATGACTTCTCGAGGGACTGGAGGCATAGCTCCAGGCATCTGCAATTAAAACGCACAAGTCAGCAGACAGAAAAAATACTATTTGTACTGAGGACTAGTCTTGTCAGAATTTCTACATTAAATGCTAAGCAAGACCGCTTTGGGTTGTATGCATTATCTACACTTCAAAGATAACCCCAACTCACCTCCCAAAATCTACTTTATGAAACTTAAGAATTTTGATCTCAGCTCAGCTTAAGCTGACAAGTTCTAATGTCAGCTCAGCTCTGCAAATTCTAATGGGATAATATCACAAAGTGTTACGATCAAATTTGTGCTGTGTTTTCTCAGCATTTCACCTGAATTAGGAACATGATAAACACTCCCGAATACATCATAGGTGAGAAATTCTCGATGGAGCAAACTACTATGTTTCAAGCAATCCATTTGTTTTAGAAAAGAACATCTCAGAAGGTTTAACAGGTTCAACTTGGCAAGTGGAATCATCAAGTTTCAGTCCGTTTTCTTCAGATTCATTAATTAAACTAATAGCACCGTTCAGTGGAACAGTTTTTGGCAGCTCATGCTGGGATCTTCCTTCATCAGCATTCTGACAGGAAGAATGGGAATTCTGCAATGTACGGACTACCTTTCCAACCAAAATTCCACATTGCATTGCAATTCCTTTTAAATAAGCCCTTTGACTCCTCCTCAGATTTTCCTGAAGATTCTGCACCGTAAGGGACTGTGTTATCAGAGCTGAGTTTAGGATTTCCATTCACCGTTGGCTCCACAAAAATTTCAGCAGAAACTCTTTTTTTTTTTTTTTTTGTATTTGCTTCATTTGCTTTACCGACTTTGTGATTGTGGATGAAGGAACAGCCTTGTAGAGATCTTCATCCTCCACAGCACTGCTAAGACAGTCAGGCTGTGACACAGTCTGACGAGCAGGCAATTCATTGTGAATACTGATGGTGATCTTCTGGTTTTTTGACGTATCAGTAATTGAAGGCCTGGTAATCGCCTGTTTTTGAACACAGGCCATTGGTGGTGCTGAAGATGGCCTTTTTAGGGTGACACCAGTGGTATTTGCATCCTCTTTTATGGATCCATTTCCATTTAAACGACTTGAATTCTGTATTTAAAAAGAAGAAATTGCAAGATGGATTAATGCAGACACTGCATTTAACATTTTTAAACATGTCATTCTCCTACTAAGTATTTCTACAAATGGTCTTAACACCTAAAAAGCAAAACACACTGCCCTTTAAAGATAAATGCAAGTCCCATAAGTGTATTTAATTCCTGCTTTTGGTTTACTGCATATTGATATCAAATTAACATCATTTTTGAAAACCATCCAAACAACTTAACATTACCTAAAGCTATTCCCAAATATATTGCTTTTCCTCTTTAAACATACCCCAAAAAGCCTGGAATAATTGTTCTGGTGCTCAGGAATAAGACAATTTGGTTTCCCTGTCTTAGCTAAAATGACGTCGATAGGAAAAACAAGTCCTCTTTTAAATGATTCGAGGCTTAGTACACTCTACTTAAATTGTCAAAGAGTGTAGCTCTCTGTGCTTTACAAAGCTGTCTAGGAGGTATAAATAATGGAGTCGCATGGCTGCGCAATTTAGCAGTAACCACTGTTTGAATGACTCTGGCCGTATCATGAGGGCTGTGAAGGAAGCTGCAGCGTGGGAAGGAAAACAAAACGAAGATGCCAAAAACCAAACAAAAAACCCCACACCAAATCCCAAACCCACTATCTGTTTGGTGCCATTATCTGCCCTCCCGCTTCCCTAAATTACCTTAATCATATGAGGAGGAAGTCGTGGTCCCAGAAATCCAGCCTGCTTACTGTTAGCCCCCCGCTGACCAGGGGGGAATGAACAGGGATAAGATGGTGCTGCTAAGTGAAAAGCACGTTCTCCGAGCGTCAAATCATAGCGCCTTCAGAAAAGAGCAGTGATCTCAGTTTAGTTTTTCTTTCAGCCTACTCTTGGATTAAATCCCATCCTATAATTTTATAGGAGCAGTTCATACGATATGGAAGCCTTTTCTACAGAAGACTTAGCCAAGACTACAAACTGAAAAGTAGGTAACAGTCTTCCTACTATGACTATCACTTTCAGAGCAATAATTCATTCTTACACCACAGATGACCTTCATTTCTCTCCTTCTCTAAATTAGCCAGCTACAGATAACACATATACAGCAATTTACACAAGTGCTGCAGTTTAAGGCCAAGCAACAAAAGATAATAAATGACAGAGAATCTCAGGTTAGACAGAACTGAATTAGATAAACAATAATCTTTTCCTGGGAGAGAAAGAAAAACACTTGCAAAAAGAAAAGTATCAATAACAGGAGAGTAAATCTCTTCTGAACACATTTTAATATTTATTTCATATTTACCTGATATAAAAAAGTAAGTAAGCTTGCTGACCAAGAACTCTTTTAATGTCAGTACGGACTACTTTTGCATCATTCATCTGATACCAAAGTCCATTACCAGCCTGCAAATAAAGACAACGATATCTTTAGATGAATTGCATGTTTTCCAAATGAAATCACAGATAGGAATAAAATACACACGTGTCAAATAAACATATAATGAAATCTTTTTCCCTAGAAACAGTACTACTAGTAACACTTTAACTGGTTTGCCAGCACAACCTTTACCCTGTTAGAAATGATGTTGACTTCTACCTTCATGTAGCATACATAGTGTCCTGAGCGACAGTTGATACCATGATGCACCAGCACCGCTTATAAGGTGTAGAGGAGTGGTTCTCCACTTGATTGAGACATGTAGTCTCGGAGGTCCAAATACTCAGGATATTTTACCTCCTAAAGAGAGACCAAGAAGACAGAAAAATTATATCAGAGTACTTCGTGGACTAGCCAGAGAAAAACACTTCCAAAAAACAGAGACTGGAATTATATGAATATATCTCTTGATTCACTAAAAATAAGTCTTCCCATAAGCAACGTTTAATACTAGAAGTTGCAGAGAACTGTTTTCTGACGAATTAGCCTTCTCAGAGGAAAGTATATGCTTCTTGTCAAGCAGGAACTTTACTGATATTAAGAGAAAGAATAAGCCACAGTCGTTAGTCTACAATTATTGTCTGAAAATATTAACAACTTTCAGCTTTGGGGGATGTCCCATTACATGATGACAAAGTTGCATTACAGCGGTAAATATACCTTGTTGATCTTTCCACCTGTGAAATCTGCAAATCTTTTCAGTGATATTGTGAGAACGTTGGAAGAACGGTGTATGGTAAATCTCTTGGATGCAGGAACCATCTTTTTACACCTTAAAAACAAGCAGAGACAAGTGTTTGAAAGCATCTTCTTTTTCGCCCCCAAAACAAACTCGTTTCAATGTCTCATGCATGCTTATGCTATTTGAATAGCATGCTCAGCGTTTACCTCACCTGGAAGTCATTTTTCTTTGAAACAAATCATTTTCCAGTAACACAGACAGCATCTATAGTGTGCTTTGTCATCAATACTGGGAACAAATCCAGCAGTCTAACAATTAGATGTATATTGAGGTAGAACAACAAAGAAGTATGACAGTATCATAATTTGTGCAGACATAAAATTCTTTCAGCTTAAACCCAATGCAAATTTGGAGACTCTTTACATGGCTTCCATCAGCGCATTCCACTATATTCTTAAACCTATAATAGCAGGGAAAAGAAAAAGACAAAAAAACCCCACCAAAAAGTAGAAAAAAAGCTGGATTTTTACGTTACATATTTTTACATATTACATATTTTACATATCCCTCCACATGCTGTTCTGAATAATAGCCAAAATATTCATAGCCACTGTATTTGTTCTCCCCACATAGCTGAAAAAACAACACTTGAAACATATTTTTCAAAACATATTTTAATATCCAGCAGACTGTTCAGTCATCAAGCATTTAAAGACTGTTTTCAATAATCTCTAGATTAATCTAAAAGGAATCCCATAAACATGCTGCAGCCGCTTACCTTTAATATACTCGCTGGATGCAATGGAGCTGTATTTCTTGCTTTCACCTGCACTGGAAGGCTTCCCTTCCTTGTGAGGTAGTTTACTGCCCTCACTTCTGCATTGCTCTCATAAAGAGCCATCTGGAGGATGGGATTCTTCCTTCTTCTCCCGGGTTTTCTTCTGGAAACGAGGATCTAAGTATTCCAAGAAGCCTTTCACTTTCCTGATGTTTCTCCTTTTTCCTCTTTTTGTTACGCTTGCGACTGGCATTGTCAAAGTGGAGCGCAGAGAAATACAAATCATCAAGTCTGAAAGAAACATGCAAGTTAAAAAGAGAAAAAAAGATGTGGCACTTGTTGCATATAGGAAACTTTATTTATTTTACCACAGGGGATGATTTGCCGCATGTCAGCGATTTTGTGGTACTTTGTGCACATGTAACTTCCTTTAGATGCAGCAAACTTAAGCCCTCAGATTGAAGGACCATAGGTCCTGGTTGGTACACAGATCATTAACAATGGTTAGCTCTGGAATATATGCAAGTAAAAAAAAAAAAAATGTTTTAACCTAATCCAGAATGGTGTGCAGATGTGATTCGAACTACGTGGTCCAAAGCTAGTGCTCTGACACAATTCAGCAATATCTTTCCTGTCTTCACTGATCAACCTAATGATCCCCAGTCATGATCCCCAGCCAGATTATGCTATCTAAATAACTTAGAAACTATGAAAAAAAAACAAAACGAAACATGAGAAGCACCCGGAAAAGAATTAGGAAAAAAACTGCTGCGTATGCTGGAATCCCTGCTTACTTGGATTCCTTCTCTCCCTGTTTATCTTCAGACTTCTTTTTCTTCTAGAACTTCTTATATTTTTTCATGTTTTCACCACCTAAAAGCTCCTTTTCTACCTTTCTGCGTTTCCTTTCTATTTCACTTTCACTACCTTCTGCATGAGTATATTGTCTTTTTCTGTTTCCTTCTTTTGCCTTTTGGATAGCCACCGGTGTCCCGGGACACTGCACAAAATAAAAACACGTTTCTGCCTCCCTCCACCTCCTGCTCTGAGAAAAAAGGGGTGGGGGCGACGGGGGAACAGCCAATGTTTCTCCGGACTCACTGCACTGCATCCCCAGTGGTGCCAGTGCACTCTCTGGACTCACTGCACTGCATCCCCAGTGGTGCCAGTGCACTCTTTGGACTCACTGCGCTGAATCCCCAGAGGTGCCAGTGCACTCTCTGGAGCCACTGCAGTGCATCCCCAGTGGTGCCAGTGCACTCTTTGGACTCACTGCACTGCATCCCCAGTGGTGCCAGTGCACTCTCTGGAGTCACTGAAGTGCATCCCCAGTGGTGCCAGTGCACTCTCTGGACTCACTGCACTGCATCCCTCGTGGTGACCGTGCACTCTCTGGACTCACTGCAGTGCATCCCCAGTGGTGCCAGTGCACTCTCTGGACTCAATGCAGTGCATCCCTAGTGGTGCCAGTGCACTCTTTGGAGTCACTGCACTGCATCCCCAGTGGTGCCAGTGCACTCTCTGGAGCCACTGCAGTGCATCCCCAGTGGTGTCAGTGCACTCTCTGGACTCAATGCAGTGCATCCCCAGTGGTGCCAGTGCACTCTCTGGACTCACTGCACTGCATCCCCAGTGGTGCCAGTGCACTCTCTGGAATCACTGTAGTACATCCCCAGTGGTGCCAGTGCACTCCCTGGAGTCACTGCACTGCATCCCCAAGGTGCCAGTGCACTCTCTGGACTCACTGCACTGCTCCAGCAGCGGCAGCCGCTCCAGCCGCGGCAGCCGCTGCAGCCGCTCCAGCCGCGGCAGCCGCTCCAGCCGCTCCAGCCGCGTCAGCCGCTCCAGCCGCGAGTTTGAAAGCATCTTCTTTTTCGCCCCCAAAACAAACTCGTTTCAATGTCTCATGCATGCTTATGCTATTTGAATAGCATGCTCAGCGTTTACCTCACCTGGAAGTCATTTTTCTTTGAAACAAATCATTTTCCAGTAACACAGACAGCATCTATAGTGTGCTTTGTCATCAATACTGGGAACAAATCCAGCAGTCTAACAATTAGATGTATATTGAGGTAGAACAACAAAAAAGTATGACAGTATCATAATTTGTGCAGACATAAAATTCTTTCCCCTTAAACCCAATGTAAACGTGGAGACTATTTACAGGGGTTCCACAGAAGGACAAAGTCCAATCCACTTTCTAACCACCACCAAGCTCTTATATTTTAACATTGTGTGTGGTTTGTTTTTTTAAGTTAAACAAGTTTAATTTAGAAAGTTATACATGTACTTAAACATCATGAATTATATTTACAAAACATCCTACCTTTATATCCAAAGTGATATCAAGAAATGCCTCATACGTATCCGAAACTGCTTTGCAATTCAAGCACTTCACTGGAAGCAAAATATAAATGCTGAACAATACGTGAAGGAGACTAACTGTCCAAATTCAAGTTGTCGATAGATACTACATTAGACAAACTGCAGACTGCTTTACTACCGACAAAAGACACAGATCAGTTCTAAGGACAGGAATATTTTTAAAAGTACCTCTTGATCTTAGAAATCCTCCAAATATTTGATGAATGATGGTGGTAGCTTGAGAAGATCTGTCCAATCTGGAAATAAATTATAATCAGACCTCAGAAGATTTAAGGCACACAGTTAACTCTTCAAAGAGTTTTATGAAAACCAAGGATGACGTAGACTTTCAGTTTTGATAGTAAATAAAGGACTACAAGGTGCTAGAGAACGTATAAAAGTGAATTTGTTTATGCTGACTTGGTGCTTCCATTCAAGCACGCTTCCTGCATAGCATCAACAGTATAGCGTAAGAACTCGTGTGCGTCTCCTTGACTGCCAAAACGGAAATGTTGTCCTATTCCTAAATAAGAAGATGATAGTATTTACCTCATTTAAAAATGAAATAATTCTCGTATTTCTAAAATCTCTCTTTTTTATAGTGTTAAAACCATTTATACACATCAAATAATTATTTGAAGATTACAAGATACTGAAAAAGAAACACATCTGAAGCCACTTACGACTGAGGTTATTGATAACACGCGTAGGCTCGATGGCATCAACAGTGCAACGCAGGGCCTGGTTAATGGGAGTCTCCATCGTGCACATCATGCAAAAATCTTGTTCACGACCTGAAGAGTGAAAGAAGAAAGCATCCCAGTCCAGCGAAACAGACATAACTACAAACAAACATATAAGTAACATTTAAACTATAGATACAGTATCCACTCTCCTTGTCCCAACAGTCTCGTAACATTTTATTTCACACAACTTTATAGAATAAAAATATCCATTAAGCCTGTGTTCAAGTGCATTTTGTGATGAGAAATCTAAAAGACTACTGCAAAGTCACGTTTGTGAAGGCTGACAGGAATGTGAACTCCACAGGCTGCAAAATATATGAGGAAAGAATATTTGACATTGATGATACAGCATTAAGAGAATGTGGGTTATTTTCAGCACAGTGCTGTCAGGTGAGCTTCATGATACAGAGCTACGAGTCCTTTGGGAGAAAGGAAAAACTAAAGTAATGTATGTAATAGTACTTCTGCCCTCCTTTTTTCAACAGGATTCTTAACTGAAACAATTTCTATATACAGGAAGAAAACAGTTAAATTTCTAGGTATCGATACAAAGATACCAGCCTAAAAAGCATACACGTTTAGTACAACATTTAGTTTATAGTACAACATTTTATTTAGAACAAAATCAGTCTAGATTTTAATACAGTCCCACAAAAAAATCTAGTCATGTTCATAACAGCTCATATTGCTTTCTAGGTTTTGGTTTTTTTTTTTTAATTGGTTCAACAACAAACAGACCATTTATTGTAGTGCATTATGGAACCTAGGCTGTGAAGACTAAAGACCTATGATGCCAACATCCTAAATTTTATTGCCTTTCTAGCAGCAGGAAGCCCAAATAGCCCAAATGCCAAATGTTCATTAAATGCATTACTGTCCAATGCACTTCATTATTCCCATGAAGCAAGAAAAGATCCTTTTAAAAAAACAAACAAAAAACACACATGGTGCATTAAACGCACTCCATATGCTATTCTGAGCCCACTGCTAATACAATGCTCAAAGCCAGCTTCTACAGGTAAAATCAGGCAAGTAACTTTGTCCCACAGAATCACTGCTGTTCTTTCACCTTCAGAGCTATCCAACAGATTTAAAATACTGTTAGAAAGTACTCACATGACTGGCTGTGCTCAAGAGAAAGCATGTAATTGGCAAGTGGGGGGGGTGTAGGTCAAACACTGTAGAGTAGCATTAAGAAAACGTGTGTTGCCAAGATTGTACAGGCCAACTCCAACACTTTGTGTTTCTTGCCAATCCATACGTATCTTCTCAGGTGGAAAAAGAATCCTTTGTGGCGGAGCAATTCCATCATTAACAACTGCAAGAAAGTTATATTTAAAAAGAGATTTTGTTTGTTTGTTTCTAAGAAAGGCATTAGGTATATATAGGTAAATATGTAAAGTATATATAGGTATAGTAAAAATACTATTCTGCGGGAGCACCTAGAGGAACTAGCTACAATCCAAAACAGAAAAACTTATTGCAGACAGCTTTAATACCGCCAAATTCAAATTGGCTGGTCAACACAACGTTTTGGGAAAAAAAAGTTTAGTCAACCATTTTAATTTTTCTAAGGCAAGGCTAACTGCCATCCTGTTTTTAGTATCTAACGCCAAGTTCCTCTCCATCTATAATCTTTAACCTGATTACCTCAACTACTGCTTTTTTCCTTATTATAACTTAAACCACAAACTTAGACTTGAAATTATATGGTAATAAATGCAAGGACAATGTAAAAACAAATAACTAGGAATGACGGTACCCCTACAAATATCAGATCTTTTCCTGAGCAATGTTAGCATTCAAAAACCTGTGAATAATGGAAGCTGTGAATAGCAACAATCAAACACTTTTCTTTGCAAAACAGAAAAGACACGGATGAATCTGTGCATTACAAAATGCTCCCCATATTTCTCTGTCGACTGTAAATATATCAAAATTAATTTCTGTAACGTCAGTCACTTCAGTTGCCTTAGGGGAATCGCTTTGGAAGTCTTTATTCACAGTAGTCCCGTTCTCTATCAGTGCAACAAGTAAGAACTGCATTTTCTACTTTTGTTTTGAAGAAAACGGAGGCAGGATAAAGCGCACGCTTACTTGCGTAGTACTTGAGTAGTAGAAGTCCTGTCACTTAATCTCAAAGAAACAGCCTTTAAGAACTAAATTGCTGGTATGAATGATTTAAAAGGAATCCCCAAACTAAACACACAAAGTAAAAATTTCCATCCAAACTCTATCAGTATTACTTTTAGCTTCTGCAGAACTAGTGGCT
Source organism: Anser anser (assembly GCF_964211835.1). Lineage (NCBI taxonomy): Eukaryota > Metazoa > Chordata > Aves > Anseriformes > Anatidae > Anser > Anser anser. The sequence continues at coordinate 798,970 of NC_139731.1, forward strand.
GATGCCATTTCTTTCACTTTCGTAGGATTTTAATCCATTACAACTCTGGAGTCTTTTTAATATAAAAATGTAAATGACATTCTCTGAGGGGAATCAGTTATTTATTGCATTTTTGGAGCTTTGCAATTATCTATTAATTATTACCTATTATCTAATAGATAATGGTTGTGATTTATATATAATTGTTGCTCGCGTTAGTAATGGAACACTATTACTTTACTGCCTGCGCTTTTCTGTTTCGTGTGCACAAAGGTACCTGCATTTTGCTGCTACTTTACTTCTGTCTTTCCAGGGCTCGCCCTCTACCGCACTGTCTACTGCACCAGTCATGATGGGTTTGTTGTGATTCTATAATGAGCCTAGCTTTTGAATACACTTTTTCTGGGCGTCACTTTGTGATAGCAAGTTAATTTGTGAGGGCTTATCACTTATGACCTGCTGCTCAGTAGGTACACGCTTGGCCTCTGTTAAGCAGAGAGTCAATCACAGCTTAAGATTTTGTCCAAGATGCCATTCACGAAACTGAGTTTAACCTTGACATAACTGAGTTTAACCTTTAAACCTGAAGCTTCGTTAAAGAATAAAGCAGCACCCAAGCCAGGAAATAGAAGTTAATCGTCACTTTACCCTGAAACGCACGTAATGCCAGTGAGCTATTCTGTGCTGGCAGGATTGCTGCCGGGATGGCCGACGAGGCGGTGGGCACAGGGGGCCACAGGTCCTGCTCCCCGGGGCCACAGGTCCTGTCACAGGGGGCTGCCGGGGGTCTCCAGGCGCCGGGAACAGCGGCAACAGCGGGGACAGAGGGTACAGCAGCGACAGCAGCCGCCACCTCAGCCGAGGCCGTCTCCACAACTGCCACGACGGCCTCGGAACGCCGCCCAACTCGGAGCTCCAGCGTGACGCCTTTTTAACCTGGCCGCGGTGCTCACGGCTACAAGCAGAGCGTTTCCTCCGGCGTGTCTTTACTGTCGGTGCCGGATCGGCCCTCACCCCGAGCTCTCCCTGCCGGGAGGGCTTTGCGGTTGGGGTTTCCCTCCCGCCGCCGCCGCGGGCAGGCCCCGCGCGCAAGGTGTCCGCGCTGGGGAGCAGCACGTCGCCCGCGGCGAGAGCCCGAGGGCGCGACACGAAAAAGCCCCGACGTGCGGGCGAGGCGGCGGGGAGACGGCTCTGAGGGAGCCGCCGCTTCGCCCCGCCGTCCTCCTCCCCTCCCGGGCCGCCCCGCCGAGCCCCGTGCGCCTCAGGTGCTGCCCTGAGAGGGCGCTCGGGCACTGGGACAGCTGCCCAGGGCAGTGGTCATGGCACCGAGCCTGACGGGGGTCAAGAAGTGTTTGAACGATGCTCTCAGACGTAGGGTCTGCTTTTGGGGTGGTCCTGTGTGGAGCCAGGAGTTGGACTCGGGGATTATTGTGAGTCCTTTCCACCTTGGGATGTTCTCTGATTCTAGGTCAGCAATCCATTATCTGATGAGAGGTGTGGAGTCATTCAAAGGGAAGAGAGAACAAAACACTTCTAGTTTTCAGAAGCGGGTATTTGGTAACCAAAACGATGATTCCTTTTCTTCTAGAGCAAGTAGCAGCAGGGATCCGCTTTACAATATGCTGGCAACAAGGAAACGAAGAATTGCAAACAAGACATAGGACTTGATCAGCAGCTTGTATACATGCATCGACTTATAAATGAGCACACAGCTGAGCGATAATGCAAAAATTGGACAAACTAAGTGAAGACGTTAACTGTAAATTTTATAGTTTGAAGTAAGCTTCAAATCCCAGAGGATGACTTTGTTGGAACTTTATTCAGCTGAAAACGTGGAAGCCTTGCTTCTGCTTGTGTTAGTTACAGCTCCAGTTTACTTTGGTTGGGAGGGAAGGCATTCCAGGCTAATGTGCTGTACCTGTTCCTTCAGCTCATTGTCCATAAACGGAGGAGCAAATGAAATTATTTGAATCTCCATTAAATGCAGCACTACAAAGTGGAGTAGAGGGCGATCTAGCACTTGATTTTTCTGTAAGCAGAAAACCCAACAGAATCTCAACAACAGTTTTCAAATCTTGTCCTGCAGTAAATGACCAGCTGAGCGAAGCTTGCATTTAGAGTATGTGCTCCTACGTTAGATGGAAATAGCTTTTCCTCTTCAGAAGTGCAACTGAGTGGTGGACTGGCAGCTACGTAGGGAACTAGTTGTGCCAAAGGGTTTGTGTTGAATGCACAGAAAAATATGCAGGTCCCAACAGGAAAGGATTGTCTGTAGGCATCACACTGAGTACAGATGTTGTCCGCGGGTTCGTGCCCAGTGCACCGCGCCAATAAGCACCCCGAGTCGGAATGCACACGAAGGTCTTTTAATTACATAATTAATTACAGAACTCTGCAGAGTCAGGTACTTGGCTATCTTTCGCAAAGCAAGCACACCTCTGACTCGAATCACCGTCATTCATACACAGGAAACTTGTGAAAACTCTCTCTTTGGCTCCTTTTGACTGGTTATTACAGCTCACCTAACTTATCTCTACTGAGCTTGCGCATTACAGAGGAACGCCGGGGGGGAGGGGGTACAGGAGGAGGGGGACACACACCGAATCCCACATTAGCATAGATTAGCATTTTGACAGGTGTGATTTCTAATGTGTTAATGACCCTTAATGAGCAAAAGGTTACTATAGGTCAGTCTGGAGCTGGTTTTCTCCTTCTTGTTTTTTCCCTTTTATCCCTTCTCTTCCTTGCTTCTGCTAGCTCAAGGCTACCTGTCTCTCTCCTTCCTTATTTTCTCAGCTAAAAGACTACACAAGCTACAGGCCTCCCCATTTTCTTCAAGGTTTCCTTGTTTTTCTCCCAGCTTTGGGACTACACGGGTGTGCTTTGATATTTGCCAGTATAGCTAAAACTCATGCCAGTCTGCTCACGCACAATAAGCAGTAAGATTTAAGGACTGGTTTCATCTGCTTTTTACATAGTAACATCCTTCTTATGTTTTAGATATGCTGTAGTTAAAGCTTAAAGTAGTTCCAGTAGTTAAGTTACAGGAGTAAGGTTACTCCTTGTGGAGTAATTGCCTTAAGTGACTAGGCATTATAAGCACACCTCCATCCCAAAAGCTACCCGCCTCCAAGGTGCAACCACCCCTCACTGAGCACATCCTCTGAATTTCTCGGAGCCTGTACCTTTAAACGCAAGCGAGATAATTTCTACCAATCACAACCAAGATATGCATGACTGGAGTCACTCAAGCTCCACCTAAAAGATAGAAAATAATGTAAATTGGCTTAAGAGAAAAGGAATGTTGGGGAAGATACTGTCACGAAGGATACCTTCTGACATCAGTCGACAGGCTGAGCCTCTCACCCCCCCACCCCCCCACCCCCCCCATGGCCCATTGGGATGCTGTGAGGTAAGATCTGAACGCTTGGTTATACCAGGCGTCTCCACGGAAACTTAGAAATCTCTGGTGTCTTTATGCTTTTTAACGTCTTAATACCTAGGCTTTGTACCTGTGCATTTCATGCATGCTAGCTTGCTTTTGCAGACAGTGAATTTATCACTGGCAATCCAAAGGACCTGTGTATCTGTTGCCGTAATAAACTGCACTTAACTGCATTGTTCCTGGCCGTGATAGTTCTCCTTGAACGCGACTAGAGCGAGGGCGTGCTGCGTTGTTGGTGAATCCGTGGCCGTGATAGTTCAGTACCCTGAAGCCGACCGGACCCGTAACGGTCAATCAGCTACACCCCTTAATGCGACACTACTAAAGGAAGAAGATGACAGGGCTTGCACGCGTTGCATTAGGCTTTGCATGCGAAAACACCCCCAAATAATTTCACATGCATTTAACGTTTTTAAAGGGAAAAAAACAGGAAGGTGTAGTCTTTCTGTAAGCTACAGCCCTAGATAGTTAAGGCATCAGCATTCATTCCTTTGCTTGACAACAAACTATGACCATACAGAAGAGTTAAATATTTTCATTGCATTCTTAAAGGCGATTTTTCAGACTTGTGCTTCAGTTGTTGGAGTTGAAGAAATCAGTAGACGCCCTTACTTTTACGTTAAGACCAAAATCTTTATCTAAGATTGTGTTATCTAACACAACTAAACTCCCACCCCCACATGTTTTTTTGGAACTTCTGAAAGATCTTTCTGCAGTCCCACTCTGATGGTCTTTCAGTAACATACAAACTGCCGTGGCAGATTCTGTTACAGTGCTTTTCTATTGACAGCGTGCATAACACTCAAGGTAAAGCCCCTCATTTTGCAGTGGGGACATAAAGTGTTTCTTTGGACGCTGCTGCTTCTGTTAGTACTCATTTTTTCACAAACTTGTTGAACCTGAGCTGTGCCTCCTGCGCCAACGAATGCTTTCATGACACAGTATTTTGTCAAAGCAGTTTTGCTTCTTGGAGCTACAGAAGCAGCTCTGGCTACATGATAGGGAACTGTGCTGCATTGGCAAAAAGAGACTTACTTACGGACTTAACAACACTTGCTAACTTGATCTATTTCAAATCTCATTTTAACTTTAAAGAACAATCAGTTTTGCGGTTCCTGTCTTACTAAGTTGCCTTGTTTTGCATGGAAGGTCAGCCTGTGAAAGTTTTGCTTTATTGCATGCTTCAAAAAAAGGCTGAGAGGAAGAGACTGGAGGAACCTTTTCTATTCTACAGACTTTCCCCCACGAACGTGGAATTGCAGGCTACTTGGATGAATGTTCGAATGTGAGTAAGGGAGCAAGCCTCAGCCAAAGGAGGTAGAATCCTTGCTTAAGAGGAAGTATCAGTGTGGGGACATCTTTGCTTAATGGGAGCCATTTAAACTCTTCATAGAAACTCAGTAAGCTCTACATCTTATGTTTGGAAAGCAGTATGGTTACGCAGCTGCTAACCTAATGACTTGAGTCTTCTGCTCTGCAACTTCACGTTTTGTTTTCAAGCAGTGCATACATCAGTTTAGGCTTTGGACAAGGAGATTTGTAATGCAAATAGTGATAAACCAGAATCAGTGCTACTGACGAGCGTAATGGTGAAATGCAGCAAATCAAGTATTCCTGGAGAACTGTGAGATTACAAAACCAATAAGCCATGAAGCACTTTTTTTTTTTTTAATCAATTCTTATATGCTGAAATAACACCTTCAAGAAAATCTGTTTATCTAGCCAGGCGACGGTGTCTACCGGTAAGCACAAAGGAAATGCCTTGAGAGTTCGTTTGCTGTATTTGAAGTTCTTATACCCTGCAGAAATAATTATTTAGAGTAACATGTAACTGAGGAGATTGTAGCAGGAAGTATATTATTTCTAGCATTAAATTGCTGCCCCGTTGCCAGTGCAATCTAGGAGAGAACTGTATATAACAGTTAAACTCCCCTGGACTGACTTAAATTTTAAAATATTCTGACAAAGTAAGCTCTAAATCACTTAACATTTTGAACAGTTTTAAACGGGTACAAAACTGAAGCTTTATAAACCAAGCAGCATTTATAATGCTTCATAGATAAAAACAATGCCTATTTTTTAAGATTTGTTACATATCTATGTAGATATGCTTGCTGGAAAAGCCAGGTCTGTTGTAGACCAAATGCTGCAGATTAAGACTTGTGGCTTACCAGTTTCATTTCTGTATTTTCTTGGAAAATGTTTCGAGTTAGAGTTTAAATATAAAATGTAAATACTGTACAGATATATATTGAAATAAGTATTCCTCGGTGCACACAGGTGATTTGCATGACAAATACTCTGTATCGATCATTGTTACAAATGTAATGTTCTGTGTAAATCCACTGCGTGTTAATCTTTTCATTTATCATCAAGAGCTGTTACTTAAGCCTGGACATTCTCAAAAATAAAGTGTGAAACTATATACCATTGTGTAGCTCCTCCTTTATCAGGAGTACATGCAAGATAATTGCTCCTTTTTTTTTTCTTTCTAGAGGATGATTCAATTTTATAGCATGGATTATAACTGCTCTTGCAAGTGACCTTCTTTTAAGCACAACAGTTTAAATGATCAGGCTACAGAGAAAACCCTTTCACTGCAAAATAGATTCAATAAAGGCTTGTGGCTTACCAGTTTCATTTCAAAACCCAAGTTGTTGGGTTTGATGGAAAAATGGTTGGTTTGGATGGTAAAAAGGTCGTCGGTTTTGATGGTAGGTTTAGTCTGAGTATTGAAGGCTTCCATCAGTAAGCTCTGCATCTGAAAGACAAAGGGAAGAAATGTCATTCCCTGTTGTGATACTCAACATGGAGCTGTCTGGCTCAGTGGTTTTCTTTCTAAAGAGAGAAGTCACAACCCTGCACCCGGCTTGATCTGCTCTCTGACTACAGGGCTGGACTGACTGGAGAAGGCAGCTTCCAAAGCCCTCCCATTCAACTGACTGCATTTCAGTTCTATGCTAAAATTGGTCAACTGTACAGAATATTAGGACAAAGCTACCTGCTTTTTTAGTGATCTTGTGGTCAAGCTGACCAAATCCTAGCCACAGAACAGAAGCGTTCAGAAACTGGCTAGAGAGAGCACTTAGGAATGCAGGAATTTAACTGCTTTAACGCTGCTCTTTCTCTCACGTATCTGGAACGTGAAGATCCAAGAAGAAAAGCAAGATGAAGTCCTTTGTTTCCTATGCCAGAATGACATTTTCAACACTGAACAGGATTGTCACCGACTGTTAACTGGTTGTTAAGTTGCAGCTAGGTATAAAATGTAGAAAATGTTTAAAAATAAAACTTGCCTTTGGATAGTGAACTGTGTTCTTCGGGGATTACTTCAGTTATCTGTAAGAGGAAAATAGATGATTGGGGGGGTTGTTTGTTTTTAAGAACGGGTGCAGTCTTGCCTGTAATTTAGCTGGTATTTTTCAAAGTGACCTCTTAGAAACTTTACAGCTCTGTTGAATCAACATGTCTCTAACCCTACAATTAAATAATGCTAAAAGATGCAGCAATTTATCTTACTGCAAGTGCTTATTAAAATATCTGAGTAACTGCGACCGTGGCTTCCTCACAGATATATATATATATATTTAATACTACACACTTCTGCTCAGAAAGAAAATCACGGAAAATGTAAAATTTCATTTGAGATGTTGGATTTGTTGCAGTGTGAGATCTTCTTCATCACATGATTCTATTCGTAATTAAACCATATTATCTACTGAGAGACCAAGATTATGACAAGAACAGCACAGAGTTCAGCATGAAGCCAATCAGGAGCTCAAGTTTGTATTTATTTTTTTTTGTAAGGAGATGTACCAAGCTGGCTTTTTTATTGTTTCATCAGCACATTTCTAAGCCTGTATGAGCAGGGAAAAAAAAAAAAAAAAAACAACAAGTAGAACAATAGCAGGGCTCCTCAGTTTACAGCATGAGGTCGCTTTTTCCAGGTGAAAAGCGGAGCCATAAGTGGCAGTACACTAAAGCCCTGGCACGTTGAGATGCGCGAGGAGAGATGTTTGGCCCTCCTTTTCACTCCTGGGAACCACATACCTCAAAACCCACAGACTATGGGATATATCTCAGAGAAATCTTGGGAAAGGAGAGCATGAAGAGCATGTTTGTAAATTTATTTCTCCCTGGGCTTCTTCTGCTTCTCCAAGAAATACTTGTTTGAATATAACTTTGGCAGCAGTACTTATGCTGTTTTGCACCTACCACATTTAAAACTCCTACAAAAAACTGAAAAGTTAGACTGAAAAGCATCTCTTTCCGTTCTACTTTGTAAAGCTGCATGTTTTCCTCATGCAAAACAACAGGGGAATGGAAGCTAGAAAAGGAAATGCTGAATGTAAAACAAAACAAAACAAACCTCAGCCCTCCAGGACAAAAGCCGATAACTGATACTAAGTGCTTTCTAACATGCTGATTAGGTTTGTTATAAATGACTGAGTCCCAAATAGGATTACAATCAGAGTTTACAATTTATTAAACGAATAGAGGCAAGCAAACAGCGCTGGGTGCGCCGGGAGTCTCTGCTCCACCGGGACGCACACCTGTTACGTAAGGCGGCTGGTTTTTATGCTCCTAGGCTAATACATATTCATTACTACTTCTAGAAGAGGCAGGGTTATTATAATTGGTTTCCCGAATCCGAAGTCCTTCCAAGTGCACCCGCTTATCAGTCCTTGTTACTTTCTCGGGGGCCGCTCGGACAGGGAGACAGGGAGGCTCATATTTTTCCTCCTTATCTAGTGGTCTCTTGGCCGGCTGTCAGAAGTTACTGCACATTCGTGCAAAGTCAGCAGTTTTTTCTCCGAAGAAATCCCTTTGTTCTTTTCTCGCCTAAACCCAGGCCTCAATGTTAACCCTTCAAAACCCCTTAGTGGCACGAATTGCTGGACCATTTCTTACAATTCCTCCCTTTTTTTTTTTTTAATCATCAATTCGTGTCTCTCCTTCAACCTTTGTCAGTAACAATTGGATTTCATCAGTCAGTTCTCGGGGTGTCCATTTCTTAAGCATCATTATCGACACGTCACCTTTTCTCTCCACTGAAGTCATCACAAATTGGGTGCTATTTATTACTCGCCGTATCAACAACGTAAAGCAAGGTATCATACAAGGTATAAACAATAATGTCACTATACCACATAAAAATAAAAACAGCATCCTTTTAACCCATGGTTCACCAGGCAACCATGAAAAGAAATCCCAATCCATACCCTTCCAAGTTTGTACTGGGACGTGGGCTAGCTTTCTAATTTCCTTTGTTATCTGCTTGACCACTTTTCCATTATCATCAATCTGTAGACAACAATTAGAATCGTTCAGTTTTCCACATACTCCCCCTTCTTCTGCTAGTAAATAGTCTAAGACCATTCTATGTTGGAATATAGCATTTCTCATTTGAGTGGATTGGTCAGCCAAAAGATCCAAGGCTGTCGCTGTTTGATTTGTTACAACTTCGAGGATAGCTTGCAACCTAATTATTCGGTTCAAATTATAAATAGGTTCTCGGGCTCCTGATATCAACTCATTCGGGTTCCAGGTGGCTGGCCCATAATGCTGTATGATTCTTTCAGGAGGCCATTCATCCTTTCCCCATTTTTGGGCACTATCCCCGGATAAGGAAGTATCAATAGATCGTTTTACTCTGTTCAGGTCATCATATAATCTTATTCCTAAATGATTTCCTTGTGTTTGTGACAATAAAAAGAACAAGGGTCTTATGTACCCCCCATAGCATATTCCCGACCAGTTTCCAGGTAGCCTCTTGTAAGCATGTTTGCTACACACCCAATAATGTCCCTTTAGGGCCCACGTCCCGTTTGGAAAATGACCATCCCATCCATCTTTACCCTTTGGGGCGTGATAATACAGAGTGTCCTTGTTACCGAGTGGTCCTGTTACAATGTCTGCCCCGTTTGTACTCGTATATGCACGCTTCCAAGCTCCCACGTTGGGTTTCCACTTACAGTCACAATTCAGTTCTCTTTGGCGACCTGTCATATTATAAGCCTTTTTCGCCGTCCAATCTTGAGAGTGTGGGAAGCGCCTTCAATCATGGGGTTGGGCCCGCTTTCAGAGCTTGTGTTACCATTCAGCCCTTCAGGGTGATCCAGCTCCTGGAAAAACTAATCACAATTTTATTATGGGTTTAAAAGGTTCTCATGTTATTTTTCTCAGGACAAACTGATCTTGGTGTGGGAGAAGTCCGGTCGAGGCACTCTCACTCGGCGGTCAATACCCATAGGGGTTGCCTCCCTCGGTAGACCATACACGCCGCAGTGGAGGGTCCTACCCCGGTCTTGCCTTCTCCCTTTCCTCCCTTCAGCCTTGTCCTCTTTATCCAGTGCCCTTAATTCATGCAGAACCTCATTGCTGGGATATCAGTTCCTCTTTAGTCTCAGTTTCAGTTCCCCAGGAGTGGACTCAACCCTCCAGGCTTCGGTAGTTATTGGTCCTTTTATTCTGGATGCGTGGGTCCAACCCCTTCTTGCTGTTCTCACAGCTGTTTCAATAGTAAGTAAAACAAGGTACAGTCCCTCCCATCGGGGGTTCAATGATTCTTCTCTCCAGGTTTTTATTAAGACCTTGTCTCCTGGTTGTATTTTATGAATAGCAAATCCTAAAGGTGGTGTCTGAGTCATCATCCCAATTTCTCTTATCTCCTGTAATCTCCTTCCAATGGTAATTATGTATTTCTGGATACTATGATCCTCAACTACATTGTTCCCTAGGGGCATCCCTTGAGAATAAGGCATACCATATAACATTTCATATGATGATAATCCAGTCTCACTGTGTGGTTTAGTTCTTATGTTTAAAAGTGCCAATGGTAAGCATTTCGTCCAGGGCAGCTGTGTCTCAATCATTAACTTAGCCAATTGTTGTTTTATTGTTTGATTCATCCTTTCTACTTTCCCTGAGCTTTGTGGGTGCCACGGAGTGTGGTATTCCCACTGAATACCTTTCAAGGGGTACATCCTTCAAATCTTTGTGGCTGGCGTATGTTCGATTATTTCCACACAATTGTGTTCCAACGGTCCTTCTTCTGGAACGGTTCCTAGAAATACTGCTGGATATAACAGGTTAGTCGTTTTCAAGGTTATGTCATCTTGTTCAGTTAGGATTGCCTGATATTTCATCATCCGGCTGGGTGATAACCAGTGCCCCCCCCTTTGTTCCAAAACGGTTGTTACCATATGTGGTCCAAAAACTTCAATACGTTTTCCCATTTGAAGGCAAATAATTTTCTACTATCTTTATCAAGAGGTATGCAAAAGAAGGCATCCTTTAAATCTATCACGGTAAACCATTTATATTTCTCTTTCACAGATGTTAACAATGTGTAAGGATTAGCTACTACCGGGTGAATATCCTTTGTTATTTCATTTATTGCTCTAAGATCTTGTACAAATCTATACTCGCCATTCGGCTTCTTTACTGGAAAAATTGGAGTATTGTATTCCCATTTACATTCTTCCAGAATCTGATATTTGAGAAATTTGTCAATAATTTTCACCATTCCCGTGCCTAGCTTCTATCTTAAGTGGATATTGTTTGATTCAAACAGGTTTGGCTCTTTCCTTTAATTCCACCTTTACCAGTTGTGCCAGTTTCGACTTCCCTGGTACATCTGTTTCCCGTACTGTTGCTATAACTGCATTTTCTACTTCTCTTGGAATATTAACAAAGGGTTTATCTTTGATCATTAGGATTTGGCCTACTTTGGACTCAGGTACCTTCATTATTAATTCTCCATCCTCAAAGGTTATTGTTGCATCTAATTTGGCTAATAGATCCCGTCCCAAGAGTGGCATCGGGCATTCTGGTACATACTAAAATTTATGGGTTAGTTCCTCACCCCCAAAACGCAAATCAAGGGGTTGTAAGAATGACCATTCTTCCTCTTTCCCTGTGGCTCCAATTATTGTAGTTGTCTTAGTTCCTAATCGTCCTTTTAAACTATTTAACACTGAATATGTTGCTCCTATTACATTTACAGCCTAATTAACACAGAGAAAGAAGCTCCCATAACCAACAAAAAATTCAAGCCTGTCTTCGTTTCCTAGCTTTATTTCAACTAGTGGACCTGCTAGGGTAGATGCCCCAGGTCCCCATCATTCCTGACTGTTGTTTGTCCTGCAGCCTAAGACAATTTCTTTCTGATATCAGGGGCTGATTGCCCTGGAAAGAGGTTAGCCAGTTGCCTCTCTCTCTCTTTTTTTTTTTTTTTTTTTTTTTTTTTTTAAGCCAGGTCCATTTTTTTTTTTTTTTTTGCATTTCAAAGTTGGTCCAGAAATTCAAAAATTCCATAAATTCCATAGGGGTTTCTTTTGGACCTTGTTGGAACAGATTCTCAATTCCCAATAGCCAATTTAACCAGATTTTAGTATTTACATAATTTCCGGGGTGATTAGGGTCTCAGTGAGGGGGTCGGTCAGGGGAATGCAATCGTTGAAAGTTCCCTGAGCGGTCCCATTGGCAATCTGAGCTCACACACGAACTCAGGTTGTTTCAAAAGTTAGCTGCTTTTCTGTTTCCACGACAACTCTCTCGGACCCATCACGGTCCCCCTGCCCCAGAGGGCTCACACCGCGATTTAGAGATCTCAGCCTCGGGTTGAGGCGGAACTATTAACATTCCTACATCCTCTTCCCCTGCTCATTCAACTTCAAACAGCTCTGTTAAATACTACATGCCACACAACCTTTAACACCTTCAACAACCCTTTTAACACTTCCTTTACCTTTCTCCAGCCCGTACTTTTCTAATGCCAACACCAAAGGCTCAGTCAGGGGCCAACTTAATTCCAAACCTTTTCCCTCCAACATGCTGAAACAACATATCACTATACAACATTTCATCCTATTTTCCTTCTCTCCTCAAAAACATTAATTGCAAGACACTGTTATAGTCGATTGATCCATAAAGTGGCCATTTAGTTTATATAGTGGCCACCATTGATTGCAATACTTAGTGAAAGTCCTCTTGCTTTCTGTGCCCCCATTTCTAACAATATCCTTCCAATGTGCCAATATGCACCCAAGGAGGCTTTTTCTTTTTTAGGACGTCTTTTTTTTTTTTTTTTTTTTTTGGATTTTCCCCTTTTCCTTGATTTCCCATTCCCTTTTATTTATTTATATTAGTTACTGTCCCTTGTTTCAATTTCCACGCAAACCTTTTTATTGCAGGTTTTTACTATCTTTTCCTAATCTTCTTCCCAAATGTCCCAATTCTCTGGGATTAAACTCTTCTTTCCACATACAAACTTTACTATTTCAGATTATTAATGAGCCCCATTCCAATCATAAATCCGCAGGACTTCGGAAAAAGACCTGAAGCACTCAGCCTTCTGTCTTCTAGACAAACAATAACACCTTTTCCACAAAATTTACATTTCAATAAGACCGAATTTCAAGCCAAATGCTAATTTTTCTCATGCACTTTGTTAGTAAGCCTACACAAAACAAGGAATCACTCCTGTGTATCCGTCAAGATGGGGGTTTAAAAAGGTACTGAGGCCTAAATAAATTCGCTCTCCCCCTTCTTACCAAATTCCCAGAGCTCAGGCCCGAACCACCAAAGAAGTGACTCTCCGTTCTACCACTTTGATAATCAGTCAGCCCCGCTCCCCCGATACTTGGGAAACTGACCGAACACCACCGCGAATATACACAAACTTCTAAACTGTTACTTAGATAATGCTCCCACCTTCCTCCTTGACACAGTCAAAACATTTAAGAACAAAACAGGATTACAAGATGCACCACCGGGGGTGGATTGTTAGGATATAGAGGTGGTAGGTTATCCAATGACTCCCATTCATCATCTTTTTCTTTTTCCTTTTTTTTTTTATTTTTTATTTTTTTGTTCTCTTCTTCGTCAAACTTCTCGTCTGCTTTTAGTGTAAATATTGAGGCTGGAAAAGGACGTGAGATCCTGATCCATAATCCTGCATAATCACTTTCCTCCTGGCTAAAAGGTTCCTTTGAATTAACATGTATATTTAAGGCCTGGCAAACCCAGTCTTCAAAGGATCCGAAAACGGGCCAAAAGACATGTGGTCTTAAAGGCTCCTTTGGCCATTCTGTCATACAATACTGAACCATTTTTAATTTACTTTTTCCCTTTTCTGGGGCCCCTATCGTTCCAATTTCTAATCATTATCCCTAATGGACTTTCTGGTGGTATGTCTGGTAATTTGCTCCCTTTTCTCTGGTCCCGGGTCTTCAATTTTGTCTGACCCATCTAGGAATTTTACTGTGGCAATTCCTACAGCCCTTGGTTGCCTTAGTGAGAGTGTCTTGCAGGGGGTTTAGGACCTATCACCCACCCACGAATCCTATAGGAATCGCTTCGGTCCTTCACCGGCCAAGTCCCTCGCGGGAGATTGGAACCGCGGTTAGAAGACCTCCACAATCGCTTCGGAACTACGTTCCGTCTCAGTCACACTCTCACACACACAGGCAACCGAAACCCACCCAACCGAACGGTATACGCCTTAAATACTTACGACTCCGTCGTCTTCGTTCGGATCTTCGCGCGCAGAATTACGGGCAAAATATAGTGCTGCAGCCGGCAAAGGGAGCTCATAAAAAAATCTAAATCTTTGCTTGCCCTTATTCAGGTTCAAGATGGCATTAGCCCTGACCTGACTCGAACAGGAGCCACCAAATGGTGGGGGCGCCCCTCCTAGATCAAGTCAGAATTCAGGAACCAAGACCCTCCCGGACGAGCCCCCAATTGTTATAAATGACTGAGTCCCAAATAGGATTACAATCAGAGTTTACAATTTATTAAACGAATAGAGGCAAGCAAACAGCGCTGGGTGCGCCGGGAGTCTCTGCTCCACCGGGACGCACACCTGTTACGTAAGGCGGCTGGTTTTTATGCTCCTAGGCTAATACATATTCATTACTACTTCTAGAAGAGGCAGGGTTATTATAATTGGTTTCCCGAATCCGAAGTCCTTCCAAGTGCACCCGCTTATCAGTCCTTGTTACTTTCTCGGGGGCCGCTCGGACAGGGAGACAGGGAGGCTCATATTTTTCCTCCTTATCTAGTGGTCTCTTGGCCGGCTGTCAGAAGTTACTGCACATTCGTGCAAAGTCAGCAGTTTTTTCTCCGAAGAAATCCCTTTGTTCTTTTCTCGCCTAAACCCAGGCCTCAATGTTAACCCTTCAAAACCCCTTAGTGGCACGAATTGCTGGACCATTTCTTACAATTCCTCCCTTTTTTTTTTTTTAATCATCAATTCGTGTCTCTCCTTCAACCTTTGTCAGTAACAATTGGATTTCATCAGTCAGTTCTCGGGGTGTCCATTTCTTAAGCATCATTATCGACACGTCACCTTTTCTCTCCACTGAAGTCATCACAAATTGGGTGCTATTTATTACTCGCCGTATCAACAACGTAAAGCAAGGTATCATACAAGGTATAAACAATAATGTCACTATACCACATAAAAATAAAAACAGCATCCTTTTAACCCATGGTTCACCAGGCAACCATGAAAAGAAATCCCAATCCATACCCTTCCAAGTTTGTACTGGGACGTGGGCTAGCTTTCTAATTTCCTTTGTTATCTGCTTGACCACTTTTCCATTATCATCAATCTGTAGACAACAATTAGAATCGTTCAGTTTTCCACATACTCCCCCTTCTTCTGCTAGTAAATAGTCTAAGACCATTCTATGTTGGAATATAGCATTTCTCATTTGAGTGGATTGGTCAGCCAAAAGATCCAAGGCTGTCGCTGTTTGATTTGTTACAACTTCGAGGATAGCTTGCAACCTAATTATTCGGTTCAAATTATAAATAGGTTCTCGGGCTCCTGATATCAACTCATTCGGGTTCCAGGTGGCTGGCCCATAATGCTGTATGATTCTTTCAGGAGGCCATTCATCCTTTCCCCATTTTTGGGCACTATCCCCGGATAAGGAAGTATCAATAGATCGTTTTACTCTGTTCAGGTCATCATATAATCTTATTCCTAAATGATTTCCTTGTGTTTGTGACAATAAAAAGAACAAGGGTCTTATGTACCCCCCATAGCATATTCCCGACCAGTTTCCAGGTAGCCTCTTGTAAGCATGTTTGCTACACACCCAATAATGTCCCTTTAGGGCCCACGTCCCGTTTGGAAAATGACCATCCCATCCATCTTTACCCTTTGGGGCGTGATAATACAGAGTGTCCTTGTTACCGAGTGGTCCTGTTACAATGTCTGCCCCGTTTGTACTCGTATATGCACGCTTCCAAGCTCCCACGTTGGGTTTCCACTTACAGTCACAATTCAGTTCTCTTTGGCGACCTGTCATATTATAAGCCTTTTTCGCCGTCCAATCTTGAGAGTGTGGGAAGCGCCTTCAATCATGGGGTTGGGCCCGCTTTCAGAGCTTGTGTTACCATTCAGCCCTTCAGGGTGATCCAGCTCCTGGAAAAACTAATCACAATTTTATTATGGGTTTAAAAGGTTCTCATGTTATTTTTCTCAGGACAAACTGATCTTGGTGTGGGAGAAGTCCGGTCGAGGCACTCTCACTCGGCGGTCAATACCCATAGGGGTTGCCTCCCTCGGTAGACCATACACGCCGCAGTGGAGGGTCCTACCCCGGTCTTGCCTTCTCCCTTTCCTCCCTTCAGCCTTGTCCTCTTTATCCAGTGCCCTTAATTCATGCAGAACCTCATTGCTGGGATATCAGTTCCTCTTTAGTCTCAGTTTCAGTTCCCCAGGAGTGGACTCAACCCTCCAGGCTTCGGTAGTTATTGGTCCTTTTATTCTGGATGCGTGGGTCCAACCCCTTCTTGCTGTTCTCACAGCTGTTTCAATAGTAAGTAAAACAAGGTACAGTCCCTCCCATCGGGGGTTCAATGATTCTTCTCTCCAGGTTTTTATTAAGACCTTGTCTCCTGGTTGTATTTTATGAATAGCAAATCCTAAAGGTGGTGTCTGAGTCATCATCCCAATTTCTCTTATCTCCTGTAATCTCCTTCCAATGGTAATTATGTATTTCTGGATACTATGATCCTCAACTACATTGTTCCCTAGGGGCATCCCTTGAGAATAAGGCATACCATATAACATTTCATATGATGATAATCCAGTCTCACTGTGTGGTTTAGTTCTTATGTTTAAAAGTGCCAATGGTAAGCATTTCGTCCAGGGCAGCTGTGTCTCAATCATTAACTTAGCCAATTGTTGTTTTATTGTTTGATTCATCCTTTCTACTTTCCCTGAGCTTTGTGGGTGCCACGGAGTGTGGTATTCCCACTGAATACCTTTCAAGGGGTACATCCTTCAAATCTTTGTGGCTGGCGTATGTTCGATTATTTCCACACAATTGTGTTCCAACGGTCCTTCTTCTGGAACGGTTCCTAGAAATACTGCTGGATATAACAGGTTAGTCGTTTTCAAGGTTATGTCATCTTGTTCAGTTAGGATTGCCTGATATTTCATCATCCGGCTGGGTGATAACCAGTGCCCCCCCCTTTGTTCCAAAACGGTTGTTACCATATGTGGTCCAAAAACTTCAATACGTTTTCCCATTTGAAGGCAAATAATTTTCTACTATCTTTATCAAGAGGTATGCAAAAGAAGGCATCCTTTAAATCTATCACGGTAAACCATTTATATTTCTCTTTCACAGATGTTAACAATGTGTAAGGATTAGCTACTACCGGGTGAATATCCTTTGTTATTTCATTTATTGCTCTAAGATCTTGTACAAATCTATACTCGCCATTCGGCTTCTTTACTGGAAAAATTGGAGTATTGTATTCCCATTTACATTCTTCCAGAATCTGATATTTGAGAAATTTGTCAATAATTTTCACCATTCCCGTGCCTAGCTTCTATCTTAAGTGGATATTGTTTGATTCAAACAGGTTTGGCTCTTTCCTTTAATTCCACCTTTACCAGTTGTGCCAGTTTCGACTTCCCTGGTACATCTGTTTCCCGTACTGTTGCTATAACTGCATTTTCTACTTCTCTTGGAATATTAACAAAGGGTTTATCTTTGATCATTAGGATTTGGCCTACTTTGGACTCAGGTACCTTCATTATTAATTCTCCATCCTCAAAGGTTATTGTTGCATCTAATTTGGCTAATAGATCCCGTCCCAAGAGTGGCATCGGGCATTCTGGTACATACTAAAATTTATGGGTTAGTTCCTCACCCCCAAAACGCAAATCAAGGGGTTGTAAGAATGACCATTCTTCCTCTTTCCCTGTGGCTCCAATTATTGTAGTTGTCTTAGTTCCTAATCGTCCTTTTAAACTATTTAACACTGAATATGTTGCTCCTATTACATTTACAGCCTAATTAACACAGAGAAAGAAGCTCCCATAACCAACAAAAAATTCAAGCCTGTCTTCGTTTCCTAGCTTTATTTCAACTAGTGGACCTGCTAGGGTAGATGCCCCAGGTCCCCATCATTCCTGACTGTTGTTTGTCCTGCAGCCTAAGACAATTTCTTTCTGATATCAGGGGCTGATTGCCCTGGAAAGAGGTTAGCCAGTTGCCTCTCTCTCTCTTTTTTTTTTTTTTTTTTTTTTAAGCCAGGTCCATTTTTTTTTTTTTTTTTGCATTTCAAAGTTGGTCCAGAAATTCAAAAATTCCATAAATTCCATAGGGGTTTCTTTTGGACCTTGTTGGAACAGATTCTCAATTCCCAATAGCCAATTTAACCAGATTTTAGTATTTACATAATTTCCGGGGTGATTAGGGTCTCAGTGAGGGGGTCGGTCAGGGGAATGCAATCGTTGAAAGTTCCCTGAGCGGTCCCATTGGCAATCTGAGCTCACACACGAACTCAGGTTGTTTCAAAAGTTAGCTGCTTTTCTGTTTCCACGACAACTCTCTCGGACCCATCACGGTCCCCCTGCCCCAGAGGGCTCACACCGCGATTTAGAGATCTCAGCCTCGGGTTGAGGCGGAACTATTAACATTCCTACATCCTCTTCCCCTGCTCATTCAACTTCAAACAGCTCTGTTAAATACTACATGCCACACAACCTTTAACACCTTCAACAACCCTTTTAACACTTCCTTTACCTTTCTCCAGCCCGTACTTTTCTAATGCCAACACCAAAGGCTCAGTCAGGGGCCAACTTAATTCCAAACCTTTTCCCTCCAACATGCTGAAACAACATATCACTATACAACATTTCATCCTATTTTCCTTCTCTCCTCAAAAACATTAATTGCAAGACACTGTTATAGTCGATTGATCCATAAAGTGGCCATTTAGTTTATATAGTGGCCACCATTGATTGCAATACTTAGTGAAAGTCCTCTTGCTTTCTGTGCCCCCATTTCTAACAATATCCTTCCAATGTGCCAATATGCACCCAAGGAGGCTTTTTCTTTTTTAGGACGTCTTTTTTTTTTTTTTTTTTTTTTGGATTTTCCCCTTTTCCTTGATTTCCCATTCCCTTTTATTTATTTATATTAGTTACTGTCCCTTGTTTCAATTTCCACGCAAACCTTTTTATTGCAGGTTTTTACTATCTTTTCCTAATCTTCTTCCCAAATGTCCCAATTCTCTGGGATTAAACTCTTCTTTCCACATACAAACTTTACTATTTCAGATTATTAATGAGCCCCATTCCAATCATAAATCCGCAGGACTTCGGAAAAAGACCTGAAGCACTCAGCCTTCTGTCTTCTAGACAAACAATAACACCTTTTCCACAAAATTTACATTTCAATAAGACCGAATTTCAAGCCAAATGCTAATTTTTCTCATGCACTTTGTTAGTAAGCCTACACAAAACAAGGAATCACTCCTGTGTATCCGTCAAGATGGGGGTTTAAAAAGGTACTGAGGCCTAAATAAATTCGCTCTCCCCCTTCTTACCAAATTCCCAGAGCTCAGGCCCGAACCACCAAAGAAGTGACTCTCCGTTCTACCACTTTGATAATCAGTCAGCCCCGCTCCCCCGATACTTGGGAAACTGACCGAACACCACCGCGAATATACACAAACTTCTAAACTGTTACTTAGATAATGCTCCCACCTTCCTCCTTGACACAGTCAAAACATTTAAGAACAAAACAGGATTACAAGATGCACCACCGGGGGTGGATTGTTAGGATATAGAGGTGGTAGGTTATCCAATGACTCCCATTCATCATCTTTTTCTTTTTCCTTTTTTTTTTTATTTTTTATTTTTTTGTTCTCTTCTTCGTCAAACTTCTCGTCTGCTTTTAGTGTAAATATTGAGGCTGGAAAAGGACGTGAGATCCTGATCCATAATCCTGCATAATCACTTTCCTCCTGGCTAAAAGGTTCCTTTGAATTAACATGTATATTTAAGGCCTGGCAAACCCAGTCTTCAAAGGATCCGAAAACGGGCCAAAAGACATGTGGTCTTAAAGGCTCCTTTGGCCATTCTGTCATACAATACTGAACCATTTTTAATTTACTTTTTCCCTTTTCTGGGGCCCCTATCGTTCCAATTTCTAATCATTATCCCTAATGGACTTTCTGGTGGTATGTCTGGTAATTTGCTCCCTTTTCTCTGGTCCCGGGTCTTCAATTTTGTCTGACCCATCTAGGAATTTTACTGTGGCAATTCCTACAGCCCTTGGTTGCCTTAGTGAGAGTGTCTTGCAGGGGGTTTAGGACCTATCACCCACCCACGAATCCTATAGGAATCGCTTCGGTCCTTCACCGGCCAAGTCCCTCGCGGGAGATTGGAACCGCGGTTAGAAGACCTCCACAATCGCTTCGGAACTACGTTCCGTCTCAGTCACACTCTCACACACACAGGCAACCGAAACCCACCCAACCGAACGGTATACGCCTTAAATACTTACGACTCCGTCGTCTTCGTTCGGATCTTCGCGCGCAGAATTACGGGCAAAATATAGTGCTGCAGCCGGCAAAGGGAGCTCATAAAAAAATCTAAATCTTTGCTTGCCCTTATTCAGGTTCAAGATGGCATTAGCCCTGACCTGACTCGAACAGGAGCCACCAAATGGTGGGGGCGCCCCTCCTAGATCAAGTCAGAATTCAGGAACCAAGACCCTCCCGGACGAGCCCCCAATTGTTATAAATGACTGAGTCCCAAATAGGATTACAATCAGAGTTTACAATTTATTAAACGAATAGAGGCAAGCAAACAGCGCTGGGTGCGCCGGGAGTCTCTGCTCCACCGGGACGCACACCTGTTACGTAAGGCGGCTGGTTTTTATGCTCCTAGGCTAATACATATTCATTACTACTTCTAGAAGAGGCAGGGTTATTATAATTGGTTTCCCGAATCCGAAGTCCTTCCAAGTGCACCCGCTTATCAGTCCTTGTTACTTTCTCGGGGGCCGCTCGGACAGGGAGACAGGGAGGCTCATATTTTTCCTCCTTATCTAGTGGTCTCTTGGCCGGCTGTCAGAAGTTACTGCACATTCGTGCAAAGTCAGCAGTTTTTTCTCCGAAGAAATCCCTTTGTTCTTTTCTCGCCTAAACCCAGGCCTCAATGTTAACCCTTCAAAACCCCTTAGTGGCACGAATTGCTGGACCATTTCTTACAGGTTTCAATATGATACCGCTTTAAATAAGCATAATTGTGTGTCCATAGGCAGAAGCTGAATAACGACAGGATGAATTTCTATACTTAATTTTTTGTTACTGTCTTACTGTAGCACACAGGGACTTGTTACGTTTAGGGAGACCGCTAACCTAATGGAGGGTTTAAACCATAAGCTAGTTTGTTATACCAAAATGACTGAGAGAACAAAGCATAAAGTGTTTTCAGATTTCTAGTACACCTTGATTGCTATCCATTAAACTTAAGACAGGTTAAACAAAGCACAGGAAGTAAGAGAACTCCTAGTCCCACAACTGGCAAATTGTGCGCACACTTTCCATTCCTGAGAAAATAATACACAAACCTGAAAAATGCATTTAACTGAGAAATGAAGACATCCTTGTCCTATTGGAAGAGTAAGGTGACAGCTCTTGGGCTCAGTGATTTTCAGATAAGCTCCAGTCTTCAACTTGCAGACACCAGTGACAGCTCCTTTTTTCGGATTGAAAGGGAAAATGTTTCAACAACACATTGAAAACATACTTAAGGGACAAGAAACAAAATCAAGACTGCAGTGAGAAGGAAAACAGAAAAACAATACTGGGAAGAAAAAAAAGAGAAAAGAGAAAAGCCCTTGGTCTTTGTATCGACCAACGAGATAAGCCTTACACATTTTTAAGTTTATTTTTGACGCTTGATTGATGCATTACCAGATATTAAGCACTATTCAAGAGCAAATATTAACACTAGTAAGAATAAATCTGATCCACCACCCCTTATTCAAAATACATCAATTTCTAATTTGGAGATAACGTCTCTCTGACAAGGAAGTAGAAAAGCTGTAAATACCGATACAGTTTCCTCTCCCGATGTTCCATATACATACCAATGCTGATATGAGACATTGGCACAGTCTGATTAAGACAAGATTTTATGGAAGTTCATTGCGGTTCTATCTGTCAACTAATACTATTTAATGGAAGGATTTAAATCAGTAGAATTCCGTACTGTATGGCCAGTGTTACGAACAGAACTAATGATCAGCACTGTGCATATCACTCTGATACAGGTTGGTGCCTCACGGAGAACTTGTGTTTCTTCATAGAATGTTTTTCCATTTTTCTCCATTATCTGGAGAAACATTGGCTGTTCCCCCGTCGCCCCCACCCCTTTTTTCTCAGAGCAGGAGGTGGAGGGAGGCAGAAACGTGTTTTTATTTTGAGCAGTGTCCCGGGACACCGGTGGCTATCCAAAAGGCAAAAGAAGGAAACAGAAAAAGACAATACACTCATGCAGAAGGTAGTGAAAGTGAAATAGAAAGGAAACGCAGAAAGGTAGAAAAGGAGCTTTCAAATATTTTCAAATATTCATAGCCACTGTATTTGTTCTCCCCACATAGCTGAAAAAACAACACTTGAAACATATTTTTCAAAACATATTTTAATATCCAGCAGACTGTTCAGTCATCAAGCATTTAAAGACTGTTTTAAATAATCTCTAGATTAATCTAAAAGGAATCCCATAAACATGCTGCAGCCGCTTACCTTTAATATACTCGCTGGATGCGATGGAGCTGTATTTCTTGCTTTCACCTGCACTGGAAGGCTTCCCTTCCTTGTGAGGTTGTTTACTGCCCTCACTTCTGCATTGCTCTCATAAAGAGCCATCTGGAGGATGGGATTCTTCCTTCTTCTCCCGGGTTTTCTTCTGGAAACGAGGATCTAAGTATTCCAAGAAGCCTTTCACTTTCCTGATGTTTCTCCTTTTTCCTCTTTTTGTTACGCTTGCGACTGGCATTGTCAAAGTGGAGCGCAGAGAAATACAAATCATCAAGTCTGAAAGAAACATGCAAGTTAAAAAGAGAAAAAAAGATGTGGCACTTGTTGCATATAGGAAACTTTATTTATTTTACCACAGGGGATGATTTGCCGCATGTCAGCTATTTTGTGGTACTTTGTGCACATGTAACTTCCTTTAGATGCAGCAAACTTAAGCCCTCAGATTGAAGGACCATAGGTCCTGGTTGGTACACAGATCATTAACAATGGTTAGCTCTGGAATATGTGCAAGTAAAAAAAAAAATGTTTTAACCTAATCCAGAATGGTGTGCAGATGTGATTCGAACTACGTGGTCCAAAGCTAGTGCTCTGACACAATTCAGCAATATCTTTCCTGTCTTCACTGATCAACCTAATGATCCCCAGTCATGATCCCCAGCCAGATTATGCTATCTAAATAACTTAGAAACTATGAAAAAAACCTAAAACGAAACATGAGAAGCACCCGGAAAAGAATTAGGAAAAAAACTGCTGATTATGCTGGAATCCCTGCTTACTTGGATTCCTTCTCTCCCTGTTTATCTTCAGACTTCTTTTTCTTCTAGAACTTCTTATATTTTTTCATGTTTTCACCACCTAAAAGCTCCTTTTCTACCTTTCTGCGTTTCCTTTCTATTTCACTTTCACTACCTTCTGCATGAGTATATTGTCTTTTTCTGTTTCCTTCTTTTGCCTTTTGGATAGCCACCGGTGTCCCGGGACACTGCTCAAAATAAAAACACGTTTCTGCCTCCCTCCACCTCCTGCTCTTAGAAAAAAGGGGTGGGGGCGACGGGGGAACAGCCAATGTTTCTCCAGATAATGGAGAAAAATGTAAAAACATTCTATGAAGAAACACAAGTTCTCCGTGAGGCACCAACCTGCATCAGAGTGATATGCACAGTGCTGATCATTAGTTCTGTTCGTAACACTGGCCATACAGTACGGAATTCTACTGATTTAAATCCTTCCATTAAATAGTATTAGTTGACAGATAGAACCGCAATGAACTTCCATAAAATCTTGTCTTAATCAGACTGTGCCAATGTCTCATATCAGCATTGGTATGTATATGGAACATCGGGAGAGGAAACTGTATCGGTATTTACAGCTTTTCTACTTCCTTGTCAGAGAGACGTTATCTCCAAATTAGAAATTGATGTATTTTGAATAAGGGGTGGTGGATCGGATTTATTCTTACTAGTGTTAATATTTGCTCTTGAATAGTGCTTAATATCTGGTAATGCATCAATCAAGCGTCAAAAATAAACTTAAAAATGTGTAAGGCTTATCTCGTTGGTCGATACAAAGACCAAGGGCTTTTCTCTTTTCTCTTTTTTTTCTTCCCAGTATTGTTTTTCTGTTTTCCTTCTCACTGCAGTCTTGATTTTGTTTCTTGTCCCTTAAGTATGTTTTCAATGTGTTGTTGAAACATTTTCCCTTTCAATCCGAAAAAAGGAGCTGTCACTGGTGTCTGCAAGTTGAAGACTGGAGCTTATCTGAAAATCACTGAGCCCAAGAGCTGTCACCTTACTCTTCCAATAGGACAAGGATGTCTTCATTTCTCAGTTAAATGCATTTTTCAGGTTTGTGTATTATTTTCTCAGGAATGGAAAGTGTGCGCACAATTTGCCAGTTGTGGGACTAGGAGTTCTCTTACTTCCTGTGCTTTGTTTAACCTGTCTTAAGTTTAATGGATAGCAATCAAGGTGTACTAGAAATCTGAAAACACTTTATGCTTTGTTCTCTCAGTCATTTTGGTATAACAAACTAGCTTATGGTTTAAACCCTCCATTAGGTTAGCGGTTTCCCTAAACGTAACAAGTCCCTGTGTGCTACAGTAAGACAGTAACAAAAAATTAAGTATAGAAATTCATCCTGTCGTTATTCAGCTTCTGCCTATGGACACACAATTATGCTTATTTAAAGCGGTATCATATTGAAACCTAATCAGCATGTTAGAAAGCACTTAGTATCAGTTATCGGCTTTTGTCCTGGAGGGCTGAGGTTTGTTTTGTTTTGTTTTACATTCAGCATTTCCTTTTCTAGCTTCCATTCCCCTGTTGTTTTGCATGAGGAAAACATGCAGCTTTACAAAGTAGAACGGAAAGAGATGCTTTTCAGTCTAACTTTTCAGTTTTTTGTAGGAGTTTTAAATGTGGTAGGTGCAAAACAGCATAAGTACTGCTGCCAAAGTTATATTCAAACAAGTATTTCTTGGAGAAGCAGAAGAAGCCCAGGGAGAAATAAATTTACAAACATGCTCTTCATGCTCTCCTTTCCCAAGATTTCTCTGAGATATATCCCATAGTCTGTGGGTTTTGAGGTATGTGGTTCCCAGGAGTGAAAAGGAGGGCCAAACATCTCTCCTCGCGCATCTCAACGTGCCAGGGCTTTAGTGTACTGCCACTTATGGCTCCGCTTTTCACCTGGAAAAAGCGACCTCATGCTGTAAACTGAGGAGCCCTGCTATTGTTCTACTTGTTGTTTTTTTTTTTTTTTTTTTCCCTGCTCATACAGGCTTAGAAATGTGCTGATGAAACAATAAAAAAGCCAGCTTGGTACATCTCCTTACAAAAAAAAATAAATACAAACTTGAGCTCCTGATTGGCTTCATGCTGAACTCTGTGCTGTTCTTGTCATAATCTTGGTCTCTCAGTAGATAATATGGTTTAATTACGAATAGAATCATGTGATGAAGAAGATCTCACACTGCAACAAATCCAACATCTCAAATGAAATTTTACATTTTCCGTGATTTTCTTTCTGAGCAGAAGTGTGTAGTATTAAATATATATATATATATCTGTGAGGAAGCCACGGTCGCAGTTACTCAGATATTTTAATAAGCACTTGCAGTAAGATAAATTGCTGCATCTTTTAGCATTATTTAATTGTAGGGTTAGAGACATGTTGATTCAACAGAGCTGTAAAGTTTCTAAGAGGTCACTTTGAAAAATACCAGCTAAATTACAGGCAAGACTGCACCCGTTCTTAAAAACAAACAACCCCCCCAATCATCTATTTTCCTCTTACAGATAACTGAAGTAATCCCCGAAGAACACAGTTCACTATCCAAAGGCAAGTTTTATTTTTAAACATTTTCTACATTTTATACCTAGCTGCAACTTAACAACCAGTTAACAGTCGGTGACAATCCTGTTCAGTGTTGAAAATGTCATTCTGGCATAGGAAACAAAGGACTTCATCTTCTTGCTTTTCTTCTTGGATCTTCACGTTCCAGATACGTGAGAGAAAGAGCAGCGTTAAAGCAGTTAAATTCCTGCATTCCTAAGTGCTCTCTCTAGCCAGTTTCTGAACGCTTCTGTTCTGTGGCTAGGATTTGGTCAGCTTGACCACAAGATCACTAAAAAAGCAGGTAGCTTTGTCCTAATATTCTGTACAGTTGACCAATTTTAGCATAGAACTGAAATGCAGTCAGTTTAATGGGAGGGCTTTGGAAGCTGCCTTCTCCAGTCAGTCCAGCCCTGTAGTCAGAGAGCAGATCAAGCCGGGTGCAGGGTTGTGACTTCTCTCTTTAGAAAGAAAACCACTGAGCCAGACAGCTCCATGTTGAGTATCACAACAGGGAATGACATTTCTTCCCTTTGTCTTTCAGATGCAGAGCTTACTGATGGAAGCCTTCAATACTCAGACTAAACCTACCATCAAAACCGACGACCTTTTTACCATCCAAACCAACCATTTTTCCATCAAACCCAACAACTTGGGTTTTGAAATGAAACTGGTAAGCCACAAGCCTTTATTGAATCTATTTTGCAGTGAAAGGGTTTTCTCTGTAGCCTGATCATTTAAACTGTTGTGCTTAAAAGAAGGTCACTTGCAAGAGCAGTTATAATCCATGCTATAAAATTGAATCATCCTCTAGAAAGAAAAAAAAAAGGAGCAATTATCTTGCATGTACTCCTGATAAAGGAGGAGCTACACAATGGTATATAGTTTCACACTTTATTTTTGAGAATGTCCAGGCTTAAGTAACAGCTCTTGATGATAAATGAAAAGATTAACACGCAGTGGATTTACACAGAACATTACATTTGTAACAATGATCGATACAGAGTATTTGTCATGCAAATCACCTGTGTGCACCGAGGAATACTTATTTCAATATATATCTGTACAGTATTTACATTTTATATTTAAACTCTAACTCGAAACATTTTCCAAGAAAATACAGAAATGAAACTGGTAAGCCACAAGTCTTAATCTGCAGCATTTGGTCTACAACAGACCTGGCTTTTCCAGCAAGCATATCTACATAGATATGTAACAAATCTTAAAAAATAGGCATTGTTTTTATCTATGAAGCATTATAAATGCTGCTTGGTTTATAAAGCTTCAGTTTTGTACCCGTTTAAAACTGTTCAAAATGTTAAGTGATTTAGAGCTTACTTTGTCAGAATATTTTAAAATTTAAGTCAGTCCAGGGGAGTTTAACTGTTATATACAGTTCTCTCCTAGATTGCACTGGCAACAGGGCAGCAATTTAATGCTAGAAATAATATACTTCCTGCTACAATCTCCTCAGTTACATGTTACTCTAAATAATTATTTCTGCAGGGTATAAGAACTTCAAATACAGCAAACGAACTCTCAAGGCATTTCCTTTGTGCTTACCGGTAGACACCGTCGCCTGGCTAGATAAACAGATTTTCTTGAAGGTGTTATTTCAGCATATAAGAATTGATTAAAAAAAAAAAAAGTGCTTCATGGCTTATTGGTTTTGTAATCTCACAGTTCTCCAGGAATACTTGATTTGCTGCATTTCACCATTACGCTCGTCAGTAGCACTGATTCTGGTTTATCACTATTTGCATTACAAATCTCCTTGTCCAAAGCCTAAACTGATGTATGCACTGCTTGAAAACAAAACGTGAAGTTGCAGAGCAGAAGACTCAAGTCATTAGGTTAGCAGCTGCGTAACCATACTGCTTTCCAAACATAAGATGTAGAGCTTACTGAGTTTCTATGAAGAGTTTAAATGGCTCCCATTAAGCAAAGATGTCCCCACACTGATACTTCCTCTTAAGCAAGGATTCTACCTCCTTTGGCTGAGGCTTGCTCCCTTACTCACATTCGAACATTCATCCAAGTAGCCTGCAATTCCACGTTTGTGGGGGAAAGTCTGTAGAATAGAAAAGGTTCCTCCAGTCTCTTCCTCTCAGCCTTTTTTTGAAGCATGCAATAAAGCAAAACTTTCACAGGCTGACCTTCCATGCAAAACAAGGCAACTTAGTAAGACAGGAACCGCAAAACTGATTGTTCTTTAAAGTTAAAATGAGATTTGAAATAGATCAAGTTAGCAAGTGTTGTTAAGTCCGTAAGTAAGTCTCTTTTTGCCAATGCAGCACAGTTCCCTATCATGTAGCCAGAGCTGCTTCTGTAGCTCCAAGAAGCAAAACTGCTTTGACAAAATACTGTGTCATGAAAGCATTCGTTGGCGCAGGAGGCACAGCTCAGGTTCAACAAGTTTGTGAAAAAATGAGTACTAACAGAAGCAGCAGCGTCCAAAGAAACACTTTATGTCCCCACTGCAAAATGAGGGGCTTTACCTTGAGTGTTATGCACGCTGTCAATAGAAAAGCACTGTAACAGAATCTGCCACGGCAGTTTGTATGTTACTGAAAGACCATCAGAGTGGGACTGCAGAAAGATCTTTCAGAAGTTCCAAAAAAACATGTGGGGGTGGGAGTTTAGTTGTGTTAGATAACACAATCTTAGATAAAGATTTTGGTCTTAACGTAAAAGTAAGGGCGTCTACTGATTTCTTCAACTCCAACAACTGAAGCACAAGTCTGAAAAATCGCCTTTAAGAATGCAATGAAAATATTTAACTCTTCTGTATGGTCATAGTTTGTTGTCAAGCAAAGGAATGAATGCTGATGCCTTAACTATCTAGGGCTGTAGCTTACAGAAAGACTACACCTTCCTGTTTTTTTCCCTTTAAAAACGTTAAATGCATGTGAAATTATTTGGGGGTGTTTTCGCATGCAAAGCCTAATGCAACGCGTGCAAGCCCTGTCATCTTCTTCCTTTAGTAGTGTCGCATTAAGGGGTGTAGCTGATTGACCGTTACGGGTCCGGTCGGCTTCAGGGTACTGAACTATCACGGCCACGGATTCACCAACAACGCAGCACGCCCTCGCTCTAGTCGCGTTCAAGGAGAACTATCACGGCCAGGAACAATGCAGTTAAGTGCAGTTTATTACGGCAACAGATACACAGGTCCTTTGGATTGCCAGTGATAAATTCACTGTCTGCAAAAGCAAGCTAGCATGCATGAAATGCACAGGTACAAAGCCTAGGTATTAAGACGTTAAAAAGCATAAAGACACCAGAGATTTCTAAGTTTCCGTGGAGACGCCTGGTATAACCAAGCGTTCAGATCTTACCTCACAGCATCCCAATGGGCCATGGGGGGGGTGGGGGGGTGGGGGGGTGAGAGGCTCAGCCTGTCGACTGATGTCAGAAGGTATCCTTCGTGACAGTATCTTCCCCAACATTCCCTTTCTCTTAAGCCAATTTACATTATTTTCTATCTTTTAGGTGGAGCTTGAGTGACTCCAGTCATGCATATCTTGGTTGTGATTGGTAGAAATTATCTCGCTTGCGTTTAAAGGTACAGGCTCCGAGAAATTCAGAGGATGTGCTCAGTGAGGGGTGGTTGCACCTTGGAGGCGGGTAGCTTTTGGGATGGAGGTGTGCGTATAATGCCTAGTCACTTAAGGCAATTACTCCACAAGGAGTAACCTTACTCCTGTAACTTAACTACTGGAACTACTTTAAGCTTTAACTACAGCATATCTAAAACATAAGAAGGATGTTACTATGTAAAAAGCAGATGAAACCAGTCCTTAAATCTTACTGCTTATTGTGCGTGAGCAAACTGGCATGAGTTTTAGCTATACTGGCAAATATCAAAGCACACCTGTGTAGTCCCAAAGCTGGGAGAAAAACAAGGAAACCTTGAAGAAAATGGGGAGGCCTGTAGCTTGTGTAGTCTTTTAGCTGAGAAAATAAGGAAGGAGAGAGACAGGTAGCCTTGAGCTAGCAGAAGCAAGGAAGAGAAGGGATAAAAGGGAAAAAACAAGAAGGAGAAAACCAGCTCCAGACTGACCTATAGTAACCTTTTGCTCATTAAGGGTCATTAACACATTAGAAATCACACCTGTCAAAATGCTAATCTATGCTAATGTGGGATTCGGTGTGTGTCCCCCTCCTCCTGTACCCCCTCCCCCCCGGCGTTCCTCTGTAATGCGCAAGCTCAGTAGAGATAAGTTAGGTGAGCTGTAATAACCAGTCAAAAGGAGCCAAAGAGAGAGTTTTCACAAGTTTCCTGTGTATGAATGACGGTGATTCGAGTCAGAGGTGTGCTTGCTTTGCGAAAGATAGCCAAGTACCTGACTCTGCAGAGTTCTGTAATTAATTATGTAATTAAAAGACCTTCGTGTGCATTCCGACTCGGGGTGCTTATTGGCGCGGTGCACTGGGCACGAACCCGCGGACAACATCTGTACTCAGTGTGATGCCTACAGACAATCCTTTCCTGTTGGGACCTGCATATTTTTCTGTGCATTCAACACAAACCCTTTGGCACAACTAGTTCCCTACGTAGCTGCCAGTCCACCACTCAGTTGCACTTCTGAAGAGGAAAAGCTATTTCCATCTAACGTAGGAGCACATACTCTAAATGCAAGCTTCGCTCAGCTGGTCATTTACTGCAGGACAAGATTTGAAAACTGTTGTTGAGATTCTGTTGGGTTTTCTGCTTACAGAAAAATCAAGTGCTAGATCGCCCTCTACTCCACTTTGTAGTGCTGCATTTAATGGAGATTCAAATAATTTCATTTGCTCCTCCGTTTATGGACAATGAGCTGAAGGAACAGGTACAGCACATTAGCCTGGAATGCCTTCCCTCCCAACCAAAGTAAACTGGAGCTGTAACTAACACAAGCAGAAGCAAGGCTTCCACGTTTTCAGCTGAATAAAGTTCCAACAAAGTCATCCTCTGGGATTTGAAGCTTACTTCAAACTATAAAATTTACAGTTAACGTCTTCACTTAGTTTGTCCAATTTTTGCATTATCGCTCAGCTGTGTGCTCATTTATAAGTCGATGAATGTATACAAGCTGCTGATCAAGTCCTATGTCTTGTTTGCAATTCTTCGTTTCCTTGTTGCCAGCATATTGTAAAGCGGATCCCTGCTGCTACTTGCTCTAGAAGAAAAGGAATCATCGTTTTGGTTACCAAATACCCGCTTCTGAAAACCAGAAGTGTTTTGTTCTCTCTTCCCTTTGAATGACTCCACACCTCTCATCAGATAATGGATTGCTGACCTAGAATCAGAGAACATCCCAAGGTGGAAAGGACTCACAATAATCCCCGAGTCCAACTCCTGGCTCCACACAGGACCACCCCAAAAGCAGACCCTACGTCTGAGAGCATCGTTCAAACACTTCTTGACCCCCGTCAGGCTCGGTGCCATGACCACTGCCCTGGGCAGCTGTCCCAGTGCCCGAGCGCCCTCTCAGGGCAGCACCTGAGGCGCACGGGGCTCGGCGGGGCGGCCCGGGAGGGGAGGAGGACGGCGGGGCGAAGCGGCGGCTCCCTCAGAGCCGTCTCCCCGCCGCCTCGCCCGCACGTCGGGGCTTTTTCGTGTCGCGCCCTCGGGCTCTCGCCGCGGGCGACGTGCTGCTCCCCAGCGCGGACGCCTTGCGCGCGGCGCCTGCCCGCGGCGGCGGCGGGAGGGAAACCCCAACCGCAAAGCCCTCCCGGCAGGGAGAGCTCGGGGTGAGGGCCGATCCGGCACCGACAGTAAAGACACGCCGGAGGAAACGCTCTGCTTGTAGCCGTGAGCACCGCGGCCAGGTTAAAAAGGCGTCACGCTGGAGCTCCGAGTTGGGCGGCGTTCCGAGGCCGTCGTGGCAGTTGTGGAGACGGCCTCGGCTGAGGTGGCGGCTGCTGTCGCTGCTGTCCCCTCTGTCCCCGCTGTTGCCGCTGTTCCCGGCGCCTGGAGACCCCCGGCAGCCCCCTGTGACAGGACCTGTGGCCCCGGGGAGCAGGACCTGTGGCCCCCCGTGCCCGCCGCCTCGTCGGCCATCCCGGCAGCAATCCTGCCAGCACAGAATAGCTCACTGGCGTTACGTGCGTTTCAGGGTAAAGTGACGATTAACTTCTATTTCCTGGCTTGGGTGCTGCTTTATTCTTTAACGAAGCTTCAGGTTTAAAGGTTAAACTCAGTTATGTCAAGGTTAAACTCAGTTTCGTGAATGGCATCTTGGACAAAATCTTAAGCTGTGATTGACTCTCTGCTTAACAGAGGCCAAGCGTGTACCTACTGAGCAGCAGGTCATAAGTGATAAGCCCTCACAAATTAACTTGCTATCACAAAGTGACGCCCAGAAAAAGTGTATTCAAAAGCTAGGCTCATTATAGAATCACAACAAACCCATCATGACTGGTGCAGTAGACAGTGCGGTAGAGGGCGAGCCCTGGAAAGACAGAAGTAAAGTAGCAGCGAAATGCAGGTACCTTTGTGCACACGAAACAGAAAAGCGCAGGCAGTAAAGTAATAGTGTTCCATTGCTAACGCGAGCAACAATTATATATAAATCACAACCATTATCTATTAGATAATAGGTAATAATTAATAGATAATTGCAAAGCTCCAAAAATGCAATAAATAACTGATTCCCCTCAGAGAATGTCATTTACATTTTTATATTAAAAAGACTCCAGAGTTGTAATGGATTAAAATCCTACGAAAGTGAAAGAAATGGCATCAGCCACTAGTTCTGCAGAAGCTAAAAGTAATACTGATAGAGTTTGGATGGAAATTTTTACTTTGTGTGTTTAGTTTGGGGATTCCTTTTAAATCATTCATACCAGCAATTTAGTTCTTAAAGGCTGTTTCTTTGAGATTAAGTGACAGGACTTCTACTACTCAAGTACTACGCAAGTAAGCGTGCGCTTTATCCTGCCTCCGTTTTCTTCAAAACAAAAGTAGAAAATGCAGTTCTTACTTGTTGCACTGATAGAGAACGGGACTACTGTGAATAAAGACTTCCAAAGCGATTCCCCTAAGGCAACTGAAGTGACTGACGTTACAGAAATTAATTTTGATATATTTACAGTCGACAGAGAAATATGGGGAGCATTTTGTAATGCACAGATTCATCCGTGTCTTTTCTGTTTTGCAAAGAAAAGCGTTTGATTGTTGCTATTCACAGCTTCCATTATTCACAGGTTTTTGAATGCTAACATTGCTCAGGAAAAGATCTGATATTTGTAGGGGTACCGTCATTCCTAGTTATTTGTTTTTACATTGTCCTTGCATTTATTACCATATAATTTCAAGTCTAAATTTGTGGTTTAAGTTATAATAAGGAAAAAAGCAGTAGTTGAGGTAATCAGGTTAAAGATTATAGATGGAGAGGAACTTGGCGTTAGATACTAAAAACAGGATGGCAGTTAGCCTTGCCTTAGAAAAATTAAAATGGTTGACTAAACTTTTTTTTCCCAAAACGTTGTGTTGACCAGCCAATTTGAATTTGGCGGTATTAAAGCTGTCTGCAATAAGTTTTTCTGTTTTGGATTGTAGCTAGTTCCTCTAGGTGCTCCCGCAGAATAGTATTTTTACTATACCTATATATACTTTACATATTTACTATACCTATATATACCTAATGCCTTTCTTAGAAACAAACAAACAAAATCTCTTTTTAAATATAACTTTCTTGCAGTTGTTAATGATGGAATTGCTCCGCCACAAAGGATTCTTTTTCCACCTGAGAAGATACGTATGGATTGGCAAGAAACACAAAGTGTTGGAGTTGGCCTGTACAATCTTGGCAACACACGTTTTCTTAATGCTACTCTACAGTGTTTGACCTACACCCCCCCCCCACTTGCCAATTACATGCTTTCTCTTGAGCACAGCCAGTCATGTGAGTACTTTCTAACAGTATTTTAAATCTGTTGGATAGCTCTGAAGGTGAAAGAACAGCAGTGATTCTGTGGGACAAAGTTACTTGCCTGATTTTACCTGTAGAAGCTGGCTTTGAGCATTGTATTAGCAGTGGGCTCAGAATAGCATATGGAGTGCGTTTAATGCACCATGTGTGTTTTTTGTTTGTTTTTTTAAAAGGATCTTTTCTTGCTTCATGGGAATAATGAAGTGCATTGGACAGTAATGCATTTAATGAACATTTGGCATTTGGGCTATTTGGGCTTCCTGCTGCTAGAAAGGCAATAAAATTTAGGATGTTGGCATCATAGGTCTTTAGTCTTCACAGCCTAGGTTCCATAATGCACTACAATAAATGGTCTGTTCGTTGTTGAACCAATTAAAAAAAAAAAACAAAACAAAAAACCAAAACCTAGAAAGCAATATGAGCTGTTATGAACATGACTAGATTTTTTTGTGGGACTGTATTAAAATCTAGACTGATTTTGTTCTAAATAAAATGTTGTACTATAAACTAAATGTTGTACTAAACGTGTATGCTTTTTAGGCTGGTATCTTTGTATCGATACCTAGAAATTTAACTGTTTTCTTCCTGTATATAGAAATTGTTTCAGTTAAGAATCCTGTTGAAAAAAGGAGGGCAGAAGTACTATTACATACATTACTTTAGTTTTTCCTTTCTCCCAAAGGACTCGTAGCTCTGTATCATGAAGCTCACCTGACAGCACTGTGCTGAAAATAACCCACATTCTCTTAATGCTGTATCATCAATGTCAAATATTCTTTCCTCATATATTTTGCAGGCTGTGGAGTTCACATTCCTGTCAGCCTTCACAAACGTGACTTTGCAGTAGTCTTTTAGATTTCTCATCACAAAATGCACTTGAACACAGGCTTAATGGATATTTTTATTCTATAAAGTTGTGTGAAATAAAATGTTACGAGACTGTTGGGACAAGGAGAGTGGATACTGTATCTATAGTTTAAATGTTACTTATATGTTTGTTTGTAGTTATGTCTGTTTCGCTGGACTGGGATGCTTTCTTCTTTCACTCTTCAGGTCGTGAACAAGATTTTTGCATGATGTGCACGATGGAGACTCCCATTAACCAGGCCCTGCGTTGCACTGTTGATGCCATCGAGCCTACGCGTGTTATCAATAACCTCAGTCGTAAGTGGCTTCAGATGTGTTTCTTTTTCAGTATCTTGTAATCTTCAAATAATTATTTGATGTGTATAAATGGTTTTAACACTATAAAGAAGAGAGATTTTAGAAATACGAGAATTATTTCATTTTTAAATGAGGTAAATACTATCATCTTCTTATTTAGGAATAGGACAACATTTCCGTTTTGGCAGTCAAGGAGACGCACACGAGTTCTTGCGCTATACTGTTGATGCTATGCAGGAAGCGTGCTTGAATGGAAGCACCAAGTCAGCATAAACAAATTCACTTTTATACGTTCTCTAGCACCTTGTAGTCCTTTATTTACTATCAAAACTGAAAGTCTACGTCATCCTTGGTTTTCATAAAACTCTTTGAAGAGTTAACTGTGTGCCTTAAATCTTCTGAGGTCTGATTATAATTTATTTCCAGATTGGACAGATCTTCTCAAGCTACCACCATCATTCATCAAATATTTGGAGGATTTCTAAGATCAAGAGGTACTTTTAAAAATATTCCTGTCCTTAGAACTGATCTGTGTCTTTTGTCGGTAGTAAAGCAGTCTGCAGTTTGTCTAATGTAGTATCTACCGACAACTTGAATTTGGACAGTTAGTCTCCTTCACGTATTGTTCAGCATTTATATTTTGCTTCCAGTGAAGTGCTTGAATTGCAAAGCAGTTTCGGATACGTATGAGGCATTTCTTGATATCACTTTGGATATAAAGGTAGGATGTTTTGTAAATATAATTCATGATGTTTAAGTACATGTATAACTTTCTAAATTAAACTTGTTTAACTTAAAAAACCAAACCACACACAATGTTAAAATATAAGAGCTTGGTGGTGGTTAGAAAGTGGATTGGACTTTGTCCTTCTGTGGAACCCCTGTAAATAGTCTCCACGTTTACATTGGGTTTAAGGGGAAAGAATTTTATGTCTGCACAAATTATGATACTGTCATACTTCTTTGTTGTTCTACCTCAATATACATCTAATTGTTAGACTGCTGGATTTGTTCCCAGTATTGATGACAAAGCACACTATAGATGCTGTCTGTGTTACTGGAAAATGATTTGTTTCAAAGAAAAATGACTTCCAGGTGAGGTAAACGCTGAGCATGCTATTCAAATAGCATAAGCATGCATGAGACATTGAAACGAGTTTGTTTTGGGGGCGAAAAAGAAGATGCTTTCAAACACTTGTCTCTGCTTGTTTTTAAGGTGTAAAAAGATGGTTCCTGCATCCAAGAGATTTACCATACACCGTTCTTCCAACGTTCTCACAATATCACTGAAAAGATTTGCAGATTTCACAGGTGGAAAGATCAACAAGGTATATTTACCGCTGTAATGCAACTTTGTCATCATGTAATGGGACATCCCCCAAAGCTGAAAGTTGTTAATATTTTCAGACAATAATTGTAGACTAACGACTGTGGCTTATTCTTTCTCTTAATATCAGTAAAGTTCCTGCTTGACAAGAAGCATATACTTTCCTCTGAGAAGGCTAATTCGTCAGAAAACAGTTCTCTGCAACTTCTAGTATTAAACGTTGCTTATGGGAAGACTTATTTTTAGTGAATCAAGAGATATATTCATATAATTCCAGTCTCTGTTTTTTGGAAGTGTTTTTCTCTGGCTAGTCCACGAAGTACTCTGATATAATTTTTCTGTCTTCTTGGTCTCTCTTTAGGAGGTAAAATATCCTGAGTATTTGGACCTCCGAGACTACATGTCTCAATCAAGTGGAGAACCACTCCTCTACACCTTATAAGCGGTGCTGGTGCATCATGGTATCAACTGTCGCTCAGGACACTATGTATGCTACATGAAGGTAGAAGTCAACATCATTTCTAACAGGGTAAAGGTTGTGCTGGCAAACCAGTTAAAGTGTTACTAGTAGTACTGTTTCTAGGGAAAAAGATTTCATTATATGTTTATTTGACACGTGTGTATTTTATTCCTATCTGTGATTTCATTTGGAAAACATGCAATTCATCTAAAGATATCGTTGTCTTTATTTGCAGGCTGGTAATGGACTTTGGTATCAGATGAATGATGCAAAAGTAGTCCGTACTGACATTAAAAGAGTTCTTGGTCAGCAAGCTTACTTACTTTTTTATATCAGGTAAATATGAAATAAATATTAAAATGTGTTCAGAAGAGATTTACTCTCCTGTTATTGATACTTTTCTTTTTGCAAGTGTTTTTCTTTCTCTCCCAGGAAAAGATTATTGTTTATCTAATTCAGTTCTGTCTAACCTGAGATTCTCTGTCATTTATTATCTTTTGTTGCTTGGCCTTAAACTGCAGCACTTGTGTAAATTGCTGTATATGTGTTATCTGTAGCTGGCTAATTTAGAGAAGGAGAGAAATGAAGGTCATCTGTGGTGTAAGAATGAATTATTGCTCTGAAAGTGATAGTCATAGTAGGAAGACTGTTACCTACTTTTCAGTTTGTAGTCTTGGCTAAGTCTTCTGTAGAAAAGGCTTCCATATCGTATGAACTGCTCCTATAAAATTATAGGATGGGATTTAATCCAAGAGTAGGCTGAAAGAAAAACTAAACTGAGATCACTGCTCTTTTCTGAAGGCGCTATGATTTGACGCTCGGAGAACGTGCTTTTCACTTAGCAGCACCATCTTATCCCTGTTCATTCCCCCCTGGTCAGCGGGGAGCTAACAGTAAGCAGGCTGGATTTCTGGGACCACGACTTCCTCCTCATATGATTAAGGTAATTTAGGGAAGCGGGAGGGCAGATAATGGCACCAAACAGATAGTGGGTTTGGGATTTGGTGTGGGGTTTTTTGTTTGGTTTTTGGCATCTTCGTTTTGTTTTCCTTCCCACGCTGCAGCTTCCTTCACAGCCCTCATGATACGGCCAGAGTCATTCAAACAGTGGTTACTGCTAAATTGCGCAGCCATGCGACTCCATTATTTATACCTCCTAGACAGCTTTGTAAAGCACAGAGAGCTACACTCTTTGACAATTTAAGTAGAGTGTACTAAGCCTCGAATCATTTAAAAGAGGACTTGTTTTTCCTATCGACGTCATTTTAGCTAAGACAGGGAAACCAAATTGTCTTATTCCTGAGCACCAGAACAATTATTCCAGGCTTTTTGGGGTATGTTTAAAGAGGAAAAGCAATATATTTGGGAATAGCTTTAGGTAATGTTAAGTTGTTTGGATGGTTTTCAAAAATGATGTTAATTTGATATCAATATGCAGTAAACCAAAAGCAGGAATTAAATACACTTATGGGACTTGCATTTATCTTTAAAGGGCAGTGTGTTTTGCTTTTTAGGTGTTAAGACCATTTGTAGAAATACTTAGTAGGAGAATGACATGTTTAAAAATGTTAAATGCAGTGTCTGCATTAATCCATCTTGCAATTTCTTCTTTTTAAATACAGAATTCAAGTCGTTTAAATGGAAATGGATCCATAAAAGAGGATGCAAATACCACTGGTGTCACCCTAAAAAGGCCATCTTCAGCACCACCAATGGCCTGTGTTCAAAAACAGGCGATTACCAGGCCTTCAATTACTGATACGTCAAAAAACCAGAAGATCACCATCAGTATTCACAATGAATTGCCTGCTCGTCAGACTGTGTCACAGCCTGACTGTCTTAGCAGTGCTGTGGAGGATGAAGATCTCTACAAGGCTGTTCCTTCATCCACAATCACAAAGTCAGTAAAGCAAATGAAGCAAATACAAAAAAAAAAAAAAGAGTTTCTGCTGAAATTTTTGTGGAGCCAACAGTGAATGGAAATCCTAAACTCAGCTCTGATAACACAGTCCCTTACGGTGCAGAATCTTCAGGAAAATCTGAGGAGGAGTCAAAGGGCTTATTTAAAAGGAATTGCAATGCAATGTGGAATTTTGGTTGGAAAGGTAGTCCGTACATTGCAGAATTCCCATTCTTCCTGTCAGAATGCTGATGAAGGAAGATCCCAGCATGAGCTGCCAAAAACTGTTCCACTGAACGGTGCTATTAGTTTAATTAATGAATCTGAAGAAAACGGACTGAAACTTGATGATTCCACTTGCCAAGTTGAACCTGTTAAACCTTCTGAGATGTTCTTTTCTAAAACAAATGGATTGCTTGAAACATAGTAGTTTGCTCCATCGAGAATTTCTCACCTATGATGTATTCGGGAGTGTTTATCATGTTCCTAATTCAGGTGAAATGCTGAGAAAACACAGCACAAATTTGATCGTAACACTTTGTGATATTATCCCATTAGAATTTGCAGAGCTGAGCTGACATTAGAACTTGTCAGCTTAAGCTGAGCTGAGATCAAAATTCTTAAGTTTCATAAAGTAGATTTTGGGAGGTGAGTTGGGGTTATCTTTGAAGTGTAGATAATGCATACAACCCAAAGCGGTCTTGCTTAGCATTTAATGTAGAAATTCTGACAAGACTAGTCCTCAGTACAAATAGTATTTTTTCTGTCTGCTGACTTGTGCGTTTTAATTGCAGATGCCTGGAGCTATGCCTCCAGTCCCTCGAGAAGTCATCATGGAATCCCTCACAGCCAGCCAGTTGAACAGCTTGTCAGAGGAAATAAGGTAAAATGAGCACAGTCTGATTACGACAAGATTTTATGGAAGTTCGTTGCAGTTCTATCTGTCTACTAATACTATTTAATGGAAGGATTTAAATCAGTAGAATTCCGTACTGTATGGCCAGTGTTACGAACAGAACTAATGATCAGCACTGTGCATATCACGCTGATGCAGGTTGGTGCCTCACGGAGAACTTGTGTTTCTTCATAGAATGTTTTTCCATTTTTCTCCGTTATCTGGAGAAACATTGGCTGTTCCCCCGTCGCCCCCACCCCTTTTTTCTCAGAGCAGCAGGTGGAGGGAGACGGAAACGTGTTTTTATTTTGTGCAGTGTCCCGGGACCTCCGAAATCTACTGAGAATGATGAATACCTTGAACAGTACCAATGTGATGACCGTGGAGACAAGGAGAAACCAAGAAGATCAAATGAACATGAACTGATTTCAAAAGAAAACGTTTTCTACATCAAAGAGTCTTCTGAGACTGGTGAGAAATTGCAGCAAACTTCCTCTCTAAAGTCTGACACTGAATGTAGTTCTAAAAACCTTTCCTCCTTAGCTATTACAGGTAGATGCCAAGATACAAAGGACGAGACTAAAAAAACTGACAAAGAGCATTACCCGAGAAAGAGGGAACATTCTCCTACTGAAGAGAAGGAGAGTCAAAAAGATGGTCATTCCAGCAAGAGAAGGTGCTCTCGGAGTGTGGAAGTTGTTAAGCAAAAGCGTCACAAGCAGGAGTATTGGGAGGGAAGCAGGTACAGATCTTTCCATAGTGAAAGGAACAGCCCTGATAATGGCAGAAGACCAGTAAAATATTCAAAGTACAGATCTCGAAGCAGAGGAAGATCAGAACAAGATAGCACTAGATATTACCATTCCAAAGGGGAAAGAAGTTGGAGCAGAGAAAGATACTATCAAGATGAACCACGGAAATGGGAAAAATGTAGATATTACAAGGATTGCTATTCACCTCATGCAGCAGGAGACAGTAGAGAGAGAAAGTTCTCTCACGGTGATAAAGACTTTGACAAATTGACTCAGACTTACTCCAGCAGGTCACATAAGCATTATCATTACAAAAGCAGATGGCCTCACGGTTCCCTCTTGAGAGAGGAAGATGTACATCACTTTAGCACACCCAGAGCAGACTCACATCGTTGCTCAGTAGCTCAGCAACATTCTGGAAAACATTCGCGTGAGAGACATGCACTTCCACCTGTGTCAGCTCATTTGGAGAACTGTCGCCAGAAAAAGGCAAAAGAAGGAAACAGAAAAAGACAATATACTCATGCAGAAGGTAGTGAAAGTGAAATAGAAAGGAAACGCAGAAAGGTAGAAAAGGAGCTTTTAGGTGGTGAAAACATGAAAAAATATAAGAAGTTCTAGAAGAAAAAGAAGTCTGAAGATAAACAGGGAGAGAAGGAATCCAAGTAAGCAGGGATTCCAGCATACTCAGCAGTTTTTTTCCTAATTCTTTTCCGGGTGCTTCTCATGTTTCGTTTTGGGTTTTTTTCATAGTTTCTAAGTTATTTAGATAGCATAATCTGGCTGGGGATCATGACTGGGGATCATTAGGTTGATCAGTGAAGACAGGAAAGATATTGCTGAATTGTGTCAGAGCACTAGCTTTGGACCACGTAGTTCGAATCACATCTGCACACCATTCTGGATTAGGTTAAAACATTTTTTTTTTTTTTACTTGCATATATTCCAGAGCTAACCATTGTTAATGATCTGTGTACCAACCAGGACCTATGGTCCTTCAATCTGAGGGCTTAAGTTTGCTGCATCTAAAGGAAGTTACATGTGCACAAAGTACCACAAAATCGCTGACATGCGGCAAATCATCCCCTGTGGTAAAATAAATAAAGTTTCCTATATGCAACAAGTGCCACATCTTTTTTTCTCTTTTTAACTTGCATGTTTCTTTCAGACTATTTCTTTCAGCAATATCTTGCCACAATGCCCCAGCCCAGATGGGCTTGCCCCTGCGCTGCCAGTTGTTCTGCTTCCATTGCTGTAACCACCCCCACAGGGCATTTGCTACCATCCATGAATCAGTATAGAGATAGAGAACTGGCCACTTTTCTCGTTCAGCAATATCTAAAGCCAGCTGAATGGCTTTCACTTCTGCAAACTGACTCGATTCACCTTCTCCCTCAGCAGCTTCTGCAACTCGTCGTGTAGGACTCCATACAGCAGCTTTCCATCTCCGATGCTTTCCCACAATACGACAGGACCCGTCAGTGAACAAGGCATATTTCTTCTCATTTTCCGGTAGCTTGTTGTACAGTGGGGCTTCTTCAGCACGAACCACCTCCTCCTCTGATGATATCCCAAAGTATTTGCCTTCTGGCCAGTCCATAATCACCTCCAAGATTCCTGGGCGACTGGGGTTTCCTATTCGAGCCCGCTGAGTAATCAGTGCAACCCACTTGCTCCATGTAGCATCAGTTGCATGATGTGTAGAGGGGACCCTTCCTTTGAACATCCAGCCTAGTACCGGCAGTCGGGGTGCCAGGAGGAGCTGCGCTTCAGTACCGACCACTTCCGAAGCAGATCGAACTCCTTCATATGCTGCCAATATCTCCTTTTCGGTTGGAGTATAGCGGGCTTCAGATCCTCTGTATCCCCGACTCCAAAACCCCAGGGGTCGACCTCGAGTTTCCCCAGGTTCTTTCTGCCAGAGGCTCCAGGTGGGACCATTCTCCCCGGCTGCGGTGTAGAGCACATTCTTTACATCTGGTCCTGTTCGGACTGGCCCGAGGGCTACTGCATGAACTATTTCCTGCTTAATTTGTTCAAAGGCTTGTCGTTGCTCAGGGCCCCATTCAAAAGCATTC
The DNA here is from genome assembly GCF_964211835.1 of Anser anser. NCBI lineage: Eukaryota > Metazoa > Chordata > Aves > Anseriformes > Anatidae > Anser > Anser anser. Next base: position 841,317 of record NC_139731.1, read on the forward strand.
TTCTTACGGGTTACTTGGTAGAGCGGGTTTACAATCAGACTGTAATTTGGAATATGCATTCTCCAAAACCCCACGACACCTAGGAAAGTTTGTGTTTCTTTTTTGCTAGTTGGTGGAGACATAGCTGTTATCTTGTTGATCACATCCATTGGGATTTGACGACGTCCATCTTGCCATTTTATTCCTAAAAACTGGATCTCTCGTGCAGGTCCTTTAACTTTATTCTGTTTTATGGCAAAACCGGCCTTCAGAAGGATTTGGACTATTTTCTTCCCTTTCTCGAAAAGTTCTTCTGCAGTGTCACCCCACACAATGATGTCATCGATGTACTGCAGGTGTTCAGGAGCTTCCCCCTGCTCCAGCGCAGACTGGATCAGTCCATGGCAAATGGTAGGGCTGTGTTTCCACCCCTGGGGCAGCCGATTCCAAGTATATTGGACTCCCCTCCAAGTGAAAGCAAACTGTGGCCTGCACTGTGCTGCTAGAGGGATGGAGAAAAATGCATTAGCGATATCAATTGTGGCATACCACTTGGCTGCCTTTGATTCCAGTTCATACTGGAGTTCTAGCATGTCTGGCACTGCAGCACTCAGCGGTGGCGTGACTTCGTTCAGGCCACGGTAGTCCACTGTTAGTCTCCACTCACCGTTAGACTTTCGCACTGGCCATATGGGACTATTAAAAGGTGAATGAGTCTTGCTGATCACTCCTTGGCTCTCCAGTTGACGAATTAGCTTATGGATGGGACTCAGGGAGTCTCTGTTGGTGCGATATTGCCGCCGGTGCACAGTTGTGGTAGCGATCGGCACTTGCTGTTCTTCAACCCTCAGCAACCCCACAACAGAAGGGTCCTCTGAGAGACCAGGCAAGGTAGACAACTGTTTAATGTCCTCTGTCTCCAAGGCAGCTATGCCAAAAGCCCAGCGGAACCCTTTTGGGTCCTTGAAATATCCTCTTCTAAGATAGTCTATGCCAAGGATGCACGGAGCATCCGGGCCAGTCACAATACGGTGCTTTTGCCACTCATTGCCGGTTAGACTCACTTCAGCCTCCAATACAGTTAACTGCTGGGATCCCCCCGTCACGCCATAAATACAGATGGGCTCTGGCCCTTTATAGCTTGATGGCATTAGAGTACATTGTGCACCGGTGTCTACCAAAGCCTTATACTTCTGTGCGTCTGACGTGCCAGGCCATCGAATCCACACAGTCCAATAAACTCGATTGTCCCTTTCCTCCCCCTGGCTGGAGGCAGGGCCCCTCTAGTCCTGGTCAGAATCTTCGTTTCTGTGTCTAAAGGACTGCCTGCTGGAAGTTGGAGCAGCAAACTTTTCAGAGAATTCCTTTTTCCCAATTGTTTTCCTTTGCAATTCACGTACCCGTGCCTCTAGGGTCGCAGTAGATTTTCCATCCCATTTTCTCATGTCCTCTCCATGGTCACGTAGGTAAAACCACAGGGTGGCGCGGTGTGTGTGCCCACCATATTGTCTTCCTTGCATAGATGAACGTTTACCCCTAATAGCTGAGACACTGGTTTGTACAGGTGGGGAGGAAAATAATCTCTCTTCAAGTTGGTGGATCTTTTCGGAAAGTTTCTCCAAAGAATTCTCTTTAAGCTGGTGGACACTGGTTCGTTCAGGTGGAGGGGAAGATAAATTCTCTTTAAGTTGGTGGACCTCTTCAGAGAGTTTCTCCACAGCCGAGACACAGGCCTGTAGGGAAGAGGAGAGATTTCCTTCGTACTGCCGGAGTAATTTAGCCACTTCATTCACTGGGGGATTCTCCTCCGCTTTCCAGGCTATTATTGCCAATGAGCTGGCATATGATGATGGTGCACTCCGTACAAACTTCCACCACATAGGTGGTGTACACTGGACTGCATCTGGATCTGCAGATGTTTGTGCGTCGTCTAGGGCCTTATAAATTACTTCCCGTACGGCCAATTCCCTCAGGTACTGAATTCCCTTCTCCATGGTGGTCCATTTGCCTGGTAGACATACAAGTTCTTCCTTGAAGGGATACCTTTCCTGCACAGCTGACAGGAGACGCCTCCAGAGACTGCGAGATCGTGCTCCATCTCCAATTGCTTTGTCAATGCATGCGTCCCTAGCAAGGGATCCCAGCCGCCTGGCTTCCTTGCCCTCTAATTCCACATAATCGGCTCCAGTGTCCCAGCACCGGAGCAGCCAGGTGACAAGCTGCTCACCTATACAGAAACCAAAATCTTTTCGCACATCTCGTAGCTCACGCTGGTATAGAGTCCGGGTAGTTACTGTTGATTTTTCGACATCCCCATCCTCCTCTTCAGTCTCCTGCACCTTTGATGGCCCAGCCTCGTCTTCACTATGCCCAGACTTAGCAGAAGACTGTTTGCATTCTAAACGACCTGAGCCTCTATACCATTTCTTCACCTTGTCTACAGGGTCAACTTGCACTGCTACAGCTCGTTTCTCTGACCCAGACGCAGGGTCTGCCACAGGGGTTGGAATGCCCTCTGCGGGGTCAACTTGCACTGCTACAGCTCATTTCTCTGACCCAGACGCAGGGTCTGCCACAGGGGTTGGAATGCCCTCTGCGGGGTCAACTTGCACTGCTACAGCTCATTTCTCTGACCCAGATGCAGGGTCTGCCACAGGGGTTGGAATGCCCTCTGCGGGGTCAACTTGCACTGCTACAGCTCGTTTCTCTGACCCAGACGCAGTAGTGGGAGCGGCTGCCGCTGCTGGAGCAGTGCAGTGAGTCCAGAGAGTGCACTGGCACCACTGGGGATGCACTGCAGTGACTCCAGAGAGTGCACTGGCACCACTGGGGATGCACTGCAGTGAGTCCAGAGAGTGCACTGGCACCACTGGGGATGCACTGCAGTGATTCCAGAGAGTGCACTGGCACCACTGGGGATGCACTGCAGTGACTCCAGAGAGTGCACTGGCACCACTGGCGATGCAGTGCAGTGAGTCCAGAGAGTGCACTGGCACCACTGGGGATGCACTGCATTGAGTCCAGAGAGTGCACTGGCACCACTGGGGATGCACTGCAGTGAGTCCAGAGAGTGCACTGGCACCACTGGGGATGCAGTACAGTGACTCCAAAGAGTGCACTGGCACCACTGGGGATGCACTGCAGTGACTCCAGAGAGTGCACTGGCACCACTGGGGATGCACTGCAGTGAGTCCAGAGAGTGCACTGGCACCACTGGGGATGCAGTGCAGTGAGTCCAGAGAGTGCACTGGCACCACTGGGGATGCACTGCAGTGACTCCAGAGAGTGCACTGGCACCACTGGGGATGCAGTGCAGTGAGTCCAAAGAGTGCACTGGCACCACTGGGGATGCACTGCAGTGACTCCAGAGAGTGCACTGGCACCACTGGGGATGCACTGCAGTGAGTCCAGAGAGTGCACTGGCACCACTGGGGATGCACTACAGTGATTCCAGAGAGTGCACTGGCACCACTGGGGATGCAGTGCAGTGAGTCCAGAGAGTGCACTGGCACCACTGGGGATGCACTGCAGTGACTCCAGAGAGTGCACTGGCACCACTGGGGATGCAGTGCAGTGAGTCCAAAGAGTGCACTGGCACCACTGGGGATGCACTGCAGTGGCTCCATAGAGTGCACTGGCACCAATGGGGATTCAGTGCAGTGAGTCCAAAGAGTGCACTGGCACCACTGGGGATGCAGTGCAGTGAGTCCAGAGAGTGCACTGGCACCACTGGGGATGCAGTGCACTGAGTCCGGAGAAACATTGGCTGTTCCCCCGTCGCCCCCACCCCTTTTTTCTCAGAGCAGGAGGTGGAGGGAGGCAGAAACGTGTTTTTATTTTGTGCAGTGTCCCGGGACACCGGTGGCTATCCAAAAGGCAAAAGAAGGAAACAGAAAAAGACAATATACTCATGCAGAAGGTAGTGAAAGTGAAATAGAAAGGAAACGCAGAAAGGTAGAAAAGGAGCTTTTAGGTGGTGAAAACATGAAAAAATATAAGAAGTTCTAGAAGAAAAAGAAGTCTGAAGATAAACAGGGAGAGAAGGAATCCAAGTAAGCAGGGATTCCAGCATACGCAGCAGTTTTTTTCCTAATTCTTTTCTGGGTGCTTCTCATGTTTTGTTTTGTTTTTTTTTTCATAGTTTCTAAGTTATTTAGATAGCATAATCTGGCTGGGGATCATGACTGGGGATCATTAGGTTGATCAGTGAAGACAGGAAAGATATTGCTGAATTGTGTCAGAACACTAGCTTTGGACCACGTAGTTCGAATCACATCTGCACACCATTCTGGAATAGGTTAAAACATTTTTTTTTTTTACTTGCATATATTCCAGAGCTAACCATTGTTAATGATCTGTGTACCAACCAGGACCTATGGTCGTTCAATCTGAGGGCTTAAGTTTGCTGCATCTAAAGGAAGTTACATGTGCACAAAGTACCACAAAATAGCTGACATGCGGCAAATCATCCCCTGTGGTAAAATAAATAAAGTTTCCTATATGCAACAAGTGCCACATCTTTTTTTCTCTTTTTAACTTGCATGTTTCTTTCAGACTTGATGATTTGTATTTCTCTGCGCTCCACTTTGACAATGCCAGTCGCAAGCGTAACAAAAAGAGGAAAAAGGAGAAACATCAGGAAAGTGAAAGGCTTCTTGGAATACTTAGATCCTCGTTTCCAGAAGAAAACCCGGGAGAAGAAGGAAGAATCCCATCCTCCAGATGGCTCTTTATGAGAGCAATGCAGAAGTGAGGGCAGTAAACTACCTCACAAGGAAGGGAAGCCTTCCAGTGCAGGTGAAAGCAAGAAATACAGCTCCATTGCATCCAGCGAGTATATTAAAGGTAAGCGGCTGCAGCATGTTTATGGGATTCCTTTTAGATTAATCTAGAGATTATTGAAAACAGTCTTTAAATGCTTGATGACTGAACAGTCTGCTGGATATTAAAATATGTTTTGAAAAATATGTTTCAAGTGTTGTTTTTTCAGCTATGTGGGGAGAACAAATACAGTGGCTATGAATATTTTGGCTATTATTCAGAACAGCATGTGGAGGGATATGTAAAATATGTAATATGTAAAAATATGTAACGTAAAAATCCAGCTTTTTTTCTACTTTTTGGTGGTTTTTTTTTGTCTTTTTCTTTTTTTCCCTGCTATTATAGGTTTAAGAATATAGAGGAATGCGCTGATGGAAGCCATGTAAAGAGTCTCCAAATTTGCATTGGGTTTAAGCTGAAAGAATTTTATGTCTGCACAAATTATGATACTGTCATACTTCTTTGTTGTTCTACCTCAATATACATCTAATTGTTAGACTGCTGGATTTGTTCCCAGTATTGATGACAAAGCACACTATAGATGCTGTCTGCGTTACTGGAAAATGATTTGTTTCAAAGTAAAATGACTTCCAGGTGAGGTAAACGCTGAGCATGCTCTTCCTGCCTCCTTCTTCACAGTGCTCATAGTAGATCGCGTAAGTATGTATTAGTCAGATTCTCTTATAAACTCCTAGTGCGTCTCTGGAATTTTGAATTTACAGTGACTTTACGCTCTTCTCTCTCGCTCCTCTAGGCGGTTTCATCTGTTACCAGAGCTCTAGAACTATTTGTGAAACCTGAAGAGCCGGATGGAGAGAATTGCTACAAATGTAGCGAGTAAGATTATTACTAATTATGTCTTAATACTAGATATTAGTTTTATGTATTGCATGACTTAGAGCATAAGTTATCTTTTAACTTCATTTAGAAATAAGGAGACGCAGCTTTGTTGTTGTTGTTGTTGCTTCATTTTGTAGTAGTGGTGAGCTGAAGCAAGGAGCTATGGAGAATGATTTGGAGTGGAAGGCAGCAGCAGGTTCCTGTGAGTTGAGAATGTGAGCTGGCTCTGTGGTAATTAATGTTAGCAGCCTGTGCTGGCTCACTAAGCAGCGTCTTGCACAGCTCTTGAACTGTGTCCTTACGTGGAGCTGTCTCCTTACGTGGAGACTATTTACAGGGGTTCCACAGAAGGACAAAGTCCAATCCACTTTCTAACCACCACCAAGCTCTTATATTTTAACATTGTATGTGGTTTGGTTTTTTAAGTTAAACAAGTTTAATTTAGAAAGTTATACATGTACTTAAACATCATGAATTATATTTACAAAACATCCTACCTTTATATCCAAAGTGATATCAAGAAATGCCTCATACGTATCCGAAACTGCTTTGCAATTCAAGCACTTCACTGGAAGCAAAATATAAATGCTTAACAATACGTGGAGGAGACTAACTGTCCAAATTCAAGTTGTCGATAGATACTACTTTAGACAAGCTGCAGACTGCTTTACTACCGACAAAAGACACAGATCAGTTCTAAGGACAGGAATATTTTTAAAAGTACCTCTTGATCTTAGAAATCCTCCAAATATTTGATGAATGATGGTGGTAGCTTGAGAAGATCTGTCCAATCTGGAAATAAATTATAATCAGACCTCAGAAGATTTAAGGCACACAGTTAACTCTTCAAAGAGTTTTATGAAAACCAAGGATGACGTAGACTTTCAGTTTTGATAGTAAATAAAGGACTACAAGGTGCTAGAGAACGTATAAAAGTGAATTTGTTTATGCTGACTTGGTGCTTCCATTCAAGCACGCTTCCTGCATAGCATCAACAGTATAGCGCAAGAACTCGTGTGCGTCTTCTTGACTGCCAAAACGGAAATGTTGTCCTATTCCTAAGAATAAGAAGATGATAGTATTTACCTCATTTAAAAATGAAATAATTCTCATATTTCTAAAATCTCTCTTCTTTATAGTGTTAAAACCATTTATACACATCAAATAATTATTTGAAGATTACAAGATACTGAAAAAGAAACACATCTGAAGCCACTTACGACTGAGGTTATTGATAACACGCGTAGGCTCGATGGCATCAACAGTGCAACGCAGGGCCTGGTTTATGGGAGTCTCCATCGTGCACATCATGCAAAAATCTTGTTCACGACCTGAAGAGTGAAAGAAGAAAGTATCCCAGTCCAGCGAAACAGACATAACTACAAACAAACATATAAGTAACATTTAAACTATAGATACAATATCCACTCTCCTTGTCCCAACAGTCTCGTAACATTTCATTTCACACAACTTTATAGAATAAAAATATCCATTAAGCCTGTGTTCAAGTGCATTTTGTGATGAGAAATCTAAAAGACTACTGCAAAGTCACGTTTGTGAAGGCTGACAGGAATGTGAACTCCACAGGCTGCAAAATATATGAGGAAAGAATATTTGACATTGATGATACAGCATTAAGAGAATGTGGGTTATTTTCAGCACAGTGCTGTCAGGTGAGCTTCATGATACAGAGCTACGAGTCCTTTGGGAGAAAGGAAAAACTAAAGTAATGTATGTAATAGTACTTCTGCCCTCCTTTTTTCAACAGGATTCTTAACTGAAACAATTTCTATATACAGGAAGAAAACAGTTAAATTTCTAGGTATCGATACAAAGATACCAGCCTAAAAAGCATACACGTTTAGTACAACATTTAGTTTATAGTACAACATTTTATTTAGAACAAAATCAGTCTAGATTTTAATACAGTCCCACAAAAAAATCTAGTCATGTTCATAACAGCTCATATTGCTTTCTAGGTTTTGGTTTTTTGTTTTGTTTTTTTTTTTAATTGGTTCAACAACGAACAGACCATTTATTGTAGTGCATTATGGAACCTAGGCTGTGAAGACTAAAGACCTATGATGCCAACATCCTAAATTTTATTGCCTTTCTAGCAGCAGGAAGCCCAAATAGCCCAAATGCCAAATGTTCATTAAATGCATTACTGTCCAATGCACTTCATTATTCCCATGAAGCAAGAAAAGATCCTTTTAAAAAAACAAACAAAAAACACACATGGTGCATTAAAAGCACTCCATATGCTATTCTGAGCCCACTGCTAATACAATGCTCAAAGCCAGCTTCTACAGGTAAAATCAGGCAAGTAACTTTGTCCCACAGAATCACTGCTGTTCTTTCACCTTCAGAGCTATCCAACAGATTTAAAATACTGTTAGAAAGTACTCACATGGCTGGCTGTGCTCAAGAGAAAGCATGTAATTGGCAAGTGGGGGGGGGGTGTAGGTCAAACACTGTAGAGTAGCATTAAGAAAACGTGTGTTGCCAAGATTGTACAGGCCAACTCCAACACTTTGTGTTTCTTGCCAATCCATACATATCTTCTCAGGTGGAAAAGGAATCCTTTGTGGCGGAGCAATTCCATCATTAACAACTGCAAGAAAGTTATATTTAAAAAGAGATTTTGTTTGTTTGTTTCTAAGAAAGGCATTAGGTATATATAGGTATAGTAAATATGTAAAGTATATATAGGTATAGTAAAAATACTATTCTGCGGGAGCACCTAGAGGAACTAGCTACAATCCAAAACAGAAAAACTTATTGCAGACAGCTTTAATACCGCCAAATTCAAATTGGCTGGTCAACACAACGTTTTGGGAAAAAAAAGTTTAGTCAACCATTTTAATTTTTCTAAGGCAAGGCTAACTGCCATCCTGTTTTTAGTATCTAACGCCAAGTTCCTCTCCATCTATAATCTTTAACCTGATTACCTCAACTACTGCTTTTTTCCTTATTATAACTTAAACCACAAACTTAGACTTGAAATTATATGGTAATAAATGCAAGGACAATGTAAAAACAAATAACTAGGAATGACGGTACCCCTACAAATATCAGATCTTTTCCTGAGCAATGTTAGCATTCAAAAACCTGTGAATAATGGAAGCTGTGAATAGCAACAATCAAACGCTTTTCTTTGCAAAACAGAAAAGACACGGATGAATCTGTGCATTACAAAATGCTCCCCATATTTCTCTGTCGACTGTAAATATATCAAAATTAATTTCTGTAACGTCAGTCACTTCAGTTGCCTTAGGGGAATCGCTTTGGAAGTCTTTATTCACAGTACTCCCGTTCTCTATCAGTGCAACAAGTAAGAACTGCATTTTCTACTTTTGTTTTGAAGAAAACGGAGGCAGGATAAAGCGCACACTTACTCAGATCTCTTTGGGCAAAAGGCTTAGATTTTTCAGAGGATCTACAATAAATAGCACCTCCACATCCTTGGGCCACAGAGACTTGGCTTGAATCTTGTGCAGGTGGTATCCGGCCCCAGTTTGCGGTGCGTGACATCAGTTTTTTAGTACTCGGTTTCTTGGATTTGCCAGACCGCCTTGAAGATGGCTTTTTAGAATTTGAAGATTTGGGCTTGTTAACCGTGGTCATTGTTCTCATCTGCGACAGAGACAAAGGTTCTGGTTGACGTAAGAATACCAAGAAGCATTCCAAGAAGAAAAGAGTAGTAGAAGTCCTGTCACTTAATCTCAAAGAAACAGCCTTTAAGAACTAAATTGCTGGTATGAATGATTTAAAAGGAATCCCCAAACTAAACACACAAAGTAAAAATTTCCATCCAAACTCTATCAGTATTACTTTTAGCTTCTGCAGAACTAGTGGCTGATGCCATTTCTTTCACTTTCGTAGGATTTTAATCCATTACAACTCTGGAGTCTTTTTAATATAAAAATGTAAATGACATTCTCTGAGGGGAATCAGTTATTTATTGCATTTTTGGAGCTTTGCAATTATCTATTAATTATTACCTATTATCTAATAGATAATGGTTGCGATTTATATATAATTGTTGCTCGCGTTAGTAATGGAACACTATTACTTTACTGCCTGCGCTTTTCTGTTTCGTGTGCACAAAGATACCTGCATTTCGCTGCTACTTTACTTCTGTCTTTCCAGGGCTCGCCCTCTACCGCACTGTCTACTGCACCAGTCATGATGGGTTTGTTGTGATTCTATAATGAGCCTAGCTTTTGAATACACTTTTTCTGGGCGTCACTTTGTGATAGCAAGTTAATTTGTGAGGGCTTATCACTTATGACCTGCTTCTCAGTAGGTACACGCTTGGCCTCTGTTAAGCAGAGAGTCAATCACAGCTTAAGATTTTGTCCAAGATGCCATTCACGAAACTGAGTTTAACCTTGACATAACTGAGTTTAACCTTTAAACCTGAAGCTTCGTTAAAGAATAAAGCAGCACCCAAGCCAGGAAATAGAAGTTAATCGTCACTTTACCCTGAAACGCACGTAACGCCAGTGAGCTATTCTGTGCTGGCAGGATTGCTGCCGGGATGGCCGACGAGGCGGTGGGCACAGGGGGCCACAGGTCCTGCTCCCCGGGGCCACAGGTCCTGTCACAGGGGGCTGCCGGGGGTCTCCAGGCGCCGGGAACAGCGGCAACAGCGGGGACAGAGGGGACAGCAGCGACAGCAGCCGCCACCTCAGCCGAGGCCGTCTCCACAACTGCCACGACGGCCTCGGAACGCCGCCCAACTCGGAGCTCCAGCGTGACGCCTTTTTAACCTGGCCGCGGTGCTCACGGCTACAAGCAGAGCGTTTCCTCCGGTGTGTCTTTACTGTCGGTGCCGGATCGGCCCTCACCCCGAGCTCTCCCTGCCGGGAGGGCTTTGCGGTTGGGGTTTCCCTCCCGCCGCCGCCGCGGGCAGGCCCCGCACGCAAGGTGTCCGCGCTGGGGAGCAGCACGTCGCCCGCGGCGAGAGCCCGAGGGCGCGACGCGAAAAAGCCCCGAAACGAAAAAGCCCCGACGTGCGGGCGAGGTGCGCCTCAGGTGCTGCCCTGAGAGAGCGCTCGGGCACTGGGACAGCTGCCCAGGGCAGTGGTCATGGCACCGAGCCTGACGGGGGTCAAGAAGTGTTTGAACGATGCTCTCAGACGTAGGGTCTGCTTTTGGGGTGGTCCTGTGTGGAGCCAGGAGTTGGACTCGGGGATTATTGTGAGTCCTTTCCACCTTGGGATGTTCTCTGATTCTAGGTCAGCAATCCATTATCTGATGAGAGGTGTGGAGTCATTCAAAGGGAAGAGAGAACAAAACACTTCTAGTTTTCAGAAGCGGGTATTTGGTAACCAAAAACGATGATTCCTTTTCTTCTAGAGCAAGTAGCAGCAGGGATCCGCTTTACAATATGCTGGCAACAAGGAAACGAAGAATTGCAAACAAGACATAGGACTTGATCAGCAGCTTGTATACATGCATCGACTTATAAATGAGCACACAGCTGAGCGATAATGCAAAAATTGGACAAACTAAGTGAAGATGTTAACCGTAAATTTTATAGGTATACACTTTACTATGACGTAAGAACTTGGCAAGACCTTTCAGGGAAAAGAGTTGTTGGCATGTAATTTGAAGTAAGCTTCAAATCCCAGAGGATGACTTTGTTGGAACTTTATTCAGCTGAAAACGTGGAAGCCTTGCTTCTGCTTGTGTTAGCTACAGCTCCAGTTCACTTTGGTTGGGAGGGAAGGCATTCCAGGCTAATGTGCTGTACCTGTTCCTTCAGCTCATTGTCCATAAACGGAGGAGCAAATGAAATTATTTGAATCTCCATTAAATGCAGCACTACAAAGTGGAGTAGAGGGCGATCTAGCACTTAATTTTTCTGTAAGCAGAAAACCCAACAGAATCTCAACAACAGTTTTCAAATCTTGTCCTGCAGTAAATGACCAGCTGAGCGAAGCTTGCATTTAGAGTATGTGCTCCTACGTTAGATGGAAATAGCTTTTCCTCTTCAGAAGTGCAACTGAGTGGTGGACTGGCAGCTACGTAGGGAACTAGTTGTGCCAAAGGGTTTGTGTTGAATGCACAGAAAAATATGCAGGTCCCAACAGGAAAGGATTATCTGTAGGCATCACACTGAGTACAGATGTTGTCCGCGGGTTCGTGCCCAGTGCACCGCGCCAATAAGCACCCCGAGTCGGAATGCACACGAAGGTCTTTTAATTACATAATTAATTACAGAACTCTGCAGAGTCAGGTACTTGGCTATCTTTCGCAAAGCAAGCACACCTCTGACTCGAATCACCGTCATTCATACACAGGAAACTTGTGAAAACTGTCTCTTTGGCTCCTTTTGATTGGTTATTACAGCTCACCTAACTTATCTCTACTGAGCTTGCGCATTACAGAGGAACACCGGGGGGGGGGGGGAGGGGGTACAGGAGGAGGGGGACACACACCGAATCCCACATTAGCATAGATTAGCATTTTGACAGGTGTGATTTCTAATGTGTTAATGACCCTTAATGAGCAAAAGGTTACTATAGGTCAGTCTGGAGCTGGTTTTCTCCTTCTTGTTTTTTCCCTTTTATCCCTTCTCTTCCTTGCTTCTGCTAGCTCAAGGCTACCTGTCTCTCTCCTTCCTTATTTTCTCAGCTAAAAGACTACACAAGCTACAGGCCTCCCCATTTTCTTCAAGGTTTCCTTGTTTTTCTCCCAGCTTTGGGACTACACAGGTGTGCTTTGATATTTGCCAGTATAGCTAAAACTCATGCCAGTCTGCTCACGCACAATAAGCAGTAAGATTTAAGGACTGGTTTCATCTGCTTTTTACATAGTAACATCCTTCTTATGTTTTAGATATGCTGTAGTTAAAGCTTAAAGTAGTTCCAGTAGTTAAGTTACAGGAGTAAGGTTACTCCTTGTGGAGTAATTGCCTTAAGTGACTAGGCATTATACGCACACCTCCATCCCAAAAGCTACCCGCCTCCAAGGTGCAACCACCCCTCACTGAGCACATCCTCTGAATTTCTCGGAGCCTGTACCTTTAAACGCAAGCGAGATAATTTCTACCAATCACAACCAAGATATGCATGACTGGAGTCACTCAAGCTCCACCTAAAAGATAGAAAATAATGTAAATTGGCTTAAGAGAAAGGGAATGTTGGGGAAGATACTGTCACGAAGGATACCTTCTGACATCAGTCGACAGGCTGAGCCTCTCACCCCCCCACCCCCCCCATGGCCCATTGGGATGCTGTGAGGTAAGATCTGAACGCTTGGTTATACCAGGCGTCTCCACGGAAACTTAGAAATCTCTGGTGTCTTTATGCTTTTTAACGTCTTAATACCTAGGCTTTGTACCTGTGCATTTCATGCATGCTAGCTTGCTTTTGCAGACAGTGAATTTATCACTGGCAATCCAAAGGACCTGTGTATCTGTTGCCGTAATAAACTGCACTTAACTGCATTGTTCCTGGCCGTGATAGTTCTCCTTGAACGCGACTAGAGCGAGGGCGTGCTGCGTTGTTGGTGAATCCGTGGCCGTGATAGTTCAGTACCCTGAAGCCGACCGGACCCGTAACGGTCAATCAGCTACACCCCTTAATGCGACACCACTAAAGGAAGAAGATGACAGGGCTTGCACGCGTTGCAGTAGGCTTTGCATGTGAAAACACCCCCAAATAATTTCACATGCATTTAACGTTTTTAAAGGGAAAAAAACAGGAAGGTGTAGTCTTTCTGTAAGCTACAGCCCTAGATAGTTAAGGCATCAGTATTCATTCCTTTGCTTGACAACAAACTATGACCATACAGAAGAGTTAAATATTTTCATTGCATTCTTAAAGGCGATTTTTCAGACCTGTGCTTCAGTTGTTGGAGTTGAAGACGCCCTTACTTTTACGTTAAGACCAAAATCTTTATCTAAGATTGTGTGGGAAGGTCAGTCTTTCAAAGAAAAGAAAAAACGTCTCTTAAGCAGGATTTTCTGAATGGTGGAATCTAATCTGAAAAAAGGCCGCTTCAGCAGGTTATTTATTTATTTATTTATTTTTAACTGTTTTGAACCTCTCAAGTAAGCTAGGAGCAGACTAGGAACAACTGAGGACTTGTTAGAGTGTGCCTTTTCACCTGGACGCATGTTACTTTGAATAAATTAACAAGGATAGCTAGTGATAATTTGTGATTTAAGGAAATTCCAGATACGTGAGAGAAAGAGCAGTGTTAAAGCAGTTAAATTCCTGCATTCCTAAGTGCTCTCTCTAGCCAGTTTCTGAACGCTTCTGTTCTGTGGCTAGGATTTGGTCAGCTTGACCACAAGATCACTAGTAAAACAAGGATGCCGTCCAGTCAAACCTTCAAATGAATGTAACTTACCTAAGGTCTACCATTTGCTATCAAAGCAGGTAGCTTTGTCCTAATATTCTGTACAGTTGACCAATTTTAGCATAGAACTGAAATGCAGTCAGTTTAATGGGAGGGCTTTGGAAGCCACCTTCTCCAGTCAGTTCAGCCCTGTAGTCAGAGAGCAGATCAAGCCGGGTGCAGGGTTGTGACTTCTCTCTTTAGAAAGAAAACCACTGAGCCAGACAGTTCCATGTTGAGTGTCACAACAGGGAATGACATTTCTTCCCTTTGTCTTTCAGATGCAGAGCTTACTGATGGAAGCCTTCAATACTCAGACTAAACCTACCATCAAAACCGACGACCTTTTTACCATCCAAACCAACCATTTTTCCATCAAACCCAACAACTTGGGTTTTGAAATGAAACTGGTAAGCCACAAGCCTTTATTGAATCTATTTTGCAGTGAAAGGGTTTTCTCTGTAACCTGATCATTTAAACTGTTGTGCTTAAAAGAAGGTCACTTGCAAGAGCAGTTATAATCCATGCTATAAAATTGAATCATCCTCTAGAAAGAAAAAAAAAGGAGCAATTATCTTGCATGTACTCTTGATAAAGGAGGAGCTACACAATGGTATATAGTTTCACACTTTATTTTTGAGAATGTCCAGGCTTAAGTAACAGCTCTTGATGACAAATGAAAAGATTAACACGCACTGGATTTACACAGAACATTACATTTGTAACAATGATCGATACAGAGTATTTGTCATGCAAATCACCTGTGTACACCGAGTAATACTTATTTCAATATATATCTGTACAGTATTTACATTTTATATTTAAACTCTAACTCGAAACATTTTCCAAGAAAATACAGAAATGAAACTGGTAAGCCACAAGTCTTAATCTGCAGCATTTGGTCTACAACAGACCTGGCTTTTCCAGCAAGCATATCTACATAGATATGTAACAAATCTTAAAAAATAGGCATTGTTTTTATCTATGAAGCATTATAAATGCTGCTTGGTTTATAAAGCTTCAGTTTTGTTAAGTGATTTAGAGCTTACTTTGTCAGAATATTTTAAAATTTAAGTCAGTCCAGGGGAGTTTAACTGTTATATACAGTTCTCTCCCTAGATTGCACTGGCAACGGGGCAGCAATTTAATGCTAGAAATAATATACTTCCTGCTACAATCTCCTCAGTTACATGTTACCCTGAATAATTATTTCTGCAGGGTATAAGGACTTCAAATACAGCAAACGAACTTTCAAGGCATTTCCTTTGTGCTTACCGGTAGACACCGTCGCCTGGCTAGATAAACAGATTTTCTTGAAGGTATTATTTCAGCATATAAGAATTGATTAAAAAAAAAAAAGTGCTTCATGGTTTTGTAATCTCACAGTTCTCCAGGAATACTTGATTTGCTGCATTTCACCATTACGCTCGTCAGTAGCACTGATTCTGGTTTATCACTATTTGCATTACAAATCTCCTTGTCCAAAGCCTAAACTGATGTATGCACTGCTTGAAAACAAAACGTGAAGTTGCAGAGCAGAAGACTCAAGTCATTAGGTTAGCAGCTGCGTAACCATACTGCTTTCCAAACATAAGATGTAGAGCTTACTGAGTTTCTATGAAGAGTTTAAATGGCTCCCATTAAGCAAAGATGTCCCCACACTGATACTTCCTCTTAAGCAAGGATTCTACCTCCTTTGGCTGAGGCTTGCTCCCTTACTCACATTCAAACATTCATCCAAGTAGCCTGCAATTCCACGTTTGTGGGGGAAAGTCTGTAGAATAGAAAAGGTTCCTCCAGTCTCTTCCTCTCAGCCTTTTTTTGAAGCATGCAATAAAGCAAAACTTTCACAGGCTGACCTTCCATGCAAAACAAGGCAACTTAGTAAGACAGGAACCGCAAAACTGATTGTTCTTTAAAGTTAAAATGAGATTTGAAATAGATCAAGTTAGCAAGTGTTGTTAAGTCCGTAAGTAAGTCTCTTTTTGCCAATGCAGCACAGTTCCCTATCATGTAGCCAGAGCTGCTTCTGTAGCTCCAAGAAGCAAAACTGCTTTGACAAAATACTGTGTCATGAAAGCATTCGTTGGCGCAGGAGGCACAGCTCAGGTTCAACAAGTTTGTGAAAAAATGAGTACTAACAGAAGCAGCAGCGTCCAAAGAAACACTTTATGTCCCCACTGCAAAATGAGGGGCTTTACCTTGAGTGTTATGCACGCTGTCAATAGAAAAGCACTGTAACAGAATCTTTATGCTTTTTAACGTCTTAATACCTAGCCTGTGTACCTGTGCATTTCATGCATGCTAGCTTGCTTTTGCAGACAGTGAATTTATCACTGGCAATCCAAAGGACCTGTGTATCTGTTGCCGTAATAAACTGCACTTAACTGCATTGTTCCTGGCCGTGATAGTTCTTTGCTTGACAACAAACTATGACCATACAGAAGAGTTAAATATTTTCATTGCATTCTTAAAGGCGATTTTTCAGACTTGTGCTTCAGTTGTTGGAGTTGAAGAAATCAGTAGATGCCCTTACTTTTACGTTAAGACCAAAATCTTTATCTAAGATTGTGTTATCTAACACAACTAAACTCCCACCCCCACATGTATTTTTGGAACTTCTGAAAGATCTTTCTGCAGTCCCACTCTGATGGTCTTTCAGTAACATACAAACTGCCGTGGCAGATTCTGTTACAGTGCTTTTCTATTGACAGTGTGCATAACACTCAAGGTAAAGCCCCTCATTTTGCAGTGGGGACATAAAGTGTTTCTTTGGACGCTGCTGCTTCTGTTAGTACTCATTTTTTCACAAACTTGTTGAACCTGAGCTGTGCCTCCTGCGCCAACGAATGCTTTCATGACACAGTATTTTGTCAAAGCAGTTTTGCTTCTTGGAGCTACAGAAGCAGCTCTGGCTACATGATAGGGAACTGTGCTGCATTGGCAAAAAGAGACTTACTTACGGACTTAACAACACTTGCTAACTTGATCTATTTCAAATCTCATTTTAACTTTAAAGAACAATCAGTTTTGCGGTTCCTGTCTTACTAAGTTGCCTTGTTTTGCATGGAAGGTCAGCCTGTGAATGTTTTGCTTTATTGCATGCTTCAAAAAAAGGCTGAGAGGAAGAGACTGGAGGAACCTTTTCTATTCTACAGACTTTCCCCCACGAATGTGGAATTGCAGGCTACTTGGATGAATGTTTGAATGTGAGTAAGGGAGCAAGCCTCAGCCAAAGGAGGTAGAATCCTTGCTTAAGAGGAAGTATCAGTGTGGGGACATCTTTGCTTAATGGGAGCCATTTAAACTCTTCATAGAAACTCAGTAAGCTCTACATCTTATGTTTGGAAAGCAGTATGGTTACGCAGCTGCTAACCTAATGACTTGAGTCTTCTGCTCTGCAACTTCACGTTTTGTTTTCAAGCAGTGCATACATCAGTTTAGGCTTTGGACAAGGAGATTTGTAATGCAAATAGTGATAAACCAGAATCAGTGCTACTGACGAGCGTAATGGTGAAATGCAGCAAATCAAGTATTCCTGGAGAACTGTGAGATTACAAAACCATGAAGCACTTTTTTTTTTTTAATCAATTCTTATATGCTGAAATAATACCTTCAAGAAAATCTGTTTATCTAGCCAGGCGACGGTGTCTACCGGTAAGCACAAAGGAAATGCCTTGAAAGTTCGTTTGCTGTATTTGAAGTCCTTATACCCTGCAGAAATAATTATTCAGGGTAACATGTAACTGAGGAGATTGTAGCAGGAAGTATATTATTTCTAGCATTAAATTGCTGCCCCGTTGCCAGTGCAATCTAGGGAGAGAACTGTATATAACAGTTAAACTCCCCTGGACTGACTTAAATTTTAAAATATTCTGACAAAGTAAGCTCTAAATCACTTAACAAAACTGAAGCTTTATAAACCAAGCAGCATTTATAATGCTTCATAGATAAAAACAATGCCTATTTTTTAAGATTTGTTACATAGCTATGTAGATATGCTTGCTGGAAAAGCCAGGTCTGTTGTAGACCAAATGCTGCAGATTAAGACTTGTGGCTTACCAGTTTCATTTCTGTATTTTCTTGGAAAATGTTTCGAGTTAGAGTTTAAATATAAAATGTAAATACTGTACAGATATATATTGAAATAAGTATTACTCGGTGTACACAGGTGATTTGCATGACAAATACTCTGTATCGATCATTGTTACAAATGTAATGTTCTGTGTAAATCCAGTGCGTGTTAATCTTTTCATTTGTCATCAAGAGCTGTTACTTAAGCCTGGACATTCTCAAAAATAAAGTGTGAAACTATATACCATTGTGTAGCTCCTCCTTTATCAAGAGTACATGCAAGATAATTGCTCCTTTTTTTTTCTTTCTAGAGGATGATTCAATTTTATAGCATGGATTATAACTGCTCTTGCAAGTGACCTTCTTTTAAGCACAACAGTTTAAATGATCAGGTTACAGAGAAAACCCTTTCACTGCAAAATAGATTCAATAAAGGCTTGTGGCTTACCAGTTTCATTTCAAAACCCAAGTTGTTGGGTTTGATGGAAAAATGGTTGGTTTGGATGGTAAAAAGGTCGTCGGTTTTGATGGTAGGTTTAGTCTGAGTATTGAAGGCTTCCATCAGTAAGCTCTGCATCTGAAAGACAAAGGGAAGAAATGTCATTCCCTGTTGTGACACTCAACATGGAACTGTCTGGCTCAGTGGTTTTCTTTCTAAAGAGAGAAGTCACAACCCTGCACCCGGCTTGATCTGCTCTCTGACTACAGGGCTGAACTGACTGGAGAAGGTGGCTTCCAAAGCCCTCCCATTAAACTGACTGCATTTCAGTTCTATGCTAAAATTGGTCAACTGTACAGAATATTAGGACAAAGCTACCTGCTTTGATAGCAAATGGTAGACCTTAGGTAAGTTACATTCATTTGAAGGTTTGACTGGACGGCATCCTTGTTTTACTAGTGATCTTGTGGTCAAGCTGACCAAATCCTAGCCACAGAACAGAAGCGTTCAGAAACTGGCTAGAGAGAGCACTTAGGAATGCAGGAATTTAACTGCTTTAACACTGCTCTTTCTCTCACGTATCTGGAATTTCCTTAAATCACAAATTATCACTAGCTATCCTTGTTAATTTATTCAAAGTAACATGCGTCCAGGTGAAAAGGCACACTCTAACAAGTCCTCAGTTGTTCCTAGTCTGCTCCTAGCTTACTTGAGAGGTTCAAAACAGTTAAAAATAAATAAATAAATAAATAACCTGCTGAAGCGGCCTTTTTTCAGATTAGATTCCACCATTCAGAAAATCCTGCTTAAGAGACGTTTTTTCTTTTCTTTGAAAGACTGACCTTCCCACACAATCTTAGATAAAGATTTTGGTCTTAACGTAAAAGTAAGGGCGTCTTCAACTCCAACAACTGAAGCACAGGTCTGAAAAATCGCCTTTAAGAATGCAATGAAAATATTTAACTCTTCTGTATGGTCATAGTTTGTTGTCAAGCAAAGGAATGAATACTGATGCCTTAACTATCTAGGGCTGTAGCTTACAGAAAGACTACACCTTCCTGTTTTTTTCCCTTTAAAAACGTTAAATGCATGTGAAATTATTTGGGGGTGTTTTCACATGCAAAGCCTACTGCAACGCGTGCAAGCCCTGTCATCTTCTTCCTTTAGTGGTGTCGCATTAAGGGGTGTAGCTGATTGACCGTTACGGGTCCGGTCGGCTTCAGGGTACTGAACTATCACGGCCACGGATTCACCAACAACGCAGCACGCCCTCGCTCTAGTCGCGTTCAAGGAGAACTATCACGGCCAGGAACAATGCAGTTAAGTGCAGTTTATTACGGCAACAGATACACAGGTCCTTTGGATTGCCAGTGATAAATTCACTGTCTGCAAAAGCAAGCTAGCATGCATGAAATGCACAGGTACAAAGCCTAGGTATTAAGACGTTAAAAAGCATAAAGACACCAGAGATTTCTAAGTTTCCGTGGAGACGCCTGGTATAACCAAGCGTTCAGATCTTACCTCACAGCATCCCAATGGGCCATGGGGGGGGTGGGGGGGTGAGAGGCTCAGCCTGTCGACTGATGTCAGAAGGTATCCTTCGTGACAGTATCTTCCCCAACATTCCCTTTCTCTTAAGCCAATTTACATTATTTTCTATCTTTTAGGTGGAGCTTGAGTGACTCCAGTCATGCATATCTTGGTTGTGATTGGTAGAAATTATCTCGCTTGCGTTTAAAGGTACAGGCTCCGAGAAATTCAGAGGATGTGCTCAGTGAGGGGTGGTTGCACCTTGGAGGCGGGTAGCTTTTGGGATGGAGGTGTGCGTATAATGCCTAGTCACTTAAGGCAATTACTCCACAAGGAGTAACCTTACTCCTGTAACTTAACTACTGGAACTACTTTAAGCTTTAACTACAGCATATCTAAAACATAAGAAGGATGTTACTATGTAAAAAGCAGATGAAACCAGTCCTTAAATCTTACTGCTTATTGTGCGTGAGCAGACTGGCATGAGTTTTAGCTATACTGGCAAATATCAAAGCACACCTGTGTAGTCCCAAAGCTGGGAGAAAAACAAGGAAACCTTGAAGAAAATGGGGAGGCCTGTAGCTTGTGTAGTCTTTTAGCTGAGAAAATAAGGAAGGAGAGAGACAGGTAGCCTTGAGCTAGCAGAAGCAAGGAAGAGAAGGGATAAAAGGGAAAAAACAAGAAGGAGAAAACCAGCTCCAGACTGACCTATAGTAACCTTTTGCTCATTAAGGGTCATTAACACATTAGAAATCACACCTGTCAAAATGCTAATCTATGCTAATGTGGGATTCGGTGTGTGTCCCCCTCCTCCTGTACCCCCTCCCCCCCGGTGTTCCTCTGTAATGCGCAAGCTCAGTAGAGATAAGTTAGGTGAGCTGTAATAACCAGTCAAAAGGAGCCAAAGAGAGAGTTTTCACAAGTTTCCTGTGTATGAATGACGGTGATTCGAGTCAGAGGTGTGCTTGCTTTGCGAAAGATAGCCAAGTACCTGACTCTGCAGAGTTCTGTAATTAATTATGTAATTAAAAGACCTTCGTGTGCATTCCGACTCGGGGTGCTTATTGGCGCGGTGCACTGGGCACGAACCCGCGGACAACATCTGTACTCAGTGTGATGCCTACAGACAATCCTTTCCTGTTGGGACCTGCATATTTTTCTGTGCATTCAACACAAACCCTTTGGCACAACTAGTTCCCTACGTAGCTGCCAGTCCACCACTCAGTTGCACTTCTGAAGAGGAAAAGCTATTTCCATCTAACGTAGGAGCACATACTCTAAATGCAAGCTTCGCTCAGCTGGTCATTTACTGCAGGACAAGATTTGAAAATTGTTGTTGAGATTCTGTTGGGTTTTCTGCTTACAGAAAAATCAAGTGCTAGATCGCCCTCTACTCCACTTTGTAGTGCTGCATTTAATGGAGATTCAAATAATTTCATTTGCTCCTCCGTTTATGGACAATGAGCTGAAGGAACAGGTACAGCACATTAGCCTGGAATGCCTTCCCTCCCAACCAAAGTAAACTGGAGCTGTAACTAACACAAGCAGAAGCAAGGCTTCCACGTTTTCAGCTGAATAAAGTTCCAACAAAGTCATCCTCTGGGATTTGAAGCTTACTTCAAATTACATGCCAACAACTCTTTTCCCTGAAAGGTCTTGCCAAGTTCTTACGTCATAGTAAAGTGTATACCTATAAAATTTACAGTTAACGTCTTCACTTAGTTTGTCCAATTTTTGCATTATCGCTCAGCTGTGTGCTCATTTATAAGTCGATGCATGTATACAAGCTGCTGATCAAGTCCTATGTCGTTTGCAATTCTTCGTTTCCTTGTTGCCAGCATATTGTAAAGCGGATCCCTGCTGCTACTTGCTCTAGAAGAAAAGGAATCATCGTTTTGGTTACCAAATACCCGCTTCTGAAAACTAGAAGTGTTTTGTTCTCTCTTCCCTTTGAATGACTCCACACCTCTCATCAGATAATGGATTGCTGACCTAGAATCAGAGAACATCCCAAGGTGGAAAGGACTCACAATAATCCCCGAGTCCAACTCCTGGCTCCACACAGGACCACCCCAAAAGCAGACCCTACGTCTGAGAGCATCGTTCAAACACTTCTTGACCCCCGTCAGGCTCGGTGCCATGACCACTGCCCTGGGCAGCTGTCCCAGTGCCCGAGCGCCCTCTCAGGGCAGCACCTGAGGCGCACGGGGCTCGGCGGGGCGGCCCGGGAGGGGAGGAGGACGGCGGGGCGAAGCGGCGGCTCCCTCAGAGCCGTCTCCCCGCCGCCTCGCCCGCACGTCGGGGCTTTTTCGTGTCGGGGCTTTTTATTGTCGCGCCCTCGGGCTCTTGCCGCGGGCGACGTGCTGCTCCCCAGCGCGGACACCTTGCGCGCGGGGCCTGCCCGCGGCGGCGGCGGGAGGGAAACCCCAACCGCAAAGCCCTCCCGGCAGGGAGAGCTCGGGGTGAGGGCCGATCCGGCACCGACAGTAAAGACACACCGGAGGAAACGCTCTGCTTGTAGCCGTGAGCACCGCGGCCAGGTTAAAAAGGCGTCACGCTGGAGCTCCGAGTTGGGCGGCGTTCCGAGGCCGTCGTGGCAGTTGTGGAGACGGCCTCGGCTGAGGTGGCGGCTGCTGTCGCTGCTGTCCCCTCTGTCCCCGCTGTTGCCGCTGTTCCCGGCGCCTGGAGACCCCCGGCAGCCCCCTGTGACAGGACCTGTGGCCCCAGGGAGCAGGACCTGTGGCCCCCTGTGCCCGCCGCCTCGTCGGCCATCCCGGCAGCAATCCTGCCAGCACAGAATAGCTCACTGGCTTTACGTGCGTTTCAGGGTAAAGTGACGATTAACTTCTATTTCCTGGCTTGGGTGCTGCTTTATTCTTTAACGAAGCTTCAGGTTTAAAGGTTAAACTCAGTTATGTCAAGGTTAAACTCAGTTTCGTGAATGGCATCTTGGACAAAATCTTAAGCTGTGATTGACTCTCTGCTTAACAGAGGCCAAGCGTGTACCTACCGAGCAGCAGGTCATAAGTGATATGCCCTCACAAATTAACTTGCTATCACAAAGTGACGCCCAGAAAAAGTGTATTCAAAAGCTAGGCTCATTATAGAATCACAACAAACCCATCATGACTGGTGCAGTAGACAGTGCGGTAGAGGGCGAGCCCTGGAAAGACAGAAGTAAAGTAGCAGCGAAATGCAGGTACCTTTGTGCACACGAAACAGAAAAGCGCAGGCAGTAAAGTAATAGTGTTCCATTGCTAACGCGAGCAACAATTATATATAAATCACAACCATTATCTATTAGATAATAGGTAATAATTAATAGATAATTGCAAAGCTCCAAAAATGCAATAAATAACTGATTCCCCTCAGAGAATGTCATTTACATTTTTATATTAAAAAGACTCCAGAGTTGTAATGGATTAAAATCCTACGAAAGTGAAAGAAATGGCATCAGCCACTAGTTCTGCAGAAGCTAAAAGTAATACTGATAGAGTTTGGATGGAAATTTTTACTTTGTGTGTTTAGTTTGGGGATTCCTTTTAAATCATTCATACCAGCAATTTAGTTCTTAAAGGCTGTTTCTTTGAGATTAAGTGACAGGACTTCTACTACTCAAGTACTACGCAAGTAAGCGTGCGCTTTATCCTGCCTCCGTTTTCTTCAAAACAAAAGTAGAAAATGCAGTTCTTACTTGTTGCACTGATAGAGAACAGGACTACTGTGAATAAAGACTTCCAAAGCGATTCCCCTAAGGCAACTGAAGTGACTGACGTTACAGAAATTAATTTTGATATATTTACAGTCGACAGAGAAATATGGGGAGCATTTTGTAATGCACAGATTCATCCGTGTCTTTTCTGTTTTGCAAAGAAAAGTGTTTGATTGTTGCTATTCACAGCTTCCATTATTCACAGGTTTTTGAATGCTAACATTGCTCAGGAAAAGATCTGATATTTGTAGGGGTACCGTCATTCCTAGTTATTTGTTTTTACATTGTCCTTGCATTTATTACCATATAATTTCAAGTCTAAGTTTGTGGTTTAAGTTATAATAAGGAAAAAAGCAGTAGTTGAGGTAATCAGGTTAAAGATTATAGATGGAGAGGAACTTGGCGTTAGATACTAAAAACAGGATGGCAGTTAGCCTTGCCTTAGAAAAATTAAAATGGTTGACTAAACTTTTTTTTCCCAAAACGTTGTGTTGACCAGCCAATTTGAATTTGGCGGTATTAAAGCTGTCTGCAATAAGTTTTTCTGTTTTGGATTGTAGCTAGTTCCTCTAGGTGCTCCCGCAGAATAGTATTTTTACTATACCTATATATACTTTACATATTTACTATACCTATATAAACCTAATGCCTTTCTTAGAAACAAACAAACAAAATCTCTTTTTAAATATAACTTTCTTGCAGTTGTTAATGATGGAATTGCTCCGCCACAAAGGATTCCTTTTCCACCTGAGAAGATACGTATGGATTGGCAAGAAACACAAAGTGTTGGAGTTGGCCTGTACAATCTTGGCAACACACGTTTTCTTAATGCTACTCTACAGTTTTTGACCTACAAAAAAAAAATCCAGCTTTTTTTTTTACTTTTTGTTTTTTTTTTTTTGTCTTTTTCTTTTCTTCCCTGCTATTATATGTTTAAGAATATAGAGGAATGCGCTGATGGAAGCCATGTAAAGAGTCTCCAAATTTGCATTGGGTTTAAGCTGAAAGAATTTTATGTCTGTTTTGATGTTTCTACGTATGTGAGAAACAATTGAACACTTGTATAAGATGGTTTGGCAAAACAAGTTGTTAGTCAAACATCCCCTCAGAAAAGCACAGAGTGCCCGGCTCAGTTCTGTAGGATTCATGCCTGACCCCTCTAAATGAAAAATGCAGTATCCACTTCTTGTTGTTGGAAACTAAGGAAATTAGGGTGTTGAATCCAGAGCGTCCAGTAGGTTATTAAAGCAATTTAATCCCAGGTTTGTCTTAGCCTGCGGATCCTAGAAAGCAACATGCAGTGTATTCAGGATTCTCATAACTGATGTCTGAGGAAGAGAAAGAACTGTAATAGCACCTCACATCTGAATTGCATGGTCCTTCCTTAATGTGCTCTTTGAGGTGCGATCGGTTCAGTCACACATAAAGCCAGAATTTTCCGTCTTTTTGTGAGTTTAAAAGGAAAGGCCTTGCACATGTACAGTACTTTTTCCATTGCTGATAACTGTTATTAGTCTTACATATAACTCACTTTTAATATATTTTTTTATATTTTATAACTCCCTGGTAATACGCTTTCGTGAGAGATTCCTGTTCCCGCTGTGCTCTGAGTTGTTGGGAAAACTTACCTTCTTCTCTGTATTAACAAACGTGACATGCAGTGCATGGGTTTATGAAAAGAAAAAAACAAACATATTAGGCAAGTAAATATTATTCAAATAGCATAAGCATGCGTGAGACATTGAAACGAGTTTGTTTTGGGGGCGAAAAAGAAGATGCTTTCAAACACTTGCCTCTGCTTGTTTTTAAGGTGTAAAAAGATGGTTCCTGCATCCAAGAGATTTACCATACACCGTTCTTCCAACGTTCTCACAATATTACTGAAAAGATTTGCAGATTTCACAGGTGGAAAGATCAACAAGGTATATTTACCGCTGTAACGCAACTTTGTCATCATGTAATGGGACATCCCCCAAAGCTGAAAGTTGTTAATATTTTCAGACAATAATTGTAGACTAACGACTGTGGCTTATTCTTTCTCTTAATATCAGTAAAGTTCCTGCTTGACAAGAAGCATATACTTTCCTCTGAGAAGGCTAATTCGTCAGAAAACAGTTCTCTGCAACTTCTAGTATTAAACGTTGCTTATGGGAAGACTTATTTTTAGTGAATCAAGAGATATATTCATATAATTCCAGTCTCTGTTTTTTGGAAGTGTTTTTCTCTGCCTAGTCCACGAAGTACTCTGATATAATTTTTCTATCTTCTTGGTCTCTCTTTAGGAGGTAAAATATCCTGAGTATTTGGACCTCCGAGCCTACATGTCTCAATCAAGTGGAGAACCACTCCTCTACACCTTATAAGCGGTGCTGGTGCATCATGGTATCAACTGTCGCTCAGGACACTATGTATGATACATGAAGGTAGAAGTCAACATCATTTCTAACAGGGTAAAAGTTGTGCTGGCAAACCAGTTAAAGTGTTACTAGTAGTACTGTTTCTAGGGAAAAAGATTTCATTATATGTTTATTTGACATGTGTGTATTTTATTCCTATCTGTGATTTCATTTGGAAAACATGCAATTCATCTAAAGATATCGTTGTCTTTATTTGCAGGCTGGTAATGGACTTTGGTATCAGATGAATGATGCAAAAGTAGTCCGTACTGACATTAAAAGAGTTCTTGGTCAGCAAGCTTACTTACTTTTTTATATCAGGTAATAACAAATATTAAAATGTGTTCAGAAGAGATTTACTCTCCTGTTATTGATACTTTTCTTTTTGCAAGTGTTTTTCTTTCTCTCCCAGGAAAAGATTATTGTTTATCTAATTCAGTTCTGTCTAACCTGAAATTCTCTGTCATTTATTATCTTTTGTTGCTTGGCCTTAAACTGCAGCACTTGTGTAAATTGCTGTATATGTGTTATCTGTAGCTGGCTAATTTAGAGAAGGAGAGA
Source organism: Anser anser (assembly GCF_964211835.1). NCBI lineage: Eukaryota > Metazoa > Chordata > Aves > Anseriformes > Anatidae > Anser > Anser anser. The sequence continues at coordinate 868,024 of NC_139731.1, forward strand.
AATGAAGGTCATCTGTGGTGTAAGAATGAATTATCGCTCTGAAAGTGATAGTCATAGTAGGAAGACTGTTACCTACTTTTCAGTTTGTAGTCTTGGCTAAGTCTTCTGTAGAGAAGGCTTCCATATCGTATGAACTGCTCCTATAAAATTATAGGATGGGATTTAATCCAAGAGTAGGCTGAAAGAAAAACTAAACTGAGATCACTGCTCTTTTCTGAAGGCGCTATGATTTGACGCTCGGAGAACGTGCTTTTTACTTAGCAGCACCATCTTATCCCTGTTCGTTCCCCCCTGGTCAGCGGGGGGCTAACAGTAAGCAGGCTGGATTTCTGGGACCACGACTTCCTCCTCATATGATTAAGGCAATTTAGGGAAGCGGGAGGGCAGATAATGGCACCAAACAGATAGTGGGTTTGGGATTTGGTGTGGGGTTTTTTGTTTGGTTTTTGGCATCTTCGTTTTGTTTTCCTTCCCACGCTGCAGCTTCCTTCACAGCCCTCATGCTACGGCCAGAGTCATTCAAACAGTGGTTACTGCTAAATTGCGCAGCCATGCGACTCCATTATTTATACCTCCTAGACAGCTTTGTAAAGCACAGAGAGCTACACTCTTTGACAATTTAAGTAGAGTGTAGTAATCCTCGAATCATTTAAAAGAGGACTTGTTTTTCCTATCGACATCATTTTAGCTAAGACAGGGAAACCAAATTGTCTTATTCCTGAGCACCAGAACAATTATTCCAGGCTTTTTGGGGTATGTTTAAAGGGGAAAATCAATATATTTGGGAATAGCTTTAGGTAATGTTAAGTTGTTTGGATGGTTTTCAAAAATGATGTTAATTTGATATCAATATGCAGTAAACCAAAAGCAGGAATTAAATGCACTTATGGGACTTGCATTTATCTTTAAAGGGCAGTGTTTTTTGCTTTTTAGGTGTTAAGACCATTTGTAGAAATACTTAGTAGGAGAATGACATGTTTAAAAATGTTAAATGCAGTGTTTGCATTAATCCATCTTGCAATTTCTTCTTTTTAAATACAGAATTCAAGTCGTTTAAATGGAAATGGATCCATAAAAGAGGATGCAAATACCACTGGTGTCACCCTAAAAAGGCCATCTTCAGCACCACCAATGGCCTGTGTTCAAAAACAGGCGATTACCAGGCCTTCAATTACTGATACGTCAAAAAACCAGAAGAAAACCATCAGTATTCACAATGAATTGCCTGCTCGTCAGACTGTGTCACAGCCTGACTGTCTTAGCAGTGCTGTGGAGGATGAAGATCTCTACAAGGCTGTTCCTTCATCCACAATCACAAAGTCGGTAAAGCAAATGAAGCAAATACAAAAAAAAAAAAAAAAAGAGTTTCTGCTGAAATTTTTGTGGAGCCAACAGTGAATGGAAATCCTAAACTCAGCTCTGATAACACAGTCCCTTACGGTGCAGAATCTTCAGGAAAATCTGAGGAGGAGTCAAAGGGCTTATTTAAAAGGAATTGCAATGCAATGTGGAATTTTGGTTGGAAAGGTAGTCCGTACATTGCAGAATTCCCATTCTTCCTGTCAGAATGCTGATGAAGGAAGATCCCAGCATGAGCTGCCAAAAACTGTTCCACTGAACGGTGCTATTAGTTTAGTTAATGAATCTGAAGAAAACGGACTGAAACTTGATGATTCCACTTGCCAAGTTGAACCTGTTAAAGCTTCTGAGATGTTCTTTTCTAAAACAAATGGATTGCTTGAAACATAGTAGTTTGCTCCATCGAGAATTTCTCACCTATGATGTATTCGGGAGTGTTTATCATGTTCCTAATTCAGGTGAAATGCTGAGAAAACACAGCACAAATTTGATTGTAACACTTTGTGATATTATCCCATTAGAATTTGCAGAGCTGAGCTGACATTAGAACTTGTCAGCTTAAGCTGAGCTGAGATCAAAATTCTTAAGTTTCATAAAGTAGATTTTGGGAGGTGAGTTGGGGTTATCTTTGAAGTGTAGATAATGCATACAACCCAAAGCGGTCTTGCTTAGCATTTAATGTAGAAATTCTGACAAGACTAGTCCTCGGTATAAACAGTATTTTTTCTGTCTGCTGACTTGTGCGTTTTAATTGCAGATGCCTGGAGCTGTGCCTCCAGTCCCTCGAGAAGTCATCATGGAATCCCTCACAGCCAGTAAGTTGAACAGCTTGTCAGAGGAAATAAGGTAAAATGAGCACAGTCTGATTAAGACAAGATTTTATGGAAGTTCATTGCGGTTTTATCTGTCTACTAATACTATTTAATGGAAGGATTTAAATCAGTAGAATTCCGTACTGTATGGCCAGTGTTACGAACAGAACTAATGATCAGCACTGTGCATATCACTCTGATGCAGGTTGGTGCCTCACGGAGAAGTTGTGTTTCTTCATAGAATGTTTTTCCATTTTTCTCCATTATCTGGAGAAACATTGGCTGTTCCCCCGTCGCCCCCACCCCTCTTTTCTCAGAGCAGCAGGTGGAGGGAGACGGAAACGTGTTATTTTGTGCAGTGTCCCAGGACCTCCGAAATCTACTGAGAATGATGAATACCTTGAACAGTACCAATGTGATGACCGTGGAGACAAGGAGAAACCAAGAAGATCAGAAGAACATGAACTGATTTCAAAAGAAAACGTTTTCTACATCAAAGAGTCTTCTGAGACTGGTGAGAAATTGCGGCAAACTTCCTCTCTAAAGTCTGACACTGAATGTAGTTCTAAAAACCTTTCCTCCTTAGCTATTACAGGTAGATGCCAAGATACAAAGGACGAGACTAAAAAAACTGACAAAGAGCATTACCCGAGAAAGAGGGAACATTCTCCTACTGAAGAGAAGGAGAGTCAAAAAGATGGTCATTCCAGCAAGAGAAGGTGCTCTCGGAGTGTGGAAGTTGTTAAGCAAAAGCGTCACAAGCAGGAGTATTGGGAGGGAAGCAGGTACAGATCTTTCCATAGTGAAAGGAACAGCCCTGATAATGGCAGAAGACCAGTAAAATATTCAAAGTACAGATCTCGAAGCAGAGGAAGATCAGCACATGATAGCACTAGATATTACCATTCCAAAGGGGAAAGAAGTTGGAGCAGAGAAAGATACTATCAAGATGAACCACGGAAATGGGAAAAATGTAGATATTACAAGGATTGCTATTCACCTCATGCAGCAGGAGACAGTAGAGAGAGAAAGTTCTCTCACGGTGATAAAGACTTTGACAAATTGACTCAGACTTACTCCAGCAGGTCACATAAGCATTATCATTACAAAAGCAGATGGCCTCACGGTTCCCTCTTGAGAGAGGAAGATGTACATCACTTTAGCACACCCAGAGCAGACTCACATCGTTGCTCAGTAGCTCAGCAACATTCTGGAAAGCATTCGCGTGAGAGACATGCACTTCCACCTGTGTCAGCTCATTTGGAGAACTGTCGCCAGAAAAAGGCAAAAGAAGGAAACAGAAAAAGACAATATGCTCATGCAGAAGGTAGTGAAAGTGAAATAGAAAGGAAACGCAGAAAGGCAGAAAAGGAGCTTTTAGGTGGTGAAAACATGAAAAAATATAAGAAGTTCTAGAAGAAAAAGAAGTCTGAAGATAAACAGGGAGAGAAGGAATCCAAGTAAGCAGGGATTCCAGCATACTCAGCATTTTTTTTCCTAATTCTTTTCTGGGTGCTTCTCATGTTTCGTTTTGGTTTTTTTTCATAGTTTCTAAGTTATTTAGATAGCATAATCTGGCTGGGGATCATGACTGGGGATCATTAGGTTGATCAGTGAAGACAGGAAAGATATTGCTGAATTGTGTCAGAGCACTAGCTTTGGACCACGTAGTTCGAATCACATCTGCACACCATTCTGGAATAGGTTAAAACATTTTTTTTTTTTACTTGCACATATTCCAGAGCTAACCATCGTTAATGATCTGTGTACCAACCAGGACCTATGGTCCTTCAATCTGAGGGCTTAAGTTTGCTGCATCTAAAGGAAGTTACATGTGCACAAAGTACCACAAAATCGCTGACATGCGGCAAATCATCCCCTGTGGTAAAATAAATAAAGTTTCCTATATGCAACAAGTGCCACATCTTTTTTTCTCTTTTTAACTTGCATGTTTCTTTCAGACTTGATGATTTGTATTTCTCTGCGCTCCACTTTGACAATGCCAGTCGCAAGCGTAACAAAAAGAGGAAAAAGGAGAAACATCAGGAAAGTGAAAGGCTTCTTGGAATACTTAGATCCTCGTTTCCAGAAGAAAACCCGGGAGAAGAAGGAAGAATCCCATCCTCCAGATGGCTCTTTATGAGAGCAATGCAGAAGTGAGGGCAGTAAACAACCTCACAAGGAAGGGAAGCCTTCCAGTGCAGGTGAAAGCAAGAAATACAGCTCCATCGCATCCAGCGAGTATATTAAAGGTAAGCGGCTGCAGCATGTTTATGGGATTCCTTTTAGATTAATCTAGAGATTATTGAAAACAGTCTTTAAATGCTTGATGACTGAACAGTCTGCTGGATATTAAAATATGTTTTGAAAAATATGTTTCAAGTGTTGTTTTTTCAGCTATGTGGGGAGAACAAATACAGTGGCTATGAATATTTTGGCTATTATTCAGAACAGCATGCAGAGGGATATGTAAAATATGTAATATGTAAAAATATGTAATATGTAAAAATCCAGCTTTTTTTCTACTTTTTGGTGGTTTTTTTTTGTCTTTTTCTTTTTTTCCCTGCTATTATAGGTTTAAGAATATAGAGGAATGCGCTGATGGAAGCCATGTAAAGAGTCTCCAAATTTGCATTGGGTTTAAGCTGAAAGAATTTTATGTCTGCACAAATTATGATACTGTCATACTTCTTTGTTGTTCTACCTCAATATACATCTAATTGTTAGACTGCTGGATTTGTTCCCAGTATTGATGACAAAGCACACTATAGATGCTGTCTGCGTTACTGGAAAATGATTTGTTTCAAAGTAAAATGACTTCCAGGTGAGGTAAATGCTGAGCATGCTCTTCCTGCCTCCTTCTTCACAGTGCTCATAGTAGATCGCTTACGTATGTATTAGTCAGATTCTCTTATAAACTCCTAGTGCGTCTCTGGAATTTTGAATTTACAGTGACTTTACGCTCTTCTCTCTCGCTCCTCTAGGCGGTTTCATCTGTTACCAGAGCTCTAGAACTATTTGTGAAACCTGAAGAGCCGGATGGAGAGAATTGCTACAAATGTAGCGAGTAAGATTATTACTAATTATGTCTTAATACTAGATATTAGTTTTATGTATTGCGTGACTTAGAGCATAAGTTATCTTTTAACTTCATTTAGAAATAAGGAGACGCAGCTTTGTTGTTGTTGTTGTTGTTGCTTCATTTTGTAGTAGTGGTGAGCTGAAGCAAGGAGCTATGGAGAATGATTTGGAGTGGAAGGCAGCAGCAGGTTCCTGTGAGTTGAGAATGTGAGCTGGCTCTGTGGTAATTAATGTTAGCAGCCTGTGCTGGCTCACTAAGCAGCGTCTTGCACAGCTCTTGAGCTGTGAAACCTGTCAATGTGGACTAATGTCTGAAATGAGCTCCCTTAAGCCTAACCCGTGCACAGGGAAAGCCTGTTGAGTTCAGGCGATCTCTATGCTGATCAATATGTAAGATGTTTCTACGTATGTGAGAAACAATTGAACATTTGTCTAAGATGGTTTGGCAAAACAAGTTGTTAGTCAAACATCCCCTCAGGAAAGCACAGAGTGCCTGGCTCAGTTCTGTAGGATTCATGCCTGACCCCTCTAAATGAAAAATGCAGTATCCACTTCTTGTTTTTGGAAACTAAGGAAATTAGGGTGTTGAATCAAGAGCGTCCAATAGGTTATTAAAGCAATTTAATCCCAGGTTCGTCTTAGCCTGCGGATCCTAGAAAGCAACATGCAGTGTATTCAGGATTCTCATAACTGATGTCTGAGGAAGAGAAAGAACTGTAATAGCACCTCACATCTGAATTGCATGGTCCTTCCTTAATGTGCTCTTTGAGGTGCGATCGGTTCAGTCACACATAAAGCCAGAATTTTCTGCCTTTTTGTGAGTTTAAAAGGAAAGGCCTTGCACATGTACAGTACTTTTTCCATTGCTGATAACTGTTATTAGTCTTACATATAACTCACTTTTAATATATTTTTTTATATTTTATAACTCCCTGGTAATACGCTTTCGTGAGAGATTCCTGTTCCCGCTGTGCTCTGAGTTGTTGGGAAAACTTACCTTCTTCTCTGTATTAACAAACGTGACATGCAGTGCATGGGTTTATGAAAAGAAAAAAACAAACATATTATGCAAGTAAATATTATTCAAATAGCATAAGCATGCGTGAGACATTAAAACGAGTTTGTTTTGGGGGCGAAAATGAAGATGCTTTCAAACACTTTTCTCTGCTTGTTTTTAAGGTGTAAAAAGATGGTTCCTGCATCCAAGAGATTTACCATACACCGTTCTTCCAACGTTCTCACAATATCACTGAAAAGATTTGCAGATTTCACAGGTGGAAAGATCAACAAGGTATATTTACCGCTGTAACGCAACTTTGTCATCATGTAATGGGACATCCCCCAAAGCTGAAAGTTGTTAATATTTTCAGACAATAATTGTAGACCAACGACTGTGGCTTATTCTTTCTCTTAATATCAGTAAAGTTCCTGCTTGACAAGAAGCATATACTTTCCTCTGAGAAGGCTAATTCGTCAGAAAACAGTTCTCTGCAACTTCTAGTATTAAACGTTGCTTATGGGAAGACTTATTTTTAGTGAATCAAGAGATATATTCATATAATTCCAGTCTCTGTTTTTTGGAAGTGTTTTTCTCTGCCTAGTCCACGAAGTACTCTGATATAATTTTTCTATCTTCTTGGTCTCTCTTTAGGAGGTAAAATATCCTGAGTATTTGGACCTCCGAGACTACATGTCTCAATCAAGTGGAGAACCACTCCTCTACGCCTTATATGCGGTGCTGGTGCATCATGGTATCAACTGTCACTCAGGACACTATGTATGCCACATGAAGGTAGAAGTCAACATCATTTCTAACAGGGTAAAGCTTGTGCTGGCAAACCAATTAAAGTGTTACGAGTAGTACTGTTTCTAGGAAAAAAGATTTTCTGAAATAATCCCAAACTTGAAAATGGGATCTTGTATAAAATCTTAAGCTGTGATTGACTCTCTGCTTAAGAGAGGCCACACGTGTACCTACTGAGAAGCTAGGTGATAAGTGTTTTTGTACACTTATAAGTGGTCATTTTGTAAAGAGACTGCTGAAAAATCTGAACAGTGCTGCTGCAGAACTCTGAATGGGGGGATAGCAACTGTCTTAACTGATCTGGAATCTTGAGTTTACTTTTCAGTGGACAGGAGGAGAGTCTCTCAAGGCAAACAGAGAGAGAAATAACACTCGATACTCATGTCAACATAAATTTAATTTAATAATTAATAAATTAACAAACTAATAAATTAACAAACTAATAAATTAACAAATTAATAAATTAACAAATTAATAAATTAATAAATTTAATTTAGGCTAGTACAGCCTGTTCATTAACCCCTTGCTCCAGCAGGTTTTAGCAGTCTATTTAGCGGTTATTCTGCATCTGTTGAGAAAATATTGTCGGCATCTAATAAAAGAAAATCTTGCTAAGACATACCTAAGGCATTGATTTTATTTCCCTCTCCTTCCTCCCACCCCCTCTCCTCGTAACAGAAACCAGTGTAATTTCAAAGCAAATGAATCTATCCTGCAAAAGCACAATCAGCACACCTACAGCACTGCAAAATGCTTTTGTTGATTTATTTTGAGAACACATCTTTAGGCACTCACATCAATTTCCATGTGTCTGAATCGGCAGACATTCCTGAAACAACGACCCTCCTGCCACAGCGTGCAGACTGTCTCGTTCCCCAGAGCAGCTTCGCAGTGGCGGAAGGAACAGTTGTCTCCCTGTAACCAAAAGGAAACCAACAAGGAAAATATAGTACAGCCTCAAAAACGTCCATGCTACTGCCTCAGGTTGCTACAATTGAATTCAGAATCTATCTGGTTATCAAGTTAACCAAAGACCAGTGTGCCTCCTCCTCCTACTCTACCCCTTCCTGAAAAAAATGGAAAAAAAAAAAAGAAAAGCAAAGCAAAAGAAACCCAGCCATACCTTGGTACAGGTAGAATAGAAATAGAAGTAGCAATCGTCTCCTTGTTTAGACATGCCGACAAGCTCTGATAACAAGCTCGGGTTCTCTCCACAGGGACTTCCTCTGCTCTTGGAGAGAGCTGTCTTCACCCTTGCTTGGGCTGAAAGTCTTCTACTGGCTTGTGATCAGTGAAATCTTCTTTTTAAAAGTAACCCTAAAGAAAGTACCAACAAGTGAAAAATAATGAGTAACAAGCATTTTTCCAGCTTTCTTCTGTTCATCAAATTAGTCTCTTGAGGAGAGCAATGCCTTGAAATCAGCTGTTACGTGAACTAACACAATATTAAATTAAAGTTCTGTAAAGCTGCCAGGAGCTTTGTCAGCAAGTGTTCTCTTCCACGTCCTCAATAATATGACTTGGAGCACATCTGGAAGCCTGAAAATGGAGTCACTTCTTAAAAAACCACCTGATCATACATGCAAGGCAATGATCAACTATGGCTATGAGTAACTTCTACAGAACGCAGTATGACGCATTAAATAGCATGTTCCAGTCACTGTGGGTCTTCGAGTTCACCTACCTGGACAACCTCAGCAAAGTTATCGATCTTCAAAGACTTCCAGTTAACTTCTCCTGTAGGCCGAACCAACACTGAATCCTTGAATTAATAATAAAGGGGTAGGAAGAATTTGCCTCCTCACTTTGCCAAGGGAACCTCTCATCCACAATTCAAACACAGGATGTGCTTTTAAACAGCTTATAACTAATGGAGGAAGCAAGTCCATTTGAATACTCTCTCAGACTGGAGACAGCCAGGGTTAGTTAGCTCTTCAAAAAATAAAAACAAAACAAAAAATCCACAAAACAAAACAAAAACAAAAAAAATCCAGTGCGTTTAGAGATGAACTCGTGATTCAAAGTGGCTGCAAAAATGAGGATCCATCTTCCACAGCCAGACAATTTAACTTTTTTTTTTTTTTAATTCAAAATTCAGTATGTTCCAATCTCTGGTCTTCACGATTTCTTCACCTATTAAGAAAACACAAAAACCTTTCCCCGTCTTTATTACCTGTACAGCAAAAAACACACCAGTGCATAGAAATACACAAATGTGCATACGCATACACACATATGTGTTTAGACACACACGAGGAGCGAGTGATAGAAAGTTAGCGAGAGCGACAGTGGAAATCAGAATTTTTGCCTTTTTGACGCAGAGAGCGCGTAAAAACTCTCTCATTTTGAGGGAATTAGAAAAAAATGGAGGATCTACAAAATATTTTGATGAGTATGCCTTCGAGGCTAATGCTTTATAACATGAGTGATCTGGGGGCCAGCACACAAATATGCACAGTATATGTTGTATGATATCCATATCGAGAACAACTCGTAGCCCTGATCAGACACGTAGAGTTGCAATCAATTAACAGCAGGAAGACAGCAGATCAAGGATACAGCAAGCTTTGAGAGGCAGGGGAATGCTCACTTTGCCAGTGGCATGGCTGCATGGTACCAAGAATTTTGAATTAGTTTGATTTTTTGGAAGCAATTTGTTTTCTTTCTGCGCTGTAGCAAATACCACAGGTTTGCCATCACGTGCTGTTCCCTAATCCATATATCCATCATCATCCATTGCTGCAAGATCATGAAAGGTTAGAAAAGATGACTTAGGTCCAATTTAACAGCCAATGATTTTTCAATGACCAGAGCTGCAACAGATTTTATTTAGCCACAAGCAGGTTTTTTTTCTGATGTGAAGTCAGATATTTTGATTTTTTTTTAAGACACTAGATGTCATAAAACCTGCAACCAGACCAGATAAAGTTCAAATTAGAGTGATTCTGAATCCTTTCATTAAAATGCTGCACATTTCTGTGCAAATTATTTCTGACTCTTCTGGACAAAAGCGGATGAAATAGTTCTTACAAATTAATAATAAAAGGTTGGAACCTTTTACTCACACAAACACTAGTGAATTTTCCAGGAAATAGTTTTTTGGCAGGGAATTTTCCCAAATCTAAACTAAAGAGAGGAAAAGGTGGGTTCTCATATCAGTTATTGGTTTTGACTGCTTGACAAAGGGAATAAAAACAGTAGTTAAGTGCAAGGTTTCCTTCTCTTCTTTAGTATTGAGAGGAATCGTCACTTCTGACCTTTAGCACCTTCAGAAACACACTTAGTGCCATGCAGATTCCTCTGCATCTACTTCTAAAAATTACTGGTGCTCCTTAGCATGGAAGTTTGACTTGAAATCTTTTCCAGATTTAGCTCTTTTGAATGCCCAAGGAGCTCATCACTTTGCTTGTTGCCTTCCATTTTCCTGAACGGACCCAGAACGCTGTTCAGGATATGAATGGATCTGGTCTAAGGGATGGGAAGAAAGCAAAAACCAAGGATGCCTCACAGCCCTAAATGCCATAAAAAGCAGTCTCATTTTAAAAAAGATCTCAAAAGCTTTTTTTTTTTTTAAACTGACATCTGCTAACATGGCAATCCAAGTGCTGAACAGAAACCAACTGAACTAGCCCCTGAAAGCCTGAATAAAAATGAGTAACTCTGGTGCACTCAGCAGGTCTGTAATAGAAGTTGGCAAGATTTTTAGATTTCTTTTTTCTCCAGGGTGCTAGTAAAGTTTTTGCGTTACGAGATTTTGAACTCTTTTAGTACAAAAGAATTACAGATGCACTACAGTCATGGTAGCTGGGGGTCTGGAAATACATGCCAACAAGTGTCATAAATTTTGCCTTTGCCGAAGGAAGATAAATAGTCCAAAGAAAACCTGTCTAGTTTGTTTTACAGGCTTGTCTTTCTCAGTATGGAACAAACTGACCTCCCTGGTCTAACTTTCCAGTTGGCTATTCTGCCTTTCTCCTGGAGAGAAGAGCAAGAAGGGAACAAAATATTTTTGCACTCCAAAAAATGCATTAGAGAAGGATTATCACACCTACCTAAGGGTACTTTCTTGTTTGTTTATAAAGCACAAAGTATTTCTCTTGGACAGTCTCTGTTGCTGGCCTGTTTTGTGCCTTCCATTTATAATAAAGATATTAAAGATGCTTACCCCATTTTGTTTTTTTTCTAGAACAGTGTAAGCGGACAGTCGGATGACAAGCAAGAAAGAACAGCATAAACTCCTTGTTCTGACCCTGCTTTTTAATCACCCAGCATCACCCCGGCTGCAAAACAGTCTCCGCTGATTTACCTGCTTGTTAAAGCACCCCACAGGCTGAAAGTGTTGTGTGCTAGGTGTCAAATTATATTTAACGGTGCATAGGTAAACCATTCATCTTCCCATGGTAGAAGCACAGAACAGCCTCCTGCTAACACAGCTCATCCTTGCTGTAACTGCTTTTAAACCTATTTGTTGGTAAGAAAAGAGCTCAGTACACCAACTTCACAGGGCAAAAATTCACATGGAAGAGCAGAAAAACCAAGAAGTGCTTCCTGAACTTCATGTTACCAACAGCACCACCGGATTTAGATCCTGGCCTGGCATCCATTTACAGTTAATGTGAAAAATGGTTATTTGTGAAATACATCACGTATTGTTTCAAGCTACAAAAAACTCGCTCCCACAAAGGAAGGACTTTTGACCTCAGCATGCAACCCCAGTTACAAATAACTTCCTATCTACCAGCGGGCCGCGTTCCCCTGGCACTCAGTCACTCTGCAGCACGGCAGCCACCTTTGTTCTAAGGATGGCAAATTCTACTTAGAAACGCTCTGTACAAGAGTGATGTTGTCCCCTTTTAACACGATCTGGCCTGCAGCACAGAGAAGGGAAAGAGGGGATTAGAGAGAGCCCAGAACCTGAGAATACAGCAGGTACAGCTGCTCCTTGCTGGCCCAAGCAACTCTATTTGAAGACGTGCCACTTCAGGGACCTGGATTATGACAATCTCAAGATCAAATCAATCTATTCCTGAACGCGCAGATTGTCCTGGTGTTTCTGTAGCTGTCAAAGAACAATCCTGAACTGAGGCACTCATCTGATCAGACAGTGCTTCAGCACAGATTTGTCTTCAGCTTGACACATCGATATGAAGAGGAAGCAATTCTTCAAAGCAACCTCTCAAGCAGGTATTACATGTTTCAAAGACCAGAACTGGTCTCAGGCAGGGACAGATTCTCCTTCATTCAGCAAAATCAGCAGCTCAAAAATCATCAGGGACAGAGATGTAGCCAGGAATTTCTCACTGAACTTCAACATCAAGGCTCATCACATGGTTGGTACCTCTCAGTGCTGCTACCTAGAAGGCTCACCCGGGCAGGTTTCAGACTGCGCGTCACTCGGGTTGCACAGACACACGACACACCCAGCTGTTTCCTTGATTTTGTCTTGGAGTGAATCTCCTCTGCGTCGTCCAGCACCAAATTCATGTACTCGTCAAAGCCCTAGAAATCAGCAACAGTGGCAATTAGTTCAGCAACAACACAAACCATCGTCAGCTTTGCTGACCCAGGCTGGACAATGAAGACTAATTGTTAGAGAAGCACGATTTCTTTTTTCCCTTGGGCTAGTTTTTCTTGACAAGAAAAAATAGGATTGTGAATGAGGGAAAACAAACTAACGAGGTAACAGGGGGTCGTGCTGACACTCATGATGATGCAGCCTTCTATCCGCATGTTCACTTGCTCGTAAAGCCACACCTGGATCCTCGACCTCTGCAGAACGAAGGAGGAGAGTAATCGGGAACACAAATGTGATAAATTAGCGGCTGTTTGTTCATTGTCTTTAAAAGGAATTCAGAGAATCTGCTGAGAAGATAAGGTTTTGCAATTTATGACCTTGTTAAGGGGGAAGACTAAGCAAGTAGATAGTGGGGAGGGGGTGTTGGATAAACGTCCTTGGTAAAACAAAGACTCTGTGAAATACTGTTTGCTGCTTTACTACCCTTGAACACGAGCACAAGGCATGATCATTGAAAGAAACAGAACGAACTGCACAGCTTCAGAAGATTCAACAAGTCCTGACAAGCCAAACTTGGATGCTGACAAGCCGAACTTGGATGCTATAAAATGGCGACACTGAAAAGGGAAAGTTGCGTGCTGTGATGGAGCGGAGACTCCCCAGCCGCCCAGCGCTGTTTTGCTTGTACCTGCTTACTTAATTAATAAATTATCTTCGATAGACCAGAAAATTGCGTGGTCTCGCTTATAACAAATTTGGTGCCGTGACTCGGATGAAGGCAAATTGACTGAGGACCCTTTCGGGGGAGGCGCCCCGCCGATTTCGGCGGCCCCTGGAACGGAAAGCCTCACTCGAGCCCTTCACCGACGAACCCTAAAATTAGGCACAAGCAAATAAAACCGGTAACCCCAAGCAATCTTTGTGCACGAAGACCGAACGAAGACCCACGGGGTGGGTAAGTATAGGCCGGTGATCCGTTCGGTTGGGGTTGGTGATCCCGGAGTGCGTCTGTGTGAGACGTCCAATTGCGGACGAAGTGAGTGCGGACCCCTCAGTAGTGCGGTTCCCACATCCCACGAGGGACTGGGCCACGACAAGGGGGAAGCGGCTGTGTGTGTGTGAAGGCACTCCGGAAGATGGGACAGAAGAAGAGTAAGCCTTCTGGTCCCATGGGTGGGGTAATGCCTAGTGCTAGGTTGCCCCCTATTCCCCCAGATAGTCCACTGGGGTTAATGATTAAGAATTGGAGTGATTCCCCTTTTAGGCGGGGAAAGGATAAAGTAAAAATGATTCATTATTGTGTTGAAGTTTGGGAAGGTAGGCAAATTATTGGCCCATATCTAGGTCGTTTGAAGACTGGGTTTGTCAAGCCTTAAATGTTTATGTAAATGCAAAGGAACCTTTTTGTTTAGAGGAGAGCGAATACGTGAGCCTTTGGATTGGCTCAGAGAATCGAGTTAATCTGTACCCTCTGTACCCTTTAAAAGAAAAAGGAGGGGCAAAATTACCAATTGTGGAGCAAGAGATAAAGTACCTGGGTCACCAGTTAAGTAAGGGGACTAAGAAGTCAGACCCGGGCAGAATCAGTGGAATATTGGCTTTAGCGTCCCCGCGAACTAAAAGGCAGGTACGGCAACTGTTAGGATTGACCGGATACTGTAGACAATGGATAGAAGATTACAGTGGAAAGGTTAAATTTTTATATAACAAGCTGAATAAGGATGGATTACTCAAATGGACAAAAGAAGATGAGGAACGACTGAACAAGTTAAAGGAGGAACTAGTACGCCCCCCAGTGTTAAGCTTACCAGATTTAAGGAGGCCGTTTTGTTTTTTTTGTGAACAGCGCAGAAGGCACGGCATACGGAGTGCTGGCCCAAGAATGGGCAGGGAGTAAAAAACCTGTGGCCTATTTGTCTAAATTATTGGATCCGGTTAGCCGGGGTTGGCCAAACTGTTTGCAGGTAGTGGTAGCTGCTGCCTTGTTAGTGGAAGAAGCACAGAAGATCACTTTTGGGGGGGAAATCAAAGTAATATCTCCACACAATATATGCGGGGTACTGCAACAGAAGGCAGAGAAATGGATCACTGACGCCAGATTATTAAAATATGAAGGAATTTTGATTTCCTCTCCAAAATTAACATTAGAAACAACCTCCCTACAGAACCCTGCTCAATTTCTTTATGGGGAACCAAATGAGTCCTTAGGACATGATTGCCTCCAAAATATAGAAGAGCAAACGAAATTGAGACCTGATCTAGAGGAAGTGGAATTACCCATCGGTGAACAGATATATGTGGATGGTTCCTCGAGAGTAGTCGAGGGAAAGCAAAAATCAGGATACGCGTTAGTAAACGGGAAAACATTTGAGATAGTGGAATCTGGACCTTTGAGCCCTAGCTGGTCCGCCCAAGCTTGCGAGCTATATGCCATATTGCAGGCCCTAAAATTGTTGAAAAATAAAAGCGGTACAATATATACAGATTCAAAATATGCTTATGGGGTAGTACATACATTTGGTAAAATATGGGAAGAAAGGGGGCTCATCAATTCACAAGGAAAGGGTTTAATACATCAGGAATTGATTACCCAGATTTTACAAGCTATCAGAGAGCCCAAAGAAATTGCCGTAGTACATATAAAAGGGCATCAAAAAGGCCTCACCCCTCAGGTTAGGGGTAATAATCTAGCAGATCAGGAGGCAAAAAGGGCAGCATTAATGAGTATAAGAATTATAAGAACGAAGGAAGATTGCCCAGACTGTGGGAAATACTTAATACTTATACTTAATAGTTAATATATAATAATTAATATAATAATTAATAATATAATATATAAATAATATATAATAATACTTAATATAATACTTAATACTGTGGGAAAGACTTAAAGGAATTTCCATGTTATGATTGCTGGAGTGAATGGGGAGTTGATGGGATTGAATGCAATTGTTCTGAGGAAGAAAGCCCGCCTTATAAAAACTGCTACAAGTGCGGGCCGGCTAACTCCCTGTGGTCGAATGGACCCATTCCCCTCCCCTTACTCTGTTTCACTATTACAGAAGAAGACAAGATGACACAAATGGGGGTTCAAAAAAAAAAACGATAAAGGGAAATGGGTACTGCCTGATGGACGGGAAGTGTTACCAAAATCAGTAGCTATGAGGGTGCTACGGAGATTTCATGAACAGATGCACTGGGGTACTCAGGCGTTGGTGGATCAATTTGCCACATATTATATGTGTATAGGGATTTATAATATAGCAAAGAGGATCGTAAATGATTGCATAACTTGTCGGAGGGTAAATGCTCAACACATGAGAAAAAGGGTCCCGGGAGGAGGGCGAGAATTGGCACATTGACCTTTTGCAAAGATTCAATTAGATTTTACTGAACTTCCAAAAACGGGGCGATATAGATACTTATTAGTTATTGTAGACCACCTCACAAACTTTGTTGAAGCATTGCCTACGGCAAGGGCCACAGCTCAAACTGTGGTAAAGATATTATTAGAAAGCATCATACCCAGATATGGGGTAATAGAAGCAATTGACTCTGATCGAGGCCCACACTTTGTGTCAAAGGTATCCCGAGACACGATGAAGACTCTGGGAATTAAATGGGAATATCACACTCCCTGGCATCCTCAGAGTTCGGGAAAGGTAGAACGAATGAATGGTGAAATTAAAAAGCAACTAACAAAGCTTATGATAGAGACAAAAACCTCCTGGGTGAAATGTTCACCGCTTGCAATATTGAATATCCAGACATAGCCCCGAGCCGATGTCGGAATCTCACCTTTTGAAACGCTGTATGGTATGCCTTATGATTTAGAGATGCCATCTGATCACCCCCAGGTACAGGATATCCAATTAAAACCTTATTTAATACAGCTTATGAACCGACGGAGGGAGTTGCAAGCGAAAGGCTTGGTGGCTAGATATAGCAATCCATAGGATACAACCTGGAGATAGGGTTCTAATTAAGACATGAAAGGAAACATCTTTAACACCGCGGTGGGAAGGCCCCTATGTTGTTTTACTTATCACAGAGACGGCTATCCGGACGGCTGAGAAGGGGTGAACGCATGCCAGTCGCGTGAAAGGACCGATCCAGAAAAGCGAATGGGAAGCGGTCGCAGGCCCTGATGACTTAAAGCTCACGTTGAAACGAACTCGATAAGTATGGTCTAACTGTCTATGTATCGTTAAAAAAAAGGGGGAGAGGGGACCCTGTTTGATCAGAAAAAGGTCGGGGTTACCTGAGAAACTCCCCTGAAGAACACTGCTGCTGCTGAGAAGAACCTGCACCTTGTAGTTCGCTGCAACCGAACTGACGAGCGAGGCAGAGAGTGAAACGGTGGGGAATTACGTGGCCAGGTAAAGAACTCTGGAAAATGGGCCCTAGCCTTTTTTTTTTTTTGCGATACATAGTAATGGGTACGATTGTTTACACTGTTCCTGGGTCTGCGCACCCTCACAAACCTTTTAAATGGAGCCTGATTAGATGGGAAGATCACCATGTTGTTCAGCAGATAACTACTGCTGGGGGACTGATAGGGGAGGCATCATCTATATAAAGAAGGAAGACACTAAGAGTCCCCAACGGGTGGGACCAAATCAGAAACTGTCGGGGAGTGTTTTGAGGATTCAGCCTACACAAGCTTTTAGAATGCTAACTCCTTGTTGTGGTTTAACCCGGCTGGCAGCTAAACACCACACAGCCGTTCGCTCACCCTCCCCCCTCCCTCTCTGGGATGGGAGAGAGGAACGGGAAAGTGAAGCCGGTGAGTTGAGATAAAGACAGTTTATTAAGACAGGAAAATAATAATAACAATAATAATAATAGTGATAATGATAATAGTATTAATAATAATAATGTGTAAGAAAACAAGTGATGCACAATGCAATTGCTCACCACCCGCTGACCGATGCCCAGCCTATCCCCGAGCAGCCGGCCCCCCACCCCGGCCAGCCACCCCTATATATTGTTTAGCATGACGTCAGATGGTATGGAATACCCCTTTGGACAGTTTGGGTCAGCTGTCCTGGGTCTGTCCCCTCCCAGCTCCTGCTGCACCCCTAGCCTGCTCGCTGGCAGGACAGAGCGAGAAGCCGAAAAGTCCTTGGCCTGGTGTAAACACTGCTCTGCAACAATTAAAACATCAGCATGTTATCAGCGCTCTTCTCATCCTAATCCAAAACATAGCACCCTACCAGCTACTATGAGGAAAAATTAACTCTGTCCTAACTGGAACCAGGACACTCCTAATAGCCCTAAACCACTGGAGGTTGCTAATAAATCAGTAAACCCGGAGTACAGGATTAGAAATGAAGGAGTGACTGGGAATAACATATGGAGAATCATGAATGCTAGTTGTTGAATCAAACAAATCCAGATGTGCCTAGACCTTGCTGGTTATGTCTTGATATAAGGCCCCCATATTACGACGCCACTGGGGATCTGGGAGAGACCACCCGTTCAAACGAAACCGATCCCCCACAATGCAATTGGGGAAGGGATGTAGGAATAACATTAACGGAAGTAACTGGGAATGGCAGATGCGTAGGCACGGTCCCTGGTGAGAAGTTCCATCTATGCAATATTACAGAAAATGTTACACAATTAGACAAAGAAAAATGGTTAATAGCAGCAGATAACACCAGATGGGTATGTTCGTCTCTGGGGGTAACTCCATGCTTATCTTTGAAATTGTTCAACTCGTCTCATGATTTCTGTGTACAGGTAGTAATTATCCCAAGGATTCTTTACCATTCTGAGGAGTATATGTACATCCAACATGCTATGGCAAAAAACCACTTAAGGAAGAGAGAGCCTATTAAGGCTGTTACTTTAGCCACTCTGATGATTCTGGGGGCTGCAGGAGCCGGAACTGGAATTACCTCTCTGGTAAAACAAAGCCAAGAATTTACCTCTCTACGCATTGCTGTAGATGAGGATTTGGCCCATATCGAGCAATCTATATCAGCTTTAGAGAAATCTGTGCGATCCTTATCTGAAGTAGTACTACAAAATCGTAGGGGATTAGATCTGATTTTTCTACAACAAGGAGGACTGTGTGCAGCCCTAAGAGAGGAGTGTTGTGTATATGCTGATCATACTGGAGTAGTAAGGGACACAATGACTAAATTGAGAGAAGGGCTAGAAAAACGAAAAAGGGAAAATGAAGCCCACCAAAACTGGTACGAATCCTGGTTTAATTACTCACCTTGGCTCACTACACTGCTATCAGCTATAGCAGGACCTTTGTTGCTGCTCATATTTACACTAACTTTTGGACCATGTATATTCAATCAAATAATCACGATTGTAAAAAACCGATTAGAGGCAGCTCACCTTATGCTTGTGCATGCGAAATATGAATCTCTTGAACAGGAGGAGGATGACGCAGAAACTTTAACATTGAGCAAACAAGTGCTTCAAAAATTCATCAATGAACAAAATATGTTAGAAAAAGAAAAAGGAGGGATTGTGATAAATTAGCGGCTGTTTGTTCATTGTCTTTAAAAGGAATTCAGAGAATCTGCTGAGAAGATAAGGTTTTGCAATTTACGACCTTGTTAAGGGGGAAGACTAAGCAAGTAGATAGTGGGGAGGGGGTGTTGGATAAACGTCCTTGGTAAAACAAAGACTCTGTGAAATACTGTTTGCTGCTTTACTACCCTTGAACACGAGCACAAGGCATGATCATTGAAAGAAACAGAACGAACTGCACAGCTTCAGAAGATTCAACAAGTCCTGACAAGCCAAACTTGGATGCTGACAAGCCGAACTTGGATGCTATAAAATGGCGACACTGAAAAGGGAAAGTTGCGTGCTGTGATGGAGCGGAGACTCCCCAGCCGCCCAGCGCTGTTTTGCTTGTACCTGCTTACTTAATTAATAAATTATCTTCGATAGACCAGAAAATTGCGTGGTCTTGCTTATAACAACAAACACCGCGAGCAGTTTTGTTCTCTCTCGTGTGTTCAGAAATACCCGCTAACCATAGCCGCTAGAGCTCCCAAACACTCCAAGGAGCAACTCTCAGGGGCAGTTTCAATTAACAGTCTGACATTTTAGAGTGTTATATGACTGGGTGAATACTACACGTTTGCTGAAGAACACGTTTCCAGTCACGAGGGAACACTCCTGCACGCCCGGCTGCACGATCCCACTCCCGTTAACACGAGGGGGAAATGCCGGGCTGCGCAGCAGCCCCTTGTACCCACCAGCACGCTGCACAGCTCTCCATTCCCCACAAACCTGCCCCGAGCAACGGGTGGGAGCCGAAAACTCAGCGAGGGGGATCCCCGGACCCTCCCCGCTCCCCCCCCCCCCCCCCCCCAAAATACCCATCCCCATCCCCTCCCTGTCCTCTCCCCGCGCTACTCACGCTCTGCAGGTAGCGGAAGATGAGGTTCTGGGGCGCTGCGTGAAGGGCTCAGCATGGGGACAAGAGCGCCAGGCCCAGGACAAGGCCTCAGGACAAGGCCTCAAACACTGCAACGAGGCCCCAGGGCCCCGGGACAAGGCCTCAAGGCCCGGGCCGAGTCCCCTGAGGCCCGGGCTGCCCCCCACCCGCTCCCCCATCGCCCCCCGGCCGCAGGAAGGCTACGATGGGCTGCACCATCACCTTCTGCACCTTCTGGCCCTGCCCGCAGTAAGCCATGGCTGCCGCCACCTCGCTACTCCCGCCGCCCCTGCTCTGCCGCCGCCAGAAGCCGCTGAGGCCGGGCGGGAGCGCGCAAGGGACGCTGGGATGCTGGAGGACTGCGGGGGGCCGCTCTAGCAGGCCGGGAGGACCGCATCTCTATGGTCGCAGGCAGGGGTCCCTTCAACAGCTTTATTGGCAAGCAGCAAGGCTGGGGGGGGGAGGGGGGCAAGACAGCCTTAAATAAAATACAAATATAAAAAGTATTATAAATGGCTGAGCCCCAAATAGGATTACAATCAAAGTTTATAATTTATTAAACGAATAGAGGCAAGCAAGCAGCGCTGGGTGCGCCGGGAGTCTCTGCTCCCCCAGGACGCACACCTGTTACGTAAGGCGGCTGGTTTTGATGCTCCCAGGCTAATACATATTCATTACTACTTCTAGAAGAGGCAGGGTTATTAGAATTGGTTTCCGGAATCCGAAACCCTCCCAGGGGCGCCTGCGTATCAGTCTCTGGTGGTCTCTCGGGGGTTGCTCGGGCTGAAGGCTGGTTGTCTTCCTCCCAGGCTTTTGTCCTTCAATTGTCCTTCAGCTCCCCCTTCCTCCTTCTTTGGTAGCCTCTGGGCCGGATTTCAGAAACTCTAGCAACATCCCGTGCAGTAGTCAGCACTTTTCCCTAAAAACCCCTTTGTTCTCTTATCACCTAGACCCGGGCCTCAATGTTAACCCTTCAAATCCCTTAGTGACACGAATTGCTGGACCATTCCTTACAAAAGGAAGGATAAAATATGTACAGGAGCAATGGCACACGCGAAAGCCCAGCGCCGCGGGCAGAGGCAGCGAAGGTTGACGGCAGAACAGTGCTCGGTTTGAACACGGAGAGGGAAAGCGAGGGGAAGGTGGCCGAAGCCGGCCGCAGTCTCTGAGCTCTCCTCCTCCTGAATTGTTTTCTCTCAAAGCCATTTCTGTCTGCGTGCGGGCACCCGGAGCCGGCAGAAGTCCCCGTGAACTCCTTCGGCAGGACGGAGGGCTGCGTGGGCTCCAGTGAGAGAGGGAGTTAGGAGAATCTTATCAAGTAGAGAGAGCGCTGACGGCATTAAACTAGGATGCTACTTAGTATCTTTGCTAACTATGGCGCATTGTGCCAATTAACTAAAGCAAGAAGCCTTGGGCCTCTTACCAAGGTCAGTCTCCTAATAAGAGTGAGCCTATCTTAAGAAACTGGTAGAAACTGGTCCTGCAGATGGACAATTCCAAGGAGCAACTGAGTCTGTGCAAAGACAAGAGGTCAACTAGCGGTGACGAGGAAGAGTCATCAATCTTCATGCCCACGACCCCCGACGACCACCACCAGAATACACTGTGCAAGCACAGATGGGAGGAGTTTATGGAAATGAGTCCTTGGAACTAAGTTTAATAAGAAGCGGGGACAGGTTATGAATATGTATAGGCGGATTGTGAAACTTCATGCATATGTAACACTTTACTGCATATAACCAAGGCAAGTTGCCGCGTCAGGCGCGCACGACTTTGGCAGGACTACCTCCCGTGCTGCCCAGCGCTGAATAAACATACCTACTTTACAATCTCACTGATTGTGGAGTCCGTTTTCCGCAAGTCACCAGCAGCAGTTTCTTCCGCAGAGGTTTTCCCAGAGCCGCTTCAAAGCTTCCCTCGCAGAGCTGGGGCGTCGCAGGGGGTCGTCAAAGCACACACACACACACACACACACACACACACAGGCGTTGTTGTCCAAACAGAAAGTATTTACAACAAATTCGACAAGCGGTTTTCCTCTGCCAGCAGCAAATGCCTGAGGGCCCCTACAGCTTCACAAATCATAGCACAAAGAGCCTAAAGTTCCTCTAGAATTTAAGAAAATAATTCAAAATAGATCTGCTAGGGGAAAACGATCGCTGGTGGCAGGGTACACAATACACCCGAGTCTCAGCTCTCCTCCGCAGGGTCAGTGCCCACGCCCAAGTGCGACGCTGATGGCACCCGAACATTTGCTGTAGCAGGCAGCAGAGCCAACAGCTCAGGGGAGCAATTTTAAAAACCAAGAGGCACTTAAACCAACCCTTAATTGACCCAGTTACTGCAGGAGAGTCCCGACTACTCACCCTGGAGTCCTACTGTCACCAGCAAAAAGCACCAACCAAAGCTTGGGGGAACTTTGGTACAGCACAAGAGAAGGGAGTGGGGGTAGCGTAGCCGTATCGCAGAGCTGCTGCTTTTCACACCATTTTATCATTCCTGATAATTGAAAGTAAGGCCGGGTGGGCTGACCCCACCACCACCACTCCTGGCAGCATGTTTGGTCCACAACGCTAGAATAATTATTCTGCTCCCTCCCGCCCCTACAGCTTCATCATCTGAAAAGATTACAGTCAAAACAATGGCATACACAAATAAAAGTCAAGAGTTGACATAGTAACTCCGGGATTTGGGTATCAACTGTCCGAGAAATCAGAACACTGAAGCTTCACAATGTGCCCAACATCGAGTTGTGCCAAGGGGGGAGGAAGGAAGAAGCTTTACGTTTAAGCCTTCAGAGCATCGCTCCATCAGTACGTCAATTCACAGCCACCACAGAGTGCCGATGGACATCTTTCTGTGCCAAAAGAAACAAGTGCTTTGTCCTCTTGATATCAAAGGTAGCCACCTATAGTTACGGAACCATGCACAAGACCTTAACTCTGACCAGCAGGGAAACTTAGGACAACTGAGTGCAGATCCTGCCAATTTCTACCAGTTCAAACTGTGCTTTAAGTCTCATTGCAAAGCCTCAGTTAGTGTTGTGGTTTAACCCGGCTGGCAGCTAAACACCACACAGCCGTTCGCTCACCCTCCCCCCTCCCTCTCTGGGATGGGGGAAGAGAAACGGGAAAGTGAAGCCAGTGAGTTGAGATAAAGACAGTTTATTAAGACAGGAATATAATAATAACAATAATAATAATAGTGATAATGATAATAGTATTAATAATAATAATGTGTAAGAAACAAGTGATGCACAATGCAATTGCTCACCACCCGCTGACCGATGCCCAGCCTATCCCCGAGCAGCCGGCCCCCCACCCCGGCCAGCCACCCCTATATATTGTTTAGCATGACGTCAGATGGTATGGAATACCCCTTTGGCCAGTTTGGGTCAGCTGTCCTGGGTCTGTCCCCTCCCAGCTCCTGCTGCACCCCTAGCCTGCTCGCTGGCAGGACAGAGCGAGAAGCCGAAAAGTCCTTGGCCTGGTGTAAACACTGCTCTGCAACAATTAAAACATCAGCATGTTATCAGCGCTCTTCTCATCCTAATCCAAAACATAGCACCCTACCAGCTACTATGAGGAAAAATTAACTCTGTCCTAACTGGAACCAGGACAGTTAGAAAAAGGATCACCTCGGGGTATCCAACAAGAAGAAGAGTTTTAATTTATTTATTTTTTTTTTAAATATACCATAGGACTATGCAGTTCAATCATCAATCATCTTGGAAAGTTCAAGGAGGAGGTCATCCTCATCCTTCCCTGGGTCCAAGTCGAGTTCGGCTTCCAGTATGCCGTCTGAGAGTTCCCAAAGTAGCATCTCAAAATCCTCGTCTACAGATAAGGGCGCGTTGCCTGTGGAACTCAGCCGGCGTGTCCTTGCTTCTTCTAGCTGGGCAGAAGCTGAAGTCAAGCTTGAGAACGCCATCGGCTCCACAGATTCTGCCTGGCTTCCAAGATGTGCTTCAGGTCTTGGCAGAGCAAGGAAGAGAACAATCAGTATATGCCATTTCTTAACGGGAAATCCCTTTTCTGCAAACCAGCTCTTAAAACCGTAGCCAACCCCTCCTGCACTTCAATCTTACACAGGGATTGTTATTCAATTAACCCAGGGCTACATTTAGAGCCCAATATATTAGCAGGTACATTTTTCAGCTTGGGGGTTTCTCTGTGAAGCCAGAGCTCCTGGAGTCTAGCAAAGATGGTTCAATTTTTGTAGCAAGAGGCACTTTGCCACCTTTATTAATTTTCCTGTAAAAATGTTAAGAAGTCTCCATCTGCAAATATCTGTTTACTAAGTTAGTCATTTTTCCCATGCCACACTCAGCAGAGTTTGCTCCCCAGTACAGGAAGCTGATCTGCATCCATCGCTTCCCTCTGCTCTCCCTGCAGTCCTGTCACCTTGTATGTTTGTTCGGGTGGCATTCTTGAGGACCAAAAGGCAGAGGACACTACTCATCATTTATCACCTCACAAGGAAGTAGAAGAACTTCACCTCGTCCTCATTTAGGTATTCAGACAGACCAAGAAGTCACTGGAAAGCTGTACCGACTTGCAGCGTTTAAAGAAAGAAAGTCTAATTAAGCATTCCTGCTAGCTGCTAGAAAGTGATTTCACGTGACTTATTCCTCTGATGGATTTGGGCTTTAATTATCTCAGAACCCTCCTTTTTTCCCCACATGTGACAGAACTTATGTTTCACTGGGGATGTACACTGATTAAGAAAAAGAACAAGTTGTGGTCATCACCTGTTTTGGGGATTTTCTTCAAGTCTAGTGGCTGGGACGTGCTCCAGCATGGCTGGAACAGCCTAGAAAGCAGCAAAACAGTATTTATGACCCATGGGTAAAAGGTTCCTTACTAGCTTTTTCCTCCATGCTGCTTCTCCTCTGGCATTGCGGAGCCTTAGCCAAAATACAAAACCAAGGTGCTCCTGAAGAAAGTTAATATTCACTTGGCGGTTACTAATGATCTTGTGTCTTTTAAGAACACAGCATTAATGGACAAAATCCTCCACACCAGAGAAATCACAGAATCACAGAGTACTAAGTAAATAGTGCCATTAATCTAATAAATATGGAAGGGTACTACAAGAATTCTGTAGGCAGCTACTGGATTTAAAAGGAAACAGAAGGCCTGTAGAACATTTGAGCTTTCCATCTTTTCTCCTAGAGGAGGGTACAAATTTTACAAGGGATCCATTTCTGCATTAGCCCCTGTCCTTACCACAGCTGCTTTTTTGGCTGGAGGTCCCATTGTGTCAGCATCAGAGGCAGTCCGTGGTTTCACAGCTGCTACAGCAGAGGGAAAACTCCCAGGTGCCTTACGTTTCAGTGCCTTCTTCTTGGGGGAAGCAACTTTCCCATCCCAAGGCTTCGCAAACATGTTAAAGTTGGCTAGAGTAAAAGGAAGAGAGAACTGATACAGTCTTGCTCTGCCTCATGAAAAATCCACGTTCTCTTACTCATTTCCACGGCCCCTCTACATAGTTAACTGTATTTGGCCAGCAGAATTACACTGCCATTGCCTGGATTCTCAGCAATATCTTCCACATAGTAAACTCTGTCTACCAACAATCCCTACAAAGGAACAAAGAAACTGAATAGCTACAGTAAATCATAATCCAGGACGAGGGAAACTCAGACACAGAGCGATCCCAAGTGCAAGCAATACTCTAAGACATTGTATGAAGTCTAGTAAGATTCACAAATGCTGACAGCTTTTGTATTTAAAGTCTTGCTCCCTCTAGGAAAGGAAAAGCAGCAAGTATAGTAAGACAAGAGAGTGTATGCAACTGTTGTACCAGCTTCCTCTCCCCTGCAGTGATGTCCCACAAAATTTATTAAGTTGTTCTACAAAGTCCAAATTTGTAGAATCATATTCTAGTCTCCCATTCCTGACCTAACATCTGGCTGGCAGGAGAAGAAATGAAAGAAAGCTGGGTACTTGTTTTCTTTGTGTGTTTATTTCCTCGTGTCCCATGAGACAGAGAGAAAAAGGCTACAATGTGCAATCCATGCAGCCTTTAAGCCCTCCTTATCTCCCTCACACAAGCTCATTTTACAAAGGTGATATAATCTTAACAACGAGGCCTTTGATCCTCTGTCATTTTTGACAGAAACTGGCCCCCCACATTAAGATGCTGATGCATGCTTTAAAAACACATACACGTGTCAAGTTAAGCAACACATGCCAAAGACGAAGGTGAACTTGAACTCAACACAGGGAGGACTCCATACCATAAACAGATGGCAGAAAAAAACAGAATACCAAAATTAGACTAAAAAGCCCCTCAATGTGTTAATTTTCTAGTGGGAAATACAGAATACCATCACGTAATTAATGAAAACAGACATGGTTGCATATTCTGGCCCTTCCTTGCCTTTGAACTTTGTAGCCTTAAACTCTTTTATCCTCTGCATTGAAGGAAAAAGCAAAGCAGATCCTGAGCAAATGGAACTTGCTCAATATGGGAAGCACCTCACCGGGGCAGGTATTAAAGCATCTTATTACCTGATAGCTTTGTGTTCCATAACGATTTCTGCCCTGCTGGGGCAGGTCCAGATTGTGCTGGGGGAGCTGGCACATTTCCTCCACTCTGCTGCATCCGCAGAGCTTTCTCGCGCTTTATTTCTTCCAAGGTTTTAACACGCACTTCTCCTTCTGGCTTGACTTTACCTGCCGGCTCCTTCGACTGCACTTTGCTGGGCCCGGAAAGAGTGAGCACACTCTGCTTCTTGGGCTCACCCTGAATTTTTGCCCCTGCGCTGGGATCTTTGGTTTTACCATGGCATTCATGCCCATCTCCATGGGGCACCCAGGATCATCTGAGGAACACCCAAGCACCTCCACACAGCAGCCATGCACCTCCCTGGAGAAAGCATGCGTCTCCCTGGGGCACAGAAGCGTCGTCTTGGAGCTCCAGAACATCTCCCTGCATTGTTCAAGCATGTCTCTGGAGCACCCAAGCGGCTTCCCACATCCCCAAGCATTTCAGCAGGTCACTCAAGCACCTCCCTGGATCCCACAGGCATCTTCCCCAGGTAGCCAGGCTTTTCCCAGGCATCTCCCAGAGCACTCCAGCATCTCCACAGGACACTGAAGCACTTCCCTCGTGAAGCTAAGCACTTCCGTGGAGCACCCAGGCATCACCCCAGGGCACCCAAGCACCTCTCTTAAGTTCCCAAGCATAGCCACAGGGCACTAAAAAAATCTCCTTGGATGACACAAGCATTTCCTCAGAGCAAACAAGCATCTCCCTGGAGTGCCCAAGAGCCTCTGGAGTGCCCATCCATCTCCCCAGGATCCCAACTATTCCCCTGGTGCTCGCAAGTAATTCCCTTTGCACCCAAGTATAAAGTCAGGGGAAAAAAGGGAAATCGTCCCAGGGCACCCAAGCGCACAACCATAGAACGCAAGCTCTCACTTTGAGCACTGAAGCATCTCCCCATGCTATGCAAGCACCATCCTGGAGCACTCAAGCATCTTCTAGGACACAGTCTTAAACTACCAGAGGATTCATTTCCATTAGATATTAGGCATGTTCCTGGAGCACCCAGGCATGTCCCAGGGCAACCAAGGTTGAAATGGAGATTCCAGGGTGCTCCAGGGAGGTGCTTGAGTGCCCTGGGAAGAGCCTGGTGTGCCCAGGGAGCTTCTTGTCTCCTCCAAGGCTCTGCAGGGCTGATCCAGGGAGGTGCTTGTGTGCCCCAAGGCCATGCTTGGTTTCCAAAAGGAGGAAATTGCATGTTCCAGGGGGATGCTTGGTGTCACCCAGACACTGAGCAGACCTGGGGAGATGTGTGTGCGCCTCAGGAGGTGCTTGGGTTCCCAGGGGAGATGCTTCGGTGCTGCAGTGAGATGCTGGTGTTCTGTCGGGAGGTGTGTTGGTCCTCCAGGCAGATGTTTGGGTCCCCTGGGGAGATGCTTGGGTTCCTCATGGAGGCGTCTGCATATTCAAGGGAGGTGTTTGGGTGTCCTGGGGAGAGTCTTTGGTGCTCCAAGATACTGCTTGTGCGCCCCGTGGACAGATTATGTAATGAGCAAGGGAGGAGCCTTGGGGCTTTCGGAAGGTGTAGGGGTGACGTGGATTGATGCCCGTTTGCCCCAGGGAGATCCTGGGATGTCCAGGAAGATGCTTGGGTGACCAGGGAGATGCTTGGGTGCCAGATGGAAAATGCTGGCGTCCCCTCGGATGATGGCTGGCAGGAGCTTGTGCATCCCACAGAAGCTCTTGGGTGCCAAGGGAGGTGCTTCCCATCTCCAGTGAGATGTTTGTGTGCCCCAGGTGGTGTTGTGGAGCCCTGGGGAGATGCTTGCGTTCTCCACTCAGATGCAGGAGTGCTGTGGGAAGAATCTTGGGTACTCCGGTGAGGCGCTTGGGTGTTCCAGGCAGGTGCTTCTGTGCTGCAGGGAGATGCTTGGGTGATTGGGCAGAACTTTGTGTGATTAGGGGATAACTTTGTGTGCTCCAGGGAGGCTTTTCTTGTGCCCCAGGGGTATGCTTATGTACCCCGGGTAGATGCTTGTGTGCCCTGGGAATATCTTCGGGCTCTCTAGGAAGATGCTCTATTCCTCTGGGGTCACTTGGGTGCCCCAGGATGTGCATGAGTACTGCAGAGAGCAGTTTGTGTGCTCCAGGGAGGTGCTTGAGTGCTCCAAGAGTGTTGTTGAATTCCCTGAGAAGGTGTTTGTTTGCCCTTCTGAGGTGCTTGCATGCTCCAACGAGACTGCTGAGTGCTGGAGAACGATGCGTGGGTGCTGTGGGGATATGTGTGTTTCCTCAGGTGAGAAGCATTGGTTTACTGGAAACAAGCTTGTGTCCCCCTGGGAAGTGCTTGTGGACCACAGGGAAGTGCTGGGGATCCCCAGGAAGATACCTGGATGCCCCTGGAGGTGCTTGTGCACCCTGAGGAGATGCTACATTGCACGAAGGAGATGCTTGGGTGCTTTCGAGACATGCCTGGGTGCCCCTGTGTTGTGCTTTCTTGCTCCAAATCGACGCTTGGGTGCTCTGGGAATGTTCTTGGGTGCCTCCAGGAGAAGACTGTGTGCTCCTGGAATGTGCTTGAACGCCCTGAGGAGATGCCAGCATGCCCTGGGAAAATGCTTGGGTCCCCCAGGGAGATCTTTGGTCTTCAAGGGAGGTGATTGCGGTCCCCAGCAAGGTGTTTGGCTGTCCCAGGGAAATGGGACGCAGGAAATGTGTCACCCAGGCGTCACAATGGGCAGCGGGGCAGCGGTGGCTGTGTCACCCAGGCATCACAGTGGGGCCGTGACACGGCAGCCCAGTCGTGATAAAAGGCCCCTGGTTGCGGGCAGGCCCCAGTCGGGATGGAAGCCCCTGGCAGCAGGCAGCAGAGGGCAGAGCAGGGTGTGTTCTTGTGTGCCTTTGGGAGGTGCCTGGGGCCGTGGGAAAATGCTTGGTTACCGTCAGCAGCTCCATGGGTCCTCCAGGAAGGTGTTTGTATTCCCCAGAGTGATGCTGGTGCACCAGGAAGGTGTTTGGCTGACCCAGGGCAATGTATGCTTTCTCCAGAGAGCCGCTTCATTGCTGGAGTGATATTCCTGGGTGCTTTAAAGATATTCTTGAATGACCTATGCAGATGCTTTTTCAATGCTCCAGGGAGATGTTAGAGTGCTGTGGGGAGGTGCATGGGTCCTCCTGGAAGATGTTTGGGTTCCCTGGGGAGATTAGTACCTCAGTGGTATACTTGGGTTCCCGTGAAAATGCATTGGAACTCCAGGGAGATGCTTGAATGTCTTGGGGACATCCTTGAGTTGAAATCTTGAAATGTGTTGGAGTTCTCAGGGGACACTCTAGGATTCCCCGGGGAGTTGCTTGGTTGTCCAAGCAGAAACCTCTTTGCTCCAGGCAAGTTCTTGAATGTCCCGGGGAGATGCTTGTGTGCCCCAGGGAGATGCCTCAGTCCCCTCTGGAGATACTTGGCGGCTCCAGAGAGATGCTTGAGTGCTGTGCAGAGATGCTTGTTTCCACTGGGAGCATACTGAAGTTCCTCAGAGAGGTGCTTCAATGGGAACAGTAATGGTTGGCTCCTGCAATGGTATGATTTTGTTCCTGCTGGGCATGTTCCTGTGTCCAAGAGAGGTGCTTGGTTATACCAAGGAGATGCCTGGGTTGAACAATGCAGGGAGACGGTCTGGAGCTCCAAGACGACGCTTCTGTGCCCCAGGGAGACGCATGCTTTCTCCAGGGAGGTGCATGGCTGTTGTGTGGAGATGCTTGGGTGCCCCCAGGTGATCCTTTGGTGCCCCTTGGTTTGCTCACGGAGAAAAGATGGAGGCTCAGAATGATGCTTGGGCTCTCCAAGTATGTGCTTGGTTTCCCCAGGGAGATGCCTGGGTGCCACAGGAAGATGCTTGGGTGTTTCAGGAAGGTGTTTGGGTGGCCTGGGGATATGCTTGGGTGCTCCCAGGGAGGTGCTTGTGTTTCCAGGAAAATGCTCTAGGATGTCCAAGTATGCCTGGGGCAGACGCTTGGGTGCTGCACAGAGATGTTTGCATGCTCCAAGAGACACCAGGGTGGCTTGCTGAGAGACTTGGGTGCTCCAGGGAGGTTCTTGAATACCCCACGCAGGTGACTGGGTGCTCTGGGGAGATCTTTGGCTGCCTCAGCAAATTGCTTGTGCAGCACGGGGAGGTGCTTGTGCGTACCAAGGATGTGATGGGTGACACAGAGTGATGCTTGGGGATCCTGAGGATCTACCTCTCCTACCTCAGGGAGAAGTTAGGGTACTCCAGAGAGGTCTCTGCATGCTTCACAGAGGTGCTGTTTGAACGACCGAGATGCTGAAAGAACTTGCTTGGGAGCTCTGGAGGGACGTCAGAGTACCTTGGGATGTGCTTGGGTTCCCTGGGGAGATGTTTCAATAATGCTGCAGTGGGGTGCCTGAGTGCTGTGGGGATATGCGTGGGTCCTCCAGGAAGATGCTTGCGTTCTCGGGGGGTTATGCTTGTGTGCCTCAGGGAAATAGCTGTGTTCCTGGGGAGATGCTTTGCTGCTGCTGGGGAATCGTAGAATCATAGAATATCCCAACTTGGAAGGGACCCATAAGGATGATCAAGTCCAACCCCTGGCACCGCACAGGTCTACCCAAAATGCTTGGGTCCTTAAAAGGGTCATGTTTGGATGCCCTGCAATGATGCTTGGGTGCTCCAGAGAGATGCCTGGCTGAGCCAGGCAGAACCTTGTGAGCTCAGGGTGATGTTGGGATCTCCTGGAAGGTGCTGGAATGCCCTTGGATGATGCCTCACAGGTAGAAGGTAGTGCTTAGGTGTCCTGAGGAGATGCTTGTCTACTCCAACACAAGGCTTGTGTGCCCTGGGGAAAATCTCGGTGATTTCAAGAGGTGCTTATGTTCCTTGGGGAGAGGCTTGGGTGTCATGGAGAGTGCTCCAGGAAGATGCTTGTATTCCCAAGGGAGACTGGTTCTTTCCCTAGGGAGGTTCATGTCTTCTCTAGGGAGGTGCCTGAATGCTCCTTGGACATGCTCGTGTACTCTGGGGAGCTGCTTGGGTACTCCTAGTACAATAGTTGGGTGGTCTGGGGAGATGCTTGGGTGCTCCCAAGATGGGGAATGGTCTGGGGAATGTTTGGGTGCACCTTAGAGCACAAAAATCTATCCCCTCATCACACAAAGTTCTGCCCCAGGCACCCAAGCATCTCCCTGCAGCACAGAAGCACCTCCCTGCAACACCCAAGCATCTCATTGCACCTCACACAGGAACCTTCCCACCACAGTCCTACATCTGACTGGAGAACCCAAGCATCTCCCCAGGGCACCAAAACACCACCTGGGGCACACAAACATCTCACTGGAGATGGGAAGCACCTCCCTTGGCACCCAAGAGCTTCCGAGGGCTGCACAACTACCTACCAGGGTCATTCAAGTATGTCCCCGTGCTCATGCACGCATCCCCCAGGGGACACAGATACCAAAGAGCAGGAACCAAGCATCTCCCCACACCACCCCAGCATCTCCCTGGAGCCAAGCATCACACAAAAAGCACCCCAACCATCTCCCTGGAGCACCCAAAATCCTCCCTGGAGAAACAAAGCTTTACCCTGGATCAAACTAGCCTCTCCCTTGGGCACACAAGCACATCTCCTAGGGTACACAAGCATCCCCAAATAGCACTCAAGCATTTCTCTGGAGCCACCAAGAAACAGTCAGGATCACCAATCCATCTTCCTGAGACATCCAAAAAAATCTCTGCATCACCCAGCTGTCTTCTTGGAGAAACCAAGCAGCTCCCTGCACACCCAGGGAGCATCTGGACACAGCAGCTAAGAAGCCTGGGGAGCATACAGATTGTTCTTGGCATAGCCAAGAACTTCCATCGAGCAAGAAAGCAGCTCCTGAGTCCCGCGGGCATCTTCTGAGGCACCCAGGCATCATCTCTGCACTGGGATGAGCACACAAGCATCTCCTCCCCACGTCGGTTCCTGGACCATTCAGGCTCGCACTGCACTTCAGCCCCTGCTCCATCGCGCACTCACCTCCCTCTCCTGCCCTGCTCTGCCCTCTGCTGCCTGCTGCCAGGGGCTTCCATCCCGACTGGGGCCTGCCCGCAACCAGGGGCCTTTTATCACGACTGGGCTGCCGTGTCACGGCCCCACTGTGATGCCTGGGTGACACAGCCACCGCTGCCCCGCTGCCCATTGTGACGCCTGGGTGACACATTTCCTGCGTCCCATTTCCCTGGGACAGCCAAACACCTTGCTGGGGACCGCAATCACCTCCCTTGAAGACCAAAGATCTCCCTGGGGGACCCAAGCATTTTCCCAGGGCATGCTGGCATCTCCTCAGGGCGTTCAAGCACATTCCAGGAGCACACAGTCTTCTCCTGGAGGCACCCAAGAACATTCCCAGAGCACCCAAGCGTCGATTTGGAGCAAGAAAGCACAACACAGGGGCACCCAGGCATGTCTCGAAAGCACCCAAGCATCTCCTTCGTGCAATGTAGCATCTCCTCAGGGTGCACAAGCACCTCCAGGGGCATCCAGGTATCTTCCTGGGGATCCCCAGCACTTCCCTGTGGTCCACAAGCACTTCCCAGGGGGACACAAGCTTGTTTCCAGTAAACCAATGCTTCTCACCTGAGGAAACACACATATCCCCACAGCACCCACGCATCGTTCTCCAGCACTCAGCAGTCTCGTTGGAGCATGCAAGCACCTCAGAAGGGCAAACAAACACCTTCTCAGGGAATTCAACAACACTCTTGGAGCACTCAAGCACCTCCCTGGAGCACACAAACTGCTCTCTGCAGTACTCATGCACATCCTGGGGCACCCAAGTGACCCCAGAGGAATAGAGCATCTTCCTAGAGAGCCCGAAGATATTCCCAGGGCACACAAGCATCTACCCGGGGTACATAAGCATACCCCTGGGGCACAAGAAAAGCCTCCCTGGAGCACACAAAGTTATCCCCTAATCACACAAAGTTCTGCCCAATCACCCAAGCATCTCCCTGCAGCACAGAAGCACCTGCCTGGAACACCCAAGCGCCTCACCGGAGTACCCAAGATTCTTCCCACAGCACTCCTGCATCTGAGTGGAGAACGCAAGCATCTCCCCAGGGCTCCACAACACCACCTGGGGCACACAAACATCTCACTGGAGATGGGAAGCACCTCCCTTGGCACCCAAGAGCTTCTGTGGGATGCACAAGCTCCTGCCAGCCATCATCCGAGGGGACGCCAGCATTTTCCATCTGGCACCCAAGCATCTCCCTGGTCACCCAAGCATCTTCCTGGACATCCCAGGATCTCCCTGGGGCAAACGGGCATCAATCCACGTCACCCCTACACCTTCCGAAAGCCCCAAGGCTCCTCCCTTGCTCATTACATAATCTGTCCACGGGGCGCACAAGCAGTATCTTGGAGCACCAAAGACTCTCCCCAGGACACCCAAACACCTCCCTTGAATATGCAGACGCCTCCATGAGGAACCCAAGCATCTCCCCAGGGGACCCAAACATCTGCCTGGAGGACCAACACACCTCCCGACAGAACACCAGCATCTCACTGCAGCACCGAAGCATCTCCCCTGGGAACCCAAGCACCTCCTGAGGCGCACACACATCTCCCCAGGTCTGCTCAGTGTCTGGGTGACACCAAGCATCCCCCTGGAACATGCAATTTCCTCCTTTTGGAAACCAAGCATGGCCTTGGGGCACACAAGCACCTCCCTGGATCAGCCCTGCAGAGCCTTGGAGGAGACAAGAAGCTCCCTGGGCACACCAGGCTCTTCCCAGGGCACTCAAGCACCTCCCTGGAGCACCCTGGAATCTCCATTTCAACCTTGGTTGCCCTGGGACATGCCTGGGTGCTCCAGGAACATGCCTAATATCTAATGGAAATGAATCCTCTGGTAGTTTAAGACTGTGTCCTAGAAGATGCTTGAGTGCTCCAGGATGGTGCTTGCATAGCATGGGGAGATGCTTCAGTGCTCAAAGTGAGAGCTTGCGTTCTATGGTTGTGCGCTTGGGTGCCCTGGGACGATTTCCCTTTTTTCCCCTGACTTTATACTTGGGTGCAAAGGGAATTACTTGCGAGCACCAGGGGAATAGTTGGGATCCTGGGGAGATGGATGGGCACTCCAGAGGCTCTTGGGCACTCCAGGGAGATGCTTGTTTGCTCTGAGGAAATGCTTGTGTCATCCAAGGAGATTTTTTTAGTGCCCTGTGGCTATGCTTGGGAACTTAAGAGAGGTGCTTGGGTGCCCTGGGGTGATGCCTGGGTGCTCCACGGAAGTGCTTAGCTTCACGAGGGAAGTGCTTCAGTGTCCTGTGGAGATGCTGGAGTGCTCTGGGAGATGCCTGGGAAAAGCCTGGCTACCTGGGGAAGATGCCTGTGGGATCCAGGGAGGTGCTTGAGTGACCTGCTGAAATGCTTGGGGATGTGGGAAGCCGCTTGGGTGCTCCAGAGACATGCTTGAACAATGCAGGGAGATGTTCTGGAGCTCCAAGACGACGCTTCTGTGCCCCAGGGAGACGCATGCTTTCTCCAGGGAGGTGCATGGCTGCTGTGTGGAGGTGCTTGGGTGTTCCTCAGATGATCCTGGGTGCCCCATGGAGATGGGCATGAATGCCATGGTAAAACCAAAGATCCCAGCGCAGGGGCAAAAATTCAGGGTGAGCCCAAGAAGCAGAGTGTGCTCACTCTTTCCGGGCCCAGCAAAGTGCAGTCGAAGGAGCCGGCAGGTAAAGTCAAGCCAGAAGGAGAAGTGCGTGTTAAAACCTTGGAAGAAATAAAGCGCGAGAAAGCTCTGCGGATGCAGCAGAGTGGAGGAAATGTGCCAGCTCCCCCAGCACAATCTGGACCTGCCCCAGCAGGGCAGAAATCGTTATGGAACACAAAGCTATCAGGTAATAAGATGCTTTAATACCTGCCCCGGTGAGGTGCTTCCCATATTGAGCAAGTTCCATTTGCTCAGGATCTGCTTTGCTTTTTCCTTCAATGCAGAGGATAAAAGAGTTTAAGGCTACAAAGTTCAAAGGCAAGGAAGGGCCAGAATATGCAACCATGTCTGTTTTCATTAATTACGTGATGGTATTCTGTATTTCCCACTAGAAAATTAACACATTGAGGGGCTTTTTAGTCTAATTTTGGTATTCTGTTTTTTTCTGCCATCTGTTTATGGTATGGAGTCCTCCCTGTGTTGAGTTCAAGTTCACCTTCGTCTTTGGCATGTGTTGCTTAACTTGACACGTGTATGTGTTTTTAAAGCATGCATCAGCGTCTTAATGTGGGGGGCCAGTTTCTGTCAAAAATGACAGAGGATCAAAGGCCTCGTTGTTAAGATTATATCACCTTTGTAAAATGAGCTTGTGTGAGGGAGATAAGGAGGGCTTAAAGGCTGCATGGATTGCACATTGTAGCCTTTTTCTCTCTGTCTCATGGGACACGAGGAAATAAACACACAAAGAAAACAAGTACCCAGCTTTCTTTCATTTCTTCTCCTGCCAGCCAGATGTTAGGTCAGGAATGGGAGACTAGAATATGATTCTACAAATTTGGACTTTGTAGAACAACTTAATAAATTTTGTGGGACATCACTGCAGGGGAGAGGAAGCTGGTACAACAGTTGCATACACTCTCTTGTCTTACTATACTTGCTGCTTTTCCTTTCCTAGAGGGAGCAAGACTTTAAATACAAAAGCTGTCAGCATTTGTGAATCTTACTAGACTTCATACAATGTCTTAGAGTATTGCTTGCACTTGGGATCGCTCTGTGTCTGAGTTTCCCTCGTCCTGGATTATGATTTACTGTAGCTATTCAGTTTCTTTGTTCCTTTGTAGGGATTGTTGGTAGACAGAGTTTACTATGTGGAAGATATTGCTGAGAATCCAGGCAATGGCAGTGTAATTCTGCTGGCCAAATACAGTTAACTATGTAGAGGGGCCGTGGAAATGAGTAAGAGAACGTGGATTTTTCATGAGGCAGAGCAAGACTGTATCAGTTCTCTCTTCCTTTTACTCTAGCCAACTTTAACATGTTTGCGAAGCCTTGGGATGGGAAAGTTGCTTCCCCCAAGAAGAAGGCACTGAAACGTAAGGCACCTGGGAGTTTTCCCTCTGCTGTAGCAGCTGTGAAACCACGGACTGCCTCTGATGCTGACACAATGGGACCTCCAGCCAAAAAAGCAGCTGTGGTAAGGACAGGGGCTAATGCAGAAATGGATCCCTTGTAAAATTTGTACCCTCCTCTAGGAGAAAAGATGGAAAGCTCAAATGTTCTACAGGCCTTCTGTTTCCTTTTAAATCCAGTAGCTGCCTACAGAATTCTTGTAGTACCCTTCCATATTTATTAGATTAATGGCACTATTTACTTAGTACTCTGTGATTCTGTGATTTCTCTGGTGTGGAGGATTTTGTCCATTAATGCTGTGTTCTTAAAAGACACAAGATCATTAGTAACCGCCAAGTGAATATTAACTTTCTTCAGGAGCACCTTGGTTTTGTATTTTGGCTAAGGCTCCGCAATGCCAGAGGAGAAGCAGCATGGAGGAAAAAGCTAGTAAGGAACCTTTTACCCATGGGTCATAAATACTGTTTTGCTGCTTTCTAGGCTGTTCCAGCCATGCTGGAGCACGTCCCAGCCACTAGACTTGAAGAAAATCCCCAAAACAGGTGATGACCACAACTTGTTCTTTTTCTTAATCAGTGTACATCCCCAGTGAAACATAAGTTCTGTCACATGTGGGGAAAAAAGGAGGGTTCTGAGATAATTAAAGCCCAAATCCATCAGAGGAATAAGTCACGTGAAATCACTTTCTAGCAGCTAGCAGGAATGCTTAATTAGACTTTCTTTCTTTAAACGCTGCAAGTCGGTACAGCTTTCCAGTGACTTCTTGGTCTGTCTGAATACCTAAATGAGGACGAGGTGAAGTTCTTCTACTTCCTTGTGAGGTGATAAATGATGAGTAGTGTCCTCTGCCTTTTGGTCCTCAAGAATGCCACCCGAACAAACATACAAGGTGACAGGACTGCAGGGAGAGCAGAGGGAAGCGATGGATGCAGATCAGCTTCCTGTACTGGGGAGCAAACTCTGCTGAGTGTGGCATGGGAAAAATGACTAACTTAGTAAACAGATATTTGCAGATGGAGACTTCTTAACATTTTTACAGGAAAATTAATAAAGGTGGCAAAGTGCCTCTTGCTACAAAAATTGAACCATCTTTGCTAGACTCCAGGAGCTCTGGCTTCACAGAGAAACCCCCAAGCTGAAAAATGTACCTGCTAATATATTGGGCTCTAAATGTAGCCCTGGGTTAATTGAATAACAATCCCTGTGTAAGATTGAAGTGCAGGAGGGGTTGGCTACGGTTTTAAGAGCTGGTTTGCAGAAAAGGGATTTCCCGTTAAGAAATGGCATATACTGATTGTTCTCTTCCTTGCTCTGCCAAGACCTGAAGCACATCTTGGAAGCCAGGCAGAATCTGTGGAGCCGATGGCGTTCTCAAGCTTGACTTCAGCTTCTGCCCAGCTAGAAGAAGCAAGGACACGCCGGCTGAGTTCCACAGGCAACGCGCCCTTATCTGTAGACGAGGATTTTGAGATGCTACTTTGGGAACTCTCAGACGGCATACTGGAAGCCGAACTCGACTTGGACCCAGGGAAGGATGAGGATGACCTCCTCCTTGAACTTTCCAAGATGATTGATGATTGAACTGCATAGTCCTATGGTATATTTAAAAAAAAAATAAATAAATTAAAACTCTTCTTCTTGTTGGATACCCCGAGGTGATCCTTTTTCTAACTGTCCTGGTTCCAGTTAGGACAGAGTTAATTTTTCCTCATAGTAGCTGGTAGGGTGCTATGTTTTGGATTAGGATGAGAAGAGCGCTGATAACATGCTGATGTTTTAATTGTTGCAGAGCAGTGTTTACACCAGGCCAAGGACTTTTCGGCTTCTCGCTCTGTCCTGCCAGCGAGCAGGCTAGGGGTGCAGCAGGAGCTGGGAGGGGACAGACCCAGGACAGCTGACCCAAACTGGCCAAAGGGGTATTCCATACCATCTGACGTCATGCTAAACAATATATAGGGGTGGCTGGCCGGGGTGGGGGGCCGGCTGCTCGGGGATAGGCTGGGCATCGGTCAGCGGGTGGTGAGCAATTGCATTGTGCATCACTTGTTTCTTACACATTATTATTATTAATACTATTATCATTATCACTATTATTATTATTGTTATTATTATATTCCTGTCTTAATAAACTGTCTTTATCTCAACTCACTGGCTTCACTTTCCCGTTTCTCTTCCCCCATCCCAGAGAGGGAGGGGGGAGGGTGAGCGAACGGCTGTGTGGTGTTTAGCTGCCAGCCGGGTTAAACCACAACACTAACTGAGGCTTTGCAATGAGACTTAAAGCACAGTTTGAACTGGTAGAAATTGGCAGGATCTGCACTCAGTTGTCCTAAGTTTCCCTGCTGGTCAGAGTTAAGGTCTTGTGCATGGTTCCGTAACTATAGGTGGCTACCTTTGATATCAAGAGGACAAAGCACTTGTTTCTTTTGGCACAGAAAGATGTCCATCGGCACTCTGTGGTGGCTGTGAATTGACGTACTGATGGAGCGATGCTCTGAAGGCTTAAACGTAAAGCTTCTTCCTTCCTCCCCCCTTGGCACAACTCGATGTTGGGCACATTGTGAAGCTTCAGTGTTCTGATTTCTCGGACAGTTGATACCCAAATCCCGGAGTTACTATGTCAACTCTTGACTTTTATTTGTGTATGCCATTGTTTTGACTGTAATCTTTTCAGATGATGAAGCTGTAGGGGCGGGAGGGAGCAGAATAATTATTCTAGCGTTGTGGACCAAACATGCTGCCAGGAGTGGTGGTGGTGGGGTCAGCCCACCCGGCCTTACTTTCAATTATCAGGGATGATAAAATGGTGTGAAAAGCAGCAGCTCTGCGATACGGCTACGCTACCCCCACTCCCTTCTCTTGTGCTGTACCAAAGTTCCCCCAAGCTTTGGTTGGTGCTTTTTGCTGGTGACAGTAGGACTCCAGGGTGAGTAGTCGGGACTCTCCTGCAGTAACTGGGTCAATTAAGGGTTGGTTTAAGTGCCTCTTGGTTTTTAAAATTGCTCCCCTGAGCTGTTGGCTCTGCTGCCTGCTACAGCAAATGTTCGGGTGCCATCAGCGTCGCACTTGGGCGTGGGCACTGACCCTGCGGAGGAGAGCTGAGACTCGGGTGTATTGTGTACCCTGCCACCAGCGATCGTTTTCCCCTAGCAGATCTATTTTGAATTATTTTCTTAAATTCTAGAGGAACTTTAGGCTCTTTGTGCTATGATTTGTGAAGCTGTAGGGGCCCTCAGGCATTTGCTGCTGGCAGAGGAAAACCGCTTGTCGAATTTGTTGTAAATACTTTCTGTTTGGACAACAACGCCTGTGTGTGTGTGTGTGTGTGTGTGTGTGTGTGTGTGCTTTGACGACCCCCTGCGACGCCCCAGCTCTGCGAGGGAAGCTTTGAAGCGGCTCTGGGAAAACCTCTGCGGAAGAAACTGCTGCTGGTGACTTGCGGAAAACGGACTCCACAATCAGTGAGATTGTAAAGTAGGTATGTTTATTCAGCGCTGGGCAGCACGGGAGGTAGTCCTGCCAAAGTCGTGCGCGCCTGACGCGGCAACTTGCCTTGGTTATATGCAGTAAAGTGTTACATATGCATGAAGTTTCACAATCCGCCTATACATATTCATAACCTGTCCCCGCTTCTTATTAAACTTAGTTCCAAGGACTCATTTCCATAAACTCCTCCCATCTGTGCTTGCACAGTTTATTCTGGTGGTGGTCGTCGGGGGTCGTGGGCATGAAGATTGATGACTCTTCCTCGTCACCGCTAGTTGACCTCTTGTCTTTGCACAGACTCAGTTGCTCCTTGGAATTGTCCATCTGCAGGACCAGTTTCTACCAGTTTCTTAAGATAGGCTCACTCTTATTAGGAGACTGACCTTGGTAAGAGGCCCAAGGCTTCTTGCTTTAGTTAATTGGCACAATGCGCCATAGTTAGCAAAGATACTAAGTAGCATCCTAGTTTAATGCCGTCAGCGCTCTCTCTACTTGATAAGATTCTCCTAACTCCCTCTCTCACTGGAGCCCACGCAGCCCTCCGTCCTGCCGAAGGAGTTCACGGGGACTTCTGCCGGCTCCGGGTGCCCGCACGCAGACAGAAATGGCTTTGAGAGAAAACAATTCAGGAGGAGGAGAGCTCAGAGACTGCGGCCGGCTTCGGCCACCTTCCCCTCGCTTTCCCTCTCCGTGTTCAAACCGAGCACTGTTCTGCCGTCAACCTTCGCTGCCTCTGCCCGCGGCGCTGGGCTTTCGCGTGTGCCATTGCTCCTGTACATATTTTATCCTTCCTTTTGTAAGGAATGGTCCAGCAATTCGTGTCACTAAGGGATTTGAAGGGTTAACATTGAGGCCCGGGTCTAGGTGATAAGAGAACAAAGGGGTTTTTAGGGAAAAGTGCTGACTACTGCACGGGATGTTGCTAGAGTTTCTGAAATCCGGCCCAGAGGCTACCAAAGAAGGAGGAAGGGGGAGCTGAAGGACAATTGAAGGACAAAAGCCTGGGAGGAAGACAACCAGCCTTCAGCCCGAGCAACCCCCGAGAGACCACCAGAGACTGATACGCAGGCGCCCCTGGGAGGGTTTCGGATTCCGGAAACCAATTCTAATAACCCTGCCTCTTCTAGAAGTAGTAATGAATATGTATTAGCCTGGGAGCATCAAAACCAGCCGCCTTACGTAACAGGTGTGCGTCCTGGGGGAGCAGAGACTCCCGGCGCACCCAGCGCTGCTTGCTTGCCTCTATTCGTTTAATAAATTATAAACTTTGATTGTAATCCTATTTGGGGCTCAGCCATTTATAATACTTTTTATATTTGTATTTTATTTAAGGCTGTCTTGCCCCCCTCCCCCCCCCAGCCTTGCTGCTTGCCAATAAAGCTGTTGAAGGGACCCCTGCCTGCGACCATAGAGATGCGGTCCTCCCGGCCTGCTAGAGCGGCCCCCCGCAGTCCTCCAGCATCCCAGCGTCCCTTGCGCGCTCCCGCCCGGCCTCAGCGGCTTCTGGCGGCGGCAGAGCAGGGGCGGCGGGAGTAGCGAGGTGGCGGCAGCCATGGCTTACTGCGGGCAGGGCCAGAAGGTGCAGAAGGTGATGGTGCAGCCCATCGTAGCCTTCCTGCGGCCGGGGGGCGATGGGGGAGCGGGTGGGGGGCAGCCCGGGCCTCAGGGGACTCGGCCCGGGCCTTGAGGCCTTGTCCCGGGGCCCTGGGGCCTCGTTGCAGTGTTTGAGGCCTTGTCCTGAGGCCTTGTCCTGGGCCTGGCGCTCTTGTCCCCATGCTGAGCCCTTCACGCAGCGCCCCAGAACCTCATCTTCCGCTACCTGCAGAGCGTGAGTAGCGCGGGGAGAGGACAGGGAGGGGATGGGGATGGGTATTTTGGGGGGGGGGGGGGGGGGGAGCGGGGAGGGTCCGGGGATCCCCCTCGCTGAGTTTTCGGCTCCCACCCGTTGCTCGGGGCAGGTTTGTGGGGAATGGAGAGCTGTGCAGCGTGCTGGTGGGTACAAGGGGCTGCTGCGCAGCCCGGCATTTCCCCCTCGTG
Source organism: Anser anser (assembly GCF_964211835.1). NCBI lineage: Eukaryota > Metazoa > Chordata > Aves > Anseriformes > Anatidae > Anser > Anser anser. Next base: position 910,150 of record NC_139731.1, read on the forward strand.
TTAACGGGAGTGGGATCGTGCAGCCGGGCGTGCAGGAGTGTTCCCTCGTGACTGGAAACGTGTTCTTCAGCAAACGTGTAGTATTCACCCAGTCATATAACACTCTAAAATGTCAGACTGTTAATTGAAACTGCCCCTGAGAGTTGCTCCTTGGAGTGTTTGGGAGCTCTAGCGGCTATGGTTAGCGGGTATTTCTGAACACACGAGAGAGAACAAAACTGCTCGCGGTGTTTGTTGTTATAAGCAAGACCACGCAATTTTCTGGTCTATCGAAGATAATTTATTAATTAAGTAAGCAGGTACAAGCAAAACAGCGCTGGGCGGCTGGGGAGTCTCCGCTCCATCACAGCACGCAACTTTCCCTTTTCAGTGTCGCCATTTTATAGCATCCAAGTTCGGCTTGTCAGCATCCAAGTTTGGCTTGTCAGGACTTGTTGAATCTTCTGAAGCTGTGCAGTTCGTTCTGTTTCTTTCAATGATCATGCCTTGTGCTCGTGTTCAAGGGTAGTAAAGCAGCAAACAGTATTTCACAGAGTCTTTGTTTTACCAAGGACGTTTATCCAACACCCCCTCCCCACTATCTACTTGCTTAGTCTTCCCCCTTAACAAGGTCGTAAATTGCAAAACCTTATCTTCTCAGCAGATTCTCTGAATTCCTTTTAAAGACAATGAACAAACAGCCGCTAATTTATCACAATCCCTCCTTTTTCTTTTTCTAACATATTTTGTTCATTGATGAATTTTTGAAGCACTTGTTTGCTCAATGTTAAAGTTTCTGCGTCATCCTCCTCCTGTTCAAGAGATTCATATTTCGCATGCACAAGCATAAGGTGAGCTGCCTCTAATCGGTTTTTTACAATCGTGATTATTTGATTGAATATACATGGTCCAAAAGTTAGTGTAAATATGAGCAGCAACAAAGGTCCTGCTATAGCTGATAGCAGTGTAGTGAGCCAAGGTGAGTAATTAAACCAGGATTCGTACCAGTTTTGGTGGGCTTCATTTTCCCTTTTTCGTTTTTCTAGCCCTTCTCTCAATTTAGTCATTGTGTCCCTTACTACTCCAGTATGATCAGCATATACACAACACTCCTCTCTTAGGGCTGCACACAGTCCTCCTTGTTGTAGAAAAATCAGATCTAATCCCCTACGATTTTGTAGTACTACTTCAGATAAGGATCGCACAGATTTCTCTAAAGCTGATATAGATTGCTCGATATGGGCCAAATCCTCATCTACAGCAATGCGTAGAGAGGTAAATTCTTGGCTTTGTTTTACCAGAGAGGTAATTCCAGTTCCGGCTCCTGCAGCCCCCAGAATCATCAGAGTGGCTAAAGTAACAGCCTTAATAGGCTCTCTCTTCCTTAAGTGGTTTTTTGCCATAGCATGTTGGATGTACATATACTCCTCAGAATGGTAAAGAATCCTTGGGATAATTACTACCTGTACACAGAAATCATGAGACGAGTTGAACAATTTCAAAGATAAGCATGGAGTTACCCCCAGAGACGAACATACCCATCTGGTGTTATCTGCTGCTATTAACCATTTTTCTTTGTCTAATTGTGTAACATTTTCTGTAATATTGCATAGATGGAACTTCTCACCAGGGACCGTGCCTACGCATCTGCCATTCCCAGTTACTTCCGTTAATGTTATTCCTACATCCCTTCCCCAATTGCATTGTGGGGGATCGGTTTCGTTTGAACGGGTGGTCTCTCCCAGATCCCCAGTGGCGTCGTAATATGGGGGCCTTATATCAAGACATAACCAGCAAGGTCTAGGCACATCTGGATTTGTTTGATTCAACAACTAGCATTCATGATTCTCCATATGTTATTCCCAGTCACTCCTTCATTTCTAATCCTGTACTCCGGGTTTACTGATTTATTAGCAACCTCCAGTGGTTTAGGGCTATTAGGAGTGTCCTGGTTCCAGTTAGGACAGAGTTAATTTTTCCTCATAGTAGCTGGTAGGGTGCTATGTTTTGGATTAGGATGAGAAGAGCGCTGATAACATGCTGATGTTTTAATTGTTGCAGAGCAGTGTTTACACCAGGCCAAGGACTTTTCGGCTTCTCGCTCTGTCCTGCCAGCGAGCAGGCTAGGGGTGCAGCAGGAGCTGGGAGGGGACAGACCCAGGACAGCTGACCCAAACTGTCCAAAGGGGTATTCCATACCATCTGACGTCATGCTAAACAATATATAGGGGTGGCTGGCCGGGGTGGGGGGCCGGCTGCTCGGGGATAGGCTGGGCATCGGTCAGCGGGTGGTGAGCAATTGCATTGTGCATCACTTGTTTTCTTACACATTATTATTATTAATACTATTATCATTATCACTATTATTATTATTGTTATTATTATTTTCCTGTCTTAATAAACTGTCTTTATCTCAACTCACCGGCTTCACTTTCCCGTTCCTCTCTCCCATCCCAGAGAGGGAGGGGGGAGGGTGAGCGAACGGCTGTGTGGTGTTTAGCTGCCAGCCGGGTTAAACCACAACAAGGAGTTAGCATTCTAAAAGCTTGTGTAGGCTGAATCCTCAAAACACTCCCCGACAGTTTCTGATTTGGTCCCACCCGTTGGGGACTCTTAGTGTCTTCCTTCTTTATATAGATGATGCCTCCCCTATCAGTCCCCCAGCAGTAGTTATCTGCTGAACAACATGGTGATCTTCCCATCTAATCAGGCTCCATTTAAAAGGTTTGTGAGGGTGCGCAGACCCAGGAACAGTGTAAACAATCGTACCCATTACTATGTATCGCAAAAAAAAAAAAAGGCTAGGGCCCATTTTCCAGAGTTCTTTACCTGGCCACGTAATTCCCCACCGTTTCACTCTCTGCCTCGCTCGTCAGTTCGGTTGCAGCGAACTACAAGGTGCAGGTTCTTCTCAGCAGCAGCAGTGTTCTTCAGGGGAGTTTCTCAGGTAACCCCGACCTTTTTCTGATCAAACAGGGTCCCCTCTCCCCCTTTTTTTTAACGATACATAGACAGTTAGACCATACTTATCGAGTTCGTTTCAACGTGAGCTTTAAGTCATCAGGGCCTGCGACCGCTTCCCATTCGCTTTTCTGGATCGGTCCTTTCACGCGACTGGCATGCGTTCACCCCTTCTCAGCCGTCCGGATAGCCGTCTCTGTGATAAGTAAAACAACATAGGGGCCTTCCCACCGCGGTGTTAAAGATGTTTCCTTTCATGTCTTAATTAGAACCCTATCTCCAGGTTGTATCCTATGGATTGCTATATCTAGCCACCAAGCCTTTCGCTTGCAACTCCCTCCGTCGGTTCATAAGCTGTATTAAATAAGGTTTTAATTGGATATCCTGTACCTGGGGGTGATCAGATGGCATCTCTAAATCATAAGGCATACCATACAGCGTTTCAAAAGGTGAGATTCCGACATCGGCTCGGGGCTATGTCTGGATATTCAATATTGCAAGCGGTGAACATTTCACCCAGGAGGTTTTTGTCTCTATCATAAGCTTTGTTAGTTGCTTTTTAATTTCACCATTCATTCGTTCTACCTTTCCCGAACTCTGAGGATGCCAGGGAGTGTGATATTCCCATTTAATTCCCAGAGTCTTCATCGTGTCTCGGGATACCTTTGACACAAAGTGTGGGCCTCGATCAGAGTCAATTGCTTCTATTACCCCATATCTGGGTATGATGCTTTCTAATAATATCTTTACCACAGTTTGAGCTGTGGCCCTTGCCGTAGGCAATGCTTCAACAAAGTTTGTGAGGTGGTCTACAATAACTAATAAGTATCTATATCGCCCCGTTTTTGGAAGTTCAGTAAAATCTAATTGAATCTTTGCAAAAGGTCAATGTGCCAATTCTCGCCCTCCTCCCGGGACCCTTTTTCTCATGTGTTGAGCATTTACCCTCCGACAAGTTATGCAATCATTTACGATCCTCTTTGCTATATTATAAATCCCTATACACATATAATATGTGGCAAATTGATCCACCAACGCCTGAGTACCCCAGTGCATCTGTTCATGAAATCTCCGTAGCACCCTCATAGCTACTGATTTTGGTAACACTTCCCGTCCATCAGGCAGTACCCATTTCCCTTTATCGTTTTTTTTTTTGAACCCCCATTTGTGTCATCTTGTCTTCTTCTGTAATAGTGAAACAGAGTAAGGGGAGGGGAATGGGTCCATTCGACCACAGGGAGTTAGCCGGCCCGCACTTGTAGCAGTTTTTATAAGGCGGGCTTTCTTCCTCAGAACAATTGCATTCAATCCCATCAACTCCCCATTCACTCCAGCAATCATAACATGGAAATTCCTTTAAGTCTTTCCCACAGTATTAAGTATTATATTAAGTATTATTATATATTATTTATATATTATATTATTAATTATTATATTAATTATTATATATTAACTATTAAGTATAAGTATTAAGTATTTCCCACAGTCTGGGCAATCTTCCTTCGTTCTTATAATTCTTATACTCATTAATGCTGCCCTTTTTGCCTCCTGATCTGCTAGATTATTACCCCTAACCTGAGGGGTGAGGCCTTTTTGATGCCCTTTTATATGTACTACGGCAATTTCTTTGGGCTCTCTGATAGCTTGTAAAATCTGGGTAATCAATTCCTGATGTATTAAACCCTTTCCTTGTGAATTGATGAGCCCCCTTTCTTCCCATATTTTACCAAATGTATGTACTACCCCATAAGCATATTTTGAATCTGTATATATTGTACCGCTTTTATTTTTCAACAATTTTAGGGCCTGCAATATGGCATATAGCTCGCAAGCTTGGGCGGACCAGCTAGGGCTCAAAGGTCCAGATTCCACTATCTCAAATGTTTTCCCGTTTACTAACGCGTATCCTGATTTTTGCTTTCCCTCGACTACTCTCGAGGAACCATCCACATATATCTGTTCACCGATGGGTAATTCCACTTCCTCTAGATCAGGTCTCAATTTCGTTTGCTCTTCTATATTTTGGAGGCAATCATGTCCTAAGGACTCATTTGGTTCCCCATAAAGAAATTGAGCAGGGTTCTGTAGGGAGGTTGTTTCTAATGTTAATTTTGGAGAGGAAATCAAAATTCCTTCATATTTTAATAATCTGGCGTCAGTGATCCATTTCTCTGCCTTCTGTTGCAGTACCCCGCATATATTGTGTGGAGATATTACTTTGATTTCCCCCCCAAAAGTGATCTTCTGTGCTTCTTCCACTAACAAGGCAGCAGCTACCACTACCTGCAAACAGTTTGGCCAACCCCGGCTAACCGGATCCAATAATTTAGACAAATAGGCCACAGGTTTTTTACTCCCTGCCCATTCTTGGGCCAGCACTCCGTATGCCGTGCCTTCTGCGCTGTTCACAAAAAAAACAAAACGGCCTCCTTAAATCTGGTAAGCTTAACACTGGGGGGCGTACTAGTTCCTCCTTTAACTTGTTCAGTCGTTCCTCATCTTCTTTTGTCCATTTGAGTAATCCATCCTTATTCAGCTTGTTATATAAAAATTTAACCTTTCCACTGTAATCTTCTATCCATTGTCTACAGTATCCGGTCAATCCTAACAGTTGCCGTACCTGCCTTTTAGTTCGCGGGGACGCTAAAACCAATATTCCACTGATTCTGCCCGGGTCTGACTTCTTAGTCCCCTTACTTAACTGGTGACCCAGGTACTTTATCTCTTGCTCCACAATTGGTAATTTTGCCCCTCCTTTTTCTTTTAAAGGGTACAGAGGGTACAGATTAACTCGATTCTCTGAGCCAATCCAAAGGCTCACGTATTCGCTCTCCTCTAAACAAAAAGGTTCCTTTGCATTTACATAAACATTTAAGGCTTGACAAACCCAGTCTTCAAACGACCTAGATATGGGCCAATAATTTGCCTACCTTCCCAAACTTCAACACAATAATGAATCATTTTTACTTTATCCTTTCCCCGCCTAAAAGGGGAATCACTCCAATTCTTAATCATTAACCCCAGTGGACTATCTGGGGGAATAGGGGGCAACCTAGCACTAGGCATTACCCCACCCATGGGACCAGAAGGCTTACTCTTCTTCTGTCCCATCTTCCGGAGTGCCTTCACACACACACAGCCGCTTCCCCCTTGTCGTGGCCCAGTCCCTCGTGGGATGTGGGAACCGCACTACTGAGGGGTCCGCACTCACTTCGTCCGCAATTGGACGTCTCACACAGACGCACTCCGGGATCACCAACCCCAACCGAACGGATCACCGGCCTATACTTACCCACCCCGTGGGTCTTCGTTCGGTCTTCGTGCACAAAGATTGCTTGGGGTTACCGGTTTTATTTGCTTGTGCCTAATTTTAGGGTTCGTCGGTGAAGGGCTCGAGTGAGGCTTTCCGTTCCAGGGGCCGCCGAAATCGGCGGGGCGCCTCCCCCGAAAGGGTCCTCAGTCAATTTGCCTTCATCCGAGTCACGGCACCAAATTTGTTATAAGCGAGACCACGCAATTTTCTGGTCTATCGAAGATAATTTATTAATTAAGTAAGCAGGTACAAGCAAAACAGCGCTGGGCGGCTGGGGAGTCTCCGCTCCATCACAGCACGCAACTTTCCCTTTTCAGTGTCGCCATTTTATAGCATCCAAGTTCGGCTTGTCAGCATCCAAGTTTGGCTTGTCAGGACTTGTTGAATCTTCTGAAGCTGTGCAGTTCGTTCTGTTTCTTTCAATGATCATGCCTTGTGCTCGTGTTCAAGGGTAGTAAAGCAGCAAACAGTATTTCACAGAGTCTTTGTTTTACCAAGGACGTTTATCCAACACCCCCTCCCCACTATCTACTTGCTTAGTCTTCCCCCTTAACAAGGTCATAAATTGCAAAACCTTATCTTCTCAGCAGATTCTCTGAATTCCTTTTAAAGACAATGAACAAACAGCCGCTAATTTATCACATTTGTGTTCCCGATTACTCTCCTCCTTCGTTCTGCAGAGGTCGAGGATCCAGGTGTGGCTTTACGAGCAAGTGAACATGCGGATAGAAGGCTGCATCATCATGAGTGTCAGCACGACCCCCTGTTACCTCGTTAGTTTGTTTTCCCTCATTCACAATCCTATTTTTTCTTGTCAAGAAAAACTAGCCCAAGGGAAAAAAGAAATCGTGCTTCTCTAACAATTAGTCTTCATTGTCCAGCCTGGGTCAGCAAAGCTGACGATGGTTTGTGTTGTTGCTGAACTAATTGCCACTGTTGCTGATTTCTAGGGCTTTGACGAGTACATGAATTTGGTGCTGGACGACGCAGAGGAGATTCACTCCAAGACAAAATCAAGGAAACAGCTGGGTGTGTCGTGTGTCTGTGCAACCCGAGTGACATGCGGTCTGAAACCTGCCCGGGTGAGCCTTCTAGGTAGCAGCACTGAGAGGTACCAACCATGTGATGAGCCTTGATGTTGAAGTTCAGTGAGAAATTCCTGGCTACATCTCTGTCCCTGATGATTTTTGAGCTGCTGATTTTGCTGAATGAAGGAGAATCTGTCCCTGCCTGAGACCAGTTCTGGTCTTTGAAACATGTAATACCTGCTTGAGAGGTTGCTTTGAAGAATTGCTTCCTCTTCATATCGATGTGTCAAGCTGAAGACAAATCTGTGCTGAAGCACTGTCTGATCAGATGAGTGCCTCAGTTCAGGATTGTTCTTTGACAGCTACAGAAACACCAGGACAATCTGCGCGTTCAGGAACAGATTGATTTGATCTTGAGATTGTCATAATCCAGGTCCCTGAAGTGGCACGTCTTCAAATAGAGTTGCTTGGGCCAGCAAGGAGCAGCTGTACCTGCTGTATTCTCAGGTTCTGGGCTCTCTCTAATCCCCTCTTTCCCTTCTCTGTGCTGCAGGCCAGATCGTGTTAAAAGGGGACAACATCACTCTTGTACAGAGCGTTTCTAAGTAGAATTTGCCATCCTTAGAACAAAGGTGGCTGCCGTGCTGCAGAGTGACTGAGTGCCAGGGGAACGCGGCCCGCTGGTAGATAGGAAGTTATTTGTAACTGGGGTTGCATGCTGAGGTCAAAAGTCCTTCCTTTGTGGGAGCGAGTTTTTTGTAGCTTGAAACAATACGTGATGTATTTCACAAATAACCATTTTTCACATTAACTGTAAATGGATGCCAGGCCAGGATCTAAATCCGGTGGTGCTGTTGGTAACATGAAGTTCAGGAAGCACTTCTTGGTTTTTCTGCTCTTCCATGTGAATTTTTGCCCTGTGAAGTTGGTGTACTGAGCTCTTTTCTTACCAACAAATAGGTTTAAAAGCAGTTACAGCAAGGATGAGCTGTGTTAGCAGGAGGCTGTTCTGTGCTTCTACCATGGGAAGATGAATGGTTTACCTATGCACCGTTAAATATAATTTGACACCTAGCACACAACACTTTCAGCCTGTGGGGTGCTTTAACAAGCAGGTAAATCAGCGGAGACTGTTTTGCAGCCGGGGTGATGCTGGGTGATTAAAAAGCAGGGTCAGAACAAGGAGTTTATGCTGTTCTTTCTTGCTTGTCATCCGACTGTCCGCTTACACTGTTCTAGAAAAAAAACAAAATGGGGTAAGCATCTTTAATATCTTTATTATAAATGGAAGGCACAAAACAGGCCAGCAACAGAGACTGTCCAAGAGAAATACTTTGTGCTTTATAAACAAACAAGAAAGTACCCTTAGGTAGGTGTGATAATCCTTCTCTAATGCATTTTTTGGAGTGCAAAAATATTTTGTTCCCTTCTTGCTCTTCTCTCCAGGAGAAAGGCAGAATAGCCAACTGGAAAGTTAGACCAGGGAGGTCAGTTTGTTCCATACTGAGAAAGACAAGCCTGTAAAACAAACTAGACAGGTTTTCTTTGGACTATTTATCTTCCTTCGGCAAAGGCAAAATTTATGACACTTGTTGGCATGTATTTCCAGACCCCCAGCTACCATGACTGTAGTGCATCTGTAATTCTTTTGTACAAAAAGAGTTCAAAATCTCGTAACGCAAAAACTTTACTAGCACCCTGGAGAAAAAAGAAATCTAAAAATCTTGCCAAGTTCTATTACAGACCTGCTGAGTGCACCAGAGTTACTCATTTTTATTCAGGCTTTCAGGGGCTAGTTCAGTTGGTTTCTGTTCAGCACTTGGATTGCCATGTTAGCAGATGTCAGTTTAAAAAAAAAAAAAGCTTTTGAGATCTTTTTTAAAATGAGACTGCTTTTTATGGCATTTAGGGCTGTGAGGCATCCTTGGTTTTTGCTTTCTTCCCATCCCTTAGACCAGATCCATTCATATCCTGAACAGCGTTCTGGGTCCGTTCAGGAAAATGGAAGGCAACAAGCAAAGTGATGAGCTCCTTGGGCATTCAAAAGAGCTAAATCTGGAAAAGATTTCAAGTCAAACTTCCATGCTAAGGAGCACCAGTAATTTTTAGAAGTAGATGCAGAGGAATCTGCATGGCACTAAGTGTGTTTCTGAAGGTGCTAAAGGTCAGATGTGACGATTCCTCTCAATACTAAAGAAGAGAAGGAAACCTTGCACTTAACTACTGTTTTTATTCCCTTTGTCAAGCAGTCAAAACCAATAACTGATATGAGAACCCACCTTTTCCTCTCTTTAGTTTAGATTTGGGAAAATTCCCTGCCAAAAAACTATTTCCTGGAAAATTCACTAGTGTTTGTGTGAGTAAAAGGTTCCAACCTTTTATTATTAATTTGTAAGAACTATTTCATCCGCTTTTGTCCAGAAGAGTCAGAAATAATTTGCACAGAAATGTGCAGCATTTTAATGAAAGGATTCAGAATCACTCTAATTTGAACTTTATCTGGTCTGGTTGCAGGTTTTATGACATCTAGTGTCTTAAAAAAAAATCAAAACATCTGACTTCACATCAGAAAAAAAAAACTGCTTGTGGCTAAATAAAATCTGTTGCAGCTCTGGTCATTGAAAAATCATTGGCTTTTAAATTGGACCTAAGTCATCTTTTCTAACCTTTCATGATCTTGCAGCAATGGATGATGATGGATATATGGATTAGGGAACAGCACGTGATGGCAAACCTGTGGTATTTGCTACAGCACAGAAAGAAAACAAATTGCTTCCAAAAAATCAAACTAATTCAAAATTCTTGGTACCATGCAGCCATGCCACTGGCAAAATGAGCATTCCCCTGCCTCTCAAAGCTTGCTGTATCCTTGATCTGCTGTCTTCCTGCTGTTAATTGATTGCAACTCTACGTGTCTGATCAGGGCTACGAGTTGTTCTCGATATGGATATCATACAACATATACTGTGCACGCTTGTGTGTATAGATATGTTTATCCTGTACGCATGTACATATGTATGCATATTTGTGTGCTGGCCCCCAGATCACTCATGTTATAAAGCATTGGCCTCGAAGGCATACTCATCAAAATATTTTGTAGATCCTCCATTTTTTTCTAGTTCCCTCAAAATGAGAGAGTTTTTACGCGCTCTCTGCGTCAAAAAGGCAAAAATTCTGATTTCCACTGTCGCTCTCGCTAACTTTCTATCACTCGCTCCTCGTGTGTGTCTAAACACATATGTGTGTATGCGTATGCACATTTGTGTATTTCTATGCACTGGTGTGTTTTTTGCTGTACAGGTAATAAAGACGGGGAAAGGTTTTTGTGTTTTCTTAATAGGTGAAGAAATCGTGAAGACCAGAGATTGGAACATACTGAATTTTGAATTAAAAAAAAAAAAAAAGTTAAATTGTCCGGCTGTGGAAGATGGATCCTCATTTTTGCAGCCACTTTGAATCACGAGTTCATCTCTAAACGCACTGTTTTTTTTTGTTTTTGTTTTGTTTTTGTTTTTTTTTTTTTGTTTTGTTTTTATTTTTTGAAGAGCTAACTAACCCTGGCTGTCTCCAGTCTGAGAGAGTATTCAAATGGACTTGCTTCCTCCATTAGTTATAAGCTGTTTAAAAGCACATCCTGTGTTTGAATTGTGGATGAGAGGTTCCCTTGGCAAAGTGAGGAGGCAAACTCTTCCTACCCCTTTATTATTAATTCACGGATTCAGTGTTGGTTCGGCCTACAGGAGAAGTTAACTGGAAGTCTTTGAAGATCGATAACTTTGCTGAGGTTGTCCAGGTAGGTGAACTCGAAGACCCACAGTGACTGGAACATGCTATTTAATGCGTCATACTGCGTTCTGTAGAAGTTACTCATAGCCATAGTTGATCATTGCCTTGCATGTATGATCAGGTGTTTTTTTAAGAAGTGACTCCATTTTCAGGCTTCCAGATGTGCTCCAAGTCATATTATTGAGGATGTGGAAGAGAACACTTGCTGACAAAGCTCCTGGCAGCTTTACAGAACTTTAATTTAATATTGTGTTAGTTCACGTAACAGCTGATTTCAAGGCATTGCTCTCCTCAAGAGACTAATTTGATGAACAGAAGAAAGCTGGAAAAATGCTTGTTACTCATTATTTTTCACACATTATATTTTCACCCACCCTGGCAACCCCCAGCGGGCCCCCGGGCGCCCCGGAGCATCCACCGCGGCAACCCCCGGCGGGCCCCCGGGCGCCTAGGCCGACCCACCCCGGCGACCACCAGCGGGCCCCCGGGCACCCCGGAGGACCCACCCCAGTGAGCCCCGGCGGGCCCCCGGGAGCCCCAGAGCTCCTGTTTTTCAGTTATCCCCCTATTTGCATACTGACACATTTTTCTCTTTCTCCTGCTACTGCACTTAACCTGAGCACCAAAGCTTTCCAGTACAACCAGGGACTTTCAGCATAAAAGCATGTTTTGAACAGAAGAAGGCAGCACCAGCAGGCTAACAGGGGTGAATTGTCTTCATTCTTGCTTAACCTTCCAGTTTAGGAGTAATGAAATCAAAACAAAAGCATTAATTATTACCTTCCTCTGTAGACAGTGTCACAGTTCTCACCACTGTCCGGACATTTTCCTTTTCCGGAGCAGGAAAAATCAGAATCGACGGGAGGAAGAGAAGATCTTGAAGGACCTTCTGTTCAGAGCAAGCAAAACATAAGGAAGTTTACCAAACATAACAAACTATCGCAAAGAACAAAGAACTTTAATTATTCATTACTGTCAAACATACAGTGACCAGAGCATGTAAATAAGAGAGGTGACTAATTTGCCTCTGGTTGCCCTTGGAATTCCCATCTAGAATACCAGCCGGCTGAGAATCAGGTTGCTCGATGCCCCCAGCTAAAAATGGAGGTCTCTCCCTCAAGCAGCTCCCAGCCACCATCACCTGCCATTCTGAAGCCAATAAAATTTCACTTCTTTGGCAAATAGTTGTATTCACCAAAGCATAGCCAGCTACCCGGTATTACTGGGAGAATTTTTTTTTTTTTAAAAAAAGAACATCAAACAGGATGAAGGTGAACAGGGTAAGAAAGCAGGGAATATTAACTCACCACCATGTCTCTTAGTTTTTTCCTTCATTTTCTGCGATTTGATTTCTTCAAGTGTTTTTATTCCAAAATTCAGACCGTCCTCTGAAAACAGAAAACAGTTAATGAGACTAAGGCTTAGAGGCGCTCACTGAGGACCACAGATCCTCAGGCTTCTTAGTGCTCAGGAACTTTCAGAAGTATTTAGAATAAACCCCGTCAACACTCCTCACAAGTGAAAGAACCATAGAATCAATGGCATTTTGCCCCTCCTTTCACCCTTCAGGGTAAAAATTGTAGTTTTAATTTTAATCCATTTACACGATATTAGATCCCTCTATCGTTAGATATGGCTTTCAACAGTGGTTGCCAGGCTGCACGTGCAGCCATTTAAACTCCATGCTGTGGCCCTGTTTTGTTCTCCAAAAGGAAAGAAAAGGAGTTCACCTTTCTGACCCAATGGGCACATGATGGTATTAGGTAGAAATGAGATCATGGAAATAACCGAGTCCATTCAGCACCCCTACATTCTGTTGTGTTTTTACGCCACATTGCTTTCGAGTTAATTGTCAAGTTCTCCTTCCGATTTATCCTACTACAGGTGCCGGAATACCTTGTTTAGCAGTAGTAGCACTGGCTTTCCGAGTGGAAATCATCCGTAATCCATTTTGGCCTTCCTCAGCTGGTTGCTGGACGGGAGTTTTAGTTTCTTCTCCTTCCTCAGAAAGCTGGTCTGAAGGGGAAAAATCTATTCAGTTATGCATAGACCAGATTGTTCGTGATTATGTAGCTCATGCAATGACACTCCAGTCCATGGTTCCTATAAAAAAGCTTTTTTTTTTTTTCTTTTTTTTTTTTTAATACAGCTACACTGACCTGATGAACTCGTAAGTAGACTACCCTAGGACAAAACATCTTGGACTCTAGATTCTCTCTGCAGCTTTAACTACTACACAACATATTACTCTTCAGACAGAAGAAAAAGGAATTTCCTTCCTAGTTTCACATAGAGCTTTACACAACAGACCAGCTAAAGCCAAGAGTGGTTCTAAGCTTTCCTCCAACATTTCAGGTTCTGTCCACTGACCGCCAGACGAAGCCACCAGCGACCTGACCAGACTGCCTGCCCTATCGCTAGTCAGACCTCAGGTCATCTGTGATTTATACATTCATTTACAGCACAAAGTCCTTCCAAGAACCAAAACATGCTCACCATCATCATCTTCGTCATCATCTGCAGCACTGATTACAACTGGAGGGTGTGTAGGGCTTGGGACATTTTCCGAGTTTTCCACTTTCATCACCCCCCTTAGCTATGGAGAGGCATTGGACCGGACAGAAAGTTTGTTTTGCTGCAGTGACATCTGAGCCACTTTCAAATCATCGTCCGCGGACTCAGGCAGACTTGGCAGTGTAGCTAGAGGAAGAGGAGGATCATCAGTAATATGGCAGTTTAAAACTTTGACCACAATGCACGAAGATGGTAGGTAAGGCAGATATAACCTGCACAGACAATTAATTCAGCATCTCCTTTTGCCCATCCCGTCACTGTTTACACCGTGAACAATGACTTCCCTTCAAACAACAACACATCTCCCTACCACCCAGCAGAAGATGAAACAACAGAAAGCAAACTGCAAGGCAAATATCACACAAAGCAGAGAGAAGCTGAGCATGAAAGCAGAAAACAAATACCAGCAGTACACCAGCAGGACACTTGGTTTAGCTGACCACCTAGGACTGCAGACCTTTTCCTGCACTCACAAATGAACGGTTACCTGATGTCTCCTACAGTATTGGCACCCACTAAGTAATATTCAAAATTAATTCCTCAATACTTAAAGAAAAGGGACCTAAACTCACTCTTGCTTGGTGGTAAGAAGACTCCATCGATGTAACGTCCCTTTGTGTGATGAAAAGCACAGTTGGCTTTCTGACAGCCTACTGGCTGGTTCTCCCAGTAGCAGGGAATCTCACTGCGCTTTTTATGAAGACAGAAAGGAAGACAAGCTCGTGATAACATGCACCTAAGGTTTGCAAAGAGATGCACAGTTCCGGATCATGACCGCGATAGGGCTGTCACAATACAGTGCTGAAACATCATTCCAAAGGTCAGTTTATCACTTAAGTATAGTATTTCCGGACATAGTCACAAAGTTTGCAGAAGCCGTAACCACTATGCACGTTTAGCCTTGTCATCATTCAGTTTGAGAAGACAGGCACTCTCAGACATCAGTTTAGGGTGGGTTAAACTAATACACCTAGGATTATACTAGGATTATTCAGAGGGAAAAACAACATCTTAAATTGCCTAGGTTAACTCTATCTAGAACTACTTCTTGGAGACTTCGTTCTCCCGCACCTTTAACTTTCCCCCACTGCTTCCTGCCCCAGGCAGCTAGAACAGCATTATCTGAAGGACTCCAGGACACAAGAGACCTGATAGATCATTATCAAGCCTGCTCTCAGGAGGCTAGTACAGCCTGTTTATTACCCCCCTGCTCCAGCAGGTTTTAGCAGTCTATTTAGCGGTTATTCTGCATCTGTTGAGAAAATACTGTCGGCATCTAATAAAAGAAAATCTTGTTAAGACATACCTAAGGCATTGATTTTATTTCCCTCTCCTTCCTCCCACCCCCTCCCCTGGTAACAGAAACCAGTGTAATTTCAAAGCAAATGAATCTATCCTGCAAAAGCACAATCAGCACACCTACAGCACTGAAAAATACTTTTGTTGATTTATTTTGAGAACACATCTTTAGGCACTCACATCAATTTCCATGTGTCTGAATCGGCAGACATTCCTGAAACAACGACCCTCCTGCCACAGCGTGCAGACTGTCTCGTTCCCCAGAGCAGCTTCGCAGTGGCGGAAGGAACGGTTGTCTCCCTGTAACCAAAAGGAAACCAACAAGGAAAATATAGTACAGCCTCAAAAACGTCCATGCTACTGCCTCAGGTTGCTACAATTGAATTCAGAATCTATCTGGTTATCAAGTTAACCAAAGACCAGTGTGCCTCCTCCTCCTACTCTACCCCTTCCTGAAAAAAATGGAAAAAAAAAAAAAAGAAAAGAAAAGCAAAAGAAACCCAGCCATACCTTGGTACAGGTAGAATAGAAATAGAAGTAGCAATCGTCTCCTTGTTTAGACATGCCAACAAGCTCTGATAACAAGCTCGGGTTCTCTCCACAGGGACTTCCTCTGCTCTTGGAGAGAGCTGTCTTCACCCTTGCTTGGGCTGAAAGTCTTCAGTGAAATCTTCTTTTTAAAAGTAACCCTAAAGAAAGTACCAACAAGTGAAAAATAATGAGTAACAAGCATTTTTCCAGCTTTCTTCTGTTCATCAAATTAGTCTCTTGAGGAGAGCAATGCCTTGAAATCAGCTGTTACGTGAACTAACACAATATTAAATTAAAGTTCTGTAAAGCTGCCAGGAGCTTTGTCAGCAAGTGTTCTCTTCCACATCCTCAATAATATGACTTGGAGCACATCTGGAAGCCTGAAAATGGAGTCACTTCTTAAAAAAACACCTGATCATACATGCAAGGCAATGATCAACTATGGCTATGAGTAACTTCTACAGAACGCAGTATGACGCATTAAATAGCATGTTCCAGTCACTGTGGGTCTTCGAGTTCACCTACCTGGACAACCTCAGCAAAGTTATCGATCTTCAAAGACTTCCAGTTAACTTCTCCTGTAGGCCGAACCAACACTGAATCCGTGAATTAATAATAAAGGGGTAGGAAGAGTTTGCCTCCTCACTTTGCCAAGGGAACCTCTCATCCACAATTCAAACACAGGATGTGCTTTTAAACAGCTTATAACTAATGGAGGAAGCAAGTCCATTTGAATACTCTCTCAGACTGGAGACAGCCAGGGTTAGTTAGCTCTTCAAAAAATAAAAACAAAACAAAAAAAAAAAACAAAAACAAAACAAAAACAAAAAAAACCAGTGCGTTTAGAGATGAACTCGTGATTCAAAGTGGCTGCAAAAATGAGGATCCATCTTCCACAGCCGGACAATTTAACTTTTTTTTTTTTTTTAATTCAAAATTCAGTATGTTCCAATCTCTGGTCTTCACGATTTCTTCACCTATTAAGAAAACACAAAAACCTTTCCCCGTCTTTATTACCTGTACAGCAAAAAACACACCAGTGCATAGAAATACACAAATGTGCATACGCATACACACATATGTGTTTAGACACACACGAGGAGCGAGTGATAGAAAGTTAGCGAGAGCGACAGTGGAAATCAGAATTTTTGCCTTTTTGACGCAGAGAGCGCGTAAAAACTCTCTCATTTTGAGGGAATTAGAAAAAAATGGAGGATCTACAAAATATTTTGATGAGTATGCCTTCGAGGCCAATGCTTTATAACATGAGTGATCTGGGGGCCAGCACACAAATATGCATACATATGTACATGCGTACAGGATAAACATATCTATACACACAAGCGTGCACAGTATATGTTGTATGATATCCATATCGAGAACAACTCGTAGCCCTGATCAGACACGTAGAGTTGCAATCAATTAACAGCAGGAAGACAGCAGATCAAGGATACAGCAAGCTTTGAGAGGCAGGGGAATGCTCACTTTGCCAGTGGCATGGCTGCATGGTACCAAGAATTTTGAATTAGTTTGATTTTTTGGAAGCAATTTGTTTTCTTTCTGTGCTGTAGCAAATACCACAGGTTTGCCATCACGTGCTGTTCCCTAATCCATATATCCATCATCATCCATTGCTGCAAGATCATGAAAGGTTAGAAAAGATGACTTAGGTCCAATTTAAAAGCCAATGATTTTTCAATGACCAGAGCTGCAACAGATTTTATTTAGCCACAAGCAGTTTTTTTTTTCTGATGTGAAGTCAGATGTTTTGATTTTTTTTTAAGACACTAGATGTCATAAAACCTGCAACCAGACCAGATAAAGTTCAAATTAGAGTGATTCTGAATCCTTTCATTAAAATGCTGCACATTTCTGTGCAAATTATTTCTGACTCTTCTGGACAAAAGCGGATGAAATAGTTCTTACAAATTAATAATAAAAGGTTGGAACCTTTTACTCACACAAACACTAGTGAATTTTCCAGGAAATAGTTTTTTGGCAGGGAATTTTCCCAAATCTAAACTAAAGAGAGGAAAAGGTGGGTTCTCATATCAGTTATTGGTTTTGACTGCTTGACAAAGGGAATAAAAACAGTAGTTAAGTGCAAGGTTTCCTTCTCTTCTTTAGTATTGAGAGGAATCGTCACTTCTGACCTTTAGCACCTTCAGAAACACACTTAGTGCCATGCAGATTCCTCTGCATCTACTTCTAAAAATTACTGGTGCTCCTTAGCATGGAAGTTTGACTTGAAATCTTTTCCAGATTTAGCTCTTTTGAATGCCCAAGGAGCTCATCACTTTGCTTGTTGCCTTCCATTTTCCTGAACGGACCCAGAACGCTGTTCAGGATATGAATGGATCTGGTCTAAGGGATGGGAAGAAAGCAAAAACCAAGGATGCCTCACAGCCCTAAATGCCATAAAAAGCAGTCTCATTTTAAAAAAGATCTCAAAAGCTTTTTTTTTTTTTAAACTGACATCTGCTAACATGGCAATCCAAGTGCTGAACAGAAACCAACTGAACTAGCCCCTGAAAGCCTGAATAAAAATGAGTAACTCTGGTGCACTCAGCAGGTCTGTAATAGAACTTGGCAAGATTTTTAGATTTCTTTTTTCTCCAGGGTGCTAGTAAAGTTTTTGCGTTACGAGATTTTGAACTCTTTTTGTACAAAAGAATTACAGATGCACTACAGTCATGGTAGCTGGGGGTCTGGAAATACATGCCAACAAGTGTCATAAACTTTGCCTTTGCTGAAGGAAGATAAATAGTACAAAGAAAACCTGTCTAGTTTGTTTTACAGGCTTGTCTTTCTCAGTATGGAACAAACTGACCTCCCTGGTCTAACTTTCCAGTTGGCTATTCTGCCTTTCTCCTGGAGAGAAGAGCAAGAAGGGAACAAAATATTTTTGCACTCCAAAAAATGCATTAGAGAAGGATTATCACACCTACCTAAAGGTACTTTCTTGTTTGTTTATAAAGCACAAAGTATTTCTCTTGGACAGTCTCTGTTGCTGGCCTGTTTTGTGCCTTCCATTTATAATAAAGATATTAAAGATGCTTACCCCATTTTGTTTTTTTTCTAGAACAGTGTAAGCGGACAGTCGGATGACAAGCAAGAAAGAACAGCATAAACTCCTTGTTCTGACCCTGCTTTTTAATCACCCAGCATCACCCCGGCTGCAAAACAGTCTCCGCTGATTTACCTGCTTGTTAAAGCACCCCACAGGCTGAAAGTGTTGTGTGCTAGGTGTCAAATTATATTTAAGGGTGCATAGGTAAACCATTCATCTTCCCATGGTCGAAGCACAGAACAGCCTCCTGCTAACACAGCTCACCCTTGCTGTAACTGCTTTTAAACCTATTTGTTGGTAAGAAAAGAGCTCAGTACACCACCTTCACAGGGCAAAAATTCACATGGAAGAGCAGAAAAACCCAGAAGTGCTTCCTGAACTTCACGTTACCAACAGCACCATCGGATTTAGATCCTGGCCTGGCATCCAGGATGCACGGTCTGCAAGCACTGCTGCGATGTGGAAGTGCCAAGGCAGGTTTTTGGCCTGCCCTGACTAAAACACTTTTTTTTTTTTCTTTTACAAACAATACAAAGAGTGTGCCAGGTATGCTGTAATGCCCGTGTGCCTGGTCAATAGAGGATATCCAAACAACAGAGGCGCTTGTCCTAATTTCTGGCATGAAAACACTTTTACAGCATTCTTTTCACAAAGAAACCCCTCTCTATCTTCTCCAATGCTCCAGGACCTGCTGCAGCTGCAGCGGCTGCGCTGGTACAACCCGCATCTTTGACAAATCTTTTCAACAGTTCTGCTTTACCTCGGCACAGTTGAGGTCACTCCTCTTCCTCTTCCAGCTGAGGAAGCAGCTTGCAGGCTCTGCCACACGGTCGGTGCAGAAGCGAAAGCTGGGAACACAGCAGTCAAACTCTCACTGCTAACGAAGCCACCAGGGCAGAGGGCTGACACAGACCCGCCAGAGGCGAACCGTACCCGCTCTCCCTCCCGGCTGCGAGGCTCGCCGCAGCAGCCCCGACCCGAAGCGCTCACAGTGCTTTCCTTGGTGATGTCACCGATGAGTCAGAGTCCCCAGATGAGCATCTGCCTTGCCACTCTTTAATGTTGGTCTTGTTTTTTGTTTGTTTGTTGGTGTGTTTTTTTGAAACATATGCAGGTTATGGTAAACCTTCAGGTAAACCACAGATCAATGGGGAAGAAGTCCCACACAAGGGAAGGCCGTGCTTTTCTTCCAGGCAATGGCGCATGCTTTAACATGCTGCATTCGACAAAGAAGCTCTCTCCATTTTGCGCAGTGACAACAGGCACAACTGCAACACACGCAGGTGCAGGCAGCACCTGCAGTTCCCAAACCCTTAACCAATTTTTAGATAGCACCAATTTTTATGTAGTGGCTTTCCCTTCATCCATAACCCCTTTTTTCCTTTCTTTATATCGGGTGGCTCTCCTCCATTGTTCTCTCTGTCATTTTCCTCCCCAGTGTCTGAGCAGGCACTGGGAATCATTTCCAGAGGAAGGGTACTGCTGAAGCTACAACATTTACTCTCAGGGAAAAGAGAGTATGTGAAAGAATACAATTTTTTTTTTTTTTTTTTTGTGATCAGAAAAACGAGGGGACTGGTTGTCCCAAGTCAGCTGGGGAACTTCTCTTTGGTCGATGCATCAAGCAACTCAGCTCTCTTGGGGAAACTTAAATAGAACAGACAGATCTCCAAACGGATAAAAAAAATGAATCAAACGATAAAAACCCAGCCGACACATCTGATACCCCAGCTTATTGAACAGCACAAGGGTTTAATCTACAGGCTCTGTCCAAAGCAGCAAGAAGTGACAGATTTAATCCAAACCAGTTGCCCGCTCTCGCTCTCTGATCTGGAGATGTTATTTGATAAACCTGTCACTGCAGCAACAAAGGGCTGCAATTGTATGCAAAATCTCCAACACCCTCCTTAGCACCCTGCTAGCTCAAGGACTCTGTGGGGCTTCCGTGCCCTGGACGAGTCCACCCTGGCCACATAATGCAGATGTAATGGTCAAGAAAGCACATATCGTTATCGAAACTTATCAGATCCACAGCAAAAAGAAAAGCCCACGCTTCTATATTTCTCCTCCTTCTCCATTCACAGAAGGAAGAGACTGAAAACAAGCAGATTTGTGGTTTGCAATTGCAGTTAATGTGAAAAATGTTTATTTGTGAAATACATCACGTATTGTTTCAAGCTACAAAAAACTCGCTCCCACAAAGGAAGGACTTTTGACCTCAGCATGCAACCCCAGTTACAAATAACTTCCTATCTACCAGCGGGCCGCGTTCCCCTGGCATTCAGTCACTCTGCAGCACGGCAGCCACCTTTGTTCTAAGGATGGCAAATTCTACTTAGAAACGCTCTGTACAAGAGTGATGTTGTCCCCTTTTAACACGATCCGGCCTGCAGCACAGAGAAGGGAAAGAGGGGATTAGAGAGAGCCCAGAACCTGAGAATAATCTCGTGTTTTCAGAAAGTATTTCGTGTGGTTGAGCAGGGTTTTGCCCATCACGCAGAGTGCAGGCCGCCTGGTATTACACGTTTCAAAGACCAGAACTGGTCTCAGGCAGGGACAGATTCTCCTTCATTCAGCAAAATCAGCAGCTCAAAAATCATCAGGGACAGAGATGTAGCCAGGAATTGCTCACTGAACTTCAACATCAAGGCTCGTCACATGGTTGGTACCTCTCAGTGCTGCTACCTAGAAGGCTCACCCGGGCAGGTTTCATACCGCATGTCACTCGGGTTGCACAGACACACGACACACCCAGCTGTTTCCTTGATTTTGTCTTGGAGTGAATCTCCTCTGCGTCGTCCAGCACCAAATTCATGTACTCGTCAAAGCCCTAGAAATCAGCAACAGTGGCAATTAGTTCAGCAACAACACAAACCATCGTCAGCTTTGCTGACCCAGGCTGGACAATGAAGACTAATTGTTAGAGAAGCACGATTTCTTTTTTCCCTTGGGCTAGTTTTTCTTGACAAGAAAAAATAGGATTGTGAATGAGGGAAAACAAACTAACGACGTAACGCGGGGTCGTGCTGACACTCACGATGATGCAGCCTTCTATCCGCATGTTCACTTGCTCGTAAAGCCACACCTGGATCCTCGACCTCTGCAGAACGAAGGAGGAGAGTAAACGGGAACACAAACACCGCGAGCAGTTTTGTTCTCTCTCGTGTGTTCAGAAATACCCGCTAACCATAGCCGCTAGAGCTCCCAAACACTCCAAGGAGCAACTCTCAGGGGCAGTTTCAATTAACAGTCTGACATTTTAGAGTGTTATATGACTGGGTGAATACTACACGTTTGCTGAAGAACACGTTTCCAGTCACGAGGGAACACTCCTGCACGCCCGGCTGCACGATCCCACTCCCGTTAACACGAGGGGGAAATGCCGGGCTGCGCAGCAGCTCCTTGTACCCACCAGCACGCCGCACAGCTCTCCATTCCCCACAAACCTGCCCTGAGCAACGGGTGGGAGCCGAAAACTCAGCGAGGGGGATCACCGGACCCTCCCCGCTCCCCCCAGCCCCCCCCAAAATCCCCATCCCCTCTCCGTCCTCTCCCCGCGGTACTCACGTTCTGCAGGTAGCGGAAGATGAGGTTCTAGGGCGCTGCGTGAAGGGCTCAGCATGGGGACAAGAGCTCCAGGCCCGGGAGAAGGGCTCCAGGACCGGGACAAGGCCTCAGGACAAGGCCTCAAACCCTGCAACGAGGCCCCAGGGCCCCGGGACAAGGCCTCAAGGCCCGGGCCGAGCCCCCTGAGGCCCGGGCCATCCCCCACCCACTCCCCCATTGCCCCCCGGCCGCAGGAAGGCTACGATGGGCTGCACCATCATCTTCTGCACCTTCTGCCCCTGCCCACAGTACGCCATGGCTGCCGCCGCCTTGCTGCTCCCGCCGCCCCTGCTCTGCCGCCGCCAGAAGCCGCTGAGGCCGGGCGGGAGCGCGCAAGGGACGCTGGGATGCTGGAGGACCGCGGGGGGCCGCTCTAGCAGGCCGGGAGGACCGCGTCTCTATGGTCGCAGGCAGGGGTCCCTGCGCCAGCTTTATTGGCGAGCAGCGAGGCTGGGGTGGGGGGGAGGGGGGGCAAAACAGCCTTAAATAAAATACAAATATAAAAAGTATTATAAATGGCTGAGTCCCAAATAGGATTACAATCAAAGTTTACAATTTATTAAACGAATAGAGGCAAGCAAGCAGCGCTGGGTGTGCCGGGAGTCTCTGCTTCCCCAGGACGCACACCTGTTACGTAAGGCGGCTGGTTTTGATGCTCCCAGGCTAATACATATTCCTTACTACTTCTAGAAGAGGCAGGGTTATTAGAATTGGTTTCCGGAATCCGAAACCCTCCCAGGGGCGCCTGCGTATCAGTCTCTGGTGGTCTCTCGGGGGTTGCTCGGGCTGAAGGCTGGTTGTCTTCCTCCCAGGCTTTTGTCCTTCAATTGTCCTTCAGCTCCCCCTTCTTCCTTCTTTGGTAGCCTCTGGGCCGGATTTCAGAAACTCTAGCAACATCCCGTGCAGTAGTCAGCACTTTTCCCTAAAAACCCCTTTGTTCTCTTATCACCTAGACCCGGGCCTCAATGTTAACCCTTCAAATCCCTTAGTGACACGAATTGCTGGACCATTCCTTACAAAAGGAAGGATAAAATATGTACAGGAGCAATGGCACACGCGAAAGCCCAGCGCCGCGGGCAGAGGCAGCAAAGGTTGACGGTAGAACAGTGCTCGGTTTGAACATGGAGAGGGAAAGCGAGGGGAAGGTGGCCGAAGTCGGCTGCAGTCTCTGAGCTCTCCTCCTCCTGAATTGTTTTCTCTCAAAGCCATTTCTGTCTGCGTGCGGGCACCCGGAGCCGGCAGAAGTCCCCGTGAACTCCTTCGGCAGGACGGAGGGCTGCGTGGGCTCCAGTGAGAGAGGGAGTTAGGAGAATCTTATCACGTAGAGATAGAGCGCTGACGGCATTAAACTAGGATGCTACTTAGTGTCTTTGCTAACTATGGTGCATTGTGCCAATTAACTAAAGCAAGAAGCCTTGGGCCCCTTACCAAGGTCAGTCTCCTAATAAGAGAGTGAGCCTATCTTAAGAAACTGTGAGAAACTGGTCCTGCGGATGGACAAGAGCCAAGGAGCAACTGAGTCTGTGCAAAGACAAGAGGTCAACTAGCGGTGACGAGGAAGAGTCATCAATCTTCATGCCCACGACCCCCGACGACCACCACCAGAATACACTGCGCAAGCGCAGATGGGAGGAGTTTACGGAAATGACTCCTTGGAACTAATTTTAATACGAAGCGGGGACAGGTTATGAATATGTATAGGCGGATTGTGAAACTTCATGCATATGTAACTCTTTACTGCATATAACCAAGGCAAGTTGCCGCGTCAGGCGTGCACGACTTTGGTGGGACTACCCCCTGTGCTGCCCAGCACTGAATAAATATACCTACTTTACAATCTTACTGATTGTGGAGTCCGTTTTCCGCAAGTCAGTTTGGCGAGCCAGGCAGGAGGCTCTCTGCTCGGCTGCGGGATCGACTGCGGAGCGGACGCCCCTAGGTGCACCCCGAGTATTTTCCTCGGAGGAGTCTCCACTCTCAGCCGCTCACCACGGGAGCAGACAAGGACCTCCTGAAACCGCGGACAAACGGTATGTTTTACAGTACAGGAAGCGCCTGCAAGTCGTACGCGTGGCCGGGGCAGCTGGTAAATTGTGCAGAGACATCTGGCGTGCAGCATAGTCCCCATGTGGGAGGAGGGTACCCTACAGGCTGAGCGATAGAGTGGTCACGGGAGATTTGGTGACCGATGGAGTGGTCAAGGGGTATTTGCTGACCGATAGAATCAAGGGGGATTTGCTGACTGATAGAGTAGCCGCTAGCGATCTTGGGAGTAGATTGAGCAAATCCGAGGTTACCGCTGCATCCCAGTTTTGGGAGCCAGGACGGACCTGCTAATGACTGTATACGAAGCAGGAGAAGGGTAAGCGGGCCTCTCAAAATTGTGACAAGGTTATCTGGGTAATATTTGCAGCTGCTGGAGGGATACTAATTGGAGCGTTGATAATTGTATGTCTTATTTGTGGATGTCTGGGTATCTCATGTTGAAAGCATTTGTGTATGTGTTTGAGACAAAGTATTGTTGTGAAGTGAATTACTCCACAAGGAACACGGCCGGAGACGATCCAAACAAGTTTGGTTATTGTTTTAAGTGATATATTCTTGTGGTATGAGCGAGAAGTGCAAGGGGCCTCTCTGTGTGATTGCGTGATTGTGCTGTGTGAGTGAGACGCAGCATTGCTGCGAAGCGAGTGCGGCGTTCCGATCCGCGGTTCCGTATTCTCTGCGAGGGGAGCCGCCGGAGACAAACGAAATGCATGACAGACCGAAAAGAAGTGCTGTCTTATCCAAGTGTTGATTGGTGGTGCCCAATATACGGGCCCGGCGGTGCATCTCGTAATCCTATTTCGTTCTTAAATGTTTTGAGTCTGACAAGGAGGAAGGTGGGAGCATGACCTAAGTAACAGTTTAAAAGTTTTGGTATATTCGCAGTGGTGTTTGGTCAGTTTCCCAAGTATGGGGGGAGGGGGGCCCACTGATTATCAAAGCGGTAGAATGGAGAGTCACTTCTTTGGTAGTTCGGGCCTGAGCCCTGGGAATTTGGTAAGAAGGGGGAGAGCGAATTTGTTTAGGCCTCAATACCTTTTAAACCCCCATCTTGATGGATACACAGGAGTGATTCCTTGTTTTGTGTGGGCTTACTAACAAAGTGCATGAGAAAAATTGGCATTCGTCTTGAAATTCGGTCCTGTTGAAATGTAAATTTTGTGGAAAAGGTGTTATTGTTTGTCTAGAAGACGGAAGGCTGAGTGCTTCAGGTGTTTTCCCGAAGCCCTGTGGATTTATGATTGGAACGGGGCTCATTAAGAATCTGAAATAGTAAAGTTTGTATGTGGAAAGAAGAGTTTAATCCCAGAGAATTGGGACATCTGGGAAGAAGATTCGGAAAAGATAGTAAAAACCTGCAATAAAAAGGTTTGCGTGGAAACTGAAACAAGGGACAGTAACTAATAAGGAATAGTAATAAATAAATAAATAAATAGGAATGGGAAATCAAGGAAATGGGTAATATCCAAAACAAAGCCGTTTTAAAGAAAGCCTCATTGGGTGCATATTGGCACATTGGAAAGATATTGTTAGAACTGGGGGCTCAGAAAGCAAGAGGACTTTCATTAAGTATTGCAATCAATGGTGGCCACTATATAAGCTAAATGGCCACTTTATGGATCAATCGACTATAACAGTGTCTTGCAATTAATGTTGTTTTTGAGGAGAGAAGGGAAATAGGATGAAATGTTGTATACTGATATGTTGTTTCAGCATCTTGGAGGGAAAAGGTATGGAATTAAGTCGGCCCCTGACTGAGCCTTCGGTGCTGGCATTAGAAAAGTACAGGCTGGAGAAAGATAAAGGAAGTATTTAAAGGGTTGTTGAAGGTGTTAAAGGTGTGGCATGTAGTATTTGACAGAGCTGTTTGAAGCTGAATGAGCAGGGAAAGAGGATGTAGGAATGTTAATAGTTTCGTCTCAACCCGAGGCTGAGATCTCAAAATCACAGGCGTGAGCCCTCTGGGGCGGAGGGACCGTGATGGGTCCGAGAGAGTTGTCATAGAAACAGAAAAGCAGCTAACTCTTAAAACAACCTGAGTTCCTGTGTGAGCTCAGATTGCCAATGGCACCGCTCAGGGAACTGTCAACGATTGCATTCCCCTAACCGACCCCCCCACTGAGACCCTAATCACCCCGGAAATACCAAAATCTGGTTAAACTGGGAATTGAGAATCTGTCCCAACAAGGTCCAAAAGAAACCCCTATGGAGTTTTTGAATTTTTGGACCAACTTTGAAATGCAATGAGGAGAAAAAAACCTAAAACAAACAGACAAAAATTTGGACCTGGCTTCAGAAAACAAACAGAGGCAATTGGCTAGCCTCTTTCTAGGGCAATCGGCCCCTGATATCAGAAAGAAATTGTCTTAGGCTGCAGGACAAACTTACAACAGTCAGGAATGACGGGGACCTGGGGCATCTACCCTAGCAGGTCCACCAGTTGAAATAAAGCTAGGAAACGAAGACAGAGGCTTGAATTTTTGTTGGTTACGGGAGCTTCTTTCTCTGTGTTAATTAGTCTGTAAATGTAATAGGAGCAACTGGCCAACAGGAAAAGGTGGTGTTTTTTGTTTTTTTTTTGCAATGCTTGAAATTTAAATTGGGAAAAATGGTTGGAATTACATACTGAGAAAAACAGTCAAGTTTGGTTCATGGTACTAGATTTAAAGGGTGCCTTTTTCTGCCTGCCCGTGGCAACTGAAAGCCAGAAACTCTTTGCCTTTGAATGGGAAAAATCCTAATAGAGGACGGAAAACTCAGCTTACTTGGACAGTGTTACCACAGGGGTTCAAGAATAGCCCCACCATATTCGGGAAATAACTAGCCTGTGATCTTGAAGCTTGAAAGTCCCCTTCGGGAAAAGGGGACACTGTTGCAATACGAAGAAGAAAAGGAATGTGTATAACGGACTATTAGGTTACTAATTTTTTTCGGCACTAATACTGTGAACCCAGCCTCTTTCCTTAGTAACAGAGTTTCCAGATTACCCATTCATGATTGCATCAAGACCATGGACACCATATACTCCAGCTGACCAGACCTAAAGGATACACCCCTAGAAGATGCGGAGGATTGGTATATAGATGGCAGCAGCTTCGTCCGCCACGGACTTCGCCTCACAGGATATGAGGTAACAAACATCAGCCCAAAAGGTGGATATCATCGCCTTGATTAGAGCTTTTGAGCTGGCAAACATTTGGACAGATTTGAAATATGCCTTTGGTGTGGTGCATGCACACAGGGCAATTTGGAAGGAGAGAGAGGACTTTTATCTTCCTCAATTAAACATGCAGAAGAGATACTGAAATTACTCCAAGCGGTGTACCTGCCTACTAAAGTTACGTCAAGCAGGGGATACTGATAGCGAAAGGGGAAATAGATTGGCTGATGCAGGAGTCAAAGGGGTGGCAGAACGGGCATCTGAGAGTCAAATTCTGGCACTAGTACCAAGAACAGAAAATCGGGCATTAACAAGAGCTTTAGAAAATGAAGTAGAATATTCTAAGATGTAAATGGAAAATGTTACCTGCAGGTTTAACGTCAATAAATGACGGGAGAATTGTGATACCATATTAAATTGAATGGTAATTGTAGAACATAATAAAACATGCTGGGGAGCTGAAGTAGTATAAGAGTTTTTAAATAGAAAATGGATAGGGCCTAATTTGTATACCATTGTTAGACAGGTATAAAAGTAATCAAGCTCCAAACAGTGGCAAATTATTTTTTTTTGAACTCCCAAGAAAAGGGGGGTATCAGTATTTACCGGTATTAACTGACACCTTTTCAGGATGGCCAGAAGCATTCCCAACTAGAATAGCCAAGGCTCGGGAGGTAATTAAGATACAAGAAATAATACCATGTTTTGGAGTTCCAGCAACTCTATCCTCTGACAGGGGACCACACTTTATCTCAAGAGTGGTACAAGAAATTAGCCGCCATTTGGGTATAGACTGGCAAATTCATACTCCAATATCGCCCTCAGTCGAGTGGCCAAGTAGAAAAAATGAACCACTTAATCAAACAGCAAATTGTGAAACTGGGAGAAGATGCAAATTTGGTCTGGCCTCAGTCTCTTCCTTTAGCCCTTTTGCGTATACCAAGGGCAAAGGAAGGGTTAAGCCCCTTTGAAATCTTATATGGACGACCCTATGGAATACAAAGAGGGATATCCATGCAAGCTGGGGATGAAATTATGACCTCCTATATGGTGGCCTTAGGTAAACAGCTCGATGAAATTGGACAGCATGTGAGTGGGACTCGGGGTAGAGGGTTTGATGGACCAGTGCACAATATACAACCTGGAGATTATGTGTATGTAAAGTCTCTTGCAGAGAAGACCTTGAAACCACAGTGGGAAGGACTGTTCCAGGTCACAGCGACAAGAATCAAGGAGCAGAATGCCTGGATCTATCACACCAGAGTGAAAAAGGCACCCAAGACCCCATGGAAGGTTACTCAGGTGCAACCTGGAAGGTTACATTTCTCACAGTCTTAATGGTATCATTGGTCATGGAAACTGAACAGTGGGTGCACAATACCTATGTGAAACTCACCCAGGCAGTGAGTGATAGTTTCAACCTTTCTGACTGTTGGGTGTGCACAGTGCTGCCTAGAGGCAACCTAGAATTCCCCGTATGGGGCATACGCAGTATGAATTGGACATTGACCTTTGCGCACCCAAGAAATGGAACATGTCTGTTTGGCAAGGATGATCGTGAACATCTAGGGGAGAGATTTGAACTAGTCCCACATGAAAATCTTAACATATACACCAGATGCTTAAACGATAAAACCTCATGCGTAGGTACAGGTCCACTTAGTTATTTAGCCCAGGAACCTGACAACTGTAGTATGGCAAAATATGTAGGCTTACTAAAATTAGAGATTATGGTGTAGGTGTCAACGAACTCAGGATCTCACGGCCTCAATTTTCTCACGCAAATCTGCAAGCTACAAAAAGGATTCTATTGGCTATGTGGAGATGATCATGCTAGAAAAAGCTTACCCTTAAATTGGAAGGGTCATTGTATTGGGGGCTATCTTAGCCCTCAAGGGGGTGTATTCAAATAACCCCTTCGTGATGAGACCCACGAGATTCCATAGTTTTGTAAGGTGGTTGATACCATCTCTGGGAATAAGTGAATTAGAAAAAGCTGTCGTAAATATCTCAGCCACAGCTGATGCTCTTTCGGCATTACAGGAAGAAATTTCCTCCCTACACAAAGTAGTGCTTCAGAATAGGATGGGATTAGATATACTTTTAGCCAAGGAGGGAGGATTGTGTACAGTCATAAACCAAACTTGCTGTGTATATGTCAACAAAAACAGATTGAGACTGACCTGGAGAAGATTTGGGAAAAGAATAAAATTTTGCATGCAGTAGCTCAGGATGATACATCCTGGGGATTTACAGACTTGGTAGAAAAATTAACTTCCTGGTTGCCAAACCTAACCTGGCTGAAACAGCTGTTAATCACAATAATCGTGGTCGTGGTTTTGTTCATGGTTCTTTGTGTAGTGATCCGATGTACCTTATGGTGTTTTAAGAGTAACGGAAACTCCTACAGTGAGTGGAAAAAACCAACTCAGACGGAAACTGGAGTCTAACAGATATTTTGAAAGAGTGACAGATAGAGAAACACTATATAGAACCTAGAAATAGTAAAAGAATTTACTAACTTTTTAGAAAAGGGGGGACTGAGAGAGGGAGTTAGGAGAATCTTATCAAGTAGAGATAGAGCGCTGACGGCATTAAACTAGGATGCTACTTAGTGTCTTTGCTAACTATGGAGCATTGTGCCAATTAACTAAAGCAAGAAGCCTTGGGCCCCTTACCAAGGTCAGTCTCCTAATAAGAGAGTGAGCCTATCTTAAGAAACTAGTAGAAACCGGTCCTGTGGATGGACAAGAGCCAAGGAGCAACTGAGTCTGTGCAAAGACAAGAGGTCAACTAGCGGTGACGAGGAAGAGTCATCAATCTTCATGCCCACGACCCCCGACGACCACCACCAGAATACACTGCGCAAGCGCAGATGGGAGGAGTTTACTGAATAAACATACCTACTTTACAATCTCACTGATTGTGGAGTCCGTTTTCCGCAAGTCACCAGCAGCAGTTTCTTCCGCAGGGTCAGTGCCCATGCCCAAGTGCGACACTGATGGCACCCGAACATTCGCTGTAGCAGGCAGCAGAGCGAGCAGCTCAGGGGAGCAATTTTAAAATCCAAGAGGCACTTAAACCAACCAGGCATACTAAGTCTATCTTTAACAAACTTTGTAACCCCATCCCTGGGAGAGGCACGCACTGAGTGCTGCCCAGCCGGGGGGCTCTGGCTTCCCCTCCAACTCCTGGAGTCCTTCTTTGTGGGTCCTGCATATGACAGTGGGACCCTCCCATACGCTGTTTTTTGTTTGTCCCTGTTCTTATAGCCTGTCCCTATTCATTCCTTTTTTGTTTTTGTCCCTGTTCTGTTAGGCTGTCCCTGTTCCTGTTCTTCATGTCCCTGTTTGTTTTCTTCAGGTCCCTGTTTATTTTCTTCATGTCCCTGTTCGGGCGCCATTTGTGGCATAATTACCACACGGACACCAGGGTTCTTTCAGGATCAGTTACTGCTACCTCTTTATTGATGACATAACTTCAACTCTCTCTTACTGAGGGCATAACTTCATCTCTCAGAGTGAGGGAACAACTTCATTCTATCCCTTATATTCAGGACAGGCGCCCTTCCAATACCATTCGCCCCACAGCAGTACCTTTCCACTAACTATTCATTGGTCAACAACTTTGCCCTGCAACAGCAAACACCCAGCAACTTCCATGCCTTAAGGGCTGGAGAACAAGCAACCCGAGACAACAAGGTGTCTCCTGAATCACCCTTCTTTGTTCCCTCTCAACTCTTTAAATTCCTGATGGTCTCATCCTTAAGAGTCTGATGTTATCACCAACCATGGGGCTTGTTGACCCCCATGGCCACATTCCCACAATGCGGGGATACCAGCAGTTAACTGTATTGGAGGCTGAATTGAGTCTAACTGGGAATGAGTGGCAAAAGCACCATATTGTGACTGGCCCAGATGCTCCGTGCATCCTTGGCATAGGATGCATCAGGAGGGCTTTTGGCATAGCTGCCTTGGAGACAGAGGACATTAAACAGTTGTCTACCTTGCCCGGTCTCTCGGAGGACCCTTCTGTTGTGGGGTTGCTGAGGGTTGAAGAACAGCAAGTGCCCATTGCTACCATAGCTGTGCACCGGCGGCAATATCGCACCAACCGAGACTCCCTGAGTCCCATCCATAAGCTAATTCGTCAACTGGAGAGCCAAGGAGTGATCAGCAAGACTCATTCACCTTTTAATAGTCCCATATGGCCAGTGCGAAAGTCTAATGGTGAGTGGAGACTAACAGTGGACTATCGTGGCCTGAACGAAGTCACGCCACCACTGAGTGCTGCAGTGCCGGACATGCTAAAACTCCAGTATGAACTGGAATCAAAGGCAGCCAAGTGGTATGCCACAATTGATATCGCTAATGCATTTTTCTCCATCCCTCTAGCAGCACAGTGCAGGCCACAGTTCGCTTTTACTTGGAGGGGAGTCCAATTCACCTGGAATCAACTGCCCCAGGGGTGGAAACACAGCCCTACCATTTGCCATGGACTGATGCAGTCTGCGCTGGAGCAGGGGGAAGCTCCTGAACACCTGCAGTACATCGATGACATCATTGTGTGGGGTGACACAGCAGAGGAAGTTTTTGAGAAAGGGAAGAAAATAGTCCAAATCCTTCTGAAGGCCTGTTTTGCCATAAAACAAACTAAAGTTAAAGGACCTGCACGAGAGATCCAGTTTTTAGGAATAAAATGGCAAGATGGACGTCGTCAAATCCCAATGGATGTGATCAACAAAATAACAGCTATGTCTCCACCAACTAGCAAAAAAGAAACACAAACTTTCCTAGGTGTCGTGGGGTTTTGGAGAATGCATATTCCAAATTACAGTCTGATTGTAAACCCGCTCTACCAAGTAACCCGTAAGAAGAATGCTTTTGAATGGGGCCCTGAGCAACGACAAGCCTTTGAACAAATTAGGCTAGGCTAATGACTTGTCAAGGCTATGACTTGGTTGCCATCACGGAAACGTGGTGGGACCACTCTCATGACTGGAGTGCTGCAATGTCTGGCTATAGGCTCTTCAGAAGGGACAGGCAGCACAGAAGGGGTGGTGGTGTGGCTCTCTATATGAGAGAGTGTTTTGATGTTGTGGAACTTGAGGCTGGGACTGATAAGGTTGAGTCCCTATGGGTTAGGATCGGAGGGAAGGCCAACAAGGCAAGCATCCTGGTGGGGGTCTGTTATAGACTGCCAAACCAGGATGTGGAGACGGATGAAGAGTTCTACAGGCAGCTGGCAAAAGTTGCGAAATCGTCAGCGCTTGTTTTCGTGGGGGACTTCAACTTCCCAGATATATCCTGGAAGCACAACACAGCCCAGAGAAAGCAGTCTAGGAGGTTTCCGGAGAGCGTGGAAGATAGCTTCCTGACGCAGCTGGTTAGAAAGCCTACCAGGGGAGGTGCCCCGCTAGACCTTCTCTTCACAAACAGTGACAGACTGGTGGGAGATGTGGTGGTCGAGAGCTGTCTTGGGCAGAGTGACCACGAAATGGTTCAGTTCTCTATTCTTGGCGAAGTCAGGAAGGGGACCAGTAAAACCACTGTCTTGGACTTCCGGAGGGCAGACTTTGAGCTGTTCAGGACACTGGTTGGAAGAGTCCCTTGGGAGGTGGTTCTGAAGGGCAGAGGAGTCTAGGAAGGCTGGGCACTCTTCAAGAAGGAAATCTTAATGGCTCAGGAGCGGTCTGTCCCCATGTGCCCAAAGATGAGCCAGCGCAGAAGAAGACCAGCCTGGCTGAACAGAGTTGTGGTTCGAGCTTAGGAGAAAAAAGAGGGTTTATAATCTTTGGAAAAGAGGGCGGGCCACTCACGAGGACTATAAGGCTGTTGCGAGGCTGTGCAGGGACAAAATTAGAAGTGCCAAAGCTCATCTGGAGCTCAATCTGGCTACTGCTGTTAAAGATAACAAAAAATGTTTTTACAAATACATCAACACCAAAAGGAGGACTAAGGAGAATCTCCATCCTTTACTGGATGCGGGGGGAAACTTAGTTACAAGAGATGAGGAAAAAGCTGAGGTGCTTAATGCCTTCTTTGCCTCAGGCTTTAGCGGCACGACCAGTTGTTCTCTGGATACCCAGTCCCCTGAGCTGGTGGAAGGGGATGGGGAGCAGGATGTGGCCTTCGCTATCCACGAGGAAATGTTTGGTGACCTGCTACAGCACTTGGATGTATGCAAGTCGATGGGGCCAGATGGGATCCACCCGAGGGTACTGAGAGAACTGGCGGAGGAGCTGGCCAAGCTGCTTTCCATCATTTATCGGCAGTCCTGGCTATCGGGGGAGGTCCCAGTTGACTGGTGGCTAGCAAACGTGACGCCCATCTACAAGAAGGGTCGGAGGGTAGACCCGGGGAACTATAGGCCTGTTAGTTTGACCTCAGTG
Source organism: Anser anser (assembly GCF_964211835.1). Lineage (NCBI taxonomy): Eukaryota > Metazoa > Chordata > Aves > Anseriformes > Anatidae > Anser > Anser anser. The sequence goes on from NC_139731.1 coordinate 943,894, forward strand.
CCAGGGAAGCTCATGGAGCAGATTATCTTGAGTGTCATCATGCGGCACTTGCAGGGCAACCAGGCAATCAGGCCCAGTCAGCATGGGTTTATGAAGGGCAGGTCCTGCTTGACAAACCTGATCTCCTTCTATGACAAAGTGACGCGCTTAGTGGATGAGGGGAAGGCTGTGGATGTGGTCTACCTTGACTTCAGTAAGGCTTTTGACACCGTTTCCCACAACATTCTCCTCAAGAAACTGGCTGCTCATGGCTTGGACTGGCATACGCTTCATTGGGTTAAAAACTGGCTGGATAGCTGGGCCCAAAGAGTTGTGGTGAATGGAGTCCAATCCAGTTGGAGGCCGGTCACTAGTGGAGTCCCCCAGGGCTCAGTACTGGGGCCAGTCCTCTTCAATATCTTTATCGATGATCTGGATGAGGGGATCGAGTGCACCCTCAGTATGTTTGCAGATGACACCAAGTTAGGTGCATGTGTCGATCTGCTCGAGGGTAGGAAGGCTCTGCAGGAGGATCTGGATAGGCTGGAGCGATGGGCTGAGGCCAACTGTATGAAGTTCAACAAGGCCAAGTGCCGGGTCCTGCACCTGGGGCGCAACAACCCCAAGCAGAGCTACAGGCTGGGAGAAGAGTGGCTGGAAAGCTGCCTGGCAGAGAAGGACCTGGGAGTACTGGTTGATAGTTGGCTGAATATGAGCCAGCAGTGTTCTCAGGTGGCCAAGAAGGCCAACAGCATCCTGGCTTGCATAAGAAGCAGTGTGGCCAGCAGGTCTAGGGAAGAGACTGTCCCCCTGTACTCGGCTCTGGTGAGGCCGCACCTCGAGTACTGTGTTCAGTTTTGGACCCCTCACTAAAAGAAGGACATCGAGGTGCTCGAGAGAGTCCAGAGAAGGGCGACGAGGCTGGTGAGGGGTCTGGAGAACAAGTCTTACGAGGAGCAGCTGAGGGAGCTGGGCTTGTTCAGCCTGGAGAAGAGGAGGCTCAGGGGCGACCTTATCGCTCTCTACAGGTACCTTAAAGGAGGCTGTAGCGAGGTGGGGGTTGGTCTATTCTCCCACGTGCCTGGTGACAGGACAAGGGGGAATGGGCTAAAGTTGTGCCAGGGGAGGTTTAGGTTGGATATTAGGAAAAACTTCTTTACTGAAAGGGTTGTTAGGCATTGGAATGGGCTGCCCAGGGAAGTGGTTGAGTCACCATCCCTGGAGGTCTTTAAGAGACATTTAGATGTTGAACTTAGTGATATGGTTTAGTGGAGGACTTGTTAGTATTAGGTGAGAGGTTGGACTGGACGATCTTGGAGGTCTCTTCCAAGCTAGACGATTCTGTGATTCTGTGATTTTCTAAAGCTTTTCTTAATGCCCGATTTTCTGTTCTTGGTACTAGTGCCAGAATTTGACTCTCAGATGCCCGTTCTGCCACCCCTTTGACTCCTGCATCAGCCAATCTATTTCCCCTTTCGCTATCAGTATCCCCTGCTTGACGTAACTTTAGTAGGCAGGTACACCGCTTGGAGTAATTTCAGTATCTCTTCTGCATGTTTAATTGAGGAAGATAAAAGTCCTCTCTCTCCTTCCAAATTGCCCTGTGTGCATGCACCACACCAAAGGCATATTTCAAATCTGTCCAAATGTTTGCCAGCTCAAAAGCTCTAATCAAGGCGATGATATCCACCTTTTGGGCTGATGTTTGTTACCTCATATCCTGTGAGGCGAAGTCCGTGGCGGACGAAGCTGCTGCCATCTATATACCAATCCTCCGCATCTTCTAGGGGTGTATCCTTTAGGTCTGGTCAGCTGGAGTATATGGTGTCCATGGTCTTGATGCAATCATGAATGGGTAATCTGGAAACTCTGTTACTAAGGAAAGAGGCTGGGTTCACAGTATTAGTGCCGAAAAAAATTAGTAACCTAATAGTCCGTTATACACATTCCTTTTCTTCTTCGTATTGCAACAGTGTCCCCTTTTCCCGAAGGGGACTTTCAAGCTTCAAGATCACAGGCTAGTTATTTCCCGAATATGGTGGGGCTATTCTTGAACCCCTGTGGTAACACTGTCCAAGTAAGCTGAGTTTTCCGTCCTCTATTAGGATTTTTCCCATTCAAAGGCAAAGAGTTTCTGGCTTTCAGTTGCCACGGGCAGGCAGAAAAAGGCACCCTTTAAATCTAGTACCATGAACCAAACTTGACTGTTTTTCTCAGTATGTAATTCCAACCATTTTTCCCAATTTAAATTTCAAGCATTGCAAAAAAAAAACAAAAAACACCACCTTTTCCTGTTGGCCAGTTGCTCCTATTACATTTACAGACTAATTAACACAGAGAAAGAAGCTCCCGTAACCAACAAAAATTCAAGCCTCTGTCTTCGTTTCCTAGCTTTATTTCAACTGGTGGACCTGCTAGGGTAGATGCCCCAGGTCCCCGTCATTCCTGACTGTTGTAAGTTTGTCCTGCAGCCTAAGACAATTTCTTTCTGATATCAGGGGCCGATTGCCCTAGAAAGAGGCTAGCCAATTGCCTCTGTTTGTTTTCTGAAGCCAGGTCCAAAATTTTGTCTGTTTGTTTTAGGTTTTTTTCTCCTCATTGCATTTCAAAGTTGGTCCAAAAATTCAAAAACTCCATAGGGGTTTCTTTTGGACCTTGTTGGGACAGATTCTCAATTCCCAGTTTAACCAGATTTTGGTATTTCCGGGGTGATTAGGGTCTCAGTGGGGGGGTCGGTTAGGGGAATGCAATCGTTGACAGTTCCCTGAGCGGTGCCATTGGCAATCTGAGCTCACACAGGAACTCAGGTTGTTTTAAGAGTTAGCTGCTTTTCTGTTTCTATGACAACTCTCTCGGACCCATCACGGTCCCTCCGCCCCAGAGGGCTCACGCCTGTGATTTTGAGATCTCAGCCTCGGGTTGAGACGAAACTATTAACATTCCTACATCCTCTTTCCCTGCTCATTCAGCTTCAAACAGCTCTGTCAAATACTACATGCCACACCTTTAACACCTTCAACAACCCTTTAAATACTTCCTTTATCTTTCTCCAGCCTGTACTTTTCTAATGCCAGCACCGAAGGCTCAGTCAGGGGCCGACTTAATTCCATACCTTTTCCCTCCAAGATGCTGAAACAACATATCAGTATACAACATTTCATCCTATTTCCCTTCTCTCCTCAAAAACAACATTAATTGCAAGACACTGTTATAGTCGATTGATCCATAAAGTGGCCATTTAGCTTATATAGTGGCCACCATTGATTGCAATACTTAATGAAAGTCCTCTTGCTTTCTGAGCCCCCAGTTCTAACAATATCTTTCCAATGTGCCAATATGCACCCAATGAGGCTTTCTTTAAAACGGCTTTGTTTTGGATATTACCCATTTCCTTGATTTCCCATTCCTATTTATTTATTTATTTATTACTATTCCTTATTAGTTACTGTCCCTTGTTTCAGTTTCCACGCAAACCTTTTTATTGCAGGTTTTTACTATCTTTTCCGAATCTTCTTCCCAGATGTCCCAATTCTCTGGGATTAAACTCTTCTTTCCACATACAAACTTTACTATTTCAGATTCTTAATGAGCCCCGTTCCAATCATAAATCCACAGGGCTTCGGGAAAACACCTGAAGCACTCAGCCTTCCGTCTTCTAGACAAACAATAACACCTTTTCCACAAAATTTACATTTCAACAGGACCGAATTTCAAGACGAATGCCAATTTTTCTCATGCACTTTGTTAGTAAGCCCACACAAAACAAGGAATCACTCCTGTGTATCCATCAAGATGGGGGTTTAAAAGGTATTGAGGCCTAAACAAATTCGCTCTCCCCCTTCTTACCAAATTCCCAGGGCTCAGGCCCGAACTACCAAAGAAGTGACTCTCCATTCTACCGCTTTGATAATCAGTGGGCCCCCCTCCCCCCATACTTGGGAAACTGACCAAACACCACTGCGAATATACCAAAACTTTTAAACTGTTACTTAGGTCATGCTCCCACCTTCCTCCTTGTCAGACTCAAAACATTTAAGAACGAAATAGGATTACGAGATGCACCGCCGGGCCCGTATATTGGGCACCACCAATCAACACTTGGATAAGACAGCACTTCTTTTCGGTCTGTCATGCATTTCGTTTGTCTCCGGCGGCTCCCCTCGCAGAGAATACGGAACCGCGGATCGGAACGCCGCACTCGCTTCGCAGCAATGCTGCGTCTCACTCACACAGCACAATCACGCAATCACACAGAGAGGCCCCTTGCACTTCTCGCTCATACCACAAGAATATATCACTTAAAACAATAACCAAACTTGTTTGGATCGTCTCCGGCCGTGTTCCTTGTGGAGTAATTCACTTCACAACAATACTTTGTCTCAAACACATACACAAATGCTTTCAACATGAGATACCCAGACATCCACAAATAAGACATACAATTATCAACGCTCCAATTAGTATCCCTCCAGCAGCTGCAAATATTACCCAGATAACCTTGTCACAATTTTGAGAGGCCCGCTTACCCTTCTCCTGCTTCGTATACAGTCATTAGCAGGTCCGTCCTGGCTCCCAAAACTGGGATGCAGCGGTAACCTCGGATTTGCTCAATCTACTCCCAAGATCGCTAGCGGCTACTCTATCAGTCAGCAAATCCCCCTTGATTCTATCGGTCAGCAAATACCCCTTGACCACTCCATCGGTCACCAAATCTCCCGTGACCACTCTATCGCTCAGCCTGTAGGGTACCCTCCTCCCACATGGGGACTATGCTGCACGCCAGATGTCTCTGCACAATTTACCAGCTGCCCCGGCCACGCGTACGACTTGCAGGCGCTTCCTGTACTGTAAAACATACCGTTTGTCCGCGGTTTCAGGAGGTCCTTGTCTGCTCCCGTGGTGAGCGGCTGAGAGTGGAGACTCCTCCGAGGAAAATACTCGGGGTGCACCTAGGGGCGTCCGCTCCGCAGTCGATCCCGCAGCCGAGCAGAGAGCCTCCTGCCTGGCTCGCCAAACTGACTTGCGGAAAACGGACTCCACAATCAGTAAGATTGTAAAGTAGGTATATTTATTCAGTGCTGGGCAGCACAGGGGGTAGTCCCACCAAAGTCGTGCACGCCTGACGCGGCAACTTGCCTTGGTTATATGCAGTAAAGAGTTACATATGCATGAAGTTTCACAATCCGCCTATACATATTCATAACCTGTCCCCGCTTCGTATTAAAATTAGTTCCAAGGAGTCATTTCCGTAAACTCCTCCCATCTGCGCTTGCGCAGTGTATTCTGGTGGTGGTCGTCGGGGGTCGTGGGCATGAAGATTGATGACTCTTCCTCGTCACCGCTAGTTGACCTCTTGTCTTTGCACAGACTCAGTTGCTCCTTGGCTCTTGTCCATCCGCAGGACCAGTTTCTCACAGTTTCTTAAGATAGGCTCACTCTCTTATTAGGAGACTGACCTTGGTAAGGGGCCCAAGGCTTCTTGCTTTAGTTAATTGGCACAATGCACCATAGTTAGCAAAGACACTAAGTAGCATCCTAGTTTAATGCCGTCAGCGCTCTATCTCTACGTGATAAGATTCTCCTAACTCCCTCTCTCACTGGAGCCCACGCAGCCCTCCGTCCTGCCGAAGGAGTTCACGGGGACTTCTGCCGGCTCCGGGTGCCCGCACGCAGACAGAAATGGCTTTGAGAGAAAACAATTCAGGAGGAGGAGAGCTCAGAGACTGCAGCCGACTTCGGCCACCTTCCCCTCGCTTTCCCTCTCCATGTTCAAACCGAGCACTGTTCTACCGTCAACCTTTGCTGCCTCTGCCCGCGGCGCTGGGCTTTCGCGTGTGCCATTGCTCCTGTACATATTTTATCCTTCCTTTTGTAAGGAATGGTCCAGCAATTCGTGTCACTAAGGGATTTGAAGGGTTAACATTGAGGCCCGGGTCTAGGTGATAAGAGAACAAAAGGGTTTTTAGGGAAAAGTGCTGACTACTGCACGGGATGTTGCTAGAGTTTCTGAAATCCGGCCCAGAGGCTACCAAAGAAGGAAGAAGGGGGAGCTGAAGGACAATTGAAGGACAAAAGCCTGAGAGGAAGACAACCAGCCTTCAGCCCGAGCAACCCCCGAGAGACCACCAGAGACTGATACGCAGGCGCCCCTGGGAGGGTTTCGGATTCCGGAAACCAATTCTAATAACCCTGCCTCTTCTAGAAGTAGTAAGGAATATGTATTAGTCTGGGAGCATCAAAACCAGCCGCCTTACGTAACAGGTGTGCGTCCTGGGGAAGCAGAGACTCCCGGCACACCCAGCGCTGCTTGCTTGCCTCTATTCGTTTAATAAATTGTAAACTTTGATTGTAATCCTATTTGGGACTCAGCCATTTATAATACTTTTTATATTTGTATTTTATTTAAGGCTGTTTTGCCCCCCCTCCCCCCCACCCCAGCCTCGCTGCTCGCCAATAAAGCTGGCGCAGGGACCCCTGCCTGCGACCATAGAGACGCGGTCCTCCCGGCCTGCTAGAGCGGCCCCCCGCGGTCCTCCAGCATCCCAGCGTCCCTTGCGCGCTCCCGCCCGGCCTCAGCGGCTTCTGGCGGCGGCAGAGCAGGGGCGGCGGGAGCAGCAAGGCGGCGGCAGCCATGGCGTACTGTGGGCAGGGGCAGAAGGTGCAGAAGATGATGGTGCAGCCCATCGTAGCCTTCCTGCGGCCGGGGGGCAATGGGGGAGTGGGTGGGGGATGGCCCGGGCCTCAGGGGGCTCGGCCCGGGCCTTGAGGCCTTGTCCCGGGGCCCTGGGGCTTCGTTGCAGGGTTTGAGGCCTTGTCCTGAGGCCTTGTCCCGGTCCTGGAGCCCTTCTCCCGGGCCTGGAGCTCTTGTCCCCATGCTGAGCCCTTCACGCAGCGCCCTAGAACCTCATCTTCCGCTACCTGCAGAACGTGAGTACCGCGGGGAGAGGACGGAGAGGGGATGGGGATTTGGGGGGGGGCTGGGGGGAGCGGGGAGGGTCCGGTGATCCCCCTCGCTGAGTTTTCGGCTCCCACCCGTTGCTCAGGGCAGGTTTGTGGGGAATGGAGAGCTGTGCGGCGTGCTGGTGGGTACAAGGAGCTGCTGCGCAGCCCGGCATTTCCCCCTCGTGTTAACGGGAGTGGGATCGTGCAGCCGGGCGTGCAGGAGTGTTCCCTCGTGACTGGAAACGTGTTCTTCAGCAAACGTGTAGTATTCACCCAGTCATATAACACTCTAAAATGTCAGACTGTTAATTGAAACTGCCCCTGAGAGTTGCTCCTTGGAGTGTTTGGGAGCTCTAGCGGCTATGGTTAGCGGGTATTTCTGAACACACGAGAGAGAACAAAACTGCTCGCGGTGTTTGTGTTCCCGTTTACTCTCCTCCTTCGTTCTGCAGAGGTCGAGGATCCAGGTGTGGCTTTACGAGCAAGTGAACATGCGGATAGAAGGCTGCATCATCGTGAGTGTCAGCACGACCCCGCGTTACGTCATTAGTTTGTTTTCCCTCATTCACAATCCTATTTTTTCTTGTCAAGAAAAACTAGCCCAAGGGAAAAAAGAAATCGTGCTTCTCTAACAATTAGTCTTCATTGTCCAGCCTGGGTCAGCAAAGCTGACGATGGTTTGTGTTGTTGCTGAACTAATTGCCACTGTTGCTGATTTCTAGGGCTTTGACGAGTACATGAATTTGGTGCTGGACGACGCAGAGGAGATTCACTCCAAGACAAAATCAAGGAAACAGCTGGGTGTGTCGTGTGTCTGTGCAACCCGAGTGACGCGCAGTCTGAAACCTGCCCGGGTGAGCCTTCTAGGTAGCAGCACTGAGAGGTACCAACCATGTGACGAGCCTTGATGTTGAAGTTCAGTGAGCAATTCCTGGCTACATCTCTGTCCCTGATGATTTTTGAGCTGCTGATTTTGCTGAATGAAGGAGAATCTGTCCCTGCCTGAGACCAGTTCTGGTCTTTGAAACGTGTAATACCGGGTGGCCTGCACTGGCTGGAGGAGTCTGGTCACAGCTCCTTTCAGCTACATCTAAAGCCAGTGGCCCTCGGCAATTCTCACACTTGCTGTGATCTCTGAGTCAAAGCAGGGAGCCACAGTAGCGGCAGTGTTTATTTACCACCTGCTGGTGGACAGAAGCAACGATGTGCGCCCAGTGCTGGGGTTTTCAGCATGGAGAGCGTGCTGCTGGAACGGGGACGGTGGCCTGAGTGGGACTTGTAAGTGTGGGGCAGCTGGCAGGAACAGGACTCTGCGTGATGGGCAAAACCCTGCTCAACCACACGAAATACTTTCTGAAAACACGAGATTATTCTCAGGTTCTGGGCTCTCTCTAATCCCCTCTTTCCCTTCTCTGTGCTTCAGTTTTGAGAGGCCCGCTTACCCTTCTCCTGCTTCGTATACAGTCATTAGCAGGTCCATCCTGGCTCCCAAAACTGGGATGCAGCGGTAACCTTGGATTTGCTCGATCTACTCCCAAGATCGCTAGCGGCTACTCCATCGGTCACCAAATCTCCCATGACCACTCTATCGCTCAGCCTGTAGGGTACCCTCCTCCCACATGGGGACTATGCTGCACGCCAGATGTCTCTGCACAATTTACCAGCTGCCCCGGCCACACATATGACTTGCAGGCGCTTCCTGTACTGTAAAACATACCGTTTGTCCGCGGCTTCAGGAGGTCCTTGTCTGCTCCCGCGGTGAGCGGCTGAGAGTGGAGACTCCTCCGAGGAAAATACTCGGGGTGCACCTAGGGGCGTCCGCTCCGCAGCCGAGCAGAGAGTCTCCTGCCTGGCTCGCCAAACTGACTTGCGGAAAATGGACTCCACAATCAGTAAGATTGTAAAGTAGGTATGTTTATTCAGTGCTGGGCAGCACAGGGGGTAGTCCCACCAAAGTCGTGCACGCCTGACGCGGCAACTTGCCTTGGTTATATGCAGTAAAGAGTTACATATGCATGAAGTTTCACAATCCGCCTATACATATTCATAACCTGTCCCTGCTTCGTATTAAAATTAGTTCCAAGGAGTCATTTCCGTAAACTCCTCCCATCTGTGCTTGCACGGTGTCTCCTGGTGGTGGTCGTCGGGGGTCGTGGGCATGAAGATTGATGACTCTTCCTCATCACCGCTAGTTGACCTCTTGTCTTTGCACAGACTCAGTTGCTCCTTGGCTCTTGTCCATCCACAGGACCGGTTTCTACTAGTTTCTTAAGATAGGCTCACTCTCTTATTAGGAGACTGACCTTGGTAAGGGGCCCAAGGCTTCTTGCTTTAGTTCATTTGCACAATGCTCCATAGTTAGCAAAGACACTAAGTAGCATCCTAGTTTACTGCTGTCAGCGCTCTATCTCTACGTGATAAGATTCTCCCAATTCCCAACTCCCTCTCTCAACCGTATGACATCATGCTGAACAATAAAAACTAGAGGGGTTGGCCAGGGGTGGACTGACTGGGCATTGGTCAGTGGGTGGTGAAAAATTTCATTGTGCATCACTTGCTTTGTATATATATAATTATTATTTTCCCTTCTTTTTCTTTCTTATTTATCTGTTTCTATCTCAACCTTTTCCTTTTTTTCTGATTCTCTCCCCCATCCCCCTGTGAGGAGATAGTAAGTGGTTGTACGTCATTTAGCTGCTTGCCAGGGTTAAACCACAGCAAGCAACCACACCACGCCCTGCCCCCACCCACTGGCGACCACAACCCTTCCATATCCTTCCCAGCATGCTACGTCCAGTAGCTGAACGACCCGTATTATACGTCCAAAGGAAGAGGCGGGACACTTACCCTCCCTCCACTCACCCCTGTAGGAGGGAGGGCGGAAGGTCACAAGTGTGGCTGGACGCCAGTCCATGTGGAAGGTGGCTGGCAGGGCGAAGGGGTGGGGCCTTGGAGGGCTGCTGGGCGGGGGCAGCACTGAGTTGCCGCAGCGTCACCACTGCTTGTAAATAGATTCTGCCCCATACGATTTGTGTGAAGTACTCGCGTGGGGGAAGCTAGGCGTTGTCTGCTGTGGCGGCGGGTGGGTGACCGGAGGTGGCAGTGGGATTTCTTGGCAGTGGGCGTGTGGCGGGTACTGCGTGGAGAGGTTTTCGGCTTTGTTTTTTTCTTTCTCGTCGTTTCAGTGGGGATTCAGTGCATCCTACCTTGGCTTCCTTTCCGCTAAGATGGCTGATGGTGGTCAGTGAAGCGGGGCTGCATGGGGTCGTGGCTGGCTGGTGTGTAGCAGGGTAGGCGGGGGCGGCTGATGGGACGGGAGGGGTGTGGGGGAGAAGCCGTGTATCGCCATGTCTGTCTTTGCTCTGGAGGAGATGCTAGAGGCTGACTGGGTGGCCATGAGGCCTTGCGTCTTCCAGGAGCGGGAGAAGTACAAGTTTGTTTTCATCGTGGCCTGGAACGAGATCAAGGGCAAGTTCGCCATCGCCTGCCCCAACTGCACGGTGCAGTGTCAGCGCAGTGGCTCATACGAGCTCCGCCGCAGCAGGCCGGCCGGCCCCGAGTCTAGAGTCGCCCCCGAAGGTAGCAGCCCCACGGTGTGCAGGAGCCCGGCCTCGGGCACGGACTCTTCCGGCCTACCGCGTAACTCCTCGCGTCCCCTCGCCGAGCGGGGCATGGGGGCCGAGGTGCTGCCCAAGAGCCAGCTGCGCGCCAAGAGCAGCCCAGCCCAGAGACCGCCGCGGGGCCCTAGGGCAGGAGGTGCCGCCGAAGAAATGGAAGTGCTGGAGCTGAGGAAGGAGGCGGCGGCCGTCTCGTTGCTGCCCTCGTTGCTACAGGCAGCCGAGCCGGCCGCTCCCGACACCGAGTCCGCGGAGGAGGGGTGTAGCTGGGCCGGTCTCTTTTCTTTTCAGGACTTGCGGGCAGTGTACCAGCAGCTGTGCTCGGTGAACTTGGAGCTGGAGCACTACCTGTCTGTGTTCCCCGAGGAGCCCTCGGGCATGTGGACGGTGCTGTTCGGAACCCCGGAGCGATCTGAGCAGGAGATGGATGCGCTCTGTTACAAGCTGCAAGTTTACTTGGTCCACAGCTTGAATACCTGCAGCTGGAAGATACTTTTGCAGGTGCTCTTCGCTGAGGCTGACAATCCTGAAGAGTATTATGAGAGCCTGAGTGAGCTGAGACAAAAGGGGTACGAGGAGGTGCTACTGAAACATGGGATTAGAAATTAGAGAGTGATTGATTAAGAATGAATATGTAGGCAACACTCATTGCTTAATATGTGCTATATTTGCGATGTACTGTGCCTGTGCTGCGCTTAGGCCTCCAGATAGCAGGAGCCCCTGGGACCCCAAGAACCAGATCAAACCAACCTTATGGTTCGGACTTTGACCAAGGGCTCAGAGATAAGGAGGACTGTTCACAAAAGGACAAGATAAAGAATGCCAAACATGCAAGGCTTCGAGATAACAGGAGCCCCTCGGACCCCGAGAACCGGACCAAACCAACCTTATGGCCCAGATTGTGACCAAGGCCTCAGAGAGCATGCGCAAGGAGATGAGGTGAAAAGTTCAACTCTGATGAAGACATCTTATTTCATCCTCATGACCCTCAGCACCCACCACCAGAAGGCACTGCGCAAGTGCAGACGGGAGGAGTTTATGGAAATGACTTCTTGGAGCTAATTTTAATACTAAGCGGGGACAGGTCATGCATATGTATAGGCGTACTGGGAAACTTCATGCATATGTAACTCTTTACTATATATAACCAAAGCAAGTTGCCGCGTTAGGGCGTGCATGACTTTGGTGGGACTACCCCCCGTGCCGCCCAGCGATGAATAAACATACCTACTTTACAATCTTACTGATTGTGGAGTCAGCTTTCTGCGAGTCACTGCAGCAGTCCCGCAAACGAATCCAGGAGGTGAGGCTACCACGTGGTACAGATCTCTCTACCTTAATGTTTGCCTTACTATGTGGCATCTTCTTTAATTGTTCTCTCCAGCTGCTTCCCTCCACCTTTGCAGAGTTGATTGATCTGTGGGACAAAAGAAAAATACAGGAATACTACTAATAATAATATGGAAAAATATTTAAAGCTTTGAGAATATAAGAAAACTAGGCTTAACCTTTCCAAGGTCTCTAGGGCCAGGTTTTAAGAAGGTGAAGATTTTCCTAGCCATCTAAGCATGGCTTATTTGATTTTGTGCAACTGAATGTAGATGTTTGTGAACAAGGATCTGATGGCTTTGGCAAGGTCTTGCAATCAGATTGTTGTTGTTGTATTGCTTTGCACCAGGATATGTTGGATTCTGTTGTTTTTTTTTTTTCCCCTCCTTGTTTAATGGGAGCAGCAATTTGGTATTTTGACAGTACAGTTTAGGCACTTGAGGCCAATAAATTCTAGGTTCCTACAGGCTTTGGGTACTGAATCTGGTATTGCAAGTGAGATGATGTTTTCTAGTGGAATTGGAGTAATTACAACTTTTGTTCAGCTGGTGGATTCTTAAGAGTTGGGATTTCAAAAAGCAAGCTATCTGGTCTTATCAAGTAATTAATATATTGCTAGTATCTGACAAGGCTTGAATGTTTCAGGACATGCCATCTCACTTCCTGTTACCTTATTCTGTTTAGACGAAAGTAGTTGAGGTTGATTCTGCCAACTTCTAGCATCAGTGTGCAAGACTTTTTTTTTTTTTCCACATCTTCGTATAGTGAGGACCCAGAATCTCCCAGTAAAAAAGAAGAATTTCATGCTTGTTTTTATGCTTCTGTGGCCTTGGTCTACAATGTACCAAGATTATGTAAGTGTGACTGTGTATGAATCAAGTTATGGATTTTTGCAAACATCTAAATTCTGTTGTACGGATATAAATTGTTTGATTGCTTCAGCTGCTCACATATATCCTACCAGTGTTGTGTGTTCAGAAATTTGTGGTGATAAACGTTTTTTCCTCTCCAAGATGGAGTATGAGCATATGTGTTTGCTGTTTGTTTTGATGGTATAGATGGGAGTCTTTATAGGATTTGGGCTCAGCTTTTCTGTAGTGACTTGTTACAGAGTATGAGGAAAAATTTGTTGGTGATGTAGTTGTTATAAGGGCATCTCAGTGTAGCATTGTCAGGTACAAGCTTCTTTCCAAACTTAGAATATATCTATCAATGGCTGTATGTCCAGGTGGAGGCCGGCGACAAGTGGTGTCCCTCGGGGGTCTGTCTTGGGACCGGTGCTTTTCAATATCTTCATCAATGACATAGATGATGGGATTGAGTGCCCCCTCAGCAAGTTTGCAGATGACACCAAGCTGAGTGGTGCAGTTGATACAAGAGAAGGAAGGGATGCCATCCAAAGGGACCTGGACAAGTTTGAGAAGTGGGACCACGTGAACTGAATGAGGTTCAACAAGTCCAAGTGCAGGGTGCTGCACCTGGGCCAGGGCAATCCCAGGCATGAGTACAGACTGGGAGAAGAACTCATTGGGAGCAGCCCTGCTGAGAGGGATTTGGGGGTTCTGGTAGATGAGAAGCTCGACATGAGCCAGCAGAGTGCATTTGCAGCCCAGAAGGTCAACTGTATCCTGGGCTGCATCAAAAGAGGAGTGGCCAGCAGGTCAAGGAGGGTGACTGTGCCCCTCTCCTCTGCCCTTGTGAGGTCCCACTTGGAGTACTGCATCCAGGTCTGGAGCCCCCAGTACAAGAAAGATGTGAACCTGTTAGAGTGGGTCCAGAGGAGGGCCATGAGGATGATCAAGGGGCTGAAGCACTTCTCCTATGAAGAAAGGCTGAGAGAGCTGGGTGTGTTCAGCCTGGAGAAGAGAAGGCTCCGGGGAGACCTCATCACAGCCTTTCAGTACTTAAAGGGGTCTTATAAAAAGGATGGAGAGGGACTCTTTACTCGTGTAGATAATGACAGGACAAGGGGGAATGGTTTTAAACTGAAAGAAGGGAGATTTTGATTGGATGTTAGGAATAAGTTCTTTATTCAGAGGGTGATGAGTCACTGGAACAGGTTGCCCAGAGAAGTTTGGGATGTCCCATCCCTGGAGATGTTCAAGACCAGGCTGGATGAAGCCCTGAGGCAACCTGATCTAGTGGGCGGCATCCCTGCCCATGGCAGGAGGGTTGGAACTAGATGATCTTTGAGGTCCCTTCCAACCCAAGCCATTCTATGATTCTATGATATATCATTGTGATTTTTTATTGTTATTTAAAGGGCTGAATTAATACTTTTTTTTTTGTATGCTACTGGTAATTAGTCTAATAGTCTTCTGCAGTAGTCCAAAGAATAGTTCAAAGAATATGCAAGTGCATTGTCTTCCACTTTTTTTTTTTCTTTGCATGAATGTTTGGGAGCATGTGCTTAGATTCACTTGGCCTTTAGCTCAGCACTTTTTATAAGGAGCTGATCAGGGCAAGAGAAGCTAAATGTGTGGAGTTGAGGAACCAGGTATCAAACTCAAAATGCATGGTGTTTTTGAGGAAACACTGATTCAGAATTACTGTGGAAGAACTATCTGTTTGTTGGGGAATCCATCCAATCTTGTATTTGTTAGCACCAGTACTATGAACAAAAAATAAATTGGTTATCTGTAAGCAATGCAAGATTTATCCATAAAGGTCTTTAAAATACAACATCTTATTCTCTGTTAGTGTTCAGAACCTGGTGCAGACAAAATGACAGCATATTTGTATATTTGACTACAGAGCAACCTTCTTTTGCCATAGTAACCAATCTAGCAGCGTACCTAAAGGTACAGCTGTACTTCAGGTCACTGTCCACTGTGTAAATCAATCCTTCCTTAATTGAAGGTAGTTCATATTTAAGAAAATAAGCCAATTGAATGACTTACTCTTCCCTTTTGGCTCTCAGATTTCTTTTTTTCTTACATGGTCCATAATGTTTTTCTTTTAAGAAAATACTAATATTGTTTGTCACTGTAATTCTAAGCAAGTGAAGCAATAGATGAGTATTGCTAGGTATTTCTGAAATGAAGATTTTTTTGATACTTTCAAGTAAAACCTGTTGATTCATTGTTTCATCTTGCATTTTAATTTACTGTTCTACCTGTACTTGAAGTATGCATGTTAGCTGTTGGGAATGTCATAATCCTGCATTTTTAAATGATTTTTACCTCTTGATAGAACTTTTGGTGAAAGGGGGAAGGGAGTGAGCAGCACTGGCAACTGAAATAGTATGAAGGAGCATGATAGATATAGAGGGTTTTCATTTATGTAGTTGTGCAAAATACGAGTTTAGAACTCTAAGACTTTGGGTAAGCATTTTAAAATATGCTTCTAAGGTTTATAACTATTTCTTTTTCCAGGATAAATTTTTCTGTGCAGTTATGTTACTTGATAAGTGCTTGCAGTTTCTGTTGAGTACGGTCTTTGGGGTAGAGAAGCAAAGTGAGCAACAAAACCTCTTTTGTTCATTGTTTCAGCATGCCCTACTTGACCATCTGTTGCTTTCCATAATTTATACTCCAGTTCATTTTCACAGCAGTTAATAGCTGTTGCTTTTTTGTAAATAGGAATTTTTATCTTTGTTTCAACTATAAACCTTTAGTAAGCAAAAAGAATTTTGCAAGTAGAATCAGGTCCAAAATGAGGAAGAAAAATAGTTGTAAAGGAACTATATGACCTGGAGTTAAAATTGCAAATTACCCAGAAGAAATTGAAATTCTGTGTATGTTTAATTATTTTGATGAAATTATTAAGTCTGGAATAATTTATGAACAGTTAATTTATGTTAAAGTAAAAACTTGTATCTAAAGGAGTTCTGCCTCATTTTTGCAAATTAACACACTTGTGTGGAGCCCTTGTTCATTAAGTTTATGCCTGTTTAAAAAAAAATAATAAAATTCCTCAGGTACTCAGCTAGAGGACTGAGCTCCCAAATAGAGACATGATACAGAATCAGTTAATGACCAGATAAACAAATGCTGATGTTTCAACAGAAAGGATGCTACTGAATCCTTATTTGGGATTCCAGCTTCTTGGCCAGTATTTACAAAATTTTATGGTTCGAGTCTAGAAGGCTGAAGAAGTTCTCTTCTGTACTTTCCTTACTGCCATTTTCCTGGCTATTATAACATGGGAGGAGTTTTTCTAGGCGAAGTGTACATGCTTCTAATTCTTCTTAGTATAGTAATATCAAAGATGATGGTTTTTTTTGTCATTGCTGTATTGGAAGAAAGCTGAATGTAGACAGTTTTTACTGGATAAGAAATGCTGTTAGTATAAACTATAATTAAGATGGTTTGGTGGCTTAGTCATGCCAACAAACATATTCAACTGTATGCTTATCCTTTTAACTTGCTCTTGCAGAGCAAGTTGTGTGCGGGAAGCATGTTACATGCCTACTTCATCTTTGAATTAATGGTACCTGTGACTCTCTCTCTGTTCCTTAGAGCTCTCAGTTGCCATGGCAGACAAATTTGGCGGATGATAGTCTATAGGATCTTGAATTCCAGTTATTAAACTAGTCAGAGGATTGCTTTCATTTTCTTGGTGCTCTGTAAAAAGCAAACAAATAAAAAACCCTATGAATTCTCATATCTGCAGGAAGTCTGTTGAAAAACTATTTTGCATCTCTGTTGTATGTGTGTTCTTTTGAAATGTTTTAATATAAAAGCTCGGAAGTGTTCTTTATGCATAATTAAATTCTAAAGAAATTGAGAGCATCTTATTTTCTGTGGTGAACTTAAGACTGCCTTGGGAGTGAGAACCTACTGATATTTCTAATCTACTTCCCCTGTATTGTGGAATATTTCATTAAGCACCAGAATAGCCCTGAGAGTTTTAATTTTCTGTTGATTGGCTTCATTTTATTTTGATTCAAAGGGCTAGAAAGGTTAAGAAAACTTAACATCAAAATATCTCATCTATTTTGTAACAACTTGTTAGTAACAACTTGTTACTTGAGTAACAACTCATCTATTTTGTAACAACTTGTATACGAGAAGTATATTTTTTTGACAGAAAGCTGTATTATTTATTTTCTTAAAAAAATGTATACATTCTGATTTAAATTACTTGCACAGCTTTAGCAGGGAAGGTTTTTTTGTTTTGAATGAATGAAATATGATTGTCAAATTACACCTTGATAAGGAATTGGGTCCGTTATAAATAACAAAATTTCACATTTGTTGCTTTCTGAGGGTGCTTTCACATATTTCTATTTATATCAGAAAAGCTAAATAATAATCTTTTTTTTCCACTAAAATATTAGAACAAAACAATGTTCACGATGATTTTGGTAACTAGGATAATTTCATGTCCTTGATTCTGATCATGTGCATTCAGTTCTAAAATAAATCTGTATATGGTAGGTAGTGGGGCACTGTACCAAAAATGTAAGTTTACCAGGAGTAAGCTGGCCTGTTTTCTCTTCAGTGATCTACTGTTAGGCACAGTGTGATTTAAAGAGTGGTTTCAACATCAAACTGTTAAATAATACAAAAAAAGTATTGTGTTCCAGTAATGCAAAAAAAATACATACTTTGTTCTGTTCATGTCAATAGGAAAAAAAAAAGTTTTGGAAATCCAACCTATTCTTGTTTGAAGGCTGTTTTTATGTTCTTATTAGTTGCAGCGGTAACAGTGGTTTCCAGTAAAACTGTTTTGATTCACTTCTGAATACTTGGTAAATAAGCTATTTAAGTACTGTACCAGTAGTGCAAGTTAGCACTAATGAAAATGTCAACAGCTGTAGAGTATGCTCTGTAAAACAGGTAACCAGTCTCCAAGTAGGTAACCAAACAGGTAACCAGTCTCCAAGTAGGAAACAGCTACATGACTAATAGTACTCTGGCTAGTACTTCTGTTACTGTCCAAACGAAGATCTTTTCTCAGCATTTATCCTTTGCCAGCCATCACCTTTTTATTGATCTAATTTGCAGTTGGAGTTATTGCAGTTACTTTTTCTGTTGTTATAAACTAGTCTGAAGTTAATATATTTCAAAGGCTTGGCGTTTTAGAGGTTTGAGTCAGGTTTGAACTCCCTTCTGCAAGCATTAAACCAAATAGTGAAGATACTGCGATACATTTTCAGATAAGCATAATTTACCACCCCTTCTTTGCAAATAATAATATAAAAAAATTCTAAGTCACATGGATGTTTTGCTTTTCAAAGTGTTTTAGTGAAATGTGTTCTGCATATGTAAATACATGTTACAAGTTAAACACTTCATTATGATATGATGCTACTGGAAGATGGGGAACTAAGGTAGGGAGGGCTTACATGACTTGAGATTCTGGGACCCTTATAGTAGCAAGGATAAATATTGCAGCAACTTAACGGTATGCTGGACTCCCAGTTGCTCACAGTCTAAGATTTTATTACATACATTTTTAAAATACATGCTTTAATATGGCTTCTAGGAATTCAGTATTTAAAGGACGCTAGACCACATTGCCACAGTATTTGCTTCTCTCTTCAGTCTGTGAGTCTTTTAAGCTCTAAGCAAAATAATTGAACTTTTAATTGGAAATTTATCTTGAACCCTTCTTCCATTTGATATCTTCCTGACTAAATGTTTGTTTTTTCTAATGCCCTTTCATTTTACTGCTGTTTTATAGGTAGCAGTTAATTGCTTGTTATTGCTTGTGATTGTAGCTTAATTAGGCTTTTGGCTACTATGTTTTTATTTGTCAATTTTTTTTCTTCCAGTCTCAGTAGGATACTTGTTCTGGATTTGAAGTAATATTCTCTTATTTCCCCCCAAATCCACTTATGGCATATATTTGTCCTCAGTAAATTTGCAGATGGCACAAAACTGGGGGGAGTGGCTGATGCACCAAAGGGTCATGCTGCCATGCAGAGGGACCTCAACAGGCTGGAGAGGTGGGCTAACAAGAACCTTATGAGGTTCAACAAGAAATGCAAAGTCCTGCACCGTGGGAGGAGCAACCCCAGGCATCAGTACCTGCTGGGGGCCGCCCAGCTGGAAAGTAGCTTTGCAGAAAACACACGGGAGGTCCTAGTGGATGCCAAGTTGAACATGAGGGAGCAAAGATGCTCTTACTATAAACAAAAAAGCAGGTTTGAGACCACCTGATTAAACTAAACAAGTACAAGTCTATGGGGCCTCATGACATGCATCCCAGGGTCCTGAGGCTGGTGTTGCCAAGACTCTCTCCATCATATTTGAAAAGTCCTGGCAGTCAGGCAAAGTCCCTGGTGACTGGAAAAAGGGAAATATCACTCCCATTTTTAAAAAAGGTGGAAAGGAGGACCCGGGGAACTAGAGAGCAGTGAGCCTCACCTCTGTGTCTGGGAAGATTATGGGACATATCCTCCTGGAGGCAATGTCAAGGCACATGCAAGACAAAGAGGTGAGCTGAGAAAGCCAGCATAGCTTCACCAAGGGCAAATTGTGCCTGACCAGTCTAGTGTCCTTCTGTGATGGAGTGACTGCATCAGTTGACGAGGGTAGACTGACTGACATGATCTACCTGGACTTCTGTAAGGCCTTTGACATGGTCCCACCTGTCATCCTGATCTCCAAATTGGAGAGAGATGTGGATTTGAAGGGTGGACCATTCAGTGGATAGGGAGTTGTCTTGAAGACTGTACCCAGAGACTGGTGGTCAATGGCTTTATGCCCAAATGGGGGCTGGTGATGAGTAGTGTACCTCAGGGGTCTGTCTTAGGACCAGTACTGTCTAATATCTTCATCAATGACATAGATGATGGGATTGAGTGCCCCCTCAGCAAGTTTGCAGATGACACCAAGCTGAGTGGTGCAGTTGATACAAGAGAAGGAAGGGATGCCATCCAAAGGGACCTGGACAAGTTTGAGAAGTGGGACCACGTGAACTGAATGAGGTTCAACAAGTCCAAGTGCAGGGTGCTGCACCTGGGCCAGGGCAATCCCAGGCATGAGTACAGACTGGGAGAAGAACTCATTGGGAGCAGCCCTGCTGAGAGGGATTTGGGGGTTCTGGTGGATGAAAAGCTTGACATGAGCCAGCAGTGCGTGGTTGCATCCCAGAAGGCGAACTGCATCCTGGGCTGCATCAAAAGAGGAGTGGCCAGCAGGTCAAGGAGGGTGACTGTGCCCCTCTCCTCTGCCCTTGTGAGGTCCCACTTGGAGTACTGCGTCCAGGTCTGGAGCCCCCAGTACAGGAAGGATGTTGATCTGTTAGAACGGGTCCAGAGGAGAGCTACAAAGATGTTCAAGGGGCTGCAGCACCTCTCCTACGAAGAAAGGCTGAGAGAGCTGGGGCTGTTCAGCCTGAAGAGGAGAAGACTCTGGGGAGGCCTTATTGCACCTTTTCAGTACTTAAAGGGTGCTTATAAAAAAGATGGAGAGCAACATTTTGCTCAGTCAGATAATGACAGGACAAGGATTATTGTAGCTGATAGCAGCAGTAGCTGAGACAATAGGCTTCATTGCTGCCAGCTGTCCTAGCCAATTTATTGCACTGATTTTCTGCCTGGTTCTTAGGGAAGGGTTTGAGAAAAGACGTAAACCTTGAAAACTTTCTGTTTCAGTTTTGTGAGAGATTTAGTCTAAAGACTTTTTAATAGGCATCCTACTCACGTAAAGGAACACAGCTTATTCTAAGGTTGGAGCATGGTGAGCAAGTTTGTTTCAGAGATGCTTTCCATAGTTCATAGTAAACTGGTGATAATGTAATTTCACTGTGATTTCTCTGGCTGATGTAGAGGCTGGATTGAGAAGCAGCAGAGGGAGCTGTCTTATATTTAAAAACACCCCCAAAAAGCAGCTGACCCAATGCAGGACTGTCATGATCAAGGGACATGAATCCAGAAATGGACAGTACACGTTCCTTGGATTTCAAAGGCAAAGGTCCCTTTAGCACTCCAGGGGAATTAAAAGGCAAGCTCAGAAGAATCATGGTACAGTACTGCATTACTGTGTTACACAGTATACTTGAAAACCTTCAGCATCTCTGTGTGTTACATGTTATTTGAAACAAATCTATATAATTATTTTCCCTTGCTCCTTTTTCTGCTTCATAAACAAAATATGAACAGCAACAAATCTCTTGCACTTCCTCATTCTTTTTCAATGTAAGGTGTTGCTACATAAAAACAGGAATATTAAAGCACTCTAAGTAGATAAAACATCATACAAAAACTGTGCTTTTACTGACATGAAAGCACAAAATTACATATGCCACAGGAGGATAGTTCTCCACACCCTTATTCCCAGTTTCTTTGTGTGTTACTTAGAAGACTTCAACAGTGAACTTAGCACTGATAAATTAAACCTATTGATTTGAGAGTTGGCACTTGCAAAAAGTGTTTGTAATAATAATGTGGAAAAATCCATTAGAACTTTCTTAATAAGCAAGTTGGCCTGGAGTTTGATCATAATATACTAAATCAAATTTCGTAAGACAAAAGATAGTATGCAATAATAATTCCCTTTCCCTGTCCTTCAGTTTGCGACACATACACACACAAGAAATAAATGATATCATTTCCCCTCCCTCAACACAACAGTTTCACTAGATGTGAATGTACTACTTAATATGCTTATCGTGATTTAACCCTACAATTAACATTAATAATTGCATGGTTATCCCTCCTTGTTATAAACTGCTGTTTAAATTTCACAACCACCAAAGCAGACTTAGTGCAGTTTTGTAGGCCAGGCTATTGTATTCTTCAGCAAACATAAACAAATGCTTCAGGCCTATGCAGCCAAAATCAAACATGGGAGGGTTGGGTTTGGTGGTTGTTTTTGTGGGGTAGAATTTTTTGGGTTTTTTTTTGGCATCTTTATGTGAACTGATTGAATGTAAGGGCTATAGAAAAAGCTTAACACAATACAAAGGAGAAATCAGTTTCATGGTCACAGGACAGGTCAGAATGATTCAGAAACATTATGATGCCTTTTTATTCCATCTCTATGGTGCTATTCTAAAGGGTCATTTACAAAATCAGTTATAAAAAGCAGGGTATAAGCTATGATTTTTTAACGCTCTTTCTACAAGAAAAAGATATCTCTAGCTGCTAGTTACAGTGCTCTATACAGCTATTTTCTGTTAGATAGTCTGATTACTGCAATTTGAACCAAATCTTATAAGACTGTTGATATCCTGGGTCTTATGAAGTGATGAGGGCTGCTCTGATGTTTTGAATACTCCTAAGTCTTCTGAAACCCAGAAGTCAGGGATGCTCCCCGGTGGGTTGCAATGCACAAATGCAAGGCTGAGTGCTCCATAAGATGAGTATTGCTGTTGTTAGCTATTAATATATTTAGATAGAATTGTATTTGCAAAGACAATGAATGATTGCCATTTTCTCTGGTTTAGTGACCTAGGGATGCAAAATTCGCTGTTAGCTAGAGGACTTCTTCAGCACTGGCCTTTCTCATAGCTAGCATGGTGTTGCAAATACTGCAAGGGTCAAAAATTTCACCATACTACAGATCTGAGTATTTCAATGTGTGGAAGTTGGCCCTCTGCAGCAAAAATGTCTTAAAGCATATAGCTATCAAGTCTTACTTTGAGTCTTGCAAGGCTCAGGCTGATGTTTTGCCCTGGATCAAGATCTTAGCTTTAGCAAACTGTCAAACAAAATAAAAAAAAAAATAAGACATTTTTGCTGTATGGAATCACCACATAATGTTCTTCTTCAGCTTACAGTACTCCTTAAAAAAATACACGATACTGTGCCTGCTTCTTTCACTTGTTTGTTTTGTATCATTTTAGATCATGGCTGCGGTTCATTATAATTCTTTCCCACCTATGTTGTTATCATGGCTGTATGAGTGACTTCCACTTTGGGCTGGAAAAGATGTACATCTGTCTTTTCTCTGTGTCAAAACAGACAGATAATTCTGCAGACACACAGGAATAGTCTGCAGGGGGAGGAATGCTTCTGTCTTCCTGATTTTTTTATGTGAACCCTTTTTCATCCCCATCCTTTTATAGCAGGCTCTGTGTGAGCTTTTAGTTGGTTCTTCATGATTCACTGAAGACCCTACTGCTGAGTATATCTTCTGAGTTATAAGAATCACTGATGATCTTTAAAAAACGAAGAGTAAGAGCAAAATTCTCCCCAGTGAACTCTTTTTCTGCACATTCAGATCAGAGACCTTCTTCCAGCACAATAGAATATTTTTCCATGAAGTGCATAAGGCTTTCACAAGCCCAGAAAGACCCTTCTCAAGTGTGTGATTAATGCACCATCCCCACATAAGGAATTAGATATCCTGTTTCTGACACACAGACTCAAAACAATATTAATCCATACAAAAAGCCTCCCATTTGCTGAAGAAGCTGTATTGCTACAGCTGTATTTTTTTTTTTTTTAGTTTGGGGAGTTTACGTCACTGTTTACTCAAATTAGAAAAGGGCAGCCTTAGTCACAGTGGGCCAGATTTCTTTCAGCCTTCAACATATCCTGCAATATTTTCATCTTTTTCCTTCTCTTCGAGATTTACTTTAATTTGTAATCATATTTCTGTCCATCTACAGAGGAAAACAAAACAAACAACCCAGATTACGCTGTTCGGTTCAATTTGTCATATTTTTGCTTCTGTTTCACAGTGTAGTCTTTGATGATGTCTCTCAGCTTTTGGAAAGAGAGAAAATGACGGACAGATTGAAAAACGGTGTTTCCAAAACAGGGCAACTGGTTGAAAATCCAGGAAAAAAGGCAGTAATGAAACATTTTAAGTTGTCTGAGAAAAAGAACAGGGAGAAGTGCTGAGAGCAGGAGTACTGAACTGGGGAAGGATCCATATTTTCTGCCAATGATTTGTCAGTTTTCAGTCCTGCATTTTCACCATGTCAGTGATGCAGAGATGTCCAAGCAACACATCATACCCTAGGACAAATTATCAACTGGGAGAGGTTTTAGCAGCATTACTGTTCATTCCCGTACATCTGTTCAAGAGCATAGAGGTAGAAGCAAGGGCTGCCCTGCAGAGATTTTGGAGTCCCTATAACTGTATTAAAGAGTACAGCTATCAAGCAGGAAGGATTGTTTCTGAGCAAGGTACAAGAGGAGCTGCTTTAGCAAACAAATCTTTTCTTATTTTATTCTGTGCACCTCCAACTCTGGTTTACAAAGGAAATCCATTTGGCACACAAGGTACTGGGGGCATTGAGAAGCTCAGATGGTTTAAAAGTTGCCAGTACTTGCGGACTTGGGAGACAGTTTTCTGAACAAGCTCTTGGCTCCAGCCAAAAGTCCACACCTGTGACTGAAAGGACCATTTTTGCAGCCAAAATAAAGTAAGCAGAAGGACTGTCTTTTAATAATGACAGTGCCACAAAGAAGAATGAAAAAGAGACCTCACCTCAGAAACAACAACAACAAAAAAAAGTCTGGAATTAGAATTTTTATACTTTTCTATTTCTCACACCACAGCCTCTCATTTTTATCCTCGGTATCTAATATACGTGGTTTCAGAAGGTATTTGGGGAACATTAAGGATCTAAATCCCATGTCAGTGTGGCAGGGAGAGCCAGTAGATAGTGGTAGGTGATCTGATGGAACAAATATCAGTCCACATCCCCCCATATTTGACAGCACTAGCCATGCATTTACCTCTTCTTTATTTCAGAAAGTGGTCTCAGAGGATCAGAAATACCTCTATTGACCATGCCTGGGCAATTTATTTGTATTTTGTGGCAAAGATTTTCCCACCAATCTATGCTCTGCTTTATGCATCTCACTTTCCTATGGCAAAGTTCCTCTGGTACTTATGTAGCTGCAAGATGCTTCATAGCTGCAAGATGCATAGGGCAGAATAATTCTACTTGATATTAATATCAAGTTCACTCTTTGTTGTTACATCTTTTTCAGATCCATTATGCTGGTGCTGCTGACAGTTCAGTCCAGTTTATGTTCTATCAGCCTATCATTCACCGATGGAAGGAAACTGATTTTTTCCCTTGTTCAGCATCCTGTGGAGGAGGTAACAACTTACCATTGTCTTCCAGAAACAGTTATTTGCATGCAAGATCTTTTCCAGCTTTTGAGATGAGATTTAGACCCTTAAAATAGGTAAAAATCTGTGCATAAATGTAGTTATACCTAAAGAAGGGAGGGATGTAGTAACAATAGTAGTAGCCTTTGCATTATTTAGCATCATACTAGCTCTGTACGTTATACATATGGATATCCACATGATTGCATGTCATGGTACAGCTGTCAAACATAAAGGGCTCGTGGGATTTGGGCCCACTTTGGAATCACAGGATATGTCCTTTCTCCATTTCCACCCATCCCCACCAGCAGCTTTATTTCTCTGACCTGAAACTGAATGCAAGAATCTCAGCGCCCAAGAAATTTCAGCTTTTCATTTTTCTTTTTGCTTTAGGCTTCTGAGTTTATGTTTGACAATACTGGTTATCCTCAGTTTCCCACTACACATGGTAGTAGGGAAAGACATATTTGTTCAATGTCTGCTAGATTGCGCTTGCATTTTCAGGGTATCTGGAGAAGATACCATCTAATAGGATGCATGCAAGTTTTTGCATTACATGTTAACATATTCTATGACAAGTCAGTAGGAGTTCTGGAACTACGGAAGTCATCAGTATTAGTGACTACTCATCTTTTGATCCAGCCTTTGCCAATATAAATTCCAATAAGAGCAATAACATCAGCAACAAGGTGAAAGACAAGCTGCAGTTTTCAGTAGATGGTAATAATGCACGATGATATTGCTATGTGTAAGTTTGGCATGATGATTTTTCCTAGGAAGTTATGCAAATTTACTATTTTACTTTCTGGTTATATTTTTCTACTTCTTGTTCTGACAATACTAATTAAATTTGATACAAGGGGAATAAATTATTGCTGGTAAACCCACAAAAGAAGGGTAACACTCCGTTTCCTCTTGGAGAATTGGGATCATTCTGGAAATAAGAGATTGTTGGTACAGTCTTACTCTTGTGGTGTCCTATGAAGAAGACACAGAAAGAAGGGAAAGAAGGAAAAGATTCTCTCTGGATCAGAGAGAAAAGCAAGACAAACATTTGCAGGTTAGGTATTTGAAGTGTAAGAGATATAGACACCCACCACACAGAGAGGCAGAGCTTCTGGTATCTAATGATGTGTCCCATGTAGGACTGCAAATTCTCTGGGCACCTTGTTGTGTTCTGTTTGTTTGTGGTTTGGTTTTTTTTGTTTGTTTTTTCTTTGTTTGTTTTTTGTTTGTTTGTTTGTTTTTTCAGAAGTGACCTTAAAAAAGTTATTCCTCATGTGTATTTAATCATTTTTTTTCTTCCTGAATCATGTAATTTACCTGTAATTCCATCAGGTCAGGACCACTGCATTTTTGTGCAGTGTAACGAATGTTACTGCAATGTGGGTGTTAACTAGTATCTACAGCTACTTGAATTCTTAATTACATTGTCCTATGGACCTACAGTTTGCTAAAGATTCTGCTCTAGAATCCAAAGATTCTACTTTCGTCAATTGTCAGTGTATATACAGGCTTTAAGCAAGCTGATCACATTTAGTCATGTGTTCTAGAACTGGTGGTGAGTCCCTTTTGAAAGACTTAGAGTGCGTGAAGTTGTTCTGTAAATAAAGTTGTTGTTTTTAATCTGATCTGTAAAACTGTAGCTGTTTTGTCCAAAATCACTGATATTTTCAGTTAGGCTTATACATAACCAAAACTTACATGCATTTCAGACAGAGACAGGAAAAGCACTGCATCACATGTTATTTCTCCCACTTCATATTGCAGGTTATCAACTGACTTCTGCTGAATGCTTTGATTTGAGAAGCAACCGGATAGTAGCAGATCAATACTGTCACTATTACCCTGAAAATATCAAGCCAAAGCCAAAACTTCAGGAGTGTAATTTGAATCCTTGTCCTGCAAGGTCAGTCAGCTCTAATTTTAAGAGTTCAGCTTTAAAGACATCAAATACAGTAGGAAAATATTTTATTGCTACTGTTTACTGAGTAATTCAGCCTACAGCATACTTCAAACTTTTTCTTGTCCTGAGGTTGTGCTGTATAGAAAAATATCTTTGTTTAGCACTTGCACTTTGCTAGGAGTAGTTTGAAATTGGTTGTTTCTTCCCTACAGATTGCTTTTTCCTTCTTCAAGCATTATAAAGTGTCAGAAAACAAACTGACCATCATCAACATGACTCTTAAGTGTCAGTGAGATGGAGTTAAAATGTTGCTGGAAAATGTCTGTCATCACAATGAGAGGCTTTTGTTTGTTTGATTGATTATTTTTACATTTTCTGCTTGATAAAAAGTGTACTTGCAGTCATGACAGCTTGTAAAACAGTAACACAGGAATTTGCTATAATTTGGGCTTGCACACAAGACCCCTCTCTGCTCCCCTGCCAAACATTTTCGTCAGAAGATTAATAGTAAAAATATTAAGATCATGGAGTCAGATTTCCCGGTTATAAGAGGAGGAACAAAACCACAAAAAGGACCAGTCCTTTGTTGCACTGACTGATTCCCCTGAACTTCAGTGGAAGTCAGTCTGTAACCACAAGCATTTATTTGTGTAATCTAAACCTCTTGGTCCTCTTGTGTGGCTTTGCTAAAAGAGAGCTGAGGGCAGCCCAGGAAGCATGCACACAGGGATACCCTAAAGCCATTTACTTACCTGCTCCTTTGCCTCTGGAGTAGTTTTGTGCCAAGTCTGATAAAGAGATGTCCTGGTTCCAGTTAGGACAGAGTTAATTTTTCCTCATAGTAGCTGGGAGGGTGCTATGTTTTGGATTAGGATGAGAAGAGCGCTGATAACATGCTGATGTTTTAATTGTTGCAGAGCAGTGTTTACACCAGGCCAAGGACTTTTCGGCTTCTCGCTCTGTCCTGCCAGCGAGCAGGCTGGGGGTGCAGCAGGAGCTGGGAGGGGACAGACCCAGGACAGCTGACCCAAACTGGCTAAAGGGGTATTCCATACCATCTGATGTCATGCTAAACAATATATAGGGGTGGCTGGCCGGGGTGGGGGGGGCCGGCTGCTCGGGAATAGGCTGGGCATCGGTCAGCGGGTGGTGAGCAATTGCATTGTGCATCACTTGTTTTCTTACACATTATTATTGTTAATACTATTACCATTATCACTATTATTATTATTATTGTTATTATTATTTTCCTGTCTTAATAAACTGTCTTTATCTCAACTCACAGGCTTCACTTTCCCGTTTCTCTCCCCCATCCCAGAGAGGGAGGGGGGAGGGTGAGCGAACGGCTGTGTGGTGTTTAGCTGCCAGCCGGGTTAAACCACAACAGTCCTTTTGGCGCCCAACGTGGGGCCCGAAGGGTTGAGATATCGACAAATCTGACCAGAGTGTGTTAAACTAAAATTGGTATAAGTATTGGACCTGCTTAATAGTTGCTAGTCACGATGTTGATTGCCTTAATCTCCAGTCTGCTGTACCTGTATTCCAAATTGAGTTTTATGGTGCGTTACTTTCTGTATGTGCTCCCTGTTGCACTGTTTATCCTTTCCGGGCCCTGGTTTAAGATTGTTATGGTACTGTGCGGTGTAGCAATGGCTTATGAAATGATGAAATATCTGGTCACGACTTTAACCTGGTATTTGTACTCAGCACTGACGTCGACTCTATACTTTGGAACCCATATCTCGGAAACTATTAGCAATTACACCTATTGCCTGTTTTCGTTAGGGAGCCAATCTGTGAAGGGGACAGGGGAAGACATGTTTCCCTACCTGTTCACTCTCCCTTTCTCCTTCACCACCACCCTCTTATCCCCCGAGTTAGTTACGGTGGTTCTCCGAGATGTTGAATATCCTTGGGATACTCAGACCAGCCTGCTCTTGTTGTTATGTCTCCTGAATGCGTTTCAGATTTTGTGGAGGGTTAAACAACTACTTAGGAATCTCATCCGGAGATCTGTCTTGAGGCGGGATAGTTGCGAGTGGCAGGGAGTGTGGGAGGATATGGGCAGGTTTCTAGAGCAGTGGTCACCTCCAGTGTTTTGGACATTCACCCCTGAACAACTGCAAAATCCTAAAAAGCTGGCAGAATGCTTGAAAAAAAGGTGTCATGACTCTGGCAGTTCCAAAGTGACACAAATCACTGTAGCGTGCTGGGCTCTGGCTTGTGCCTATCGAGCTGCAATTGATGCTACTAGCAACCTAGTTCCAGCTCCTGCAGCCGCTCCAGCTCCTGCAGCCGTTCCAGCTCCTGCAGCCGCTCCAGCTCCAGCCCCTGCAGCCACTCCAGCTCCAGCTCCTGCAGCCGCTCCAGCTCCTGCAGCTACTCCAGCTCCAGCTCCTGCAGCCGCTCCAGCTCCTGCAGCCGTTCCGGCTCCTGCAGCCGTTCCGGCTCCAGCTCCTGCAGCCGCTCCAGCTCCAGCTCCTGCAGCCGTTCCGGCTCCTGCAGCCGCTCCAGCTCCAGCTCCTGCAGCCGTTCCGGCTCCAGCTCCTGCAGCTACTCCAGCTCCAGCTCCTGCAGCCGTTCCGGCTCCTGCAGCCGCTCCAGCTCCAGCTCCTGCAGCCGCTCCAGCTGCAGCTCCTGCAGCCGCTCCAGCTCCAGCCCCTGCAGCCGCTCCAGCTCCTGCAGCTGCCCCAGCTCATGCAGCTGCTCCCACTCCTGTGGCTGGGTCAGAGAAACGAGCTGTAGCAGTGCAAGTTGACCCCGCAGAGGGTATTCCAACCCCTGTGGCAGACCCTGTGTCTGGGTCAGAGAAACGAGCTGTAGCAGTGCAAGTTGCCCCTGTAGACAAGGTGAAAAAATGGTATAGAGGCTCAGGTCGTTTAAAACGCAGACAGTCTTCTGCTAAGTCTGGGCGTAGTGAAGACGAGGCTGGGCCATCAAAGGTGCAGGAGACTGAAGATGAGGATGAGGATGGCGAAAAATCAACAGTAACTACCCGGACTCTACACCGGCCATCAAAGGTGCAGAAGACTGAAGATGAGGATGAGGATGTCGAAAAATCAACAGTAATTACCCGGACTCTATACCAGCGTGAGCTACGAGATGTGCGAAAAGATTTTGGTCGCTGTATAGGCGAGCAGCTTGTCACCTGGCTGCTCCGGTGCTGGGACACGGGAGCCAATTATGTGGAATTGGAGGGCAAGGAAGCCAGGCGGCTGGGATCCCTTGCTAGGGACGCATGCATTGACAAAGCAATTGGAGATGGAGCACAATCTCGCAGCCTCTGGAGGCGTCTCCTGTCAGCTGTGAAGGAAAGGTATCCCTTCAAGGAAGAACTTGTATGTTTACCAAGCAAATGGACCACCATGGAGAAGGGAATTCAGTACCTGAGGGAATTGGCCATACGGGAAGTAATTTATAAGGACCTAGACGACGCACAAACATCCGCAGATCCAGATGCAGTCCGGTGTACACTACCCATGTGGCGGAAGTTTGTACAGAGTGCCCCATCATCATATGCCAGCTCATTGGCAATACTAACCTGGAAAACGGAGGAGAATCCCACAGTGAATGAAGTGACTAAAATACTCCGGCAGTACGAAGGAAATCTCTCCTCTTCCCTAAAGGCCTGTGTCTCAGCTGTGGAGAAACTCTCTGAAGAGGTCCACCAACTTAAAGAGAATTTATCTTCCCCTCCACCTGAACGAACCAGTGTCCACCAGCTAAAAGAGAATGCTTTGGAGAAACTTTCTGAAAAGATCCACCAACTTGAAGAAAGATTATCTTCCCCTTCACCTGAACGAACCAGTGTCCACCAGCTAAAAGAGAATACCTTGGAGAAACTTTCTGAAAAGATCCACCAACTTGAAGAGAGATTATTTTCCTCCCCACCTGTACAAACCAGTGTCTCAGCTATTAGGGGTAAACGTTCATCTATGCAAGGAAGACAATATGGTGGGCACACACACCGCGCCACCCTGTGGTTTTACCTACGTGACCATGGAGAGGACATGAGAAAATGGGATGGAAAATCTACTGCGACCCTAGAGGCACGGGTACGTGAATTGCAAAGGAAAACAATTGGGAAAAAGGAGTTCTCTGAAAGGTTTGCTGCTCCAACTTCCAGCAGGCAGTCCTTTAAACACAGAAATGAAGATTCTGACCAGGACTAGAGGGGCCCTGCCTCCAGCCAGGGGGAGGAAAGGGACAATCGAGTTTATTGGACTGTGTGGATTCGATGGCCTGGCACGTCAGACGCACAGAAGTATAAGGCTTTGGTAGACACCGGTGCACAATGTACTCTAATGCCATCAAGCTATAAAGGGCCAGAGCCCATCTGTATTTATGGTGTGACGGGGGGATCCCAGCAGTTAACTGTATTGGAGGCTGAAGTGAGTCTAACCGGTATTGAGTGGCAAAAGCACCGTATTGTGACTGGCCCAGATGCTCCGTGCATCCTTGGCATAGACTATCTTAGAAGAGGATATTTCAAGGACCCAAAAGGGTTCCGCTGGGCTTTTGGCATAGCTGCTTTGGAGACAGAGGACATTAAACAGTTGTCTACCTTGCCTGGTCTCTCAGAGGACCCTTCTGTTGTGGGGTTGCTGAGGGTTGAAGAACAGCAAGTGCCGATCGCTACCACAACTGTGCACCGGCGGCAATATCGCACCAACCGAGACTCCCTGAGTCCCATCCATAAGCTAATTCGTCAACTGGAGAGCCAAGGAGTGATGAGCAAGACTCATTCACCTTTTAATAGTCCCATATGGCCAGTGCGAAAGTCTAATGGTGAGTGGAGACTAACAGTGGACTATCGTGGCCTGAACGAAGTCACGCCACCGCTGAGTGCTGCAGTGCCGGACATGCTAGAACTCCAGTATGAACTGGAATCAAAGGCAGCCAAGTGGTATGCCACAATTGATATCGCTAATGCATTTTTCTCCATCCCTCTAGCAGCACAGTGCAGGCCACAGTTTGCTTTCACTTGGAGGGGAGTCCAATATACTTGGAATCGGCTGCCCCAGGGGTGGAAACACAGCCCTACCATTTGCCATGGACTGATGCAGTCTGCGCTGGAGCAGGGGGAAGCTCCTGAACACCTGCAGTACATCGATGACATCATTGTGTGGGGTGACACTGCAGAAGAAGTTTTCGAGAAAGGGAAGAAAATAGTCCAAATCCTTCTGAAGGCCGGTTTTGCCATAAAACAGAATAAAGTTAAAGGACCTGCACGAGAGATCCAGTTTTTAGGAATTAAATGGCAAGATGGACGTCGTCAAATCCCAATGGATGTGATCAACAAGATAACAGCTATGTCTCCACCAACTAGCAAAAAAGAAACACAAACTTTCCTAGGTGTCGTGGGGTTTTGGAGAATGCATATTCCAAATTACAGTCTGATTGTAAACCCGCTCTACCAAGTAACCCGTAAGAAGAATGCTTTTGAATGGGGCCCTGAGCAACGACAAGCCTTTGAACAAATTAAGCAGGAAATAGTTCATGCAGTAGCCCTCGGGCCAGTCCGAACAGGACCAGATGTAAAGAATGTGCTCTACACCGCAGCCGGGGAGAATGGTCCCACCTGGAGCCTCTGGCAGAAAGAACCTGGGGAAACTCGAGGTCGACCCCTGGGGTTTTGGAGTCGGGGATACAGAGGATCTGAAGCCCGCTATACTCCAACTGAAAAGGAGATATTGGCAGCATATGAAGGAGTTCGATCTGCTTCGGAAGTGGTCGGTACTGAAGCGCAGCTCCTCCTGGCACCCCGACTGCCGGTACTAGGCTGGATGTTCAAAGGAAGGGTCCCCTCTACACATCATGCAACTGATGCTACATGGAGCAAGTGGGTTGCACTGATGACTCAGCGGGCTCGAATAGGAAACCCCAGTCGCCCAGGAATCTTGGAGGTGATTATGGACTGGCCAGAAGGCAAATACTTTGGGATATCATCAGAGGAGGAGGTGGTTCGTGCTGAAGAAGCCCCACTGTACAACAAGCTACCGGAAAATGAGAAGAAATATGCCTTGTTCACTGACGGGTCCTGTCGTATTGTGGGAAAGCATCGGAGATGGAAAGCTGCTGTATGGAGTCCTACACGACGAGTTGCAGAAGCTGCTGAGGGAGAAGGTGAATCGAGTCAGTTTGCAGAAGTGAAAGCCATTCAGCTGGCTTTAGATATTGCTGAACGAGAAAAGTGGCCAGTTCTCTATCTCTATACTGATTCATGGATGGTAGCAAATGCCCTGTGGGGGTGGTTACAGCAATGAAAGCAGAACAACTGGCAGCGCAGGGGCAAGCCCATCTGGGCTGCGGCATTGTGGCAAGATATTGCTGCCCGGGTAGAGAACCTGGTTGTAAAGGTACGCCATGTAGATGCTCATGTGCCCAAGAATCGGGCTACTGAAGAACACCAAAACAACCAGCAGGTGGATCAGGCTGCTAAGATTGAAGTGGCTCAGGTGGACCTGGACTGGCAACATAAAGGTGAATTATTTATAGCCCGATGGGCCCATGACACCTCAGGCCATCAAGGTAGAGATGCAACCTACAGATGGGCTCGTGATCGAGGGGTGGACCTGACCATGGACACTATAGCACAGGTTATTCATGACTGTGAAACATGTGCTGCAATCAAGCAAGCCAAACGGTCAAAACCTCTTTGGTATGGAGGACGATGGCTGAAATATAAATATGGAGAGGCCTGGCAGATTGATTACATCACACTCCCTCAAACCCGCAACGGCAAGCGCCACGTACTTACAATGGTGGAAGCAACCACCGGATGGCTGGAAACATATCCTGTGCCCCATGCCACCGCCCGGAACACTATCCTGGGCCTTGAAAAGCAAGTCTTATGGCGACATGGCACCCCAGAGAGAATTGAGTCAGACAACGGGACTCATTTCCGAAACAACCTTATAGACACTTGGGCCAAAGAACATGGTATTGAGTGGGTGTATCACATCCCCTATCATGCACCAGCCTCTGGAAAAGTTGAACGATACAATGGATACAATGTTTAGCTGCCAGCCGGGTTAAACCACAACAAGAGAGTTCAATCAAGTGTTACCTGAGTGTTACCTGAAAAGTTACTGTGGCCCTTCATATTACTGGAGGTTGCTACAGGAGAGGGAGAGAAAGAAAAGAAAGAAAGAAAAGAAAAAGAAAGAAAGAAAGAAAGAAAGAAAGAAAGAAAGAAAGAAAGAAAGAAAGAAAGAGAGAGAGAGAGAAAGAGAGAAAGAGAGAAAGAGAGAAAGAGAAAGAGAGAAAGAGAGAAAGAAAAAGAAAGAAAGAAAGAAAAAGAAAGAAAGAAAGAAAAAGAAAAAGAAAGGAAGGAAGGAAGGAAGGAAGGAAGGAAGGAAGGAAGGAAGGAAGGAAGGAAGGAAGGAAGGAAGGAAGGAAGGAAGGAAAAAAACTGTCCTAGCCAAAGAAGAGGGATGTTTTAAGGGATCTCTGGGACTCTACCCAACTATGGAGAGTTTCTTCCCAGACCAGGTATAATGGCTTTAGACTACATAAGCATTAGCAGAGAACAAACCTGTCCAAGCTCAAAGTGGTTTTTAACTCTTCTGTAGATCATTAAAGTTCTTTGACTTTTCACAACTGGAGATAACATATCTTCATCACTGAAGATACATTTAACCAAAGTGTATGGACATTTATACTTATTCTCTCTGGTAAATGCATTTTTAATGGCAGCTCCGTTTGCAAGCAATCAAAGGCAGAAATGTTAACATACAGTTCACAATTTGAAGTGAAAATCTCCCAGAATTAAGAAGTGGAAATATCAAGTCTCAAAATCTGATATTATTTCAGCAGTATTGTGCATTCTTTAACTTACATATTTTATCACGCATTTCATTAGAGTGCCTTAAGGATACAATATTAAGAATGAGCTTTACTAAGGCTTTGTGGAAAGTATTTCCTGTTGAGCATGTACTCAGAAAAGATTTTTCAACATAGAGATTGCTTTCCCACAATGCAACCAGACCATTTTTTTCTTTATCAATGTTTTGTCAAGTTCAATATCTGGCTTCTTTTGTTCTAGTGCATTCCACAAAGAACATATACTTAATTGCTCAGGCAATTTAAATATATTAATAGTTTCAATTAGAAACTTTACTACAATGAAGAAACTTTACTATAATAAAGTTGTTTGGTTTTTTCCTCAGTGGTTTTCTCAAAACAAAAAACGTCTTTGAATTTTTTGAAACTAATGTCAGTAAGGTCTGATCAGGTAAGAGACATAAATATGAATGTCTCAGAAAACATGATTGCTGAAAGATGCAAATTAATATGGAACCTGTCTTTTAGATCCTCCATGGTATCAATGAGAAAACAATTTTATGTATTTTTTTCTGTAAAGACTAAGCTGATTTTTTTCTTTTTTTTTTCTTTCTTTTTTAAATACAGTTTTGAGTCAAGTATGCAATTTGCCTCTGAAATTTATTCTAAGGATATTTTCCATACTTTTCCCAACAATTTTAAATGACATGCTTAAATGTTAGGACAGACAACTGCATAGTACATGGAGGGAAACAGAGAAAAAATAGCTGCTGGACAGATGTCAGGAAGTAATTTTTGTTTTATATAAGACATAGCAAGGCAAAGTTGTTGATATAAAAACCCTGAGGGGAAGGAGAGTCATTTAGAAGCACAGCTATGCCATCCCAGGGTACAGGCAGTAACAAAAGGAAATTGGCTTTTTGGAAACATCTTCACAGAGTGCCAAATTGAAAATGATTATTTTCAAAAGTGTCTTTAAAAAGAATTCAAGAATCAACAACACAGACAGAAAACCAGAGGAAATCTGTGGTAATTTCTGGAATCTCGGTGCTTTCTTACGGTCAGGAAGAGGGTAGGTGAAGCAGAACAACGGGGTTGGGACTATGAGTGAGGAGGCGTCTCAGCTCTGCAGTGCGTTTGCTGTGTGTCAGCCACTCTGCTCCTCCAGTATAAAATGAAGATGATAATTTTTTTTCCTGGCAAACCCAGTTTCAGTGAGGCATAGATGATTAGTGGTTGCTGACTGTTCTTATGATGTGTCAGTGAATGCCACAGAAAATAATTGTGGAAGACCACAGTGGCATTGAATAAAGCAACCAAGGGTTACTGTAGGAGGGGTTACATTACAATTTTCAGCAAAGGGCAGAGTGAAAGAAGAGATAAAATGAATACCAGGACTATCATGTAAACCAGCAATTAGTTGTCTCTTTAGGCTTACTGCTCAGAAACTTTTTACATTATTGTGCTCATTATGGCAATAACTAAATATTGCTGGCATTATAATTAGCAAAAAGAAAAATTGGGGCTGAATGATTGTGGAAATAAAAACTTTTTTTTTTTTTTTGCAAACCCAGTTTTTCACATACTTAGAGGAGAAGCAGGTTACATCAACATTATCTAGTGTACCCCCTCTTCGATGTGGCAAAATCCAACATTTCAGGAGCTCAATGAATTGCAAGTCTGAACTATTCAACACTTCACAGGGTGGAGAGTTTGGGGGAGGGATTTTGGCTGTCATCAGCTGGTATCTTCTAATGAAAGGCGAAAGGATTATTTTTCTGCTTTGAGAAAAAGTCTGTTTAGACTTGACTTAACTGGATGTACTAAACACACAGAACAAATCTCACGTGCTGTAAACTGAACATACCATTCCTTTTATAATTCAAAAGCATTCCTCCAAAAAGAAATTTTCACAAAGATGTGAAAGGTTTTTATGCCACTCACCATTCCATGATACCCTCTGGAGCAACATCATTTCTGCCTCTAGATTTCATCTTCATCTCTGAGGTCACGTTTCCAGCAACATTGTTCTGTGTTTTTACCAATGGGATCTATTGTTTATGTACTGCCTGTCTCTGCAACACATTCATGTGGGATTCTCTGAGTCACATAATTCTAATGATGTTTTTACCAGGACATTTCAACATTTCAATACTGTGTAAAGGCTTATAAAGGCATCTTCAGCAAAGATTCTAATTTCATGCAGCAGCTGTCTCAAAAACTTCATATTAGCAAGCTTGTAACATGTGGGATTCTTTTTATCACTTTGCAGTAAATGCCAGTCTGATCTACACAGGCATAAATCCTAGTATTTACCCAGAGCACTATCTGTAAGCCTACTACCAGAAATAATGTTAGTACCTCTGGAAAAAAATTAAAATTAAAATTAAAAAAAAAAAAAGGAAAAATCTCTAGCTCAAGCAAAACTTTACACCCAATGATCTAAAAGAATTCTCAAACATGAATAGCTTGTGTAGTCCTGCAGCAAAACTGCAAACTCCTTTTCCTCCCATCAAAGTTTTTCTTTTGGCATTCTCACTTAACTATCACAGAACATTCTTACCTAACACCACATCTAGCTGGTGCCAGAGGCAGGCCTGAGCAAAAAGAAACTTGAATTTAAATAAAATTTTACTTTTTTAATTGTTAATTTTTAGCTGATCTAACAAGAACAATGCAGTATAAGTCAAAGAACACAAAAGTCTAGGATATTAATCCAGAGGATTGAGAAATCCCTTCATAGCATAAGTCGTCAGTGATCCTAAGGTCCAATACACTTAGTGAAGTGAAAGTATATACAGTTTATTAGCCAAAAGTGTGCATGATAACTTTTATACACTTCATTCAAGAGAAAAAGAAGTAGCAATGAGTAAATATGTATGATTAAAAGGGCAACACTAAGTATCCTTTTAATCAGTAACAAAAGTCTCCTTCATTACAAATTGGCAGCTGAAGCAGAAAATTGCCAATTGTATAATATTTAGCTTGTTATCAACTTCTCTAACGGTATTAAAGTAGACAGCAATTAAGACACAAGTATTGCATCAGTGCAGTGTTCCTATTTTCAATACATTATTTTTGGAAAATGAATGAAACCAGAGTGCTGGTATGTTTCTTAAAAGATGGGCAGCACTCTATGATTTACACAGTAGCAGCCATAGATCTGCAATGATGAGAGGGGTCTGAGATGTAATGACTCATTTATTGCTATTGCCTTCAAGTGAGACATATGAAAGATTTTAATTTTGTTTTGAATACTCTTTCACATAAAATGTCCCACATTTACTGCAGATACTGGGCTTTTTGACAACATCCCAGCTTTTTGCATGGATGTAGAACACTGGTCATGACAATGCCCTTTCCAGATCTTTGCCTCAGGCAAATGGTCATTTCTGTGGCTTTGCATTCTTACTTAAATTCTTAATTTGTTACAGGGGGTTTAGAAAGACTTTCTGTCTTGCAGTTTTGTCTGAACTTTGTTTGCCTCTAATTGCTGGATCTGGTCTGAAATTTCACAGCCAATCACATACATATGAAAGTTCCTAAAAACAGAGAGGCTCTTCAGCTAGAAACAGCAGTTCCATGGGGAGATGAGACATGAAGGTTTTAAAAACAGAAGGAGAGGGAAAAAGAAAAAAAAAGCAAAAAAAAAGCAAAAAAAAAAGCCTTTTGCACCAGCATGGCTGAATTTGCATGTGCTAGAAACTAATACCAATAGATACTGGTATTAGCAAAAAGTGTGCTGCCTGCAAATGAGAGAGCACAGTCAATGTCAGTCATTCCATTTGTAAATGTAAAGGGTGATACTTTGACAAGATAAAAAACTACAGAGGTACTACCTAAGCTCCCGGAGCCAAAGTCATACATTATGTACAGGAAATGGGGAAGAATTTTAGTATGCAAAAAACAGTTCAAAGCAGCAGGAAAGGAATCATTTGGTAAGTCTTTGGGAAGACTAAAGACTAAATTGGAACCAGTGATACATCAAGTAGAAATGGCAGCATATATGTCTCTAGATATAGATGTAGCTGAAGAATGAGCTGACAGCACTGGCAATGTTTTGATAGTTTTAACTAGGGTCAATTGAGTGCAAGAGTAGAGTAAAGATGAGTTGCAGGTACTCCTAATGCCTAAAGAAGTAATTTTATTCTCAAGACAAATAGGCAAAAGCTAGAATTACTGGGTAGGGCAAA
Organism: Anser anser; assembly: GCF_964211835.1. NCBI lineage: Eukaryota > Metazoa > Chordata > Aves > Anseriformes > Anatidae > Anser > Anser anser. The sequence goes on from NC_139731.1 coordinate 982,613, forward strand.
AGGCATTTAAATTAAGCTAGAAAATAATTTTGTCAGAACAGGTAGGGAGGGTGGGCCAGGAAGCATCCATCAGAGCATTAAAACACATGAATAGTAGAGCAAATTCAGGGGATAATTTATATTAAAGAAAAACACAAAGGCAGAAACAAGCTGTTAGGATGCATCAGATAACAAACCACAAAGTGGGAAAATAGGTCTTGTACTGTAATAAATATCAGATACAGATATCTGTCTGTCCAACATGAAGTTATAGGAAAACAATCTATTTTTGTTAAGTCCTAGAAGAGACCTGAACTGCAGCAAGTAGTAAAATAGTCACTAAAAGACATTTACAGTGGATATCCCATTGTTAATAAAACTAATTTCTGTCCTTGTATCAATCATTCTTTATCCATACCACCATAAAATATTAAACAGAATATAAAAGGGAGAAAATTTTCAGAAACATTACAGTCGTGCTACAGGAAGGAAGCATTTTCGCTGCTTCCAATTGATAATACCTATTTCAAGTTCTGTAAAGAAATTAGTCTTTAGCAACCTATGCTAGTGATAAGTAAACTATGTTTTTTAGAATTTCAAGTCTATATACCATGAAGAAGTCATTTATCATAAAGATGAGATACTGTGCTGAACAGACATACTGTCTAAAGTGTGAGGTTTCTAGAGGTTGACATAGAAGTATAGCTTTCTCAGCAATCCTTCATAAATTTAAGTAGGTTATTTAAATATCCATTGAGTCCATTTAAAAATGTTTAGGTAGTGAACATTGGCTTTCACCAGTCTACAAAATGCTAAGAATACATAAAAACATTAAAGACAAAATACATGGTGGTTCTTCAAGTTCCACACTGATTGAGTGTAATATCATGAGCTAATTGTAAAATGATCTATACCTAAAGGATTAAGCACAGTGATCAAGAAAACAAAAATGGAATTCATACTGGCTGAGAATTACAGTACCCACTACCTGCAAAAGTAGGCATTCAAAAATAAATGTTGCCAGTAACTAAGGTTAGTAGATGTCATCAACCCTAGCTCTAAATAGAAATAGTGGTAATTTTACAGAGTAACACATGGAAAATCTTAACAGGTACCATACTGTTAAGTGTCTCAATATCTGTTTCTCAGGGCAGAAAGTGATCTTGTAGCAAAAGGTGATAACATCTCACTGTGGTATCTTCACTGAGCACTGTGCAAGGAGGGTGCAGTGTCACACACCTTAGTGCCAGGATTTGTAGTGTTAAATTGGAGACTTTTTCACAAGCCTGTCCAGTGATAATCACAATTCTCTGGGGGTTTCTGGCTTGGATGCTAAACCCATGCCTTATATGATGAACTTTTTCAGGTCTTCCAAGTGTTCCCTCCCTTTCACTTCATGAATTAGCTGTCCACAACCAGCTTACCTGCTTCAACTTTTTATTATTATCTACCAATTGCAGTTAATATCCTAAGCACACTTCAGGCTGTTTCTTAGATGGTATAGCCCCTGCCCTAATCATTGATTCTCAAGTCTAGTACATTTCAGCAAATGCCTAAACCTTCAGTGTATGAGTCCCCATGAGGAAGTAGGAGGAGGTGTTCCAGTCAATAGGGAGTGTGGGCAGCCCTGCTCAGACCCCCATGCCTGGCTCAGCTCAGCGGGCTCCTGACCCAAGAGCTGTGGGCATGAAGGAGAGGGAGGCAGAAAGGGCTGTCCAAGAGAGGATCATTGGGGAGCTACAGGAGAAAGGCGACTGAGCCTGCCATTTGTGCTAAGGGGGTAGCTGGAGGAGGAGATGGAGCTACAAAGGAAGACAACACTGAACATGACTTTCAAGGAAAGCTGCTGCAGGCACCCGTCCCAGGGGAAAGCCAAATGTTTGCGGAGATGGCAGACCTGGCTGCTGCACACCCACCTCTGGCATGTGGAGTTCCTGTTCCAGCTGGACATATGCCTTGGAACAGCAATTGTACTGAAGCTGCCAGCACTCAGGAGGAAAACAAACAAATCTGTAGAGTATGTGACACAGCTTGTAGGTCGGAGAGACATGAGAGATTTCAGGCATGAGAGACACAACAAGTCTTCAAAATTGCTTCATGCTCCTGCTCCTGCCAGAGCAAGTTTTTTCTGGGTGTTGTGTGAATTAGTCCTGTCTGCTACTCCCACATCAGCCAGAAATTTCAGTATAGTAGGAGAACTATTATTTGCTCTGCTCTTTTAGCACATTATACTCATCGCATTGTCTGAGTAATGAACAGTGATCAAATCCTGTATCCTAGATCTCTTCTGTATTTTTGTAGGATTATGATGGATTGATAGGTTCATGGAATTTAAGCCACGCTGTCCACTTAAAAAGTACATGATTCACCAAAGTCATATGTGAGGGTTTTGTTTTCTTTTTTATAAAGTCCACTTAGGTCTGCTTTTTTTGTGTGTGCAAACAAACAAAACCAATAAGACTAGCTAATAAAAATCCAGTTGCCATTAATGGTACAATACCCATCTGCTGTTCTGTTGTATCTTCAAGTTGATGTTCAAAGTCATAAATTTAAATTTTGTGTATTAGTGTGAGGGTCTTTTTCTTTATTGTGACCATGGGGCTTACCTTGTTGGGAATCACCATCTTGCAGCAGTAATATGAGAGCCTTTGGCAGCCTCTCACATGCACAAGGACAGTGTCAATAATCCTTTGGAGCTTTATACCATTTACAGAAATGCAATTTATGTATGCAGAATTCTTTGAGGGTAAGCCTTTCCAATGACAATATTAATTTAGTGCCTTGTAAATGTTATTTAATCTTCACAACAGTGTTTGGACGTGGTACAGTTATTTCCATTGGAATGGCCTTGGATATTATGCATTCTAATGCATGTAGACCTGGATTATGCATACAGACTGTGTTTATTAGAAAGACAACATTTCTCACTGCAATGAGAGAGAAATGTTTTGAAATCTCTTTCTTTCTTAGGCAGTAGATGCTTTTATAGTATAATTATTGCATTTCTGAACTTGGTATATTAATCTTTTTTTCAACCACTCCTTAGCAAGCTGATGAGCTGGGAAATGCAAGAGGCTTCGGAGTGCTCAGAGAACTCAGCAGCAGTGGTAGGGCAGTCAGGGAAACAGCACAGATTCCCAAAGGTATCAAAAAAAGAAAAAAAAATCTATTTCTCACTTTTGCAGGCATTTACCAGTCTAAGTCTGAACTAAGTCTGAAGACTTTCTTGCTGGTCATTGCATAAGTGACACATTTGTCTTTTCCAAAGTTTCCCAATACCAGATCTGTCTGCCCTATATTTTCAGTTTTTGTGGAGATGGGCAGCTCTCTGTAGATACAGATATCTTGTAGACCAGCACAGAGGACTCCTGTGACTGCAAAGGTTGCTAACCTGAGAAGGAGCCGTTCATAACTCATCACACACTCCCAGGGCTTCTGTGTCTTTCCGTGCTTTAGCTGGAAAATTCCAGCACACTGACCTAATGCTGACTCTTCACTGTGAAAACACAATGGGATCCATTCTCCTATCACAGTCAAATTGCCCATAAAAATCCTGTTGACTGAAAGAAGACTTAGCATGTCAAGTCTCCTTTGAATGCTTAGACCACTTTTCAGGGAACTGTTTTGAGGATGGGGAATACTTTCTCCCTTCCCTCTCCTTTGCTCTCTTCTCCTTACAGAAATGCACAGCAACATACATATAATCTCTTTTCTATATAAGGCTCTCAAACACCACCCTCATTCTTTTCAGCCAGTTTCCTTTCATTCTTACTTGTGTAGGGACATGCTCTCTATTCTACTACAACTGGCATTCACTCTGATAGTTCTGTCCACCTGCACCATCTAAGTCCCCTGTTGCACACTGGCTCTGATGAAGCTGTCTTATGAGGTGCTCTGGGATCATGTTTCACATTAATAGACATGACTAGTAATTGGGAGAGGATGTGGGAAGAGAGTTACTCTGTCAGAATCTATAAAAAGTGCAGACAAAGTATGAAATTCCAGGCTAGCAATTCAGTGAGTCCTTGGAGTTGCCAATATGTCAAGTGATATCCATCTCACACGTTATGGGCATGATAATGGCTCAGATAATTACTAATTTTGATCTACACTATTGCCTGTTGTAAAAAATGTTATATGCTTTAGATGTTATGCTAATTACATTTTAGCTAACCAAGCCAATCAGTCATGTCAGTGCCAAAGAAAAACTAGCAATCCCTGACATGTTACTCTTCTCTCCAGTTCCTTCTGGCTTCCAGTAAAGCTCAAATAATGAGACAGGTTCTGAAGATGAATGAAATGCAACAGATTTAAAGTGGAGAGACATGAATTGCAGATTTGTTTATTTGCACTGTGGTATTCTCAGTTTCTAATCCCAGCCCTGCTTAAAGCAGACATTTTATCTGAAGGGCAGAAACAACCATATAATAGCTAAAAAAGGGTTTGATCTAGAGCTCTCTGAAACGGACAGTTCTCCTATTATCTTCAGTGACTTTGGATCCAAACTCTAAGAAAGTATTACATGTAGATTCTTTTTTCTTTATGGCAGATAGTCACCTTAGAAATTTAAGTAATATTTGAACAGTTCATTTGGATCATTTGTGTTAATAGGTTGGTTCTTAGTCAAAGAATAGTATCTTCATAAAAATAAAGTAGCAATTGGTGTTTTGATCTTTGAATGCTTTGGAAACTGTTGGATGAAAGCAAAAGTTTTAAATGTGAAACTGAGGTAAAATATCTTCTTTGTTATGTTTTATATAGAGAGAGATAGATATAATATTGCAAAGAAAAAAAAAGTTGTATAATGTAATCATTTAGTGTTTATTTTATTATGTGTACCTTCTACTCAGAGGGTTGGCATTATTGTTCCTAACAGTGACGGATACAAGCAGATCATGCCCTATGACCTCTACCATCCCCTTCCTCAGTATGTAAAACAATCAACCAGATGCTAGGATTAACTAATACATTTACGGCTTTTTTAGTCTTCTCTGTATTTCTGCTTTGCTCTCAAATCAAGGTAACAGATGTGTCTTTCCTCTTGCTCTGAATGCTGCACGTTAACCTGCAGATGTTCAGGCACTAACCTGTTATAAATTCTATTGCTGCAGAGCTGAAACGGTATTCTAGCTGAAGCAGTAATGTAGCTTTATTAAGTGTGTGGTCCCTTTCTTTCTCTCTCTCCCCCCACCCATCCCCACCCTACCCATCCCTCCATCTTCTTTCTCACCTTTCCTTTTCCCTCCCTTTATTCACCTATGAACAGGACTGTGATCTGTGGCTTTGCAATGAACCATCAGCTCTCTCTCTCTGACAGTGCTGTTTCCTGCATGCTTATAAATTGTGAAATTTTCATTTTAGACAGCATTTGTGATATGTCCTGATCCAGCAAACCAATGCTAATGCCTTCCCAGGGGCATTAATCCATTGGCTCCTCTGAGAACTCAGAGATCAGGGACAGGAATAAGGTCAAGGCCTGGTGTATGTTATTTAATATCTCACAATTAAAATGTCTTTAATGTAAGACATGAGATTCTTATGAAAATAATTACCTGAGTAATTACTTTTAAAACAGTTAATAAGGCTTGTGCTGATAAAAATGCTGAAGGAGAATAACCCGTTGGGTTTGAAACACTGCCTGGACATGCAGTGATATTGTGCTTTGTTTCTTCCTTTGTTAATTTATTGTGTTCCATAGTATCATGCCACAGGGAAAAAGAAAAAAAAAAAAAGCCTCCATGGTAACACGTTAGTCTCAGCTTGGTGAAGAAATCATATACAGACCACAGTGAGTGGCTAATGGAAGACACAGCCACAGATCAGTTCTCTCAGAGACAGAGACAGCAGACACTGAACAGAATATGAGGCTGGCACAAGAGAGGGCTAAGCCAGAAGGACAAAATATGTCTTTCCTCCCAACCTGCAGAGTTTAGGAAAAATAAAAAATAAAAATAAAAAAAATCCCCCAAACCAACCAACCAACCTAACATACACACACACACACAAAAGTACTTGTCTGATAGTGGCACCTAATATCAGGGGCAGAGGAGAATGACAAACACTCCTGGAGAAGTAGAGACAAAATTTGGGAAAGTGTTTTTGCAAGATTTCCCTATTTATCCCTCTGCCTTGAATTTTATCACCAAGGAAAGGTACAGTTCAGTAGATACAGTGCTTACTTTAATGCATTACCATTTCCTCCCACAGATCCTCAGCGTTGCACATTTTGTAACTCAGAAGGAGCTGTGACTCCTTCTTGAAGAGCTGTACGGCAGAGAAAACTTTTAGCTTTCTGTCTTATGTTCATATAAAACCTAAAGACCAAACTGCTGGCCAAGATTTAAGCTGATTTGTATTGCCAAGGTTGCACAAGGCATCCAGCAGCCTGTCCCAGTGACTCCATGGAATTCCAGCCACAGCGCTCCTATGCCTACCTCAGGCTGGTGGCAGGAGTTTCTGCTGCTTCCAAATTTCAGTTTGAGACTTCTTCATTTAGATTTTTGGTATTTAGAAACCTTAGCTGGGAAAGTTGTCCAGAAGAGCCACAGGTAGCATATTTGAATTAAAAATGTTGTCCATTTACCCATTTATGACATACAGAGCTTATGCGGAACACATGATGATGGATAAGACATGGTGTAAATGTGGTTTGACCACTTCTTTGTGGTAAGTCATAGAATTAGTCAGTGGATTTACCATTCATAAACAGCTATTAATATAAACCATTTCACACAGGGTTTTACTGCACTTTCAGCCATTAGCCAACTGTGGGTAGTGCTTAAATGTGCTAGAGCTGGTCAGAATAAGATGGGTTGATATGATGAAAAGTCAGAGGGAAAGATAAGTATTTTTCATTTTGTTTAACAATTTTGGTGATCCTTTGAGGGTTACTTAAAAATAATTCCTTTGTTGTGATTAGGAAGAAAAAAAGTCAAAAAATGAAAAATTGTGACCAAAATCAATCTTTCAAATATTCTTTTAAATTTCCTTGTCAAAAGGAATAGCCACACTCATGACTATCATGGCAGTAGTCCTGTGTCCTCTCTGTGACAGTGGTTTGAATATGAGAGAGGAAATACCAGTCTGCATTTTATGCAAACAGATATACACACATATAAAATGATACATACATTAATGTATATGCATCATTGTAAAAAAAAAAGATTTTTCTCATAAGTATGCATGACTTTTCATAACATACACATTGTTCTGGGAATTTGTCATTACATTTTCAAATGTCACCTGTTGAGAAAAGATGGTTTCTGAATTCCTCCCACTGTCTCAGATGTAAAGAAACAAGGCCTATGTGGTCTATACCATGTAACCTGTCAGTATAGCCTCCTCTTCTCTTCTTTGATAATTTCCACTAATCCTTTTCTTTTTTTTTTTTTTTTCCTCAACTCAGTTGTTTCGCCCAAAAAAACCACTTCTTTTTCCCTGTATATTCTAGCAAAAGGAACATCATAAGTTCGGGAGCTTACTGACCCTCTAGTAATATGTAACAAAGACTTCTCAGAATCTGGCAAGTTGTGGAGATATGATAATCCCATCAATTAAATAAAAGGAATCAATTTAAAAGTATTTAGAGTTTCTATGGTAGTAGTTATGGGTTTAGTGGAGAGAGGAGGTTTCACATTACTAGTCTGTGACTTAAAGACAGCACCCATTGGAGTCCTTTGTAGTTATCACCATTTATAAAACATGTATGTGCAATTTTTACTGATGGTAACCAGAAATAAAAGAAAACCAACTGCAGTTAACAGTTTATGCATTTGTGGGGCTGTGATGGGGGCAGCAAGGGTTCCTTTTCCTAACACCTCTCTGTTACATTTTGCTTTTTCCCAGGTGGGAAAGTACACCCTGGACTGCCTGTTCCTCCTCCTGTGGAGGGGGCATTCAAAGCCGCAGTGTCTCATGTGTGGAGGAAGACATTCAAGGGCATATTAGCCCTGTGGAAGAATGGAAATGCATGTATACTCCGAAGATGCCTGTTGTCCAACCTTGCAATATATTTGACTGCCCAAAGTGGCTTGCTCAGGAGTGGTCACCGGTAATGAGTTTCGCTTTGATGGTTTTGTATTTACTGTATTAAGAATACATCTTTAAATCAGATAATAATGCTAATATTTTAGTAAGCATGCTGAATTAGTAACTTTCATTATTTTCCTGCCTCATTACCGTGACCTCTGTTTCAATGATGCTATTTGTCTATCTACAAAGTAAATACTGAGGTTTAGTGTATTAATAGGATTAGTGTGATTAACGAGAATGATGGAAGAATAAATCAGATTTGTAATACTGATTTGTGATCCTCTACTAACAATAGACTGAGAACATGAGTGAAATGCACAAAACAAAAGCAGTAAGCTATTTGTGAACGTGACATCCTGATCTCCAAACTGGAGAGAGATGAATTTGAAGGGTGGGCCATTCAGTGGATAAGAAATTGGCTGGATGATTGCACCCAGAGAGTGGTGGTCAATGGCTCTATGTCCAGGTGGAGGCCAGTGACGAATGGTGTACCTCAGGGGTCTGTCTTGGGACTGGTGCTGTTTAATATCTTTATCAATGACGTAGTGGGATTGAGTGCACCCTCAGCAAGTTTGCAGACAACACCAAGCTGAGTGGTGCAGTCGATACAACAGAAGGAAGGGAAGCCACCCAAAGGGACCTGGACAGGCTGGAGAAGTGGGCCCATGTGAACCTAATGAGGTTCAACAAGTCCAAGTGCAAGGTGCTGCACCTGGGTCGGGCCAATCCCAGACTTGAGCACAGACTGGGAGAAGAACTCACTGAGAGCAGCCCTGCAGAGAAGGACTTGGGGGTTCTGGTGGATGAAAGGCTCGACATGAGCCAGCAGGTACATGCTTGCAGCCCAGAAGGCCAACTGTGTCCTGGGCTGTATCAACAGAGGGGTGGCCAGCAGGGAGAGAGAGGTAATTCTTCCCCTCTACTCTGCCCTTGTGAGGCCCCACTTGGAGTGCTGCGTCCAGGTCTGGGGCCCCCAGCACGTGAAGGATGTTGATCTTTTAGAGTAGGTCCAGAGGAGTGCCACAAAGATGATCAGAGGGCTGAAGCACCTCTCCTATGAAGACAGCTGGGGCTGTTCAGCCTGAAGAAGAGAAGGCTCCAGGGAGACCTCATTGTACCTTTTCAATACTTAAAGAGAGCTTACAAAAAGGATGGAGAGGGAGGTGAAAACATGATGTACCTTACCATAAATAAAGACTTAATTGTCTGAGGGAAGAAAGCCTAAATAGTTTCCCATTCTGTTTGGTGCTATGTTTCAAAATAGCTGTGTCACCCCTGTTAACCCATAAGCTCCAATACTTTGTTTAAGCAAAGCAGAGTGGCTCCAGGTGAAGTTGACAGGGTGTTACTGAGCAAATCCAATCTGGGATGGATGGCCACAAGCCAAGTAGCCAGTGCTGGGAGTGTGACACAGAAAAAAAAAAATGTTCCACAGGCTAAATGTCTAAACCAAATAAACGTGCAGAACACAAAGGCAAATATATATGCCAATTTTATGCCTCATCTGTAACTACCAAATATTATGAATAATTTATTATCAGGGTTGAGTGTTTCTGTATCATGTTTTGACCTCTGCTGTACATGTACTTCTGTTGCACATTCCCTTTTTATTTGTCACGCTCATGGCCTACCGCAATCAGTGCCTCATTCCTCCTTTTATTTCCTTTTTCCAGTGCACTGTGACCTGTGGGCAAGGGCTCAGATACCGTGTGGTTCTTTGCATTGATCACAGAGGGATGCATACAGGAGGCTGTAGCTCTAAAACAAAGCCACACATAAAAGAAGAATGCATTGTACCCACTCCTTGCTACAAACCCAAAGGCAATGAGAGAAAGATTCTCATAAAGTTTTCAGCGTTTTTCCATGTTGAGCAATTTTGTTTTGTCATTAGTAACACTGTTTCCACCTGCACTGAATTCTGAATTTTCACATTTAAGGCCTGCCATTCCTGTTCCAGTTTGCCTGCTAGCCAGGTAGAGTGAATGCTGGCTCTTCATACTTATAAGCTCTAGGGTTTTGTTAATTTGTGATCCAGCAAGCAAAAATACATGTAAATTTGACCACAGTGTAAGCAGTTTAAACCACATTGATCATATCAAAGCTAAACTTGCACTGTATTCTAAAGGAATTAAATATGTAAATAACATTCAAATTAGATAAACATAGCCATAATTTTAAAGAGCCTGTTCACAACTTGGATGCTTAAATCAGACAGAAGCAAGCATTGTGTATTGCACCATGAAGTTCCTCTTATTAGCAAGGCTGCAAAAATACTTGAAGCATCTTTATACAAGGGGGACTCACAATTGGTATGGTTTCTTGACTTGGGCCCCATAGAGAGTAAGATTGGGGTAAATTCCCCACAGTTTATTGAGAGAAGGACAAACTTCTCGAGCCCTTTGGATGTTCTTATGGGATAGAAGTCCCATCAGTCCTGGAGACTAGGTAAATGGGCAATGGCCAGTAGCACCAGTCCCAAGAATTTGTTTCCACAGGTATATCAGTGTGTATGTGTTTGTATGTATGTACATCTCTATTGATGAAACCTTTTTGTGTCTGTACCTTCAGTAATTTATGGTAATTTCTGGGCTCCAGCAATGTAGTTGAACTTAATCAGAGACTTAAACTCCAACATAAGAAAAAATCTGAAAAATGAATTTTTCCTTCTGAAAAATGAATTGCTGGTCCATATTAAGAACCTTTATTATGAAGTGGCCTGCGACTTCATACTGATCCGAGGTGGAAGAGTGAAATTTGGAATTTTAGTTTCTGTGCTCACCGGCCTGTATTAGACAAGCTTGTCAAGCTGCAGTGTTTCAGTCTGTCTGGAACATGGGAATTCACTGCATCTACCAGCCACCCAGTGGCAAAACCCAGATGCAGAGCCTCAGGGGAGCAATGGGTGTGTTTACACTGCACACTGCTGGACAACATGAGCTCAGTCAGCCCATGTTCCAGGATGAATAAAAGGCTCGTGCTGGCTGCGCTAGCATGACTCTGAGATGCAGTGGGCTTGGGCTCAGTCAAACAGCCACATTTATGGGGCTTTATCTGTTTAGAATGTTCAGATCCCAAGTAAAGCAAACTCCTGTTTGCCTGCAGCTTGCAGTGTAAGCAAAATGCAGTAAGATGCCAAAAATCAGGTGGTGTATACCACCCACAACTGACTTCTGCCTATGGAACCTGGGAAAAGCTGCAAGACCAGCTAGGAAAGCTATGCTTGCCTGCATCAAGAAGACTCTTCAAATGGGATTTGTCTGGGAACAAATGGCTGTTGTACGTCTGCTTGCTGGAAGCAGACTCTTGCAACAGAGTGGCATCTTTACCCTAGATGAATTCTTGTGCTGCACCTTGTAGTACATACATCATTAGTATCCGGTTGTAGGTGGTTATTTCTTTCTCCCATCTTTTCCCATGGGATGGAAGGCTCTACGTGAAGAATACTGTTTTGATTGGGTTTAATTTTACTCTTCATCTTGGTTCTGCAATTCTCTCTCAGTTCTTCCTCCATAATGAAGGTGGTAATGTTTGAAGACCCATGTAACTGAGGGCTATATCATGCTTTCAGAAGAGAACTGGACCAGACATTCTCCAGAGGTCTCTTCCAATCCAAATTATTCCATTTATATGATGGAAGCTTGTAATTTTTATGTCATGAATCTAGCATTATAAATTTAAAGCAGCGGTTGTAGTAAAGTACCTCACTTCTGTTGAATGTGTTAATCTTAGCATGTTTTTTCCTTCTGGAGCTGGATTAAAATAAAGCAGGAAAACAATGTTCCTAGCTGATTAAAATATCAAAACAAAAACTGTGGAATACACTTTTACTTTAATGCACTGTGCTAAAGAAAATCAAAATGCAAATAGTTGATGTTATTTATTTCATTTTAGTTTATTCAAGCACTCTGTTTTACACCAATAATGGGAAAAAAGGATAACCCTGGATTAAGAAATGATTTTCAATTTTAATAGAGAATGTGCATTCATGTAATAGAACTTTATGTATAATATAAGATTTAAGTGTTTTTCACTGGAACTCTCTGACAAAAACAAAGATTTTACCTTAATCTCCAAAATTAAAATGTCTTCAGTAGTTTATGTTAGGAGTGGTTTTCTTTCTTTTTCTTTTTTTTTTTTTGTCTAAGCACACTGTATAACATCAACATTTCTGATCCTCCAAATCATTTTACAATGTAGATTATAATTGACTTTATCTGTCTCTGCTGTTGAATACACACCTCTAAAAAAGAAATCTTATTTAAAAAGTCATGTAGCAGACAACTGTACATGAGAGCTTTTGCTTTTTACAAGCACTTGCATCCAAGGAAAAAAAGTGTAGAAGCAAGATATGGCTTTCCAAAACCCATAAAACAAGCTGCAATGCATATAAATAGAAATATCTCCTACATTTTTTGGATAACAAAAGCGGTAAAATATGGATTAAACTAAGAGCTGTGCTGGCAAATATTCATCCTCAAATGGCACTAATAAATATGTTAGAGTAAGAACTTGGCAAGCTATTTCTGGGAGACAGGCATAGTAACTATATTACTGTCCCTTTTTTTCCCGGCTAATATCTTGCTCCAAGAAAAGCTGCAGTAGTTGTGAAATCAAGTTGTAAATTATTGTTCCTCGATGATACATCTAACAGTTTGGAAATTTCATGTACATATATGAAAAGGTCATTCTTATCCACAACAAAGTTACAGAAAATTCTCAAATATTCTGAATGACATTAATCTGCTCCTATTGGCAAATAAATATCTACACATTATCTAAACTTGAAAGGCTTATGTGGCTTGTGAATGGCAAATAAGCCTATCCCTTGTTCTCTTTAGTGGTCTGAATTTCACTCTGTTTTATTTGTGTTTTTACCCTGATCCTGGCCCAAAACATTTTTGTTAAAATGCAGAGCTCATTTTCAAATTATGGTGCCAAATTTGCTCTTACTTCATACTCCTGTAGAGCTAAAACAGCTCCACTGCCTTCAGCTGAAATGCTCCACTTTGACACCGCATGAGAGCGGAATTTGGCTCAAAAAATGGAATGGCCTTGCACTCACCAGAACAGAGCAACTCTTTATGTTGTGTGCATATCCTGGAGGGGAGAAAAAGCAGCTCCACTGTTTTCCATCAGAAATGACAGAAAAAGTATCAAGCTCGTTTTTTAAATCCACATAGCCAATGAACTGATAAAGTTGAAAATATAGCTTGACCATTTGATTACAGTTTCTCTGGGTTTTGTGGTATCACTCATCAAATCAGGATTTTCTTCCTTTTTGTAATCTATCAAAAACAAGATTAATGTGTCTTCTGAAGTTCTAAAATTCAAGAGTGAGCACAAGGAGTTTATACATTTTGCCTTCACAGCTTTCAATGAAGGGTCGTTACACTTGCAAGTCTGACTCCAAAAAAATACTTTTAAATATGCCTAGTTTTGTAGCCCAGTTGCGTGTTCTGAAATGTGACTTAATTCACCTTAGAACACCATAGCGTTTTTAGCTGCAATAATAAACTATCTGGTCATATAACTAATCTCGTGAGCTTTATAATCCAGGTCACAACTCCATAATAAGAACTCCATAATTCTGTCCCTTGTCCCCTTTCTCTTGTCCTCAGCCTCCATGTGAATGAAGACACACATGAGGCTAACTCAGTGAGAGAGGAGAGGCAGGCACACATAGGAGCATTGCTGCATGGTTTTTGTTTTGATGTGCTTGTGTTTGTTCTGTAGAGAAACTTCCTGTGGAAGCAAAGTTGCCATGGTACAAACAGGCTCAAGAGCTGGAAGAAGGAGCAGTGGTGTCTGAAGAACTATCGTAAGTCTTAAAAAAATTTTCACAATAGTTCCTTGTGAGATGAGGATCTGGAGCTGAACTGACGTGGTGGAAATTAGTGCACTTAAGGCTGTGTCACATTTAAGTATGAAGAGGCACAGTTTAAGAGGACAAATGCAGACTGAATTTGAATAAATATATGCATGTTTTATTTAAGGTCATTTACAATAATATTATAGTGTGAGTCTGTCTACCTAAAGTAGTTATATGATGCACAACACCATTGTGTCTCAGCACCTCAGCATCTTTATTTATCATCACAATAGACCTGTGAAATAAGAGGTAAAATACAGAGCAGCCAGTGAGCATCCCCACCCCCACCCTACCCCCCAAGAATAGTGTAGTAGCAGCAAATGAAGTGAATTAACTCTAACAAAAAATAAATTAAAACCTCAGCCCTATGGTTTGGATTGCTTTATCATCATACTTCATAATTTCATGCGTTTTTCCCAACCTGCTTTCCTAGCCACTTAATCGCCCTTGCCTAGCTATCTTTGCAAGAGTGATCTCAGTCAGCACCTTGTAACCCATTCATAAACCCAACTCGTCCTCCTGCCATGGAACCTCTTGGATGGCAGATTTGCCTATGTATATACGTTGACAATCCCCTTGCACGCCCTAGGCTGCCCGAAATAATGGAAACTGCATTTCTCCTCTTAGGTATATAGAATTAATTCATTCTGTCCCTATTTTTCTTCTTTTTCTTTTTTTCTATTCATTTGTCTTCTGTTTTGTGTATTTTGAGTCAGAAGGACATGGAGGGCATAAAATAGTAACAGTTAGTGCTGAAGAAAAAAAAAGGAAGCCTACAATGAAAAACTGGAATAGAATATTTCCATATAGAGGTGATAGCTGCCTTTTTAACATATCAGTAAGAAAATCTAATTGTAGGAATCTGAACTGGTATACCAAATTCATGACATGGTGCTGTTGAAAATATGATCTAGCAGTTTCCACATGCACTCCACTTCATTAACAGCAGAAGTGCAGGAGAATTTAGAAAAATTAAGTGACCTAAAAAACTCTCAGAAATTCCTTTAGAATTGTGTTTTATTGTACTTTATGAATAATTAATCATCCTTAGCCTAATAAAATAGCAATGAAAAGGACACTGCAGTAAGAATGGCATATCATATAAGCCATTAGCAATGAGACTGAGAAATTACAAATACTATTATGATTATGTTTCAGATTTTTTATCCTGGAACTATGAAAAATGAGTGCTATAACTGTAACTTGTGTTCATAGTTTAATCAGTATCAGTTCCTCATGGCTGAGCACATGGTATTTTAGTTGCAACTGCAGCTGTGTATTGGACTAATAAATATTATTCATTATGCAATAGAATTGTAATTTTGGCACAGATTCAATTCTCCTGAATTGAATTTGTGTGCAACTGGAACGTTGACACAGAGCAAGAGATATACATAAAGCACCCTCCGAATAATAAATTTATTAATCCATCTCTCATGTGTACATAAATGCATACATGTATACACACATGCATTTATATACACACATTTATAAAACTGCAGATATTCACACGTGTATATATATATATTAGTAGCAGCTATAGCATATAATATAATAAGCCGTTTTACTGTTTCCAGAATAAACTTTGTTAGTTGATTCATTCACAAGCAAAGTCTAGAAAATTCTGTATTTCTGAATGTTTGCTTGTGGCTTGCTACACTATAGTAAACCACTTAACTAAATGTGCATTTAGCAAACTGCAATTAACTTCTGAAGGCGTAAATAAAAATATGTATTGCCAGGTATTTTACCAAATGGAATCATGCTGATATGTGGTCATATTTGGAAAAATTTGCAGCAATTTCATACAGTGGCAAAGTTTTAGGTAAATTTTTTGAAGACTGTTGTTAGTACTGTAGAAAAAGAGTGCAGTAATATTTTATATGACTGTGTGTAGCTTTAAATATTAGCAAGAAGGGATTTGTATAGAATAAGCATATGCATTTTAATAAAATACTCTAGAAAAGCTTATGTGTGTATTACTTGTGGTGCTCTAACAGGGAAAGAAGAAGGAGTTCAAGAATTTTAAATAGTTTTAATTGCATCTATGACATCTTACTTTACAGTTTTACTGTTGCAATAAAGGCCCTGACCGCCAAAGGTCTTGTTATCTTTTTACCCCATCTCACGCGACAGTTTAATGATACCAGTGGGATACTAATACAGTGGAGCACTGTCTAGTCTAAGTTCATTCTGCCATGGGGCAACATTTTGTACATTTCTTTCTCCTTACAAGGCACGACTCTGCAAGCATGAATAATCTTTATTTTAGGCTGATGAGAAATCGATATGACATTAAATTTAATTCAGCTATAGATTTTTATACATGTTGACTAGTAGCTAAAATAGAGGGTGAAAAGTCAGACTCTTTGTACAAACTTTCCCAAAGCTTGGAGATATCCATGTCTTGTGTTTAGCTTGGAATGATTTCTAGTGATAAGGCATGAGCCAGAAAGGCCAAATAAAAACTTAGAAAGCTTGTGCTGAAAGGCACATCCATGCAATCCCTGTCTGTAAACCTTAACAGCCATATGCACATTGTTTCAGACTATCTAATCTGTTGACAGTGACCTTGAGTGGTGAACTTCCCCAGAAAATTGGTTTCAGTGCTTCACTATTAATAGTGTTTTTCTTTAATTTCTAGCTTTAAACACATATTCAATTTAGGTTCTGTTTATTAGATTTTTAAAGGTATATAGTGACATTTAAAAAAAAAAAGACAAAACATTCAGAATTCACCAAGACACAGTTAACAATCAACTTTGGAGCCAAGTTTTATAGCATCACTCGACTACATAACAATTTCAAATACACCAATACGTTGAAAAGTAAGGTGAATTACAGGATAATGCATCTTTTGGCTTCTCCTTCTCTAGCTAGAGAGACACAAGGTAGTATCCCATGGCTCACCATGCTGACAGATATTGGACTATCACCCATGTGTATTGACTGATAAATGGTCAGCGTGGAGTGTAGTTGCATGCTAATCTAAGTGTCAGAAATGGTGAGATTTTTTTTAGATGCTGGATCAAATGCCAGCTGGTGTGAGACTGTGTGTGATGTTGCCAGCTCTTTTGCTGATTGTGAATTTGAGTAATTAGAACATGACCACCTATTGACACCTATTTGAGCCAGCAGTGTGCCTTGGCAGCCAGGAGGGCCAACCGTATCCTGGGGTGCATCAAGCACGGCATTGCTAGTCAGTCGAGGGAAGTGATCGTCCCGCTCTACACTGCGCTGGTGCGGCCTCACCTCCAGTACTGTGTGCAGTTCTGGGCACCACATTACAAAAAGGACATTAAACTGTTGGAGAGTGTCCAGAGAAGGGCAACAAAGATAGTGAAGGGCCTAGAGGGGAAGACGTATGAGGAGCGGCTGAGGTCACTGGGCCTGCTCAGCCTGGAGAAGAGGAGGCTGAGGGGGGACCTCATCGCAGTCTACAACTTCCTCTCAAGGGGGAGTGGAGGGGCAGGGGACCTATTCTCCATAATCACCAGTGATAGGACCCACGGGAACGGTGTTAAGCTGAGGCAGGCCAAGTTTAGGCTGGACATCAGGAAGAGGTTCTTCACCAAGAGGGTGGTTGCACACTGGAACAGGCTCCCCAGTGAAGTAGTCATGGCACCAAGCCTGTCTGAATTTAAGAAGCGATTGGACCGTGCACTTAGTCACATGGTCTAAACTTTTGGGCAGACCTGTGCGGTGCCAGCAGTTGGACTTGATGATCCTTATGGGTCCTTTCCAACTCGGGATATTCTTTGATTCTATGATTCTATTTGATACTGTTTATCTACCTAAGCATCTCATTTCTTTGTAGTGTCTTACTTTGCTGTAAATATTTTCAGAAGACACATCAGGGCTTGTAAAAAATAATTTTAATTGTGTGCTTCCCCTTCTCTGAGCAGGCCTTCCCCTTGCCCTAATTCAGTAGAGCGGAGCTGGTTTGAGGGTGGGAATTGAACTGAGGGAGCCAGGACAGGCTTTCTCTGAGACCCTACACCTCAGTTTGTCAGGGAGATAATGATGGGGAGAGGAGAGACAGCATGGAGTGGAGAGGGAGAAGTTGTAAAGCAGGAGACCTCCAGAGAAATGGTAAGCCAAGTGCTGAGAAGGCAGTACTGAGTTTGTGAGTGTATCTGCTAGAAGCTGAAATGCTGGAAGTTTCTTCAGACAAGATATGTTTATGTGATTTTCCTGCTTGCTCTGTACTGATGCAATAGCAACTGATTTCATGACTGCACATAGGTAGATGTCAGTAAGGACTCATCCTTCTATACTTCATCTGATGTTCTTCCTGAGCTTTCTTATGTTATCAAGTCACTGCCCCCCTTCTCCTCTACAGACAGGATAATTCTTTGTAGCCAGCAGACCGCACTTTGCCCCTAACACTGTCATCTCTTCTTCATTATCATTCTTCAGGCAAAGAAAGCAATTCCCATCTATAAGCAACTGTTTTGTCCTCCTCAAAGTTTACTTTTGATTGGAAACTTAAAAGCAAAAGCAGAAATTTTCCACAAAATTTCTTGTATATTTTGAGGTCTCATGCTGCCTTGTGATTATAATGACTTTCTATTGAATAATTTTTTGTTATGAAATTGAAAACTATGAGTTATAAAGCTACATACATTTTTTGCACTGTCCTTCTACCTGTAATTTGTGATCATTCTCTAAATTGTGCTGCTAGGGCAGCAGATGCCGCAGTTTTATTCCGTCTGCGTCTAATGACTTCCATTGTTTATTTCTTCAGGATTTTCCAAAGGAAGCAAGTCTTAGAGTTTAATTTTGTCTGTATATGTCTGTCTGTCGTTTGCCTTCCTCTTCCCTCAGTTATGTCTGAATTTATTGCTATTAACGGAATTTGACAGAGGTACAAAGTTATCACAAGGAGCTTTACCCCTCTGTCAAATTTGGTTAATATTCACCAGGAAATTCAGTGGTAGTTTCCCGCATGTTTCACTGAAATAGATGGTTAGGTAGAAAACTGTCAGCCTACTAATTCCCCATCTGAAGGAACACTTTCTAAAAGAGTTTGGTCCACAAGAGAAATCAGAGAATCCACTTGGGCTTTCAACCTTAAAATCCAAATCCATGTTAAATTGGTCTTCATTGGTTCTGCTGGTCAAAGAATTACTTACAACAAGTTCAGCCACTTGGAGGCTAGACGGGACGGTTAAATTTGTGTTTGACCTGCTGCATCCCTACACAGAGTCAATTAAATATTAATTTTTGACAGAACTAATAGGAAATACTCCAGACCAGTAAGCAAGTATTGTAATCTCTGCTAAGACAAAGGTGTAAGGGGAGAAGTCCTTGCTGTCTTATGGCATTGTATGCATTGTTCTCCTATTTCTGTCCATCTCTGAAGCGACCATTCAGTAGGCCTTAGAAATACATTATTTCTATTTCTATATTTCTATTTCTGTCTTTGATAAGACATTATCAAAGAGAGAAGCCACAGTATCTTTCTGTCTGACCTCTTGCACTGTAGCTGATTACACCAGCACAACATTACAGTGGAGTCAGAAAGAACAGTGATCATGACTTAAAAAGCATGGGTTCTTCTGCGTGTAATGAGATTGGTTTTATGGGTGTGGGGGGGGGGGTGTTTAAAAGATTTCTGTCACTAACTCTTGAGAAATGCTTTTGTATGTTAACACCATACCCAGCTTTTAACATATTGCCATAAATAACCCTTGTGCTAGCCATAAAAAGAAGGGGGAAAAAAAAAAAGCAAACAATAATATCTGGATGCCAGATGGCACCATCGTAGTGATGGGGCCACTTCAGTAAGAAACAAAAGGAAATTCCTGACATGCATCAGTGGGGGGGCAGAGCCCTCCGGGAACTGGATTTGGACAGAGAGGCCAGTGTGGCAGTTACCCAATATCTCTTTCTTACTTTTCAGAAGGTATATACATTTCCAAAGACATGGAATCTATGCCATTCTGGTTTTCACTGTTAAATAGTTTCTACAGTTATGTCTATACCAAATTCACAGGTTAATATGTAAATTTGAAACTGCCTGCAAATGCTTTACTTCAAGAATTAAGTACATTATTTCTATTGCATTGCCAAAATAGTAGTGTTGTCACACAGATACTATCAAATGTTATGCTGTTGTTTGTCCTCCTTATCAGTGTTATATGACAAAGAGAAAGAAGCGAGTTTAGGGAAACTTCTCCATATTATGATCTAATTATGTACAATGAAACTATCCACATGGTCGGTCACAGAGATGAGCAGTGCAGCAGCCTAATATTAGTTAATGAGTTCTTACTATTCATTCAAGACACCTCTTTAGAGAATTACTACTGCTTAGAATAAATGTCTGATATCTGTAAAGGACAGAATCAGATATCTTTTCCTGGGTATTAAGACAGTGGTGAGCTTATGGAGAGCACCAATTATACAGAGTGATTTGACACAAAGTGGAAAGAAAAGACCATATTCAAACTAAACTGAAGAGAAACTATAGAGGGATAGATCATAATCACTCCAATTGGAATTGAACCTATACAAGTGCCTCTTGTGCCATTACTCTTACAGATGGAGCCCTGAGATTTTATTGACAGATGGTCATGACCTCCTCTGTTACACTTCTTGGAACAGCCCCAGTGCTGTGTGAGCATCCTGTGGTATTACCTACATGTTAAATCCCATAGAAAGGTGGCCTCTCCTGAAGAAGAAGGACAGGCTTGCATTTCAGTGCAAGACAAGGAGTCTGGAAGTCTGAGTTGAGTTACTAGTTCTGGCACAGAAGTCTACTAAGCCTTTGAACAAGCCAATGAGAACTTTATTTCACCAGTAGTATCTGGTTTTAGGAGATTTAAGAGATGGGTTTCAGTGCTTTTGAACACCCTGTCTTATTTGTATGTACGGTTCTCAGAATTTCAGCCTTTGCCTAAATAATGGATTTACCCAATGATGGATTTTTAAAAATGGCACTAAGTAATAAAAGCTGAGGGCAATATGTCATTTAAGTAGCAGTGGAAAAAAAAATTCTCAAAAGCATAAATGATATCAGTCTCTATACCATCTTTCTTTTTCGTGTGTCTGGAACTGAACCCACTGTGAACTGTGTGGAAGATCTCCCATTACTGAGCATTGAATCTGTCTTTGTGTTTCACTTCTGATTTTCTCAGTCACCTATATGTTACTTCATGGAGGGGAATATACAGCAATCCTTAGCCGTGCCTCAGCTAGTCTACAGAAGCTGGGTTTTTTTGGTGCATTCCATCTATATAATTTAAAAATAAGTTCTTTTAAATTACTAGGCAAATTGTTATCTAAAGAGGCATTCTCAAATGTAAACGTTAATACTTAATAATACTGACAAATGCAAATGGTCGTTGCAAAACTGAACTCGGCAAGTGGCACCTACCAAGTGTTCACACATTCCTACAATTCTGTGAACAGCTGAAATTTGTTTGTTCTTGCAGGTAAATTGTATGTGTACAGCCTGAATGCTGGACTGCAATGTGTTTCAAAAGTTGACCAATGTATTTGTATTAAGTGGTATATGTACAAACACCCATATGTTAGTTTTGCTGTTACATTAAAATGTATTTAAAAGTCTTACCCTACAAAAGCAATGAACTTAAACCTGCACTGTACCACACCTGAGTGAATCCTGTAGAAGTCCATTAATGTCAGTGGCATTACATTTCTTTTCCTCTGCTCATAGAGCACTGTGTGGCCCATTGTAGGCTTTTGTGCACATGGTAAATCATGCAACAATCCATTTCTTTTAGCTAACATTAATGTTGTGAACAATGTGAAGCATTAACAGCTATCAAACAAAAAAGAACATCCAAAAATGCAATTCATTGTTTAAGTCCAGAACTTGCTATTTTGCCAGCATGTTTCTGTAATGGGAAATGGTTGTTGGTCCATCACCATAAGTGCCTCCAGGTCAAGGAAACAAGCACAGGCATTTGTTTACAAGAGACATCAATTTCTAATTTTTTTTTTAAATGATAGTTTTCCACCTTTCATTCTAACCTGTTTCCTTTCAAGCTTGAGAAAACTGCTGCCTACACAGATGCCCAGGGGAATGGTAGGCAGAGGTGCCCTTCTGCCATAGCACAGCTACAGCTGGGTGCCACAATGTAGGCAACACTCATGCAGTTGGGTAGCAGCAGGCATGGTTAGGTCAATCATAACAGAGAAAGGTCATGATGTTCCCTCCTTCCAGCTTTCACTTCACCCAGTACTGTTCTCTCTAAAGTGGGAGCAAAAGACTTCTCTTTTCAACAGAGCACTCAGAATACACTCAATTCTGCATTTTTCTGTGAGGGAAAAAGTGTTATTTTTGCTGTGCAGAGGAATAAAAGATGATTTTTGATGCAATAGTAACATGCTAATCACTGGGAAGTCTGCTACGAGCCATAAAATATTCAAAGTAATCTGTTTGAGGCAAGAGTCATCTTTTTGTTTTTATTTGTGCAGCAATTAGCCCAGTTGGGCTTTGGCTGATAGCTACTACTGTAACAACACAGCAACTAGCCATTGTGTTTGTCTTACTTATTATGGCTGTTATTACAGGGACTGGTGTTAAAGCAGGATTTAATTAAACAATGTACAATGACATCTGAAGCACCTCCATCATTTCCTGTTTTCTAAAATATCTCCTTCTCTATAAACCTCCGCCACTTTAGTTTTCAAAGAAGACACAGTTGTGAGCATACAGAAAAGCACAATAGTGCGCAGTGGAAGATATGCTATATGCAGAACAAATAACTTTAAACCCATGGAATTGACTGCTTATTATTCACATACTTTTTATGTTCTGTGCTCACCATTTGGCAACATTTATCATTAATGACCACACAAAGATATCTCAAAGCCTTTGTAATTTCCTTTGTAATTAAATTAAGGATGATGGAAAATTCGGAACCAGTGTATGTATTTATACTATACATTCACATCACATAAATGTTCAGTATATAATGACAACTCCTGTTTGGAGATTTTATATTTTGTTGTTGTTGTTGTTTGTATTTTTTTTTTCTCCCACTCCCCCCCCTTTTTTTTCCTGCTTACACCTCTTGGTTCTACCAATTCACTCTGTGCTTCAGCAGCCAGCAGTTATATTTGAATAAAATTGCGTTTCAAATGTATTACTTAAAATGTAGAAATTGAGCCTGGAAAGCTGAATAAAATATAATTTCCTGAAGGTATTCCAATATTTGCATTATGAGTTGCTGACAAGGGCAAAATAAAGTAATATGTGGCATTTGTAGGTCAAGTATCATTTCAAAAAGAATCCAGTATGCTTTATTAAAGTTCTTACTTCTCTTTTGTTTCCTTTCTCTTTTGTTCCTGTGTTTGTATGGGTGATATACATCATGTGTAAATACTGAGTGTGTAAAGTGTCTCTGTTTTTCTAAATGAGTAATTTTAATGCCTGGCAAAATATAATCCCTTTTGGTTTGGAATACAGCAGCCCTTCAACAAGGCAAAGTTACACAACAATTCTGAATGTTAAAAAATACAGGGAATAGGGCTTTTGATGAAGACATCCACAGTGACTTTTTTTGTAACCTGATTAAGATTTTTACATCTTAGTTTGTCATGCCAAGAAGCTTTATGTTCAAATTAATCAAAGTATCTAAATCACAGTGGCTGACATGGACTGTTTAATCTGTGACAGGAGGTTTTCTGCATCAAAACAGTATTATAATAATAGCACAGAGAAAATAATATGAGTGGCCCACCTGTACTGTTAAAAACTATAATCCCTTCAAAATGAAAAATCACCAAATCACAGAATTGTAGGGGTTGGAAGGGACCATGAGAGATCATTGGGTCCAATGCCCCTGCCAAAGCAGGTTCCCTAGAGCAGGTTGCCCAGGTAGGCCTCCAGATGGGCCTTGAATATCTCCAGAGAAGGAGACTCCACAGCCTCCCTGGGAAGCCTGTTCCAGTGCTCCATTACCCTCACCGTGAAGAAGTTCTTTCGCGTGTTGGTGTGGAACTTCCTGTGCTCTATCTTGTGGCCATTGCCCCTTGTCCTGTCCCCACAAACCACTGAAAAGAGGTTGGCCAAATCCCTCTGTATCCCACACCTCAGGTATATATACACATTGATGAGATCCCCTCTCAGTCTTCTCTTCTCCAGGCTGAACAGACCCAGGTCTCTCAGCCTTTCCTCATAGGGAAGATGCTCCAGACCCTGTATCATCTTTGTGGCCCTCCACTGGACTCTAACGGTCTTTGAAACAAAACCAATCTTTGTCATTTGCAAGATAGAATGTCTTAGGATAGAGAAATGGAATCACTTTTCATTGTTAGTTTCTCAAAGGTTTTCCTTCAGAATGAAATCTTGCAGTTTTGAGAGCAGTATAAAGAACAGTTCCAAATGTTCCAATAATATATAAAATCCATTTATTTCCATTGTATTACTTCCCGTGTATAGTGCTAGCAATGGATACGAGGGCTATAACAACATGTTATAAGCACCCACAAAAAGTGGGTAGAGAAATGCACAGTATCTGCTCTAAGAGACCAAGTTGTTCCAGTGAGGGATCCTGGTACATACAGGCTGTGGGGGCACCAAGTTCCCCTCTTGGTTTTGGATTCAGGTTTTTCCTTAGTGAAGGGAAGGTCCTTTTGTCAACTAGAGAAAGGTAGTGGATTAAACAACAACAAAAAAAAGTGCATACAAAAACTGTAAAGGATGATAATCACAAAACTAAATTTCCTTTCTCTCCCTATCAGGCTGTTCATAGGATTCTCAAGGTAAGAAATGAATTTCCAATAGCTTTAGGTAGACCTACTCTGTGGAACAGATGTATGTATTGCCTTCTGCCCTGGAAGGCAATGCCATTTTTGAGGAAAATGGCACCAAAAGTATAGAATTCGGTCTTTTTTGCTTATTGTAAAGATAGCTGCAAAGTGTTTTGATTAACGTATATATAGACCTTCAGAGGCAAAAATCTGGAGTATGTAAGGGTTCCTAATCAGAGAGACAAGAGTAACAGTCAGAAAAATCCAGAATAGAAATAGAACACTCTTTTAATAATGAGAACGGAAATGAAATGCACTAGGAAAAATAATAATAATAGTAAAAAGCTAAAAAGATGGTGGGCTTTTATCTTTTCATGGTTTTGAATTAAGTTTTAAAGACAGTTTCTGCAGCACAGGTTCAATGGTTGACATTATTTTCCTCAGAACACTGTACGTAGTATATAACAGCCTATTTAGTAAGTTTTAATGACATAGCTGTGTTATCACCTAAGGCAAAGGTGCTTTAGGTTGAATCCTAGAAAAAAGTAGTGGGATTGTGGTGCACATCAGGAGTTTCCAGGACTCCTTACATTGAGAGCTTTTAGGATAAGCATAGGTGCTCTCAGCATTTGTCTTCCTATCTGGAGATGAGATACTCCAAAAGTTCTTGAGAGCCTTTCTACTGTTGCTGGTGAGTTGCCAGCTCAACTCCTACATCATGGTTTTTATGTGTATTTCATTATAGCATGGTGATAAGGTGAAGCATGTATTTTTCATTAAACGGACTTTGGCTTGGACTGGCCTATGCTACTTTTGCTTGCCTGGTTGTTTATGGACATTGCTCACCTTGTGCTCGCTCTTTCCCTCACAGGTTTATTCCTGAGGCTTGGTCCTCCTGTAGTGTCACCTGTGGAGTGGGCAGCCAGGTGCGGCTTGTGAAATGTCAGGTGCTCCTGTCTTTCTCTCAGTCTGTCGCTGACTTGCCCATTGATGAATGTGAAGGTCTAAAACCTGTGTCTCAGAGAGCCTGTTACAGTGGCCCTTGCAGTGGAGAGGCAACTGAATATACCCCAGAGGAAACCGACCTGCTCTATGGCAGCTTGCAGGAATTTGATGAGCTCTATGACTGGCGATATGAGGGCTATACAGAGTGCTCAGAGTCCTGTGGAGGAGGTAAGTGCAAAATGTTTCTGTGTTGCATGTGCTTTCCCTCTTTAAGTGCATGCTTTTCAGTGAGAACACCCATGGACTTGTTCCTTTGATGCATCTATTTGAAAAGGCTTGGATGAAAACTGTAAAATGCCCAAGTGCATGACATGTTTTACACAGGACTTTGAGGCTCCATGTTCTGGCTGTCACCAAGAATGATCAATGTTTCATGTATTACTGTTTCCATGTATCTGCAGATCATTCAGATTGCACTCACACAAAAATTGCTGAAGTGATTTTGTGATACAGGCAAGAATCATATGTCATTTTTAGTTTTTATCTCTTGACTTGTGCTGTGCAAATATAGACGTGGAAACAAATGGTCCTCCCATAGCAGATGCATTTGATTATTGATATTCTAAGGGCTCAGCTGGTTCTGTAACTCCTACCACTAAGTGCCACTAGTTCTGATCTCACTGCTAAGAAAACATATGGTAAAAAAGTACTAATGGTGTAATTGCCTGAAGCTAGCAGACTTGATGCTTGGAGCTTCTCAGTGTTAATCAAGGTCACAGGATCCACATGTTAGGGAATACTAATGTGCTCTGATATTCATTTTTCCCATCATTTTGTCTAGCTAGTTCTGAAAAATAAGCTCTCTCCATTATTTTTAAATTAAATCTTGATTTTGTTAGGTGCTCTCTTTTTACATGAGAAGTTTCAGGCTACATATACATAAATACAGAATGAATACACTAGGACTGGAAACCACTCAATAACTCATGAATGCTTAAGAGTTTGATCTACACAGATTTACCAGTAATATGTTGCAAACTTATAAACAACAGTAATAATTAATGGAAAATAATGCAAGAGGTTTCTAAGCTTACTATTATCTTGCTGATGGTAGTCAGTGTTTAGAGCAGTTCACAAAGAGTTGTCATATCATTGCCTCTATTGCTTTGATTCCTACATAAAAAATCTGACACTAATGTATGCTAAGTGGTGATGAACACTGACTTTACAGGAGTATCTGTCACATATTGAGTCTACTAGTGAGCACTAATGATTTGTCACATTTGCGCTGTGAATACTGAAACCTTAATATCTTCTAGAAATGTCCTGTTGAAATGAAGTCATTTCTCTAAATACAGTGATTATGTGCATATTTTTCCAACATAGACTGAAATGACAGAGACATTTTGCTTTATAATTGTCAGCAAAAACCTTTAGCCAAGATTTCTTTTTGTCTGATGTCAGCTCCAAATTTTGCAGATTAGCAGATGCTAAGTCAGATACTTTTGCAGCCATAGGTGCAAGACAGGTCAAACTAATTTTATTGGTTTTGGAATCTCAAGAGAAGAAATTGGATAGATGCAGAAGTAACCTTTCACCTCCTAGAAGTAGCAACCAGAAGGAATTAGTTAGCCATTTAGTCTGCTGTTAGTGGCTGCATTTCCCAGAGCTGTCATCAAATATCATGTAACAATTATTCTATTCTGGTAGATATAAACATAGAAAATCTCATTTGATGGTATTTTGAAAGTTAACTTAAACTGCTTAGATTCATGTCCCACCCTTATACCATTTTGTATTGCAATTTCCCACTCAGAACTGATTTCTTTTTTTCAGAGAAAGCAATTTTAAAGAGAACAGCTTTTGTTCTGGTAATATTGTCCATAATAGTGCTTAGAATTCACTTATTTGACAAGCAAATTTCTTGAAGTTCATACACTTTTTTTAATGGTCTCCATACTGTGGAGCTTCTGACAGACAGTAGCTCTTTATATCCTCTAAAGGTACAGTGATCCCTCTGTTGATTTAAAGTTTGTAACCAATCGCCTCATTGACCTATCAAAAACAGAGGATAGATGTTATCAATATGCTGAAATGAATTCCATGTGAGAATCAAGGAGAAGCTGAAAAAAGTGATTTTGAGCACATTTGTTTGCTGCTAGAGCAAGCTAGATTTTTTTTTAGTCATTGGCACATACTGTTATAGCCAGCAATCTCTGTCATTACCAGATCTAGGAACAACGGACTAGCTAAGCTCAGGAGGAGCCTTTTTCTTCAATACCCAGGCCATCAGACAGGATTAATAGTCATACTGAAATCTTTATAAGGTAAAAATTTGCAAGAATTTCTGAATGGTAATCACAATGAGCAGAGTAGAATGCTGGTAGAATAGACTAAAATTGTTGGAAATACAATCAGAGATAATTTAGGTGACAGGAGGAAGCATGGGTAATAGAATCGTAGAATCAGAGTTGTAAGGGATCCACAAGGGTCGAGTTCAACTCCTGATGTGGTCCTAATGAGCACACTGTGGGGTTTGGGGACAGTTGTATAGTAAAAGCTGAAGAGCAGTAGTTTCAGAGCTTGACTCCATGAGCTTGATAAAGCCTTCCAACTCTGGATATTCTATGATTCTATGAAATCATCTGGGTTGGGATGGAGAAATGGAGGAGAGGCGGAATTCAAGACCTCACAGTCAATCAGAGTTGGATAGTCAGCTCCGAACCAGGCAATGCAAAAGCGCTGAGGTAATTGATAATCATTGGTCAACAGCTCATTAGTGACACACTTCAGAGAGGAGAAATTGAAACTGTGGAAATAGACCTAGTTTACAAAATTCTGATCTGAAAAGCACATAACAGATGTGTTTAGCCTTATCCCTATCAAACAATGAAATTGTCAGTATGCAGAACTCAGTGGTTTCTTTCCACACAGTTAAGAGAAGTACTTTCCAACATTTCCCTTCCTCAGGACTAGTGGTCCTTTTCCCCTGTGTTCATCAGTTTGGTCTTGCTATTTAGGCCTGCTCAAGTGATCAATGCAAAGTAGAGACCAATAATTTCAACACAGTGCCATTTCCCACCAGTTAGAGAACTGCTTCTGTTCTGCAGACAGGAGCAGTCTGTCCCAGGGGGGAGTCCATATGCCTCGTTTTGCAATATACTCAACAGAAAAACAATTGGGTTGGAAACATACTGAACAAGACAGGGCAGAGAACATATTGTTTATGTATAAATGTGTTTGGGGAGATTACTTGAATAGAAAAATTGTTTGAAAGTATGCGGCCATCTTCTGAAGAATGAAACCCATAGCAATGTTGGCTGACTTAAGAGTCTTCAGTAATTTTGTTGTCGAAAAAATGTCCAAATGTCCCAAAATGTCAAGTTTCTTTCTTCTTTTCAGCACCTGAGTACAGCAGGGATAATGCTTGGGGATAGGGTCACAGGCATGTCCTGAATAGGCTTGCACAAGCACATAGAAACCTATAAATTGTTCAGCATGCCACTTTGCTGTGGACCTCTCTTCAGCCTGTACTGAGAATAAGAGGAATGAATCTACGAATGATTTCAGGAGTGCAGAACCTATGATGAACTACAGTTCTTTGGTCCTGTAGAGCAATATGATGTCATTGTTTGCCTAATGACGTGTTCTGGCGTTAGAAATAGCAAAAAGCATTGATGATTCTGTTACACTGCTCGTGGAGCTGTTTGAGCTTCCCACTTTTCTTCTTCCCCCCTCCCCCCACTGGTATCTTCAAAAGATTGTAAGATATTTTGGAAAACTAATTGCTGATTTTGAAAAGATGATGCAATTGTGAGTTCAGCTAACCTTTTCCCAACTCAGGAGGTTGGGATGAATGTAAAGAGCATACTTCTATCTTGCTTGAACCACTGTGGATTAGATTTTTAGGGAATTTAGGCAAATAACTATCCACACAACCCCCGGGGAAGAAGTAGATCCAGCAGACTTCTTTCACTAAGTAGTCTTTCCTATAACATGTAGTGCTGCAATGCTTGATTTTCTATCTTTCTAACCATGTGATCCAAAAAATCTTGATATGCCTATTTTACAGGAAAACTGAGACAGAGTAACTGGCGTGCATAAGAGTACATGACAAATTTGGTATCAACAAGCATTTTCCAAGTTGTAGCCTAATCATCCAATCTTCCAACTTCTCTCTTAGTCCTCACAGCTACCCCTCTTCTGTACCAGTTCTCAGACACACCTGGCAGTTTTGCATCTCCAGTGCAGGTGTTAGTTTGGATATAGAAAAATAGCTGATACTTGACCTTGTTTTGCTTTACTTTTGTACTTAGAGTAATCTTAGTTTCTTAAAATATAGCGTGCCAACATCAAGGCTATCTTTACACCCTAACCTGCCTGGCTGACAAATAAACAGCATGACTGCACATACTATGAATGGAGGCATCACTGGAGAGCACTGTACATTTTTCTGCCCAGGCAAGGTAAGTAGTGAACGAACCTACAGACTTCTCAATGCTGTTGAGACACACAGTGAGAATGAGAGCAAGGACAAGCCCAGCATCCCATGCAGAGTTTTGATTAGACCATCTCCCTGTCAGCTGGGAAACCAGACATATAAGGTGCAGTAGGCAATGTGTGACTGTTACAGGAAAATTACAAGAGTTACAATTGAAGGCTTGTTCCCAACAGAGGAGAAAAAAGGAATTGCGGGGCTGTCTCTGCCCTTGGATGCCCCTCTGGGTACCGGGAGCTGGCAGTGACCATGCATTTTTGTGTGCAGGTGTCCAGGAGGCTGTGGTGACCTGCCTGAACAAGCAAACCAGGGAGACTGCAGATGAAACATTGTGCATAATGAGCCGCCGTCCTCCACAGCTGCTGAAAGCCTGTAGCCTGGATCCCTGCCCCCCAAGGTATGCATCTTGTATCTTATCACCAGGAGTATATGTTTTCAGGACGTAGGAGAGGTGTGATCATCAGTGAAGATGGCAAACTAATCAGAAAGCTCTTCATGAAGCTGGGGCAAGCAGGATCCATCTGGTTAGGATGCTTAGATGCTAGGTCTGGAAATGTGTGTATAAACTAAAACTTAATATTTGCTACCACTTGATTTTTTTCAATATTTTGAACAAACATGCTCTTCTGCATTTCAGATATTAATTTCTAATTCTTAGCTTGTTCTGTATATATTCTTAATTTTCTTGAGAGTATTAATTCACTGCCTCAATGGCAGGATTTCACTCTAGAGAGAAAGTTTTCCCAAGAATAATGATAAAGAGCATGCCTTTGTTCTTGAGCCAAATTCAGTGATAGGTCAAAAGTTTTGTGGCAGGATTAATTTCTTCTCAGTAGCATTATCCTGTGAGATTAGCTACAGGGGCTTATAAATGGATTGTTTTACTATGCATCATCACTTTCTTTTAAAAAAGGAGGAAAAGAAAACAACCATTATATCTTCCATTTACAGTACTGTTGAAGTAACTTATTGTATCAGTTTAAAAGGAATGCCCAATACTTTTTAACTAATAAATATTGAATGATGAGAAGATGAGGTGTATAAAAGAAGCATAAAAATGTGGCCTTAACTGCTGAAAATGTACTGTACAATTCTGTACAATACTTACACATAAGTAAAGATTCATACTTGAAATAAATTGAGGAGGTGTTTTCATTTACAGTTTGATTTGGAGTGAATTAACTACCTATAGAAGGAGTGAGACTGATTAAACAAAGTGTGCTGAATCTGCCGAGTAGGTCTGTCATATCTGCAGTAGCAGAGTAAGCTGTTCTATTTCTGACCATTAAAATTTCCATCTTCAATTAAGTGATCCATTCCTGATAACTTCCTAGTCTCTCTGCTAACATTGTTAAGCATTCAAAATCTCACTGACAGAGGAGTTTGTGGTGTGCAATTACTCATTAGAAATGTAGCTAAGCTGACTTATTTCACAATGTCACCAACTGTTTGTAGAGCTTACTCATTCACAGCCCTGGGAACAATTTGAAGCACTTATAGAGAGGTGAATGACAATGTATTTAATTACTACCCAGCTTATCCACAGATTTGTATTGTTTTAACTATATTGGACAGAGGATTCGTTTTTGTTTTTAATTTAATGAGAATCATAGAATCATGGAATCATTTAGGTTGGAAAAGACATCTAAGATCATTAAGTCCAACCATTAACCTAGCACTGCCAAGTCTACCATGAGACCATGTCCTTAAGCTCTACATCTACAAATCTTCTGAAGACCTCCAGGGATGGTGAGTCAACTACTTCACTGGGCAGCCTGTTCCAACGCCGCACAACCCTTTCAGAGAAGAAATTTTTCCTAATACCCAACTTAAACCTCCCCTGGTGCAACTTGAGGCTATTTCCTCTTGTTCTATCACTTGTTGCATAAGAGAATGTACAGACCCCCACCCCACTACAACCTGCTACAACCATTTATAGTAGTCACACTGTCACAGCTCCTGATCTAAACAAAGTTGTTCTTATATGTCAGACAAGTTTATTCCTCTTCCCACAAGGAAGCGGACTGTACTGTCTAAAGCTAAGATTTTCTCCAAGATCTAAGAAACAGTTTCTCATTCAGAGAAAGTTAGGGGAGAAGTGTATTAAACTGCCATTCTATAGACCCTGCATTGTGCCCACAGATCAGTACTGTTACAGCTATTTGAGTCGAGATACAAAGTGTTTTATTAGAAATTTGATTTTATACGTAGTAACCTCTCTGACACCATCATTTTAAATATAACCATAACCTTTCCTTTCATGTATTTTTGGGTTAGACTCAAATCTTGGTAGATTCTCCCATGAATCTAAAAACTTAATTATGTCTGTTTCATTTCGTTGTCAAATGAGTTTAGAACATTCTCACTCTGCATGAGGAACTCCATTTTTTTATTGCAGAAAAATGAGTAAGTTACTAAATAGATTATCAGTACAAGCATCAGGGTCTCAAAGGGGAAGTTAAAGAAACAATATTGGGTCTGGATGTGCCCTTGGAACAAGATTCTTGCATTGCCTGACTGTTGCAAAAATTGGGTGTTGCAAAAAGAACTGCAAAGAAAAAACATTCAAACATAAGCAGGCATTGGGAATCTCTCAAGTTCAGCCTGTCCTGGTTCCAGTTAGGACAGAGTTAATTTTTCCTCCTAGTAGCTGGTAGGGTGCTATGTTTTGGATTAGGATGAGAAGAGCGCTGATAACATGCTGATGTTTTAATTGTTGCAGAGCAGTGTTTACACCAGGCCAAGGACTTTTCAGCTTCTCGCTCTGTCCTGCCAGCGAGCAGGCTAGGGGTGCAGCAGGAGCTGGGAGGGGACAGACCCAGGACAGCTGACCCAAACTGTCCAAAGGGGTATTCCAT
Organism: Anser anser; assembly: GCF_964211835.1. Taxonomy (NCBI): domain Eukaryota; kingdom Metazoa; phylum Chordata; class Aves; order Anseriformes; family Anatidae; genus Anser; species Anser anser. The sequence goes on from NC_139731.1 coordinate 1,015,521, forward strand.
ACCATCTGATGTCATGCTAAACAATATATAGGGGTGGCTGGCCGGGGTGGGGGCGCCGGCTGCTTGGGGATAGGCTGGGCATCGGTCAGCAGGTGGTGAGCAATTGCATTGTGTATCACTTGTTTCTTACACATTATTATTAGTAATACTATTATCATTATCACTATTATTATTATTGTTATTATTATATTCCTGTCTTAATAAACTGTCTTTATCTCAACTCACAGGCTTCACTTTCCCGTTTCTCTCCCCCATCCCAGAGAGGGAGGGGGGAGGGTGAGCGAACGGCTGTGTGGTGTTTAGCTGCCAGCCGGGTTAAACCACAACACAGCCACAGTACCATAAGTATATACATACATTCTCCTCTTCTCCTGCTGAGAGAGAGAGAGAGAGAGATGCATGCCTGATTTTGAAAGACAGCCTGTTTGTACCTTTTGCACTGCTAGAATAGTTCAAGAACAGTTCATCCTAACAAAAATATTATCCCTGTAATACTGCCAGCCAGGTCAGCAAGAAGCTCATGTTATCTGCTGTTTCTGTGGCAGTACTGCTCACAAAACTTGGACTTGTTAGAGAATTACTTAAGCCCACTCACTGTTGTCTGAACACTGCCTCATTCATGAATCTGCTTTCTTTGTCCATTCAGTCTAGTGATGACATCTCCTTCTCTTCTTTCCTGGACTGATCATTTCAGGAAAGGAATCTTTGGACTTGAGGAGAGTCCTATTGCTCAGTGGAACAAAACCACATGTTCATGAATGTTGATCTTACAGATAGGCAAGTCAGGTTTCTTGTATATTCTTTCCAAGCCATTTACATGTATTTCCAACAATCTCATTTCTAAAATGCTTCATTTTAGATATTGTACAGATTACAAATGATCAGTTCATTGCCCATCCTTCTCACCTGCTGAGCTTTTTCTTTCTTTGTCTTCTGGTATCTGCAAGCTTGTTGATTTCTTCTTCAAGAACAGCTGTTTTTTAACATTTTCCATATGGCATAAACTTAGGCCTATGAAAAGGTGTTGGCTTACAAGACAGAGCCAAGCATGGAGTGCACCAGTGTGAACAGAGACAGGGAGCTTTGGACATAAAGCAGCTCTGGTCTGGGTAGCGGGGTTTGAACTTAAACTCTCCCTCTACTTCTTCAGAGAAGTGTGCGAGAGGACTTCATAAACTGGTAGGCACAATATATTTGACAAATTAGTGGTTCTTGTGTTTTTGCATTACTTTGGTGTAGGTTTAGGGCAAGGGATATTATCCTGCTCCACTGTAGTTTCCAAAATACGTGTTCCACCCTGCAGTCCTCATTCATGGCCTGCCATCTGCCATTACAAGTACAATTTGTGCACTTTCTGTCTTATTCCTCAAACCTTCCTGTATTACCTCTTAACTAGATTTCCACCTTTACACTACATACTCTGCTTCACAACTGTTTACTATATTCATCTTTGAAAGGGGTTACAGAAGACTTAGTTTCAGTGTATTACACATGAAGCACTGAACAACATCCTCGTAAGAAGTTGATGCTTTGAGCATTAGCCCAAGTCTAAACTTGAGCCAAAAAACAACTCATTTGTTTATCATGCCTAATCTGGTCTGTGCACCTATATCAAACACAGCCATTGCTACCATTTATCTCAGTGTCTCAATTATCACACAATGTAAAATTCTTCTGTGAGATACATTTCTGTATTCAGTATGCCTGCTAATCTCTCAAAACAGTTCTCTGCCAAACAGATTCACTTACCTGAAGTTGCCATTCATGTTGCCCCATATGCATTCTGCATCTGCTGTAGTCCCTCAAAAGACCCACTGGACAACCTCTGACTGTTCAAAATGTTGGCATAAAAACACAAACCCTCTTTTCTGACCTGATCTAATGGTTGATGAACTCTGCCTTCAGTTCAAGGAGCAGCAAGAGTTATTTGCTGTAAGGAACCATATATTGCTTGAAGTATGTCAGAAAGTTACTCCAGCAACCAAAATTGCCATTTGTAGAGTTGTTGCATATTCCATTTACCCTCTGTTCTTCTTTGACCTCTGAGTTCCTCCTGTATTTTCCTCCATTTGGCTCTGTTATATAAATATTGGCTCTCTGCCACTTTCAGCTATAATGAACTGCAATATTCACTGATACCAATAAGCCTAGAGAGTGAATGCAGGCCACTTCTGTCATCTCCCAGAACACTCTCACTGAGCCTTTGATCTGCATGCATGTGTTGGCTGCATAGGCTTCTCTTTTAATGGATTACCTTCACTTGCAAGGAAGATGTTTTTTGAAGAAAAGATCCTTACTCTTCCTTGTGCACAGCAGCCCCCTGAATCTTACCCTGCCTGTTGCACAGAGCAGTTCTGCTCCCTTGTCACATTAGAAATACTGAAAATTAGGCTGTAAAATTTTGTCGGACTAGCACTGGACAACAACTAAGTATGACTTATTTCTCTGTTGCTACTCTTAATTACAAATAACTTTACCTTTTAAGTTTTATTTCTTAATAAAGTATCAACTTTTTCAAATATTAGTTACATCTCACTTTTCCTCTGAGATATATGCATACTTTTCGTGTATTTCTAATGTTATCTCTAATCTCTAACACAGACTGAGTTATGGAAGTAGGGAGATTACTTCCTAGAGACACGACTCAATGTTTTACCATCCATTCTTAGCTCTCACACTTCACTTCAAAGGAGTCTGATTTTACAGTGAATAATTTAACAGCTGAATGGAAAATTAGTTGTATTTAAATCATTACTTTTTATGCCCCTTTCTTTGAAACTAGTTCGATTATAAAGCCAGGAACTCACCTTGGAGTCCTCATCTTAGTCCTGTAGCCTCACAGGAAACAATGCTTCCCATCCAGGATTAACACTAATTCTCTCTGCTGCCCAAAGTTGAAGATCACATTCTGAATGGTATTTAAGACCTGACACTGAAGATACTTACTCAACCCAAGAAAAATCTGCTAAAGAATTCTCATGAAAGCTTTTCTCACTAATAAAATAGGAAGATGTGCCACAAACACAGCTCCAGATCAGTAACAGAAAAGAAAGGGAGAAGTATGTGCTCCCATTAGACTTCTTCTCACTATGCAGCATCCCATGCAGGATGCACAGGCTGAGGACAGGAGGCAGCCAATATTAATGTAGTATGTGATTTAGTCCATTGCATGTGCATATACACAGCTGCCACCACTCCCTTGTGCACTGAGTAATGTTTCTATGCAGGCAGGTGTCAGATGTTAAGTAAGATGCTTCCAGGCAAACTTCTCTCCACACTGATGAATGTTTATTTTAGAAAGAAAAAAAAAAAAAAAAAAGAAGAGTTCTTTTGTATCACTTTCATATGGTTTAACCGCATAAAAATGACAACAATTTCATTTTTTTAGAACTAGTTTGTGAGGTCTTTGTGTAGAAGGGTATTTACTTCTCCTGTGCAGTATTCAATTTTCTTGGCAGTGCTTAAAGGGATTCTGTCAGGACGAACATTGTGTATCTCTAGAAAATGTCCTTCACTTATAACACCTAACAGCTTAGTATGCTTTGTTTTTACCATATATACCATGCATACAGGGACTGATCCAAAGCCATTCTCTCCACAGGGATGCTTTGGTTCAAGCTTATATTTTTTTTTTTTAAGTTCTGCCTACATCGTTTACTTTTTCCAGGCTGACTATGGGGGTGCAAGAGTGTTTTGTTCTGAAAGGTAATGGCTCCACAGGGGCAGCTGCTCTGATTCTAGCAGCCTCTCCTGCCATGAGTAGCTGGTTAATAACTGGTGTCATTTTCTGGTCTAGCTAGCTAGCAGAATTATTATGTGGGGTCCAGTTTCTGTAGAAAAGAGAAGGAAGTTTCAAAACTGAGGCAACAGTACATTATTGTCCCTGTTGTTATTTGCAACACACTAATGCCTAGAGGCTCCTGTCTAGCTGGGAGTCCCATTGTGCTAGGCAGTAGATAAAGACAGAGAAAGAGATCATCCCTGCTGCAAAACTACAGACTAAGCAGACAGCATGGATGAAACCCAAGAGAAAAGAAAGTATTGTTACGCCTTTGCAAATCTGAAGTTGGGAAATGTGGGAGAAGAGCATGAAGCCCAGCACTTGAGTGTTCTCATTGTACTCAAAGGGGCTATTCACAAACTCACAGGCTAGCCTGTGTCTCAGCAGTGCTGGTCTCAGTCACCTCTGGAGTCCGGTGAAGAGCCAGGAGAAGGGTTCTGTTCACGCAGTCCCTCGGTTCTTCACCCGAAATGCTTAGCCACGATATAGCATTGCTACTTTTTGTCTTGTCACAAGAAAGAGGGAAAGTTCATTTATAAATAAAATTAGTTGGATAGAACTATTTAGAAGCTCACGCTCATGTTAAGTGTTAGGGGCTTTTTTGTTTTCCCTTTAAACAGCTTGACATTGGGTTCAAGTGTCCAGGCTATGTTCTATTGAATATGTGAGCCCTCACAAAACTTGAAACTCCTTGAAGTATAGCGTGTTAAAGTTGAATTTATCATTTGCAGGCAAGATTTCTGTTAAGTATGTTGAAAGAATGTTCTTTATAAGAAAATGGCATTATTAGCTATTTTTTAAAAGCACCTCTAATATTTTTACAGTAATGGCAAAGAGTAATTGTGTTGTGATATAAATATAGATTTTCAGATCATTGGCCCCTTTTTTGGCAATTTGGAGCTTTGCAATTGTTCTCTTTCTTTAATTTAAAGGATCTGCAAATGCTCACGTTTTAAAAGATACTGAGCATGATGAATTGTGGAAAGTGCATGTTTACCTGAAATTAAGCACATGCATAAGCACTGCCCAGAGAAGCCTGACTCACTCAATAAGTATGTTCCAGAAAATTAGTTACTCCTTGACCTATAAAAATTACAATAGTTATTGATAAAATCACTATTTAATAACATATTACAGATTATAATTATAATTCATAATATGAACTGACTGATATTTCCTAGCTGGGTATTATCTTTTCCTAAAATATGACCATTATTAATTCACTTTTGTTATTTTATAGTTACTGGAGGTGCAAGAAATTTAGTGCTCAGGTTGGTCTGGCTTTTCACGGTCTTCTGTTGAGTTTTAGACCACACGCATAACATTGTGTATAAAAATTAATAAATAAAGGAAAACCACTGCTTTGAGCAATCAAATCAGGTTCACTAGTTCATTCAGACAAATGTATGTGTCCAAATCACCAATTCTAAAAAGTAAAAATAAAAAATAAAAATTAAAAAATACTGAGGCATCGCAACAGTCTGCAAGAAGCAGGAGATGGTTCATCTGGAAAGTGCCAAGTTTCTATGATCAGTTTAGTGTTTTGAATTTGTGATGATACCTGAAATAATCTGAGTTTTAAGACCATCCTCTGCTCACTACACTTTCCTTTTACCTTTTGAACGCCGTTGTTTGTTTTTTTAATGAAATACAACAATTGAAATATTTTAAAGACTAGGTTGTGCTTAAATACATAACTGCTATTTAGGCATTTAGGAGATGGAAACAGAAAAGTGATGAAATCATAGACCTAGAGCTAGGACAAGCCAGGGGCTTGGGGGAACAGATATGCCAAAGTTCTGCTGTGAAAAAGGCTAAAAAGCTACTGCTTCTCTGTTGCTACATATTCATATAGGTTTGGGCACTAGTGGTGGAGAAAGAAGGAGGGATCAAAAGAATATTCCAGAACAAACCCATGCAATCTCTTCAATGGGCTTTGGTAAGCACTACAGGAAGTACCAAACCAATGACTTCAGCTGGACTATAAACTAGCAAGAATGCAAATTTTTCCTAAAGTCTACCCCATAACAACAACCACAGTCAGCGTACAAAGATGCCAAACCCAATTGTGTGAGCTTTCCTTAGCTTGATCCTGTAACTACCTAATTTACCTTTTTAAGTGTAAGATTATCCTACTTGAATTTTAATTCTGGCATTATCAGTTGCATGCAGGATATCATGCCATTCTTCTCCTTTAAATTTATTTTTTTATTATTTTTTGCAAGTCATACTAATTGGAAAAGTCAGTTCGGTGTGGCCAAATCATCAAAAATATAAATAAATAAATAAAAAGACAGAGGAATGTGCAAATAAAGACCATATGAAATAAGAAACGGATTATTTGAGCTCACATTTCATAACACTCTACAGTAAGGATAAAACTGTATTACTGCAGCAAGACAATACTAAAAAAAATTAAAAATAAAAAGAATTACTATCTCCAACAGAAGAAAGATAGGTTATAAACTACTTGTAGTAGTACTCTCCTACCTATTTTACAAAGTGGTGCAATCACCTTTAGCTATTATAAAATAATCCTACAGTCCTGTGATTCTATTCAATAAGGTTATCACTGATCTCTCTCTATTTGTGTAGGACTGTGAAATTCTGCCAATCATCTATATCATCTGTGATTTTGGTTACTTGCATATCCCTACTCTACTTTGCATATCCCTACTCTATTCTACATTCTTTGCTTTGTATCTATGAAAGCCCAAAAAGTCAATGAAAACACAAGGGTAAGAGAGAATTTGACCTCATATTTCCTGAGCACCTCTGAGAACTCTCCTATTTAGAGCAGCTGGAAGGAATTGTGAATAAAATTATATTATGGGTAGGGCAACAGATGCAACCTGCAACAGAAAATTCAAACATTAGGAAAAAAAATCCTTTCTCTTTATTGAAATGCAACATTTCTTTCTGGAAGAAGAAACAGTCACCCTCTTCTGCAGAAGCCAAGATCTCCAAAGAGTTTATGTGGCCTGCTGGCCACTGAGATGTGAACTGCCAACAGAAACATTGTGCTCTTATACCAATAACAAACAATGAGTTGCTGGAGGCAACAGCTATTACCATCACTTGAATAAAAGCAACTTTAGCAACTAACCATGTATGAAAATAGATTCTGAAATAAGAAAATGCCTTCTTTTCAGCACCTACTCAAACATCTCAGTTTAGATCGTGCCAAAAACTGAAAGGTAGCTGATATCCACATTAATTCTGACTGACAATTTTATGGGAAAATCTGGGAAGACCTATCCCCCAAGATCATTCATATGGAGAACATACTCCAGATTAGTTTAGCTGGCTGCCAGATGTCACTCCTATTCCACTGCTAAATAGCTCCCAGTATCAGACTTAAGTGGCCTTCAGTGTATTACAGACTGGAAAGTGGCCATAACAACTTCTTCCTCACTATGCAGGGTGTATTGATTTTTAGAAAGGGTTAAACACATTTTTCTGGTTGTTAATGGCAAAATGCAGAATAGAGCTGTGGCATTTAGGGAAGAGGAGGTAGATTTCACTACCAAGGCTGTTGTCTAAAAGCAAACTAGAGTGTCATTAATATTGCATACAGTGATGCTCAGGGCAAATCCTGTCCTACTATAAAATCAAAGTAATCAGCAGATGGGGCACAGAAGGGGAGCAGAGTGGCGTTTTTGGCCTTTGCATTATTATCTACTGAGGAAAATATATTTCTTACCTACAATCTTTTAAATTTGTTTATGGATATTATTGAGAGAGAGGGAACAAATACACAGCACAACTTTATAAAATAAAAAGAGAAGTTAGAATAGTTCTGTGAGAGTAGGATGATGGTTTTTTTTCCATAAAATGTTTACTAACATGGTGCATTTTAAACATGCTGAGCCGTTTCCATTGACTGCTAATCCTAAACTATCAGAGTTTTTCCCCATAGCTCCTTCATAAATTCTGCTTCTTGTTGCTGACATGTTTCATAACTTTCCTTCATTGTCTCCCTCGGTCCTGTTGGAGCCAGAGGGTGTCTTTCATCATCATCACTCCTTTTAGTTTCTGCCTGGCTTTGCTTTCTACAAGGGCAGGTTGTCTGAGCTTTCCTTGTCCTGAATGTTTAATTTACTCCCCTGACAATCAGTTTCAGTAACATCATGCAGGCAAGAAAGCTATTCTTCAGGATTAGAAAAAGTGTCAGTATCTGGCTTTTGTACTTTCGTTTTGGATGTAGGAGTATGCTCATGTCAGTCTAGTGTTTTGTCTGAAGTGGATGGGAAGACTATTCTCTTATATTCTCACTCTGAATACAAGACTTCTTTGTATATGTGTTTCTGTATATCTCTGAATTGCCTTCTAGTAGAGTACAAGAGTGAGACTTGACATTTTAAGCAATTTTCTGTGTATCGCTGACAGAATTAGAGGGTGTTTTCGGTACTGACAAACACCAGAAATCTGGTTTTCATGTGATAAACACTGAAAATGAGCCATGAAAAATCCTGTTGATTCAGAATTTACACAGCTAGCACAGAGAAAGGTTGGGTCAGTAGTAGTTGTTTACCCAGACAGTAAAGAGGGTCTTTCTGCTCTCCTGTTACATCTTTCAAGGCCATAGCACACCCTACTCAACAACAAGAAAAAGCCTGCCAGGAACCCCAGAAACTCCCCCGGATTTTCTGGAAGAAATTCCTACTCAGGAATTCATCGATGTATTCCTCTGATGAATATTGTTACTAGCTTTTTTTCTTTTGGTTAAAGACAGAAAAGAACCAGCTAATGAAGTCCATTCAGTCTTGAAATACATTATCTAGGCTCCTGCCCATCAAAAACTTTTAATGTAGAACACAAAACTTGTTCTTATGATATTGCAGGAGTCCAAGAGACCTGAAGCCCAAGAGCTTCTAACAAAAACCAAAAATGCAGACGAACAGTTAATACTCTTCTTAACCTCATCCTTCAGCTACAAGAAGGGTCACTTTGGTCAGAAAAGGAGAAATCCCTTTCATTTACTGCTTCTTCACTCCGTCATTTTGAAAAGAGAAGGATTAAGGCTACTTCATATTGTGCTTAAGGTTTTCTCTCCTGACCCCTTCACAGATGGGAGATTGGGAAATGGAGCACCTGCAGTCTTACCTGTGGGGTTGGATTGCAGACACGAGATGTCGTCTGTTCTCACCTATTATCAAGAGAAACTAACGAGACCGTGATCTTGGCAGATGAATTGTGCCATAAACCTAAGCCATCCCTCGTGCAAGCCTGTAATCGCTTTGACTGCCCACCCTCCTGGTATCCTACAGAATGGCAAGAGGTAAGAATGTGTGAGTTAATCTCATTTTATGATTATTAAAATAGTCATGCATGATCAGTAGATTGTTTTGAGTTAGCCTATTAAGAGGATTCATTAATCATTCTAATGAGCTATTAAAAAATGAAAAAGTGTGGCTTTTTGCTCCTTAATGAAAATGAATCAGGATTTTCAGAGGCAAATAATGGCCATTGCTATTTCTAATGCAAGATTACTGAAAACTTTTAATGGCTGACCATAGGTTCCAAACAAAAAGATCTGTAATGTGATCGTCAGCTGGAGTCAGTGGATTCCAGTTAGTAGTGAATTTCTAGGTTTCTAGGAACACAAAGCTACAACAATCAGGGAGGAGAGGATCTCTGGAGCATGATGGGTATTCCTTCCATTCTCAAATAAGAATTTAGTTTAGGGCAAGAAACACTCCTCATCCTTCAAAGTCACAAATAAGTGTGAGGTACTTCACGAAATGCATGCCTTTTTACACTAATATTGAAAATTTCAGTCTACTCAATGGATCTGTACAAGGCTTTCTGTCTTTGGTAGGCTACCTGAAATAAGTTTATTTGCTGCCATCTGGTTGCAAATGAAAATACACAATTCAAAAGACTTAAAGGTGTTTATGTTGGATATGATACTGCAGAAGGAAGAAATTATACTGTTGGGCTGTTGAGAGGAATGGGAAAATTCACTGTACAGTGGAGGTGCAAGCAAAATGTCTATTTAAACCTTCAGTTCTGCTGGGTGTAAGGATTCATTCCATGTTATCAAAAAGCCATGAGCAGTTGGCACTGTGCTTACATATTACTCCCAGTCTCCATCTATAAAATCTGCCTTTGACTTAACAGCCAAGGAGATGTTAATGTACTTACCTAATGAAGCTGTTAAATCTGTGAAGCCATACTTCATGGGAGACCTCTGGATTTGGGCAGCCTTCCCAGTAACCAAAATTTATGCCAGCCTGATGTTCTGTCAAAACTAGATAACTAGCCTATGGCATTAGTCCTTTGTTTAAAACAATTGAGTTATATTTCATGCTTTAACATTAATTTGTCTACTGATATTCACATACACATATTTGCTTAGTTGTACTTTTCAGTGTTGCTAGGCTGTATCCACACATGAATGCTATATTGGTAAATAGCTTTTTACTAACACGTAATATAATAAAGTTAGCATATGCTATAAGATGTGCCTGTGCTAGTTAAAAAGCCTATAATTGGCCATAGTCCTTACAGAAAGCAATTTTCTGCAACTTTATTTGAACAGCCAGAAGAGACATTCATTATATGATACTCAATGTCTTCCTCAATAGTGTAATCACACACATTTTTGCCTGTCTAAAGTAATGTTTTAGGCATTTTTTATATCTGCACAGAGGCTCTCAATCTTGTTGAAAGATGAAACAGATCTTAGGGAGGATGGCACTCAATTAAGTGTAAAGGCTTTAACAGGAATCAGGAATTAAATAAGACTGTCCAGGTTGCACCTCTTGTGTTAACTGCTGTCTTCTCTGGACTAGGTGGAGACAGAGGATGTGTGCTGCATTTCACTGCTGTGGATTAACTAAGGTCCTCTACACTTTGCAGGAAGGACAGCTGTATATTCAGCTCCTCATTATGTGGCCACTGAATAGTTCTTGTGACTCCCTTTTACCAGGAGAAAATGACATAAACAATGCACTTCTCTACATGTAGTCATCTGCCTCTGTTGAGAACAGTATAGTGCAAGAAAAAATAAATTAATCCACTAAAATTAATTTCCATCCTCTCATTTTTTAAAGATGTCTGTCTTCCTTCTTTGCACCACCAACCTGTGTACATAAGAGGTCCACCCTGTAGCAAAGCCAGGCCTGGCAGTTCTGTCTCACACAGGTTTCCTGTGGATGGCCTCTATGTGAAAACCTGCATCAACAGGCCAGTGCATTGCACTTTGTCATTATTACCACTGGTTGACTCCTGGGATGTGCAAGGGAAGAGACCATCTGGATGGGATGTTGGTAGCTGAGACTTCATCTGGAGGCGAGCCCCAGCCGCACAGCAGGGCTGCCAAGTCAGGGGGTAGCCAGCATGGCTGCACATTGTTTCAGGAGGGAGTACCCAGCAGCCCAAATCCTGCAGGAGGCTTCTTGGAAGACAAACCTACAGACCTTACAGAGGTCTCCACATCACCCTGAGACCCTGAGAGGTGTTCCCACCTGTGGAGAGACAGAGGGCCATGCAGGAAGGTGCCTGTAAAGCTTCGCAGGCAGTGGAGGGAAACATCTGCACCCCACGTGGCACCATTTGAAGCCATTTCTTTGATTTAATCTATGAAGTTCATCATGCTTTTCCAAGCACTCTCTCAAAATAATTTTAAGCAAAGAAACAAACAAACAAAATTGCAATGCACAGCATTTTCTTTTCTAAGGCTCTTTATGCTTGTTAAGGGAGGATTCTCTGAATTAAATGCCTTTAAAAGACCCAGTGTTCCTGGCAGATAAACACAGGATAATTATCAGTGTTGTAACACTCCAAGCAATTTTTTTAAATAACTCTTTGCAGATTCAAGGCTATTTATTTTTAAACAGTTCTATTCCTTAGCTAAATCCATTAGGATGTTCATCGTGTTTTCAATAGTGTTTCTGGAGGAATATGGATATAAGCTTTCATTTTTACAAGCCACTATAAATATCGACTCTGCAGACCTCAAATAGGAGACATCCATTAATAAATCTTTGTCCTTCTTTGTTTTATTACTGAGTAAGTGATACTTACTTCTTTCCACAAGTGGAAACTTCTTTCCACAAGTTTGAGAAAGGACCAGCCTCCCTGACTCCCAAACAATGAAATTGGTGTTTTTGCCTGAATCCTGTGCAGTATATGCATGTGCGTGGATGCTCATAAGCATGTGCTGAGGCAGAGAGATGGTTGGCTTTCCCTCTCTGCTTTCAGTGGGGACCATCAATCCTTTCTGTTAATTATTGTTTGCATATTTTTGTATGAGCAGAAGAGATCAAAATGATGACTGCAGTAGAAGAAGCCAAGGCCACAGTACCACCAGCAGTTTAGGACGGCATTTGCCAGCACTTCTACCAGAGGAGTCAATAGCTGCTGTGGGGAGCTCTTTCTTGCCCTTATTTGTAGCACCCATTCCCTTGAATCTCCAGAGGTGCTGTGCAGTCACACAATCATCCTGGTTAAAGCCAGCCTGAAGTGTAATTAGGTTTAGCCTAGATTAATTTTGCACTCTGGCTCACTGTGCAAGTGCTCAAATACTTATGCCAGTATATGTGAAAAGCAGAAAAAAAAAAAAAAAAGAAAAAAAAGGAAAAAAAAAAGACAATAACAACAACAAAACAAAACAAAACAAAACAAAAAAACAGGAATGAGTAAATGGCAGAATTAGGTGTATGGATTGTCTTCTTTAGTATCAGTCTTGCCCTATGTTTCCTTAAGCTAATTTTTGAGCCAGGCATAATTAGGTAGCAATGTGGGGAGATGCATCTCTTTAAGTCAGTACTCTCACAAAGCCCTAGATCCCCTCTAAAGGGGTGCTGGGGGATATAGGAACTGGCTCTGCTCAGGAGCTGTGGGAGGCAGGAATGTCAGGAGACACAGTGCAAACACTTTGCATGCATGGGTGGGTGAGGTGAAACTATGGCACATCTCTCCTGCCTGTGACACAAGCACAGTTCTGTGTTGTAACAGAGTTGTGAGACCTTTCTGAACACAGAGACAGCAAGCACATTATTCAGATGGGATGTGTCTAAATAAGATGTGTCTAAATGTGTGTAAAAATAATTCCTCTCAGAATTATTGCTTCATATTGTCTGTAAATCCAAGTGAACTTTGCTGCCATTGGTCTACCCCTTTCTTCGAATAATGTGGGAGCTGGAAGGTTCCACTGGAGAAAAGTCAGCAGAGATCCCAGACCAGTGAAATGGTTCCAGGGGTGAAGGACAGGTGCAGGCACAGCTCTGGTGCAGTAATACAGTATACTAGAAAAGTGTTCCTGCGGACAAGGAGGAATCTTGTTACTGTGTTTGGCTTTCTCTGGCATTTGTCGATAGCATTTGACACTGAGTAGCGAGTTATTTTTCATAAAACAAATCTGTGTGAGTGACTGAAGGGCAAGAAGCAAGAAAAGATCTGTTTTGTCTTACTCTTTTATCTGGTCATGATGAGAGACTTCCTGGGATTTGTTTGACTGACAGCGGGAACATGCTTTTGTTGTGTTTATACAGTGCCTAACTCATTTTGGCTCTGGTATATGACTGCAGTCCTTAGGCAATCTTGAAATAATACTTTTAATCATATTTTTCTTGATTTACTCTCTCCTCAGGAATGAATTGTTCTCAAATGAAAGGCTGATAAATGTTTTCTTTTGCTGAAAACTAAAGTATTGTTTTACTTGCTTAATTTTTTGGAAGCTTTTGAGCTTCATAACATTCTAATTGGGACAAAAACTATTTTTACTCATTAGAGAGCAAACCAAACAGAACATAAATACATCTTTCTTTAGTGTTCAAGTCTGCACTTCCATTCTATCTTTCAAGAAAAATGTATATCCTAAAAAATGAGGCTCACATTAAAATTTATGCATATCTCTCTCTAAGAGAGAAGGGCCTTTCATGTCTCCAAGATTTTATAAATAATTTTCTTTTTAACTGCCTTAGTATATATTTTAATATTTCGTCATGTGGTTTACTACTTCTCAGACATAATTCCTTGTTGCAAACTATAAGCAATTCCTGGTAATTTCAGCATAACACAACATCACCCTTCTCCTTTACTAGGTGAAGAGAGAAATGGAATTGAACTGTCTGGACTACGCAGAAGAATTGGGAGCCACCTATCAGCCACCACAAAAAGATCTCAGAAACAGGGCAGAGACACCAAGCTTCCAAAAAAAAAAAAAAAAATTTAAAAATAATTCAGGAGACTGCATCTGTTTGTTCAAAATTTCCTGCCCTGCATGGGTAGAAAATAGATACAGAGAGGAATATTTACATTAAAGAGAGAGGGGAGGTGGGCTGTCTGGATATTAATCAGCCAGTTTGTTGTGGTTTAACCCGGCTGGCAGCTAAACACCACACAGCCGTTCGCTCACCCTCCCCCCTCCCTCTCTGGGATGGGGGAGAGAATTCCCTAATTCCACACAATTGGCTCCGGTGTCCCAGCACCGGAGCAGCCAGGTGACAAGCTGCTCACCTATACAGCGACCAAAATCTTTTCGCATATCTCGTAGCTCACGCTGGTATAGGGTTCGGGTAGTTACTGTTGATTTTTCGACATCCTCATCTTCATCCTCCTGCACCTTTGATGGCCCAGCCTCGTCTTCACTATGCCCAGACCTAGCAGAAGACTGTCTGCGTTCTAAACGACCTGAGTCTCTATACCATTTTTTCACCTTGTCTACAGGGGCAACTTGCACTGCTACAGGTCGTTTCTCTGACCCAGCCACAGGGTCTGCCACAGGGGTTGGAATACCCTCTGCGGGGTCAACTTGCACTGCTACAGCTCGTTTCTCTGACCCAGCCACAGGGTCTGCCACAGGGGTTGGAATACCCTCTGCGGGGTCAACTTGCACTGCTACAGCTCATTTCTCTGACCCAGCCACAGGAGTGGGAGCAGCTGCAGGAGCTGGAGCTGCTGCAGGGGCTGGAGCGGCTGCGGGAGCTGGAGCTGGAGCGGCTGCAGGAGCTGGAGCGGCTGCAGGAGCTGGAGCTGGAGCGGCTGCAGGAGCTGGAGCTGGAGCGGCTGTAGGAGCTGGAGCCGGAGCGGCTGCAGGAGCTGGAGCCGGAGCTGCTGCAGGAGCTGGAGCTGGAGCGGCTGCAGGAGCTGTCGCTAGGTTGATAGTAGCATCAATTGCAGCTCGATAGGCACAAGCCAGACCCGAGCATGCTACAGTGATTTGTGTCACTTTGGAACTGCCAGAGTCATGACACCTTTTTTTCAAGCATTCTGCCAGCTTTTTAGGATTTTGCAGTTGTTCAGGGGTGAATGTCCAAAACACTGGAGGTGACCACTGCTCTAGAAACCTGCCCATATCCTCCCACACTCCCTGCCACTCACAACTATCCCGCCTCAAGACAGATCTCCGGATGAGATTCCTAAGTAGTTGTTTAACCTTAAACAAAACCTGAAGCGCATTCAGGAGACATAACAACAAGAACATGCTGGTCTGAGTATCCCAAGGATATTCAACATCTCGGAGAACCACCGTAACTAGCTCGGAGGATAAGAGGGTGGTGAAGGAGAAAGGGAGAGTGAACAGGTAGGGAAACATGTCTTCCCCTGTCCCCTTCACAGATTGGCTCCCTAACGAAAACAGGCAATAGGTGTAATTGCTAATAGTTTCCGAGATATGGTTTCCAAAGTATAGAGTCGACGACAGTGCTGAGTACAAATACCAGGTTAGAGTCGTGACCAGAAATCTCATCATTTCATAAGCCATTGTTACACCGCACAGTACCATAACAATCTTAAACCAGGGCCCGGAAAGGATAAACAGTGCAACAGGGAGCACATACAGAAAGTAACGTGCTATAAAACTCAATTTGGAAAACAGGCACAGCAGACTGGAGATTAAGGCAATCAACATCGTGACTAGCAACTATTAAGCAGGTCCAATACTTATACCAATTTTAGTTTAACACACTCTGGTCAAATCTGTCGATATCTCAACCCTTCGTGCCCCACGTTGGGCGCCAAAAGGACTGTTGTGGTTTAACCCGGCTGGCAGCTAAGCACCACACAGCCATTCGCTCACCCTCCCCCCTCCCTCTCTGGGATGGGGGAGAGAAACGGGAAAGTGAAGCCGGTGAGTTGAGATAAAGACAGTTTATTAAGACAGTAAAATAATAATAACAATAATAATAATGGTAATAATGATAATAGTATTAATAATAATAATGTGTATGAAACAAGTGATGCACAATGCAATTGCTCACCACCCACTGACCGATGCCCAGCCTATCCCCGAGCAGCCGGCCCCCCACCCCGGCCAGCCACCCCTATATATTGTTTAGCATGACGTCAGATGGTATGGAATACCCCTTTGGACAGTTTGGGTCAGCTGTCCTGGGTCTGTCCCCTCCCAGCTCCTGCTGCACCCCCAGCCTGCTCGCTGGCAGGACAGAGCAAGAAGCTGAAAAGTCCTTGGCTTGGTGTAAGCACTGCTCTGCAACAATTAAAACATCAGCATGTTATCAGCGCTCTTCTCATCCTAATCCAAAACATAGCACCCTACCAGCTACTAGGAGGAAAATTAACTGTCCTAACTGGAACCAGGACACTCAAATAAACCTTCCTCCTTACCTTTTGGAAAGAGCACACACTGCTGTCATGACAGCCATAAATACTGAAGGTTATTTAATGGGTTATTATACTAACCTTATAAACCAATTGTTGAGGCCAACAGCAGGTTGCAGCTGTTATACAGCTTTCACATGAGTTAAAAATCAGTGGAATGCCATACTGCAAGAAGTCTTGAAGGACAGGAATTCAAGACTGAACAGTTAAGTTTTGAAATGCAGTAGGAGTAGACCTCATGCATCTCAGAAAAGAGAAATATGAAAATTACAAAAGGAAGAAAAGGCAAAGCAATCAACTGGAGAAATTCTTATTTACCACACTCAAATTTCCACCATTTTTCTCACTAATACAAACTCTTTTTTAATAAGCTGAATTTGGATAAATATTTACATCATAGCTACTGTTATCTAATATGCATAATACTATCCTGTAAATGAAGATCTTGAATTAGTTTCTGCTGGTGAAGACTTTTCCATACTGTCTGACACTGCCAGTAGCACAAAGCTCAGGCAGACACTTAAACCTAAATCATCCAAATCATGTGCAAGTGCCTCATTTTCCAGTTGTGGGGTATAGGAAAGGACAGCTTTTCAACCTCCGTACTGTAATTTTAAGTTGTTGCTTCCATGTCTTTTGTATAAATTTCTGAAAACAAACAAAATATGTTGCTTCTACTTCCCAAAATATTTTCATTTTTTAAAGTCTGCTGTGACATCTCTGTTTTTTGTTGTTGTTTTTGTTGTTGTTATATTTTCTTCTTGGCTGAAACTAGACATTGATTTCTACCCAAATTCACAAGTAATTTTTGCCCTCATTTGCCATGGTGCAAGTGTGATGCAAGCTGACTGACTCTCATCTCCCACAGTGTTCACAGACATGTGGAGGTGGTGTCCAGAAGCAAGATATGCTTTGCAAGCAGCGCCTGGCAGATGGAAGCTTGTTAGAGCTGCCAGAAACTTTCTGCTCCATGCCAAAGCCAGTTACCCAACAAGCCTGCAAAAATGAGGACCGTCCCAATGAATGGCTTCTCTCTGACTGGTCACAGGTATGCTCTTTGTATGCATAAGTATTGATTGTGCTGTTCTGGGTGACAAAGTTTCTCAGTCACTTGAGATGAAGGAGCCAAATGTGCTCAGACTGCACAAAGCCTACTATGCTCAGTTTTATCCTATTATCTGTCCTTATCATCCTGGTAGGGGATGTGACCACTAGCTCAATGTGCGTCTCTGGAGATTGCCTCTATAAATGTGGTTTGCCATCCAGCCAAAGCATTAAGACCTTCCTTCTGGCATAAACACAACCCATGCTCAAAACAATAAATTCCTGCCTCTGTCCATGCACAGCGTTTGCTTCTGTTCATGCAAGGCATCCACGAGGAGTAATATTCGCTCCCTCAGGCTCAATGCTTTTTCTTCCCAAAGACTCGCATTTTGAAGGCAGTTCAGTTGTCAAGAGTCTTTTCCTGCTGGGGGCCACTCCAGCCTTTCCCTATGATGCAGAGGAGAAGGGAGGAATTACTCCAGTCTGCTGTAGGCATATCGTTACAGATGCCAGGCCTCTCTCACTCTAGGACACTGCTTTTGCAATGTTAGCTAGTTACTTCCTTCCTTCAATTTAAGAATGGCAAAACAAACTCATTCTGCTGAAGTCTCTAGCATTCCCCAGGCTCCCTTTCCAGTCCCACACGGCTTAAGAAAAAATTTCTTTACGTTTACAACAGCACTAATGAAAATACAATTTAATCTTTTAATGCCAGTAAAAAGAAAACCATTCTCCCTCTTGCAATCTCTACCTCTGCTCTCCTGGTTCTCCTTCATGAAAGCAGGTAGAAAGTACCTTAATTGTAAACGAAACAGTGGTCACCTCATAGAGCTGTCTTACCTGCAGCCTTCTTGTGGTGATCTGTCCACATTTCACTCAAATAAATGGTTGTTCTCATTAAGACATGTCCATTCTGGCAGTGAAGGCGGCAATTCTATTCCTAATCTCTCTTCCTTAACAAGAAGTTGCTACATGGTTTATATTGACATACATACTACTCATATTTCTGCATTTTGGCACTTTTTAAAATCAAATCTGACTTCACTCTTCCCTCTCCATCTCACTTGAAGGCTGCCTTTTTGCCCTTTTCACCCTCAGTTTGTTTTCTCCCCCTCACTCCACCTCCAACCAACATGTGTATTGCACTGTAGACATGGGATGTAGTGCAATGTGTGCATCTCTGTGCTGGTAAGCCTTACAATGATCAGCCTGCTTTCCAGCTCTTTTGCAGGCCACCACTGGTGTCCCAGTGCAATGGACCACATTCTCAATTACTGTGATTCTGTTTACATAAGTATGAAATAAAATATGCCTGCTTACTTCCCCCGAACAATATACACCTGTGCATTGAGCACTGCAGTTTGGTATTAACGGGTTTGTACTCTTTTGCATAGCCCATATCTGTTAACTACCAGAATTAAATAACAGTATCTGAAACATCCGTTTATAATTTCTGCTAGAACTGCAAGAGTGGCGCTCAGAGATTAAGCATAGGTCAAAGTGATTTTAGCAGAACGGAATTTCATCTGCGAGGTGCAACTCAACGTGGTCTGCTCTTGGCTATGACCAGGAATTTTTCAACCCAACAGACACAAATAAATAGAAACAACATGCAAAGACAAGCTATGCAGTATAGCAGAGTACTGTTAAAAGAAGGGATATCACTGGATAGAAAAAAGGGGGGACAGTAAGATTCAAAACCGCAAAGGATAGAAATACTTGTTATTTCATCTCCCTACTGTGCCTGCATCATCTGTAGCTGAATGGCCAAGTGCTGTTCTGATTTCTTCCCCTGTAATACATTGAAAGCTGTAACTGACCCATATGGTGGTATGAGTATGCAAAGTGGGGTTGGAGGTAAGGGTGAGGGTGGTGGACAAGGAGCACTCCTTTACTTTTAATAAATTTTGTTCCTAATGTTTCTCATTCTGTTCCTAGTGTTCAGTGAGTTGTGGAGAGGGAACCCAGAGTTGAAACGCTATTTGCAGAAAGATGCTGAAAACTGGGGGTTCTGTCATCATCAATTCCTCATTGTGCCCACCTTTGCCATTCTCATCCTTGATCAGGCCTTGTGCACTAGCTACCTGTGCAAGTAAGTGAAAAAGACACAGGAGTGTCTGGGGGAAGTGGGTTTGAATATCCATCACTAAGAAATTCATGCTGTCACATGCTCCATAATCTTCTCTTGCACTAGTGTTGCTCAGTATTGCAGAGTGGTGGCGGCTGCTCCTGCTGCTGCTGCTTGTCTCTGACCAAGCATGCTCTGTTTAGGAATAAGACAAGTCAGTGGATAAAAGCTATAAATCTTACTGTGGAGCTGGTTCTGACCCAATGTGCCAGAAGAGAGTTACTGGTTTCTGGAAGAAATGGCACAAAATTCTGATCCAAAACTAGATCTAAATTTCACAACTGGAACATAGAGACTTAGAGATACTGGACAGTGCCTGAGCTACTAACACTCTGCTAAGATAGCTACAAAGAAAATGGTTGGTAAGGAATTTTGTGGAAGATCAACTAAAAAGTTTTTTTTTTTTTTCATTTTGTCACTTGGAACTCTCTGTGACTTGGAATTTGTAAGGAACCATGCAACATAAGTTGGATGTATTTTATGGTGGTATTTCATGCATTTTCTGCTGCCCTTCTCAAAAGCAGTAGTCTCCCTACTTGGCTTGCAGCAAGACAGCTGGATATGTGAAAGATTGAATGGCAGCCTAGCTTTAGCTTAGAGTAGATTATGAACTCTAAAACCTGTTAAATGTTGGGTATGTCGGGGAGAAAATAAGATGTGACATTCAGAACCAAAGCTAAGGCCAAATGTGGCATGGTATTCAGTAATAATACACTTGTGCTGTTTTGTTTAGTGTTTTGTAACAAAGATATCGGTCATAGAGATCTGGAAACTGAAAGTTTCCACTTTAATAGTATATACCCTGTATTTTTAAGCCTATTCCAGACAGTTTTGTTCTGTTCAATGTTATTCCTTGAGTTAGCATCATTTTCACTCCTCCTTACTGCTGTGATATGCAAGATCACATTGCACTTCAGGTTTGGGATGGTAAACACTTGTCTTTTTTATGTATTTATTAGGTAATAGTCTTCATTTAAATACTTTAACAACAAGAACTACCTTTCCATTGGATTTTTCTCCCTCACATAAAGTTTATCTTCCTAGCACTTAGGTTCCTGCATGTACCCTGGACAGGACTACTTTTGCATTCCTAAAGTGTGCCTTGTTATTCCTTTTACTGTGATTGGTCCAGCTTAATGTTCAGTAACTGGTGGCCAGTTTCTCCCATTATCATCTAATGGGTCAAACGCTGCCAGCACCAAAGTAAACTGCTTGGTTTTTTTTTAATGGTACCACATACTAATAGTATTAATGATATTTCAGGGCACAACAGGCCAGCTCATAAGCAAAGTCCCCATATTGTGGCCGTAAAGAAAGTTTACATCCAGACAAGGAAGCAGAAGAAGCTACACTTTATTGTCGGTGGGTATGCCTACCTGCTACCCAAAACCTCCGTTATTCTCCGATGCCCCACGAGGAGGTTCCGGAAGTCAATGATCACTTGGGAGAAGGATGACAAGAGGCTCATCAGCTCAGCTCACATCACTATTGCACCCTACAGTTACATGAAAATCCATCGTTTGAAGCCTTCGGACACTGGGACATACACCTGCATAGCAGGGCCAGCCCGTGAACATTTTGTAATTAAACTAATAGGAAGCAACAAGAAGCTCATTCCTGGGCAGCCAGCTGTCATTAGGGAAGAAGAGTCCATGAGAAAGGCCAGCCTAAATGAAGCCTTGCGAACACAGGAGAAACATATCAATGGGATTCTCTTCAATGGAAGCAAGGCTGAAAAGTGAGGGCACATTGCTGAGCCTAGCAGCTGGTATGATGATATTGTCTCAAGGCTGCTACAGCACAGGGGTTGGCCAGGGGAAAATCTGGAGTACTGGGAAGCCCAGGAGTCCATGGAGAGAAACGTATCCTCAGAGGAAGACCAGAGCCGGGAATATAACCTGCCATTTACTATGGTCACAGAGCAGAAACGCTTAGATGATATCATGAGGAATTTGTCTCAGCAACCTGAGGAGCTTAAAGATATCTACACTGAGCAGCTTGTTGTACAGCTGGCTCATGACGTTTTTAGGAGTCACTTGGAGCATCAGGAATCTGTCCTCAAAGCATCAAGGCGAAGAGTTGACTCAACTTCTGTGGAATACCCTTTCCACAGATGTGTTTCTGGATTTACTAGCTCCCTGAGGACATAATCTGCTGAAGCACTTCTTCCCACCTCCATGGGCATGACAAACAGCTTGTGCAGACCTCATCAAAAGCCTGCCATCCTCCGAAAGATTTCAGCAGCACAACAGCTTTCTGCTTCAGAGGTTGTCACCCACCTGGGACAGACAGTGGTCCTAGCCAGTGGCACACTGAGCGTGCTGCTTCACTGCGAAGCAGTGGGAAACCCAAAGCCCACCATCAGCTGGGCTAAGAATGGAGAGGAGGTGAAATACAGTGATAGGTAAAATAAATTACTTAACTTTTAAGAAAATAGTTAACATTTTGACTCTTCAGTTTCCATGCTTTAAGGCCAGTCAATCGTATGTGCCAAACCACATTTTGCTGTAGTCTGGTTTCATAGCAGAAAGTAGGACTATCACATGTGAATTGGCAAACAAGGCACTATAACTCTTCAGAAAGGTCTGGATGCCGAATCAGTCTGGTGTGACAAACAGAAGCTTTACTTTTGTTTCAGTAAATGAAAAGAAGAGGTTGTAAAGTACTGAAATAGATAAGTACGTAAGGTAGTCAACAGACCACTCCATGTCTGGAGCGCTGGGAGCTTCAGCGTATTTCCCTATTTGAAGGTGGAGGTTCCTGCTGTGAAGATTGGTTTTGATATACAAAGATTGAGTATATCTTCGGATTTCAAAGTTAATCCATTCAATGGGTAGGACTAGTCTGTGACTCTCTCTTTTATTGTTTTAGACTGGTTCCAAATTTAGAGGGATGTTCATGAAAGGAATTATGTCAATACACACTTTTGTGTTTGACCACAGAGATACCAGAGAACAAACCTGAAATTTGGTTTGCTGTCAAGCAGTGCGCAGTATAATTCCCTGGGGAAGAGTTCGTCCTTGTCCTGGTTCCAGTTAGGACAGAGTTAATTTTTCCTCATAGTAGCTGGTAGGGTGCTATGTTTTGGATTAGGATGAGAAGAGCGCTGATAACATGCTGATGTTTTAATTGTTGCAGAGCAGTGTTTACACCAGGCCAAGGACTTTTCAGCTTCTTGCTCTGTCCTGCCAGCGAGCAGGCTAGGGGTGCAGCAGGAGCTGGGAGGGGACAGACCCAGGACAGCTGACCCAAACTGTCCAAAGGGGTATTCCATACCATCTGACGTCATGCTAAACAATATATAGGGGTGGCTGGCCGGGGTGGGGGGCCGGCTGCTCGGGGATAGGCTGGGCATCGGTCAGTGGGTGGTGAGCAATTGCATTGTGCATCACTTGTTTCTTACACATTATTATTATTAATACTATTATCATTATCACTATTATTATTATTATTGTTATTATTATATTCCTGTCTTAATAAACTGTCTTTATCTCAACTCACAGGCTTCACTTTCCCGTTTCTCTCCCCCATCCCAGAGAGGGAGGGGGGAGGGTGAGCGAACGGCTGTGTGGTGTTTAGCTGCCAGCCGGGTTAAACCACAACAGTCCTTTTGGCGCCCAACGTGGGGCTCGAAGGGTTGAGATATCGACAAAATTGACCAGAGTGTGTTAAACTAAAATTGGTATAAGTATTGGACCTGCTTAATAGTTGCTAGTCACGATGTTGATTGCCTTAATCTCCAGTCTGCTGTGCCTGTTTTCCAAATTGAGTTTTATAGCGCGTTGCTTTCTGTATGTGCTCCCTGTTGCACTGTTTATCCTTTCCGGGCCCTGGTTTAAGATTGTTATGGTACTGTGCGGTGTAACAATGGCTTATGAAATGATGAAATATCTGGTCACGACTCTAACCTGGTATTTGTACTCAGCACTGACGTCGACTCTATACTTTGGAAACCATATCTCGGAAACTATTAGCAATTACACCTATTGCCTGTTTTCGTTAGGGAGCCAATCTGTGAAGGGGACAGGGGAAGACATGTTTCCCTACCTGTTCACTCTCCCTTTCTCCTTCACCACCCTCTTATCCTCCGAGCTAGTTACGGTGGTTCTCCGAGATGTTGAATATCCTTGGGATACTCAGACCAGCATGTTCTTGTTGTTATGTCTCCTGAATGCGCTTCAGGTTTTGTTTAAGGTTAAACAACTACTTAGGAATCTCATCCGGAGATCTGTCTTGAGGCGGGATAGTTGTGAGTGGCAGGGAGTGTGGGAGGATATGGGCAGGTTTCTAGAGCAGTGGTCACCTCCAGTGTTTTGGACATTCACCCCTGAACAACTGCAAAATCCTAAAAAGCTGGCAGAATGCTTGAAAAAAAGGTGTCATGACTCTGGCAGTTCCAAAGTGACACAAATCACTGTAGCATGCTCGGGTCTGGCTTGTGCCTATCGAGCTGCAATTGATGCTACTATCAACCTAGCGACAGCTCCTGCAGCCGCTCCAGCTCCAGCTCCCGCAGCCGCTCCAGCCCCTGCAGCAGCTCCAGCTCCTGCAGCTCCTCCCACTCCTGTGGCTGGGTCAGAGAAACGAGCTGTAGCAGTGCAAGTTGACCCCGCAGAGGGTATTCCATCCCCTGTGGCAGACCCTGTGGCTGGGTCAGAGAAACGAGCTGTAGCAGTGCAAGTTGACCCCGCAGAGGGTATTCCAACCCCTGTGGCAGACCCTGTGGCTGGGTCAGAGAAACGACCTGTAGCAGTGCAAGTTGCCCCTGTAGACAAGGTGAAAAAATGGTATAGAGACTCAGGTCGTTTAGAACGCAGACAGTCTTCTGCTAGGTCTGGGCATAGTGAAGACGAGGCTGGGCCATCAAAGGTGCAGGAGGATGAAGATGAGGATGAGGATGTCGAAAAATCAACAGTAACTACCCGAACCCTATACCAGCGTGAGCTACAAGATGTGCGAAAAGATTTTGGCCGCTGTATAGGCGAGCAGCTTGTCACCTGGCTGCTCCGGTGCTGGGACACGGGAGCCAATTATGTGGAATTAGAGGGCAAGGAAGCCAGGCGGCTGGGATCCCTTGCTAGGGACGCATGTATTGACAAAGCAATTGGAGATGGAGCACAATCTCGCAGCCTCTGGAGGCGTCTCCTGTCAGCTGTGCAGGAAAGGTATCCCTTCAAGGAAGAACTTGTATGTCTACCAGGCAAATGGACCACCATGGAGAAGGGAATTCAGTACATGAGGGAATTAGCCATACGGGAAGTAATTTATAAGGACCTAGACGACGCACAAACATCCACAGATCCAGATGCAGTCCGGTGTACACGACCCACGTGGCGGAAGTTTGTACAGAGTGCCCCATCATCATATGCCAACTCATTGGCAATACTAGCCTGGAAAGAGGAGGAGAATCCCACAGTGAATGAAGTGACTAAAATACTCCGGCAGTACGAAGGAAATCTCTCCTCTTCCCTACAGGCCTGTGTCTCGGCTGTGGAGAAACTCTCTGAAGAGTTCCACCAACTTAAAGAGAATTTATCTTCCCCTCCACCTAAACGAACCAGTGTCCAACAGCTAAAAGAGAATGCTTTGGAGAAACTTTCTGAAAAGATCCACCAACTTGAAGAAAGATTATCTTCCCCTCCACCTGAACGAACCAGTGTTCACCAGCTAAAAGAGAATACTTTGGAGAAACTTTCTGAAAAGATCCACCAACTTGAAAAAAGATTATTTTCCTCCCCACCTGTACAAACCAGTGTCTCAGCTATTAGGGGTAAACGTTCATCTATGCAAGGAAGACAATATGGTGGGCACACACACCGCGCCACCCTGTGGTTTTACCTACGTGACCATGGAGAGGACATGAGAAAATGGGATGGAAAATCTACTGCGACCCTAGAGGCACGGGTACGTGAATTGCAAAAGAAAACAATTGGGAAAAAGGGGTTCTCTGAACAGCTTGCTGCTCCAACTTCCAGCAGGCAGTCCTTTAAACACAGAAACGAAGATTCTGACCAGGACTAGAGGGGCCCTGCCTCCAGCCAGGGGGAGGAAAGGGACAATCGAGTTTATTGGACTGTGTGGATTCGATGGCCTGGCACGTCAGACGCACAAAAGTATAAGGCTTTAGTAGACACCGGTGCACAATGTACTCTAATGCCATCAAGCTATAAAGGACCAGAGCCCATCTATATTTATGGTGTGATGGGGGGATCCCAGCAGTTAACTGTATTGGAGGCTGAAGTGAGTCTAATCGGTAATGAGTGGCAAAAGCACCGTATTGTGACTGGCCCGGATGCTCCGTGCATCCTTGGCATAGACTATCTCAGAGGAGGATATTTCAAGGACCCAAAAGGGTTCCGCTGGGCTTTTGGCATAGCTGCCTTGGAGACGGAGGACATTAAACAGTTGTCTACCTTGCCTGGTCTCTCAGAGGACCCTTCTGTTGTGGGGTTGCTGAGGGTTGAAGAACAGCAAGTGCCGATCGCTACCACAACTGTGCACCGGCGGCAATATCGCACCAACCGAGACTCCCTGAGTCCCATCCATAAGCTAATTCGTCAACTGGAGAGCCAAGGAGTGATCAGCAAGACTCATTCACCTTTTAATAGTCCCATATGGCCAGTGCGAAAGTCTAATGGTGAGTGGAGGCTAACAGTGGACTATCGTGGCCTGAACGAAGTCACGCCACCACTGAGTGCTGCAGTGCCGGACATGCTAGAACTCCAGTATGAACTGGAATCAAAGGCAGCCAAGTGGTATGCCACAATTGATATCGCTAATGCATTTTTCTCCATCCCTCTAGCAGCACAGTGCAGGCCACAGTTTGCTTTCACTTGGAGGGGAGTCCAATATTCTTGGAATCGGCTGCCCCAGGGGTGGAAACATAGCCCTACCATTTGCCATGGACTGATCCAGTCTGCGCTGGAGCAGGGGGAAGCTCCTGAACACCTGCAGTACATCGATGACATCATTGTGTGGGGTGACACTGCAGAAGAAGTTTTCGAGAAAGGGAAGAAAATAGTCCAAATCCTTCTGAAGGCCGGTTTTGCCATAAAACAGAATAAAGTTAAAGGACCTGCACGAGAGATCCAGTTTTTAGGAATAAAATGGCAAGATGGACGTCGTCAAATCCCAATGGATGTGATCAACAAGATAACAGCTATGTCTCCACCAACTAGCAAAAAAGAAACACAAACTTTCCTAGGTGTCGTGGGGTTTTGGAGAATGCATATTCCAAATTACAGTCTGATTGTAAACCCGCTCTACCAAGTAACCCGTAAGAAGAATGCTTTTGAATGGGGCCCTGAGCAACGACAAGCCTTTGAACAAATTAAGCAGGAAATAGTTCATGCAGTAGCCCTTGGGCCAGTCCGAACAGGACCAGATGTAAAGAATGTGCTCTACACCGCAGCCGGGGAGAATGGTCCCACCTGGAGCCTCTGGCAGAAAGAACCTGGGGAAACTCGAGGTCGACCCCTGGGGTTTTGGAGTCGGGGATACAGAGGATCTGAGGCCCGCTATACTCCAACTGAAAAGGAGATATTGGCAGCATATGAAGGAGTTCGATCTGCTTCGGAAGTGGTCGGTACTGAAGCGCAGCTCCTCCTGGCACCCCGACTGCCAGTACTAGGCTGGATGTTCAAAGGAAGGGTCCCCTCTACACATCATGCAACTGATGCTACATGGAGCAAGTGGGTTGCACTGATTACTCAGCGGGCTCGAATAGGAAACCCCAGTCGCCCAGGAATCTTGGAGGTGATTATGGACTGGCCAGAAGGCAAATACTTTGGGACATCATCATAGGAGGAGGTGGTCCGTGCTGAAGAAGCCCCACTGTACAACAAGCTACCGGAAAATGAGAAGAAATATGCCTTGTTCACTGACGGGTCCTGTCGTATTGTGGGAAAGCATCGGAGATGGAAAGCTGCTGTATGGAGTCCTACACGACGAGTTGCAGAAGCTGCTGAGGGAGAAGGTGAATCGAGTCAGTTTGCAGAAGTGAAAGCCATCCAGCTGGCTTTAGATATTGCTGAACGAGAAAAGTGGCCAGTTCTCTATCTCTATACTGATTCATGGATGGTAGCAAATGCCCTGTGGGGGTGGTTACAGCAATGGAAGCAGAACAACTGGCAGCGCAGGGGCAAGCCCATCTGGGCTGCGGCATTGTGGCAAGATATTGCTGCCCGGGTAGAGAACCTGGTTGTAAAGGTACGCCATGTAGATGCTCATGTGCCCAAGAATCGGGCTACTGAAGAACATCAAAACAACCAGCAGGTGGATCAGGCTGCTAAGATTGAAGTGGCTCAGGTGGACCTGGACTGGCAACATAAAGGTGAATTATTTATAGCCCGATGGGCCCATGACACCTCAGGCCATCAAGGTAGAGATGCAACCTACAGATGGGCTCGTGATCGAGGGGTGGACCTGACCATGGACACTATAGCACAGGTTATTCATGATTGTGAAACATGTGCTGCAATCAAGCAAGCCAAACGGTCAAAACCTCTTTGGTATGGAGGACGATGGCTGAAATATAAATATGGAGAGGCCTGGCAGATTGATTACATCACACTCCCTCAAACCCGCAACGGCAAGCGCCACGTACTTACAATGGTGGAAGCAACCACCGGATGGCTGGAAACATATCCTGTGCCCCATGCCACCGCCCGGAACACTATCCTGGGCCTTGAAAAGCAAGTCCTATGGCGACATGGCACCCCAGAGAGAATTGAGTCAGACAACGGGACTCATTTCCGAAACAACCTTATAGACACTTGGGCCAAAGAACATGGTATTGAGTGGGTGTATCACATCCCCTATCATGCACCAGCCTCTGGAAAAGTTGAACGATACAATGGACTGTTGAAGACTACACTGAAAGCAATGGGTGCTGGGACATTCAAAAATTGGGATACACATTTGGCAAAGGCCACCTGGTTAGTCAATACTAGGGGATCTGCCAGCCGAGCTGGACCTGCCCAATCAAACCTGTTACGCACTGTAGAAGGGGATAAAGTTCCTGTAGTGCACGTAAGAAACATGCTGGGTAAAACAGTCTGGGCTACTCCTGCCTCAGGAAAAGGCAAACCCATTCGTGGAATTGCTTTTGCTCAGGGACCTGGATGCACTTGGTGGGTAATGCAAAAGAATGGGGAGGTCCGGTGTGTACCTCAAGGGGATTTGATACTGGGTGAGAATAGCCCATGAGTTGAATTGTAGTATGTTAATTATTATATAATACTGTATGTCATCACTACCATGATTGCTATATATCATAGATGAAAATGGTGATTAATTAGAATGTATTGGAAAGAGTGTAACCTGAGCATGACATAAATGGTATGGAATAAGGGGTGGATATCTGTCCTGGTTCCAGTTAGGACAGAGTTAATTTTCCTCCTAGTAGCTGGTAGGGTGCTATGTTTTGGATTAGGATGAGAAGAGCGCTGATAACATGCTGATGTTTTAATTGTTGCAGAGCAGTGTTTACACCAGGCCAAGGACTTTTCGGCTTCTTGCTCTGTCCTGCCAGCGAGCAGGCTAGGGGTGCAGCAGGAACTGGGAGGGGAAAGACCCAGGACAGCTGACCCAAACTGGCCAAAGGGGTATTCCATACCATCTGATGTCATGCTAAACAATATATAGGGGTGGCTGGCCGGGGTGGGGGGCCGGCTGCTCGAGGATAGGCTGGGCATCTGTCAGCGGGTGGTGAGCAATTGCATTGTGCATCACTTGTTTCATACACATTATTATTATTAATACTATTATCATTATCACTATTATTATTATTATTGTTATTATTATATTCCTGTCTTAATAAACTGTCTTTATCTCAACTCACCGGCTTCACTTTCCCGTTTCTCTCCCCCGTCCCAGAGAGGGAGGGGGGAGGGTGAGCGAACGGCTGTGTGGTGTTTAGCTGCCAGCCGGGTTAAACCACAACAGTCCTGCATGAGAAATGAACTGCATTTCTCACAGTGCTCCACCAGAGTGTCTCCAACATGGTTATTGTATCAGAATTTGGAGGTAGTGAGGCTTCTTGTCTTCCATGCTTGTATCCCTGTGTAAAACTGCCCCTGGGTAAAACTCCGTGGGCATTATAAACACCGTTCCCTGTGTATGTTCTGATAGAGGCTGGAAACCATGTTAAGAACATAAAAAGGACATAGAACTATTAGAGAGTGTCCAAAGGAGGGCAGTGAAGATGATGAAGGGTCTAGAGGGCAAGACATATGAGGAGCAGCTGAGGTCCCTTGGTTTGTTCAGCCCAGGCTGAGGGGAGGCCTCATGGCGGCCTGCAGCTCCCTCACGAGGGGAGCAGAGGGGCAGGCGCTGAGCTCTGCTCTCTGGGGACAGCGACAGGACCCGAGGGAACGGCATGGAGCTGGGACAGGGGAGGGTCAGGCTGGGTGTTAGGGAAAGGTTCTGCACCCAGAGGGTGGTCAGGCACTGGGACAGGCTCCCCTGGGCAGTGATCAGAGCACTGAGCCTGCCAGAGTTCAAGAAGCATTTGAACAACACTTTCAGACACATGGTTTAATTTTTAGGTAGTCCTGTGTGGAGCCATGAGTTGAACTTGATGATCCTTGATCCTTCCAATTCAGGATATCCTATCGTAAAGCTACAATAGGGAAACATCATTTGAATTTGAGGATGGTTACAGATAAGCCAGTATTTTAACAAAGTTGTGTCTGTACTAAAGGACATAACATGAACTGGCTACTTTCATTTGAAAATGAATGCTGGTCATTTTAATGGTTATTACTGTGGAAACATACTCAATGGCTAATTGGAGCTATCACAGTCATCTCAACACACTGATGTCTAAGCATTAGTCATCTAACATGAGTTGGTACATCCTCACTTGTACAAACTCTCTGCGTGGAGCTCTCTGCCCCTAAAGGTAGCCTGAGAACTTGAGTAACAAAATACTTCTATCAATGTACCACAAAAATAATGACCTTTTTCCTGTGGGTAGCCTTTACGTACAGATCACTCCATTTATATGTGTGCAAGAGTACACAAAAAGATTATTTCAATGCCAGTCATATACTTTACTGTGTTGATAACATACATTTTTTCTCATGTGTGTACTTCAGATTTTATGCTTTGGTCCTGTTCTGTGAGGAAGTGGTATATAAGAATAGGTTGTGGATGAAGCAGTCATGTTAACTGACGTGGTACAACAAAGCCTTCCAAGGATCTGCTAGCAGCTCTTTCTGCACAAGACAGTGACCTCGGTTAAGACATCTGACTGTAGTTAGCAGGTCAGCTTTGGAAATGAGAAGACACAGAGTCAAGGTAAAAATTAATTTCCAGTGTGGTGCCTGTGGACTGTCAGTGAAGTCTTGATTTGGTGAAGACACATTACTCTTTCTGCGCAGTTACACAATCAGCTGAACTCCTTTTTCACTTTGGAAACTGAACCATTCTGTAATCGTTGCTTTTTCTAATGTACGGAGTTTTTTGGTTCTTTTCTCTTTCTGTGTGTGATGGCTATTAAGTATCATGGCATTCACATAAAGAGTGGAGACTTTTGCAGGGGGAGGGGAGACTAAGAGCACGAATGTATCTCTTGTGGAGATCTCATGCAGTCTTAATCAAGACTAGAGCCTATCATATCATTATTTGGCCATAATCCTGTGAAAATATCTTCTTGGCCCCCCAGAA
The DNA here is from genome assembly GCF_964211835.1 of Anser anser. NCBI lineage: Eukaryota > Metazoa > Chordata > Aves > Anseriformes > Anatidae > Anser > Anser anser. Next base: position 1,046,714 of record NC_139731.1, read on the forward strand.
GTTGCATATGTAGATTTTCATTGCCAGTGGTTACATCCTGTTGGAACTATGACATTAAGTGATTAATTTTTTTCTCTATTTAAAACGACTATGATTTCTGTAGCATCCTTGAAGGGGAAGTGAGGTTACATGAAGTCCATGTATGGTTAATGCTGGCCACTGTGCTCATGAGAAAATTACAAGTTTAACTCACACAAGCAGCCATGGTGTAGCAGCAGACAGATGCATTTAGTTGAGAATAAAACAGTCTTATGATTTCTGAAATTTTAGTTTATATTATATACATACATCTTTTACTTTACAATGGCTTTCAACTTTTCTTTTCCATTCAGTTTGGCCTTACTTCAGCCTTAAATGATATGCTGTATTTCTGAATTATCAGGTAACTGTGTTAGCTTAAATTTTCTGTCAGAAAAACCCAGGAAAGTACATTTTATTTGCTGATTAGTAGCATTAGTCATTGACACCTCTTCCTTAATGGCTGAAGCAATTTTCACTATATCAAATTCTTTCTGTATTCATCATTTGTGCTTCCTCCAGGTTGGTGGGTAGGGAAGGAAACAAGCAGTGCTCTGAGCTTCAGAGATGCTCAGAATCTGTAACTTTGGAGTTAATGGAAGTTAAGAAATTATGGTGCATATAAAAATTGGTTCGTGGATGTTTTGCTGGGTTCTTGACAGCCATGTTCTGGCTTTGGCTCATAATGCTTTTGCTGGTTGCCAATCAGCTGTGTAAATGAAAGCCACAGTTTAAGTAGTCTCCCAGTGTATTGCTGTAAACTGCAAGGTCATCTGTGTGTGGTACACTTGAGCTGTCTTTCAGCTCTGTAGTTTGTCTATTTTTTTACTTTACCATTCTTTGAATGAAGAAAAAATAAATTAAATTAAAAAAAAAAAAAGAACCAGTTTTCCATGTGCCTTCGTCTCTACCAGTATGGTAGAGCAGTGCTTTCAATGAGAGGAGTCAAAGAGTCGTGCTGCAGACCAACTCATGCCCTACTGAGTATACCAAAACTGGTTGTAGTTGTTTTGTATTGTGATTTTTAGAGTGTAAACTATTGGTTTTAGGTTGGATGATGGCTATCTGAATTGTCTATTATCAAATATTGGTATAAAGGCACTTTCACATATCTTTGCTGTGAGTGTTGTCTGGATGTTGTCATCGTGCCATGGACGTCACAGAAAGGTGTCATAGAAATGAATGGATTTCTATCGCCTATTTCCATGAGCAGTGCTATCCACCGAAAAGCATTTATGTCTACCGCTATGTAGATCTACTTGCAAAAAATGAATTTGTTTAGCCCCAGTCTGTGTACTGTTACAACAAAATGTAACACAGGCCTAACAAAAATGTTTGCTTTTAGTTATCAGTAGAATGAAATCAAATGATACAAAAAGCTGCAGAATTTGAAAATATCTGTGTGGTTCCAGTAAAAGATCCTTGACTTGAGTCTGCATGTTCAACCTGAATGCATATTTAACATGGATTTTCCTATTCTCTTCTAAAGTTAAAATGTTGGGTTGATACCAGCATGGATTCTGAGTGCAGTTTCAGAGCCTGCCAGTATCCATCCCAAAGTCTGGAGAATTCTATAAATGCTGGAAAACACTTCATTTAAAAATAAAATAAAATAAAATAAAATAAAATAAAATAAAATAAAATAAAATAAATAAAATAAAATAAAACCTTCTTTAGGAAGAAATTTTAAACATGAAAATTTTTGAGGGATTTATGCTTTACTCAGTAAGACTGTCAAGAAATATCTTTTTTTCCAAGTATGCTGTGACTTTCGCCAGTGGAAACCCTTCAGTACTCGATAACTCCAGTGTATTTTCTAAGCAGACATGAAGCAGAATCTAAACAGTAGATGGTACAGAGTCTGTGGTAGGTGTTTACTACATGCCATCTGAATTAGTCACCGATCTAGGTCATGTAAAATATATTTGTGTCTTGGAGACAATGCAGTATGAAGCAACTGAGATGAGGCTGATTAAACATTAAGCTTTATTATTTTAAGTCCATAAATGAGATTCTGAAGACATGTTGGTGACAGAAAAAATTACTACAGCTGGTATTTTTTTCACTGCTGACAAGCAACTCAAAACCTAACAAAAATAGCAATCTATGAGCAAATAGGGAATCCAGCCAAAATCTTTCTATACAAAGGGGGATAACAAAGTATCTACTTTCAAGAAAAGCAGCTGTGCCAAATTGTGACACACAAATTGTAGAATTATTGAGAAGAAGATTTTTGCTTTCTAGGGAAGGACATTAAAAGGTGAAATGAAAAGGTGAGATGATGGATCTAGGTTGGAATTTTTATTTTTAAAATTAGTTACCTATCTGGCCTATTTCTATTCCTAAAAAAAAAAAAAAGTGCTAGATTCTGTGGTGCCTTAGACTAGCAGAGAGAGATTTGCATCACCAGAGTTGATTAACAGCTAACAAATTATGATTTTTTTGTTTTACATGTTATAATATTAAGAAAGCTTTTTTCTCAACCTGAAAGTGACAGAAACATTTCTAAAAGCATTTTTTTAAATGTTTGTGCATATTCTATGTAAGACTGACTGATCAGCCCATATACTGTATTAGCACACATGCAAGCAGTACACACATAGTTTTAACTATTATGTGCTGGTATAACTGCGACAAATTCTGAAGCTCTAATGAATTCCACGTAGAGACTGAGTAAGTCAGTGCTAAAACAAATTTATATATGATATTGATGCATGCTAAAAGAAGTTTTGTAAGTAAATTTGCTGGACACTAGCATTGTTAGCAGTAGCTAACTAGAAATCTGCCCTACTAAGCGGTAAAAATTAAAAGAACCTTGAAATCAGAAGTGCGGAAGAGATTCTTCTAACCACTGTTTTTGTGGTTGGTGGGTGGAGGTTTTTTGGTTTTCTTTTGTTTTTTGTGTGTGGGTTTTGGTTTTTGGTGGTTTTTGTTTGTTTGCTTTGGTTTGGTGGGTTTTTTTGTTTTCTTTTTTGCTGTGCAAGCAAAGATGCAATTTAAAGATGATTAATGTTTGTTTTGTAAATATGCATTTTACTAGGCACATGCAAAATTCCGTTGACATAAGACAGCTCTCTCCTTTTATTATTATTTATTATTATTATTATTATTATTATTACTACTTTAAAAGGGTCAAAAAAGAATTTCAACTCAATCTTTTTCTATAATATATTTTGATGCGTGGCCCTAATGTGGTTTGTTTTAGACAGCTACCACCCACAGTGTTTTGAAAGAACTCTTCTACTGCTTTTTAGCCCATGAGACAACAGTTTTCAGTCAAGGGGATGAGGGAAAGGAACTCATCAGTTCCAGTATCTGAAAGCGGACTTTTTTAGCATGTGTTTGACAGGCATATCCCTCCCTTACTTTCACCCTTGAGGCCAATCACAGCCCCAGCTAAGAGTTTTACTTAGAACAGCTGCTGAAAGTTTCTGATGAGAAAAGTAATTTATCTTTAGGCTTTATCAACAGTTTCAGCTAAAAATTTAAGAGAAAGGAACAGTAATGATGAAATACACTGTGCAGAAAATGAGGGTACATGAACGCAAACTGATGGAGTTATGCCACCGTAAAAATGGATTATTTGTGAACAGAAACAATTCATAAGAGTGTTAAGGCTGTATTCGTCCCATCTAACTGTGGGCAGTGCACTGAGATCACAGTCAGCTCTTCCTATTGGCAGAGACGGTTCACTCAGCCCAAGGAGGAGCTGAGTATTCCTTTCTATCTTCACTGACTACTAGGGGAGCAACAAAACTACTAAGTTTGCACAAACTGCCTAGTAATCTAAGAATCTGGAGTCTATTTCAGGCTCTGATACTCAGCCCATGAGACACTTCACTTCTTTCTGCCCAGCTTCAGCAGGTTTTATGACTCTTACATGCAATATGTCTTTTTCTTTGCTGTTGCTGCTCCTGCTTTGCAAGTCATTTGACAACATCACATAGGAACTGACAAAGCAAAGGAATAGGTTTCACTTGCCACAGACAGATGTCCTAGATGCAGGGCAATCATTCTCTAATACACATAGCAACATTAGCAGAAGTGGGAATTAGATTAAAATATAGTTTAAATAATCACAGCTTACAGTCACAATGTGAGACTTTGAACTTCTTAATAGACTTTTAAATATAACTTTAGGGCCTAAACTGTAAAAATAATAAATTAAAGATCACCTAAATCTGTAAAAATCCTAGTAAATATATTAATGCTCACACCAACTAAGAGACCTCTATCTCCTTCTTTCTGCTTTACTCCAGGATGCTTCTTCAGCCTGATGACTCCTTGCAGATTCTAGCGCCTGTGGAGGCTGATGTGGGTTTCTATGCTTGCAATGCATCTAATGCTCTGGGATCCGACTCTGTGTCCATTGCTGTCACTCTAGCAGGTAATGGTTCACTGTCTGTGATCGCACAATGGTCCCTGCCACTTGTGCGATTCTGGAGAGAAATAGTCTGCGGGATAACAGCTGGATCTGGAAGGTGGTTGGGGAAGGTGGCTCAACAGAGGTACAAGTCAGTGAAAATTCAGGGAATGTGTTTTGGAAAGCCCTGAGGCATAGTCCAGTTTTCACAGACAGTTCATGACATTTGTGTCTTTATGCAAATGATCAATACTTTTTCTCACTTGCTAAAACTGAAATGTACTCTCAAGAAACTGCATATTCTCGTTATTCTCACTTATGGGCAGTGCAGTTAAAGCTCCCCAATTTGTATGCCTTGTTTTAAACCTATTGCTGGTCTTTTCAAGTCTGACAGACCGATCCAAGAACTTACTCAACTGAAAGTTAAAGAAGCCTACAAAATACCAGAGATGAAGAACTAGTCCCATGTAGGACCAGGCTCTGTATTGTGTTTGATCCACTGTGGCACGTGTATAGCTGGCACTCTCAATCACTGTCAAACAGAGGTTCAGAATACATTAACTTCTATACTTATATTTCTCTAGTAACGGTTCAGTTCTACAGCAGACTAAATATCCTTTGTTAGTTTAGAATTCAGTTACAAAGAAATCCCACCCAAATGCAACTCAAGGGAAATCCAGAAGTGATGCATGAATCCAGCTTCTTTGAAGTAGATTGGTAGGCAGTGTCAGCAGGCTCTCAAACACATCTGGATTGGTAGGACAGGCACACAACAGCAAACATGAATGAGAGGCAATTGGGTAAAGACGAAGATAAAAGAGTTACAGTTAAGGACTGTGACAAGACAGAGAGATTTTGGAGAAAGCAGGATCCTATTTATCACAAAGCTAAAAGGAGACACACCTGGCACTTAGGGACATGGTTTAGTCGGTGACATTGGTAGTAGGGTGATGGTTGGACTAGATGATCTTGAAGGTCCCTTCCAACCTTTATGATTCTATGATCAGGAATGCTAGAAAGCTTATTGACTGTTCAGATCTCTCCATTTCACTGTTCCAACTGAAGAATGTGAAAGCATTTGAATGCCTCCGATGTGCAGGCCATGACCATCACCTATCAGTGTATCCATGTGTGTTTAGAGGGAGGAGTAGCTGTTTATGAGCTTGATTTTTGTTGTTGTTGTTAGCAAATAGAGAATCTGGGGCTGGGTGAGCATAAAGGAAATATAAGTATACATCAATGGCCAGAAGCGAAGCTCTCATGATAAATATGCCAACAAGAAGGAGGCCTTGTCTGTCCCACAGAAAGAGAACATCTGAATCTTGCAGGATAGAAAAGGAAGAGCTACTTACTACATGTAGACAACCAAGAAAATGCACTACTTTTTGCACTACTGTAGGTCAGGATATCTTGCTGAAGCCAGAGCAGCAGGGCAATGGTGCTGCTGCTAAAGCACTGTAGTGTTTTACAAGGAGCAACTCCACAGTAAACTTCTTGTGTTGCACCAGCAAGAAACTGAACATGAAGTTAAAAAATGGTCAGTCAAAACTGCTATCCTGTCCATGTTGCTCCAGTCATTTTAAAAAATGTAGTCTTTGCACAAGGTAATTTGCAGAGACAAGTTCATGTGAAGCTATAGAAAAATAAACTGGGCGTTATGTATACATAGAATCATAGAATCATAGAATGGTTTGGGTTGGAAGGGACCTTAAAGATCATCTAATTCCAACCCCCCTGCCATGGGCAGGGACACCTCCCACTAGATCAGGTTGCCCAAAGCCCCATCCAGCTTGGCCTTGAACAATTCCAGGGATGGGGCATCCACAGCTTCTCTGGGTAACCTATGCCAGTGCAACACCACCCTCATAGGAAAAAATTTCCTCCTTACATCTAATCTAAATCTTCCCCCTCTTAGTTTAAAGCCATTCCCCGTTTTCCTATCATACCTCTCCCTGACAAAGAGTCCCTCTCCTGCTTTCCTGTAGGCCCCCTTTAGGTACTGGCAGGCCACTATAAGGTCTCCCCGGAGCCTTCTCTTCTCCAGGCTGAACAACCCCAACTCCCTCAGCCTGTCTGCACAGGAGAGAGAGGTGCTCCAGTCCTCTGATCATCTTCATGACCCTCCTCTTGATTCATTGTAATAGATCCATGTCCTTCTTGTGCTGGGAGGCCCAGAGCTGAATGCAGGGCTCCAGGTGGGATATCAGAAGAGCAGAGCAGAGGGGGAGAATCACCTCCCTTGACCTGCTGGCCACACTGCTTTTGATGAAGCCCAGGACACAGTTGGCTGTCTGGGCTGCAGGCACACATTGCTGGCTCATGTTGAGCTTTTTGTAAACCAACTACCCCAGGGTGCCTTGACATTATTTCCAGGAGGATCTGTTCCATGGTCTTGCCAGGCACAGAGGTGAGGCTCACAGGTCTGTAGTTCCCCAGGTCCTCTTTTCTGACCTTTTTAAAAATGGAAGTGATATTTCCTTTTTTCCAGTCACTGGCGATTTCACCTGACTGCCATGACTTTTGAAATATGAGAGGCTTGGCAACTCCATCAGCCAGTTCCCTCAGGACCCTGGGATGCATGTCATCAGGCCCCATGGACTTGTACCTGTTCAATTTCATCAGGAGGTCTCGAACCTGCTCTTCACTTACAGTAGGAGGGACTCTGCTCCCCCAGCCCTCGCCTACAGGTTCAGGGAAACAAGAGATGTGGGAAGCCTGACCGCCAGTGATGACTGAAGCAAAGAAGTTGTTGAGCACCTCAGAGAGAGCTCCCTGCTCGTCTGTCAGAGGGCGTACACTCTTCTTGGCCTTCTTTTCTGGTCAAAGCACCCAAAGAATCCCCTCTTGTTATTTTTTGTATCCCTTACAATGCTTAGTTCCATCTGTGCCTTGGCTTTCCTGGTCCCATCCCTGCACATCCGGACAGTATTTCTGTACTCTTCCCAGGCAACATGTCATTGCTTCAACTGCCCTTGCATTTCCTTCTTGCACCTCAGTTTGACAGGATAACAGTCATTTGGCTGTACAAGGCTTGGTAATCTTTTGGTAACATCCCTAATGCAAGCCCCTGGTAAGCAGCAGACTTCTCTCAAGAGCAGATTAGGTCGGCAGATGGTCAGATCCGTGCCTCTGTACCTCTCAGAAGAAAGACTCCTGCCACTATCACTCATCTTCCTTTCCTAGTTGCATTGGTTGTTACGCAGGGAGCAGACTGGGCTGTCTTACTCAGCTCCACTCACTCAGCTCAGGTCTTCCCTTTCCAGTCTGCAGGGGGGTGAAGCAGTTCTGTAAGGGCACCTCAGGCTCTGAGGGAAACTCTTCCTCCTGCTGGTGCTTGTTGTTGCCAGCTTCTGCTCTCCAGCTTTATTGAGCCCCCTCCCTCCAGCGAGTGCGGGTGAGGGAGTTTCAGGCTGTTTGGCTGTGGGCTGTGGGTCCCCTGCAGACCGTGCTAGAATCCAGCTGTCTAACTCCTCCTCAGCCTCCCTGATTCTACACAGCCTTCTCACTGCCTCCTGCAGCTGTGGCAGAGGAAGACCAATAGCTTTTCTATTATAATTGTCAAGGCTGTAGTTTAACTTTCTTAGATGAATTAATATTCATGCATCCCAGACTCGAGCTGAACTCTGCTTAGGAGCTGCTATACATTTTCATCTCCCATCCAAGGTAAAGAGCTGAACCTCATAAAATTAGGCCATAAACATCAAAATGAGATACTGAGTAGTTTTTGGAACAAAACACATTTTGGCATAATGGGAATACTTTTTCAAAGAAAAATTGGAAAGCTGAGACCACCTTTAGATGAATCAGGACTGGGACTGAAACTTTAGTTCATTGAAGAACTTACTGATTAGTTTAGCACATGCATGGAAGAATGGCAGTGGACTGTGTTTCCATTTTTTTCAATAGTTTGATACTCTTATTGGTTAAGCAGCTGTTGTGGTTTAACCCGGCTGGCAGCTAAACACCACACAGCCGTTCGCTCACCCTCCCCCCTCCCTCTCTGGGATGGGGGAGAGAAACGGGAAAGTGAAGCCTGTGAGTTGAGATAAAGACAGTTTATTAAGACAGGAAAATAATAATAACAATAATAATAATAATAGTGATAATGGTAATAGTATTAACAATAATAATGTGTAAGAAAACAAGTGATGCACAATGCAATTGCTCACCACCCGCTGACCGATGCCCAGCCTATTCCCGAGCAGCCGGCCCCCCCACCCCGGCCAGCCACCCCTATATATTGTTTAGCATGACGTCAGATGGTATGGAATACCCCTTTGGCCAGTTTGGGTCAGCTGTCCTGGGTCTGTCCCCTCCCAGCTCCTGCTGCACCCCCAGCCTGCTCGCTGGCAGGACAGAGCAAGAAGCCGAAAAGTCCTTGGCCTGGTGTAAACACTGCTCTGCAACAATTAAAACATCAGCATGTTATCAGCGCTCTTCTCATCCTAATCCAAAACATAGCACCCTCCCAGCTACTATGAGGAAAAATTAACTCTGTCCTAACTGGAACCAGGACAGATATCCACCCCTTATTCCATACCATTTATGTCATGCTCAGGTTACACTCTGTCCAATACATTCTAATTAATCACCATTTTCATCTATGATATATAGCAATCATGGTAGTGATGACATACAGTATTATATAATAATTAACATACTACAATTCAACTCATGGGCTATTCTCACCCAGTATCAAATCCCCTTGAGGTACACACCGGACCTCCCCATTCTTTTGCATTACCCACCAAGTGCATCCAGGTCCCTGAGCAAAAGCAATTCCACGAATGGGTTTGCCTTTTCCTGAGGCAGGAGTAGCCCAGACTGTTTTACCCAGCATGTTTCTTACGTGCACTACAGGAACTTTATCCCCTTCTACAGTGCGTAACAGGTTTGATTGGGCAGGTCCAGCTCGGTTGGCAGATCCCCTGGTATTGACTAACCAGGTGGCCTTTGCCAAATGTGTATCCCAATTTTTGAATGTCCCAGCACCCATTGCTTTCAGTGTAGTCTTCAACAGTCCATTGTATCGTTCAACTTTTCCAGAGGCTGGTGCATGACAGGGGATGTGATACACCCACTCAATACCATGTTCTTTGGCCCAAGTGTCTATAAGGTTGTTTCGGAAATGAGTCCCGTTGTCTGACTCAATTCTCTCTGGGGTGCCATGTCGCCATAGGACTTGCTTTTCAAGGCCCAGGATAGTGTTCCGGGCGGTGGCATGGGGCACAGGATATGTTTCCAGCCATCCGGTGGTTGCTTCCACCATTGTAAGTACGTGGCGCTTGCCGTTGCGGGTTTGAGGGAGTGTGATGTAATCAATCTGCCAGGCCTCTCCATATTTATATTTCAGCCATCGTCCTCCATACCAAAGAGGTTTTGACCGTTTGGCTTGCTTGATTGCAGCACATGTTTCACAATCATGAATAACCTGTGCTATAGTGTCCATGGTCAGGTCCACCCCTCGATCACGAGCCCATCTGTAGGTTGCATCTCTGCCTTGATGGCCTGAGGTGTCATGGGCCCATCGGGCTATAAATAATTCACCTTTATGTTGCCAGTCCAGGTCCACCTGAGCCACTTCAATCTTAGCAGCCTGATCCACCTGCTGGTTGTTTTGGTGTTCTTCAGTAGCCCGATTCTTGGGCACATGAGCATCTACATGGCGTACCTTTACAACCAGGTTCTCTACCCGGGCAGCAATATCTTGCCACAATGCCGCAGCCCAGACGGGCTTGCCCCTGCGCTGCCAGTTGTTCTGCTTCCATTGCTGTAACCACCCCCACAGGGCATTTGCTACCATCCATGAATCAGTATAGAGATAGAGAACTGGCCACTTTTCTCGTTCAGCAATATCTAAAGCCAGCTGAATGGCTTTTACTTCTGCAAACTGACTCGATTCACCTTCTCCCTCAGCAGCTTCTGCAACTCGTCGTGTAGGACTCCATACAGCAGCTTTCCATCTCCGATGCTTTCCCACAATACGACAGGACCCGTCAGTGAACAAGGCATATTTCTTCTCATTTTCCGGTAGCTTGTTGTACAGGGGGGCTTCTTCAGCACGAACCACCTCCTCCTCTGATGATATCCCAAAGTATTTGCCTTCTGGCCAGTCCATAATCACCTCCAAGATTCCTGGGCGACTGGGGTTTCCTATTCGAGCCCGCTGAGTAATCAGTGCAACCCACTTGCTCCATGTAGCATCAGTTGCATGATGCGTAGAGGGGACCCTTCCTTTGAACATCCAGCCTAGTACCGGCAGTCGGGGTGCCAGGAGGAGCTGCGCTTCAGTACCGACCACTTCCGAAGCAGATCGAACTCCTTCATATGCTGCCAATATCTCCTTTTCAGTTGGAGTATAGCGGGCTTCAGATCCTCTGTATCCCCGACTCCAAAACCCCAGGGGTCGACCTCGAGTTTCCCCAGGTTCTTTCTGCCAGAGGCTCCAGGTGGGACCATTCTCCCCGGCTGCGGTGTAGAGCACATTCTTTACATCTGGTCCTGTTCGGACTGGCCCGAGGGCTACTGCATGAACTATTTCCTGCTTAATTTGTTCAAAGGCTTGTCGTTGCTCAGGGCCCCATTCAAAAGCATTCTTCTTACGGGTTACTTGGTAGAGCGGGTTTACAATCAGACTGTAATTTGGAATATGCATTCTCCAAAACCCCACGACACCTAGGAAAGTTTGTGTTTCTTTTTTGCTAGTTGGTGGAGACATAGCTGTTATCTTGTTGATCACATCCATTGGGATTTGACGACGTCCATCTTGCCATTTAATTCCTAAAAACTGGATCTCTCGTGCAGGTCCTTTAACTTTATTCTGTTTTATGGCAAAACCGGCCTTCAGAAGGATTTGGACTATTTTCTTCCCTTTCTCGAAAACTTCTTCTGCAGTGTCACCCCACACAATGATGTCATCGATGTACTGCAGGTGTTCAGGAGCTTCCCCCTGCTCCAGCGCAGACTGGATCAGTCCATGGCAAATGGTAGGGCTGTGTTTCCACCCCTGGGGCAGCCGATTCCAAGTATATTGGACTCCCCTCCAAGTGAAAGCAAACTGTGGCCTGCACTGTGCTGCTAGAGGGATGGAGAAAAATGCATTAGCGATATCAATTGTGGCATACCACTTGGCTGCCTTTGATTCCAGTTCATACTGGAGTTCTAGCATGTCCGGCACTGCAGCACTCAGTGGTGGCGTGACTTCGTTCAGGCCACAATAGTCCACTGTTAGTCTCCACTCACCATTAGACTTTCGCACTGGCCATATGGGACTATTAAAAGGTGAATGAGTCTTGCTGATCACTCCTTGGCTCTCCAGTTGACGAATTAGCTTATGGATGGGAATCAGGGAGTCTCGGTTGGTGCGATATTGCCGCCGGTGCACAGTTGTGGTAGCGATCGGCACTTGCTGTTCTTCAACCCTCAGCAACCCCACAACAGAAGGGTCCTCTGAGAGACCAGGCAAGGTAGACAACTGTTTAATGTCCTCTGTCTCCAAGGCAGCTATGCCAAAAGCCCAGCGGAACCCTTTTGGGTCCTTGAAATATCCTCTTCTAAGATAGTCTATGCCAAGGATGCACGGAGCATCCGGGCCAGTCACAATACGGTGCTTTTGCCACTCATTACCGGTTAGACTCACTTCAGCCTCCAATACAGTTAACTGCTGGGATCCCCCCGTCACACCATAAATACAGATGGGCTCTGGCCCTTTATAGCTTGATGGCATTAGAGTACATTGTGCACCGGTGTCTACCAAAGCCTTATACTTCTGTGCGTCTGACGTGCCAGGCCATCGAATCCACACAGTCCAATAAACTCGATTGTCCCTTTCCTCCCCCTGGCTGGAGGCAGGGCCCCTCTAGTCCTGGTCAGAATCTTCGTTTCTGTGTTTAAAGGACTGCCTGCTGGAAGTTGGAGCAGCAAACCTTTCAGAGAACTCCTTTTTCCCAATTGTTTTCCTTTGCAATTCACGTACCCGTGCCTCTAGGGTCGCAGTAGATTTTCCATTCCATTTTCTCATGTCCTCTCCATGGTCACGTAGGTAAAACCACAGGGTGGCGCGGTGTGTGTGCCCACCATATTGTCTTCCTTGCATAGATGAACGTTTACCCCTAATAGCTGAGACACTGGTTTGTACAGGTGGGGAGGAAAATAATCTCTCTTCAAGTTGGTGGATCTTTTCAGAAAGTTTCTCCAAGGTATTCTCTTTTAGCTGGTGGACACTGGTTCGTTCAGGTGAAGGGGAAGATAATCTTTCTTCAAGTTGGTGGATCTTTTCAGAAAGTTTCTCCAAAGCATTCTCTTTTAGCTGGTGGACACTGGTTCGTTCAGGTGGAGGGGAAGATAAATTCTCTTTAAGTTGGTGGACCTCTTCAGAGAGTTTCTCCACAGCTGAGACACAGGCCTTTAGGGAAGAGGAGAGATTTCCTTCGTACTGACGGAGTATTTTAGTCACTTCATTCACTGTGGGATTCTCCTCCGCTTTCCAGGCTAGTATTGCCAATGAGTTGGCATATGATGATGGGGCACTCTGTACAAACTTCCGCCACATGGGTAGTGTACACCGGACTGCATCTGGATCTGCGGATGTTTGTGCGTCGTCTAGGTCCTTATAAATTACTTCCCGTACGGCCAATTCCCTCAGGTACTGAATTCCCTTCTCCATGGTGGTCCATTTGCTTGGTAAACTTACAAGTTCTTCCTTGAAGGGATACCTTTCCTGCACAGCTGACAGGAGACGCCTCCAGAGGCTGCGAGATTGTGCTCCATCTCCAATTGCTTTGTCAATGCATGCGTCCCTAGCAAGGGATCCCAGCCGCCTGGCTTCCTTGCCCTCCAATTCCACATAATTGGCTCCCGTGTCCCAGCACCGGAGCAGCCAGGTGACAAGCTGCTCGCCTATACAGCGACCAAAATCTTTTTGCACATCTCGTAGCTCACGCTGGTATAGAGTCCGGGTAATTACTGTTGATTTTTCGACATCCTCATCCTCATCTTCAGTCTTCTGCACCTTTGATGGCCGGTGTAGAGTCCGGGTAGTTACTGTTGATTTTCCGACATCCTCATCCTCATCTTCAGTCTCCTGCACCTTTGATGGCTGGTATGGAGTCCGGGTAGTTACTGTTGATTTTTCGCCATCCTCATCCTCATCTTCAGTCTCCTGCACCTTTGATGGCCCAGCCTCGTCTTCACTACGCCCAGACACAGGGTCTGCCACAGGGGTTGGAATACCCTCTGCGGGGTCAACTTGCACTGCTACAGCTTGTTTCTCTGACCCAGACACAGGAGTGGGAGCAGCTGCACGAGCTGGGGCAGCTGCAGGAGCTGGAGCGGCTGCAGGAGCTGGAGCTGGAGCGGCTGCAGGAGCTGGAGCTGGAACGGCTGCAGGAGCCGGAACGGCTGCAGGAGCTGGAGCTGGAGTAGCTGCAGGAGCTGGAACTGGAGCGGCTGCAGGAGCTGGAGCGGCTGCAGGAGCTGGAACTGGAACGGCTGCAGGAGCTGGAGCTGGAACGGCTGCAGGAGCTGGAGCTGGAGTAGCTGCAGGAGCTGGAGCTGGAGCGGCTGCAGGAGCTGGAGCTGGAGCGGCTGCAGGAGCTGGAACTGGAGCGGCTGCAGGAGCTGGAGCGGCTGCAGGAGCTGGAGCTGGAGCGGCTGCAGGAGCTGGAGCTGGAGCGGCTGCAGGAGCTGGAACTGGAGCGGCTGCAGGAGCTGGAGTGGCTGCAGGAGCTGGAGCTGGAGCGGCTGCAGGAGCTGGAGCGGCTGCAGGAGCTGGAGCTGGAGCGGCTGCAGGAGCTGGAACTGGAGCGGCTGCAGGAGCTGCAGCTGGAGTGGCTGCAGGAGCTGGAGCTGGAACGGCTGCAGGAGCTGGAGCTAGGTTGCTAGTAGCATCAATTGCAGCTCGATAGGCACAAGCCAGACCCCAGCACGCTACAGTGATTTGTGTCACTTTGGAACTGCCAGAGTCATGACACCTTTTTTTCAAGCATTCTGCCAGCTTTTTAGGATTTTGCAGTTGTTCAGGGGTGAATGTCCAAAACACTGGAGGTGACCACTGCTCTAGAAACCTGCCCATATCCTCCCACACTCCCTGCCACTCGCAACTATCCCGCCTCAAGACAGATCTCCAGATGAGATTCCTAAGTAGTTGTTTAACCCTCCACAAAATCTGAAGCGCATTCAGGAGACATAACAACAAGAGCAGGCTGGTCTGAGTATCCCAAGGATATTCAACATCTCGGAGAACCACCGTAACTAACTCGGGGGATAAGAGGGTGGTGGTGAAGGAGAAAGGGAGAGTGAACAGGTAGGGAAACATGTCTCCCCCTGTCCCCTTCACAGATTGGCTCCCTAACGAAAACAGGCAATAGGTGTAATTGCTAATAGTTTCCGAGATATGGTTTCCAAAGTATAGAGTCGACGTCAGTGCTGAGTACAAATACCAGGTTAAAGTCGTGACCAGATATTTCATCATTTCATAAGCCATTGCTACACCGCACAGTACCATAACAATCTTAAACCAGGGCCCGGAAAGGATAAACAGTGCAACAGGGAGCACATACAGAAAGTAACGCACCATAAAACTCAATTTGGAATACAGGTACAGCAGACTGGAGATTAAGGCAATCAACATCGTGACTAGCAACTATTAAGCAGGTCCAATACTTATACCAATTTTAGTTTAACACACTCTGGTCAGATTTGTCGATATCTCAACCCTTCGGGCCCCATGTTGGGCGCCAAAAGGACTGTTGTGGTTTAACCCGGCTGGCAGCTAAACACCACACAGCCGTTCGCTCACCCTCCCCCCTCCCTCTCTGGGATGGGGGAGAGAAACGGGAAAGTGAAGCCTGTGAGTTGAGATAAAGACAGTTTATTAAGACAGGAAAATAATAATAACAATAATAATAATAATAGTGATAATGGTAATAGTATTAACAATAATAATGTGTAAGAAAACAAGTGATGCACAATGCAATTGCTCACCACCCGCTGACCGATGCCCAGCCTATTCCCGAGCAGCCGGCCCCCCCACCCCGGCCAGCCACCCCTATATATTGTTTAGCATGACGTCAGATGGTATGGAATACCCCTTTGGCCAGTTTGGGTCAGCTGTCCTGGGTCTGTCCCCTCCCAGCTCCTGCTGCACCCCCAGCCTGCTCGCTGGCAGGACAGAGCAAGAAGCCGAAAAGTCCTTGGCCTGGTGTAAACACTGCTCTGCAACAATTAAAACATCAGCATGTTATCAGCGCTCTTCTCATCCTAATCCAAAACATAGCACCCTACCAGCTACTATGAGCTACTTAACTCTGTCCTAACTGGAACCAGGACAGCAGCTAACAGACTTTTAATCTTTTGATGAGATTGTGGAACACAATCAGGAAAAAAAAAGGCTGATGGATAACTGGAGAATAACTAGAGAATTTTTCTTCCTTTATGGTTTAGACATCAAAACTTTTGGAAATATTTCAGCAATAAAATGTAATATTTTACTTTACTATTCTTAATCATTAAAGGCACAGAAAGTAAAATATGCATATATATATACTGATATGACAGGAATTCCAAGTGAAAAACATCTTTTAAAAGTCCTGGAAATATGGCTCTATGGAAAAAAATAATAATACTTTAGGCTGAATTAAACTTTCAGGACTCTGCATGATCTCAATGAAACCAAATTCTTTTCCTCACCTCCAGCTTTTCTTCCTTGCTTACCTCCAAATTAATGGACAAATGAAACCTGGGGGAGACATTAGCCTTAAACCTCCAACTTCTAGAGCCAAATGAAAACATTTGATCCTGTTTTGTATCTGATCATCTATTTAAAGGGGAAAAAAATGTGTTTCTAGATTTTTGGATAAAGATGAATTTGAAAATACAGCACTGAGACAAAAATAGCCCAGCTCTGCACAATTTAAAGCAATGTTGTCATCCTGTTCCCCTTCTGCCAACATCCTGCCTGCAAAGCATTTTGGCTGGGAGAGAGGGTTGCCTTAACACAAGTATGCCACCTCTGCTACTTTGTTCCCCTCTCTCAGAGCTAAGCCTGGGTATCTCTGAGTTTTGTGTCATATTGGCATGCCTTTACAGTACCCCTACAGTATAATCTGTAGAAGTCTCCTAGAGTCACTGAAGGCGAACAACTCCGTAGCTAACCCCACACAGACAGGCACAACAGCAGGGGAACACCTTGACCCACTTGTTCACAGTCACCAATGTTGGAAGTACACTGAAAACAATCTGAAATGTTTTTTGCAGGTGAAGCAGGTATCTTTGTTAGAGATATACAATGCATAAAACTGTTAATACAGGCCTTAGATAGAGCAAACTGGTTATCTGATGGAGAAGATCTTGCTTGTCTTCTTATACCAGCCATTATGAGAAAACCTTTTGGGTACAGTCAAGTCTTCCCAGTGCCATTGGTTCCACCATAGGTTAAAGAAAACATGATTGATGTATAGAAACAGCTTGGACGTTGCTCCAAACATCCAGCACTGCTAATGTGCATGTAGCCATCACCCAGGCTTCTTTGTACTATGTTTGGACTTTGGCAAAGGGTGGTGTTTTGGTTGCAGTATTAGGCAAACATCTTGCTGCAGTTCCAGTTGTACTGCTGTTTATTGATTCAGCTGGTTCTCATATGTGTCCACATGACTTTAATGTTGTTCTGCCTCTGCACTAAGTATCCTTTCTTTTTTTTTTTTTTTTAACTCTCAAGACAGCTTTTCCCATAGAATCCAGTGCCATTATAATATTATAAAGAGCAGGTGGTCACATACTTCTGTGTTTTCCCTTATCCACCTATCCTATATAGCTACATTCATACAGAGTGTACAAGTCCAGCTGTCCTGTGTGAGTCTAGTGTGCTGGGTCTGATAAACTGTTGTGCTTCTTTTATACAGGAAAGCCACTAATAAAGGCATCAAGAGCTACTGTGATGAACACTGAGTTGCCTGCTGTCACTGTTGATATTGGAAGCACGGTGAAAACAATCCAGAGAGCAAATGTTACCATTAACTGCCAGGTTGCAGGTGAGAAATGACTTGGTCTTCCATGCCACACTTTCAGCTATGAATTTCTGTGGAGTTGTTTGCTAAATCAGTGTCTCCAGGTACAGCAGCTGTGTGAAACCACAAGTTCTTCCTAGTCCTCAGACAAAATTCTTTGCTTTCATTAATTTTTAGCATAGAAATTGTCCTCCTTTTATCAATCCCACCAAGAAAAGTGTAGGGTCTTAAGAAAGCTGGTCTGAGACGGAATGACAAATATCTTTGTTGGAGATACACAGTGTATTGAGGATGCAACAAAACTGATTTGAATTCCTACCTGTTGGGTGTGTAAGGTAAGAATACAGGAGCATGATCTGACTCATTTCCTCAGTGATGGGACTCTCCAAGTACATTTCAGTTAGCTACTTCTTTTCTTGCCAAACTCCTTTTTTTTTTTTTTTTCAAGTGAAGGGCATAATAGTATAGTCCTTTTCTGATTTTTTCTTTCATTTTGGAGTGCAAGAATTTAGAGTAATTCCACTGAAACAGGCTTTTCCCTGAAACTTTTTCCAACCAGAGACTGAATGCTCCTCACTCTTAGAATGGCAGTTTGCCTCTTTTCAATGGTGACCAAAAAAGATTGACCTTTCCTGTCTGTAGCTGTCTTGACCTGTTAGTGGTAATGGTATTGGTATGGGATGGAGAGGTGGAGAAAGAGAGAGAGATGGGAAATCTCTAAAGACCCAGGGTCAGATCTTTAATTCATTAAACTTTCATGCATAGTAGAGGGGGAAAAGGAGGGGAAGGGAGTGGCTTACAAAACCCAAAGTGAGCCATTTTAAGTGTTACACAAATATCTGTGGAGGCTTGTAGGAAGTCTCTTGCTGTAGCTTCTTGTCTCTAGCAGCTACTTCAGATGATTGCAAATAAGCATCTGCACTACAAACATACAAATGTCCCTCTTTCCTTAAACTTCCTGCTCACTTTAAACACAATGGTTGTGAGTTTTCCTTCTTCAAGTGCTGCCAACCACACCCCTACCAAGTTTGCACTACTTGGTCATCTCTCCTCTAGCAAAACGTGCACAATAGCTGTGCAAACACTAGGCTGGGAGCTGGGATACCAATGTATTAATTACTCGCAGTGGGATTAATGAAAGAAAAGTACAGTATCTAGAGGTTCATGAAGGAGTAAGTGCAACAATCCTGTTGTCCTCTCCTCAGACTCTTATTGCAACCAGACTGATATTCAATGCTTTTCAAGGAAGATGTAGATAAAAGTATTATGGTCATTAAGGCCATATATGTTCCCACACATATAAAGTGGAAGAGGTCAGCTGGCTTCCTCAAAGTCAGGGTGTTCATGTCAAAGCTAAGAATAGAACCCGTGTTTCCTGTCTTCCTGTTGTGTATCTAGTTTTTTAACGATTAACATAATTCCTGTTAAATAGTCATCAGTATGATTCATGATGATAGATTATATGCAAAGATCTTTTTGCCAGTCTTTTCTCTCTGATAACCAGGGACAGAGACCATGACAGAATGCAAGAGAATGGCACATAGGTGCACCATGGTAGATTCAGACTGGACATTAGGAAAAATGTTTAACTGTGATGGTGTGCCTTTACTGCACCAGACTTCCTAGAGAGATAGTTGATGCCCTGTGCCTGTCAGTGGCCAAGAGGCAAATGTATTGAGGGTAATATTGAGGCAAAAGTATTGAGGGTAATGCCCTCAATAAAATGATTTAACTTTTGGTTAGCCCTGAAGTGGTCAGGTAGTTGGACTTGACAATCTTTGTAGAACTACAGGGTCAGCAGGACAGCAGAATAAGTACTTATATGATAAACACTAAATGTAAGGATCAGTTATAACATTTTCTAAAGCTGCTCTTGTGGCTAAGGGACAGAAATATACACTTGCTGCCAACAGGTGTTGATAAGCCTGAAGAAGGTTCCTTAAAAAGAAGAGAGAATGAAATTACCAGACCCTAGGAAAGAATTTTATATTGCTATTTAACTTCTTATGAAAGGCATAAGTATTGTTAAAGTCTGTGTTCAGGACTGAAATATAAAGATGTTACTTGTAAGACAAGGGAAGGCAGAATCATCTGAGTATATTATGGTTTAATTGGCCTCTGATATGAATTATTTTGGAATTAAAGTCTCGAGGAAAAAGGTGCTGTGCTTTTCTGCAAGCTTGAAAAATCAGTCTCATTTAACTTGACGTGACTTTGCCATTCTGTCTATGGAAGTGAAAGGATATTTTTAAAACACAGGAGATTATGGTCAAGCCCAGACTTCTCCAAAACTGAGCCTAAAGAAACTCCCCTCCAGAATCACTTGGCAATTCTGCAGAGCCTATGACTTTCAGCTAGAGAACCTTCTCCAATTTTAAGAAAGCAAACAGAGTTTCTGGTGTGGGCAATTCAAATGCTCTAGGCACTTTCACTTCCAAATGGGGTGTGGGAGCAATTTGGATCACATGAGTAACACTAGGAAGCTTTTGGTGACTTCAACATTTAAAGTATGGAGATATTCATTAGGATACCAGAAGCTTTGATCAGCAAGGCCCAAGTTGTTATTGGCAATGCAATTAGATGTGAAAGGAGGAATCTATAAAAAAAATCTGATTCTTAGAGCATTTCTCCGTGGTATCCTTCAAGGCATAAAACTTCTAACAGAGGCACCTGTCTGCAAAGTGTCATGTACCGTTAACCACTGTTGAGTCAGAACAGATTTGAAAGAGTGACTTAAAATACATAACCATCCTTCCCTGTGTATTCTTCCCTGTGTATCTTTCTCCCTCTGATTTCAGATTTTTCAGCTCTCCTAAGCATTTCTTTCTTCTGTGTTTCATCTGTATGCTGGAGGCTGTACTTTTCTAGTTCTTGCCTTGCTTTGTGACCCATATTTGTTCCTCAGCTGTGCCAGATTCTGATATATGTCAGAATATTGTGGCACAGGAAACAAGTCATCACCGCTAGATCCTTGCATTGTTATGCTTCCTTTCCCAAAAAGCTCCTGTTTTAGCAAAATCATCTTGATTGGTGTGCACAATTCTGCTTGTTGCATACAAGCAAAGGTAGCCTTTGTTGTGCTAGACGCATGCACAGTGATGGAGGGAAAGCTGAAGAAAAATAAACAGTGAGTAACTATTCACTGCCTAAAGTTTTGTCTGCCCAGCAAAGTGAGGTTTGTTTCCAGCTGGCACTTCTCAGAATTTCAGTCTCTGTGATTGTTTCTGCAAAGTGAACACATCCAGCCTTCTGTCCTCGCTCATTCACCATTATCCAACAAAACTGATTGAAATGCTCTTGCTACCCCTTGTGGCAATGCTGTGCAATAATGCATTTGCTCGTGGGTGTGCTGTCTGCCTCCTATTTTTGTCTTGAAATACTTGAGGTCTGTATGTGTCAGTAAAGGTAGAAGCATAACAGAAAATGAGTCTGCTGCTCCCTGACGCATACAACACTTCTTATTTTCCCTAAGCCAAACTGTAGTAAGTGCTGTAAGGTTTGGTTTCAAAACTTCTCATTTTAGTGTAGAAACTTCACACAAAAGGCAGGGGAAGAAATCCCTTTTTAAACTAGCAGTCAGAGAAATGGTTTTGTAGGGATGCTGGACATCTTGAAGGTATAATGCTTTCATAGACTGAACACAAATACAGTGAACATTACCTTGCTGTAATAAACCAACAACAATTCCTTGTTGGTTCTTCTAGTGAAGTGAATACAAGAAGAATCTACCTTTCTGGACTAAGACTCTAAGAGGAGCTCTCTGCAACGAGCAAATTATTTTTTTGTCTGCCTGTCTGTATGTATTTACTTTAAGTCCCTATTCCTGGGAACTGAGATCATATGAGATCCTCAGTTTTCATTGCCCCTTCACCTCCTTCTTTACCTCTCTCAGCATTCCTCATCCCTCCTATTCTCACACTGTTTCCATTGACCTTCCATTATTGTCAAAAAGAACTTGAAAGCTCTACCCATGTCTTCCGGTTCAAAGGAAAGAAAGAAGAGCCTTAGTGGGAATGGAAGAAATCTCAGTTTTATAATTTTATAAGCCTGTTATTGTTTACTTCTGAGGTACCTATTACTTCCATGCCTAAGTTTGACAATAGCCATAATATGAAAATCTGTGCACTGTAACTAGTTTAAACTGCAAGAAAGAGTTGATCATCCCTTGACTAGTGTGACACTGAGAGGAAAAGTGCTGGTATGTGTGTGTACCATCTCAGGGACTGCAGAACTGGAAGAGTCTCCATTTTCTCTCCTCTCTCCAGAACTCACCTCTCAAACTTCCTTTCCTTGCAATGGAAACATAATAAACACACAGGCTTGAAAAACTTAAGGTTTGGGGTTGTTTGCTATCCTGTGGTTGTTGGAACTCCCTTGAGGACTCTGCCCGGATGCTCTGGAAAAAATCAGAGTGAGCTTTTAAGTGGTGGTCGGCCCACCCATGCCACACAGGTCAAAGAGTAGCAGCCAGATGGAGAGCCGTGTACTGGTCCTGTCCCAGCTGGGGGTTCAGAAACAGGCCAACAGCCCATACTTTTAAAAAAAAAGTTGAGTTATAGAAACATAAACAAGGGTAAGCATTTGGAAAACAGCATCACAGACAGAAACAATTGGTACTCTCAGTATGCCATGAAGGTTTCAGATTAGTATGTGTTATTAACTACCAAAGGTGAGAAAAATCCTACAGTCTTTTACAGCCTATTTCCTACTAATTTCTCAATGTGGATGAGACTCTCTGCCCTTACAGACCTTCCTGACTGCCAAACTCAGATGTACTCATTCCAGATGTCTTGGCAAAGTCAACAGGTAATTCTGGAAGAGGTAGAAAAAAGGCCAAAATACTTTGATGTGGAAGAATAGGGAAAACCCTTTCCCACTTCCATCTGCACATGCTTAGTGAGGAACCTGCAATCAACCAGTCACTATAAATAGAGATAAATGGGTGGTCATTCTTAGTGAGCACAGTCAGAGGTATTTCTAGTGCCAGGATCACAAAACAGACAAATAGAGTGGCTTTTCTTTTGTAATGTGGATACACAACCGATGAAGTACTCGCGGTGGGCATAGAAACGTGTTGCTGTGAAATAAGGCAGGGAAAGATTTAGGTAAGCAACATACGCTTAAGCATAGTTGCCCAAAAACATTCCTTTAGTCTACAATAAACACAATGGAACTGCACATTCATGCAAAAGTGGTTAACTGATTCCCACTTACAGAAGATACAGCAAATGGGATACCATACACTCCGTCAGTTACCAGGATTAAGGATGTACTGCTCTTTACAGTAGCACACAATAACTGTTTCTCCCAGGAACAACTCCACAGGTCTGTCCCATCTATTAAAACTTCCAGTACTATTCACATAAACCAATGGTTTAGTAGTCAGTGACACTGAATTACCTGATATAGCATGCATTTAAATTGAACTAAATATCAGTATATCAAGGAAATGCTCTTTACTGCAAGAGCAGCAGTCTTGATAGCTACAGACGAGAGCCTCTTTCTACAAGAGGGCACCAAATAGAGAGGGACCTTAGATCAAAGCACATGAAGGGAAGCAATTTTTCCTGTAGTGGGTTATGAATCTGTAACAACCTGTTGTCTGAACGCTTGATCAGTGAAACTGCTTTTCTGAAGATGTAAATGCCAATTGTTTGCCTACATTCAAAAAAGAAGATTGGAGTAATTCATAGAAAAGAAAGCCATGGAGGCTTCCTAAATGCACAGAAACTACTTCTGGCTTAGGAAGTTCCTAAGCTGAACATGGGAGGATGCTGGGAGAGCGTTAGCAGGAAGCATTGCATATGCTTGTCCTTTTCTTACTCTTCCTGAGGCACCAGCTTATGGCTGCTGCTGGAGACAGCATACTAGGCTAGATTAACCTTCATTCTGATCCCATATAGACTTGCTTTTAAGAGTGATGAGTTCACTGTTAACTTGTACAACCTTAGGGTATAAAAAGGAAGACTTCAATTCTGTTTTAATTCTTCTGCTCTGTCTCAGAGGTATCTAAGATATACAAGGTAGACAATGTGAAAGAGTTGACTTAACAGTTCTGAACTGCAAAAAGATGTTACTTGAAAGTCATGTTAAAAGCTTGTTTTAATTGTTCTGTCTTAAACATTTTGTCTGCAGTAACCGTGACACTGTTCAGCAACTACTATACTTACTTGTGTTATGTGTTGTCAATATTTTTCCAGGTGTTCCTGAAGCAGAAGTTACTTGGTTTAAAAATAAGGTCAAGCTGTCCTCTGCTCACCACCTGCATGATGGGTTGCTGCTAATTGTGAATGTTTCTCTGGCAGATCAGGGTTTATACTCCTGCAAGGCAGCCAATCTTCGTGGGGAGGTAACTGAAAGCTCCCAGCTGTTTGTTCTTGGTAAGTTCAGGGTATTTTGCATGTGAAGCCATAGGAATATGGCTGATGGCACAATTAGCCTTCAGAATTAATCAGAGAACATGGAGAGAGGGAACGACATACAGACAAAATGTTTGAACCCAGGGACAGCCCCTCCCAGCCTTGACATATCCGGTTTCACTCTTTCAGACCTACTGGCTAAGAAAAGCATTTATTAACAATTTCTTAAAGTGGCTCTCTTGAGATGAGATTGATGCCACTTTTTTCCCTGTGAAGTGCTCTGCTTCTGCTTGGCAGTCTTTCTGGTACATGGCTGTGTGGTACTGACCCATTTCGTATCAAACAGGTGCATAAACACAGTGCACTTTAAAAAAACACTTCCCAAATTCAGTGAAGGGTGAAGTTTACTTTTTCTTGGGTTTCCAAATAACAGGCAGAAAGCCTATCTGGGTGATTTGAAAAGACAATGTCAGCTGTGAAATATGGGTGGAAGTGTTACCTGGTGGTAACTGAATGTGTGGGAAAGGGCTTTCCTTTCCTAGCAACTCACCTCTATTATTTCTCCCTGCCTGGAAGATGAATGATCCAACCAGACTATGTAAATGCTTTAGTACATTTGATAGTGAAGTGTCAAATTTTGAAACCTAGTCCATGTTATTGGTACAAAATCACTAAAGCAGCCAGTACAGCTCTCATCTTTCATTACTGGAGTGAGCATAGGTCTTATGGATGATAGAGCTTCCAGAGGAAGTTTTAAAGTGATATTTCTTACAGTTTCACAGATAACACTAAAGTCCCTGTAACAGCATTCACATGATTCCCTTATGAATCCAGACTGGCTCTAGAAACTGAGTTGAAAAAAAAACTACAATAAATATCAGCTGGGTTTCAGGCTATACATCAGAACTCCCACAAGATTTTTAAATCCTTTTCTGACCTCTAAAAATGGCTTATTTTTTAAAGGTTCAAAGTTATTGTGGGTTATGTAAGCTTTTGCTTTTAGGCAAATCACATTTTTAGTTTCTTGGTGGAAATAAATAGTTCAAGCATCCATGTACTTCTGGTGTTGAATATGCTGAGCAGCAGAAATATTGCTCAGTTTGTGCTGTGATCTTATTGAAAAGTGATGAGGCCACCATTCACTTTAATCAAATATTCTATAATTTCCACAACAAAAAGAATTCAGAATGATAGGCAATGCAATCAATTTTTAAAATAGTGTTACTGTTACTAAAGGACTAAATCGTGCAGTTCTCAGTGTAGACTGATCCTCTTGAGCTCTTTGAGCTCTTAGTCCTTTGGAGCTCTGCCTAAGTATACCACAGGATTTGACAGGGTTATAACCATATTTAGTCAGGGCTTGATTCAGTCTGTAGCAGACGTGAAAAGTTTTCCAGTGACTGCCATGGACATTTGATTAGGCTGCTATGCTGTATAAATTTGCCCTTTATTCCAAGCTGCTGTATCTCCTGATACCATGTACTCTCATTACATATGAAAATGGTCAACCCAGAATGCCATGGTAGCCTTCAGACATAATTTCTTTTATTTTGTAGTCATACTGATCTAGATGTTATTTTAATACTTTCTCTAGTGTCTTACCTAATATCAAATAAAACACACCTTTAGTAATTTCCTGAAGTTGCATAGAGTGCCCCTTTGAAATGATAATGTTGCAACATGACCAATAACGCACCAGTAGGTAGTGGTGGTTTTTTTTTAAGTCCCTAAGGTATTTTCTGCTATAGTGTTGCTTATCACTTCAGTTTCCCAATCTGTTACTAGAGCCTCCACGACCCCTTCCTAACCTAGAAGACTTGACAGCAGTGCTTTTCAGCACTGGGACCAGACCTCCTTCAGTGTTGACCTCTCCTTCAGGAACAAAAATGGCCATCAGTCCAGGGAGC
The DNA here is from genome assembly GCF_964211835.1 of Anser anser. Taxonomy (NCBI): domain Eukaryota; kingdom Metazoa; phylum Chordata; class Aves; order Anseriformes; family Anatidae; genus Anser; species Anser anser. The sequence goes on from NC_139731.1 coordinate 1,072,365, forward strand.
TCTGCTCTCATAGGTAAGTCAAGTGTTTTATGATTATTTTTTTTTTAGATTAAAGAGGGTTCTTTACATTACAGGTTTAGATTATCTAGACATGGAGCACTGGGACAGTCCTTTGGCAGTCATAATAATTGTCAGATTGTTTTCAGAACTTGAAAACTCTTTTTTATTCATTAAAAAAAAAAAAAGTCCTCTTATTAGTGTTACGCCCCAATGCTGCATACAGAGTAAGGTCTCCATTGTGCCACACTTCATAACACCCTGTAAGAAGCAATCTGTGACCTAAAAGGCTGGCAATGTTGTTCAACACAAGACATGGAAAACTAGCAAGTCAGTTGATCTAAGAAAAGAAATGCTTGTGGATCTGTTTTTCTGTTTCTTCTGCATTTGTGTACTAGTCTTCCCATATGTCTGCTATCCATATTGTATGTAGTCCTTCTCCAGAACAGTTTCTAGAGTTTTCCCTATCACTCTAGCCTTGCTTTTTCTCTTACAAGCTTTCTTTTAATCCTGTTCATTTCACTCTTCTTTGTTATATCACACAACCAACGTGTGCAGAAAGCAATATAAGGAAATAATCCCCAACAAAATGTTTTCCCTGTCTTCACTATTTTTTTCTGCCTTCCATATATCTTTCTCTTCTCTACACTCCAAGTTCTGTTAGAGGCTGTAAACTCTTTTCATATCTGTGAATGTGGTTTGTTTACAAAGAGAATCTTACCCTTTTCTAAAGTTCAGGGCATGTTTATTTTAAAATTAATTTTCTCACACTGATCTTCAGCCTCTAATTACTATCAGGCTCAGATAGGCAAACAGCTTCTCCAACAGTCTTGGTACTGTATATGGAGAAATCTCATCAAGTTTTGCAGTTTCAGAACAATCTTTTACCTTTTTAGAGGTAAGAATATGAAACTTTCATCGAAGGGTCTGTAGCTGTCTGGTTGTTTAAAGTTCTGGTCTCTGTACCTTCCATTATTTTTAACATTTAGTAACATTTCTAACATTTAGAAAATCCTAATTTTAGGATTTTCTTTTCACAATGGAGGCTTTCTATTTACGTTTTTAGTTTTGCAGTGTTTACTTTACCCCAGTGCTAACATCTGTGTACATTTGCAATAGCTTTTAGCATGCAGCTCTGGATTACATTTCTGCTTGCACAAAAACTGCAGTAAAATAGTCCTTGTTGTGGGGAATATCTGAAGGTATTTATTAGTATCGAATAAATCATTTTGAGTAGGTTTTATTGTATTCACTGTTGTTAAGACTGGGTCATGCTCCTGTTTCATCCATTTCCTCTCACTTTTCCAGAGAGAGATCTTTAAGTTGCAGGGATATTTGACTGTTTGAAAGCAGTAATCAAATGACAAAGGGTGTTCTTCCCTGCCTTTGTATAACCTCTAAACTAATTTTATTTGGCCATGTTGCCCTGTACCTTGCCCTTCCACTTCAGGGGTAAAAATCTCCATGAATCTTAATAGCAAAATAGCAAAGCAGATTCCTTCTTGAGGCAATTCCCTCAACTTCACTCAAGTTTTACTGACCTGAGTTTGAGGCCTGTATTACTAAAACCTGAGGAAAGCTCCTGAGAGATTTTTCCTAATGAAAAAACCAGCATGGGATGGGCTATCTAATCAATTAGTAAGCTACAGACCAGTGTGCTTTGTCGAGTAATATCATCAAAACAAATATGGAAAGTTGAAAAATAAAAAAAAAAAAAAAGTGAAAGTGAAAATATACATTGTCTGAATACGTTTTCTGTAGCTGTCCCAAAGAATCTGGTTTCATTCACAAAGAGAACAACCATTACTGAAAAAAAAATAGGACTCAAGTCAGCTATTTTTTAATCTACACCTAGATTACAGTGTACTCATATCAGTATAAATCATAGTCACAGATTCTGTGTTTTCTCCCATACTTAGTCTCCCCACAGCCTTCCAGTATAGTGGGTGAGTTTATCACAGACTTCTGGAAATTGTTGTGGTGTAATCGTGCAAGCAGCTAAGGACCACACAGTTGTTCACCCACTCTCCCACTACAACAGCGGGATGGGGGAGATAATCAGTTAAAAAAAATAAACTTGTAGTTGAGATAAAGGCAAATTAATAGCAAATAAAAAGGAAAAAGAAAAAGGAAGGAAGGGAGGGAGGGAGGGAGGGAAGGAAGGAAGGAGAAAGAGAACAATACCCAATACAAGTGATGCACAAAACAGTTGCTCACCACCAGCAAACCAATACCTACACCTTTCTGAGCAACACCCCTGCCTGGCCAGCTCCCCACAGTTCTCTTACTGAGATTAACATCAGATGGTATGGAATACCCCTTTGGCCAGTTTGGGCCAGCTGTCCTGGTTCTGTCCCCTACCAGCTCCTTGTGCACTCCCCTCCTCATTGCTGGCAGGGCAGCATGAGAAGCTGAAAAGTCCTTGTATAAGCAGTGCTCAGCAACAACTAAAACATCACTGTGTTGTCAACATTATTTTCATTGTAAATTCAAAACGTAGCACCTTATCAGCTACTGTGAAGAAAATAAATTCTATCCCAGTGGAAACCAGGAGAACCTGATCCTCGGAAATTGCAGGATAAGAGAATTTGTTGAATAGGGAATAAAATAGGACATGCGTAAAGGAACAGACTGAAGCGTGAAGTAGTGTTAAGTGAGCTTTGGGAAAATGTACATGTTAAAGGAGTGGAGAGACACCAGAGGTTAAAAATGAAGTTAGAAACCTGGATAAATTCAAATAAGGGTTTGTCAGGGCTTAGGAAAAATGGGAGTCAGAGCTTCTTTAAATATTGTTTTGTGCCTTGGGAAAAATAAAAATAAAAAGAGAGAGAGAAAAAAATAGCAACAAAAAATGAAGTTACAACTGAGAACTTGCAGAAATTAACAATGGTATAAAATACAACAATTGACAGGCTGAGCTAAAAGGAGAGGACTAGAACCTCCAGACAATCATACATCCTATGCATTTTCTCTGACATATAAGTAGAATTGTGCAATGCTTCCACCATCATGTCAGTCATTTGAAATAGTGAACTTGCTCTCCAGGATCAATTTCTGTGGGCTTCTTCTACATAAAGTTTAGCAGATAAGCAGAAGGGAAATATCAGGGCCATAACACAGAAGTCTGGTTTGTAGGTCTTCCTTGCTCATAGTTAAAGATCCTTCAGCAGTCACTTCTGTGCCTTTACAATATAAACAGAAGAAAAAGTCTATTAAACATCCATGCTCTGCCCAATGGAGTCAGCAAAGCTCCCATTAAGATCTATCGTAAAATATCTTTTTTCATGAGCTGATAGGAACATTTTGTATTGGTTACTTTATTTTTTACTTCTAAAGGGTTGAGATTTCAGGCAGTTTTCTAGGCTAAGCTCGTCATAGTATCACAGAATCACAGAATGGTTTGGATTGGAAGGGACCTTAAAGACCATACAGTTCCAACCCCCCTGCCATGGTCAGGGACACCTCCCACCAGACCAGGTTGCTCAAAGCCCCATCCAGCCTGGCCTTGAGCACCTCCAGGGATGGGGCATCCACAGCTTCTCTGGCCAGCCTGTGCCAGTGCCTCACCACCCTCATATGAAAGAATTTCCTCCTTACATCTAATCTAAATCTCTCCTCTCTTAGTTTAAAGCCATTCCCCCTTGTGCTATCACTCCATTCCCTGATTGCCTCTCCCGCTTTCTTGTGGGCCCCCTTTAGGTACTGGCAGGCCGCTATAAGGTCTCCCCAGAGCCTTCTCTTCTCCAGGCTGAACAACCCCAACTCACTCAGCCTGTCTTCACAAGAGAGGTGCTCCAGCCCTCTGATCATCTTTGTGATCCTCCGCTGGACTCACTCTCACTGTAATGCATCCATGTCCTTCTTGTGCTGGGGGGGCCCAGAGCTGAATACAGGTGGGGTCTCACAAGAGCAAAGTAGAGGAGGAGGATCAGCTCCCTTGACTCACTGGCCGCGCTTGTTTTGATGCAGCCCAGGATACAGTTGGCTTTCTGGGCTGCAGGTGCCCATTGCTGGCTTATATTGAGCTTCTTATCCACTAACACCCCTGTTAGCGTAGCAACCACATAACCACCAAGTGATTATATGAAGGTGCTTTATTCAGCGCTGGAAGCCGGGGCAGGTGCCCAAATCTGGCTTCTAGTCCCGTTACACCCCAGCCATTATTTATACATCCAACATTACGTAAGGTATACATATTCATTACAGGTTGCAACATCAGCCTCGCATTCCATTCTAATTAGCTCTCCTCCCCTTTGCACATGCGTGGTGCTCTCTGGTGGTCGTCCAGGTGGTCGTCCAGATGAAGTAAGGAGTCTTCCTCTCTGCTAAACTTTTCACCTTTCTCACTCGACGCATGCTCCCTCCGCTCCTTGGTTCTGCTTCAACTCATTTCAGCATTTCCAGGCCCTTATCCAAGGTCAGGTTGTACCTGTTCCCTCCCAGGGTTCCCCTTCAAAGATTCATTTGACTGTTCAGTATACTCCCTAAGTTTCCCAGTATACATAGATTAATTGATAATATAAGTACATTTGGCAATGCTTAATTATACTTTATGACCCATCACCTAAGAGACATTAATAAAACATCCATTCGATTCTCCCTAACACTAACATTTCCCCCCTTTGAAAATACTTCACTCATACCAAGAGCAAGTATTTTCATTACTATTAGGTTGAATCAGGTTAGTAGAGGTTAGTGAGTATAACTTGATATAGAGATTAGTAAGTATAATTTTAATGCATCTTTGTTAGTCTACTATCTTATTGATTCCTCTATGCCTGCTTGTTAACGCCAGTACTATAGGATGGGGGTGGAGTAAGTGGGATAGGGTGTTCTGGGTGATTCCCAGTAACCTACTAACCTCCTTAACCACATTGGCAATGAAATGTGATCCCCTGTCTGAAGAAATACCCAGTGGTACACCAAATCTAGGGATTATTTCCTGTAGTAACCATTTTACCATTTCCTTTGCTTAGTTGGTGCGACAGGGAAGGGCCTCCGGCCATCCTGAAAAAGTATCAACCCCTACCAATAGGTATTTATAACCTCTTGCTTTAGGCAGTTCCACGAAGTCTATTTGCTAATTAGCTAGTCGTCCTACAGTCGTACCCCACAGGTCTTTTCCAGCTGCCAAGTCGCTGGGTCAGTACTCCTAGTGCCAATCGTCTCTCGTGCACAAACAGCTGGAAGTCCTTTGATAAGTCCGGCAAGCCCAAGGCAGGCGCCTTTATCAGGGCTTCTTTTAATTTTTTAAAGGCCTCTTGTTGTGGCTTTCCCCAGGTAAATGTACAGGCCTTTTGGGTTTCATAGAGGGGCTTTGCTATGAGTCCATAGTCCATTACCCACAGTCTACACCACCCGGCCATACCTAGGAAAGCCCGTAGTTCATGCAAATTTCGCGGCTCGGGGATTTCACAAATAGCTTGTATTCGGTTAACTCCCAATTTTCTTTGTCCTTGAGAAATTTCACATCCCAAATAAATTACTGTTGTGCACGCGATTTGTGCCTTTTGTTTAGAAACCTTGTACCCATTTAGTCCCAATTGATTCAAAATATCAATAGTTACCTGAATACATTCTGACTCTCCTTCGGTAGCTATTAATATATCGTCCACATATTGTAACAGCAGGTATCGATCCTTTGGTACCTGAATCTGTTCTTGGTTAATCCAATCTTCTATTTCTTTAGCTAGTTGACCGCCGAAGAGGGTCAGGCTATTCTTGAATCCTTGAGGCAATCTTGTCCAGGTTAGTTGCATCTTTCGTCCGTTCCGTGGATTTTCCCATTCAAAAGCAAAGAGTTTTCTACTATCCTTGTCAATGGGTATGCAAAAGAAGGCATCTTTTAAATCAATTACCGTAAAACACTTATACATATAAGGATTAGCCACCACTGGGTGAATATCTTTTGTTATTTCGTTTATTGCCCTAAGGTCCTGCACTGTCAACATTAATAAAACATCCATTCGATTCTCCCTAACACTAACACCCCCAGGTCCTTCTCCTCAGGGCTGCTCTCGTTGCCCAGACTGTATTTGTGCTTGGGATTGCCCTCAACTGAGGGGCAGGGTCTTGCACTTGGCCTTGTTGAACTCCATGAGGTTCACACAGGCCCACCTCTCAAGCCTGTCCAGGCCCTTCTGGATGGCATCCCTTCCCTCCAGGGTGTCAACCGCACCACACACCTTGGTGTCATTGGCAAACTTGGTGAGGGTGCACTCAATCCCACTGTCCATGTTGCCAGCAAAGATGTTAGACAGTGCTGGTCCCAATACCAGCCCCAGAGTGACCACTTGTCACTTATCTCCAGCCGAACATCAAGCCATTGACCACAATTCTTTGAGTGCAACCATCCAGCCAATTCATTATATCATCTGGTTAGAAAGTATAGTGTAGACAGTGGCATAGACTGCTGTTTACACTGCTCTTTTGCAACTGTTGGAAGGATGTATATAGTTCTGCATTCCTCCCCAGACCTCATGTTCATTGCCAGGTTGTATAATACCCACTTCTGTGTAATCTGCAGATCACAAATCTGAATGCCATGTCTTACTTCAAAGCAGGAGCTAGAGCATCCATCAGCTCAGAAATATTTCTGGTTTTGACAGTAGTGGGAACTGACAGTCATGATGAGCGGCAGACAGTCACCTGCTTTCTAACATCCTCGGTTTATGGTAGGCACACACAGGCTTTATAACACACACACATTGAAACAGTAGTAAATTTTTGAAGTGACATTTCTTTGGAAAGCTTTCAGGTTAGATCTTAATTTTATGAACGTTTCTGGGTTTGAGACTTCTTTTTTAATTTTCATTACAGTTTTCCTGAATGTTAATAGGGAAACAGCTATGGGAGACATTGCCCTTTTCCTCAGAAAATAAATAAATAACATACGTATATATATATCCTATGTTTGCTTCATAGTATTAATTTCTGTTTTTTAATAATATTCATTACCATATGACTTTTACAAGGCCTGATTAATTCATGGAATTATCTTTTTGAACTCAAGAACATCCTAAATTCATGTATTTTCAGTAGATTTTCTTTATTTATGCTACCAGTATCAGTGAATTCTTTGACGCAACTCCCTGGACACATTTCCATAGGTCCTGAGCATTTTAAATGTTTATTTGGCAAAATCAAAATTGTATGACCCAGTGTTCACGATTTCTGACAGTTGTGCAGAAAAGGGTTTGGGGCTATAAAGAATTTTTGTTTTCATTTAGGTTCAAGCTTATGGTGTCCTGTATGTGAAAACATTCCAGTGAGAAACTGAAAATCTTACAAACTGGCAGGAATTCACTACAATTTCATAAATTTGATGTAACTTCATTGGAAACCTTTGTTGACTTATCAAAAGATGCAAAATATAACACAAAAATATTTCCTTATCTTAGCACAGAAGAATACTACAATCATTGCAGTTATGTGGCATAGTGAAAACTGAAGCTTTATAAAGATGAATTACATTTAAGTGAAGAAAATTCCAGGAACATGGGAAGATAAGTCAGGAATTAATATTTCTAAGAATATAGAAATGTAGGAGTACATATGCAAGGTCACAATGAAGGAAAAAACAAGAGGAAGGAGAGTGTATTTTGATTGCTTTTAGCAGCACATTGTTTCTTGGCATGTGCTGCTTTATCTAAATATTTTGTTGCAGATAAGCTGCATGAGTTGCACAGAAAATGGCTGTGAACACATTTGATAAATCATTCCCCAAAGCTTCAGGTTAATGCCCCACATGTTGATAAATATCAGCAGAAATTTTTATCAAATGTGATGACGTTTGAAAATATAGTTTGCAACTGAGGAAATTGAAGGAGGGATTTTGCATTGTACCCTGTATATAATTAAATAAAGGTTTTTGTCTGTATTTATGAGGCATCCACAGGAAAAGATGCACCTTTATTTCAGAATGCAAGACAAGCTCATGAATTTAGAAAGAAAGTGAAGCATAAATATGTAAAAAAGCTAGGACGTGAAACGAAAAGTACATCTAACTTGGCACAGTGCAGGGCTTAAGTAATGTCTCTAAAAAAAAAAAAAAAAAAGGCAACCCAGAAATATTAGATATTGTAGTAATGGAAGCTAGGCTATCTGTTATGTATACCTGCAATGCATACTTTTAAGGCTTACTATACATTGATGAGATGTTCACATTTTGACCAAATATATATAGATAGATAGATAACAGCTTTTTTATTTTTTAAATCAAAAAGGAAGATACCATCATTATGTAAATTCTTGGCCTTTATTCTGGTTTTATGCTTTGGATGAAATGAAGCTGGTGCAAGTCCTGGAGCACTATGGCTATTCTAGTGAATCTGGAGATGTGACTGACCCTATTAGAAAAAGTCAGGGCATTTATTTGAAAAATGGTTTTCATCCCCTTTTATTGCCTACTCTAGTCTCATTGGAATCTGAGCTGTGCTTTTGCACCTCTAAATAGGATAAACACCATTTCCCTACCTCACAGAGACATTATGAGGACAAAGACATGGAAAGATACTGATCCAGTCAGCTCTTCCAGTATTGCGACTGTGTAATTATCATATTTTCCATGTTGTCATCCCTAGCTTAGGACTCTGAATTTTCATCTTTCCAGGCTATCATCTGCTATACATCTGCCTCTATGTATTAATAAATAGCTTAATAAATAAATAAATCCATATAGGTAGGAAATACTAAAAATAACTGTAAAGTTAGATGATAAAGTGTATCATCAAAGTTTTATGACCAGAAAAGTACAGTCAACTGGAAAAAAAAAAAAAAAGTAATATTGTTGTTCCATATCAAGTTTGCTCACTTCACAAATCAGAACACACTTTTACTAACTGCCAGTCCTGAAAACACAGTCCTGGAAAGCAGGTTTCTTTCTGTTTTTATGTTATCCCCAGTGACGAGAGAGTTAGAGCAGCTTAGCTGCCAATTTCTCTGCTGTTTGAAAATACAGAAAATGGCTGGACTACAAGTTCCTATCCTGCAAACAGCTACACTACTTAATAGTGAAGCTATTCTTCAAGCAAAGCAACAATAACCTTTTGCTTAAAAGGTACAAAGGATTCCAGTTATCAGCAGCAGTATTTCCCTCCCATTTTCCTTTTACCAGCTATAGTATACTCCCCTTATTTTCCAGCAGAGCCACTTAAATGTCCAGAAGAGGCCTCAGAAAGCAGAGCGTGAAAGCATTTTTGTAGCCACCTTGCCTTCAATGGCCATATTTTTTGTGTGAATAAATGACTTACTCTGAAAGGGGCAACTGCATTAGAACCAAGCCCTGAAGTTCAGGAGGGTTTTCAGTCTAGAGGACCCGTTCAAACCTGTGGCTAGTATTTGCCTCTCTGCATATTTGAGAGTCCTCTAGGTGTGGCACTGAACAGAAAAATTGACCTAAAACTTTTTAATATGTTCTGGGGTGCTTTGTTGTGAGTCAAGTGCTATGCAGCTGGCTACTTTAGGAGAAGAAGCAGTTCAAACTAATACCATGATTGCAACCAAACTTTCTAAGCAGAACAGAAAAAAGTTAGTGCTGCAATTTGTTGCTATGTGTATTGCTCTTGAGCCAGAACATTTGTAAACATAAGACTGTTATTTATTTAAAATCAGTATGAAAAGCAATAAATGAACCTGATGAACATGACTGAACCCACCAGCATGCTCTAGTCATGTTTCATGGTATACTCAAGGAAGAATATCTGTTTGAAACATAAGAAATTTTCCTTTGTTCCCTTTTCCCCTTCCTCTCCCTACCATAAGCCTCTTCTAAATTTTCTTAGGTTCTGTGAATTAGTGCTACAGTTGGAAATGGGATGTAGAAATACCAAGTAATTGACAATCTGTGCAAAATGTCAGTAAATATATAACTCATGAGTAATTATGATTAAAGCAGTGTTTGTGCTCCCCTAAGAAATGAGGCAGCTGCAGAAATTGTGCAGTAAGAGTCAGATAAAATCATGACTATCTATGAAGTTATTTTGCTACGACATCATTTTTCCTATCTCCTCTCACTCTGTAATAAATTGGACATCACGTTAGAAAAGTAGTTCTAATGCTAAAGAATGTTTTTGGGGGAAACTTTATATTACGCTAATAATATTTCCACTGTGAGGATAAAGCACCAGGTGCATCCATGAGATAATCTGTCCAGTTAATTTTGTTTCCCATCCCCTTCCATCTTTGTCTCCATGGAAACACTGCCTCATCACACTTCGAGAATTCCCATGTAAGTTACATCTCTGTGAGGATAAGATTTAAAATGAATATCAAAAGTGTGCCATTATAATCATTTCTAGTTCCCCAGTCGGACACTGTCACATTCTTTTCCATTCTAAAAGTTACGTAATGTTCAAATAGCATTGCAGTATCTTCCTTCTGCATCAGGCTACACTACTAGCCTTTTGATGAAAAGCATAGATTTTCATTTGAACATGACTACTGCGTACAGTTCACAGTGTGTATGGTATGTAAAGCACGTTTGCCTGGTCAAACACTTTGACCATGCTGATATAGTGTTTGTTCTTCAGTCAGTCAGGCTCTGGTCCTGCTGCTGCAGAGCTCTGAAAGCAGAGTTAAAAGAGCAAGGTCTTCAAGACAACCTGCTGCTTCAGTGTGGCACCATGAATGAGCCAGTATGACAACCACTGATCCAGCAGTGGTCAAAAATGCTGCCACATAGAATAATATTGCTGGCTTCAGGGGCAATATCTGTATAGTTCTGGTTTTGTGGCAAAAGCTGCAGCCCTTGAACTCATGTCTTTTCCAGGAGCAGTGGCCTAGATTCTGTTCTAAAATATCCACCAAGGCATATTCTGGTGAGAACTAGGGCGACGAGACTCGCCACAGGTGTCCCAGTCTGACCTGTCAATCTGCCAGCTCCTTCACATAAAATATTGTTGTGCCTTTTACACAGCTTAAGCTTTGCCCTAGAGTAAGTGTTAAGGGAGTTTCAAACACCATGGGATTCCTGACCTGTTGACTAAAGGGCTTATCCATTCTCAATTCTGAAACACCCTCTCCCTCCATGTTGGTTCTCAAGACCTCCCCTAAACTGCTAAAGCACTTTGTTAATCAGACAGAAGTTACAGTCCCCTCTGGAGCAAGCAGCCCTGGCTGCCCTGCAGCTATCTGTCCCCCACCTCCTCTGCTCTGTGTTCGTTATTTTCCTTGCACCACAGAAGTTTCCTGAGTTGCTGAAGTCTGAGGATGCAGCAAGTTTATATCAGCTTAATAAATACAGAAAGGTTTCTATAGCAGCACTGGCCTTCGCAGCTTGGACTGCTAATCATGTTTTGTGCTAGCTCTTGCTCTGTCTCTTTGTCAGACTCCTAGTGCTGCACTGCTGCTCAGTGCATGCTCCACCTGACTGTTTTGAGTGCTGTTTTTCCTCCACAAATATGTTTGTGCAGTTCACCTGGAGTAGTAGCATCAGTGGAGCAGAATGTTATTCTGAAGTATATTAATTTCTGTCTTTGCCATGCACTGAACAAGCCCATCAAAGTTATCTAAGGAGGCCACTTCAGCATTGTGTCCATTCTTGTAGGCACTGTTTTCACCATTTCTATTTATTTTCACCATTCCTGATTATTTTCATCCCAATCCTTAGTCATACAAGATTATCAGTGTGTAGGATTCCAATTTTCAGAGTTCTTATTAGAAAACAAGCTCTTTTACTAAAGTTTGAAAACTCCCTTGCTTTTTTAATGGGCCCACCATGTGGCCCATGTATATTTGGGAACATTTTTACAACTTCTCTGAGGCAGGGAACGGGCCTAACTCAGGTTTTGTTGAATATGGTGTAAATTTAAAATGCTATGTAAATGATATCAAATAACATCAACATGCGTGGCATTTGGTAACTAGTTTAGGTGTTCTGAAAACAGTTTAAAAGCCATGTTATATATTTAATATAGTAAGTTTCAACTGCTCTTTGGAGCCTTAAATAGTTATTTAAAGTACCTAATACCTTTTTTTTTTAATGCTACTGTCATCAGTTGAATTGGCATATTTCGAGAATTCCTAAATACATGCCTTTCCTTGTCTAGCATAAACTCATATTCATTTGGATTTCTTTAAGTTATTAAAAACAAAGGTTATACTTATATTAACATTGATCCTTTCTTCTGGGGATTTCCAGGATCGCATTACCCTTTGTGAGTTTTATTTTATACACTGTATGAAAGCACTGAGAAGTATATTTCATAACAATTTTCATAACAACCTGAATTAACAATGTCAGTTTAAATTTACACTTTCTGCTTACTATATGAACAAATCTTCACTGTTTAAGAAGAACTGTAAAGGCTTGTCTCTTATTTTTTCCACTTCAGCAAACAGACTTTGCTTAGGGATTGTAAGATTTTCAGACATGATCTTACCTTACCTGCATTTGCTTAAAATTTCATAGAATCATGCAATATCCCAAGTTGAAAGGGACCTACAAGGATTATTGAGTCCAACTCCTGGCTCCACACAGGACTACCTAAAAATTAAACCATATGTATGAGAGCGTTGTCCAAACACATCTTGAACTCCGGCAGACTCGGTGCCATGACCATTTCCCTGTGAAATATGTTCCAGTGCCCAATCACCCTCTCCATGAAGAACCTTTTCCAATACCTCCCATCAAATTTTGCCTTTCATGTTAGATACAGGATGGAATTAAATTTCCCTCTTTTTCTCTAATTAAATTAGGGAACTATTTGTCAGACAAATGCAAATGCATGACAACAATCTATGTTTTAAGAATAGCTATCGTTTTGAAACACAGTTCTGTATTTTTTCCTTCTATTACAAACTGTGTTTAGGTTAGTGCATAACTTGTTTGACATTTTTGCCCTTGCTTTCCATGCAATTCTGCAGACTTAAGTTAGCAGCCTGCTAAAAGGAATAGGGTCTAGAGTCTAGAGTCAATAGCATTCACATTTCTTTGTCTCTGTCATTCAAGTCTGCAGGTGAGCAATGGGAGTATACATGCTACATATTTTGTTCTTTGTGCAGTAGCCCAGAGTCTTTCTATGGCTACGGTCATACAGTGAATGTCACAAATATATAACGGGGACTTGAATTTCATCTGCACTGTACATTTGCTCTTTCCTCTCAAAAAATTATTAGAATTGTTGTGAAACATTGATCTTCCTTCTCCAAATACCCCCTTGTTATCCTTGAAATATTAACATCATTCCTACTAAAAGATGCAATTGGTATTAGGTTTTTGTTTGTTTGTCCAGCTTTTGCACATCTGTGACTCATTCTGGCTTTGAATGAGTTCAGAGTTGTGGCGGGCTTTGAAAGGGAGGCTGAAGGCAGTATTTTCTTTCTCTAGGTAAGAACTGAAGAAGGTCCCTCTCATGCCACAACTTCCGCCGCTCAGAACTAGTCCCAAAAAAAATTCTCCTCCCCATCTCCCTAGGTGTCTTGACATACTAACACTCTGCAATAGCTGGGCTGTTTGGAAGTACAGCCAGTTTTTCCTTCTCAAGCTGTTTGTTGCATTATAGGGACAGATGTTGAGCTTTGGAAGGATAAAGCCATCAGTGTCCACAGGAATGGAAGGAAGTAGAGAATATGTGTTGTTAATCTGCATTAAATTGCATTTAAATTTTTCCTGGGAGATTAGAAATGGTTATTAATGGAAGATTTTTTTTTTATTGTACTCTGTTTCTCACTTAATATGCATAAAACATTACCCCATAGTTTATGCGTCCATAAATGTGGGAAACATAGAAAATGTCACTTGTGAAATGTGCGTGATTCTTGTTCTGCATAGACCAATAAGGAGTATCCATTACATACGAGTCTCTTAGGTGTTAGTAAAGTTTTATTGTTAAATGTGAAAAAATGTAATAATTACTCACTGGTAAAACATACCAAGGGAACAGAATTTGTTTTTTTTCCCCCCATATTATTGATTACTGGCTGATCCTTTAGCTAGTATTTTATTTACACATTTTGAAAGAAGAAATAGTATACGAGATCAGTGAAATAGTAACTGGAAGACTATATGGGTCTGCTTGGCAATAAAATTTTTAAAAGAAAAACAGGCATGAACTAGAACTAGTTGCACACTGAAATCAATTTCAGGTCCTCTGCATTTAATGTCAAACTGACCTTTCTGCTTTCTTCATTTATCCTGCTCAAACTGTTTGCAAATGCCAACAGTAAAACTGAATTCACAGCATGTCTTTATCAGTTGTCATGGCTATATGCTGACCTGTGAAAACCCCTTCAATTATCTTACAAGTCGAGCAGTATTCTGTAGGGAAAAATAATATGGCCACTTACTGTTAAGTTTGTCCATTTCCTGAGTATTCCTTTGTTTTCTATTGCTTTTAACTTACACAACCTTAAACCATTTAGGCTGATACCTTTCACATCTCTCATTTAGTGGAGAATGAGTATCTCCTGGAAAATGGTAGAGTTGTTTCTCAGAACAAGAGAAGGAAAAAACATCAGTACTTAGAAAGGACAAAAGGCGTAAGGTAAAATGAAGCAAATGCAGTGGATATGTAATGTTAGAAAGAGAGCTGCCAAGGATAAAACTACATTAGACTTTGCCAAGGAAATTAAAAGAAATAACAAAGACTCTTTACCCTTATAAATAAAAGGGGAACACAGGAAGAGAAGTGACCTCTGTGAGCAATGAGCAATCTCTCATTCTCCCTTTTTCAACTCTTTTTTTTTCTTTATTTTTTTCTTCTTTTGAGATTTAGCTGTATTACCTAGATCTTTGCCAGTGAAACGTTACCATTGCAACTGCACAGGCTATTGTGTACCCTATGGGTCTTCTGCTGGGGAGTCCTTGCACTCACTAATATGTATTTCATAAAGAGTGAACCAGCCCTAAAGGGAAGTCTTGTCTAACCAACGCCTTGCCTCACAGAGGATGCAGGCAGGGCATGAGGAACAGAGTCAAGCCACATGTGGCTAGCGTACTGGTGAGAGGCCTACTGTTCATCCTCCTGAGTGGCAAACAGCCTGAGAAGTAGATGTAGGTACTGTGAAGACCCCCTTCCCAGTCCCTGGATCTGCCTCTCGGCATGTAATTGTCTGTGACATGCCATGGGTCAGTCACCACTGGCTTTTTCCACCTTGAATGAATTCTTCTCGTTTGTATGAGCAAGCAAACTTTGATTCTCATGTGCAAGGCGGCATATTCTGCTACAGAGTTAGTGTAATTGGAGGTATGATTAGTGGAAAAAGGCAGATAAGTAAAGAATACAGCAGCCCAATTCCTAGTGTTACTTTAGGGAAGTGACTAAAGTCAAAACAAGGTTAGAAAGGGTCCTCACTGCAGAGACAAAAGGACAAAAGTGATTCATTATACATAAGTATTAATTTAAACAGAACAGCATAAAGCTGCTGTACAACAAGCTAACAACCAGCGTAGACTGCACCCCTAGAAACGTAGCCAGACCTTTTATGTATCAGAGAGATGCTGGAGCTTCAGGACCAGCCTAATTCACAAGCAGTCCAAATAATGTACAGGTTCCCTTCAGCATGGCTTTTCTGATTCCCCATCCCTGAAGTCGATGTGGATGGTTTGCATCATGGCAATTGTCCAGTTCTTTCTTTTTCCCCCAGGAAATATGCAAGGTAACTTATCTATCTGTCCATTGATACTCATCTATCTTTCCATCGATTATCAAGTCTCACAAAATTTCTGCTGTGTACAGTTCATCACTGAAGCCAGCAAAGTGTGCAGCTGGTAGGAGGACTACAGGAAACAATAACATACAGATACACCCCCTCCATTAGCTCAAAAGGCAAAGAATTCACCGTGAACCTAAACCTCATTAGTTGATCTGATGATAAGTAGGCACTCCCAAATGATGCTACAGATTCGCCAGTTTTCTTCAGTTGCTTGGTTTGGTTGGCTTGGATTGAAGAATTGCTCATCACTGAGATAAACAACCTCTAAAAGCTCAGTTCCATCTTTGTTTTTTCAACATTTTTTTATGCAATGAAAAATTTGTGATAACTTTTGTGTAAATAAAACTTCTAATGTTTAATACATTAAAATTAAAAAAAAGAAAAAAAAGAAAAAAAAAATGAGAGAAAGGTGGTCCTGTGGCTAAAATAGAGGAGTTGGAGGGCAAGTTCTGTTTGTACTGCTTGCTCAAAAATGTTTCTTGAGCTTATGCTAGGTGTGTAACTTCACTCTGCCACTTTCCTGAATACTGAAATGAGAATGATTTAAATTAATGGGAACCTTAGAATGCTTAATATAAATATTTCTGAACTGATCTGAGATTTTCATATGGCTGATTAACTGGCTTTTTGGAGGTGTTGTTTTTTTCTTTCAGCTGATGAGAAGGTACTCACTACTATGATGTTTGTATTTATCATTTTGAGAAAATTAGGAAAAAAATGAATGGAAGTGATTTTTTCCTTTAATTTTTGCCCACTTCAGGGCATGTAATTTTACAACAAGTTCAATATTCAGCAGGTTTATTTCATGTCCTTATTTTTTAGGTTGTGCTGTGGATGGCCATCCAACCCCAAACATCACCTGGCTTTACTCCGGCAAGCCTCTCGGTCTGAGGCATCACCTCCTGGCAGCAGGACAAGTTCTTCAGATATTCAACATTAGTGATGCTCCTGAAGCTGTCTTGCTCAGAATGAGGCTGGCTCACTGATACAAAATACTTCCCTGACAATTCAAGGTAACTCTCTGGTTTCAGTCCTTCTCCCCCATGAAGCTTCTTGGCATTGACTTCCATGCATTGCCTTTCTTATCCTGTATTTCTTGTCTCTTAATCCAGGGCTATGAAGCACAGCAGGAAATAGGTGTTTTGATGTTTTACCACCATAGATATAGATTTGCAGGCCTAGCAAATAACTTGCAATGTCTTAGGTTTCACTCACAGTGTCACTTTCCCAAAATGACATCTGATATTTCTGGCCTGCTGAGCATGTAGCACACCTTGATAATTCAAGCTATACTTATAGCTGCTGTGTCAACTAGAAATTTGAGACAGGGGTGCCACAGATCAAATCTTTAAAATTAGAAAACTCGCTGTTAATCTTCTCAAGTCAGTGTTACACAGTCTCTACTTACTTGAAAACCCTTTGCTTGTAAAACTGCTGTCACTGTTATTTTTACCCTAGAAATAAACTGAAGGTGACAAAGTCACTGAACAGAGCAGTGTGGATGGGTTGGACCAGAATATGCAGCTTTCATTTCCACAGTTGTCAGGGGCGGAGTGGAAAATAATTTAACTTTTCCTTAATTTTTGCAACAAAATTTAAAATGTGTTGTGACCCCTTCATTCACCTTCAGGATGGATGATCTCTGTAATCTACATGGTGAGAAATGTCCTTCACTAAATCATACCCCTTCACAATTATAAATGGTTAAGAATGAGTATGTACACTGTGTTTTTGAATGCATAGCTCTGAATTTGAAAGTGTACCTTTAAGATGTTAAAACAGATTATAAGACCATTCTTTCCTTTCATTCTCCTACTTTGGGGTGATCCAAACTTTTCAATGAGAGGGTCTAATGGCTTTCCAGAAGATTCAGAAAGTCCTTCATGTGACAAGTGAAAACAGGATGGGTCTTTTTAATGCTTGGCAATACACTGAGCATGTGTCTTCAGTTCTATCTCAGTCTCAAAGCTCTCACAAAAGTGAAAGGCAAGGCCAAATTGTGTCTTCCTTGCAGACGCCATGGTTTCCCACCACTATGTTGTTATTTGAGTTTAAAAGTTGGTTTAAAATATGTTTTAAGAGTAGATTTGCAAAGAAGAATATGAAATATTTACTGACCTCTGTAATTGAATCCACTGAATTGCATTGCAATAAATGTTCATGGTATGAAATCACTTGACAAAATCAACTGGAGTGAACGAACCAGGGGACTTCTTGGGAGTTAGTCAGACTACACTACTTTGATATTTATCAAAGGTCTAGAACTCTGATCAAGCTTTATGAATTATCTAGGGACCTTAAAAAGTGAATTGGTAGCCTTCTGAAAAGTGAATAAAGGATGTATTGCCAGAAGGATTAACACCTTTTTCAGGAACCGACACAAAAAAAAAAAAAAAATAATAATCTGACTGAATATAATAGGAAGAAATCACTGGGAACTAAAAATATCATTTAAGGAAAAAAAAATCTGAAGAGCTTAATATCCTATGAAATCATTCTTATATTACTTTTAAGGATGCTCCATACTTCTTTGTCACTGTAAAATTCCCTTTTTTGTATTTTTTCACAAGTGTTTGAGAAGGTAGTTATTTTCACACACATACTACTTGCTTATCTTTTAAATTAGAGATATGTGTACCACACATACCAGCTGTGAGGCTTTCTGCAGTGTCATGTTTAGCTGCATACCAGGAGCTTACATGCTTGCCATAGTACCTGCTGGTCTCATTCTCCCAATGGCCTTCTGAAGTTTCTGACTAATTTACAGACAGCTAACATACAAATAGGCTCAATGAATTACCCAACTAAGTTGGTATAAATGCAGGGATTTGTGATGCCCCACGTACCTGTCATTTGGCATCACTGAACTGTGCTACAGCATCATTCAATTTCCATGTCTGATGCTTCTGAGCACAATTTAAAAAAAGGGGGGGGGGGGGGGAAGGAGGGACATTGTTACAAAAGAGAATTAGTCTCTTTTCTAAGGATCTCCCGCTGACAGTTTTTAAGTGTTAATGTGTCTCTCCCATGCTTTTTGCCAGAATACCAGTGGTCAGTGGACAAGCTGATGGCTTGTTCTGCTTCCTGTGGCCACAAAGGGGTGCAGCTGCCCCAGCTCAGGTGCTTACTGGATGGGACTGAAGTCAACATATCCCACTGCAAAGAGAAGCCCAAGCCAGCCCTGCAGCCCATCGCATGCAACAGGAGAGACTGCCCTTCACGGTTTGTCCTTACCATGTTACTATGTCATATATGCTTTTAAAGTGTACTTGAAAAGTTTTTGGTGCTGGAGTGCATGTCATTGTAGCCTTGCCACTGCCTGTCTGGGGAAAAGTCATGGCTAAAAGGGAATTTATGAGTGCTTAACTTTGACAGTTGGGAATTAGTAGCAAGATTTGTGGAAAATGTTGACAGTAAATGGTACAGACAGTGTTTACTCCTTCAGTAGTTATGTTAGAAATGGATGGAAAAGTTACTGCTTACTCTTTATTAACAAAGGTCACAGCTTCTTGGTACTTTTGAATTTTTCCCTGACAGTGGGAATAGTCAGCATTTTTACAAGGAGGTAGAAAACTGAACTTTCATTTCCATTTCAAGCCTCACCAGTTCTTTAAACTCATAAACTTCACTGGGGGCTGACGTTACATGGGGAGGGGGAGCACAGTGCTGTACTTCATGAAAGGAAAGATTTCACCCTAAATGGGGCCTTCAGACAGTACTTACTGTATGTTGAAACTGTAAATTAAAAGAACTCAATGTACTTGTCTTCCTACCTCCGATTAAGTACTAGCAGATTTTCAGACCCTTCAAGGCCAGATCCTCGTTAGAGAAAAAGCATTGATCTTTGTGGTTTATTAGCATAAATTCAGTACTCTCCACATACAATAGCAATGACTGGAAAGTGAACAGAAGAAAGGAAGCCCCAGAAGTAATAATCTGGACCCCTGGAAACAAAGCTGTCCCAGTAACTGACTAGTTAGAAAAGATGCCTGCCCTAGTGCTTACATCAACTCACTCTGAAAAGACATCATGTCTTAGGGCCAGCACTGTACAGTTTTTCTCTGAGTTTTGTTTGTGATTAACAATATGGTGGCTGATTTTTAAAAGATTAATAATAATAATAATAATATGTAAATCAAAGTTACAGAGAGGTCTAAGCTGCAAATTTCAAATCTGAACCCAGAGCCAAAGCTTCCTGGAAGATCAGTGCTTTTGAATATCAGCTTTCAGCATTGTTTCATAATTGATCAAAATACAGCACAAGAAATACGGTACATCAAGGCTAAAAAGTGTTTTCCAGACATTTACTGGTACTTGTCATTTTGGATGATGGAGAAACATCTTGAATGACAGGAAAACTTGTCCAATAAGCCTACCTTTTCTGCCTAAGAAGTCTACCTTTTCTGCTTTTCCCTTTATGACTCATTAATAATGCCCATCAAGGCCAAGTAGAATCACAGGCTTCCATGGGCTGGCTGAGCTCAAGCCAGGCTGCTCAGGGCTTCACCTAGGCAGGGCACGAAACTTGAGG
The DNA here is from genome assembly GCF_964211835.1 of Anser anser. Classification (NCBI taxonomy): domain Eukaryota; kingdom Metazoa; phylum Chordata; class Aves; order Anseriformes; family Anatidae; genus Anser; species Anser anser. Next base: position 1,092,547 of record NC_139731.1, read on the forward strand.
GAAACTCTCAGTATGCCCAGGGGTGCAGCTGCCATCAGGGGGAGCTTGATAGAAGTGAGCCAACAAGAACATGAACAGGGACAAATGCTGAGCCCCATAAGACCCTGTTTGTTAACAGCCTTCAGGCAGAGTAAAAACAATTCATCACCACCCTATGAGCCTCATCGTCAAACCCATTTTTCATCCAAGCCATGTCAACCCATCCAGAATGCAGCTTGGATATTAGACTATTGATGGAGACAAGTAAATGGTTTCCATGGCCCTCACCTTGTCGTCAGATCTGGTCATTTTATCACAGAATTCAATCAGGTATGTCAGACATGACTTACCTTTGATCAGTCTGGGCTGACTGTTCACAGTCATCTTCTCCTTTTGTGCAGAAACACGAACCACAAGGACTAGCTTCTGGATTTTCCCAGGCACCCCAGTAAGGCTGACGAGTTCCCTATACGTCATCCCTGTAATGGGTAAAGCCTTGTTTGTTCATTAAATGTTGCTGATAGGGGGGTTTCAACGGTTGACTGCTTATACCCCCAATATCCTGTTGAAGGAAAAAAACAAGTATGGGAACTTCCTGTTAAGTTAACAATTGCAATAGAAACCAGCTCCAAATAAGGGCAAAATGGCATTCCTCCTTGCATGGGAACACAGATACCGCAGCAAAGTCACGACCCCAACGCAGAGGAAGACGACGATCTTCATCCCCACGACCACCAGAGGACTGATGAAGACCCCCTAGCAACAGGCCGCGCAGTCGTAGAAGACACCAGGAGGTGCTACTAAACCCGGAACTACTAGGCTATAAACCAAGACTCTGGCGGGCTTAGGTGTGCGCCGTTGGCGGAGCAGGAGACTCCCCGGCCGCCCAGCGCTGTTTTACTTATCGCTGCTTGCTGAATTGCTCAAATAAATTGAAATTCGATCTACCTTACCCACGATGTGTCGGGAATGATTTCTACCAAAACTAATTTATAACAATCCCTACATCCTTTTTTGAAGATGGTGGCAATGCTTCTCTTTCTCCAATTGTCAGGGGCCTCCCCGGTATCCATAACCTTTCAACAATGATAGCAAGCAGCCTTGAAGGGACATGGGCAAGCTCTCTCAGCATCCTCACACATAGCCCATCTCATCTCATACACTTGTATGGGCTGAGTTTTCTTGGGTAATTCCAGCCTGTGTTGGTTGTAAATTTGGTGCCTATCCTGTACACAGCTCTGTACACACAGGAGTTTCATCACCCAAGAACTGCAGGGTCATATGTTTTTTGTATTCCACATGGCATCATAAGACTTGATTCCAACAGCAAAACAGACAAAGAAGCTAGACTTAGCAGCTACTTTGCAGTAGGTTTTGTTTCTTTGTTTGTTATCTGAGTTCTGTGTTGCTTGAATGCCAAAACAGGCAGAAATGCAGCTGCAGATGTAAAGCTGAATTCCCTTCACAGAGTGGAAATGTCTTTTGTAAAATTAGCACATCCCATTGGACTTTGTGGGCATGAAGGGGGTCAGACAGAGGTCTACCTCCTTTTACAGACTGTCTCAGTTTAAGTGCCCCTGTAATCCTTTGCTTTCTGTTACTGATAAACACAGTGGAGTCATGACAGCTTGAAAGACTTCTGACTACACTAAGGTCTTTCCCTTGTTCTGCTGCTTTCTCCCTGCAGAACACACTTTCCTCCTTTGCCACCCATTGGTCTAAAAAAGAATACATCCCAATGTCTATCCAGAGAGTCAGATTAGCGTTATACTCTCTCCATGTTAAAAATGCCCCCGTTCTCTAATCCAGTGGCTCCTTAGCTGAGACGTGTGTAAGTGCTTTTCTGTATTTTTCTGGATTTTTTATTCCCTCCACTCCCTTATCACAGTATCACAGATTTCTAGGTTGGAAGAGACTTCAAGATCATCGAGTCCAACCTCCGACCTAACACTAAGTACTCCACTAAACCATATCGCTAAGCTCTACATCTAAACATCTTTTAAAGACCTCCAGGGATGGTGACTCCACCACCTCCCTGGGCAGCCCGTTCCAATGCTTAATAACCCTTTCGGTAAAGAAGTACTTCCTAACATCCAACCTAAAACTCCCCTGTCGCAACTTTCGCCCATTCCCCCTCGTCCTGTCACCAGGCATGTAGGAGAACAGACCAACCCCCACCTCTTTACAGCCTCCTTTAAGGTAACTGTAGAGAGCGATAAGGTCGCCCCTGAGCCTCCTCTTCTCCAGGCTGAACAAGCCCAGCTCCCTCAGCCGCTCCTCGTAAGACTTGTTCTCCAGACCCCTCACCAGCTTGGTCGCCCTTCTCTGGACTCGCTCGAGCACGTCCATGTCCTTCCTGTAGCGAGGGGCCCAAAACTGAACACAGTACTCGAGGTGCGGCCTCACCAGAGCCGAGTACAGGGGCACAATCACTTCCCTAGACCTGCTGGCCACACTGCTTCTTATGCAGGCCAGGATGCTGTTGGCCTTCTTGGCCACCTGGGCACACTGCTGGCTCATATTCAGCCGACTATCAACCAATACTCCCAGGTCCCTCTCGGCCAGGCAGCTTTCCAGCCACTCATCTCCCAGCCTGTAGCTCTGCTTGGGGTTGTTGCGCCCCAGGTGCAGGACCCAGCACTTGGCCTTGTTGAACTTCATACAGTTGGCCTCAGCCCATCGCTCCAGCCTATCCAGATCCTCCTGCAGAGCCTTCCTGCCCTCGAGCAGATCGACACACGCACTTAGCTTGGTGTCATCTGCAAACTTACTGAGGGTGCACTGGACGCCCTCATCCAGATCATCGATAAAGATATTAAAGAGGACCGGCCCCAGTACCGAGCCCTGGGGGACACCACTAGTGACCGGCCTCCAACCAGATTTGACTCCATTCACCACAACTCTCTGGGCCCGGCTATCCAGCCAGTTTCTAACCCAGCGAAGCGTACGCCAGTCCAAGCCCCGAGCAGCCAGTTTCTTGAGGAGAATGTTGTGGGGAACTGTGTCAAAAGCCTTACTGAGGTCAAGGTAAACCACATCCACAGCCTTTCCCTCATCCACCAAGCGCGTCACTTGGTCATAGAAGGAGATCAGGTTCGTCAAGCAGGACCTGCCTTTCATAAACCCATGCTGACTGGGCCTGATCGCCTGCTTGCCCTGCAAGTGCCGCGTGATGACCCTCAAGATAATCTGCTCCATGAGCTTTCCTGGCACTGAGGTCAAACTGACAGGCCTATAGTTCCCCGGGTCTGCCCTGCGGCCCTTCTTATAGATGGGCGTCACATTGGCTAGCCGCCAGTCAACTGGGACCTCCCCCGATAGCCAGGACTGCCGATAAATGATGGAAAGCGGCTCGGCCAGCTCCTCCGCCAGTTCTTTCAGTACCCTCGGGTGCATCCCATCCGGCCCCATCGACTTGCGCACATCCAAGCTCCGTAGCAGGTCGCCAACCATTTCCTCACGGATAGCGAAGGCCACATCCTGCTCCCCATCCCCTTCCACCAGCTCAAGGCACTGGGTATCCAGAGAACAACCGGTATTGCCGCTAAAGACTGAGGCAAAGGCGGCATTAAGCACCTCAGCCTTTTCCTCATCCTTAGTAACTAGGTTTCCCCTCACATCCAGTAAAGGATGGAGATTCTCCTTAGTCCTCCGTTTCGCGTTGATATATTTGTAAAAGGATTTTTTGTTGTCTTTAACGGCAGTAGCCAGGTTGAGCTCCAGATGAGCTTTGGCCTTTCTAATTTTCTCCCTGCACAGCCTCGCTACATCCTTGTAGTCCTCCTCAGTGGCCCGCCCTTTTTTCCAAAGATTATAAACCCTCTTTTTTCTGCTAAGCACAAGCCGCAACTCTCTGTTGAGCCAGGCCGGTCTTCTTCCACGCCGGCTCGTCTTTGGACACGTGGGGACGGACCGCTCCTGTGCCATCACGATTTCCTTCTTGAGGAGCGCCCAGCCTTCCTGGACTCCTCTGCCCTTCAGAACCGCCTCCCAAGGGACTCGGCCAACCAGCGTCCTGAGCAGCTCAAAGTCAGCCCTCCGGAAGTCCAATACAGCAGTTTTACTGGTCCCCTTCCTGGCCTCGCCAAGAATAGAGAACTCTACCATTTCGTGGTCACTCTGCCCAAGACAGTTTCCGACCACCACATCTCCCACCAGTCCTTCTCTGTTTGTGAAGAGAAGGTCTAGCGGGGCACCACCCCTGGTAGGTTCACTGACCAGCTGCGTCAGGAAGCTATCTCCCACGCTCTCCAGAAACCTCCTAGACTGCTTTCTCTGTGCCGTGTTGTGTTTCCAGGATATGTCCGGGAAGTTGAAGTCCCCCACGAGGACAAGCGCCGACGATTTTGCAACTTCTGTCAGTTGCCTATAAAACTCCTCATCCGTCTCCTCATCCTGGTTCGGCGGTCTATAACAGACCCCGACCAGGAAGCTAGCCTTGCCGGCCTTCCCGCGGATCCTAACCCACAGGGATTCAACCTTATCATTCCCAGCCTGGAGTTCCACAACATCAAAAGATTCTCTAATGTAGAGAGCCACGCCACCACCCCCTCTGTGCTGCCTGTCCCTCCTGAAGAGCCGATAGCCAGGCATTGCAGCACTCCAGTCGTGGGAGCGGTCCCACCACGTCTCCGTGATGGCAACCAAGTCGTAGCCTGCCTGCTGCACAATGGCTTCCAGCTCCTCCTGTTTGTTACCCATGCTGCGTGCATTAGTGTAGATGCACTTCAGCTGGGCCATCGCCTTCTTCCCCGGCCTAGCCATTGTTTCCCCCGGCACAGCTCCAACAAGCCTTGTTTGAGCCCCGTCCCCCTTCTTACCTAGTTTAAAGCGCTCTCTATGAGTCCCGCCAGCTCCTGTTGAGATGTATGCTTGGAAATAAAAGTTGATTGAAATGCAGGGCAGAGCTTTATGAGGGAGGGATGGGAAAAACTTCAGTTTCAACCTCACCAAACTGCAAGAAAAAAAAAAAAAAAGTAGTTGTGTGTTTTTGTCAGGAGTGTGTCTGTTCACATACTTGTTTCTATGACCTCAGGAATTAATCACCTGCAGAAACTGAGGAGCAGTAACGGATGCCTCTCCATGGGGCTCAAGAACACCTATTGCCTATTTTGCAAAGTAACCAGAAACACTGCCATTGAGGGATGAGATAGGCACTATTTTCCCCCCAATATCACACAGCTCCTGCTGTGTATCCTGAAACTTAATGAAGCAAACTGCTGACAACCATAAATCTCTTCAGGAAACTAATAATCAATTGTGTCCTTCCTGTTCCTACCAGTATCTTCTTCCCAAATCCAACTGTATGAGTGTTTCACCTAATCAGCCTTAAATAGGCAAAATGTACTGTCCATCTTGGTAAGAGTTTGGACCTGGACAATTATTTTTTGTTGTTACAGGTCTTTTATTAGTTATACTGGATGTTTTAAATCCCAGCACATACGGGATTAGACCCTCAGCAGTTAAATGCACAGTCCAAGCTCAAGAGGAAAGAAAAAATATGTTCTTTGTCCCTGTGCTGTCCATTTACAAGCTCCATCCCTGAGCAACCATCAGGCTTTACTATATTACCCCAGCTGTCAGGGAGGTAACAGAGCAGGCAGGGCCTGACACGCACCAGCAGATTCTTGGTTCCTCTGTCAGCAGCAAGTTCGAAGTGCCCTGAGAGCTACTCTATTAGCTTTATGAGGACAGTTTTCTCTGCTGAGGAGTGAAAATTGGCTGCAGCCTGTGACTGTAACCTGTGATCAAGCCCTGTGACCCACTGCTGGGGCTGTTATTGTTGCCTGTGATTAAGGCTCCTGTGGCATAGTGGTGTGAGAGCAACCATGTCCAACCCCTGTGACTGGGCTAGCAATATTTACTAGGCTTTTAAAAACAACCTTAAGGGCAAAACTAATATGAATTCTGGGCCCAAAGAACTGTCAGAGAGATACTTAAATAAAAAATATAATCTTTTCCCGGCTTCCATCCTATGAGCAGTTTTCAGTGACTACTATAGGAGGCTGAGGCACTCAGCACTTTCCAGGGTTGTGGCCCAAATGAACCAAGCCATTCTTTGGGCCAACACGTAAACTCTGGTTGGCACTGATGATACCGCAGGCAGCACGCTCACAGCACGTATGTGCTCCCTGACTTCCTTGCCTTTCTCTGACAGGTGGATGGTAACATCATGGTCTCCATGCACACGGAGCTGCGGTGGAGGCATCCAGATGCGGCGAGTGACATGTCAGTGGCTGACAGCAAAAGGCAGCTCTGTCCCAATGTCGAACGAGGCTTGTGTCCAGGTGTCCAAGCGCCCCGTGGACACTCAGAACTGTAACAGGCAACCCTGTGTCGAGTGGGTGGCCTCATCCTGGGGCCAGGTAAGAAGCATGCCAGCAGTCTGAAAACAGCCTCATAGTGTGGGCTGGGGAGAGCTGACAGAAGATGAGAGGCTATGGTCTGCAGGCTTTTGAGAAGGCTACTAATTTGCTCAGCTCTTTGAACTCCAGATTTGATGCACTGCATGCTTGGGTTTCTGTAGCTTCCTGCAGTCCCCAGAAGAACTGCTTGTGAACAGGACTTCCACTGCAGACCCCTCTTTTGTCCCCAGTAGAAATATCTGCAGATCTTCATTATAATGACAGGTTACAAGTCTGGGAAATAGCATTCTCTGAGTCTACAATTGCCCTTACCACCCATGGAGTGTGTCTCAGTTTTGGTTGTCAGGAGTCAGGACTGATGGTCATGGTAGGTTTGGTGGGTTTTGTACAAGAACACAGTTTTAAAATGTTTCTGATGTTGCCTGAGAACCTCATAAAGTATGAGTCTTCTTGATTAGCTTCACAATGAAATGCAGAATAGGAGGCTACAAGCATTTTCAGATTACTTCATGCTGTTTTTCAGATCTTCAAATTCTCTCCTTACAGCTTCATACAATGATCAGCTGTTAAAAAGTTTCTTTCCATAAATACCAAATGTTCCAAGTATTTGGAGTTAAATCCCCTTATCGTGGGAATCCAGAGAAGAGTTTGCTTTGTCTTTTTTTTTTTCTGTGAGCTGAGATTTCCTGAAAAGATACTCGCCAATACACATTCAATTATAACCTAGGACCAGTCATTACTATCCTCCCTTTTCTCTCCACTCCAGCATGACTGAGACATATGTGAAGGCTGATGAATCCACGACAGTCCAGACTTAGGGGTAGAAACTTGAAACTTTTAAGTCCAAAGATCTACAGAGTGGTGACTCTCATGTAGGGGTATACCATACCAGGATGAACAAGAGAGTTAAAATTACGGAAGACAATTTTTCTAAAAGTTAAAGCAGATACTAATGCTTTAACATCACTTTTGGTGGAATAAACATTTTGAAAGGAAAAAATAAAAGATAAGGAAGTGAGGCTTCTTACAATGCCAGAAGAGGTTAACAAAGTTACTAGAGTATTAACTACCAGTCTTGACATAGTCAACTACTATGAAATACGTTGCATCCTTTTCTAATCAGCGTGTGGTAAGCCAGTTTAAAAACAATGACAAATGCTATCTCATTGTGTTAGAGGTTAATGTAACATAGTAGTTTGTTATTTATAACCACATGCATTCTGTATTTGCTTAGAGTATCATGCACAATACAGCATGCCTCATCAGTTTTCTTATGATGTTAGAAAAAAAATCTTCATAGACTAGAACTTATTTTTGTTCACTAGTTGAAAACATCTTCATTAAACTCTTGTGTATTTTGGAAATTTCCCTCATGAAAGAGGAGTGAGTTATTGTATTACATTTATGAGTAAGCAAGGAAATATCTTTCTTTATGAAGGAAACAAACTGTCCAATTTTCAGTCCCTGTGGAATTCCAGGTAAGGACTGGATTATCCTTTCAAAAAAAAAATTACCTCATTCTTGCTTTTAGATCATTATGGTTTATCCAGTTCCCCATGACATCATACTCAGCCGAGATGATCAGAGATCTGAATTCATTTGTTGCACCTGACCTCCGTGCATTATAATATAGTATTTCTCCTACTTAAAAAAATGATGTCCCACATGGGTCTATACAGCTCAGTCTCTAAGCCAGAAGACTATTTGCTATCTGATTACAGTTAGGAATGTACCACTGGCTCAGTGGCTCTGTGGCTCAATGACTGTCTGAGTAGTATCATGGGATACTCTGAAGAGGCCATCAGGTCCACATTGCCTAGGTGCAGTGACTAACTTTCCCAAAGAACAGAGAAAAACAGATGACTTACCCTCTCTGTGCCTCCAGAACTAATTCCTTTTCTTTCCCTTCCACCTCCCATTTAATATTAGTGGCATTTTGTGGGCTATTTGACCTGTGCTATGTATCACATAATGTTTTGAAAGCAGTCACTGAAGCTTGCTGCTGATGAGGACTGCCAGTCCTACAGGTAACGCAGAAGTGCTCCACACACTCCAATGAATGACATTTCCACCCACCTTGCTCAACAAGGGGCTTGACTGAGAGCATGGGAAACAGCACAGTCATTTTCTTCTCTCTTCCAATTATCAGGGGGGGAAGAAACAGAAGCAGGAAGTGAGCATTATGTGAGGAGCGCGTGGTAGTGTGAAATGGAGCTTCTAGTAGCAGTGGAGGAGGATAGAAGTGTGGAAGAGAGAGCAGCCCTCTCCTGCCAAAACTTCGTCCCTCTTCACATTAACAAACCCCCAGTCTGTTCTGGAATATAATTTCCAGATACTTAGTAAACAATCTGCTTCCTAACATTTGATTTAATTCTAAAAGAACACAAACACATGCTACATATCAATATCTAATTGCAGTTTAATCAAAGGAGAGGATTATAAGAGTTAAACAGCAAATGTGCAGCTGAGACACTTGAATTGGTTAGGATAACTTCCTTTTTGGACCAAACTTGCAGATCTGCTGTGTTTGTCATGCTTGCAGCTTTCATTTCTTGTTCTGCAATGCTTTTAAATTGTTATTTGTAGTAGAATATGTCCTTGGTCCATTATGTTCCTGGTTATTAACAATTTTCCCATAAATTGTGATAGTTCAAGCTGCAAAATGCACAGTGAAATGAATGTATTGAGATTTCCTGTACGGATCATAGGATCTTGGCTAACGATGTGAGAGTATTTTATTTGCCCTAACAGATGTATTTAAGAGTGAACTATTGAAGAGGAGAGGGTAATAAATCTACAGAGCAGATACAGAAATACAGTTTTAATACTGCTGGACAAAAGATGACTGCGTGCTCAGCCTCCAAAGTGTGCAGAGCTGCAGGAAGTGCTTGCAAGCTTCACAGTCACTGCATGGCAGTATGCACTTTATTTCACCAGCAGTCTTATAAAAGGGGAACATTGCCTTTTACTTCCATTAAGTGTTTCTCTGTGTTTACAGTGTAATGGGCCTTGCATTGGACCACAACTGGCTGTACAACACAGACAGATACTTTGCCAGACCAAAGATGGGACTTCTGTGTCATCTGATCAATGCAGTGCCTTACCAAGGTAGGAGAGGAGTCTCTTACAACTGAAACCACTGTCTTTTGCATAGATTTTGAATGGACTAGTGATTTAACTGACATTTTTTGTGTTTTCTATAGGTAACAAAAAGGTCATGGTACAACCTGTTTAATTATGTGGCATAAATCTCAGCAGGCTTAAGCCCAGACTTCAGTATTGATTCATTTGAGGGGGGGGGGGGGGGGAAGAGAGAGAGCTATCTAACAACTGAACAGCCTTCTAGACATGCCAAATCCTGACTGAAAGGCCATGCTATCTCTTCCTAGACCTGTTACCTCGGTTCTGCTGGTAATGAAAGAACTCCCAAAGCTGCCATTCTCCTTATCTCTCAATTAGACATAAATGCTCATTGGATAGAACGGACTCCACAGCTTTTTTTTTCCTACAGATAAGCTCCACTATTGACATTATAAAAACATATTTATTTTCCATAACATTTAACCATGTAAATCAAGCCTAACTATGGCTGAAAATTACTATTAGAGGCTCTTTGGCACCACAACATGTATTTTAATTGTCCTTGTGATGAAAAGAAGAGAACCAAGTGTTCTTCTATAATCTTCTTCCCTTCTGAGACAGGGTTAAAGGGAAAAGGAGGGTTTCTAAGAACTGTTTTTGTTTCCCACTGGTTACAGACATCAGCAAGTAACAAACCTCTGATGAGTTTTACTGGCTGCCACTTCTTTCATTACATCTTTTCGGTGGAGCTCTGGTTTGGCATTTAATGGCAAGTGGTATTTAGGCCAAACCCTCAAATAGTTTAAATGGTCATTTAACTCCAGTTGTGCTATACCAGCTGGCAACACTTGAGGGTCTGGTCCCTGAGTGTAGTTACAAGATTGCCTTTCAGTGCATGAGGCTTACCTGTGCTTGCCCCAAGCGAAGACTTGTTCCAAACCGTGCTCTGAACAAATTATATTTGGAACATGCAAGGCTTGCAGTCCCCAGAGCGTGCATGCTGCCCAGAGTGGCACTCACTTGCTTCTCGTGCAGCACAGTGAGTGACAGGGCCCCTTTTCCCTTCTGCTCGTAGGCCTTTGAGCACTCAGAACTGCTGGACTGACATCTGCGGCGTGCACTGGAGGGTCAGCCTGTGGACCGTGTGTACAGCTACCTGCGGAAACTACAGCTTCCAGTCCCGGCGCGTGGACTGCGTGCACATTCGCACCAACAAGCCTGTGCTGGAGCACTACTGCTCCTGGAGACCACGGCCAGCCAACTGGCAGCGATGCAACATCACGCCCTGTGAGAACAGTACGTTCCTGAGCAGAGGGGAGGAGTGGGATGGAGGAGGTAGGAGGAGGCCTTTGGGTCCTCCATATGGAGCCATCTCCCAGAACTGTGGTGCTGGGCATCACAGCTGGGCTTCCTGGGGATCCTCCAGCCTGAACAGATGCAAAATGCAGTGTCCAAAGCTCAGCTTCCCAGCATGGGGGACAAGGTGCCCATTGCAGTTTGCTGGCAGTGGTGTCCAGTGGGGTTGACTTGCGTTGTATCCCCTTGCTAACCATGTAAAATGGCCCAACTGTCCATTAGTGGTACAGACATGAAGAAAAACACAGATGTTATTGCAGTGAGCTGTATAACTGCCCTGTGATGATCCCTTTTTCCAGCCTTAATATGGAAAATGGGACTCCATCAGATAAAAAAATGCACACAAGGTCTGGCTGAGATACTGGACAGTTTTCCAACCTGCAACTCAAAAGCAGGAGGCTGCAGGCCTCAAAACCTGTCTGAATGATACTAGGGACCAAAGTCCTAGGGAACTTGAAATGTAGGTTAAAGTATCTAAACATCTCCACCCTGGGCTGTGTTCTTTGGCACACGTGAAAAGCACAACACAACATCTGGTCAGCTGTGGAGGCATTCCCACACACTCTTTTGAAATGCATGAGATTGGACAAAGTACCTTTGAGTTACTCTGTTAAAGAAGTTTCCAGTTTAATTTACTACTTCATCTTCGGTGTAACAGCTGTTAGGAAACTCTAGAGCTTCCCTAGAATGCCAGTAGATGACACAGGAGTGCTGGAGAAGCTTCAAAAGCTCTCCCAAAAGCTCTCCTCATGCTCTGAAAGCAATGGCTGCCCACCGTGTTCTCCTTTGAGCCTTTGGCTGCATGAAGTCCCCACTCAGCATCTGCAGCAAGTCAAGGTCATGCTCACTGTGAGGCCTCCCAGTACAAAGCTGTTTTGGTTCCCTCTTGGCCACACTATGAAATGTTCTCAGTTAAAAAGTCCTTCTTTCATTGCCTCATCACCATTTCTCCTTTTCGTTTCTCCTTTGGCAGTGGAGTGCAGAGACACCACAAGGTACTGCGAGAAAGTGAAGCAACTCAAACTTTGCCAGCTCACCCATTTCAAATCACGCTGCTGTGGGACTTGTGGAAAAGCTTGAAGACAAATGCAATGAAAATGGAGGAACAAGGGGATCACAGCCTTTGCTTCACCGAGGCAAGGACTTTTACAGAAAATATAAATGGAATGGATTTTTTTTTCATTTTATTTATTTATTTCCCTTTAAAAGAAAAAAGGAAAAAAAAAGGAAAATGAAAACCTTTTACCAAATTGTTGTAAAGGGACCTGACAAGTTTTCCCTCCTATAAATCTGGGAGACAGAATGCAGCAAAATAATCATAAGGTTAGATAACAAAAAGTCAAAGAATCCCATGTCACCAGCAAAGGGCCTGAGAGGAGTGGGGCTGCCCCAAAATGTATGTACACACTTGGGTATACTCCAATGGATAGATGGGAAAGCGGATCAAAACGTAAACCTAGCATCACATTGAACCACCACAACATGAATCAAAGAATCAAACAGCTTGACAGATCATAGGGTTTGCAGAAAACAAAACAAAACAAAGCAAAAAAAATACAAAAAAAAAAAAAAACCAGAAAAAATACTAAACTAAACATTCATCTGTGAAGTATACAGACCATTTATCTCAGACTAGTTTGGGAATATAAGCATATGATTTTGCTTTATAAACCTATTATTAGAACCAAGATTGGATTCCTTTTTTCCTTTCTATACCCCTCTCTCCTTCTCCTCCCAGGCCTTCAAATGATCTCAGTGGGAGATAGCTGTCGATCTTTGAGGATCCAGAGTCATGTCTGAGAAAGTTGAACAATGTTGTGTAATGTGAGTCTAGAAGACATCTGAAAATGTTCCCAGGGTGTATTTGTGAGGGAGGATCGGCACTGGGAGTGTTGCCTTCAGCACAGAGATGAGGTGGTGATGTTAGCTATTATCTAGGAGAAGGAAAGAAAGTATGATCTGCTACTAACAGACTGTAACACAAACCTGCAAATGCTGTCCTGTGCATAACACAGGCAGGAAAAATATCATTTGTGGTAACAAGAGCTGCTTCGAGTACTACGTCCTACTAACACTTCATAGGAATAGATAGGAGTACTAGTTCCCAGAGTTCAGGTTCTTTCAGAGCTGAGGTTTGGGTAAGAAATTTGAGGAAGTGGGTTTTCCTTTCCTGCTAACATGAATATTTTCTCTTCTGACAGCCAAGCCTTTCAGTCAAGTAGTAGAAAAAATTTCTGATATCTTTGGCTTTGTTCCTACTCAGTAGAAACAGAATAGATTCAGCATCAGTCCCAGAGGACTAATGTCAATAAATTTTAATAAATTTGCTCCTCTCTGGCTGCCTCCCACAACAAAATGGGTGCCACAAAGCAGCATATTTTTTAAGCCTAACACCCTAAAAATATGATCTAAAAAGTGAGCCTCAGACATCACACGTTATGTGTCGTCTGTGAGTCTTTCTCCCTAGCCAATTGCAGTGACTATTCATCCATTGAAGTGCTTCATCCTTTTAGTTCCTGGGCAATTCCTGCTCTGCTCTGAATAGGGCTTTAAAATTAGAAGGGATTTGCAAAGTAGGAGGTTTGAGCATTATAAAAATTTAAAGGAGAGCTGTCTGGATCTGAGGCTTTGACTTGAGACCATCTCTAAATCAAAGGTTTGGCTGTGCTTCACCCCCAGTGGGGCTCAGGCCTTGTGGTACATTAATGAAAGGCTGTTCAAGTACTGCTGTGTTACAGCTTCCATAACGTGGATTTTTCAGCAAAACCAGGAATCTAATTCTGAGGTCAGTGTCAGATTCATGACATTAAACTCAGCACCAATATCTTCCTTCTTGATCAGGATATCAGGCAGAGCGAGGCAGTGAGACTTAAAAGATTTGCACCCATTCACACTAGAAATCTATTGCAAAGCTGCCTAGCTCTCAGACTCGTGCAGCAGCCACAAGCCCTTCTTTTTTCCTTCCTAGTAATCTTGTGCAACTTCCCCTAGAGAGCATTATGGTTACTGGTAGGAAGTTGAAATGAAATAGTCTTGGAGCTAACCCAAGTCTCCTTCTTTTTTTTTTTTTCTTTTTTTTTTCCCAGTTTTCCCTCCTTTCAAACTACATTGAGAGTCATAAGGCAAATAAGCTTCCAGCTGACTCTGCACAGGAAGGAAGTCTGGATTTCAAAGTACTAGAGAGTAAATGATGCAATTAGGTATCAGGATATTCGAACTCTCCAATCCAAACAGAGTTAGTCCTCCTGAATAGCAGCAGCCACAGTACTGCACAAACACAATTACACAAAGGATGTGTTCATTACAATGTGAAGTTTACCAAAAACAAAGTCTTTTTTTTTTTTTTCCCCAATTAGATGTCTATTTAAAGTCCTTCTGGTTTAAATCAAGCTGCTCTGCTTTGCCACAGGAGAGCAAGGAGCAGCCACAGGCGCCGTGCTGCTCCCAGCCAGCAGCCTGGCCCCACTGCGGGGCACACACGGCTGCAGGGATGCCTGTGCAAGGCAGCAGAAAGGGAGACGAGGCCTGCAGCACAGGGGATTTCCTGCATGCCACATCCAAAATCCTTCCCCCACGGAAGCCCATGGAAAGTGTCCCCAGTCTGGTGGAGACAGGCATTTGAGTCCACAGGAAAAGGCCTGGTCCAATGGAAATGTGTGCGCTTGGGTGCAGGGCTGCCCTCATGCAGCTAATTAGTGCAGAGAGCTATGAACATGGTGGTGTGTGCCAGCATAGATACTCATCTGCTGCTGTTGGTGCCACTGAAGTCCAGGCCACATGCTCTGCTAGCCCAAGGAGTGTTCAAGCTCATGTTTCTGCTGGGGCAATAAGAGACATCCAGGCACTGCCCCGCTGGTGGGGTCCTCACCTTGAGCCTCTGCCCAGGGCATATCATTGTCCTGGAGAGATGGTCCAGCAGGGTGAACCAAAAGCATATACAAACGTGTGACATTACAGGGGATGTATTAATACACTGATAAAAAATGACTGCTGATGAGACTTGGCCCATCTCTGCACAAGGGCTGGTTCAGAGATCTGACAGTTCAGGTGCCAGTCAAGAGCTACCAAAATCCTTTTAGGTTCCCCCATCATCCTTGCTGCAAAATATACAGTGTGTTTTGGATGTAAGCACAGCTTTTGCAAAATATTCAAAATATGACAAGCTAGCCCATCTGTCTTCGATTTTAAAAATTTATAAGCTCTACACATTCAGAGACCTCATAGGCATTATGAATTTATGTTACTTAGTGTAAGCCAGCAGTGCTACTACTCCTTCAAAATATGTTACAATTTTATTGTAACTCTAATTCTTCTCCCGTAGATATTAATAGTTTCCCTTGTAGCACAATCTTGAAAACATTAGGTGGTACAGGAGGGAGTAGAGGATATGAACCATATGTTATTGGAGGGTTACACACATCCCACTACAAGTGAGACAACACTAAAATTAGATTACATACCTGCAAATGAATAGAAACAGCCATGTGTGTGGCTGAGAATAAATAAGAATCTTGAAACCTCAAATTGCAAAGTCATCTGACATTAATTGTGATATGCAATATCAACATCTTAAACCTACAATGTTATTTGACCTGTGGTGCGTGTAGTGGGAAGAAATAGGACAATACAGTAGGAAAGGCAGTTTAATAACAAAGCAGCACTTGTACGTGTTTTATATGCTGCTTAAATATTTGAATTACAATAATTAATGGAATAGCATGTTATAAAATTTCATACTTGGAGTGTTGATAAGTAAAACGTAGGAGTGCTTAGAGAATAGCACAATGAAAACTCTTTTTGTGAACCTGGGCCTTTAAAAGTGAACAAATTCAGTATGCAACTTGATCTTTCAGGTGGTTTGGATGAAGATTTCTATTTGCAGTGTTCTCTGAAATACTGCAAATTATAACCAAATGTATATATGCTACATTTTATTAGAGTTCTGGAGTAACAGTTAAGGTATTGACCTAAATATTGATAAAAGACAAAGATATACATCTGTTTCAGATACAGAGTAGTTACGGATATATAAATACAGAAGGAAAGATCCTCTGCTTGTGCAAAGCAACCTTCTGTTGTTGCACACAGTGAGGTTATCCCAATGAATACCATCTGGTTACATAGCCTATGCAAAACAAAGTGTTCAAAATTGTGTATATGTGGGTATTTTGCACTGTGGGTCATAGTCTTCACCAGGCAAGTCATTCTAAATGGACAGTATTTCCTGTATCCTTAATGTAAAAATTCCAGTTCCTGCCATTGCAAATACGCAGCTGTATTTAAGTCCAACTTGCAGTCATTTCATTAACACTGCGTTCACATACCTTTTGTTTCCTTACTTCCTTTATCATTTTGAGTTTTAAGAAAAATTTGTTTCTGTACAATGGGACAAATCTCAATGCCAGCACCAATCAAAAGTTTTCATATTTGTAAAGCACAATAAAAATAAGACATTAAAAAATATTGTAAGAAATACAACAATACTAGCTATCTACCTAGCACCATTTTGCAGCTGTGCAAAAGTGGAGCAACTCTAATTTTCTCTTTATGTCTTTCTACCAAAACCAATAGTTACTGTGACAGTGTAACTGAAAGCTTTCTTCCAGTGCATGCAGACAGAGAAGTAATGCTGGTGGAAAGGAAGGAACGTGGTCCCATGAAGCCAAACCACCTACACCAAGTTACTGTTGCTTAAAAAATGAAGGCATAGTTGGGTGCACAGTTCACATGTTTTACCAGGAGGAGAGCTTGAGTGCTTTGGACATTTGCATGGAATTTCTGGATGTCCATAATTCTCTTACGTCTCTCGTATATCCACATATTAACTCTGCAGCACACACAAAACTGGTCCCATGCTTCATGACCTGCTCAGACCTATTGAATTCTGCACATTTTAGATGTGTCTGATCCACTGACCGTGTGTGCCAACCATGCAGTACACCAAGAGTATAGTCAGTATAGCCTAAAGGTAATACTGCTGGAATAGTCCTGAAATGAGAACCAAGGACACATACCTTCATAAGTGGATTTTGTGTCCATCTTGGCACCAGAGATGTCTCTCGTCTCACGGGGGAGGCAAGGAAGTACTTGACAGATAGGGTGGGGGTTATAATCTTGTCTATAAATGGAGGTCAAATCCATGCTCTCATCACTCTTGACATGCTTTTCAGGTACTTTAAGTTTCAATGGCAACACTTCATGAGCTATGTAATCTCTCCTGTGAATAATAATTTCATTATGTCTTTTTTCTAAAGGACAAAATTATGCTCCTTCTGGACATACGCAGAAATTATTACTTCCTCTTACCTTCACAACCTAAGCAAGTTTGGATAGGATACAAGCATTAATGAAACACACTAGCCCTTCACTTTTGGAAATCCAGATTCTGAAAAAGGAACTTAGGCAGCTCTGGACAAACTCAGGCAGGACAGATTGCCCCTTCTCTCCACCGAGCAAGGTTAATGGCCTTCCTCAAAGCTATGTCTGTTATCCAGGGAAGTTATACCAGAAGACGTAACTTCTTTTATAAAGCCCAATAATTACAGCAGGCTATCTAGGCATGACAGAGGGAACAGCCTTCCCAGACAATGCATTGCACAGCTGTTTAGCCCCGGATGGAGAGAGAACAAAACATTTTTCCTGCTAGACACCAACTGAGAAACGAAACATCAGTGTGGTCAGACAGGCAGCTTTTTCTCATGTACCGTTGTAAAATAACTATGTTAAGATACTGGGGTAGTGTTACGTAACAAAACATCACAGAAACAAGATGGAGAAGAAAATTACATCACCGTCTGACATTCACTGACCTGAACCTATGTCACCACACACATCCTCTTGTATAGGACAGACAGCCTGCTGCCTGGCACCAGAGAATTCAGTTTCTAGTGTCAGAATAATATTTCAATGGTATGCCGATTTGTTTACACCTTTGGCAGCTGGGCAGGAGAAACGGTCAGTACTGGAGCTATTCTAATATTAACAGTACATTTTCTGAGGCTCTGAATTTAATGTATTAGTCACATAATTTAGGAAATAAACAAGATTCTCAAAAGACTGTGTGGCAGAGGGAAGGAACATTCACACTGCAAATTTTTAAGTATGGGGTAAAAACAGAAATGCAAAAGTAAATAATTCCAAGGGCATCAAGAATTCCTTATGTAGATGTCACACAAGTTGTAGCCACTTGGTATCCTTTTTTAAGGGGCCAAGAAAAGGCAAGCAGCAATAAAATAGGCATGCAGCAGCCTCAGTAGCAGGGAGGGTTCAATAACAGAGATGATCTTTCCCAAGCCACTCTCAGAGCACAATAAAACCCAATTTTGAAGCAGCTGAGCCTGTACTGGGGCATGTAACTGATCACAGGCAGGTGATTCTTCACCAGTGTGATCAAGCATTTCTTGGCAGCAAGAGCACTTTCTCTCACTCTGTCTATTGCATTGCAACAGAACCTGTAGTGGAGACAACAGCGGACAGATTGATGGGCTGGTAAGTCAGTGGCAACCTGCATCCAAGACACTGTGAAAAGTGGTACTGCCTACAACTCCTGAACTTTGTCCAGGAGGCTTATTGCTTACCTGCAACATCTGATGCTCAGCAGAGGGTTCACTCCATCAATTCACTCTGCCTGAGAGGAGTTTAATCACACAGAAGTAGAGATCCTAGCAGAAGTCTAACATATGGTGACACCTTTACACTAGGCCTTGGCACTTTCCAGGTGGATGTCTTTTCTTGTGAGTGCTGCCCAGAGGACAGCAAGATTTGCAATCCAATGGCTAGCAGCTCAAGCTCTGTTTTCTGCTCTTACAAGGGTAGGTGATTTTTAGTTGTTTGATAAAGTGCATGCTCTGAAGAAGCAAGTAGAATTAGTTTCTTCTTTTCAGAAACTTTTCACTAAACTTCAGGAGTAATAGTTATTATAGGAATAACCATCCTTGTCCAAGCAAGGGTAGTTTTTCTGGTTGACCAAGAAGTTTCTAGGACTCCTTGACAGAACCCACATAGTGGCTGCACCTCCTTACTGTCCTTAAGAGGACACAAATGAGCCCAGGATTTATGGGCAGACACATAGACATCTAGCTGCTTCGGCTCTAGGTGGGAGGCACACATAGAAGTGACGTGTGAGAATGTCTCATCAAAGCCCTCTCAGTCCCTGCTGAAACCTTTAACATAGAGAGAGGCATCCCTAATATGAGTGAAAGTCAGGCATTTTGGCCTTCAACGGCAACATTTGTGTTTTAGTTTGACAACTCTTAAAAAGGCATAGAGAGGGGAAGGAGTTCATAAAGCTTGTCAGGATAAGGACATACAGATGGTGTTAAGAGTTTATTAATAGCCATTGGCATCTCCTTGGTCTCTTACTCAGCTCAGCAAAGGCAAGTGTGAGGTTGTTTGTGACTGTGCCTCTGAGCACAAAGAAAGCAAATATCAGGCAACAGTGCAAGTGTGAGGATTTCTGCTGAACACCAGCACTGGGCTGCAGCATAGCCGAGAAGAAAAACTGCCCAGCACTACACAGGGACTACCCTGAGGAGCACACCCACACCCCCCTTCCAGTCATCAAGCTTTACCATATTCATACCTCCTCACAAACCAGTCACTCGTGTTACAGTGTACAAAGTGCCACACAAAGCACAGAACAAAAGAAAAATACTCCCCAGATATCATCCGTAGTTTCCCAGGCAATATTTCAGCTTCTTTCCCAGAAGCCTTCCCAAAACAGGAAGCAAGCAAACACCAGGGCCATAACCATGCTGCTGTGGCCTGTGTTTTCTTCAATCAGATCACATCTCAGCCTCCTGGAAGTGCAAGAAAAATAACCGCTTCCCTCCACTGCAACAACTGGCCTCAGACATCCATCACTCCTCACCAGTGCTTGTATAACCCCAGAGTTGTTGTCTTCGGGTTCCCCTTGTGGAAAGCAATCATTTTTGTTTTTTCTATTGCCCATCTCTAAAACACACATTCTCTAAAACACAACCCTCATTCTCATTCACTCCTTTTCGTACTTTGCAGTTGAGATGCCTTCCATGGGTATCTGTGCCATCTTGTACTCATCCTTTGGTTTGAATGAGTCTCTGGGAAGTGTGCAGGGTTAAAGGGGGTATTTCTCCATGTACTCCGATAGCACACATGGCTTCTCGCTCTTGTCATAGGGCCTGGTGGGCAGATGTGGACAATGGTGACATCTGCAAGGGAAAAAAATAACAGGGGATTTAGTGCCTCACAGGTCATTTTAGATAGCTGACTGAAAATACCTTCTATAACCTGGCTGCAGGGTACAACTATAAAACAGTGGATAAGTGACCATTGCAATGAATGCTATAGCTTTGATTATACCAAGTCCAAAATCACACCCTGCACAAAGAATGGGTTGTTTCTGTCTTATTCCATAGCCTGCAGTCACAAAAAGTCAGCAAAGCCAACAAAAACAGCCTAAGAAAAACATGTTCACCTGGATGAAGAAAATAAAAAAAATTAATCTGAAATACAGTCAAGTACTCCATATTGTACTGGACTGGAAACTCCATTTAATGTTCCTTTTGTTCCATTTCTCATCAATTTATTGTCCTACTTTGCACACTTATTGAGCTCACTTGAGTAGATAAGTGACAGTTTGGGAGTCTCTATTCACTCCTCCATGAACTCATACTTGGACAGCAGTGCTCTGGCTTTAAATGACACACATGCAGGAAAATAGAGACATGAACCATAATGATCTCGATGTCCTCCTGCCATAACTAGCTGCACTTGTTCTGAGATCAGCAGAAACAATACCAAGGAAGTATCTCCTATGAAAGTCTGAGCATACATGCTGAGAGCAGATGTTTGTACCTTGATAAACAAATAGACACCTTCTATGATCAGGCTCCTGAAAACTTACAGAACAGCTCTAAAGATGAAAATAATGATATGAATAATTTCATCACATTTTTGCTATTTGCTGTTCTTTCAGTACTTCACAGAATCCTTCCTTTTCTGAAAAAGCCACTTCTGTAGTAAGCCAGAGCCTTCAGATTAAAGTAGTTCCATCAGCTCCCGTAGATCAACAATGTGATGCACCAGCACAGGCCTTGCTGCTGGTGAGTGGGCACATCTGAAAGGAGAAGCTATACTGCAGCACATTTAAGGTGTCAGGGTGGGGGAATGAAGGCTGCCATGTAAACAAGAGAATCAACAGACGGGCGAACAGAACAATCCACCCTTTGGCTCTAGTGGAGATTTTCTGGAGGACAGCACCTAAAATATGGAAAACATCATTTGTTACTTCCCAAAGCAGTTATGTAAGTTGTTGACTGCTGGTGCTGACTTTGAAGGCATCGCTGTTTCTGCCAGCTGAAGCTTCTAAAACCTCTACATCACTGTAAGTATATTAGTTCTGGAGATAGTCTCGTATGAAGCCAGATGACCACTCCTAAAGCTGTGGTGCTTTCCAGTCTGTTTTCACTTATATAGCTGTATACACTAGATGTCACTGTATGCTCTCCCAGGAAAGGGTCAATTTCTACTGCTACTTGCAGTGGCACATAGAAGTGCCATAACTCCTAGAGATCAGTGAAGCTATCCTGGAATGACTTTTTCAAAACAACAAAAAACATGGCATCCTCCTACCTATCTATGGATTTGAGTCAATACAGGTCTATTGACATGGTAAACAATAAATTTCTCAGTATGGAACCCTGAGGTAAAGTTACTTCTGAAGCTAAAAATTCTTAAAATTAGTGTTGATTAATATATGCTTACTCCCTTAAATTAGACAAAACAAAATCAAAGTCACATGCATTCTATTTTTTTCAATGAGAGTAAATCTTAGAAACATGGAAATCGTCTAAAACATATCACACTTATTTTAGGGGCTCACCAAATTTCTTAATTAATACTGTGTCTAAATCCAAAGCAGTTACCTATTTAGAAGTCTGTACTCTGTCTGAGCAACATATTATTTACCAGGCTGCAGGTGTTTTACAAAAGTTGTGTTACTGAAAGGAATGGTAGGTAAGTGACATTTTTTGTTTTCTTCATGAATGAAAGAGGGCTGTGTATAAAACCAGTTTGTGTTTTTCATTATAGGATTGTTGCTACTTGTCTTCAGCGTTTCCTGCATTGCTTTTTATACAAAATCCTTTAGGCCATGCAGAACTGTATAACATTAAAGCTGAGCTACTGTTGCGACTTCTAGCCTAGACATGACAAGGCCAGATTTGTTAAAACTCAGACACTTTTCAGAGACTTTGCAGAGCTGAAACTATGGAGTTATCATTTCTTGAAGCAGATTCAGTATTATTCTCTACCAATTGCTACTATTACAGGTGTTCACAAGAGCAAAAATAAGTCCCGTTACAGAATCAAGATCTCTCAATGCTGGATGCTTCTCCCACACATAACAACAACAACAACAACAACAAAAAGGCAGTCTAGCCATAACCAGGCTCAGTTGTGGCTTCAAGCAAAGGGTGAAACAGAAAATATTTGTGTATCTGTAGACTGGCAATTAGTGCGACTTAATAGGAGCAAAAAAAGCTTTGAAGGCCCAGCATCCACCATACAGACACCTTAGGGTGGGTTTACCCTAGACGAGCTCCAGTCCAGTGCTCTGCCAGAGGAGCCGGAGATCCTCTCTCTTTGTGAAAGGAGCTCAGACAAGGTACTGCAAGACTGCTCCATAATGTGCACCAAAATGAGGACACTGAGGACTAGCTGATTTTCTGCAGAAGCTCACTCCTGACTGGAACTAAAATACCAGCATGGATTATCCAGCACTGGTGACCTCCTTCTTTCCGTGCTGTGGCCAGGCCAGAGCAGCGTGCGGAAGGCTTATCCTGTCAAAGACAGACTTTGGATCTCACCATGTGATTTCTTCCCAGAGACATAACAGTTTATGTCCCTTTCCAGTTTGATTTAAACCTGCTGGAGTCAATGTGAACTTTGCTGATTAAGGACTTTAGGAATAAGCCTATGGGACTCACAGTGAGAGGAGGCCTCTGGTTTTATGTCTCATACATCATTCCTGTCAAAGTCAGAGTGTTCCCTTCTGAACGTATGCTTTCCAGTGCTCCATCTAGTCCAGATTTGAGTTATTTATTTAAAAGAGCTTCTATACTTAGCAAAATCACTGTTAAATCAGATGTTGAGCAACCTAGGGTCAGTCAATGTCTGCTTACTCTTGCTTGTCCACATGACATTCTTGAAATGCACTTTGTGACAAAAACCTTCCAAGCACAAGCTGCACTGACACTTTCTGGCCACACTTGTGGTCTTTTAGCATTCCTATGAATTATTCCTCATCCTCCAAGGGAAAATGATCTGCCTATTCTTTCTGCTTCAAATCTGTTGGCTTCACACTTCCCTTAAGTGCACTTTCTTCCCACTGCTGTCTTAAAGTCTCTAACACAGCAAGCTAGTCTTAAGCTTGACTTTGGAATGTGTTGATGAGGCCCTTATGTTAGCTTTTTATGACAGAATTCACTCAAATAGGGTGGGGGAAATAGCTATACCACCTTGTTCACCACAGCCCTGCAGTAGCACTTTGCAAATAAGGAATTAATGACACTTCATTAACATCATCAGGTAGTATCCCATTACAGCTCACCTGCACACACACGGTGTGGAGGGGGTCTCTTCCAACACTAAGCTCCAAAAGTGTTCCAGAGCAGAGGTTCTGTGCAGTCCCCTGCCTGTGTCAGACAGGCTCTTTGCCACAAGCACTTGGTCCTGTATCCTGACAGACGTACACAAGGCAGAGGCCTGTGCCTACCCAGTGGCCCTGTTGGGAGCAGGAGACATGAGGGGTCCTGCAGATCAGCATGGCAAGGGTGGGTAGCCCAGATGCCCCTCCAGAAGACCACACAGTAGTAGGAAGGTAACAACAGTTTGCTGAACCTATGTTTTTCCCCTTGCAGGCATCTGGTTCTGTGAATACTAGGGGTCTTCTGAAGAGCCCAGGATGGGAAAAAAGGACAGGATCTCCTGCAGACAGCAGCAGACCTAGTTTGCCAAGCAGTTTGCCTTGTGATGAAGCTAAGCCTACATGAGGGACCAGCAAGATCTGGCGGTGTTTTATACCTCAACTATTCACCCACTCTTCATGTGTACATTTCTCCTTTCTCTGTTTTCAGGCACAAAACAACAGAATGAGATTTTTCAGAGTTAGCTCTTGGGAAAAGCACTTTCCCAAAAATAAACCCCTCACAATTGGGCAGAAATGCAAATCTGAATCTTCTGTCTTCTATTATTTTGCACTAAATTGCAATGTGTGCCCACAGATATTAGATTAACACACATTCTATCAGACTACAAGCGAAATATGATCGTCGTTGGTAACTCACCACGAACATATGATACAATAAAAGCTTCACTTCTGCATCTAAAGAGATATTATTGAAAATATTTTACTGAAGACTAATGTAAATAACAGAGCAAGACTCTCAAATATAAGGAATGGAAGAACACTAGACCTTGCATTTTGCTACACTTTACTACTTCTGGCATGATAAATATTTATAAAAGAACTACATAATTCTCCAGTACTGAATTCACTGTTATGTGGCTGCAGCAAGATGGCACACTAATGTCAGAACTAAACAGCCGAAGTCATGAATAAATGGTAGGTTACCTTACAGTTGCTATTGTTTTAGTACTGCATTTGTCAAACTGTACCTGATTTTCTAAATGCTGATGAGACCTAGATTTTGACATTTCTTAGGCTTGCCTGCTTAGATGTTTGTGTTTTTCTTCTTCTTTTCTTTTCTTTTTCTTTCTTTTTGGCTAATTCTACTCTGAGTTTCACTTGTCCAAATTATTCTTTACTTAATTGGGGTCTATCAAGTTAACCTGGCCAGTATTTGTAATCAAGCATGACAAGGAAATGCATAGGTTTTTTAGGCCCACTAAGAATTATGGAAGAACACCAGACTCTTGGGGGGTCGAATGCTGGAGAATTTCCATTTTGAACCACTTAGATTTCTAGTAGCCTAGAAGCAGACAATGATATCTTGAAAGCAAATATTTCCCAATAAGGGAACCTACTCTGCTGAAGTTTTGGACTCATTCTGCAAACATTTTCCATTTGGCAGAACTGAGCCTTCTGATTCCACATAGCCATGTGCTGTCCATATTTCCAACATAAAATTAGCAGTTATATACACTGTTGTATATGTAAATCAGCACATTAGTATAGAGGACATCAATGTAGGAAAAAATGTGACAAAATTCACATTCTGCAGTTTATACATTTGATGTGGGAAGTGACCCTAGACCTCTTATTCCCAGGCTACACTCTCAACCACAAAAGCAACAGCTGTCTGAGATTTGGATTTTATGCTTTGTAGATGAACAAGTAATGTGCTCTATGTAGTTCACTTAATTCTCAACAGCACCACCGAACACAAACTTTACACCAGTTGACATCAGCTCTCATCAGAAGGCACTGTCTCTGAAGAAAAAAGAAACTACTGCATGTCAACATGTCCTGCTAGTCCACAATGAGAAAGCCAAGAATTCAAAACAGCATTGGTAATAATTCACACTTGCTCAGCAATTTCATCCAAGCAAAGGATTCCAGATGTGCTGTCCATGTGAAAATAAGATGATCAGGACCTTGCCATTGTGGAGAAACACAGGGACAAAGACAGAAACATTCATATAGATGAAATACTGTATCATATGAAAAATACTATGGGCATGTGATCCTTAGGGTTAAGCATCAGGGTTTTTTTTGACTAAAAAGAGCACTCTCAGCTTACAATTGGAGATGTAACTTGTATTCTGATTAAGCAGGTTGAGGTGCATCAGCAAGTGTATGCTGCTGCTGAAACTCAGCCCACTTGTTATAGACCATTTTTGATGTACTTGTACCAAATTTGTTAAGTATGGAAAGAAAAAATATGTTCTGAAGCTATGTTAGCAGAATGTGGATAGCTAGGCAATAGCATGTAACTCACCTACCAGTCTGTGCAGTCAGAAGAAGATACTCTCAGCTCAACAAAAGTCTAATTGTTTATAGCCCTGGGGTCTTCAGTTCTGCTGTTACCTGTTCCCTCCCTCATATCACGCCACACGTACACCTCTATGCTACATCCCATGTCTGCATTTTCAAGGCCTCTGCTATCACACCAGGCCAGTATTGCCTTGCATTGCATCACTATGGTAGGGTCATAAGCTTTGCATTCTGCACAGAATAACTACAGGTTACCACTAGCTGTATAAAATTGTGGCAATAGAACATGACTGCGCAGAGACAAGCAGAACTAAAATAAATAAGGTGATGGCCACCTGGACATTAGAAGAATTGCTGTTAAGTTAAAAAGAATAAAACAAAGCCCCAGGCAAGCCAAGAGAAATTCAAATTCTAGTAAGTCCTGAGGTCTCGTAGAGTTAATACAGAGCCTGCAGGTTGTTCTAGTGATGGGAATCCTGTATTTATTGGGCTTTGGGGCTACACAAATAAAGGTATTATGGTCCCTCCTTAAATTTTATTTTGTCTCTAACATTATCCCCATGCCTAGCACAACAGAGGTTTTGAGGTCAGTTTCCTAGCAAAGTGCAGATACAATACTGATATCAATAATAGACATAATGTATGCATAACAATAAATAATATTTATTATTTAAGTTATATATGGGACCCCCAAACAGATTTTGTGAAAGAGCATGGCAGATATTTGTTTCTTCCCAAGTCAATAGTCAGTATCCAATTCCCTTCATCTCAGACAGCTCTATTGTTGGAAAACATTTTTAGCCACAGTTTTCCTGAACAAAAACTAACACCGACATAACTTCTGTATTCTCAAGAAAAAAGCAAGCCAAGAATTCAAAGTACATTAAAAAATACAATGATCACCTATAACCTGTGGTAAGTGTATTGGTTCTCCTAGCCCATTTCAGAAAAAGTATTTCAGATTTACGGCGGTTTCAAAGGCAGATAAAAGAATATATGCAAGTCTGGAGAAAGGATTGAGTAAAGAATCCCCCCAAAAATGGAACTATACATTAAAAAGACAAATTCTGGAAAAATTCTGGAAAGCAAAACATTCAGAACTGAGAAGAAAAGTTCTTTCCACAAATGATGGTGTAACTTGTTGTCATGGGTTGGTGCATATTTTCAGGCTTCAGGCAGAAGGGTATTTGTAGCTTTCCCCTTTAGCTGCTCACTCCACATTTAAGGAGATCAGATTAGACGGAGGACAAATCAGATCTTGAATGGTAATGCATATTTTTCTACAGACTCTCACAATGCATACAAACAGCATTCAATCGTGGCTCACAAAGCAAGAATCTTCAGCTTAACCTGCTCATTCCTGTCTCATAAAATGCCCTCTGTTATGCGACATTTCCAGCTTCCATGGTGCAGCTAAGCAGTCTGCACCAAGTGCTGCATTGCAATCGGTTACACGTTGATACAGGTTGAAAACAAGCATTTCTTGCAACATCTTGCACAAGAGTGTTGTGCCCTCATGTGGGGGCATTAAGGTATGAACTATAGCTCTTCCCCTATGTAAGCTGATCATGCTGAGAGCAGCACTCTTTTGTTTGATTAAATTGCATCTGTATTGCTCAGAGTATCTCATAGTTAAAAGCAAGATGAAAATCAGATGAGAATACCTTTTGAAATCATTAAGAACTACAAACCAAACTTAAATGGTAAAATGAATGCAACTCCCCTGCCTTAAAGGGTCTTTGGTTCATGTAAACAGAAGTTAAGATGAAACACCTGAACAGTTTACCAGCTCATATTAAAAACATGTTTAAACCTAGAATGGTTAACTTGGAGCCACAGCCCAGGACCAGAATCCAGGGTGTTTGATTTCATTTTCTGTATTTACCACAGTCTTCACAGTCAGCACAGCTCTCTGAGAGCTAAAGTACAGCATTATTCAGAGAAGTAGGAGGAATCCTGCAAGGATTTCTCAAGATTTCAATGTTATAGAAATCTCTAGCTCAGGTAGAACTACAATAATGTCCAAGTAAAGATAGGAATGTGAAAATGCACCAGAGAAATGGGGCATGCTCTATGTCAGGAACTGATGATTAACAGACAGGCTGCAAAGAAAATCACTGAAAGTGAGTCTTTATTTGTGCAAATCTTTTCTCTTCCAAGCAATGGAGATGCAATCAGAGATCCAGCTACATGACTGGGTTACCAAAGGATAGACGATAGATTAGATGTCTGTGAAAGGAAGAGGAGCATCCAAGTGCAAAGTATCAAAGTATATTGCATATAAATATTGGATGTGGTAATAATATCAGGACAATGAAAACATTTTGGTGGAGCACATGGAAGGTACGAGGTTCTGCTTTTAGATGGTGAGTGGTCTTGAAACCAAAAGTAAATGTGCATAAAAGAAGAGATCGGTTGAGAGAAGTTTGAAGTACTTGTGATCATAACAGTACAAAAAAAAAAAAAAAAAAAAACTCAATTGAATTCCCATCCAGCTCAGGAGCTTTTTTCTTTGTGTCATATCAGAATGTTGAATTCTGGATGCAAAACTTCACTTTTTCTTTGGCACATAGACTCTTTCACCAAATGCTGGAAAAGATGGATCAGTGATCACATCCAAATGAATAGAAGTGATAACGGAGAAAGAGAAGTTTGACACATTTGCACACACATTGTCTTCACTGTGAAGTCAGGCAAAAGTTTAACAGAAGAGGAACACACATTTATAGATGTACAGTGCTTATCAGTGGGAAAAGAATGAAATGTGGTCAGCCAGCCCTCCGAATTCACCCACATCAGAATGCCACCACTGGGAATGTGGAAGGAGGCCAATACGCTGGGGTTTGCTATTACATGTTGTTGTGGTTGTGTCCCTTTCAAAAGCTGCACACAGTCATCATGGTCATCCTTTTTAATGACCAAGTGAACTTCAAGCAAACCCCATACTGCGCTCACTATATTTCACATAGCCACTCCTGTCTTTTTTCACATTTTTTATCTTGCTTTCTACATGTGCAACCAGTAAACAAATTCTGTTACAATCTTCCTGCTAATCTCATCTCAAATACCCTTAATGAGTAAACATTCTACTGTCTCTTCAATACTCATCAATATGATTTTAGGTATTATCAGTACAGTTCAGAGGGCTTTGTTGACTTGCTGTATTTCAGCACCTAAAGGCTCACAGGCGATAATTTGCAGAAATAAATATAACTATCTTCCTATCTCCTTCAAACGTTCTCTTTGAAATAATATAAGCAATTATTAAGAATATTAACTCATTCAAAATAGAAAGTATAGCAAGTAGAAAGGAAGTCTTAAAAATCCTGATTAAACTCCCCCTTCCCCCCAACAAAAAAAAAATATATATATATATAAATAAATCTGTGCAAATGCAGGCAATAGAGTAGACTCAGTAACTATTGTGTTGTCAGAACTCACTCATCCTAGCCAGACACAGGAAACAACAGAGAAACTGATGCCAAAATTCACTTTTGAGAGTTCCAGGATCTGTAATAGTGAGAGCACATACAAAAAATATGTGGCTGCATTATTTTTGTTATCTGACACAAGACGTTAGCAAAAGAAAGGTCCAAACAGTCCAATAATTTTAATAAATTATTTGTGGAAACAGTATCCTTTAATACTGGAATGTGCTCTTGATAGTAAACAGGTAGATATCTATATCTAGGGATACTAAATTTGGTTGGTAATGTGTTTAACTTCACAAAATGAATACAACGATTTCTCTGTACCCTCCAACTGAGAACTAAGTTTTATACCCCTCTCCACCAAGACAGCGGTCAAAGAGTAATTAGACCTGTTATGAAGTATTATAAAGCCATCATTATTTCATGCATGAGAGCTCAGATTTCAGTACATTAACACAATCACTGCATATCATATTTTATACAAACTCATGATGACAGATTTTGTAACTTACTAAAGCAAGACCTAGTGAAGTTCTTCCCTGTATGTGCATACCCACTGCACCTAACCAGCAATGATGGAGTAAATACTTTTACATCTAAGATTGTATAGCACTGCCATAGATCAAGTAGAGGCATATACTCGGTATTTACTTGAGACAAGAGAGAGAA
Source organism: Anser anser (assembly GCF_964211835.1). Taxonomy (NCBI): domain Eukaryota; kingdom Metazoa; phylum Chordata; class Aves; order Anseriformes; family Anatidae; genus Anser; species Anser anser. The sequence goes on from NC_139731.1 coordinate 1,122,363, forward strand.
AGGAAAGTATTTCATATAAGCCAAAATCCAAGAGATTCACATATCAGACCTCAGAGAATTCATCTGTAATCCACAAAGATTGACCAGTTTAAGTAGACAATGTCGCTTCCTTACGTGAAGCAAGGTGTTTGGATGTTAATGTCCAGTGTTACTGTGAACAAGCTGTGCCCATACTTAGGATGCAGATCACATCAGTGAATCCTGTCTGGGCTGGCAGGAGCAGAGACAACAGAGGGACATCTGACCTACTCAAGTATAGTGAATGCTCAAAGTATAGTGAATACTCAAGTATAGTGAAATGCTCAGCTGCATTTCAGGCTTGCAGGGATATTATAGCTTGTAAAACAGTATCTTTAAAAGTGTGCTAGGGAGGTATTGAATGAGGGCAACTTCTCTTCTAGACTGATAACTGTCAAGAGCTTCTCGTACAGATGACAGGCATCTGTTACGTTTTATGTTGTCTGCTTTTGTGTTCACACTATCGAGGAACAAAACTCGTGGAAATAACTACATTAGAAGCTCGGAGAGATTCAAGAAAACTTCTAGCTTTAGATGTTTCCTAGGCTGCAAAACTGTTGGCCAAAAGAAAGAGTGCAATTGAGGGCATCAGAGAAAGGAATGAGGGAATGAATCAGGATTGAAGACATCATGGTGCATCTGGTGTGCCTGCTGAAATGGTAGGGAATGGATTACATAGATTAATTGTGTCATCCTTCATCCTAGTGATCATATGATATCTCAGGTCTCAGTAATACAGTACATCTGGAGTGAAAAATGATTTAGTATGAAACAGTCATCAGCTTTGTCTGGACAGATGGCTACCAGTCCTTGAAAAGAAGCTAGAGGTTTGGAAAAGTCAAGTACACCCACATATACTGGGGTCAGAAATGGCAAATACTAACATGTATCTTGGGGAATTGACTGTCTTCTGGCTGCACCTGGGAAACAAATGAAGGACCCTTTTCCCCTATTCCGGTAGACCCCAGCAATAACAGTGGCCTGCCCATGACCTGCTAGTTCAAAAGTCCAGTATGTGGAAATGCTATGCTGAAAATGGAAAACATGCCTCCTTCTGAAGGAACTGCTGAGCTAAAGGTCAGTACTCATAAACATGCAAGCTCTTAAATGGAAAGACTATTTCTCGTTTATTTTTTTGTTTTAATGTGAAGCAAATCCCTCAATCTAAGCTCCACAATTCTGAAATACCCTGGACTTTCACTTTGGACACAGACTTCATGTTTGGCCTCTATGATAATAAGGAGCTGAGGCTATGATGAAGGTTCTTTTAAAATTTAGACTTCATTCAAATGTTGATGACTTGTGTTCTAAATAGAAATATGTTAGACTTTCTTTGACTCCTCTTATTCAAGCTCATTTTTTGTTGTATGTATTCGGAGGAAAGTACAGTCACACCGAGTGATGTAGAGAAAAGGTAAGTGGAGAAATAATGCAGATAATTGAAACATCTGTGAAAACTGAAAGGAATCAAAGCTACCTAAACAAGTACACCAGCATATGGATAATTAGCTCCAACACTGCTATCCTTCACACCATTTCAAAGTGTAAGTAATTAATTGATAAATTAATTGATAAAATCTTGCCGAGGCGACCGGCTCCGGGGCAGACGCGTGCTGCAGCGGAGCGCGGGATCGGGACAGGCAGGGCTATTTTTCGGGCATCGAGCCTATGTGAGGGAGCCGCCAGGCACCAGCAGCCCTCGTGAGGGAGGCTGACGAGGCGTAGGCGGAGCCAGCAGCGTCAGCGACAGCTCCTCCCCCCGGCCGTTCAAAGGCAGCCCTTAGGGAGCGCGAGCGACCAGGAGCGCGGCGAACAGGGCCGGCAAACAGGGAGTGACACGGCAGTTAGCGAGGCAGTGAGCGCGGGCAGGAAGGGCGGGGACCCATCGTCGCTCTGTTGCAGCTACCTCTCCCTTCCGTGCTTGTAACCTGCTTGCATAGAACCTGACCATGGTATCAACCAGGCAGAAAACCATGGCCTCCGCATCTCGTGCAGCATCTCCAGCCACGGTCACCACAGTGGCTACTCAGACGGAGGGATCCGGGAAAAACACAGCCGTCCAGGTCCTGGGCTGCAGAGTGTGCCCCAGCCTTCTGTCGGTCTCCGACAGCAGTGGTGGGTATGCCTGTGGGAGGTGTGCCCAGGTTGAAGAACTGCTCAGCCAGGTAGCGGTGCTCCGGGAGGAGGTGAACAGGCTCAGAAGCATCAGGGAATCAGAGATGGAAATTGACTGGTAGAGGTGCACTCTACCCTCTCTGAGGCAGGCTCACGAACCTGCCACAGCACAGGCGTCTCCTGTTATGCAGAAAACGGAGGTTCCCTCCTCCTGCCAGGCAACGGGAGGAGACCTAGATCATGGGGGGGAATGGAGACAGGTGCCTATTCGGGGTGGTAGGCGAGCCCTCTCTCTGCCCACCTCACCTTCTCATCTACCCTTAAATAATCGATATGAAGGACTAGAACAAGACAATCTGAATGACAAAGTAGATAAAAACCTGTCCCAGCTGGAGGGGGCGCCTAAGACAAGGCGATCTACACATCGCATTGCCACATCATCCTTCAAAAAAGAAAGAAGGACTATTGTTATGGGGGGCTCCCTTCTGAAAGGGACAGAGGGACCGATATGCCGACCGGACCCAACCCGCAGAGAAGTCTGTTGCCTCCCTGGGGCTCGGGTGAGAGACTTCGCCAAGAAAGTCCAGCGCCTGGTACGGCCCACTGACTACTACCCGCTACTGGTCTTTCAGGCTGGTAGCGGTGAAGTAGCAACGAGAAGTCCGAAGGCGATCAAAAGAGACTTTAGGGATTTGGGGCGACTACTTAGAGGATCAGGGGCGCAGGTTGTGTTTGCCTCTGTCCTTCCGATAGGGGGGATCGAAGCTGAAAGGCGTGCTGTTCACATAAACTCGTGGCTTCGAGACTGGTGTGACCGGCAGAACTTTGGGTTCTTTGATCACGGGAAGGTCTATGCTACACAGGGCCTGATGGCACCGGATGGGATGTGCCTCTCTCGAAGAGGGGTAAGGATCTTTGGTCAGGAGTTGGCAGGGCTGATAGATAGGGCTTTAAACTAGAGTCGAAGGGGGAAGGGGCTAAAACCAGGCACGCCGGTGAAGACCTAAGGGAAGGTACGCTAGAATCAGAGGGGCTGGGTGCCAGTGAGGTCCTTCGGGCAGATCCACAAGGTGCTGAGTGTAAGGAGACGCACCTGAAGTGCTTCTACACGAACGCACGCAGTATGAGGAATAAAATGGATGAGCTAGAAGTCCTGGCCCAGTCCCGCAACTACGACATCATCGGCATAAGCGAAACCTGGTGGGATGAGTCCTGTGACTGGGGTGTTGCGATAGATGGTTACAGGCTCTTCAGGAGGGACAGGCAGGGTAGGCGAGGTGGTGGGGTGGCGATGTATGTGAAGCAGGGGCTGGACTGTGTGGAACTTCAGGTCGGCGATGGCAAAGTTGAGAGCCTCTGGGTAAGGATCAAGGGACGAACGAATAAAGGGGATGTCGTTGTGGGAGTCTATTACAGACCGCCTGGCCAGGATGATAGCGCCGATAAATTATTCTTTACAGAACTAAGAGAGGCCTCGAGATTAACTCCCCTTGTCCTTATGGGGGACTTCAACTTGCCAGACGTTAACTGGGAGTGCCACACGGCTGACACGAGCAAGTCCAGGAGGTTCATGAAGCACCTAGATGATAACTTCTTGGTGCAGGTGCTAACGGAGCCAACTAGGAAAGGTGCCCTCCTAGACCTGTTGCTGGAAAACAGAGAGGGTCTGGTGGGAGATGTGGTGATTGGTGGCCGCCTTGGTCAAAGCGACCATGAAGTGGTTGAGTTCAAAATTTACGGTGACAGAAGGAAAAGTGCCACCAAAACCTCATCCCTAGATATGGGGAAAGCGGACTTCAGGCTGCTCAGGGAACTAGTCAGCAAGGTCCCCTGGGAAACTGCTCTTGAAGGCCTCAATGTCCACCAGTGCTGGTCATTCTTTAAGCGATGCCTCCTAGAAGCACAAGATCAGGCAATTCCTAAATATCGCAAGTCAGGCAGGCGGGGCAGGAGGCCGGCGTGGCTGACCAGGAACATTCTAATGGAGATTAGGCGGAAACAGAGAGTGTTTCGCTACTGGAAGGAGGGCCAGGTGTCATGGAAAGAATACAGGGATGCTGTTCGTGTTTGTAGGCAGAAAATTCGTGTGGCCAAAGCACACCTAGAGTTGAAGCTGGCTGTGTCTGTGAGAGAAAATAAAAAGGGCTTTTTCAGATATGTGAATGGAAAAAGGAGAACTAAAGAATACATAGGGCCGCTCCTTGATAGGGAAGGTCTCCTCACAGACAATGACATAGGCAAAGCAGAGACGCTTAACGCCTTCTTTGCCTCTGTCTTCAATGCCGATGATGGGCTTCGGGACCCAGGGTGCCCTGAGCTGGAGGACCGGGACGGTGGGGATGACAAACTCCCAACCGACCCTGAACGTGTGCGGGATTTGCTACTCCACCTGGATCCCTACAAGTCCATGGGTCCGGATGGGATTCATCCCCGGGTGCTGAAAGAGCTGGCGGACGTCATCGCGGAACCTCTCTCAATTATTTTTCAACGATCCTGGGAATTTGGAGAGGTCCCGGTAGACTGGAAGCTGGCAAATGTTGTGCCGATTTACAAGAAGGGTCAGAAAGAAGACCCTAGCAATTACAGGCCTGTCAGTCTCACGTCAGTGCCTGGTAAAATCATGGAGAAGATGGTTCTCGAACTTATTGAGGCGCACCTGGGGGACAAAGCAGTCATTGGTCCCAGCCAGCATGGGTTTGTGAAGGGTAGGTCCTGCCTAACTAACCTGATTTCCTTTTATGATAAGATCACCTGTATGATGGACCAAGGGAAACCAGCTGATGTGATTTTTTTGGACTTCAGCAAGGCTTTTGACACGGTTTCCCATAGGATCCTACTGGACAAAATGTCCACCATACAGCTAAATAAAAACATCATACGATGGGTGAGCAATTGGCTAACGGGCAGGGCCCAAAGGGTTATGGTAAATGGGGCTGCGTCAGGCTGGCGGGCGGTCACCAGTGGTGTCCCTCAAGGCTCCATTTTAGGGCCGGTACTTTTCAATATTTTTATAAACGATCTGGATGTAGGAATAGAAGGTATTTTGAGCAAGTTTGCTGATGACACCAAACTTGGAGGAGTTGTGGACTCAAATGAGGGTGGAAAGGCCTTGCAGAGGGATCTGGATCGGTTGGAGAGCTGGGCGATCATCAACCGCATGAAGTTCAATAAGAGCAAGTGCCGGGTCCTGCACCTGGGACGGGGAAACCCTGGCTGCACGTACAGACTGGGTGATGAGACGCTGGAGAGCAGCCTAGAAGAGAGGGATCTGGGGGTCGTGGTAGACAGCAAGTTGAATACGAGCCAGCAGTGTGCCCTGGCGGCCAGGAGGGCCAACCGTGTCCTGGGGTGCATCAAGCACGGCATCGCTAGTAGGTCAAGGGAGGTGATTGCCCCCCTCTACTCTGCGCTGGTGCGGCCTCACCTCGAGTACTGTGTGCAGTTCTGGGCACCACAGTATAAAAAGGACATGAAACTGTTGGAGAGTGTACAGAGGAGGGCTACGAAGATGGTGAAAGGCCTGGAGGGGAAGACGTACGAGGAACGGCTGAGGTCACTGGGCCTGTTCAGCCTGGAGAAGAGGAGGCTGAGGGGAGACCTCATCACAGTCTACAACTTCCTCGTAAGGGGGTGTCGAGAGGCAGGAGACCTTTTCTCCATTAACACCAGTGACAGGACCCGCGGGAACGGGGTTAAGCTGAAGCAGGGGAAATTTAGGCTCGACATCAGGAGGGGGTTCTTCACAAAGAGGGTGGTTGCACACTGGAACAGGCTCCCCAGGGAAGTGGTCACTGCACCGAGCCTGTCTGAATTTAAGAAGAGATTGGACTGTGCACTTAGTCACATGGTCTGAACTTTTGGGTAGACCTGTGCGGTATCAAGAGTTGGACTTGATGATCCTTAAGGGTCCCTTCCAACTCAGGATATTCTATGATTCTATGATTCTATAATTCCAGGAAGCCACCTGAGGCACAACAGTAGCATAGAAACTATCACAAACTGTACATAAATTGGGCCAACTGTGATGTATAAGAAATGTTTGTTCATTATTTTTCATGGCTATATTAAGAAGGGAACAAAAGGAGCTGCTCAAGCAGCGGTAAAAACCTTGAGACATCCTGCCTGTTGATGTCTCAGATATACGGTTGAGAGAACTTTGTGTAAACAGTACAATTGCCAACCCGATAACCCACTGCCCTATCTTAAGAAAAACTAACATGACCAAATAAGGAGGAGAAACGCTGCAAACTAAGCAGAGGAAGACTACTGCCTTCATCCGCGCGACCACCAGAGGGACAGAGACGACCCCCTAGCAACAATCGACGCAGCCGCAGTACTAGAAAGGGGCCACGTAACCCCGGAAGAACCTGATGATAAAAGGGGACTGCGAAAGGGGGAGGGCGCGCGCCGTTTGGAGGAGCATGGACTCCCCGGCCGTCCAGCGCTGTTTTGCTTGCTGATCGCTTACTCAATAAACTAATTCTTTCTGGCTAAAAGAGTAATTTATAACAAATTTGGTGCCGTGACTCGGATAGAGGTAATTTGATCGAGAAACCTATCGAAGGGGGCGCCCCGCCGATTTCGGCGGCCTTCGCCGGGACTACTCCCGTTCAAGCCCTCTACCGACGAACCCTAAATTTCGGGCAGCAAGCAAATAAAGCCGGCAAAACCTCTAGGTAATCTCTGTGCACGAAGGCCAAACGAAGACCCACGGGGTGGGTAAGTATAGGCCGGTGATCCGTTCGGTCGGGGTTGGTGATCCCGGAGTGCGTCTGTGTGAGACGTCCAATTGCGGACGAAGTGAGTGCGGACCCCTCAGTAGTGCGGTTCCCACATCCCACGAGGGACTGGGCCACGACAAGGGGGAAGCGGCTGTGTGTGTGTGTGAAGGCACTCCGGAAGATGGGACAGAAGAAGAGTAGGCCTTCTTGTCCCATGGGTGGGGTAATGCCTAGTGCTAGGTTGCCCCCTATTCCCCCAGATAGCCCACTGGGGTTAATGATTAAGAATTGGAGTGATTCCCCTTCTAGGCGAGGAAAGGATAAAGTAAAAATAATTCATTATTGTGTTGAAGTTTGGGGAGGTAGGCAAATTATTGGCCCATATCTGGGTCGTTTGACGACTGGGTGTGCCAAGCCTTAAATGTTTATGTAAATGCAAAGGAACCTTTTTGTTTAGAGGAGAGCGAATATGCGAGCTTTTGGATTGGCTCAGAGAATCGAGTTAATCTGTACCCTTTAAAAGAAAAAGGAGGGGCAAAATTAAAAATTGTGGAGCCAAAATTACAATTTGTGGAGCAAGAGGTAAAGTACCTGGGTCACCAGTTAAGTAAGGGGACTAAGAAGTTAGACCCAGACAGAATCAGTGGAATATTGGCTTTAGCGTCCCCGCGAACTAAAAGGCAGGTATGACAATTACTAGGATTAATAGGCTATTGTAGACAATGGGTAGAGGATTATAGTGGAAAGGTAAAATTTCTCTATGAAAAACTGACTAGAGACAGGTTGCTGAAATGGACTCGGGAAGATGAGGAACGACTGAACAAGTTAAAGGAGGAACTAGTACGCCCCCCAGTGTTAAGCTTACCAGATTTAAGGAGGCCGTTTTGTTTTTTTTGTGAACAGCGCAGAAGGCACGGCATACGGAGTGCTGGCCCAAGAATGGGCAGGGAGTAAAAAACCTGTGGCCTATTTGTCTAAATTATTGGATCCGGTTAGCCGGGGTTGGCCAAACTGTTTGCAGGTAGTGGTAGCTGCTGCCTTGTTAGTGGAAGAAGCACAGAAGATCACTTTTGGGGGGGAAATCAAAGTAATATCTCCACACAATATATGCGGGGTACTGCAACAGAAGGCAGAGAAATGGATCACTGACGCCAGATTATTAAAATATGAAGGAATTTTGATTTCCTCTCCAAAATTAACATTAGAAACAACCTCCCTACAGAACCCTGCTCAATTTCTTTATGGGGAACCAAATGAGTCCTTAGGACATGATTGCCTCCGAAATATAGAAGAGCAAACGAAATTGAGACCTGATCTAGAAGAGGTGGAATTACCCATCGGTGAACAGATATATGTGGATGGTTCCTCGAGAGTAGTTGAGGGAAAGCAAAAATCAGGATAGGCGTTAGTAAACGGGAAAACATTTGAGATAGTGGAATCTGGACCTTTGAGCCCTAGGTGGTCTGCCCAAGCTTGCGAGCTATATGCCATATTGCGGGCCCTAAAATTGTTGAAAAATAGAAGCAGTACAATATATACAGATTCAAAATATGCTTATGGGGTAGTACATACATTTGGTAAAATATGGGAAGAAAGGGGGCTCATCAATTCACAAGGAAAGGGTTTAATACATCAGGAATTGATTACCCAGATTTTACAAGCTATCAGAGAGCCCAAAGGAATTGCCGTAGTACATATAAAAGGGCATCAAAAAGGCCTCAACCCTCAGGTTAGGGGTAATAATCTAGCAGATCAGGAGGCAAAAAGGGCATCATTAATGAGTATAAGAATTATAAGAACGAGGGAAGATTGCCCAGACTGTGGGAAATAGTTAATACTTATACTTAATACTTAATATATAATAATTAATATAATAATTAATAATATAATAAATATATAATAATACTTAATATAATATTTAATACTTAATACTGTGGGAAAGACTTAAAGGAATTTCCATGTTATGATTGCTGGAAGGATTTTGGTTTTGATGCCATACAATGTAGTTGCTCGTTCTGGGAAAAGGAGGAAGGGAAAAATCCGCATTGCTACTTGCACGGGCCCATATATACATTGCTCTGCTTTACGCAGCCAGAAAAAGGATAAAATGGCTCAAATGGGTATAAAAGAGATGGGGGTAAATGGGTATTGCCCGATGGACGGGAGATGCTCCCTAAGTCTGCAGCTTTAAGAGTGCTACGGAGGTTTCATGAAAACACTCATTGGGGAGCTCAAGCACTAGTGGATCAATTTGCTACAAGGTATATGTGTATTGGGATATACAATGTAGCAAAACGAGTTGTGAATGATTGCCTTGTCTGTAGGAGAGTGAACGCCCGACAAATGAGAAAAAGAGTGTTAGGAGGTCGGGAATTGGCGCACCGACCTTTTGCCAAAATCCAGATGGATTTCACAGAGCTTCCAAAAGTAGGAAGGTATAAATACTTATTAGTGATTGTAGACCATCTCACGCACTTTGTCGAAGCTTTCCCGACGACGAGAACAACGGCCCATGCCGTGGTGAAAATACTATTAGAAAACATTATCCCGAGATACGGGATTATAGAAACAATTGATTCTGACCGAGGCCCGCACTTTGTATCGAAAGTGTCCCAAGAAACTATGAAAGCTTTGGGGACAGATTGGGAATATCATACTCCGTGGCACCCTCAAAGCTCTGGAAAGGTGGAACGAATGAATGGTGAAATTAAAAAGCAACTAACAAAGCTTATGATGGAGACAAAAACCTCCTGGGTGAAATGTTTACCGCTTGCACTATTGAATATCCGGACACAGCCCCGAGCCGATGTCGGAATCTCACCTTTTGAAATGCTGTATGGTATGCCTTATGATTTAGAGATGCCATCTGATCGCCCCCAGGTACAGGATATCCAATTAAAAGCTTATTTAATACAGCTTATGAACCGACGGAGGGAGTTGCAAGCGAAAGGCTTGGTGGCTAGATATAGCAATCCATAGGATACAACCTGGAGATAGGGTTCTAATTAAGACATGGAAAGAAACGTCTTTAACACCACGGTGGGGAGGCCCCTATGTTGTTTTACTTATCACAGAGACGGCTATCCAGATGGCTGAGAAGGGGTGGACGCATGCCAGTCACATGAAAGGACTGATCCAGAAAAGCGAATGGGAAGCGGTCGCAGGCCCTGATGACTTAAAGCTCACGTTGAAACGAACTCGATAAATATGGTCTAACTGTCTATGTATCGTAAAAAAAGGGGGAGAGGGGACCCTGTTTGATCAGAAAAAGGTTGCAGTTACCCGAGAAACTCCCCTGAAGAACACTGCTGCTGCCGAGAAGAACCTGCACCTTGTAGTTCGCTGCAACCGAACTGACAAGCGAGGCAGAGAGTGAAACAGTGGGGAATTACGTGGCCAGGTAAAGAACTCCGGAAAATGGGCCCTAGCCATTTTTTTGCGATACATAGTAATGGGTACGATTGTTTTCACTGTTCCTGAGTCTGCGCACCCTCACAAACCTTTTAAATGGAGCCTGATTAGATGGGAAGATCACCATGTTGTTCAGCAGATAACTACTGCTGGGGGACTGATAGGGGAGGCATCATCTATATAAAGAAGGAAGAGACTAAGAGTCCCCAACGGGTGGGACCAAATCAGGAACTGTCGGGGAGTGTTTTGAGGATTCAGCCTACACAAACTTTTAGAATGCTAACTCCTAATAGCCCTAAACCACTGGAGGTTGCTAATAAATCAGTAAACCCGGAGTACGGGATTAGAAATGAAGGGCTGACCGGGAGAAACATATGGAGAATCATGAATGCTAGTTATCAGTTGTTGAATCAAACAAATCCAGACGTGCCTAGACCTTGCTGGTTATGTCTTGATATAAGGCCCCCATATTACGACGCCATTGGGGATCTGGGAGAGACCACCCGTTCAAACGAAACCGATCCCCCACAATGCAATTGGGGAAGGGGTAGGAATAACATTAACGGAAGTAACTGGCAATGGCAGGTGCGTAGGCACGGTCCCTGGTGAGAAGTTCCATCTATGCAATATTACAGAAAATGTTACACAATTAGACAAAGAAAAATGGTTAATACCAGCAGATAACACTAGATGGGTCTGTTCATTGATGGGTGTTACTCCTTGCTTATCACTCAAACTCTTTAATGTGTCTCAAGATTTCTGTATACAGGTAATAATTGTACCAAGAATTCTGTACCATTCTGAAGAGTGCTGTGTATATGCAGACCACACTGGAGTAGTGAGGGATACAATGATGAAACTCAGAGAAGGATTGGAAAAGAGGAAACGAGAGAATGAAGCCAGGCAGAATTGGTACGAATCTTGGTTTAATTATTCACCTTGGCTTACAACTTTGCTGTCAGCAATAGCAGGACCCTTGTTGTTATTAGTGTTAGGGCTAACCTTTGGACCATGTATTTTTAACCGAGTAATCGCGATTGTAAAAAGCCGTTTAGAGGCAGCGCATTTGATGCTTATCCGTGCTAAATATGAGCCTGTAACTATGGATGAGGATGCAGAAACTTTAATGCTCAGTAGTCAGGCATACCAGGAATTAATGAACAAAATAACTAGCTAAAAGAAAAAGGAGGGATTGTGATGTATAAGAAATGTTTGTTCATTATTTTTCATGGCTATATTAAGAAGGGAACAAAAGGAGTTGCTCAAGCAGCGGTAAAAACCTTGAGACATCCTGCCTGTTGATGTCTCGGATATACGGTTGAGAGAACTTTGTGTAAACAGTACAATTGCCAACCCGATAACCCACTGCCCTATCTTAAGAAAAACTAACATGACCAAATAAGGAGGAGAAACGCTGCAAACTAAGCAGAGGAAGACTACTGCCTTCATCCGCGCGACCACCAGAGGGACAGAGACGACCCCCTAGCAACAATCGACGCAGCCGCAGTACTAGAAAGGGGCCACGTAACCCCGGAAGAACCTGATGATAAAAGGGGACTGCGAAAGGGGGAGGGCGCGCGCCGTTTGGAGGAGCATGGACTCCCCGGCCACCCAGCGCAGTTTTGCTTGCTGATCGCTTACTCAATAAATTAATTCTTTCTGGCTAAAAGAGTAATTTATAACACAACCACTTTCTCTGCTATATTGTGAATGCATGCATTACAGAAACCAAATTTTCCACATGTACTTTGACGCCTGTATAGGACACATCCTACATGATTGAATGACTTTCCTTTCAGATGGCCTCTGGAGCAGAAAATGCTGTGAAGTCTGTCCTAAATCCAGTAACTGCTGTACTTCGGGAAATTAACCATCCATAAGTCATGACTGCAATGGAAATAAATATTACTGATCGTACACGAAATGTGGCCATGCAGACAGAAAGTGAAAAGCAAGAGAGGAGATAATGGAAACACAGGCACATAAATCAATGAATTTAAGACTACTAAGAGAAGGGAATTCATTCAACAAGATAGTTCTATTAACATCCGGGTTTTAACATAGAAGATAAGATGGTTTTGAGCCACTTATCTCAAGTGAATTAAATGACAATTGTAATGTAAGTAGTGCCCTTCATTCACCACAAATAAATGATGTGCCCAGAGTAAAACAAAGCAAATAGAAACCAACTCACAGGATGAGGTTGGCAGTGAAATCCGAGAACATTTCCATGTCCTATTTACACAATTAGGGGCACCTGCAAGGAGAATAGACTATTTTCTTTTCTAGTGAAATTAAAAATAAAGAGGCAGCTTGCCTCAGGATGGATGCTACTACTTGCAGAGAATTTCTGAGACAATAGGTTAGTGCTTCTAATATATGCAGCCTTGAATTCAATGTCTTATTACAGAATATAGTGAAATAGATATACAAGTACTCAAGAAGAACAGACAGAAATGTTTTAGAGTAAAATTGAATGTTTAATAGTAAGCATTTTAATAATTACTGAGATGTGAATTAATTGATTTGAAACAAAAAAATGTTTCCCACTGTTTTGTGCTAAATTAGCAGCCAGTGCTTTTACCTCCACTGAGACAGAGCATGCTGGAAAATGAGAATGGGAGTTGAGATACACAGCCACAATTGTCTGCCTCATGTTTGATCTTGAGAAACTCCCTTGTATCCAGTGCAAACTGCTCACAGCGCCCCTCTTGAGTAAAAAGCTGAAGATATTATTGTATCTCTGCTCACAGGTTATCCACCAGTGAATCTCACTTAATTTGCCTGTCCCCCCTCCCCAGCCCCAACCCCAACCCCAAATAAGAGTTACCATTGTTTTATTTTTACAAGTGGAAGCAGAAAAAGACAAAGTGATGCTGCAGCAGGTGCCAAAGACAACTGCATTGGAGCCAGTGGCTGATGAATTCTGCTCTATGTGCCCTTCAGATTGTGCTCCCTGCCCAAACAGTACTGTAGAAGACTACCACAATACCAACTTTTTTCCACTAACTGAATACAAGCAGAGTGATCCAAAAGCAGAAGCCAAGCTCAGTAACCCTTTGCTTAGTAGGCAAAGGATGCTAAGATGTGAACATCAGCAGGCTTGTGTTGTCACATAGCCTCTGCAGGCAGAAGTGCTGTGCTCTCCTTCAAGCCAGAGGAGGTCACAGTCCAGTCATAAAAGTTGTGTGACCATTTCTATGGGAAGGATGTAATGCAAAAGCAAAAAAGGTCTAAACCAGAACACATCTTAACTACGCTTAATGTTGGGAATCTGCCTCAGGACAGAAACTTCTGCAAAATGAGAGGCAGGATTCTCAGTCAGGATTATCTATGAAACCCTAAGGCCTTGATTTCATTTTGAATATAGGACATTTTACACTGAGCCACACAGAGAAGAAAGAAAACACTTTTGAGCAAAAGACTGAATTTCCCTTGTCTGAAATAATAAGCTGTCTGCACTGAGTGGTATCATCAAGTGTTTGTTCATCATGAATACAAGCAGAAAACTGTGCTAAGAATGGAGACTTCTTTGATACCCATTTTAGAGCCCTTCAAGTCTGATGTGGGAAAGCTACTCTGTATTTCACAAAGGTCTGCCAGTTGCTGCCACAACTACTGGTACTGCTGCCACAGTAGAAGTCAACTTCCTCTGTGTCACAGGGAGTCCCTCCCCTCTGCTCGCACAACAGGCTCTTCCGTATCTCATCTCTCAGTGACAGTGTTCTTCAGAAAGGAGGAATTCTCTGCCCTGTCAACCCTGACCCCTCCCAGAATCTCACGCATTTTTTCAAGGCACATCTCAAAACCTGTGGACCATATGCACATCTGCAATCCCAGCCTGGAGTCGGTGTAATTCCTTTACGCAGAGTGCAGATCCAGCCCCACAGTATGCTTTTTTCTGGTGCCTTTGCTTTTTCTTCAGCTGTGTTCCTGCTTCAGCATGTTCTGAAAACTTCGATGACACCTGATGTGGTGGTGGGATGCTTTGCAATCCGCGTACCTTCTGACCACAGCCTAGTGTCCTCAAATCTATGTAAGATTTAGAAAAAATGTTTTTAGAAAAATAATTATACAATTAATTTATTATAATAAAGGGGAAATTAATTTCCTTTCATCTTTGGAAAAAAACAGTAATTATGATAAACAGGCAAATGGACTTTAAAAACTGTCTTAGATTCAGAGAAACTAGAGAAATACCCTAGCTAATTTCCTTTTACACTAGTGAAACGAAGAGCTATTCCTCTGCAGTCAGTAGATTTAAACCAATGTACAACAGCAGCACTTAAGAAGAAAATAAGGTCCTGTATTCTTTTAATAGGACTTGAGCTTGGTACCATAGTAAAAATGAATGCTGCTGCAAAACACATGCTAAAAGCACACTTTCAACAAGTGTTCTAGTTTTCAGGAAGCATAAGAAGAGTGCTGATAAAACTTTGGCAGAAGGTCTCCAACATCTGCTTACTGTGATCCCTGTTGGATAGGATAGGATAGGATAGGATAGGATAGGATAGGATAGGATAGGATAGGATAGGATAGGATAGGATAGGATAGGATGGAACGGAACGGAACGGAATAGAACAGAATAGAATTGAACAGAACAGTTGGAAGGGACCTAAAAAGATCATCTGACCTCTTCAGGGCTGTCCAAAAGCCAAAGCATGTTACTGAGGGCATTGTCCAAACGCCTCGTGAACACCGAGAGGCACGGGGCACCAACCACCCAGCTAGGAAGCCTGTCCCAGTGCCTGACCACCCTCACGGCACAGAAATGTTCCCTAACGCCCAGCCTGGCCCTCCCCTGGTGCAGCTCTGTGCTGTGCCCGTGTGCCCTGCCATCGGTGACCAGGAGCAGAGACCGGCACCTCTCTGCTGCTTCCCCTCCTCAGGGAGCTGCGGGGAGCCATGGGGTCACCTCTTGGCCTCCTCTTCTCCAGGCCGGACAGCCCGAGTGTGCACAGCCTCTCCTCACGGGCATGCCCTCCAGGCCTCCTGCCGGCCCTGCTGCCCTCCTATGGGTGCCTTCAAGTACCTGAACACCCTTTTTGTGCTGTGGGGCACAGACCTGCACACAACATGCAAGGCAAGGCTGCACAAATGCTAAATATAGCAGAGGAATCACCTCTATATGCTGTGCTGTGTTAATGCACCCCAAAATGCAGTTTGCCCTCCTGGGTGCCAGAGCACACAGCTGGCTCATGTTGAACTTGCTGTCCACCAGCACCCCCAGGTCCCTTTCTGCAGGGCTGCTCTCCAGCCACTGGTCTCCAAAACTGTGCCTGTGTCCAGCATTACTCCGTACCATCTGCAGCACCTGGAATTTTCATTTATTGAGCTTCATATGTCATTTCATGCCATTGCTAATCGCCCAGTGCGCCATCCTATTCAGATCCCTCTGCAAGGCCTCTCATCGCTCCTGGGGGTTTTCTAATTCCTAAAACTTTCAAATGTGCTCTGCATAAAGCAAACTAAGAAGGGAAGGGACATGAGGAAAAAAGAGATTTACAAACAACTCCCTTGCTCCTACCTACATCAAATTTGTTTCTCTCTCTCTAAAAGGAAAGGCACTTTTTCACCATCTCTATTTTTCTGTTGAATTTACAACCTGAAGTGATATAGGAAAGCCTGGTTAGCAACATGGCAATACAGTCTGACAAAATAATAAGTTTGGAAAGTGGAAACAGCTTGCATATGCGTCCTTCTAGCTCAGAGAACTGCAGGCAAATTTTGGCTGTTAAAAGAAACAGTCACCTTGCCAGGATGGGAGTTCTTAAGCCATAAAAACCTTTTGATATTTAAAAAAAAAATCAAACAAAGGAAGTTAAACACCAGGAAAAATTAAGGTTTCCTGTTGGAAAAATAAATAAATAAATAAATAAAAATCTTGCCTTTTCCACCCCCACCCCCCCCCCCCCATTTCTTCCTATCTCTCCGTTTCTGAAACAGTCAGTTTTCACTACTGGTTGGTGATGGGCTTCCATATTTCCAAATTTGTAAAGTAAGAACACAATCAGTCTTTTTGGGGAGAGATTAATTTCCTAGTCTTTCCATCC
Source organism: Anser anser (assembly GCF_964211835.1). Taxonomy (NCBI): domain Eukaryota; kingdom Metazoa; phylum Chordata; class Aves; order Anseriformes; family Anatidae; genus Anser; species Anser anser. The sequence continues at coordinate 1,138,681 of NC_139731.1, forward strand.
TTCCCTTTATAAAATGGCTTTCATATTTTAATCTCTGTTTTGTCAGACTGTCAGACCTTCACAAGCTGTAAATTAGAACTGAATCCTGAATTATTGACAGGCTTTCTTGGACAACATTCTTTCATCTTTAAAAAAAAAAGGAAAAACAAGAAATGCACTGTCCATACCCCAGAGAGGTTTTGTTAACTTCGCTTCTGAAAAAGCCCACATTTCAGATGAAAACTCTGAGCGGTCTTACTTTCTGCAGACAGATACGCATACTGGACATCAAACTGAACCTATTCATAGTGGGTTCATTATAGGGCCCTCAAAGCAACAGCCGAACAACAGTAGCTACCATCACTTTTTATTTATTGACTATTTTTACAAGTATGAGAATGGCAAGAGAAAAAAAAATAGCAAAATAATAACTTGCATAGAAATATATAATTTGTTTTCTGCCATGATGCTTACACTGGAAATCTATATTATTGTTGTATTTGACTATTTATGCCCCCAGTGCTAAAGGTACACATAACAATTGATAGTCATTTTTACTATGCTCTTTGTCATGAACACAGATAGGCTAAGGAAGTGCTGTTACTCACACTTTCCAGACAGAGAACTATAGCACTGACAAATGCAGTAGGCTGTTGTCTGTGGAACAAAAACTAAAAGCAATTTTTCTAGCTTTTCAGAAGCTCCAGATAGCATCACCTCCTTCTTACCTCCCCAGAGCACTTGGCTACCAGCACATTAGCACCAATGAAATGCTATGATAGCATGCTGGGCATCAGGAAAACTATTATCATCATGTATCAGCACCCCAAGAGAGTGTGTCCTGACTACCTCAAGCTATTTTGTATCTTACAAATAGGAAGGAGGAAAAATTAGGTTCATTGGAAATGTCTTTCACTGTTTTGTTTCTTGAACTTATGTTACCACACCAAAAGTAGTTCTATATATCCTCTCACTTTCAGCTTTTCTGATCAAAAATATATATACATATCAAAAGCATGAAGTCCCCTTTCATGGGGGACTTTGAAAATTATGGCCTTTCTATCCCTAAACATAAATATTTAATTACATCCCTGTCAAATCAAACACAAAAAAACTCCTCAGGTCAAACCAAAACAATGCGTAAGGGAAGCAATTTGGGTAGAAAGAATAATACAATGACATAAATATTTCCACAAGTCTCCACAAGATATCTATTTAAATATTAATCAAATTTTAAACTGTGGTTCATGTGCCACAGTGAACAACCAGTTTTTCAGAAACTCTTTGCATCAAGCAGATGTGGAAATGAATATGGAATTTAAGAAAATACATTTCTTTCAGGAAGATACTTAGCTAGAATACAGGCTACCATTTTAAGATTTTTTAGCAAGTGTAGAGTTCACAAAATATATTAAGACTACAAGTTCCTCTACAATTACAAATCATTATATTCAAGGCAAATGCTCCACAAAAGTCAGTGCATTATGAAAGTAGGTCACACTAAGTAGTCATGTGTCCTGCAAGGCTTGGAAATTATTTACAAAACTATTAAGGGCCATAGTTACCTATCTTCTCTTTGAAGTATATTACTACAGGTTATTTATTTCCGATATTTACAAGCATTTTAAACAAAAGACAGGGCATTTCTTGGAGAGATGCCAATGCAATAACAAATTGGTTACAACCATTCAAAAGGGACACCAACCTCCAGAGTACACCCCCTTTGTTTTATTTCAGTACAATCAGTATACTCTTTCTGAGAACTTGTACCAGGCTGCAGCACATCAGACTATTTATTCATGAGGCAGTTGCTTGAACATTTAAATAAAGAGCAGTAAGAATTATGAAAGGATTGATAGCATTTCAGACACATAATCTGCCTGAAATACTTGTCCATGTACCCAACTTACTTTACTTAGTTACAAATTTCTGGCTTTGCCTTTGGCTAGCTCTTTCAGCGCATGATGGCTAAACTTTTCTATTCTATGTGCAAGAATTTATCAGCTTGTTTTCCTAAAAACTTTAGAGAAACCTAAGATACTTCCAGATTACACAACTTGTAATAATGACAAATTTTCACAAAGTGAATTCCAGATGCTTCTCAACAGCCATTTGTAATAATTTGGATGTTAGAGTCCTTTCAACAGAAAAAAAAAAAAAAAAAAAAGAGGCCTTCACAGACTGTAAACAAGAATTTGTAACACTAAAAAAGAGAATTAATCTCTCATAAACTTTAGGTAGGTTTCTAAATACCAGTATTTACTACAATCAGATTAACTAAGATCCATTGTTAGGTTTCAACTGGGGAAATGCATTCTTTTAATTAAAACCAGTAATTTTTAATTAAATTTTTTTTAATTAAATCCAGTACCTAGAGGGGGCCTACAGGAGAGCTGGCATGGGACTCTTTGCCACGGAGTGTAGTGACAGGACAAGGAGTAATGGGGCTTTGGGCAACCTGGTCTAGTGAGAGGTGTCCCTGCCCATGGCAGGGGGGGGGGTTGAAATAAGATGATCCTAAAAGGTGCCTTCCAACCCATACCATTCTGTGATTCTATGAAAACTGCCACAATATTTTCTGGGATTTCCTGCCTGGAAGATACAACTTGCGTACTTCATAAAAGGCATAACCTTTTAAACTTTTTTCATCAGGAAGCCACATGCTCATGAGCACAACGCACCTAGAACATTGGCCAAAGCATTCCAGCCTTTCCAAACACCTGGAAAGAAGTGTCTAAATCACAGCAACACTCAGCACTGCATTCAGCTTTGGCCGGAATAGTTAGCAAACATCCCACAGCAGAACAAGTTAAAAAATAGTTGCAGAAGCACTACATATGCCTTTCAGGCCAGCCTCCTGTCCCCAGGGGTGTGTTGCCACCCTTTGGAGCCCAGATGCACAGCCAAAAAGAGCAAGGACAGGGACCAGCAGTGCTTGGTCGCATCAGATCACTTTCCCTTCAGATCAATGCTTCTGCAGCATCACGGGGCTCTCTGGGCTTCTCTCTTCCTTGCAAACGCTCTCCCCAGGACCTAGGCTGTACGATACTGAGGATTTGAAGTATCTCTTACTCTGTACTGGGACAGGACATTATGGGTGTGACCAGGTTTCATGTCACATAAACAGTGAATAGATAAGGGCTGCACTTCCTCACTGGCTATCTAGAGAAAAGGAAACCTAAGAAGCAGGGTCGCAAAAATCCACCAGAAGCCACGAGAAGGAACAGATTCCTGCATACCTTCACCTTACCGAGATATGGAACCAAAACTTGCAGGGTCAGGCAATGCTAGGTTATGCCTGTTTGAAGCAGCAAAAAGAAACCCTCAGTGGAGATTCAAAGACATGTCAGGAGATGTGGGAGGGGACAATGCTCTTTTGTTTTATTTCCTTTATCGTTTTGTCAAGTGATTCTACAGGTGACAGAAGGAATAGGCACTGGAAATATTGCACATACTCAGCTTAAAGGCCTAGTCAAGCTGCAAAATACCTCATATTCTGACCCTGGCCTTCAACAAAACAGGCGAGGCATCAGCTGAGTCCTGTACACCAGCTCATGTCCCATTGCCAAGCGCCAAGAACAGAAAAGCTGGAGGCTAAAGGCTGCAAGTAGAGGATCTGAATTTTCTGCTCATCCTTTATGTTCTGCAGCCAGCAAGATCTGTGGGATGACCCTACCTTCTCTCCTCCCAGTACAGATGTCAGCATCCAGGAAAAAACAAGGAGGGAGAAGTATCTGAAAGCAAAAGTTTTCCCACTTGCCTGGTGAAAGAGTTGATGGAGTGCAGTTTAAGCAGCTGGAAATGCAAAGCACTTTCTATCTGAATTTAAAGAAAATTAATAGGAACAGATTGCCCACATTAAATCCAAGTTATTTTTTTTCTTTGAAATTGAGTAGCCATTAATATAAACTCAAGTCTGGGTTGTTGTGTTCCTATGCTTGAAAATTGGGAGAGGGCTGTGCTCTTGTAAACCTGCATTGCCCATATTTCCATCATGCGCTCCAAGAGACTGAATTTCTGAAAATGTTCCTAGGTTATTTGAGTTGGCTGTGAAGTAAAGTGGGTAAGCTACCTTCTCAAAAAATGGTAGTACTCCAACCAGTAGCAAACTTAGACATGCTGTTGGAAATCCTAGTTCACTATGACAGATCATTTCTTGGACAATATTTTTACAAGGCAAATGTCACAAGGAAAATGAAGCCTACCCAGAAGTATTGTTCAAATAAATATTGACTACATCTAATGGCACTAACTAAATAGATCAAGCTAATATGAGCAGGTGTCCTGGTTCCAGTTAGGACAGAGTTAATTTTCCTCATAGTAGCTGGTAGGGTGCTATGTTTTGGATTAGGATGAGAAGAGTGCTGATAACATGCTGATGTTTTAATTGTTGCAGAGCAGTGTTTACACCAGGCCAAAGACTTTTCGGCTTCTCGCTCTGTCCTGCCAGCGAGCAGGTTAGGGGTGCAGCAGGATCTGGGAGGGGACAGACCCAGGACAGCTGACCCCCAACTGGCCAAAGGGGTATTCCATACCATCTGACGTCATGCTAAACAATATATAGGGGTGGCTGGCCAGGGTGGGGGGCCGGCTGCTCGGGGATAGGCTGGGCATCGGTCAGCGGGTGGTGAGCAATTGCATTGTGCATCACTTGTTTCTTACACATTATTATTAGTAATACTATTATCATTATCACTATTATTATTATTGTTATTATTATATTCCTGTCTTAATAAACTGTCTTTATCTCAACTCACAGGCTTCACTTTCCCATTTCTCTCCCCCATCCCAGAGAGGGAGTGGGGAGGGTGAGCGAATGGCTGTGTGGTGTTTAGCTGCCAGCCGGGATAAACCACAACAGCAGGGAAAAAAAAAAAGCAAAGACCAATAGATAAATTTTGTCATGCATCTGTCGCTAACCTCATACTTTTTGCCATGCATTTGGAGTGGGAGACCAGAAGGAGACAAATTGGAGAAGGGGGACAGATACTATGCCTTGTTCATTCCCATTGAAAGCACAGCTCCTGCAGATTTCCTATCAGAAAAGGCTCTGCAGCAGTCAGATATGTGGAGGGAAAGAAGCTGCAAGCAGATGCTCCCAAGTGCATAGAGATGTGAGAAATATGCTGGGGGTGGAAGCAGGAGAGGAAAACACCTGCTACTGAAATGAGCAAAAGTGCTTAGGGGGAGGATGGGGATAAACAGTGCAGGAAGACAATTTCTGGACTTAGACAAGAGGACAGAGAGTGTAGAGGGATGCTGACGGATTGGAGGGAAATACTGAGAGCCCTCAGAGGTAAAGAGAAACCCAAAGATTAAGTGGGAAGGAAGAAGTGTGGGAAAAGGCAGGAGAAGAGGTGTCCAAGTGCTAGGAAGAACAGCTACTTTGGAAATGGATTTGCCTTCAGTGAATAATTATACTATTAGGTGATTTGGACTAGTTTTAGAAACACACTGGCAAAAACACACTGTCTTTGGCATGTTAAAGCCTCCTTACTCTGCTGCATTAAAGTGCAGCTACATGAACTCACAAGAGCTCACTAGCGAGAGGTATTCAGTCCCTTTAAAAAAAACAGATATAACGAGATTGAAAGTACATGTGTGGAGACTTTCAATGCTAAGTAGACCACATATTAAGATTTTTAATAAGAAGTATGTATGTGAATGGTTGAAATCTGACATCCTTCATTCCTGCCCTTTTGGCTTATGCAAAGCTGGTCATGAAAATGAGCCAGTTCACTGGTGCTCACTTCAAAAGTCAGTGCAAATCCTAAACTAATGGATTGTTACAAGTCAGAGAACTTCTGCCATCTTGCACATTGAAAGTATTATTTTGATAATGATTTATGTTGTGTTTTTTTTCCATAAATATGTTTGGAAGGCTGCTCTCAAATTATGGAATGCAGTTTTCTGGAGTAATATGCCTCTCAAGGAGTACTGCTCGGTTCTTATGAGAGTTAATAGAACCAATGGTGAAAAACAAAGCGTTCAGAAGCTAGGAAACATTGCAATTACAGCTGCTCGTGGAAGATCAGTCCAGACACATTGTCTCTGTGGAATATACTACAATTTAAATAACACAACCAAACAACGTCTCCACAGGAAAAGACTCATTGAGAGTCAGTTCAAAAATATTTTGGTCTTTTGCTTATTTGTTAGTTTGGGAGTGGCTAGCTTGTTTTGCTGTAACAGATCAGTAAAAATAGCTGCTGGCACATCGATGCTACAGATGTGAACTAGAAATCAGTATGTGGGAATCAACAAGTGCCCTCTTGGACTCAGTCCGTTGTTTGTCTTTGTTAGCTGCCAAGTGGGTCTTGGCAAGCCCAAGTGATCTCAGGCCAGGTAATTTCTTAGAATCATAGAGTCATAGACTTATTAAGGTTGGAAAATACCTCCAAGATCATCTGGTCCAACCATCCCCCTACCACCGATGTCACCCACTAAACCATGTCCCTAAGCACCACGTCCAACCTTTCCTTGAACACCCCAGCGACAGTGACCCCACCACCTCCCTGGGCAACCCGTTCCAGTGCCTGACTGCTCTTTCAGAGAAGAAATGTCTCCTCATTTCCAACCTGAACCTCCCCTGGCACAACTTGAGGCCATTCCCTCTAGTCCTAACACTGTGAGAAGAGGCTGACCCTCAGCTCCCCACACCTTCCTTTCAGGTAGCTGTAGAGAGCAATAAGGTCTCCCCTGAGCCTCCTCTTCTCCAGACTCAACTTATTCTTACGTGCCTTGCCATTTTGAATACCTCAGAGAAGCACAACCTAAGATACACATGGAAATCTGAAGATTTGGCATTTTTATCAAAACCTAGAGCGATGGTAAGTGATCACACTGACTAGATTTGGTGTTTTACTTAAGAAATTACATTCTTCAGAAGGAGATTTTTGCCATTGGTAAAGTTATTCTGAGTTATCTGAACACTTGAAAATAGCCAATCCATACATGTATCGAGACTGACATTTCATGCTTGTTAATAACATGATAACTGAAATAACAATATGGCAATCTGTAAGCAATCTGGGTGACTTCTGGAGTGCACTGAGGATAACATCTTGCTGCAGACAGCAGATAGCCCAATGAGAGAAATGTTACTGGACCTGATGCTCACCAACGCAGATGAACTAATTAAAGAGGTCAAGACTGGAGATGGTCTGGGCTCCTGCAATCATGCCCTAGTAGAGTTTGTTATCTTGAGGGATATTGGCCTGGCAAAAGAGTCAGGACCCTGAATTTTAGAAGAGCAAAAAGTTGTTTACAGATTTAATGGGTGAGATCCCTTGGAAAACTGTCCTTATGGATAAAGGAACTGTTCAGGCTGGCAGGACTTGTCATAGAGCACAAGAGCTCTCAATTCCCATGCATAAAAAATCAAGCAGAGAAGACAGGAAACCGGCATGGCTTAACAAGGACCTGCTGATGCAAACTGAAGAGTAAGAAGGAAATGCACAGGCAGTGGATGCAGGGATGTGCGGCCTGGGAAGAGTACAGGGACACCACACGGACACGTAGGGGTGAGATCAAGAAATCCAAGGCACAATTAGAGCTGAATGTAGCAAGGGTTGCAAAGAATAATAAGTGATTCTACATGAACATTAGCCAGAAAAATCTAAAGAGAGTGTACCTCCTCTGATAAACAAAATGGGAGAAATGATGACAACAGACAGGGAGAAGGTCAAGGTACTCAACTTTTTTTTGTCTCAGCCTTCACTGGCAAATCACTCTTCCCACATCTTTCAAGTCCCTGAACCTTAAGGCAGGGACTGTCAGAGCAAAGTCCCTCCCACTGTAAGTGAAAATAGAGTTCAAGTCCACCTGATGAACCTGAACCTACATAATGCTGTGGGGCCCGATGACATGCATCCCAGGGGCCTGAGGGAACTGGCTGATGGAGTTGCCAAGCCATTCTCTGTCATATTTGAAAAGTCCTGGCAGTCAGACAAAGCCTCCAGTATCTGGCAGAAAGGAAACATCATTCCCATTGTTAAAAGGGATAGAAAGGAAGAACCTGGGAAGTACAGATGAGTAAGCCTCACCTCTGTGCCTGGGGAGATCATGGAACAGACCCTCCTCAAAACCACATAAAGACACATGGAAGACAAGGAGGTGATTCAAGACAACCAACATGGACTCATCAAGGACAAATCAATGCCTGACCAATCTAGTGGCCTTCTGTGATGGAATGACTACATCACTGGACAAGAGATGAGCAGCTGATGTTATCTACCTGGACTTCTGTAAGCCCTCTGATATGGTCCCATACAACACCCTTTTCTCTAAATCAGAGAGAGATGGATTTGAAGGGTAAACTATTTTATTAATAAGGAATTGGCCAGATGGACACATCCAAAGAGTTGTGGTCAATGGCTCGTGTCCAGGTGGAGATCGGTGATAAGCAGTGTTCCTCAGGGGTCTGTATTGGGACTGGTGCTATTTAATGTCTTTATCAATGACAGACAGTAAGATCGAGTGCACCCTCAGCAAGTTTGCAGACAACACTAACCTTACAGGTGCAGCTGAAAAAACAGAAGGAAGGGAATGCCATCCAGAGGAGCCTGGACAGGCTTGAGAAGTGAGCCCCTATGAAGTTCAATAAGGCCAACTGCAAGGTGCTGCACCTGGGTCAGGTCAGTCCCAAACATCGGTACCAACTGGGTGATGAATGGATTGAGAATAAGTCTGTACAGAAGAATTTGGGGGTAGTGATGGATGGAAATTCGGACATGAGCTGGCAGTGTGTGCATGCAGCCTAGAAAACCAACCATATCCTGGGCTACATCAAAAGCAGCGTGGCCAGCAGGTTGAGAGAGGTAATTTTCTCTCTCCCTCTGCTCTCATAAGACCCCACCTAGAGTCCTGAATTCAGTGCTGGGGTCCCTAATATAAAAGGGTATGGAGCCATTAGAGTGGCTCCAAAGGAGGGTCATGAAGATGACCAGAGGGCTAGAGCACCTCTTCTTTGAGGACAGGCTGAGGGAGTTGGGGCTGTTCAGCCTGGAGAAGAGAAGGCTCCAGGGAGACCTTATAATAGCCTTTCAATACTTAAAGAGGGCTTATAATAAAGATAGAGACTTTTTACAGGAGCATGTAGTGATAGGACAAGGGATAACAGTTTTAAACTGAAAAAGGATATATTTAGATTAGATTTTAGGAAGAAGTTCTTTATTGTGAGGGTGGTGAGGCACTGGCAGAGGCTGGCCAGAGAAGCTGTGGATGTCCCATCCCTGGAGGTGCTCAAGGCCAGGCTGGATGGGGCTTTGAGCAACCTGGTCTGGTGGGAGGTGTCCCTGACCATGGCAGGGAGCTTAGACAAGATGGTCTTAAAAGTTTCTTCCAACCCAACCTATTTTATAATTTTATAAATATTTACTACAATAAAGATTAATTTATGGCTACAGGGTTAAAAAAAAAAATCTTTTCTTTGGCTAACATAGCTTATTTTCCACTAAAGATACCACAAAACATCTGTCATAGCTGCTGAACTCCACATTTTTTAATCAATATTTACATAGGCTTCTCAGTGCAAACAGGAATTATTTCTGCATCATACAATATCAGTTCCAGTTCTTTCTCCAATTTCGCTTTCTCATAGAAAACGTACATCCAGACTTAACTGAAGTTTATTGCCAGGCAAATTAATTCTAACAGAATGAAACATTTTCCTGAACTGAAAGGCAATATGCAATAAATACAAACTAATTTAAGCATCAGCTCCACCTGCTTTGATTTTTCTTCCAAACTAAATGCTATTGAGATGCTGACAAGTGAAAGTCTGTCATTGATGTTTAGGAACAAAAGCCAAGACTTGAAGAGGACTGCAGGCCAGACAGACAGACAGACCTACAAAGCCACAAAACTGCTTGACACACAGTGCTTTGCAATGTCTATTTTCACACTGTCAGCTATGGCAAACTACTCAGTTCCAAATATTTAGAACCATATCACAAAATTTATCAAACAATAAGCGTCAGGAAAGTTTGTGACTAACATCAGCCTGCTGCCATCTTCTGGTGAAAAAAATCAGGACATTGACGAACCACGGGCAAAACCAATCAGTTCTCGCTTGCTCCCATTATCCTGGGCTTTTATCTTACAGTCAGCAGATGGTACACATGACTCATGCAGTGATATAACTTTGAGAGAACAAGCTGATTAAAATTGTCTCTCGTGGGATCACAAAATAGTGATTTCACAGGGAGTAACGATCCTTTTCACAAACCCCCTTTCACTGACCCTTTACTGTACCTAGAGTAATGGGAACAGTTGTCCAGAGGAACAAGGCAGCTTCAGCAGTAAGTAGTACTGCTGTTCTACCCAAAGAAATGCACCAATCCAACAACACTAAAATACACCTCAAACGCCATCTATTTACATGCACTGTAAATAGACAAAATAATCTCCTATTGTTCTTCTAAAATTCTCTAATTCTCCTAAAATCAGGAAAGATGGAATTTGATACTAAACAGGTAAAGCGGGTTTATGTTAACCAAGCCAGATCTGCAAGGGTATAAGCAGGTGGCACTCCACTGATGTCTCCTACCACTTAGTCTTGATTCTTGCCTGTTCTTTTCGTTGAGTGTGTGCAGCTGTGGAATGTTCTTCACAGCGTGAGGCATCCTGCGATTTGAGAAACCTGTATGTGGTGACTCCAAGGGGAAATCCAGGATTCACATCCCCAGGTCACTTCTTTCCATACATGCAAAGAGCAGCAAATTCTTCACGATGTAACCAAACTGATGGAGAAGGAAGACAGAGGAGAAAGCTGTTTAAGGGGCACTGTGACATTAGCTGTGATGCTTGGGATGTCTAGCAGAAAGATGACAACTTGCAAACCTTTAGCCCTTTTATTCCAGCCACAACTAGCTCTTGAACTGAAGTTGTCTCACAAGTCGAACTATAATTTAGAGACACTATTTCAAATATTTAGACCAACACACTTGAAGTAAGTTTACTCATAAGGCACTACTGCCATAGGTCAATTGAGTGTCAGCTATTGCTAGAGGCACAAAATGCAGGTCTGCAAATTATTCTGGCAAACCATGTAACAAAAAGGCATATGCACGATTTGCAGAAGACCACGAGGCTCACAAAAATACACTACTCATATACAGCACCGCCACTATTTTCCTTACAAACTATTTTCCACTCACAAACAAGTTTCACCAGAGCCTGAAAAGCAAAGAAAGGATTCTAGCAAGGAAACTGAAAATGGATTGAAGGTCACAAGTGCCCTGCTGACTTCAGAAACACAACACATGTAGCAGTTCCTATCTTCAAAACCCCACCAAGAGCAGTTGTGCTTTCATAACCCTGACCTAGTTTCAATAGAAAGACCCCATCATTTTTGAACACTGTCTTCCATCAGAAGGTATAGTTAGTCGTTCAATGACCCATGAAAATACATAGATTTTGAAGCAACATAATTAAGCTATTTTTTTGTTTCTTGCTAGGCTATCTTCATTTTAACCCATCTAATAGTTTGAGACTTTAATGTTTTATTGTTTTCCAGAATTGTATACTGCTATAATGCCATGTTGAGGCCTATGAAAGAAGATATCTCAGAATGCCTAACATCACAAAAACTCTTCTCTTCTGGATACATTTGCTTTACCCCTATGTAAAAAGAATTTTTGAAATGACAAATATTAATTTTGCACTCCTACCTATTCAAAAAAAAAAGACAATACTGCCAAATTGATAAACGGTAAACCCTTGATAAAATCATGATTTTATGATATTAGCACTTCCCACGTTTGTGAAACAGTGGCTATAGACGTATGTTGAATAAAGCTTACTCAGCTGAAAATACACTCTTGACTAAATCTTGAAAGGTAACTTGAAGAGACAACTACCAGCATTGCCACAGATTGTTCTTCCTACTGCAGAAAACCTGCCTGGAAAATCAGCATAGCTGGTCAAGCCCCAGGAAATGACTCTTGCCTTGCACAAATTGTCTGCATTTTAGTTCAATATCAACTGCTTTGATTTCCTATAAATGGCTGTTGATACTCCCTGAATGCCTGTGTTACACAGTGAGAGCGTGACCTTTGAATCTGTCTCAGCCTTGGTCTCTGCTGAAGACCAGCCTTCAGCTGTCCCATGTCTGACATTAGCAGGTAAGTCCAGGGAAAGGAAGACTTACCTCTAGCGGAGGAGGATCACATTAAGAAACTTACACAAACTGGACACATCCAGATCCATAGGACCTGATGGAGCACCCACAAGTGCTAGACAAACTCACCCATATCATTTTGAGGACACTCTCAGTTAATATTGAAAGGTTGTGGCAACCAGAATCACAGAATTGTAGGGGTTGGAAGGGACCTCAAGAGATCATTGTGTCCAACCCCCAAAGAAGAGGCTCCTCAGGACTGGGGGGGGATCAACTGTCATTCCCATCTTTAAGACCAAGAACAGGAAAAACAGGCCAGTCAGCCTCAACATCACCCTGCGTAGATGGCAGAGCAAACAATGCTGGAAAACCAATTCCAGGCAAGAAGGTAATTTGGAGAGGTCAATATAGATTTATGAAGGGGAAATCAGGGTTAAACCAACCTGATAGCTTTCTGTAATGATAAAACTGGCTTGGTGGATGAGAGGTAAGCAGTGGATGTTGCTTACCTCAACCTCAGTGAGGCTTTTGACATTGTCTCCCTTAATGTTCTCACAAACAAACTGGTGAAGCATGGACTAGGTAAGCAGACAGGACGATGGACTGAATAATGGCTGAGCTGCCTGGATTCAGAACCTGAGATGATCTACACTGCAAAATTCACAATCAAGCACCTTTGATAGAAGTTACTACCAGGAATTTTGATTTAGTCCTTCCATTAAAATGAACTGACTGAGATCTAAACACTATTTCCATCTCATAAGAGCATGTAATGCAACATGGAACCAGAATAGCTATAAGCAAACCTGTTCCAAGGACAGGGGAAACATATTTCTCAGTTTACCTAATGATCTTTGATTATCTGTACAGCACTGTTCCTGCATACATGTACAGCTTTCTGTGTTATTCTGAATCACATTGGTAACACACAGCCCACCACTTCCTTTCTTTCTCACAGGCTACTTTAGCTACCATCTACTTTACTCGCAACAGCTACCAGTTATGTCCCGTCATTTCATTCAACTATTACCTGCAGGAGCTACAGCATAGACATCATCAGTCCTATTTGGATTTAAAACATCTATCTTCCACACCTCTAATTAGACTTCTTGCATTGAATTGTCTTCACCTAAAAGTTTCTTGGGACAAGGACTGTTCTTAGTCTATTTGTCTTTGCTCAGTTGTTTCACTTATTTTTTTATGAAGGATACTGTGTAAATAAGCTCTTTAACCAATTAAAGGTGTCCACACACAAACACAAATGATATAATTGTGTCCCTGGCTCCTGTGGTGCTTTCCATTAAACATGAAACTGCTTTTTGCAGCTTTGCTTGCCTAGTTTTCATAATTGCTTACTGCTAAAATGCTTGCAGCTGGAAGAGACAGTTAAGTAGCCAGAAAGAACATGTATGAGTGATTATGGATTAGATCCACTTGTTGGGGATGTCTCTGCCTACATGTAAATGTATCAGAAACCACTGTTCGTGACAAAGCAAAGCACCACCAGATGTGATACATGACTTAGAATTGTTGATGTACCCAGAATAGGAACAGAAAGATACTCTAACCCTCTGCATTTCTGCTTTATGCCAACTAAACAGAGTTCCCCATCTGTGAGCCTACACACAATGCACCAGGCACAGCTGAACAGCCTCGCATAGACTGGAGTGCAGGTAGGTAACACCAGGTAGGTAGCATGGTCCAGAAGCTGCTCTCCATATTATATGGAAGAGCCACTTCCAAGCGGTACCACATTTAACAAGTTAGCCCACCTGAAGTTGCGTAAGTGCTGCAGGTGGAAAGACAGAGCTCTTCTGCAAATCACTAGCAGAAACTGGATAGAGTAATTTTTTGGCAAAGTTTTTCCAAATGATGCAACCCACAACAGTGAACCAGAACTATCAAGCCATGAATGTAATTCAAGCTTGCTAAAGGACCACATGACTCATCTCAAACTGGAGTACTCTCTTTTAAATTCCTACTCATCTTCTTCCTCTCACCAATTAAAAAATAAAATATTTGTTAGCTACTTTTATTTTATGTCATCTACCAGTTCAACTCTGAGAAACCTCTCCATAGCTACACTGAAGATGAACAAACTCTTCTCCATACAAAACAATGAAAAGTTATGAGTTACTATGCAAAAGCATACAATCATTTCAACATACATATATATATAAACTATAAATAAATGCTACACCATGTTACAGCACATAATTTTGTCCTGTTCCCTTACAGAATAGAACAGTGGTAGTTGGAAGGAGCCTACAAAGACCATCAGGTCCAATTGCTGGACCACTTCAGGGCTAACCAAAAGTTAAAGCATACTATTGAGGGCATTACCCAAAAGCCATTTGAACACTGACTGGCACAGGGCATCAACCACCTCTCTAGGAAGCCTGTTCCAGTGTTTGACCACCCACCCTCACGGTAAAGAAATTTTTCCTAATGTCTTATCAAATACACTGAATAAAAATCTGCCTCGTTCTCACTGATCCCCATGGAACTGTGAAAACTGCTCATCTCTTGAGCAAGGCATTACGATGGCCTCAGCTGTGAGCTTATGGCCTATGGGCTCAGTATTACTTCCTTGTGCATAAACGTACCCGATATGCACCACCAAGGAAGGAAGGAAGCCTTGTTTGCAGTTGCTCTTGCCCATGTACATTCTTAGTTTCAGAGATTTTAGTCAGAAGACACAAATTGTTGGGATGGGAAAAAAGAAAACAGCTACAAACTCACTGTCTGAAACACCTCAGTGTTGCTGCTGCTACAAAAAGCCAGTTTGTGTGACTGCTCTCTAGTACAGAAGTCACAAAAACATTGCACAAAATTGTATCTGTAGCTGCTACGAACACACTGTTGTTCCCCCAACTCCACCTCCTCACTGCTCCACAAGGGAAGGATTTCATCCTAAATCTCAACATAATTATGATGTCACCCTAATATAAACCTAACCAAAATTTTAAAGTATTCACCACAAACCAATAGGCAGGCGAACTACTACCTACAGCACAAAATCCATAATTTTCTAGTTGCCTGTAATCAATTAAAAAAAAGATTCCTAAAGCACACAGATATTTTTTCTTTAATATATACTACTTGCAGTCAGAGGCCAGGTATTCACAGGAAACAAACAACATCCATGCTCAAAGTTCTTTGCTGTTACTTCTTAATCCAGAACTGTGAACATGGCAGCAATCCAAAATCCAGTTTAATTTTTCTTAAGGTAAGCCATAATAAAGGTATTATCTACATCTTTAATATTTAGCTACTCTAGCAGTTCATCTAGCTCCTTTGGGGACTCAATTGTCTCTGCAGGTCCCTTCCAACTCAGGATATTCTATGATTCCTGAAAGACTACTGAGAGGCTCAAAGACGGGCCTATGTGGTACTTGGTCAGAACCAGAGGATCCCTTTCAACCCAGATCTGAGTGCTATAAATTTAGGTCCTTGATACCGTGGCCCCCTAACAGGATAATCAAATCACTGTTGTTCCTCTCTTTAACACGTTCCAAAGTCAAATCTAAATAACAATCAAAAAAAGGAACAGTAAATACAGGATGAAGAATGGAAGGAGCAGTGGTGTTTGTATCTTATCGGTAAGACTTTGATAAAAAAACTTAAGATACAGCTTAGTAGTCTGGTAACATTTGTATTAGTTTTCTTTTTGGAGTACATGCATTTGTTACTCATGATGAATAAAAATAATGCATACCAGGCTGATGTGAACTCTGTGTGGGCATCTTTCGCTTTTTACTGTCTTTAACAACAATAATTTAACAACTTTAAAGCAAACTAAGGCAAGAGTCAGATTATTTTTTCTACCTAATCATAATTTTTACTTTTAACCTGCAAGCATGGGAGAACAGATCTCATGCCAGAAGGCCTAAAGTTCATTACTACTTTCAAGAAAAGAGCTTGCGTACACTCACAAGAATTACACTTAACAAAACTACTAATGCGTCCTGCTATTTTCAGTTGTCTCTTGCATGTGTAAAGCTCTCACCCTTCGTCTTTTCCAGAATTTGCATGTTTACAGAGGAAGTATCACTTTGTACTAAATAAAACACTTACCAAAGACAGTAACACCTATTCAAAAGCCGGTTTGTAGGCAAAGTTTAAAGCTCTCCTCCTGGAGAGGCAATCCACTTACATAAGCCAAAATGGGAAGTCTCTCTGACACGTTTACTCTTATGACAAAACCAAGAACCATAACATTCAATAGGCACTATGTGGAAAAAATCATTACTGTTTTAAAACTGCTCTAAAATACCTTTATTTCTAATTTTCCATATGCAACTTATAGCAGTCAAAAACATCTGCAGCCGTAAGGAGCAATGCAGCTTGCTAGCCAAGGAACTACTACTCCAAACTCCTTCCCCCATCCTCTTTTACATACCCGCAGGAGCGCAGCTGACAAACGCATTTCTTCAAGGATGCAACCTTGTGCAAAGGCACAGGAGACGTGGGAGGCATGTTTGCTAAGAAAAACGGTTACAGATCAGGTAATGCTCTATAGTGGAAAAATCTCCTTAGCAGCAGCAGTCCCTGGAGACAGTGGTATCAGAAAAGAATCTGGGAACCTCCAGAAGCATCATTAGAGCGCACAACGATGGTACAGACTGTACTGACAGAGCACATCCCAGCTCATCAGCTCCTTTCCTGGCCTGGTGGTGTCCTGACCAGAGCTCTGTGGGTCCTGCTTTCAAGGCCCTCCTGATCAGGGCACCACTCCTTGGGACAGTCACCTAGGAAGCCTTTGTGAAGTCACCAGCGCCAGGCTGTAGAGCACACAGTTCTGCAAGCAACACGGCTCTGTTTATTCCAGACAGCCCACAGATATTGTCTGAGCTTCCAATTCTGTCTCTGACCATGACTAGATCAACATGGAAATGGAGTATTACAAAACATTCCCCTCTTAGCTGTTCTGCTGCTAGTGCTTTGGTACAAGAACAAAGTATCTTCAATGAGTTAGCAGTCAGCAGCCACCTTATAACTTCCACAACTGGCCACATAAATCTCTTTTCATTAAACCTGTCAAATTCTGCTTTAAAAGGAAAATGTCATATATACGTTTTAAGAAGAATCTCAACCTTTCTCCAACTGTTTTGGAAGAAAAGATGAGAAAGATACACCAGAACTGAAAAACAAAATTGCTTTGAAATGCTTCAAAATACTGTAAACACATAAGGTTAGGGGTCAGTACTCCTGTAGTACATAGTTTATCTGGCGGAATTTGAACTTTTACAATTTTTTCCCCTATTTTATATATTGTCAGTTAGCTACATCACAATGTCATAAACATGTATGTATACATAATATACATACTTATAAAAATTAGATAATATCTACTGTTCAGAAATAAAGTAGCATTAACACTATCACAAACCATAAATTTTTAAAACTTCATTTAAAAAATTTTATTCAGTAAACTGTCTAAAAGAATATGCACTTCAGTGTCAGTTTTTTGTTTTTTTTTTTTTTTTAAATAAAGGGGGGTCTTTATCAACCGGGAAAACCGATGGTAATACTTGACTAGAAGTCTCAAAAGGAGAGGAGAATCATACGAAGAGAGAGCACAAAATACACACGTTTTTCAAAAAGGCAAGACAGATTTTAATAAGGAGTTCATTACTTCTCATTTGAGTCTGTTTTTCCATTTTCTAAAATTACATCATACCCACATCATCTGCTATTTTTTAAACTGTGTTTACAAAATATATCATTTTGTACACAGCTGATGGGCTGTTCGCAGAATACTGAAGTGGATTACATAGAATTGGAGGAACGAGGGAAGGCAACTGACGCTTGAACAAGCGGTCTGGAATATAGGCTCAGCAAGAAATAAAAGGAACACAGCTTCTCATCTGGGTAGTGTTTGGAGAAGATACTACACTCACAAGTGCACCATAATTATAATACTATGGTTATGCTTATGCTCTACAAATTCTATCCTGATGATGGTTCCTTTGTGCCCAGCTTCTCATTCAACTGCTCTTCATCTGGAATAAAAAACGTATTAGTTAACATCGTGTAATATTCAATTAACTGACAGAAATACTGTTCCAGAAATATCTGGCGTATATTAAAAGAAAACATATAAAATGTTACTTCTAATTTTTTTAGTTGTTTCCAGTCTGATAAAATTATCTGCTACCAATACAGCTTTTGCTTAAATTTGTGGCTAAGTTACTTTATTGCACCTGTACAGCAGAATTAAGAGGAAAATAGATAGCACGAGTGTTCATGTTCCATTTCAAGAGAATGCTTGGAAGCCTTGCTCAGGTTGCCTCCTATACT
The DNA here is from genome assembly GCF_964211835.1 of Anser anser. Lineage (NCBI taxonomy): Eukaryota > Metazoa > Chordata > Aves > Anseriformes > Anatidae > Anser > Anser anser. The sequence goes on from NC_139731.1 coordinate 1,157,084, forward strand.
GGCAGTATCTTAGTCCAAAATATCTTCTATTCTACCCTTTGATAAGGAAAATAAGAAAAAGGCACAGTCATGCTCACAATCAACTTCCGTCACAGCCTCACCTGCTCTTTTCACAAAATAATACACTAAAACAACACTAAGTGTTAAGTTCTGTATTACAGCACTGGGGGAAAAGACTATGCGCCTTAGAAAGTCAAAGTTATTTTTCAGAGCTGTAACTAGCAGACTCACAGCAGCAGAATTTTATTTCTCTTACTTCAAGTGAGGTTACTGTAAAGCAGAACTAAGCAATCTAACCTAAACCACTTACAAATAAATTTACAAATAACATGAGTCATGCATACAGTAAGCTTTCCTCCTCAAGCACCACTTGAAAAAGCATCACAAACTTTGTTTGATAATTTAAACTGGTAATCCATAGCAAAACACAAATCTCACTCGTCCTTGAGACTGACCTGTTCTGCTAAACTCCTAGCATGCCACTAAAAATATGTTTTGGTGAAACAATCTTCTGTATAGCTATTACTGGCTCATCTTCATTTATGTATATCAAAAGTCAACCTTGGATCTAATAAAGCACTGCAACAATGGTTAACCAAAGAGGACGCTATACTGGAAGCACAGGGGACAGGCTGGAATTCAGGAGAGAACCATAGAATGGTTTGAGTTAGAAGGGACCTTAAAGATCACCTGATTCCACCCCCCCCACCATAAGCAGGGACACCTCCCACTAGACCAGGTTGCTCAAAGCCCCATCTAGCCTGGCCTTGAACACTTCCAGGGATGGGAATATTTCATAGTAAAAAGTGTACCAGTAAGTATTATAGACTGAACACCTGACTGAAACCAAAAAAGTTCCAGTTACCTACAGTGCATTTCTAAATAGCCAAATTTGCTCAGAGTAAACATTATTTCATATCAACCTCATGAATTCTCAAAATTTAACTTCAGATTCAGCTGCAGATTTCCTTAGAAAGTCAAAGAATAACTTTTCTCCTACTTGCAAGATGCTGATAAAACTAGAGAAAGGAAGCCTGTTTGCTTTGCTTTTGTCTCACCTTCCATAGGGAATAAGCATACAAATAATCTTTCATCCCACACTTCCCTATCAAGGTTCAGCTGTTCAGAGTAGGACACCTATGGCAGTATATCTGGAGTCAAAATGGACAACACCTTGTTACTTTAGCACAAATACGTGGACACTTACCCTTCAGTTTATGTATTAAGTCTAATGGGATTTTGTGTATCCTTGATGCCATTTCCTCCAGATCTTGAGAGAACACCAGCAAAGGCAACAGGGAATGATTTCCTTTGGGAAAAGATAACGGTGATGGTGTCTTGGTAAATTCTTCATCCAACCTGAACAGATCCAGAGCGCTGCAAAAATCATCTCTTTCTTTTTCTGGTCTAAGATTTAGGTCTGATATATAACTTACAGATTCATCTCCAGTATGTGTCTGATGCAGTTTCTCTCTATTTCCAGATGCAATCTTTTTCAGCATTTCGTATCTGCTGAACTGAGACTGTACATCTAGATTTGATTTTTGAGCACAGTCTTTAATTTTTGTACTACCTGGTACATCCTTGCTGTTCAATACATCAAAATCAGACTCCGAGCTTGTAGATTTATTAGCATCTATGCTATCAAAATCTTTTGGAAGAGTCTCATGCAGTATTCCTGCCTCAGCTACTTCACAGTTGTCAGAACTTAACACTGAAGGTGCATCCCACTGCAGAATTCTATCCACTAGAGAATCCCAAAGTTGGTTTGAGGGTACAGTATTTATTTTACTATTGCTTTCTGAAAAAATATCCAGAGTATTTACACTGTTCTCTACATCTAGACAAGTAGATTCTTCTGTCTTTTGTACAAAATTTCTGCTCAAAACAGTGTGCTCTAATTCCTGTTCTTTATCACTCTCATTCTCTTGCACTCCAGATGTTTCCCAAACTGGACATCCACTGATATTATTTATCCTCATCTGGTTCTGAGCTGTAAATTCTGTACAACTTAGTTGGGACTTTGTTTCTAACAAGGGAGAATCAAAGTCAGGTACAGGAGATGAAGAGGTAGACCAGACTAAAGTAGGATCTGCTTTATTCTGTACTGTAGGACTAGCATCCATTGGAGCTTCTTCTGTCATGACTTCAGCTGGGGCCAGCTCTGTGTCTGATGAGTTGTCAGTCTGAATAGCTTTTCTCCACGAGCTTCTGATTTCAGTAACTAAATGAAACAAACCCAGGTAAAATTTTAGTTCTTTCATACTCTCCATTAATGTATTTCTCTTCGGTCACTTTAGTAACATAAACAATCCACAAAAGAGGATGTAATTACTGCTTTATACTGCGTACGCTAGTTTTCCCAGCCATTTGCCCCACAACAGAAAGGGGACTCCACACACAGGGCACATCCACGTTAAAGCAAATTTACAGTGTGTTCATTAGTCATAGTACACTGTGTTACACAAAAAGGAGCCGGTTAGGATAACTTGCAGCTTCACTAAGTGAATTACTTTTCTTCTTGTGTGGTATCTACAATGTCAATGAATTAATCACATTTCTAATCAGTGACAGAGTATTATAAAAGCAGGGTTTAGACTTACGCAGATTTTCAGGAGTTCGGGGAATTTGCCGCCTTGTCAAAAATGGGTTAAAAGTCAGTGAGCTAATGAGATCTTCTAATGTTATTCCTTCTCCACCACCACTCTGAGGTGACTCAGATGTCACGGTTTTTACAACCTGTAGGATGTTAGAAAAGCGCAAATTCTGAGAAAACAAAATTGTAACTTCTTTGTTTCTGCCAACCTATGGACCCAAGCAAATACCATTCTTCAAATCATCTGAAGAATCTGGAACCTCTTGACTCGTCTGCAGTTTACTGTTTGGGCTTAAAAATGAGCACAGTGACCTACAAACATAAAATTAAGATACAGGAGTGAAATCAGAATTTGATTTGAAGCTCCCTAGTCGTCTATGAATCCATCTTAAAAATAAGAAAATGGGCTCAGAAGATACTTGAGACGCTGGTCAAGAATAGTACAAGAATGAAGATTAGAGCTACATTTCCAACAACAGAACATCTCAGCAGATGACAACCAACTGCCCCCTTTCAGTGAAAGATGTAATTTACTTTCCAAATCAAGCTACAGTAAATTTAATAAGTTTTCTAAAGGAATACCTCATTTAAATCTTAACTAAAATATTGGAAACAAAGAAGTTAAATCCTTGCCTAGAAACCCCAAGCCTGTTAAATATTTAGCTCATAGAATTTCAGAAACAAAAAAGGACTGCTAAATTCTAAATATATGCAGTCATTTGTAGATTAAAATACAAAAGGTGGTAAAAATCATACCATGATTCTACTGAAAGCACTACTCACTTCATGATGGCTGTACTGGGTCTGGCTGGGATGGAGTTAACTTTCCCTGCAGCAGCCAATACAGTGCTGGCACAGCATCAGGAATCCCTCTAACCCCCCCAAGAGCCAGCAGGCTGGGGGTGGGCAAAAGGTGAGAAAGGAACATCACCAGGGCAGCTGACCTAAAGCAGCCAAAGGAGTATTCCATACCATATGTCACATACAGCAATAAAAGGTGGAAAAAGGAAGAAGAGGGGAGGGGTGGGCTCTCATTGTAAAAACATCTGTTTTTACACGTGTGCTACATGCGTTGAGGCCCTGCTTTAAGAACGTGGTCAAGCATCGCTAGTTTGTAGGAAGTAGAGAGTAATTTCTTTCCTCTGCACTTCCACACAGCCTTTGCCTGTTATTTTTTTTTCCCTTTTGCCCTTTCCCTTTTTTCCCTTTAGTTAAATTATTTTATTAATAATATTTTTTCCTTCAATTAAGTTATCCTTATCTCAACTCATGAGTTGTTTCTTCCCTTTTCTTCTTCCCCTCCTCTTCTGAGTTGTGGTGGAGTTCAGCTGCCTAGCAAGGTAAAACCACCACAATGGCTTAAAATTATAACTGCTCAAGCTCTACGCTTTCAGGTTTAGTTAACTGGGTGGTCACTCCTCAAATTTGGTGATTACTACCTAACAGAAAAATCTGTTCATATAAACAGATTAGAAGAGGTATTTATGATAACATTGGCAATTTGTTCTCTGAACTTAACGACCATTTATGTAAAAAAAATTTTTTTGAAAATCACAACATTTCCTAACCTCTTCTGCCAGTTCCTCTCTGGCTTTCTTAAGAGGGTCTTCCTTTTGGACAGCAGACCCTGTCTGGATAACTGTATTCTCCAATGATTCTGAAATGGTGAGGTCCTCCTCCGTCTCCTCTGAGATCTTTGGAGTGACAGGTTTTTCTTTCCCATTGTAAGTTTCAATATGGAAGTCCTAGAGGAATACACAGGAATTATTAGAAGTTTTAAATTCAAGCGTCCGAAAACTAGCATGAAGGAGCTGCTGCGCAAATTCTGAGAGCAATGGCTTCTGTGTTTATGTCAATGAAAATATCTCAAAGTCTTAAATTCTAACTAATCACAAACCATTTTGACACTCGTATTTTTGAAAAAGTAGAACATAAATAGCAGCTACAATAAACTATTGTACAGAACACATGATTTATCACCTGCAATTACCTTTAAACACACTGCAGTGAACAACTGTACAATGGTCAACTGCACATCCAAGTTGCCTTTAGGCCCCATTATACCCCTTAATTTCACACACAGCTTAAAGGAACCAGTGTGACCATTGTTCATATCAAAAAAACTGTTTCAGCTGGCAGGGAATCTGTGACAAACAGTATGTTGTGCTAGAAGTCAGCAGCAAGTGCCTATATTTCTTCTTGTCCTTTCCTAGTGCTTACAGAAGTTTGTGGCAGTTAGCTTTCACTGTCTACGACTCATTCAGAAACGTAGTCATATGATTTAAAAAAAAAGAAAAGCATGCTAGGTCTAGGCTCCAATCAATGCAAAAAAGCAAGTACTACAGAAGTTTAACTTCTTTGACATTTAGGACAATACTGAAGAATAACCTTTTCAATTAACGTGTCACTGCTTTCAGATGCTTCTGACAAGTCCAAAGATTCTGAAGAGATCCTAAAAAGAAAAAACCCATTTTAGAAAGAAAATAAGTGGCATGCAAGCCTTAGTAAAATGCCATCATATACTTGTGCACACCGTATCTGTCCGTTACGATTTCTCTCAGTTCGTCCCGGTCATCAGAAGGCAACTTTACTATAGGGAGAACATGTGACAATTAGAGCAGATTCAGCCCTACTTGTGTATCAGTCTCCCAAACTTTATAATTATGAAATTCTTTTACTTGATTACCACATAGAAAAATAAGTGTTTTTGCAGTATTTTTTGCAAACAAGTCTTCTACATTCTGCTATCAAACATAACTGCAAAGTCTTCTGCAGACTTGATAACGTACTTTTCCCTAGATATTCTTCCTCCAAATCCCTCTGATATCCACAGATCTGCCTGAAAGCAAACTCATAAATATTTAAACACACATCATCTGGTTACCAAATACTCAAGTCTTATCAGTTCTGATGACTGTAGTGTTAATGGCAACACTCTACCATCTGATGTACAGCCCTCATTAGTTAAGAACGTTATCAAAATTAGTTAAGAATAATGGCAACTTTAACTTACTGGTAGCTGTCTTTACAATCACAAATAGACAAAAAAATGCTGTGTCAAGTCAGTGAGAGAAATACACGATTTAATTGTTAACTACTTGGACAACTTTTGAGATTCATATGCAAATACATCTGCTGATGACTAAGTATAGGACAGCCTCCTTTGCTAACTCCCTCTCTCTTCTATTAGGCAACTTGCAACTATCTGTAGGATTTCTATCCTGAAACAGCATTATTCAAAAAGGGCATTAAACTTTCCTGCACTTACAAAATGACAGGTCAAAACCTTTCATAATACTGTATATAATACTATAGTCTTGTGTTTTAATCTTTTGTTGGAACTGTAATAACAGAAGTGACAAAGTGATTTTAGAAGACTTGTGAGAAAAGCCCCATTCATAAAGTATTAGCACGATAGTTTTGCTCAAGTCTGGGATTTCCGTTTGGTTTTGTTTGGAGTTTTCTTCTTTTTTTCTTTTGTTGTTTTACTTTTTTCTTTAAACACAAAACCAGGGAACATGTGAATATCTGTTCTCTTGGTCTCAGGCAGTAACAACTATGTATTGGCTACCTCATCCCAGCCTGAGAAAGAGAGTTCTCCATTTTTTCCCCTCTGCCTCTTGAAACTTGAATGAATGTTGTTAAAAAGTTGCAGCTAAAAACTTGCAACTCCACTGCTGCACATTCTACCTGGCAGCAGCCAGTTGGTCCCTCTGTCTTCAGATGGAGAAAGCCACAGTTACATCAGGACCATCTTGCCCAATTAGGTAGTTGTGACATGTAAGGAGTGGGCTAATGAAATATATTCCTTTGATGCTTACAAATAAGCTTCTCTGATTTCCACTGCCCTTTTTTTCCCCAATCAATTTCTCATTGAAGTCATACCATCTTGTTGGTTGTAGTGTTGAATTATCCATCATACTTCCCGATGTCTCATCATCTTTCTTGTAATTTATATCATAAATGGAGTCACAAATATCTAGAAAATGTCAGAGTTTTAGTATTGCTTCTTTTGTTTTGCTATCATTCAGGCTTCCCAGGTGATAAAAGCGACTCAGACCACCTCTGTACAATATTCACAAGATGGAATTCATTAACACTTCAAGCAAATTCATAACCAGTGCAAGTGGATCTTAATATTTTTGCTTGGGAACCACCTGCAGCCACAGATGCCACTAACAGCCACCACCTATTTGTGTTGTTTCAGAATGCATGTTCCAGAGATAGGATTCTATCTGCTCCCCTACACATATTAATGAAGATGAAAGAACGTTAGGCAATTGTGACGAGCATTCATTCAGAACCAGGTTATCAAAGACTGTCAAAGAGACTTGCAAACAAAAGTAGGAAGTCTTCCAGACTCAAAGGAACTTCTTTTCCCTCTTCCCACCACAATTGATAGAAGCTCCTCTGGTCCACATACCTGGAATTCATGTTGTAAGGTAACATGAGACTGTATCCTCATAAGCTTCTTCTGCAGTATGAAGAGAGTGACATAGCTTGTAATAAATCAAGATCCTATCAAAAGGAAAAAAAAATACAAGCAAGCTGAGTAAAAGTGTGTAACATCAGCAATTAACACATTTACAATAGCTTTTCTTCAAAGCAGCACCCAGACTCAACATGAAACTTTTGCTGTCTCTGCTGTGTGCCTAGGCAAGGGTATAATCTTGAATCTCTGTAGAAATACGAGTGTCTGAATGAAACCGTTGGTCATATAACACTTTAAAGGGGAAAACCACAACTCTGCAGATGTTCAGTGACAGCACATGAAAGCTCTATTTCCAGAGCAGAGGGAAAAAAAAAGTATTAACCCTTATTTATGCTGATCTACTGTCTTGACAAAGTAGTTCCACTCACCATCTCAAATGAAGACACCAGCTGTCTTTAAGTTAAGCGCATCTTCTTTGCAAAAAGAAAAACTAGTTCATAAAGCAATTTCTGCTACGCTGTACTATCTAATTCACTAACCTTATATACAAAGCTTAACAGAGCTATATAGCATTCTATTGCAATAAAACACATCAACTTAGACGTATACCCCTCCTATCTTCATTCTTTTTCTTCCCCAGAATCAGATAAACTGAACAGTACTTACTGGATCTGGACCTCTCTTTAAACAAAAAGCACACTAGTCAAGAAAGCTTTTCCACTTCATTTCCAACTCCTTCTGTTTTCCAGAAATCGATTCTCTCAATGACATACAATGTTGCTCTTCTATTTTTTGCCTATAACATGAGCATGAAAAATGAACAGGAATACATTTGTTGTTGGCGATAAAAATTCTGCTTAAAAATGGAGCATATTACATGTTCCCCTCATGCTGCAAAACCTTTGATATGCAGGAACTTATTCATGCATTTGTTCTTGCACAAAAAAATAAATAAAATTCACAATCTAAAAATCAGCTGCTAGATTGTCCTTGTGCTTCTTTACAGCAGAATTAGAAAAACCATGCTAAAATACAAGCTTAAACTTTCCCTAAGCTAGTTTCAGTTCAAGTTTTAAAATCACAGAGCTAATTATGTAATAGGAAAAAAGCAGATCATCTAACAAACCAGACCTCCAAGAACAAACCCTAAAATATCCATGAAGCAAGGGCAAGAGAATGAAGTTACCTAGTGAAGAATTACAAAGATTACTTGAATGGACAATCAAGACAAAGGTGAATTTGTCAGAGGCAGAGGGGGAAAAAAACAGAACTAACGTTCTCACTATAAACAATAATTTTAGAAAAGATTCTAAGACAATCTTCAAACTAAAGAACAAGACAAAAATTCCAGACAAATACCTCACTGCTTTCAAATTCGATAGTATTTTATTTTGGAATTCACTTGTATTCTTGATGTCTTGGAAATGTTTTGATTTAAATTGACAACATTCATCTCTTAAGATCCTCAGGGCTTCATTTAATAACTGAATGACTGTTAAAAAATTCAGTTTTTCACCTTCATATAAATTTCCTGTACACACCTTGAAGTATTCCAAGAGAAAAAACGTATACGTGAACAATCACAACACATCAATATCAGAAAGTTATGTCTTCTATATTCAGCACAAGCACACAATGTTCCAGTTTGCAGTTTGATTCCATCCCTGTTTGTTAGATTTAAGCTTCAGGTTGGTTTTCCTGATTAGCATCATCTGCTTGAAGACAGGCTAAAAAGCTGTACGAACTAAGAATGCTTCAACTAATGGGGTATTCTTTTTAAAGACTGCCTCAGAAGATGGTGCAGGCCTAAACAGCACATATACTGCACACTAGAAACAAAATCCATTAGGAATGATAGTTCAAATGGCCAAGTTTTATAATGTCTGACCAATGAAAATTCAAGTGGTAATCAGACAGATTTAACAATGCAGTTACTTAAAAGTTCATAACTTAAACACCACCAATACAGAACAGCAGCATAATCACAACAAACTTTTACATACTTTTTTTAGGACAAAAGGACAAAAAATCACTTACTTCGTGCATTTCACTTTCAACTTTGTCAGCCAACAGCTGTGGAACATTGACATTAGTTCCAGCTAAAGTGTACTGATCAACATGCCCTTCAATTACAGAGTCTACGATTTCAGTTTCCTTTTTCAGAGATGTCCATTACAAATGTCCACATATTGCGGACCTTAATAGGCAAGAAGGACAAAAATACTACATTAAAATGTTTGCTGAAATACTATAATGGCACAATATCAAAACAGCGTAAGAGCAGATGAAAGGGCTAGCATAATCATAGGCAGACAATCAGAAATACCAGTATCTGAGAGCAAGTGTTGTAAAAACGTTAGAAATACAGTAATCTGCCACAGATTAAGAATACTCACCTTTTGAATTCTCTCTGTTTTGTCATTTTTGTTTTGGTCATTGAGTTTCATCCTACACGCACATGCAAGACAGAAGTGGACTACAATGAAATTATGGTTCATAACATTTCTTAGAGCTAAGAAATTCATTTTATATATGCTAACTTAGCTCCAAGGAAAAGTACTTACTTAAACAACTGTTGCTGGTGGTATGCATATTCAGATTTTATCTGTTTTATTTCTTTAATTAAAAACCTAAGGAAAAAAAAATCAACAGTTACCACAGATTTTTTTTTTAATATAGTTTTTCTCTGCTACTCTCAGAATTCCTTACAATCATTATGTGATTACACTTATTCTTTCCAAATCTGCATACTGGAGCAGTTTTGGAACAATGCAAACATGGATATACAAGTTCCTTACCATGACACTGTAGAGAAAATGACACTGTACAGCCTGGAAAGCCACTAAGATATTTATAAATTTAGCTGTAACTTATTCTATTGCAATGGCATGGCTTTTATTAGACCAAGTACATTAATGAAGTTACTAGTTACTACTATACTCAGCATCATTCCTATTCAGCACACCCACTGACTGCATTACCAAGTCATCTTCAGTGCAGTCAAAAAGTTGCCCAGATTGCTCACACATGACTGTATTGCTTTTCCAGCTAATATCAGGGTATGTTCAAGTTATCAGTAAGAATTAGGATCTGAAAGCCTAAAATGTGTTTGACTTGCTTTAAGAAGCAAACTTTCCCAGATCAAATTTTCATCAGCTTTCTCTGATTGAGGGGTGTGTAGCAGACACACACCACGTGTCTTAGCGGCAATGCCTCTGATTTTTGATCCAAAGTCATGAAACAGACTGATCCCCTTTTACGCAGCTAAGTTCCATGCACTGAAACTGCTCTTTTACCTACACTGCATCCCCTCCTCCTTTTCTGCTCTTTCCCAAATAGCTTGCAACCGCCCGCTACAGTACCCCTGTCATGTGAAGTATCCTACCCAATTTCTGTAAATTCCAGTGATATATAACTATGTAACTGACCAAAGTTCCAGTTATTCTTGTTTCCCAAACTGCAAGTGATTTTCATAAACAAGAATAAAGAAAAAGCATAATGTTGGTGAAATAATTAAGGGCTATGCAAATAAGACGTGTCCCACACTGATAAAGCAATGACCAAATATCTCATCCTGAAACAGTTTTATTCTACGATATGATCCTTAAAGTATTAAGAAATCATAGTGCTATACATGCAGAATTCCTGGATCATTTTTAGTGCCCAGGTAATCCTATCTTCCAGTATATAGCACCTCCTAACTGAAAAACTAATTTCTTCCAAACAGTAGAACAGTTGATTAAAGGAGGCAAAGGGGGAAAAAAATAGGACATTCAGCAAAACTCACAAGGAAAAAATCAGATGCATTCTACTCAAATCCTTTTAAAAACACATGCAAAAAAGTTTTATGAAAATACTCGATTTCTTTAAATACATTACTTACTGTGATTTTTTGTTATATTCTCGAATAATATCCTCCTTTTGCAAAATTTGCAGGAGTTTATTACATGCCACACTACATCTTACTTCTGCCTTGTACATACCCTCAGGCATTAAGTTTACAGCTTCAGCAAAAGATGTATTGCTGCCTAAATGAAAGTTAATAATTGAGTTATATCATTCACTTTTAGCAAATAGACAACTTCCTGTTCTACCTAGTTTTAATTAAGAGAATCACAAACAAGGTTGCCCATTTTACCTGGACTGAAGTAGAGTATTCAGGATACTATCTTTTTTGCCAGTTCTTTCTATTGCATACATCCTCCCTCCTTCACTCTCACCCACTTTCCCCGTTCTTTATGTCACCAAAAGAACATTAAATGCCTAGAACAGACAGTCCTGATCTTTCAGAATTACTCATGTTGTGAAAAAGAGCACAGGCTGAAAAGAATACTTTTGAACTGAACCATTGCACGCGTGCACAGACAACCCACCTCCACATCACACAGACAAACTTAGGAACAAGATCTATAAAACAACAGCAAGGAAAATAATCTGCATTGTTCTACCGGCAACAGCTTTATGCTAGTGCACAGCAACCCTGTTAAAAACTTTGAACTGAGCAACCAACACTGACCTAACTTAAAGCTCTTGGCATATGTTAAAGCACTTCACAGATTCACCATCAAACCAGACAAGTGAAATAATGTTATTATTCTGTTACAGCTTACCTACAGAGTTCTTTCTCAGGTTCTCAATCATTACATATCTTGCAAACCGATACATTAGGTGAATAAATTTATGACCAGCAGGAGAAAGAAATGAAGAAGTTGCAATTTGAGGAAGACAGCTTTTGCTTTCATTCTTGAACAAGTTAAATAGATTTTAAACACAAAATTAGACTAAGGAATAAAACCTAAACAACAGCCATCAAACACTCTGCTGAGTACAAAAACACTGCAGCCTACTTATTAGCAAGTCCGATGCAAAGCTAATTTACCTTGCCACCATCGTTGACGCTTTTTCTAGTCCAAGGAAGAGACTGACACTTTTTGAACATTCTACCACCACCCCTAGTTCCGTATATAAAAAATAGCTCTGAGGCAAAGACTGAAATCAGTGTTAGGTAAATATTAAAAACTTCTGCTCTCCTCACTCCTAAATGTAATCCCTTCCGATTCATATTTTCTACTGAGGTCATTAATCAGTGTATTTTGTCACACTTTTATCTTGCTCAAAGATTTTGTATGGCTGGCTTTCACCTTGTCAAAAATAAAAGTGCTCCAGTACCTTAAAGATCTAGAAATCAGATCTTTATTAAAACAAATGCAGCATGAGAAGGCATAGTAATCAATGATTCCTGAAGCAAGCCATTTTGTCTCTTTCCATTTAGAAAGCCTGCCTTAAACTTTATTCTCTTTTCCCCATGAAGAAAGATTAACATTAAAAGTTTTTCATGCATCTGAAACCACTTTTACAATAACAAACACTCTCTCATTTAATTTAAGCAATTATCTCCCACGTTGAAGCAAATTATTCTCAATGATGGAAGGAATCTCACACAGATTTTAGATGATACTGGTAGGTCCCTTCCAAATCAGTATACTCTACAATTCTATGACTTCTGTGTAATAAAATATTGTCATCCAAAAGCAATACACAACAGTTTTCTGATCCAAAATTAAGACTTTGCCACCTATGCTCTGCCAAACAATTTTTTTAAGAAGTCTATCATCAGCTGTGTGAAATAAGGCATAAGATAAAACCTATTTGTCTAGTAAAGCAACTTTATTTAAAACTCAAATATGTTCTCTCAAAACAAAAGAATGAGGTCACAGAAACCAGCAGCATATCAATTCCCACTCTTGTAATACTTACTGTGATATCTTTTAGCCATGAACAACATTGCTTCCTAAATTCACTATCTCTGGTTATTTGTTCTGGTAACATACAGTCCCTTTTCCATGCAAAAACAGCAGAGGGGAGAAGAGAGGGAAAAAAAAAAGCAACTTCAAAACATACCCAAATACTCAGTTACATAATTAACCACTACAACATCTGAACTAAGACGAAGTTTTCTTAGTGATGTCCCCTGGAGAACTCAGAGAATATGGTAATATTGCCTACGAGAAGAATAGCTACAAGTCTGTTAAATAGCTAGGTCTTCTTGCCATAAAAAGTTAATTACAGACTATTTCAGAAACAAATTTGTCTGCAGTTCTTTTTAACTCAGGAAAAGAAAGTGAAAAAGCAGCCTGAGAACTTATAATTTTCTTAACAATGGTTCTCCTCCAGCCATTTCTTTAAATTGTACGGTAAAATAGTTCAGCTATATGAGAATACATTAAGATAGGGTTCTCACAATGTTGAAGATTTTAGCAGGTATTCATAAAAGGAAGAAGTTACTTGATGTTTGGTAAGGGAAATGAATGGAAGAGATAAATTATTTTTCAGCTAGGAAAAATTTTTACCAAACTTGTCAAGTTACAGCTACTGTCAGAAACCTTTTTAACTAGGGCAAGTTTTCTTATGCATTACAGACTTGTGATAAAAGGGAAATGAGTTCTGTGACAGCACGTTCTTTACCTACAGTACTCCTCGGGAGACCGTTTTTTTACTTCAGCACCCATGCAAACCACATGGTTCGTTATGTGCACAGCACGAACTGAGCAACCCAAAGGCTCACCTGAAAACTTCTTCTGCACGCATCTCATCCAACTTGGTAAACAAGAACTGGGCAACAACGCGGAAAGCACCTACGTTTGGTGTATCAAACATAGACCTAGCAAACAAACACACAGCTGCGTCAGGAACGGTTAGGCTAAGGAGTTTATAGAGCGTTTTTACCGGTCGCTCAGGACTAATGCGGGATACCATTTTGTAACGCCATTCGGACACGTCCCCCTCACCACGCACCACAGAAGGCCCCCACACACAAACACACACACCCCGCCATGTTCTCCCCCTCCCCGGCCGCCCCCGGGGCTCACACGCCCAGATCGAGCTCCCTGTCGAAGAACTCCGCAGCAGCATCCGGGTCGAAGCCGAGCGCCAGCAGGCAGAGCCAGAGGTGGGTTCGCTCCCAGTCGCTGCCCATGGTACCGGCTGGAACATCCGCCGCCGCCGCCGCCGTCTCCCCCTGCCCCTGCTCCCACCCCTGCCTCCGTCGCCCCGCTGCCATTTTCCCCGTCCCGCCAAAACCGCGCTCCCGCCGCGAGACGCCTCGCCGTGCCCTGATTGGCCGCGCTCCGCGCGCTGCCCGCTGGGAAGTGTAGTCCGGGAGGTGGTGCTCCCTGTCCCGGGCACCGCCGCCATCTTGCGGCCGCCGCCTGGGCGGGGCCGGTCAGGCGCCTCCGCCCTTATTCCTTGCTAATCCCCTCACAGACCCGAGGCGGACACCAGGCTGCGCAGTTCAGTCTTTTATTTCAAGGCATTTCCGTGACTCGGAAGTTCTCGCAGCAGCCCGCCCGGCGGCCCCGTCACATCCCCCAGCCGCGGGCTCGGCCTGATCCCCAGAGAGACGTGCAGCGAGCGCTGCTCGCCGGGCGCCCACCGTCCCCGCTGCTACAGGAAGCTAGCCCGGGTCCTCGTTAAAAAAAGATTATCGCTGACACCAGAAATACCTCTACCTTCGGTTCCCTCTCTTGACCGTCATTATTATTTTTTTTAATTATTTTTCTATTGTCCAAACCTGTTTCTGTCTCTTCCCTTTTCCCTCGCTCTTTCCAACGTCTTCCCCTTTCATTTTTAGCTCCCGTCCTTCCTTCTGGAAGGAACATCCTGTTATAAATGACTGAGTCCCAAATAGGATTACAATCAAAGTTTACAATTTATTAAATGAATAGAGGCAAGCAAACAGCGCTGGGTGCACCGGGAGTCTCTGCTCCACCAGGACGCACACCTGTTACGTAAGGCGGCTGGTTTTTATGCTCCTAGGCTAATACATATTCATTACTACTTCTAGAAGAGGCAGGGTTATTATAATTGGTTTCCCGAATCCGAAGTCCTCCCAGGTGCACCTGCTTATCAGTCTCTGTTGGTTTCTCGGGGGCCGCTCGGACAGGGAGGCTCGTATTCTTCCTCCTTATCTAGTGGTCTCTTGGCCGGCTGTGAGAAGTTACTGCACGTCTGTGCAAAGTCAGCAGTTTTTCTCTGAAGAAATCCCTTTGTTCTCTTCTCACCTAAACCCAGGCCTCAATGTTAACCCTTCACACCCCTTAGTGGCACGAATTGCTGGACTATTCCTTACAATTCCTCCCTTTTTTTTTTTCAATATCATCAATTCGTGTCTCTTCTTCAACTTTTGTTAGTAGCAGTTGGATTTCATCAGTCAGTTCTCGGGGTGTCCATTTCTTAAGCATCATTATCGACACATCACCTTTTCTCTCCCAAAGTCATCACAAATTGGGTGCTATTTATTATCTGCCGTATCAACAACGTAAAGCAAGGTATCATACAAGGTATAAACAATAATGTCATTACACCACATAAAAATAAAAATAGCATTCTTTTAACCCATGGTCCACCGGGCAACCATGGAAAGAAATCCCAATCCATACCCTTCCAAGTTTGTACTGGGACGTGGGCTAGCTTTTTAATTTCTTTTGTTATCTGCTTAACCACTTTCCCATTATCATCAATTTGTAAACAACAATTAGAATCGTTCAGTTTTCCACACACTCCCCCTTCTTCTGCTAGTAAATAGTCTAAGACCATTCTACGTTGAAAGATAGCATTCCTCATCTGAGTGGATTGATCAGCCAGAAGATCCAAGGTCGTCGCTGTTTGATTGGTTACAACTTCGAGGATAGCTTGCGACCTAATTGTTCGGTTCAAATTATAAATAGGTTCTCGGGCTCCTGACACCAACTCATTCGGGTTCCAGGTAGCTGGCCCATAATGCTGTATGATTCTTTCAGGAGGCCATTCATCCTTTCCCCATTTTTGGGCACTATCCCCGGATAAGGAAGTATCAATAGATCGTTTTACTCTGTTCAGGTCATCATATAATCTTATTCCTAAATGATTTCCTTGTGTTTGTGACAATAAAAAGAACAAGGGTCTTATGTACCCCACATAGCATATTCCCGACCAGTTTCCGGGTAGCCTCTTGTAAGCATGTTTGCCACACACCCAATAATGTCTCTTTAGGGCCCACGTCCCGTTTGGAAAATGACCATCCCATCCATCTTTACCCTTTGGGGCGTGATAATACAGAGTGTCCTTGTTACCGAGTGGTCCTGTTACAATGTCTGCCCCGTTTGTACTCATATATGCACGCTTCCAAGCTCCCACGTTGGGTTTCCACTTACAGTCACAATTCAGTTCTCTTTGGCGACCTGTCATATTATAAGCCTTTTTCGCCGTCCAATCTTGAGAGTGTGGGAAGCGCCTTCAATCATGGGGTTGGGCCCGCTTTCAAAGCTTGTGTTACCATTCAGCCCTTCAGGGTGATCCAGCTCCTGGAAAAACTAATCACAATTTTATTATGGGTTTAAAAGGTTCTCATGTTATTTTTCTCAGGACAAACTGATCTTGGTGTGGGAGAAGTCCGGTCGAGGCACTCTCACTCGGCGGTCAATACCCATAGGGGTTGCCTCCCTCGGTAGACCATACACGCCGCAGTGGAGGGTCCTACCCCGGTCTTGCCTTCTCCCTTTCCTCCCTTCAGCCTTGTCCTCTTTATCCAGTGCCCTTAATTCATGCAGAACCTCATTGCTGGGATATCAGTTCCTCTTTAGTCTCAGTTTCAGTTCCCCAGGAGTGGACTCAACCCTCCAGGCTTCGGTAGTTATTGGTCCTTTTATTCTGGATGCGTGGGTCCAACCCCTTTCTGCTGTTCTCACAGCTGTTTCAGTAGTAAGTAAAACAAGGTACAGTCCCTCCCATCGGGGGTTCAATGATTCTTCTCTCCAGGTTTTTATTAAGACCTTGTCTCCTGGTTGTATTTTATGAATAGCAAATCCTAAAGGTGGTGTCTGAGTCATCATCCCAATTTCTCTTAGCTCCTGTAATCTCCTTCCAATGGTAATTATGTATTTCTGGATACTATGATCCTCAACTACATTGTTCCCTAGGGGCATCCCTTGAGAATAAGGCATACCATATAACATTTCATATGATGATAACCAGTCTCACTGTGTGGTTTAGTTCTTATGTTTAAAAGTGCCAATGGTAAGCATTTCGTCCAGGGCAGCTGTGTCTCGATCATTAACTTAGCCAATTGTTGTTTTATTGTTTGATTCATCCTTTCTACTTTCCCTGAGCTCTGTGGGTGCCACGGAGTGTGGTATTCCCACTGAATACCTTTCAAGGGGTACATCCTTCAAATCTTTGTGGCTGGCGTATGTTCGATTATTTCCACACAATTGTGTTCCAACGGTCCTTCTTCTGGAACGGTTCCTAGAAATACTGCTGGATATAACAGGTTAGTCGTTTTCAAGGTTATGTCATCTTGTTCAGTTAGGATTGCCTGATATTTCATCATCCAGCTGGGTGATAACCAGTGCCCCCCCCCCCCTTTGTTCCAAAACGGTTGTTACCATATGTGGTCCAAAAACTTCAATATGTTTTCCCATTTGAAGGCAAATAATTTTCTACTATCTTTATCAAGAGGTATGCAAAAGAAGGCATCCTTTAAATCTATCACGGTAAACCATTTATATTTCCCTTTCACAGATGTTAACAATGTGTAAGGATTAGCTACTACCGGGTGAATATTCTTTGTTATTTCATTTATTGCTCTAAGATCTTGTACAAATCTATACTCGCCATTCGGCTTCTTTACTGGAAAAATTGGAGTATTGTATTCCGACTTACATTCTTCCAGAATCTGATATTTGAGAAATTTGTCAATAATTTTCACCATTCCTGTGCCTAGCTTCTATCTTAAGTGGATATTGTTTGATTCAAACAGGTTTGGCTCCTTCCTTTAATTCCACCTTTACCAGTTGTGCCAGTTTCGACTTCCCTGGTACATCTGTTTCCCGTACTGTTGCTATAACTGCATTTTCTACTTCTCTTGGAATATTAACAAAGGGTTTATCTTTGATCATTAGGATTTGGCCTACTTTGGACTCAGGTACCTTCATTATTAATTCTCCATCCTCAAAGGTTATTGTTGCATCTAATTTGGCTAATAGATCCCGTCCCAAGAGTGGCATCGGGCATTCTGGTACATACTAAAATTCATGGGTTAGTTCCTTACCCCCAAAACGCAAATCAAGGGGTTGTAAGAATGACCATTCCTCCTCTTTCCCTGTGGCTCCAATTATTGCAGTTGTCTTAGTTCCTAATCGTCCTTTTAAACTATTTAACACTGAATATGTTGCTCCTATTACATTTACAGCCTAATTAACACAGAGAAAGAAGCTCCCATAACCAACAAAAAATTCAAGCCTCTGTCTTCGTTTCCTAGCTTTATTTCAACTAGTGGACCTGCTAGGGTAGATGCCCCAGGTCCCCATCATTCCTGACTGTTGTAAGTTTGTCCTGCAGCCTAAGACAATTTCTTTCTGATATCAGGGGCTGATTGCCCTGGAAAGAGGCTAGCCAGTTGCCTCTCTCTCTCTTTTTTTTTTTTTTTTTAAGCCAGGTCCATTTTTTTTTTTCATTGCATTTCAAAGTTGGTCCAGAAATTCAAAAATTCCATAAATTCCATAGGGGTTTCTTTTGGACCTTGTTGGAACAGATTCTCAACTCCCAATAGCCAATTTAACCAGATTTTAGTATTTACATAATTTCCGGGGTGATTAGGATCTCAGTGAGGGGGTCGGTCAGGGGAATGCAATCGTTGAAAGTTCCCTGAGCGGTCCCATTGGCAATCTGAGCTCACACAGGAACTCAGGTTGTTTCAAGAGTTAGCTGCTTTTCTGTTTCCACGACAACTCTCTCGGACCCATCACGGTCCCCCTGCCCCAGAGGGTTCACACCCGCGATTTAGAGATCTCAGCCTCGGGTTGAGACGGAACTATTAACATTCCTACATCCTCCTTCCCTGCTCATTCAACTTCAAACAGCTCTGTTAAATACTACATGCCACACAACCTTTAACACCTTCAACAATCCTTTTAACACTTCCTTTATCTTTCTCCAGCCCGTACTTTTCTAATGCCAACACCAAAGGCTCAGTCAGGGGCCAACTTAATTCCAAACCTTTTCCCTCCAACATGCTGAAACAACATATCACTATACAACATTTCATCCTATTTTCCTTCTCTCCTCAAAAACATTAATTGCAAGACACTATTATAGTCGATTGATACATAAAGTGGCCATTTAGTTTATATAGTGGCCACCATTGATTGCAATACTTAGTGGAAGTCCTCTTGCTTTCTGTGCCCCCATTTCTAACAATATCCTTCCAATGTGCCAATATGCACCCAAGGAGGCTTTTTTTTTTTTTTTTTAGGACGCCTTTTTTTTTGGATTTTCCCCTTTTCCTTGATTTCCCATTCCCTTTTATTTATTTATATTAGTTACTGTCCCTTGTTTCAATTTCCACGCAAACCTTTTTATTGCAGGTTTTTACTATCTTTTCCTAATCTTCTTCCCAAATGTCCCAATTCTCTGGGATTAAACTCTTCTTTCCACATACAAACTTTACTATTTCAGATTATTAATGAGCCCCATTCCAATCATAAATCCGCAGGACTTCGGAAAAACACCTGAAGCACTCAGCCTTCTGTCTTCTAGACAAACAATAACACCTTTTCCACAAAATTTACATTTCAATAAGACCGAATTTCAAGCCAAATGCTAATTTTTCTCATGCACTTTGTTAGTAAGCCTACACAAAACAAGGAATCACTCCTGTGTATCCGTCAAGATGGGGGTTTAAAAAGGTATTGAGGCCTAAATAAATTCGCTCTCCCCCTTCTTACCGAATTCCCAGGGCTCAGGCCCGAACCACCAAAGAAGTTACTCTCCGTTCTACCACTTTGATAATCAGTCAGCCCCCCTCCCCCGATACTTGGGAAACTGACCGAACACCACCGCGAATATACCCAAACTTCTAAACTGTTACTTAGATAATGCTCCCACCTTCCTCCTTGACACAGTCAAAACATTTAAGAACAAAACAGGATTACAAGATGCACCACCGGGGGTGGATTGTTAGGATATAGAGGTGGTAGGTTATCCAATGACTCCCATTCATCATCTTTTTCTTTTTCCTTTTTTTTTTTATTTTTTACTTTTTTGTTCTCTTCTTCGTCAAACTTCTCGTCTGCTTTTAGTGTAAATATTGAGGCTGGAAAAGGACGTGAGATCCTGATCCATAATCCTGCATAATCACTTTCCTCCTGGCTAAAAGGTTCCTTTGAATTAACATGTATATTTAAGGCCTGGCAAACCCAGTCTTCAAAGGATCCGAAAACGGGCCAAAAGACATGTGGTCTTAAAGGCTCCTTTGGCCATTCTGTCATACAATACTGGACCATTTTTAATTTACTTTTTCCCTTTTCTGGGGCCCCTATCGTTCCAATTTCTAATCATTATCCCTAATGGACTTTCTGGTGGTATGTCTGGTAATTTGCTCCCTTTTCTCTGGTCCCGGGTCTTCAATTTTGTCTGACCCATCTAGGAATTTTACTGTGGCAATTCCTACAGCCCTTGGTTGCCTTAGTGAGAGTGTCTTGCAGGGGGTTTAGGACCTATCACCCACCCACGAATCCTATAGGAATCGCTTCGGTCCTTCACCGGCCAAGTCCCTCGCGGGAGATTGGAACCGCGGTTAGAAGACCTCCACAATCGCTTCGGAACTACGTTCCGTCTCAGTCACACTCTCACACACACAGGCAACCGAATCCCACCCAACCGAACGGTATACGCCTTAAATACTTACGACTCCGTCGTCTTCGTTCGGATCTTCGTGCGCAGAATTACGGGCAAAATATAGTGCTGCAGCCGGCAAAGGGAGCTCATAAAGAAATCTAAATCTTTGCTTGCCCTTATTCAGGTTCAAGATGGCATTAGCCCTGACCTGACTCGAACAGGAGCCACCAAATGGTGGGGGCGCCCCTCCTAGATCAAGTCAGAATTCAGGAACCAAGACCATCCCGGACGAGCCCCCAATTGTTATAAATGACTGAGTCCCAAATAGGATTACAATCAAAGTTTACAATTTATTAAATGAATAGAGGCAAGCAAACAGCGCTGGGTGCGCCGGGAGTCTCTGCTCCACCAGGACGCACACCTGTTACGTAAGGCGGCTGGTTTTTATGCTCCTAGGCTAATACATATTCATTACTACTTCTAGAAGAGGCAGGGTTATTATAATTGGTTTCCCGAATCCGAAGTCCTCCCAGGTGCACCTGCTTATCAGTCTCTGTTGGTTTCTCGGGGGCCGCTCGGACAGGGAGGCTCGTATTCTTCCTCCTTATCTAGTGGTCTCTTGGCCGGCTGTGAGAAGTTACTGCACGTCTGTGCAAAGTCAGCAGTTTTTCTCTGAAGAAATCCCTTTGTTCTCTTCTCGCCTAAACCCAGGCCTCAATGTTAACCCTTCACACCCCTTAGTGGCACGAATTGCTGGACTATTCCTTACAATCCCTTTCTAAGCATTTACCCTCTTCTAGTCTCAGGTCCCATAACCAATACTATCAGGATGACCAAAATTTTTTGCACGCAGAAGGCATGTAGAGAGAAAGGGCATCCTTTTGTGCATAAAGCATCCTTGGATAAAGCACCCAAAGGGACCCTACTCTAATCTCTGTAG
Organism: Anser anser; assembly: GCF_964211835.1. Classification (NCBI taxonomy): domain Eukaryota; kingdom Metazoa; phylum Chordata; class Aves; order Anseriformes; family Anatidae; genus Anser; species Anser anser. The sequence continues at coordinate 1,178,705 of NC_139731.1, forward strand.
GCACAGTGCCCAACAAAAAAAAAAAAACTGAGAGAATCTGAGACAGCCAAAACCTCCTGTCCTTTCCAGCAGCAAAGAGGTAGATGCAGAAGAGCTTTCCATGTAGACTTGAAAGGGGAAACTTCGTGGGCAAATCTTCATCAACTCCTTTTGTTGGCAGCCCTTTATGCAAAGCACTGGTGTGTTCTCTTGGCTGTTGCCAACAGGAGAACAAACAGCTATACAAATATTTAACAAAGACTAGATCAGTTGGATGCACTGGCTAAGCTATACCTGGTTTATAGAGCAGGAGCGTGACACACAAGCTAATGAATTAACCTAGCATGTAATCCTCAAGGGGTAATAATCAGTTTTGATGCAGCTAAGTGAAATAGCACTGATTTTAAAAAGTCCAAAGCTAGGTAGGATCAGCTTCAAAAAGGAGAAATATAGGTTAAACATGGCAAAAATACATTGTATCAAAAAGATGTTTTTCTGCTTTTCTTCATTCAACTCTTTGCCCTGTGGTGTATGGGCCATTTGTGCGTGAAAAGTCTTGTTGATCTTCATCCAAATCCAAAATGTCTGGGATATCATCTGACTCTGAAGAGAGGTCTGTAATAGTGAAATCTGGAACCTGTATAGGAACAAAATTTCAATCAATTCCAAAGTAAAACTAAATAAATTTGTGCAGTATTCCTGACTGAAGTCAGGAGATGAAGATGCTCAGCATCTCTAGAAATCAGACCCAAAGTACTGAATAGGGAGTGAAATATGATCAGTCACACATTGAACATAAATATAGCATTAAGACCAAATATTATGCAAGATCTAAATCAGTTGCTTGGAAGACAGGATTTGGTAGTAGAAGTGGAACAGAGCTAAACACACTGAGTGCATTTAGTGAAAACAATGACTAGAAAATTAAAAATTGAAGATTTTAAACTTGTTTTGCCTTTCTTCTTTCCTTGGGATCAATGGGTTATACAATGGAGAAGCCTAGAGAAGCTTGATATAGACTGCTTTGTACTGCCCTGCCTGCCTACCACATCAAACCTTTCCCAAGGACACAAATATCCGGAACTGGAAAAATACGCTGACCTCTATTTCAACTGCATATATTGTATTCTGTATTTTAAGCAGCTACTGGGTTTCAGAAATAGTTAGACATTAGTGGACACATGGATGTTACACACTTCTAAAAACCTTGGCTAAGACACTCAGGAGCTTAAGTCCCATTAGCAGGACTTAAATTACTTTGCCTCTTCTGAAAAATGAGATAGAATTAAGCAATTTACTCATAACCAGAAGTTTTCTACCCCAAGTGAAAAATTCATATATGTACAGTTTGATTCATGGTTAGGTTTAATGTTGGTAATATGATGAATACTTGAAGACAGACAGGATCATCACGTGCTTGCTCATGGGACTTTGGTTCTGTATGTCTGAAGAAGCAGTGACTTGAAGAGGCTTCTAAGCGTTTAGAATCACAGAATCCTGGAATGGTTTGGGTTGGAAGGGACCTTAAAGATCATCTGGTTCCAACCCCTCTGCCATGGGCACGGACACCTTCCACAAGTTTTTAAACTTGTTTTGCCTTTCTTCTTTCCTTGGGATCAATGGGTTATACAAAGGAACCTGCCTAGAGATAAGGTTGCCCAAAGCTCCATCCAACCTGCCCTTGCACACTTCCAGGGATAGGGCATCCACAGCTTCTCTGGTCAGCCTGTACTGGCTGGAGAAGCACTTTTAATTCATTCAGTAACTGCAAAACACCTTGCTTATGATCAATTTTATGGAAATTTTATGGAATATTTTACCAATTTTATGACCAATTTTTAGGAAAAACATACAAAAGAGAAGTCTATGCTTTGCCTTCCCTGAAGACATGCCAGAAGAACAGAGAACACACCAAAGGAGAAAGATTGCTACTGCAGCTATCAGGCTGTAGACAGCATTGAAGCACTGAATGTGAATTACTCAGTTCCTTGGAGAGTAGTTGGCTGTAGGACACCGGGTACTTAGAAATATTAATTAAAATATTAATTAAAACTGAGCTTTGGTAGACTTTAAGCAGCATGCCATGTATCAGGCAATAGTATGAGTACAATGAAATGCCTACACCACTTTGAGAGCCTAAGCTTGCTCAAAATTAAATCAGTATTAAATCTTCTCCTAAAACTCAAATGGCAGCAGGAATGTGGGAAACACATTCTTCAACCAGCAAGAATCATCCTGCATCTTTCTGCTTATTGCATTTACCGAAATCTCTAATTACTGTACTTAGAAAAACAATATATTTTGTCATTATCAGCAGATGACCCCATACCTCATATCATAGTACAAATGGAGATATGTAACAAGTCTAAGGCAAAGTAGCTCTTGGGGAATTTGGAGTTCGTTTGCAAATTCATTTAAAAATATGCCCAAATAGATAGTTTAACCAACTGGTTTATCCCCAGCACAAATATAGGGGAGAGAATGAGTTGAGAGCAGCTCTGAGGAGAGGGACTCAGGGATGTTGGTGGATGAAAAACTCCAAATGAGCTGGCAAAGTATTCTTGCAGCACACAAAAGTCAACTGCATCCTGGGCTGCATCAAAAGAAGCCTAGCCAGCAGGTCAAGAGAGGCGATTCTGCCTCTCTGCTCTTGTGAGACTCCAACTGGAGTCCTGTGTTCAACCCTGGGGCCCCCAGCAGAAGAAGGACATGGACCTGTTAGATCAGGTCCAGAGGAGGGCCACAAGGATGACCAAAGGGCTAGAGCACCTCTGCTACAAAGACAGGCTGAGGGAGTCGGGGTTGTTCAGCCTGCAGAAGAGACGTTCCAGGGAGACCTTATGGGGGCTTCCAGTACCTAAATGGGGCCTACAGGAAAGCTGGGGAGGGACTCTTTGTCAGGGAGTGGAGTGATAGCATAAGGGGGAATGGCTTTAAACTAAAAGAGGGTAGATTTAGATCAGATATATGGAAGAAAACCTTCACTCAGAGGGTGGTGAGGCACTGGCACAGGTTGCCCAGAGAAGCTGTGGATGCCCCATCCCTGGAGGTATTCAAGGCCAGGCTGGATGGGACCTTGGGCAGTCTGGTCTGGTGGGAGGTGTCCCTGCCCATGGGAGGGAGGTTGGAACTGGATGGCCTTTAAGGTCCCTTCCAACCCAACTCTGTGATTCTATAATTCTGTATTTAGACTGAGCAGGGTACATAACCATGCTCAGTAACTATGTCTGACCATTGGTAATTTTCACTACAGCATAGGTATGTCACCTCTATTACTTATGTCCATGTTTCTCCTACTGATAATAGGATAATCAACATTTCCATTTAAGTTTATGCTCTCTTTACATCCTTAGTGCGCACATAAAGGAGTCAACTGCTTACAAATATACTAGTAAGATGTTCATAGCCATTAAATAATTTTAAATGGGAGTGTAGCTGTGCATGAGAGTAAAACAGCATTGGTGTCAGTATCATTTATCTCAGTTTTGAACATACTAAGTTGTTTTAAAAGCACACTGCCACCTGCACCAGTCTAAGTAAATCCCAGTCTAAGTAAATCAATGCAAAGCCTCCACTGTTACGGGCTTGCTTAGATAAAGGACTTTCACTTCTGTATCACCTTTGTGTTTAATTGTACTCTCATTTCATAGTTGCTAGGAAGTTGAAACAAAGCCATAAGACAATTCTTGCAAGAATAGGGCTAGATATGACCCTTCTTTGTACTTTTCCTCTGTAAGATGGAGTTAGATCTTCTGAAATGAAATAGCATAAAACTTGCAGAACCCTTGCATGGAATAGTGTAGTAGGTTCTGCTCTGTTAATATTTTAGGTTTTCTTCATTCCATGTGAGATTTTTCAGCAGTTATTAGAACGCACATCAGCTTCAGTTCACAGGTTCTGGAAGATGTCCAAGACATCCATGCCTCCAGTGGGCAATTTAATCGGCATTCTACCTGTGCTAGAAAAAGTTATGTTCTGTCTGAAGTCCCTTAATTGCAATAAAGACTAGAGACATGCTATACTAAATTACCAGCAAGAAGATATCCATGCCATAAAAACTACAGTTCAGTTCCAACACCCAGCGCTGTCCTCATTAAGATGATCCAATAATCTAAATGCAAGGATTTGTACTGGGTACAATAAACCAAGAACATACTAATTCACCATTATTTAGCCTTCTCTTCTTCCAAGAAAGAGCTCCCTATTCCACTGGGAGTTGGAAACTTAATATTCTGTATACGTGGTTTCTATGTGGGGAAAAAAGTCACAGTACGAAAATGCAGGAGTTTTTGTAGTGTGTTGGTGTAACAGGCTATCAGCACAAACACATAAACACAACCAGGCATTGCTCTAGTTGTGACCACCAGTTGTACTTCAGCTCTAAAAGGCCAGAGTAACTTACAGAGTTACCCAGAGTTACTTAGTGTTTTGATTCACACTGTTTAGCAACTTCTTTGAAGCTGAGACCAACATTGCTAAATTAAATGACTGCAATGCACAGTTGCCTAGGGTATGCATCAAGAACACATCTTACCTGGACAGCAATAAACCAAGAAAGCTTTTTTCCCAAGTAACAGTAATTCTCATCAAGGGAAGGGAGTTATAGAAGTTACTAGGGAACAACTCCACTCAAGTAGATGAGTGTTAATTCACATTAGTCACTCAAGTTCAAAAGAGGGTACATAAAGTAAAAGAAAAAAAAAAAGATTAAAGCTTGCATTGACAGTTGAAGAGTACACACTCCTACCAAGTCAGCAGCCAAGGCAGGTAGCTGGGAGTCTCATACAGACAACATCTACTAGATGGGGAAGACTGATTTTTTCTTTCCTATATCCTTTTTTCCTCACTGTAAGGCCATCCACCTGTTCACAGTCTGGACAGGTAACAGTAAGCACAAAAAAAGCAACAGTAAAGCAAAGACTGAATGGAAGGGAAGAAGGAAACACTGCAGCAATGTTATCTATGCACACAAATAGATTTAGATTTTCAATGTGTCTACTTCATTTGCATTGCAAGCTTGCTTTCTCTTGGACCCAGATTAAAGGAGTCACAGAACAGCAAGTTATGTTTTACACACCATACAAATGGAGACAGACTTTGGCTGCTGAAGCATTTATTACTAAGGTACAAAATGTATTACAAAAAGTTGGCTACAAAAAGCATACAACAGCAGGCACCTGAGTATGAACAGCATGAATCTTGTCTTTATACTGTCAAAAATATACTTTGATAATGATTTGGTCAGGTTACTGTGTAATACAATAGTAAGTTTATATCGTTAATATTAGCACTGTCACAGCATTCAACTCCAGCTGACTCAGTCAGAAACCCCACTTTCAGCTTTGGAATTCTGCCCTCACAGAATCCTCATGAATCATGTAACAGTTCAATTTGAGACAGTCATTAAAAAAATAATCAAATGCATGATCTGCAGCAAGTACAGAATTCAGGCATACCTCGCTAGAATGCAAGGCTTTTAAAGGCATTTCATAGCATGTAAGGCTTTTATATTACTCTGGTAGAGATTAAGCAGCAGATCAAATGCTTTCAGCTGGGATAAGAATCATTTAGAGTAAGGATATTACTACCATTAATAAGCATAGTGAGGTTTCTCAACTGTACAAACAAGGCATCTTGACAACTGTAAGCTGCCAGTATTTAGGCACTTCTGTTTGTTTTAGAGTGTCTTTACTACTCAGGACAATACAATGCATTTATAGGAGAGTGTCCTCTCTAAATCACTTCCCCACTCGTAAGTTTTTTCCCTAAAGCTTTTTGACAGCTACAGTTGTTAGTCACTTGTTTGGTCAGTCTGCAGAGTACATGTATGCTATGCAGTTTACTCAATAAGGTGTTCAAGCTGTTTGTCTTCCTGGCTGGAATTTTTCTCCCCTTCACCTTTGCTCTCAGCATGCTGAATGCCAGGCAGTTGTGGGTAAAAGGGACCTACCAGCCAGTTGAGCAGCGTGTTGTTAACAAGATAATCCATCACATCATCCAGAGACTCTTTCATTTTCTTTAGTTGTCCTTTGCTAGTAGCAAAAAAGCTGTCTGATAGTTCTGGAAAAGAGGATGCTGACTGGAAGATCTGGTAGACATCACCTGCCATTGACCCAACACTGTAAACCTGGTCCTGCACATTCTGTGGCAGACCCTGTAGGCTTGAGACCAGTGTGAGGCAAGTGGTCTGAAGCTGCTGAGTGAGGCTCTGTGCAATAGCTAGAGTTCTCGACTCTATGTGCTGGAAACAAAAACATAATAATCGCCTGTCAGTATCTTTTTGTGACTGTAGCAGTTTTATGTTATTTAAGAGACAAGGAAGCAAAGTAAAAGGGGTGAAAGTAAGATACAGCAGATAACATAAGGATTAAGCAAGAAGAGTAACAGACAGCTTCAAAGTACTTGATTTCTCCAATGTTCAAGTACTTTGGAACAGAAGCATTGGTAGTATCTACCCAACAACAGATAAGGAAGCTCTTGTATCAACTCTGGATAGCAAGTTAAAGCAGAGGAGTATTCTAGTGGATGAACCGCTATTCAAAGCTCTATAAGACTCAGTGAGTCTGTTCCTCAGGCTGCTTTATGCTGAGGAATTGCTATTTCCAGTTTGGCCATATGAGATAAGTGAATCCTAGCTGGTCTAGATATGGTTAATATCCCAACAAGTTCGCAGAATGAGGATTCTCTTGAAAGGAGAATAACCCTTTAGTGTTTGCAGGAAGTAGGCTCATTTAAGAGTTAGGATGTCCTCTGCTTTTCATAAGAGGAAATGGCAGATGCCTGAACTTCATCATTTAGATTCCACTTTTGTATAGAAGCATTCTGTGCTGTTAAAATGAGATGCTGTGCACTTTGGGGACTGTTAGTTAGCCAGTGTTACCTCGACAGTATGCAGTCCATTTATTTCCAGTTTACATTTACATCTATTTACCTCAGCACTATGCGACTCATCACCATCATTTTGACCTGTATATTTCTTCCATTCTGCCCAGGATTGACAGAGTTTTTCCTGAGCATTAAGAAGTTTCTGATTGGCACTATTCACGTTCTTTCTGGCATACTCGATCTGAAATACAGCCAAACAAGGAAGTAAAGTAAGAGTCCAAACAGTTCTATTAGGGCTACCCTAAAATACCAGCTTTGTATTTTTTTTTTTAAACACTTAAAGTTCAAACGAAAGGCTTTGGAGAACATAAGGATATGCTCCTTCTCCACAGAAAAAGCTAGAAGCAGTTTCAAGATGTTATGTAGTCTACCCCTCTACACCTCAACTATTTCATCCTTCCCCACTGAACTCGTATACATGGAGCTCTAAGTATATAGAAGACCATAACTATGTACAGTTTGTGCTGTACATAAAGGTACATAGTTAGGATCAGATGACTGAAGCACTCAGGAATGCTCAGAGATACCCACAGCAAGAATAGCAAGCCCATGAAGAATCCTACATTTTGTTAATATAAAGACTGAAGTAAAGCACTGAAGTGTTTCTAAATTGCAAGACACTTTCTTCAATGAATAAATGTGTCAGAACTGACCCTTTACAACAAAAACACCTTTTAAACATTACTTCTATTTATGCAGTGCTTAAAGTTACAAGTAATTGGTCTGTTTTTACAGATCAACTTGATTTAGGACTTCTCCTGACTGGTGGTAAAAAGCTCCATTGGGAAGTGCTTTATATTTTGAAAATCAATTTAGTCACAGCTATCTGATTTTTCCCTGTTTGTTCTCTACATTCGAAAGCTATACCAACGATTTTATATCTAAAGTGAGAACTTGAACTTACCAGATTAACAGTATGGTGGAGCTGAGAAATCGTCTCCTGGCTTTTCTGTTTAGCATCTCTAACTTTGTTTAAGGCTTGCTGGTAGGCACGTGCACGGACCTTTGATGACAGAGATCCTAGCTGAACATAGTAACTTGGCTTTTGAACTCCAAGTTCAAAACCTTCAACTTTTGCAGCTTCTTCTTCTAGAAAAGTGGAAAGGGAGCAGATTGACCAGTGGAACAACACTTAAGAGGCCTGACGATATTTCATTTGCTTCATAATAACTGAATATTGGATTTGTTTAGTAGTCCTTTAACAGCAGGTTTGGTTGACAGGCACACATGTAACCCTTAGGTTCATTCTGCTTGCCTGTCAAGAAAACGCTATTACAACCAGGAAGGCCAAAGACAGTTTGGGAAGCACATGCTCCCTCCCTGCTATGAGGTAATAAATGGATGACTGCTTGTTTCTCTCCAATACATGTATACCATCAAAATTAAACCTGAATTGTTCTTACCTAGTTTTGCTTCTGTGAGTGGGAGATACTGGTCCACTAGGGTCTCTGATTTAGTGTGAGCAGTGGAATGGACAGTGCTCTCCATCTGCACCACACGACTTCTCAAGACAGTGTTAATGCCACCATTAACAACGGACTTGGTCATTTCTACACTGTCTTGCATCGCTTCTTTAGTCTTGCCCACAACTCCAGTGATTGTGTGAGCAACAGTTTCCTTGGCACCAGTCACAGTGGTTGTTACAGCTTCTCTGGCTCCAACAACTACATCCTTAGCATTGGCAACAGCCTGACAATGAAAATAGGTTGATTCACTAAAAATATTTGATAAAAAGAGCTACATAATCCAGGAAACAGAATTATATTAAGGCTCATACAAGTATTATCTAGGAAGAACTTGCACTGAAAGCACATAGACAAAACAAAGATATGATTGTCATGCAGCCTTCAGCTCAACACTCTTCAGTGAATGTAAATCAGTTTGTTTTACAATGAGCAAGAAAAAGTTTTTACAGGATGCCCACCAGTGAACAGCAGCTACAGATATATCAAGTAGCAGGCTAATGTAAAAAAAAAAAATAAATAAAAAATAGCTCAGTGACCTTCCAAAAGCAAACGATTCTACAGAAATGCACTCCATCTCCTCACTACATCTAAGCTGTGAAACAAGTGCAGCTTACAGGAACTCCCCTCACTGCATTTTTCATATCAACAGCAAAGAGACAGGTATAGAGATCTTCTGCTCAGCATATGTACATGGAGAAGACTTACCTTGTCAGTGGGTTGATTCAGTATAGGCAGTCTCTCTTCAATTTTGTCTAGACCCATACACGTGTAGTTGTTGGCAACTACAACTATAAAAGAGATTACAACAGTTCAACAGTTGATTTTAGGTTTTGTTTTACCTTAGTATAAATAACTCCAATTGTTATTTGTTTTTGAAACGGAGCTCACACAGCAGCACATTTAAAGTAGCTTCTCTCCCCTTTTCAGGGGAATTTGAGGTAGCAAAGCCCCACAAGAAGGCTGGTCTACAGTGCCTTAAGCAAGCTCACTTGCAGGCAGAGGAAGTCTGTTCATATACCTTACAAGCAACTGTTGTAACAGGTTGAAACACCTGGCCTACTGCCAGTTGAAGAAACTAAGGCTTCTAGTTACAACAGCCTTTTGACACAGTTGCCAAATTTAACCACAAGTTACAAGAGAGAAAGCACAAAACACTTGAAAGTAGGTGAAAGGTGAGGAAGGTGTTGCACAAGCAACTACACAGTCACCTTGCAAATCACAAGGAGCCAGTCAGTTCAGTATTATGAAAGCTGGAATCAGCTTTGGCTCTGGATTCCACCACTCCCCCAAGTCATACCTATCTGTAATAAGTTACTCAACAAGCCTTGCTTGTTGAGATGGTTGTCAGCTAGCTGAAATAACACTCCAGACCAGCATGACTGTGCTCAACTGTAAGCACATGTTAATATATAAAGCAATCAGTTGAATTAAAGGTATCAACAGCTCCATCTTTGCCTTACTTTGTGGTTCCAGTTTCTAGATGATAGGCATAGCACTTGTCATGGCTACTGAAGTAATTGTCTTCACTCCTTTCTCTGCTATCTCACATACTGACTTCAGATAGGGATGGTTATCCTTTGTGGTAACATAGGCTGTCGATACCATATCATAGGTGGAGCTCACCAAAGGAAGGTTTGCTACCCTTGATACAATGTTCTGTTTAAAGAGAAAGAGGTTAATTGACTATTTTTCTGAACTATACATTAAAAACCCTACTGGGCTATCTTAAACATACCTGTTGTGGATCAATTGCTGCTAATGCCATTTTTTCAGGTCTTCAGTCTTACACAGCCTATGAAAGAAGCATGTCAGAGTTAGGACATCCTCATATCCACTTCATTTAAACACCAGGCTTTCAAACCAATAATTGCTTTATAATCAACCCCACCAGATCAAGGGGATTAAGGATGTTTGTTCTTGCATATAGGAGATCCTTTTTATTTTAACAATTTAAAAGTCCAAAAGCTTTGTTTCCTAATGCTTTTCATTGGTTTAAGCAATACGAGTACGCCAGATGCAAGAAACAGGCTTTGAAATACAGCAGTTCACTACAGAATTACAACTTGAGTCATGTCTTTTTTCTAGGAGAACTACATATACTTGGTCTCAACTGTTGAGCCAGGGTGAAGGAAACCTACCCAGCTGTTCTTAAGCTAAGAGTTTATTAAAACTCTCATTTAGGAAGTCTAAAGGACAGATGAAGACTCTACCACCAGTATCTTTAATCAGATTAACAAAAGGGAGTCAAGTTTGAAATGTGATTAGCTGTTGTTGTCCAAATATTGTGGACACTTGAAGACTGCGGTGAAATACTTATCTCTAACCTCAAATTAATTCTCACCCAAGTTACTCCACTAAACACAGTGGGCTCATTATCTCTGCTGCAGTGTCTGATGCCCACACAGGGTTTCCACTGCTCAGTTACTCAAGAGTTAGAATTCCTGTAGCATGCACAGTCAGAACTCTCCCACAACAGGAAATAACTTTCCTTTGTGCTAATTTAGGAATTACTACCAAGCCCACATTGAAACAGGCTGGGGAGAGCAGTTGTTCAGCAAGCCTATGCTACGCAATTATCTATCTTATTATGTTGTGGTTTAACCCGGCTGGCAGCTAAACACCACACAGCCGTTCGCTCACCCTCCCCCCTCCCTCTCTGGGATGGGGGAGAGAAACGGGAAAGTGAAGCCGGTGAGTTGAGATAAAGACAGTTTATTAAGACAGGAAAATAATAATAACAATAATAATAATAATAATAGTGATAATGGTAATAGTATTAACAATAATAATGTGTAAGAAAACAAGTGATGCACAATGCAATTGCTCACCACCCGCTGACCGATGCCCAGCCTATCCCCGAGCAGCCGGCCCCCCCACCCCGGCCAGCCACCCCTATATATTGTTTAGCATGACGTCAGATGGTATGGAATACCCCTTTGGCCAGTTTGGGTCAGCTGTCCTGGGTCTGTCCCCTCCCAGCTCCTGCTGCACCCCCAGCCTGCTCGCTGGCAGGACAGAGCGAGAAGCTGAAAAGTCCTTGGCCTGGTGTAAACACTGCTCTGCAACAATTAAAACATCAGCATGTTATCAGCGCTCTTCTCATCCTAATCCAAAACATAGCACCCTCCCAGCTACTATGAGGAAAAATTAACTCTGTCCTAACTGGAACCAGGACAGATATCCACCCCTTATTCCATACCATTTATGTCATGCTCAGGTTACACTCTGTCCAATACATTCTAATTAATCACCATTTTTCATCTATGATATATAGCAATCATGGTAGTGATGACATACAGTATTATATAATAATTAACATACTACAATTCAACTCATGGGCTATTCTCACCCAGTATCAAATCCCCTTGAGGTACACACCGGACCTCCCCATTCTTTTGCATTACCCACCAAGTGCATCCAGGTCCCTGAGCAAAAGCAATTCCACGAATGGGTTTGCCTTTTCCTGAGGCAGGAGTAGCCCAGACTGTTTTACCCAGCATGTTTCTTACGTGCACTACAGGAACTTTATCCCCTTCTACAGTGCGTAACAGGTTTGATTGGGCAGGTCCAGCTCGGTTGGCAGATCCCCTGGTATTGACTAACCAGGTGGCCTTTGCCAAATGTGTATCTCAATTTTTGAATGTCCCAGCACCCATTGCTTTCAGTGTAGTCTTCAACAGTCCATTGTATCGTTCAACTTTTCCAGAGGCTGGTGCATGACAGGGGATGTGATACACCCACTCAATACCATGTTCTTTGGCCCAAGTGTCTATAAGGTTGTTTCGGAAATGAGTCCCATTGTCTGACTCAATTCTCTCTGGGGTGCCATGTCGCCATAGGACTTGCTTTTCAAGGCCCAGGATAGTGTTCCGGGCGGTGGCATGGGGCACAGGATATGTTTCCAGCCATCCGGTGGTTGCTTCCACCATTGTAAGTACGTGGCGCTTGCCGTTGCGGGTTTGAGGGAGTGTGATGTAATCAATCTGCCAGGCCTCTCCATATTTATATTTCAGCCATCGTCCTCCATACCAAAGAGGTTTTGACCGTTTGGCTTGCTTGATTGCAGCACATGTTTCACAGTCATGAATAACCTGTGCTATAGTGTCCATGGTCAGGTCCACCCCTCGATCACGAGCCCATCTGTAGGTTGCATCTCTACCTTGATGGCCTGAGGTGTCATGGGCCCATCGGGCTATAAATAATTCACCTTTATGTTGCCAGTCCAGGTCCACCTGAGCCACTTCAATCTTAGCAGCCTGATCCACCTGCTGGTTGTTTTGGTGTTCTTCAGTAGCCCGATTCTTGGGCACATGAGCATCTACATGGCGTACCTTTACAACCAGGTTCTCTACCCGGGCAGCAATATCTTGCCACAATGCCGCAGCCCAGATGGGCTTGCCCCTGCGCTGCCAGTTGTTCTGCTTCCATTGCTGTAACCACCCCCACAGGGCATTTGCTACCATCCATGAATCAGTATAGAGATAGAGAACTGGCCACTTTTCTCGTTCAGCAATATCTAAAGCCAGCTGAATGGCTTTTACTTCTGCAAACTGACTCGATTCACCTTCTCCCTCAGCAGCTTCTGCAACTCGTCGTGTAGGACTCCATACAGCAGCTTTCCATCTCCGATGCTTTCCCACAATACGACAGGACCCGTCAGTGAACAAGGCATATTTCTTCTCATTTTCCGGTAGCTTGTTGTACAGGGGGGCTTCTTCAGCACGAACCACCTCCTCCTCTGATGATATCCCAAAGTATTTGCCTTCTGGCCAGTCCATAATCACCTCCAAGATTCCTGGGCGACTGGGGTTTCCTATTCGAGCCCGCTGAGTAATCAGTGCAACCCACTTGCTCCATGTAGCATCAGTTGCATGATGCGTAGAGGGGACCCTTCCTTTGAACATCCAGCCTAGTACCGGCAGTCGGGGTGCCAGGAGGAGCTGCGCTTCAGTACTGACCACTTCCGAAGCAGATCGAACTCCTTCATATGCTGCCAATATCTCCTTTTCAGTTGGAGTATAGCGGGCCTCAGATCCTCTGTATCCCCGACTCCAAAACCCCAGGGGTCGACCTCGAGTTTCCCCAGGTTCTTTCTGCCAGAGGCTCCAGGTGGGACCATTCTCTCCGGCTGCGGTGTAGAGCACATTCTTTACATCTGGTCCTGTTCGGACTGGCCCGAGGGCTACTGCATGAACTATTTCCTGCTTAATTTGTTCAAAGGCTTGTCGTTGCTCAGGGCCCCATTCAAAAGCATTCTTCTTACGGGTTACTTGGTAGAGCGGGTTTACAATCAGACTGTAATTTGGAATATGCATTCTCCAAAACCCCACGACACCTAGGAAAGTTTGTGTTTCTTTTTTGCTAGTTGGTGGAGACATAGCTGTTATCTTGTTGATCACATCCATTGGGATTTGACGACGTCCATCTTGCCATTTAATTCCTAAAAACTGGATCTCTCGTGCAGGTCCTTTAACTTTATTCTGTTTTATGGCAAAACCGGCCTTCAGAAGGATTTGGACTATTTTCTTCCCTTTCTCGAAAACTTCTTCTGCAGTGTCACCCCACACAATGATGTCATCGATGTACTGCAGGTGTTCAGGAGCTTCCCCCTGCTCCAGCGCAGACTGGATCAGTCCATGGCAAATGGTAGGGCTGTGTTTCCACCCCTGGGGCAGCCGATTCCAAGTATATTGGACTCCCCTCCAAGTGAAAGCAAACTGTGGCCTGCACTGTGCTGCTAGAGGGATGGAGAAAAATGCATTAGCGATATCAATTGTGGCATACCACTTGGCTGCCTTTGATTCCAGTTCATACTGGAGTTCTAGCATGTCCGGCACTGCAGCACTCAGTGGTGGCGTGACTTCGTTCAGGCCACGATAGTCCACTGTTAGTCTCCACTCACCATTAGACTTTCGCACTGGCCATATGGGACTATTAAAAGGTGAATGAGTCTTGCTGATCACTCCTTGGCTCTCCAGTTGACGAATTAGCTTATGGATGGGACTCAGGGAGTCTCGGTTGGTGCGATATTGCCGCCGGTGCACAGTTGTGGTAGCGATCGGCACTTGCTGTTCTTCAACCCTCAGCAACCCCACAACAGAAGGGTCCTCTGAGAGACCAGGCAAGGTAGACAACTGTTTAATGTCCTCTGTCTCCAAAGCAGCTATGCCAAAAGCCCAGCGGAACCCTTTTGGGTCCTTGAAATATCCTCTTCTAAGATAGTCTATGCCAAGGATGCACGGAGCATCTGGGCCAGTCACAATACGGTGCTTTTGCCACTCATTACCGGTTAGACTCACTTCAGCCTCCAATACAGTTAACTGCTGGGATCCCCCCGTCACACCATAAATACAGATGGGCTCTGGCCCTTTATAGCTTGATGGCATTAGAGTACATTGTGCACCGGTGTCTACCAAAGCCTTATACTTCTGTGCGTCTGACGTGCCAGGCCATCGAATCCACACAGTCCAATAAACTCGATTGTCCCTTTCCTCCCCCTGGCTGGAGGCAGGGCCCCTCTAGTCCTGGTCAGAATCTTCATTTCCGTGTTTAAAGGACTGCCTGCTGGAAGTTGGAGCAGCAAACCTTTCAGAGAACTCCTTTTTCCCAATTGTTTTCCTTTGCAATTCACGTACCCGTGCCTCTAGGGTCGCAGTAGATTTTCCATCCCATTTTCTCATGTCCTCTCCATGGTCACGTAGGTAAAACCACAGGGTGGCGCGGTGTGTGTGCCCACCATATTGTCTTCCTTGCATAGATGAACGTTTACCCCTAATAGCTGAGACACTGGTTTGTACAGGTGGGGAGGAAAATAATCTCTCTTCAAGTTGGTGGATCTTCTCAGAAAGTTTCTCCAAGGTATTCTCTTTTAGCTGGTGGACACTGGTTCGTTCAGGTGAAGGGGAAGATAATCTTTCTTCAAGTTGGTGGATCTTTTCAGAAAGTTTCTCCAAAGCATTCTCTTTTAGCTGGTGGACACTGGTTCGTTCAGGTGAAGGGGAAGATAATCTTTCTTCAAGTTGGTGGATCTTTTCAGAAAGTTTCTCTAAAGCATTCTCTTTTAGCTGGTGGACACTGGTTCGTTCAGGTGGAGGGGAAGATAAATTCTCTTTAAGTTGGTGGACCTCTTCAGAGAGTTTCTCCACAGCTGAGACACAGGCCTGTAGGGAAGAGGAGAGATTTCCTTCGTACTGCCGGAGTATTTTAGTCACTTCATTCACTGTGGGATTCTCCTCCGCTTTCCAGGCTAGTATTGCCAATGAGCTGGCATATGATGATGGGGCACTCTGTACAAACTTCCGCCACATGGGTAGTGTACACCGGACTGCATCTGGATCTGCGGATGTTTGTGCGTCGTCTAGGTCCTTATAAATTACTTCCCGTACGGCCAATTCCCTCAGGTACTGAATTCCCTTCTCCATGGTGGTCCATTTGCTTGGTAAACATACAAGTTCTTCCTTGAAGGGATACCTTTCCTTCACAGCTGACAGGAGACGCCTCCAGAGGCTGCGAGATTGTGCTCCATCTCCAATTGCTTTGTCAATGCATGCGTCCCTAGCAAGGGATCCCAGCCGCCTGGCTTCCTTGCCCTCCAATTCCACATAATTGGCTCCCGTGTCCCAGCACCGGAGCAGCCAGGTGACAAGCTGCTCGCCTATACAGCGACCAAAATCTTTTCGCACATCTCGTAGCTCACGCTGGTATAGAGTCCGGGTAATTACTGTTGATTTTTCGACATCCTCATCCTCATCTTCAGTCTTCTGCACCTTTGATGGCCGGTGTAGAGTCCGGGTAGTTACTGTTGATTTTCCGACATCCTCATCCTCATCTTCAGTCTCCTGCACCTTTGATGGCTGGTATGGAGTCCGGGTAGTTACTGTTGATTTTTCGCCATTCTCATCCTCATCTTCAGTCTCCTGCACCTTTGATGGCCCAGCCTCGTCTTCACTACGCCCAGACCTAGCAGAAGACTGTCTGCGTTTTAAACGACCTGAGCCTCTATACCATTTCTTCACCTTGTCTACAGGGGCAACTTGCACTGCTACAGCTCGTTTCTCTGACCCAGACACAGGGTCTGCCACAGGGGTTGGAATACCCTCTGCGGGGTCAACTTGCACTGCTACAGCTCGTTTCTCTGACCCAGACACAGGGTCTGCCACAGGGGTTGGAATACCCTCTGCGGGGTCAACTTGCACTGCTACAGCTCGTTTCTCTGACCCAGACACAGGAGTGGGAGCAGCTGCACGAGCTGGGGCAGCTGCAGGAGCTGGAGCGGCTGCAGGGGCTGGAGCTGGAGCGGCTGCAGGAGCTGGAGCTGGAGCGGCTGCAGGAGCCGGAACGGCTGCAGGAGCTGGAGCGGCTGCAGGAGCTGGAGCTGGAGCGGCTGCAGGAGCTGGAGCGGCTGCAGGAGCTGGAGCGGCTGCAGGAGCTGGAGCTGGAGTAGCTGCAGGAGCTGGAGCGGCTGCAGGAGCTGGAGCTGGAGTGGCTGCAGGGGCTGGAGCTGGAGTGGCTGCAGGGGCTGGAGCTGGAGCGGCTGCAGGAGCCGGAACGGCTGCAGGAGCTGGAGCGGCTGCAGGAGCTGGAGCTGGAGTAGCTGCAGGAGCTGGAACTGGAGCGGCTGCAGGAGCTGGAGCGGCTGCAGGAGCTGGAACTGGAACGGCTGCAGGAGCTGGAGCTGGAGCGGCTGCAGGAGCTGGAGCGGCTGCAGGAGCTGGAGCTGGAGCGGCTGCAGGAGCTGGAACTGGAGCGGCTGCAGGAGCTGGAACTGGAGTGGCTGCAGGAGCTGGAGCTGGAACGGCTGCAGGAGCTGGAGCTAGGTTGCTAGTAGCATCAATTGCAGCTCGATAGGCACAAGCCAGACCCCAGCACGCTACAGTGATTTGTGTCACTTTGGAACTGCCAGAGTCATGACACCTTTTTTTCAAGCATTCTGCCAGCTTTTTAGGATTTTGCAGTTGTTCAGGGGTGAATGTCCAAAACACTGGAGGTGACCACTGCTCTAGAAACCTGCCCATATCCTCCCACACTCCCTGCCACTCGCAACTATCCCGCCTCAAGACAGATCTCCGGATGAGATTCCTAAGTAGTTGTTTAACCCTCCACAAAATCTGAAGCGCATTCAGGAGACATAACAACAAGAGCAGGCTGGTCTGAGTATCCCAAGGATATTCAACATCTCGGAGAGCCACCGTAACTAGCTCGGGGGATAAGAGGGTGGTGGTGAAGGAGAAAGGGAGAGTGAACAGGTAGGGAAACATGTCTTCCCCTGTCCCCTTCACAGATTGGCTCCCTAACGAAAACAGGCAATAGGTGTAATTGCTAATAGTTTCCGAGATATGGGTTCCAAAGTATAGAGTCGACGTCAGTGCTGAGTACAAATACCAGGTTAAAGTCGTGACCAGATATTTCATCATTTCATAAGCCATTGCTACACCGCACAGTACCATAACAATCTTAAACCAGGGCCCGGAAAGGATAAACAGTGCAACAGGGAGCACATACAGAAAGTAACGCACCATAAAACTCAATTTGGAATACAGGTACAGCAGACTGGAGATTAAGGCAATCAACATCGTGACTAGCAACTATTAAGCAGGTCCGATACTTATACCAATTTTAGTTTAACACACTCTGGTCAGATTTGTCGATATCTCAACCCTTCGGGCCCCACGTTGGGCGCCAAGAGGACTGTTGTGGTTTAACCCGGCTGGCAGCTAAACACCACACAGCCGTTCGCTCACCCTCCCCCCTCCCTCTCTGGGATGGGGGAGAGAAACGGGAAAGTGAAGCCGGTGAGTTGAGATAGACAGTTTATTAAGACAGGAAAATAATAATAACAATAATAATAATAATAGTGATAATGGTAATAGTATTAACAATAATAATGTGTAAGAAAACACGTGATGCACAATGCAATTGCTCACCACCCGCTGACCGATGCCCAGCCTATCCCCGAGCAGCCGGCCCCCCCACCCCGGCCAGCCACCCCTATATATTGTTTAGCATGACGTCAGATGGTATGGAATACCCCTTTGGCCAGTTTGGGTCAGCTGTCCTGGGTCTGTCCCCTCCCAGCTCCTGCTGCACCCCCAGCCTGCTCGCTGGCAGGACAGAGCAAGAAGCCAAAAAGTCCTTGGCCTGGTGTAAACACTGCTCTGCAACAATTAAAACATCAGCATGTTATCAGCGCTCTTCTCATCCTAATCCAAAACATAGCACCCTACCAGCTACTATGAGCTACTTAACTCTGTCCTAACTGGAACCAGGACACAAGCCCACATTGAAACAGGCTGGGGAGAGCAGTTGTTCAGCAAGCCTATGCTACGCAATTGTCTTCCAACGTGCACTCCCATGGAGAAAACAGTAATACTCCTCCCCATATAAACCCTATAAAAGGGAGAAGGGAAAGAGATAATGCAGTACCACTTCAAGAAAACACACAAATATGAATACTCAGAAGTGCATTGTCATTCTGTGAATACACAGAAGCCAAACAAGATCTGTAAGCACTTTTTGCTTTGACAGCTCCACAGAGCACTTCACTCCTGAAAGGATGGCAGTTCTGAAGGCTGTGTTGCTAGGTGTGCCAGAAAGCCCAACAGCAGCTTTCCTTTTTACATATATGATAATATCAAAACAGGATGCATTAATTTTTTGCTTCGGGTCAAGTAAAAATTTCTCTTTCGTTACATAACAGGCAATGACAACAGCGTGCTGTTAACACTTTGCAGGCGCATTTGCACACACCAGCGCGCACACGTGCCAGAAGGCAACTCCTGTAATGTGATTAACCGCTGTATACGAAGCGTGCAAGCAGGTAATAAACACGGGCTACGAGAATAACAGAGGAGCCCCCCGTCCCACCCACCGAGCACTCCCACAACCACCACACGCCCCGCAGCCGCCCGCGCGGCGCCGCACGCCGGGTCGCGGCTGATGCCGGCCGGCAGGAGGAGGGGCCCTCGCCTGAGAGATTATTCGAGGCTGGCAGCGCGTCCCAAAAGGCCCGGCCGCAGGCAGCGAGGCTGCGTGATTTCATTCGGCAAGGGGCGAGCTCGGGCCGGCCGCACGGGTACTCGGAGCCTCCGGAGCTACCCCTGCGCCCAGCGGGGGCAGAGGGGCAGACCCCGAGGCGCAGCCCACGCTGTGAGGGCGCCGTGCCGGGCCGGGGGCGGCCATGTCCATGTGGTGGAGCCGCGCGGAACTCACCTGGGCTGGGAGCGCGTGAGAAGGGAGGAAGGGAGAGCTGCGCGCGCGTCACGGCCGCTCCTCGTCACGAGGTGGGGTGGGGAGAAGAGAATTAGTTCCTAAAACAAAACAAAACAAAAAAATAAAACCGCGGAGAAACTTTATTACAGGGAACTCTTGTTCAGCCTTTCTGTCAGAAGGTCCCGGTAGCTTTAATTGTTTAAAGGTGGGAAATGGCAAGGAACCAGCGTATCTGTCAGCCTCAGAACACCGAGACTCCTTTCTGCCCCATTACTGCACCCTAAACAGCAGTCATCCTGCAAATGCTGTTTTAACTTTTACTGCTCTTTACACAGACCGACATCCTCTTCTGATTATCACTGTGCCAGGACAGCAAATTCCTCTAATACAGAGCAGTACAGTAAAAAGTATTGTTATCTGCCCAGGATGGGGACAGAAGGCTTCCTGCAAAAGCTTGGTAGAAAAATACAAAAACCATCTCTCCTTCTTATCTGTTATTCCCTTGTTGCAATACCCTTTGTCTACTGCTATAGAGATTCTGACCCTTGCTCCCACAGGACACTATCTTCCTAATACAAAAGGGTAGATTTAGATTAGATATGAGGAGGAAATTCTTCACTGTGAGGGTGGTGAGGCACTGGCACAGGTTCCCAGAGAAGCTGTGGATGCCCCATCCCTGGAGGTGCTCAAGGCCAGGCTGGATGGGGCTTTGGGCAACCTGGTCTGGTGGGAGGTGTCCCTGCCCATGGGAGGGGGTTGGAGCTGGGTGGTCTGTAAGGTCCCTTCCAACCAAACCTTTCTGTGATTCTGTGATTCCTGGACTTTGGGAAAGAGCATATGTTTGTTTGTTATTCAACCTGTTCAAAAAAGACCTTCCCAGAATGGTGTTTCAGTTTGTTTCTGCAAAGTAAAATCAGTTCACTCTTCTTGTTTCAGAGCAGAACAGATTAGAAAACTATTCTGGAACAAAATAGGGATTTTCACTTCTCTGAAGTGCTTTATCATGCCTCTGTTAGGACCCATACCAAACACTTCACAGGCACAGGCACTCCACTTTTTCTCCTTGTAGTTATCTGAGACCTCCATTTGTTTCTCATTCACAGTCATATGACTTCTCAGGTGTAAAACATTCAATTGTCAGAGATATCTGTACTGGGAATTCCATAGTATTCCAGGCATTTTAGATACGAATACGCATCACTGTTATTTGTAGTACAGGGACACCTGCAACTCTTGCAGTCCAGGGACGTACTCTGCCAGAACACAGCTGGGGCACAGTCGGGATAGCTGACCCCAACTGACCAAAGGGATGTCCTGTGCCATGCAGTATCATGATCGGCAACAAAACTGTGGGGAGAGAAGGGGGAAGGAGGGGCAGTTGGAGTGATGGCACTTGTCTTCCCAAGAAACCATTATGTGTGATGAACCTGGCTTTCCAGAAAATGGCTGAACATTTGCCTGCCAGTGGGAAGCCATGAGTGAATTCCTTATTTTGGTTTGGTTGCACAAGCAGCTTTCGGTTTACCTATTAAGCTGTCTCTATCTACCCACAAGTTTTCTCACTTTCACCCTTCTGATTCTCTTCCCCCATCCTGATGCAGAGGAAATGAAGGAGTGGCTGTGTGGAGCTCAGTTGCTTACTGGGGTTAAACCACAAGATATGCTGAGCCAGGGTCAACTGACAGATAGAAAGATAGTCTATTTGTAAGAACTTGTACAAAGATTTTCATTTGGCATCATGCCTAGTGGATGAAGAGATATCATGGGGAGTCGAAAAGGAAGCAGTGAAGTCAATGTTTACTTCAGTATACATAGTCTGTGTTAACCTTCCACCATACCTGGAGGTTCTATTAGACTCCAGAGGTACACATGGAAGTCAGGCAATGTGATGTATCATTTGTACTTCATATATAAATTGATATTATCTGCAGTACTGTTTAAACAAGATCATACGTGTCCACTGTAATTTACACATACCATGCAGATGACATTTCAGACCCTTGCATCAACAGCTGCAACCAATCATCTTTAGAGTTACAATGCATCAAAATTATCTTCAGGTAACGCAGATTTTGCCATGATGGTGTCATTCATATCTCAGTATTTCTGTATCTGAGTGTCTGTAAACTTGCTTCAAATCCCTATCTTGTAAAGAAATATGTATGTACTTAGTTTCATGGAGATAACTGCCAATTTACAAAAATAGTTCACTACCTACTTTAGATTTGCACAGAGGTAATTGGATATGCCATTCAGTATTTGCTGAATAAAGCTGTAAATAATTTCACTGATTTCATCAGACCTATTCATATGGTTGTATCCACTGAAGGATCAGTGTTGCAAAGTCCAAGTAGTTATTGAGATGTATTACAAAGAAAATCAAAGCAATCAAATGGGAATGGGATTAGAAAGAGAAGAAGAATCTTTGATCAAGAATTCTAATTGCAGCCACATCCTTTGCCACACCACCCTCTGTAAGAAAGTTATTTACCTCTTAAGATTTTGATAATAGGCATTTAGAGTGCTTATTAATACAGTGAGCCCTCCTATCCAGCTGCCTCCTGGCCATCCAGGGGCCTTGTGAACGTACTGCCAGGGTGTACTTTGTAGTTTACTAGCGCTGAAATCAGGCATACTGTTTGCAGCCAAAATACCACCTCGAACTGCTTGTTACCCTTTGGGGATTATGCCCTCCTCAGATTTGTTTGTGTAACAGCCTGTTGTTGCCTGTTTATAACTAAATGTTATCATACATATTTGTAATGGTTATTTTTTTTCTAACACAGACCATTTTAACCATGGTAGGAGAAACTCTCCATGATCTTGGCCTGCAAAACAGTGAGCACAGAAAGGTGGCCCTCTGGAGTAGTCAAGAATCATGTCCAACACCACAGCTTTAGGAAAATGGCGGGCTTTAAAGAAGTGCCTCCGGTGACAGTTTGAGGTTGTTTGGAGTGAGCTAGAGGCACGAGACAACTGAGGCATACCTTCCATGTGCCTCAGGTTCTTACACGTAACACTGGCACTGCATTGCTTCTCAGCAGTCAGGATTGCCCTAGGGACACTAAGAGAAAGAAATTATTCAAGGTCCTGAAAGATAGATGATTTTCAGCATCCATAACATATATAATCAAGTCGATTATTATGGTTCCTCTGCTTTTAAATATTTCTAATGTTCAAAGCATGTATTTTTTTCACAGTGTTTATAAAAGTTGCTTTGTCATGAGATACAAGTGAGTCCAAATGAACTGGGAAGCAGCGTACTTGTCTTGGCCACCTTGAGGCTGTTGTCTGTGACCAAACATAACAATCAAAGTTATCTTCCCGCAGCTGTCTCTCACTGTTCTTCTTTACTTCCAATCCCACATTAATTCATTTCTAGGCTTTGCGGTCCTGCCTTGCACTGTTCTGTCTTTGGACCTGTAACTACCTCCTTATCCACTTAAGCTGTCTATCTACCTTACATCTTGGTTTTGGGGTTAAGTCCTCGGTATATTGCTGCATGAAAGCTTTCCCCTGGTCTTGGTTAATTATGTCAATAGCTTCTCTGCTGTGGCTTACTTGACTTTTTCTCTCCTAAGGAGGGGATATCAGATTTGTGAGGCATGATCCTCCTTTTCTAAGTCCACATTAATCATCTTTATAAGAATAGCAACCTTATTCTGCTCTGCCCAGGAGCACAGCACTCTTTTGATTCTGAGCAGCATGATCTGCAGTTTTTCTCTATTACACGCTTCATTTCTAGAATGTACTTATCTTCTGATAGGTCATGTTTTTTCTTAGCTGTCCAAAGATTATTACCTCTTACCTCTTCAGCTGTGACTGTCAGCTGATTTAAAAGAGAGGAATTGGATAGGAGGTAGCTCTGCTGTGGACTCCTGAAGAAAGGCAAGGGCAAGCAGAAGTATAGGCAAGCTGATACTGTTGCCCACGTCGTGAGTACAGTAGATCTGAGATGTTTAATTAAGACAGAAGAGGAGGGGAACTCATCCTAGCTTGAGAGGGACAGGGAGTCAATTACACACTATACATACCTACATATTGCACAGAGGTGTTTTTTTTGTTGTTGTTGTTTTTTTTTTGTTTTGTTTTGTTTCATTTAATTAGTGGTGTCTCTGCTCCTGCCAGATGTCTTTGGAAAGCTAAGCAGCAACACATTGTTGAAACATATTGAAACATGCAGCACTTTCAGAAAGATCACAGAAAGCCTTCGTCTCATGTGACATACACGTTATAGCCCTGTAGCTTTCATGCTTTACATGCCATAAAACACTGGATGAGGCCATGACAGAAGTTAACAGAAGTATCAACACCCAGAAAATATAGTTATCGGAAAGAATTTTGTTATCATAGATACAAGACAAGCACAGGAAAAAAATACCCAGGCCCTATTCTAGAATTAAGGAATGTATCTGTTATCACCAGGGGAAACAGGTCAGAAAATGATAAGGATTTAAACTATTTTAATATCATATTCAGTGCAATGGAGAGAAGGGAGATGTAACCATAAGCCACCAACTGAGGTGTCCATGGACACTTATCTGGTGTCATAATTTATAACTGCCTAAAAGCTGCAAGAGAAACCATTCTGCTAACCAGAGGCCAGACAATTTTGCTCCTGAGCACTTCTGACAAGCATATGCACTTGCAGCACATGTCCTTAAGAAGAGGGCATAGAGTAAGGGAATTATGGTTACTACTTGTAACTCAGTGCTAAAAATAAAAATTAAAAAAAAAATTAAAAAATAAAAAAATCCAGCTCTTCATTTTCAGACTGTTTTTCAGTTTTCTTAAGAAATCAACATTCCAAAAATATTTCAGTGTATTTATATAAAGTTATCATGGCTTATTCCTCTTTGAGAATGTCATGTTGTTTCATTGATGTTAATTACCAAGTCAGTACTGTAGTCAGTACTGTTCATGTTTATCTGCAGTGATAACAATGGCATTCAAGACTTCTCAGCATGCTGCACAGATAAAGTTCCTTGAACACAGTTCTTTCAATATTAGCTGGGTGAATCTCATGCAATTTCATTTTCACAGAATTTAGCCCTTGTTTTGGATTTATAGGTACTAGATGTAAACCATAGATTCCTTGCTAGACAATAAAATTGTAATATATTTAGTTAGCTGCATAGAATAATAGTTATCATATGCATTTGACTGATGCAATGGGAGTATTGACTACAACACTTAAAATGGATTGTGCTATGAAGACATCATCAGTCTATAAAGCTACTCCAATACCTTTACTCGTTTCTACTTCACTAACATGCTTTTATTTTGCTCTGTATGCTACGCCTATGAATGACATCATTGCTTATACGTAAAATGATCTCAGAATGTATAACATAATCGGAGGACACTCTACTGGATGCTTTCTATGTAATCTAATATAGAAGCTATTTTTAAGAGTGCAATATTATTTCAGTCTGTGAGTGTGGGAAGGATAAGGGGTTGAATAATAATTTAATATCGGTAATTGCTCTGCTAGAGGTGTATTGTCGCAGCAAAGATCAGTACATTTTAGACAATGGACAGATAAGAAAAATTTCTGGTTTTGTATGATGTTTTACTTGTCAACTGGTGGTCTGACAAAAAAAAAAGTATAATAGTGGAATATAAGTAGCATAAAATGACCTTCATGTTCACTCAAGAAATTTTATAAAACCCCTCATGCTGATGAAGCCTGTATCAGTCAAACAGCAACACCAAGAAATTTTAATACATCAGAACAATAGTTTATTAGCAGTAGTTGCTGGTCTATCAGGATTTCGTTTTGGTTATGCTAGGATGTCTCTGATGGTTATGGCTTTAAATGTCAGGGATCAAAAAGTGCCTGGTCTTTAAGGCAAAAAAGCCATGAGTCAAGTGTGCCCCCAGCACAAGCAGTGCCCTCAGTGGCAGGATACAGTCCCACAGGGTCTAAACAGGGTCCCCAAGCAGGGTCAGGGCCCATCAACAGTCTAGTAGCCATCAGGTAAGGCAAAATAATTAATCAGGCCCTAGGTCATTGGAATGGAGGACTACATGCTTTAAAAGAGAGACAGGCAGGGAAGAAAAGGTGGGGGCGTTGCTCTTTGTGTTAAGAAATTGATAGATTGTGAAGACTTGCCTCTGAGAAACAGCCACGAGCAGGTTGAAAGCCTGTGGGTAAAAATTAAGAACCAGACCAGCAAAGGGCACCTTGTGGTTGGGGTCTACTACAGGCCGCCCAATCAAGGGGAGCCTATGGATGAGGCCTTCTTGCTCCAACTACAAGAAGCTCACAGGCTCTCATCCTCCTGGGATCACCTGCATGTCTGCTGGGAAAACCATGTGGCAAGCAGTAAGCAATCCAGGAGACTCCTGGAGTGCATTGAGGACAACTTCCTCGTCCAGTTATTAGACAAACCAATCAGAGGAGAAGAGTTACTGGAGCTGGTGCTCACCTATGTGGAAGAGCTCATTAAAGAGGTTAAGACTGGAGGCAGCCTGGGTTGCAGTGACCACACCCTGGCTGAGTTTGTGATCTCGAGGAATACGGGCCTGGCAAAGAGGAAAGTCAGGACCTTGAACTTCTGAAGAACAAACTTTGAGCTATTTAAAGACCTAGTGGACAAGATCCCATGGGACACTGTCCTTAGGAACAAAGAAGCTGAACAGAGCTGGCAACTCTTTAAGGTTGTTTTCTTAAAGCACAAGAACCCTCCGTGGCCATTTGTAAGAAAGCTAGCAGGAAAGGCAGAAAGCTGGGAAGAATACAGAAACAGTGTCCAGATGTACAGGGATGGCATCAGGAAAGCCAAGGTACTGACAGATATAAACTTGGTGAGGGATGCAAAGAACAACAAGAAGGGGTTCTACAGGTACACTGGCAGCAAAAGAAAGACTAGGGAGAGTGTAGTGCCTCTGATAAATGAAGACGAAGAACTGGTAATGGCAGACATGAAGGTACAGGCAGAGGTACTTATCAACTTCTTTGCCTCAGTCTTCACTGGTAGTCAGGCTTCCCACTTCTCTTGAGTCCCTGAATCTCTAGGCAGGGGCTGGGGGAGCAGAGTACCTCCCACTGTAAGGAAAGAGCAAGCTCGAGACCACCTGATGAAACTGAGCAGGTACAAGTCTATGGGGCCTGATGACATGCATCCCAGGGTCCTGAGGAAATCGGCTGATGCAGTTGCCAAGCCTCTCTCCATCATATTTGAAAAGTCCTGGCAGTCAGGCTAAGTCCCTGGTGACTGGAAAAAGGGAAACATCTCTCCCATTTTTAAAAAGGGTAGAAAGGAGGACCCAGGGAACTACAGACCTGTGAGCCTCACCTCTGTGCCTGGCAAGACCATGGAACAGACCCTCCTGGAGGCAATGTCAAGGCACATGCAAGACACTGAGGCAATCCAAGACAGCCAGCATAGCTTCGCCAAGGGCAAATCATGCCTGACCAATCTGGTGGCCTTCTTTGATGGAATGACTGCATCAGTTGACACGGAAAGACTGACCAATGTCATCTATCTGGACTTCTGTAAGGCTTTTGACACAGTCCCACATGACATCCTGATCTCCAAACTGGAAAGATATGGATTTGAAGGGTGGACCACTGGTGGATAAGGAATTGGCTCTGTGGCCACACAGAGAATGATGGTCAATGGCTCTATGTCCAGGTGGAGGCTGGTGGCAAGCGGTGTCCCTCAGAGGTCTGTCTTGGGACCGGTGTTATTTAATATCTTTATCAGTGACACAGACAGTGGGATCGAGTGCAAGTTTGCAGATGACACCAAGCTGAGTGGTGCAGTTGATACAAGAGAAGGAAGGGAAGCCATCCAAAGGGACCTGGACAGGCCAGAGAAGTGGGCCCATGTGAACCTAATGAGGTTCAACAAGTCCAAGTGCAAGGTGCTGCACCTGGGTCAGGCCAATCCCAGACTTGAGCACAGACTGGGAGAAGAACTCACTGAGAGCAGCCCTGCAGAGAAGGACTTGGGGGTTCTGGTGGACAAAAAGCTCGACATGAGCCAGCAGTGCGTGCTTGCAGCCCAGAAGGCCAACTGCATCCTGGGCTGTATCAACAGAGGGATAGGCCGCAGGTGGAGGGAGATGATTGTGCCCCTCTGCTCTGCCCTTGTGAGGCCCCACTTGGAGTGCTGCGTCCAGGTCTGGGGCCCCCAGCACAAGAAGGATGTGGGGCTGTTTGAGCAAGTCCAGAGGAGTGCCACAAAGATGATCAGAGGGCTGGAGCACCTCTCCTATGACAAAAGGCTGAGAGAGCTGGGGATGTTCAGCCTGGAGAACAGAAGGCTCCAGGGAGACCTCATTGTGACCTTTCAATACTTAAAGGGGTCTTATAAAAAGGATGGAAAGGGACTCTTTATTAGGATGGATAATGACAGGACAAGGGGGAATGAAGAGGAGGCTCGGGGGCGACCTTATCGCTCTCTACAGGTACCTTAAAGGAGGCTGTAGCGAGGTGGGGGTTGGTCTATTCTCCCACGTGTCTGGTGACAGGACGAGGGGGAATGGGCTAAAGTTGCTCCAGGGGAGGTTTAGGTTGGATATTAGGAAGAACTTCTTTACTGAAAGGGTTGTTAGGCATTGGAATAGGCTGCCCAGGGAAGTGGTTGAGTCACCATCCCTGGAGGTCTTTAAAAGACGTTTAGATGTAGAGCTTAGTGATATGGTTTAGTGGAGGACTTGTTAGTGTTAGGTCAGAGGTTGGACTCGGTGATCTTGGAGGTCTCTTCCAACCTAGATGATTCTGTGATTCTGTAAACTAAAAGAAGATAGATTTAGAATGGATGTTAGGAAGAAATTCTTCACTGTAAGGGAGGTGAGGCACTGGCACAGGTTGCCCAGAGAAGCTGTGGGTGCCTCATCCCTGGAGGTGTTCAAGGTCAGGCTGGACAGGGCCTTGGCCAATCTGATCTAGTGGTTGTCATCCCTGCTTACGGCAGGGGGGTTGGAAATAAATGATCTTTAAGTTTCCTTCCAACACAAGTCATTCTGTGATTCTGTGATTCTAGGTGAAGCCAGGAAATAAAAACAACGATTTAGGAGCAGTAGAAAGCAGGAATGGAGAAAGGTATACAGCTCAGGCCTAAACTTAAATGGTGTGCCTGGGCCATGAGCAGAGGGTCTGTGGGTGCTCAGTGAGACCAGTCACAGCAATTAAGGTTTTTATAAGTGCACTCAGAGCTCTGACATAAAGTTGCAATTAAAGCCCTTAAGAAGTCCTATGGATGCAGAGATTCTTACATTTTCCTTCACCTGCTTATCTAGGTGATACTAATGACTCTCTATCAGCTGATGGGATGTCAGTTATCCTAGAAAAGAGAGGGCTGAGACACATTGTAAGAGATCATTATTTCACTCCCTTGTCTACAATAGTATTTGTCGTTTCTGGCAGGAATCTGTTAAACCTGTTTTTAAGACCCTCTGACAACGAGTTTCATAACCAATCCAGGCAATCTGAATCTTACCATTTATAATGGTTACACTGAGTGACTCACAGTGCATTTCAAGGACTTTGGTGGCTCTTCTGTGCTCTGCAAAAATAGAGATCAGGTACTATTCTTCTTTTCTTTAGGCTGAAGGGCTCTATTTCATTCAGCCCTTCTTTGGCCATGTTTGTTAGCCTGATGATCCTCATTCTTCTTCTGAAGTAGAAGCTGTGTTCTTATATTGAAACACTTCTGGTCAATCCATATTACCAGGATCTCACTATGATATTGACCTTTATCCTAGATTTAAAGCAATGGTTAGAGCTAGGCTGTAATCTGTTATGATCTTCAGAGTCTTCCCTGAAGAACGACCTCACAAATGGTTCATTATCCAGTGCCTGTGCAGACATCTTGACATCAAGCAACATTTTGCATTCAACTTCAGTGAATTTCATCCTTTATCCTCATTTGGACAGTATCTCCATTTTCTCTAATAAGCCAAGTTAATTTCAAAAGCTTTCCTACATATTTCAAGTTATTTATTGTGGTGTATATTTCCACGTTTCAAGAGGATGAATGCCAGTGTAACACAATACTTCAGATGGCCAGAGTAACATTCAGATGCCCTTCATAAGTGTGCAATAAGTTACTGAAGTTTTCTGAAAGACCTGTTACCATTCATCAGATAACTCCTGACCTTTGCAATATGATAAGGTGTGACTGAGATTACTCGTGACATTACTTAGACTATTTCCTTGAAGAAAATTAATGTTTTGTTGTTGCTGTTGTTATTCAGTAACACTGCAAAAATCTAACTACATTCTAGGCCCATAGAGCTAAACACAGAGCAAACCTAAGTAATACAACACACAGTGGGGCAGGATGCTGGAATGAAAGAGGTTGCTATAGTTGTTTATGAGAGATATGGAAAGTTAGAAGTGACTTATCTGAAGTCATATAACAGATCATTGGCAGTACCGAAAGGAGAACTGAATGAGTCAGATATCTCAAATTGAAAAATAACCAGAAGTTCTTTGTTTCTGTGCCTTCCTCTGCAGCCTCCTCCAGTTCAACAAAAGATTGAACAATTTCAAAGAAATTGTATTTAGCACCCAACAATGCCTGCAGGAGTTTATATTAGGCACTATTAGAAATTTTCACTTTTGGAAAGCATTTCAGGTTATTATTGTTTTTTTAATTAAATATTAAACTTGACCACACAAAGCATAGTTTATATTAGTGTCACTTACTTACTTAGCTTTCTAGAATATATCTACCTTGCCGAGGCGACCGGCTCCGGGGCAGACGCGTGCTGCAGCGGAGCGCGGGATCGGGACAGGCAGGGCTATTTTTCGGGCATCGAGCCTACGTGAGGGAGCCGCCAGGCACCGGCAGCCCTCGTGAGGGAGGCTGACGAGGCGTAGGCGGAGCCAGCAGCGTCAGCGACAGCTCCTCCCTCTGGCCGTTCAAAGGCAGCCCTTAGGGAGCGCGAGCGACCAGGAGCGTGGCGACCAGGGTGGGCAAACAGGGAGTGATGCGGCAGTTAGCGAGGCAGGAAGGGCGGAGCGCTCACACCCGCCCATAGGGACAACTCCTCCAACGGCACTCTCCCGTCAGCTGGGCGGCAATGGTCTCCACCAGGCACGGTGCTTTCTCTAGGAAGTCAGTACGCACCCAGACCGACTGCCCGTCCAAACATGCGGCAGTTCAGGTCTCCGGATGCGGGGAGTGTCTGAGCCTCTTGCTGCCATCGGCGGGAGGCAGAGAGACTGCTTGCGTGAGGTGCGAGCAGGTGGATGACCTGGTCCGCATGGTGGCGGAACTCAAGGAGGAGGTGCAGAGGTTGAGGGATATCAGGGAGTGCGAGCGGGAGATAGACTGGTGGAGCGACTCCCTGCAGGACCAGAGGGAGAGGGACCAGGGTGAGACGCTCCAAAGGGGGGTGGACCCCCTGCCCTGCCTCCATCGGGCAGAGGGAGGGGACCTGCGAGTTGAGGAGGAATGGAGACGGGTCCCTGCTCGACCTCGCAGGAGATGCCCTCCCCTTCCGGTGCCGCCTTCCCAGGTGCCCTTGAACAATAGGTTTGAGGCCCTGGAGCTGGAGAGACCGGTGGGTGAGGATGAGGTAGGAAGCCTACCCAGGAGGATGCCTGAGGTGAGGAAGTTGACTCCACGCCTCAGGACTGCCTCCACCAAGAAAGAAAGAAGGGTGATTGTTGTGGGCGACTCCCTCCTCAGGGAAACGGAGGGCCCTATTTGTCGGCCTGACCCCACACATAGGGAAGTCTGCTGCCTCCCTGGGGCCAGGGTCAGAGACGTTACCAGGAAGCTTCCCAACCTGGTTCGCCCCTCTGACTATTACCCGCTTTTGATAGTCCAGGCTGGCAGTGACGATGTTGAAAAGAGAAGCCTCAAGGCTATCAAACAGGACTATAGGGGGCTGGGACGATTGGTGGAGGGAGCGGGAGTGCAGGTGGTGTTTTCGTCTATCCCTACGGGGGAAGGGAGAGGCACGGGGAGGACACGGAAAGCTCGCGTGGTTAATAGGTGGCTCAGAGGCTGGTGCCAGCACAGAAATTTTGGGTTTTTTCACCATGGGGAGCTTTACTCGGCACCCGGCCTGATGGCCCCAGACGGGTCCCTATCTCCAAGGGGAAAACGGATCCTAGGCCAGGAGCTGGCGGGGCTCATAGAGAGCGCTTTAAACTAGGTAAGAAGGGGGACGGGGCTCAAACAAGGCTTGTTGGAGCTGTGCCGGGGGAAACAATGGCTAGGCCGGGGAAGAAGGCGATGGCCCAGCTGAAGTGCATCTACACTAATGCACGCAGCATGGGTAACAAACAGGAGGAGCTGGAAGCCATTGTGCAGCAGGCAGGCTACGACTTGGTTGCCATCACGGAGACGTGGTGGGACCGCTCCCACGACTGGAGTGCTGCAATGCCTGGCTATCGGCTCTTCAGGAGGGACAGGCAGCACAGAGGGGGTGGTGGCGTGGCTCTCTACATTAGAGAATCTTTTGATGTTGTGGAACTCCAGGCTGGGAATGATAAGGTTGAATCCCTGTGGGTTAGGATCCGCGGGAAGGCCGGCAAGGCTAGCTTCCTGGTCGGGGTCTGTTATAGACCGCCGAACCAGGATGAGGAGACGGATGAGGAGTTTTATAGGCAACTGACAGAAGTTGCAAAATCGTCGGCGCTTGTCCTCGTGGGGGACTTCAACTTCCCGGACATATCCTGGAAACACAACACGGCACAGAGAAAGCAGTCTAGGAGGTTTCTGGAGAGCGTGGGAGATAGCTTCCTGACGCAGCTGGTCAGTGAACCTACCAGGGGTGGTGCCCCGCTAGACCTTCTCTTCACAAACAGAGAAGGACTGGTGGGAGATGTGGTGGTTGGAAACTGTCTTGGGCAGAGTGACCACGAAATGGTAGAGTTCTCTATTCTTGGCGAGGCCAGGAAGGGGACCAGTAAAACTGCTGTATTGGACTTCCGGAGGGCTGACTTTGAGCTGCTCAGGACGCTGGTTGGCCGAGTCCCTTGGGAGGCGGTTCTGAAGGGCAGAGGAGTCCAGGAAGGCTGGGCGCTCCTCAAGAAGGAAATCGTGATGGCACAGGAGCGGTCCGTCCCCACGTGTCCAAAGACGAGCCGGCGTGGAAGAAGACCGGCCTGGCTCAACAGAGAGTTGCGGCTTGTGCTTAGCAGAAAAAAGAGGGTTTATAATCTTTGGAAAAAAGGGCGGGCCACTGAGGAGGACTACAAGGATGTAGCGAGGCTGTGCAGGGAGAAAATTAGAAAGGCCAAAGCTCATCTGGAGCTCAACCTGGCTACTGCCGTTAAAGACAACAAAAAATCCTTTTACAAATATATCAATGCGAAACGGAGGACTAAGGAGAATCTCCATCCTTTACTGGATGCGAGGGGAAACCTAGTTACTAAGGATGAGGAAAAAGCTGAGGTGCTTAATGCCGCCTTTGCCTCAGTCTTTAGGGGCAATACCGGTTGTTCTCTGGATACCCAGTGCCTTGAGCTGGTGGAAGGGGATGGGGAGCAGGATGTGGCCTTCGCTATCCATGAGGAAATGGTTGGCGACCTGCTACGGAGCTTGGATGTGCGCAAGTCGATGGGGCCGGATGGGATGCACCCGAGGGTACTGAAAGAACTGGCGGAGGAGCTGGCCGAGCCGCTTTCCATCATTTATCGGCAGTCCTGGCTATCGGGGGAGGTCCCAGTTGACTGGCGGCTAGCCAATGTGACGCCCATCTATAAGAAGGGCCGCAGGGCAGACCCGGGGAACTATAGGCCTGTCAGTTTGACCACAGTGCCAGGAAAGCTCATGGAGCAGATTATCTTGAGGGTCATCACGCTGCACTTGCAGGGCAAGCAGGCGATCAGGCCCAGTCAGCATGGGTTTATGAAAGGCAGGTCCTGCTTGACAAACCTGATCTCCTTCTATGACCAAGTGACGCGCTTGGTGGATGAGGGAAAGGCTGTGGATGTGGTCTACCTTGACTTCAGTAAGGCTTTTGACACAGTTCCCCACAACATTCTCCTCAAGAAACTGGCTGCTCGGGGCTTGGACTGGCGTACGCTTCGCTGGGTTAGAAACTGGCTGGATAGCCGGGCCCAGAGAGTTGTGGTGAATGGAGTCAAATCTGGTTGGAGGCTGGTCACTAGTGGTGTCCCCCAGGGCTCGGTACTGGGGCCGGTCCTCTTTAATATCTTTATCGATGATCTGGGTGAGGGCGTCCAGTGCACCCTCAGTAAGTTTGCAGATGACACCAAGCTAAGTGCGTGTGTCGATCTGCTCGAGGGCAGGAAGGCTCTGCAGGAGGATCTGGATAGGCTGGAGCGATGGGCTGAGGCCAACTGTATGAAGTTCAACAAGGCCAAGTGCCGGGTCCTGCACCTGGGGCGCAACAACCCCAAGCAGAGCTACAGGCTGGGAGATGAGTGGCTGGAAGGCTGCCTGGCCGAGAAGGACCTGGGAGTATTGGTTGATAGTCGGCTGAATATGAGCCAGCAGTGTGCCCAGGTGGCCAAAAAGGCCAACAGCATCCTGGCTTGCATAAGAAACAGTGTGGCCAGCAGGTCTAGGGAAGTGATTGTGCCCCTGTACTCAGCTCTGGTGAGGCCGCACCTTGAGTACTGTGTTCAGTTTTGGGCCCCTCGCTACAGGAAGGACATGGACGTGCTCGAGCGAGTCCAGAGAAGGGCGACCAAGCTGGTGAGGGGTCTGGAGAACAAGTCTTACGAGGAGCGGCTGAGGGAGCTGGCGTTGTTCAGCCTGGAGAAGGGAAGGCTCAGGGGCGACCTTATCGCTCTCTACAGTTACCTTAAAGGAGGCTGTAGAGAGGTGGGGGTTGGTCTGTTCTCCTACGTGCCTGGTGACAGGACGAGGGGGAATGGGCGAAAGTTGCGACAGGGGAGTTTTAGGTTGGATGTTAGGAAGTACTTCTTTACCGAAAGGGTTATTAAGCATTGGAACGGGCTGCCCAGGGAGGTGGTGGAGTCACCATCCCTGGAGGTCTTTAAAAGACGTTTAGATGTAGAGCTTAGCGATATGGTTTAGTGGAGTACTTAGTGTTAGGTCGGAGGTTGGACTCGATGATCTTGAGGTCTCTTCCAACCTAGAAATCTGTGATACTGTGATACCTCATGCAGCACAAGGGAATACAGCATAAATAAGGCAATCATAAAAAGATAAGCCAATCTCTGTGGTTGTAGCATAGAATATCCTATCCTTTTAGTTTGATTTTCCTTATTTATCATCTTTGTACAGTCTGTTTTTTTTACGTTTTGATGAAAAGCTTTTACTATAGTCAGAACCAGGTCCCATATTACTGTGCTGAATGCTGATTGTGGATTCCAAAGCAAACAAGGATTCAAGATCAGGTCCTCTGTCTTGATACTGATACAGATGGGATTTGGCCACTTCTGACCCATTCACTTGCAAATCGCATACACTTGTAAAGGAAAGATCTGTAAGGAAAGATGAATTGATTGTTGGCTGGTACCATATGTGAACAGTATTGTATTTTCTTTTGACAGCTTTCTATCTTTCTTTCAATAATGAAGAATACTATTCTATCCTGTTTTCCCTATGACAAAAGAAATTTGCCAGAGGTCTCTAACACCTAAAGGATTAAATTCTAAATAAAACATTAACTTCACAAAGACAGTATTTTTAAAGCAAATGCTTAAACAATCTCTTTAAGTTCTAGGAGAAAGCTGTTCAACAGAAAACTAATGAGCTACACATCCTCAAAGATAAAGGAACAGCATTCCTTTTCAGAGGAGCAGTTTCCCCCTTCTCTCATATGCTCTCATGTAGACTCCCCCACCACAAAAGCCAAGATACGTCCTATAATTCACCTAAACCACCTTTTCTTTCTTTCTTTTCTTTTCTATTATTATTATTATTATTTTTTAGAAATTAGCTACTTATTATTAGTTAACTGCAACTTTTTCATCTGTGATTGAGAATTTCTTTTATTAAGCTCAAAGAGCTGCCTTACTGGACGAAGACTATTTAATACATTTCACAGAAAACTAAAAGGAGGTTCAAGCTTTCTCTGCTTATGTTTCCTTATACTTGACAGAGAAAGAGAAAACAAGGCCAGCTAGTCAGCTACTGTAAATCATTTCAGCATTACTGATTTCAGTGGATCTGTGCTGACTTAGCACCAAAAGATCTTGCTTTAAAAGCTTTTGGAGACAGAATCAAGTCTAGGGTCTCACTGCATGAGAAATGTTCTTCTGCTGGAATTCAAAGAGGCTTCCACTGCAGCTTCGCTCCTCCTCCTTCACGTGTCCTTCCCTGCTACTTTGAGGTTTTCACAAACTCCCCACCTCTACGGCTTTTTTCTTAAACATGGCTAAATATGTTTCTCTTCTAAAGCATGTTGGTGTTGCTGGAGCACACTGGACAGTGTCCTTTTGACAAGATAGTGGCCTTGAATATGAGTTACTGGTGTGTAACTTGTGCACAGTAACTTTAACAAACTCTGGTTAAACTCCACTTGGCTGCTTTGACACCATCTATAAACAATGATTCATCTTTTGCTGTAGCACATAGTTCACCAACCTGCTAAATCAAACATTGCTATTAAAACTGACTATTACATGCTTGCTGAACTGTATTCCATGGAGCTGGCCTGCGATTCCAGAATTATTCCACGTGTACACAAGATGATGTATTCTGGTCAGTGATGCAGGGGAGTGAGAATCAGCAGATCAAGGTTCAAAATTCACTGGTAACGAAGAGGGCCTCCCCTAGACTTCATACTGGCTAAATATAAAACTAGTGATATAGAAGTTCTGGCACATTGTTAACATGGCATTCCTCTCACACTCATTAGCTGCATTGAGAGGCAGAGCATATAAGTTTGGGTGTCCCATTTCATTCAGTTGCATGGCTTCCAGACTGCAGATGCTCATCTCCCAGTGAGACTGGAGCATAAAACCATTGAGCTGGTGTCCACCTGTGTTGATCTATCCTAACCTACAGAGTTTGGGGCTAGTTACTTTGTTTTTTCCATGGTAGTTAAATGCTCCACATGGATGTTGTGACATTTAATAGCTTGTTTACTTCTGAATGTTTTTCTGATGCTCAGAAATACAGCCCCTCACCCACAGTGCTCAAAATCAGCAGTAAAGCCAACCCATAATGCTAATGTAACTGTTTTAAATGAATATCTTACTGTGTTTTATAATGTAGAATTTTCCTTTAAGAAATGGGAAAACCTAGGCAGGGAGATAACATTACTCTACACAGGAACAAACTCTTCCTCAGCTCCAGCTAGAGATCCTGGATACTCAACGTTTCTGAAAGTCATGCCCAAATTGGACATTCATTATCAGAGGCTATCAGAGTAGTTGAGTTCTAGCTTCAGTGTTTTTATCTTCCCAACTGTAAAACAAAAATGTTGAGTTCACTTTGTTATTAACATATAAATATGAGATGCCCTTAATGAGCTTCAGCCTCTGGGGAAGTTTTAATCTGCAGTCCTGAATAGCTATGTGTTCAACAAGTTCTTGACAGAGGCTCAGGAATGTCAAGAAGCCAAAGAAGAAAAGGTTTTATAAACCAGATCCTGGTCTTTGATAACATCTCAGATGAAACAGGAATGACTGAAAGGAGGAGTAAGGGAACAGATGACAGTCAAAAGCGCTGAACCTTTGGTTTACCAACCATAGACAACCAGTCAATGATTTCTGCTGGCTAAAGTAACAGGACTCAACCAAGAATGATCCACACTTAATGAAAACTGGTCTGTTTAAACATCGTGAGGCTCACTCATGTTGATTCCCTTTTCTTCCATGACATTTCCTGGCTATGTGCATTGGGGGTAATAGGTTTGCTTAAAGAACAAAGCACAGAGACTGTCAAGGTATATAACAGTACAGCTGGAACAGAAGCTCAGGGCTGCCTGCAATATCTGTTAGGAATACTGGACTTCCTGTAATCTGATTGTTAAGAAAATGTTTTTCGTAAATCATCTGATTTGTTAAGGGACAGTAAACAACAGCTGTTTTGGCAATGATTGTGAATTCCACTTTGATATTTTAATCCTTGTTTTAATGGTCTAAAGTTCTAAATTTCTCTTTGACTGAAGTCTTCCCAAAGAATACAATCCAAACATCTGTGCTGTGCTTTCCTGGAGTTGAGATGGGCTAGAGAACTGCAGAAGAGCTGCTTTGGAGTGGCTCTTTTATCTCTAACCTTGATTAATGTACTGTTCCACTTTGTTTCTACCACAAAGGGCCTGTGAATCAGGCTGCCATGAGCATTCACAAAAGCTTCCGTGTGCAAAGACATTCATGAGTATCCCTCAAGCAGGGATAACACGTACTATTAATAGTACATGTATATGCTCTGAAATGTTGCTATTCTGGGCATTAGAACTATATTGATTCTGTAGTGAAGGATTTCTATACTGGTAGGTAGGGAGTTACAGAGCACATTATAAATCATGCACAACATTGATTTCTGTATTAGTCATTCCTGTCTTCACATTTTTGGTTTGTTAATATTGCACAAGGGACTTTATTTCATCAGTACCAAACATCTGGATAACTCCTTGCTTAGGAGTTAAATCAATGTCTACTGAAATCAATGGAAAAGCTCCTATTAGTTTAGAGGCATCTGTATCTAAACTAGCACTCTTTTAGCTTTGTCTTTTTTACAGGAGCAGGAAGTTTTCTGAATCTGAGCAACAAAATATTCTTCCTCTGAACTAACTCAGAATGAATCATAATGAAGGAAAGGTTTGTAGATTTTCTAGAAGTGAGAGACTTTGAAAAGCTTAGTTTTTAATCCGTTAGTTTGTGTGAACCTTCACTGATTTTACATTCAGTAGGCTAATTTAAGAGTACTTTGTTTTTGAGAGAAGGCTAAGAGACTGTAGTCGCCATCCTTCTTTTCCTTTGCAAGTTGAAGAGGTTATTTTCCCTAGCTGTTTGTCTTCCTTTGGCTCTATGAAGTTACTTAGTATGAAGTCCTTAGATTTACTGGCAAAGGACTCCCTGGGAGTATTACTTAATTCAGTTCTGGCAAGATCAGTTAAACTAGCTTAGGCAGGTTCAAGGCAGACAACAAGCAACTCAGGCTGTGGGAGGATGTTTCTCAATGTTCTATCCCCTGAAGTTCAAGGAAAGCTAGTAAAATGGACAGACACTGAAGGCTGTTCCTTGCCAGCTCTTGCTTCCACTTAACACAACAGGAGTACAGACATCAGGAAGTCCATGACAGTCCAGGAGTGTAGCAGCAACTGTAATGGAGCCCGGCAGAAGAAAATGCACTTACAGCAGAATAAAAATAAATGGTATCTCCACAAGTTTAGTTGAATTTCTGAAAGTGGAGAAGTTCTGCTGAGAAGATAATTTTGTGGAGTGCATTCTAAAGGTTTAAAGGACCTGGTCTTCCTTTCTGCACACCTTACTATTATTCCATCATCTAGCTATCTATAACATAACACAAGTGCAAAACTCCATCTGTCATCATCTTTTATTAAACTATTTTGATAGCTTAGTAATTATCCATCATAATGTATCCACTTGTATCAACTTCACACATAATTAATGTATCAACTGTATTAATACCCTTTTTGTTTTGGAGGGGAGCAACTACGTCTGTTTTAGGATATTATGACCCAGCATTCTGAAACCTGTTAAAAAAAAAAAAAAAGTGAGCTGAAAGGCATTTTTGTCAACAAAACCACCAAGTTCATATTTCTCTGATTCCCCAGTCAGGCAAATCTCAAAGACAACACGATACAAAGCAATGGAGAAAAACTGCTACCCTATCTTGTTCCCATCTATTTACTGTTCCTTGCCATATCAGATAAAAATAACCCTCTCAGATCTGCCCAATGAGCCAATTGTGTAATGCTCCCCAGTCCAGGTCCATCAAAATAAAGTAGGCTGTTTCAGACTGCTTAAATATCTTTGTTAACTCATGTGGGTTAGTGAATGAATATTCATACATGCAGCTCAACTGCTAGATCTGAAACTGTGGTAACCTTCAGTAAGGGTTACAATCTCTTGCATCAGCACTGGTGAAATGAAAGGAGATTGTGTCTTTCCCACCCAAAACTATAATCATGCAGTAAGATCATCATGGAACAAAACTTGGTAGAATCACATTCTCACTAAAGTAAAATTTCATGATTAGTGATTAGTTGTTCCTAGGATTTCAATTTTAAATTTATTTCAGATCAAAACTTTGAATGAGGTCTTTGCCCTTGCTCTATTTGTAAAGCTCTCTTGTGTAACCAAATGAACAATAGATGCTGACTTGTACCTATGAAAAACTG
This sequence comes from Anser anser, assembly GCF_964211835.1. Taxonomy (NCBI): domain Eukaryota; kingdom Metazoa; phylum Chordata; class Aves; order Anseriformes; family Anatidae; genus Anser; species Anser anser. The sequence continues at coordinate 1,218,469 of NC_139731.1, forward strand.
TACAGGAAGCCTGTGCACTGAGCTCATAAGAGATTTCAGATCAAAGGTAAAAGCAGATTGAATTACAAGGGTAGAAAAAGAACAAAGCACATTTGTTGGAACTGCATATTCCAGTCCTCCAGTAGATCATGTAAGTAACAGCAGTTTGACTATAAAAAGGAAAGATGTAATGGAAAACTCAAGATTACCAGTAACTTTGGGGGAGTGAGTGCATTGCCCTCAGCTGATACTGGAGTGGAATTCTGCATGCAGATAAACTCCTAAAGATATGTTTGTCATTTTGAAAATCTGGTGTATTTGTTACAGCCTGGCATAGTTCCATTCCCCTTTGTGCTCAGCAGTTTGCTGTAAGCAGACTTAATTTTGGTTTTTAAGCCCCTAATTCCCTGGGTTTGGACATTCACTGTTTATTGTTCTGATGCTGTTATGCTGTTCACAGGCACAATTTTCTTCCAGGATGCCAAGCAGTCCAACTGCTTTAAACACCAAAAGAAATGCCCAAACCTCGACACATGTATGTATACTAACATATATAAAAATTAGCAAAAACTGTGTTTAATCCTACATCCCATAAAGCAAGACGTTAGGAAAGTAACAGCCCTCAGTGAGTGTAAGCACTGTGAGAGCATCCCTTCTCCTGGAGGTTTGGCTATCTGTGCTCAGGACTGAAGAAGGCCTGAGCTAACCATCACCATGCAGCATGGGCCAGCTGCTCCCTAGGGGAGGGGAGCTGGGAGCTGAGGGAGATCCCAACAGCTTGCAAGCCACAGAACTGTCTCACAACCCTGAGCAAGGTGAGTAGGGCATGGCCAGGGATGGCAGCCAGAGTCAGCTCAGAGCCCATCACATCAGGCATGTTCAAGGTGAAGGCCAAGGTCAAGCCAGGAATGCAAGTCAGAAAATTAGGGTCACGATCAGGCTCTGTGAGGGTCACCAGGCAGGTCCACAGTGATGAGGAAGGTCCAGTATAAGGCCGGGGTGTCAGCGTGTCAGTCAGCATCTGGGCCTGGATCAGTGGGCCCATGGCCAGGCGTAGGCAGGGCTGCAATGCAGTGGCAGCTGTAGCTCAGCTGGGAGCCAAGCACTAGAAGGGCAGCTTAAATCAGCTCCCATGGGAAGCCCCGGCTTCCCTGCAGTGCTGTCTGGGAGGAATCTCTCCAGAAACACCAGAGGGAGGGGACAGGTGTCAGCTGCACTGTCTCTGCATTGCCCCTGAGCCCAGGCAGCCAAAGCCCCAGGAAGAGAGGTGCTCTCTAGGCCCTTACAGAAAATACATTTCATAGCCACAGTAGGCAATGGCTGCAGAGAGGATTAAAGAGAAACAAAACAAAACCTCACTAACTCAAGACCTGAGAACCCTTTTCATGTTCTGGCAAGCCAACTTCTTGCTCCTTCCAGCCTCCTTTGTCTCTTTCCTGCTTCATCTGGATACTTAAAGTTTCTATAATTAAGCTTAAAAGAAAAAGGATGATACAAAAGGGAAGGAGAGGGGACTTGTCTAAATTACCACATGCCAGCTATAAAGACGTAACAGGATGTCTCTTTTTTCCTCAGAGAAGTTGGGCCAATAGATTGAGAAATTCATCCCAGTTTAGCTGCTTGGTAAGTAAATAACATTGTGACTGGTCTTTCAAATAAGAACTAGGGCAGTTGTCTAGTAACAATGACAAAATTGTTGAAAGTGCTTATAAAATCACGTAAGAACGAACACAAAGAATCCTCTGAGGGTGATTTTTTTTTCATCCAAATCCCAGCAAGCACACACTGAACCCAAGATGCACACAGATCCGTTTGAATATCCCTGTCCTTCCTGCCTCAGCAAAGGGGAGGATTGCAGCAGGTTTATTTTCTGAAGACATTTTGTGAACATCTGCAAAATACTCTGTGGGCAGCATCTTCCCTTGTTATCTTAAGCAGGTGGAACCCACCTTAGTCATTATCTATAAAGGTATCACTAATATTTCTTTCTGTCACCTAACAAAATCCCAGGCTTCCCCACCTTTTCTTATTTTTCTTACAATCTGGTTTTATTGCAGGTATTTTTTTTACGTCAGTTGATATTGTTCTTCTAGCTAAACAGACATTTGAAAACAAAACAAAACAAAACAAAGCAAAACAAAACAAAACAAAACAGAACACTGTATGTCATGTAAAGTTAAAACCCATTTCCTTCCTATTGCTTACACTTACAATGAAACCTGATTTTTCCTTGACTTTCCTCAACTACTCAGCTGATTCTAAAGTCCTCTTTTTGTAAGGATCCACTTTTTCTGTCTGTGAAGGAACAGTGAGTCATTGAGTCAGCAGATAGCAGGCTTCCTGAGTGAGTCAACAGACCCTATCCCCTCCTATTCTGCGGCATTAGTATTCTGTAACACAGTATGATGTGTCAGACAAGCACTGCCGGACTGCTATATACTTCATCCTTGACCTTTCCCCTAGTTTCTTTTTCCTTTTTATCTTTTTGTACTTTCCCAGTCTTTTGTGCCAAAACTAATGCCCTTATGGTTAAAAAAAAAAAAAAAAGGAAACAGGTTCACAAATTAGGGTGATCTTTCCCCCCAGTTCTTTGTTACTTGATCAGCCCTCTGATCAGTAACTGCATTTACACAAATATTGAAGGCAAAACTAGTCACATAGCAGAGATAAAATAATTTCTTCTACTAAATTATTAATGTCAGCACCCCGTTTTTTTTTCTAAATCTCTTCAGTGGAGCCTACTTATAAAGCTGTCTTTCTGATAAAGCTGGAAGATCACAGAGCCTCTAGCAGAAACAAACATCATGGCTTCCTTTAAAGGCATGTAATATTTCTCGGAACAGCTGCAACTAAGAAAAGCAAAACAAAACAAACACACACACACACAAAAGAATAACTGCATGTTAGTGTTTCATACGAACTTCTAAATTTTGGACCCACAATCAGTCACATTTGTAAATGTCATTCTGAAGAAAAAAACATTAACTTTTCAAAAGCACAAGGGTGACAAGTGATCTGTCCACCATCCCTCAAGAAGCAGACAAATTCTAACATGTATTGCATGAATCTCTCAGGATTTAGAGGCCATTCTTGTTCTATGACAGTTATTCCGGGGAAAAAGGTTGTATTTTCTTGGGTTATTGGCAGATAATGATTCATTTAGATATGAATCAAACCAAAAATAAAGCATTGTGCTGTAAGATGGCTGGTATTCATAAGCTGAGACACTACACTGAACAATGAAAGCACATGTAATTTAATATTTTTGATGCAAAGGGTCTGCTACCCTAGGTGAAACAGTCTCACTTAGTCTTGAGCTCACTTTTTAGAATGACTTAACTTTCATGCTCACTTTCACATCACTTTTTCAAAAGATCGCACTTATGAAGTTATTCAAATTCCTTGAGTCTACTGGCTTCCAGCAAACTCTAGTGCACATTGTATTTGAATAAAAAATGAGTAGACCTGACCTATGGACTGCTACAGTAGATAAATATATAATGCATAAGGCCACTAATCTTTCTCCTTGTCAGCAACTATGGCTTTAGCAGCTTTTCAGCATTTTTTTAAGATGCTTTTAACCCAGCACTTACCTTTCTAGGTTTTCCCACAAAGCTTCGAACAATATATATAAATAATTTAAAATGAGTGTGCATTTCTTTCCTTGATCTTTGATGTGGATTACTGGGGGGGGGAATCTATTTCATTTGTTTCATAATACTGTCTAAGTATTAGCTCCACCCATGTTACTAAAATTATTTGCATATACACATAATGCTTTTCAGTACCAGTGAAGTACGGGAACTTCTGCAGCTGCATCATAGCTAGATGACATTTAATATTTCACAGTGAAATGAACTAAAGTTAACTATTAAAAACTCCTGAAATTTATTACAAAACTAATGTTTGTTTTTATGTAGAAAGAAAGGTATAATATCATGAACAGTAATTTTGAGTAATTTTGAGATTGTCACCTACTTCTTACAATGATAGGTATTTCATACAAGTTCTCTTCCATGCTTTACTTGCTCCTACAAGCTCCTGTAAGTTCTTTTGTTACTATAGTACTGCTTTGAATCCTTCTGTAAAAGTTATTTCTGCACAACTGTATGATATTAAGAATAATTTTGATAATCTATTTAGGAAAGACTCACTTCTTATTTCTGTTTATTGACATACGTACGTAGTATCACACTAACCTTTTGGTATTTTCTAAATATTGAGATACCATTTTGATATCCTGCAACACTTACATGATTTTGTAACATGAAAAATAACTCATTTTGATCATATGGTCTTACTGATATTTTCTCTCCTTATACAGAACCTATGGAAGTTACAAGAATTTATGACATTTTTTGTTCATAACAGATCCCACTAACATTAATAAAAAGTTTACTGCAGATATCAGCTAGAACAAATTTTTAAGGAAAAAAGTGAATGAAGACATGGTAGTGAAAATATGTCTGACCTTCTTGCTAATATTTGCATGTGGGCTACTAAATGAAAGCTCATTCTGAATACCTCATTGTTTCCTCGTATGTTACTAAGCTGTGTGGCACATTATCTGTACTTGAAAAGAGTACTGCACATTCTGGTCATGCCTATCCCCGTAAATAACAATTAGAAATACAACAGGCAATATGATTTTTCTGACAATACTAATTCTGTACCTAATGACTTTTTTCTTTCCAGCATTCCAGTTCACAGAATTACAGAATTACTGAGTCTTGAAGACACTACGGGAAGTCTCTAGTCCAACTCCATGCTCAGAGCAGGGTATCACAGTATCACAGTATCACAGTATCACAGTATCACAGATTTCTAGGTTGGAAGAGACCTCAAGATCATCGAGTCCAACCTCCGACCTAACACTAAGTACTCCACTAAACCATATCGCTAAGCTCTACATCTAAACGTCTTTTAAAGACCTCCAGGGATGGTGACTCCACCACCTCCCTGGGCAGCCCGTTCCAATGCTTAATAACCCTTTCGGTAAAGAAGTACTTCCTAACATCCAACCTAAAACTCCCCTGTCGCAACTTTCGCCCATTCCCCCTCGTCCTGTCACCAGGCACGTAGGAGAACAGACCAACCCCCACCTCTTTACAGCCTCCTTTAAGGTAACTGTAGAGAGTGATAAGGTCGCCCCTGAGCCTCCTCTTCTCCAGGCTGAACAAGCCCACCTCCCTCAGCCGCTCCTCGTAAGACTTGTTCTCCAGACCCCTCACCAGCTTGGTCGCCCTTCTCTGGACTCGCTCGAGCACGTCCATGTCCTTCCTGTAGCGAGGGGCCCAGAACTGAACACAGTACTCGAGGTGCGGCCTCACCAGAGCCGAGTACAGGGGCACAATCACTTCCCTAGACCTGCTGGCCACACTGCTTCTGATACAGGCCAGGATGCTGTTGGCCTTCTTGGCCACCTGGGCACACTGCTGGCTCATATTCAGCCGACTATCAACCAATACTCCCAGGTCCTTCTCGGCCAGGCAGCTTTCCAGCCACTCATCTCCCAGCCTGTAGCTCTGCTTGGGGTTGTTGCGCCCCAGGTGCAGGACCCGGCACTTGGCCTTGTTGAACTTCATACAGTTGGCCTCAGCCCATCGCTCCAGCCTATCCAGATCCTCCTGCAGAGCCTTCCTGCCCTCGAGCAGATCGACACACGCACTTAGCTTGGTGTCATCTGCAAACTTACTGAGGGTGCACTGGACGCCCTCACCCAGATCATCCAGATCATCGATAAAGATATTAAAGAGGACCGGCCCCAGTACCGAGCCCTGGGGGACACCACTAGTGACCGGCCTCCAACCAGATTTGACTCCATTCACCACAACTCTCTGGGCCCGGCTATCCAGCCAGTTTCTAACCCAGCGAAGCGTACGCCAGTCCAAGCCCCGAGCAGCCAGTTTCTTGAGGAGAATGTTGTGGGGAACTGTGTCAAAAGCCTTACTGAGGTCAAGGTAGACCACATCCACAGCCTTTCCCTCATCCACCAAGCGCGTCACTTGGTCATAGAAGGAGATCAGGTTCGTCAAGCAGGACCTGCCTTTCATAAACCCATGCTGACTGGGCCTGATCGCCTGCTTGCCCTGCAAGTGCAGCGTGATGACCCTCAAGATAATCTGCTCCATGAGCTTTCCTGGCACTGAGGTCAAACTGACAGGCCTATAGTTCCCCGGGTCTGCCCTGCGGCCCTTCTTATAGATGGGCGTCACATTGGCTAGCCGCCAGTCAACTGGGACCTCCCCCGATAGCCAGGACTGCCGATAAATGATGGAAAGCGGCTCGGCCAGCTCCTCCGCCAGTTCTTTCAGTACCCTCGGGTGCATCCCATCCGGCCCCATCGACTTGCGCACATCCAAGCTCCGTAGCAGGTCGCCAACCATTTCCTCATGGATAGCGAAGGCCACGTCCTGTTCCCCATCCCCTTCCACCAGCTCAAGGCACTGGGTATCCAGAGAACAACCGGTATTGCCGCTAAAGACTGAGGCAAAGGCGGCATTAAGCACCTCAGCCTTTTCCTCATCCTTAGTAACTAGGTTTCCCCTCGCATCCAGTAAAGGATGGAGATTCTCCTTAGTCCTCCGTTTCGCGTTGATATATTTGTAAAAGGATTTTTTGTTGTCTTTAACGGCAGTAGCCAGGTTGAGCTCCAGATGAGCTTTGGCCTTTCTAATTTTCTCCCTGCACAGCCTCGCTACATCCAGGGTCAGCTGCAACAGGTTGCCAGGGATTGAGTGCAGTTTAGTTCTGAGTATCTCCAAGGATGGACTGTTCACAACTCATCTTGGCAATCTGGTCCAGTGTTTGGCCACCATCACAATAAAACTCCAGAGCATGCACGCTGGAGTTCCAAAGGGACATGAAAAGGACCTGAGTTGGCATGACTGTTAAATGAGATGATGCTATCTTCCCCCTGCCATTGAATCCTTGCCCAGTTTGTGCTCATTGTCTCCTGTGCCATCACTGGACACCACTGAGAAGTCTGGTTCTATCTTCTCTTCTCATGTTCAGAACAGGGACAGCTACAACAGGTTTCCAACGTCTGTGTACAGTTGAGTTCTGAATATCTCCAAGGATGAACAGTCCACAACTCTTCTGGACAATCTGGTCCAGTGTTTAACCACCATAACAATAAAAAAAGGTGTGCTTTTTTTTTTTTCCCTTATGTTTAAGTGGAATTTCCAGTATTTCAGTTTGTGCTCATTGCCTTCTGTCCTGTCAGTGGGCACTACTGAGAGGTCTGGTGCCATCTTCCCTACTGACACCCCTCAATAGGTATTTGTGCATGCTGGTAATATATACCTGACACTTCTCCATGCTAAACAGTCCCAGCTCTCTCAGCCTTTCCTAATAGGAGATAGGCTCCAGTATCTTAATCATTCTTGTGGTCCTTTGTTGGAATGTCTCCAGTAGCTACTTGTCTCTCTTGTACTGGGGAGCCCAGACTTGGACAAAGAACACAGATGTGCCTCACCAGCACCAAGTACAGGGTCTGTACTTGATCACAGACATGTACAAGATCACTTCCTTCAACCCTCTGGCAATACTCTGCCTACTGCATAGGACACTATTGTCCTCTTCTGCTGCAAGGGCACACTGATGGCTCATCAACAGCTTGGTATCCAGCTGTACCCCAAGAGCCTTTTCTGCTGAGCAGCTCTTCAGCTGGTCAGTTCCCAGCATGTGAGAGCGCACAAGGCAATTCCACTACAGATGCAGAGCTTGGAAGTTCTCTTTATTGAACTTCATGAGGTTCCCATCAGCCCATTTCTCCAGGCAGTTGAGATCTCTATAGCAGCACGGTCTTGATGTGTACATTTAAGAGCATGCTCTCCAAGGTTCCAAAAGGCCATGAAAATGAGCTGGGTTAGCATAACTGTTAAAAGAGATGACCTTCTCTTCCCCCACCATTGACTTCTTGTTTTTGCCTCTACTTCTGCATTAGCCTGCTCTTTTACACTAGCAAAATTATCTGGGCAGCTGCTTAGTTAATTACTTTGCAGAATTAATTATTGTAATTTTAAATTAAACATTTCTGTGAGGTTAAAATCACCACAACCTATATGAACACCTCTGCTGATACTATGGATCATGGCAGCTGGAACAGAAGCAAGCACTAGGGAACAAATATAGTGATATCCACCTTTTACCATGGCAGTAATAGTCTGATTCAGCTTGCAGCACTATAATACTTGCATTTAAAATTTTAAGTGAACAAATCAAACAAGCCCAAAACAGCCTGTATATCCAGTTCAGCAAAGCTCTTGGGGAGTGGAGTCAACAGCCTAACTCATGCTTTAGTTGAAGTGCAGTATTTAGGTCTATATAAAACAGATATATTACACACAAGGAGAATGTCGGTACTATACACAGAGTTACAGAACAGGGGCAATGATTTCATCTTGCTGCAATAATTTATTGATTAGTGGCAGGACCAGTATATATGCATATGAAATATATGTCAGGCCCCTGAGTGCACTAACAGGCTCTAATTGCACTGACCAGCCCTGTAACCATCTTTCTGTGTAATTTTCTTATGCAGCTGCTTCCAGCACTGAGCTATCAGATTTGTTGTCTTTGTTTCAGAGCTGCTCTAATCAGTGCCACTGTGCAGCACTGGACAAGACTAATGTGAAAACAGCTGTGTTGAGTCTGCTGTCAACCAGTATCCCCATATCTCTTTCTGCTCTCCTGCCACTTGCCTCCCAATCTGTACCTGTGTCTGGCATTACTACATCCTAGATGCAGAATCTGGCATTTGTTCTTGTTAAATTTCATGCCATTGCTATTGGCCCAATGCTTCGACCTATGTAGATCCCTCTGCAAAGGCTCCCATTCCTTAAGAGAGTCAACATCACCTTCCAGTTTAGAATTACCAGCAAGTTTACTAAGGATGCATTCAACTCCTGCATCCAGATCATTGATAAAAATGTTGTCCAGAACTGGAACCAAGACTGAGCCTTGGGGAATGCTTCTAGTGACTGGTCACTGGCCTGATGCAGTCCCATTCACTACAACCCTTTAAGCTCTACCATTCAGCCAGTTCTTCACCCGGTACATCATGTACCTGTTCATCTCACAGTTGGACAATTTCTCCAGAAGGATACCGTGAGGGGCAGTATCAAAAACTTTGTTAAAATCCAGAAAAACTATATCCACTGCCTTCCCTTCAACCACTAAGTGGATTATCTTCTCATAGAAAGATATTGAATTAGTGAGACAGGACTTTTCCTTTGTGAGCCCATGTTTGTTGGGCCTGATGACAACATTATCCTTTAAGTGCCTTTCAGTAGCACCCAGGATAATCTTCTCCATAATTTTTCCAGACACTGAAATTAAAATTATAGGTCTGTACTTTCTGAGGTTTTCTCTTATGCCCTTCTTTTAAACTGGGATAACACTGGCTAGTTTCCAGTCAATGGGGACCTCCCCAGACCTTTTGTAGACAATTGAGAAGGGTTCTGCTATACCATCTGCTAACTCCCTCGGTACCCAGGGATGAATCACATCAGATTTATAAACATTCAGATGATACAACTGATTCCTTACAATGGCGATGGCAACAAATGTGGACTGCAGCTCTGTAGTCTTCCTGTGTGGCCTGATCTTGCTTAGAGAGATCATATGCTTTCTTTTTCTGTTTGAGTTCCATCAAGAGTCCCTGTTCAGCCAAGCAGGTCTTCTGCCCTACTTACTCAACTTACAACGCAGTGGGATTGCCTGTTTTTAAAAGGTGACTCTTAAAAAGTAACCAGCTCCTTTGGACCCCTAAGGTCTGAAAAGCAGATTCCCAGGGAACCCTGCTAACTCCTTAAGTTAGTATATATTCCTATCTTTTTTAAATTGTATTTTTGAGGGAATTTTTGATTGAAAAATGCTTTTCTAAGTCACTCCTGATATTGTGCTATGACACAGCTGACCTTACCAGTAATTCCAGTACATTGTCCTTTGGTTAGAGTCTACAGAAGATACACAGCATAAAGCCTGTCACTATCATGAGACTGATCAAAGTTTCATACAAAAGTAACAGTTCTGTTGTGCAATTCCACATACATCAGCATAAAAGCATAAAATCTGCAGAAGAGGAAGAAGAGGAAAACAATGGTTCAAGAGGAAGTGATTCAGGAGTAAGCATACCATGTTCTATAAAATACATATGAAACCCTTAACCATACTAGCGGGATAGCTGAACGTTTCTGTTCAGCACAGAAATAATCACTGGAGTAAAAAAAATCATGTTGTGGTTTAACCCGGCTGGCAGCTAAACACCACACAGCCGTTCGCTCACCCTCCCCCCTCCCTCTCTGGGATGGGGGAGAGAAACGGGAAAGTGAAGCCGGTGAGTTGAGATAAAGACAGTTTATTAAGACAGGAATATAATAATAACAATAATAATAATAATAGTGATAATGATAATAGTATTAATAATAATAATGTGTAAGAAAACAAGTGATGCACAATGCAATTGCTCACCACCCGCTGACCGATGCCCAGCCTATCCCCGAGCAGCCGGCCCCCCACCCCGGCTAGCCACCCCTATATATTGTTTAGCATGACGTCAGATGGTATGGAATACCCCTTTGGACAGTTTGGGTCAGCTGTCCTGGGTCTGTCCCCTCCCAGCTCCTGCTGCACCCCTAGCCTGCTCGCTGGCAGGACAGAGCGAGAAGCTGAAAAATCCTTGGCCTGGTGTAAACACTGCTCTGCAACAATTAAAACATCAGCATGTTATCAGCGCTCTTCTCATCCTAATCCAAAACATAGCACCCTACCAGCTACTATGGGGAAAAATTAACTCTGTCCTAACTGGAACCAGGACACTGTTATATTAATATGGATATGGATGTACTGGACAGTAGGAGTAACTAATCATACTAAGTCTAAAAAAAAATTTGTCATTCCATGTCTACCTATTTACTTGTTTTCTTCTAAGAATCTTTGTTAATCCTACAAAATGTTAACAAATGGTCCACCCTAGTCACATGGCTGTTGTGACTAACAGTTATCAGAGGGCAAGCAACACCATCCCAAAACACATGAAATTCCTCCTGACTTCTGAAGCTTCCTCAGCAGACCAGAATTCACTGTGCAAAGGGGCAGGAATGAATTCTTTTCTAGAGGGGAAAAGCCTTCAATAGATTGAGACAGCTAATTAGGATTATTTAACTTGAGAACAAAATAGTCTCTGAACCAGAGTCCAAAATAGTGACAACCAGTGGAGGTGGTAATTATCATTTCAGTCAAAACAGCATTATGCAGTACTGCAGCAGGTTATGGTTTCCAATTTCTGTCCTTCAAATACCACAAGATAATGAGTTATCTGACATTTTTTTTTCTTTTTTTTTTTTTTTTCTTCCCAAGGTACAACTTTCTGCTCAATAAAAACAGTTGAATTGGATGATTTGCTTTTGCCTTTCAGGTGTCATCTACCCAATTCAATAATATTCTACAGCTTACAGTTTATAGGCTTTTTTAAACAAAAGACATAAATTAAACATATTAAAAGAATGTTAACTTCTACATTTGTATGACATGTAAAGAAGCATGTGTCATGACAGGAAGGAAAGTTTAAACAATTCTGTAAAATTTGAAATATCTCCTTATGAATGCTGCACACATTACTAAAAAATGCAGAATCCTTACAAAAGGCTATAGTATGAAGGATGGTGGGAGGGAACAGCCAAGAATTCTTCAAATAATCTCTGTGGAATATTAACAAATCACAAACTTAAACAGTGGCTTTTTCTATGTATAATTCGTAACCACAAACATATTTACAGGGTTTTGGAAGGTGTAGCTAGAAATTAAAATATTTTCCTTTTTTTCTACAAAAGTAACACTATTGTTAACACTTTTAGAACTACCAGGCTTCCTCCCAACACCACATGGAAGAATAAATCCTATAAACCACAAATCTTCCCCTTTCTTCCCTCTTTCAATACTTCTGTATATTCTGTAGGTTGCAAATAAAAGTAAGACACTCACATTTGAAATTACAGCCTGCTATTCTAACTGAAGCTTTGTTCACTAACACTGTCCACACAAAGTCCATGTAACATCAACAGGACCCAATACATTTAAATTCACTTGCAGTGTCAAGATGTTCCACATTATCAATTTTAGCCTGCTTTTACAATAGAAAGTCTACATCAAATAGTTAGGTAAGTATTAAGGTCCATGTGAAAAGCAGGCTTAACTCAATCTATTAGTGCACCAATTCTGACATGAGGAATACGTGAGATCCAATCTAGTAAGGTGATTAAATAGTCATTTAACTTAAATAATATTGCTGAACATACTGATTTAGGGAGTTTCACAACCACATAGAATCATAGAATCACAGAATATCCTGAGCTGGAAGAGACCGACAAGGATCATCGAGTCCAACTCCTGGCACCACACAGGACCACCCAAAAATCAGACCCCATGTCTCAGAGCATTGTCCAAATGGTTCTTGAACTCCAGCAGCACGGAGCTGTGACCACTCCCTGGGGAGCCTGTCCCAGTGCCCGACCACCCTCTGGGTGCAGAACCTTTCCCTAACACCCAGCCTGACCCTCCCCTGTCCCAGCTCCATGCCGTTCCCTCGGGTCCTGTCGCTGTCCCCAGAGAGCAGAGCTCAGCGCCTGCCCCTCTGCTCCCCTCGTGAGGGAGCTGCAGGCCACCATGAGGCCTCCCCTCAGCCTGCTCTGCTCTGGCCTGAGCATGCCAAGGAACCTCAGCTGCTCCTCATACGTCTTGCCCTCTAGAGCCTTCACCATCTTTGTTGTCCTCCTTTGGATGCTCTCTAATGGTTTTGTTCTTATATTCTTCTTATATTGTGGTGCCCAAATCTGTACACAGTATTCAAGGTAAGGCCACACCAATGTCTTGAACATAGACATATCCTTAAATCCTCTCTGACCCTGCGTTTCTCCTTCTAGAAAACAACGTGTCTGTAAGGATTCAGTATGCATTAGCATGAAGCATTTTAGAATCATGGAATCATTAAGGTTGGAAAATACCTCCAAGATCATCTGGTCCAACCATCCCCCTACCACCGATGTCACCCACTAAACCATGTCCCTAAGCACCACGTCCAACCTTTCCTTGAACACCCCCAGGGATGGTGACTCCACCACCTCCCTGGGCAACCCATTCCGATGCCTGACTGCTCTTTCAGAGAAGAAATGTCTCCTAATTTCCAACCTAAACCTCCCCTGGCACAACTTGAGGCCATTCCCTCTTGTCCTATCACTAGTTACCTGTGAGAAGAGGCTGACCCCCAGCTCCCCACAGCTTCCTTTCAGGCAGTTATAGAGAGCAATGATGTCTCCCCTGAGCCTCCTCTTCTCCAGACTAAACAACCCCAGTTCCCTCAGATGCTCCTCACAGGACTTGTGTTCCAGGCCCTTCACCAGCTTCATGGCCCTTCTCTGGACACGCTCCAGGGCCTCGACGTCCTTCTTGTAGTGAGGGGCCCAAAGCTAAACACAGTACTTGAGGTGCAGCCTCACCAGAGCAGAGTACAGGGGGATGATCACCTCCCTGGTCCTGCTGGCTATACTATTCCTGATACAGGCCAGGATGCCATTGGCCTTCTTGGCCACCTGGGCATACTGCCAGCTCACGTTCAGGCAAGCATCAACCAGCACCCCAGATCCTTTTCCTCTGCACAGCTTTCCAGCCACTCTGCCCCAGGCCTGTAGCATTACATGGGGTTGTTGTGGCCAAAGTGCAGGACCCGGCACTTAGCCATGTTGAACCTCATCCCATTGGCCTCTGCCCATTGACCCATCCTGTCCACAACCCTCTGCAGGGCCTTCTTTCCCTCCGGCAGATCGACACTTCCCCCCAATTTGGTGTCATCTGCAAACTTACTGAGGGAGCACTCAATTCTGTCATTCAAGTCATCAATAAAGATGTTAAAGAGGATGGGCCCCAACACTGACCACTGGAGAACACCACTGGTGACCGGTCGCCAGCTGGATTTTACTCCATTCACCAACCTCTGGGCCCAGCCGTCCAGACAGTTTTTAACTCAGCACTAACAACAACAGAAATATTTAACACTATGATAAACATTTCACACTCTGTAGACAGTACAGCTTGAAAATGAAGTCTTCACTCTTAAGATTCTTATTGCTGGACTTTTGAAAATATTTACAGAAACTGAAGTCAGAAGTATTCTGAGAAAACCTACATAAAAAGGCCATACTCTACCATGAAAAACTGAAAGCATATCAAAACCAAATAGAGGTGGGGATAACTTGATGGAAAGGAATGAGATCAACGTTTCAATTTGCAGGATTTTTAGCTCCACCTAATGGTCGGAATGGAAAAGATTTTCCTATCCACCTCATATTTTCTATATAATTGCTATTCAAAGACATGACTCCCTAGGGTACAAATAAAACAACAGACATCATTATATCAAAACAACACTAAGAGTGGCACTTATGGCAGCAATAGTGAAGAAGCACCAGTAGTCTTCATATAATCAACAGCTCATGAACATTTGCTGTCATTGGAGCTATGTCAATATTTAGCACGGCTGCTTCCAAAGAACAGGACATTCTGTTACCCTATTCATACTTTAAATAATACAAAAGATTCTTAGTAGGCAAAGATTGGCAGTGTTTGAGGGAACTACATGAATTTACATTGATGCAGATCTGATCATTATGTTCTGCTTTATTTGCTGAAGCTTTGTTCTATATTGTGTTAGTTACTTGTGTAACACGCTTTCTTTGGATAAAAAGAAAGTCTTTCACGCATGCCACTCAAAGATTTATGCACTAATTCATTAGGTATTTACAGTTTCTTTGTTTTTTTCCAACCAGGCATGAACTTGGAACACAGAACATCAAGCAAAGTCAGTGACATGCTGTGGATAATTATTATTATTAATTTTTTTTGGTAGATATGTACAAATTCTGTATTAACTCCAGTGCACGTAATGAAAAGCACTCTTCTCATAATTTTTGGGAATGACAATGGGAAGGTACATATGGTAGCATAAACTGGATTCTTATTGTAAGTAATTCAGTTGGAATATTCTTGTGAACATAGTAATATGTAAGCTAAAATATATTATCCCACAGTGCCATAAATTACTAAGGTTTGAAATATTTTGTCCTCTTCCAAAAAATAATGCTGTTCTCATACATACATAGCTGAATCCGTATACCCTGCATTTACACTATGACAGACAGAATACCTTCAGTAGTGATAGATCTCTATGAAACGTTTTTTAGTTTTTTAGTTTTTTAGCTTTTAGTACAATAGCTTTTATGTTGTGGTGTTTCTCAGGGTCTAGATGCTAAGCCACCAAAGAATGGGCATCAGATTCAGGCTGAGTTACTAATTGTCTATGAAGGACAAGAATATAGATGAGATATATATATATAATATATATATATCATATATATATATATATATATTATGATACTGACTTGCTTAGTTGTTTGCTCCAGAGAAGGGTAATTTTCTCCTAGTCTGTGTGTGAAAGCAGATAACCTTTCCATGCTTCCCTGCATGGTAATTCAATGTTAGATGAACATTGTGGCATAAGTGCTCTGCAATCAACAGCAACCAATAACATACCACAAGATACTTCAAAAAGCATTTTATTCACTATTCTTTGAATAAAATTATTCTTTAATAGGATTACAGCTCAATGTACATTCTAGTTGCCAATATCACCGTTTTCTTTCCTTGTGATTTTTTTTTTCTACTTAAAAACAGAAAAAAGCCAAAAGGAGAAAACCAGAACTAGATAGACATGGATAATGATAAGACCCTAGTAAGAGATTATCATGCGCTAATACAAATACTTGTAACAGTAAGGAAAAGTATAGAAAATAATGTTTTAAAATATTTAGTTTGATCAAATTTGAGAAGAAAGTGTTTGCTAAACCTAAACTGCACTTTCCCTAAGTAACTTTTTATTAGAATGCATTGTCATTAATACTGCTGTAACGATAGGCAGTTCTGAAAAATTTCCTAAGTGTTTAAAGTAAAAACAGTAAACTTATAACAGGAATCACTGAACCATAGAATATCCATACTTGGAAGGGACCCATGAGGATCATTGAGTTCAACTCCAGACTCTACACAGTGCAACCAAAGAGTTAAACTATATATCTAAGAGAACGTTGTCCAAACACTTCTTGAACACTGGCAGACCTAATGACATAATCACTGCCCTGGGGAGCCTGTCCCAGTGCCCGACCACCCTCTGGGTGCAGAACCTTTCCCTAACACCCAGCCTGACCCTCCCCTGTCCCAGCTCCATGCCGTTCCCTCGGGTCCTGTCGCTGTCCCCAGAGAGCAGAGCTCAGCGCCTGCCCCTCCGCTCCCCTCGTGAGGGAGCTGCAGGCCACCATGAGGCCTCCCCTCAGCCTGCTCTGCTCTGGCCTGAGCAAACCAAGGGACTTCAGACACTACTCATATGTTTTCCTCTCTAGATCTGTAACCATCTTTGTTGCCCTTCTTTCAATACACTCTAGTGTCAAAATACATGACACTATGGAACATACAATACTAGTCTCTCACTGTTATAAATGACTGAGTCCCAAATAGGATTACAATCAAAGTTTACAATTTATTAAATGAATAGAGGCAAGCAAACAGCGCTGGGTGCGCCGGGAGTCTCTGCTCCACCAGGACGCACACCTGTTACATAAGGCGGCTGGTTTTTATGCTCCTAGGCTAATACATATTCATTACTACTTCTAGAAGAGGCAGGGTTACTATAATTGGTTTCCCGAATCCGAAGTCCTCCCAGGTGCGCCTGCTTATCAGTCTCTGTTAGTTTCTCGGGGGCCGCTCGGACGGGGAGGCTCATATTCTTCCTCCTTATCTAGTGGTCTCTTGGCCGGCTGTCAGAAGTTACTGCACGTCCGTGCAAAGTCAGCAGTTTTTCTCTGAAGAAATCCCTTTGTTCTCTTCTCGCCTAAACCCAGGCCTCAATGTTAACCCTTCAAACCCCTTAGTGGCACGAATTGCTGGACCATTCCTTACATCACCAAGGTACATAGTGATCCAGTTTCTAATCACACAAAAGGTCCTTCATGTCTTTTTTAGCACTGTCTAGAGCCTTTCTATTTCTACAGTTTTGCAAATTAGAACACTTGTTATTCTGGAAATGTGGGAATTATGATTACATAAATTTAGATTTCCAGCTACAGTACAGTACTATTTTGAAATTGATTTAGATCACTATATATGTGTTAAATTGTTCATATATGCTTATAATATAAAACACCAAAAGTAAGCTTCTGGTGATGTATAACATCTGATTCTGAATATTCAAAGATCTTCATCAAATATTAATCATTCAGTCATTTTAAACATTCATATATTCAAAATAAAAAAAATGTACAGTTAATAGCTTCCATGTTTTTGATATGACAAAGAATACTAGAATGTATACAAAGCTTGAACTGTCTCATCATACACATACATTAAAAAGAACATCCAAGCATCACTGCACTGCAACAAATACCTTAGAAGTTATACTTCTACAGACTGTCATAGAGCACATGACATTAGTCCATGCTTTCAGTTAAATCTAGCTACTCTGTCGTGCTTGGGAAACATACAAGCAAGGCTGACTACTTTACCAGGCAAACATAAGCTATTTCTGAACTAATTCATATCAGTGTCTTTCACTCAGTGCTAACCACAGATTTATTCATGCTTTTACGTATTTGTAAGACAACATTTACTTTTGGACAACTGAAGGAAAATCTGTTGTTTGTGTGTGTTTGACTTACCTCAGATTGAAACAAAGTCTTAGCAGGGGTTTGCAGTGTTTCATGTATAAACCCACATAATAGTTCAATGAAGTCTGAAAACGTTACAGCAGAAATATTTTCCTATTTGAGTCCTGAGTTTTCTGGTTATTCAATAATAATGAACAATTACAGTACTTTGTTGTGTTTTCATCCTGAAATCTTCCCATATGTTAGAGAAAATATTATTTATACAATATTATAATCAGCATAGAGAGATTAAGGGATTCATAGAAACACAGAATTATAGAATATACCAAGCTGAAAGGGACCCACATGGATCATCGAGCCCTGGCTCCACACAGGATCACTCAAAAATCAAGCCATTTGTCTGAGAGCATTGTCCAAATGCTTCTTGAACTCCAGCAGCACGGAGCTGTGACCACTCCCTGGGGAGCCTGTCCCAGTGCCCGACCACCCTCTGGGTGCAGAACCTTTCCCTAACACCCAGCCTGACCCTCCCCTGTCCCAGCTCCATGCCGTTCCCTCGGGTCCTGTCGCTGTCCCCAGAGAGCAGAGCTCAGCGCCTGCCCCTCCGCTCCCTTTGTACAAGCTAGTTTGAAACAGATGGGGAGAGGTAGAAATACAATGTCTGTTTCCTGAAAAGATACGCTTTTCAGGCTTTGAAATTTATATGTAAACAATAAGGTTCTGTTTTTGGAGGAGGAATCAAGTTATGCTCCCTATAATCCTAATATTGCACTGGAGGCAGCGGCAGCTGCTCCAGGAGGGGAGACAGGGACTGCAATTGACGCTGTCCCTGGAGAAGTTGCGCCGGGGGTTGCAGAGCGGCAGGAGCGGAGGCTGGGGGGGGGGGGGGGTCCTGGTGGGGCCTCGGGGCCATGCAGGGCTGATTCGGGGCCGGCGCCACTCCCCCCTTACCAGCAGAGAGGTTAGGAGTTTTAAGAAGGAAATGAAGTCTTTAATTGAGGGCCTAGCAGAACAGTCAAATCCGTTTCTAAGGCCTAATTTGCATTCCTGGGGGGAAAATGTCAATCTTGAGTATGTTGTTCACTGGAGAAGAATGTTTAGGAGGGGAACGATTCGGCAGGCAGCTATGCAAGAATGGGAAAGAACTAACACCTTCCCCCAGACCGAGAGAAATTCCAATAGAGCAGAAATATCCGCTTATCTAACTGCGATAATAACAACCTACAACATAGAAATCATATGAGAGACTTGGGGTCAGAATTAGAAAGTACTCGGGGATGAATCCTGAGGACCCGGTAGCCCAAGGGCTCTTGAAAGTTCATTTTGTGATTAAAGCCTGGCCAGATATACAGAAAAAGCTCCAGAAGGTGGGAGGATGGAGGGAACAGTGTAGGTAGTATGAAGGTGTATGCCAGGAAGGGAGATGAGAAGGAAAAGCAGAGAGCGAAACAAATGGTATTCACAGTGTACTGGGTAGTGAGGCAGAGGAGGAGCTGGGCCCAGGATGGAAAGGAGAGGAAGAGAGACGGAGGAATGGCAGACAAGGAAAGCTACCTGTGTTGCAGCCTAAATCCTAGCAGGGACAGGCTTTGAGATGTTTTAAGTGTGGCCAGGCCGGCCACTTCAAATAGGAATATCCAGAGTGGAAGAAGGAGGAGAGATTGCTGTTATAAATTCAGAGTAGGGGAGTCAGGGCTTCTCAGAAAGCTAGTTCACTGATAAATGAAAAAGCGTACCTCAAGGGTTCCTCAAGTGTACCTCAAAGGGGATCACTCTACAGTTATCACTGCAGGCAAAACAGACTTAGCATAGAAAGATTAATAAAATATTACCTATTGCTGATGGGCTGGAGTGGTGAGAAACAAGGTTGGGGCACCTTCCCCCATTCACTCTCTTCCACTTCTTCCCTGCCCTGAGTGGCACGGGGCGGGGGGGGGCTGCAGTCAGTCCATGGTGCTTTGTTTCCACTGCTCCTTCACGGTCACTCCCCCCCCCCGCTCTGTTGTGGGGTGCCAACCTTCCTGGACTGGTCCTGTGTGGGTTTCTCCACAGGCAGCAAAAAACAGGCTCTTTGGGAGCTGCTCTGGTGTGGGGTCCCTCTCATGGGGTGCCGACCTTCCTGGGCTGTTCCTAAATAGGCTGCAGTGTGGAGATTGGCTCTGCCGTGGTACACCATGGGCTGCGGAGGGGGGCATCTGCCTTCCCCACCAGGGGCCTCTCTGTGGGCCATGGGGAGGCTTTGGCTCCAGCACCTAGAGCACCTCTGCACTGCACTCCCCCTCCTCTGCACTGACCTTGCTGTCTGCAAGGAGATTTCTCACTCCTCACTCTCCCAGCTGCTGTTGTGCAGCAGTTTTTTTTTTTTTTTCCTTCTCTTGGATGTGCTGTGATAGAGATTTAAACTGCATTGCTCATGGCTTGGCTCTGGACAGTGGTGGGCCCCTTTGGAGCCAGCTGAAACTGGCCCTTATCTAACATGGGGCACCTGCTGGATTCTTCTCACATGGACTAGCACTGCAGCCCCCTCCCTGCTACCAGAACCTTGCCATGTGAACCCAATACACTGGGGCAGCTAGGTCATTACTGGCCTGTAAAGTATCAAGGCTTAAATTAACTAATGAAACCCTAAATGTGATGGGGGTAGAAGGGACTGGGATAACAGTGCCACTTTTGGGGACACCAACCTGAGACTAGGGATAGAATGATCACTGGGCAATTATTGTATGTACCTGAGGCAGGGACTAACTTGTTGGGAAAGGTGTTGATAATGAAATTGGGCATTCAAATAGTAAATTGTTAGACTGGAGTAACAGTGTTATTAATGGGGTGCTCTCAGACCCTGGGAGCAAAGATACATTTGCCTTTGAGTGGAAAGACCCTGAAATGGGGCAGAAGCAGCAATACAGATGGACAATTTTACCTCAGGGGTTTACAGGGCCACCAATTTATTTGGGCAAGTTCTAGAACAAATTTTGGAGCAATTCCAATCTCCAAAGGGAGTGTTGCTGTTACAATATGTGGATGATCTTTTATTGTCAGGACAGGAGAAAACAGTTGTGAAGGAAGCCACTAACAAGCTATTCAACTTTCTGGGAAAACAGGGCTTGAAAGGATTGAAAAATAAATTAAAATTCGTAGTAAGAGAAATCAAGTATTTAGGGCATCTACTGTCTGAGGGAGAACAAAGAATAAATCCAGAGAGGATTCAGGGAATTGTTGAGCTACCCCTACACAAAGCTAAAAAGAAGTAAAAAGTTTAAAGAGAAAGAGGTTTTTAAAGAATGAGGAGTCACGAAGTCCAAAGGAAAACAGATGTTCCCTGAGGGGAGAGAAATGATGAATAAAGTGCTAATGAGGCAAATATTAACTGTTTTGCATCAAGAGGGTCATTGGGGAATTCAAGCAAGGTGTGACACTGTGCTGTGGAAATACGTATGTGTAGGAATATATATATACTCTGGCTGAACAAGTATGCAGGAGTTGTGTAGTATGCTGAAAGGTAAATAGGAAAACTGTCTGCAGTCAGCCCAAAGGGGGCGAGAACCAGGAATTCAACGCTTCCAAAATGTACAGGTAGATTTTACAGAACTCATTACCGAAGGTAGATTTAAATACTTATTAGTCTTGGTTGATCATTTGTCAGGGTGGGTGGAAGCTTTCCCTTCAGTATCTGCTACTGCGAAGATAGTAACTAAAGTGATTCTAGAACAAGTAACTCCCAGGAATGGAATTGTTGAAAATATTGACTCTGATCAAAGAAATCACTTCATGTCAGAAATATTGCAAGGGCTAATGTGGACTCTAGAAATTAAGTGGAAATTTCACACTCCTTGGCATCCTTCCCCTTCTGGAAGAGTGGAGAGGATCAGACACTAAAGAAGCAATTGACTAAGCTCTGGAAACTCACCTTCCCCAAATGAAATGCTTACCTTTGGCACTTCTCCGAATTCAGACTCCACCAAGAAAAGATGTGGGAGTTTCACCATATGAAATATTATTTGGATTGTTGTCCATGGACAAAGGGAATGAATTACCTCAGTTTCAGACAAAAGATGCTTTTCTTAAAAACTATATACTTGGGCTGTCATCCTCTTTGTCATCTCCCAGGACCTGCGGATCATTAGCTCAAACGCCACCTTTGGAAGTCCTGATCCATCCGTTCCAAGCAGGAGATTGGGATCTCATGCGAACATGGAGAGATTTGAAACTGCAACCTGAGTGGGACGGACTGTTCCAAGTGTTCCTGACTACTGAGACGACAGTAAGAACGGCTGAGAAAGGGTGGACTCATACCTGGGTAAAAGCATCAGTTAACCCTGATACCTGAGAGACTGCATTAACAAAGACTTTTAAGGTTAAAACTGTTAAAACTATCTATTGTAAACCTTTAACTTCTCCTTAGAAGAATTCTTAATGAATTAATGAGTAAAAGGGATTGAATTACACAGAATTGGAGTGTTTCCAGGGAACACTCCCTGGAAGTGGGAGAAAAAGAAAGGATGGTATTCAATCCCCACTAAAAGAATCCTTATTAGTTTGTGATTGTTACTGTTTTTCTTAATTATTATAGGGGTGTATATATATACATAGAAATGATGTATTTTAAGTTTATCATAGTAATACCTATTCTCAATGGATTAGTGATAGGATGGAGGGAAAAATCAACGTTTCCAATTAATCCAGAACATCTCTTGAGTTCTGTCTCGAAATAATTGTTGGATTTGCACCCAGATGCCTAGAAAGACTGAAGAGGCCTTGTCCCTGATTGCTATTTCCAGCAGCAACTGTGTCTGGATTCTCTAGATTTCTAAAAATGACAGATCATACTGAGTCCCGGGAAGGAATAATTTTGAAGTTGAGCTCCCTACACATAATCCTGGCTACAATATAAAGTGCTATCAAAGGTGCCTTTTAAACAACACTGATAGAAACTCAGGGGGCAATAGTACTGACCCCGGGTGTGGAAATATTTATGAAATAGGGAATAATCCATACTGTACTGAATATGGTAGCCACAGGAATGCTAATATACATAATGCATGTCTGATACAACATGAAAATCCTGTAACCGGATGGCCTGTCCCGAATGGAAGGGAGTGGTACTGGCTAGATAGCAATAAAGCCAGGAAGGTGTTGCCCCTAGGATGGAAGGGAGCTTGCAACCTGGGGGCAATAATTCCAAATGTAACTATTATTGAAGACCCACAAAGCCAAAGCCCCCTTTAGACCCCAAGCAGAATTAAGCGGACTCCAGATAATCCTTTAGTAAAATTATCTAGCATTTCACAGTTTTGCAAGGTGGTTTTTACCTTGGTTAGGGGTGAGTGAATTAGAAAATGCCATTGTAAATATCTCAGCTATAATTGAAGATCTAGAAAATAAGTTAGATAAGTTTGCAAAAATAGTACTCTAGAATCGAATAGTATTAGATTTATTACTAGCCTCATAAGGAGGAGCATGCACTGTAATTAATACTAGTTGCTGTATATATGTAGATCAAGTGGGACGAATTTGACTGATCTCAAAAATATTTGAGGAAAAAAAAAAAGATCCTACATAGAGTAGCTCAAGATGACACTTCCTGGGGATTTAGAAACATTTGGGAGAAACTAACTTCGTGATTACCTGAATAGAATTGGCTCAGACAACTATTTGTTGGTATTATAATAATAATGGCATTATATATCTGTCATCCCCCGTGACATCCGAAGAAGAATGTTGCACCTTAATGTTGGAAAAACTCAAGAGTGCGGTATGTGAAGAGGTGCAAAAACAACAATAGGAGTAAGAAAAGAAGAGGGGGGAATTATGAGAAACTAAGTTGTGTTTTTGCAGTAGAGAATTACTTTTCTGTATTCCAAGGTAGCTGTGCAGTCATAACAAGGAGAAATGCTAAGTAGATAAGCGGACAGTAGAAGGCCTCACTGTTCCAAAATAAGGTAGAAGCTTGAGAAAAACAGGATGAGCAGTGTGAGAACAGTAAAACAAAGATCACAAGTTCTCAAAATATAAGAAAGGAGGAAAAAAAAGTGAAAAAGGAGAAATTTGAAGAAAAAAAAATTGTACATATATGGTATAGAGGAGCGTCGAGTAGCTTGTGAACCTGTAGTACTCAGCCAATGAGGAAACAGAGGAGGTGATCAGGTGTCAGGTAATAGGGAATAAAAGGTTATAATATGTTTACTATAATGTGCTCCTAATTGGCAGGACACCTGCCATTGCAGTCGCAAATAAAATAGCTTCACAGAAGGTCCTGTCTGAAGAAAATTTGAGATTTTTCTCATAGGGGGAACATCAAATCCCACATTAGCATACATTAGCATTTTGATGGGTTTGATTTTTAATATGTTAATGACCCTTAATGAGCAAAAGGCTACTATAGGTCAGCCTGGAGCTGTTTTTCTCCTTCTTGATTTTTACCTTTTATTCCTTATCTTCCCTGCTTCTGCTAGCTCAAGGCTACCTGTCTCTTACTTTGAGCTAAAAGACTACACAAGCTACAGGCCTCCCTATTTTCTTCAAGGTTTTCTTATTTTTTACCGGCTTTGGGACTACAGTTTCCCCCCTTTGAGACTATGAACCTCACTTTCAGTCTTCATAGTTCTCACTGCATAGTTCTTGTCCATTTCTATTAATTTGAAGAAATATTCTATATTATCTATATCTTGTTTCACTAACATTACCTGGTGAGGTTTGCGCTTGCTGAATCACGTACTATATGAATTCAAACAACTAGGCATGCATCACAGAACACAACTACATATCACTACTATTGCTACAATTATTATAATAATTAAAAACAGTTGTCTTAACCATCCAAAATCTGGCAACCACGACCACAGCCAGGAAAAATCTGGTCCACTACCAAGGGTTGCATCCTGGGATATTTGGTGAAACAGGTGAGATGCTTGCCACACTTGGTTAATGTCTGTTTGAATTTGGTTCTTCTCATTTACATAGACACAGCAGCTGTGGTTTATCACAGCACAAACACCTCCCTGGGCTGCAAGTAGCCCATTTAAGGCAAGATGGTTTTCTAAGGCTATTTGGGATACTTGTTCTATTTCTGTTTGTATTCGACCAAGAGCATCAGTAGTGGCATTGCTTATGATTTCTAAAGTTGCAGAAATATTTACTATTGCTCTCTCAAGTTCTATTACTCCCAATGCAGGAATTAATCACAGAATCACAGAATTGTAGGGGTTGGAAGGGACCTTGAAAGATCATCGGGTCCAACCCCCCTGCCAAAGCAGGTTCCTTAGAGCAAGCTGCCCAGGTAGGCATCCAGACGGGCCTTGAATATCTCCAGAGAAGGAGACTCCACAGCCTCCCTGGGCAGCCTGTTCCAGTGCTCCGTCACCCTCATCGTGAAGAAGTTCTTTCGCATGTTGGTGCGGAACTTCCTGGGCTCCATTTTGTGGCCATTACCCCTTGTCCTGTCCCCACAAACCACTGAAAAGAGGTTGGCCAAATCCCTCTGTCTCCCACACTTCAGGTATTTGTAAACATTAATAAGATCCCCTCTCAGTCTTCTTTTCTCCAGGCTGAACAGACCCAGGTCTCTCAGCCTTTCTTCATAGGGAAGATGCTCCAGGCCCCGTATCATCTTTGTGGCCCTCCGCTGGACTCTTTCCAGGAGATCCCTGTCTTTTTTGTACCGGGGAGCCCAGAACTGGACACAGTACTCCAGGTGAGGCCTGATCAGGGCAGAGTAGAGGGGGAGGATCACCTCCCTTGACCTGCTGGCCACACTCCTTTTTATGCACGTCAGCATCCCATTGGCCTTCTTGGCCACCAGGGCACACTGCTGGCTCATGGTCAACCTGTTATCTACCAGGACCCCCAGGTCCTTCTCCTCAGAGCTCCTCTCCAGCAGGTCATCCCCCAGCCTGTACTGATACATGCAGTTGTTCCTTCCCAGGTGCAGGACTCTACACTTGCTCTTGTTAAACTTCATTTGGTTTCTTCCTGCCCATCTCTCCAGCCGGTCCACATCCAGCTAAACGATATACAGGGGTCGCTAGCCGGGGTGAGGGGGCCGGCTGCTCAGGGATAGGCTGGGCATCGGTCAGTGGGTGGTGAGCAATTGCATTGTGCATCACTTGTTTCGTACACATTATTAGTAGTAGTACTATTATTATTATTTTCCTGTCTTAATAAACTGTCTTTATCTCAACCCACAGGCTTCACTTTCCCCTTTCTCTCCCCCATCCCAGAGAGGAAGGGGGGAGGGTGAGCGAAAGACTGTGTGGTGTTTAGCTTCCAACCGGGTTAAACCACAACAGTCACCTAAACACAAATGCAAACTCCTGCTGTGTGGGATGCCATTAGGCATGCTTGATGATGGATCTTTGAAATTTTTAGGTTCAATCTCTAGTCAGAACAAAGTCATACAAATAAAATAAGCTGCTGAAGTGTTGTCCGTAGTTTCATGTCTGGTGCGTGGCGCCAATACGCACACAGAGTCAGAATCCACACAAAGGTCTTTTAATTAAATAATTAATTATATAACTCTGCAGAGTCAGGTGCCTGGTGATCTTTTGCAAAGCAAGCACACCTCTGACTCGGATCACCGCCATTTATACACAGCAAACTTGTGAAAACTATCTCTGGCTACTTTTGATTGGCTATTACAGCTCACCTAACACATCTCTACTGAATTTGTGCATTATAGAGGAAAACAACTAGCCTGTGATCTTGAAGCTTGAAAGACCCCTTCGGGAAAAGGGGACACTATTGTAATACACAAATGATAGCTACTGAAACAGATCCGGCTCCTTTTCAGGGTCTATAGGGCCTGGATCAATAGGATAGTCCATGTCATCAGGGGGCATAACAGCAAAGGCCTGCCATGGCAGTAGTGGCGGGGGGACCGATGGCATAGCAGGCGGATCAGTAAATGAGCCCACAACTCCCTCACTATCTGGCAAACCACATGTTTCTGACTGTGGTCCCACATGGCTCTTTAAGGCCTCAAAGACTGCTCGCTAGGTGCTGAGCAATCCACCCTCAACCTTGTCGTTTTTAGTAGCAGAGTCCCACACCTTGACCTCAATTTGGTCCCATGTTTCAGGATCGTAAACTTTCTGATTCGTAATAGAGAGAATAAGCTGGAAGGTTCCCAGGACAGTCTTTGTTTCTAAGGACATATGATTCCCCATGGTGCACAACTGCTTACCTTTGGCCAGTGAGAAGCAGTTGTGTGCGCGGGTATGCTTCTCTCAGCACAATGCTTCTTTCAGCAACGTTTCTTTCAGCTTGAGCTTCCTTTCAGCTCGGGTGTGCTTCCATTCAGCGCGGGACCCACTTCTCTCATCAGCTTGAGCTTCCTTTCAGCGTGAAGTTGCTTCTTTCAGCTTGCTGGGTTCGGCCAAACCTATCTTCATGAGGCGATCAGTGTCCCTGTCCCTGTTCTGTTAGCCTGTCCCTGTGATTTGCGGAAATCAGACTCTATAATCGAGGAACAGTTATAAAGCAGGTATGTTTATTTGGCACTGCACACGCACGCCGGGTGCAAGGGGGATAGCTCCATCTAACTTGTGCACCAACCGTTATTGTCAGTGTGCTTATATTAGTGGGACAAATACATATTCATTTCATTTCGTTTCCCATAACTCTCTTGCATATACATCAGGTCTCCAGAAGAATCATTAATGTAGGTTCCCATCTCTATTTGTATGCGTACTGGAGTCCTTGGGTGGTCGTCCAGGGTGCTCTGGTGGTCTTTTGTTGAAGGCCAGAAGTCTTCCTCGCTGCTAATCTGGCCTTTCCTGTCTTTGACAGACTTCAGTAGTCAAGCCAGTTCTTGCTGGTTCCATTATCTATGCATACAGTCTCTTACTCCCTTATCTTTGGGTTGTTAACATACAGTTGTGCTAGCTAAAACCTAGGAATCAGCATCCTTTATCTTATTCCCTGTCTCACCTGTTCCATTAGCCTGTCCCTGTTCATTCATTTTCTGTTTTTGTCCCTGTTCTGTTAGCTAGTCCCTCTTCTTCAAGTCCTTGTTCATGTCCCTGTTTTTCAGGTCCCTGCTGGGGCGCCATTTGTGGCGTAATGACCACACGGAGGCCAGGGTTTCTTTTAGGATCAATAACTTCAGCTACCACTTTATTGAGGACAGGCTCCCTTCTTATACCATTAGCTCTACAAGGGGTGCTTTCTCCCTAGCTAGTCCTTGGGTAAAAACTTCCCCTCGCAACAGCAAACATTTAGCAACTTCCATGTCTTAACAGTTGGAGAACAAGCAGTTTGAGACAGCAAGGGGTCTCATGAATCACTCTTCTTTGTTCTTTCTAACTTGTTTACATTCCTCATGGCTTCATCCTTATGAGTCTGATGATATCACCAACCATGGGGCTTGTCGACCCCCATAGTGATACTCCCACAGCCCCACACCATGATGTCAATGTACTGCAGGTGTTCAGGAGCTTCCCCCTGCTCCAGCGCAGACTGGATCAGTCCATGGCAAATGATAGGGCTCTGTTTCCACCCCTGGGGCAGTCGATTCCAGGTGTATTGGACACCCCTCCAAGGGAAAGCAAACTGTGGCCTGCACTCTGCTGCTAAAGGGATGGAGAAAAATGCATTAGCAATATCAGTTGTGGCATACCACTTGGCTGACTTTGATTCCAGTTCGTACTGGAGTTCTAGCACGTCCAGCACTGCAGCACTCAGTGGTGGCGTGACTTCATTTAGGCCACGATGTTATAAGCGAGACCACGTAATTTTCTGGTCTATCGAAGATATTTTATTAAGTAAGCAGGCACAAGCAAAACAGCGCTGGGCGGCTGGGGAGTCTCCGCTCCACCACAGCACGCAACTTCCCTTTCCAGCGTCACTGTTTTATAGCATTCAAGTTCCGGCTTGTCAGGACTTGTTGAGCCTTCTGAAGCTGCGCGGTCCGTTATTGGGGGTCGTTGTTTTTCACGCGTTGTACTCGTGTTCAAGGGGGGGGGGGCGGGTCGTGAAGTGGCAAACAGGATGTCTGGCGGTGGGTTTCTTCACAGAATCCTTTGTTTTAACAAGGATGTTTTCCCAACCTCCCTTCCTCATTATCTACTCGCTTAATCCCCTTATCACAATGTTGTGAATTGCGAAACCTTATCAGATTCTTTACATCCTTGAAGACAATGAACAAACCCCCTACTAATTTATCACAATGATAGTCCACTGTTAGCCTTGACTCGCCATTAAACTTTCACACTGGACATATAGGACTATTAAAGGGAGAGTGAGTCTTGCTGGTCACTCCTTGGCTCTCCAGTTGACGAATTAGCTTATGGATGGGAATCAGGGAGTCTCTGTTGGCGTGATACTGCTGCCGGTACACCATTGTGGTAGCGATTGGCACCTGCTGTTCTTTGACCCTCGGCAACCCCACAACAGAAGGGTCCTCTGCGAGACCGGGCAAGGTAGACAAATGTTTAATGTCCTCTGTCTCTAAGGCAGCTATGCCAAGAGCCCAGCGGAACCCTTTCGGGTCCTTGAAAAATCCTCTCCTGAGGTAGTCTATGCCAAGGATGCACGGAGCATCCGGGCCAGTCACAATAGGGTGTTTCTGCCACTCATTCCCAGTTAGTAGGCTCACTTCAGCTTCCAATACAGTTAACTCTTGGGATCCCCCGTCACTCCAGAAATGCAGATGGGCTCTGCCCCTTTATAGCTTGTTGGCATTAGAGTACACTGTGCACCGGTGTCTACTAAAGCCTTATACTTCTGTGTGTCTGACGTGCCAGGCCATCGAATCCACACAGTCCAATAAACTCGATTGTCCCTTTCCTCCCCCTGGCTGGAGGCAGGGCCCCTCTAGTCCTGGTCAGAATCTTCATTACTGTGTCTGGAGGACTGCCCGCTGTAAATTGGAGCAGCAAGTTTCTCAGAGAACCCCCCTTCTGCGATTGTTTTTCCTTGCAACTCACGTACCCGTGCCTCTAGAGTCGAGGTAGATTTTCCATCCCATTTTCTCATGTCCTCTCCATATTCATGTAGTTAAAACCACAGGGTGGCACGTGTTGGGTACCCACTATATCTTCTTCCTTGCACAGAAGGATGCTTACCCCTGATAGCTGAGACACTGGTTTGTACAGGTGGGGAGGAAGATAAATTATTTTTAAGTCGGTGGACCTCTCCAAAAAGTTTCTCCACAGCCAAGATACAGGCCTGTAGGGAAGAGGAGAGACTTTCTTCATACTGCCTGAGTTGTTTAACCAGTTCATCCACCGTGGGTTCGTCATGGTCTTTCCAGATCATTACTGCCAATCAGCTGGCATATGATGATGGTGCACTCCGTACAAACTTCCGCCACATTCGTCGTGTACACTGGACTTCATCTGGATCTGTGGATATCTGTTCATTGTCTAGGTCCCTATAAATTTCCTCCCACACAGCTAATTCCCTCAGGTACTGAATTCCCTTCTCCATAGTGGTCCACTTGCCTGGTTGACATCCAAGATCTTCCTTGAAGGGATACCTTTCCTTCACAGCTGACAGGAGACGCCTCCAGAGGCTGTGAGATCGTGCTCCATCTCCAATTGCTTTGTCAATGCCTGCGTCCCTAGCAAGGGATCCCAGCCGCCTGGCTTCCCTGCCCTCTAATTCCACACAATTGGCTTCGGTGTCCCAGCACCGGAGCAGCCAGGTGACAAGCTGCTCACCTGGGCAACGACCGAAATCTTTTTGCATATCTCATAGCTCACACTGGTATAGGCCTTGGGTAGTTATAGATGATATTATGATATCTTCATCTTTCTCTTCCTCTGATGGCCCTGCCACTTCAGAGTAGACTGCCTCGTCTTCTTCTTCCCACCCAGTCTGAGTAAGAGTTCCTCTGCATTCTAAACTACCTGACTTTCTCATCCGTTTTTTCATCTTGGGTACAGGTGCAATTGACACTGGTACAGTCTGTTTCCCTGGCTCAGCCTTGGGGCCCATCGTAGGAATTGGAGTAGCCACTAGGCCTTCCTCAGGGGCTGAAGTGGTGTC
The DNA here is from genome assembly GCF_964211835.1 of Anser anser. Classification (NCBI taxonomy): domain Eukaryota; kingdom Metazoa; phylum Chordata; class Aves; order Anseriformes; family Anatidae; genus Anser; species Anser anser. The sequence goes on from NC_139731.1 coordinate 1,249,143, forward strand.
GATTGCAGCTCAGTAAACATAGGCCAAGACCCAGCACGTTGCAGTGATTTGTGTGTTTCTGGAATTGCCAGAGTGGTAACACACCTTTTTCAAGCATTCTGTCAGTTTTTTAGGATTTTGCACTTGTTCAGGGGTGAATTTCCAAAGCACTAGAGGTGCCCGCTGCTCTAGATGCCTGCCCATATCCTCCCACACTCCCTGCCACTCATACCTATCCTGCCTCAGGACAGATCTCTGGATGAGATTCCTAAGTAGTTGTTTAACCTTAAACAAAACCTGAAGCGCATTCAGGAGACATAACAACAAGAACATGCTGGTCTGAGTATCCCAAGGATATTCAACATCTTGGAGAACCACCGTAACTAGCTTGGGGGATAAGAGGGTGGTGAAGGAGAAAGGGAGAGTGAACAGGTAGGAAAAAATATCTTCCCCTGTCCCCTCCACAGATTGGCTCCCTGATGGAAAAAGGCAATAGGTGTAATTGCTAATAGTTTCCGAGATATGGTTTCCAAAGTATAGAGTCGACGACAGTGCTGAGTACAAATACCAGGTTAGAGTCATGACCAGAAATCTCATCATTTCATAAGCCATTGTTACACCGCACAGTACCATAACAATCTTAAACCAGGGCCCGGAAAGGATAAACAGTGCAACAGGGAGCACATACAGAAAGTAACGTGCTATAAAACTCAATTTGGAAAACAGGCACAGCAGACTGGAGATTAAGGCAATCAACATCGTGACTAGCAACTATTAAGCAGGTCCAATACTTATACCAATTTTAGTTTAACACACTCAGGTCAAATCTGTCGATATCTCAACCCTTCGTGCTCCGCGTTGGGCGCCAAAAGGACCGTTGTGGTTTAACCCGGCTGGCAGCTAAATACCACACAGCCGTTCGCTCACCCTCCTCCCCCCCCTCTCTGGGATGGGGGAGAGAAACGGGAAAGTGAAGCCGGTGAGTTGAGATAAAGACAGTTTATTAAGACAGGAAAATAATAATAACAATAGTAATAATAATAATAGTAATAATGATAATAGTATTAATAATAATAATGTGTATGAAACAAGTGATGCACAATGCAATTGCTCACCACCCGTTGACCGATGCCCAGCCTATCCCCGAGCAGCCGGCCCCCCCACCCCGGCCAGCCACCCCTATATATTGTTTAGCATGACGTCAGATGGTATGGAATACCCCTTTGGCCAGTTTGGGTCAGCTGTCCTGGGTCTGTCCCCTCCCAGCTCCTGCTGCACCCCTAGCCTGCCCGCTGGCAGGACAGAGCGAGAAGCTGAAAAGTCCTTGGCCTGGTGTAAGCACTGCTCTTAATAACACCATGTTAGTCTGAACATCCCAAGGATATTCAAAGTCTTGAAGAACTATTGTAACTAGCTTGGAGGATAAGAGGGTGGTGAAGGAGAAAGGGAGAGTGAACAAGTGGGAAAAACCATCTCCCCCTGTCCCCTCCATGGACTGGCTCCCTGAAGAAAAAGAGTAAAATGCGTAATTATTAATAGTTTCTGAGGTAGGGTTTCCAAAGTATGGAGTCGATGGCAATGCTGAGTACAAATACCAGATTAGTCTCATGACCAGTAATTTTATCATATCATAAGCCAGTGTTACACCGTACAGCAAAATAATAACCCTATACCAGCCCCCAGAAATGATAAGCAGCACGACAGGGAACACATACAGTAAGTAATATGCTATATAACTCAATTCGGAAAACAGGCACAGCAGACTTGAGATCACAAAAATCAACAATGTGTTTAGCAACTATTAAACCAATGTAACGCTTAATAGAATTTTGTTTTAACACGCTCTGTTCAGATCTGTCGTTATCTCAACCCTTCATGGCCCACATTGGGCGCCAAAAGGACTGTAGTGTTTTAACCTAGCCAGCAGCTAAACACCACACAGCCGTTCGCTCACACTCTCCCCTCCCTCTCCGGGATGGGGGAGAGAATTGGGAAAAAAGAAAGAAAGCCTGTGGGTTGAGATAAAGACAGTTTATTTGGACAGAAAATAAAATATTAATCATAATGATAATAGTACTACTAATAATTAATTATTACTAATAATTAATTAGGCTGGAGCGATGGGCTGAGGTCAACTGTATGAAGTTCAACAAGGCCAAGTGCCGGGTCCTGCACCTGGGGCGCAACAACCCCAAGCAGAGCTACAGGCTGGGAGATGAGTGGCTGGAAAGCTGCCTGACCGAGAAGGACCTGGGAGTATTGGTTGATAGTCGGCTGAATATGAGCCAGCAGTGTGCCCAGGTGGCCAAGAAGGCCAACAGCATCCTGGCCTGTATAAGAAGCAGTGTGGCCAGCAGGTCTAGATTGTGCCCCTGTACTCAGCTCTGGTGAGGCCGCACCTTGAGTACTGTGTTCAGTTTTGGGCCCCTCGCTACAGGAAGGACATGGACGTGCTCGAGCGAGTCCAGAGAAGGGCGACCAAGCTGGTGAGGGGTCTGGAGAACAAGTCTTACGAGGAGCGGCTGAGGGAGCTGGGATTGTTCAGCCTGGAGAAGAGGAGGCTCAGGGGCGACCTTATCGCTCTCTACAGTTACCTTAAAGGAGGCTGTAGAGAGGTGGGGGTTGGTCTGTTCTCCTACGTGCCTGGTAACAGGACGAGGGGGAATGGGCGAAAGTTGCGACAGGGGAGTTTTAGGTTGGATGTTAGGAAGTACTTCTTTACCGAAAGGGTTATTAAGCATTGGAACGGGCTGCCCAGGGAGGTGGTGGAGTCACCATCCCTGGAGGTCTTTAAAAGACGTTTAGATGTAGAGCTTAGCGATATGGTTTAGTGGAGTACTTAGTGTTAGGTCGGAGGTTGGACTCGATGATCTTGAGGTCTCTTCCAACCTAGAAATCTGTGATACTGTGATAATAATAATGTGTACAAAACAAGTGATGCACAATGCAATTGCTCACCACCCGCTGACCGATGCCCAGCCTATCCCCGAGCAGCTGGTACTCTCCATCCCAGCCAGCCACCCCATATTAATTGTTCAGCATGATGTCATGTGTTATAGAATACCCCTTTGGCCAGTTCGGGTCAACTGTCCTGGTTCTGTCCCCTCCCAGCTCCTGCTGCACCCCCAGCCTGCCTGCTGGCAGGACAGAGCGAGAAGCTGAAAAGTCTTAGTGTAAGCGCTGCTCTGCAACAATTAAAACATCAGCATGTTATCAGCACTCTTCTCATCCTAATCCAAAACATAGCACCCTACCAACTCCTAGGAAGAAAATTAACCCTATCCTAGCCGAAACCATGACAACAAAGGGAGAGGACATTCAGGAATATATAAAAATTTGTCTGTCAAAACCTTCCCTCCAATCTCACAATCCATGGGTTGTAAAAAGGGTCTTGAAATCCACTTCCCTGTCTCTCTGACAGTCAGGATTTTTGCTTTATTTAACGATAATTTATTTCTATTATTGGAATTTGTTACTTATGAATGAGTTGCTCCAGTATCTAAAAGGAAATCAGTTATTTCTCCCACCAGGTTCAGTGGAACCAGGGGATCTGCTGGGCAAACTGGAAGTTCATCCCACGGTCCCTGTCAGTCTGAGTCCTCCAGCATAATCAAAGCATGCTCTCTTATCAGCATGCTGGATAGCTTGCTTCATCTTCTGTCAAGTGTGAAGCGCTACTGGGCTAAAATTAGAATCATCCTGAGCCTCGGGAGAGGCCTCCCATGTCCCTGCAGAAACCTCAGAAGCCTGAACCTCAGGAGAGGTCTCTGAAGTCCCCACAGAAGCCTCGGAAATAGGGGAAACATCTGGATTATACAGTGGTAGTGGTGAGGGTACCAGTAACTGAACCTCTTCTTGTTCTAGATGCAGATAAATTGTGGGTTCATCACTTCCTTTCTCTCCTTTCTTTTCAGTGCATAGCATAATATCATCTTCCCACAATCCATATTACGCCTGATTTCTCAAGTCCCAGTACAATGACATAAAAGCACTAACATACATCACCTAGTCCCATGTTCTTTCCTGCCAGCAAAATAATATTAATTGCAATATGGTATTATAATTGAAGGATCCATTTTTTGGCCGTTGTTCCCCCTCGTCCAGTTTGTACTGAGGCCACCCCTGATTACAATATTGCCTCATTTTACCCTTTGTCATATATTCACTACAAAATTTAGATCAATTTTTAAGGATACATCCAAGGGGGGAGGAAGGGGGATTCTGGACTGACTGCTTCCCATTTTCCCTTTGGCAGCTGCTCACACTCGGCTTTGATTTTAACCCATGAATCAGGTTGAGTAGCTCACAGGGCCATCTCCCATTCTTGCCAAACCACAGCATCTACGCATGAGGCTGACAATACACTCTCCAGAAATTCATAGGAAGGTATAAACTGTTGTCCTGGTTCCAGTTAGGACAGAGTTAATTTTCCCTCATAGTAGCTGGTAGGGTGCTATGTTTTGGATTAGGATGAGAAGAGCGCTGATAACATGCTGATGTTTTAATTGTTGCAGAGCAGTGTTTACACCAGGCCAAGGACTTTTCGGCTTCTCGCTCTGTCCTGCCAGCGAGCAGGCTGGGGGTGCAGCAGGAGCTGGGAGGGGACAGACCCAGGACAGCTGACCCAAACTGGCCAAAGGGGTATTCCATACCATCTGACGTCATGCTAAACAATATATAGGGGTGGCTGGCCGGGGTGGGGGGCCGGCTGCTCGGGGATAGGCTGGGCATCGGTCAGCGGGTGGTGAGCAATTGCATTGTGCATCACTTGTTTTCTTACACATTATTATTATTAATACTATTATCATTATCACTATTATTATTATTATTGTTATTATTATATTTCTGTCTTAATAAACTGTCTTTATCTCAACTCACCGGCTTCACTTTCCCGTTTCTCTCCCCCATCCCAGAGAGGGAGGGGGGAGGGTGAGCGAACGGCTGTGTGGTGTTTAGCTGCCAGCCGGGTTAAACCACAACAACTGTACTCACCCTGACTTCCCCTTTATCCCCAGATATTTGGTGGATTCCTTAAAGTGTTGAGCCACTGTACCACTCACTGTCCCCAGACTTTCAGAGGGCTGAGGAAGGACCCCAATAAAATCACTGGTGTGTGCTTGGTCTCTGGCATCTTGCCTTCCGACACCAAAGCTGACGAGTTGGACCGGGCAAGGCTAATTTAGGAGTCCCATCTGGGTTGACAAAGCTATTATCTGTAGGTTCATTCCTGGTGCACATGGGCAATAAGCAGAGTCATAATCCACACGAAGGTCTTTTAATTAAATAATTCATTATAACTCTGCAGTCAGGTGCTTGGTCATCTTTTGCAAAGTAAGCACACCTCTGACCTGAATCATCATTATTTATACACAGCTAACTTGTGCAACTATCTTTCTAGCTACTTTTGATTGGTTGTTTTAGCTCACCTAACATATCTCTATTGAGCATGCGCATTACAGGGGACCGGTGAAGTTGGGTCACCTGTAGTGGTTTTACCCAGCTGGGCAGCTGAGCTCCACCACAACTGCTCTCTCACTCCCCCTCCCCAAAAGAAAAGGGGGAGAAAATACGATGGAAAGGGCTCAAGGGTTAAGATAAGGACAGGGAGATCACTCAACAATTATGATCATGGGCAAAACAGACTCAGCATAGGGAGATTAATGTAATTTATTACCTATTACTAACAAGCTAGAGCATTGAGAAACTCAAAACAAACTAAAAACACCTTCTCCCCATCCACCCTCTTTTACATAGTCCCCCCAAGCAGTGCTGGGGAACGGGGGTTGCGGTCAGTCCATAGCACTTTGTCTCCGCTGCTCCTTCACGGTCACTCTCTTCCCCTGCTCCAACATGGGGTCCCTCCCACGGGATGCAGTCCTTTTGAACTGATCCTGCGTGGGCTTCCCACAGGCAGCAGCTTTTCAAGAACTGCTCCAAATATGGGTCCGTACCATGGTGTCCATCCATTAGGAGCACACTACTTCAACATGAGTCCCCCGATGGGTAGCAGCTCCTGCCAGATCACCTGCTCCAGCATGGGCTCCTCTCCACAGGCTACAGGTCCAGCCCAGAATCTGCTCCAGCAGGGGTCTTCCGTAGGCCACAGCATCCTTCAGGGCAGATCTACCTGCTCCACCATGGGGTCCTCCGTGGGCTGCAGCATGGAAATCTACTCCACTGTGGTACTCCATGGGATGCAGGGGGATAGCCTGCTTCACCATGGTCCTCTCCACAGGCCACAGGGGAACTTCTGCTCTGGCACCTGGAGCACCTCTCCCCTTCCTTCTTCACTGAACTTGGTGTCTGCAGGGGTGTTTCTCACTCCTCTCTCTTTCAGCTGCTGTTGCACAGCAGGTGTTCCTCTTTCTTAAATATGCTCTCACAGAGGCGCAAACAATGTTTCTTATTGTCTCAGCTCCAGCCAGTGGCAGGTCCCTTTTGGAGCTGGCTGAAACTGGCTCTTATTGTGAGAAACACTTATTAGCCAATAATGCAATCTCAGGCAAGAATCTCAGTGAAGTAACATTTTATTCGCAATTGCAATGGCAGGCATCTTGCAAGCAGGAAAGCCCTGTTCCCAAGACAGACCCATGAGGGACACTGCTTGTCACTGGCCTCCACTTGGACATAAAACCATTGACCACTACTCTCTGGGTGCGGCCATCGAGCCAATTCCTTATCCACCGGATAGTCCACTCTTCAAATCCATATCTTTCCAATTTAGTGATCAGGATGTTGTGTTGGTGTGGTGGTTTTACTCAGGTGGGCAGCCGAGTTCCACCACGGCCGCACTCTTACTCCCCCCTCCTCAAAGAGGACGGGGAAGAAAATACGACGCAAAGAGCTTGAGGTCTGAGATCAGAATGATTTAATTAAAGGGAAAGGGAATGGGAAAAAAAAAAAGAAAAAAAGAACAAGGCCGCTCGGAAGCACAGAGAGAAAGGGGAAAAAAAAACCAAGTTATTCTCTACTTCCCATCAACGAGAGATGTTCAGCCACGTCCTGGGAAGCAGGGCCTCAAAACGTGTAACAGTTGTTCGGGAGGACAGCCCCCTCCCCCACAAGAGCCCCCCTTTTTATTTCTGGGTGTGACATCAGGTGTTATGGAATATCCCTTTGGTTGGTTTAGGTCAGCTGCCCTGGGCCATGTCCCTTCCCCATCACTTGCCCACCCCCAGCCTGCTGGCCCCTCTTGGGGGCTTGGAGGGAGTCCTGATGCTGTGCCAGTACTATACAGCAATAGACACAACACTGGAGTGATACCAGTGCTGTTCCAGCTACGAGTGCAGAGCACAGCACTGTGTGGGCTGCTGCAGGGAAAAGTGACTCCATACCAGACAGACCCAGCACAGTTGGACCGTGTCAAAGACCTTACAGAAGTCCAAGTAGATGATATCGTTTGGTCTTCCGTTGTTGACTGATGCAATTACTCCATCACAGAAGGCCACCAGATTGGTCAGGCATGCTTTGCCCTTGGTGAAGCCACACTGGCTGTCCCGGATCACCTCCTTGTCCTGCATATGCCTTAACGTTGCCTCCAGGAGGATCTTTTCCATGATCTTCCCAGGCAAAGAGGTGAGGCTCACCGGTCTCTAATTCCCTGGGTCTTCCTTTCTACCCTTTTTTAAAATGGGAGTGTTGTTTTCCTTTTTCCAGTCACTTGTGGACTTCACCTGACTGCCATGATTTTTCAAATATGATGGAGAATGTCTTGGCGAGTTCATTAGCCAATTCCCTCAGGACCCTGGGATGCATGTCATCAGAGCCCATAGACTTGTATTTGTTCAGTTGCATCAGGAGTTCCCAGACTTGGTCTTTGCTTACAGTGGGAGGGACTATGCTCCCCCAGCCCCCCCTAGAGGTTTGGGGACTCGAGAGATGTAGGAAGCCTGACCACTAGTGAAGACTGAGGCAAAGTTGTTAAATACCTCTGCCTTCTCCACATCTGTTGTTACCAGTTCTCCATCTTCATTTGTCAGGGGCGTTACACTCTCCCTAGTCTAGTTCCCTGTTTCCCTTGTAACAACTTTAGTGCTTGATTTAAGGCATATAATTCACAAGTTTGAGCTGACCAATTACTAAGTAGTCTTCCTATTTCCTCAGGTTTCCCATCTGTCCCTTTGATGATGGCATAACCATTACATCGTCTTTCTTGTACCATCCTAGAAGATCTGTCTATAAACAATATTTCCCCTTCATCCAAGGGTACATCTTGTAAATCTAATCTTATCTTTGGTAATTTATTAGAAGGAGTTATGTTCCACATCCATTGGATCTTCAATTCCCTTTGACAGGAAGGAGGCAGGATTCAAAATATATTCCATATAGTTAAATCATCTTTTTCAGTTGGTATAGAATCATATTTAAGTTTTCTAGAGTCTGTCAGACACTTTTCTGCGTTCTGAGTAAGGATAGTCTTCACTTGGTGAGGGGTAACAACAATCAATTGTCCCCCAAAGGTCAATTTCCTGCTCTCTTCTACCAGTAAGGCAGTTGCTGCTACTGCCTGAACACACGCTGGCCATCCCTGGGATACAGGATCTAATAATTTAGACGGATATGATACAGGTTTTCTTTTATCTCCCCATTCTTGGGTTAAGACCCCCGAAGTAGCACCCTCACTTACAGTTATAAAAAGATGAAATTATTAGTTAGGGCAGGAAGAGCTAAGACTGGTGTCATAATCAGATTTTGTTCTAATTTTTCCACTATTTCTTTCCCTTCTTCTGTCAAATTCAATATATTGGGTTTTTCCTCCAATAATTTGAGATATAATCTCTTTGTTTTCTGCGCATATGTCTCTATCCATAGTCCGCAATATCCAATTAAACCTTAAAATTTCCTTAATTCCTTCTTGTTCTAGGGAGAGGAAGTTGCACAATTCCCTGAATCCTTTCAGGGTTTATTCTCCCTCTGCCCTCAGAGACTAAATGTCCCAGATATCTGACTTCTTTTTTCCACATATTGTAATTTATCCTTAGATAACCTTAGCCCATGTTCTCCTAAAAAAAATCAGGGGTTCATTTGTTGCTTCTTTTACCTTTGATTTTTCTACCCCAGATATCAACAAATCATCTACGCCTTGTAACAACATCACCCCTTCTGGGATCTGAAATGTTTCTAAAATCTTCTCCAAAACTTGCCTGAACAAATTAGGGGATTCAGTGAATCCTTGAGGCAAAACAGTCCATCTATATTGCTATTTATGGCCCGTTTCCAGGTCTTCCCATTCAAATGCAAAAATATCCCGACTTTCAGGATCCAATGGGCAAGCCCAAAAGGCATCCTTCAAATCTATAACACTGAACCATTCGTGTTCATAAGGAGTTTTACTCATCAGGGTATAAGGTTAGGAACTACTCGGTGGCGCTTTCGTATTATCTCATTAACCTTTCTCGGATCTTGTACTAATCAGTACAAACCATCTGGCTTTCGTACCAGTAAAATTGAAGTGTTATATGGTGACATACAAGGCTCCAAAAGACCACGCCTAATTAAAGTTTGCACTACAGATTCCAGGCCCATTTTTCCTTCAAAAGAGATAGAATATTATACTATAATATACTATTCCACTCCCTTCTTGAACAGTTATCTATAAGGGAGTTATACTAAGTCCCCCTCAATTTTCTTCCTTTACCCATACCATGGGATTTATTTTGTTTTCATCATTCTCTGTTAATAAAGTCATTGAGACTGTTATTCCTTTTTCACGGATCTTCAACTGCAATCCTAATTTTACTATTAAATCTCTTCCTAATAATTTGGTTCCTGCTTTGAGTACATATAACAATTCCCCGATGACTGTTTTAGTCCCCTAGTTTAATTCAGTAGTCTCAAAAAGTGACACTACCATACCAAATCTTTCTACCCCTGTTACTCTTAAGGTATTACGAGTCAAATTAAGTCCTGGTATCCTATAAGCTAAGGATGATCTGGTTGCCCCTGTATCTACTAAGAATGCAACCTCTTTTTATTAGGTCCCACCTCCAAATTTATCAAGGGCTCTTGGTGGGACCACTCTTCAGAGAACCCCCTATTCGGAGTTTATGATAGTGAACAATCTCTCTTCCCTTTTCAATTCAGGGCATTCTCGTTTAAAATGACCTATCTTCCCACATTTAAAACATCTTCTCTGTACCTGTTCCTGCTGTGGCTGGGGAGGAGGTGGCCACTTTGATTTTCCACTCATTTCCTATTTCTTCTTGATTTCACCCTGAACCTTGTCTTTCTAGTAAGCTCTTTTCCTGTTGGCTCTCCATTCTCTGTCTCACCACTTGATCCACTGTGGAGACCATAATTTTTGACTTTTGTTTCTGCTTTTCATCTTTCCTTCTGCATACACTTTCTGGGCTTCCCTCAAAAGGTTTTCTAATGGTTATTCATTTCACCTTTCTATTTTCTGAAGTTTCCTTTGTATATCTAGCCGTGCTTTCATCACAAAATTAACCTTTAAAAGCCCCTGTGTTACAGGGTCATCAGGTTTCATTCCTGAATACTTGAATCCTGAATTCCTGAATCCTGTCTCTAAGCATTTCCAATAAATCACTTGGAGTTTCATCTTTACTCTGCTGAACCTCAAAGGTTTTAATAAAATTCTGAGACTTAGGTACTGTTTCTCTAATTCCTCTAATTACAATTTCTCGCAAGTCCCTCTTATTAACCCTATGCTGCGCATCGGTCAGCGGGTGGTGAGCAATTGCATTGTGCATCACTTGTTTTCTTACACATTATTATTATTAATACTATTATCATTATCACTATTATTATTATTATTGTTATTATTATATTTCTGTCTTAATAAACTGTCTTTATCTCAACTCACCGGCTTCACTTTCCCGTTTCTCTCCCCCATCCCAGAGAGGGAGGGGGGAGGGTGAGCGAACGGCTGTGTGGTGCTTAGCTGCCGGCCGGGTTAAACCACAACATAAGTGGTGACTGAGCAAGTGAGCAGCATCCTGTGGGGGCCTGGGTGGCCCTAAAGGGGAAGGGGGGATGTGCTTACCAAGGATGGTGCCAGATCAGAGCCTGCCCTGTTTACAGAAGCCATCCTCCCTTGGGAGATAACAGAAGCCATCCTGCCCTGCAACAAAGAACCACCAGTCTGAAGGAACAGAATATATATGTGTTGAGAACTGATTGGACTATAGTGGACAAAATGAAGATTGTACGGATATAAGAATACAGTGAAAATTTTGAGTATGCTTCCTCTTTGGAGGCACCCAGCTTGAGCTAATACATGGGCACCATTAAATTCTTGCTGCTTTAAATGAGTCAACTCTTTGAGTGAATTCCGGATGCCTGGGGAGCCCCGTTCTGCTAGAGGAAACAATGGGATCCCCTAACAGCATTCAGGCACCAATAATCAATTGTTAAACACCACTTCCTGTCTGGTTTCTGAACTGGCCAGACAGGTGAGTTATATGGGGAGTGGGTTCTGGAGATAATGTGTTGTTTCTCCAAATCAGCTATGACTTCAGAAATCCCATTTTGTGCTGCAGCAGAAATTGGATATTGCAGTACATTAGTAATTTTTGAACCAGGGAGTGCAGGGGCTGCGTGAAGTACATGCGCTGTAGCGTCCCTATTTCTACTGTGTTTGGGATCAGTGTTTGAGCCGAAGGACCATACACTGGCATTCAGCAAACAACAGGTTTGTCTGTTTAAAACATTGAAACCTAAAATATTTTTATCATGGTCTTTAATTGCAAAGGAAGTAGTGGATATGTGCTTCTCACCTGGGAGCCATAAACTGACTTTGGCAGTTTGGCAAATAATGCTCACTCCATTCATACCAGTAATCTTTCACACCCAGCTTCTCGGCATCTTGTTGTGTTAGTATTGAAATTCGTGCTCCCTTATTTATTAAAAACTTCACCAATTGTCCTCGAGGACCAACTGGTATTAAAATATATAGGCCATCATCACTTATACACTGATAAGCCTCCACTCTCCAGACAGGCAGACCCAATTGCCTTCTGGGCATTACTCATTTTTTGGCCTGCAAATCCTCCATAAGGGGAAGGAAGGGGTTGTCTCCCTCTCTGGGAACTGGCACCAAAGAAGTCAAAATACATTCCCTCCCTTCACCGTTATCTTGTTTCTGGAATGCTTCAATCAGACTCAAGATAATGCCAGTAGGCTGACCTTGAATTTTCTGCTCTGGGAATGCCTAGGGCTAATGCTTTCCTCCATAACTCATTTTTCCATTCTCGAGATTATGTTTGCAGGTTTTTAGATTTATTTCCCTTTGATTTAGTTTCTTTTCCCTGTTTCATAGGTCTCACCTTATGATCTCCTCTCCGGAGCTTCACGTTTGTTTTCAGTTGGTGCATTATCTCATTTCACAGCTGTAGTTAACAATGACATTTATTAATTTTGCCCATGTAGGGAGTTGTCTGAGAGCATTATAAGCATTATCACCTTGTTTTTGATTATATTCTGTATCTATTTTAATCTCATCTTGTTTTGCAACTAGATGGGGTTTAAGAATTGTCGGGGCTCCTCTAATGAATGCTTTGACCGTTGCAAAATCTACTGTAGCAGATAGTGGGACATTATGGGGTCCTCATTCGTGCAAGGCTGGTATGCAAGCGGCTTTTGTGACGTCTGTAGAAAGTTCACTTACAGATTTAATAGAGATTAAGGAGGGTTCACCTCACTCCATGGTGTCTATTTCCCCAGCCCAATAAGCTACTTGACTGGTGATAGAATGGACTTTATCTGCCAGGTTGGGTCCTACATTTGAGAAAACTCCCAGACCCCAATAGCAGTTTGCTTCATCCTCACTCAGCATTATCTGGTCGCCACCACTTAGGCATATTCACCACAAGTATTCAGTTTCACCTGGTTTTCTGCTATATGTCTTGCAAATTTGTCAGTCGTAATGGATCTCAGGGGATGGTTTGTGTAGTATCTCGCAGAGTACCACCCCAAGTTCCTTCAATTATTTCTGTTTTAACAATGAGTCTAGCTTCATATTCAGGGGGATTTGAGGGGAAAAAAGGATCATCATCTTCTGTCTCACTAACATCAGGATCACCCCAGATGTCTCCATCCCAATCTTCAGGGGATACTATTACTTTTCTAATATATATGATGTCGGGGGGGTAGGGAGCTGTACTGGCTTTACGAGGCAAGGTTTTGGTAGTGGGGGGCTGCAGAGGTGGCATCTGTGAGAAGAATCCAGATGCTGCCCCATGTAAGATAAGGGCCAGTTTCAGCTGGCTCCAAAGGGGCCCACCGCTGCCCAGAGCCAAGCCATGAGCAACACAGTCCATGCCTGTGTGAGAGCACATCCAAGAAAACGAAAAGAAAGAAAGAAACAAACAAAAAACTGCTTCTCAACAGCAGCTGGGAGAGCAAGGAGTGAGAAACCTCCCCACAGACACCAAAGTCAGCACAGAAGGAGGGGGAGGAGGCGCTCCAGGTGCCGGAGCTGAAGCCCCCCTGCGGCCTGTGGAGAGGCCCCTGGTGGAGCAGGATGTTCCCCTCCCTCCACCCCCCCCCCCCCCGGCCCCCCGATACTTGGGAAACTGACCAAACACCACAGCAAATATACCAAAACTTCTAGAATGTGTGAGAAACAGTCCGTAGCCAATAACTTAGGCTCAGGCAAGGATCTCAGTGAAGTAGTAATTTATTCGCGATTGCAATGGCGGGCGCCCCACAAGCAGGAGAGTGCCTGCTGGTTCCAAAACACAGTTTATATACTTTTTGATGACAGGACCCTCCCTTGTTTCCCCACTGAGTGGGTAATCCAGGTTCACAATCTATCTGATGCTTCCCAGACAATGCATGGCCTTCAGTTGCCGGCCTGTTAAATTTCAAATTTCTTTTGACTTTTTTACTGTTTGAAGTGGTAATGTTTCTTCACTTATCTGACTTAACACCGTGATTTTCACCTAATTGTTCTAAGGAGTCTGGTTGTCTGCATTTTACAAGGTCACCTGCTAAGTTTTCTTATCGCTGCAAGCATATCTCAATACCCCATTCCTTACCTCTAAGCAATGTAACTCTGCAAAAACAACATTTCCATTCCCACAATTCCCCCCTTTTCTTTTTTTATAAATTGTTGATTTTTGCAAAACTTTTCTCTAAGGTGTAATTTGGTAGATATCTTCCTCTTCTTCACCTTCTTTGCTTACCATCTCCTCTAATATAATCACCTTATCTGAGTAAGGTGGTGGCTCCATGGTCATTTGTTTCAATAGTGCAGTTTCAGTTAACCACTGTACTAGTCCTCTTACACAGGGGATAATGCAACAACCAACGGCTGTCAAAACTCCTGCTACTACGATCAAGGATGTAAATATGCCTGATTTTTCTGCCAATTCACTGGCAAGGGTGGTAAACCCTTGCAATGCTCTAGTTACTATGCCATCCGGGGCAGTATTGTTGGGTATAAAAGTGCAACAATGGTTGCTCAGTATCACACACACACACCTCCTTTCTCCACAAGCATCATATCTAATGTTATTCTCTTTTCCTAAGCCATTTTGCTGGTGGCATCTAGTTGTTCAGCGATTCCTCTTATCGCATCCCTTGTATAATTTATGAATCTCTGCTGATTATAATAAATATAAGTAATCCAATCCACATTCTTATTGATTGTTACCCATCAGAGCAGTGACTCAAACCCTGCAGCAATTTGATTCCTGGCTTCCTGTTCATCGGGAACTCCTCTAGGCACCCCAATAGAATCTATGTACGCTCTATCATCAAATGATACTCCTAAGCTTCTTTTACTTCTTCTGGGTATTTGTGATGTTTCTCTTTCAAATGCCAGGGTGAAGGGTATAGCTAATTGAACAAGTGCACAAGTGCCTCCCCAGTTAGATGGTAGGGTGGACCGGAAGATCTTCCCTCCACAGTACCACCAGAGATCTGCCCTGGGGATCTCAACTCTTGAGCAGTTTCCCATCAAGTGCCTGGTAGCATTCAAGGTCCTCGTGCACAAGGCAAATTCTCCCAGATGCTGGGTAGCACTCACACCCTGCCGTGAGAGGCAAGCTGTATGGTTACCTATAGCTGTGGAGAATGCAGGGGGAGCCCTGATATTGCTATCATGCAAGGAAGGGAACAGCAAAGAGAGAGACTTACAGGCCTCATTTCCCTGGGCAGTCTTTTCTTGGTACAATGCAATCATACATCGCATCCCCTGGGAATCCTTGGTCCACCCCAATGGGCAGGGCACTATCTGGGCAATCAGTCATCCCGAGGCACAAGCATAGCAATTGCTATGGTTGAGACTCTGGACAGTATATTTGACCCATTCTATCCAGGCATTCACATCCCCATACCCTGTTTCAATCTCCAATGTTTGAACTGCCGCATTTCAAAGAGGGCCTCCTGTTTTCTCTCCTGTTTTCTCCTTGAGTTTCTCCCTTTCTCTGATGGAAATAGAGGATCATTTCCATATAGCTATTCTCAATCTGGCTGTTGGGCCTCTCCCAGTTATTTGTTCTCTCTGCTCAATTGTCGTTGGGCATTTTAAATCTCCACAAGCTAACACCTCACAAGCATCAAACATGACAGATTGTGGTACATAACCCTCTGTCACATTCACCCATATTTTGACGGGGTATCCCATCTTACTATTATCTGGTCATGCCTTTTCCAAGTTGCCAATTGACCAAGGCTTTCTCTGAGGCCTACAATCACTAAAACCAAAATTAATAATTGATTTTTCCCTGTCATTATTTTTAAACCTCAGGTTTCCAAATAATTATCAATACAAAGAATAAGATGTACACTACTACTATAACAAACCCCCCTTGGGAGCACTTCAATTCACTATAGGTCTGTCCTTTCTCTCAATCACAAGTCATACTCATTAATTACCTGTGAAAATAAAAGGTTAGTTTACAATTGCAAGCTCTTATCCCACTCAGCGTCCACTATGAGATTTTTCTCTTCGATTTCAGCTTCCAACAAGTCTTCTGTAGGAACAGCTTCCCAGGTACTAGGGTCGACGGATGCCTTCACTCGAGTATAGCGAGTCCAACCTTTTTCCGCAGTTCTTATGGCTGTTTCAGTGGTTAGTAGTACTTGGAAGTGTCCTTCCCATTCAGGCCGGAGTTGATCCTTTCCAGGTCTGAATCAGGACCCAATTTCCCACGGGTCCTGAGAGATGACAAAGAAGAGGACAACCCCAGAATACAGTTCTTAAGAAAACTCTCTTGTTTCGAATTGCGGTATCTCATCCCTTCTGCCCAGATAGGGTAATCCGAACAGCATCTCATACGGTGAATTTCCTATATCGTTTCTTGGTGCTGTTTGAACCTGGAGCAGTGCTAAAGGTAAGCATTTTACCCAAGGAAGTTGGGTTTCTAACACTAATTTAGTTAATTGCTTCTTTAATGTCTGGTTCATTCGCTTTGCCTTCCCAGAAGAGGAGGGGTGCCAGGGGGTGTGAAAATCCCACTCAATCTCTAAGGCCTGCATTAACCCTTGCAGTACTTGTGAAGTGAAGTGACTTCCTTGATCTGAATCAATGTTTTCAGCTATCCCATATCTAGGGACTATTTGCTCCAGTGATACCTTAGACACCGTGTTTGCAGTTGCAGATACCGAGGGGAAAGCTTCCACCCATCCAGTCACGTGGTCAATTAGGACAAACAAGTACTTAAGTCTCCCTGCTTTAGGTAACTCAGTAAAGTCTACCTGTATACTTTGGAAAGGTCGAATCCCTGGTTCCCATCCCCCTCTAGGTGACTTATGGATGACCTTTTTATTTACCTTTAGGCATATGGTTCATCCTCTGCATATTTGCTTCACTGAAGTGTATATTCCTACACAGACATACTTTCTTAGCACAGCATCACACATTGCTTGCACCTCCCAATGACTCTCTTGATGTAAAACATCATATTTGCCTCATTGGTGCTTTATTCAGCATTTCTCTCCCATCAGGGAGTATCCGTTTTTCCTTCAGAATTCGTGGCTCCTGATTCCTTAAAAAAAAAACCTTTCTCTTAAAAACTTTTTACTTCTTTCTTAGTATTCAACAATTCCCTGAATCCTCTCTGGATTTATTCTCAGTTTTCCCTCAGACATTAGATGCCTTAAATACCTGACTTGTCTTTCTACATACTGTAATTTATTTTTCAATACTCCCAAGCCCTGCTTTCCCAGAAAGTTGAATAGCTTGTTAGTAGCTTCCTTCACAACTGTTTTCTCCTGTCCTGACAATAAAAGATCATCCACATATTGTAACAGCAACACCTCCTCAGGAGGTTGGAATTGCTCCAAAATCTGTTCTAGAACTTTGCCCAAATAAATCGGTGGCCCTGTAAACCCCTGAGGTAAAATTGTCCATCTGTATTGATGCTTCTGCCCCGTTTCAGAGTCTTTCCAGTCAGAGGTGAATATATCTTTGCTCTCAGGGCCTGAGAGCACTCCATTAATACCACTGTTATTGCAGTCTAACAATTTACTATCTGAATGCCCAATTTCATCATCAAATCCCTTCCCAACAAGTTAGTCCCTGCCTTGGGTACATACAATAATTGCCCAGAGATCATTTTATCCCCTAGTCTCAGCTTGGTATCCCCCAAAGGTGGCACTGTTACCCCAGCCCCTTCTACCCCCATCACTTTTTAGGGTTTCATTAGTTAATTTAATCCCCGATACTTTATAGGCCAGTAATGACCTAGCTGCCCCTGTGTATTGTGTTTGATGGCAAGGTTCGGGAGGGGGCTGCAGTGGCAGCCCAAGGAGGAGAATCCAGAAACCACCCCGTGGCAGATAAGGGACAATTTCATCCGGCCCCAGAGGGGCCCACCGCTGCCCAGAGCCAAGCCATGAGCGACACAGTCCGTGCCTCTGTGAGAGCACATCCACGAAAACAAACGAATGAACAAACAAAAACCTGCTGCTCAACAGCAGCTGGGAGAGAGAGGAGTGAGAAACCTCCCCGCAGACACTAAAGTCAGCACAGAAGGAGGGGGTGGAGGCGCTCCAGGCACTGGAGCCGAAGCCCCCTGTGGCCTGTGGAGAGGCCCCTGGTGGAGCAGGCTGCCCCCCCCCCCGGTCCCCCCCCGTCCTGGTTCCAGTTAGGACAGAGTTAATTTTTCCTCATAGTAGCTGGGAGGGTGCTATGTTTTGGATTAGGATGAGAAGAGCGCTGATAACATGCTGATGTTTTAATTGTTGCAGAGCAGTGTTTACACCAGGCCAAGGACTTTTCGGCTTCTCGCTCTGTCCTGCCAGCGAGCAGGCTAGGGGTGCAGCAGGAGCTGGGAGGGGACAGACCCAGGACAGCTGACCCAAACTGGCCAAAGGGGTATTCCATACCATCTGACGTCATGCTAAACAATATATAGGGGTGGCTGGCCGGGGTGGGGGGGCCGGCTGCTCGGGGATAGGCTGGGCATCGGTCAGCGGGTGGTGAGCAATTGCATTGTGCATCACTTGTTTCTTACACATTATTATTATTAATACTATTATCATTATCACTATTATTATTATTATTGTTATTATTATTTTCCTGTCTTAATGAACTGTCTTTATCTCAACTCACCGGCTTCACTTTCCCGTTTCTCTCCCCCATCCCAGAGAGGGGGGGAGGAGGGTGAGCGAACGGCTGTGTGGTATTTAGCTGCCAGCCGGGTTAAACCACAACGGTCCTTTTGGCGCCCAACGTGGGGCACGAAGGGTTGAGATATCGACAGATTCGACCTGAGTGTGTTAAACTAAAATTGGTATAAGTATTGGACCTGCTTAATAGTTGCTAGTCACGATGTTGATTGCCTTAATCTCCAGTCTGCTGTGCCTGTTTTCCAAATTGAGTTTTATAGCGCGTTACTTTCTGTATGTGCTCCCTGTTGCACTGTTTATCCTTTCCGGGCCCTGGTTTAAGATTGTTATGGTACTGTGCGGTGTAACAATGGCTTATGAAATGATGAAATATCTGGTCACGACTTTAACCTGGTATTTGTACTCAGCACTGACGTCGACGCTATACTTTGGAAACCATATCTCGGGAACTATTAGCAATTACACCTATTGCCTGTTTTCGTTAGGGAGCCAATCTGTGAAGGGGACAGGGGAAGACATGTTTCCCTACCTGTTCACTCCCCCTTTCTCCTTCACCACCCTCTTATCCCCCGAGCTAGTTACGGTGGTTCTCCGAGATGTTGAATATCCTTGGGATACTCAGACCAGCATGTTCTTGTTGTTATGTCTCCTGAATGCGCTTCAGGTTTTGTTTAAGGTTAAACAACTACTTAGGAATCTCATCCGGAAATCTGTCTTGAGGCGGGATAGTTGCGAGTGGCAGGGAGTGTGGGAGGATATGGGCAGGTTTCTAGAGCAGTGGTCACCTCCAGTGTTTTGGACATTCACCCCTGAACAACTGCAAAATCCTAAAAAGCTGGCAGAATGCTTGAAAAAAAGGTGTCATGACTCTGGCAGTTCCAAAGTGACACAAATCACTGTAGCGTGCTGGGGTCTGGCTTGTGCCTATCGAGCTGCAATTGATGCTACTATCAACCTAGCTCCAGCTCCTGCAGCCGTCCCAGTTCCAGCTCCTGCAGCCGTTCCAGTTCCAGCTCCTGCAGCCACTCCAGCTCCTGCAGCCGTTCCAGTTCCAGCTCCTGCAGCTGCTCCAGCTCCAGCTCCTGCAGCCGCTCCAGCTCCTGCAGCCGCTCCAGCTCCTGCAGCCGCTCCAGCTCCAGCTCCTGCAGCCACTCCAGCTCCTGAAGCCGCTCCAGCTCCAGCTCCTGCAGCCGCTCCATCTCCTGCAGCCGTCCCAGTTCCAGCTCCTGCAGCCGCTCCAGCTCCTGCAGCCGCTCCAGCTCCTGCAGCCGCTCCAGCTCCAGCTCCTGCAGCCGCTCCAGCTCCTGCAGCCACTCCAGCTCCAGCTCCTGCAGCCGCTCCAGCTCCTGCAGCCGCTCCAGCTCTAGCTCCTGCAGCCGCTCCAGCTCCTGCAGCCGCTCCAGCTCCTGCAGCCGCTCCAGTTCCAGCTCCTGCAGCCGCTCCAGTTCCAGCTCCTGCAGCCGCTCCAGCTCCTGCAGCCGCTCCAGCTCCTGCAGCCGCTCCAGCTCCAGCTCCTGCAGCCGCTCCAGCTCCTGCAGCTGCTCCCACTCCTGTGGCTGGGTCAGAGAAACGAGCTGTAGCAGTGCAAGTTGACCCCGCAGAGGGTATTCCAACCCCTGTGGCAGACCCTGTGTCTGGGTCAGAGAAACGAGCTGTAGCAGTGCAAGTTGCCCCTGTAGACAAGGTGAAAAAATGGTATAGAGACTCAGGTCGTTTAGAACGCAGACAGTCTTCTGCGAAGTCTGGGCATAGTGAAGACGAGGCTGGGCCATCAAAGGTGCAGGAGACTGAAGATGAGGATGGGGATGTCGAAAAATCAACAGTAACTACCCGGACTCTATACCAGCGTGAGCTACGAGATGTGCGAAAAGATTTTGGTCGCTGTATAGGTGAGCAGCTTGTCACCTGGCTGCTCCGGTGCTGGGACACCGGAGCCAATTATGTGGAATTAGAGGGCAGGGAAGACAGGCGGCTGGGATCCCTTGCTAGGGACGCATGTATTGACAAAGCAATTGGAGATGGAGCACGATCTCGCAGCCTCTGGAGGCGTCTCCTGTCAGCTGTGAAGGAAAGGTATCCCTTCAAGGAAGAACTTGTATGTCTACCAGGCAAATGGACCACCATGGAGAAGGGAATTCAGTACCTGAGGGAATTGGCCGTACGGGAAGTAATTTATAAGGACCTAGTCGACGCACAAACATCCACAGATCCAGATGCAGTCCGGTGTACACCACCCATGTGGCGGAAGTTTGTACGGAGTGCACCATCATCATATGCCAGCTCATTGGCAATACTAACCTGGAAAGAGGAGGAGAATCCCACAGTGAATGAAGTGACTAAAATAGTCCGGCAGTACGAAGGAAATCTCTCCTCTTCCCTACAGGCCTGTGTCTCGGCTGTGGAGAAACTCTCTGAAGAGGTCCACCAACTTAAAGAGAATTTATCTTCCCCTCCACCTGAACGAACCAGTGCCCACCAGCTAAAAGAGAATGCTTTGGAGAAACTTTCTGAAAAGATCCACCAACTTGAAGAGAGATTATTTTCCTCCCCACCTGTACAAACCAGTGTCTCAGCTATTAGGGGTAAACGTTCATCTATGCAAGGAAGATAATATGGTAGGCACACACCCCGCGCCACCCTGTGGTTTTACCTACGTGACCATGGAGAGGACATGAGAAAATGGGATGGAAAATCTACTGCGACCCTAGAGGCACGGGTACGTGAATTGCAAAAGAAAACAATTGGGTAAAAGGGGTTCTCTGAAAAGTTTGCTGCTCCAACTTCCAGCAGGCAGTCCTTTAAACACAGAAACGAAGATTCTGACCAGGACTAGAGGGGCCCTGCCTCCAGCCAGGGGGAGGAAAGGGACAATCGATTTTATTGGACTGTGTGGATTCGATGGCCTGGCACGTCAGACGCACAGAAGTATAAGGCTTTAGTAGACACGGGTGCACAGTGTACTCTAATGCCAACAAGCTATAAAAGGCCAGAGCCCATCTGTATTTATGGTGTGACGGGGGGATCCCAGCAGTTAATTGTATTGGAGGCTGAAGTGAGTCTAACCGGTAATGAGTGGCAAAAGCACCGTATTGTGACTGGCCCGGATGCTCCGTGCATCCTTGGCATAGACTACCTCAGGAGAGGATTTTTCAAGGACCCAAAAGGGTTCCTTCCGCTGGGCTCTTGGCATAGCTGCCTTAGAGACAGAGGACATTAAGCAGTTGTCTACCTTGCCCGGTCTCTCAGAGGACCCTTCTGTTGTGGGGTTGCTGAGGGTCGAAGAACAGCAAGTGCCGATCGCTACCACAACAGTGCACCGGCGGCAATATCGCACCAACCGAGACTCCCTGATTCCCATCCATAAGCTAATTCGTCAACTGGAGAGCCAAGGAGTGATCAGCAAGACTCATTCACCTTTTAATAGTCCCATATGGCCAGTGCGAAAGTCTAATGGTGAGTGGAGACTAACAGTGGACTATCGTGGCCTGAACGAAGTCACGCCACCACTGAGTGCTGCAGTGCCGGACATGCTAGAACTCCAGTATGAACTGGAATCAAAGGCAGCCAAGTGGTATGCCACAATTGATATCGCTAATGCATTTTTCTCCATCCCTCTAGCAGCAGAGTGCAGGCCACAGTTTGCTTTCACTTGGAGGGGAGTCCAATATACTTGGAATCGGCTGCCCCAGGGGTGGAAACAGAGCCCTACCATTTGCCATGGACTGATCCAGTCTGCGCTGGAGCAGGGGGAAGCTCCTGAACACCTGCAGTACATTGATGACATCATTGTGTGGGGTGACACTGCAGAAGAAGTTTTCGAGAAAGGGAAGAAAATAGTCCAAATCCTTCTGAAGGCCGGTTTTGCCATAAAACAGAATAAAGTTAAAGGACCTGCACGAGAGATCCAGTTTTTAGGAATAAAATGGCAAGATGGACGTCGTCAAATCCCAATGGATGTGATCAACAAAATAACAGCTATGTCTCCACCAACTAGCAAAAAAGAAACACAAACTTTCCTAGGTGTCGTGGGGTTTTGGAGAATGCATATTCCAAATTACAGTCTGATTGTAAACCCGCTCTACCAAGTAACCCGTAAGAAGAATGCTTTTGAATGGGGCCCTGAGCAACGACAAGCCTTTGAACAAATTAAGCAGGAAATAGTTCATGCAGTAGCCCTCGGGCCAGTCCGAACAGGACCAGATGAAAAGAATGTGCTCTACACCGCAGCCGGGGAGAATGGTCCCGCCTGGAGCCTCTGGCAGAAAGAACCTGGGGAAACTCGAGGTCGACCCCTGGGGTTTTGGAGTCGGGGATACAGAGGATCTGAGGCCCGCTATACTCCAACCGAAAAGGAGATATTGGCAGCATATGAAGGAGTTCGATCTGCTTTGGAAGTGGTCGGTACTGAAGCGCAGCTCCTCCTGGCACCCCGACTGCCAGTACTAGGCTGGATGTTCAAAGGAAGGGTCCCCTCTACACATCATGCAACTGATGCTACATGGAGCAAGGGGGTTGCACTGATTACTCAGCGGGCTCGAATAGGAAACCCCAGTCGCCCAGGAATCTTGGAGGTGATTTTGGACTGGCCAGAAGGCAAATACTTTGGGATATCATCAGAGGAGGAGGTGGTCCGTGCTGAAGAAGCCCCACTGTACAACAAGCTACCGGAAAATGAGAAGAAATATGCCTTGTTCACTGACGGGTCCTGTCGTATTGTGGGAAAGCATCGGAGATGGAAAGCTGCTGTATGGAGTCCTACACGACGAGTTGCAGAAGCTGCTGAGGGAGAAGGTGAATCGAGCCAGTTTGCAGAAGTGAAAGCCATCCAGCTGGCTTTAGATATTGCTGAACGAGAAAAGTGGCCAGTTCTCTATCTCTATACTGATTCATGGATGGTAGCAAATGCCCTGTGGGGGTGGTTACAGCAATGGAAGCAGAACAACTGGCAGCGCAGGGGCAAGCCCATCTGGGCTGCGGCATTGTGGCAAGATATTGCTGCCCGGGTAGAGAACCTGGTTGTAAAGGTACGCCATGTAGATGCTCATGTGCCCAAGAATCGGGCTACTGAAGAACATCAAAACAACCAGCAGGTGGATCAGGCTGCTAAGATTGAAGTGGCTCAGGTGGACCTGGACTGGCAACATAAAGGTGAATTATTTATAGCCCGATGGGCCCATGACACCTCAGGCCATCAAGGTAGAGATGCAACATACAGATGGGCTCGTGATCGAGGGGTGGACCTGACCATGGACACTATAGCACAGGTTATTCATGATTGTGAAATGTGCTGCAATCAAGCAAGCCAAACGGTCAAAACCTCTTTGGTATGGAGGACGATGGCTGAAATATAAACATGGAGAGGCCTGGCAGATTGATTACATCACACTCCCTCAAACCCGCAACAGCAAGCGCCACGTACTTACAATGGTGGAAGCAACCACCGGATGGCTGGAAACATATCCTGTGCCCCATGCCACCGCCCGGAACACTATCCTGGGCCTTGAAAAGCAAGTCCTATGGCGACATGGCACCCCAGAGAGAATTGAGTCAGACAATGGGACTCATTTCCGAAACAACCTTATAGACACTTGGGCCAAAGAACATGGTATTGAGTGGGTGTATCACATCCCCTGTCATGCACCAGCCTCTGGAAAAGTTGAACGATACAATGGACTGTTGAAGACTACACTGAAAGCAATGGGTGCTGGGACATTCAAAAATTGAGATACACATTTGGCAAAGGCCACCTGGTTAGTCAATACCAGGGGATCTGCCAACCGAGCTGGACCTGCCCAATCAAACCTGTTACGCACTGTAGAAGGGGATAAAGTTCCTGTAGTGCACGTAAGAAACATGCTGGGTAAAACAGTCTGGGCTACTCCTGCCTCAGGAAAAGGCAAACCCATTCGTGGAATTGCTTTTGCTCAGGGACCTGGATGCACTTGGTGGGTAATGCAAAAGAATGGGGAGGTCCGGTGTGTACCTCAAGGGGATTTGATACTGGGTGAGAATAGCCCATGAGTTGAATTGTAGTATGTTAATTATTATATAATACTGTATGTCATCACTACCATGATTGCTATATATCATAGATGAAAAATGGTGATTAATTAGAATGTATTGGACAGAGTGTAACCTGAGCATGACATAAATGGTATGGAATAAGGGGTGGATATCTGTCCTGGTTCCAGTTAGGACAGAGTTAATTTTTCCTCATAGTAGCTGGGAGGGTGCTATGTTTTGGATTAGGATGAGAAGAGCGCTGATAACATGCTGATGTTTTAATTGTTGCAGAGCAGTGTTTACACCAGGCCAAGGACTTTTCGGCTTCTCGCTCTGTCCTGCCAGCGAGCAGGCTGGGGGTGCAGCAGGAGCTGGGAGGGGACAGACCCAGGACAGCTGACCCAAACTGGCCAAAGGGGTATTCCATACCATCTGACGTCATGCTAAACAATATATAGGGGTGGCTGGCCGGGGTGGGGGGGCCGGCTGCTCGGGGATAGGCTGGGCATCGGTCAGCGGGTGGTGAGCAATTGCATTGTGCATCACTTGTTTCTTACACATTATTATTATTAATACTATTATCATTATTACTATTATTATTATTACTATTGTTATTATTATTTTCCTGTCTTAATGAACTGTCTTTATCTCAACTCACAGGCTTCACTTTCCCATTTCTCTCTCCCATCCCAGAGAGGGAGGGGGGAGGGTGAGCGAACGGCTGTGTGGTGTTTAGCTGCCAGCCGGGTTAAACCACAACACCCCCCCTTCTCCATACTTGGGAAAATGACCAAACACCACAGCAAATATACCAAAACTTCTAGACTGTTACTTAGATAATGCCTACATCCTCTTTCCCTGCTCATTCAACTTTCCTAAATCATTCAAAAAACAGCTCTGTCAAACATTACGTACCACAGCTTTAACACCTTCAATAACCCTTTTTAACACTTCTTTTCATCTTTCTCCAGCCTGCACTTTCCCATTTTCCTTCTCTCCTCCTATTCAAAGGCTGTCCCTGATCTTTCCTTGCCTGCCATTCCTTCATCTCTCTTCCTCTCCTTTCCATCCTGGCCCTGACTCCCCCTGAAGATTTTCTTCCTCTTTCTCCAACCCTCTGCCTGACTACCTGCTACACTGTCAAGACCATTAGTTTCACTCTCTACTTTTCCTTCTCATCTCCCCTCCTGACACACACCTTCAGGGCCTCCCACAGGAGGGCCCCCCAGTGACTGTTCACTACATCCCCCCACCTTCTGGAGCATTTTCTGGGTATCTTGCCAGGCTTTAATCACAAAATGAACTGTCAAGAGCCCTTGGGATACCAGGTCCTCAGGATTCATCCTCAAGTACTTTCTCATTCTGACCCCAAGTCTCTCATATGATTTCGGTGTTGCGCATTATTATTATTCCAGCCAGGATCGGCAAGTGGGTATTTCTGCCCTGCCGGTATTACCCCTGGTCCTGGAGGATGAGCTCTTTCCCATTTTTGTATAGCAGCTCTCCTCCTGATCATTCCCATTTCTTTCCCTGTAAACAGCATATTTATATACATAATTCCCTCCCCCCCCCCAAGAGTATAAGTCAGGTCCTAGGAACTGGTCTAATAGTTCAGCTAGCCCGTTGGGGTCCTCAATTAAAGACTTCATCTCCTTAAAACTCCTAACCTCTCTGCTGGTAAGGAGGGGGGGAAGTTCACTTAAGAGGATACACAGTTAGTGTTAGTACTGTTAGTATCAGGGAAGGCAAAATTCTCAGTACCTCTTCTACCTTGTTCTAATTCTGTGAGAGCCTAGAGTACGCTCTTCTCTAGGGACAGTGTTAATTGCAGTCCCTGTCTCCCTTCCTGGAGCAACTGCTGTTGCCATCGGTGCAATATTAGGATTATAGGGAGCATAACTTGGCTCCTCCTCCGAAAAAAAAAGCAATCTTATTGTTTACACATAAATTTAAAGCCTGAATTTTCATCAGACCCGTATTTCGGCCAAAATACTGCAGTTTCCCTAATTGGTTCTTTTGTCCAGACTAATACACAATATTTAACCATTTTTTTTTATCATCTCCTCTAATTTTGAGATTATTTTTCCAATTTCTTGTAATTCTTCAGGAAGAACTGTCGGTAGGCACTCCCCCAGGGATATTTCCCTGTCCCCTGGAACTCATAGTTCCCATTTTTCCTAGCCCTTGTCAGTGTGCTGCTACAGAAATTTCCCTCCTGCAGGGTACCACACGCTAACGTTCCGATTCTGGAAAATGGGGGTGTACTTCCAAGCACTTCCCCGTGCAAGGGGTACTGTACACCAAATTTCCCTGGTGTACTGCCAAGCACTTCCCTGTGCAAGGGGTACCGTACACCAAATTTCCCGAGACTCTTCCTTTCTCTCTTATCTCACGCTTCGTCCATCTCTGGCCGCGCCCCTCGCGGAGCTACGGAACTGCGGATCAGGACTCCACACTCGCTTCGTACAAAAGTACGTCTCAATCACACATCACACAGAGTCTCACCTGACCCCCAAGGCAATACTTAATATTTCTTACCCTGGTCTGTGCACAGAGTTACCGGATCAATTCTTAAACCCAGAGTGCCTACCTTCCCTTCTCCAGTACTTGATGGATCCTGCCTCTTTAATCAGTCTCGGGCCCTCTGTCAGCTCTCCGCAGAACCGCCACCGTTGATGCACAGGACCGCTGAAATCAGCGGGGCATGCCTTCCTGCTGCGGCGGTGGGGCTCCCCAGTAGGCGACTGGATCCCGGACGAACCCTCAAATCGTGAGAAACAGTCTGTAGCCAATAACATAGGCTCAGGCGAGGATCTCAGTGAAGTAGCATTTTTATTCGCGATTGCAATGGCGGGCGCCCCACAAGCAGGAGAGCGCCTGCTGGTTCCAAAACACAGTTTATATATATATACATATATTTTTTTTTTCTCGACGACCGGGACCCTCCCCTGTTTCCCCATTGACTGGGTAATCCAGGTTCACAGTCTATGCAGTGCTTCACAGACAATACATGGCTTTCAGTTGCCGGTATGTTATAAGTCAAATTTTGACTTTTATACTCTTTGAGGTGGTGATGTTTCTTACACAGTGATTTCCGCCTAATTGCTCTAAGGAGTCTGGTTATCTGCATTTTACAAGGTCGTCTGTTAAGCTTTCTTATCACTGCAAGCATATCTCAATACCACATTCCTTCCCTTTAAACAATGTAACTCGGTGCAAAACCAACATTTTTATTCCCACATGGGAAATCGTAATAGTTTCTGACAACTGATGCATTTCTGCCAGGTTCTGCCTACAAGGTCCGACAGAGTGTTTCCAGTTTAACAAACCCGATGTTGTAAACGGAATATGAACAAAAAGAGATTCTCCTCCTGGTCCCACTGCCTGTCTTAACGGAGCCTGGATAACTGGCCCTACCCTTTGTCAGGTTCAAAGTACTATTGGACTATAATTAGAATCATCCTGGGCCTGGGGAGGTGTGGTGGTTTTACTTGGGTGGGCGGTCGAGCTCCACCACAACCGCTCTCTCACTCCCCCTCCTCAAAGAGGAACGGGGAGAAAATACGATGAAAAGGGCTCAAGGGTTGAGATATGGACGGGGAGATCGCACAGTAATTATCGTGACGGGCAAAACAGGCTCAGCATAGGGAGACAGTAAGATTTATTGCCTATTACTAACAAGCTAGAGAAGCGAGAAACAAAGGAAAGAAACCAAAAGCACCTTCCCCCCCATCCACCCTCTTCCATCTCCTCACCCCGAGCGGCGCAGGGGAACGGGGGAATAGGGGTTATGGTCAGTCTATAGCGCTTCTTCGCCACCGCTCCTTCTCGGTCACTCTCGTCCCCTGTGCTGTGGGGTCCCTCCAATGGGATGCAGTCTTTGGTGAACTGATCCGGCGTGGGCTTCCCACAGGCAGCAGCTCTTCAAGAACTGCTCCAGATATGGGTCCATACCACTGGGTCCATCCCTCAGGAGCGAACTGCTCCAACCTGGATCCCCCACGGGCAGCAGCTCCTGCCAGGTCACCTGCTCCTGCATGGGCTCCTCTCCATGGGCTGCAGGTCTGGCCCGGAATCTGCTCCGGCAGGGGTCTTCCACAGGCCGCAGTCTCCATCGGTGCAGGTCCACCTGCTGCACTGTGGTCTCCTCCACGGGCTGCAGGGTGGAACCCTGCTCCACCGTGGTACTCCATGGGCTGCAGGGGGACAGCCTGCTTCACCATGGTCCTCACCACAGGCCGCAGGGGACTTCTGCTCCGGCGCCTGGAGCACCTCTCCCCCTCCTTCTTCACTGACCTTGGCACCTGCAAGGCTGTTCCTCACTCCTCTCACTCTCCCAGCTGCTGTGTGTGGTGCAGCGCTTTTTCCCCCTGTCTTAAATATGCTCTCACAGAGGCGCAAAACAACATCACTTATTGGCTCAGCTCTGGTCAGCAGTGGGGCCCTTACCAGTTATCTCAACTCTTCGGGCCCACATTGGGCGCCAAAAGGACTGTTGTGGTTTAATCCGGCTGGCAGCTAAGCACCACACAGCCGTTCGCTTACCCTCCCACCTCCCTCCCTGGGATAATAATAATAGTAACGGTAATAGTACTACTACTACTAATGTGTACAAAACAATTGATGCACAATGCAATTGCTCACCACCCACTGACCGATGCCCAGCCTGTCCCTGAGCAGCTGGTACCCTCCATTCTGGCCAGCCACCCCATATTAATTGTTCAGCATGACATCATATGGTATGGAATACCCCTTTGGCCAGTTGGCCAGCTGTCCTGGGTCTGTCCCCTCCCAGCTCCTGCTGCACCCCCAGCCTGCCCGCTGGCAGGACAGAGCGAGAAGCTGAAAAGTCCTTGGCCTGGTGTAAGCACTGCTCTGCAACAATTAAAACATCATCATCTTATCAACATTATTCTCATCCCAAATCCCAAACACGACACCCTACCAGCTACTAGGAGGAAAATTAACTCTATCCTAGCTGTAACCAGGACAAGCATAAGGAGAGCACCAACCTAACCTCTCTGAAGAAACAGTGTCCCACCATGAGGGCTAGACCCCACCATGAGTACTGGCCACACATGTGATGAAACAAGGTGATTAAAAAGAAGTGGTATGTATTCTATGAAAAGAAGTTGCCACACAGATGATATTTTGTGTTGTTGTTTGTTTTTTGTTTTTTTCTTCTCAGAATTGTCTAACATGCTATTTTGCATTGTACAGCATTTCTTTTAGTGGCTTTATTTATAATTAAATATATATAGCTTATCAGTTTGGTCATTTATTGTAAAAAGAGAGTGAAATTTTCATCAGCTTTTGATGAGAAGATTGTAACTTGCTCCTAAATTTAGCCCCTCCATGTACTTACTCTTGAAATAACTGGGCATGCTTTGACTGACTGACATTTCTTTCTAAAAGTTTGTTCTTGTTTAACTGGTGACGTTTAAGAGCAATTGCAGTAACACAGAAGGGGAGACACAGAAAACTCAATTCACAGATTACATCTGTTCTATCTTTTTTCTTTGTAATAAGAGGAGTTATATAGTGGAATGTGATGGTGTATCCCATCCTCCCCCCCCCATCTGACCTTTCACTGTTAACCCTGCTCAAGCAGTAATCACCAGTGGCAGCTGTGATGGCTGCATCTGGCTCAGAATGGATTCTGGGGAGACAGATAATAACACAGTATCCAAGGGCTAATTGAGCATGCACCAGTAAAATGTAGCTTGTATGCAAACATGTCTGAGTCAATCATCTTACGCCATAAATAGGGGACAGCCCAGAGCCCATTGAAACCTCCTGCACAGCAGCAGGCTGTATGCCAGGATCTCCCTTTGAGTAGGGATACCTCTCAAGGTTACTCTTCGAGGTTGAGAGATTCCTTACATGCAACAGATCCTCAGCAAGTGACTAATAGCATGTTGAAACTTTGCAAACTTTGCTAAGTTGCATCTCGGATTGATTGTGCACATAAATCTTTTAGACATAAACTGTTGACTAAGTCTGGGACTAAGACTGCATCCAGCCACACCCAGACTCCTCTGAGAAGGAGTTTGGAAAACAAGGAGGTCTACTCTGAACCTCATGACTCAACAGGAGAGTCTCCTTGATGATTTTGTCTGACCCTTTCCTCTGTGCAATAAATAACTGTGTACCTTGCCATTGAATCTTGTTAAACTACTCTCTTATTTACCATTAACTTTGTTAAATCACCATCTTATATCAATAAAACATATTGTGGTGGTTTTATTCAGGTGGGCAGCTGAGCTCTACCACTCCCCCTCCTCAAAAGAAAAGGGGGAGAAAATACGATGGAAAGGGCTCAAGGGTTGAGATAAGGACAGGGAGATCACTCAACAATTATCATCACGGGCAAAACAGACTCAGAGTAGGGAGATTAATGCAATTTATTACCTATTACTAACAAGCTAGAGCATTGAGAAACTCAAAACAAACTAAAAACACCTTCCCCCCATCCACCCTCTTCTACATAGTCCCCCCAAGCAGTGCTGGGGAACGGGGGAATGGGGGTTGCGGTAAGTCCATAGCACTTTGTCTCCGCTGCTCCTTCACGGTCACTCTCTTCCCCTGCTCCAGCGTGGGGTCCCTCCCATGGGATGCAGTCCTTTTGAACTGATCCTACGTGGGCTTCCCACAGGCAGCAGCTTTTCAAGAACTGCTCTAAATATGGGTCCATACCACGGGGTTCCATCCATCAGGAGCAAACTGTTCCAACCTGGGTCTCCCATGGGCAGCAGCTCCCCCCAGATCACCTGCTCCAGCATGGGCTCCTCTCCATGGGATACAGGTCTGGCCCAGAATATGCTCTGGCAGGGGTTCTCCACAGGCCACAGCCTCCTTCAGGGCAGATCCACCTGCTCCACCATGGGGTCCTCCATGGGCTGCAGCATGGAAATCTACTCCACCGTGGTACTCCATGGGCTGCAGGGGGACAGCCTGCTCCACCAGGGGCCTCTCCTCTGGCCACAGGGGAACTTCTGCTCTGGCACCTGGAGCACCTCCTCCCCCTCCTTCTGTGCTGACTTTGGTGTCTGTGGGGAGGTTTCTCACTCCTTGCTCTCCCAGCTGCTGTTGAGAAGCAGTTTTTTGTTTGTTTCTTTCTTCCTTTTAGTTTTCTTGGATGTGCTCTCACACAGGCATGGACTGTGTTGCTCATGGCTTGGCTCTGGGCAGCGGTGGGCCCCTCTGGGGCCGGATGAAATTGTCCCTTATCTGCCACGGGGAGCCTTCTGGATTCTTCTCATGGGGGCTGCCACTGCAGCCCCCCCAGAACCTTGCCATGTGAACCCAATACACTGGGGCAGCTAGGTCATTACTGGCCTGTAAAGTATCAGGGATTAAATTAACTAATGAAACCCTAAAAAGTGATGGGGGTAGAAGGGGCTGGGGTAACAGTGCCACCTTTTGGGGATACCAAGCTGAGACTAGGGGATAAAATGATCTCTGGGCAATTATTGTATGTACCCAAGGCAGGGACTAACTTGTTGGGAAGGGATTTGATGATGAAATTGGGCATTCAGATAGTAAATTGTTAGACTGCAATAACAGTGGTATTAATGGAGTGCTCTCAGGCCCTGAGAGCAAAGATATATTCACCTCTGACTGGAAAGACTCTGAAACGGGGCAGAAGCATCAATACAGATGGACAATTTTACCTCAGGGGTTTACAGGGCCACCGATTTATTTGGGTAAGTTCTAGAACAGATTTTGGAGCAATTCCAACCTCCTGAGGAGGTGTTACTGTTACAATATGTGGATGATCGTTTATTGTCAGGACAGGAGAAAACAGTTGTGAAGGAAGCCACTAACAAGCTATTCAACTTTCTGGGAAAGCAGGGCTTGGGAGTATTGAAAAATCTAATCTAGGCATCTAATGTCTGAGGGAAAACGGAGAATAAATCCAGAGAGGATTCAGGGAATTGTTGAATACTAAGAAAGAAGTAAAAAGTTTTTAAGAGAAAGGTTTTTTTTTAAGGAATCAGGAGCCACGAATTCTGAAGGAAAAACGGATACTCCCTGATGGGAGAGAAATGCTGAATAAAGCACCAATGAGGCAAATATTAATTGTTTTACATCAAGAGTGTCATTGGGAGGTGCAAGCAATGTGTAATGCTGTGCTAAGAAAGTATGTCTGTGTAGGAATATACACTTCAGTGAAGCAAATATGCAGAGGATGTACCATATGCCTAAAGGTAAATAAAAAGGTCATCCATAACCCACCTAGAGGGGGATGGGAGCCAGGGATTCGACCTTTCCAAAGTACACATGTAGACTTTACTGAGTTACCTGAAGTAGGGAGACTTAAGTACTTGGTTGTCCTAATTGACCATCTGATTGGATGGGTGCAAGACCAAAGAAGCTTACAGCAAGTGTAACTCAGCAGAGCATAACAGAATCTAAAAGCTAGACTCCAGAAAGTTTGCGTCATTAAATCTAGTTCAGATAGTTCAAACATTTACATCTACAGCCAGTTTTGTGAACATTGTGCAAGTGTCTCAACAGTGTGATTTCTTACTAAAAATATGATGAAATGGATCATGGTAGAAATTTAAGCTATTTATGTCTTTGCAGGTCTGGAGCCAGGAATTGTCACTAGATGGGATTGTGGTGGTTTTACTTTGCTGGGCAGCTGAACTCCACCACAACCGCTCTCTCACTCCCCCTCCTCAGAAGAAGAGGGGGAGAAGAAAGTATGCTGGAAAGAAAAAAGCCTCATGGGTTGAGATAAGGATAATTTAATTAAAGGGAAAAGAAAGAGGGAAAAAAAAGAAAAAAGAAAGCAAAGGCCATGCAGAAACACACAGAGAGAGAAAAAACACATTCTCTACTTCCTGTTAACGAATGATGTTTGGCCACATCCCGGGAAGCAGGGCCTCAGTATGCATAGCAGGTGTTTGGGAGGACAGACGTCTTCATAACAAGAGCCCCCACTCTCCTTCCCCTTTCCCACCTTTTATTGCTGAGTGTGACATCATATGGTATGGAATATCCCTTTGGTTGGTTTAGGTCAGCTGCCCTGGTGATGTCCCCTCCCCACCTCTTGCCCAGCCCCAGCCTGCTGGCTCTTGGTGGGGGGGGGGTTGGAGGTAGTCTTGATGCTGTGCCACTATTGCTCAGCAGTAGACAAAACACTGGTGTGATACTTTTTTTCCAGGAGCTTCTGAGTAACATGGTAGCTGGGGCAGTAGCCTGAGCATATGTACCACACCTTCGGTCAGAACAAGGTATGTATATCTGAACTGGAAAGCACACCAACATACTCCTTGCAAAGGCTTATACTGGTCCATGCAGCAGACTGGCTTAACCAATATGGAGGTCTAAATATCATTGTAAACATTCTATGTGTTAATAATTTTGTAAGAATTAAAACTGATCTTGGAGCGGGGTGAGGAGGCAGTAGGAGACCTCCAAAAATTCTCAACCCTCTTTAAAATGAAGATTTGTTCTGAATTAATGTGAATGTAATTCACGAAAATTAAGATTGAAAACTGACAATGCTGTAAAAACAGCTCCTAATGGTGAGTGGCTTATGGTGTTCCTTTTGAGGATGAAAAGATGCTTTTTAAAAGCATAGCATTTAATTGAGTACTTGCATTCATCTTTCTGTATCTAAATAGAAAGTCATTCTGTGCAAGTTAGATGATGCTTTGCAATGATGTTTTAAGCCACAGGTCATTTAGTATTGTGAGGTGCTGGAAAAAAAAGTACTAAATTTCCTTTTCTTTATTTAGGGCAAGAAAAGAATACTGTGAGAATCTGAGGCTTGCTTCAGGCAGGCCATACTGTCCCTTCAGTGTCAAAGCCAGATGGCTGGGGAGTGACCAAAGGAGCCAGGGAACTGATGCAGCAGAAAGAAGCAACAACTGAACAACAGCTGAAGGAGCTCTTCCAGAAACAGAAGTTCTAATCCACTGCAGTTGTCTGAATGTTAGAATGATTTATCTACAGAACAACTCATGCTTTACAAGAAAATTTGTGAAGATGAGTACCCTGTTAATTTAGCAGTTAACTTTTAATAAAAGACAAAATTCAGGGACAATGTGATTATGGATTACACATGTAAAACATTGATAAAATCTTTCTTTGGGCATATATTTTAGAGTCAGAAGGAGCTTCTCTTAGCTAGGTACCATTAACTGGGTAGACACAGAAATACACTGAAAGCAATAATTGGCTCAATTAACCTACAGAAAGAGAAAAGCCATCTATAAATACTTTATCAATAGACTTCCACTCCTGAGTCTGTTTTCAATTTGGGATTATGTAGGAGCTTCCTCAGACTTCAGGATTTGTTAAAGGCCACTTCAGGTACACACAAGCTGCCCATGCTTCAGACACAGTTACCTATAGTCACATTCTTGACATCAAAACAATAAAAGTAAACTGGAAAATATATTGTTTAAATGGAATCAAAGGGGAGAGAAATGAGATGTTGAAGAAATTTCTTACATGCAGAAGAATGTTTCAGAGAAAATTTGAGAAAAAAAAAAGAGTGACAGGTAAATAACTCATTTTTTGTCTCAGGATACTATGTATACAAGATGTATTCCTTTGGAGAGTGAGTCTTAAGAGATTCTGAAATTTAAAAAAACAAATAAATTAAAAGTAATATGATGGAATAGGATCATATTATAGAATCATAGAATGCCTTAGGTTGGAAGGGACCTTAAAGATCATGTAATTCCAACCCCCCTGCCATGGGCAGGAACACCTTCCACTAGACCAGGTTGCTCAAAGCCCCATCCAACCTGGCCTTAAACTCTTCCAGGGAGGGGGCATCCACAACTTCTCTGGGCAACCTGTTCCAGTGCCTCACCATCCTCACAGTGAAGAATTTATTCCTTATATCTAATCTAAATCTACCCTCTTTTAGTTTAAGGCCATTACTCCTTGTCCTATCACTACACTCCCTGATAAAGAGTCCCTCCCCAGCTTTCTTGTAGGCCTCCTTTAGGTATTGGAAGATTGTTATAAGGTCTCGCCTTCTCTTCTCCAGGCTGGGCAACCCCAACTCCTTCAGCCTCTCTTAATAGGAGAGGTGCTCCAACCCCTTGATCATCTTTGTGGCCCTCCTCTGGACTTGTTCTAATACTTCTGTATCCTTCTTGTGCTGGAGGCCTCAGAGCTGAACACAGTACTCCAGGTGAGGTTTCACAAGAGCAGAGTAGAGGGGGAGAATCACCTCCCTCAACCTGCTGGCCACACTTCTTTTGATGCAGCCCAGGATATGGTTGGCTTTCTGGGCTGCAAGCGCACATTGCCAGCTCATATCTCGTCAACCAAAATCCCCAAGTCTTTCTCATCAGGGCTGCTCTCAGTCCATTCTCTGCCCAACCTGTATTTGTGCTTGGCATTACCCTGGCCCAGATGCATGACCTTGCACTTGGCCTTGTTGAACCTCATGAGGTTCGCACAGGCTCACCTCTCAAGCCTGTCAAGGTCCCTCTGGATGGCATCCCTTCCCTCCAGCATGTCGACTACACCACACATCTTGGTGTCATCGGCAAACTTGCTGAGGATGCACTTAATTCCATTGTCCATGTCACCAACAAAAGATGTTAAACAGTGCCAGTCCCAATACTGACCCCTGAGGAACACCACTCGTTACTGATCTCCACCTGGACATCAAGCCGTTGACTGCAACTCTTTTAGTGAGACCATCCAGCCAATTCCTTATCCACCCCCAAGTGTGGACCATCCATCAAATCCATCTCTCTCCAATTTAGAGACCAGGATATCATGGGGGACACAGTGTCAAATGCTTTGCATAAGTCCAGGTAGATGATGTCAGTTGCTCTTCCCCTATCCACCAATGCTGTAACCCCATTGTAGAAGGCCACCAGATTTGTCAGGCATGATCTGCCCTTAGTGAAGCCATGTTGACTGTCACCAATCACTTCCTTATTTTCCATGTGCCTTAGCATAGTTTCCAGGAGGATCTGCTCCATGATCTTGCCAGGCACAGAGGTGAGACTGACCGGCCTGTAGTTCCTTGAGTCTTCCTTTTTTCCCTTTTTAAAAACGGGGGTTATGTTTCCCCTCTTCCAGTCAGTGGGAATGTCACCGGGCTGCCACAACTTCTCAAATATGATGGTTAGTGGCTTAACAACTTAATCTGCCAGTTCCCTCAGAACCTGTGGATGCTTCTCATCAGGTCCCATGGCCTTGTGCACCTTCATGTTCCTTAGATGGTCTCAGACCTGATCTTCTTATTGAGTGCACCCTCAGTAAGTTGGGGGGGAAGT
Organism: Anser anser; assembly: GCF_964211835.1. Taxonomy (NCBI): domain Eukaryota; kingdom Metazoa; phylum Chordata; class Aves; order Anseriformes; family Anatidae; genus Anser; species Anser anser. The sequence goes on from NC_139731.1 coordinate 1,285,925, forward strand.
GTCAATCTGCCAGAGGGTAGGAAGACCCTTCAGAGGGACTGGAAATTTTGCCTGAAAGCCAAAAGCAGATAAATCAAGAAAGTGGATATTTTAAAATGTAGATTATTTTGAAAACAAGCATGTAAGTATATATGCACTACATTAAACTCCTTTCCTTCTTAAACTCTTCTGGATGTTCCCCCTGCAGAAAGTGGAATAATGCAAAATCTCTGAAACAAAACAGCCAGATCTTTGATCACCACCAAAATGCTCACAGCATTAAAGATGTATGCATGATAAGGTGGCTTAAAATAGAAGCTGCCTACAACTGGTAAAGAAATGTTTTGAGCAATTCTTACTAGTTTAGGGACTTCCTGTGGGAAAGATTGCAGCTTGACTGTTTTGTTTTTTGTTTTTTTTTTAAATGTCCAACACAGAATTTTTAAGAACCATGATATTTAAGAAGATGATCATATATGATTTTAAGCACTTAATTTTAGATACTCAATTTAAAAAGGACAAAATTTAACAGACACTAACAATGACAATAAACATTGAAAAGGAATTTTGAAGCCATTCAAAATGGACTGGACCCAAGGGGGAAGCTACACAACCCCTGTTTGATTCTTGTCCCAGGCTGGGCTTAGAAAAGATTTGACGATGAGATGAAAATTAGTTGATAGGGTGTTTTATTGATCACTACAGTACACCTAAGCCCTCCGTAAAAAAAAAAACACAACTCCAAAAAAATGCAAAACTGAGCAGCAAAGCTGCAAAGCCAATAAAGCTTTGTTTCCCATTTCCTTCTGTATAATGTCTTAGTGAGGGGTAACGGAACTTAGATTTGTTAACGCTTTCTAAGCGTTATTACATGAGTTCCTGGTTTATTACGTGAGTTGTTAAGGAATCAAGAGAGAGACTGATAGTACAATTCTAGGAAATTTATTTCCTTAGGAAGCCTGTCTGAAAAGTTAGATAATTAGAGGTGAAAGAGACTTTAGAAGATCACCACCTCTATTTAGTATCCTAAGGTAGGATCAACTAATCATAGGAGACATTTGTTTAAACTGTTTGGAAATAGATTAATGATGGAGATTTTGTGCCAACGCCAGGCAAACTTCATTCTTCTTAACAAACTTTTCCTAATCTGAATACTTCTTGATGGAAATTAAATCCATTATTTTTTCCAGATCATTACAGACATGAAGAATTTATTCCTTTTGTCTTAGCTGAAGGAGTTCATCTACAGAAGAGAAAATCCAGTCTTTACTATCTAAATAAACCTTTACTCACAAGACTGAATGTAAGGACAAGAGGGATCTCAACAAACCATAAACTTTGGAAACTTTCTACAAGTTCACTGGGCTGTACATCAGAAGATGGCTGTATTTATAGTCAACTCCAAAATTTTGAGGAACCCCATGCAAAAGCATTCTGTCCTGTGGCCTAAAAACCTGCAGTTCGATGGTCAGGTATCCCTTTATCCAACCTGTTGGACTGATTCATCTATAAACTGCAGGAAAGCAAGGAGTTTTGCATTTATTTATTTATTTACTGCAAAGAATGAAATTCTGGACTAAGGTACAAGATCACAAAACAACCTTTTTTCTTTTTTTTTCCTGTTGTGGTGGTTTTACCTTACTAGGCAGCTGAACTCCACCACAACTGCTCTCTCACTCCCCCTCCTCAGAAGAGGAGGGGAAGAAGAAAAGGAAAGAAACAACTCAAGGGTTGAGATAAGGATAATTTAATTAAAGGAAAAAATAATTATTAGGGGAAAATTATTATAAATTAAATAATTTAACTAAAGGGAAAAGTGAAAGGGAAAAAGGGAAGTAAAAAAAAGCAAAGGCCGTGTGGAAGCACAGAGGAACGAAATTACTCTCTACTTCCCACCAACGAGCGATGCTTGAGCACGTCCTTGAAGCAGGGCCTCAACACACGTAGCCATTGTTTGGGAGGACAGACGTTTTCACAGCAAGAGCCCACCCCTCCCCCTCCTTCATTTTTCCACCTTTTATTGCTGAGTATGACATCATATGGTATGGAATATCCCTTTGGTTGGTTTAGGTCAGCTGCCCTGGTGATGTCCCCTCCCCACCTCTTGCCCACCCCTAGCCTGCTGGCTCTTGGGGAGGGGGGGTTGGAGGTAGTCTTGATGCTGTGCCACTATTGCTCAGCAGTAGACAAAACATTGGTGTGATACCAATGCTGTTCTAGCTACAGGTGCAGAGCACAGCACTGTATGGGCCGCTGCGGGGAAAGTTAACTCCATCCCAGCCAGTATACCTGTTCCTTTCAGAGGAAAGTTTTCTAGGAATTGTACAGAACTTGAAATCTCCATATCCCACAAATACCTTCCTAAAGCAATTTGTAGGTCATACCTTCTTTTTCAACTCAATAGATAAATGCAGTGGTAGGTTCAGTGACATTTTTTACCTAAGTATTAACATAAGTGGATTCATATATTCATCTTGTTCTACTATTGTCCTAGACCCGCTAAACTTGAACAGGAAAAAGAGATATTGGCAGCGTATGAAAGGGTTCAAGCTCCTTCGGAAGTGGTTGGTACTGAAGCACAGCTCGTCTTGGCACCCCAACTGTCGGTGTTGGGCTGGATGTTCAAAGGGAGGGTCCCCTTTACACATCATGCAACTGATGCTACATGGAGCAAGTGGGTTGCACTGATTACTCAGCGGGCTCGAACAGGAAACCCCAGTCGCCCAGGAATCCTGGAAGTGCTTATGGACTGGCCAGAAGGCAAATACTTTGGGGATATCACAAGTTGACACGTGCTAAAGAGGCCCCACTGTATAATAAACTACCAGAAAATGAGAAGCAATATGCCCTGTTCACTGATGGGTCCTGTCGTATTGTGGGAAAGCATCGGAGGTGGAAGGCTGCTGTCTGGAGTCCTACACAACAAGTTGCAGAAACTGCTGAAGGAGAAAGTGAATGGAGCCACTTTGCGGAAGTGAAGTGCTCTATTTCTATGCTGATTCACAGATGGTGGCAAATGCCTCGTGGGGCTGGCTACAGCAATGGAAGCAGAACAACTGGCAGTGCAAAGGCAAACCCATCTGGGCTGCTGCATTGTGGCAAGATATTGCTGCCCAGGTAGAGAACCTGGTTGTAAAGGTACGCCATGTAGATGCTCATGTGCCCAAGAATCGGGCTACTGAAGAACATCGAAACAACCAGCAGGAGGATCAGGCTGCTAAGACTGAAGTGGCTCAGGTGGACCTGGACTGGCAACATAAGGGTGAACTATTTATAGCTTGATGGGCCCTTGCCTACCCCCGATAATGCCTCCCTGGGGGCCCGAGCTTTCGACCCGCGGGAACGATGGGAGCTAGTGCGCCAGGAAGCGCTAAAGGACCTGGTAGGAACGGCTTTCCCGGTGCAGGTGCGACCCAACGGTCCAAATGAAAATGCAATGCTAACGCAGGGTCCAGCGCCACCTGCACCCCCGCTGTCACCTCCGGGCACCCACCCACCCGCTCCGCCGCCGGCTGCTGCGTTTCTCAGGTTTGAGCGCCCGCCCGTACGCACCGGGCGCTGCCATGTTCTGCCTGCTGCTGCGCCCGGGCCCGCCGCCTCGCGGGCCCTCGCTCGCCGCCTCCCGCCGCCGCCGCCGCTGCTGCCCCCCCGCCATCCCCTCCACCCCCCACCCCCGGGCTGGCCTCCCCTGAGCCCGCCGGCCCATCTGCTGGCGCTGCGGGCCGCTGCCGGCAGCTCGGCCAAGGATGTGGGTGGATCCCCTGAACAGGCAGCCACAGATCTCAGCAGTGAACACAAACTCAATAAATCCCAGCAGCTGAAAAAAGTTTTCAAAGAATGTGGTGCTGTAGGGGTTTCATTCCATGTTGGAATTTCATTACTATCTCTAGGAATCTTCAACCTGTCTGTTAGCGTTCGCGAGGACCCATAACCACAGAGTGATTATATGAAGGTGCTTTTATTAGGCGCCGGAAGTTAGGGGCATGTCTGCCCAAATCTAACTTCATTCGATTTGTACACACAACAAATATTTATACTATTTAGAAACACACATTTGCATAATATACTCGTAATCATCAGTTATCTTCATATTCATTGGATGAATGTATATTCCATCTTCTATAATCATAGCCCCCTTATTAATCTGATAGGTCCCTTTTTCAGTTACTTAGATACTTTCCTGATTACATTAGATTTCAATGGTATTTACCTTAGTTTCCAAACCATTTATTCACCCAGCAATAATCTCCCAGATACCCCTAATATTTATCCTAACTGCTATCTCTAGATCAAATGAGCATTTATGGTATGCATTGTTAGCAGCAATACTGGTTTTACTACTAATACACCTGTTGCCATGTTAACTTTTACCAACATGGCTGTGTCAAGTGGTGTGGATATGACTGCAGTTCTCTTCAAACTTGGTTTCAGTGAATCATCGCTGCAATCTAAAAGGGCTGCTGGTACAGGCACATTTGTGTTGGCATATGCTATTCACAAATTGTTTGCTCCAGTACGAATAATTTGTGTGCCAGTGATACGGACGGCAATGTTTAACAACAGGAAAACATTACATTGTTCCTTATCCAGCTAAATTAGACGGCTAAGTACCTAAACATGCTTCCTCACAAACCACCGTGTCCCCTGCTCACCACCTTTGGGTTTTTCCAACTAAAACAAGAGTTGCTGTTGTAACATCACAATTTGCGTGAATAACAATCTGTGTGGCTCAAAAGATTACACTGTTTCTCTCTCTTGGGATAGAATATTTGCATTGTGCCAAATGCTAGTAGATATTTTCATATATTTTCTATGCTCTGTGATACCTTAACATATGCAGATTTTCAGACTTGTGTCCTCTTGCATTAGAGATAAAAACCATACATGATGGAGAAATTACATTGTAAATGTGTCTTAGGCTGTTAAATATTTGTTTTTCAGATTTTTTTAAAATGTATGTATTTAAGTACATTTGTTAGCATATTTTTGACAATTTATGTTCATAAATGTTTTGAAGTAATTGTTTCAGGGAAAGTATCTGTGCTGCACGCTCAATAAAAATGTGTTAAATAAAAAAAAAAAGACAAAAAAAAGAAAAAAGGAAAAAAAGAAAAAAGAAAAAAAACTAGTACCTTTGAATATTGTATCGGACTCGCAATACGCTGTAAGTGTCGCTCAGCGCATTGAAAGGGCACATTTGAGACATATCCCAAAGGAAAACTTGTTTCTAAAACTTAAAGAGCTGTTATTTTTGGTAGAGCAGCGAGTGCACCCGTATTGTATTATTCATATGCAGAGCCACGCCATGTTACCTGGTATTTTTGCAGAGGGTAACACACGCGCTGACCAGCTAACTAATATGACCCTGACTGCCCTGGTGCCTAAGGTGCTGGAGCAAGCACGGTTATCCCATGCCTTTTTCCATCAATCTGCCAAAGTCTTGGCGAAACAATTCACTATATCGATCACTGATGGCAAATTGATTGTCCAAACATGTCCTGACTGTCAACAACATGTTTCGACCCCGTCTTTAATGGTAAACCATAGAGGTCTACGGTCCTTACAGTTATGGCAGACCGACGTAACGCATATTCCAGAATTTGGTCGCTTGAAAAATGTTCACTTATCGGTAGATACTTTCTCTCATGCTATTTGGGCGACAGCTGCGGTGGGTGAAACTAGCCGCCACGTCCAGGCTCACTTCCGTGTCGTTTTCGCAGCGCTAGGCATCCCAAAGGAAATAAAAACTGACAGTGGCCCCGCCTATACTAGTCATTCCCTTCAAACCTTTTTTCAAACTTGGGATATCCGACACATCAAAGGCATTCCTCATTCCCCCATGGGTCAAACCATTGTTGAGCGCACACATCGCACCTTGAAAACACTGCCAAATAAACAAAAAGGGGGAGACACCCAGGAAACACCACAGAACAGGTTGGGAAAGGCACTTCACGTAATGAATCACCTATCATTACCCTTTCCTCACGAAGAGGTACCGCCCATAATAAAACATTACAAAAATATGAATTCTGCACTGTCACGGGTGCCACAAGCAGAGCAAGCCTTAGTAATAGTAAAAAATTTAAATACAGGTCTTTGGGAGGGACCCCAGCCTCTAATAACTTGGGGTCGAGGGTATGCTTGTGTCTCCACAAGTCATGGACCAAGATGGGTACCAGCAAGGGGGTAACGCCATGGTCGACCTCCTCCTCACAATCGCCGCTGTCATCGGTTATTGCCAGCCCTGGGTCTCCATCCAACCACGCCGCAACATCTGGGTCACCCTCGCCAACATGACAGGACAAGAAGCACTGTGCCTGTCCCTGGCTAGTGCTAATGACCCATTTACGATATGTCTGGTGGGGAACCCGGCAGATAACAAAGACTGGACTGTCTACTTATGGCAAGCGCCCCTAGAGCCACAGGAATTAGATATCCTGGGATGTGAAACAGCAACAGCATGTGTAAGGTTCAATTGCTCAGGCAAAAAATCCAATCATGAAACAAATGGTCAATGCCACTCTTGCTCCTTATTGCAATGCATCTCTTTGGTGTAATTATACAAAACTATAATAGCATCCTTCCTTGCGCCAGGAGCCACTCTGCTCGGCTGTGGGATCGACTGTGGAACAGACGCCCCCAAGGTGCACCCCGAGCATTTTCCTCAGAAGGGTCTCCACTCTCAGCCGCTCACCACGGGAGTAGACAAGGACCTCCTGAAGCCGCGGACAAATTATTTTAAGTGATGTTTTCTTGTGGCATGAATGAGAAATGCAAGAGGCCTCTTTGCGTGATTGTGTGATTGTGCTGTGCGAGTGAGAAGCAGCATCGCTGCGAAGCAACATCCCTAGCGCTTAGTGGCTTGTTGACTGATGTAGATTCTAGTAGGCATGCTACTTTACAATCGTAATTCTGCATGTGATTCTTACCCTGTTGCTTATTGTACCGTGCTTATTGCAATGTCTGTGGTGATTGATAGAAAAATCTATAGAAAGCGTTTAGTTGGTTGAAAATAAAAAAAGGGGGAATTGTGGGAAAGGAATTTGCAGGTGGCTTCGCGCTGTTTCACACATCCCTGAATTAGAGATAATGAGGAAACAAGCGGTAGAAACAAAAACTTGAGCAAGGTTGAGATAAAGTAAATTGGCTACAGTGTTAAAGATGAGCTTTGGGCAGTGGCCAATTGCTGGCTGGCTCGAGGCGTGTCTGAGGCTCTCTAACCAGTTGTATGACAGATTCAGGCACGTGGACAGCGTGTGGGGCTACGGGGGAAAGTATATGTAGTAGTGAAAAAGGGCAATAAAGGTCTCCTGTTCAAGAGCCATCAGGAGTCCGTGTCTTTCATCCCTTCAAGGAGCAACCCCCCTCTGTCATACAAAGGCAGCCTGTAGTGAGCTTGAGCAACCAGGAGTGCAGCAACCAGGAGCGTGGCCAGCAGTCCATGCAGGAAGGGTGCAGGGTCAGTCTTTTTTGTGTTCTGGGATCAGTAGATGAAGGGCCTTCTCCTGCAACAGAAATGGTGTCCACCTGCCAGTCTGAGGCTGAAACCCAGATGGGGGGGCCACAACCTCCCCAGGCAGGTGCCTACATCCAGACAGGCCTCCCAAGTATCGAAAGAGCGGCCCACACCCTCAGTTCCAGGGAACTCCAGTCTGGAAGTCCCCCCTAGGTCCTGAAGGCAGAGGTGGGTGTCATGGGTGCAAGTGTGCCCAGCTGGATGAGCTTTTCAAACAGGTGGCTCTGTTGCGAGAGGAGCTCACCAGACAGGGTAGCATTCGGGAATCTGAGGAGGAGATTGACAAATGGTATTATATGCTGACATGGTCCGAGCAACAGCCCTGCCTTAAGTCCAGGCAAGGGATAGGTAAACAAGCTTGCAGCCCTGAACAAGCACATTAGAAAGACTCACTGGACAAGGGAGAGCGGACCCTTGTCTCTGATCAGAGCCTGAGGAGGAATCTCTCCCTTGCCCCCGAAGTGCCCCTGCACAATAGATATAATGTTCTAGGACAGGAGAGAGGGGACTCTGAGAATATTAGTAAAGACCTCAGAAAGGCCAGCCACGCAAAGTTGGCTCAGTCTCCCACCTGTATCAGAACCAGTTCCACAAAGAAGGCATGAAGGGTGTTAGTCATTGGAGACTCCTCTCTGAGAGGCATTGAGGCCCCCACTTGCCATCCAGACAATCTCTCCAGAGAGGTTTGTTGCCTGCCTGGGGCCTGTATTTGTGATATTACTAAGAGGCTACCAAGTCTGGTGGGTCCCAAACACTACCACCCCTTCCTCCTTTTTCAAGTAGGATCAAAGGATGCTGAAACAAGGAAACTCCAAAATATCAGAAAGGATTTTTATCACAGAATCACAGAATCACAGCATCATCTAGGTTGGAAGAGACCTCCAAGATCACCGAGTCCAACCTATGACCTAACACTAACAAGTCCTCCACTAAACCATATCACTAAGCTCTACATCTAAACGTCTCTTAAAGACCTCCAGGGATGGTGACTCAACCACTTCCCTGGGCAGCCCATTCCAATGCCTAACAACCCTTTCGGTAAAGAAGTTCTTCCTAATATCCAGCCTAAACCTCCCCTGGCGCAACTTTAGCCCATTCCCTCTAGTCCTGTCACCAGGCACGTGGGAGAATAGACCAATCCCCACCTCTCTACAGCCTCCTTTAAGGTACCTGTAGAGTGTGATAAGGTCACCCCTGAGCCTTCTCTTTTATGTCCCTTGGAAAGATGTTGAAGGGATTGGGAGCACAAGTAGTGTTGTCTCCAGTCTTCCCAGTTGGTGACTGGGACTCAGGAAGAAGGAGATGAACAGGCCGAGTGAATGATTGGCTGTGAGGCTGGTGCCATACGCAAGGTTTTGGGTTCTATGACCTTGGATGCACTTTTGAAGGACCGGACATGCTGACACCAGATGGGGCAGAGCTGACCAGGTGGGGCAAGATTGTTCTGGGCGATAAGCTGGCTGGCCTTATTAGCAGGGCTTTAAACTAGATGTGGTGGGGGAAGGGGATGTACCTCTGAGTGAAGAAATCATACCTGAGAACACTATCACTCTAAGTAACAACAGGAAAATACTTGTGAACTGTCCCAATGCAATTAGGAAGGGTTCTGGAAACTTGATATGACCGATTGCCCAGCTGAAGTGCCTCTACACCAAAGCACGCAGCATGGGAAACAAGTAAGAGGAACTGGAAACCATGGTGCAATTAGACAAATATGACCTGATTGCTATCATGGAAACATGATGGGATGGATCACATAACTGGAACATTGGAATAGAGGGCTACAAACTCTTCAGAAGGGATAGACAGGGAAGGAAGGGAGGGGGTGTTGCCCTCTACATTAGGGAAGGTATTGATTGGGAAGAGTTGCCTCTGAGAAACAGCCATGGACAGACTGAGAGCTTGTGGGTGAGAGTTAAGGACCACACCAATAAAGGACACCTTGTGGTTGGGGTCTACTACAGGCTACCCAATCAAGGGGAGCCTGTGGATGAGGCCTTCTTGCTTCAACTACAAGAAGCGCCACACTCTCACATGGTCATCTGTCCCTGGTGAATGGAAAAAGGGAAACATTACTCCCATTTTTAAAAAGGGCAGAAAGGAGGACCCAGGGAACTACAGACCTGTGAGCCTCACCTCTTTGCCTGGGAAGATCATGGAACAGATCCTCCTGGAAGCAACATCAAGGCACATGCAAGACAAGGAGGTGATCCGAGACAGCCAGCATGGCTTCACCAAGGGCAAACCATGCCTGACCAATCTGGTGACCTTCTATAATGGAGTGACTGCACCAGCTGACAAGGGAAGACCGACTGAAGTTATCTACCTGGAATTCTGTAAGGCCTTTGACACCTGACATCCTTGTCTCCAAATTGGAGAGAGATGGATTTGATGGGTGGACCATTCAGTGGATAAGGAGTTAGCCTGAAGGTCGCACCTAGAGACTGGTGGTCAAGGGCTCTATGTCCAGGTGGAGGCTGGTGATGAGTGGTGTACCTCAGGGGTCTATCTTGGGAATGGTATGATTTAATACCAGTGACATAGACAATAGGGTATAGTGTACCCTCATCAAATTTTCAGATGGCACCAATCTGAGTGGTGCAGTTGATACAAGAGAAGGAAAGGATACCATCCAAAGGGACCTGGACAGTCTTGAGAAGTGGGCCAACGGGAACATAATGAGGTTCAAAAAGTCCAAGTGCAAGGTGCTGCACCTGGGTCGGGGCAATCCTGGACATGAGTACAGACTGGGAGAAGAACTCATTGAGAGCAGCCCTGCAAGAAGGACTTGAGGGTTCTGGTGGACTAAAAGCTTGACATGAGCCAGCAGTGCGTGCTTGCAGCCCAGAAGGCCAACTGCATCCTCAGCTGCATCAAAAGAGGAGGGGCCAGCAGGTTGAGGGAGGTGATTGTGCCCCTCTACTCAGCCCTTGTGCGGCCTCACTTGGAGTACTACGTTCCAACCTTCCTCACAGCAGGCTGCAGGGGAGCTTTTGCTCTGGCACCTGGAGCACCTCCACCCCCTCCTTTTTCACTGACCTTGGCGCCTCCAAGGCTGTTGCTCACTCCTCTCTCTCTCCCAGCTGGTGTTCTCCAGCATTTTTTTTCCCTTTCTTAAAAATGCTCTCACAGAGGCACAAGCAATATTGCTGATTAGCCCGGCTCTGGCCAGCAGCGGGACCCTTATCAAACATGGGGCAGCTTCTAGATTCTTCTCGCAGAAGCCACCCCTATGGTCCCCCCCGCTACCAAAACCTTGCCACGTAAACCCACTACAAGTACCCTCCCCACCAGAAAAGCAGATATTTAGTGAAAAAGAGAAAGAGGTTTTTAAAGAATTAGGAGCCACGGCGTCTGAAGGAAAATGGATACTCCCTGATGGAAGAGAAACGATGAATAAAGCCCTAATGAGGCAAATATTAACTGTTTTACATCAAGAGGGTCATTGGGGAGTTCAAGCAATGTGCGACACTGTGCTATGGAAATGTGTATATGTAGGAATATATATACTCTGGCTAAAAAAGTATGCAGGAGTTGTGTAGCATGTCAAAAGATAAGTAGGATAATCATCCACAATCAGCCCAGAGTGGGGTTGAGAACCAGGAGCCTTCCAAAGCATACAGGTAGATTTTACAGAACTCCCTAGAGTAGGTAGATTTAAATACTTATTAGTCTTGGTCGATCACTTGTCAGGGTGAGTGGAAGCTTTCCCTTCAGTATCTGCTACTGCGAGCTTGGTAGCTAAGGTAATTCTAGAACAGATAATTCCCAGGAACTGAATCGTTGAAAATATTGACTCTGATCAAGGAAATCACTTCATGTCACAAATATTGCAAGGGCTAATGTGGACTCTAGGAATTAAATGGGAATTTCACACTCCTTGGCATCCTTCCTCTTCTGGAAGGGTGGAGGGGATCAGACAGTAAAGAAGCAACTGACTAAGTTCTGGAAACTCGGCTCCCCTGAACAAAGTGCTTACCTTTGGCACTTCTCTGAATTCAACTGGCGCCAAGAGAAGATGTGAGAGTTTCACCATATGAAATATTATTGCTGTACCTGGGCAAAGGGAATGAATTACCTCAATTTGAGACAAAAGATGCTTTTCTTAAGAACTATATACGCGGGCTGTCGTCCTCTTTGTCATCTCTCAGGACCCGTGGATTGTTAGCTCAGACCCCACCCTTGGAAGTCCCGATCCATCCATTCCGAGCAGGAGATTGGGTTCTGATACGAACATGGAAGGAATTGAAGCTAAAACCTGAGTGGGACGGACCGTTCCAAGTATTCCTGACTACTGAGGCGACAGTAAGAACAGCTGAGAAAGGGTGGACTCATTACAACTGGGTGAAAGCATCAGTTGACCCTGAGGCCTGAGAGACTATAAAAGAACCTTTAAAATTAAAAATTAGAAGGAGGTGTGAATCATAGTTATAAACTAACCTTTAACTTCTCCTTTGGAAAAAAAATAATGAATACCATGTGTAATTGGGGAAAAGAGTTGAATTACATAGAATTAGAGTGTTTCCCAGGGCATTCTGTTTTTTATATTAGTATGTATATCATTCTTCATATTCAAATTCAAATGCAAATTCAGAAGGCAATAATATTGACCCTGGGTGTGGAAATATTACCTCTGAGGCAGGGAATTATCTACACTGTACCAAATATGGTAATTATGGGAGTGCTAATATATATATAATGCACACCAGACACAACATGGGAATCATCCTGTAACTGGATGGCCAGTCCCAAATGGCAAAGGGTGGTATTGGCTATGTGGTAATAGAGACAGGGAAGTGTTGCCCCCAGGATGGAAGGGTGCTTGCACCCTGGGGGCAGTAATTCCGAACATAACCATTACTGAGGATATGTAAAGCATAGGCCTCCTTGGGACCCACCTACGCAGAATTAAGAGGACTTAAATTAATCCTCTAGTGGAGAGAGGAACGGCATTTCACAGTTTGGCAAGGTGGTTTATCCCTTGGTTAGGGGTGAGTGAATTAGAAAAAGCTATTGTGAATATCTCAGCCATAGTTGACGAATTAGAAAATAACACTCTAGATGTGATCTGGGCACTGCAAGAGGAGGTAGCAAGTCTGTAAAAGATAGTATTCCAGAATCTAATGGTACTGGATTTATTACTGGTCTTGCAAGGAGGGTTGTGCTCTATAATTAATGCAAGTTACTGTATGTATGTAGACCAAACGGGGAAAATTGAGACTGATCTCAAAAATATTTGGGAGGAAACCAAAATCTTACATGAGGTGGCCCAAGATGACACTTCCTGGGGATTTAGAGACATATTGCACCCTAATGTTGGAAATGCTGAGTGATGTGAAAAGGTGCAAAGCCAAAAATAGGAGTAAGAAAAGAAGGAGGGGGGGGAACTGTGAGAATTAAAGTTGTGTTTTTGCAGTGGAAAATTCCACTGACCTTGCATATTCGAAAGTGATAGTGCAGGCATAGCAGTGGGGAGTATGTCAAGCAGATAAGGAGACAGTGGAAGGTCCCACTGTCCCAAAATAAGGAGGATGACTGAGAAAAACAAGACAAGTAGTTGCAGAATCAGCAAAAACAAAGGACATGACAGATTGCATCTATCCATAATGTTGTGATGACATCACTACATCATCTGTGATGCAGGCTGGAATTAAGAGACCTCAATACATGACCTTAAGTAGCTTTGCATGGACAAAAATTGGGATCAAAAGGATCTTCACATCTCCTGTCGCAAAAAGAGCGTGTTTCAATCATCTAATCCCTGTATATGTTTCCAACAAAATTAATTTAAAAGGTGGTGGATGATTCTCCTTTTCTAACCAAACAAACATTACTTTAAAAAATTCTTGACCCCATATATCCCATGTACACTTCATTGATTTTGCTACAAATATCATTCCAAATATATGTATATCAGTATCATGATGAAATATATAGGCCAGTCAGCCTCACCTCCATCCCTGAAAAGGTGATTGAACAGCTCATCCTGAAGGTCATCTCCAAGAAAGTGGAGGATAAGGAGGTGATCAGGAGTAGTCAGCACGGATTCACCAACAGGAAACCATTAACCATGATGGGATGACTGGCTGGGTAGATGAGGGGAGAGCAGCGGATGTTGTCTACTTCAGCAAGGCTTTCAATACTGTCACCCATAACATCCTCATAGACAAGCTCAGGAAGTGTGGGATAGATGAGTGGACAGTGAGGTGGACTGAGAACTGTCTAGAAGGCAGAGCTCAGAGGGTTGTGCTTAGTGGTGCGGAGTCTAGTTGGAGGCCTGTAGCTAGCGGTGTCCCCCAGGGGTGCAGTTAGTACTGGGTCCAGTTTTGTTCAACTTATTCATCAATGACCTGGATGAGGGAACGGAGCGCACCCTCAGCAAGTTTGCTGATAACACAAAACTAGGAGGAAGTGGCTGATACCCCAGAGGGCTGTGCTGCCATTCAGAGGGATGTGTACAGGCTGGAGGGTTGGGGCAGAGAGGAACCTCATGAAGTTCAACAAGGGCAAGTGCAGGGTCCTGCACCTAGGGAGGAATAACCCCAAGCACCAGTACAGGCTGGGGGCTGACCTGCTGGAGAGCAGCTCTGCAGAGAGGGACCTGGGAGTCCTGGTGGACAGCAGGCTGACCATGAGTCAGCAATGCGCCCTTGTGGCCAAGAATATCCTGGGGTGCATTCGGAAGAGTGTTGCCAGCAGGTCCAGGGAGGTGATCCTGTCCCTCTATTCAGCCCTGGTGAGGCCACACCTGGAGTACTGTGTCCAGTTCTGGGCTCCCCAGTACAGGAGGGACATGGAACTACTGGAGCGAGTCCAGAAGAGGGCTTCTAAGATGATTAGAGGACTGGACCACCTGTCGTGCAAGGACAGGCTGAGAGAACTGGGCCTGTTTAGCCTGGAAAAGAGAAGACTGAGGGGAGACCTCATCAATGTGTATAAATATCTGAGGAGATGGTGTCAAGAGGGTGGAGGCAGTCTCTTTTCAGTTGTGCCCAGTGACAGGACAAGAGGCAACGGGCACAAACTGAATCACAGGAAGTTCTGGCTGAATATGAGAGGGCACTTCTTTACTGTGAAAGAGCACTGGAACAGGTTGCCCAGAGAGGCTGTGGAGTCTCCTTCTTTGGAGATATTCAAAACCCTCCTGGATTCCATCCTGCGCAATGTGCTCTAGGTGATCTTGCTCGGCAGGGGGGTTGGACTAGATGATATTCAGAGGTCCCTTCCAACCTCAGCCATTCTCTGAAAGTATTCACAATGACTAAAGCTGTGAAAGAATTCTGTGAAATCTGAAATGTTTTATGAACAGATCGGTCAAACCTTTACTATGTTTAGTTAGATAGAAGGAAGTTTAGAAACTTTGTACGTGTAAATGATGACCCAGGCCTGGAGGATGTGTCTGAAAAGATTAGGTGAGGAACTCATGGTATGCACATGTCCTCGGATGTGTAAATGACTCAGCTTAGTATGCATGCCTAAATTGACTATCAGGCTATGGATGAACATCAGAAGAACCTGAAAGACCACCAGTAGAAACAAATGTGCATACTTACTTTAATGAGTTCCAGGAAATAGTGTGGATATGTTAATTAATTTTTTCTCAGAAATCTAATGAATATGTATGTTTTGATTGGATATAACCCCTGTAGCTTGAACAATTCGGCATGCACACTAGATGGAGCGATCCCATGTGCGTCCAGCACAGCAATTAAGGAATGCCTGCTATCTAAGACTCCAAATTGAGTCTCAGAGAGTTTCTTTGACCAATTTTTACGGTATCAATTTGGCGACCCAGGTGGGATTTAGCTCTTGAGCCTTGACGGTTCCTGGGATTGTGGAATCTCAGCTGGTGCCGAGAGATTCTCAGAGAGGACCTCAATCCCCAGACCGAAGAAAGAGCCCCTGAGCAAAGACTACTGTTTTATAAGTATAAAGGCATTCTTTTGGAAAATTTGGTTACCTGCCCATAAGACACAGCAGCAAAAGCTATGCAGGGTTGGGTTTAGGGCCTAGGCAGGGGTTCAAGTCCGCATTTGGTTTGAAAAAGCGGTTAGAGTCCCCAGCTTGGCTAACTGAATTTTGGGTTGTTAAGGTTGGTTTAAAGTCCCATAAAGACATAAGGAGATGTCCTATGCAGGGCATGGTCAAGGCCACCAGCATTTGGTGAGTTCAAGTCTCGCCAAAAGGAGGAGGGGTTCGAGTCCCTTGGGGTTCAAGTCCTCTGGATTAGGTACATTCTAATGGGATTGATCACCATCGGGTTATTGGGTGGATTTGCAGATGTAATTTTTGTGTTGCTTTTTCTGTGTTACTGTCAGAATAAGAGTTGTGTATGTCCACTGGTGTGAATGAGTGGATGGTGTGCTGGTGTGAATGACCGGATTCCCAGGGGATCCCAGCAAATAATTCCTTGAGCAACCGGAAGTTTGCTCTCCTGAAGTTCAGGGTCCTGACTCTGCTTTTTGCCAGACCCATATTCCTCAAGATCACAAACTCCACCAGGGCATGGTCGCTACAGCCCAGGCAGCTTCCAGTCTTAACCTCTCTAATGCTCTCTTCCACATTGGTGAGCACCAGGTCTAGTAAGGCTTCACCTTGGGTCGGTCCATCTATTACCTGGACGAGGAAGTTATCCTCAACAGACTCCAGGAATCTCCTGGATTGTCTGCAACCCGCCATGCCGCTACCCCAGCAGATATCCGGGTGGTTGAAATCCCCCATCAGGACAAGAGCTTGTAAGCGCGACGGTTCTTGCAGCTGAAGCAAGAAGGCCTCATCAACAGATTCCCCCAATCAGGTGGCCTGTAGCAGACCCCAACCACTAGATGTCCTTTACTGGACTGATCCTTGATTTTCACCCACAAGCTCTCAACCTGGTCATGGCTGTTTCTCAGGCACAGCTCTTCACTATCTATCCACTTCCTAACATAGAGGGCAATTCCTCCTCCCCTCCTTCCTTGCCTATCCCTTCTGAACAGCTTGTAACCATCAACAGCCACACTCCAGTCATGGGAATCGTCCCACCAGGTTTCTGTGATGGCAACTACATCATAGTTCCCTACTAGCATGGTGGCCTCCAGCTCCTCCTGTTTGTTACCCATACTGTGTGCATTAGTGTAAATGCACCGCAGCTGGGCCACCTTTTGGGAGGGAGAAGCCCTAATACCCTCTTGACCATACTCAGGTGTTTCCATAGTTACCAACCTCTCACCAACCCTTGTGTCCTTCCTGCAAAATGTTATGTCATCCTCATCCTTCACAAGACACAAGACTGCGAGGTCTTGCTAGCACATTCCTCACCCACAAGAACTGGCATGTTACATTCAGGCTCCTTTCTAGTGACCCCGGTTCCACCACCACCCCCCTTCATACCTAGTTTAAAGCTCTGTCAACGAACCCTGCCAACTCCCATCCTAAAACCCTTTTCTGCCGGTGGAATAAGCTATTCCTGTCTGTTGTCAGCAGGCCTGGTCTCATGTAAATTGAGCCAAGGTCAAAAAACCCAAACACCTGCCGGTGATACCAAGCTCAGAACTAAATATTAATCTGCTGGCTCATCGTGTCCAGTCCCACATTATTTCCTATAACTGGAGGGATAGAGGAGAACACGACTTGTGCTCCCAAACCCTTGACCAGTCTCCCCAAGGCTCTGAAGTCCTTCTTCATAGCCCTTAGAGGAGTTCTTCCTATTTCATCACTGCCTACCTGAAACAACAAAAGAGGATAATAATCCGAGGGCCGTACTAGTGAAGGAAGTTTCTTCCTTACATCTTTAAGTTGGGACCCTGGGAGGCAGCAGACCTCCCCGTGTAGCAGGCCTGGTCTGCATATCGGGCCTTCCACTCCCTTCAGCAGTGAGTCACCAATGACAATGACCCGTCTTTTACTCTTTACTGAGGAGGTTTTAATGCAGTGGGTAGTCTGATTAGACTTTGGTGACACCTCCAAGTAGGATGGTGGGCTGAGACTCACTCTTATTGTATGTTTCACCAAATGAATGAATGTGACCCAGTTTTTGAAGGGTTTGCTTGTTGAGGTTGCAATAGGTGGATGAAAGAGCTCTATTGAACAGGGGAAGTAGAGATTATGAAAATTATTTGTGGGAATCAGAAGTTTATTGAGAATCACAGAATCATCTAGGTTGGAAGAGACCTCCAAGATCACCGAGTCCAACCTCTGACCTAACACTAACAAGTCCTCCACTAAACCATATCACTAAGCTCTACATCTAAACGTCTCTTAAAGACCTCCAGGGATGGTGACTCAACCACTTCCCTGGGCAGACCATTCCAATGCCTAACAACCCTTTCAGTAAAGAAGTTCTTCCTAATATCCAGCCTAAACCTCCCCTGGCTCAACTTGAGGCCGTTCCCTCCAGTCCTATCTCTGGTTATCTGTGAGAAGAGGTCGACCCCCAGCTCCCCACAATTTCCTTTCAGTTAGTTGTAGAGAGCAATAAGGTCTCCCCTGAGCCTCCTCTTCCCCAGACTAAACAACCCTAGTTCCTTCAGGCACTCCTCATAAGACTTGTGGTCCAGACCTTTCACCAGCTTCGTAGCCGTTCTCTGGACACGCTCCAGGAACTCAATGTCTTTCTTGTAGTGAGGGGCCCAAAAGTGAACACAATATTTGAGGTGCGGTCTCACCAGAGCTTAGTACAAGGGGAAGATCACCTCCCTGGTCCTGATGGCTACACAATTCCTGATACAAGCCAGGATGCTGTTGGCCTTCTCGGCCACCTGAGCACACTGCCAGCTCATGTTCAGGCAAGCGTCGACCAACAACCCCAGATTTCTTTCCTCTGCACAGCTTTCCAGCAATTCTCCCCCAAGCCCCAAGCACTCACAGAAGTCAGTTATCAGCAGGAACATGGTAGATACTATTAGGCCAGTCACAGAGAGGTGTGAAATATGTTGTAGGAATAATCCAGAAACAGAATAGAATACAATTTGGAAAAAAACTATTGAGGGGTAGGCACCTGGAGAGTATTGACAAATAGACTTTACTGAATTGCTAACAAAAAGAGAGCTAAAGTATTTGTTAGTCCTCGTGGACACATACAGGTTGGCCTGAGACTTTTCTGTGGTGTACCAATAAGGCAAGAGAAGTAGTAAAAGCTTTGTTAAAAGAAATAATTCTGAGATTTGGAATAGCTTTGGGAATGTCATCAGATAGAAGTCCACATTTTATAGCCAAGGCAATTACCGAGATAAGCAGACTACTAGGTATTGGTTGCGATCTGCATACTCCCTACAGGCCCCAGTCTAGTGGCAAAGTAGAAAAAATGAATCATACTCTCAAGACTCAGTTAGGCAAGCTGTGTCAAGAAACCTCAGTGAACTGGACACAGGTTTTACCTTTAGCTTTTTTGAGAATTAGAGTCGAACCTCAAGGTAGACAACATTTCAGTCCGCATGAGCTGAGGTATGGACAACCACACCAAACACCTGGATTGACAGGATAAATGCGAGTGCAAGGAGAAAATGATATGAGAAATTGGCTAATTGCTCTTGGGAGAGTTTTGCAAGAATTGAATAAATATGTAGTTTTGAATAAATCTTTAGGTCTTGATTCCCCAGGGCATCCATTCCAGCCTGGAGATTGGGTATACGTCAAATCCTGGACTTCTGAACCACTACAAGAAAAGTGGAAGGGGTCATTTCAAGTTTTGCTAACCACACACACAGCAGTCAAGTTAGAAGGCAGATGCCAGGGCATTCAGGAAGTGGAGTCACTTCCCCCTGGAATTAACTGGACGAGCCCACACAAGGGTCACAAGGAGCATGCACTCTGTGTGAGAAACAATCAGTAGCCAATAACACAAGCTAAGGCGAACATCTCATGAAGTAGCATTTTTATTCGCAATTGCAATGGCGGGCGTCCTGAAAGGAGGAGTGTGCAGTAAAAGTATATCATAACCTTATATTCCCTATTACCCGACGCTTGATTCCTTCCCTGTTTCCTCATTGGCTGAGTACTACACGTTCACAAACTACTCGACGCTTGTTACTGTACTATATATGTACAATTTGATTTGACCAGCTGTTAATTTCTCCTTTTTCTTTTTTTTTTCCTTTTTCTCTCGTGACTAGAGGGCTGTCCTGGTTCCAGTTAGGACAGAGTTAATTTTCCTCCTGGTAGCTGGTAGGGTGCTATGTTTTGGATTAGGATGAGAAGAGCGCTGATAACATGCTGATGTTTTAATTGTTGCAGAGCAGTGCTTACACCAGGCCAAGGACTTTTCAGCTTCTCGCTCTGTCCTGCCAGCGGGCAGGCTAGGGGTGCAGCAGGAGCTGGGAGGGGACAGACCCAGGACAGCTGACCCAAACTGGCCAAAGGGGTATTCCATACCATCTGACGTCATGCTAAACAATATATAGGGGTGGCTGGCCGGGGTGGGGGGGCCGGCTGCTCGGGGATAGGCTGGGCATCGGTCAACGGGTGGTGAGCAATTGCATTGTGCATCACTTGTTTCATACACATTATTATTATTAATACTATTATCATTATCACTATTATTATTATTACTATTGTTATTATTATATTCCTGTCTTAATAAACTGTCTTTATCTCAACTCACCGGCTTCACTTTCCCGTTTCTCTCCCCCATCCCAGAGAGGGGGGGAGGAGGGTGAGCGAACGGCTGTGTGGTATTTAGCTGCCAGCCGGGTTAAACCACAACGGTCCTTTTGGCGCCCAACGTGGAGCACGAAGGGTTGAGATATCGACAGATTTGACCTGAGTGTGTTAAACTAAAATTGGTATAAGTATTGGACCTGCTTAATAGTTGCTAGTCACGATGTTGATTGCCTTAATCTCCAGTCTGCTGTGCCTGTTTTCCAAATTGAGTTTTATAGCACGTTACTTTCTGTATGTGCTCCCTGTTGCACTGTTTATCCTTTCCGGGCCCTGGTTTAAGATTGTTATGGTACTGTGCGGTGTAACAATGGCTTATGAAATGATGAGATTTCTGGTCATGACTCTAACCTGGTATTTGTACTCAGCACTGTCGTCGACTCTATACTTTGGAAACCATATCTCGGAAACTATTAGCAATTACACCTATTGCCTTTTTCCATCAGGGAGCCAATCTGTGGAGGGGACAGGGGAAGATATTTTTTCCTACCTGTTCACTCTCCCTTTCTCCTTCACCACCCTCTTATCCCCCAAGCTAGTTACGGTGGTTCTCCAAGATGTTGAATATCCTTGGGATACTCAGACCAGCATGTTCTTGTTGTTATGTCTCCTGAATGCGCTTCAGGTTTTGTTTAAGGTTAAACAACTACTTAGGAATCTCATCCGGAAATCTGTCTTGAGGCGGGATAGTTGCGAGTGGCAGGGAGTGTGGGAGGATATGGGCAGGTTTCTAGAGCAGTGGTCACCTCCAGTGTTTTGGACATTCACCCCTGAACAACTGCAAAATCCTAAAAAGCTGGCAGAATGCTTGAAAAAAAGGTGTCATGACTCTGGCAGTTCCAAAGTGACACAAATCACTGTAGCGTGCTGGGGTCTGGCTTGTGCCTATCGAGCTGCAATTGATGCTACTATCACCCTAGTGACAGACCCTGCAGCCGTCCCAGTTCCAGCTCCTGCAGCCGTTCCAGTTCCAGCTCCTGCAGCCGCTCCAGCTCCTGCAGCCGTTCCAGTTCCAGCTCCTGCAGCTGCTCCAGCTCCAGCTCCTGCAGCCGCTCCAGCTCCTGCAGCCGTCCCAGTTCCAGCTCCTGCAGCCGTTCCAGTTCCAGCTCCTGCAGCCGCTCCAGCTCCTGCAGCCGTTCCAGTTCCAGCTCCTGCAGCTGTCCCAGTTCCAGCTCCTGCAGCCGCTCCAGCCCCTGCAGCAGCTCCAGCTCCTGCAGCCGCTCCCACTCCTGTGGCTGGGTCAGAGAAACGAGCTGTAGCAGTGCAAGTTGCCCCTGTAGACAAGATGAAAAAATGTTATAGAGACTCAGGTCGTTTAGAACACAGACAGTCTTCTGCTAGGTCTGGGCATAGAGAAGACGAGGCTGGGCCATCAGAGGTGCAGGAGGATGAAGATGAGGATGAGGATGTCGAAAAATCAACAGTAACTACCCGAACCCTATACCAGCGTGAGCTACGAGATGTGCGAAAAGATTTTGGTCGCTGTATAGGTGAGCAGCTTGTCACCTGGCTGCTCCGGTGCTGGGACACCGGAGCCAATTGTGTGGAATTAGAGGGCAGGGAAGACAGGCGGCTGGGATCCCTTGCTAGGGACGCATGTATTGACAAAGCAATTGGAGATGGAGCACGATCTCACAGCCTCTGGAGGCGTCTCCTGTCAGCTGTGAAGGAAAGGTATCCCTTCAAGGAAGAACTTGTATGTCTACCAGGCAAGTGGACCACCATGGAGAAGGGGATTCAGTACCTGAGGGAATTAGCCGTACGGGAAGTAATTTATAAGGACCTAGACGACGCACAAACATCCACAAATCCAGATGAAGTCCAGTGTACACGACCCATGTGGCGGAAGTTTGTACGGAGTGCACCATCATCATATGCCAGCTCATTGGCAATAATGGCCTGGAAAGAGGATGACGGACCCACAGTGGATGAAGTGGCTAAACAACTCCGGCAGTACGAAGAAAGTCTCTCCTCTTCCCTACAGGCCTGCGTCTCGGCTGTGGAGAAACTCTCTGAAGAGTTCCACCAACTTAAAGAGAATTTATCTTCCCCTCCACCTGAAGGAACAAGTGTCCACCAGCTAAAAGAGAATACTTTGGAGAAACTTTCTGAAGAGGTCCACCAACTTAAAGAGAGTTTATTTTCCTCCCCACCTGTACAAACCAGTGTCTCAGCTATTAGGGGTAAACGTTCATCTATGCAAGGAAGACAATATGGTGGGCACACACCCCGTGCCACCCTGTGGTTTTACCTACGTGACCATGGAGAGGACATGAGAAAATGGGATGGAAAATCTACTGCGACCCTAGAGGCACGGGTATGTGAGTTGCAAAAGAAAACAATTGGGAAAAAGGGGTTCTCTGAAAAGTTTGCTGCTCCAACTTCCAGCAGGCAGTCCTTTAAACACAGAAACGAAGATTCTGACCAGGACTAGAGGGGCCCTGCCTCCAGCCAGGGGGAGGAAAGGGACAATCGAGTTTATTGGACTGTGTGGATTCGATGGTCTGGCACGTCAGACGCACAGAAGTATAAGGCTTTGGTAGACACCGGTGCACAATGTACTCTAATGCCATCAAGCTATAAAGGGCCAGAGCCCATCTGTATTTATGGTGTGACGGGGGGATCCCAGCAGTTAACTGTATTGGAGGCTGAAGTGAGTCTAACCGGTAATGAGTGGCAAAAGCACCGTATTGTGACTGGCCCAGATGCTCCGTGCATCCTTGGCATAGACTACCTCAGGAGAGGATTTTTCAAGGACCCAAAAGGGTTCCGCTGGGCTTTTGGCATAGCTGCCTTAGAGACAGAGGACATTAAGCAGTTGTCTACCTTGCCCGGTCTCTCAGAGGACCCTTCTGTTGTGGGGTTGCTGAGGGTCGAAGAACAGCAAGTGCCGATCGCTACCACAACTGTGCACCGGCGGCAATATCGCACCAACAGAGACTCCCTGAGTCCCATCCATAAGCTAATTCGTCAACTGGAGAGCCAAAGAGTGATCAGCAAGACTCATTCACCTTTTAATAGTCCCATATGGCCAGTGCGAAAGTCTAATGGTGAGTGGAGACTAACAGTGGACTATCGTGGCCTGAACGAAGTCACGCCACCACTGAGTGCTGCAGTGCCGGACATGCTAGAACTCCAGTATGAACTGGAATCAAAGGCAGCCAAGTGGTATGCCACAATTGATATCGCTAATGCATTTTTCTCCATCCCTCTAGCAGCACAGTGCAGGCCACAGTTTGCTTTCACTTGGAGGGGAGTCCAATATACTTGGAATCGGCTGCCCCAGGGGTGGAAACACAGCCCTACCATTTGCCATGGACTGATCCAGTCTGCGCTGGAGCAGGGGGAAGCTCCTGAACACCTGCAGTACATCGATGACATCATTGTGTGGGGTGACACTGCAGAAGAAGTTTTCGAGAAAGGGAAGAAAATAGTCCAAATCCTTCTGAAGGCCGGTTTTGCCATAAAACAGAATAAAGTTAAAGGACCTGCACGAGAGATCCAGTTTTTAGGAATAAAATGGCAAGATGGACGTCGTCAAATCCCAGTGGATGTGATCAACAAAATAACAGCTATGTCTCCACCAACTAGCAAAAAAGAAACACAAACTTTCCTAGGTGTCGTGGGGTTTTGGAGAATGCATATTCCAAATTACAGTCTGATTGTAAACCCGCTCTACCAAGTAACCCGTAAGAAGAATGCTTTTGAATGGGGCCCTGAGCAACGACAAGCCTTTGAACAAATTAAGCAGGAAATAGTTCATGCAGTAGCCCTCGGGCCAGTCCGAACAGGACCAGATGTAAAGAATGTGCTCTACACCGCAGCCGGAGAGAATGGTCCCACCTGGAGCCTCTGGCAGAAAGAACCTGGGGAAACTCGAGGTCGACCCCTGGGGTTTTGGAGTCGGGGATACAGAGGATCTGAGGCCCGCTATACTCCAACTGAAAAGGAGATATTGGCAGCATATGAAGGAGTTCGATCTGCTTCGGAAGTGGTCGGTACTGAAGCGCAGCTCCTCCTGGCACCCCGACTGCCGGTACTAGGCTGGATGTTCAAAGGAAGGGTCCCCTCTACACATCATGCAACTGATGCTACATGGAGCAAGTGGGTTGCACTGATTACTCAGCGGGCTCGAATAGGAAACCCCAGTCACCCAGGAATCTTGGAGGTGATTATGGACTGGCCAAAAGGCAAATACTTTGGGATATCATCAGAGGAGGAGGTGGTCCGTGCTGAAGAAGCCCCACTGTACAACAAGCTACCGGAAAATGGGAAGAAATATGCCTTGTTCAAGGATGGGTCCTGTCGTATTGTGGGAAAGCATCGGAGATGGAAAGCTGCTGTATGGAGTCCTACACGACGAGTTGCAGAAGCTGCTGAGGGAGAAGGTGAATCGAGTCAGTTTGCAGAAGTGAAAGCCATCCAGCTGGCTTTAGATATTGCTGAACGAGAAAAGTGGCCAGTTCTCTATCTCTATACTGATTCATGGTTGGTAGCAAATGCCCTGTGGGGGTGGTTACAGCAATGGAAGCAGAACAACTGGCAGCGCAGGGGCAAGCCCATCTGGGCTGCGGCATTGTGGCAAGATATTGCTGCCCGGGTAGAGAACCTGGTTGTAAAGGTACGCCATGTAGATGCTCATGTGCCCAAGAATCGGGCTACTGAAGAACATCAAAACAACCAGCAGGTGGATCAGGCTGCTAAGATTGAAGTGGCTCAGGTGGACCTGGACTGGCAACATAAAGGTGAATTATTTATAGCCCGATGGGCCCATGACACCTCAGGCCATCAAGGTAGAGATGCAACATACAGGTGGGCTCGTGATCGAGGGGTGGACCTGACCATGGACACTATAGCACAGGTTATTCATGATTGTGAAACGTGTGCTGCAATCAAGCAAGCCAAACGGTCAAAGCCTCTTTGGTATGGAGGACGATGGCTGAAATATAAATATGGAGAGGCCTGGCAGATTGATTACATCACACTCCCTCAAACCCGCAACGGCAAGCGCCACGTACTTACAATGGTGGAAGCAACCACCGGATGGCTGGAAACATATCCTGTGCCCCATGCCACCGCCCGGAACACTATCCTGGGCCTTGAAAAGCAAGTCCTATGGCGACATGGCACCCCAGAGAGAATTGAGTCAGACAATGGGACTCATTTCCGAAACAACCTTATAGACACTTGGGCCAAAGAACATGGTATTGAGTGGGTGTATCACATCCCCTGTCATGCACCAGCCTCTGGAAAAGTTGAACGATACAATGGACTGTTGAAGACTACACTGAAAGCAATGGGTGCTGGGACATTCAAAAATTGGGATACATATTTGGCAAAGGCCACCTGGTTAGTCAATACCAGGGGATCTGCCAACCGAGCTGGACCTGCCCAATCAAACCTGTTACGCACTGTAGAAGGGGATAAAGTTCCTGTAGTGCACGTAAGAAACATGCTGGGTAAAACAGTCTGGGCTACTCCTGCCTCAGGAAAAGGCAAACCCATTCGTGGAATTGCTTTTGCTCAGGGACCTGGATGCAATTAGTGGGCAATGAAAAAGAATGGGGAGGTCCGGTGTGTACCTCAAGGGGATTTAATACTGGGTGAGAATAGCCCATGAGGTGAATTGTAGTATGTTACTTATTATTTAATACTGTATGTCATCACTACCATGATTGCTATATATCATAGATGAAAATGGTGATTAATTACAAGGTATTGAAAAGAGTGTAACCTGAGCATGACATAAATGGTATGGAATAAGGGGTGGATATCTGTCCTGGTTCCAGTTAGGACAGAGTTAATTTTTCCTCATAGTAGCTGGTAGGGTGCTATGTTTTGGATTAGGATGAGAAGAGCGCTGATAACATGCTGATGTTTTAATTGTTGCAGAGCAGTGCTTACACCAGGCCAAGGACTTTTCAGCTTCTCGCTCTGTCCTGCCAGCGGGCAGGCTAGGGGTGCAGCAGGAGCTGGGAGGGGACAGACCCAGGACAGCTGATCCAAACTGGCCAAAGGGATATTCCATACCATCTGACGTCATGCTAAACAATATATAGGGGTGGCTGGCCGGGGTGGGGGGGCCGGCTGCTCGGGGATAGGCTGGCCATCGGTCAACGGGTGGTGAGCAATTGCATTGTGCATCACTTGTTTCATACACATTATTAATATTAATACTATTATCATTATTACTATTATTATTATTACTATTGTTATTATTATTTTCCTGTCTTAATAAACTGTCTTTATCTCAACTCACAGGCTTCACTTTCCTGTTTCTCTCTCCCATCCCAGAGAGGGAGGGAGGAGGGTGACCGAACGGCTGTGTGGTGTTTAGCTGCCAGCCGGGTTAAACCACAACAATACCAAAGAGGCTTTGACCGTTTGGCTTGCTTGATTGCAGCACATGTTTACCCCTAATAGCTGAGACACTGGTTTGTACAGGTGGGGAGGAAAATAAACTCTCTTTAAGTTGGTGGACCTCTTCAGAAAGTTTCTCCAAAGTATTCTCTTTTAGCTGGTGGACACTTGTTCCTTCAGGTGGAGGGGAAGATAAATTCTCTTTAAGTTGGTGGAACTCTTCAGAGAGTTTCTCCACAGCCGAGACGCAGGCCTGTAGGGAAGAGGAGAGACTTTCTTCGTACTGCCGGAGTTGTTTAGCCACTTCATCCACTGTGGGTCCGTCATCCTCTTTCCAGGCCATTATTGCCAATGAGCTGGCATATGATGATGGTGCACTCCGTACAAACTTCCGCCACATGGGTCGTGTACACTGGACTTCATCTGGATTTGTGGATGTTTGTGCGTCGTCTAGGTCCTTATAAATTACTTCCCGTACGGCTAATTCCCTCAGGTACTGAATCCCCTTCTCCATGGTGGTCCACTTGCCTGGTAGACATACAAGTTCTTCCTTGAAGGGATACCTTTCCTTCACAGCTGACAGGAGACGCCTCCAGAGGCTGTGAGATCGTGCTCCATCTCCAATTGCTTTGTCAATACATGCGTCCCTAGCAAGGGATCCCAGCCGCCTGTCTTCCCTGCCCTCTAATTCCACACAATTGGCTCCGGTGTCCCAGCACCGGAGCAGCCAGGTGACAAGCTGCTCACCTATACAGCGACCAAAATCTTTTCGCACATCTCGTAGCTCACGCTGGTATAGGGTTCGGGTAGTTACTGTTGATTTTTCGACATCCTCATCCTCATCTTCATCCTCCTGCACCTCTGATGGCCCAGCCTCGTCTTCTCTATGCCCAGACCTAGCAGAAGACTGTCTGTGTTCTAAACGACCTGAGTCTCTATAACATTTTTTCATCTTGTCTACAGGGGCAACTTGCACTGCTACAGCTCGTTTCTCTGACCCAGCCACAGGAGTGGGAGCGGCTGCAGGAGCTGGAGCTGCTGCAGGGGCTGGAGCGGCTGCAGGAGCTGGAACTGGGACAGCTGCAGGAGCTGGAACTGGAACGGCTGCAGGAGCTGGAGCGGCTGCAGGAGCTGGAACTGGAACGGCTGCAGGAGCTGGAACTGGGACGGCTGCAGGAGCTGGAGCGGCTGCAGGAGCTGGAGCTGGAGCAGCTGCAGGAGCTGGAACTGGAACGGCTGCAGGAGCTGGAGCGGCTGCAGGAGCTGGAACTGGAACGGCTGCAGGAGCTGGAACTGGGACGGCTGCAGGGTCTGTCACTAGGGTGATAGTAGCATCAATTGCAGCTCGATAGGCACAAGCCAGACCCCAGCACGCTACAGTGATTTGTGTCACTTTGGAACTGCCAGAGTCATGACACCTTTTTTTCAAGCATTCTGCCAGCTTTTTAGGATTTTGCAGTTGTTCAGGGGTGAATGTCCAAAACACTGGAGGTGACCACTGCTCTAGAAACCTGCCCATATCCTCCCACACTCCCTGCCACTCGCAACTATCCCGCCTCAAGACAGATTTCCGGATGAGATTCCTAAGTAGTTGTTTAACCTTAAACAAAACCTGAAGCGCATTCAGGAGACATAACAACAAGAACATGCTGGTCTGAGTATCCCAAGGATATTCAACATCTTGGAGAACCACCGTAACTAGCTTGGGGGATAAGAGGGTGGTGAAGGAGAAAGGGAGAGTGAACAGGTAGGAAAAAATATCTTCCCCTGTCCCCTCCACAGATTGGCTCCCTGATGGAAAAAGGCAATAGGTGTAATTGCTAATAGTTTCCGAGATATGGTTTCCAAAGTATAGAGTCGACGACAGTGCTGAGTACAAATACCAGGTTAGAGTCATGACCAGAAATCTCATCATTTCATAAGCCATTGTTACACCGCACAGTACCATAACAATCTTAAACCAGGGCCCGGAAAGGATAAACAGTGCAACAGGGAGCACATACAGAAAGTAACGTGCTATAAAACTCAATTTGGAAAACAGGCACAGCAGACTGGAGATTAAGGCAATCAACATCGTGACTAGCAACTATTAAGCAGGTCCAATACTTATACCAATTTTAGTTTAACACACTCAGGTCAAATCTGTCGATATCTCAACCCTTCGTGCTCCACGTTGGGCGCCAAAAGGACCGTTGTGGTTTAACCCGGCTGGCAGCTAAATACCACACAGCCGTTCGCTCACCCTCCTCCCCCCCTCTCTGGGATGGGGGAGAGAAACGGGAAAGTGAAGCCGGTGAGTTGAGATAAAGACAGTTTATTAAGACAGGAATATAATAATAACAATAGTAATAATAATAATAGTGATAATGATAATAGTATTAATAATAATAATGTGTATGAAACAAGTGATGCACAATGCAATTGCTCACCACCCGTTGACCGATGCCCAGCCTACCCCCGAGCAGCCGGCCCCCCCACCCCGGCCAGCCACCCCTATATATTGTTTAGCATGACGTCAGATGGTATGGAATACCCCTTTGGCCAGTTTGGGTCAGCTGTCCTGGGTCTGTCCCCTCCCAGCTCCTGCTGCACCCCTAGCCTGCCCGCTGGCAGGACAGAGCGAGAAGCTGAAAAGTCCTTGGCCTGGTGTAAGCACTGCTCTGCAACAATTAAAACATCAGCATGTTATCAGCGCTCTTCTCATCCTAATCCAAAACATAGCACCCTACCAGCTACCAGGAGGAAAATTAACTCTGTCCTAACTGGAACCAGGACAGCCCTCTAGTCACGAGAGAAAAAGGAAAAAAAAAAGAAAAAGGAGAAATTAACAGCTGGTCAAATCAAATTGTACATATATAGTACAGTAACAAGCGTCGAGTAGTTTGTGAACGTGTAGTACTCAGCCAATGAGGAAACAGGGAAGGAATCAAGCGTCGGGTAATAGGGAATATAAGGTTATGATATACTTTTACTGCACACTCCTCCTTTCAGGACGCCTGCCATTGCAATTGCGAATAAAAATGCTACTTCATGAGATGTTCGCCTTAGCTTGTGTTATTGGCTACTGATTGTTTCTCACACAGAGTGCATGCTCCTTGTGACCCTTGTGTGGGCTCGTCCAGTTAATTCCAGGGGGAAGTGACTCCACTTCCTGAATGCCCTGGCATCTGCCTTCTAACTTGACTGCTGTGTGTGTGGTTAGCAAAACTTGAAATGACCCCTTCCACTTTTCTTGTAGTGGTTCAGAAGTCCAGGATTTGACGTATACCCAATCTCCAGGCTGGAATGGATGCCCTGGGGAATCAAGACCTAAAGATTTATTCAAAACTACATATTTATTCAATTCTTGCAAAACTCTCCCAAGAGCAATTAGCCAATTTCTCATATCATTTTCTCCTTGCACTCGCATTTATCCTGTCAATCCAGGTGTTTGGTGTGGTTGTCCATACCTCAGCTCATGCGGACTGAAATGTTGTCTACCTTGAGGTTCGACTCTAATTCTCAAAAAAGCTAAAGGTAAAACCTGTGTCCAGTTCACTGAGGTTTCTTGACACAGCTTGCCTAACTGAGTCTTGAGAGTATGATTCATTTTTTCTACTTTGCCACTAGACTGGGGCCTGTAGGGAGTATGCAGATCGCAACCAATACCTAGTAGTCTGCTTATCTCGGTAATTGCCTTGGCTATAAAATGTGGACTTCTATCTGATGACATTCCCAAAGCTATTCCAAATCTCAGAATTATTTCTTTTAACAAAGCTTTTACTACTTCTCTTGCCTTATTGGTACACCACAGAAAAGTCTCAGGCCAACCTGTATGTGTCCACGAGGACTAACAAATACTTTAGCTCTCTTTTTGTTAGCAATTCAGTAAAGTCTATTTGTCAATACTCTCCAGGTGCCTACCCCTCAATAGTTTTTTTCCAAATTGTATTCTATTCTGTTTCTGGATTATTCCTACAACATATTTCACACCTCTCTGTGACTGGCCTAATAGTATCTACCATGTTCCTGCTGATAACTGACTTCTGTGAGTGCTTGGGGCTTGGGGGAGAATTGCTGGAAAGCTGTGCAGAGGAAAGAAATCTGGGGTTGTTGGTCGACGCTTGCCTGAACATGAGCTGGCAGTGTGCTCAGGTGGCCGAGAAGGCCAACAGCATCCTGGCTTGTATCAGGAATTGTGTAGCCATCAGGACCAGGGAGGTGATCTTCCCCTTGTACTAAGCTCTGGTGAGACCGCACCTCAAATATTGTGTTCACTTTTGGGCCCCTCACTACAAGAAAGACATTGAGTTCCTGGAGCGTGTCCAGAGAACGGCTACGAAGCTGGTGAAAGGTCTGGACCACAAGTCTTATGAGGAGTGCCTGAAGGAACTAGGGTTGTTTAGTCTGGGGAAGAGGAGGCTCAGGGGAGACCTTATTGCTCTCTACAACTAACTGAAAGGAAATTGTGGGGAGCTGGGGGTCGACCTCTTCTCACAGATAACCAGAGATAGGACTGGAGGGAACGGCCTCAAGTTGAGCCAGGGGAGGTTTAGGCTGGATATTAGGAAGAACTTCTTTACTGAAAGGGTTGTTAGGCATTGGAATGGTCTGCCCAGGGAAGTGGTTGAGTCACCATCCCTGGAGGTCTTTAAGAGACGTTTAGATGTAGAGCTTAGTGATATGGTTTAGTGGAGGACTTGTTAGTGTTAGGTCAGAGGTTGGACTCGGTGATCTTGGAGGTCTCTTCCAACCTAGATGATTCTGTGATTCTCAATAAACTTCTGATTCCCACAAATAATTTTCATAATCTCTACTTCCCCTGTTCAATAGAGCTCTTTCATCCACCTATTGCAACCTCAACAAGCAAACCCTTCAAAAACTGGGTCACATTCATTCATTTGGTGAAACATACAATAAGAGTGAGTCTCAGCCCACCATCCTACTTGGAGGTGTCACCAAAGTCTAATCAGACTACCCACTGCATTAAAACCTCCTCAGTAAAGAGTAAAAGACGGGTCATTGTCATTGGTGACTCACTGCTGAAGGGAGTGGAAGGCCCGATATGCAGACCAGGCCTGCTACACGGGGAGGTCTGCTGCCTCCCAGGGTCCCAACTTAAAGATGTAAGGAAGAAACTTCCTTCACTAGTACGGCCCTCGGATTATTATCCTCTTTTGTTGTTTCAGGTAGGCAGTGATGAAATAGGAAGAACTCCTCTAAGGGCTATGAAGAAGGACTTCAGAGCCTTGGGGAGACTGGTCAAGGGTTTGGGAGCACAAGTCGTGTTCTCCTCTATCCCTCCAGTTATAGGAAATAATGTGGGACTGGACACGATGAGCCAGCAGATTAATATTTAGTTCTGAGCTTGGTATCACCGGCAGGTGTTTGGGTTTTTTGACCTTGGCTCAATTTACATGAGACCAGGCCTGCTGACAACAGACAGGAATAGCTTATTCCACCGGCAGAAAAGGGTTTTAGGATGGGAGTTGGCAGGGTTCGTTGACAGAGCTTTAAACTAGGTATGAAGGGGGGTGGTGGTGGAACCGGGGTCACTAGAAAGGAGCCTGAATGTAACATGCCAGTTCTTGTGGGTGAGGAATGTGCTAGCAAGACCTCGCAGTCTTGTGTCTTGTGAAGGATGAGGATGACATAACATTTTGCAGGAAGGACACAAGGGTTGGTGAGAGGTTGGTAACTATGGAAACACCTGAGTATGGTCAAGAGGGTATTAGGGCTTCTCCCTCCCAAAAGGTGGCCCAGCTGCGGTGCATTTACACTAATGCACACAGTATGGGTAACAAACAGGAGGAGCTGGAGGCCACCATGCTAGTAGGGAACTATGATGTAGTTGCCATCACAGAAACCTGGTGGGACGATTCCCATGACTGGAGTGTGGCTGTTGATGGTTACAAGCTGTTCAGAAGGGATAGGCAAGGAAGGAGGGGAGGAGGAATTGCCCTCTATGTTAGGAAGTGGATAGATAGTGAAGAGCTGTGCCTGAGAAACAGCCATGACCAGGTTGAGAGCTTGTGGGTGAAAATCAAGGATCAGTCCAGTAAAGGACATCTAGTGGTTGGGGTCTGCTACAGGCCACCTGATTGGGGGAATCTGTTGATGAGGCCTTCTTGCTTCAGCTGCAAGAACCGTCGCGCTTACAAGCTCTTGTCCTGATGGGGGATTTCAACCACCCGGATATCTGCTGGGGTAGCGGCATGGCGGGTTGCAGACAATCCAGGAGATTCCTGGAGTCTGTTGAGGATAACTTCCTCGTCCAGGTAATAGATGGACCGACCCAAGGTGAAGCCTTACTAGACCTGGTGCTCACCAATGTGGAAGAGAGCATTAGAGAGGTTAAGACTGGAAGCTGCCTGGGCTGTAGCGACCATGCCCTGGTGGAGTTTGTGATCTTGAGGAATATGGGTCTGGCAAAAAGCAGAGTCAGGACCCTGAACTTCAGGAGAGCAAACTTCCGGTTGCTCAAGGAATTATTTGCTGGGATCCCCTGGGAATCCGGTCATTCACACCAGCACACCATCCACTCATTCACACCAGTGGACATACACAACTCTTATTCTGACAGTAACACAGAAAAAGCAACACAAAAATTACATCTGCAAATCCACCCAATAACCCGATGGTGATCAATCCCATTAGAATGTACCTAATCCAGAGGACTTGAACCCCAAGGGACTCGAACCCCTCCTCCTTTTGGCGAGACTTGAACTCACCAAATGCTGGTGGCCTTGACCATGCCCTGCATAGGACATCTCCTTATGTCTTTATGGGACTTTAAACCAACCTTAACAACCCAAAATTCAGTTAGCCAAGCTGGGGACTCTAACCGCTTTTTCAAACCAAATGCGGACTTGAACCCCTGCCTAGGCCCTAAACCCAACCCTGCATAGCTTTTGCTGCTGTGTCTTATGGGCAGGTAACCAAATTTTCCAAAAGAATGCCTTTATACTTATAAAACAGTAGTCTTTGCTCAGGGGCTCTTTCTTCGGTCTGGGGATTGAGGTCCTCTCTGAGAATCTCTCGGCACCAGCTGAGATTCCACAATCCCAGGAACCGTCAAGGCTCAAGAGCTAAATCCCACCTGGGTCGCCAAATTGATACCGTAAAAATTGGTCAAAGAAACTCTCTGAGACTCAATTTGGAGTCTTAGATAGCAGGCATTCCTTAATTGCTGTGCTGGACGCACATGGGATCGCTCCATCTAGTGTGCATGCCGAATTGTTCAAGCTACAGGGGTTATATCCAATCAAAACATACATATTCATTAGATTTCTGAGAAAAAATTAATTAACATATCCACACTATTTCCTGGAACTCATTAAAGTAAGTATGCACATTTGTTTCTACTGGTGGTCTTTCAGGTTCTTCTGATGTTCATCCATAGCCTGATAGTCAATTTAGGCATGCATACTAAGCTGAGTCATTTACACATCCGAGGACATGTGCATACCATGAGTTCCTCACCTAATCTTTTCAGACACATCCTCCAGGCCTGGGTCATCATTTACACGTACAAAGTTTCTAAACTTCCTTCTATCTAACTAAACATAGTAAAGGTTTGACCGATCTGTTCATAAAACATTTCAGATTTCACAGAATTCTTTCACAGCTTTAGTCATTGTGAATACTTTCAGAGAATGGCTGAGGTTGGAAGGGACCTCTGAATATCATCTAGTCCAACCCCCCTGCCGAGCAAGATCACCTAGAGCACATTGCGCAGGATGGAATCCAGGAGGGTTTTGAATATCTCCAAAGAAGGAGACTCCACAGCCTCTCTGGGCAACCTGTTCCAGTGCTCTTTCACAGTAAAGAAGTGCCCTCTCATATTCAGCCAGAACTTCCTGTGATTCAGTTTGTGCCCGTTGCCTCTTGTCCTGTCACTGGGCACAACTGAAAAGAGACTGCCTCCACCCTCTTGACACCATCTCCTCAGATATTTATACACATTGATGAGGTCTCCCCTCAGTCTTCTCTTTTCCAGGCTAAACAGGCCCAGTTCTCTCAGCCTGTCCTTGCACGACAGGTGGTCCAGTCCTCTAATCATCTTAGAAGCCCTCTTCTGGACTCGCTCCAGTAGTTCCATGTCCCTCCTGTACTGGGGAGCCCAGAACTGGACACAGTACTCCAGGTGTGGCCTCACCAGGGCTGAATAGAGGGACAGGATCACCTCCCTGGACCTGCTGGCAACACTCTTCCGAATGCACCCCAGGATATTCTTGGCCACAAGGGCGCATTGCTGACTCATGGTCAGCCTGCTGTCCACCAGGACTCCCAGGTCCCTCTCTGCAGAGCTGCTCTCCAGCAGGTCAGCCCCCAGCCTGTACTGGTGCTTGGGGTTATTCCTCCCTAGGTGCAGGACCCTGCACTTGCCCTTGTTGAACTTCATGAGGTTCCTCTCTGCCCCAACCCTCCAGCCTGTACACATCCCTCTGAATGGCAGCACAGCCCTCTGGGGTATCAGCCACTTCCTCCTAGTTTTGTGTTATCAGCAAACTTGCTGAGGGTGCGCTCCGTTCCCTCATCCAGGTCATTGATGAATAAGTTGAACAAAACTGGACCCAGTACTAACTGCACCCCTGGGGGACACCGCTAGCTACAGGCCTCCAACTAGACTCCGCACCACTAAGCACAACCCTCTGAGCTCTGCCTTCTAGACAGTTCTCAGTCCACCTCACTGTCCACTCATCTATCCCACACTTCCTGAGCTTGTCTATGAGGATGTTATGGGTGACAGTATTGAAAGCCTTGCTGAAGTAGACAACATCCGCTGCTCTCCCCTCATCTACCCAGCCAGTCATCCCATCATGGTTAATGGTTTCCTGTTGGTGAATCCGTGCTGACTACTCCTGATCACCTCCTTATCCTCCACTTTCTTGGAGATGACCTTCAGGATGAGCTGTTCAATCACCTTTTCAGGGATGGAGGTGAGGCTGACTGGCCTATATATTTCATCATGATACTGATATACATATATTTGGAATGATATTTGTAGCAAAATCAATGAAGTGTACATGGGATATATGGGGTCAAGAATTTTTTAAAGTAATGTTTGTTTGGTTAGAAAAGGAGAATCATCCACCACCTTTTAAATTAATTTTGTTGGAAACATATACAGGGATTAGATGATTGAAACACGCTCTTTTTGCGACAGGAGATGTGAAGATCCTTTTGATCCCAATTTTTGTCCATGCAAAGCTACTTAAGGTCATGTATTGAGGTCTCTTAATTCCAGCCTGCATCACAGATGATGTAGTGATGTCATCACAACATTATGGATAGATGCAATCTGTCATGTCCTTTGTTTTTGCTGATTCTGCAACTACTTGTCTTGTTTTTCTCAGTCATCCTCCTTATTTTGGGACAGTGGGACCTTCCACTGTCTCCTTATCTGCTTGACATACTCCCCACTGCTATGCCTGCACTATCACTTTCGAATATGCAAGGTCAGTGGAATTTTCCACTGCAAAAACACAACTTTAATTCTCACAGTTCCCCCCCCTCCTTCTTTTCTTACTCCTATTTTTGGCTTTGCACCTTTTCACATCACTCAGCATTTCCAACATTAGGGTGCAATATGTCTCTAAATCCCCAGGAAGTGTCATCTTGGGCCACCTCATGTAAGATTTTGGTTTCCTCCCAAATATTTTTGAGATCAGTCTCAATTTTCCCCGTTTGGTCTACATACATACAGTAACTTGCATTAATTATAGAGCACAACCCTCCTTGCAAGACCAGTAATAAATCCAGTACCATTAGATTCTGGAATACTATCTTTTACAGACTTGCTACCTCCTCTTGCAGTGCCCAGATCACATCTAGAGTGTTATTTTCTAATTCGTCAACTATGGCTGAGATATTCACAATAGCTTTTTCTAATTCACTCACCCCTAACCAAGGGATAAACCACCTTGCCAAACTGTGAAATGCCGTTCCTCTCTCCACTAGAGGATTAATTTAAGTCCTCTTAATTCTGCGTAGGTGGGTCCCAAGGAGGCCTATGCTTTACATATCCTCAGTAATGGTTATGTTCGGAATTACTGCCCCCAGGGTGCAAGCACCCTTCCATCCTGGGGGCAACACTTCCCTGTCTCTATTACCACATAGCCAATACCACCCTTTGCCATTTGGGACTGGCCATCCAGTTACAGGATGATTCCCATGTTGTGTCTGGTGTGCATTATATATATATTAGCACTCCCATAATTACCATATTTGGTACAGTGTAGATAATTCCCTGCCTCAGAGGTAATATTTCCACACCCAGGGTCAATATTATTGCCTTCTGAATTTGCATTTGAATTTGAATATGAAGAATGATATACATACTAATATAAAAAACAGAATGCCCTGGGAAACACTCTAATTCTATGTAATTCAACTCTTTTCCCCAATTACACATGGTATTCATTATTTTTTTTCCAAAGGAGAAGTTAAAGGTTAGTTTATAACTATGATTCACACCTCCTTCTAATTTTTAATTTTAAAGGTTCTTTTATAGTCTCTCAGGCCTCAGGGTCAACTGATGCTTTCACCCAGTTGTAATGAGTCCACCCTTTCTCAGCTGTTCTTACTGTCGCCTCAGTAGTCAGGAATACTTGGAACGGTCCGTCCCACTCAGGTTTTAGCTTCAATTCCTTCCATGTTCGTATCAGAACCCAATCTCCTGCTCGGAATGGATGGATCGGGACTTCCAAGGGTGGGGTCTGAGCTAACAATCCACGGGTCCTGAGAGATGACAAAGAGGACGACAGCCCGCGTATATAGTTCTTAAGAAAAGCATCTTTTGTCTCAAATTGAGGTAATTCATTCCCTTTGCCCAGGTACAGCAATAATATTTCATATGGTGAAACTCTCACATCTTCTCTTGGCGCCAGTTGAATTCAGAGAAGTGCCAAAGGTAAGCACTTTGTTCAGGGGAGCCGAGTTTCCAGAACTTAGTCAGTTGCTTCTTTACTGTCTGATCCCCTCCACCCTTCCAGAAGAGGAAGGATGCCAAGGAGTGTGAAATTCCCATTTAATTCCTAGAGTCCACATTAGCCCTTGCAATATTTGTGACATGAAGTGATTTCCTTGATCAGAGTCAATATTTTCAACGATTCAGTTCCTGGGAATTATCTGTTCTAGAATTACCTTAGCTACCAAGCTCGCAGTAGCAGATACTGAAGGGAAAGCTTCCACTCACCCTGACAAGTGATCGACCAAGACTAATAAGTATTTAAATCTACCTACTCTAGGGAGTTCTGTAAAATCTACCTGTATGCTTTGGAAGGCTCCTGGTTCTCAACCCCACTCTGGGCTGATTGTGGATGATTATCCTACTTATCTTTTGACATGCTACACAACTCCTGCATACTTTTTTAGCCAGAGTATATATATTCCTACATATACACATTTCCATAGCACAGTGTCGCACATTGCTTGAACTCCCCAATGACCCTCTTGATGTAAAACAGTTAATATTTGCCTCATTAGGGCTTTATTCATCGTTTCTCTTCCATCAGGGAGTATCCATTTTCCTTCAGACGCCGTGGCTCCTAATTCTTTAAAAACCTCTTTCTCTTTTTCACTAAATATCTGCTTTTCTGGTGGGGAGGGTACTTGTAGTGGGTTTACGTGGCAAGGTTTTGGTAGCGGGGGGGACCATAGGGGTGGCTTCTGCGAGAAGAATCTAGAAGCTGCCCCATGTTTGATAAGGGTCCCGCTGCTGGCCAGAGCCGGGCTAATCAGCAATATTGCTTGTGCCTCTGTGAGAGCATTTTTAAGAAAGGGAAAAAAAATGCTGGAGAACACCAGCTGGGAGAGAGAGAGGAGTGAGCAACAGCCTTGGAGGCGCCAAGGTCAGTGAAAAAGGAGGGGGTGGAGGTGCTCCAGGTGCCAGAGCAAAAGCTCCCCTGCAGCCTGCTGTGAGGAAGGTTGGAACGTAGTACTCCAAGTGAGGCCGCACAAGGGCTGAGTAGAGGGGCACAATCACCTCCCTCAACCTGCTGGCCCCTCCTCTTTTGATGCAGCTGAGGATGCAGTTGGCCTTCTGGGCTGCAAGCACGCACTGCTGGCTCATGTCAAGCTTTTAGTCCACCAGAACCCTCAAGTCCTTCTTGCAGGGCTGCTCTCAATGAGTTCTTCTCCCAGTCTGTACTCATGTCCAGGATTGCCCCGACCCAGGTGCAGCACCTTGCACTTGGACTTTTTGAACCTCATTATGTTCCCGTTGGCCCACTTCTCAAGACTGTCCAGGTCCCTTTGGATGGTATCCTTTCCTTCTCTTGTATCAACTGCACCACTCAGATTGGTGCCATCTGAAAATTTGATGAGGGTACACTATACCCTATTGTCTATGTCACTGGTATTAAATCATACCATTCCCAAGATAGACCCCTGAGGTACACCACTCATCACCAGCCTCCACCTGGACATAGAGCCCTTGACCACCAGTCTCTAGGTGCGACCTTCAGGCTAACTCCTTATCCACTGAATGGTCCACCCATCAAATCCATCTCTCTCCAATTTGGAGACAAGGATGTCAGGTGTCAAAGGCCTTACAGAATTCCAGGTAGATAACTTCAGTCGGTCTTCCCTTGTCAGCTGGTGCAGTCACTCCATTATAGAAGGTCACCAGATTGGTCAGGCATGGTTTGCCCTTGGTGAAGCCATGCTGGCTGTCTCGGATCACCTCCTTGTCTTGCATGTGCCTTGATGTTGCTTCCAGGAGGATCTGTTCCATGATCTTCCCAGGCAAAGAGGTGAGGCTCACAGGTCTGTAGTTCCCTGGGTCCTCCTTTCTGCCCTTTTTAAAAATGGGAGTAATGTTTCCCTTTTTCCATTCACCAGGGACAGATGACCATGTGAGAGTGTGGCGCTTCTTGTAGTTGAAGCAAGAAGGCCTCATCCACAGGCTCCCCTTGATTGGGTAGCCTGTAGTAGACCCCAACCACAAGGTGTCCTTTATTGGTGTGGTCCTTAACTCTCACCCACAAGCTCTCAGTCTGTCCATGGCTGTTTCTCAGAGGCAACTCTTCCCAATCAATACCTTCCCTAATGTAGAGGGCAACACCCCCTCCCTTCCTTCCCTGTCTATCCCTTCTGAAGAGTTTGTAGCCCTCTATTCCAATGTTCCAGTTATGTGATCCATCCCATCATGTTTCCATGATAGCAATCAGGTCATATTTGTCTAATTGCACCATGGTTTCCAGTTCCTCTTACTTGTTTCCCATGCTGCGTGCTTTGGTGTAGAGGCACTTCAGCTGGGCAATCGGTCATATCAAGTTTCCAGAACCCTTCCTAATTGCATTGGGACAGTTCACAAGTATTTTCCTGTTGTTACTTAGAGTGATAGTGTTCTCAGGTATGATTTCTTCACTCAGAGGTACATCCCCTTCCCCCACCACATCTAGTTTAAAGCCCTGCTAATAAGGCCAGCCAGCTTATCGCCCAGAACAATCTTGCCCCACCTGGTCAGCTCTGCCCCATCTGGTGTCAGCATGTCCGGTCCTTCAAAAGTGCATCCAAGGTCATAGAACCCAAAACCTTGCGTATGGCACCAGCCTCACAGCCAATCATTCACTCGGCCTGTTCATCTCCTTCTTCCTGAGTCCCAGTCACCAACTGGGAAGACTGGAGACAACACTACTTGTGCTCCCAATCCCTTCAACATCTTTCCAAGGGACATAAAAGAGAAGGCTCAGGGGTGACCTTATCACACTCTACAGGTACCTTAAAGGAGGCTGTAGAGAGGTGGGGATTGGTCTATTCTCCCACGTGCCTGGTGACAGGACTAGAGGGAATGGGCTAAAGTTGCGCCAGGGGAGGTTTAGGCTGGATATTAGGAAGAACTTCTTTACCGAAAGGGTTGTTAGGCATTGGAATGGGCTGCCCAGGGAAGTGGTTGAGTCACCATCCCTGGAGGTCTTTAAGAGACGTTTAGATGTAGAGCTTAGTGATATGGTTTAGTGGAGGACTTGTTAGTGTTAGGTCATAGGTTGGACTCGGTGATCTTGGAGGTCTCTTCCAACCTAGATGATGCTGTGATTCTGTGATTCTGTGATAAAAATCCTTTCTGATATTTTGGAGTTTCCTTGTTTCAGCATCCTTTGATCCTACTTGAAAAAGGAGGAAGGGGTGGTAGTGTTTGGGACCCACCAGACTTGGTAGCCTCTTAGTAATATCACAAATACAGGCCCCAGGCAGGCAACAAACCTCTCTGGAGAGATTGTCTGGATGGCAAGTGGGGGCCTCAATGCCTCTCAGAGAGGAGTCTCCAATGACTAACACCCTTCATGCCTTCTTTGTGGAACTGGTTCTGATACAGGTGGGAGACTGAGCCAACTTTGCGTGGCTGGCCTTTCTGAGGTCTTTACTAATATTCTCAGAGTCCCCTCTCTCCTGTCCTAGAACATTATATCTATTGTGCAGGGGCACTTCGGGGGCAAGGGAGAGATTCCTCCTCAGGCTCTGATCAGAGACAAGGGTCCGCTCTCCCTTGTCCAGTGAGTCTTTCTAATGTGCTTGTTCAGGGCTGCAAGCTTGTTTACCTATCCCTTGCCTGGACTTAAGGCAGGGCTGTTGCTCGGACCATGTCAGCATATAATACCATTTGTCAATCTCCTCCTCAGATTCCCGAATGCTACCCTGTCTGGTGAGCTCCTCTCGCAACAGAGCCACCTGTTTGAAAAGCTCATCCAGCTGGGCACACTTGCACCCATGACACCCACCTCTGCCTTCAGGACCTAGGGGGGACTTCCAGACTGGAGTTCCCTGGAACTGAGGGTGTGGGCCGCTCTTTCGATACTTGGGAGGCCTGTCTGGATGTAGGCACCTGCCTGGGGAGGTTGTGGCCCCCCCATCTGGGTTTCAGCCTCAGACTGGCAGGTGGACACCATTTCTGTTGCAGGAGAAGGCCCTTCATCTACTGATCCCAGAACACAAAAAAGACTGACCCTGCACCCTTCCTGCATGGACTGCTGGCCACGCTCCTGGTTGCTGCACTCCTGGTTGCTCAAGCTCACTACAGGCTGCCTTTGTATGACAGAGGGGGGTTGCTCCTTGAAGGGATGAAAGACACGGACTCCT
Organism: Anser anser; assembly: GCF_964211835.1. Lineage (NCBI taxonomy): Eukaryota > Metazoa > Chordata > Aves > Anseriformes > Anatidae > Anser > Anser anser. The sequence continues at coordinate 1,327,479 of NC_139731.1, forward strand.
GATGGCTCTTGAACAGGAGACCTTTATTGCCCTTTTTCACTACTACATATACTTTCCCCCGTAGCCCCACACGCTGTCCACGTGCCTGAATCTGTCATACAACTGGTTAGAGAGCCTCAGACACGCCTCGAGCCAGCCAGCAATTGGCCACTGCCCAAAGCTCATCTTTAACACTGTAGCCAATTTACTTTATCTCAACCTTGCTCAAGTTTTTGTTTCTACCGCTTGTTTCCTCATTATCTCTAATTCAGGGATGTGTGAAACAGCGCGAAGCCACCTGCAAATTCCTTTCCCACAATTCCCCCTTTTTTTATTTTCAACCAACTAAACGCTTTCTATAGATTTTTCTATCAATCACCACAGACATTGCAATAAGCACGGTACAATAAGCAACAGGGTAAGAATCACATGCAGAATTACGATTGTAAAGTAGCATGCCTACTAGAATCTACATCAGTCAACAAGCCACTAAGCGCTAGGGATGTTGCTTCGCAGCGATGCTGCTTCTCACTCGCACAGCACAATCACACAATCACGCAAAGAGGCCTCTTGCATTTCTCATTCATGCCACAAGAAAACATCACTTAAAATAATTTGTCCGCGGCTTCAGGAGGTCCTTGTCTACTCCCGTGGTGAGCGGCTGAGAGTGGAGACCCCTCTGAGGAAAATGCTCGGGGTGCACCTTGGGGGCGTCTGTTCCACAGTCGATCCCACAGCCGAGCAGAGTGGCTCCTGGCGCAAGGAAGGATGCTATTATAGTTTTGTATAATTACACCAAAGAGATGCATTGCAATAAGGAGCAAGAGTGGCATTGACCATTTGTTTCATGATTGGATTTTTTGCCTGAGCAATTGAACCTTACACATGCTGTTGCTGTTTCACATCCCAGGATATCTAATTCCTGTGGCTCTAGGGGCGCTTGCCATAAGTAGACAGTCCAGTCTTTGTTATCTGCCGGGTTCCCCACCAGACATATCGTAAATGGGTCATTAGCACTAGCCAGGGACAGGCACAGTGCTTCTTGTCCTGTCATGTTGGCGAGGGTGACCCAGATGTTGCGGCGTGGTTGGATGGAGACCCAGGGCTGGCAATAACCGATGACAGCGGCGATTGTGAGGAGGAGGTCGACCATGGCGTTACCCCCTTGCTGGTACCCATCTTGGTCCATGACTTGTGGAGACACAAGCATACCCTCGACCCCAAGTTATTAGAGGCTGGGGTCCCTCCCAAAGACCTGTATTTAAATTTTTTACTATTACTAAGGCTTGCTCTGCTTGTGGCACCCGTGACAGTGCAGAATTCATATTTTTGTAATGTTTTATTATGGGCGGTACCTCTTCGTGAGGAAAGGGTAATGATAGGTGATTCATTACGTGAAGTGCCTTTCCCAACCTGTTCTGTGGTGTTTCCTGGGTGTCTCCCCCTTTTTGTTTATTTGGCAGTGTTTTCAAGGTGCGATGTGTGCGCTCAACAATGGTTTGACCCATGGGGGAATGAGGAATGCCTTTGATGTGTCGGATATCCCAAGTTTGAAAAAAGGTTTGAAGGGAATGACTAGTATAGGCGGGGCCACTGTCAGTTTTTATTTCCTTTGGGATGCCTAGCGCTGCGAAAACGACACGGAAGTGAGCCTGGACGTGGCGGCTAGTTTCACCCACCGCAGCTGTCGCCCAAATAGCATGAGAGAAAGTATCTACCGATAAGTGAACATTTTTCAAGCGACCAAATTCTGGAATATGCGTTACGTCGGTCTGCCATAACTGTAAGGACCGTAGACCTCTATGGTTTACCATTAAAGACGGGGTCGAAACATGTTGTTGACAGTCAGGACATGTTTGGACAATCAATTTGCCATCAGTGATCGATATAGTGAATTGTTTCGCCAAGACTTTGGCAGATTGATGGAAAAAGGCATGGGATAACCGTGCTTGCTCCAGCACCTTAGGCACCAGGGCAGTCAGGGTCATATTAGTTAGCTGGTCAGCGCGTGTGTTACCCTCTGCAAAAATACCAGGTAACATGGCGTGGCTCTGCATATGAATAATACAATACGGGTGCACTCGCTGCTCTACCAAAAATAACAGCTCTTTAAGTTTTAGAAACAAGTTTTCCTTTGGGATATGTCTCAAATGTGCCCTTTCAATGCGCTGAGCGACACTTACAGCGTATTGCGAGTCCGATACAATATTCAAAGGTACTAGTTTTTTTTCTTTTTTCTTTTTTTCCTTTTTTCTTTTTTTTGTCTTTTTTTTTTTATTTAACACATTTTTATTGAGCGTGCAGCACAGATACTTTCCCTGAAACAATTACTTCAAAACATTTATGAACATAAATTGTCAAAAATATGCTAACAAATGTACTTAAATACATACATTTTAAAAAAATCTGAAAAACAAATATTTAACAGCCTAAGACACATTTACAATGTAATTTCTCCATCATGTATGGTTTTTATCTCTAATGCAAGAGGACACAAGTCTGAAAATCTGCATATGTTAAGGTATCACAGAGCATAGAAAATATATGAAAATATCTACTAGCATTTGGCACAATGCAAATATTCTATCCCAAGAGAGAGAAACAGTGTAATCTTTTGAGCCACACAGATTGTTATTCACGCAAATTGTGATGTTACAACAGCAACTCTTGTTTTAGTTGGAAAAACCCAAAGGTGGTGAGCAGGGGACACGGTGGTTTGTGAGGAAGCATGTTTAGGTACTTAGCCGTCTAATTTAGCTGGATAAGGAACAATGTAATGTTTTCCTGTTGTTAAACATTGCCGTCCGTATCACTGGCACACAAATTATTCGTACTGGAGCAAACAATTTGTGAATAGCATATGCCAACACAAATGTGCCTGTACCAGCAGCCCTTTTAGATTGCAGCGATGATTCACTGAAACCAAGTTTGAAGAGAACTGCAGTCATATCCACACCACTTGACACAGCCATGTTGGTAAAAGTTAACATGGCAACAGGTGTATTAGTAGTAAAACCAGTATTGCTGCTAACAATGCATACCATAAATGCTCATTTGATCTAGAGATAGCAGTTAGGATAAATATTAGGGGTATCTGGGAGATTATTGCTGGGTGAATAAATGGTTTGGAAACTAAGGTAAATACCATTGAAATCTAATGTAATCAGGAAAGTATCTAAGTAACTGAAAAAGGGACCTATCAGATTAATAAGGGGGCTATGATTATAGAAGATGGAATATACATTCATCCAATGAATATGAAGATAACTGATGATTACGAGTATATTATGCAAATGTGTGTTTCTAAATAGTATAAATATTTGTTGTGTGTACAAATCGAATGAAGTTAGATTTGGGCAGACATGCCCCTAACTTCCGGCGCCTAATAAAAGCACCTTCATATAATCACTCTGTGGTTATGGGTCCTCGCGAACGCTAACAGACAGGTTGAAGATTCCTAGAGATAGTAATGAAATTCCAACATGGAATGAAACCCCTACAGCACCACATTCTTTGAAAACTTTTTTCAGCTGCTGGGATTTATTGAGTTTGTGTTCACTGCTGAGATCTGTGGCTGCCTGTTCAGGGGATCCACCCACATCCTTGGCCGAGCTGCCGGCAGCGGCCCGCAGCGCCAGCAGATGGGCCGGCGGGCTCAGGGGAGGCCAGCCCGGGGGTGGGGGGTGGAGGGGATGGCGGGGGGGCAGCAGCGGCGGCGGCGGCGGGAGGCGGCGAGCGAGGGCCCGCGAGGCGGCGGGCCCGGGCGCAGCAGCAGGCAGAACATGGCAGCGCCCGGTGCGTACGGGCGGGCGCTCAAACCTGAGAAACGCAGCAGCCGGCGGCGGAGCGGGTGGGTGGGTGCCCGGAGGTGACAGCGGGGGTGCAGGTGGCGCTGGACCCTGCGTTAGCATTGCATTTTCATTTGGACCGTTGGGTCGCACCTGCACCGGGAAAGCCGTTCCTACCAGGTCCTTTAGCGCTTCCTGGCGCACTAGCTCCCATCGTTCCCGCGGGTCGAAAGCTCGGGCCCCCAGGGAGGCATTATCGGGGGTAGGCAAGGGCCCATCAAGCTATAAATAGTTCACCCTTATGTTGCCAGTCCAGGTCCACCTGAGCCACTTCAGTCTTAGCAGCCTGATCCTCCTGCTGGTTGTTTCGATGTTCTTCAGTAGCCCGATTCTTGGGCACATGAGCATCTACATGGCGTACCTTTACAACCAGGTTCTCTACCTGGGCAGCAATATCTTGCCACAATGCAGCAGCCCAGATGGGTTTGCCTTTGCACTGCCTCGTAGGTTTGCCTTTGTAGGCCTCGTATCAGAACCCAATCTCCTGCTCGGAATGGATGGATCGGGACTTCCAAGGGTGGTGTGCAAAAGATCAGCGGAGAAGGTACAGGTGATTGGGGCCAAAGGGGAACTGTTTGGGGTCCCCGTTATAAAAGAAGTGCTGATTGAATCTAATTCGAAACTGGGGATAGGGTCTTTACTTTTGGTACCTGAGGCAGATTATAATTTATTGGGTGGGGACTTAATAATAGAATTAGGCATAAGTCTGGAAGTAATAAGGAACTGAAAGTTAAATTGTGTCCTCTGAGAGTAGAGGATGAGCAAGATATAAATCCAGAAGTTTGGTATACTCCTGACAGTGTGGGAAAATTGGATATTGCACCTTTTAAGGTGACTATAACCAACCCAAGTGTGCCAATACGAATTAAACAATACCGCCTGTCTGAGGAAGGCAGACGAGGGTTAAAGCCTGAGATCGAACGATTGCTACAACAAGGGTTATTAGAACCCTGTATGTCCCCCTTTAACACCCCAATTTTGCCAGTAAAGAAAAAAGATGGTAAATATTGGTTGGTTCACGATTTAAGGGAAATTAATAAGAGAACAGTAACTAGATTTCCAGTGGTAGCCAACCCCCATACCCTGCTAAGTCATTTACACCCGGAAGATAGATGGTATAGAGTGATAGATTTGAAGGATGCATTCTGAGCGTGTCCCCTGGAAGAAAAGAGCAGAGATTATTTCGCTTTCGAATGGGAAGATCCGGATACCCACTGTTATAAATTACTCTTTTAGCCAGAAAGAATTAGTTTATTGAGTAAGCGATCAGCGAGCAAAACAGCGCTGGGCGGCCGGGGAGTCCATGCTCCTCCAAACGGCGCGCGCCCCCCCCCCCCCCCTTTCGCAGTCCCCTTTTATCATCGAGTTCTTCCGGGGTTACGTAGCCCCCCTTCCTGGTACTGCGGCTGCATCGACTGTTGCTAGGGGGTCGTCTCCGGTCCCTCTGGTGGTCGCACGGATGAAGGCAGTAGTCTTCCTCCGCTTGGTATGTGGTGTTTTCCCCTCCTTAATTGGTCATGTTGGTTTGTCTTAAGATAGGGCAGTGGGTTATCAGTTTGGCAATTATGTTGTTTACACAAAGTTCTCTCAATCTTATGTCTGAGACATCAACAGGCAGGGTGCCTCAAGGTTCTTACCGCCACCTGGGTGACTCCTTTTGTTCCTTCTTAATATAGCCATGGGAAATAATGAACAAACATGCTTCATACATCACACCCACCGAAAACAACAATTGCGGTGGACAGTACTTCCCCAGGGGTTCACCGAATCCCCCAACTTATTTGGACAAGCATTAGAACGAATTCTGCAGGGTTATGACAGGGTACCAGGAGTAACCTTAGTACAATACGTAGATGATTTACTACTAGCAGGAAAGGATGAAACTGCTGTTAGACAAGCCAGTATATGGCTGTTAAATTTCCTCAGCCTACAGGGACTAAAAGTTTCAAAATCAAAATTACAATTTGTGGAGCAAGAGGTAAAATACCTGGGGCACCAGTTAAGTAGGGGAACTAAGAAATTAGACCCAGACAGAATCAGTGGAATATTGGCTTTAACGTCCCCACGAACTAAAAGGCAGGTACGGCAATTACTGGGATTAATAGGCTATTGTAGACAATGGGTAGAGGATTATAGTGGAAAGGTAAAATTTCTCTATGAAAAAGTAACTAGAGACGGGTTGTTGAAATGGACCAGGGAAGATGAGGAACGACTGAACAAGTTAAAAGAGGAACTAGCACGCCCCCCAGTGTTAAGCTTACCAGATTTAAGGAGGCCGTTTTTTCTGTTTGTGAATAGTGCAGAAGGCACGGCATACGGAGTGCTGGCCCAAGAATGGGCAGGGAGTAAAAAACCTGTGGCCTATTTGTCTAAATTATTGGACCCAGTTAGCCGGGGTTAGCCAAATTGTTTGTAGGTAGTGGTAGCTGCCGCCTTGTTAGTAGAGGAAGCAAAAAAGATCACTTTTGGGGGGGAAATCAAAGTAATATCTCCACACAATATACGTGGGGTATTGCAACAAAAGGCAGAGAAATGGATCACCGATGCCAGATTATTAAAATATGAAGGAATTTTGATTTCCTCTCCGAAATTAACATTAGAAACAACCTCCCTACAGAACCCTGCTCAATTTCTTTATGGGGAACCAAATGAGTCCTTAGGACATGATTGCCTCCGAAATATAGAAGAGCAAACGAAATTGAGACCTGATCTAGAAGAGGTGGAATTACCCATCGGTGAACAAATACATGTGGATGGTTCCTCAAGAATAGTTGAAGGAAAACGAAAATCAGGATATGCGCTGATAAACGGGAAAACATTTGAGACAGTAGAATCTGGACCTCTGACCCCTAGCTGGTCAGCCCAAGCTTGTGAGCTATATGCCGTCTTGCGGGCCCTAAAACTGTTGAAAAATAAAAGTGGTACAATATATACAGATTCAAAGTATGCTTATGGGGTAATACATTTGGTAAAATATGGGAAGAAAGGGGGCTCATCAATTCACAAGGAAAGGGTTTAATACATCAGGAATTGATTGCCCAGGTTTTACAAGCTATTAAGGAGCCTAAAGAAATTGCCATAGTACATATAAAAGGGCATCAAAAGGGCCTCACCCCTCAGGTTAGGGGTAATAACCTGACAGATCAGGAGGCAAAAAGGGCATCATTAATGAGTATAAGAATTATAAAAACGAGGGAAGATTGCCCAGACTGTGGGAAAGACTTAAAGGAATTTCCATGTTATGCTTGTTGGAAGGATTTTGGCTTTGATGCCATACAATGTAGTTGCCCGTTCTGGGAAAAGGAGGAAGGGAAAACCCCGCCTTGCTACTTGCATGGGCCCATATATACATTGCTCTGCTTTACGCAGCCAGAAAAGGATAAAATGGCTCAAATGGGTATAAAAGAGACCGATGGGGGTAAATGGGTATTGCCCGATGGACGGGAGATGCTCCCTAAGTCTGCAGCTTTAAGAGTGCTACGGAGGTTTCATGAAAACACTCATTGGGGAGCTCAAGCACTAGTGGATCAATTTGCTACAAGGTATATGTGTATTGGGATATACAATGTAGCAAAACGAGTTGTGAATGATTGCCTTGTCTGTAGGAGAGTGAACGCCCGACAAATGAGAAAAAGAGTGTTAGGAGGTCGGGAATTGGCGCACCGACCTTTTGCCAAAATCCAGATGGATTTCACAGAGCTTCCAAAAGTAGGAAGGTATAAATACTTATTAGTGATTGTAGACCATCTCACGCACTTTGTCGAAGCTTTCCCGACGACGAGAACAACGGCCCATGCCGTGGTGAAAATACTATTAGAAAACATTATCCCGAGATATGGGATTATAGAAACAATTGATTCTGACCGAGGCCCGCACTTTGTATCGAAAGTGTCCCAAGAAACTATGAAAGCTTTGGGGACAAGTTGGGAATATCATACTCCGTGGCACCCTCAAAGCTCTGGAAAGGTGGAACGAATGAATGGTGAAATTAAAAAGCAACTAACAAAGCTTATGATGGAGACAAAGACCTCCTGGGTGAAATGTTTACCGCTTGCACTATTGAATATCCGAACACAGCCCCGAGCCGATGTCGGAATCTCACCTTTTGAAATGCTGTATGGTATGCCTTATGATTTAGAGATGCCATCTGATCGCCCCCAGGTACAGGATATCCAATTAAAAGCTTATTTAATACAGCTTATGAACCGACGGAGGGAGTTACAAGCAAAAGGTTTGGTGGCACAGCGTCCCCCGTTAGATATAGCAATCCATAGAATACAACTTGGAGATAAGGTTCTAATTAAGACATGGAAAGAAACGTCTTTAACACCACGGTGGGAAGGCCCCTATGTTGTTTTACTTACCACAGAGACGGCTATCCGGATGGCTGAGAAGGGGTGGACACATGCCAGTCGCGTGAAAGGACCAATCCAGACAAGCGAATGGGAAGCGGTCGCAGGCCCTGATGACTTAAAGCTCACGTTGAAACGAACTCGATAAGTATAATATATACTGTCTATGTATCGTAAAAAGGGGGAGTGGGGACCCTGTGTGATCGGAGAAAGGTTGCAGCTAACCAAGAAACTCCCCTGAAGAACACTGCTGCTGCCGAGAAGAACATGCACCTTGTAGTTCGCTGCAACCGAACTGACAAGCGAGGCAGAGAGTGAAACGGTGGGGAATTACGTGGCCAGGTAAAGAACTCCGGAAAATGAGCCCTAGCCACTTTTTGCGATACATAGTAATAGGTGTGATTGTTTTCACTGTTCCTGGGTCTGCGCACCCTCATAAACCTTTTATATGGAGCCTAATTAGATGGGAAGATCACCATGTTGTGCAGCAGATAACTACTGCTGGGGGCCCTAGCTTTAAGGTCTCACTGTGTGACTTTGTAACATGGGGTCAAAATATAGCAAACGTGTTTTAATCAATTAAGCTTCTATATGTGCCCAAGTTCTAACACGGGAAGGCCGTATTGTAATTATCCAAATGAATACTATTGTGCTTATTGGAATTGCGAGACTATCGCCACAGACTGGAATACCGGGGCTGGAGCAGATAAATATTTGAAGGCGGGGCACGGGCCACCAGGATGTAACTGGAAGAATAGGGGCGGACCAACGAACCACCATGGTGGAAGTCTACAGCACTACAGGTCAGATCACATGAATTGCAAATTCACATACATCAATGTAACCCAACCGGATGATCAAAGATGGACCCTAGGACAACGTTGGGGAATCAGGTTTTATGAACCTGGAGCTGATAGGGGAGGTATAATATATATAAAGAAAGAAGAGGCTAAGAACCCCCAACGGGTGGGACCAAATCAGGAACTGTCAGGGAATATTTTAAGGATTCAACCTACACAAGCTTTTGGAACACAAACTCCTAATAGCCCTAAACCACTGAAGGTTATTAATAAATCAGTGGGTCAAAAATACGAGATTAAAAATGAAGGGATGACTGAGAATAACATGTGGAGAATCATGAATGCTAGTTATTATTTATTGAATCAAACAAATCCAAACGTACCTAGACCTTGCTGGTTATGTCTTGATATAAGGCCCCCATATTACGACGCCATTGGGGATCTGGGAGAGGCCACCCGTTCAAGTAAAACCGACCCTCCACAATGCAATTGGGGAAGGGATGTAGGAATAACATTGACGGAAGTAACTGGAAATGGCAGGTGCGTAGGCACGGTCCCTGGTGAGAAGCTCCATCTATGTAGTATTACAGAGAAGGTTACACCAGGAGGTAAAGAAAAATGGTTAATACCCGCAGATAACACTAGATGGGTCTGTTCATCGATGGGTGTTACTCCTTGCTTATCACTCAAACTCTTTAATGTGTCTCAAGATTTCTGTATACAGGTAATAATTGTACCAAGAATTCTGTACCATTCTGAAGAGTACGTATATACACAGCACACGGTAGCAGAGCACCATCTAACAAGAAGAGAAACAATCACGGCTGTAACACTGGCTACATTAATAATTCTGGGAGGTACCGGGGTAGACACTGGAGTTGCCTCTCTAGTCAGACAAAGTCAGGAGTTCACCTCCCTACGTGTGGTTGTAGATGAAGATTTAACTCGAGTTGAACAATCTATTACAGCCCTGGAAAAATCAGTAAGGTCACTATCAGAAGTTGTTTTGCAAAACCGTAGAGGACTAGATTTGATATTTTTGCAGCAGGGTGGATTATGTGCCGCTTGAAAGAAGAATGCTGTGTATATGCAGACCACACTGGAGTAGTGAGGGATACAATGATGAAGCTCAGAGAAGGATTGGAAAAGAGAAAGCGAGAGAATGAAGCCAGGCAGAATTGGTATGAATCTTGGTTTAATTATTCACCTTGGCTTACAACTTTGCTGTCAACAGTAGCAGGACCTTTGTTGTTATTAGTGTTAGGGCTAACCTTTGGACCATGTATTTTTAACCGAGTAATCGCGATTGTAAAAAGCCATTTAGAGTCAGCGCATTTGATGCTTATCCGTGCTAAATATGAACCTATAACTATGGATGAGGATGCTGAAACTGCTGAAACTTTAATGCTCAGTAGTCAGGCATACCAGGAATTAATGAACAAAATAACTGACTAAAAGAAAAAGGAGGGATTGTGATGTATAAAGAATGTTTGTTCATTATTTCTCATGGCTATATTAAGAAGGAACAAAAGGAGTCACCCAGGTGGCGGTAAGAACCTTGAGACATCCTGCCTGTTGATGTCTCAGACATAAGATTGAGAGAACTTTGTGTAAATAATATAATTGCCAAACCGATAACCCACTGCCCTATCTTAAGACAAACCAACATGACCAATTAAGGAGGGGAAAACACCACATACCAAGCAGAGGAAGACTACTGCCTTCATCCGAGCGACCACCAGAGGGACCAGAGACGACCCCCTAGCAACAGTTGACGCAGCCGCAGTACCAGGAAGGGGGGCTACGTAACCCCGGAAGAACTCGATGATAAAAGGGGACTGCGAAAGGGGGGGGGGGGCGCGCGCCGTTTGGAGGAGCATGGACTCCCCGGCCGCCCAGCGCTGTTTTGCTTGCTGATCGCTTACTCAATAAACTAATTCTTTCTGGCTAAAAGAGTAATTTATAACATAGTGCACGTAAGAAACATGCTGGGTAAGACAGTCTGGGCTACTCCTGCCTCAGGAAAAGGCAAACCCATTCGTGGGATTGCTTTTGCTCAGGGACCTGGATGCACTTGGTGGGTAATGCAAAAGAATGGGGAGGTCCGGTGTGTACCTCAAGGGGATTTAATACTGGGTGAGAATAGCCCATGAGGTGAAATGTAGTATGTTAATTATTATACAGTACTGTATGTCATCACTACCATGATTGCTATATATCATAGATGAAAATGGTGATTAATTAGAATGTATTGGAAAGAGTGTAACCTGAGCATGACATAAATGGTATGGAATAAGGGGTGGATATCTGTCCTGGTTCCAGTTAGGACAGAGTTAATTTTCCTCCTAGTAGCTGGTAGGGTGCTATGTTTTGGATTAGGATGAGAAGAGCGCTGATAACATGCTGATGTTTTAATTGTTGCAGAGCAGTGCTTACACCAAGCCAAGGACTTTTCGGCTTCTCGCTCTGTCCTGCCAGCGGGCAGGCTAGGGGTGCAGCAGGAGCTGGGAGGGGACAGACCCAGGACAGCTGACCCAAACTGGCCAAAGGGGTATTCCATACCATCTGATGTCATGCTAAACAATATATAGGGGTGGCTGGCCGGGGTGGGGGGGCCGGCTGCTCAGGGATAGGCTGGCCATCGGTCAACGGGTGGTGAGCAATTGCATTGTGCATCACTTGTTTCATACACATTATTATTATTAATACTATTATCATTATCACTATTATTATTATTGTTATTATTATTTTCCTGTCTTAAGAAACTGCCTTTATCTCAACTCACAGGCTTCACTTTCCCGTTTCTCTCCCCCATCCCAGAGAGGGAGGGGGGAGGGTGAGCGAACGGCTGTGTGGTGTTTAGCTGCCAGCCGGGTTAAACCACAACAAGGGCCTGTGATTTTTTTGTTTTTACTGATTTCGCACTGCTCGTCTTGTTTTTTTTTTTTAGCTATCTGCCTTATTTTGGGACAGTGGGACCTTCTGCTTATGTGCTTAACATACCCCCCACTGTTATGCCACTGTTATGCCTGCACAATCACTTTTGAATATGCAAGGTTAGTGGAATTTTCCACTGCAAAAACACAACTTTATTTCTCACATCTGGGAGCTCTATTTCTTAATATGACAGTAATTGACAAATTACATAAGCAAAATGGCTGGGTAAAAACTTCTTAAACAAACCAGAACTGAAAGCCCCCCCCAATGCTATTGCTGTCCACCCTTACGGGTTCCATAGTTTTGTGAGGTGGTCCCTCCCTTGACTTGGAGTAAGTTAAAAATTAACTTCGTGGTTACCCAATTGGTCTTGGATAAAGGAATTATGTTTGTTAATCATCTGCTAAGGTGATCGGATCTGGGGTAGACGCGTTCTGCAGCAGAACAGGGGATCAAGGGGGACAGGGTTTTTTCCTGCATCAAGGCCACTCGAGGAAGGTAGCCGCGAGGGCCGCCAGGACCCGCAGCCCTCCAGGGCAGCTGACGAGGTGTGGGCGGAGCCAGCAGCCCCCCCTGTTGAACAAAGGCAGCCCCTAGGGAGCGCAGTAAACAGGGTGTAGCGTGGCAGTTTGCGCAGCAGTTCACGCAGGCCGGACACTCACTGCTGTTTTCCAACGGTGGTTGTAACCTGCTGTCCCCCTTTCCCTTTGAGGAATGGGAGTGAGAGAGTGGTTGTGATGGAGTTCAGCTGCCCAGGTGAGTAAAACCTCCACAACTCTACTTACTGATATATTGTTAACATATACAGTTCAGTGAATCCTAGCTTTTAAGAAAAAATTCTTCGTATTTTGACATTATCGTTACCATAATATAATTCATATTCAGATACCTCCAACCAACTGGCCAGGTCTGCCTACACTTTGGCATCATGAAAATGTGTGTTTTTCACAAGAACGTTGTTAATTCAAACTTTCTTTTAACCCTTTTTTGTGGTTGAACCCATCAGGCACCTAAGCACCACAAAGCAGTTCACTCCCCCTCCCCCTCCCTCGCTGGGATGGGGGACAGAATCGAAAAAAAAAAGTGAAAGCCTGGGGGTTGAGATAAAGACAGTTTATTAGGACAGAAAATAAAGGAAAATAATAATTATTATAATGATAATAGTACTACTGATAATGATGTGTACAAAACAAGTGATGCACAGTGCAATTGCTCACCACCCGTTGACCGATGCCCAGCCTATCCCCGAGCAGCAGTTCCCTCCCACCCCGGCCAGCCACCCCACATTAATTGTTCAGCATGATGTCATATGATATGGAATATCCCTTTGGCCAGCTTGGGTCAGCAGTCCTGGGTCTGTCCCCTCCCAGCTCCTGCTGCACGCCCAGCCTGCCCACTGGCAGGACAGAGCGAGAAGCTGAAAAGTCCTTGGCTTGTTGTAAGCACTGCTCTGTAACAACTAAAACATCAGTGTGTTATCACCATTATTCTCATCCTAAATCCAAAACCCAGCACCATACCATCTGCTAGGAGGAAAATTAGCTCTATCCTAGTCTAAACTAGGGCACTAGTAATCATAGAATCATAGAATTATAGAATCACAGAATAGCTCTGGTTGGAAGGGACCTTAAAGATCATCTAGTTCCAACCTCCCTGCCATGGGCAGGGTCACCGTCCACTAGACCAGGTTGCCCGAAGCCCCATCCAACCTGGTCTTGAACACTTCCAAAGATGGATCATCCACAACCACTATGGCAACCTGTTGCAGTGCCTCACCACCCTTGAACCTCTGGGCGTGACCTTCAAGCCAATTCCTTATCCACTGAATGGTCCACCCATCAAGTTCATATCTCTTCAATTTGGAAATCAGGACTTCATGTGGGACTGTGTCAAAGGCCTCGCAGAAATCTGGATAGATGACATCAGTCGGTCTTCCCTTGTCAATTGATACAGTCACTCCATCATAGAATGCCAACAGATTGGTCAGGCACAATTTGCCCTTGGTGAATCCATGCTGGCTGTCTTGGATCACCTCCTTGTCTTGCATGTGCCTTGACATTGCTTCCAGGACGATCTGTTCCATGATCTTCCCAGGCACAGAGGTGAGGCTCACAGGTCTGTAGTTCCCTGGGTCCTCCTTTGAAGGGATGAAAGACACGGACTCCTGATGGCTCTTGAACAGGAGACCTTTATTGCCCTTTTTCACTACTACATATACTTTCCCCATAGCCCCATGCGCTGTCCACGTGCCTGAATCTGTCATACAATTGGTTAGAGAGCCTCAGACACGCCTCGAGCCAGCCAGCAATTGGCCACTACCCAAAGCTCATCTTTAACACTGTAGCCAATTTACTTTATCTCAACCTTGCTCAAGTTTTTGTTTCTACCGCTTGTTTCCTCATTATCTCTAATTCAGGGATGTGTGAAACAGCGCGAAGCCACCTGCAAATTCCTTTCCCACAATTCCCCCTTTTTTTATTTTCAACCAACTAAACGCTTTCTATAGATTTTTCAATCACCGCAGACATTGCAATAAGCACGGTACAATAAGCAACAGGGTAAGAATCACATGCAGAATTACGATTGTAAAGTAGCATGCCTACTAGAATCTACATCAGTCAACAAGCCACTAAGCGCTAGGGATGTTGCTTCGCAGCGATGCTGCTTCTCACTCGCACAGCACAATCACACAATCACGCAAAGAGGCCTCTTGCACTTCTCATTCATACCACAAGAAAATATCACTTAAAATAATTTGTCCGCGGCTTCAGGAGGTCCTTGTCTACTCCTGTGGTGAGCGGCTGAGAGTGGAGACCCCTCTGAGGAAAATGCTCAGGGTGCACCTTGGGGGCGACCATTCCACAGTCGATCCCACAGCCAAGCAGAGCGGCTCCTGGCGCAAGGAAGGATGCTATTATAGTTTTGTATAATTACACCAAAGAGATGCATTGCAATAAGGAGCAAGAGTGGCATTGACCATTTGTTTCATGATTGGATTTTTTGCCTGAGCAATTGAACCTTACACATGCTGTTGCTGTTACACATCCCAGGATATCTAATTCCTGTGGCTCCAACGGGGCTATCGGTAATTGGACCACCCAACCATCCCAGTTGTTCATTGCCTCTCTGGAGGCATTTCCTCTATCTGAGAGGTCCACACCCCCACAAGGTGTGGCCCTGTTGATGTGCTGCTAACCAAATTTGTCAGATCCTTATCTTCTAGAGGAATCCCGACTAGGCAGGTCATGAACGGATTTCCCGTGCTGGCCAGAGACAGACACATATGGTTTTGTCCGGTCATGTTGGCAAGGGTGACCCAGATGTTTCATCTGGGCTGGATTGAGACCCAGGAGGCGCCGAAGCTGCAGAGGCGGACAAGGATGATGGTCCCAATCATGGTCGCACGCCACGAGCCCGCACCCATCGTGGTCCTTGCCCTGTGGAAACACAATCATACTCTCGCCCCCAGGTTATTAAGGCATATGGTCCTTCTCACCCCCCAGTATCCAGATTTCTCATCATAACCATCGCTTTTCCTGTTGGAATGGATGTTAGTCCTGATTCCATTAATTTAAAATGCTTAATTATAGGTGGTATTTCTTTGTATTGAAAAGGTAGTGTCAAATGATTCATGACATATACCACTTTGTTTAATCTATTCTGCAGGGTCTCCTGTG
This sequence comes from Anser anser, assembly GCF_964211835.1. Taxonomy (NCBI): domain Eukaryota; kingdom Metazoa; phylum Chordata; class Aves; order Anseriformes; family Anatidae; genus Anser; species Anser anser. The sequence continues at coordinate 1,343,072 of NC_139731.1, forward strand.
TCTCCCCCTTTTTCTGTTTTGCCAATAAGTCCTTTAATATGCGGTGAACACGTTCTACTATTGCTTGTCCTGTGGGTGAGTGTGGGATGCCTGTCTTGTGAGTGATGCCCCAGGTATGGAAAAAGCCTGCGTAGAGCGGCTCGCATAAGCCGGGCCATTATCAGTTTTTATTTCTTTAGGGATTCCGAGGGCGGCGAAGGCTGCACGGAAATGCACCTGTGCGTGACGGCTTGTTTCACCCGTCATCGCAGAGGCCCAGAGCGCATGCGAAAAAGAATCTATGGACACGTGAACGTATTTTAGCCTCCCGAACTCGGGAATGTGAGTAACGTCAGTTTGCCAAATCTGAAGAGAAGAGAGGCCCCTAGGATTAACTGTAGTCAGTGGGCCTGATCATTTTTGACAATCTGGGCAGGTCTGTACTATAAGCTTAGCATCTCCTATGGGGATGGCAAACTGTTTGGACAATGCCTTTGCTGCCTGGTGGAAGAATTGATGTGATAAATGAGCCTGGGACAATGTATTTGGCACTGGGACTTGGAATGCAATGCTAGTCAATTGATTGGCCCGGGCATTTCCTTCTGTAAAGAATCCCGGGAGTGTCGTATGACTTCTAATGTGGATCACGCAATAAGGGTGGGTACGGTGCTCTACAAGAAATAATAACTCTTTAAATTTTTAGAATAGTGCTTTGTTGTGGATGTGTTTGATCTGAGATCTTTCAATTCGTTGTGCTACTCCTACTGCATAATGTGAATCAGAGACAATATTTAGTGGAGCCTGGTCCCGTTGCTTGAATGTCATTGCTACCGCATGTAATTCTACTATCTGAGGGGAGCCCTGTATTGTTTCTATCACATGTTGCCAGTGGCCTCCTTGTTCCCACACGACTACAGCTTTTCTTGTTCTCCCTGACCCGACTGTGAATACTGTTTGTCCTTGGACTGGGTGCCATCAATATAGTGGCTTGTCCTCAACCTGTACATTATTATAAAAGGTAAGCATTTTATGAGATGGGAGATGTATATCAAGTTGACCCTTGAAACCCAAAAAGGCTGATTGTAGCTCTAAGCTATTCTGGAGGCACCAATCAAGATAGTCTTTAACTATCGGAATGATAATGGATTTTGGCTCTTCTCCGGCCATTTCTATAATTTGTTCTCTACCCTTCCTAATCAAATCTGAAAACATTTCAATGCGGGTGGCAAGCGTCTTTGTCGGTTGGTGGGGTAGAAACACCCATTCTAATAGCAGCAACGGGTCTGTTGCATTGGAGTCCCATTGCGCAATAATAGCTAAAGGTTATGGATTCTGGTTGCATATGTAGAGCTGAATGGGTAAATTTTCTGCTTGCTGCTGGCATTATTGGGCAGAGATCTTCTCCTCTATATGGTTTAGTGCTGCCCTGGCTTCATTAGTCAGGCGGCAGGGCGCATTAATATCAGTGTCCCCTTTTAACAACTCGAACAGGGGTGCTAGTGTATGGTTGTCAATTCCGCATTGCGTCCTTATCCAATTTATATTGCCTATAAGCTTCTGGACATCATTGAGCGTGCGAATTTCCATTGTAATGGCTACATTTTGGGGTTGAATACTTTGCTGCAGTATCTTCCAGCCTAAATATTTCCAAGGCGCCTCCATTTGAATTTTTTTCCCGTGCGATTTGTAATCCCCATTTCTGTAACTCCTGCCATAGAGCAGGCAGTACCTCTTGCGTTTTCTGTCGGACTGGAGAGCAATATGTCATCCATATAATGATAGATGTATACGTGCGGGAATCGTTTGCGTACGGGGCATAGTGCTCCTGCTACGTATGTTTGGCAAATTGTTGGGGAGTTTTTCATCCCTTGGGGCAGCACAGTCCAATGATACCTATCGATTGGTTCGGTCTTACTGATTTTTGGGACCGAGAACGCGAATCGAAGAGCATCAGCAGGGTGAAGTGGAATAGTAAAGAAGCAGTCCTTTAAATCAGTAATTAAGATATTCCAATTGCGAGGGAGCATAGCGAGAGAAGGTAATCCAGGCTGGGGAGCTCCCATGTCCTCCATTGCATTGTTTATTTGATGTAAATCGTGAAGTAATTGCCATTTCCTGCTTTTCTTTTTAATAACAAACACAGATGAATTCCAGGGGCTGGTTGTGGGGGTAATGTGTCCCAATTGTAACTGTTCTTGGACAAGTTCTTGGAGAGCAGCGACCTTTTCCGCAGGGAGCGGCCATTGATTCACCCACACAGGATTATTAGTCCTCCAGGTGAGTCTCATGCGCGGTCATTTGTCAATGGCCACTATCAAAAATTTTCCGGAAAGCTCAGGGTGAACTCGCCCTGTCCCATCACATCCCTCCCCAGGAGACTGACAGGTATGAGGGCAGCATATGGCCGGACATTATAGAGTGAGCCTTCATGAGTCTTAATGGTAAGCATATAACGGCTCTGAAAAGTATCGGAGACACCACCAACTCCCACAAGGCCTTTTGTGGTGGAATCTAACGGCCAACCTTTGGGCCAATCCTGAAGAGCAATTACTGTGACATCTGCCCCGGTATCCATTAATACGGTTATTTGTGCACTCGAGGGGTTGGCCTTTGGGTGATGAAGTGTTAGGGTCAGTGTAGGTCTCTTAATGGTGATGGCCGAGGCCCAAAAAACTGATGGGAGTCCCACCGATCCAAACCCCGCGTCGTGTCAGTCACGCGTCTCTGCTTGTGGAACTATGGCTTTAAATAGTATTAACTGTGCAATTCTAGTCCCCTTGGGTATGAGCATTGGAGGAGAAGGAGTCCATGCCATTGCTTGTATTATTCCTTCATGTAAGGAATAGTCCAGCAATTCGTGCCACTAAGGGGTGTGAAGGGTTAACATTGAGGCCTGGGTTTAGGCGAGAAGAGAACAAAGGGATTTCTTCAGAGAAAAACTGCTGACTTTGCACGGACGTGCAGTAACTTCTGACAGCCGGCCAAGAGACCACTAGATAAGGAGGAAGAATATGAGCCTCCCTGTCCGAGCGGCCCCCGAGAGACTAACAGAGACTGATAAGCAGGCGCACCTGGGAGGACTTCGGATTCGGGAAACCAATTATAATAACCCTGCCTCTTCTAGAAGTAGTAATGAATATGTATTAGCCTAGGAGCATAAAAACCAGCCGCCTTACGTAACAGGTGTGCGTCCTGGTGGAGCAGAGACTCCCGGCGCACCCAGCGCTGTTTGCTTGCCTCTATTCATTTAATAAATTGTAAACTTTGATTGTAATCCTATTTGGGACTCAGTCATTTATAACACTTCATATTCAGCATCGATTACTCCAGGCAGTACAAAAAGACCCGTTAGTGGGGTGCTAGACCGCCCTAGCAAGAGGGGGCTGCATCCCTTCCCTATTGGTCCCTTTACGTTTAGAGGTATTTTGCGGACCCGAGTGTCCCAAAGGGTGCAGCTCGTTACTGTGGAAACATCTAATCCGGCGCTTCCTCAGGTTCTGGCTGTGAGGGAATCCACGGTGACGTAGTGGACGGGATCGCTGGAGCAGTGGGCGGCTGCGGTCGCAGCCCGGTAGTCATCATCGCCCAGGGCGGTGACTTCCGCGAGGACGGCCCGCCCACGAAGGAGGGCCGGGGCACTTGTGTCATCGCGCGGCCTCGCCCCGCGCTCTGCTTCCTGTTTCCCTGCCGCGGTTGTAAAGGTTGTCCCTCTGCATTATGCGTCGAACGGCACTGGCTAGCCCAGTGCCATCCCGTGCCGCACCGTGGGCAAACAGTGGGAGGGGCAGAGTTACCGCGTTCCCCCCCCCGCTCCTCGCTGTGGGCATTCGGTGGCAAAATGCCCCGTGGCTCGACAGCGAAAACACCGTTTTCGCCCGGTTTTAAGCGCAGCAGCAAAAGCTCCGGCCAAAGCGGCAGTGTGATGTTCTATGGATCCGACTCGATTGCAAGCCTCTATCATTTGTACCAGTGTAGTATTAGCAGGCAGGGCTTGGAGTATTTTCTTACAGTCTGTGTTTGCATTTTCCACTGCCAGTTTTAGTATAAGGGCCTCTTTGGCCTCGCGGTTGTCAATTTGTTTGTCCAAAGCGTCTCGCAATCTATCAATGAATTGCATATAAGGCTCGGTAATTTGTTGCCTAATGCTGGTAAATGATGGCTGGACTTTTCCAACTTCAGGCAACTTCAACATAGCCTGGAAGGCCAGAGACGCGGACTGCCGCAGGATGGCATCGTTGAGCCTAGCCTGCAATCTCGGATCAAATAACGGCTCAGTCCCCATCAACTGTGGGATCCCGGCTCCCCGGAGGGGGTAGCCAGGCTGCCATTCTATGTTACCCAGGGGGGCTAATTCGCACCCTTCTTTCCATTTTTGCTCCCAGAGTAATTTTTGTGTTGGCGTTAAAATCATCGCGGCTATCTGACGGCAATCGTACGGCACCAGCAAGTGACCAGTCATAACGTTTTCTAACAATGACTGAGTAAATGGTGCATGTAATCCATATGTAGTCACAGTCTTTCTCAATTCCTTAATTAGATCCCATTGGAAGGCATTATATTCATTTGGACCGTTGGGTCGCACCTGCACCGGGAAAGCCATTCCCACCGGGTCCCCGTCTTTTAGCACTTCTCGGCGCACCAGCTCCCATCGTTCCCGCGGGTCGAAAGCTCGGGCTCCCAGAGAGGCATTATCAGGGGCAAGCAAGGCGGGAGCCGAGGGGGTCAGCGGGGAGGGGTTCTGCGGCGGCAGCGGGGAGGGGCTCTGCGGCGGCGGTCCACGGCCCTCTTCCTTGTCATCCCCCAGGTCTATCAAATTGCAGTGCTCTGGTGACCTTGCAGGCTCTGATCTCGGTTCGGCTGCTGTTATTGCCTGGGCAGCGGCATTCTGTACTTCCTTTTCTGCCTGCCACGATCTTAAAGCCTCTGTCACCAGCCGCCACGTAGTCATCACCTCAGCAGCATTAGTATCCCCACTGGATGCTGCTTCCCATATTTTTTCCCCCGCTTGGTCCCAAGTTTTTACATCAAATACTGCGGAAGCCATTGAGGGGAACCCTTGTTTTCGCAAAAATTTCAATAATAGCTTTATCTTAAACAGATCATTTTTTACTCCCCTGTCTATTAGGAGTTGCGTTAGTAATTTCACTATAGCCTCTTCCTCTGCCGAAAGGCTAGCTCCCATGATCAATGCCCAGCCGCTCACCTGTCCGTCAGGTGATGTCCCGGGGTTGAAGCTGCAGTCCAGCTGCGAGCTTGACTTGTTCAGCTGGGTTCCCTTCGGACGCTCGTGCAGCGCTGCTCCTCCCACGTCGGGGTCACCATTTGAAGGGATGCAAGACACGGACTCCTGATGGCTCTTGAACAGGAGACCTTTATTGACATTTTTCACCACTACATATACTTTTCCCGTAGCCCCACGTGCTGTCCACGCGCCCGAATCTGTCATACAATTGGTTAGAGAGCCTCAGACACGCCTCGAGCCAGCCAGCAATTGGCCACTGCCCAAAGCTCATCTTTAACACTAGCCAATTTACTTTATCTCAACCTTGCTCAAGTTTTTGTTTCTACCGCTTGTTTCCTCATTATCTCTAATTCAGGGATGTTTGAAGCAGCGCGAAGCCACCTGCGAATTCCTTTCCCACACTCCTTTCTGCCCTTTTTAAAAACAGGACTGATATTTCCCTTTTTCCAGTCACCAGGGACTTTGCCTGACTGCCAGGACTTTTCAAATATGATGGAGAGAGGCTTGGCAACTACATCAACCAGTTCCTTCAGGACCCTGGGATACATGTCATCAGGCCCCATAGGCTTGTACTTGTTTATTTTCACCAGGTGTTCTTGAACCTGTTCTTCTCTTACACTGGGGAGGGGAATTTGCTCCCCCATCCTCCATCTGTGGGCTCAGGGAAATTAAAGACTTGGGAAGCCTGACTGGCAGTGAAGACTGAAGCAGAGAAGTTGTTGACTACCTCAGCCTTCTCCATGTCTGTTGTTACCAGTTCAGCCTTCTCATCCATCAGAGGGGGTACGCTCTCCTTGGCCTTTTTTTTCTGAGCAGTGTACCTATAGAAACCTTTCCTGTTATTCTTTGCTTCCCTTGCCAAGCTCAGTTCCATCTGTGCCTTGGCTTTCCTGATCCCATCCCTGCACATACGGACAGCATCCCTGTACTCTTCCCAGGCCACATGTCCCTGTTTCCACTGCCTGTGCATTTCCTTCTTGAGCCTCAGTTTGACCAGCAGGTCCTTGCTCAGCCATCCCAGTTGTCTGCCCTCCCTGCCCGCTTCCTTACGCTTTCTTTCTTTCTTTCTTTCACAGACAAGGACATAGGCAAAGCAGAGACGTTTAATGCCTTCTTTGCCTCCGTCTTCAACACTGATGATGGGCTTCGGGACCCAGGGTGCCCTGAGCTGGAGGACCATGACGGCGGGAATGATAAACTCCCAACTGACCCTGACATGTGCGAGATTTGCTGCTCCACCTGGATCCATACAAGTCCGGATGGGATTCATCCCAGGGTGCTTAGAGAGCTGGCTGATGTCATCACGGGACCTCTCTCAATTATTTTTCAATGGTCTTGGTAATCTGGAGAGGTCCCAGTTGACTGGAAACTGGCAAATGTTGTGCCAGTTTTCAAGAAGGGAAGAAAGAAGACCCTAGCAATTACAGGCCTGTCAGTCTCACGTCAGTGCCTGGTAAAATTATGGAGAGGATGATTCTTGAAGTTATTGAAGCGCACCTGGGGGACAATGCAGTCATTGGTCCCAGCCAACATGGGTTCATGAGGGGTAGGTCCTGCCTAAAAAATTAGATTTCCTTTTACGATAAGATCACCCATCTAGTAGATCAAGGGAAACCAGCTGATGTAATCTTTTTGGATTTCAGTAGAGCTTTTGACACAGTTTCACAGAGGATCCTACTGGACAAAATGTCCAGCATACAGCTAAACAAAACCATCATACGATGGGTGAGCAATTGGCTGACGGGCAGGGCTCAAAGGGTTGTGGTAAATGGGGCCGCATCAGGCTGGTGGACGGTCACTAGTGGGGTCCCCCAAGGCTCCATTTTAGGGCCAGTCCTCTTCAATGTTTTTATAAAAGATTTGGATGTAGGACTAGAAGGTGTATTGAGCACATTTGCTGATGATATTAAACTTGGAGGAGTTGTTGACTCCCTTGAGGGTGGAAAGGCCTTGCAGAGAGATCTGGACAGATTGGAGAGCTGGGCAACCACCAACCCGCATGAAGTTTAACAAGAGTAAGTGCCGGGTCCTGCACCTGGGATGGGGCAACCCTGGCTATACGTACAGACTGGGCAATGAGGCGCTGGACAGCAGCCCCACAGAGAGGGATCTGGGGGTTGTTGCTGATAGCAAGCTGAATATGAGCCATCAGTGTGCCCTGGCAGCCAGGAGGGCCAACCGTATCCTGGGATGCATCAAGCACGGCATTGCTAGTCGGTCAAGGCAAGTGATTGTCCTACTCTACTCTGCGCTGGTGCGGCCTCACCTCAAGTACTGTGTGCAGTTCTGGGCACCACAGTACAAAAAGGACATTAAGCTGTTGGAGAGTGTCCAGAGAAGGGCTACTAAGATGGTGAAGGGCCTAGAGGGGAAGACGTATGAGGAGCAGCTGAGGTCACTGGGCCTGTTCAGCCTGGAAAAGAGGAGGCTGAGGGGAAACCTCATCGCGGTCTACAGCTTCCTCACGACGGGGAGTAGAGGGGCAGGCGACAATCTAGACAATCTATTCTCTTTAGTGACCAGAGATAGGACCCGCGGGAATGGTGTCAAGCTGCGGCAGGGGATGTTCAGGCTAGACACCAGGAAGAGGTTCTTCACTGAGAGCGCTGTCACGCATGGAACAGGCTCCCCAGGGACGTAGTCACTGCACCAAGCCTGTCAAATTTTAAGAAGCGTTTGGACTGTGCTCTTAGTCATATGGTCTGAATTTTTGGGTAGACCTGTGTGGTGCCAGGAGTTGGACTCGATGATCCTTGTGCATCCCTTCCAACTCGGGATATTCTATGATCCTATGATTCTATGATTCTATCCACGAGCAGCCAGTCCCCCCACCCCATCCAGTCACCCCGTATTAATTGCTCAGCATGACATCATATGATATGGAATACCCCTTTGGCCACTTTGGGTCAGCTGTCCTGGGTCTGTCCCCTCCCAGCTACTGCTGCACCCCCAGCCTGCCTGCTGGCAGGGCAATGTGAGAAGCTGAAAAGTCCTTGGCTTAGTGTAATCACTGCTCTGCAACAACTAAAACATCAGTGTGTTATCACCATTATTCTCATCCTAAATCCTAAACACAGCACCCTACCATCTGCTAGGAGGAAAATTAACTCTGTCCTAGCCGAAACCAAGACACCTTCCTTTCAGTAAATCCTTGGTGCATGATAAATAACCTCTAAATCCCAAGCTCAACTGCTTGGCCAAGATAAGTTCAAAGCAGTCTTGACATTCATCAGCATACTGTCCCTGATGGAAATTTTTGCATTAGGACAGTGACTGTTTGTTAAATGAAATGCAGAAACTGAGTTTGGTTTAAATACAGACAGTATCATAAAGACAAAAATTATACACGTGACCCACCAACAACCCTCATACAACACAGAATAGGGCTGTAAGCTCCCTGACTCAAAAAGGAGTTCAGTGAACAGACTGAATGTGCTCAACTGTTGTAAGGATGCAGGCAAAAACCTTAATTCTTATTTGGTAGTGAGAACTATATTGAAAATAAAAACAGAATGAGTGAAAACAATATTTGTTTTTTCTCAAAACATCCTTTCATTTTTGGATGCATTTGAAAGCAGCAATCTGCTGCAAATAATTTAAGAATATAAGAGTCACCTTGAAATAGAGCAAAGCTCAGCCTAGTCCAGCACTGAAAGCAATAGCTGCCAGCTGATGGCAACTGCTGCAGGGGAACCTCCTCCCTCTCAAATAGATAGTTTCCCAAATAAAAAACAACCATGTAACAATGGTGAAAGAACACCCTAATATGCCTTTCAATTTTGTTCCCACCTGTTATAACTGACTGAGTCCCAAATAGGATTACAATCAAAGTTTACAATTTATTAAATGAATAGAGGCAAGCAAACAGCGCTGGGTGCGCCGGGAGTCTCTGCTCCACCAGGACGCACACCTGTTACGTAAGGCGGCTGGTTTTTATGCTCCTAGGCTAATACATATTCATTACTACTTCTAGAAGAGGCAGGGTTATTATAATTGGTTTCCCGAATCCGAAGTCCTCCCAGGTGCGCCTGCTTATCAGTCTGTTAGTCTCTCGGGGGCCGCTCGGACAGGGAGGCTCATATTCTTCCTCCTTATCTAGTGGTCTCTTGGCCGGCTGTCAGAAGTTACTGCACGTCCGTGCAGAGTCAGCAGTTTTTCTCTGAAGAAATCCCTTTGTTCTCTTCTCACCTAAACCCAGGCCTCAATGTTAACCCTTCAAATCCCTTAGTGGCACGAATTGCTGGACCATTCCTTACACACCTGTGTTAATACTACTGTGGCTGTATAATGACCCCATACAAAATTACATTCAAATCCATTTCAGACTGGCCTATGGGGAAGTGCAAGCATCCAGAATTACAAAGCACAGGAGACTTGATTTTGCACTACTTGAAGAAAACTGTTTTCCATGTTCTAAAACAAGACAACAAAAAAAGAAACTTTCAAAGGAGTATTCTAGAAGGAGTTGTGCCTTTTCTCTAGCATGAAGTAAAAAAAAATGTGAAAACAGAACTACTAAAAAACAAAGCAACTGGAAGGGTGTTTCTTATACTTGCTCAAAAGGTTCTTGAAGCTGCTCAGCAATTTCTTTGCTTTGACAAATTTATAAAGAAGAAAAGGGGGGAACTGGAGGAACAAAAATGTTTTTGCACCAGAATTGGTCGCCAAAATGTTAGCGTAGCAACCACATAACCACCAAGTGATTATATGAAGGTGCTTTATTCAGCGCTGGAAGCCGGGGCAGGTGCCCAAATCTGGCTTCGAGTCCCGTTACTTCCCAGCCATTATTTATACATCCAACATTACGTAAGGTATACATATTCATTACAGGTTGCAACATCAGCCTCGCATTCCATTCTAATTAGCTCCCCTCCCCTTTGCACATGCGTGGCGCACTCTGGTGGTCGTCCAGGTGGTCGTCCAGATGAAGTAAGGAGTCTTCCTCTCCGCTAAACTTTTCACCTTTCTCACTCGACGCATGCTCCCTCCGCTCCTTGGTTCTGCTTCAACTCATTTCAGCATTTCCAGGCCCTTATCCAAGGTCAGGTTGTACCTGTTCCCTTCCAGGGTTCCCCTTCAACGATTCCTTTAAATGTTCAGTGTACTCCCTAAGTTTCCAGTGTACATAGATTAATTGATAATGTAAGTACATTTGGCAATGCTTAATTATACTGTATGTCCCATCACCTAAGAGACATTAGTAAAACATCCATTCGATTCTCCCCAACACTAACATTTCCCCCCTTTGAAAATACTTCACTCATACCAAGAGCAAGTATTTTCATTACTATTAGGTTGAATCAGGTTAGTAGAGGTTAGTGAGTATAACTTGATATAGAGATTAGTAAGTATAATCTTAACGCATCTTCGTTAGTCTACTATCTTATTGATTCCTCTATGCCTGCTTGTTAACGCCAGTACTATAGGATGGGGGTGGAGTAAGTGGGATAGGGTGTTCTGGGTGATTCCCAGTAACCTACTAACCTCCTTAACCACATTGGCAATGAAATGTGGTCCCCTGTCTGAAGAAATACCCAATGGTACACCAAATCTAGGGATTATTTCCTGTAGTAACCATTTTACCGTTTCCTTTGCTTGGTTGGTGCGACAGGGAAGGGCCTCCGGCCATCCTGAAAAAGTATCAACCCCTACCAATAGGTATTTATAACCTCTTGCTTTAGGCAGTTCTACGAAGTCTGTTTGCCAGTAATCTCCAGGCTCTATCCCAGCTCTAGTTCTTCCCATCTCAGCATGTTTCCTTGCTACCGGATTATTCTTTAAGCAAAGCTCACATTTTGACATTACTGACTTTGCCATTGTTAACATGTGTACCGAGATGACACCTCGTTTCAAATAGGTCACCATTGCTCCTGCACCCCAGTGACATTCATTATGTTTTATTTGTAAGATTTCTCGCATTACTATAGGAGGCACTATGAGTTGTCCTGTCGTAGTCACATACCATCCGTCAGGATTCTTCTGGGCCTTCATCAAATTTGCAAGTCTCTCATCTTCTGCCAAATACTTTGGGTCTTTAGGTAATTTAAAACAAGAGAGGCCTACCTTTGATGGAATTAGAGCCATTACTTTCCATACTTCACGCGCAACCTTCCGGGCCGTCAAATCTGCCAGTCTGTTACCTTCTGCAATCTCTGACGCCCCTCCTTGATGGGCTTTACAATGCATTATGGCCACCTGTTGGGGTTTCTGTACAGCTGTTATTAATTTCAATATTTCTTCCTGGTATTTTATATTAGTCCCTTGTGAGGATAGCATTCCCCTTTCTTTCCATAATGCCCCATGTACGTGGACTACCCCGAATGCATATTTTGAATCTGTCCAAATATTCACGTTCTTACCCTCGCTTAGTTCCAGGGCTCGTGTCAGGGCGACTATTTCTGCTCGTTGGGCTGAAGTCCCCGGAGGTAGGGAATTTGCCTCGATCACTACCTTTGATGTTGTTACCGCGTATCCTGCATAACGAGTCCCATTTTCCACAAAGCTGCTTCCATCCGTGAAAAGTTCCCAATCCGGTCTCCCCAGAGGCTGATCCTTTAAGTCTGTTCTGCTGGCATAGGTATGTTCGATGATCTCCACGCAATCATGACTGAGGTCTCCTTCCTCCGTAGTTGTTCCTAGAAACACTGCTGGGTTCAATAAGTTAGTAGTTCTTAAGATTACATCATCTTGCTCAGTTAGTATAGCTTGATATTTCATCATTCGGCTGGGCGATAGCCAATGGCCCCCTTTTTGCTCCAATACCGTAGTCACCATATGTGGCACGAACACTCAATTTGCTTCCCTAATGTGAGCTCCCTGGCTTCCTGTATTAAAAGGACTGTGGCTGCCACGGCCCTTAAACACGAGGGCCATCCGGCGCTTACCGCATCCAATTGTTTAGAAAAATACCCCACAGGTCTTTTCCAGCTCCCAAGTCGCTGGGTCAGTACTCCTAATGCCAATCGTTGTCTCTCATGCACAAACAGCTGAAAGTCCTTTGATAAGTCCGGCAAGCCCAAGGCAGGCGCCTTTATCAGGGCTTCTTTTAATTTTTAAAGGCCTCTTGGGCTTGTCCCAGGAAAATGAGTGCTAATTGAGCTTTAGCTTGCTCAGTCTCTACGTCTAAATCTGTATATTTCTTAGCAGTTTCTTTCAATCTCTCTAAAAAGGCGGAAGGTGATTCCGCTTTTTCTTGCCTGACATTATACAATTTTGACCAATTTATGGTCCGGGGCATGGCATTCTGTACCCCGACTTGTACCCAATCTTGATATCTCTTCAGCCTCCTTATTCCATCCCCTGTGTTATAATCCCATTGGGGATCCTCGGTGGGGAAGTTTTGATCTAGATTTCCAAGCACTAATCCATTTCGTATAACTTCTCGGGCTCTCTCTCTGGCTGCCCGCAATACCATGTCTTTTTCTGTCGAGTCCATCAAAGTATCCAGGATCACCTGGAGATCATCCCAATCGGGATTTTGGGTTTTAATTATCATTTTCATTACCCTAGCTACTTTATTTGGGTTTTCCCTGTAGGTGCCGGCTGCTTGTTTCCATATCATTAAATCCCCAGCTGAAAAAGGCACCTTAACATATACCGGTCCTTCTGTCCCCACTCCTTGCCTGAGGGGAGCGATTATTTTCCCTCCCTGTCCTGGCTCTTCCGGCGGAGCCAACGGCGCAACTTCCAGATCAATATTTCCATTATTCATTTCCCATAATACTTATTATTCTCTATTGCCTGATGCTGTATACAGCGTCCCTCCTTAGTACATGCACAACAACGTTCCTCAGTTGAAACCTCAAGCACCATTATTCCACAAGCATGCTGCCATTCAGGCTTTCGGCGCAAATAAAAGAATAATTCCACATACGGCAGTTCATCATATTTTCCTTCCCGCTTACAGAATAGCATCAATTGTAAAATTGTATTATATTGCAATGTTCCATTCTCAGGCCAAGTTTCTTGGTCCTCTAGTTTATACTGTGGCCACCAAATATTACAATAATCAATCAGCTTTCCTTTCCGCATTTCTTGACCAAAACCTCCCTCTTTCCAGTGTGCTAGCAAACACCCCAGCGGGGATGTCCGCGGGATAGGTACATCTTTTCCCAGAATTCCTTTGATCTTTTTCATTTTGAGCTTATGATACAAACCCAAAAGCTGCCGGAGCAGCAGCACACTTTCCCAGAAGCTGCCGGAGCAGCAGCACACTCTCCCAAAAGCTGCCGGAGCAGCAACACACTCTCCCGAAAGCTGCCGGAGCAGCAACACACTCTTCCGAAAGCTGCCGGAGCAGCAACACACTCTCCCGAAAGCTGCCGGAGCAGCAACACACTCTTCCGAAAGCTGCCGGAGCAGCAACAGCACACTTTCCAGAAGCTGCCGGAGCAGCAGCGTGCTTTCCCAAAAGCTGCCGGAGCAGCAGCGTGCTTTCCCAGAAGCTGCCGGAGCAGCAGCAGCACGCTTTCCCAAAAGCTGCCGGAGCAGCAGCACGCTTTCCCAGATGCTGCCGGAGCAGCAGCGTGCTTTCCCAGAAGCTGCCGGAGCAGCAGCGTGCTTTCCCAGAAGCTGCCGGAGCAGCAGCACGCTTTCTACATACCAATAATACCAGGTGCTGACCCTTCAGCACAAACCAATACCAAACCACCAATGCCGAACCTGCAGAGCTTTCGCTCTGTCTAACGGACGGCGCCTAGGCTTACCCCGGGAGCTCCCTGCCCAACCGAGCGTGGCTTTCGCCGCGTCTGACCGGCAGGCTTTCCCAACCAAATCGGTACCGAATACCCAAAGTTGAAAGCACCTTTGCTTACCACTCCAGTGGTACGTCGTGAGCAGCGGAGGTCGGTCGTGGTCGACTGCTCCCCGAGAATCCCTCGGTGCCGGCTGGAGCGAAACCGAGACACGATCCGCCTCAGCAGTGCCCACGCCGTCCCATCTGGGTCGCCAAAATGTTAGCGTAGCAACCACATAACCACCAAGTGATTACATGAAGGTGCTTTATTCAGCGCTGGAAGCCGGGGCAGGTGCCCAAATCTGGCTTCGAGTCCCGTTACTTCCCAGCCATTATTTATACATCCAACATTACGTAAGGTATACATATTCATTACAGGTTGCAACATCAGCCTCGCATTCCATTCTAATTAGCTCCCCTCCCCTTTGCACATGCGTGGCGCACTCTGGTGGTCGTCCAGGTGGTCGTCCAGATGAAGTAAGGAGTCTTCCTCTCCGCTAAACTTTTCACCTTTCTCACTCGACGCATGCTCCCTCCGCTCCTTGGTTCTGCTTCAACTCATTTCAGCATTTCCAGGCCCTTATCCAAGGTCAGGTTGTACCTGTTCCCTTCCAGGGTTCCCCTTCAACGATTCCTTTAAATGTTCAGTGTACTCCCTAAGTTTCCAGTGTACATAGATTAATTGATAATGTAAGTACATTTGGCAATGCTTAATTATACTGTATGTCCCATCACCTAAGAGACATTAGTAAAACATCCATTCGATTCTCCCCAACACTAACATAAGCACAGGAAGTACCAGACATGTTGCTTCTTAGGAATGCCCAATGTGGGGGGGGGGGGGGGGGGGGGGGAGGGGGGGGGCGGGCCGAGAACAGGGAGAAAGACAAGTACTAAATTGATATTCAACAGAAAAGCATTTACTGGGTGTATGTGACCATGTAAGAAAGAGTTTTTTCTAGAGATGTCATATTGTTTAGAGGAAAGGAATGTGGTATTGAGATATGCTTGCAGTGATAACAAAGCTTACCAGACCACCTTGTAAAATGCAGACAACCAGTCTCCTTAGGTCTGGTTGAATTAGGTGAATTTCACGGTAATTAGGTGAATAGGTGAATAGGTGGATTAGGAGAATTAGGTGAATTTCACGGTATTTAGGTGAAATTAGGTGTCAAGTCAAGCCAGATAAGGGAAGAAACATTATCACCTCAGAGTAAAAAAAGTCAAAAGAAATTTGAAAAATAACAGGCTGGCAACTGAAAGCCATGTATTGTCTGTGAAGCACTGGATAGACTGTGAACCTGGACTACCCAGTCAATGGGGAAACAGGGGAGTGTCCTGGTCATTGAGAGATAAAGAATATAAACTGTACTATGTGACTAGTAGGTGCGCTCTTGCTTGTGGGACACCCGCCATTGCAATCGTGAATAAAAATGCTACTTCACTGAGATCCTCACCTGAGCCTATGTTATTGGCTACAGAGTGTTTCTCACAATTTGGGGGCTCGTCTGGGATCCAGTCACCTACCGGGGAGCCCCGCCGCCACTGCAGCAGGAAGGCATGACCCGCTGATTTCAGCACTCCTGTGCTGTGGTGACAGTGGTTCTGCAGAGAGCTGACAAAGGAACCGAGACTGGTTAAGAAGGCAGGATCAGTGAAGAATTAGGGAAGAAAAAAAAAAAAAAAAAAGGGTAGGCACTCCGGTTTTGAGAACTGATATCGTTGAGAACTGATCTCGTAACTGTGCATGGTTTAGTGGCTGATATTGGTAGTAGGGTGATGGTTGGACCAGATGATCTTGGAGGTCTTTTCCAACCTTAATGATTCTGATTCTATGATAAGGCATACCTAGGAGAGTACTGGACTGGTGGTGCTGTTAGTGTTATGGAGAACCAAATGGATGTTTTATTAATGTCTCTTAGGTGATGGGTCATAAAGTATAATAAGCATTGTCAAATGTACTTACATTATCAATTAATCTATGTATACTGAGATATTTAGGGAGTATACCGAACAGTCAAATGAATCTTTGAAAGGGAACCCTGGGAGGGAACAAGTACAACCTGACCTTTGATAAGAACCTGAAAATGCTGAAATGAGTTGAACCAGAACCAAGGAGCAGAGAGAGCATGCGTCGAGTGAGAAAGGTGAAAAGTTTAGCAGAGAGGAAGACTCCTTACTGCATCTGGACGACCACCAGAGAGCACCACGCATGTGCAAATGGGAGGAGAGCTAATTAGAATGGAATGCGAGGCTGATGTTGCAACCTGTAATGAATATGTATACCTTACGTAATGTTGAATGTATAAATAATGGCTGGGAAGTAACGGGACTTGAAGCCAGATTTGGGCACCTGCCCCGGCTTCCAGCGCTGAATAAAGCACCTTCATATAATCACTTGGTGGTTATGTGGTTGCTATGCTTACAGTGCTACTGGGGAGGGATAGTGGGGAAATAATATTTAATCCTGATTTTTCTTTAAGTACATTATAGTTGTCATAGTTCTTCCTGCTTTCAATCAATGGCCAAATTAAACAAACAAAAAAATGTGTTCTTCCTGGGTTTTATAAACATAAGTTTGAGTTAATCTAGGTAGACTCAAACAGCAAAGTGAAGATTGCTCTGCTGAGTGTTTTGTCCTAATTTATTATCTGTTTTAAAGATGATACTTTAATTGTGGCATTTAAGTAAAATTTGAATATTATTGCTTTTTGTAACACAGGAAGGCAATCTGAAGAGATATCCAACTCCATATCCTGATGAACTGACGAATATGGTCAAAACTGTCCAGACAATTGTTCATAGACCGAAGGATGAAGAATCTACTGAAGATATTGCCAAGGAGTCGAAACAAGAAAGCCAGAGAGTTTCTGTAAAAGATGTTGGGGTAAAGGTTAGATACAGTATTCTTTTCTGATTTCATCGATTCCTTTTAATTCTCTTCTCCCTCCCCACTAATGCTTTAGCAAGGAAAAAAAAATCAAAATAAAGGACAGAACCTACCTGTTTACCATCTTAAGAAGTCTAATAAATGTTTGTTTTGCAGTAGCAATTTTCCTCTGACACTAAGAACAAGGAATGTGACTTGGGAGCTGGCTGCTTTGGTTTCTGGAGGATAGCAACTTTATCATCCTCTGATTCTTTAACCGCCAAACTTCAAAAGGAAAATCAGGATCTCTCAGTATCTTGCCGCTGCCCTCATGACTTGAGGTTTTACAAGATAAGTTGTGTAAGGAATAGTCCAGCAATTCGTGCCACTAAGGGGTGTGAAGGGTTAACATCGAGGCCTGGGTTTAGGCGAGAAGAGAACAAAGGGATTTCTTCAGAGAAAAACTGCTGACTTTGCACAGACGTGCAGTAACTTCTGACAGCCGGCCAAGAGACCACTAGATAAGGAGGAAGAATATGAGCCTCCCTGTCCGAGCGGCCCCCGAGAAACTAACAGAGACTGATAAGCAGGCGCACCTGGGAGGACTTCGGATTCGGGAAACCAATTATAATAACCCTGCCTCTTCTAGAAGTAGTAATGAATATGTATTAGCCTAGGAGCATAAAAACCAGCCGCCTTACGTAACAGGTGTGCGTCCTGGTGGAGCAGAGACTCCCGGCGCACCCAGCGCTGTTTGCTTGCCTCTATTCATTTAATAAATTGTAAACTTTGATTGTAATCCTATTTGGGACTCAGTCATTTATAACAATTGGGGGCTCGTCCGGGATGGTCTTGGTTCCTGAATTCTGACTTGATCTAGGAGGGGCGCCCCCACCATTTGGTGGCTCCTGTTCGAGTCAGGTCAGGGCTAATGCCATCTTGAACCTGAATAAGGGCAAGCAAAGATTTAGATTTTTTTATGAGCTCCCTTTGCCGGCTGCAGCACTATATTTTGCCCGTAATTCTGCGCGCGAAGATCCGAACGAAGACGACGGAGTCGTAAGTATTTAAGGCGTATACCGTTCGGTTGGGTGGGTTTCGGTTGCCTGTGTGTGTGAGAGTGTGACTGAGACGGAACGTAGTTCCGAAGCGATTGTGGAGGTCTTCTAACCGCGGTTCCAATCTCCCGCGAGGGACTTGGCCGGTGAAGGACCGAAGCGATTCCTATAGGATTCGTGGGTGGGTGATAGGTCCTAAACCCCCTGCAAGACACTCTCACTAAGGCAACCAAGGGCTGTAGGAATTGCCACAGTAAAATTCCTAGATGGGTCAGACAAAATTGAAGACCCGGGACCAGAGAAAAGGGAGCAAATTACCAGACATACCACCAGAAAGTCCATTAGGGATAATGATTAGAAATTGGAACGATAGGGGCCCCAGAAAAGGGAAAAAGTAAATTAAAAATGGTTCAGTATTGTATGACAGAATGGCCAAAGGAGCCTTTAAGACCACATGTCTTTTGGCCCGTTTTCGGATCCTTTGAAGACTGGGTTTGCCAGGCCTTAAATATACATGTTAATTCAAAGGAACCTTTTAGCCAGGAGGAAAGTGATTATGCAGGATTATGGATCAGGATCTCACGTACTTTTCCAGCCTCAATATTTACACTAAAAGCAGACGAGAAGTTTGACGAAGAAGAGAACAAAAAAATAAAAAAGAAAAAAAAAAGGAAAAAGAAAAAGATGATGAATGGGAGTCATTGGATAACCTACCACCTCTATATCCTAACAATCCACCCCCGGTGGTGCATCTTGTAATCCTGTTTTGTTCTTAAATGTTTTGACTGTGTCAAGGAGGAAGGTGGGAGCATTATCTAAGTAACAGTTTAGAAGTTTGTGTATATTCGCGGTGGTGTTCGGTCAGTTTCCCAAGTATCGGGGGAGCGGGGCTGACTGATTATCAAAGTGGTAGAACGGAGAGTCACTTCTTTGGTGGTTCGGGCCTGAGCTCTGGGAATTTGGTAAGAAGGGGGAGAGCGAATTTATTTAGGCCTCAGTACCTTTTTAAACCCCCATCTTGACGGATACACAGGAGTGATTCCTTGTTTTGTGTAGGCTTACTAACAAAGTGCATGAGAAAAATTAGCATTTGGCTTGAAATTCGGTCTTATTGAAATGTAAATTTTGTGGAAAAGGTGTTATTGTTTGTCTAGAAGACAGAAGGCTGAGTGCTTCAGGTGTTTTTCCGAAGTCCTGCGGATTTATGATTGGAATGGGGCTCATTAATAATCTGAAATAGTAAAGTTTGTATGTGGAAAGAAGAGTTTAATCCCAGAGAATTGGGACATTTGGGAAGAAGATTAGGAAAAGATAGTAAAAACCTGCAATAAAAAGGTTTGCGTGGAAATTGAAACAAGGGACAGTAACTAATATAAATAAATAAAAGGGAATGGGAAATCAAGGAAAAGGGGAAAATCCAAAAAAAAAAAAAAAAAAAAAAAAGACGTCCTAAAAAAGAAAAAGCCTCCTTGGGTGCATATTGGCACATTGGAAGGATATTGTTAGAAATGGGGGCACAGAAAGCAAGAGGACTTTCACTAAGTATTGCAATCAATGGTGGCCACTATATAAACTAAATGGCCACTTTATGGATCAATCGACTATAACAGTGTCTTGCAATTAATGTTTTTGAGGAGAGAAGGAAAATAGGATGAAATGTTGTATAGTGATATGTTGTTTCAGCATGTTGGAGGGAAAAGGTTTGGAATTAAGTTGGCCCCTGACTGAGCCTTTGGTGTTGGCATTAGAAAAGTACGGGCTGGAGAAAGGTAAAGGAAGTGTTAAAAGGGTTGTTGAAGGTGTTAAAGGTTGTGTGGCATGTAGTATTTAACAGAGCTGTTTGAAGTTGAATGAGCAGGGGAAGAGGATGTAGGAATGTTAATAGTTCCGCCTCAACCCGAGGCTGAGATCTCTAAATCGCGGTGTGAGCCCTCTGGGGCAGGGGGACCGTGATGGGTCCGAGAGAGTTGTCGTGGAAACAGAAAAGCAGCTAACTTTTGAAACAACCTGAGTTCGTGTGTGAGCTCAGATTGCCAATGGGACCGCTCAGGGAACTTTCAACGATTGCATTCCCCTGACCGACCCCCTCACTGAGACCCTAATCACCCCGGAAATTATGTAAATACTAAAATCTGGTTAAATTGGCTATTGGGAATTGAGAATCTGTTCCAACAAGGTCCAAAAGAAACCCCTATGGAATTTATGGAATTTTTGAATTTCTGGACCAACTTTGAAATGCAATGAAAAAAAAAAAATGGACCTGGCTTAAAAAAAAAAAAAAAAAAAAAAAAAAAAAGAGAGAGAGAGGCAACTGGCTAACCTCTTTCAAGGGCAATCAGCCCCTGATATCAGAAAGAAAT
Organism: Anser anser; assembly: GCF_964211835.1. Lineage (NCBI taxonomy): Eukaryota > Metazoa > Chordata > Aves > Anseriformes > Anatidae > Anser > Anser anser. Next base: position 1,363,314 of record NC_139731.1, read on the forward strand.
TGTCTTAGGCTGCAGGACAAACAACAGTCAGGAATGATGGGGACCTGGGGCATCTACCCTAGCAGGTCCACTAGTTGAAATAAAGCTAGGAAACGAAGACAGGCTTGAATTTTTTGTTGGTTATGGGAGCTTCTTTCTCTGTGTTAATTAGGCTGTAAATGTAATAGGAGCAACATATTCAGTGTTAAATAGTTTAAAAGGACGATTAGGAACTAAGACAACTACAATAATTGGAGCCACAGGGAAAGAGGAAGAATGGTCATTCTTACAACCCCTTGATTTGCGTTTTGGGGGTGAGGAACTAACCCATAAATTTTAGTATGTACCAGAATGCCCGATGCCACTCTTGGGACGGGATCTATTAGCCAAATTAGATGCAACAATAACCTTTGAGGATGGAGAATTAATAATGAAGGTACCTGAGTCCAAAGTAGGCCAAATCCTAATGATCAAAGATAAACCCTTTGTTAATATTCCAAGAGAAGTAGAAAATGCAGTTATAGCAACAGTACGGGAAACAGATGTACCAGGGAAGTCGAAACTGGCACAACTGGTAAAGGTGGAATTAAAGGAAAGAGCCAAACCTGTTTGAATCAAACAATATCCACTTAAGATAGAAGCTAGGCACGGGAATGGTGAAAATTATTGACAAATTTCTCAAATATCAGATTCTGGAAGAATGTAAATGGGAATACAATACTCCAATTTTTCCAGTAAAGAAGCCGAATGGCGAGTATAGATTTGTACAAGATCTTAGAGCAATAAATGAAATAACAAAGGATATTCACCCGGTAGTAGCTAATCCTTACACATTGTTAACATCTGTGAAAGAGAAATATAAATGGTTTACCGTGATAGATTTAAAGGATGCCTTCTTTTGCATACCTCTTGATAAAGATAGTAGAAAATTATTTGCCTTCAAATGGGAAAACGTATTGAAGTTTTTGGACCACATATGGTAACAACCGTTTTGGAACAAAGGGGGGGGGCACTGGTTATCACCCAGCCGGATGATGAAATATCAGGCAATCCTAACTGAACAAGATGACATAACCTTGAAAACGACTAACCTGTTATATCCAGCAGTATTTCTAGGAACCGTTCCAGAAGAAGGACCGTTGGAACACAATTGTGTGGAAATAATCGAACATACGCCAGCCACAAAGATTTGAAGGATGTACCCCTTGAAAGGTATTCAGTGGGAATACCACACTCCGTGGCACCCACAAAGCTCAGGGAAAGTAGAAAGGATGAATCAAACAATAAAACAACAATTGGCTAAGTTAATGATTGAGACACAGCTGCCCTGGACGAAATGCTTACCATTGGCACTTTTAAACATAAGAACTAAACCACACAGTGAGACTGGATTATCATCATATGAAATGTTATATGGTATGCCTTATTCTCAAGGGATGCCCCTAGGGAACAATGTAGTTGAGGATCATAGTATCCAGAAATACATAATTACCATTGGAAGGAGATTACAGGAGATAAGAGAAATTGGGATGATGACTCAGACACCACCTTTAGGATTTGCTATTCATAAAATACAACCAGGAGACAAGGTCTTAATAAAAACCTGGAGAGAAGAATCATTGAACCCCCGATGGGAGGGACTGTACCTTGTTTTACTTACTACTGAAACAGCTGTGAGAACAGCAAGAAGGGGTTGGACCCACGCATCCAGAATAAAAGGACCAATAACTACCGAAGCCTGGAGGGTTGAGTCCACTCCTGGGGAACTGAAACTGAGACTAAAGAGGAACTGATATCCCAGCAATGAGGTTCTGCATGAATTAAGGGCACTGGATAAAGAGGACAAGGCTGAAGGGAGGAAAGGGAGAAGGCAAGACCGGGGTAGGACCCTCCACTGCGGCGTGTATGGTCTACCGAGGGAGGCAACCCCTATGGGTATTGACCGCCGAGTGAGAGTGCCTCGACCGGACTTCTCCCACACCAAGATCAGTTTGTCCTGAGAAAAATAACATGAGAACCTTTTAAACCCATAATAAAATTGTGATTAGTTTTTCCAGGAGCTGGATCACCCTGAAGGGCTGAATGGTAACACAAGCTCTGAAAGCGGGCCCAACCCCATGATTGAAGGCGCTTCCCACACTCTCAAGATTGGATGGCGAAAAAGGCTTATAATATGACAGGTCGCCAAAGAGAACTGAATTGTGACTGTAAGTGGAAACCCAACGTGGGAGCTTGGAAGCGTGCATATACGAGTACAAACGGGGCAGACATTGTAACAGGACCACTCGGTAACAAGGACACTCTGTATTATCACGCCCCAAAGGGTAAAGATGGATGGGATGGTCATTTTCCAAACGGGACGTGGGCCCTAAAGGGACATTATTGGGTGTGTGGCAAACATGCTTACAAGAGGCTACCTGGAAACTGGTCGGGAATATGCTATGGGGGGTACATAAGACCCTTGTTCTTTTTATTGTCACAAACACAAGGAAATCATTTAGGAATAAGATTATATGATGACCTGAACAGAGTAAAACGATCTATTGATACTTCCTTATCCGGGGATAGTGCCCAAAAATGGGGAAAGGATGAATGGCCTCCTGAAAGAATCATACAGCATTATGGGCCAGCTACCTGGAACCCGAATGAGTTGGTATCAGGAGCCCGAGAACCTATTTATAATTTGAACCGAATAATTAGGTCGCAAGCTATCCTCGAAGTTGTAACCAATTAAACAGCGACGACCTTGGATCTTCTGGCTGATCAATCCACTCAGATGAGGAATGCTATCTTTCAACGTAGAATGGTCTTAGACTATTTACTAGCAGAAGAAGGGGGAGTGTGTGGAAAACTGAACGATTCTAATTGTTGTTTACAAATTGATGATAATGGAAAAGTGGTTAAGCAGATAACAAAAGAAATTAAAAAGCTAGCCCACGTCCCAGTACAAACTTGGAAGGGTATGGATTGGGATTTCTTTTCATGGTTGCCCGGTGGACCATGGGTTAAAAGGATGCTATTTTTATTTTTATGTGGTGTAATGACATTATTGTTTATACCTTGTATGATACCTTGCTTTACGTTGTTGATACGGCGGATAATAAATAGCACCCAGTTTGTGATGACTTTGGGAGAGAAAAGGTGATGTGTCGATAATGATGCTTAAGAAATGGACACCCCGAGAACTGACTGATGAAATCCAACTGCTACTAACAAAAGTTGAAGAAGAGACACGAATTGATGATATTAAAAAAAAAAAAAAGGGAGGAATTGTAAGGAATAGTCCAGCAATTCGTGCCACTAAGGGGTGTGAAGGGTTAACATCGAGGCCTGGGTTTAGGCGAGAAGAGAACAAAGGGATTTCTTCAGAGAAAAACTGCTGACTTTGCACAGACGTGCAGTAACTTCTGACAGCCGGCCAAGAGACCACTAGATAAGGAGGAAGAATATGAGCCTCCCTGTCCGAGCGGCCCCCGAGAAACTAACAGAGACTGATAAGCAGGCGCACCTGGGAGGACTTCGGATTCGGGAAACCAATTATAATAACCCTGCCTCTTCTAGAAGTAGTAATGAATATGTATTAGCCTAGGAGCATAAAAACCAGCCGCCTTACGTAACAGGTGTGCGTCCTGGTGGAGCAGAGACTCCCGGCGCACCCAGCGCTGTTTGCTTGCCTCTATTCATTTAATAAATTGTAAACTTTGATTGTAATCCTATTTGGGACTCAGTCATTTATAACAGTTGGGAAGGCAAGAGTAGCCAGTTGGCACACAAGTCACTTAAGATGCAGCATACAAGTGAGGTGATAAGTGCTGTTTGGTGCTGATGTCTCATTACAGATATTTCTGGCCTTTTTTTACTTAACTGGAAGCTTAACGGTATGAATTTACTCCAATAAGGAGGAGAGTAGAAACAATTGGCAAAGACTGGGGACTATATCTCAGTAATCTACAAAGATTTTTGCAGATTACTACAGATTTTTGTAGATTACTACAAACCTGGGCTGGTCCTTCGTGGGTTTCTCCACTGGCAGCATCTCTTTTGGGAGCTGGTCCAGGTGTGGGTCTGTGCCACGGGGTCCATCCATCAGGAGGGGGTTGCTCCAGCTTGGGACCCCCCCATGTGGGAATAGAAATGCTGTTTTTGCAGTGTTACATTGTATAGAAGGAAGGAATGTGGTATTGAGATATGCTTACAGTGATAAGAAAGCTCAGCAGGTGACCTCCTAAAATGCAGACAACCAGACTCCTTAGAGCAATCAGGTGAAAATCACTATGTTAAGTCAAGCCAGATAAGGGGAGAAAACATTACCATCTCAAAAACAGGCCGGCAACTGAAGGCCAGGCATTGTCTGTGAAGCATCAGATAGATTGTGAACCTGGATTACCCACTCCAGTGGGGAAACAGGGGAGGGTCCTGTCATCAAAAAGTATATAAACTGTGTTTTTGGAACTAGTAGGTGCGCTCTCCTGCTTGTGGGGCGCCCGCCATTGCAATCGCGAATAAATTACTACTTCACTGAGATCCTCGCCTGAGCCTAAGTTATTGGCTACAGAGTGTTTCTCACACCCACCCCCACCCCGATCACCTGCTCCTGCATAGGCTCCTCTCCATGACTAAGAAAGGACTAAAAAGTTTTAAGAGTAATAGGTTTTTAAGGAATCAGGAGCCACGAAGTCTGAAGGAAAATGGATACTCCCTGATGGGAGAGAAATGCTGAATAAAGTGCTAATGAGGCAAATATTAACTGTTTTACATCAAGAGAGTCATTGGGGGGTGCAAGCAATGTGTGATGCTGTGCTAAGAAAGTATGTCTGTGTAGGAATATACACTTCAGTGAAGCAAATATGCAGAGGATGTACCATATGCCTAAAGGTAAATAAAAAGGTCATCCATAACTCACCTAGAGGGGGACGGGAGCCAGGGATTCGACCTTTCCAAAGTATACAGGTAGACTTTACTGAGTTACCTAAAGCAGGGAGACTTAAGTACTTGTTGGTCCTAATTGACCACGTGACTGGATGGGTGGAAGCTTTCCCCTCGGTATCTGCAACTGCGAACACGGTGTCTAAGGTATCACTGGAGCAAATAGTCCCTAGATATGGGATAGCTGAAAACATTGATTCAGATCAAGGAAGTCGTTTCACTTCACAAGTACTGCAAGGGTTAATGCAGGCCTTAGAGATTGAGTGGGATTTTCACACCCCCTGGCACCCCTCCTCTTCTGGGAAGGTGGAGCGAATGAACCAGACATTAAAGAAGCAATTAACTAAATTAGTGTTAGAATCCTGACTTCACTGGGTAAAAAGCTTACCCTTAGCACTGTTCCAGGTTCAAACAGCACCAAGAAAGGATATAGGAATTTCACCATATGAGATGCTGTTCGAATTACCCTATCTGGGCAGAAGGGATGAGATACCGCAATTCGAAACAAGAGAGTTTTCTTAAGAACTGTATTCTGGGGTTGTCCTCTTCTTTGTCATCTCTCAGGACCCATGGGTTGTTGGCTCAAACCCCACCTTTGGAATTCCCCATTCACCACCATCAGCCAAGAAACTGGGTCCTGAGCCTGAGGCTATGTTATTGGCTACAGAGTGTTTCTCACAAGGTGCTCCAGGCTCCAGAGTAAAAGTTCCCATGCGGCCTGTGGAGAGGACTGTGGTGGAGCAGGTTGTCCCCCTGCAGCCCATGGTATACCACAGCAGAGCAGATTTCCATGCCCATGGAGGAGCCCACGGTGGAGCAGGGGGAGCAGGTGGATCTGACCTGAAGGAGGCTGCGGCCCATGGAGAGCTCCAACAGGAGCAGATTCCGGGATGGACCTGTAGCCCATGGAGAGGGAACCACACAGGAGAAGGTGACCTGGCAGGAGCTGCTGCCCGTGGGGGATCCAGGTTGGAGCAGTATGCTCCTAATGGATGGACCCCGTGGTATGGACCCATATTTGGAGCAGTTCTTGAAGAGCTGCTGCCTGTAGGAAGCCCACACAGGATCAGTTCGGAAAGGACAGCATCCCGTGGGAGGGACCCCATGGCGCAGGGGAAGAGTGACTGAGAAAGAGCAGTGGAGACAAAGTGCTATAGAGTGACCACAACCCCCATTCCCCCATTCCCTTGTGCCGCTCAGGGGAAGGAGATGGAAGAGGGTGGATGGGGGGAAGGTGTTTTTGGTTTCTTTCCTTTGTTTCTCACTTCTCTAGCTTGTTAGCAATAGGCAATAAATCTTACTGTCTCCCTACTCTGAGTCTGTTTTGCCTGTCACGATAATTGTTGAGCGATCTCCCCGTCCTTATCTCAACCCTTGAACCCTTTGCACTGTATTTTCTCCCCGTTTCTCTTTGAGGAGGGGGAATGAGTGAGTGGTTGTGGTGGAGCTCGGCTGCCCACTTGAGTAAAACCATCACAACTGCTACGTCTTAATAGCTTCAAAAAGAATTTTCATTTTCTACACTATTTAAAGCTGTGAAGCACGTTCTTTTAAAAACAAATAGGTTTGGAAAACTATGCAAGTTTCTTTTCTGACATAATAGTTAAACCAGGCCACAGACAACTTTTTTGGTTAAGTCAACTGCTGCACAATTGTATTATCCTGAAAGGCTGATTTACTCCTTGCGTACTATAGACACCACAATAAATTTTTTCTCCCCAGTGTATATTATACACAAAAAATATATTTTCTTAGTGTCTCACTGTAGCAAAATGCATACTTATGCGTTTAAACTAAAGAAAAAAAAAGTAGTCTCAAGAGCTTTATCTCCCTGAATTGAACCACAAGAGTACCAGAAGAGAATAATAAAGTTGGCAGCTCCACATATACTGCAGATCATTAAGGAGGTGCTGCAGAGGACATCTTCATGACAGCTACTGTTTAGTTTTCCAGCAAAGATGAAACCCTGAAAACACCGGTCAGCAAAAAAAATTGCCGGCAGCTTCAACAGAAATTGCATTTAGCCTAAATACATTATAGCATTTATTTAAATGTCTCTTATCACTACAAGAGACCTCCATAAACTACTCTTTTCAAAATATTGCATATAATTCATGCTATTAGGGTTAATTATTGCAATTAAGGTCGGAGTAATTTTGTAAACAAAATTTATATTAGATATATGCTTTAATTATAGCTACTGTTCCTCAGTTGGGAGCAACTTAATTTACATAGCTACCGTCCCAAATTATATGCCCTTTAATTTTTACTGAAAATTAGTGACATCAGAAAGAACAAAGGAGGATAGAAAGTATCTATATCACATGAATGAGTAGAATGTTTCACACCTGAAAGACTTAAATTCACACTTTCTGATGCTATACATTTCATTTTGGCATTTTTATACTGCAGACACCACAGCATGGTAGCTATACACACAAAAAGGGTACTCCAATGGAACATACAGTTTTCCAGAGTCACTAAGAAAACTGTCTGCTGTACTTTAAGGGCCAGCAATTCATACTTTAGCTTACCGCATGCAATTAATTCTCTACTAGAATGATCTGGACAGATTGAATATTCAATTGTTAGCTCCTCCTCTTCTCAACCAAAATACATGAAACCAGTACTCCTATTTACCAGTTACTGTTGCCAGAGGAAGACACCTTTTATTGCACATCACAAAATATTCACGACTCTATAGCTGGTTATTCATATCCCATCTTTGGGATCTCTGTTTCTCTCTTTATTGACATTTTGTACCTTTGTTAACCTCCTTAGATCTCCAGGATCCAACTCTGAAAATTCAGAGCATTCCTCTAGCTCATAGAAACAGCAGGAACTGCAAAACCATCAACCTGCTTTTAAGCTGTGATCTACTTCCCAATATGCACTACATTTTTAGTCTAACTATAGAAAAAAAAAAACATCCAAAGTATTTTAAATAAATTTAATACAGACTTATTTTGGCAATATTTTTAACTGGTTTTGTCTAAGTTCCAATATCTGGAGTTTAGTTAATCTGTTAGATAAGAGAATAACAAATTATCGTAATATACTGTATTTTATGATAAAAGCAATCTCATAACTTATTTATATTGCTAAATTTACATTTCAAAAAAAATCTATACATTTGAAATAATTTTTTGTTTTAAGAACAAAAATATGTTTTGTGCATAAGTCTGCGTGCTATTTTAAATTAATTTATTCATTTGGGTTTGGTTTTGGTAAAGCAGCTTGTTATAAATTAGTTCTGGTAGAAATCATTCCCGACACATCGTGGGTAAGGTAGATTGAATTTCAATTTATTTGAGCATTTCAGCAAGCAGCGATAAGTAAAACAGCGCTGGGCAGCCGGGGAGTCTCCTGCTCCGCCAACGGCATGCACCTAAGCCCGCCAGAGTCTCGATTTATAGCCTAGTAGTTCCGGGTTTAGTGGCACCTCCTGGTGTCTTCTACAACTGCGCGGCCTGTTGCTAGGGGGTCTTCGTCAGTCCTCTGGTGGTCGTGGGGATGAAGATCGTCGTCTTCCTCTGCGTTGGGGTCATGACTTTGCTGCAGTATGTGTGTTCTCATGCGAGGGGGAATGCCATTTTGCCCTTATTTGGAGCTGGTTTCTACTGCAATTGTTAACTTAACAGGAAGCTCCCATACTTGTTTTTTTCCTTCAACAGGATATTGGGGGGTATAAGCAATCAACCGTTGAAACCTCCCATCAGCAACATTTAATGAACAAACAAGGCTTTACCCATTACACAGCTGATTCACGGAAGAACTCTACAACTCAAAAGCAAATGAGTTATAAAGTAGGTATGTGGTTTATTTTGGCGCCGGGCGCATGCGGGATAGTTCCCAAAGACATACGCAACAATTCGCTCACCCGCATTCTCTTTTATCCCCTAAAATATTACATATGCCTTGTTTCGCAACACATCAATGCATATTCATTTCCTAGCTCCGCCTAGCCCCGCTTTGTATGCTAATTGTCTTATCAGTCCTTCTGCGCTTGCGTTGTACTCTCTGGTGGTCATCCGGGTGGTCGTCGGGATGAAGTAAGACGTCTTCATCAGAGTTGAACTTTTCACCTCGTCTCCTTGCGCGTGCTCTCTGAGCCCTTGGTCACAGTCCGAACCATAAGGTTGGTTTGATCTGGTTCTCGGGGTCCGAGGGGCTCCTGTTACGTCAAGGCCTTGCAAGTTTGGCATTCTTTATCTTGTCCTTTTACAAAAAATGTGAAAACAGAACTACTAAAAAACAAAGCAACTGGAAGGGTGTTTCTTATACTTGCTCAAAAGGTTCTTGAAGCTGCTCAGCTATTTCTTTGCTTTGATTGGCTTCAAGGACTTTAAATCAAGTTCATGGTAAAATCACATGGCAATATCTCTCCAGGGAGACTTTTAGGCCTTCCAGTACCTAAAGGGGCGGAAAGGCGGGGGGGGGGGGGGGGGGGGCAACAAGAAAGCTGGAGAGGAACTCTTTATCAGGGAGTAGAGAGACAGTAACAGCTTTAAACTAAAAGAAGGTATGTTTAGAGTAGATATAAGGAATAAATTCTTCACTCTGAGGGTGGTGAAGCACTGGAACAGGTTGCCCAGAGAAGTTGTGGATGCCCCCTCCCTGGAAGTGTTTAAGGCCAGGTTGGAAGGGGCTTTGAGCAACATGGTCTAGTGGAAGGTGTCCCTGCCCATGGCAGGGGGGTTGGAACTAGATGATCTTTAAGGTCCCTTCACTGGCATCTTGAGGCACCTAGATTTTGCTTAAGGTTCCACCGGACATGCAGGAAACATTTTCCCATAATGATTTACTATCTTAGTCTGCTGCAGGACTTTCTCAATTCCTCGCATTTTTCTGCAACCAGGTGCCTAGCAGCAGCTCAGTTTTATCATCAAGGTAATTCTTTTTTCACATCAAGGAGCTACCACATTTTTCCTATGTGCCAATACATGGACAGGAACTGGGAGCCCACGCTAATGGCAAAACACTGGAAATCTCAAACCAGTGGTACCGTAAAAGTCGGTCAAAGAAACTCTCTAAGACTCAGTTTGGAGTTTTAGAAAGCAGGCATTCTTTAATTGCGGCGCCAGACGCACAGGGGATCGCTCCACCTAATGTGCGTGCCGAATTGTCCAGGCTACAGGGGATATATATAGTCAAAACATACATATTCATTAGATTTCTGAGAAATAATTAACATATTCGTACTATTTCCCGTAATTCGTTAAAATCTGTAAATGTCCCTGATGCATGCGCATTTGTTTCCACTGGTGGTCTTCCGGGGGTCTCTGGTGGTAGTCAGTAGTCTTCCTCACTAAGTTTGTTGCTTGAACCCAGTTCTTGCGCATGCTCAGACCATCTCGTTCTATCTCGTTCTTTCTTATGTTGTTGTTCCAACTTAACCATGCATACTAAACTAAGCATTTACACATCGAAGGACATGTGCATACCAGGAGTTCCTCACCTATTCTTTACAGGCACATCCTCCAGGCCTAGGTTATTCACCCCCCCCCCCCCCCCCCCCCCCACCTGGGATACAATTCTGTATGGTCTTACAGATAAGGCAGATTCTTTAGTGAGTAATGTAGCATTAGACATACAAAGTTTCTAGTCTTCCTTCTATTGACTTGCAGAAAACAGACTCCACAACCTGCAAAGTTGTAAAGTAGAACCAAATCTCCATTCATATGTTAAACTATGCACACCCACACTTTGTTTGACTTTAGCCAGAACCCACTGTACTACACTTTTAATAAGCCAGTTCCGTGAACTTAAAGACTGCTTTTGGTGAAAGAAAGGTTCATAGCTTTGCGACCTTGTTTCATATTGTGATATATGGAGTAATAATTCGTGTCAAGAAGATGGTTGATGTTAATAAAGAAGGGGGAGATGTGGGAGTGTGGCCATGGGGGTCGACAAGCCCCATGGTTGGTGATAACATCGGACTCTTAAGGATGAGACCATCAGGAATGTAAAGAGTTGAGAGGGAACCAAGAAGGGTGATTCAGGAGACACCTTGTTGTCTCGGGTTGCTTGTTCTCCCGCCGTTAAGGCATGGAAGTTGCTGGGGGTTTGCTGGTTGCCGGGCAAAGTTGTTTGACCAATGAAGAGTTAGTGGAAAAGGACTGCTGTGGGGCGAATAGTATAAGAAGGGAGCCTGTGCTCAGTATGGGATGCAACACGATATGATGAAGTTCTGTCATCAATAAAGTAGCAGCAGTTACTGATCCTAAAAGAACCCTGGTGTCCGTGTGGTCGTTACGCTACAAATGGCACCCGAACAGGGACCTGAAGAAAACGAACAGGGACCTGAAGAAAATGAACAGGGACATGAAGAAAAATAGGGACATGAACAACAGGAACAGGGACAGGCTAACAGAACAGGGACCAGGACAGGAACAGGGACACTGATCGCCTAATGAAGATAGGTTCGGCCAAACTCAGCAAACCGCTCTAAGACGCTCGTATAGAAAGTCGCTGGAAATAGGCGCACCGGAGCTGGAAGGAAGCTCAAGCTGAGAGAAATGGACCCGCGCACACAACTGCCCCTTGCTGGCTGAAGGTAAGCAGTTGCGTGCTTTGGGGAATCATACGTCCTTAGAAACAAAGACTGTCCTGGTAACCTTACAGCTTATTCCCTTTATTAACAATCAGACAGTTTATGATCCTGAAACATGGGACCAAATTGAGGTCAAGGTGTGGGACTCTGCTACTAAAAACAACAAGGTTGCGACAGGATTGCTTGGCACCTGGCGAGCAGTCTCTGAGGCCTTAAAGAGCCATGTGCGACCGCAATCAGAAACGTGTGGTTTGCCAGATAGTGAGGGAGCTGCGGGCTCGTCCACCGATCCTTCTGCTACACCATCGGCCCCCCCGCCGCTACTGCCATCGCAGGCCTTTGCTGTTACGCCCCCTGGTGATCTGAACGTTCCTTTCGATCCAGGCCCTATAGGCCCTGAAAAGGAGCCGGATCTGTTTCCCTTCAATCCGGGAGGAATAGGATACATAAGGCCTGAAGGCCGAGTTGCTTAACAACTTAAAGCGAAACATATTGTTCCCACGACTAGCCCTGGAACTCTCTGGTTTTTGTAATCAAGAAAAGGAATGGAAAATGGAGACTGTTATATGGTCTGAGAAAAATTAATGAAGTCATGGAAGATATGGGAGCACTTCAACCAGGATTACCAACTCCAACTATGTTCCCCCAGTCATGGACATTAATAGTAATAGACTTAAAGGATTGTTTGTTAAACACTTGCCAGAATTCGGAAAACTTTGCCATGTTTATGTTTCAATTGATACCTTTTCTGATTGTACATATGTATAGGCGTACTCGGGTTTCTTATGAATATCTAAAAGCAATGTTCTATATATTTAGAAAGTTCGACGGTTGTGTGTGCGTGCTGGTAGAGCGTAGACTCCCCGTGCACCCAGCGCTGTTTACTTGCCTTTTATAAATATTACTAAATTCAGATTGAGTTGTATCTTCATTTATAACAATGTTCTACTCTCTCTTACGCTAATCCTAAGAGATTGAAGATACAAATATCTAATTTCTTATGTGTAGAGCAGAGGCTACTAGGGAAACTTTTTCAACCTCTCCTGGCTGGGAGATACAGGTTGTGTCTAAACTAGTAATTTTCTTGCAGTAATTAATGAGAAATATTGGCCTGAAGCAGTTGGCATTTCTCTCATTGTAACTGGGAGGATTAATTCAAGTTTAATATAATAATACACATCAAATACTTAGACTAGCTGCTCTTTAAACTGCTGGCATAAACACCCATGTTAAGCATTTGAATTGTTACAGTGGAACTGAAAACCTGGTTCCCGCCCCTATTCGCATGTGTACTGGAGTCCTCGGGTGGTCATCTGGCATACTCTGGTGGTCTTTTGATGAAGGCCAGAAGTCTTCCTCGCTGCTAACATTCTGACCTTTCCTTTCTTTGACAGACTTCAGCAGTGAAGCCAGTTCTTGCTGGTTCCCTTATCTATGCATACAGTCTTTTACTCCCTTATCTTTGGGATCTTCCTGTCCTTGTGGTTAACATACAATAGCGTTAGCTAAGACTGTGAGAAACACTCCGTAGCCAATAACTTAGGCTCAGGCGAAGATCTCAGTGAAGTAGTAATTTATTCGCACTTGCAATGGCGGGCATCCCACAAGCAGGAGCGCGCCTACTAGTCACACAGTACTGTTTATATACTTTATTTTTCGATGACCGGGACCCTCCCCTGTTTCCCCATTGACCGGGTAATCCAGGTTCACAATCTATCCGATGCTTCACAGACAATACATGGCCTTCAGTTGCCGGCCTGTTAAATTTCAGATTTCTTTTGACTTTTTTACTGTTTGAAGTGGTAATGTTTCTTCACTTGTCTGACTTGACTTGACACCGTGATTTTCACCTAATTGTTCTAAGGAGTCTGGTTGTCTTCATTTTACAAGGTCACCTGCTAAGTTTTCTTATCACTGCAAGCATTTCTCAATACCCCATTCCTTACCTTTAAACAATGTAACTCTGCAAAAACAACATTTTTATTCCCACAAGACCTACAGAATGAGCTGATGTGCGGAAAACAGACACCACAAACTGTAAAGTTGTAAAGTATCACAGAATCACAGAATTGTAGGGGTTAGAAGGGACCTCGAAAGATCATCGGGTCCAACCCCCCTGCCAAAGCAGGTTCCTTAGAGCAGGCTGCCCAGGTAGGCATCCAGACGGGCCTTGAATATCTCCAGAGAATGAGACTCCACAGCCTCCCTGGGCAGCCTGTTCCAGTGCTCCGTCACCCTCATCGTGAAGAAGTTCTTTCGCATGTTGGTGCGGAACTTCCTGTGCTCCATTTTGTGGCCATTACCCCTTGTCCTGTCCCAACAAACCACTGAAAAGAGGTTGGCCAAATCCCTCTGTCTCCCACACTTCAGGTATATATACACATTGATAAGATCCCCTCTCAGTCTTCTTTTCTCCAGGCTGAACAGACCCAGGTCTCTCAGCCTTTCTTCACAGGGAAGATGCTCCAGGCCCCGTATCATCTTTGTGGCTCTCCGCTGGACTCTTTCCAGGAGATCCCTGTCTTTTTTGTACCGGGGAGCCCAGAACTGGACACAGTACTCCAGGTGAGGCCTGATCAGGGCAGAGTAGAGGGGGAGGATCACCTCCCTTGACCTGCTGGCCACACTCCTTTTAATGCACGCCAGGATCCCATTGGCCCTCTTGGCCACCAGGGCACACTGCTGGCTCATGGTCAACCTGTCATCTACCAGGACCCCCAGGTCCTTCTCCTCAGAGCTCCTCTCCAGCAGGTCATCCCCCAGCCTGTACTGATACATCCGGTTGCTCCTTCCCAGGTGCAGGACTCTACACTTGCTCTTATTAAACCTCATTTGGTTTCTTCCTGCCCATCTCTCCAGCCCGCCCGGGTCTCGCTGAATGGCAGCACAGCCTTTGGCGTGTTGGCCACTCCTCCCAGCTTTGTGTCATCGGCGTACTTGCTGAGGGCGGACACTATTCCCTCATCAAGGTCGTCGATGAAGATGTTGAACAAGACCGGACCCAGCACCGACCCCTGGGGAACACCGCTAGTCACAGGTCTCCAGCCGGACTCTACGCCGCCAGTCACCACCCTCTGAGCTCGGCCAGTCAGCCAGTTCTCAACCCACCTTACTGTCCACTCATCTATCCCACACTTTCTCAGCTTTGCTAGCAGGATGTCATGGGAGACAGTATCGAAAGCCTTGCTAAAGTCAAGGTAAACGACATCCACTGCTCTCCCCCTATCTACCCAGCTGGTGATGCCATCCTAGAAGGCAACGAGGTTGGTCGAGCACGACTTCCCCTTGGTGAATCCATGCTGACTACTCCTCATAACCTTCTTCTCTTCCAATTGCTTGGAGATGGCATCCAGAACAAGCTGTTCCAACACCTTGCCAGGGACAGAGGTGAGACTGACTGGCCTGTAGTTTCTCAGATCCTCCTTCTTGCCCTTCTTGAAGACCGGAGTGACATTGGCTGTCCTCCAGTCTTCAGGCACCTCTCCTGTTCTCCAGGACCTTTCAAAGATGATACAGAGCGGTTCGGAGATCACCTCTGCCAACTCCCTTAGCACACGTGGATGCATCCCATCGGGGCCCATGGATTTGTGTGCGTTGATCCCACTCAGACGCTCCCGAACCACTCCTTCGTCAACCAGGGGGGAGCCCTCCATTTCCCAGACCCTTTCTCCTCCCACCAGGCTCCAGGAGGCCCGGGGGGAAGTCCTTGAAGCAAAGACTGAAGCAAAGAAAGCATTCAGTATCTCCGCCTTCTCAGCATCTCCCGTTACCAGGACACCCCCCTCGTTCAGCAAGGGACCCACATTATCCCTAGTCTTCCTTTTACTGTTTACATACTTAAAAAAAAAACAACAAACCCTTCTTATTATCCTTTCTCTCTTTTGCAAGCTTAATCTCTAGGTGGGCTTTAGCCTTCCTCGTCGCGTCCCTGCAGGCCCTGACAACACTTCTGTACTCCTCCCAAGAGGACAGGCCCTTTTTCCACATTTCATAGACCTTCCTCTTCCTTTTGATCTTGTCGATGAGCTCCTTGCTCATCCACGCAGGTTTCCTGCCCCCCTTCCCTGATTTCCTACTCTTAGGGATGCACCGATCCCGAGCTTGGAAGAAGTGCTGTTTAAATGTTGCCCAGCTCTCACAAGCACCCTTGACTTCTAGTAATGTAGCCCATGAGACACCCCCAAGCAAGTCCCAGAAGAGGTCAAAGATGGCTCTCCGAAAGTCCAGGGTAGCAATCCTGCTTTTTGCCTTACTTCTTCCACCATCTTGAACTCCACCATCTCATGGTCGCTGCATCCCAAGCTGCCCTCAACCTTCACATCCCTAACAAGCCCATCCCTGTTGGTAAGGACAAGGTCCAGAAGCACCCCCTGCCTCGTCGGCTCCTCCACCACCTGCATCAGAAAATCGTCTTCAATGCATTGTAGGAACCGTTTGGACTGCACGTGCCTGGCCGAGTTGCTTTCCCAACAGACGTCTGGATAACTGAAGTCCTCCGTGAGAACCGGTGCCTGGGATCGTGAGGCTACTACCAGCTGCTTGTAGAAGGCCTCATCGACCTCCTCCTCCTGATCTGGTGACCTGTAGTACATCCCCACAACAGTGTCCCCCATACCAGCCCACCCTTTAATTCTCACCCACAAGCTCTCCACTTGTCCTTCACCCTCCCCCAGGTGGAGCTGGGTACACTCTAATTGCTCCCTCACATAAAGGGCAACCCCACCCCACAAGTAGGTATGTTTATTCAGCACGCAGTAACCATTCAGCGCTGGGCAGCACAGGGGGTCACCCCACCACAATCGTGGGCACCCGCCACAGTAGTTCATCTTGTATTTATACAGAAGGGGTTACACAGGTAAGGAAACGCCTATACATATTCATAACCTCTCCCCAAAAGGGCGGTCTTTATTACAATGAGTTCCGAGAAATCGTTTCCATCGTCTCTGCCTTTAACTCCTCCCGACTGTGCACGCGCAGTGCCTCCTGGTGGTCGTGGGCCGGGGTCTTCAGGATGAAGGTTGTATATCTTCCTCATTACGGGCTGGGGTCTTCAGCTGCAAAACTCGTCTAACCCGGTTCTTGCTTAACAGGGAATGTGCTATCTTCACAATGGCCTGGGCTATAGACATCCCTTATCTTCCAGAGCTATCCTGTAGGAATCCTTTATCTTCCAGAGCTATCCTGTCTCAGTCCTGTCCTTGTGATTAGTTTACAATATCTACAGAAATCCCTTATCCTCCAGGGCTATCCTGTCTCAGTCCTGTCCTTGTGATTAGTTTACAATATCTATAGAAATCCCTTATCCTCCAGGGCTATCCTGTCTCAGTCCTGTCCTTGTGATTAGTTTACAATATCTATAGAAATCCCTTATCCTCCAGGGCTATCCTGTCTCAGTCCCTGCTATAGTTCTATAGTTAACCCTTTAGCATCCATTTCTTACTTCACAACATCCTTTACCTTGTTCCCTGTCTCAAGTCCCCCCTTTTCTTTATCCTAAGCAAATTCTTTTGCTTATAACACTCCTCCTTGATTCAAAGTTTTCATAAAATTCTTACCAGTTTCTACTTGATGCTTGATTCGGTTACACTTCCAGGTTTCATAATCATCTAGTCCTTTCATACAGCACCAAAATGCACACTGTACCAATACACAGGTTAAGAATACTAGTAAAAGCAAGATCAATATTCCTATAAACATTTGCTTAAGCCAATAAAAGTTGGGTAACCAAGAGGTCAGTTTGCTCCATAATTCTCAAAAACCCCACGAGGTGTCATCTTGAACTACCCTATGTAAGATATTGGTCTTTTCCCAAATGTTTTTGAGATCAGTCTCAATTTATTTACATACATACAGCAACTAATATTTATTAATGTGCATACTCCCCCTTAGGAGGCTGATAAAAGGTCTAGTGCCTAAAATGTTCTTATTGATTTGTTTTAGTTGCTTGCCCAAAACTATAATATGTTGTCATAAATATTGGTTTCCTACTTGTGTTAGAACTTCTCCTTTGTATGGCATTTGGTAAGGCCTGCCATACAATATTCCAAAGGAGCTTAATTTTTCCTTGGACCTAGGCCTAGTTCTAATTCTAAGAAGTGCCATAGTAGTGCCTGATACCAATACATGTTGGTTTCTTGACAGCTTTTAGCAATCTGTTGTCTTATCAAATGATTCATTTTTTCCACTTGGCCACTCGCCTGTGGCCTATATGGAGTGTGTAGTTGTCATTCAATCCCCAGCACTTTGATGACCTGTTGGATCAGTTCTGCAGTGAAGTGTGGTCCCCTGTCAGATGACATTACTGAGGGTACACCAAATCTTGGTATAATTTCATTCAACGATACTTTGGACACTTCTCTGGCTTTGTTAGTTCTACATGGGAATGTTCCTGGCCATCTGGAAAAGGTGTCTGTTAGTACCAATAGGCATCTAAACCCCCCTTTCCTTGGGAGTTCGAAAAAATCAATTTGCCACTGTTTCCCAGGAACATTTCCCTTCCCTATTGTTCCCATTTGGGGTTTGATTCCTGTCTGTGGGTTATTTTTAAGACATATGACACATTGTTTCAATACCTATCTGACAATGGTATACAAATTAAGTCCCATCTCTTTTCTACTTAAAAACGGTTATAATATTTCAGCTCCCCAGCATGTTTTATTATGTTCTCCAATTACCATCCAATATAATATGGTATCACGATTCTCCCATCATTTATTTGTGCTAAACCTGTAGGTAACATTTTCCATTTACATCTTCAATTAATTGCTTATTGATCTTAGAATATTCTACTTCATCTTCTAAGGCTTTTGTTAATGCCTGGTTTTCTGTTCCTGGTACTAGTGCCAAAATTTGACTCTCAGATGCCCGTTCTGCTGCCCCTTTGGCTTCTGCGTCAACCAATCTATTTCCTCTTTCAATATCAGTATCCCCTGTTTGATGTCCTTTACAGTGCAAAATGGCAACTTCAGGAGGCAGGCATACCGCTAGGAGTAACTTCAGCATCTCTTCTGCATGTTTAATTGAGGAAGATGAGTCCTCTCTCCATCCAAATTGCCCCATGTGCATGCACCATACTAAAGGCATATTTCAAATCTGTCCAAATGTTAATTCTTTTCCCTTTTGCCAGCTCAAGAGCTCTTATCAAGGCGATGACTTCTGCCTTTTGGGCTGATGTTTGTTACCGCATATCCTGTGAGGCGAACTCCCTGGTGGATGAAGCTGCTGCCATCTATATACCAATTCTCTGCATCTTCTAGGGGCGTATCCTTTAAATCTGGTTGGCTGGAGACCGTTTCCATGGTCTTGATGCAATCATGAATGGGCGATCTGGAAACTCTGTTACTGAGGAAAGAGGCTGGGTTCACAGTATTAGTGCCAAAAAATGTAGTAACTAATAGTCCATTCTACACATTCCTTTTCTTCTTCAGTAGCTATCAACAGGTCATCTACGTATCAGCTACGTAAATTGGCCTAAGAGAGAGGGAATGTCAGGGGAGATACCATCACGAGGGAATATACCATCACGAAGACCTCCTGACTTCTGGGATCAGTCGACGGGCTGAGCCTCTCTTCCCCCCCCCCATTGGGATGCCTTTGGGTGAGATTTGAACACTTGGTTATACTGGGTGTCTCCACAGAAACTTAGAAATCTCTACAGAGTCTTTGTGCCTTTTAACGCGTTAATTTCCATGCTGTGCACCTGTGTATTTCATGCATGCTAGCTTGCTTTTCCAGACAGTAAATTATCGCTGGAAATCCAAAGAACCTGTGTACCTGTTTGTCCTGGTTCCAGTTAGGACAGAGTTAATTTTCCTCATAGTAGCTGGTAGGGTGCTATGTTTTGGATTAGGATGAGAAGAGCGCTGATAACATGCTGATGTTTTAATTGTTGCAGAGCAGTGTTTACACCAGGCCAAGGACTTTTCAGCTTCTCGCTCTGTCCTGCCAGCGAGCAGGCTAGGGGTGCAGCAGGAGCTGGGAGGGGACAGACCCAGGACAGCTGACCCAAACTGGCCAAAGGGGTATTCCATACCATCTGACGTCATGCTAAACAATATATAGGGGTGGCTGGCCGGGGTGGGGCGCTGGCTGCTCGGGGATAGGCTGGGCATCGGTCAGCGGGTGGTGAGCAATTGCATTGTGCATCACTTGTTTCTTACACATTATTGTTATTAATACTATTATCATTATCACTGTTATTATTGTTATTATTATATTCCTGTCTTAATAAACTGTCTCTATCTCAACTCACCGGCTTCACTTTCCCGTTTCTCTCCCCCATCCCAGAGAGGGAGGGGGGAGGGTGAGCGAACGGCTGTGTGGTGTTTAGCTGCCAGCCGGGTTAAACCACAACACTGTTGCTGTAATAAATTGCACTTAATTGCACTGTTCCTAGCCATGATAGTTCTCATTGAACGCGACTAGAGTAAGGGCATGTTACGTTGTTGGTGAATCTGTGACCGTGATAGTTCAGTACCCTGAATCCTACCAGACCCGTAACGGTTAATTGGCTACACCCCTTAACGCGACAGAGAAATTGGCGTAGTCGGCAGGATTGCTATGGATAAACTGCTGCAAAAATACAAATGTGCCCCTTCCCAGGCTGGGAAGGAGCGGGCCCAAAAATTTTGGAAAGATGAGAAAGTGGTAGAATGCATTGAGCAGTGTCAGGCTTCACGAAAGATTGGAGAACGGAAGGGTAAAGGTGTGATTTGTGCTGTGTTAGGAGCCTGTTTGTCTTGTGCTCAGCAAGATGCTAAGGAAACTCCTGCTCCCAAACTAATTTCTGATTTCTAATTTCTGTGTTACAGCTTTGAAATCAGAGATTGAGGTGTTGAAGTTATCATTGGCCTTTGAAAGGGAGAAGGGAAAAACAGCAGGAATCAGATTGGATAAACTTTTGAATGAGAATAACGAACTTGTGACTGAAAATGATAAACTTTTGAATGAGAATAATCATCTTAAACAATTACTGGAGAGGTTTAATCACCTGTTAAATAGAACACAGCCTTCTGCTCCGGTTAAGCAGGTTCATAGATTGATGCATAGTGCAGACCCTGAAAGCTGGAATGGTGGTTTTTGGTTTGACAGTGATGACAAAGAAACTGCTGATTCTGAACCTCAGTCGATTTCCTTGAGACCTTTGGTTAAAACTGAAACTACTGTTGATGATGATGATGAGATCCATACTACTGTGCGAATGATTCCATGGTCACCAGCAGAGTTGGTTAAAATACAGCAGAAGTTCTCAAGGCGGTCAGGAGAATCGGAAGTTGAGTATGTGTGGTGAGTTCCTCTTGAAAGAGGAGATCGAAATATGTTGAGTGAGGAAGAAGCAAGAGGCTTTTGGGGACCTGGAGTATTTTTAACTAACACACCAGAAGACTATTATTACTCTATAACTGCACGGACTGCATATTTGCCTTTGAGTAGAAAGACTCTGAAATGGGGCGGAAGCAGCAATACAGATGGACAGTTTTACCTCAGGGGCTTACAGGGCCACCAATTTATTTGGGCAAGTTCTAGAACAATTTTTGGAGCAATTCCAACCTCCAGAGGAGGTGTTACTGTTACAATATGTGGATGATCTTTTATTGTCAGGACAGGAGAAAACAGTTGTGAAGGAAGCCACTAACAAGCTATTCGACTTTCTGGGAAAACAGGGCTTGAAAGTATTGAAAAATAAATTAAAATTTGTAGAAAGAGAAGTCAAATATTTAGGGCATCTAGTGTCTGAGGGGGAGCGAAGAATAAATCCAGAGAGGATTCAGGGAACTGTTGAGCTACCCCTACACAAAACTAAAAAGAACTAAAAAGTTTTAAGAGAAAGAGGTTTTTAAGGAATTAGGAGTCACGAAGTCCAAAGGAAAACAGATGCTCCCTGATGGGAGAGAAATGCTGAATAAAGTGCTAATGAGGCAAATATTAACTGTTTTGCATCAAGAGGGTCATTAGGGAATTAAAGCAATGTGTGATGCTGTGCTATGGAAATATGTATGTGTAGGAATATATATACTCTGGCTGAACAAGTATGCAGGAGTTGTGTAGTAGATGCTTTTCTTAAGAACTATATACTCGGGCTGTCGTCCTCTTTGTCATCTCTCAGGACCTGTGGATCATTAGCTCAAACCCCACCCTTGGAAGCCCTGATCCATCCACTCTGAGTGGGATCTGATGTGAACACGGAGATATTTGAAACTGCAACCTGAGTGGGATGGACTGTTCCAAGTGTTCCTGACTACTGAGACGGCAGGAAGAACGGCTGAGAAAGGGTGGACTCATACCTGGGTAAAAGCATCAGTTAACCCTGATACCTGAGAGACTGCATTAACAAAGACTTTTAAGGTTAAAACTGTTAAAACTATCTATTGTAAACCTTTAACTTCTCCTTAGAAGAATTCTTAATGAATTAATGAGTAAAAGGGATTGAATTACACAGAATTGGAGTGTTTCCAGGGAACACTCCCTGGAAGTGGGAGAAAAAGAAAGGATGGTATTCAATCCCCACTAAAAGAATCCTTATTAGTTTGTGATTGTTACTGTTTTTCTTAATTATTATAGGGGTGTATATATATACATAGAAATGATGTATTTTAAGTTTATCATAGTAATACCTATTCTCAATGGATTAGTGATAGGATGGAGGGAAAAATCAGCATTTCCAATTAATCCAGAACATCTCTTGAGTTCTGTCTCAAAATAATTGTTGGATTTGCACCCAGATGCCTAGAAAGACTGAAGAGGCCTTGTCCCTGATTGCTATTTCCAGCAGCAACTGTGTCTGGATTCTCTAGATTTCTAAAAATGACAGATCATACTGAGTCCTGGGAAAGAATAGATTTTGAAGTTCAGTCCCCTACACATAATCCTGGTTACAACATACTGTGTTATCAAAGGTGCCTTTTAAAACAACATTGATAGAAAACTCAGGGGGCAATATTACTGACCCTGGGTGTGGAAATATTATCCGTGAAATAGGGAATAATCCATACTGTACTGAATATGGTAGCCATGGGAATGCTAATATACATAATGCACACCAGGTACAACATGAGAATCCTGTAACCAGATGGCCTGTCCCAAATGGCAAGGGGTGGTACAGGCTATGTGGCAATAAAGCCAGGAAGGTGTTGCCCCTAGGATGGAAGGGAGATTGCATCCTGGAGGCAATAATTCCAAATGTAACTATTATTGAAGACCCACAAAGCGAAAGCCCCTTGAGACCACACGCAGAATTAAGCAGAGTCCAGATAATCCTCTAGTAAAATTCTCTAGCATTTCAGTTTTGCAAGGTGGTTTTTACCTTCGTTAGGGGTGAGTGAATTAGAAAATGCTAAAGTAAATATCTCAGCTATAATTGAAGAACTAGAAAATAAGTTAGATAAGTTTGCAAAAATAGTACTCTAGAATCAAATAGTATTAGATTTATTACTAGCCTCATAAGGAGGAGCGTGCACTGTAATTAATACTAGTTGCTGTATATATGCAGATCAAATGGGATGAATTTGACTGATCTCAAAAATATTTCAGGAAAAAAAAACAAAAAAACAAAACACAACAAGATCCTACATAGAGTAGCTCAAGATGACACTTCCTGGGGATTTAGAAACATTTGGGAGAAACTAACTTTCTGATTACCTGAATAGAATTGGCTCAAACAACTATTTGTTGGTATTGTAATAATAATGTCATTGTATATCTGTCATCCCCCGTGACATCCGAAGAAGAATATTGCACCTTAATTTTGGAAAAACTCAAGAGTGCGGTATGTGAAGAGGTAAAAAAACAACAATAGAAGTAAGAAAAGAAGAGGGGGGAATTGTGAGAAACTAAGTTGTGTTTTTGCAGTAGAGAAATACTTTTCTGTATTTCTGCACGGAGCATCCGGGCCAGTCACAATATGGTGCTTTTGCCACTCATTTCCAGTTAGACTCACTTCAGCCTCCAATACAGTTAACTGCTGGGATCCCCCCGTCACACCATAAATACAGATGGGCTCTGGCCCTTTATAGCTTGATGGCATTAGAGTACATTGTGCACCGGTGTCTACTAAAGCCTTATACTTCTGTGCGTCTGACGTGCCAGGCCATCGAATCCACACAGTCCAATAAAATCGATTGTCCCTTTCCTCCCCCTGGCTGGAGGCAGGGCCCCTCTAGTCCTGGTCAGAATCTTCGTTTCTGTGTTTAAAGGACTGCCTGCTGGAAGTTGGAGCAGCAAACTTTTCAGAGAACCCCTTTTTCCCAATTGTTTTCTTTTGCAACTCACATACCCGTACCTCTAGGGTCGAGGTAGATTTTCCATCCCATTTTCTCATGTCCTCTCCATGGTCACGTAGGTAAAACCACAGGGTGGTGCGGAGTGTGTGCCCACCATATCGTCTTCCTTGCACAGATGAACGTTTACCCCTAATAGCTGAGACACTGGTTTGTACAGGTGGGGAGGAAAATAATCTCTCTTTAAGTTGGTGGATCTTTTCAGAAAGTTTCTCCAAAGCATTCTCTTTTAGTTGGTGGACACTGGCTCATTCAGGTGGGGGGGAAGATAAATCCTCTTTAAGTTGGTGGAACTCTTCAGAGAGTTTCTCCACAGCCGAGACGCAGGCCTGTAGGGAAGAGGAGAGACTTTCTTCGTACTGCCGGAGTTGTTTAGCCACTTCATCCACTGTGGGTCCCTCATCCTCTTTCCAGGCCATTATTGCCAATGAGCTGGCATATGATGATGGTGCACTCCGTACAAACTTCCGCCACATGGGTCGTGTACACTGGACTTCATCTGGATCTGTGGATATTTGTGCGTCATCTAGGTCCTTATAAATTACTTCCCGTACGGCTAATTCCCTCAGGTACTGAATTCCCTTCTCCATGGTGGTCCACTTGCCTGGTAGACATACAAGTTCTTCCTTGAAGGGATACCTTTCCTTCACAGCTGACAGGAGACGCCGCCAGAGGCTGCGAGATCGTGCTCCATCTCCAATTGCTTTGTCAATGCCTGCGAGATTGTGAGAAACTAAGTTGTGTTTTTGCAGTAGAGAATTACTTTTCTGTACTCCAAGGTAGTTGTGTAGCCATAATAAGGAGGAAAGCTAAGTAGATAAGTGGACAGTAGAAGGCCTCACTGTTCCAAAATAAGGTAGAAGCTTGAGGAAAACAGGATGAGCAGTGTGAGAACAGTAAAACAAAGATCACAAGTTCTCAAAACATAAGAAAGGAGAAATTAAAGGGTTGAAAAAAAGAAAAATTGTACATATACGGTATAGAGGAGCGTCGAGTAGCTTGTGAACTTGTAGTACTCAGCCAATGAGGAAACAGGGGAGGAGATCAGGTGTCGGTTAATAGAGAATAAAAGGTTATGATTTGTTTACAAAAATGCACTCCTCATTGACAGGACGCCCGCCATTGCAATCGCAAAAAAAATAGCTTCACAGAAGATCCTGTCTGAAGAAAATTATTTGAGATTTTTCTCACAGTTTCCAAATAATTATCAATACAAATAATAAGATGTACACCACTACTAGAACAAAAAACCCCTTGGGAGCACTTCAGTTCCCTATAGGCCAGTCCTTTCTCTCAATCACAAGTCACATTCATTAGTAACCTGTGAAAATAAAAGGTTAGTTTACAATTGTAAGCTTTTATCCTGCTCAGAACTATGAGATTTTCTTTCTGATTTTAATTTTCGACAAGCCTTCTGTAGAAACAACTTGCCAGGTGCTAGGGTTGACAGATGCTTTCACTCGAGGGTAGTGAGTCCAACCTTTCTCCGCAGTTCTTATGGCTGTTTCAGTGGTTAGTAGTACTTGGAATAGTCTTTCCCATTCAGGCGAGAGTTTTGATTCTTTCCAGGTCCAAATCAGGACCCAATTTCTTGGTTGATGGTGGTGGGGATTTGAGCCAACAACCCATGGGTCCTGAGAGATGACAAAGAAGAGGACAACCCCAGAATACAGTTCTTAAGAAAACTCTCTTGTTTCGAATTGCGGTATCTCATCCCTTCTGCCCAGATAGGGTAATCCGAACAGCATCTCATACGGTGAAATTCCTATATCCTTTCTTGGTGCTGTTTGAACCTGGAGCAGTGCTAAGGGTAAGCTTTTTACCCAGTGAAGTCAGGTTTCTAACACTAATTTAGTTAATTGCTTCTTTAATGTCTGGTTCATTCGCTCCACCTTCCCAGAAGAGGAGGGGTGCCAGGGGGTGTGAAAATCCCACTCAATCTCTAAGGCCTGCATTAACCCTTGCAGTACTTGTGAAGTGAAACGACTTCCTTGATCTGAATCAATGTTTTCAGCTATCCCATATCTAGGGACTATTTGCTCCAGTGATACCTTAGACACCGTGTTCGCAGTTGCAGATACCGAGGGGAAAGCTTCCACCCATCCAGTCACGTGGTCAATTAGGACCAACAAGTACTTAAGTCTCCCTGCTTTAGGTAACTCAGTAAAGTCTACCTGTATACTTTGGAAAGGTCGAATCCCTGGCTCCCGTCCCCCTCTAGGTGAGTTATGGATGACCTTTTTATTTACCTTTAGGCATATGGTACATCCTCTGCATATTTGCTTCACTGAAGTGTATATTCCTACACAGACATACTTTCTTAGCACAGCATCACACATTGCTTGCACCCCCCAATGACTCTCTTGATGTAAAACAGTTAATATTTGCCTCATTAGCACTTTATTCAGCATTTCTCTCCCATCAGGGAGTATCCATTTTCCTTCAGACTTCGTGGCTCCTGATTCCTTAAAAAAACCCTTTCTCTTAAGAACTTTTTAGTTCTTTCTTAGTTTTCAACAGTTCCCTGAATCCTCTCTGGATTTATTCTTCGTTTTTCCTCAGACATTAGATGCCTTAAATACCTGACTTCTCTTTCTACGTATTGTAATTTATTTTTCAATACTCCCAAGCCCTGCTTTCCCAGAAAGTTGAATAGCTTGTTAGTAGCTTCCTTCACAACTGTTTTCTCCTGTCCTGACAATAAAAGATCATCCACATATTGTAACAGTAACACCTCCTTGGGAGGTTGGAATTGCTCCAAAATCTGTTCTAGAACCTGCCCAAATAAATTGGTGGCCCTGTAAACCCCTGAGGTAAAACTGTCCATCTGTATTGTTGCTTCCGCCCCCACTTCAGAGTCTTTCCAGTCAGAGGTGAATATATCTTTGCTCTCAGGGCCTGAGAGCATCCCGTTAATAACACCATTATTCCAGCCTAATGATTTACTATTTGAATGCCCAATTTCATCATCAAATCCCTTCCCAACAGGTTAGTCCCTGCCTTGGGTACATACAGTAATTGCCCAGTGATCATTTTATCCCCTAGTCTCAGCTTGGTATCCCCCCAGAGTGGCACTGTTATCCCAGCCCCTTCTACCCCCATCACTTTTTAGGGTTTCATTAGTTAATTTA
This sequence comes from Anser anser, assembly GCF_964211835.1. Taxonomy (NCBI): domain Eukaryota; kingdom Metazoa; phylum Chordata; class Aves; order Anseriformes; family Anatidae; genus Anser; species Anser anser. Next base: position 1,390,178 of record NC_139731.1, read on the forward strand.
ATCCCTGATACTTTACAGGCCAGCAATGACCTAGCTGCCCCAGTGTATTGGGTTCACATGGCAACATTCTGGGGCAGCTGCAGTGGCAGCCTCTGTGAGAAGAATCCAGAAACCACCCTGTGACAGATAAGGGCCAGTTTCAGCCAGCCCCAAAGGGGCCCACCGCTGCCCAGAGCCAAGCCATGAGCAGCACAGTCCATGCCTGTGTGAGAGCATATCCAAGAAAACGAAAAGAAACAAAACAAAACAACAGCAAAAAAAACCTTGCTTCTCAACAGCAGCTGGGAGAGCAAGGAGTGAGAAACCTCCCCGCAGACACCAAAGTCAGCACAGAAGGAGGGGGATGAGGCGCTCCAGGGGCCAGAGCCAAAGCCCCCCTGCGGCCTGTGGAGAGGCCCCTGGTGGACCAGGCTGTCCCCCCCCTCCCCCCGATACTGGAAAACTGACCAAACACCACAGCAAATATACCAAAACTTCTAGACTGTTACTTAGATAATGCCTACATCCTCTTTCCCTGCTCATTCAACTTTCCCAACTCATTCAAAAAACAGCTCTGTCAAGCACTACATACCAACACCTTTAACACCTTCAATAACCCTTTTTAACACTTCTTTCTATCTTTCTCCAGCCTCTACTTTGAACAAAGGCTCAGTCAGGGGCCAACTTAAGTTTATACCTTTTTCCCCCCAGGATGCTGAAACAACATATCAGTATACCATATTTCATCCCATTTTCCTTCTCTCCTCCTTCTTCCACTCCGGATATTCCTATTTGAAGTGGCCAGCCTGGCCACACTTAAAACATCTTATCAAAACCTGTCCCTGCTAGGATTCAGGCTGCAACACAGGTAGCTTTCCTTGCCTGCCATTCCTTCATCTCTCTTCCTCTCCTTTCCATCCTGGCCCTGACTCCCCCTGAAGAGTTTCTTCCTCTTTCTCCAGCCCTCTACCTCACTACCTGGTACACTGTGAATACCATTAGTATCGCCCTGCTTTTCCTTCTCATCTCCCCTCCTGACATACACCTTCAGGGCCTCCCTCAGGAGGGCCCCCCGTGACTGTTCACTACTTCCTCCCACCCTCTGGAGCCCCCCCCCCCATTTATCTGTCCAGGCTCCAACCATAAAATGAACTTTCAAGAGGCCCCGGGATACCGGGTCCCCGGGACTCATCCCCGAGCACTCCCCCACCCTGACCCCAAGTCTCCCACATGACCCCTGTGCTGCGCACTATCACCACTCCAGCCAGGATCGGCAAGTGGGCACCCCTGCTCTGCCAGTACTACCCCCGGTCCTGGAGAATGAGCTCCCCCCAACTTCCGCACAGCAGCTCTCCTCCTGATCACTCCCCTTTCTTCCCCTGTAAACAACATACTTAGTATAGACATAATTTTCCCCCAAGAGTATAAGTTAGGCCCTAGGAACTGGTCTAATAGTTCAGCTAGCCTGATGGGGTCCTCAGTTAAAGACTTCATCTCCTTCTTAAAACTCCTAACCTCTCTGCTGGTAAGGAGAGGGGGGAGTTCACCTAAGAGGATACACAGTTAGTGTTAGGACTGTTAATATCAGGGAAGGCGAAATTCTCAATCTCTCTTCTACCTATTTCTAATTCTTACCAGAGCCTAGAGTACGCTCCTTCTCTAGGGACAGTGTTAACTGCAGTCCCTGTCTCCCTTCCTGGAGCAACTGCTGCTGCCTCCGGTGCAATATTAGGATTATAGGGAGCATAACTTGACTCCTTCTCCGAAAAAGGAATCTTATTGTTTACACATAAATTTCAAGCCTGAATTTTCATCAGGCCCGTATTTTGGCCAAAATACTGCTGTTTCCCTAATTGGTTCTTTTGTCCAGACTGATACACAATATTTAACCATTTTCTTCTTTTATCATTTCCTCTGATTTTGGGATTATTTTTCCCATTTCTTTTCATTCTTCAGGAAGAACTGTCGGTAGGCACTCCCCCAGGGATATCTCCCTGTCCCCTGGAACTCATATTTCTCATTTTTCCTAGTCCTTGTCAGTGTGCTGCTACAGAAATATACCTCCTGCAGGGTACAACACACTAATGTTCTGATTCTGGAAAATGGGGATGTACTGCCAAGCACTTTACCGTGCAAGGGGTACCGCACACCTATGAGTTTTCCAGATTCCCTGGTGTACTGCCAAGCACTTCACCGTGCAAGGGCTACTGTATACCAAATTTCCCGAGACTCTTCCTTTCTCTCTCTTATCTCACGCTTCATCCGTCTCCGGCCGCGCCCCTCTGAAACATGGGATTAGAAATTAGAGAGCGATTGATTAAGAATGAATATGTAGGCAACAGTCATTGCTTAATATGTGGCACATTTGCGATATACTGTTCCTGTGCTGCTCTTAGGCCTCCAGATAACAGGAGCCCCTGGGACCCCAAGAACCAGATCAAACCAACCTTATGGTTCGGACTTTGACCAAGGGCTCAGAGATAAGGAGGACTGTTCACAAAAGGACAAGATAAAGAATGTCAAATATGCAAGGCCTCGAGATAACAGGAGCCCCTCGGACCCCGAGAACCGGACCAAACCAACCTTATGGCCTAGATTGTGACCAAGGCCTCAGAGAGCATGCGCAAGGAGACGAGGTGAAAAGTTCAACCCTGATGAAGATACCTTACTTCATCCTCACGACCCTCAGCGCCTACCACAAGAAGGCACCACGCAAGCGCAGAAGGGAGAAGTTTATGAAAATGACTTCTTGGAGCTAATTTTAATACTAAGTGGGGACAGGTCATGCATATGTATAGGCGTACTGGGAAACTTCATGCATATGTAACTCTTTACTGCATATAACCAAAGCAAGTTGTCGCGTTAGGGGCGCACGACTTTGGTGGGACTACCCCCCGTGCTGCCCAGCGCTGAATAAACATACCTACTTTACAATCTTACTGATTGTGGAGTCCGTTTCCGTGAATCACCTCGCAGAGCTACGGAACCACGGATCAGGACTTCACACTCGCTTCGTACAAAAGTACGTCTCAATCACACGTCACACAGAGTCTCACCCGACCCCCAAGGCAATACTTAATATTTCTTACCTTGGTCTGTGCACAGAGTTACCGGATCAATTCTTAAACCCAGGAGTGCCTACCTTCTTCCCTTCCCCACTACTTCATGGATCCTGCCTCTTTAATCAGTCTCGGGCCCTCTGTCAGCTCTCCGCAGAACCGCCACCGTCGTCGATGCACAGGACCGCTGAAATCAGCGGGGCATGCCTTCCTGCTGCTGCGGCGGTGGGGCTCCCCGGTAGGTGGCTGGATCCCGGACGAGCCCCCAAATTGTGAAAAATACTCCGTAGCCAATAACATAGGCTCAGGCGAGGATCTCAGTGAAGTAGCATTTTTATTCGCGATTGCAATGGCAGGCGTCCCACAAGCAGTAGCGCGCCTACTAGTTCCATAACACAGTTTATGTACTTTTTTTTTTTCTTTTTTTTTTTTTTTCTCGACGACCGGGACCCTCCCCTGTTTCCCCATTGACTGGGTAATCCAGGTTCACAGTCTATGCAGTGCTTCACAGACAATACATGGCTTTTAGTTGCCGGCCTGTTATAAGTCAAATTTCTTTTGACTTTTTTACTCTTTGAGGTGGTGATGTTTCTTACACAGTGATTTCCGCCTAATTGCTCTAAGGATTCTGATTGTCTGCATTTTACAAGGTCGTCTGTTAAGCTTTCTTATCACTTCAAACATATCTCAATACCACATTCCTTCCTTTGAAACAATGTAACTCGGTGCAAAAACAACATTTTTATTCCTACACTTAAGTCATTAAAAGAAATACAGCTTCATACAATGGAACTGCAAGATCCAGAATACAACAATAATAACTTAAATACTTGTACATTAAATACAACTCAGTCAACATATAAGCCTTGGGTAAGATATAAGGAAAGACAGCATAATATATTCATAAAAATGCCTCTACTTACATTTGGCGATAGACATCCGTTACAATACAATATATACAATGAAATGCTATTGCATATTGCACAACATTTGAATTAATGTGTTCACAAACCTATTATCACTCAGACTGATGACTTTTAATTTCTGCATACCACCCATTTCTTCAGGGAGAAATTCAAGCTTATTATAATGCAGAAACAACACGGTTACATACTTCCATTTTTCAATCTGAAAAAAAGAAAAGAATGAATTCATCTTCACAGCTCTAAATACACAATTTCAATTGTTTAAAAATAACTAGCATTACAGCTATTTTTGCCTGTAAAGTATGATAAGATTTATTTTCACATATTCAAGCTCCTTTTAGTCTCAATACAATAGCAACTAACTTCTACTTCTTGCTTCAAAAAAATCAGATTTAATTTAATTATTTAAAAACACAGAAAATCTACTCAACATTTATTAACTTGTTATTCAAATAAAATTTGTCCAGATTTTACAGTTTAAAATACATGATTTTTTTTTACAGTTTTGTAACTAAATACATATCTCTGGTGGCAGCTGTGTTAAAAAGTTATGATCTGCAGCAAATGTCCTTATGTTAGAGAGCTGCCCAACAGATGAAGGCAATGTTTCAATCTCATTAAAAATACAGTCTAGTTCTTCTAAGGATATTAACCTGAAAAAAAAATTACTCCTCTATAGAGTGAGAGGAGGCTGAAAGAATTTTAGTAGATAAGATAGGCTAATGAGCATGTAAAAGGAAGCCAAAAGAATTTCAGTAGATAAGATAGGCTAATGAACGTGTGAAAGGAAGCCAAAGGAATTTTAGTAAATAAGACAGGCTAAGGGACATGTACTATGTCTTCCGCTACCTATTGCGCACGAAAAACAGTTCCTGATAGAAACAGGAAACACATTTCAAGAACCAACTGAAACCGAGTCTGCAGTTTAAGCAGAAGCTGAGAAGCTTATGAGTCTGCGCTGAGACGAGAGGTCAACCAGCGGTGACTAGGAAGACTCACTAATCTTCATCCCCACGACCCCTGGCGACCACTACCAGAAAACACTGTGCAAGCGTGGATAGGAGAAATCTATGAAAATGATTCCCTGGAACTAATTTTATTACAAAGCGGGGATAGGTCATGCATATGTATAGGTGTATCGAGAAACTTGATGCATATGTAACTCTTCACCACATATAACCAAGGCAAGTGCCGCGTTGGGGTGTGCACGGCTTTGGTGGGGCTGCCCCCGTGCTGCCCAGTGCTGAATAAACATACCTACTTTACAGTCTTACTGATTGTGGAGTTTGCTTTCCGCACGTCAAGAGGTTAATTCATCCAACATTAACTGCACACTTTAAGTTTAAATTATATTAATATTACAAATTACAAAATTACAAATGAAATTCAAAATGAAACTCTGAAACCCAAGTGAAATTCAAATCCAAGAAAAAATCCTTTATTAATTGCCTTCTTTAAAAAAAATATAATCATTTACATTATATATATGAGAGCTCTCAGTGAAAACAGGGGGATCAGCAACATCAAATTTTTCTGCAGTACACAAAAACATGCTACTGCAAGGCATAGGAGAAAAGAAATGGGAACAAATACCCTTCATCTGTATAGCACTTAATTCTGAACCAATTATTTTTGCCATCATTTGCACGTTTTAAATTAAATTCATGAACACAAAATTATACATTAAAAAATACTGCTGCTTAACATGTGAAAATACTCAGTATATGAAAAAAAAGATAAATGTGTGTTCAGATTCACTTTTTACAAGCTTTTTGATACTGGTTCAATCATTTGCAATATTTAACACAGACAGAAAAAAAAACACTTTCACTTTCAGGTAGCTGCATGCCTTTGTAAACATTTTGTTTTCTTTCATATTCAGCTTTTCTGTTATAGATTGGTGGCTGCATTAATGACTGAGGAACACAGGTCTTTTGATATTAAATTCTATGTAAAGAGCATACAAGCTGAAAGCTATAAGAAATATGAAGGCGGTTGCTATCAATTTTATTGACATTATATGTAGAATAAATTAAATCAAGTAGAGAAATGTAAAGCAATTCAAAAGAGGAGCCACTGTTACAGAAAAGCTTCCAGAAAGGCAATGCAATGTTTTCTTCAGGTGAAATACTGTTGTGGTTTAACCCGGCTGGCAGCTAAGCACCACACAGCCGTACGCTCACCCTCCCCCCTCCCTCTCTGGGATGGGGGAGAGAAATGGGAAAGTGAAGCCTGTGGGCTGAGATAGAGATAATTTATTAGGACAGGAAAAAAATACGATAATAGTACTACTACTACTACTGTGTATGAAACAAGTGATGCACAATGCAATTGCTCACCACCCGCTGACCGATGCCCAGCCTATCCCCGAGCAGCCAGCGCCCCACCCCGGCCAGCCACCCCTATATATTGTTTAGCATGACGTCAGATGGTATGGAATACCCCTTTGGCCAGTTTGGGTCAGCTGTCCTGGGTCTGTCCCCTCCCAGCTCCTGCTGCACCCCTAGCCTGCCCGCTGGCAGGACAGAGCGAGAAGCTGAAAAGTCCTTGGCTTGGTGTCAGCACTGCTCTGCAACAATTAAAACATCAGCATGTTATCAGTGCTCTTCTCATCCTAATCCAAAACATAGCACCCTACCAGCTACTAGGAGGAAAATTAACTCTACCCTAGCTGAAACCAGGACAAATACCTACCCTCCTATGGAGTTCGGCAAATAAACCTCAAAAGCAATAATGAGTCAATAATTGTACTGAACTGAAGAACACAACAAGCCAAAATATAAGCTTTTATTACATTGTCATATGAATGAAGAATAAGCTTGAAGATTTATATGCACATCTACTAAAATCTTTATGGGAAGATACAGTTGCTTTCACAAATACAGTTTCACTTTTACTGTGAAGTGGAAAGGTTTGACATCCACTCAACTCTTCTCAAGGAAGAATTAGCTGAAGTGAGGAAAGTAAAGACTACTGATCAGGCAAGATCGCTTCATGTCAAAAGACTGCTAATGATTTTAAGTCTGAAAACAAACCATCTGCTTCCCAAATGTCAGATACTATTTTACTAGAACATAAACACAGGTTCACAAATACTAAGATAATAGGTCATTGTACTACAATAATTGGTCATCCTGGACCCCATGTAATTCTGAGACATGTCAGGAACCTAGATGAAATGGACAGATCATTTCCCCAGGAATTTCCTATGCTCTGTGTACATATGGCATAAAATCCTCAACAGTCATTGCTTACTTTACAACCACTACCAGTAAAAATCCACACAACTTTTATCCTGTAAATTCTTGCTTGCTTTCTAATACATAATTCCTTTTTTGGAAGGACTGGGCAATGCTAAATTTGATCCAGGATTTGATCTAGGATTTTTACCCCTGAATTGGAACATAAATTTTAGAGGAGAGAGTTTTTGACTTCAGTGCCAGGGAAGCTCATGGAGTAGATTGTCTTGAGTGTCATCACGCGGCACTTGCAGGGCAACCAGGCGATCAGGCCCAGTCAGCATGGGTTTATGAAAGGTAGGTCCTGCTTGACTCACCTGATCTCCTTCTATGACAAAGTGACGCGCTTAGTGGATGAGGGAAAGGCTGTGGATGTGGTCTACCTTGATTTCAGTAAGGCTTTTGACACCGTTTCCCACAACATTCTCCTCAATAAACTGGCTGCTCATGGCTTGGACTGGCGTATGCTTCGTTGGGTTAAAAACTGGCTGGATAGCCAGGCCCAAGGAGTCGTGGTGAATGGAGTCCAATCCAGTTGGAGGCCGGTCACTAGTGGAGTCCCCCAGGGCTCAGTACTGGGGCCAGTTCTCTTTAATATCTTTATCAGTGATCTGGATGAGGGGATCGAGTGCACCCTCAGCAAGTTTGCAGATGACACGAAGTTAGGTGCATGTGTCAATCTGCTCGAGGGTAGGAAGGCTCTGCAGGAGGATCTGGATAGGCTGGACCGATGGGCTGAGGCCAACTGTATGAAGTTCAACAAGGCCAAGTGCCGGGTCCTGCACCTGGGGCACAACAACCCCAAGCAGAGCTACAGGCTAGGAGATGAGTGGCTGGAAAGCTGCCTGGCCGAGAAGGACCTGGGAGTATTGGTTGGTAGTCAGATGAATATGAGCCAGCAGTGTGCTCAGGTGGCCAAGAAGGCCAACAGCATCCTGGCTTGCATAAGAAACAGTGTGGCCAGCAGGACTAGGGAAGTGATTGTCCCCCTGTACTCGGCTCTGGTGAGGCCGCACCTCGAGTACTGTGTTCACTTTTGGGCCCCTCACTACAAGAAGGACATGGAGGTGCTCGAGCGAGTCCAGAGAAGGGCAACGAAGCTGGTGAGGGGTCTGGAGAGCAAGTCTTATGAGGAGCGGCTGAGGGAGCTGGGGTTGTTTAGCCTGGAGAAGAGGAGGCTCAGGGGTGACCTCATCGCTCTCTATAGGTACCTTAAAGGAGGCTGTAGAGAGGTGGGGGTTGGTCTATTCTCCCACGTGCCTGGTGACAGGACGAGGGGGAATGGGCTAAAGTTGCGCCAGGGGAGGTTTAGGTTGATTATTAGGAAGAACTTCTTTACTGAAAGGGTTGTTAGGCATTGGAATGGGCTGCCCAGGGAAGTGGTTGAGTCACCATCCCTGGAGGTCTTTAAAAGACGTTTAGATGTAGCCCTTAGTGATATGGTTTAGTGGAGGACTTGTTAGTTTTAGGTCAGAGGTTGGACTAGGTGATCTTGGAGGTCTCTTCCAACCTAGATGATGCTGTGTGATTCTGTGAAATATTTTTGAAAAAAGCATTATGTTTCAACTGGGGCTCACAATAAATAAATCTGTGTACAAATCCCTCTCTCATAGAGGAGGTCTAAAAACCCTTAAATTTCACCAACTCAGAAGAGCTTTTTTCAAAACCCACGAAGTGTACAAGATATTGACCTAGAAAACTTGGAAACAAATTTTAATTTTCTAGCAGCAAACAAATGATGCATCTGTACAATACAAGCAAACCAGTCTATCCCAAAAGTAAAGTGCAGGATGTGCTCCCATTACAATTTATTGTTAGTAGTATCTTATGTATCAGGGAAAGGTAAAACATCCATGCTGCATATGATTTCTTACTTAAACTTCCCTCATGAGAAAGTAATACAAAACAGGTGCTACTGCAGCTTAACAACTACAACCAAATTCAGTTAAATGCAACTCTTTTTTTTTTTTTTTTTATACTGTAAGTATATAGTATTCCTACATAAATTGCAGTCCTGGCTCCCATAAATTAATTTTTCAAGAGAATATCTTAAACTTCTTTTTATTTTTTTGTTAATCAATGAAGACTACCTTTCAGACAGATCTTTAACCAAAAAAGCAGTTTCAAAACTTTTTGTGCTATTTCCAAAAGATCTTAATGAAATACATTACCAATAATTGACTCTTCTAGATAAAAGGCTGAGAGAGATGAAGCAATTAGTCAGTAATATACCCAAACAGGTAATTTTACAGCCTAAACTTAGTTCCTGTCTGTTATGGCATAATGTGGGCTTAGACATGTTAGTTTAGAGCTCCCACAAGGCATATCTACACTGTAATGAGAATATGTCAGTAACGGTTATAAGTGTAATACTAATGAAAAAATCCTTAAAAACAATTCTTTATCTACTAAACCATACAGCTCTGCATGATCTGTGGCTAATGAAGTACCTGCTGGTGGTACACAGTGGCTTGACTTTATCATATGGCAGGTCAGTATGTTCCACTATAATTCTATTTGTTTCAATTCTCTGTGCTGGTTTTGGATGGGGTGGAGTTAATTTCCTTCATAGTAGCCTGTATGGCGCCCTATTTTGGATTTAGGATGAAAATAATGTTAATATGTGATAACATGGCATGGTAACACGATGACAAGTTGAATATGAGTCAACAGTGTGCCCTGGTAGCCAAAAGGGCCAACCATATCCTGGGGTACATCAAGCACAGTAGAGCTAGACAGTCAAGGGAAGTGATTGTCCCACTCTGTTCTGTGCTGGTGCGGTCTCACATCAAGGGCTGTGTATAGTTTTAAGCACCAAAACATAAGAAGGATCTAAAAGTATCAGAATGCATCCAAAGGAGGGCAACAGAGATGGTGAAAGGTCTAGAAGACAAGACATATGAAGAGTGGCTGAGGTCACTTGGTTTGCTCAGCCTAGAGAAGAGGAGACTGAGGGGAGACCTCATCCTGGTCTATAGCTTTCTCATGAGGGGGAGCAGAGGGGGAGGTGCCAATCTCTTCTCTCTGGTGACCAGTGCTAGGACCCAAGGGAATGGCATGAAGCTGTGTCAGGGTATGTTGTGGTGTGATTGCCTAAAGTAACTTGGAAAATCAAACTACTATTCATATTCTAAAAAGAAAAGTACAGCACTGAAGAGGTTTTCAGGGCAGGGCGCAGCTGCATGACCTGAGTGTTCCCTAGGCTTCTAACCTTGGATGTTACCGTACCAGGGGAACCTGGTGTGGTAACTCTAAGAAACAATATGGAGTGTAGAGTGGCGTGGAGACACCACAGCTAGGCTCTGACAAGAGGGGGGACTCGATTGTTCTTGTGCACACTGAAACTGATAAACTGCACATTTGCCACCTTGAGCGGACGACCTGTCATGTTTTTGACAAAATGCTGTACTCTAGTGAACTTTTGCTCATTATAACATCATTACAACACCAAAACACACCTCCATCCCAAAAGCTACCCGCCTCCGAGGTACGACCACCCCTCATGGAGCATGTGCTCGGAATTTCTCGGAGCCTATACCTTTAAACGAAGGCAAGAAAACTTTTCACCAATCACAGTTAAGATATGCTTGACTAGAGTCACTCAAGCTCCACCTAAAAGACAGAAAATAATATAAATTGGCTCAAGAGAAATGGAATGTTGGGGAAGATACCATTTTCAGGAAAGATACCATCACGAAGATACCATTGTGACTTCTGGATCAGTCGATGGGCCGAGCCTCTCTTCCCCTCCCCCCGCCCCCCCCCCCCCCCATTGGGATGTCTTTGGGTGAGATTTAAGCACTTGAATAATCTCTAGAGTCTCTGTACCTTTTAATGCATTAATAGCCAGGCTGTACACATGAGTATTTAATGCATGCTAGCTTGCTTTTGCAGACAGTAAATTATCGCTGGCAATCCAAAGAACCTGTGTACCTGTTGCTGTAATAAATTGCACTTAATTGCATTGATCCTAGCTGTGATAGTTCTCATTGAGCACGACTAGAGTAAGGGCGTGTTACGTTGTTGGAGAATCCGTGACCATGATAGTTCAGTATCCTGAATCCAGCCGGGCCCACATCGGTTAATACGTTAGTGGTGAATCTGTGACTGTGATCTGTGATAGTTCAGTACCCTGAATCCAACCAGATCCGTAACGGTTAACCAGCTACACCCCTTTAACGCGACAGATGTTCAGATTGGATATCAGGAAAAGGTTCTTCACCGAGAGGGTGGTCGAGCACTGGAACAGGCTCCCCAGGGAAGTGGTCATGGTCCTAAGCCTGTTGGAGTCCAAGAAGTATTTAGACAATTGTCTCGGACATATGGTCCGATTTTTGGGTGGTCCTGTGTGGAGCCAGGAGTTGGACTTGATGATCCTTGTGGGTCCCTCCCAACTCAGCATATTCTATGATACCTGATTGTATGATACAGAGTCAAGGACATATTCTCGTGCTGCCCTGCCAGCGAGGAGGCTGGTTGGGATGCACAAGAAGTTGGGAGAGGACACAGCCAGGACAGCTGACCCAGACTGACCAAAGGGTTATTCCATACCATACAACGTCCTGCTAAGCAATAAAAGCTAGAGGGAAAGGTAGAGGAAAGGGGGGAGGTTTGGAGCGATGATACTTGTCTTCAAAAAAAAAAAGGTTACATGAGATGGAACTCTGTTTTCCTAGAAATGGCTGAATATCTGCTCACCACTGGGAATCATAGAATCATAGAATGGTTTGGGTTGGAAGGGGCCTTGAAGATCATCTAGTTCCAACCCCCCTGCCATGGGCAGGATGTGATAAACAAAGTTGTGTTTTTGGAATAGAAGGTGTTTTTGCAGTGGAAAATTCCACATATTCAAAAGTGATTGTGCAGCATAGCAGTGGGGAGTATGTTAAGCAGATAAGGGGAAGGTCCCACTGTCCCAAAATAAGGAGGATAGCTAAGAAAAACAGGGTGAGCAGTACAAAATGAGTAAAAACAAAAATCAGGGGCACTCTAGTCATGAGAGAAGAAGGAAAAAAAAAAGGAAAAGGAGAAATTAATGGTTGGTCAAATAAAATTGCACATATATGGTACAGTAACAAGCGTCGAGTAGTTTGTGAACCTGTAGTACTCAGCCAATGAGGAAACAGGGAAGGAATCAAGCGTCGGGTAGTAGGGAATATAAGGTTATGATATACTTTTGCTGTGTGCTCCTGCTTGGAGGATGCCCACCATTGCAATCACGAATAAAAATGCTACTTCACTGAGATCCTCGCCTTAGCTTGTGTTATTGGCTCCAGATTGTTTCTCACACCCAATGAACAGATCCTGATAACAGAAACTATGACTGAACAGCTAATGAAAGACTTACATGAAGGGACACACTTTGGCACTGATGCCATGGCAGATAGCCTAAAGCACTTTGCAATAGGACTAAAAATGCAAATTATCGGAAACCAAGTAGTGCGAAAGTGTCTTGTATGCTGTGCAAACATCCCCAAGATCCAGCCAAAACAGCCGCCGGGGAGACAAGAAAAGGGATGAAACCTGGGGAGTACTGGCAAGTGGACTTTTCCCAATTGCCTAGACAAGGATCATAGCGATATCTCCTAGTGCTGCTGGACATGTTCACTGAATCGCTAGAAGGCTTCCCATGTCAAACTAATAAAGATAGGGAGGTTGTAAAGGCTTTACCGAAAGAAGTAATCCCACACTTTGGAATACCAGAGGGACTAGATCCCTATATCTCCTAAATCTAGGATCACTAGATCACCTAGATCTTTAGGTGATCCTGCTTGGCAGGGGGGTTGGACTAGATGATCTTCACAGGTCTCTTCCAACCTCATCCATTCTGTAATTCTGTGACTCTCCTCAGACAATGGACCTCATTTTATATCAAAAGTAGTTCAAGAAATATCGAGAGCATTACAGATTAGGTGGGACTTACATACTGCATGGAGACCACAATCGAGCAGACAAATAGAATGAATCAAACACTGAAAAAGCAGTTCACTAAAATTTGACAAGAAGCTCAACTAAAGTGGCTGGAAGCCTTACCAATAGCTTTGCTAAGAATTAGGGTAGCCCCCAGAGCCAGAGAAATAGTTAGCCCATTTGAATTATTATATGGCAAACCATAACCTGTAAATGAATTGGTGACAGAAGGGAGTCAAATGCATGTCAGGGGGGAGGGTTGGGTCAGACAATATTTGTGTCTTTGTCTTCCATGGTGTCCTCTCTCCATAGATATGTACAGGAGTGACTACCGATTCCATTGGATGTTCCAGCACACCCATTCCGACATGGACATCAGGTGCTGATCTGAACGTGGAAAGGCTTTCCACTTCTCTAAAGGAGAAGTGGAAAGGACCTTATACTGTTTTGCTCCACTTCTGCACTGCAGTGGAAGGGATCAAAAGAAAAATTGATTGTGGATTCACTACATTTGTGTAAAAGCAGCACCACCAGAAGAGGAAAAGCGAGACACACCATCAGAAGAAAGAGCACAAGAGAAATTGTGGCAAGTTGAACCAACTGTGGACTTGAAACTGCTGTTTAAAAGGACAAAATTATCTTTATTCTGGTTATACTTTCCTTAACAAGGCTGACTTATGGTTCCAATTCTTGGATACAGAATTCTATAGTTCGATTAGCTTTAAAATTAACCCATTTTGCAAATATATCGTCTTGTTGGGTGTGTACATCCATGTACCTGCCTCAGCATGAAGGAACTCCTGTCTATGCTATACCACTCACTGTGAACAAGACAGACGTGTGGCAATTAGCAAACTCGAGTAATGCTCTATCCTATAGATAATGCTCTATCTAGTTCCTCTATCCCTGTATATACTAGCAAAAGAGAAAATCTATCATGTGTATACTCAATTAGTAGAAGTAGGGAGAATGCTGCCCAGGGATCATATGTTTCCTATTCGAGCCCGCTGAGTAATCAGTGCAACCCACTTGCTCCATGTAGCATCAGTTGCATGATGTGTAGAGGGGACCCTTCCTTTGAACATCCAGCCTAGTACCAGCAGTCGGGGTGCCAGGAGGGGCTGCGCTTCAGTACTGACCACTTCCAAAGCAGATCGAACTCCTTCATATGTTGTCAATATCTCCTTTTCGGTTGGAGTATAGCGGGCCTCAGATCCTCTGTATCCCCGACTCCAAAACCTGAGGGGTCGACCTCGAGTTTCCCAGGCTCTTTCTGCCAGAGGCTGCAGGTGGGGCCATTCTCTCCAGCGGCAGGGTAGAGCACATTCTTTACGCCTTGTCCTGCTTGGACTGTCCGAAGGGCTACTGCATGAACTATTTCCTGCTTAATTTGTTCAAAGGCTTGTCGTTGCTCAGGGCCCCATTTGAAATCATTCTTCTTACGAGTTTCTTGCTGAAAAGTCCTTGGCCTAGTGTAAGCACTGCTCTGCAACAATTAAAACATCAGTGTGTTATCAGCACTCTTCTCATCCTAATCCAAAACATAGCACCCTACCAGCTACTAGGAGGAAAATTAACTTTATCCTAGCTGAAACCAGGACAATTTCACAGGCAGATTATTTTGCCTGTGTTGTGTAAGGAGTGGAGCATGTGTATGTCATGTGTTGAAGAAGCTTTGTAACAAGCAGCTGTGGCTGTTGCTAACTCTTTCCCCACTAGCACGTTTCTGCTTCTACATGCTTTCTGAAAATGCTGGTTTTGAACATTTTTCTTTAGTTTAAAAACGTAATTTCAGAAAATCATATTAGTTGTCTAACAACAGTGGCAGTAATTCTTTGAATCTGGCTGTACACTAGTTAGCGAGGCAGCAGTGCTTAGTCATTCAGGAATACTGAATTCCTTACTTCCACGTAATAACCTGCTGGTAACTCTGTTACAGGTGAACCCAGTTATCTATTCCGGTTGTGGAGAAATAGATTGTTTTCTTTTTTTTTTTTTTTATCTTTTTTTTTAATGGAGACTATCGTACTGTGTTTGCTATTTCTCAGTCAGGTTTGTCCTCCTCTACTCCAGTCTAAAGAACTGGCCAGGTAGTTAGGTGGTGCTCCAGTAGGTTCTACACATTAAATGTTATGAAACTTGTAAGAAAAAGTTTTTGACATTTTGTCATTACATTGACAGACTTCTTCTGCAATCTGTGACATGGATTTTGTAGCATTTGTAAGAAGTATGCTTGTTAGAAAGAAAATTTCACTTTAGGTAAGGAAGTTTTTCTTTTTTTTTTCTTCAAAATATTACTGAAAACAACTGCTTTTTTAAAGATGATAGGAGTATAGGTCTGGCAGTAGGATACCAAATCTATTGCATGGCTGCTTTTGCAGGCAGCTTCATCAGTTAATCTCTTTCGTAAGTGCACTGAGTTCCATCTTATGTTTAGGAACTAGTGATTTCTATCTTAAATCTATTCAACATCACTTTACTCCTCTGTCACTGTTGTTCTTGAAGTTAAATAATTTCTCTTCCTTTTGAAATTCACCCTCCAATATAAATTTCAAGATATAAACCCACTTTCTTTTTTTTTCTTTTTTTTTTTTGCTACACTAGACAAGCTAAGCTCATTCAATCTTTTCTCACAGCATATCTCCATTCCTAAAATAATCTTGATAATGCTACTCTGTAGCTGTTATAGTTTCAGTTTGAGCTCTT
The DNA here is from genome assembly GCF_964211835.1 of Anser anser. Classification (NCBI taxonomy): domain Eukaryota; kingdom Metazoa; phylum Chordata; class Aves; order Anseriformes; family Anatidae; genus Anser; species Anser anser. The sequence continues at coordinate 1,405,997 of NC_139731.1, forward strand.
TTCTGCAGAACCAATACCCAGCTCGTCAGTCTGGGGTGTTTGCTGGTTCAGTGATAATGTAATGGAAGTCAACACTGGGAGGAGAGAAGCAAACATAACTGATGTGTCTTAACAGGAGTAAACTGATAATTCATTAGTACATTTAAGACCTTAGATAGAGCAGCGTGTGCAGTTTTGAGCACTGAAATTCAATGAAGGTGGAGAGCAATTACATAAAGAGTCCAAAGAGAGCAATAGCAAGTATTAGTTATCAAAGGTCTAGAGAACTTGTAAGGAAAACTGAAAGTATTGGTGTCCTTTAGCCTAAATATGTGAAGTCCTTGGGGCAAGGGGCAGGGGAGGAGATGCACAAGAGCAGCTTTACAATACGTGGAAAGTAACTGCAGAGAGAAAAGGAATAAATTGTAACCCATTTCCACTGGCAGTGGGACAAAAAAAGTTGTAATGCAATAGCATAAATACTTCCTTATCTGTTACTGGAAAGTTTGTATTTGTCACATCATGTTAATATCTATTACTATGTCATTGAATGATGATGTAAAATGATGGGTGTTGTTTTCTTCTGACATAAACTGAACTGGAAGTTCTCTCCAGTGGTGAAACAGAGGTTGCATCTGCTTGTTCTGAGTAGGTTCTTGCAGCCGAAGTTACCACCAGTTTGACTATCATTCTCATGGCGTTCATCACTGACAATCAAGCCAGTATATGCTGCTTCCTAAAGATAATTCTGTGGCAAAAGTTACTAAATTCAGTTGACTTGCACTACAAACGCACTACACAACTGTTATGTTATGTTGCTCATTTCTCTTTTTCTCTTTTATTGTTCAGTGGGTGACAGTTTAGATGGCACTTACTTAACCTTTAAGCACTTATTTAAAATGCACAGCATTCAGTTTTTTTTTCCTTTAACAGGATTCAGAACTCTCCTCTGATGAAGAGATTAAAATGGCAGAAATGCAACCACCGCTGATAGAAACCTTGATAAACCAACCAAAAGTGGTAGCTCTCAGCAATAATAAAAAAGGTTATATAACATAAAAAGCAATAGGTGTTACATGATTCAGATGATTCCTTGACTCAGAATGGCTAATTTTTCCAATTAAATTATGTAAAAGATTATTTGTGTTTTAAAAGAAATATGATCAATTCTCATGTTAAGCAATGAAAGCAGAAAAGAATTCTTTAGTATCTTATACTTACTTGAGTGTGGGGTAGAGAAAGCTGTATTGACATCCTAATTTTCTTGATTCTTGTCATCAGTTTAAAAGCAGAGGGGGAAAGGGTGTCTTCTGTTTTGGGGGACTGTTAGCTTGAACACACTTGATATGTTTAAGAAGGAACTGTGTATGCTTTCAAAGTTCTGCATGTGAAGCAGTGTACTTGGTTTTCATAGGGGCTAATAGATTCATGCAATTGAAAACTTTGGAGTCATTGCAAAAACAGAAAATCATTTGATGGATATTTTTGGGAAATATTGCATTATGCAACACTATGTAACACTAGCTTATACCAAGGAAACTTGGAATAAAGCAACGAGTTCAATTTCTTTAACAGTTGAGGGCTATTTATGTCAAGCCCAATATTTCAAAAATAGGAACTATTGTCAACAGTCTTTTGTGAGTTTATAGTTTGCAAAGGTGTTAGCTTATATGTTATTTTTCCAGTAATAAATATCACTGAAGAACAAGATACAGTTTCTAAACACCATAACGTAAACACATTAAATGGTTATTAAACAGATATATGTCTAACTAAATTGGCAAATTTTTTGTTTCAGATGATTCAAAAGATGCTGATTCGTTATCAAATGAAGTTACCCACAACAGCAATCAAAAAACCAGCAACTGTTCCTCTCCTTCTCAAATGTCAGAATCTGTTTCCTTAAATACTGATAGTAGCCAAGATATTTCTCTCTGTTCTCCAGACAAAGAAACATGTGCTGCTGTTTTATCCAAGATAAGGTTTGTAAAATACAGTATACCACTGAGCAAGTATAATAGAAAAATATTACTTAATCTTTCATATTACATGTCAATTTCTTAATTTACTAATCATTCATTTATCATTTATCAAATAATTTAAATGTTAATGTTTTAAAATAATGTTAAGTAACAAAATAGTTCTTTCAAAACAAAACTTTAGGACAATTAAATTCAGAGACCAATTTTAGTATCCAAGACATGGTTACATCTCTTCTAATAATAGGGTATAATAATCTCATCCTTAATAATCTCTGTTATCCCTGCAAAACACTTCCAATACAACATTTTAAAAGCTCTGTTTTTATTTGCATAATGTTGAAGATCAATTTGAGTATTAACATAACTATAAAAAAAACTTTTAGAAACTTATAAAAATGGACTTAGTTTGCTACTCTTTTTGTGGTTTTAGTTAAAATGCGCCATTCTTTTTAAAATGTGGCAATAGAAACAAGACTTTTCTCCAAAATTGTCATTGAACTTGGAAGTATATGATAAGAAATTTAAGTTATTGTCACTTTGTACTTTTTGATACTTTTAAAACGTCTTTAATCATTCCTGTTGCATTTAATTAACCTTCAGAAATCAGTACATGATCATGTAATTGACACAAACGAGTTGCCAAAGTGAGCCCTCTGTATAATGTATTTTTGTAATGGTAAGATAGAAAATCATAAATTTGGTTTTATACTGATCTTTCTCCTGTATTGTGTGCGCAGTATTGCTGTGTTGCATCCTAATGATTAATTTTTCTAAACCAGTTCTTAAAGGAATATCTTGGAATATCTTTCGGAATTTCTTTTAAGAGACATCTTTTCTTCCAGGAGAGAAGATGAAAATTTGAATAACCTTTTGCAAAATGGAGGTGAATTGAGCATTATAGTAGAAGAAAAAATAAATGTGCAAGAGAAGGTTACAAATTTGTCTCAATATGAATTAAGCACTGAAGAAAGATTAGGCCTGGTAGGAAAAGGTGTTGATCTAAGCACTCATATGGAGAAGTTTCACAAATTAGACCAAATAAAAGTGCATATCAATAAACTGGTTAATGAAAAGGCACTGCCAGTTCCTGTAGAAAAGTTAAAAACACAGGAAATAGCATCAGTAAAGGGCTTTTTGAATAATAATATGAAAAGAAAAAAGTGAGAATTTGGAAAATGGAAATCAATATCCTATAAATAAAGTTAATGGACATCCTGAGGAAGCAGTACAGTCTCCCAGTAAAGGTGAACTAATGAGAAGCACTACAGTTGATTTCGATTCTTCTGCTGAGGTGTCTATTTCAAGGAGCACTGAAGATCTGTCCCCACAGAGGTGTGGACCTGTGATGAAATCTCATAGCAACACCAGTATGGACACTGGTGGACTGAAAATCTATGATATTGTCAATGGCAATGTATTTCCACAACCATACTCAGTGGTAGTGCAGATGGGAAAAACATAGTCCAAAGTAAATCCACTACTCTTCTATATGATCAACCTTTGCAAATTTTTCCTGGGTTGTCATTGTCATCATCTGATTTAATATCTTCTACAAAAACTGTGTTCAAGTTTGACTCAAACCACAATCCTGAAGGTGCTAATGTAGTGAGAGGATCAGTGACAGGTGTTGCACAGATGTTCTGCACTCCCCAATATAATATTCAGTACAGCAACAATGCAACAGGAAAAGACACTTCATGGTCCCAGAAACAAAACACTCAACTAGAACAAGCCAGCTTACCTCCTTCACGTCTGCTAAGGTCTGACAGCACAGAAACCCCCAGCTATGTAAAGCATTCTGCCAATATGAATTTTTCCGAGCACAATGTCCGAACCAGTTGTGGTGGTTTTACCATGCTAGGCAGCTGAACACCACAACCACTCTCTCACTCCTCCTCCTTAGATGAGGAGGGGAAGAAGTAAAGGAAAGAACAACTCACGGGTTGAGATAAGGATAATTTAATTAAAGGGAAAAAATAATTATTAAGGAAAGATTATTATTAATCAGACAATTTAACTAAAGGGAAAAAAGGAAAAGGGGAAAAGGGAGGGGGAAAGGGAAAAAAAACAAAACAGAACAAAACAAGTAAAGGCTATGTGGAAGTGCAGAGGAAAGAAATTACTCTCTACTTCCCACAAATGAGCGATGCTTGACCACATCCTTGAAGCAGGGCCTCAACGCACGTAGCCGGTCTTCAGGAGGGCAGACGTTTTTGCAACGAGAGCCCACCCCTTCCCTCTTCTTCCTTTTTCCACCTTTTATTGTTGAGTGTGACATCATATGGTATGGAATATCCCTTTGGTTGGTTTAGGTCAGCTGCCCTGGTGATGTTTCTTTCTCACCCCCTAGGGGGTTTAGAGAGAGTCCTGATGCTGTGCCAGCACTGCTCAGCAGCAGACACAACACTGGTGTGATACAACTGCTGTTCTAGCTACAAGTGCAGAGCACAGCACTGTATGGGCTGCTGCAGGGAAAGTTAACATCCCAGCCAGACCCAGTACACCAGTGTTGCATATAACACTCATCAGTGGATGTCTGGAAGACATATAGATATATGGGCTGTTCCACGAAATGATAAACTGCTCCCCAGAGCAACCAGACACACTCTTCAAAGACAGAGCACTGTATCCTTTACAGCTTCTATAAATGTTGGTGATACTGGACCTTCAAGCCAGGCCCCGGTTCCTGAAGGAGACTATTTAACATACAGAGATTTGCATTCAATGGGAAGAGCTCCACCAATAATATTTGGGCAACAGAGACCTCTTTCTGCCAGGACATATAGCATTGATGGTCCAAATGTACCTCGACTGCAGATTGCTCAGCCATCAGTGAATGAAATGCCAGAAAGAACTGTGTCAGTTAGTGACTTTAATTGCTCATGGACTAGCCCCTCAAAGAGATCAAACCCAAAGGTTAACTCTGAGCACTCTTTTTTAGACCGTCCAGGAAAAAGTAAAGTCATCATGACTGGAGGGAATGGGTGTTGCAACATATTGAGGCTAAAAAGCTAGAAAAGGTAAAAATAATTTCAAACTTTTCTATATTTCTGTCATCCATTTTATATGGAATAAATAAATAATCTGTTTCAAACTGCTTTTAATTACCAGTGAAAATGTACTTCTGATACTGCCTTAAAAAGGATAAACATGCTGAATACTGGAGAAACAGTCAAATGGTAGACTGTAAATGAACTTTTCCCCCCCAAAGAAAAGTCTCTTGTTTTTACATCATATTCCCTTATGCTTCTTGATCTTTCTGTTCTGCCTTTTTTTTTTCTTTTTTTTCCTCTCTATTTTTTCCCTTTAAGAACAAGGAAAGAAAACCAGTAAAATCTATTTGGAAATATAGCTCTACACCTTCAGTTGCTGAAGAATTCAAAAGCCATAATTAACATATATTTGTCTACAAGCTAGTTGTCTCTTGAACTTGGATATTTGACAGACTGTTGAATTAATATTTATTGTTGTGAGATGAGAACACTTAAAAATTGTGTTCATTTCAGGAAATCACAGGAGGTTTTGATATAACTAGAGATGACAAAGAGCATTCTTTATGTACTTTAAATGATATCAAAAATCTGAGATGATTTATAGAGCTGAAAAATTAAATATCTTCAAAGACATCAAGTAGAGACTGGAAGATTATAATGTCCTATGCTGTCCAGTTAAACCACTTTAAAAAATCATCACTAAATATCGGGCAGAATGTCATTAGTCTGATCCTGTTTCCTTGGAGGGAAAATGAGTAAAGCAGGAAAAATGCATTTTGATTATTCCAGCTAGATGGATTTTCTTTTTAAATGTATTTTGAAAAAACATAGTTTGGTTTGTGATTATTATGCCCTACTTCAATATCCTTGATAGCTAAAGAACTTTATTTGGAGATGGTTGAAAAAATTAAACTCTGTATGTGATTTTTATTTGTTGAGGGTTGATTATTTTTTTTTTCATGAGGCTCCTGGAGTACTGGTTTGTTAGTAACTGGAAAGAGAGAGGGGGAGAGGGAGACTTAAACCACTGTGTCTGCTTGTTAGCCAAAATTGGAGAAGCTGGTTATTATTTTATTAGACCTTTTCACCTGATGAAGGTGTAAAAAAACCTTTCAAGGGTTTAATTTGCATAAGGAGTGATATAGAATAGTTTTAAGTCCTGCAAAAATGATTAACAATAGATTCCAGCTAAGTAACCAACATTTATAATCCATTTGACAAGATGTATGAGGGCATATCCAGATAAACTGATAAACTACGATTATCCATCTGGTTGAAGGAAAGTGAAAACAGTTCATGAGACCATTTGTAAAGAGAAATTTGCATATATTCAAGAGAAACAATTTGCATATATGTTGCAAAGAATATTTTATTGAGGGATAAAGAAGAAGGTTGTACTTCCTTTGTCAACTGATGCGGTCACTCCATCATAGAAAGCCACCAGATTGGTCAGGTACGATTTGCCCTTGGTGAAGCCAAGCTGGCTGTCTTGGATCACCTCTTTGTCTTGCACGTGCCTCGACATTGCTTCCAGGAGGATCTTTTCCATAATCTTGCCAGGCACAGAGGTGAGGCTCCACCGGGTCCTCCTTTCTACCCTTTTTTAAAATGGGAGTGATATTTCCCTTTTTCCAGTCACCAGGGACTTTGCCTGACTGCCAGGACTTTTCAAATATGATGGAGAGAGGCTTGGCAACTACATCAGCCAATTCCTTCAGGACCCTGGGATGCATGTCATCAGACTTGCATGTGTTTAGTTTCATCAGGTGGTCTCGAACCTGCTCTTCACTTACAGTGGGATGCAACAATAGATTTTCTAACTTGAGTAATTTCAGTTGCATTTCTACAGACATTAGTTATTGGGAATTTGCATAGTTGTTGATACATATTGCATATGTAAACTTTGACAATGCAAAAAAATAGTTTTCCCATGATCCTTTAGATTTTTTAGAAAGAAAAAAAAGTGGAAAATCTTGTAAATTGAATACATCTGATCTGAAGATATACATACACATTGACATTTCTTAGAATCGCTTTGGCATAGTGATTAGACATAATTTGACATTATATCTTTATCAGTGATATGGACAAGGGGATCAAGTGTACCCTCAGTAAGTTAGGCGCGACCAAGTAAGTTAGGCAACACCAAGTTAGTCATGAGTGTTGATCTGCTCGAGGGTAGGAGGGTTCAACAGAGGGATTTGGATAGGCTGGACCAGTGGGCAGAGGCCAACTATATGAGGTTAACAAAGCTAAGTGCTGGGTCCTCACTTGGGGCACAACAACCCCATGCAATGCTACAGGCTGGGGGAAGAGTGGCTGGAAAGCTGCCCAGCGGAAAGGGACCTGGGGGTATTGGTTGACAGTCGGATGAATATAAGCCAGCAGCATGCTCAGGTGGCCAAGAAGGCCAACAACATTCTGGATTGTATCAGAAATAGCATGGCCAGCAGGACTAGGGAAGTGATTGTCCCCCTGTACTCGGCTCTGGTGAGGCCGCATCTAGAGTACTGTGTTCACTTTTGGGCCTCTCACTACAAGAAGGACATGGAGGTGCTCGAGAGAGTCCAGAGAAGGGCAACGAAGCTGGCGAGGTGTCTAGAGAACAAGTCTTACGAGGATCGGCTGAGGGAGCTGGGGTTGTTTACCCTGGAGAAGAGGAGGCTCAGGGGAGACCTTATCACACTGTACAATTACCTTAAAGGAGGCTGTAGCGAGGTGGGGATTGGGTTCTTCTTCCAAGCACAAAGTGATAAGATGAGGGATTGGCCTCAAGTTGTGTCAGGGGAGGTTTAGGTTGGATATTAGGAAAAATTTCTTCACTGAAAGGGTTGTGAAGTATTGGAACAGGCTGCCCAGGGAAGTGGCTGAGTCACCATCCCTGGAGGTCTTCAGAAAAGCATATAGATGTAGTACTTAGTGACAAGGTTTAATGGTGGATTTTGCAGTGCTAGGTTAAAGGTTGGACTAGATGATCTTAGAGATCTTTTCCAACCTAAATGATTCTATGATTCTGTGACAGAAACTCATCTTAACAGAATGGGTTTTGATGTGTGCCCATTCACAAAGCATAGTTAAAGGTTGAAATTTGCGTACTTCAGTTATTTATAATATTGAGAAATAGAGTATTTTAATATCCTTGTATCCTATAACTAGTGAGATTATGGTAGTAGACAGAAAAATCTGTAACTCAAGACTATAGCATTTATGGAACATGGGAATCCTACAGAGGGATGACTGACTACTTAGGCTGGGTAAGAGTGTGAGGAAGGAAAGGCTGCTCATCTCAGTGCAGAGCTGAACAGCAACTGGGGTTTCAGTAAGAAATGTTGTCATCTCCAGCATCATATTAATGAAATGTTTTGAATACACTGAATGTCTTTACAGCTGTGTACCTTACTGCTGTCATTATACCTATCAAATCAGTGGCAGGTGTCTTTAAAAAATTAATAATAATATTTATTAGAAATATCATCATTACAGTTTTAGTATTAAAATCTCGAGTTTGTATGTGAATCTGCACAGGAAGTTTTCTGGTGAAGTGGTCACAAAAGGTGCTCAGAGAGCATAAAAATTATGTCTGGTAGCTTTGTAGGATTTTTATTTTGTGTATGATCTATTGGGAATTGTTGCAAAATCTCTGAATTGCAAACAATAACAATATAAAGTAACTGTCAATGCTGTCAATCGCACTGCCAGGAAATAGTAGTTGAGATAACTCAGTGAAACAAGTGCTAATAGCAAAGAAAATTTTGTCTAGTTTGATCGAGTATATTAGATTTCAAAGTAAGGTTTTATTTTTCAGATTTGTTCTCAGAAGGTCAGAGCTGATGACTATAATGAAATTTGAGTGAAATGGTACATGATCCAGAAGAATAGTTTTAGTAACGTTCCTAAAATTAAAAGCAGTCAAGCACGAGAAATACTGAAATAATTAAGGAGGAATTGAGAATCACTACTTATAACCTGTATGGCATTAAGAATATTTTTGTTTTATTCAGATATCTTTGACAAATGGACAAATGTGCCAGCCTCAAAGACCTCAGGCAAGCTACAGCCAAGTCCATCATCTCCCTCCTCGATCATCAGTAGCAAGACATCCATCTAGAAAACAATTAATTGATTATCTGTTGTTGAAAGTTGTCCACCAACCTGCCTATACCCAGTCTCAGTGTTCTCCCAGAAAAAGACATGAATTGGAAAAGCAAGAGGTAAGGGTAAAACCTAACAAACGTATGACATGTCAGAGGTAGTGAATTATTATATTTTCATTTACTACTGTTTCTCTATAGATGGTGACAGAAATCATATAGGAATTGATCTCCAGCAGAAGGCAATGTTATCTCAGTGGAGTTCTACTACTGAAATCACACATTCCTTCTAGTTTTGAGCTCTTTTTCCTTTTTATGTGAACATTTTTAAAAAGAAATGTGGTAGATTTTTAACAGAATGTACCAGAAACTTATGTTTGCATCTTTTTACTGTGATAGAAAATTATTTCTTGACTACATTTATTGATCACAACTCATTACTTATGAGAAACTTAAAAGTAAGAAGTAACAGTACAACTTAGAGTACTTTGCATCTATTCATTGCTATCCACAATGGTTCAAAAACCTGCAAATGTAGAAGTGTGCAGCCCTAAACAAAAGCTAGGATTAAAAAAAAAGTGAAAATCTGATGCATGCCTGATAATTATCAATTTTATTTATGGTAGGCAGATGGGGGTAAGAAATTCTTATAACATTTAATGGCTCTCTTTCATTGTCGGCAACCTTTCTGCTCTTGGACACAGGATGTTTCCTCTGTATTGTTTTTTTTGTTTTTTTTTTTTTTTGTTTTTTTTTTTTTTTGAGAAAGTACTGAGAGCTGTGTTTTCATTCTGTGCTAGAATGAGAATGTTCACTTTTTGTATAAAATTAAGCTTACTAATCAATTCTTCCGGCAAGAGAAAGGGGGATACAGTGTAAATACTATGTAAAACTTAGGAAATAGGAGCTAGGTTTGATTTAAACTTCAGCTAGAACTTCTTGCATATGAACATGTATATTTGCTGGGGGCATTAAATTCATTTACATATGTGGTGGGTTGACCCTAGCTGGCTGCCAGGTGCCCACCATGCCATGCTCTCACTCCCCCTCCTCAGCAGGATAGAGGGAGAAAATATGATGGGGGAAAAAAAAACAACAACTTGTGGGTTGAGGTAAGGACAGAGAGATCACTCACCAATTGCCATCATTGAAAAAACAGTCTTGTCTTGAGGAAGATTAAATTAATTTATTGCCAAATAGTAATAGAGTAGGGCAGTGAGAACTAAAAGGCAACTAAAAACACATTCCCCCCACCCCCTTTCTTTGACCTCCTCCCATCTAGTGGCACGGGGGGGGACAGGCAATGGGGGTTGCAAATGATTCGTGCTGCTTTGTCCCTGTCACTTTTCCATCATCACTCTCTTCCCCTGCTCCAGCATGGGGTCCTTCTCAATGGGATACAGTCCTTCCCAAACTGAGCCAACATGGACTCTTCCCACAGACTGCAGTTCTTCAAGAACTGCTACAATATGGGTCCATACCACAAGGTGCAGTCCTTCAGGAATGTACTGTTCCACCATGGGTCCCCCACGGGCTACAGCTCCTGCCAGAACACCTGCTCCAGCATGGGCTCTTCTCCACAGGCTGCAGGTCCAGATCAGAGTCTGCTCCTGCATGGGCTCTCCATGGACTGCAGCTTCCTTCAAGTCACATCCACCTGCTCCAGTGTGGTACACCATGGGCTTCAGGGGGACAGCCTGCTCCACCATGGTCCTCTCCATGGGCTTCAGGGGAACTTCTACTCTGGTGCCTGGAGCACCTCCTCCCCCTCCTTCTTCACTGACCCTAGTATCTGCAGAGTGGTTTCTCTCACATTTTTCTCACTCCACCCTCTTACAGATGCTGCACAGCATTCTTTACCCTTTCTTAAATACAGTATCACAGAGATGCAACCAGCAGCACTCATCTTTGGCCAGTGGTGAGTCCCTTTTGGAGCCAGCTGGAAGTGGCTCTGTCCAACATGGGGCAAGCTCCTGGTTTCTTTTCACAGAGACCACCCCTGAAGCCTCCCTGCTACCATAAACCATGCCACATAAACCCAATACAAGTTATCTAAATATCTCTGAATTTAAAGCTTACATGGACTACTATAATTATAATAATAGTGATATTGGAGTAAAGCCTGTACAGTGATGTAAGATGTTGTATTGGAACCTTGTTCTGAATTAATATTATAATTACAATATTCTAATATTAATATTACGATAGCCTTGAATTGTGATAAATGCTTTTTTGCATTTCTTTTCAAAAGCTTTTGTTCATCTGAATTCCTTTGTAATAATTTAATTACAGTAGCTTTGTATGCAATTTTTCAGCCAGTTCTTCTAACTTTGTTTGTAACTACTTAGATTCAAGTGAGAACTGACAAAGATCCTGAACTTGGATTAACTATATCAGGAGGAATTAGTGGTAGAGGGCATCCATTCAGACCTGAAGATGATGTGAGTATTTTATACTAATGCATCTTAAAATTATTCTGATTAGCAAATGTTTCCAATGTTCACCAAACGGGGGTGGGGGAATCCCCCAATCCCCCAAACCACTAAACTCCAGGACTCAATGGGAGCAAAGTAAGGACAGATAATTATGGAAAATCAAGGTGGTAGATGACCACTGTGGCCACATGGCAACACAGAGGATTATTCTAGCTGAGTGTTTCTTACACTGTTCCAGGTATTAGTCAACAAATCTGAGATAGCGAATTATGGAGTTTACAATTAGAAAGCCTCTTGAGAGAACATGATTTCACCTACAGCCTTATTTCTGGTGGTTCATAATTTATCTTGACATAAACATCTGCCAAATTAAACAAAGAATTGAGTTAAACATCAGGCAGATCAGAATTTGCCATTAAGTACTCCTTTAAAGGCAATTTTCCTGGATTTAACATCAGTAAAGGAAGGCAGTCACAAAAGCCAGTCGATCTGTAGAATATTATTGCATTCCCTTCTACTTAAGATGGAAAATTGAAATAATGGTTTGAATTTCATCTGTACACCCTATTAATTATGAAATAAGTTGTCAAAAGTGTTTTCCACCTCTGTTTTTCAAGGGACCAGCATCTAAACTGTTGCAGCCTGGAGATAAAATAATTCATGTATGGTAGCCATCTAATTAGCTAGCCTGTGTAATATACCAGTTCATTTGTAGTTTGCTTCTTTTCTAAGATCAGAATCTTTTTATATATATATATATATACATTGCCAGTATCTTTTCCAGAAATATTCTTATATTCTGAGATGATGCTTTTAGTTTTCTTCCACATAACATTAAGATAGGTGATATGGGCTGAGGCATTAATCAGTTGGATCATTTTTTTTTAAATTCTGAACATTTTTCACACTTTTAAAGTGTCCCAATGTCATTTAAGATGGAACATGAGTGTGTTCTTTAGGCTTTACTATTATTATTTAACCTGTGGTCATTCATGGGCAGTATTCTGAACAATGCACTGTCTGAACACCAGCAGTTACCCCTCATGACCCACTTTCCCCAGCTGCATACCTCTGTTACGTCCCATTCCATCCTGCAGTTCCTGACAGCTTTTGCTGCCTCTCCCCCAGCTGATAGGCTGAACATGTGCAAGCACCGGCAGAAGCTACCTCTATGCTGACTGATACCTGGCTGGTCATAGCATTTATCTCCTTGCTGAGATATTTTATTCCTGACTTAATGGAATTTTATTTATCTGCATGACATCTATGATGAAGTTTCCTTTTGTTGTTGTCATGCTGGCACTCTGCTTGGGTTTTGCTTTTTGTTTAATGAGGAATTTATAGTTTGAAAAAGCTGAGGAACAAGTTGGATTTGCATGCTTAGAAAATTACAGCCTGCCTCATTTTTCATAACTATTTTTTTTTGTGTAGCAGCACGTTCTCTATACTCGTGATAATCCAAGTGACAATGTAATGACAGTCCTACTCTGTCTTGTTGACATTTAGACAACTTCTGAAGTTTTTATGACTGAACATCATATTTCCCAAAATGACTTTGCTTGGTTACACAACATTCTCTGTAAAACATGGGTTAGACATGAATATCATAATGTATGTCAAATAAAAATATTCTACATGACTAGTGACTAAATAATTGTATTCAAGTCTTAATATACTGTTGCATATTAGGTATGGGCTAGGACAGCCTGTACAGATGATGATTTGGAATGATTATTGCCACTTTTGCTCTCTGAACAGTTTATATGTAAAACTTTCTTTGCAACCCTAGACAGATTTTAAAATTACTGCCTTTATAACAAAGGATCTTGCTGGTAGCTACAGCAAATGTTATGTAACAGCATGAGTGGGCACAACTCCAAAACAGAACAGCTAAGGTGCATGACTGGTCCCTTCTGTCGCTGCATAAGGAGCAATAGCTCAAGGAGAAAGGTGGGATGCACAAGTAGAAGCAATAACAGTTTAAACTGGTCAAATCTAACTATCATTCTGCAAGATTTTACCACCCAGATTGAATATGAATTTACAGTAATACACCCTGAGAAGCTGTTGTGGTTTAACCCGGCTGGCAGCTAAACACCACACAGCCGTTTGCTCACCCTCCCCCCTCCCTCTCTGGGATGGGGGAGAGAAACGGGAAAGTGAAGCTGGTGAGTTGAGATAAAGACAGTTTATTAGGACAGAAAATAAAATAATAATAATAATAATAATAATAATAATAGTACTACTAATAATAATGTGTAAGAAACAAGTGATGCACAATGCAATTGCTCACCACCCGCTGACCGATGCCCAGCCTATCCCCGAGCAGCCAGCGCCCCACCCCGGCCAGCCACCCCTATATATTGTTTAGCATGACGTCAGATGGTATGGAATACCCCTTTGGCCAGTTTGGGTCAGCTGTCCTGGGTCTGTCCCCTCCCAGCTCCTGCTGCACCCCTAGCCTGCTCGCTGGCAGGACAGAGCGAGAAGCTGAAAAGTCCTTGGCCTGGTGTAAACACTGCTCTGCAACAATTAAAACATCAGCATGTTATCAGCGCTCTTCTCATCCTAATCCAAAACATAGCACCCTACCAGCTACTAGAAGGAAAATTAACTCTGTCCTAACTGGAACCAGGACAGATATCCACCCCTTATTCCATACCATTTATGTCATGCTCAGGTTAAACTCTTTCCAATACCTTGTAATTAATCACCATTTTTCATCTATGATATATAGCAATCATGGTAGTGATGACATACAGTATTATATAATAATTAACATACTACAATTCAACTCATGGGCTATTCTCACCCAGTATCAAATCCCCTTGAGGTACACACCGGACCTCCCCATTCTTTTGCATTACCCACCAAGTGCATCCAGGTCCCTGAGCAAAAGCAATTCCACGAATGGGTTTGCCTTTTCCTGAGGCAGGAGTAGCCCAGACTGTTTTACCCAGCATGTTTCTTACGTGCACTACAGGAACTTTATCCCCTTCTACAGTGCGTAACAGGTTTGATTGGGCAGGTCCAGCTCGGTTGGCAGATCCCCTGGTATTGACTAACCAGGTGGCCTTTGCCAAATGTGTATCCCAATTTTTGAATGTCCCAGCACCCATTGCTTTCAGTGTAGTCTTCAACAGTCCATTGTATCGTTCAACTTTTCCAGAGGCTGGTGCATGATAGGGGATGTGATACACCCACTCAATACCATGTTCTTTGGCCCAAGTGTCTATAAGGTTGTTTCGGAAATGAGTCCCGTTGTCTGACTCAATTCTCTCTGGGGTGCCATGTCGCCATAGGACTTGCTTTTCAAGGCCCAGGATAGTGTTCCGGGCGGTGGCATGGGGCACCGGATATGTTTCCAGCCATCCGGTGGTTGCTTCCACCATTGTAAGTACGTGGCGCTTGCCGTTGCGGGTTTGAGGGAGTGTGATGTAATCAATCTGCCAGGCCTCTCCATATTTATATTTCAGCCATCGTCCTCCATACCAAAGAGGCTTTGACCGTTTGGCTTGCTTGATTGCAGCACATGTTTCACAGTCATGAATAACCTGTGCTATAGTGTCCATGGTCAGGTCCACCCCTCGATCACAAGCCCACCTGTATGTTGCATCTCTACCTTGATGGCCTGAGGTGTCATGGGCCCATCGGGCTATAAATAATTCACCTTTATGTTGCCAGTCCAGGTCCACCTGAGCCACTTCAATCTTAGCAGCCTGATCCACCTGCTGGTTATTTTGATGTTCTTCAGTAGCCCGATTCTTGGGCACATGAGCATCTACACGGCGTACCTTTACAACCAGGTTCTCTACCCGGGCAGCAATATCTTGCCACAATGCCGCAGCCCAGACGGGCTTGCCCCTGCGCTGCCAGTTGTTCTGCTTCCATTGCTGTAACCACCCCCACAGGGCATTTGCTACCATCCATGAATCAGTATAGAGATAGAGAACTGGCCACTTTTCTCGTTCAGCAATATCTAAAGCCAGCTGAATGGCTTTCACTTCTGCAAACTGACTCGATTCACCTTCTCCCTCAGCAGCTTCTGCAACTCGTCGTGTAGGACTCCATACAGCAGCTTTCCACCTCCGATGCTTTCCCACAATACGACAGGACCCATCAGTGAACAGGGCATATTTCTTCTCATTTTCTGGTAGCTTGTTGTACAGTGGGGCTTCTTCAGCACGGACCACCTCCTCCTCTGATGATATCCCAAAGTATTTGCCTTCTGGCCAGTCCATAATCACTTCCAGGATTCCTGGGCGACTGGGGTTTCCTATTCGAGCCCGCTGAGTAATCAGGGCAACCCACTTGCTCCATGTAGCATCAGTTGCATGATGTGTAGAGGGGACCCTTCCTTTGAACATCCAGCCGAGTACCGGCAGTCGGGGTGCCAGGAGGAGCTGCGCTTCAGTACCGACCACTTCCGAAGCAGATCGAACTCCTTCATATGCTGCCAATATCTCCTTTTCAGTTGGAGTATAGCGGGCCTCAGATCCTCTGTATCCCCGACTCCAAAACCCCAGGGGTCGACCTCGAGTTTCCCCAGGTTCTTTCTGCCAGAGGCTCCAGGTGGGACCATTCTCCCCGGCTGCGGTGTAGAGCACATTCTTTACATCTGGTCCTGTTCGGACTGGCCCAAGGGCTACTGCATGAACTATTTCCTGCTTAATTTGTTCAAAGGCTTGTCGTTGCTCAGGGCCCCATTCAAAAGCATTCTTCTTACGGGTTACTTGGTAGAGCAGGTTTACAATCAGACTGTAATTTGGAATATGCATTCTCCAAAACCCCACGACACCTAGGAAAGTTTGTGTTTCTTTTTTGCTAGTTGGTGGAGACATGGCTGTTATTTTGTTGATCACATCCATTGGGATTTGACGACGTCCATCTTGCCATTTTATTCCTAAAAACTGGATCTCTCGTGCAGGTCCTTTGACTTTATTTTGTTTTATGGCAAAACCAGCCTTCAGAAGGATTTGGACTACTTTCTTCCCTTTCTCGAAAACTTCTTCTGCAGTGTCACCCCACACAATGATGTCATCGATGTACTGCAGGTGTTCAGAAGCTTCCCCCTGCTCCAGCGCAGACTGGATCAGTCCATGGCAAATGGTAGGGCTGTGTTTCCACCCCTGGGGCAGCCGATTCCAAGTATATTGGACTCCCCTCCAAGTGAAAGCAAACTGTGGCCTGCACTGTGCTGCTAGAGGGATGGAGAAAAATGCATTAGCGATATCAATTGTGGCATACCACTTGGCTGCCTTTGATTCCAGTTCATACTGGAGTTCTAGCATGTCCGGCACTGCAGCACTCAGTGGTGGCGTGACTTCGTTCAGGCCACGATAGTCCACTGTTAGTCTCCACTCACCATTAGACTTTCGCACTGGCCATATGGGACTATTAAAGGGTGAGTGAGTCTTGCTGATCACTCCTTGGCTCTCCAGTTGACGAATTAGCTTATGGATGGGAATCAGGGAGTCTCGGTTGGTGCGATATTGCCACCGGTGCACTGTTGTGGTAGCGATTGGCACCTGCTGTTCTTCGACCCTCAGCAACCCCACAACAGAAGGGTCCTCTGAGAGACCGGGCAAGGTAGACAACTGTTTAATGGCCTCTGTCTCTAAGGCAGCTATGCCAAGAGCCCACCGGAGCCCTTTTGGGTCCTTGACATATCCTCTCCTGAGGTAGTCTATGCCAAGGATGCACGGAGCATCCGGGCCAGTCACAATAGGGTGCTTTTGCCACTCATTACCGGTTAGACTCACTTCAGCCTCCAATACAGTTAACTGCTGGGATCCCCCCATCACACCATAAATACAGATGGGCTCTGGCCCTTTATAGCTTGATGGCATTAGAGTACATTGTGCACCGGTGTCTACTAAAGCCTTATACTTCTGTGCGTCTGATGTGCCAGGCCATCGAATCCACACAGTCCAATAAACAGCTGTCCTGGGTCTGTCCCCTCCCAGCTCCTGCTGCACCCCTAGCCTGCCCGCTGGCAGGACAGAGCGAGAAGCTGAAAAGTCCTTGGCCTGGTGTAAACACTGCTCTGCAACAATTAAAACATCAGCATGTTATCAGCGCTCTTCTCATCCTAATCCAAAACATAGCACCCTACCAGCTACTAGGAGGAAAATTAACTCTGTCCTAACTGGAACCAGGACAGAAGCTGAACTGTTGCCATGTTTTCCCCCATCTTCTCTAGGTTGCTTAGGCCTGCCTGTGTTTGCCAAGACTGTCTTAAGAATGATAAAGTTGCTTAAGAGTCATAAGAAAACTGAAACGGGGGATGATCTTAGGAGATCTCAAGCTCAACTTCCTACTCAATACAGGATCAGCTTGAAGACTGGAATCATAGAATCATAGAATATCCTAAGCTGGAAGGGATCCACAAGGTTCATTTAGTCCAACTCATGGCTCCAAACAGTACTACCTAAAAATTAAACCATATGTCTGAGAGCATTGTCCAAATGCTTCTTGAACTCTGGCAGGTTTGGGGCCATGACCCCTTCCCTGGGAAGCCTGTTCCAGTGCCCAACCATTTTATTACAATTTATTACATTAAGTCTGAACTGGGAAAAAGGGGAGTAAAGTCCTAAAGTGGCTCCCAATGCCATGAATGTTTTTTGTTAAAGGCTTCAATAGTTTTAATTTATCACAAATGCCATTTGGTATCATACTTAAAGGATCCGTTTTCTGGCCGTCGTTCTCCAGCATCTAATTCGTACTGAATCCACTCCTGATTACAATAGTGCCTCATTTTATCCTTTATCAAATAACCACCACCAAATTTAGACCAATTTCTGAGAATGCATCCCAGGGGAGAAGAAGGGGGGGTTCTGGACTGACCGCTTCCCATTTCCTCTAGCGGCTGCTCACACTCAGCTTTATTCTGATAGCTCACTGCGCAGTTTCCCGTTCTTGCTAAATCACAGCACCAATCAAGTAGCTCACAGAGCTATTTCCCATTCTTGCTAAATCACAGCATCTACATGTGAGGCTGACAGTTCGCTCTCTGTATACCCATAGGAAGATATAAATTGTACTCACCAGTCCAGTGACTCCCCTTGACCCCCAGACGTTCAGTGGATTCCTCAGAGCATTGCGTCGTTGTACCACTCGCCTGCCATGGACTCTTGGAGGGTCAAGGCCGGACCCCGATAAAATCACTGGTGTGCACTTGGTCTCTGGCGTGCTCCCCTCTGATGCCGATGCCTTTGAGATGGACTGGGCAAGGCTAATTTAAGGGTCCTATCTGGGTCACCAAAACTGTTGTCCGTAGGTTCGTGCCCGGTGCAATGCACCAATAAGCACGGAGTTGGAATCCACATGAAGGTCTTTTAATTAAATAATTATATTGAGACAGGGAACAAGATAAAGGATGATGATTCCGTAGGTCTTAGCTAGCACAATTTTATGTTAACAACCCCAAAGATTAAAAAAGAATAAAAGACTGTATGCTTTGTATATTTTAATATTTTAGTTAATTCAGTAATATTTACATAGGAAAGTTTTTTATATATTAGTAGAAATGTGCTGTATTTTGATAAAAATTCACTTATTTTCTGTGCTGTTAATCTTTAAAGAAAAGAATGAGCTATAGCTATATAATGGCAGGCTTCAGTGGTTCCCTTCTGAGATGTGTTTTGTTATTGCTTAGTTTCTATTTTTACTGAAAATGTAAAATATTCACACCACGTGTTCATTGCTTTTAATCATGTTATTTTTATCACACACTGCCTTTTAAATGGAAGGCATACAGACAAGTCCTAAATTAATTTGGTCTTCTACATAACCTGTACCTTTAGAAAGGGAAAAGTCCGTAAAGCAGAACTGATTCTTTACTGATCTTGGACTGGCTTTGTATACATTTTGCAGTACGTTTACGTATATCACTGAGGAATTATACTGTGTTGTATTTTTCTTTAATGTCAACAGAAGAACTATATTGTGTCACCTAATTTTTAGCTTTATGTATCACAGGACAATTCTACCAAAAACTGTTTGGCTATGGTAGAACTGTAGGAGTAGAGATTTATATCAGGAAGTTTAGTACTTCTTGGGAAAATACTTGGACAAAGCTAATTTACTAATTTACTTTAGTAAATTAGCAAATGAACCATCAAATAAAACATGGATTATGCTGATTTTACTCAGTAAACTGTGGAGTTTTTAATGGACTGAAATGTGTTCCTTCCTTCTGTGTTTGTGTGTAAAGGTAAATAAATGTCAAGCTAGATTTTGAAGGAGTGGGAGAAAGATGTCTCCTGAGCTAGTCCAGACAGCATTCAGCAAGAGGAGAGATGATGTGGGCACTTTTCATTTTGAATGCATCTTAAACTACATTTTGAATAGAATAAAATCCATTATCAGCATAAGTTACTAAGCATGGCAGTGAGTTGAAGCAAACTCTGTTAATTCTTTCTATTCTTAATAATTCATTAAAGAATCCATTCAACTGATGTAATGAAAAGATGAAGTCTCCCACTTATTATGTAAATATATATATAAATATTTTTGGACTGGAGCTAAAAATAGAAATAAAAATATGTATATACTTGAAAGCATTTTATGAACACAAACATAGCAATAAGCAACACAGAATCAAACCTTTATGATTATTTTGTTGTTTGTTCAAAAATATTCCCTTGTCAACAGCTACAAAATGGTTTTTATTCATCAGCATTTATTCAACATTTCAAATTTTTGTATATAATTAGGTGGTTCTTGAGGTAGCACATGGGGAATAGATAATAAACTAATGTTCTTTAAAGCTATGTGTAATTGACTTATTTAATTTCTAGGAAATTCTCCATAACACAGTTTTATTCTTATGTAGTTTATATAGACCTTAATCCTTTATCAATATCCATTAGTAAAGGCAAATTTGTATTTCAGACCCCTGGGCACTGAGATCATAGAATCATTAAGGTTGGAAAAGACCTCCAAGATCATCTGGTCCAACCATCCACCTACCATCAATATCACCCACTAATATCGTGTCCCTAAGCACCAAGTCCAACCTTTCCTTAAACACCCCCAGGGACGGTGACTCCACCACCTCCCTGGGCAACCTGTTCCAATACCTGAATAGATCATAGAATCATAGATGCACGGAGCCAGCTGTAACTGACTGGGTTATCCACAATAAAAAAAATGCTCAAAATAAAAACAAAGAATATTCAAAATAAAAAAATAAAATCAACTAGGGTAGCCAGTGGCTCTTTTCCTTATAGAAATGAGTAGTCTGTTTATGTCTGAGGCAAATTAAGTAGTTTCAATAGAAGAGAGGGGTGACTAAGTCAACAAGGAGTGTTAAAATTGAGTGTCTTTAGAGTTATTGTGTAAAGAAAGTGAAGACCTAGGAACAAAATAGTATGAGACAAAAATGCAAACATACATGCACTTTTATTGAAAACCACCTGACAACATGTATTGAACTTATGTGGCAAGGTTTTGGTAGTGGGGAGGCTGCAGGGGTGGCCTATGTGAGAAGAGTCCAGAAACTGCCCCATGGCAGATAAGAGCCAGTTTCAGATGGCTCCAAAAGGGACCTACCACCACCCAAAGCTGAGCCAATGAGCAATGCTTGTTGTACCTCTGTGAGAGCACAGTTGAGAAAGAAAGAAAAAAAAAAACTTCTGCACAACAGCAAATGGGAGAGAGGAGTGAGAAAATGTACAAAAACAACCCTGCAGACACTAAGATCAGTGAAGAAGGAGAGAGAAGGTGTTCCAGGCATGAGAGCAGAAGTTCCCCTGCAGCCCATGGAGAGAACCATGGTGGAGCAGACTCAGGGCTGGAACTGCAGCCCATGAAGAGGAGCCCAAGGTAGAGCAGGTGATCTGGCAGGAGCTGCCACCTGTCATACTGGAGCAGTCCATTCCTGAAGTACCACGTGGTACAGACTCATATTGTAGCAGTTCTTGAAGAACTGCTGTATGTGGGGATAGTCCACGTTGGATCAATTTGGGAAGGACTATATCCCATTGGGAGGGACCCCACACTGCAGCAGGGGAAGAGTGGACATGAAAGAGTGGCAGATGACGATGCAACTCCCATTCCCTGTTCCCCTGTGCTGCTTTGGGGGGAGGACTTAGAAGAGGGTGGATAGGGAGGTGGTTTTAGTTTGCTTTTAGTTCTCACTGTCCTAGTCTGATATCAGTAGGCAATGAATTATATTAATCTCCTAATGATGAGCACATTTTGCCTGTGATCTCTGTCCTTATCTCAACCCTTGAGCCCTTTTTCGTCATGTTTTCTCCCCCATTTCCTTCGAGGAGGGGGAGTGAGAGAGCGATGTGGTCAAGTTTAGCTTGCCATCAGTGTGAAACCACCATGCAACATAATAAAACAAGTTGTTTAGTATTTTTTTCCTTTTATAGGTGGATCTGGCATATCAATCTCACTACGTGACTTTTCCTACTTCTACAAAGAAACCTGACATTAACCGTAACAGTTTACAGCCCTGTGTACTGGGTCTGGCTGAGATGGAGATAGCTTTCCCTGCAGTGGCCCATATAGTGTTGTGCTCTGCACTTGCAGCTAGAATAGCCCTGATATCATACCAATGTTTTGTCTATTGCTGAGAAGTTCTGGCACAGCATCGAGACTCTTTCCAGACCGCCCCCAGAGCCAGTAGGCTGGAGGTGGAGAGGGGACATCACCAGGTCACCTGACCTAAACTGACCAAAGGGATATTCCATACCATATGATGTCACACAGCAATAAAAGCTGGGAAATGTGAAGGAGAACAGGGGGATATCATTATGAAGATGTCTGTCTTGTGGAACGACCGCTACATGTATTGAGGCCCTGTTTCCAAGGTCATGGGTGAACATTGCTCATTGATGGGAAGTAGAGATATTTTTCTTTCTTTATGCTTCCACTTGGCCTTTACTTGTTTTTTCCCTCTTTCTTTTCCCTTTAATTAAATTGTCCTTATCTCAACCCCTTTTTCTTTACCTTCTTCTACCCATCTTCTTTTGAGTATGAGTGAGAGAGTGGTTGTGGTGGAGTTTAACCGCCCAGCAATGTAAAACCATCAAAGACCTTTTTGGTGCCCAACGTGAGGCTTGAAGGGTTGAAATAACAATAGATTTGATCAGAGCTCTTTAGAGAGCACTTGAAATTATCATAGTTAACAGTTGCTAGTCATGTTGTCTTGTTTGCTCTTAATATTGTTTTATGTGATCTATGCCATGTTCTCCCTTTTGCTATAGAGCAGATCTGAGAGCTTGCTATGGTGTGTGAGAAACAAAGGTGTGTTACTGCAATAGAAGGTGTTTTTGCAGTGGAAAATCCTCTAGCCTCACATATTCAAAAGTGATTGTGCAAGCATGACAGTAGCATAGCAGTGGGGAGTATGTTAAGCAGATAAGGGGAAGGTCCCACTGTCCCAAAATAAGGAGGGTAGCTAAGAAAAACAGGACAAGCAGTGCGAAAGCAGGAAAAACAAAAATCACAGGCCCTCTAGTCACGAGAGAAGGAAAAAAAAAAAAAGGAAAAGGAGAAATTAATGATTGGTCAAATAAAATTGTACATATATGGTTTAGTAATAAGCGCCGAGTAGTTTGTGAACCTGTAGTACTCAGCCAATGAGGAAACAAGGGAGGAATAAAGCATTGGGTAATAGGGAATATAAAGTTATAATATACTTTTACTGTGCACTCCTGCTTGCAGGACGCCCGACATTGCAATCGTGAATAAAATAGCTTCACAGAAGATCCTGTCTAAGAAAATATTTCTCAAATAGTGTTTGTTCTTTTCTGTTCACTGTACTGTAAAGCACTGGCCTTGAGCCAAATCTGGTATTCAGGCCATGGGTTGCTATCATCTCTGTCCTTTGGGAACTATCTCTTGGAGAACAATAACTACACTCTTTTTTTTTCCTCTGGAAATCAACTGGTAGAGGATACCAGGAATGGTAGCTCCTCCTTCTTTCTCTATGGGCTAATTACAGTAACTTTTGAGTATTTTTGTCCTGGTTTCAGTTAGGATAGTTAATTTTCCTCCTAGTAGCTGGTAGGGTGCTATGTTTTGGATTTAGGATGAGAAGAGTGCTGATAACATGCTGATGTTTTAATTGTTGCAGAGCAGTGCTTACACTAAGCCAAGGACTTTTCAGCTTCTCGCTCTGTCCTGCCAGCGGGCAGGCTAGGGGTGCAGCAGGAGCTGGGAGGGGACAGACCCAGGACATCTGACCTCAACTGGCCAAAAGGGTATTCCATTCCATCTGATGTCATGCTAAACAATATATAGGGGTGGCTAGCCGGGATGGGGGGCCGGCTGCTCGGGGATAGGCTGGGCATCGGTCAGTGGGTGGTGAGCAATTGCATTGTGCATCACTTGTTTCTTACACATTATTATTATTAGTACTACTATCATTATTATTATGATTATTATTATTTTATTTTCTGTCCTAATAAACTGTCTTTATCTCAACTCACCGGCTTCACTTTCCCGTTTCTCTCCCCCATCCCAGAGAGGGAGGGGGGAGGGTGAGCGAACGGCTGTGTGGTGTTTAGCTGCCAGCAGGGTTAAACCACAACAGGTAGCCAGGAATTAGAAGTCAAGGAAGCTAAGCAGCTGGAATGCCTCTCTAGAGAAAGGGTCACTGACAGAGAAATTGGGAGAGAGGCCCAGGTTCTCAGTCTCCCGAGGCAACTCCTGTCAGGTGTGAAGGAAAGGTATCCCTTCAAGGAAGATACTGTATATCAACTAGGCAAGTGGACCACCATGGAGAAAGGTCTCCAGCACCTGAGGTAATTAGTTGTGCTGGACATGGTTTATAGTGATTGGGACAATGACCAGACACGCAAAGGTTCCGATGAAGTCCAGTGCATGCCATCCATGTTGCAGAAGTTTGTACGGAGCATAGCATTATCACATGCCAGCACGGTGGCAGCGATGAATTGGAGAGATGGGATGGGACCAGCAGTGGAACGTGTATCTAGCCAACTTGGGCAATACGAAGAAAAATCTCTCTGTATGGGCCTGCATCTTGGCTGTGGAGAAATTGTCCCAACAGCTCCATCACCTTGAAGAACATATATCTTCCTCCTCACCCAGATGGACCAGTATCTCAGCTCCTAAGAGTCAGCATTTTCCTGCTTGAGGGAGAGAGTACCATAGACACACAGCACGTAGTACCCTGGGGTTTATCTGCACGATCACAGGGAGAACATGAGGAAGTGGGATGGTGAACCTACCTTGACCCTAGTAGCTCAGGTACGTGAACTGCAAGGAAATACAGCAGCCAAAAGGGTGTCCCCTAGGAAAATTACTGTTCCAGTTTCTGTTGGACAGTCCCCCAGAGAGAGTAGAAGGGCTGATGATACTCTGGACCCTGATGGAGGGACTTCTGCTTGGCATTTGCAGGAATTAAGTGACAGATACTCCAACCAAGGCTAAAGGAGGCCTGCCTCTGGTCAGGCAGAGGAAAGGGACAACAGGATTTACTGGACCAGGTGGATCCGATGGCCTGGCACATTGGACCCGCAGGAGTACAACGCTCTAGTGGACACCAGCGTGCGGTATACCCTAATGCCATCAGGCTACCAATGGGCAGAACTCATCTGTATCTCTGGAGTGACAGGGGGGGATCCCAACAGCTAACTGTATTGGAAGCTGAACTGAGCCTAACCAGGAATAAGGGGCAAAAGCAGACCAGTTGTGACTGCCCGGAGGCTCTGTGCATCCTTGGCATAGACTACCTCAGGAGAGGGTACTTCAAGGACCCAAAAGGGTACCGGTATGCTTTTCGCATAGCCATCTTCAGTGCAGAAAAGATAAAGCAGCTGTCTACCCTGCCTGGCCTCTCAGAAGACCCTTCTGTTGTAGGATTGCTGAAGGTTGAAGAACAGCAGGTGCCAATCGCTAACACAATGGTGCACCAGCGGCAACACCACACCAACCGAGACTCCCTGATTCCCATCCATGAGCTGGTTCATCAGCTGGAGAGCCAAGGAGTGATCAGCAAGACTCACTCATCCTTCAGTAGTCCCATATGGCCAGTGCAAAAGTCTAATGATGGGTGGAGACAATCAGTGGACTACCGTGGTCTGAAGGAAGTGACGCCACCGCTGAGAGCTGCAGTGCTGGACATGCTAGAACTTCAGTATGAACTGGAGACAAAAGCAGCCAAGTGGTATGCCACAATCAATATCGCTAATGTATTTTTCTCCATCCCTTTGGCGGCAGCAGCAGCATGCAGGCCACAGTTTGCTTTTACTTGGAGGGGTGTCCAGTACACCTGGAAACAACTGCCCCAGGGGATATCAATTGTAGCATACCACTTGGCTGCCTTTGACTCTAGTTCATACTGAAGTTCTAGCATGTCCAACACCACAGCACTCAGCGGTGGCGTGACTTCATTTAGGCCACGATAGTCTACTGTGAGTGGCTGCAGGCGTGGCCTCTGTGAGAAGAATCCAGAAGCTGCCCCATGTTAGATAAGGGCCAGTTCCAGCCAGCTCCAAAAGGGACCTGCCACTGACCAGAGCCAAGCCAATAAGCAATGTTGTTTGCGCCTCTATGAAAGCATATTTAAGAAAGGGAAAAAACTGCTGTGCAACAGCAGCTGGGAGAGGGAGGAGTGAGAAACAATCCTGCAGACACCAAGGTCAGTGAAGAAGGAGGGGGAGGAGGCGCTCCAGGTGCTGGAGCAGAAGTTCCCCTGTTGGGGGGGGAACAGTATTTTCAGCAGCAAAGGACTCAGGAGCGCAGGTAGTTTTTTTTTTCATCAGCCCTGTTGGTCAAAGGGAAGGGGATTGAAAGGGCCAGATGAATCTGGCAAATCAACAGATGATTACAGGACTGGCGCCACAGACAGGGTTTCGGCTACTTAGACCATGGGACTCACTTTGAGAAACCTGGTCTGCTGGGGCTGATGGAATCCACCTGTCAGAGGAGAGGAAGAGCATCTTCAGTCGCAGGCTGGTGAAGAGGGCTAAACTAAATTCCTGGGGGAGGGGAACCTCAGTCCATCCCACTCCTCCCAGTTTGACTCCGGTGTCAGTGACAGATGTCCAGAGCCTGGAGAAGGGTCATGGGTCAGCAGGAGAGCAGCTCAAAGGAAGTCCAGCCACTCCAGCCAGTGAGTCAGCCTCACCAGGGGCCCAACTGAAATGCCTCTATGCTAACAAACATAGCATGTGGAATAAACAAGAGGAGTTAGAGATGTATGCATGCCTGCAGGGCTATGACCTCATTGGCATTACAGAGACATGGTGGGATGGCTCCCATGACTGGGGTGTTGGAATTGAAGGATACAGGCTCTTTAGAAAAGACAGGCACTAGAAACAAGGAGGGGGTGTTGCCCTCTATGTCAATAACCAGCTGGAGTGCATGGAGCTCTACCTGGGGATGGATGAGGAGCTGACAGAGAGCTTATGGGTCAGGATTAAAGGGAGGGCAGGGACAGGTGACATTATAGTGGGGGTCTGCTACAGGCCACCCAACCAGGAAGACTGAGTGGATGAGGCCCTCTATAGACAGATAGAAGCAACCTCACATCCACAAGTCCTGGTTCTCATGGGGGACTTCAACCACCCCAATATCTGTTGGAGGGACAACACATCAGGGCATAAGCAATCCAGGAGGTTCCTGGAGTGCATTGATGTAACTTCCTTCTCCAGGTGGTAGAGGAGCTAACAAGGAGAAGTGCTATGCTGGACCTTGTTCTCACCAACAAGGAGGAGCTTGTGGGAAATATGAAGCTCAAGGGCAGCCTTGACTGCAGTGACCGTGACGTGGTGGAGTTCAAGATCCTTGGAGTTCAAGAGAGTACAGCAAGCTCTCTACCCTGGACTTTGGGAGAGCAGACTTTGGCCTCTTCAGGGATATGCTTGGTAGAGTCCCATGAGGTAAGACCCTAGAGGGAAGAGGGGCCCAAGAAAGCTGGCTAATACTCAAGGATCACCTCCATCAAACTCAAGAGCAATGCATCCCAACAAAGAGGAAGTCAGGCAAAAATGCCAGGAGGCCTCCTTGGATGAAGAACGAGCTCCTGGAAAAACTCAGGCATGAAAAGGAGGCCTACAAAGGGTGGAAACAAGGACAGATAGTCTAGGAGGAATACAGAGACATTGTCCGAGCAGCCAGGGATCAGGTTAGAAAAGCTAAAGCCTTATCAGAACTAAATTTGTCTAGGGATGTCAAGGGCAACAAGAAAGGCTTCTATAGGTACATCAATGATAAAATGAAGACTAGGGAAATTTGGGGCCCTCTCCAGAAGAAAACAGGAGACCTGGTCACCTGGGATATGGAGAAGGCTGAGATACTCAACGACATTTTTGCCTCAGTCTTCACCAACAAGAGCTCTAGCCACACCACCCAAGTCCCAGAGGGCAAAGGCAGGGAGTAGGGGAATGATGAACCACCCACTGTAGAAGATCAGGTTAGAGACCAGCTAAGGAACCTAAAGGTACACAAGTCCATAGGACCTGATGAGTTGCATCCGTAGGTCCTGAGGGAACTGGCAAATGTAGTTGCTAAGCCACTATCCATCATATTTGAGAAGTCATGGCAGTCCGGTGAAGTTCCCACTGACTGGAAGAGGGGAAATATAACCCCCATTTTTAAAAAGGGAAAAAAGGAAGACTCAAGGAACTACAGGCCAGTCAGTCTCACCTCTGTGCCTGGCAAGATCATGGAGCAGATCCTCCTGGAAACTACGCTAAGGCACATGGAAAATAAGGAAGTGATTGGTGACAGCCACCATGTCTTCACTAAGGGCAAATCGTGCCTGACTAACTTGGTGGCCTTCTACAATGGGGTTACAGCATTGGTGGATGGGGAAGAGCAACTGACATCATCTACCTGGACTTGTGCAAAACATTCAACGTTGTCCCTCATGATATCCTTGTCTCTAAGTTGGAGAGACATGGATCTGACGGAGGGACCATTTGGTGGGTAAGGAATTGGCTGGATGGTCTCACTCAGAGAGTTGTGGTCAACAGCTTAACCAGGGAGTATATTGAAACAAGGAGTAATGGTTTAAATGGAATTTAATTAAATCTTTTTGATTGAGGGTTGATTTAGGTTAGATAAAAGGAAGAAATTCTTTATTATGAGGATGGTGAGGCACTGGAACAGGTTGACCAGTGAAGTTGTGGATGCCCCATCCCTGGAAGTATTTAAGGCCAGGTTGGATGGGACTTTGAGCAACCTGGTCTAGTGGGAGGTGTCCCTGCCCATGGCAGGGGGTTTGGAACTAGATGAGCTTTACAGTCCCTTCCAACCCAAATCATTCTAAGATTCTATGAAATATCAGATTTAGAGAGGGGGAAAATAAGATTTTTGTTGCTGTAGTGGTTAGAATCCCCAGCTATATGTGAGCCCAATTTGGTATAGACCGTAGGATCATAGAATCATAGAATCATAGAATCATAGAATCATAGAATGGCCTGGGTTGAAAAGGACCTTAAAGATCATCTAGTTTCAACCCCCCCTGCTCTGGGCAGGGTTGCCAACCGCTAGAGCAGCCTGGCCAGAGCTGCATCCAGCCTGGCCTTGAATGCCTCCAGGATGGGGCATCCACAACCTCCCTGGGCAACCTATTCCAGTGCCTCACCATCCTCTGAGTGAAAACCTTTCTCCTAATTTCTAACCTAAATCTCCCCTGTCTTAGTTTAAAACCATTCCCCCTTGTCCTATCACTATCAACACATGTAAACAGGCGTTCCCCCTCCTGTTTATACGCTCCCTTCAAGTACTGGACGGCCGCAATGAGTTCTCCCCGGAGCCTTCTCCTCTCCAAGCTAAACAAGCCCAGTTCCCTCAACCTTTCTGCATAGGAGAGGTGCTCCAGCCCTCTGATCATCTTAGTGGTCCTCCTCTGGACCCGTTCCAAGAGCTCCACATCCTTCTTGTGCTGGGGGCCCCAGGCCTGCACGCAGTATTCCAGGTGGGGTCTCACAAGAGCAGAGTAGAGGGGGACAATCACCTCCCTCTCCCTGCTGGCCACCCCTTTTTTAATGCAGCCCAGGACATAGCTGGCCTTCTGGGCTGCAAGCGTGCACTGCTGGCTCATGTCCAGCTTCTCGTCCAGCAGGACCCCCAAGTCCTTCTCTGCAGGGCTGCTCTCAAGTTCTTCTTCTCCCAGTCTATATAAATACCTGGGATTGCCCCAGCCCAAGTGCAACACCTTGCACTTGGCCTTGTTCAACCTCATTAGGTTCTCATGGGCCCACTTCTCCAGCCTGTCCAGGTCCCTCCGGATGGCATCCCTTCCCTCTATTGTATCCACTGCACCGCTCAACTTGGTGTCATCTGCAAACTTGCTGAGGGTGCACTCGATTCTGTCATCTATGTCGTTGATAAAGATGTTGAAGATGTCCGCCCCAAGACAGACCCCTGAGGGACACCACTTGTGACTGGCCTCCACCCAGACATAGAACCGTTGACCACAACCCTTTGGCTGCGACCGGCCAACCAATTCTTTATCCACCTAACAGTCCATCCTTCAAATCCATACCTCTCCAATTTAGAGAGAAGAATGTGGTGAGGGACCATATCAAAGGCTTTGCTCAAGTCCAGGTAGATGATATCCATCACCCTTCCTTTGTCCACCGATGCCATCACTCCATCATAGAAGGCCACCAGATTGGTTAGGCAAGATCTGCCTTTGGTGAAGCCGTGCTGGCTGTCTCGGATCACCTCTTTATCTCGTGCATGCCTTAACATGTCTTCCAGGAGGATCTGCTCCATGAGCTTCCCAGGCACAGAGGTGAGGCTCACCGACCTGTTTTTCCCTGGGTCTTCCTTTCTCCCTTTCTTAAAAATGGGAGTAATGTTTCCCTTTTTCCAGTCACCAGGGACTTCACCCGACAGCCATGATTTTTCAAATATGATGGAGAGCGGTTCGGCAACCACATCAGCCATCTCTCTCAGCACCCTGGGATGTATACCATCTGGCCTCATGGACTTATATACATCCAGTTTCCTTAGGCAGTCCCGGACTTGTTCCACTGTCACAGTGGGACAGAATCTGCTCTTCTTGTTATAAGTGAGACCATACAAATTTCTTGGTCTATCAAAAATATTTTATTGAACAGATGATTAAGTAAGCAAGCACAAGCAAAACAGTGCTGGGCGGCTGGGGAGTCTCCGCTCCACCACAGCACGCAACTTCCCTTTCCAGCGTCACTGTTTTATAGCATTCAAGTTCCGGCTTGTCAGGACTTGTTGAGCCTTCTGAAGCTGCGCGGTCCGTTGTTGGGGGTCGTTGTTTTTCACGAGTGGTACTCATGTTCAAGGGAGGGAGGGTCGTGAAGCAGCAAACAGGATGTCTTGCGGTGGGTTGCTTCACAGAATCCTTTGTTTTAACAAGGATGTTTTCCCAACCTCCCTTCCTCATTATCTACTCGCTTAATCCCCTTATCACAATGTTGTGAATTGCGAAACCTTATCAGATTCTTTACATCCTTGAAGACAATGAACAACCCCCCTACTAATTTATCACAATCCCTCCTTTTTCTTTTTCCAACATATTTTGTTCATTGAACTTCTGGAGTATTCGCTTGCTTAACACTAAAGTCTCTGCACCATCTTCCTCCTGCTCCAGGGATTCATATCTCGTGCGCACAAGCATAAGATGAGCAGCCTCCAACCGGTTTTTTACTATCGCGATTACTCGACTGAATATACATGGTCCGAAAGTCAGTGCTAATATAAACAACAGTAAAGGTCCTGCTATGGTTGATAGTAAGGTAGTGAGCCAAGGCGAGTAATTAAACCAGGATTCGTACCAATTTTGGCAGGCTTCATTTTCTCTTTTTCGTTTTTCTAACCCTTCCCGCAGTTTTGCCATGGTGTCTCTTACTACCCCAGTGTGATCAGCATATACACAACACTCCTCTCGTAGGGCTGCGCATAGTCCTCCCTGTTGTAAGAAAATTAAATCCAATCCTCTACGATTTTGAAGCACCACTTCAGATAACGATCTAACAGATTTCTCTAAAGCTGATATAGATTGCTCGATATGGGCCAAATCCTCATCTACAGCAATGCGTAGAGAGGTAAATTCTTGACTTTGTTTTACCAGAGAGGCAATTCCAGTTCCGGCTCCTGCAGCCCCTAGAACCATCAGAGTGGCTAAAGTGACAGCCGTAATAGGCTCCCTCCTCTTTAAGTGGTATTCTGCCACAGTATGTTGGGTGTACATATATTCCTCAGAATGGTAAAGAATCCTTGGGATAATTACTACCTGTACACAGAAATCATGAGACGAGTTGAACAATTTCAAAGATAAGCATGGAGTTACCCCCAGAGATGAACATACCCATCTGGTATTATTGGCGGGGATCAACCAGTCATGTGACTGATGCCCGTTCTCGATAATATTACATAGGTCTATTTTCCCTTTTGGAACTGTCCCTATACATCTACCTCTTCCCGTAACTTGAGTTAGCGTTATCCCGACCTCCTGTCCCCAACTACATTTGTGGGGGTTGGTTTCATTCGAGTACTCAGGGGTCCCCACATCTCCTATTGCTTCTTAGTACGGAGGCCTAACACTAACACATAACCAACACCCTCTTGTTATGTCTGGGTTTGTTTGATTGAGCACTTGGAAACTGGCATTTATAACTTTCCACATACCACTTATAGGGGCAACCATATTTCCCTCAGTAACGCTGGGGAGTTGTGTTAGAAAGGGTGCTGTTTCGGTTGTACTCGTGCTTCTGCTAGATTGTGTGGAACGGGGCACTTTATGAAGTTGTTCTTTATCTCCCAAACCTCGGTTGGACCCGATGAGTTGCGGTGTCCCTGGTGGCCTGTTTTTCTTAATTAGAATAAATCCTCCTCTGTCGGCCCCATGCTCATAGTATCGTACTCCCCAAGTTCTCCCAAGAATCCATCCCTGATCCGTAGGGTTAGTTACATTCATCCACAGAAACGTGCAGTTCCCTTTTTGTACGGTCCCTGCTCTACGGTGATAGACCGCCTCAACCCTATTCCGATTACTGCAACCCTTAGGCCCAAATTGGACAGTTAAATATTTATCTTTTCCCGCACCTGGATTCCATGCTGAGGCAATAGTTTCACAACCCCAGTAAGCGCAATAATACTGAGCTGGGGAATTACAGTAACCTTTTCCTGGGTTAGAGGCTGGACAAAGATAGAAATCTGATTGATTATTGCACGGTTTTACGGTTGTTATGTTGCAAAGGTCAGTCTTAAAGCTAGGGGCACCAGCCGTGGTGATTTGCTGTACCACAGTGGCGTTGTCCCATCTTATGAGACTCCACTGAAAAGGCTGGTGTGGGTGATGTTGAGTCGTGATGCAGGATGCAATCACCGCGAGAACCCTCAAATACCGGTAGGAATGGCCGAGGCTCATTTTTCCCCACCTATTCACTCCTCTGCCTCACTCGTCAGTTGGGTTGCAGCCAACTACAAGGTTATAGTTCTTCTCGGCAGCAGTAGTGGTCTTCAGGGGCTAGGAGAGCCTCTGCCTCTACCCACGATACTTATCGGGTCCGTCGCAGGGTGAGCTTCAGATCCTCAGTTCCTGGAGTAATCTCCCACTTTTCGTCGTGGATCGGTCCCTTAATGCGACTGGCGTGTGTCCACCCCTTTTCTGCGGTTCGGACTGCTGTTTCTGTAGTGAGCAAAACAACATAGGGACCTTCCCATTGTGGTGTCAGTGAAACTTCTTTCCAAGTCCTTACCAGGACTTTATCTCCTGGCTGTACTTTGTGTATTGCCATGTCCAACGGGGGACGCTGTGCAACTAGACCCTTTTTCTGCAACTCCTTACGCCTATTCATTAATTGTATTAGGTAGGGTTTTAATTGGGCATCTTGCAGATGGGGATGATCAAGGGGTACTTCCAGATCATAAGGCATACCATACAACATTTCAAAAGGCGAGATTCCCAGATCGGTCCTGGGTTTAGTGCGTATATTTAGCAAAGCTAGTGGTAGGCATTTTATCCAAGAAGTTTTTGTTTCTAACGTTAGCTTAGTCAGTTGTTTTTTAATTTCCCCATTCATTCGTTCTACTTTTCCTGAACTCTGAGGATGCCATGGAGTATGATATTCCCAATTAATTCCTAAAGCTTTCATAGTGTCACGGGATACCTTAGACGCGAAATGTGGTCCCCTGTCGGAATCAATTGTTTCTATGATCCCATATCGGGGAATTATATTTTCTAGCAATATTTTCACCACGGTTTGCGCGGTAGCTCTTGCCGTAGGGAATGCCTCGACAAAATTCGTGAAGTGGTCTACAATGACTAACAAATATTTGTATCGCCCCGTTTTTGGAAGTTCGGTGAAATCCAGCTGAATTTTTGCAAAGGGTCAGTGTGCCAATTCCCGTCCACCCGGAACCCTTTTTCTCATATGTTGCGCATTTACCCTCCGGCAAGTCATGCAATCGTTTACAATTCCCTTTGCTATGTTGTATGCCCCTATACACATGTAATTCATGGCAAATTGATCTACCAGCGCCTGGGTACCCCAATGCGTGTGTTCATGTAACCTCCGTAGCACCCTCAGTGCCATTGTTTTTGGCAATACTTTATGCCCATCAGTTAGGACCCATTCCCCTTTTTCAGTTTCCCTTATTCCCATCTGTTTCATTTTCTGCTTTTCTATAAGGGTAAAACAAAGCAATGGAAGCGGAATAGGTCCACTTGACCACAGCGAATTGGCCGGCCCACATTTGTAACAATTTTTATAAGGAGGTGTTTCTTTCTCAGAGCAGTTGCACTCTATTCCCTCGACTCCCCACTCACTCCAGCAATCATAGCAGGGGAATTTCTTCAAATCTTTTCCCCTTCCACAGCTCGGGCAATCTGCTCTTTTCGTTACCTCATATACATACATGAGGGCCGCCTTTTTTGCCTCTCGATCAGCTAGGTTGTTTCCCCTAACCTGAGGACTCAGTCCTCTCTGATGTCCTTTTACGTATACCACAGCAATCTCCTCTGGCTCTCTAACGGCTTGTAAAACCTGAAGAATTAATCCCTGATGAATCAGCCCTTTCCCTTGAGAATTCATAAGTCCTCTCTCTTCCCATATTTTCCCAAAGGTGTGTATTACCCCACAGGCATATTTAGAATCAGTGTATATTGTACCACTTTTATCCTTTAGCAATCTCAGAGCTCTCAGCATAGCATATAATTCACAGGCTTGTGCCGACCAGCTCGGGCTCAAAGGGCCTGATTCTATTACTTCAAACGTTCTCCCATCTATTAGTGCATATCCCGATTTTCTTTTCCCTTCCACTACCCTCGAGGATCCATCTATATATATTCGTTCCCCTAAGGGTAATTCTACATCTTCTAGGTCGGGTCTTAGTTTTACCTGTTCCTCTATATTTCTGAGGCAATCATGTTCAGGCTGTTCACTCGGTTCACCATAAAGGAATTGGGCGGGGTTTTGTACTGAGGTTGTTTCTAACGTTAACTTTGGTGAGGATATCAAGATTCCCTCATATTTCAACAGCCTTGCATCTGTAATCCATTTTTCAGCCTTCTGCTGGAGAACCCCGCGTATATTGTGGGGAGAGATGACTTTAATTTCTCCCCCAAAAGTAATCTTTTGAGCTTCTTCTACTAACAGGGCAGCTGCCACTACCACCTGTAGACAGCTAGGCCAGCCACGACTAACAGGGTCTAGTAGTTTAGATAAATAAGCCACAGGTTTTTTGCTTCCTGCCCATTCCTGGGCAAGCAACCCATAAGCAGTTCCTCCAGTGCTATTTACAAATAAGAAAAATGGTTTCCTTAGTTCAAGGAAGCTTAAAACTGGGGGATGTATAAGTTCTTCTTTTAACCTTTCTAACTGTTCTTCATCTTCCCTGGTCCATTTGAGCAACCCATCCTTGTCCAATTTCTTATACAAAAACTTGACCTTTCCGCTATAATCTTCTATCCACTGTCTACAATATCCTGTGAGCCCCAATAGTTGCCTCACCTGCCGTTTGGTAGATGGGGCTTTTAATGCTAAAATTCCCTTGACCCTCTCTGGGTCTAATCTTTTAGTCCCTTTGTTCAGTAGGTGGCCTAAATACTTTACCTCTTCTTCCACAAACTGTAATTTTGATTTGGAGACTTTCAGTCCTCGCGAGCCGAGGAAATTTAGTAAATCAATACTGGCTTGTTTTACAGCCGATTCTTCTTTCCCTGCCACCAGCAGGTCATCTACATATTGAATCATTGTTGTGCCTGGCACTTTATTGTACTCTTGTAAAATTTGCTCCAGGGCCTGCCCAAACAGATTTGGAGATTCCGTGAAGCCCTGAGGAAAAACTGTCCACCTCAATTGTTGTTTTCTATGTGTATCTGGGTCCTCCCATTCGAAAGCAAAATAGTCTCTGGATTTTTCGTCCAGGGGGCATGCCCAAAATGCATCTTTCAGATCGATTACACTATACCATCGATCGTCCGGATGTAGTTGACTCAACAGGGTATGTGGGTTTGCCACCACAGGGAACAGAGTAACAGTTCTCTTATTAATTTCCCTTAGATCATGTACTAGTCTATATTTACCGTCTTTCTTCTTTACTGGTAAGATAGGGGTGTTAAAGGGAGACATGCAAGGCTCTAACAGTCCCTGCTGGAGCAGTCTTTGAATTTCGGGTTTTAGTCCCCTCCTACCTTCCTCTGAAAGGGGATATTGTTTTATCCTGACTGGTACCTCCGGATTGCTTATGGTTACTTCAAAAGGGTTTATATTTAATTTTCCTACACTTTCTGGAGTGTACCAGACCCCAGAAACAATGTTAGCTTCGTCTTCTACTTGAAGCGGGCATAATTTGATTTCTAACCGTTTATCTATTACCTCTAACCCTATTCCCAATTCTATGATTAAATCCCTACCTAACAAATTATATTCAGCCTCCGGTACTAGGAGTAACGATCCCTTACCCATTTTAGAGTCTGACTCGACTGTCACTTCTTTTATAACAGGGACCCCGAAGGGCTCCCCTTTTGCTCCAATTACCTGAACTTTTTCTGCGGAGGCCCTACATCCAGTGGGTAAGGTTTGGACTGTGGATCTTTCAGCCCCTGTATCTACAAGGAATTCTACCTCTTCGCGCTGGGGACCCACTTTTAATTTTATCAAGGGCTCGCACTTATTTCGGGTCCCCAGCAAATAGAGCCCCTGACACCCCTATTCACTCTTAAACATTCTTTCGTCTTCCTTTCTTTGTCTACACTCTCTCTTCATGTGACCCTTCCTATTACAATAAAAGCAGGTCACGTTTCTTTGTTCTTGATTACCCTTCTCATCCTTTCGAAACTTCCCGTGGATTGGGCCAGACCTCCGACTTGGTCTGATCCCTCTCTGACCTTCCCGTACTGCTGCCATCATCATGCGTACTTGCTTTCGCTCCTTCTCATCCTCCCTGCGAACATATACTTTCTGTGCCTCTCTCAAGAGTTCATCCAAGCCCCCGTCCTTCCAATCCTCTATTTTTTCTAATTTTTTTTCTAATATCTACCCATGACTTTGCTACAAACTGAGTTTTGAGCAGCGCCTCCCCTACCGGGGTTCCTGGATCTAATCCACTATATAGCTGCAGGCTCTTTCGCAGCCTTTCCAACCATTCCGTAGGGAATCTTTCTTTTGCTGCTCATTGAAGGCTTTATTTATATTTTGCCCTCTAGGGACCGATTCCCATATTCCTTGAATTATGATGGTTCTTAGGTCTTGCATGTGACCTCTATGTACGGGATCCTGATTATTCCAATTTGGCGACTGCATTGGCCACTTAATATCTGCAGCCGGGCCTTGCTGGTGCTGCTGGTCCCAAATTCGCATACCAGCGCGCTTTATCATTCCTCTCTCCTCTGAGGTAAAGAGGATTCCCAGGATGGACTGTAATTCCTCCCAGGTATATATATTCGGACCCAAAAATTGGTCTACTCGCTCGGCCACTCCCAGTGGGTCCTCTAATAAATTTCCCATTTCCTTCTTGAAGTCTCTTACATCCCCTGAGTTAATGGGAACAGCCACGTACCCCATTCCCGGCTGAGGTCCCCCTATTGCTATTTCCCACAAAGGGTATAATCCTTCCTTTAAGTCAAATCTTTGATTTCTTGCCCTGCTCCTAGTTACTGACCCTTGTGTCTCGTAGTCCGATTCTGATTCTCCTGATACTGTTGACTCAGAGGGTCCATTAAGGACGGGGGCCGTCGGTGCAGGCGGTGGAACATAGGGCGGGGGTGGTGTTGGGACTTCTAAGTCTTTCCTCTTTTTATCCCACCCTCCTTTTTCTTTTAAGGGATACAGATACGTCCTTGTGTCTGAAATTATCCAAAGGTAGGCATACTCACTTTCTTCCAAGCTAAATGGCTCCTTAGAATTCACGTAGATATTGAGGGTCTGACAGATCTTCAAAAGAGCCAAACGGGGGCCAGAAAACACTGTCCCCTTTTATGGGCTTATTACCCCACACTTCAATGCAATAATAAATCATTTTAACTTTGCTCTTTCCCCGCCTAGAAGGGGAATCACTCCAATGTTTAATCATTAACCCTAACGGACATTTAGGGGGAATAGAAGGTATCCCTATGTCACTAGATCCCCCTCCCATGAGGCCAGAAGGCTTACTTTTCTTCTGCCCCATCTTCTGGAACACCTTCACACACACACACAAACGCTTCCCCCTTTTCGTGGCCCAGTCCCTCGCGGGATATGGGAACCGCACTACCGAGGGGTCCACACTCGCTTCGTCCGCAATTGGACTTCTTGTTTATTGTGTTCCGGGATTCCCAACCCCAACTGAATGGATCACCGGCCTATACTTACTCAATCCTGAGTCTTCATTCGGTCTTCGTGCACAAAGATTGCTTGGGGTTACCGGTTTTATTTGCTTGTGCCTAATTTAGGGTTCGCCGCTGAAGGGCTCGAGTGAGGCTTTCCGTTCCAGGGGCCACCGAAATCGGCGGGGCGCCTCCCCCGAAAGGATCCTCAGTCAATCCGCCTTCATCCGAGTCACGGCACCAAATTTGTTATAAGTGAGACCATACAAATTTCTTGGTCTATTGTAAAGAATGGTCCAGCAATTCGTGCCACTAAGGGATTTGAAGGGTTAACATTGAGGCCTGGGTTTAGGTGAGAAGAGAACAAAGGGATTTCTTCAGAGAAAAACTGCTGACTCTGCCGGTCAAGAGACCACTAGATAAGGAGGAAGAATATGAGCCTCCCTGTCCGAGCGGCCCCCGAGAGACTAACAGAGACTGATAAGCAGGCGCACCTGGGAGGACTTTGGATTCGGGAAACCAATTATAATAACCCTGCCTCTTCTAGAAGTAGTAATGAATATGTATTAGCCTAGGAGCATAAAAACCAGCCGCCTTACGTAACAGGTGTGCGTCCTGGTGGAGCAGAGACTCCCGGCGCACCCAGCGCTGTTTGCTTGCCTCTATTCGTTTAATAAATTGTAAACTTTGATTGTAATCCTATTTGGGACTCAGTCATTTATAACAATTGGGGGCTCGTCCGGGATGGTCTTGGTTCCTGAATTCTGACTTGATCTAGGAGGGGCGCCCCCACCATTTGGTGGCTCCTGTTCGAGTCAGGTCGGGATTAACACCATCTTGAACCTGAATAAGGGCAAGCAAAGATTTAGATTTTTTTATGAGCTCCCTTTGCCGGCTGCAGCACTATATTTTGCCTGTAATTCTGAGCGCGAAGATCCAAACGAAGACGATGGAGTCGTAAGTATTTAAGGCGTATACCGTTCGGTTGGGTGGGTCCACCACCAGAAAGTCCATTAGGGATAATGATTAGAAATTGGAACGATAGGGGCCCCAGAAAAGGAAAAAAGTAAATTAAAAATGGTCCAGTATTGTATGACAGAATGGCCAAAGGAGCCTTTAAGACCACATGTCTTTTGGCCCGTTTTCAGATCCTTTGAAGACTGGGTTTGCCAGGCCTTAAATATACATGTTAATTCAAAGGAACCTTTTAGCCAGGAGGAAAGTGATTATGCAGGATTATGGATCAGGACCTCACGTCCTTTTCCAGCCTCAATATTTACACTAAAAGCAGACGAGAAGTTTGAAGAAGAAGAGAACAAAAAAATAAAAAATAAAAAAAAAGGAAAAAGAAAAAGATGATGAATGGGAGTCATTGGATAACCTACCACCTCTATATCCTAACAATCCACCCCCGGTGGTGCATCTTGTAATCCTGTTTTGTTCTTAAATGTTTTGACTGTGTCAAGGAGGAAGGTGGGAGCATTATCTAAGTAACAGTTTAGAAGTTTCGGTATATTCACGGTGGTGTTCGGTCAGTTTCCCAAGTATCGGGGGAGAGGGGCTGACTGATTATCAAAGTGGTAGAATGGAGAGTCACTTCTTTGGTGGTTCGGGCCTGAGCCCTGGGAATTTGGTAAGAAGGGGGAGAGCGAATTTATTTAGGCCTCAATACATTTTTAAACCCCCATCTCGACGGATACACAGGAGTGATTCCTTGTTTCCTATAGGCTTACTAACAAAGTGCATGAGAAAAATTAGCATTCGGCTTGAAATTCGGTCTTGTTGAAATGTAAATTTTGTGAAAAAGGTGTTATTGTTTGTCTAGAAGACAGAAGACTGAGTGCCTTGGGTGTTTTTCCGAAGTCCTGTGGATTTGTGATTGGAACGGGGCTCATCAATAATCTGAAATAGTAAAGTTTGTATGTGGAAAGAAGAGTTTAATCCCAGAGAATTGGGACATTTGGGAAGAAGATTAGGAAAAGATAGTAAAAACCTGCAATAAAAAGGTTTGCGTGGAAATTGAAACAAGGGACAGTAACTAATATAAATAAATAAAAGGGAGCTGGGGTTGTTCAGCCTCGAGGAGGCTCAGGGGAGACCTCATCGCTCTCTATAGGTACCTTAAAGGAGGCTGTAGAGAGGTGGGGGTTGGTCTATTCTCCCATGTGCCTGGTGACAGGACGAGGGGGAATGGGCTAAAGTTGCGCCAGGGGAGGTTTAGGTTGGATGTTAGG
Source organism: Anser anser (assembly GCF_964211835.1). Lineage (NCBI taxonomy): Eukaryota > Metazoa > Chordata > Aves > Anseriformes > Anatidae > Anser > Anser anser. The sequence continues at coordinate 1,446,433 of NC_139731.1, forward strand.
AAGAATTTCTTTACTGAAAGGGTTGTTAGGCACTGGAATGGACTGCCCATGGAAGTGGTTGAGTCACCGTCCCTGGAGGTCTTTAAAAGACGTTTAGATGTAGCCCTTAGTGATATGGTTTAGTGGAGGTCTTGTTAGTGTTAGGGCCGAGGTTGGACTAGATGATCTTGGAGGTCTCTTCCAACCTAGACGATTCTGTGATTCTGTGATTCTGTGATTCTGTGATTCTGTGATTCTGTGATTCTGTGATTCAATGGTCAAATCTTGAGCTGTCAGCGTGATAACACCTCTAAGGAATAGCATGTGGTGCGGGTCTATCGTTGGAAATGGCAGAATGAGAATGGGAGGCGAGTGTTCTTTAAACATTTCTGGTCAGCTTATAATATGACAGGCCGCCAAAGAGAACTGAATTGTGACTGTAAGTGGAAACCCAACGTGGGAGCTTGGAAGTGCGCATATACGAGTACAAACGGGGCAGACATTGTAACAGGACCACTCGGTAACAAGGGCACTCTGTATTATCACGCCCCAAAGGCTAAAGAGGGATGGGATGGTCCTTTTCCAAACGGGACGTGGGCCCTAAAGGGACATTATTGGGTGTGTGGCAAACATGCTTACAAGAGGCTACCCGGAAACTGGTCAGGAATATGCTATGTGGGGTACATAAGACCCTTGTTCTTTTTATTGTCACAAACACAAGGAAATCATTTAGGAATAAGATTATATGATGACCTGAACAGAGTGAAACGATCTATTGATACTTCCTTAGCCGGGGATAGTGCCCCAAAATGGGGAAAGGATGAATGGCCTCCTGAAAGAATCATACAGCATTATGGGCCAGCTACCTGGAACCCGAATGAGTTGGTATCAGGAGCCCGAGAACCTATTTATAATTTGAACCGAATAATTAGGTCGCAAGCTATCCTCGAAGTTGTAACCAATCAAACAGCGACGACCTTGGATCTTCTGGCTGATCAATCCACTCAGATGAGGAATGCTATCTTTCAACGTAGAATGGTCTTAGACTATTTACTAGCAGAAGAAGGGGGAGTGTGTGGAAAAATGAACGATTCTAATTGTTGTTTACAAATTGATGATAATGGGAAAGTGGTTAAACAGATAACAAAGGAAATTAGGAAGTTAGCCCACGTCCCAGTACAAACCTGGAAGGGTATGGATTGGGATTTCTTTTCGTGGTTGCCCGGTGGACCATGGGTTAAAAGGATGCTATTTTTATTTTTATGTGGTGTAATGACATTATTGTTTATACCTTGTATGATACCTTGCTTTACGTTGTTGGTACTGCGAATAATAAATAGCACCCAATTTGTGATGACTTCGGGAGAGAAAAGGTGATGTGTCGATAATGATGCTTAAGAAATGGGCACCCCGAGAACTGACTGATGAAATCCAATTGTTACTAACAAAGGTTGAAGAAGAGACACGAATTGATGATATTAAAAAGAAGGGGAGGAATTGTAAGGAATGGTCCAGCAATTCGTGCCACTAAGGGATTTGAAGGGTTAACATTGAGGCCTGGGTTTAGGTGAGAAGAGAACAAAGGGATTTCTTCAGAGAAAAACTGCTGAGTCTGCACGGACGTGCAGTAACTTCTGACAGCCGGCCAAGAGACCACTAGATAAGGAGGAAGAATATGAGCCTCCCCGTCCGAGCGGCCCCCGAGAAACCAACAGAGACTGATAAGCAGGCGCACCTGGGAGGACTTTGGATTCGGGAAACCAATTATAATAACCCTGCCTCTTCTAGAAGTAGTAATGAATATGTATTAGCCTAGGAGCATAAAAACCAGCCGCCTTACGTAACAGGCGTGCGTCCTGGTGGAGCAGAGACTCCCGGCGCACCCAGCGCTGTTTGCTTGCCTCTATTCGTTTAATAAATTGTAAACTTTGATTGTAATCCTATTTGGGACTCAGTCATTTATAACATCTATCAAAAATATTTTATTGAATAGATGATTAAGTAAGCAAGCACAAGCAAAACAGCACTGGGCGGCTGGGGAGTCTCCGCTCCACCACAGCACGCAACTTCCCTTTCCAGCGTCACTGTTTTATAGCATTCAAGTTCTGGCTTGTCAGGACTTGTTGAGCCTTCTGAAGCTGCGCGGTCCGTTGTTGGGGGTCGTTGTTTTTCACGCGTTGTACTCGTGTTCAAGGGAGGGGGGGTCGTGAAGCAGCAAACAGGATGTCTTGCGGTGGGTTGCTTCACAGAATCCTTTGTTTTAACAAGGATGTTTTCCCAACCTCCCTTCCTCATTATCTACTCGCTTAATCCCCTTATCACAATGTTGTGAATTGCGAAACCTTATCAGATTCTTTACATCCTTGAAGACAATGAACAAACCCCCTACTAATTTATCACACTCTCACCCTCTCCTCGAGGTTCAGTGTCCTGACAGACATAGGAAACTTGACCACCAGTGAAGACCGAGGCAAAGCACTTATTGAGTACCTCAGCTTTTTCCATTTCTGAGGAAGCCAGTTGATGTTTCGTAAAACAAATTTATCATGGCTCCTGTATCACTGGAAAGAATACTTGTGTCCTGGTTTTGATGGGGATAGAGTTATTTTTCTTCTTAGTAGTTGGTATGGTGCTGTGATTTGAATTTGGGATGAGAATAATGCTGATAACACAGTGTTGTTTTTTAATTGTTGCTGGGCAGTGTTTACGCAGACTTAAGGACTTTTCTGCATCTCATAGTCACCAGCCAGTGAAGAAGCTGGGAATGCACAAGAAGCTGGGAGAGGACACAGCTGGACAGATGACCCCAGGGAAGGGAAGATGTAACGAGACTCTACTATTGCTAGTAACAGTCTTTCTGGTCAAAAAAGAGGCATGCAACCTTTTCAATATCAGAATAAAAAATTCATTAACACAATATGGTACATTGCACAACAAAAACCTTGTCTTGTATCAAATTTGGCACTCGATTATTTTAATATAGATAATGAATCAAAATTAAGTGTAAACTGAAATTTTCCAGAACAAAATATATAAACAGCTCAAATTCACTTTTGCTGTCAGTGTCCCCCTCTATTAAGCTCAATAATCATGAAACTGCCACAACATTTTTCTTGCCCTCTTACATATGAAGAGTTCACTGTTTCAGAAAACATCATAAAAAACAGAATTCATAGAAGGAGAAGGTGAATTGAGCCAATTTGTGGAAGTGAAGGCCATCCAGTTGGCTTTAGACATTGCTGAACGAGAAAAGTGGCCAGTTCTCTATCTCTATACTGACTCATGGATGGTAGCAAATGCCCTGTGGGAGTGGTTACAGCAATGGAAGCAGAGCAACTGGCAGCGCAGAGGCAAACCCATCTGGGCTGCTGCATTGTGGCCAGGTAGAGAACCTGGATGTAAAACTACGCCATGTAGATGCTCACATACCCGAGAATGAGGCTACTGAAGAACATCAAAACAACCAGCAGGTGGATCAGGCTTGAAGTGACCCAGGTAGATCTGGACTGGCAACAGAAGGGTGAATTATATATGGTTCATGGGAAGATATGGGCAGGCACCTAGAACAGTGGGCACCTGCAATGCTTTGGAACTTTACTCCTGAACAAGTGCAGAATCCTAAAAAAATAGCAGAATGCTTGAAAAAGGTGCATCACCACCCTGGCAATTCCAAAGAGACACAAATCACTGCAACATGCTGGGGCTTAGCCTATGCTTACCGAGCTACAATCAACGCCACTACAACCCCTGTGACAGACCCTACAGCTGTTCCAACCCCTGCAACCGGCCCTACAGCCGCTCCAACCCATGACGGGCCCTGCAGTCACTCCAACCCGTGTGACAGGCCCCAAGGCTGGGTCAGGGAAACAAACTGCCAGTGTCAGTTGCCCCTGTGCAAAAGATGAAACAATGGATGAGAAAGGTCGTTTAGAAAGCAAAGGAACTCCTACTCAGACTGGGGAGGAAGAAGAAGAAGATGAAGCAGGCTACTCCGAAGTGGCTGGGCCGTCAGAGGAATAGGAAGACAGAGAGGAAGACAACATAAAAGCATCGATAACTACCTGAGGCCTATACCAGCGTGAGCTATGAGATATGCAAAAGGATTTTGGTCGTCGTCCAGGTGAGCATCTTGTCACCCGGCTGCTCTGGTGTTTGGACAGTGGAGCCAATAGTCTGCAATGAGAGAGCAGGGAAGCCAGGCAGCTGGGATGCCTCACTAGGGAACTGGGCATTGACAAAGCAATTGGAAAATGAGCACAAATCTTCACCCTCTGGAAGCTCCTCCAGTCAGGTGTGAAGGAAAGGTATCCCTTCAAGGAAGAACTTGTATGCCAGCGTCCTGGTTTCAGTTAGGATAGAGTTAATTTTCCTCCTAGTAGCTGGTAGGGTGCTATGTTTTGGATTAGGATGAGAAGAGTGCTGATAACATGCTGATGTTTTAATTGTTGCAGAGCAGTGCTTACACTAAGCCAAGGACTTTTCAGCTTCTCACTCTGTCCTGCCAGCGGGCAGGCTGGGGGTGCAGCAGGAGCTGGGAGGGGACAGACCCAGGACAGCTGACCCAAACTGGCCAAAGGGGTATTCCATACCATCTGACGTCATGCTAAACAATATATAGGGGTGGCTAGCTGGGGTGGGGGGCCGGCTGCTTGGGGATAGCCTGGGCATTGGTCAGCGGGTAGGGAGCAATTGCACTGTGCATCACTTGTTTCGTACACATTATCATTAGTAGTACTATTATCATTATTATTATTATTATTTTCCTGTCTTAATAAACTGTCTCTATCTCAACCCACAGGCTTCACTTTCCCGTTTCTCTCCCCCATCCCAGAGAGGGAGGGGGGAGGGTGAGCGAATGGCTGTGTGGTGCTTAGCTGCCGGCCAGGTTAAATCACAACAGTCTTTTTTGGCACCCAACGTGGGGCCTGAAGGGTTGAGATAATGACAGATCTGATCAGAGCGTTTTAAACCAAAGTTTGTATAAGTATTAGACCTGCTTAATAGTTGCTAGTCACAATGTTGATTGCTTTAATCTCAAGTCTGCTGTGCCTGTTTTCCAAATTGAGTTTTATAGCACGTTACTTACTGTATGTGTTCCCCCTCGTGCTGTTTATTCTTTCCGGGCCCTGGTTTGAGATCGTTATGGTACTGTGCGGTGTAACAGTGGCTTATGAAATGATGAAATTTCTGATCATGACCCTAACCTGGTATTTGTACTCAGCAATGTCGTCAACTCTGTACTTGGGAAACCATATCTCGGAAACTATTAACAATTACCCCTATTGCCTTTTTTCGTCAGGGAGCCGATCTGTGGAGGGGACAGGGGGAGATATTTTTTCCTACTTGTTCACTCTCCCTTTCTCCTTCACCACCCTCTTATCCTCCAAGCTAGTTACAGTAGTTCTTCAAGATTTTGAATATCCTTGGGATGTTCAGACCAGCATGTTCTTGTTGTTATGTCTCCTGAATGCGCTTCAGGTTTTGTTTAAGGTTAAACAACTACTTAGGAATCTCATCCAGATATCTGTCCTGAGGCGGGATAGTTGTGAGTGGCAGGGAGTGTGGGAGGATATGGGCGGGTTTCTAGAGCAGTGGTCACCTCCACTGTTTTGGAAATTCACCTCTGAACAGCTCCAAAATCCTAAAAAACTGGTAGAATGCTTGAAAAAAGGGTGTCATGACTCTGGCAATTCCAAAGAGACACAAATCACTGTAGCACGCTGGGGTCTGGCCTATGCCTATCGAGCTGCAATCGATGCTACTGTCAACCTAGTGACAGACCCCGCGGCCACTCCAAGTCCTGTGACAGGCCCAACGACCACTCCAACCCCTACGATGGACCCTGCAGCCGCTCCAACTCCCTCAGCTGCTCCGGCTCCCACAGCCTCTTCAGCCCCTGCAGCCACTCCTGCCCCTGCAGCCGCTCCAGCTCCCGCAGCCGTTCCAGCTCCCGCAGCCGTTCCAGTTCCCGCAGCCGTTCCAGCTCCTGCAGCCGTTCCAGCTCCTGCAGCCGCTCCAGCTCCCGCAGCCGTTCCAGCTCCCGCAGCCGTTCCAGCTCCTGCAGCTGCTCCAACCCCTGTGATGGGCCCAGCATGTATTCCAACTCCTGTGGCAGGCCCTGTGGCTGGGTCAGAGAAACGAGCTTTAGCAGTGCAAGTTGCCCCTGTAGACAAGGTGAAAAGATGGTATAGAGATTCACGTCGTTTAGAACGCAGACAGTCTTCTGCTAGGTCTAGTTATAGAGAAGACGATGCTGGGCCATCAGAGGTGCAGGAGGATGAAGACGAGGATGTCAAAAAATCAACAGTAATTACCCGAAACCTATACCAGCATGAGCTACGAGATGTACGGAAAGATTCTGGTCGCTGCATAAGAGAGCAGCTTGTCACCTGGCTGCTCCGGTGCTGGGACACCGGAGCCAATTGTGTGGAATTAGAGGGCAAGGAAGCCAGGCGGCTGGGATCCCTTGCTAGAGACGCAGGCATTGACAAAGCAATTGGAAATGGAGCACGATCTCGCAGCCTCTGGAGGCGTCTCCTGTCAGCTGTGCAGGAAAGGTATCCCTTCAAGGAAGAACTTGTATATCTAGCAGGCAAGTGGACCACTATGGAGAAGGGAATCCAGTACCTGAGGGAATTCTCTCCCCCATCCCAGAGAGGGAGGGAGGAGGGTGAGCAAAAGGCTGTGTGGTGTTTAGCTGCTGACCGGGTTAAACCACAACAGCCAGACAGACAAGTGGAGAGGAGTATCCAGTACCTGAGGGAATTAGCTGTATGGGAGGTGATTTGTAGGGACCTAGACAACGAACAAATATCCACAGATCCAGATGAAGTCAAGTGTACATGACCCATGTGGTGGAAGTTTGTACGGAGTGCACCATCATCATATGCCAGCTAATGGCAGAAATGACCTGGAAAAAGTGAGAGGAACCCACAGTGGATGAAGTGACTAGACAACTCCGGCAGTACGAAGATAGTCTCTCTTCTTCCCTAAAGGCCTGTGTCTCGGCTGTGGAGAAGCTTTCTCAAAAGGTCTGCTAATTTAAAGAGAATAAATTTTCTCCCTACCTGTACAAACCGCTGTCTCAACTACTAGGAGTAAGCGTCCCTCTGTTCAAGAAGATACAGTGGGTAAACGCCCCGTGCCACCCTGTGGTTTTACCTACGTGACCATGGAGAGGACATGACAAAATGGGATGGAAAATCTATCTCGACCCTGGAGGCAGGGGTATGTGAGTTGCAAGGAAAAACAACTGCAAAAGGGGCGTTCTCTGAGAAAACTGATGCTTCCATTTCCAGTGGGCAGTCCTCCAGACACAAAAATGAAGATTCTGACCAGGATTAGAAGGGCCCTGCCTCCAGCCAGGGGAAGGAAATGGACAGTCAATTTTACTGTACAGGACCTTCACAAGAGATCCATTTTTTAGGAATAAAATGGCAAGATGGATGTCATCAACAAAATAACAGCTATGTCTCCACCAACTAGCAAAAAAGAAACAAAAACTTTCCTAGGTGTCGTGGGGGTTTTGGAGAATGCATATTCCAAATTACAGTCTGATTGTAAGCCCGCTCTACCAAGTAACATGCTGTAATGATTTCAAATGGGGCCCCGAGCAACAACAAGCCTTTGAACAAATTAAACAGGGGATAGTTCATGCAGTAGCCCTCGGGCCAGTCCGAACAGGACAAGGTGTAAAGAATGTGCTCTACACCGCAGCCGGGGAGAATGGCCCCACCTGGAGCCTCTGGCAGAAAGAACCTGGGGAAACTCGAGGTCGACCCCTGGGGTTTTGGAGTCGGGGATACAGAGGATCTGAGGCCCGCTACACTCCAACCGAAAAGGAGATATTGGCAGCATATGAAGGGGTTCGATCTGCTTCGGAAGTGGTCGGTACTGAAGCGCAGCTCCTCCTGGCACCCCGACTGCCGGTACTAGGCTGGATGTTCAAAGGAAGGGTCCCCTCTACACATCATGCAACTGATGCTACATGGAGCAAGTGGGTTGCACTGATTACTCAGTGGGCTTGAATAAGAAACCCCCGTTGTCCAGGGATCTTGGAAGTGAGTGTGAACTGGCCAGTAGGCAAACATTTTGGGATATCACTGTAGGAGGAGGTGACACATGCTGAAGAAGCCCCCTGTTGGGCACCAAAAGGATTGTTATGGTTTAACCCAGCAGGCAGCTAAGCACCACAGAGCTGTTCGCTCAACCTCCTCCCCTTGTGCGATGGGGGAGAGAATCGGGAAATGAAAAAGTAAAAGCTCGTGGGTTGAGATAAAGACAGTTTAATAGGACAGAAAAGAAATAAATAACAATAATATGTACAAAGGAAGTGATGCACAATGCAATTGCTCACCACCCGCTGACCTATGTCCATCCCATCCCCGAGCAGTGGTCCAGTCCTGTTTCCGTGCCCCCAGCCAGCCACCCCATATTATTGTTCAGCATGACATCATACAGTATTGAATATCCTTGGCCAGTTTGGGTCAGCTGTCCTGGTTCTGTCCCCTCCCAGCAACTTGTGCACCCCCAGCCTCCTCACTGGCAGGGCAATATGAGAAGCTGAAAAGTCCTTGGCTTAGTGTAAGCACTGCTTTGCAACAATTAAAACATCGGTGTGTTAGCATTATTCTCATCCTAAATCCAAAACTCAGTACCATACCAGCTAGTAGGAGGAAAATTAACTCTACCCTAGCTGAAACCAGGACACAGTGCTTTAGTTTTCAATATTATTTTAATTACTTTTCAACATACAAAAATAAAACTAAGGTACAGGCTGAAAACTTTTTGTTTGTTTGTTTGTTTACATATTAGCAAACAAAAACTAAGTTTTAGATTCTCTTTAGGTAACAGCACTAACAGTATTTACAGATTTCAACTGTCCACACTCCATTTTCTGGTGAGACAACTAAATCTATCTGAACTAAGTGCCTGCTGATTTACATCATTTTGGCCATTTAGAGATCTGAGCATGCATCACTAAGTCCAATTCACACTTTTAAGATTATGACAATGCCAAAGGCAATAATCCATTGACATAAAACTTAGTATCACCAAGTGGCATGTTGGACCCATAATATGCTCCAATTTGCAATACTCCATTGTTCAGAATTCATGTATTTAGAAGTTGTTTTACGGTTATAATTCTGCTTTCAGACTAACATTTATGGAAATCAAGATGATTAGTCTCCTCTCTCCCAAATGAATGACTAGCAAAATTAAAATGCATGAACTCGAATCTTGTTTCATTACAAACTGAGTGATTTAGAGATGCTTCATATCTACATGTAGAAAATACACACATCACTATAGTATTGCTGCTTTCAATGGTCATACACATGAATGAAAAAAAAAAGTCTGAAAACAGGAATAAAGACACATATGCAGTACATAAGAATTTGTATCATATAAAGCCGCCTTTACTTATCTCTTGCTTAAACCAGAAGAAAAATAACAAAGAATCCCTAAATCTAATAACCATTACAAAGTGTCAGTAAAAGCTAAAGGCAACACAGAGAAGCTACCATATAACAAATAGATTTGGAGAGTTCCAAATTAACTTCAAGTTTTGCCTTAGATGCAGCTGTGGTGAAAAACACTAGCAAACAAATAACAAGCAACGCAGAGCATGATATATACTGCAGAATTTATCTTTTTAGCAGCAGAGTAAAAACACTCAAAAGGTCAGTTCATTCTAGAATCCAAGCTGTGTGCAGGTTGCTGCTGTTAGCCAGCTGACTAATTTAAAGCTAGATGTATCTATCTGAAATTGCTATCAAAAATTAGCAGGTGACTAATGGGTAGACAGAACCCATATCTCACCAATTTCTCAGGCATTCTTTCGATGTTTCTAGTTTCCAAATGAGATGTTGTCCCCCCCACTTAGTTACAACTCTGAAATCTGGAAAAGTGTTTTTTTTGTTTGTTTTGTTTTGTTTTTTAACACCATGTTAATATCAATGTTTGTGAGCAAATTTTCATCCCTCATACCTATGTAAACTTATTGACTTCACTGAATTTATTTGAGTGACAGTCACCTCTATTTTGAGCTTGGATTCCTGTTTCATCCACCAACAGTTGTCTTCTGCTACCTTCCCCTTTTAAAATCCAAAGAAAAATCCTATCTGTTATCCAGAAACACAGTTATGAAATAACTGTGGTCACTAATGGAAGCTTCTGCATATGTGCTTTAAATGCTCTTAGCAAAATGGCACCATATTGTTACTTTTCTGAGCTGACTTATGAGTCACAACATTTTCAATTAAAGGCCGACTCAAATAAAATTACATTTAAAAACAATACAGCTATAATGAATTATGCTGTTCTCAAAATCTTTGCTTAATTTCATCTATTTTATAAAGTGCAAAACCAAACAACCTGACATTGCAGCTCAGCATGCAAACTTACTACAATGAAGACAATGGACTTCCAGTGAAAGATAGACACATTTAATGGGTGGAGCAAGCACGAACACAATTAATTTACACAATCCTGGTGGAGCAAGCATGAACTTCATTACTGTGCTACACTACTGATTTAAAAATGATCTACCCTCTATGGAGACAAGTGTTTTGCAGAACATTAGTTCTCTAGTGGCAGCATTTTAGGAAGAGAAGAACTGTAAACCCCCTAATACAAATACATATAACTTAACAACCCTCACAAATCTGCAAAATATGTGCAAAGCAAAACTAGAAAATAAAAATTTATAAAGATATGGCTTGGGGTGTGGAGGAAGTGTGTGTATTTGGTGTATTTCCTCCCCCCCTCCTTTTGGTCTTTAAAACTTTTTTCTAAGGTAACCTTTAATTCACATAGAATATAACATAATATGTTGCATATGGACTTACATGTGATAAATTAGCTAGTAAGGCTGCCATCCTTAATTATCATTCTTTAAGGTATTTTTTCTTATCTAACTGTGCACAATCCTTTACATATTCTGTAACTGCTATATAGTGAAGCTATGCAATTTTAGAATAACAAAATGCAGGAAATCAAACTAAGTAACTGAAACACAATATGCTACAAGAATTCTGATTTCTCTCAGAGAAGGAGAAACAGCTTTTTAAAGATATTAAAAATAATATACGTATATTTTCACTTGTATCCACATTTCAAATCAAAATAGGCTACCTGAATAAGACCAGATGATCAACTAAAAATATTCCTTTAATGTGTACATGCCAACAGAAACTTCCCTCTAAAATACCTAATTTTATTAGTGAAATGGTGCCAAAGATAACAAGTATACAATCTCTTTGCTTTATGTTACTTACACATTATAAGACAGTTGTTGTTGCAAGACATGATACTTCAGTCTTTCCATAAGCATACAGATTTTTTTTTAAAATCAGAATAAGCTGTTTACCAGCCAACAGCATATGGCTTAAATATCACAAAAAATACTGTCTATACTTTATACGGTAAAGCACTTTCTAGTCTTAAATGGACACGGTGGCAAGAACATTAAATTCTACAAAAAAATAAGAACAATTAATCAGCTTCACAATCAAATTGGGTTTCATTACCTTAGAAATTGGGCTTATTTCTCATTCCCTTTACTGTGTTTTGATTTTCCTTCCATAAGAATTAACTATGCAAATGAAAAGAAACAGTGTTTTTTTTTGTTTTGTTTCTTGCTTTTAACTGAAAGAAATTCTTCCCATGAATTAAGGCAATATAGTCATTTGATTGTACTAAGTTGTATTAAAAATAATCTACTTGATTAGGTACAAGTTCTAAAGATATGACTTTAAGACATCTCACAATGATGAAACTGATTATATTAGTTTAAATAGCACAAGTCATATCTTGACTTAACAAAAATATTTGCTTTTCATTCTCTTTCTTACGTGCTTTCTCCCCAAAGAACGAAAAAAGAAACTACCATACAAATCCTTTGTAAATTAGAACATTTTTTCCCAAATTATTTGTCCCCCCATCAGTACAATTCCTTTGATATCACTCAACAGGCATTAGAGAAAATGATGGAGAGGTAATGATTAAAGCTATCCAAATGTAGATCAAATGTCTAAAGGGCTGTCTGATGCAGGTGATCAAAAAATACTTTGTATTTAGCTGCTACTTTAGTACACTGGTGGTCCCCAAAATTAATCTTTGCTTTCACCTATAAATCTCTCCTAAAAATAAAAAAAATGGAACTTTAGTATTTTAACAAGTGAATTAAGCAACCATTCTGACAAATCACTTGCAGTCTTGTCTACAGTATGGCGATGGCAAAATAGCAAAAGAGAACATGTAAGATTTAGCTGAAAATGAGTATTATCACATATATATTTCTAGAAAATACCACATTTTAAGAAGGCACTAAAGCTTCTGCTTGTGCTCCCGTTTTTGTTTTTTGTTTTAAATAAAAAAAAATATTTTCATAGTGGCACCTGTACTATTTGCAACTGAACAGACACTGCAGTATGTCTCAAAACAAAGATCTAACTTCTGATAATATCATACAGGTGTGCTCACTTCTGGAAGGAGCAAAGAAAACAACAAAACCAAACCCCAAAATAACCCAATAAGCTAACATATTATCTATATTATCACAATATTCCTTTTAAGAACAGGAAAGTAGCATGCACTTCTCAAATACTTTAAAAGAAATATTTGTTTTAGGAATATTAGTAAGAAATTGTTTTAAATAATAAAACCCAAGAAACTCAAGCAATGAGCAAATGAAAAACATAGTAGTCAGTGGGCATTTAACATAACCATAAAACTTTGTTTATGTTTAAAAACCCCTTTTTCTATAGTTGCCATTTGCAACAAAAGAAAACATATATACTTACACACCACTTCCAAGAATAAACAGTACACATTGTTTTTGTGGATTTTTTAACCTATAAGGTAAAACAATACAGAATTCATCAACAAGCAATATTTTAAACAACCTTCAATGCATATCAACTTTTTTTGATAGACAGGTTTACATCTTTGAGTTTCTATTTATTTGGAATAGCTTACAACAAGACTTAACATAAATCATTTTACAAATAAGTACAGCCATCACAGAAACGCATGTATTTTCAGAAACTAATAGTTCTGATAACATCTGCCTTTTTATGGTATAACTACTGGTCCGTGCTCTCTTGCTTTAGAGTATGACGACAAAAAAGTTATCAAAAGAATTGGAAGAGCTACTAGTACTATCAACATATTCAAGTTGATTGTTTTGACATTTTCTTCCTCATTCTGGGAAATAAAAATATTTGGATTTCATTCCTTAGTTGAGTCAAATGTCCATTCTTTGCTCTAAACCTCTTCCATTTTAATTGAGAGGCTTTCTTCATTTGGTTGACAGTTCCCATTCTGTTGTAGTTTGATTTCATCTGTCCTTTGTGTATCTCTGTTGTCTACTTCCTTGTCAGTTTCTGAATTTTGATCCTTGTGATCTTTGTCCTACCAAAGACAAAGTTATTTACAAAAAAAAAAAAAATGCTCATAGCATTAGAGGATATGACAGTATATGACTTCCAACCAACTCTTGGTATTTTGGTTGTCTCAATTTTCACATGCCTATCTTGTGTTGGCAATTTTTAGAATAGATGTATCAACACATTTTTTTTAAAAGGCTTTCTTTTCAAGTGACTGAAGTTAGGCACTTGTAACAACCTGTCATCCAAGAAATCATTGCTGTAAAGTAATCTGTCTTGATCATCAATATTGACATAAAACAGAACAAATAGTACCATGAAATCTATGAGAAACAGCTCCAGAAATTAAGACTTATTCATATTTTCTAAATAAAACAGGATTACGAATTTTCATTCATATTTTTTTGTCAGATAACTAATGCATTTTAAGAGACTTCTTGTGTAAGAGAATTACTTAAACATACTGTGGACAATCACCTAAATCAGTTGTTTTATAACAGTTGAATAATTCTGAGTATAAGCTACTTTTTAAAGGCACACTGCTTTTCAAATTCTAAGATTAAACAATTTGAAGATGTTTCTTTTAATCACACCACCTTCTATTTTGCAAAAGAAAATCCCATACTATTCTTCCCCAAATCTTCAACTTTACTTCCTGCAGAGTCCAATATGCAACCCACGACCAAAGCAAGCAGGGAGAGGCTGAACTGCAGAGTGAAAATTTATTAAAAATAAAATCTTTTGAGCTTGACAGCCAAGATGTTCCTGAACCCTACTTTTTGACTAAACAATCTGCTTCCTGCCTCCTCATACAGATAGGCAGCCAGCCAACTCCTAACATATGGCACCAAACAGAAAAAAGAGAGAAACCAAAACCAAGTGTTTCCATAGCCTATACATACAAGCTCTTATGGGTCCAGTAAAGTTCAAACACAGAGACTTAGCAAACTAGACTACTAGTTGCAGAATGACTCATGTCTCCTACTGGCAAAAGCTAAACCCAAGTGTCTCAAGTGACAATATTTTGGTAAGGAAAAAGGAGAAAATAAAGAAGGAGGGAAATAAAAAAAAGAGGGAAGGAATTCCAGTAATCACTCCACTTGCAGCACTCCACTACTTATCATTTGGTCACACAGCTTACCTTCAAATTAGTGGTGTTTTGATCAGATTGCTCCTTTCTATCTTTTTCTTTATCACTTTTTTTCTTGGAGGTGGAGCATTCTCTCTCTCTTCTTTCATTATTTGTATCCCTTTCTCTTTTTTTTTCTTTCTTGTTTCTGTTTAAGAAAACTTTTACTCAAATCAGAATTTGATCCAAAAGCAAATGTACTAACAATAGTTACATCAAGTGTATTGTACATGTGTATTTGCAAGTACAAGTATTGTACAAGTGTATTTGCATTGCTGACAGATTAGAAACTCTCTAAAGAATACTGAAGCTCAAATCCTATGAACATTTGTTGTTGTTTTTTTAATTGAAACTGAATCATACTGGCCATTGTCATCTGAGATGACTAGTGCAAAGACAGTAAACCAGTGAGAATACTTCCAAAATTGTATCTGTATCCACATTTGATTGCTCTGTTCATTGAAAAACACTGACCCTTTACTTAGAAAAACGAATGACAAATATTAAAGAGCTCCTTGTATAACAAAAATATAAATAAAATCAGAACCACAAATTGAGTTCAGTTCCTTTCATAATGGTGATCTCTATGTCCCATTTAAATTTAACAAAAAATATTACAACTTTTTCCTCCTTTACTGCTTATTAACTTTTATGTTTACATCAAACTGACCTTCTTGGAGAAGGAGTTCGTGAAGACTTTCTTTTTGTTGCTTTGGATGTTTTAGGAGACTTGGAAGGACTTCTACTCTTCCTTTTATGTCTTTCTCTGCAGGACCAAGAAATTCAAGATCAGTAAAGAGACCAAGAATAAACTCAGAAACTGCATAAAAAAAGAAAGCTCTTAAAATGATTTCCCACAACAACTAAGTAAATATCCCCGAGTTTAACATTATATATCACCAACAGTATATGAATTGTACATAGTTTAAAAAAAAATGTTTTTTCATGTTTCAGTTTGGTGGAAAAGGGGAGAATGGAAGTAGAAAGGAGGGAGAAAAAAAAAGTTGCGCCCTTTCAGATTTCAGTTTTGTGTTCATCTTCACATGCTTGTATTCACACCTGATAACAATGGAAGCACAATGAATTCGCTAATACTGTATTTAATAAGAGTTTCTCCAGTCAAGAAAAGAATGCAATTGAATGAGGAGCCACAAGATAACAAGATACATAACTTCAGTAATATGAACTTCAAAACATTACAAGCTCGAGATCACTGGAATTTCAGTTCAACCTGACTCAAGTTTAATTCCTGAATATATAAGCTAGCATTCCTATTGGTTTAGAAGCAAACAGTCAGTGTAAAGTGAAGCTCAAGCTGTTGTCCAAATCAAAATGGATAAGTTTATATTTATTATTTATCATTCTATAATGCACCAAAGAGCTCGTAATACTTTGGAAACCAGCTGTTTTATGCAGGTATGGAATTTGCTGAAGTTGCTATTCTGGAATCTGATCTTGAATAGAACACAACATTTAATGGAATGAGCCTTGCTAATACCAGCAGAAATTGCCAGTGGAACATATGGAATCCCACTGCCTTCTTCATGCAAAAAGAAACAAAAATTTAAGAAAAAAATCTCTGACAGACAATATTCAATGTCTAAGACTGACTGAAATTGATATTACACAGCCTTCAGATTGGGTAATTACTGTGTTATGAATGAAGATACCACTTCAGCCATCAAGAAATCTCTTATTTGTGCTATTGATGAAGATGTTCAATAATACTGGCCCCAGTATTGATCTCTGGGGTACACCACTATTGATTGTTTTTAAAGCTGGACTTCATGCAGTTTTGAAGAGAGTTGGGGTTTTTTGATTGTTTATTTTTTGTTTGTTTAAAGAGAGCAGGTATTACTGACCAGTATTCCAGTGTTATTTAAAAAGGGACAGTGTTTTACTTAAGATTTTGTGTTGACAGCAATGCAACAGGTTATCGGGTCCTGAAGTATCCATTTATATGCTACTAGAAAATAATTGGTTCTGGGAAACAGCTCATGATAAAGGAAACTTCATTAATGAGATAATTCAGAGTGGAAAACAGCATGGAATCTGTGGCATGACTTTATCAGCTGATATATTTGAAAAGAAAAATAATTAACTCCTGTTGGATTTACTGTAATGGAGAGACGCACCACCTCTTACTATCTTCCCAATTTGCTGTCTTAAATCAGTGGAGGGAAAATTTCTTTTGCACATATAGCAGGGAAAACAAAGCCAGTCCTAGGAAAGTTTCAGATGTATTTTTAATTGTTTTGTTTAAATTGTTTCTCAGTACTTCATTCCATGAATCGAAAATTCAGCATTGTTTATAATGTGGCATCTTCTGGGCTGAATAAAAACAGCTTGTTCTGCTGCTATATCGTTAAGTGCTAGCTATTGGTTTCTTGGACAGATGGACTCCATTGGGTAACCAGTGAAACAAGGAAATGGAAGGCAGAGGTACTATCTGTCAAATTTACCTTTCTCTCCCATACAGTATTAATTAACCATGCCATCGTGTCACTATTTCCTTTTCCTTTAGTTTTACTTCCCTTCACCAGAAACAGTAAACTTGCTAAGCTTGTAAACGGAATAAACCACTCTGTGGTTAGCAATTTATACCTGTTATATGGTTTAAAAAAAAAAAAAAGTTTTCATTCCTTATTTGTCAATATTGATGACATTTTTTTTTTAAATGTTAAAATGTAAGTAACCAAGCAGAAGCCACAAGATGAACTAGAAAATAATCAAATGTGAGATTCTTTTGTTGCACGTGCATAATAACAGAGTATGTTCAGACACGATTTCTCATACCTTCTAATAGTAAGGCAGGATCTGTACTATGTTTTATTGTCACACTTGATCAGATGAATGTGTTGTAAAAATAAATAAGCATATTTCATCAGTGGTCTGTAGTCATGATGATCTCTTCCTTGCTCTTAAACACATGATGAAAGAAATATAGCTGGAACTTATGCTACTGAAAGAATTTCATTTGAAGGCTAAATATCAGCTACAGGGCTTTTTTTTTGGTGCAGCAATACTAGCAAAAGAAAGTAGTATATCTTCTTCACAAGTCAAAGTAACATTTAAGATTTTGTTGATTTCTGTGAGGTAAAGATGTTTGCGTGCTTTTTGATGGGCTATATTCAATAGCCATGGCAATCTGAGTGCAATGTAACCCAAATTAGATGAGACCTTAGTAATTCCTTATCCACTTATAACACTTGTTGTAGCAAAAAGGAATATTAGCAGTGGTTGAAGGCATCTGACTCAATTTGATTGACTCAGCATTAGAAATTGAAGCTTGTATGTTTTCTGATTGATATACTGCATCCCTGGTGTTGTGGTTTTGGATGGGATTTAGTTAATTTTCCGCATAGGGGGCTGGTAAGTGCCATGAGAAAAATAATGCACACCAATGCTTACACTAAGCCAAGGACTTCTTGCCGACAGGATCATATGAGAAGCTGAGGAGGCTGCGGGTGCATATGAAGCTGGGAGGGGAAAGAGCCAGGACAGGTGACCAAAGGGATATTCCATACCATGTGACATCATGTGGGACAATAAAAACTGGGAGTGTTGGCAGGGGAATGTAGGACTGCTCCTTGGGGAGTGGCTGGGCATTGTTTGGTGAGTAGTGAGCCATTGCATTGTGCATCACACCATTGCACTGAGGAGGAAGCAGGGCAAAAAGTAGGATTGCGACCCTGGACTTCAGGAGAGCAAACTGTCCTCCAGATGAGTGGTCAGTGAGGTGGATGGATCGATTGGATGGATGGATGGACGGACGGACAGACTGGTTGGATGGCAGAGCTCAGAGGGTCGTGCTCAGTGGTACTGAGTCTAGTTGGAGGCCTGTAGCTAGTGGTGTCCCTCAGGGGTCAGTACTGGGTCCAGTGTTGTTCACCTTATTCATCAGTGACCTGGACGATGGAATAGAGTGCACCCTCATCTAGTTCGCTGATGACACAAAGCTGGGAGGAGCGGCTGATACCCCAGAGGGCTGTGATGCCATTCAGAGGGATGTGTACAGGCTGGAGGGTTGGGCCGAGAGGAACCTCATGAAGTTCAACAAGGGCAAGCGCAGGGCCCTGCACCTAGGGAGGAATAATCCCAAGCACCAGTACAGGCTGGGGGATGACCTGCTGGAGTGCAGCTCTGCAGAGAGGGACCTGGGAGTCCTGGTGGACACCAGGCTGACCATGTGTCAGTAATGTGCCCTTGTGGCCAAGAATATCCTGGGGTGCATTCGGAAGAGTGTTGCCAGCAGGTCAAGGGAGGTGATCCTGTCCCTCTATTCAGCCCTGGTGAGGCCACACCTGGAGTACTGTGTCCAGTTCTGGGCTCCCCAGTACAAGAGGGACATGGAACTACTGGAGCATGTCCAGAGGAGTGTTACTGAAATGATTAGAGGACTGGAGCACCTGTCGTACAAGGACAGGCTGAGAGAACTGGGCCTGTTTAGCCTGGAAAAGAGAAGACTGAGGGGAGACCTCATCAATGTGTATAAATACGTGAGGAGATGGTGTCAAGAGGATGAAGCCAGTCTCTTTTCAGTTGTGCCTAGTGAGAGGATGAGACTCTTCACAAGTCAAAGTAACATTTAAGATTTTGTTGATTTCTGTGAGGTAAAGATGTTTGTGTGCTTTTTGATGGGCTACATTCAACAATACTGGCCTCATCATTGCTCCCCTAATGATAATTCTTTCTGATGAAAGAATTATGAATCTATAGAGGGAAAAAAAGAATCTCTCTCTCACCTTTCACCTTCAAAAAGAAAATTGTCCTTGTTTAGTATCATCTGTATAAAAATTTAACTTCATATCAAAATAGAGCTTTGTAGCGAGTACATTAGAAGAGATGCACTAAATTTCACTAGAATTCTCTGCCTCAATATATAGCATTTGATCCTTTCATATTCTTTTCTTAAATAGCAAGATTCTTAAAGGGGAGCATAATTAACACTAAAATATTAATTTTTAAAATATACTTGGTGGGTTTTCCACCAGTACTCTTATATAAGCTATACATTTTCAAGATCCTGAATCTTTTTTCTACATTTATTTAATTCAATACTCCTGAGGTATACAGGCAGAAAATCTTACATTTTCAAAGGTGGCAAAACTCTGTACAAATCTTCAACCCATGAAATAATGTTAAAAATTAAATTAAAATAGGAATCTGCATTTGCTCAAAGAAACCACAATATTTTGCTCATAAACCTCCCAAAACAGCATGGACACTTCATCCAAGTCAAACAGAACGTTTAGAAACCATTACAGCCTTTTCTGCGTTATATGTATCACAAACTCCTAAACTTTGATGGCTATGGGAACTTTGCTTTTGTCCAGTGATTATAATATGTAGAAGTTTTCCACAATTCATCCAGAATTACATTCCCTCAAGGTAACAGATGAAATTCTGTATCTAAATTTGACATATGATATTACCGAACTGTGGAATTGTTGAGGTATTCGGAAAAGATTTTCTCCACCTAAGCTTCTGAACTTAAGTTAGATGCAACACTTTAGAATACGCCTGAGTTAGCCCACTTACAGAACTTATAATCAGTATAGTAAAAGGAGGCTGTGAGATTGAACATTTTCGTATTTCCATCCAGTTTATCCTCCTTCAGAGGCAAAAACAACAGCTAGATTAACCTTGAATGCTTTTTTGTTTACTATCAGTATGGTTAAGGAACGTTACCTTTTACTTGTACCTGGCCATCTAACTAGCTCTATTGGGTTTACATGACAAGGTTTTGGTGGGAGGCTACAGGGGTAGGCACACTCTTCCAACACGGGTCCCCTATGGGCAGCAGCTCCTGCCAGACCACCTGCTCCCACGTGGGCTCTGCTCCACAGGCTAGAGGTCTGGCCTGGAGTCTGCTCCTGCAGGGGGCTCTCCATAGTCCACGGCCTCCTTCAAGTCAGATCCACCTGCTCCACCGTGGGTTCCTCCATGTGCTGTAGTGTGGAAATCTGATCCACCATGTGTCCTGGTTTCGGCTAGGATAGAGTTAATTTTCCTCCTAGTAGCTGGTAGGGTGCTATGTTTTGGATTTAGGATGAGAATAATGGTGATATCACACTGATGTTTTAATTGTTGCAGAGCAGTGCTTACACCAGGCCAAGGACTTTTCAGCTTCTTACACTGTCCTGCAAGCAGGCAGGCTGGGGGTGCAACAGGAGCTGGGAGGGGACAGACCCAGGACAGCTGACCCAAACTGGCCAAAGGGGTATTCCATACCATCTGACATCATGCTAAACAATATATAGGGGTGGCTAGCTGGGGTGGGGGGCCGGCTGCTCAGGGATAGGCTGGGTCAGCGGGTGGTGAGCAATTGCATTGTGCATCACTTGTTTGTACGCATTATTATTAG
Organism: Anser anser; assembly: GCF_964211835.1. Lineage (NCBI taxonomy): Eukaryota > Metazoa > Chordata > Aves > Anseriformes > Anatidae > Anser > Anser anser. The sequence continues at coordinate 1,467,299 of NC_139731.1, forward strand.
TAGTACTATTATCATTATTATTATTATTTTCTGTCCTAATAAACTGTCTTTATCTCAACCCACAGGCTTTCATTTCTTTCTAATTCTCTCCCCCCATCCCAGAGAGGGAGGGGGGAGGGTGAGCGAACGGCTGTGTGGTGCTTAGCTGTCAGCCAGGTTAAACCACAACACCGTGGTACACCATGGGCTGCAGGGGGACAACCTGCTCCACCATGATCCTCTCCACAGGCTGCAGGGAAATTTGTGCTCTGGCACCTGGAGCACCTCCTCCCCCTCCTTCTTCACTGACCTTACTGTCTGCAGGGCTGTTTCTCACTCCTCGCTCTCCCAGCTACTGTTTTTTTTTTTTTTTTCCTCTTCTTTCCCCCTTTCTTAAATATGCTCTCACAGAGGTACAAACAACATTGCTTATTGGCTCAGCTCTGGCCAGCAGAGGGTCCATTTGGAGATGGCTGAAACTGGCCCTTATCTAACACGAGGCAGCTTCTGGTCTCTTCTCATAGAGGCCACCCCTGCAACCCCCCCACTACCAAAACCTTGCCACGTAAACCCAATAGGTTAGCTCAACAACATACCCTTATCTTTCAACTGAGATATATATATTTTTGAATGGATAGCCAGGCAAGTGACATACTTGTTTCCTGCTGTTCAACCATCCAGCCAAGAAAATTCATTGCTTGCCTGCCATCCCTAAGATGGTCTAGTGGCAAATACTACCACCCAACTGTTTGTAAGCTCAACAGACCAACACTGCACAGTATGTAAGCAAGCAAGGAACAATGTAACGATGATTAACTTTAATCAGGACAAAGATAACATGCGATGACCCTCTATCAAAACTTCTGGATTGCTCCAACACAGAAACAGCACAAGAACCATCTACTTACTATATTCAAGGACTATACTACACAGTTAAGTGTAAGGCAAGCACCAGCAGAACAACAGTAAACTATGTTCTGTCAGGTAACATACAGAGCTCTTTGTAATAGATTTTACTTTATACTAAAATCTACAAACAGCAAGAATACAAACTGAATTAGTGAGATGATATTGATACATAAACATTAGAATGTGTGTATTTCACGGTGCCTAACTGTACCGACAAGTCCAAAAAAGCATGAAAAAAGTCTAAACAAACCTGCTGGAGCTGCGAGATCTTCTTGAAGAGCTGTAGCTTCTTGGGGGTGTTCTGGATCGCTTCTCTTTCTTTCTTTTATCATCTCTTCCTTTTTGTTGCTCCTTCAACTTATCCCCATCTTTTCCCTTTTCTTTGTCTCTATCTTTCTCTTTGTCCCCTCCTTTGTCCTTATCTCCCTCCTTGTCCTTCACCTTCTCTCTGTCTTTTACCCCCCCTTCCTCAATATCTTCTTTTTCCTTGTTCTGGTGTACTTCTTCCCTGTCTTTTTCCTTCTCCTTATCTTTCTCCTTTTCCTTGTCCCTGTCCCTATCTTTGTCCTTGTCCCCAACACTCTCTCGATCTTTGTTTCGCTCTCCATCTCTCTCTTTCTCCTTTTCTTTGGTCTTTTCTTTTTCCTTGACCTTTTCTTTGTCTCTCTTATTTTCCCTGTGAAAAGCCAAACACAAATCCATTAATTAATCTTTGAACTTTCTAATAAAAAATACAAGCAACTCTTCAGCATATATTAATTGCTCAAGAGAAAATATGTCTCTGTTTAAAATTTTTGAATAATTATTAATTTTCATTTTCCACCTGTTTACCATGAAAGAGTAGCTATAACAGCTAGGAAAAGTTTGGAAACCAAATGGGGGGGAGGGGGGGAAAGGAGGTAAAAATCAAATCAAACTGTGATCTTCAGATTGATGTTACTATACTTTAATAGAATAAGTTTCTTCACCTCACAGTTACATTACTATACGTACGTAGATTTTCAGCATTTTCTCAGGAGTGCAACAAAGCATACAACTTGTAAATCCATTCTTTACTAAAATTGTGAAATATGTCAAATATGTGAAAATGTAAAATAGACTGCGGATTAACCACCCCCACATGAATAATGATAGCTGACTGGACAGAAGTCTTTATTCTAGTGTTCTCTCACACACACACATCCTGGAACTGCTTGATAGTCCAACATCAATGAATATACAGAAAGAAAAATACAAGGATAAAATTTCACCAAACAAATACTCTCAAAAGGCAAATGTAAGGTCTAAACTCAATCAAGACAATTCAATCATCTGTAATGTCATTAGGAATTCAAAAACAATTGAAGCATAGGAAAATCCAGTAGGATGGTAAAAACAGAAGGAAGGATAACAGAACAAGTCACCTTCTCTAGGACAGACAGAATGATACCTGTTCATAAAAAGAAAAACAGCAAGAAGAAAAAAAAAGGATGTTCCAGTTGTTGAGACAAATAAAAAATGATTAGATTACAGCTCTGGCTGGAAGAGTACATTTTTATATAGGATTATTTGAAAGCATGAGACTCCAAACCATCTTTCCTTTCTTAGCAGACATGAGTTGCCTCAAGGACATATGAAAATGAACAATTGTTCAGAGAGAAACAGGAGAAAGTACAATAGGAGGACTTAATTAACAGGCAGTTTCAAATCCAGGAGAACTAGACTGAAAAAGAGTTGTGTCTATTGGTATTGGTACCTATTCTAGGATTCTTAAAAGAGACTCCTTCAGACACGAAAGGCCCTAAGCACAACCCACACTTTCATTCATTGGAACAAGTGTTTGACTGTATCTTTTTTTCAACTTGAATAGTAGGCCATTTTATGTTCTATAACCTTATGACTTTGGTTCCTATCAGGTTTTGGCAAATATCTCTTTAAGTATCTCACAGAAGGAATGTAAGATCATAAAGATGAAACAGCACACAATCCCTGCAATAGCAAGGGGTCTCACAGCGCCCCAAGAAAAGCCTTCCAGTTATTTATTGCAGATATTTCATTGGACTTCCCCCTTCCAGTGATTAGATCTCTCAAGAAGCTCCATCAAACGAGCAATTGAGAGTCAAAAGGATTGTCATCCATCAAAGCCCAGCTATGTAGCCTACTCCTAAGTGTTCCCACTGATGTCGGCAGATCTGCAGTTCTCTTTCCCAGAAGAAAAAAACAAAAACAAAACAAAAAAAAAAAAACTGCACAACCTAAGTATGAAGGTCCCTTTAAATGAGTTAGGGGCATTACAGAGATGAACCAGAGGAAAAAAAGTACCAAGTCTTCTATTCATGAAGCTACTTTTATAGGCACTTCAGTTTTGTGAATATTCACTATTTCATCCTCAGAAAATCATATTATCATCTGTTGGTTAAAGTCTGGCAGTTAATTAAAGTTACCTTCTTTTGGTGAGCTTAAACATTGATATAAATGTAGAATAGACTTTGGTATCAAAGTTTAGGTACCTCAGTATAAAAAATTACTTTCTATTCTTTTCTCCTATCGTAGGGGATGGGACAAGCCTAGGAACAGAATAAAGCATTTAGAGATTCCATCCTTTACCCATCACCTAAAATGCTGGTTAGATCCCCCCCCAAAGAAAACAACAAAACTTTGTACTGTGTGCTAAGATGAACAGTATCACTTCTCAGGAATGGAAACTCACCGAGAACGAGAGCGACTACTTGATTTCTGCCTTTCCCTAGATCTAGACCGTTTTGTCAGGGGACTTCTGGATTTGCATCTCTCCTTGTGTCTTGAGATTGATCTGTTACCAGATCTACTTCTATATGAACAACACCAGAAGAAAAATACTTTAATACTGAAACTTCAGAAAAATTAGGTCAGCCAAGATATAGGGGGGGAACAACACGCAAATCTCGCCTCACTACAGAAAAGCATATAATTACATCTCAGTAATATACTGCCTACCAGCATTTTTGCAAATATGTATACATTAAGTTTCACCAGTTGCACATGTTCTCTTTTGAAACAATACACCATTTAAGTAATGCTCATATTTTATTATGACCTCCATAAATATTCTGGAAAATATCAATTATCATCATACTGGGATAGCTTTCCTTAATAAATTACAGTGCATAAAATCTACTATAAACAATTTCAAGCAGCACGTAAAAATAGTTAGTTGCATTTTTCTTCTTCTCCAGGCCCAGTCGCTTATTGTAGTCTTGGTCACTGAAGAAAGATAGCATTAACTGGCCTCTTTTTGCTTGGTTCTCCAGCCTTACAATTTAAATGAACAAAAAATAAATAAAAAAACCAACCAAACAAAACACTACCTGTGGTTCAGCATTTAGTCAAGTTACTTTCTCAGTTGAAAGTATTTGTAAGCATTTGCTACATGATAAATAAGGAATGCAAATAATGTGCAAACACTCCAATAGAAATACGTTTAAAGTCTTCTGATATACATATATAGTATAGTCTCAGAGTTGATGAAGAAAACAACTTAAAAATTACTATACTCTTCCCCCCCCCCCCCCCCAAAAAAATATTCCCTATTTTTATAGGATCATAGTCCCTAGGAAAATGAATCTTCAAATTCAGCTTTTTATTTCAAGTTTCACAAAACACATCATTGGATACTTTGACTGAGAGGTTAAGGTACCTTGAAGTTAAACTTACCAAAGACAAAAATGCCATATATATTACTCAATCCTGAAGAACAGAAAGATACAAAAAATACCAGCTCCACCTTTCTTCTGCAGCTCAAGACACAAAAAGTAAAAATATACCAAGAGGATAGGAGAGGTAACCACTTTATACCTACAGCTTTGCTCCACATATAAGTTTAGAAAAACTAATTAGAGGGCAAATTGCTTACAATTTAGTCAAGCCCTTTAATAAAATTTGTATCATAGTGATGAAATGGATTTAGGGGTTTTATAAAACACTAAAAGAGGAAAGTGGTCAGCATAGTTTATTCTTACAGATGAAACTGCTTCAACAGCCCAGAGGCTCTTTTTTCAGCATGTACTCAAAACTGACAGTAACAGTGGTAAATCATTAAAACAAAACATAACTATCAACAGATGTTTAAAACACAAGTTTTCTGCAAGTGAAAAAATGCAAATTTATCTTCTAAAACTCAATTTGGTTTGTGTGTATACAAAATACCACAGATTACTGGAATGTTACACAAAGATTATTGTTCAGTTGTATCCTGAGTTACAGAAACAACAGAGAAGCATACAATAAGGAAGCCTGCAAATGATTCTTCTTGTATTAAAAAGGTACCCAATGGTTTAATGTTATTAGATAGCAAGATACTGCAGTACATGTTATTAAAAAAATGAAGCCTGCACTTAGATCACATTTCTTTGGTTGTATGTGGTATGCCCCTCTGACCAGCTTTTCTGTATGTAAAAGAATTCTAGTTGCCCTGTTAAAAGACAATGCATGAAAGGATGCAACAGAGCTGTTGGTGCAACACTGACACCTTTTTAAAGTTTAAGCTATCAAATGCATTGAGTTTCTCCCCGCTCCCCAGAATGAGAGAAAAAAAAAATTACAGAAGAATGGAGAAAAGTTTACAGGAAAAAAAAACAACTTACAGAAAAGTGATTTACATTGAGACTGTAAATGCTCAGAAGACATTCTTGACATTGGAAGAATACGAACCATTTCAGAAAGTGTCACACACTAGACTGTCTCATTCTTTGAAAAAACGTTAATGGATAAACATTAAGGGTTATCTAGTAATTTAATTTCTTCCCATATTCCAAAGACTGTTTCAGAAGTTAACGATTTTAGCAAAGCAAACACTCTGAAGAATGAAAAACTGCCCCTAAAACCTTTTTCTTCTGACTTTTAAAAACTTAACTTTACATTTTAAGTACAGTAAACAGAAACACTGCATTTGTTAACTAGATGTTTAGAAGTTCAAGACAGCAGGAACTTTCTACTAGCAAAACCAGACAGCCTATCAGAGTTGAGGGTGTTAACAGTAAACTAAATGTTCCATCCACAAAATACAGATAACTATTTTAAAAATACATAGGTCAAAAAATGAAATATGGTTTTCATGACACAAAAGTACCTTCTAGTGTGTTTTAACTGAAAGCAATCCTGAAAATGTTTAGCATTTAGAGGGAAAGAGTATCTGTTCAGAGATAAAGATCACAGTTACTCTGATCTGGTTAGTAAAAGTTACTTATCTTCCCTACAGTGGTACTTGTTTCATAACTCAATAAGAAATCTCAGTAACCACCATCACTCAAGAAAAACAGTATGATCTCAGTCCAAAATAAAAGACATACCTACCTGTGTTTTGAATGTGATCTTTTCCTTCTAGATTGGGATTTTGAGCTAGACCTGGATTCTGAACGAGAATGGGAACGAGATCGACCGCCTTTTCTTTCACTGCTCTTTCCAGACTCTGAGAGGAAAAAACCACTTTGCAGTGTAAGCTCAGAACATTTAAAGATTCCAGTTAACAGTCTGGCATAAGTGGAATGTACCACATATAGTGCAAGGGGCCTACTCTTTGCACATCTTCCTTCTTTGCAAATATCCTTCAGAAACATCCAAGAAAGTCATTGCATATACTCGTTGAGTGCAGCCATCCTGCAGCAGTACACATAAACCAGATAATTATAAAAAGCTAGCTCTATTAGGAAGGGGATTTATGTTGCTGCCACAACGCACAAGATTACAGCAACATATTCTCCTCCTAGTGTATTATTTAATACAGCTACTATATTTTATTTTTTAAATAACCTGAGAAGAATAAATTTAGAGGGCATAATTATTGTTTACATTTTATGCTCATTTTCAAAATTAGGACTTTCCATACTTTTTTGATATTTTAACCATTGTAAAAATATGGAAGTTTTATTCCTCAAACATTATTTGGAGGAGGAAGGGATGGAGAGAAGGGGGGTGAAAAGTTTGATCCAAAGGCCAGGAAGTCAATGGAAAGCTTACCAGTGACCTCAGAAGACTTTGGTTCAGACTCTAAAAGATTGTTATTCTGCTGCTTAACATTAAGGAAACGTTAGAGCTATTTTCTTCCAACCCTAAAAAAAAAACACCAATTGGGGAAAAAAATAAAATCAAGCCCACCAACACCCATCTACTACCTAACCTACATAAGTCAAAGTCTGAGTTTGTTAATAAGAATGACAAAATCCCACTGATCAAAATAAAAAGGAAGATTTCAATTGAAAGCTTAATGAGTTGAGAATTTTTATGCTATGGTTTTCCAAGCAGTTTAAGTCAGCATAAATCAGCACTGAAATGTCCATCTAACCTCTCAACCCATCGACACTTTCCTTTCTTTGACCTTGTGTTTCAGCGTTAACAGGGATCAAGAAACCATTCTGGATGGAAAAAAAGTCCGTTAAGTTTTATCCCAGATTCATTTTCTGATCCCATTTGCTGTGAGGCTGCATATAGTCTTGAGCTAGTATAAGAGCATAGCACAGGGACAAACTTAACCCGCTGAAAGTAAAGAAAGCATAATATTGCTGCTTTCAGCAGCATGCTAGCTTCCCTCTGATCATGAAACTATGGCATTAATGTGTGCTAGAGAATAAAACAAAGCAATTTCTTTTAAAAGTCTGTAAGTGCTTTAAACTGAAAAGATGCCAACATCAAGTCTTACTTAGTTTAGCACTGACTACATATTTTTGAAAACATTCAGCGAGCATGTATCTGAAAATAAGATATGAGGAAATAAAGTCAACTTCATTCTACTGCTTTCTTGCATGAATACAATTTTGATTATTTTCATTATTATTATAATTTGCTTCAATAATATAATTATGAAATAATATAATGAACATGTATTATTTTCATTGGCATGTACCAAAGTATAAACATGTCTGTTAGGTAGCGAACCTAATATACCTACCTGGCTCAATAGCAGCAGATATGAAAGACTGGGCTTCCCTTACTCTCTTCATCACTTCTTCCAGTTCTTTGGCAGCAGCTTGTGGCGTCATTTCAGGAGGCTTCACTATTGCATTGTTGGAGTGATTTATTCTAAATTAGGGAAAAAAGCCGTTAACCCACAAATGCTTTAAAAGGAAAAATGAAAAATAAGAAAGGAAAACACCTTAACTCCCACATATAACTGAAAACTCTAAAGTTCAAGCAAAACTACAGATTTTTCCTAACACTCATTTATGCCATGTCTAAATATCTAAAATGTCTGGCTTTTACTGCTTTCAAATCTTAGAGCTTTTAAATAAGTGAGGCACAACACTTTTGTATTATTCTATATAAATACAGATTAAAGTCTAGAAACCTATTTCTCTATTTTAGATAAAATCTCTAAGGCCTACTGATTGCATAGACAACATATATAAAGTTTAATTAGTACCAAGGACTTTGCAGATTCTCTCGCTGTTATAGCTTTCACTACTTTAAGATTAAATGTAATTATATTTTACTCTATGCCACCCAGATTCTTCTTAGAGAAAGTTATGCCCAACCCTGAAATCGGAGTTTATAAAAGTGTTCCAGTTTGCTAACAGGTCCTTATATTGAATAAATATTAGTCACAGCAGTTTATTGCAGATCAAAATCATAAACATATAAGGATACTAAGAAACCTCTCATTCAATATTCACATTGGTAATTAATTTCTTACTTCAGTGGCCTGTCTCCAAACATAACTCCATTAAAGGCAAGAGCTCGTGGTACAGAATTTTGGTCTGCAAATTCCACAAAAGCAAACCGTGTTGGTTGTGTCTCATCACCTGCCATTCGCACAAATTTGACTTCTCCAACTTGTTTAAAGAATTCAAGCAGTTGATCTGCTGTTGTAGTCTAGAAAGAGACGAAGAGCTCAGCTGAAGTAAAACATATAATGAAAACTACTTATCAAACATAACAGATAATCTAAGAGCTACATAGGTTTTGGAAAGACATCACACCATTATTACATAGGCAGCATGAATTTGGTAATGTTACACTTCAGGAAATACAGATACTATTTTTTTTCTTCCATTAACCTAAAGAATATACTATAATTTAAGACAGTACAACCACAAGCCCTCAAGTAAAACCCTGAAGATCTATATTTAGGTTACAAATACACTTGCACAGGATATTGCACTTTTCAGGCAAATAATTTGAGATAATTGATGAGGGAATTCTTTATACACCTACATCCAAGCTATTTCTGGTACTGGTTGTGATTTTTGATCAACAGAAACAACAACAGACAAACAAACAAAAAAAAAACAAAACCAGAACTTTAAGTCAACTTTTAATCTGTTTCTCCAATAACTTACAACTAGTTTTATTTTTTTGTGATTGATAATACTCTAGTACATACTTCAGCAGTCAAATAAACACTAAAATCAAATACTTAAATTGCCATCAGTCAAAAACAATTATTTTTTCAATTAATTAAATAAAAAAATCGCTGGAAAAAAAATAATCTCTGACAGTCCTAGCTTTCCTGTCAGAAACTCACAGAATGACTGAGATTGGAAGGGACCTCTGAAGATCATCTAGTCCAACCCCCCTGCCAAGCAGGATCAACTACAGCACATTGCGCAGGATGGTATCTAGGAGGGTTTTGAATATCTCCAGAGGAGGAAACTCCACACCTCTCTGGGTAACCGGAGTCTAAATCTATCCTCTTCTAGTTTAAGACCATTACCCCTTGCCCTACTCATTATCTACCCAAGAAAAGAGTCCTTCTCAATCCTTTTTATAAGAACCCTTTAAGTATTAAAAGGCTGCAATGAGGTCTCCCTGGAGCCTTCTCTTCTCCAGGCTGAACAGCCCCAGCTCTCTCAGCCTTTCTTCATAGGCGAGATGCTCCAGTCCTCTGATCATCGTTGTAGCCCTTCTCTTGGCTTGCTCTAACAGATGCACATCTTTCATGTGCTGGGGGCCCAAGACCTGGATGCAGTATTCCAGGTGGGGCCTCATGACAGCAGAGTAGAGGGGCACAATCACCTCCCTTGACCTGCTGGTCACACCTCTTTTGATGCAGCCCAGGATGCAGTTGGCCTTCTGGGCTGCAAGCACACACTGCTGGCTCATGTTGAGCCTTTCGTCCACCAGAACCCCCGAGTCTCTCTCCACAGGGTTGCTCTCAATGAATTCTTCTCCCAGTCTGTACCCATGCCTGGGATTGCCATGACCCAGGTGCAGTACCTTGCACTTGGCCTTGCTCATAATATAGAATCATATCATAGAATCGTTAAGGTTTGAAAAGACCTTCAAGATCATCCGCTCCAACCATCACCCTACTACCAATGTCACCCATTAAACCACGTCCATAAGTACCATGTACAACCTCTCCTTAAACATCCCCGTGTGGGTATTTAAGGTGACTCCACCACCTCCCTGGGCAACCCGTTCTTATAGATATATATATATATAGATATATAGATAGATATATATATATATATATATAAATATATATATATATATAAAAACTTATAGAAGCCAAAATCCCAAGTTAACAACACATAACTGGTCTCCTAGTATGTTGAAAAACATTTCTAAGCTATATGAGTATTTAGCATACTAGAGTACATATTCAAGGCAGAAGACCTGTCACACCCTGCAAACCAGCTTCAGATTTCAACTGTACTGCAAACATAGTGATTTATAAAAACTGTTCTGTCTTGTTTAGAACCGTGAAAGAGTAGCCGTATGTCCTGTTCTCACAAAACTCTAAGTAATCAAAAGAAAGACACCAAATTAATACTCAATTGATCACCACATTTTGTAAGTTTCAATATAAATAATTTTAGGCTGTTAAAATGAACAACAACAACAACAAAAACACACCACACAGCAGAGACAAAAATTTCAGGGAATAGCCTACAAAACATGGAACACAGCATTCTATCTCATGTTACTGCATATTCAAATGTTGGCATCACTTACCACACAAGTAGTACTGAAACCAAAGGGTTTTGATTAATGAAAATAAAACACAAATAGACAAACTACCAAAAAGCACTGCACGATTTAACTTAACATTAAAAAGTCTGCTCAATCCACTCTGGGATACAAAATAAAGGACTGTAACAGAAACTGCTACTTTAAAACCACAGTCTTCAGATACTAATTGCTGGGAAAAGTCACTAGGTTCAGGAAGTTCACTGAGAACACTAAAGAGTCATCTTAAAGAACTCACATTTTATTTAATGCATTAGAAAACTGAGGTGGTTTCTCTCTCCCCCTCCACATTTTGCATGCTTACAAGAACTTTAAATAGTCTATTAGAGCAGTTCACTTGATGTAATCTGTAACTAATTACACTCAGCATTGGAGGTTTCCTTTTAGTTGTTTTTGTGGTTTTTTTTTTCTTTAATAATTTTTCTGCTGCATCCTATAAAACCAAGGGATGTTAGTGATAGGAGACTGGAAAAAAGTAGAAAAAAAAATCAGTAAAAAGGAATTCATCTCTCTAATAATACTAGTTCAGACAACCATAGCATAGCCCTATATTTTGTTCTAAAATCACTGAAACACCATAGATGCCAGATTTATCATCCTTGCTTCCTATTAAATCATAGCCTTCTTTTTTTCATTCAAGTCAGCAGTAAAGTGGCTAACAATGAGTTATAGTGGAACAGTGCTATCAAAGAAATCTCCTATAAAGTGGAAATTATCACCTGATCAAATTCACCATTGCTACAAATGTTTTGGATTACTCTGACAGAGGAAAATAACCCCCCCTAATCCTCTAATAACACATAATGCTGCATCTTCCAAAAATAGGAAAATAATATTTCCAAAAAAAAGTTGTCAAGAGCAATGTTCCAAAATGTATACGTCTTTAACCAAGTTAATTCATAAATACCAGAATAAGACTTATTTCCTTTCAACCAAAAAATTAGCTTTGTTAATGAAAAAACTGTTGAAATTAAATCCATAAAAACCATTCTATGAAATACTCAGATTAAGGGGAAGAAGTAGAAGGCTGACAAACATGACTGACTTGGAAGAGGTAAGGAATAATTTATACTTTTATTCGGAAATACCTTAATGCTTGATTAGAAAAAAAAGAAAACTTATATTCTTTATAAAGTGTATGCACATATATATATATATATTCTGTTAACTCTTGTGCATCATCAACAGAACTGAAAGTTCACATCCATTAGAAATAAGCATGCCCAGCAAAGGGAATAGGATTACAAATGTTACAGTAAACCTCTTAACTTGAATGCTCTTTTAAAACAAACAAACAAAAAAACCCATACAGGAGAGTACAACTTCACTGTTCTGAAAAATCATGCTTGATTAAATAAAAATAGTGGGTACACTGAATGTCTGCAACACCAAATTAGAAAAAAAAATAGATTACAATTCTACACAATGCAACATGTAACTTTCTTTGACACTTTTCTCTATTAAAAAGTTAGTCTAATACTCTTAATATTACACCTTATATTATTCTTTAAACAAGAACTGGAATTCTGGAATGACTGAACGCTACCATGCCACCATCCTCCTGCCCGATCCCCCCCCAACCTACACACACATAACTCAGGGAGGTGCCTGAGCGAAAAAATCTGGACTACAGAATAGGTATTTCAGTAAAGGGAGGAAAAAGAGAGACGTGCGCCGCGGAAGAGCTTTGGGGACAATCTCTGAGCACGCGTCTCCCTAGGCCTTAGATTGTGACTCAGTGCCGGCATCACCCAGCAAGCGGCCGAGCTCTTGCCGCTACCACTAAGCCACAGAACTCGCCGTGCTCCTACAGGCCACTCCGGAGATGCCGCAGGTACTTCAGGACGGGACCGCCATCTTAAGTTCGGATGGAGCTCCTTTCCCCTACCGTTCCTGTCATACAAAGGGGTAGGACCACGTGACCCCGCTCCCCGTGTGGGAGGTTGCGGTGCCCACAGTCAAGATGTGGGGAAGTCAAGTAGGGCCTTCTCACAACTCTCACAACCCCTCTAGACCTTTTCATTCTCCCAGGTCTCTATCGCTCCGGAGACCGGTGCAGGCCCCACTTACTCTGGGGGATAGAGACGCAGCTCCTCAATATCTCCCAGGAAGCCGAAGAGAGTCCGCATCTGCTCGCTGGTTACCGCCGAAGACAGGTTCGTGACCTGGATGACAGATGTGGGGCCCAAGGGGAAACCCAGCGGCACCCCGATTCCTCCGCTGTTCATCATGGCGGAGCCCGCACGACCGCTCCGCTCGCGGCAGTGTCACACGCAGCCAGAGAGACGGACCTGACGACAGAGAAGAGTGTGCGGCGCCCGCCAGAGCGTCCCAGTGTTCGGACGCTCTAGCGGCGAACTCGATTGCTCACCGGAGGTGTTACTTGGCGGGCAGCTGCTTATTCCCTGCCAGATGAGGCGCTTCGGGGAACGGCCGCCCTCAAACCTGCCAGTAGCGCTGAAACTCCTAGCTCAGCCGTAAACGCCCCCCCCCGCCCAAGAGAAGAGAAATCCGTCGCTTCCCAAGGAACCGGCAGGACAGCCTCCTACTGAGAGAGGGAGTTAGGAGAATACAATAATTTACTAACTTTTTAGAAAAGAACTTACTAACGTTTTAGAAAATTATTTACTAACCTTTTAGAAAAGGGGGGACTGAGAGAGGGAGTTAGGGGAATCTTATCAAGTAGAGATAGAGTGCTGACGGCATGAAACTAGGATCCTACTTAGTGTCTTTACTAACTATGGTGCTTGTGCAAATTAATTAAAGCAAGAAGCCTTGGGCCCCTTTACCAAGGTCAGTCTCTTAATAAGAGAGTGAGCCTATCTTAAGAAACTGGTAGAAACTGGTCCTGTGGATGGACAAGATCCAAGAAGCAACTGAGTCTGCGCAGAGACAAGAGGTCAACTAGCGGTGATGAGGAAGAGTCATCAATCTTCATCCCCACGACCCCCGAAGACCACCACCAGAATACACTGCGCAAGTGCACATGGGAGGAGTTTACGGAAATGACTCCTTGGAACTAATTTTAATACGAAGCGGGGACAGGTTATGAATATGTATAGGCGTATTGTGAAACTTCATGCATATGTAACTCTTTGCTGCATATAACCATGGCAAGTTGCTGCGTCAGGTGCGCACGATTTTGGAGGGGCTACCCCCCCGTGCTGCCCAGCGCTGAATAAACATACCTACTTTACAATCTTACTGATTGTGGAGTCCGTTTTCCGCATGTCACTACCAGCTGATGCGCAGGTGATGACCGGGCCACTGCTATAAGGGTGAGACCATCGTGGACTCTCGGCCCTGCCTAGGAAGGAGTGCGGGACCGAAGGCACGGCCTAGCTGTTAACAGCCACATCCCGCCCAGCTTTCTTTCACGCATATGCTGCCTGCTTCCTGAGGATTGGAGAGTAATCCTGTTGGGGGTCATAGAATCAGTAAGGTTGGAAAAGACCTTCAAGATCATCTGGTCCAACTGTCCCCCTACCATCAATATCACCCACTAAGCCATGTCCCTAAGCACCACATCCAACCTTTCTACCCTCAGGGACAGTGACTCCACCAACTCCCTGAACAACCCATTCCAATGCCTGACTACTCTTTCTGAGAATAAAGGTTTCCTAATTTAAAAACTAAACCTTGCCTGGTGCAACTTGAGGCCATTCCCTCTAGTCCTATCACTAGTTACCTGTGAGAAGAGGCCGATCCCCAGCTCCCCACAACTTCCTTTCAGGTAGATGTAGAGAGTAATAAGGTCTCCCCTGAGCCTCCTGTTCTCCAGATGAAACAGCCCCAGTTCCCTCAGCGGCTCCTCATAGGACTTGTGTTCCAGGCCCCTCATCAGCTTCGTAGCCCTTCTCTGGACATGTTCCAGGTCCTTCTTATAGCGAGGGGCCCAAAACTGAACACAGTACTGGAGGTGTGGTCTCAACAGAGCAGAATACAAGGGAACAATCACCTCCCTGGTCCTGCTGGCTACACTATTCCTGATACTAGCCAGCATGCCGTTGGCTTTCTTGGCCACCTGGGCACACTGCTGGCTCATGTTCAGGTGAGCAATCAGCACCCCCAGATCCGTTTCCTTTGCACAGCTTTCCAGCCACTCTGCCCCAAGCCTGTAGCACTGCATGGGGTTGTTGTGACCAAAGTGCAGGACCTGGCACTTAGCCATGTTGAACCTCATCCCGTTGGCCTCTGCCCATTGACCCATCCTGTCCAGGTCCCTCTGCAGGGCCTTCCTACCCTCCAGCAGATCGACACTTCCCCCCCAACTTGGTGTCATCTGCAAACTTCCTGAGGGTGCACTCAATTCCCTCGTCCAAATCATCAATAAAGATATTCAAGAGGATGGGCCCCAACACTGTCCCCTGGGGGAACACCACTCATGACCGGTCTCCAGTTGTATTTCACTCCATTCACCACCACTCTCTGGGCCCAGACATCCAGCCAGTTTTTTACCCAGCAAAGAGCATACGTGTCCAAGCCATGGGCTGCCAGCTTTTCCAGGAGAATACTATGGGAGACTGTGTCAAAGGCTTTGCTGAATTCTAGATAGACTACATCAACAGCCTTTCCCTCATCCACCAGGCGGGTCATCCGGTCATGGAAGGAGATGAGGTTGGTCAGGCAGGACTTGCCTTTCATGAACCCATGCTGACTGGGCCTGATCCCCTGGTTGTCCCGCAAATGCTGCGTGATTGCATTCAAGATGACCTGTTCCATCACCTTTCCTGGCACCGAGGTCAGGCTGACAGGCCTGTAGTTCACCGGGTCCTCCTTACAACCCTTCTTATAGATGGACATCAGAGTAGCAAGCCTCCAATCATACGGGACCTCTCCGGATCACCATGACCTCTGATAAAGGAAAAGCGGCTTGGAAATCACATCCGTCAGCTCCCTCAGCACCCTCAGTTGGATCCCATCTTGCCCCATGGACTTGTGACAGTCCAGGTGGAGCAGCAGGTCTCTAACTGTTTCCACCTGAACTGTGGGGGGTTTCTTCTGCTCCCCGTCCAAGACTTCCAGGTTGGGAGGCTGAGTACTCCGAGAATAAGTAGTCTGGTTAGTAAAGACAGATGTAAAAAAGACATTAAGAACCTCAGCCTTTTCCTTATCCTCAGTACCCGCAATGCACATGTTTTCCAGATGCTGTGGGAAGAATCAATCTCGGCTGCTGGGAGCTGGCACCCTCATAGCAGAGGAAACAAGCACGCCAGCCCAGAAACCACATGCAGTGCCCTACACGGGTGATTGCTGACAGAGAGGCTGTGAGATTGCTCCATCGTATGTGGGAACAATGCTAACTGGTTCTCTTTTACTTTAGCAGAGTGAAAGGCTTCTTGAATAAGATATTTTAAACCCAAAATACCAAAGAGTCTAGGTATAAAACCTCACCTTTAATAGGTCAGCTTTGGCTCTATAATTGATTTGGCATGAAATTCACTAACTCTGCTAACAGGAAGGGTTGTAATGGAATAAGCTGTTAATGGTTTTGTTATAACTTGACTGGGAATCTATCCCAATTAAATTGATTTTTACCTAGAGTTATAGTTCAAATTCTCTTTAAAAAATTAAATTAACTATAGAAAATGAAACTGAGCGCTATGCATATGAGTGATCAGTTGTTTTAACTGCAGTCTTTCTTAGGTGGCAAAGAACTGCATCTTGGCACTGAAAGACTATGGTTTCAGACAATATTTTAATTTTTAAGAATTTCCATACCCCAAACCTGAACTGAAAATGAACTTAAGTACTTAAGTATTCTTGAAGCTGTCTGGGCTGAAAAAAAAATGTACATTTGTGATACTTCCATGAGCAAGTAAGTTAGTTGTTAAGGAATCTCCATGGATAAGTGGGGGTAATGCTCCATATATTGATGCTTGTATATTTCAATTGACAGTAAACTACTACTTTACAAAGAATAAGTTAAAGACTTTTAAATAAAATAAATCTTGGACAATTGCTTGAGATTACTTTAAATGTGTATGTTTCAGGTAGTACTTATTGAAAATCATAATCAGTACAGTCATTCTTTTTGTAAATGGAATCCGGATTCTAAAAATGCAAGATTCAAGATCCAAATTAAATGTTGTTTTTTGTTTGTTTATTTTTTTTTCAGACATCCTGATAGCTTTGTAATTAGCCAAAGCTTAGATAACTTTAACTGGAGAATTCAAGATCTTTTATTACATTTTATGCAAAAATAAAGTCTGGTATGATTATTCTATCATTACATAAAGCATTACATTAAAAATATATATACCGGTATATCTTGTCGAAAGACTGTTAGCAGAGGTGTAGAAATTATTACTGCTCTGAAGATTCACATCCTTTCTCCTTACATCTCTCAGTGGAGGTTACCAGAAAAATGAGCTCTAATTCATCATGAGAAAAAATCTGTAATGTCAGAACTGACTGGGATACCCTCCTTAATGTAAAGTCTTTAATAATAAATATGAAATTTTGAGCTACTTGTCTCCTTCCCAAAAACAGAACAGAAGAAAAACACTTTAGATTTGGTATTTGTCAGCCACAGGATAAAATTAACTTGGAAAAAAAATCTGAAAAAAAAATTGGATTTCAGAAGATGTGGTGGTTTCACACCAATGGACAGCTAAACTCCACCACAACTGTTCTTTCACTCCCCCTCCTCAGAGGAAGAGAAGGAGAAAATACAATGAAAAGGGACTCAAGGGTTGAGATCAGGAAAAGGAAATGGCTCATCAATTACTGACACGGGTAAAACAGACTAATCGTAGGGAGATTAATATAATTTATTATACTAACAAACTAGAGCAGTGAGAAACTAAAAGCAAGCTAAAAACACCTTCCCCCCCCATCCACCTATCCCAGACCTTGAAAAGCAAGTCTTATGGCAACATGGCCGTTACCTTGCCACATAAAGCCAATACAGAAGGGCTTCTACAAACATAGCAGCAGCAGAAGGAAGACAAGGGAAAACATGGGCCCACTGCTGAATGGGCCAGCAGTCCTATTGACAAAGTACATGTAAAAGGCTGGAACACTTAAAATCATAGAATATCCCAAGTTGGAAGGGAGCCATAAAGATCATCATTACAATTCCTAGCCCCACACAGGACGACCTAAAAATTAAACCATATGTCTGAGAGCGTTGTTCAAATGCTTCTTGAACTCCAGCAGGCTTAGTGCTGTGAACACTTCCCTGGGGAGCCTGTTCCAGTGCCCAACCACCCTCTTAGTGAAGAAACTTTTCCTGCTATGCAAATTGACCTTCCTCTGATTCAGCTTCATGCTGTTCCCTCAGGTCCTATCGCGGGTGTCACAACAGGAATTATACACTTCACTCGTAAGAGAGAAGCAGCAATATATTTATTGATGGAAATAGTGATTTAGCAGGGCTTAATTGTGGATGAGACAGCGATTTAACAAAGTTCTAATGGTAAATGCTACATTAACAATATTTATGATGGCAAGGTCACTTGATTATTTACTGCATAGAGGATAGGGTCAGATTAAAAGTGTCAGGAAGACCCTCACACTGAGTCACGAGGTTCAGAATGGAGCCCCTTTTGCCATCCAAACTCCAAGGAGTATAGATATGACTGGATCCTATCCCAATCCCAGACTTAACGATTTATGCCTAGGGGATTATATACACAATCAATCCTTTATATCACTTAGCTAAGATTATGTTGTGGTTTAACCCGGCAGGCAGCAAAGCACCACACAGCTGTTTGCTCATTCCCCCCTAACCCCTAGAGCTGGATAGGGGAGAGAATAAAAAAAAAAAAAAAAAGGTAAAACTCATGGGTTGAGATAAAGACAGTTTAATAGAAACATAGAATCATAGAATCATTCAGGTTGGAAAAGACCTCCAAGATCAAGTCCAAACTTTAACCTAGTACTAAAGTCCACCACTAAACCATGCTCTAAAGTTCTAAATCTACACATTTCTTGAAGACCTCCAGGGATGGTGAATCAACAACTTCCCTGGGCAGTCTATTCCAATGCTGCACAACTCTTTCAGTAAAGAAATTTCTCCTAATATCCAACCTAAACGTCCTCTGGTGCAATTTGAGGCCATTTCCCCTCATCTTATCACTTGGTGCTTGGGAGAAGAACCCAGTCCCCACCTCTCTATAGCCTCCTTTAAGGTAATTGTACAGCGTGATAAGGTCTCCCCTGAGCCTCCTTTTCTCTAGGCTAAACAACCTCAGTTCCCTCAGCTGCTCCTTGTAAGACTTGTTCTCTAGACCCTTCACCAGCTTCGTTGCCCTTCTCTGGACTCGCTCGAGCACCTCCATGTCCTTCTTGTAGTGAGGGGCCCAAAAGTGAACACAGTACTCAAGGTGCGGCCTCACCAGAGCCGAGTACAGAGGGACAATCACTTCCCTAGTCCTGCTGGCCAAGCTATTTCTGATACAAACCAGAATGCTGTTGGCCTTGTTGCCCACCTGAGCACACTGCTGGCTCATATTCAGCCGACTACCGACCAATACTCCCAGGTCCTTCTCTGCCAGGCAGCTTTCCAGCCACTCATCTCCCAGCCTGTAGCTCTGCTTGGGGTTGTTGTGCCCCAGGTGCAGGACCCGGCACTTGGCCTTGTTGAACTTCATACAGTTGGCCTCAGCCCATCGGTCCAGCCTATCCAGATCCTCCTGCAGAGCCTTCCTACCCTCGAGCAGATTGACACACGCACCTGACTTGGTGTCATCTGCAAACTTACTGAGGGTGCACTCGATCCCCTCATCCAGATCATCGATAAAGATATTAAAGAGAACTGGCCCTAATACTGAGCCCTGGGGGACTCCACTAGTGACTGGCCTCCAACTGGATTTAACTCCATTCACCAGGACTCTTTGGGCCCGGCTATCCAGCCAGTTTTTAACCCAACAGAGCATACACCAGTCCAAGCCATGAGCAGCCAGTTTCTTCAGGAGAATGTTGTGGGAAACGGTGTCAAAAGCCTTACTGAAATCAAGGTAGACCACATCCACAGCCTTCCCCTCATCCACTAAGCGCGTCACTTTGTCATAGAAGGAGATCAGGTTTGTCAAGCAGGACCTGCCTTTCATAAACCCATGCTGACTGGGCCTGATCGCCTGCTTGCCCTGCAAGTGCCGCGTGATGACACTCAAGATAATCTGCTCCATGAGCTTCCCTGGCACTGAGGTCAAACTAACAGGCCTATAGTTTCACGGGTCTACGCTCCGGCCCTTCTTGTAGATGGGCGTCACAGGCATCTTAACATTAAGATTGTAATTTATGAGTTATAATTCTACATCCTCCATTACTATTTTCAACCAAAAAAAAAGCTACCTGTGAATTCAAGTTTCCAACGTAGACTGTTCTCCTGATTTCATCAATTTTGGATGGATCCACATTCCCCATAATTGGTGGCTGTGGTATTTCTCCCAGTGCTGTAATGTTAGGGTCCAGTGATGCTGCTGATATTGCCCCCAAACTGCCAAGTGAAACACTGAGCTGGAAAACAAACAAACAAACAAAAAAGTACGCACAGGCAGAATATACTTCACTTGTTAATACTTATCTTCCTTGTGCCTTTCTGTAAAAGTCAATTCAATGAACGTAGGCAATATTTTAAACTGCATGATCCCAGTTGAGTAATTATTTCTTTTAAGAATAAAAATCTACCTACAAATAACCATATATAGTTAAGATTTTCTGTATGCTTCTGTAGTGGTGTAACCCAGCCAGCACCTAAGAACCACACAGATGTTTTCTCACACTATCCACCCTCGATTTTCCTGGAGGCTGGTACATGATAGGGGATGTGATACACCCACTCAATACCATGTTCTTTGGCCCAAGTGTCTATAAGGTTCTTTCAGAAATGAGTCCCATTGTCTGACTCAATTCTTTCTGGGGTACCATGTCGCCATAGGACTTGCTTTTCAAGGCTCAGGAGAGTGTTCCGGGCGGTGGCATGGGGCACAGGATATGTTTCCAGCCATCCGGTGGTTGCTTCCACCATTGTAAGTATGTGGCGCTTGCCGTTGCGGGTTTGAGGGAGTGTGATGTAATCAGTCTTCCAGGCCTCCCCATATTTAAATTTCAGCCATCGTCCTCCATACCAAAGAGGCTTTCACTGCTTGGCTTGTTTGATTGCAGCACATTTTTCACAATCATGAATAACCTGTGCTATAGTGTCTATGGTCAGGTCCACCCCTCGATCACGAGCCCATCTGTATGTTCCATCTCTACCTTGATGGCCTGAGGTGTCATGGGCCCATCGAGTTATAAATAATTCGCCCTTATGTTGCCAGTCCAGGTCCACCTGAGCCACTTCAATCTTAGCAGCCCGATACACCTGCTGGTTGTTTTGATGTTCTTCAGTGGCCCAATTCTAAGGTGTTAGAAATCTTCAGCAAGACACCAGTAACTTTTTTTTTTAAATGTAACAAAAATAAACTACTCAGCTTTGCCTTGAAATCATCCTTTCATTATTCAACAAAAAGGGACAGATAGCTTGACTTCCTCTTTTATAGTGTAAAATTCACAAATAATTTATTAAAGATTTTATATAAAAACAAAGCAAATATACCTTGGAAGGTTAGTTTAGAAACAGATGTCTCTAAATAACACAATTATACTTCATTAGAAACAATGATAAAGTGGAAGCACAAGTAAGCACATTTTGGTCTAGGAAGTGCCTGAACTATCACTTCCCAAGTCAATGAGAGCAATATCGCCTATTTCAAGACAGGGGAAAAAAAGCCATCATTCTTGTGAACTAAAAGTGATTTTCAAATCCATGCAATTTCTCTTATACAATGACCATTATGAACCATAAAGAGAATTAACATCAAAACATCTAATTGGTGATTTTGATCCCACTGTTTCATTATTTGTACGCTCTAAAACAGGTGTTGGAGGACAAGTTTCAAAAAGGATGCTGACCTATATGTGCAGATTTATTAAATATTGCTTTAACCAAGTTTTATTCTGCAACTTCTTTTTTATGAAAGGAAGGAAAGAAGGAAGATACTAAACATTAATTTCTTTTAGGATGCTGATCAATAGCTGTTAAGAATATAAAAGTGGAAATATTGTTTCTAGTAATGGAGACAAAAGAATAATTTAAGGACAGATTTGGGACTCTGCACATGCACATCTTGCAGTCTACCCTCAGAAGAGGCACCACAGCTAAATCTTCATTGATTTAGCATATAAGAGGACAACATCGATGGATCAGATAGTTGTTGTTCTCTGAACACAGAAAAGGCTATTGAGTATAGAAGAAACCAGAAATCAAATAGCAACTGAATTTTACTTACTGTAGTCAAAGGGGTCGGTGTAGGTATAGGAAGCAACCCTGCACCAGGCATCAGGCTTGTCATAGCAGGAGCAGGTGCCAATAGAGAAAGGGCTTTGGCTTCATCTGGGATTTTACCTGAAGAAGCAATTGAAAGCGTTATATGGTGTTGGAACGCTACACAGATTTTCTACACGCTCTATGATTTTACAATTACCCTTACATTTAAAAAGGTTCATTCTTATTTATTACCTGTCTATGACATCCTTACAAAGAAAGTAGTAAGAACAAAAGCAAGGAATAAGTTTTTCCTTTTACCCTGCTCTACTTGGAAAAACAGAAGTGAGCAAAACTTCAAAGACTAGCAATCTCATTAATGGATTATTTTTAAAACTGAACAATGCACACAATCATTTAACACTTTGAACTGTGGGTCACCTGTACTGGAAACTTAATGTTCATGAACCAAACGATATCAAGCATGGACGATTTCCCAGGGCGGTGTTTTCATGGTGATCGAAAGTTGTTTTACACATGACAACCATTCATGTTGGTTGCATCACTAATAGCACACAGAACATCAGATACAGAAAAGAATATCAGTTTTTAAAGTTTAATCCCCAGAAATGGCAAATAACCAAGTCAGTAAAAGAAGAGAGGGGGGGAAGAAGAAGAAGAAAAAAAAAGTATTTGCTATCTGAAATTTGTGCCGACCCCCCCCCCCCCAATCTGGTGTTACCTATCTCTGATATAAAAATAAAATAAAAAACTACTGTGATTCTACACAATTGTCCTGGTTCCAGTTAGGACAGAGTTAATTTTCCCTCATAGTTGCTAGTCACGATGTTGATTGCCTTAATCTCCAGTCTGCTGTACCTGTATTCCAAATTGAGTTTTATGGTGCGTTACTTTCTGTATGTGCTCCCTGTTGCACTGTTTATCCTTTCCGGGCCCTGGTTTAAGATTGTTATGGTACTGTGCGGTGTAACAATGGCTTATGAAATGATGAAATATCTGGTCACGACTCTAACTTGGTATTTGTACTCAGCACTGACGTCGACTCTATACTTTGGAAACCATATCTCGGAAACTATTAGCAATTACACCTATTGCCTGTTTTCGTCAGGGAGCCAATCTGTGAAGGGGACAAGGGAAGACATGTTTCCCTACCTGTTCACTCTCCCTTTCTCCTTCACCACCACCCTCTTATCCCCCGAGCTAGTTACGGTGGTTCTCCGAGATGTTGAATATCCTTGGGATACTCAGACCAGCCTGCTCTTGTTGTTATGTCTCCTGAACGCGCTTCAGGTTTTGTTGAGGGTTAAACAACTACTTAGGAATCTCATCCGGAGATCTGTCTTGAGGCGGGATAGTTGCGAGTGGCAGGGAGTGTGGGAGGATATGGGCAGGTTTCTAGAGCAGTGGTCACCTCCAGTGTTTTGGACATTCACCCCTGAACAACTGCAAAATCCTAAAAAGCTGGCAGAATGCTTGAAAAAAAGGTGTCATGACTCTGGCAGTTCCAAAGTGACACAAATCACTGTAGCATGCTGGGGTCTGGCTTGTGCCTATCGAGCTGCAATTGATGCTACTAGCAACCTAGCTCCAGCTCCAGCTCCTGCAGCCGCTCCAGCTCCAGCTCCTGCAGCCGCTCCAGCTCCAGCTCCTTCAGCCGCTCCAGTTCCAGCTCCTGCAGCCGCTCCAGCTCCAGCTCCTGCAGCCGCTCCAGCTCCAGCTCCTGCAGCTGCTCCAGCTCCTGCAGCCGCTCCAGTTCCAGCTCCTGCAGCCACTCCAGCCCCTGCAGCCGCCCCAGCTCCAGCTCCTGCAGCCGCTCCAGCTCCTGCAGCCGCTCCAGCTCCTGCAGCCACTCCAGCCCCTGCAGCAGCTCCAGCTCCTGCAGCTGCTCCCACTCCTGTGTCTGGGTCAGAGAAACGAGCTGTAGCAGTGCAAGTTGACCCCGCAGAGGGTATTCCAACCCCTGTGGCAGACCCTGTGGCTGGGTCAGAGAAACGAGCTGTAGCAGTGCAAGTTGACCCCGCAGAGGGTATTCCAACCCCTGTGGCAGACCCTGTGTCTGGGTTAGAGAAACGAGCTGTAGCAGTGCAAGTTGCCCCTGTAGACAAGGTGAAAAAATGGTATAGAGGCTCAGGTCGTTTAGAACGCAGACAGTCTTCTGCTAAGTCTGGGCATAGTGAAGACGAGGCTGGGCCATCAAAGGTGCAGGAGACTGAAGATGAGGATGAGGATGTCGAAAAATCAACAGTAACTACCCGGACTCTATACCAGCGTGAGCTACGAGATGTGCGAAAAGATTTTGGTCGCTGTATAGGCGAGCAGCTTGTCACCTGGCTGCTCCGGTGCTGGGACACGGGAGCCAATTATGTGGAATTAGAGGGCAAGGAAGCCAGGCGGCTGGGATCCCTTGCTAGGGACGCATGCATTGACAAAGCAATTGGAGATGGAGCACAATCTCGCAGCCTCTGGAGGCGTCTCCTGTCAGCTGTGCAGGAAAGGTATCCCTTCAAGGAAGAACTTGTATGTCTACCAGGCAAATGGACCACCATGGAGAAGGGAATTCAGTACCTGAGGGAATTAGCCGTACGGGAAGTAATTTATAAGGACCTAGACGACGCACAAACATCCGCAGATCCAGATGCAGTCCGGTGTACACTACCCATGTGGCGGAAGTTTGTACAGAGTGCACCATCATCATATGCCAGCTCATTGGCAATACTAACCTGGAAAGCGGAGGAGAATCCCCCAGTGAATGAAGTGACTAAAATACTCCGGCAGTACGAAGGAAATCTCTCCTCTTCCCTACAGGCCTGTGTCTCAGCTGTGGAGAAACTCTCTGAAGAGGTCCACCAACTTAAAGAGAATTTATCTTCCCCTCCACCTGAACGAACCAGTGTCCACCAGCTAAAAGAGAATGCTTTGGAGAAACTTTCTGAAAAGATCCACCAACTTGAAGAAAGATTATCTTCCCCTTCACCTGAACGAAACAGTGTCCACCAGCTAAAAGAGAATACTTTGGAGAAACTTTCTGAAAAGATCCACCAACTTGAAGAGAGATTATTTTCCTCCCCACCTGTACAAACCAGTGTCTCAGCTATTAGGGGTAAACGTTCATCTATGCAAGGAAGACAATATGGTGGGCACACACACCGCGCCACCCTGTGGTTTTACCTACGTGACCATGGAGAGGACATGAGAAAATGGGATGGAAAATCTACTGCGACCCTAGAGGCATGGGTACGTGAATTGCAAAGGAAAACAATTGGGAAAAAGGAGTTCTCTGAAAAGTTTGCTGCTCCAACTTCCAGCAGGCAGTCCTTTAAACACAGAAACGAAGATTCTGACCAGGACTAGAGAGGCCTGGCAGATTGATTACATCACACTCCCTCAAACCCGCAACGGCAAGCGCCACGTACTTACAATGGTGGAAGCAACCACCGGATGGCTGGAAACATATCCGGTGCCCCATGCCACCGCCCGGAACACTATCCTGGGCCTTGAAAAGCAAGTCCTATGGCGACATGGCACCCCAGAGAGAATTGAGTCAGACAACGGGACTCATTTCTGAAACAACCTTATAGACACTTGGGCCAAAGAACATGGTATTGAGTGGGTGTATCACATCCCCTATCATGCACCAGCCTCCGGGAAAGTTGAACGATACAATGGACTGTTGAAGACTACACTGAAAGCAATGGGTGCTGGGACATTCAAAAATTGGGATACACATTTGGCAAAGGCCACCTGGTTAGTCAATACCAGGGGATCTGCCAACCGAGCTGGACCTGCCCAATCAAACCTGTTACGCACTGTAGAAGGGGATAAAGTTCCTGTAGTGCACGTAAGAAACATGCTGGGTAAAACAGTCTGGGCTACTCCTGCCTCAGGAAAAGGCAAACCCATTCGTGGAATTGCTTTTGCTCAGGGACCTGGATGCACTTGGTGGGTAATGCAAAAGAATGGGGAGGTCCGGTGTGTACCTCAAGGGGATTTGATACTGGGTGAGAATAGCCCATGAGTTGAATTGTAGTATGTTAATTATTATATAATACTGTATGTCATCACTACCATGATTGCTATATATCATAGATGAAAATGGTGATTAATTAGAATGTATTGGAAAGAGTGTAACCTGAGCATGACATAAATGGTATGGAATAAGGGGTGGATATCTGTCCTGGTTCCAGTTAGGACAGAGTTAATTTTCCCTCATAGTAGCTGGTAGGGTGCTATGTTTTGGATTAGGATGAGAAGAGCGCTGATAACATGCTGATGTTTTAATTGTTGCAGAGCAGTGTTTACACCAGGCCAAGGACTTTTCGGCTTCTCGCTCTGTCCTGCCAGCGAGCAGGCTGGGGGTGCAGCAGGAGCTGGGAGGGGACAGACCCAGGACAGCTGACCCCAACTGGCCAAAGGGGTATTCCATACCATCTGACGTCATGCTAAACAATATATAGGGGTGGCTGGCCGGGGTGGGGGGCCGGCTGCTCGGGGATAGGCTGGGCATCGGTCAGCGGGTGGTGAGCAATTGCATTGTGCATCACTTGTTTTCTTACACATTATTATTATTAATACTATTATCATTATCACTATTATTATTATTATTGTTATTATTATATTCCTGTCTTAATAAACTGTCTTTATCTCAACTCACCGGCTTCACTTTCCCGGTTCTCTCCCCCATCCCAGAGAGGGAGGGGGGAGGGTGAGCGAACGGCTGTGTGGTGTTTAGCTGCCAGCCGGGTTAAACCACAACAACAATAAATACTACAAGTGAAGTTGGGAGTTGGGGAGGGCAGAAAAATTTAGATTTTTACTGTCTTACATTCTAGGTCATCTCAGCTTATCTGAAACTTTGATGCAAGCTGCAAATTTACTGAGATTGAAGAAAATCATAACCGATCAGCTAAGCAAGCTATATTTTCCTAAAATATGTATTTACTACAATTTCAAACAAATTATATTCTCCCTGTCATGCTAACAGTTTAAGTAATATCTTATCTGAACTAAACGCAGGTTTAATTCAAAGTCAGTTACAATTAGACTGCTAAATTAACCCCCCAAAATCTTCAAAAATTAAAAGATACAATAGTTAAGCCATTTCTTAAATGCACATACTAAATTTGAAATACAAAGGGATATAAACTAGTACAAACACTTGAAAAGTTCTAATTATACTAGGTATCGATCATCTTTTCAAAATTGTTGGTGTAACTATAGATGACGCCTAACTGAACCCTCTGGTATTACCCCATGCACTTAAATAAAGTAAATGCTTTTATTTAAGTGTTGTTTTAAAAGTCAAGATATCTACAAAGAATGTGCCAGTGTCTTTTACTGCTTTGGTTAGAACTGTGTATTTTAACTACAAACCCCTAACTTTAGGGATTTAAAAAGAAGATATTAATATTCTTATCAAAAACAAAATACTGGAGAATTTTCAAAACTGTTCAATTTTAGCTATGCAAGTTCCAATAAACTCCACAGGAATCATACTACTTAAAAAAAAAAAAAAAGAAAGGAAAAAAAAGTGTTGCAAGCCAGTACTGCAGGTCTGCAGCAAGGATTGAGTTACAATAGGATGCGACCAAAGGACAAAAGAAATCTAAATTAAAATTATTAAACAATTAAAAATATTTAAGAAATATGCAGCATGGGTGGAATAGAAGAGAAAAACAGTACCCATTTTTTCCTCACACCTCCGATTTACATTTATTTATGTTTTGAGGCACCTTGCTCCTTAACATGTAACAAACCACTTTATTTTGCTATCTAAAGCAGAAAGATGAGAAAATTATTAGCTCTTAAAATTAACTGTACAATAATGTCTTCCAGGACTTTTTAAAACCATGCACAAATCTGAGTCATCATCTCAATGTTGAGCACTCTTTACAGGTCTCATTTTGAAGTCAGGCATGCAATGATAGGTGTACCGGATTTGCCCGACTGCTCATGAGAATGAGGTACTCTGCATCTAACTAAATAACCTTCCAAATATACGCTTCCAGTAACTGTGCATGCAAATTAGGCATACAATTATATACCAGTTCTTCTGAAAAAAATCAAAATAATTGTTTTCAAACAAATGATGAACTAGACCATTAACTATTGGACCTTTATTCTGAACAGCCGGCATCTTGCAATTAACTGTATACTCATGCAGGTTTCCACAGGACCAACAGACAGCTCAAGTAAATCCAGTGACAGAAATGGTTCCTAAAATTGTGTGACTGCATTCTAATTTAGATCCTTGGTCAGTCATGTACATAAACATATGCCTAATTTAAGTATGCACTTACATACAGCCAATTAATACACACTTAAACAGATAAACTTAACAGATTAAGGTATTTAGCCTTTTTACATAAATAGGAATTGAGTTAAGCACATAACTAAACAATGACTTAAGTTCAGAAATGTACTTAAATGACAAACCTAAACTTTAAGAATATAGCCCATCTTACTGAATAACTGGAATTATTAATTTGCTCAAATGTTGCTTAAGGAATACGCTAAGCACTTCCATATTCAATAGTCAACTATTATAGCAGTTCAAAGAATGAAGACCATACATATCTAAATTATATGTTAGCAGCATTGTTTCCAGGATATTTTGGTCTCTCAACAACGTAATGCTTTGTTTTAAGTACAAAATCCCAACGGTGAGTTCTGTAAGGAATAGTCCAGCAATTCGTGCCACTAAGGGGTGTGAAGGGTTAACATTGAGGCCTGGGTTTAGGCGAGAAGAGAACAAAGGGATTTCTTCAGAGAAAAACTGCTGACTTTGCATGGACGTGCAGTAACTTCTGACAGCCGGCCAAGAGACCACTAGATAAGGAGGAAGAATATGAGCCTCCCTGTCCGAGCGGCCCCCGAGAGACTAACAGAGACTGATAAGCAGGCGCACCTGGGAGGACTTCGAATTCGGGAAACCAATTATAATAACCCTGCCTCTTCTAGAAGTAGTAATGAATATGTATTAGCCTAGGAGCATAAAAACCAGCCGCCTTACGTAACAGGTGTGCGTCCTGGTGGAGCAGAGACTCCCGGCGCACCCAGCGCTGTTTGCTTGCCTCTATTCATTTAATAAATTGTAAACTTTGATTGTAATCCTATTTGGGACTCAGTCATTTATAACAATTGGGGGCTCGTCCGGGATGGTCTTGGTTCCTGAATTCTGACTTGATCTAGGAGGGGTGCCCCCACCATTTGGTGGCTCCTGTTCAAGTCAGGTCGGGGCTAATGCCATCTTGAACCTGAATAAGGGCAAGCAAAGATTTAGATTTCTTTATGAGCTCCCTTTGCCGGCTGCAGCACTATATTTTGCCCGTAATTCTGCGCGCGAAGATCCGAACGAAGACGACGGAGTCGTAAGTATTTAAGGCGTATACCGTTCGGTTGGGTGGGATTCGGTTGCCTGTGTGTGTGTGAGAGTGTGACTGAGACAGAACACAGTTCCGAAGCGATTGTGGAGGTCTTCTAACCGCGGTTCCAATCTCCCGCGAGGGACTTGGCCGATGAAGGACCGAAGCGATTCCTATAGGATTCGTGGGTGGGTGATAGGTCCTAAACCCCCTGCAAGACACTCTCACTAAGGCAACCAAGGGCTGTAGGAAGTGCCACAGTAAAATTCCTAGATGGGTCAGACAAAATTGAAGACCCGGGACCAGAGAAAAGGGAGCAAATTACCAGACATACCACCAGAAAGTCCATTAGGGATAATGATTAGAAATTGGAACGATAGGGGCCCCAGAAAAGGGAAAAAGTAAATTAAAAATGGTTCAGTATTGTATGACAGAATGGCCAAAGGAGCCTTTAAGACCACATGTCTTTTGGCCCGTTTTCGGATCCTTTGAAGACTGGGTTTGCCAGGCCTTAAATATACATGTTAATTCAAAGGAACCTTTTAGCCAGGAGGAAAGTGATTATGCAGGATTATGGATCAGGACCTCACGTCCTTTTCCAGCCTCAAAATTTACACTAAAAGCAGACGAGAAGTTTGAAGAAGAAGAGAACAAAAAAATAAAAAATAAAAAAAAAGGAAAAAGAAAAAGATGATGAATGGGAGTCATTGGATAACCTACCACCTCTATATCCTAACAATCCACCCCCGGTGGTGCATCTTGTAATCCTGTTTTGTTCTTAAATGTTTTGACTGTGTCAAGGAGGAAGGTAGGAGCATTATCTAAGTAACAGTTTAGAAGTTTGGGTATATTCGCGGTGGTGTTCGGTCAGTTTCCCAAGTATCGGGGGAGAGGGGCTGACTGATTATCAAAGTGGTAGAACAGAGAGTCACTTCTTTGGTGGTTCGGGCCTGAGCCCTGGGAATTTGGTAAGAAGGGGGAGAGCGAATTTATTTAGGCCTCAATACATTTTTAAACCCCCATCTTGACGGATACACAGGAGTGATTCCTTGTTTTGTGTAGGTTTACTAACAAAGTGCATGAGAAAAATTAGCATTCGGCTTGAAATTCGGTCTTATTGAAATGTAAATTTTGTGGAAAAGGTGTTATTGTTTGTCTAGAAGACCGAAGGCTGAGTGCTTCAGGTGTTTTTCCGAAGACCTGCGGATTTATGATTGGAATGGGGCTCATTAATAATCTGAAATAGTAAAGTTTGTATGTGGAAAGAAGAGTTTAATCCCAGAGAATTGGGACATTTGGGAAGAAGATTGGGAAAAGATAGTAAAAACCTGCAATAAAAAGGTTTGCGTGGAAATTGAAACAAGGGACAGTAACTAATATAAATAAATAAAAGGGAATGGGAAATCAAGGAAAAGGGGAAAATCCAAAAAAAAAGACGTCCTAAAAAAAAAAAAAAAGCCTCCTTGGGTGCATATTGGCACATTGGAAGGATATTGTTAGAAATGGGGGCACAGAAAGCAAGAGGACTTTCATTAAGTATTGCAGTCAATGGTGGCCTCTATATAAACTAAATGGCCACTTTATGGATCAATCGACTATAACAGTGTCTTGCAATTAATGTTTTTGAGGAGAGAAGGAAAATAGGATGAAATGTTGTATAGTGATATGTTGTTTCAGCATCTTGGAGGGAAAAGGTTTGGAATTAAGTTGGCCCCTGACTGAGCCTTTGGTGTTGGCATTAGAAAAGTACGGGCTGGAGAAAGATAAAGGAAGTGTTAAAAGGATTGTTGAAGGTGTTAAAGGTTGTGTGGCATGTAGTATTTAACAGAGCTGTTTGATGCTGAATGAGCAGGGAAAGAGGATGTAGGAATGCTAATAGTTCCGTCTCAACCCGAGGCTGAGATCTCTAAATCGCGGGTGTGAGCCCTCTGGGGCAGGGGGACCGTGATGGGTCCGAGAGAGTTGTCGTGGAAACAGAAAAGCAGCTAACTCTTGAAACAACCTGAGTTCCTGTGTGAGCTCAGATCGCCAATGGGACCGCTCAGGGAACTTCCAACGATTGCATTCCCCTGACCGACCCCCTCACTGAGACCCTAATCACCCCGGAAATTATGTAAATACTAAAATCTGGTTAAATTGGCTATTGGGAATTGAGAATCTGTTCCAAGAAGGTCCAAAAGAAACCCCTATGGAATTTATGGAATTTTTGAATTTCTGGACCAACTTTGAAATGCAATGAAAAAAAAAAAAATGGACCTGGCTTAAAAAAAAAAAAAGAGAGAGAGAGGCAACTGGCTAGCCTCTTTCCAGGGCAATCAGCCCCTGATATCAGAAAGAAATTGTCTTAGGCTGCAGGACAAACTTACAACAGTCAGGAATGATGGGGACCTGGGGCATCTACCCTAGCAGGTCCACTAGTTGAAATAAAGCCAGGAAACGAAGACAGAGGCTTGAATTTTTTGTTGGTTATGGGAGCTTCTTTCTCTGTGTTAATTAGGCTGTAAATGTAATAGGAGCAACATATTCAGTGTTAAATAGTTTAAAAGGACGATTAGGAACTAAGACAACTACAATAATTGGAGCCACAGGGAAAGAGGAGGAATGGTCATTCTTACAACCCCTTGATTTGCGTTTTGGGGGTAAGGAACTAACCCATGAATTTTTGTATGTACCAGAATGCCCGATGCCACTCTTGGGACGGGATCTATTAGCCAAATTAGATGCAACAATAACCTTTGAGGATGGAGAATTAATAATGAAGGTACCTGAGTCCAAAGTAGGCCAAATCCTAATGATCAAAGATAAACCCTTTGTTAATATTCCAAGAGAAGTAGAAAATGCAGTTATAGCAACAGTACGGGAAACAGATGTACCAGGGAAGTCGAAACTGGCACAACTGGTAAAGGTGGAATTAAAGGAAGGAGCCAAATCTGTTTGAATCAAACAATATCCACTTAAGATAGAAGCTAGGCACGGGAATGGTGAAAATTATTGACAAATTTCTCAAATATCAGATTCTGGAAGAATGTAAATCGGAATACAATACTCCAATTTTTCCAGTAAAGAAGCCGAATGGCGAGTATAGATTTGTACAAGATCTTAGAGCAATAAATGAAATAACAAAGGATATTCACCCGGTAGTAGCTAATCCTTACACATTGTTAACATCTGTGAAAGGGAAATATAAACGGTTTACCGTGATAGATTTAAAGGATGCCTTCTTTTGCATACCTCTTGATAAAGATAGTAGAAAATTATTTGCCTTCAAATGGGAAAACGTATTGAAGTTTTTGGACCACATATGGTAACAACCGTTTTGGAACAAAGGGGGGGGGGCACTGGTTATCACCCAGCTGGATGATGAAATATCAGGCAATCCTAACTGAACAAGATGACATAACCTTGAAAACGACTAACCTGTTATATCCAGCAGTATTTCTAGGAACCGTTCCAGAAGAAGGACCGTTGGAACACAACTGTGTGGAAATAATCGAACATACGCCAGCCACAAAGATTTGAAGGATGTACCCCTTGAAAGGTATTCAGTGGGAATACCACACTCCGTGGCACCCACAGAGCTCAGGGAAAGTAGAAAGGATGAATCAAACAATAAAACAACAATTGGCTAAGTTAATGATCGAGACACAGCTGCCCTGGACGAAATGCTTACCATTGGCACTTTTAAACATAAGAACTAAACCACACAGTGAGACTGGATTATCATCATATGAAATGTTATATGGTATGCCTTATTCTCAAGGGATGCCCCTAGGGAACAATGTAGTTGAGGATCATAGTATCCAGAAATACATAATTACCATTGGAAGGAGATTACAGGAGCTAAGAGAAATTGGGATGATGATTCAGACACCACCTTTAGGATTTGCTATTCATAAGATACAACCAGGAGACAAGGTCTTAATAAAAACCTGGAGAGAAGAATCATTGAACCCCCGATGGGAGGGACTGTACCTTGTTTTACTTACTACTGAAACAGCTGTGAGAACAGCAGAAAGGGGTTGGACCCACGCATCCAGAATAAAAGGACCAATAACTACCGAAGCCTGGAGGGTTGAGTCCACTCCTGGGGAACTGAAACTGAGACTAAAGAGGAACTGATATCCCAGCAATGAGGTTCTGCATGAATTAAGGGCACTGGATAAAGAGGACAAGGCTGAAGGGAGGAAAGGGAGAAGGCAAGACCGGGGTAGGACCCTCCACTGCGGCGTGTATGGTCTACCGAGGGAGGCAACCCCTATGGGTATTGACCGCCGAGTGAGAGTGCCTCGACCGGACTTCTCCCACACCAAGATCAGTTTGTCCTGAGAAAAATAACATGAGAACCTTTTAAACCCATAATAAAATTGTGATTAGTTTTTCCAGGAGCTGGATCACCCTGAAGGGCTGAATGGTAACACAAGCTCTGAAAGCGGGCCCAACCCCATGACTGAAGGCGCTTCCCACACTCTCAAGATTGGACGGCGAAAAAGGCTTATAATATGACAGGTCGCCAAAGAGAACTGAATTGTGACTGTAAGTGGAAACCCAACGTGGGAGCTTGGAAGCGCGCATATACGAGTACAAACGGGGCAGACATTGTAACAGGACCACTCGGTAACAAGGACACTGTATTATCACGCCCCAAAGGCTAAAGAGGGATGGGATGGTCATTTTCCAAACGGGACGTGGGCCCTAAAGGGACATTATTGGGTGTGTGGCAAACATGCTTACAAGAGGCTACCCGGAAACTGGTTGGGAATATGCTATGTGGGGTATATAAGACCCTTGTTCTTTTTATTGTCACAAACACAAGGAAATCATTTAGGAATAAGATTATATGATGACCTGAACAGAGTAAAACGATCTATTGATACTTCCTTAGCCGGGGATAGTGCCCCAAAATGGGGAAAGGATGAATGGCCTCCTGAAAGAATCATACAGCATTATGGGCCAGCTACCTGGAACCCGAATGAGTTGGTATCAGGAGCCCGAGAACCTATTTATAATTTGAACCGAATAATTAGGTCGCAAGCTATCCTCGAAGTTGTAACCAATCAAACAGCGACGGCCTTGGATCTTCTGGCTGATCAATCCACTCAGATGAGGAATGCTATCTTTCAACGTAGAATGGTCTTAGACTATTTACTAGCAGAAGAAGGGGGAGTGTGTGGAAAAATGAACGATTCTAATTGTTGTTTACAAATTGATGATAATGGAAAAGTGGTTAAACAGATAACAAAGGAAATTAGGAAGTTAGCCCACGTCCCAGTACAAACTTGGAAGGGTATGGATTGGGATTTCTTTTCATGGTTGTCCGGTGGACCATGGGTTAAAAGGATGCTATTTTTATTTTTATGTGGTGTAATGACATTATTGTTTATACCTTGTATGATACCTTGCTTTACGTTGTTGATACGGCAGATAATAAATAGCACCCAATTTGTGATGACTTCGGGAGAGAAAAGGTGATGTGTCGACAATGATGCTTAAGAAATGGGCACCCCGAGAACTGACTGATGAAATCCAACTGCTACTAACAAAAGTTGAAGAAGAGACACGAATTGATGATATTAAAAAAAAAAAGGGAGGAATTGTAAGGAATAGTAAGGAATAGTCCAGCAATTCGTGCCACTAAGGGGTGTGAAGGGTTAACATTGAGGCCTGGGTTTAGGTGAGAAGAGAACAAAGGGATTTCTTCAGAGAAAAACTGCTGACTCTGCACGGACGTGCAGTAACTTCTGACAGCCGGCCAAGAGACCACTAGATAAGGAGGAAGAATATGAGCCTCCCTGTCCGAGCGGCCCCCGAGAAACTAACAGAGACTGATAAGCAGGCGCACCTGGGAGGACTTTGGATTCGGGAAACCAATTATAATAACCCTGCCTCTTCTAGAAGTAGTAATGAATATGTATTAGCCTAGGAGCATAAAAACCAGCCGCCTTACGTAACAGGTGTGCGTCCTGGTGGAGCAGAGACTCCCGGCGCACCCAGCGCTGTTTGCTTGCCTCTATTCATTTAATAAATTGTAAACTTTGATTGTAATCCTATTTGGGACTCAGTCATTTATAACAGTTCCATGCCACAAACAAAGATGTCCTCATTTATTTTATTCAATAATGGAGAAGGGTCTCTCTCTACAGACAGAACCCTGAAAATTTGTCTGTATTTTCAGATAAACTGTCTTCACAAGTTCACCCTCCAGTTTTTAAAATCAGATCAACTAATCAAACTTTTAAACAATTCTATAGAAAATAAATTGGGGGGGGGGTGCTAAAATATCTTATCAATTTCCTTTCCTGTTCTTTAGACATTTTTGAAAAACAAATCAATATGTGAAGCTAACTAACCTAACAGCCATTAGGTTTTGGAATTTTATCTCCTTAATATTTAGAAAAGGAATACAAAGCCCACAAAGATATACAGCAGAACGTATCAGTTATGACAACAATTTTGGACATTAAGAATTATTTAAAATAACTGCTTTGCTGTTTAAATTCATGCTTTTAATCTCAAGACAAATGGAAATGAAGTAAAGATATTTATGTTCTAATAAGGGGAAATTGTCAAAAATAAATATGCCACATATATACCACGTACTTAGAAATATTTCCTAGAAGTTTTTGAGCTTTACCTTGATCAGAGGGTTGGAGCAACTCTCCTATGAAGAGAGGCTGAGAGAGTTGGGGTTGTTCAGCCTGAAAAAGAGAAGGCTCTGGGGAGACCTTATAGAGGCCTTCCTGTACCTAAAGGGGGCCTACAAGAAAGCTGGAGAG
The DNA here is from genome assembly GCF_964211835.1 of Anser anser. Classification (NCBI taxonomy): domain Eukaryota; kingdom Metazoa; phylum Chordata; class Aves; order Anseriformes; family Anatidae; genus Anser; species Anser anser. Next base: position 1,503,517 of record NC_139731.1, read on the forward strand.
GGACTCTTTGGGAGTGTAGTGATAGGACAAGGAGCAATAGTTTTAAACTAAAAGAGGGGATATTTAGATTAGATATTTGGAATAAATTCTTTACTCTGAGGATGGTGAGGCACTGAAACAGGTTGCCCAGAGAAGTTGTGGATGCCCCATCCCTGGAAGCGTTTATGGCCAGGTTGGATGGAGTTTTGAGCAACCAGGTCTAGCAGAAGGTGTCCCTGCCCATGGCAGGGGGGTTGGAACTAGATGATCTTTAAGGTCCCTTCCAACGCAAACCATTCTGTGATTCTATAAATAGAAATACTACTCTGAGATCTTTTTAATTAAAGGGCTGGCACATCAAGCAGGTGTTCTCCTATGTCTCTTGCCAGTTGAGGCCTGTTCTGTTAATACTATGTATTTGAGATAAGTCTGGTCTCAGGCTATATCTGGCTACTTTCAGCTCAACATCTTCCAATGCATAGAACTGGTGTTTGCACACCCAACTGAGATGAAACTCCTCAAATGGCCTCCACATATTCAGGGAGTTGGAAACAGATGATCTTTAAGGTCCCTTCCAACCCAAAGCATTCTATGAGTTTGATCATCACACCTTTAATCTAATTATTTATTTATTTACTCCTTCCTTTGCAAAGCAATCTGTAAGCAAACAGATTAGTTCTGCATTGTCTAGAAATATTTTATGCTTCTTAGGAAGCATACAGTTGTTCTAAATATGTTATGATTGTTACTTTTTCCCATCAAAATGTTTAAGAGCCCTAGTTAACCTAATCCATACCAGCATTCATTTTGCTAAATGCTGAACAGAAATACCTGTGTTAAGCAAGTACTAATCACAGTATTTTATTCTTCTCCAAGTACTCAGAAAAAATTAATTTCATATTCTTCTTACTGAAAATACATGCTTAATCCTCCCCCCAAAACTGCTTTGACATTAAGTTCGTTTTAAAAATACTTCCTGTTCACATCTACTCTAAACATAAAGAATTTTTCTGCTTTTTTAAAAATCAATGGCAAACGCACACTTACAAATAAAATAATTTGTGTGATTCAATTCATGATTCTTATTGGATTTAGCAGTAGTGATTAAAGAGATTACAACTACTGGCAATTACCTCAACTGCCACAACTAAATCCAACAGAGATCATAAAGCTCTCTCCAGCTGCAGTTCACAGCTTGGTGCATTACCAAAGTGAAACCCATTGATTTAAATGCACTTAGCTAGGAAGAACAGTGTCTGAGATGAGATACACCACCCACCCCATCACTTCTGCTTCAGTGGTTCCATTTCACAAGAAAGAAGTAAGACCATCACCTAGAGACAATAACCTTCTCAATCACTCCAGCATGAACTGCCAAGGCTTGTAAGATTATGAGATGACCAAGACAAAAAAAAAAAGTGTTAAAACCTCTTTTAGAAATAACCACCACTGGAGCATGTAGAAGTGCAATACACACATACAAAACTGATTCAATCTTCCCACAAACAACAGTGTTAAAAGACAATGTGCCTCATACAACATGTTCCAACCAAAACCTCAGGTTGCATCTGCACTTATGAGTGATAAACGTTTTCTCTAAAAATTACAAAAACGGAAGGATGAAGTCTTACTGCCACTGACCTCACTGGAACAAGACTGTATTCACAAGTATTTCATGACATTCAGTATCCATGAAAGTTCAATTTCAGAAATAATTAAACTCTTCATATTAGACATAAATAGAAAGCCTTCTTTTAAACAGACCACGCAAATTGGTATATTTTTCACTATTCTAGTCTTCTGACACAATGTGCTCATCTGTTGATTTTAGATGCTTAAATGTATTCCAAACCAAATTTGTCTGTCATTCACAGCATGAAACTTAGTTAATCATATTCAGTGTATACCATCCATCACTGATAAACAGCTTTAGGTCAACTTCAAAATGAAACACTGTGAACTCTTTACAGAACACCATTTTTAAAGAACCAAAGTACCAGTACACAAAGGAAAGAGACTGAACACAACAAAACAAAAAAGGGACAAAACAAAATAAACCAAGGAAAAAAAGCAAAATAAAATAAAAACAGAGACAAGGCATCTATCTTCAGCAGGCCAGACTTCAAACTCATTTCCCCCATGAAAGTTTCACTTGATGGCAGGTTTAGTGGCATGGCAAACAACGCCTAACTCAGGCAAGTGTAACAGGTCTGTCTTGGCCAGTCTAGTCATCTAATAATGCACAAATATCACACAGAAAACATACATAACCAAATTAATAGTCAAAATTCATCTACCAGATAGCGTGGTCATAAGATTTAGAATGGTTAGGATGGCATCTTTTTCTTTCAACCTTTGAGCTCTCAAAGTATAACATTTAAAGAAAAAACTACTGATACATACAAAAGAAAGTCATATTTTGACAGCTTGATGCCACGTCATTTACAATTACATTTTGTTAAATTGTTTAATAAATGTCACAAAATTAACATTGATTTAATTGTGTATTGATTCCCTCCTCATGCTCCCTTGATTTACCACTGTTTAAATGCACTCTAAATTTCAGATGTTATTCTGTTTTTTTAAAACCAAGTTTTCAGAGTTCCATTTTACCTCTCCTCTATGTTCAATTCAGTGCATAAACTATTTGATTAGTGGCACTGTTGGCCAACAATATAATTTAACCTCCCAGTAGAATATAGCCATTGCTACTTTTAAAGTCTGTGATACACTCCACTGATTCCATTAACAATGTATTATATGATACATAGTAAATCAAAAAATGTTGCACTGTGGTCTCCAAAACCATACTTCTACGCAATAAATTCCTCAGAAAGTTAAACCTATATGATTTCACATCTTTACAATTTAAGATCAGTGACTCTGTTAGAAAGTTGCATGGAAAGAGCAAACAGCATTCTGACATTAAAAAAAAAAAAAAGAAAAAAATTGACCTTACAACCCAATCACTTGTTTACCTAATTACATACAAATCTCTGTGGGGTCTAGAATGATTTAGAACAGTGATACTTTTTCCATAATATGTTTTCATCAGAAATACCTAATAAGTCAGCTACAAATGGTGTTGGAAGAAGATTTCTCAGAACTTTGACTTTATTTTCCTTCCATTCATTGTCTACCATTAAGAGACAGGAAAATGTAGCTTTACCTGCCTGTTCTCCTATCACGTCAGGCAGTGATCTCATCACAGGAAAAACACCAGGAAGTGTTGTTCGTACATTAGATGGCAATCTTCCCTCTCTGGTAGTACTGAACCAGTGTTAAGGTCTTTTGGATGAAACATAAAACTAAGATCCTGAATAATTTATAGTCAATTATTTAGGGGCAATTTTACAGTATTAAGGACTCTGGTCCAATACATTTTGCTTACACAAAAGCTTCAAGTGGATATAGCAATAACTTCTTTGGGGTTTAAGAATAAGTTCAAAAATTAAAATCAAAAAGCTCCCAAAGCAAAGGATAAAATCAACTAAAAAAATCTAAGTTTCACAAAGACAAAAATATATGCCCATATTAACAAGACTATGAGAACTGACAGTATATTGTAGGTTAGTATAACCTTTAGTTAAACTGGTTTTAGAATCTATGAAATTTTGGAGACTTGTCAGAGTTTGCTATGAACATCCCAGACCATTATTACAGCAGCACTAATCTCATACTATCCATGTCATGATTTTGCAAACATGCCAAAAAAATAAAAAAACAGTACTCTGGGACCACTGTTAATGGACTCCAAAAAGTCAATAGCATTTTCTGAGCCAAAACCTGGCTCTTGCAGTTAGAAAAGTCATGTAAATAGCAGATATTTCTGTACTTGCTACAGTTTATGGTTCAATCATTCTAAATATTGTAGTTCATGGCAAAACAGCTACCATGTTTGAAGTGAATTTAGCTTTATTCCACCAGCTGGCATGTTTCTACTCCAAAGAGGTAAAAAAAAAAAAAAATCCAGATTCAAATGGGCAGATGCTCAATTCAACGAAGATCCCAATGAAGTCAATGGGGCTTCACCTAACTGCAGTTATCTGCCTATACATTCTTCAGCAATAGTAGGGCCATTCTTCATAGAACTGCACTCAGATCTGGGATATTACATTAACAATAAGAATTTCCTTATATTCAACATATTTGTAAAAGTATGGCCTCTGAGCTAATTAAAGGAACACCTGTAAATTTAGTAAACAACAAACATTTTTATTTTATTAAGAGTTATAAAAATATTTTACACTGAAAGCATTCTGTGCAGATAATTGCATTTTTCCAAGAGATATCTAAAAAAAAGGAGTACCAGAATGCATAAGAAAGCCTTTTTATTGCAAATAAAGTAATATTTTCCACAGTAAGAAGGGGAAACTTAAATCTTTTTATTAAACTAGCAGGTAAACATTTATATGTAAAAAGTAATTATCACCATAAATAACAAATATTTTAAATTACATAAAACTAAAGTGGTCAAATGCATATATAACATGTCTATAAGACAGACTGGAATTCGGTCTTAAAAACACCACCGCCACTCATACCAAAGGTGGTGCATTAAGATCCAAACTGCAATGTTACCTGTGCCAGGAAATTGCCTAATCTTTTCAGTGCTCCACTGACTTCAGTGAGAACTTTATGTGGGAATAAGCTAGCCAACACAAATCATATTGAACGGGAAAACAATTTATTATACCTTCTTCTCCCCCAAAATATATAACAAATATGGAAAACAGAATTATCCTAATTAAAAACATTTTTTTTCCTAATGCTGAATTGAATTAAATCTATATAATTAGGTTGCTTCATTCAATTTTGTTTCAAGATTTTTTTTTCAAAAAGCAATAAAACAAAATAACAGAGCACCACCTCCTTACATGGAAAGCTTAAAACAATTAGCAGACAGGACAAAGACCAAAATTACAGAAGAATGTCTAAAATACCAACCTTCTGCACAGGGCACAACTATCAAAGCTCTGTCAATAAAAACTGTGTTAGTTAGATGCTGGGCCACACCAACACTCGATGCCTCACGAAACTTAATATAACATACTTTGGAAGAAAAAGCAAGAGGTGCGTTGCTGCAAGATAAAAGGAAAAAAAACAATTAGTTACATTGAATAAATTTTTGTGTGTTTTTTTGGTACACTCATTGCAGCCTTCCAGTACTTGAAGGGAGCGTATAAACAGTAGGGGGAATGCCTGTTTACATGTGTTGATAGTGATAGGACAAGGGGGAATGGTTTTAAACTAAGACAGGGGAGATTTAGGTTAGAAATTAGGAGAAAGTTTTTCACTCAGAGAGTGGTGAGGCACTGGAACAGGTTTCCCAGGGAGGTTGTGGATGCCCCATCCTGGAGGCATTCAAGGCCAGGCTGGATGCAGCTCTAGGCAGCCTGCTCTAGCGGTTGGCAACCCTTCCCAGAGCAGGGGGTTTGAAACTAGATGATCTTTAAGGTCCTTTTCAACCCAGGCCATTTTATGATTCTATTATATGCTTTTTTAAATTAAAAAAAAATAATATTTTTTAGACTTCCTGGAAAAATTACCCAAAAGACAAGAATATAGAAATTTACTAACTTGTCTACTTAATATAACTAAAAAGTGATATTAACACCTCCTCCTTTTTATGGAAACTTATAGAAGCCAAAATCCCAAGTTAACAACACATAACTGGTCTCCTAGTATGTTGAAAAACATTTCTAAGCTATATGAGTATTTAGCATACTAGAGTACATATTCAAGGCAGAAGACCTGTCACACCCTGCAAACCAGCTTCAGATTTCAACTGTACTGCAAACATAGCGATTTATAAAAACTGTTCTGTCTTGTTTAGAACCGTGAAAGAGTAGCCGTATGTCCTGTTCTCACAAAACTCTAAGTAATCAAAAGAAAGACACCAAATTAATACTCAATTGATCACCACATTTTGTAAGTTTCAATATAAATAATTTTAGGCTGTTAAAATGAACAACAACAACAACAAAAACACACCACACAGCAGAGACAAAAATTTCAGGGAATAGCCTACAAAACATGGAACACAGCATTCTATCTCATGTTACTGCATATTCAAATGTTGGCATCACTTACCACACAAGTAGTACTGAAACCAAAGGGTTTTGATTAATGAAAATAAAACACAAATAGACAAACTACCAAAAAGCACTGCACGATTTAACTTAACATTAAAAAGTCTGCTCAATCCACTCTGGGATACAAAATAAAGGACTGTAACAGAAACTGCTACTTTAAAACCACAGTCTTCAGATACTAATTGCTGGGAAAAGTCACTAGGTTCAGGAAGTTCACTGAGAACACTAAAGAGTCATCTTAAAGAACTCACATTTTATTTAATGCATTAGAAAACTGAGGTGGTTTCTCTCTCCCCCTCCACATTTTGCATGCTTACAAGAACTTTAAATAGTCTATTAGAGCAGTTCACTTGATGTAATCTGTAACTAATTACACTCAGCATTGGAGGTTTCCTTTTAGTTGTTTTTGTGGTTTTTTTTTTCTTTAATAATTTTTCTGCTGCATCCTATAAAACCAAGGGATGTTAGTGATAGGAGACTGGAAAAAAGTAGAAAAAAAAATCAGTAAAAAGGAATTCATCTCTCTAATAATACTAGTTCAGACAACCATAGCATAGCCCTATATTTTGTTCTAAAATCACTGAAACACCATAGATGCCAGATTTATCATCCTTGCTTCCTATTAAATCATAGCCTTCTTTTTTTCATTCAAGTCAGCAGTAAAGTGGCTAACAATGAGTTATAGTGGAACAGTGCTATCAAAGAAATCTCCTATAAAGTGGAAATTATCACCTGATCAAATTCACCATTGCTACAAATGTTTTGGATTACTCTGACAGAGGAAAATAACCCCCCCTAATCCTCTAATAACACATAATGCTGCATCTTCCAAAAATAGGAAAATAATATTTCCAAAAAAAAGTTGTCAAGAGCAATGTTCCAAAATGTATACATGTCTTTAACCAAGTTAATTCATAAATACCAGAATAAGACTTATTTCCTTTCAACCAAAAAATTAGCTTTGTTAATGAAAAAACTGTTGAAATTAAATCCATAAAAACCATTCTATGAAATACTCAGATTAAGGGGAAGAAGTAGAAGGCTGACAAACATGACTGACTTGGAAGAGGTAAGGAATAATTTATACTTTTATTCGGAAATACCTTAATGCTTGATTAGAAAAAAAAGAAAACTTATATTCTTTATAAAGTGTATGCACATATATATATATATATTCTGTTAACTCTTGTGCATCATCAACAGAACTGAAAGTTCACATCCATTAGAAATAAGCATGCCCAGCAAAGGGAATAGGATTACAAATGTTACAGTAAACCTCTTAACTTGAATGCTCTTTTAAAACAAACAAACAAAAAAACCCATACAGGAGAGTACAACTTCACTGTTCTGAAAAATCATGCTTGATTAAATAAAAATAGTGGGTACACTGAATGTCTGCAACACCAAATTAGAAAAAAAAATAGATTACAATTCTACACAATGCAACATGTAACTTTCTTTGACACTTTTCTCTATTAAAAAGTTAGTCTAATACTCTTAATATTACACCTTATATTATTCTTTAAACAAGAACTGGAATTCTGGAATGACTGAACGCTACCATGCCACCATCCTCCTGCCCGATCCCCCCCCAACCTACACACACATAACTCAGGGAGGTGCCTGAGCGAAAAAATCTGGACTACAGAATAGGTATTTCAGTAAAGGGAGGAAAAAGAGAGACGTGCGCCGCGGAAGAGCTTTGGGGACAATCTCTGAGCACGCGTCTCCCTAGGCCTTAGATTGTGACTCAGTGCCGGCATCACCCAGCAAGCGGCCGAGCTCTTGCCGCTACCACTAAGCCACAGAACTCGCCGTGCTCCTACAGGCCACTCCGGAGATGCCGCAGGTACTTCAGGACGGGACCGCCATCTTAAGTTCGGATGGAGCTCCTTTCCCCTACCGTTCCTGTCATACAAAGGGGTAGGACCACGTGACCCCGCTCCCCGTGTGGGAGGTTGCGGTGCCCACAGTCAAGATGTGGGGAAGTCAAGTAGGGCCTTCTCACAACTCTCACAACCCCTCTAGACCTTTTCATTCTCCCAGGTCTCTATCGCTCCGGAGACCGGTGCAGGCCCCACTTACTCTGGGGGATAGAGACGCAGCTCCTCAATATCTCCCAGGAAGCCGAAGAGAGTCCGCATCTGCTCGCTGGTTACCGCCGAAGACAGGTTCGTGACCTGGATGACAGATGTGGGGCCCAAGGGGAAACCCAGCGGCACCCCGATTCCTCCGCTGTTCATCATGGCGGAGCCCGCACGACCGCTCCGCTCGCGGCAGTGTCACACGCAGCCAGAGAGACGGACCTGACGACAGAGAAGAGTGTGCGGCGCCCGCCAGAGCGTCCCAGTGTTCGGACGCTCTAGCGGCGAACTCGATTGCTCACCGGAGGTGTTACTTGGCGGGCAGCTGCTTATTCCCTGCCAGATGAGGCGCTTCGGGGAACGGCCGCCCTCAAACCTGCCAGTAGCGCTGAAACTCCTAGCTCAGCCGTAAACGCCCCCCCCCGCCCAAGAGAAGAGAAATCCGTCGCTTCCCAAGGAACCGGCAGGACAGCCTCCTACTGAGAGAGGGAGTTAGGAGAATACAATAATTTACTAACTTTTTAGAAAAGAACTTACTAACGTTTTAGAAAATTATTTACTAACCTTTTAGAAAAGGGGGGACTGAGAGAGGGAGTTAGGGGAATCTTATCAAGTAGAGATAGAGTGCTGACGGCATGAAACTAGGATCCTACTTAGTGTCTTTACTAACTATGGTGCTTGTGCAAATTAATTAAAGCAAGAAGCCTTGGGCCCCTTTACCAAGGTCAGTCTCTTAATAAGAGAGTGAGCCTATCTTAAGAAACTGGTAGAAACTGGTCCTGTGGATGGACAAGATCCAAGAAGCAACTGAGTCTGCGCAGAGACAAGAGGTCAACTAGCGGTTGTAAGAAATGGTCCAGCAATTCGTGCCACTAAGGGGTTTTGAAGGGTTAACATTGAGGCCTGGGTTTAGGCGAGAAGAGAACAAAGGGATTTCTTCAGAGAAAAACTGCTGACTTTGCACGAATGTGCAGTAACTTCTGACAGCCGGCCAAGAGACCACTAGATAAGGAGGAAGAATATGAGCCTCCCTGTCTCCCTGTCCGAGCGGCCCCCGAGAAAGTAACAGAGACTGATAAGCAGGTGCACCTGGAAGGACGTCGGATTCGGGAAACCAATTATAATAACCTTGCCTCTTTTAGAAGTAGTAATGAATATGTATTAGCCTAGGAGCATAAAAACCAGCCGCCTTACGTAACAGGTGTGCGTCCTGGTGGAGCAGAGACTCCCGGCGCACCCAGCGCTGTTTGCTTGCCTCTATTCGTTTAATAAATTGTAAACTTTGATTGTAATCCTATTTGGGACTCAGTCATTTATAACAATTGGGGGCTCGTCCGGGATGGTCTTGGTTCCTGAATTCTGACTTGATCTAGGAGGGGCGCCCCCACCATTTGGTGGCTCCTGTTCGAGTCAGGTCGGGACTAATGCCATCTCGAACCTGAATAAGGGCAAGAAAAGATTTAGATTTTTATGAGCTCCCTTTTGCCGGCTGCAGCACTATATTTTGCCCGTAATTCTGCGCGCGAAGATCCGAACGAAGACGACGGAGTCGTAAGTATTTAATGTGTATACCGTTCGGTTGGGTGGGATTCGGTTGCCTGTGTGTGTGTGAGAGTGTGATTGAGACGGAACGTAGTTCCGAAGCGATTGTGGAGGTCTTCTAACCGCGGTTCCAATCTCCCGCGAGGGACTTGGCCGGTGAAGGACCGAAGCGATTCCTATAGGATTCGTGGGCGGGTGATAGGTCCTAAACCCCCTGCAAGACACTCTCACTAAGGCAACCAAGGGCTGTAGGAATTGCCACAGTAAAATTCCTAGATGGGTCAGATTAAATCGAAGACCCGGGACCAGAGAAAAGGGAGCAAATTACCAGACATACCACCAGAAAGTCCATTAGGGATAATGATTAGAAATTGGAACGATAGGGGCCCCAGAAAAGGAAAAAGCAAAGTAAAAATGATTCAGTATTGTATGATAGAATGGCCAAAGGAGCCTTTAAGACCACATGTCTTTTGGCCTATTTTCGGATCTTTTGAAGACTGGGTTTGCCAGGCTTTAAATCTACATGTTAACTCAAAGGAACCTTTTAGTCAGGAGGAAAGTGATTATGCAAGATTATGGATCAGGACTTCACATCCTTTTCCAGCCTCAGTATTTACACTAAAAACAGAGGAGGAGTTTGAAGAAGGAGAAGAAAAACGGGAAAAAGAAAAAGAGGATAAATGGGAGCCATTAGATAATTTACCACCTCTATATTCTAACAATCCACCTCTGGCAGTGGCCCCACCTCCGGCAGCTGTGGTATCTCCACCGCCGACAGCACTGGAATCAGACCGACCCCCGGCTGCATGTACGAGAAGTAGGACTGCCACATATGAGGGAGCTTCTCTATATCCCTTAAGAGAGGTACCCCTGGGAGGCAATCAGGGAGGCATTGGGTTTGTGGAAGTCCCCTTAAATACCACAGATGTAAGGAATTTCAAGAAAGAAATGGGGGCCTTATTAGATGACCCCCTCGGAGTAGCTGAAAGACTGGACCAATTCCTAGGTCCCAATACTTATACCTGGGAAGAAATACAGTCCATTTTAGGGATCTTATTTACTGTCGAGGAAAAAGGAATGATTAGGCAAGCTGGAATGAGAATGTGGGAGAGACAGAATCAGGCAGGACCCCCAGGAGACCAAAAATGGCCAAACGTGGATCCCCACTGGGATCATCAACAACCCCAAGGAAGACAGAATATGAGGGATTTGAGAACATTAATCATACAGGGAATAAGGGAAGCTGTTCCCCGAGGGCAAAACATTAATAAAGCATTTAATGAACAACAAGGGAAAGACGAATCTCCAACAGAATGGTTGGAGAGATTAAGGAGAAGTTTACAAATGTATTCTGGAATTGACCCAAATACAGTGGCTGGAACTGCACTCCTTAGAACGCAATTCGTAGCTAAATCCTGGGGGGACATAAGGAGGAAATTAGAGAAGCTGGAAGATTGGCAAGAGAGGGGATTAGAAGAGTTACTTAGGGAAGCACAGAAAGTATATGTTAGGAGAGATGAGGAAAAACAAAAAGCAAAAGCTAAGATTTTTGTAGCAGCAGTAAGAGAAAGTCAGAGAAATAAGACTCTGTCCGGAGAAAGGAGGGAGAAGGGAATAGAGAAAGCCCCTAGGGGGCAGTCTTGTCGAGAGAAATCCACCATTCCCGCTTGTTACTATTGCAACAAGAAGGGACACATTCAGAGGAACTGTCGTAAGCGGGAGCAAGATGAGAAAACATTCAAAGAAGAATAGGGGTGTCAGGGGCTATATCTTCTGGGGACGTCAACATCAACGGAGCCCTTGATAAAACTACTAATTGGTCCCCATAAAGAGGAAGTTTTGTTTTTAGTGGACACAGGAGCTGAAAAATCTACTATTCAAAAACTTCCAAAAGGAGTAGAGGAAGGGAACAATTATATGTCAGTGATAGGGGCAAAAGGAGAGCCTTTTAGAGTGCCTGTCTTGAAAAATGTAAAAGTAGAAACTGGGAAGAAAACTTATGTTAATGATTTTCTTTTGCTCCCTGAAGCGGAGTACAATTTACTGGGGAGAGATTTGATTTTAAGATTGAATTTGAGCATTCAGAGTCAAGGGGACGAATTGCAGATTAAATTATACACTTTGACACAAAAAGATGAAGAAGTCATTAACCCTTTAGTATGGTATAAGGAGGGGGAGACTGGAAGGATAGAAATGGACCCCATAAATATTCAAATAATGGATCCCCATCGTCCAATCCGAGTCAAACAATACCCTATACCAATGGAGGGTCGAAAGGGGTTAAAACCTGTGGTTGACAGACTTCTGGAAAAAGGAACTTTAGAACCGTGCATGTCGCCTCATAATACACCCATCCTCCCCGTAAAAAAATCGGATGGGTCATACAGGATGGTGCAAGACCTGAGAGCTGTAAATCAGCGAACACTCGCTAAATTCCCTGTGGTGGCAAATCCTTATACTTTATTGAGTCGCATATCTCCCAAACATACCTGGTATAGTGTAATAGATCTGAAAGATGCATTTTGGGCCTGCCCTCTGGATGAGAGATCCAGAGATTATTTTGCCTTCGAGTGGGAGGACCCCGAAACGGGACGAAAACAACAATTAAGATGGACTGTGCTACCACAGGGGTTTACAGAGTCACCAAATCTATTTGGACAAACTTTAGAAAAAATTTTACAAGATTTCACGTTACCTAGGGGGGTCAAATTATTGCAATATGTGGATGATCTATTAATAGCAGGAGAAACTGAAGAGGGAACCCGAGAAGCTACTATTAAATTGCTAAACTTTTTAGGGGAAAGGAGATTAAAGGTGTCTCGATCGAAATTACAGTTTGTGGAACAGGAAGTAAAATACTTGGGGCACTGGCTGAGTAAGGGGAAAAAGAAATTAGATCCTGACAGGGTATTAGGGATTCTATCTTTAAGACCCCCACAAACTAAAAAGGAAATTCGGCAAGTATTGGGATTATTAGGATATTGTAGACCGTGGCTTGAAGGCTACAGTGAAAAGGTCAAATTCTTATATGAGAAATTAACTAATAACCAGCTTAAGTGGTTCACAGAGGATGATCAGAAATTTGAGGAAATAAAAAGGGCTTTAATACAGGCACCTGTACTGAGCCTTCCAGATCTGGAAAAACCTTTCTATCTCTTTGTAAATACATCGAACCAAACAGCATATGGAGTTCTCACTCAAGATTGGGCAGGGATTAAGAAACCTGTAGGGTATTGCTCTAGGTTGCTTGATCCAGTAAGTAGAGGGTGGCCTGCTTGTCTTCAAGCTCTGGTCGCTACAGCATTACTAATAGAAGAAGTTAGGAAGATTACCTTTAGTGCTCCTTTAAAGGTGTATACTCCACACAATGTTAGAAGTGTCTTACAGCAAAAAGCAGAAAAATGGTTAACGGATAGTCGGATCCTAAAGTATGAAGCAATACTAATTGACTCACCTGACTTAGAACTGAGGGTAACCTCTGCTCAGAGCCCAGCACAATTTTTGTTCGGAGAACCACAGGAGGGAGTACAACATAACTGTTTAGAGGTAATTGAGACTCAGACAACAGTGAGGCCGGATTTAAAGGATGCTGAGTTGGAGAAAGGAGAGGCACTGTTTGTAGATGGCTCCTCCCGAGTAGTGGAAGGAAAAAGAAAATCAGGATATGCAATAATTAATAAGAACTTAGAACCTGTGGAATCCGGACCTTTGAGCCCATCATGGTCAGCTCAGGCTTGTGAGCTGTATGCCCTATGTAGGGCCCTGGAACTATTAAAAGGGAAAAGTGGGACGATATATACAGACTCTAAATATGCATATGGGGTGGTCCATACTTTTGGAAAAATTTGGGAAGAAAGAGGTCTAATTAATACTCAAGGGAGGAATCTTATACATCAAGAGTTAATAATAAAAATTTTAAGGGCATTAAGAGAACCAAAGGAGATAGCAGTGGTACATGTAAGAGGACACCAAAAGGGATTGGATTATCGAATCACAGGAAATAATCTAGCAGATAAGGAGGCCCAGGAAGCAGCCCTGAGGACTCAGGTTGTTAAAATCAATGTGATACGAGAGGAAGAAAGGCGAGAAAGAGAAGAAAAGAAATTTACCCCTGAAGAACAAGCAAAATTGGAGAAAATAGGGGCTAAGTTAGAACAAGGAGAATGGACACTGCCTGACGGGCGAGAGATATTGCCAAAAGCCTATGCGAGGCAAATACTGGAACGTTTACATGCACAAACACATTGGGGTATGAAGGCATTAAGCGATCATTTCCTTAAACAATTTGGTTGCATTGGAATTTTTGAAATAGCGAAACAAATTACACAAGGTTGTTTAACTTGTCAGAAAATAAATAAGAAAGTGTTTCGACAAGCAGCTATGGGAGGGAGAAAAACAGCTTATAGGCCTTTCGAGAAAGTACAAGTTGATTTCACTGAATTGCCCAAGGTAGGGAGAATGAAATATCTATTGGTAATCGTAGATCATTTAACACAATGGGTAGAAGCTTATCCTGTAGCACGAGCTACTGCACAGACAGTGGTAAAAATTTTATTGGAACATTTAATACCAAGGTATGGGATAATCCAGTACATTGATTCTGATCAGGGCACACACTTTACTTCTAAAATAATAAAATTGTTGTGTCAATCATTAGGTATTCAGTGGGAATACCACACTCCCTGGCACCCACAGAGCTCAGGGAAAGTAGAAAGGATGAATCAAACAATAAAACAACAATTGACTAAGTTAATGATCGAGACACAGCTGCCCTGGACGAAATGCTTACCATTGGCACTTTTAAACATAAGAACTAAACCACACAGTGAGACTGGATTATCATCATATGAAATGTTATATGGTATGCCTTATTCTCAAGGGATGCCCCTAGGGAACAATGTAATTGAGGATCATAGTATCCAGAAATACATAATTACCATTGGAAGGAGATTACAGGAGCTAAGAGAAATTGGGATGATGACTCAGACACCACCTTTAGGATTTGCTATTCATAAGATACAACCAGGAGACAAGGTCTTAATAAAAACCTGGAGAGAAGAATCATTGAACCCCCGATGGGAGGGACCGTACCTTGTTTTACTTACTACTGAAACAGCTGTGAGAACAGCAGAAAGGGGTTGGACCCACGCATCCAGAATAAAAGGACCAATAACTACCGAAGCCTGGAGGGTTGAGTCCACTCCTGGGGAACTGAAACTGAGACTAAAGAGGAACTGATATCCCAGCAATAAGGTTCTGCATGAAGTAAGGGCACTGGATAAAGAGGACAAGGCTGAAGGGAGGAAAGGGAGAAGGCAAGACCGGGGTAGGACCCTCCACTGCGGTGTGTATGGTCTACCGAGGGAGGCAACCCCTATGGGTATTGACTGCCGAGTGAGAGGGCCTCGACCGGACTTCTCCCGCGCTAAGATCAGGTTGTCCTGAGAAAAGTAACATGAGAACCTCTTAAACCCATAATGAAATTGTGATTAGTTTTTCCAGGAGCTGGATCACCCCGAAGGGCTGAATGGTAACACAAGCTCTGAAAGCGGGCCCAACCTCATGATTGAAGGCGTTTCCCACACTCTCAAGATTGGACGACGAAAAAGGATAAGAAATGCTATACTTTCTGGTATTGTTTTTACAGGGGCAATTGGGCCATGGGCAAGAATGGAGGAATAACTTTTTCACTTTGGGGGAGGAAGTGGCTAGGGCCTTTAACCTTAGTAACTGCTGGATTTGTGGAGGACCGGGGGGAACTGAAAGTTGGCCCTGGGTAGCAGGCCCAGTTGAACCCAAGTGGTGGGTCAGTAATCTGAGCGAAGTTCATAATGGGACGCAATTTTGGAAAGAGGAAGGAGGCCCATGGCAGTTACACTCATCAGCTCGGGGTGTATACTGCTTGAACAGAACAGGAACAGTGGCGGTGGGAAAAAGCATTTGCAATTGGACTCTGTCTCCTGGATATGATTGTACCGATCCTGGATGTAGTCCTATAAACTGTACAGCACGTAGTGGGAAATGGAACACCACACATGTTCAGCTGAGAAATGGGACTTGGCTGAAATGCTCATACAGAGAATTTTTTGGATCCGGATGTAAAACTGTGGCAAGAGCACAAGCGGGGGGACAATTTGATGGTCAAATCTTGAGCTGTCAGCGCGATACCACCACTAAGGAACAGCATGTGGTGCGGGTCTATCGCTGGAAATGGCAGAATGAGAATGGGAGGCGAGTGTTCTTTAAGCATTTCTGGTCAGCTTATAATATAACTGGCCACCAAGGAGAACTGAATTGTGACTGTAAGTGGAAACCCGATGCGGGAGCTTGGAAGTGCGCATATACGAGTACGAACGGGGCAGACATTGTAACAGGACCACTCGGTAACAAGGACACTCTGTATTATCACGCCCCAAGGGCTAAAAAGGGATGGAATGGTCCTTTTCCAAATGGGACATGGGCCCTAAAGGGACATTATTGGGTGTGTGGCAAACATGCTTACAAGAGGCTACCTGAAAATTGGTCGGGAATATGCTATGTGGGGTACATAAGACCCTTGTTCTTTTTATTGTCACAAACACAAGGAGATCATTTAGGAATAAGATTATATGATGACCTGAACAGAGTGAAACGATCTATAGATACTTCCTTAGCCGGGGGTAGTGCCCAAGAATGGGGAAAGGATGAATGGCCTCCTGAAAGAATCATACAGCATTATGGGCCAGCCACCTGGAACCCGAATGAGTTGATATCAGGAGCCCGAGAACCTATTTATAATTTGAACCGAATAATTAGGTTGCAAGCTATCCTCGAAATTGTAACAAATCAAACAGCGACAGCCTTGGATCTTTTGGCTGACCAATCCACTCAAATGAGAAATGCTATATTCCAACATAGAATGGTCTTAGACTATTTACTAGCAGAAGAAGGGGGAGTATGTGGAAAACTGAACGATTCTAATTGTTGTCTACAGATTGATGATAATGGAAAAGTGGTCAAGCAGATAACAAAGGAAATTAGAAAGCTAGCCCACGTCCCAGTACAAACTTGGAAGGGTATGGATTGGGATTTCTTTTCATGGTTGCCTGGTGAACCATGGGTTAAAAGGATGCTGTTTTTATTTTTATGTGGTATAGTGACATTATTGTTTATACCTTGTATGATACCTTGCTTTACGTTGTTGATACGGCGAGTAATAAATAGCACCCAATTTGTAATGACTTCAGTGGAGAGAAAAGGTGACGTGTCGATAATGATGCTTAAGAAGTGGACACCCCGAGAACTGACTGATGAAATCCAATTGTTACTGACAAAGGTTGAAGGAGAGACACGAATTGATGATTAAAAAAAAAAAAAAAAGGGAGGAATTGTAAGAAATGGTCCAGCAATTCGTGCCACTAAGGGGTTTTGAAGGGTTAACATTGAGGCCTGGGTTTAGGCGAGAAGAGAACAAAGGGATTTCTTCGGAGAAAAACTGCTGACTTTGCACGAATGTGCAGTAACTTCTGACAGCCGGCCAAGAGACCACTAGATAAGGAGGAAGAATATGAGCCTCCCTGTCTCCCTGTCCGAGCGGCCCCCGAGAAAGTAACAGAGACTGATAAGCAGGTGCACCTGGAAGGACGTCGGATTCGGGAAACCAATTATAATAACCTTGCCTCTTTTAGAAGTAGTAATAAATATGTATTAGCCTAGGAGTATAAAAAATTAGATGCCTTACGTAATGGGTGTGCGTCCCGGTGGAGCAGAGACTCCCGGCGCACCCAGCGCTGTTTGCTTGCCTCTATTCGTTTAATAAATTGTAAACTCTGATTGTAATCCTATTTGGGACTCAGTCATTTATAACAGCGGTGATGAGGAAGAGTCATCAATCTTCATCCCCACGACCCCCGAAGACCACCACCAGAATACACTGCGCAAGTGCACATGGGAGGAGTTTACGGAAATGACTCCTTGGAACTAATTTTAATACGAAGCGGGGACAGGTTATGAATATGTATAGGCGTATTGTGAAACTTCATGCATATGTAACTCTTTGCTGCATATAACCATGGCAAGTTGCTGCATCAGGTGCGCACGATTTTGGAGGGGCTACCCCCCCGTGCTGCCCAGCGCTGAATAAACATACCTACTTTACAATCTTACTGATTGTGGAGTCCGTTTTCCGCATGTCACTACCAGCTGATGCGCAGGTGATGACCGGGCCACTGCTATAAGGGTGAGACCATCGTGGACTCTCGGCCCTGCCTAGGAAGGAGTGCGGGACCGAAGGCACGGCCTAGCTGTTAACAGCCACATCCCGCCCAGCTTTCTTTCACGCATATGCTGCCTGCTTCCTGAGGATTGGAGAGTAATCCTGTTGGGGGTCATAGAATCAGTAAGGTTGGAAAAGACCTTCAAGATCATCTGGTCCAACTGTCCCCCTACCATCAATATCACCCACTAAGCCATGTCCCTAAGCACCACATCCAACCTTTCTACCCTCAGGGACAGTGACTCCACCAACTCCCTGAACAACCCATTCCAATGCCTGACTACTCTTTCTGAGAATAAAGGTTTCCTAATTTAAAAACTAAACCTTGCCTGGTGCAACTTGAGGCCATTCCCTCTAGTCCTATCACTAGTTACCTGTGAGAAGAGGCCGATCCCCAGCTCCCCACAACTTCCTTTCAGGTAGATGTAGAGAGTAATAAGGTCTCCCCTGAGCCTCCTGTTCTCCAGATGAAACAGCCCCAGTTCCCTCAGCGGCTCCTCATAGGACTTGTGTTCCAGGCCCCTCATCAGCTTCGTAGCCCTTCTCTGGACATGTTCCAGGTCCTTCTTATAGCGAGGGGCCCAAAACTGAACACAGTACTGGAGGTGTGGTCTCAACAGAGCAGAATACAAGGGAACAATCACCTCCCTGGTCCTGCTGGCTACACTATTCCTGATACTAGCCAGCATGCCGTTGGCTTTCTTGGCCACCTGGGCACACTGCTGGCTCATGTTCAGGTGAGCAATCAGCACCCCCAGATCCGTTTCCTTTGCACAGCTTTCCAGCCACTCTGCCCCAAGCCTGTAGCACTGCATGGGGTTGTTGTGACCAAAGTGCAGGACCTGGCACTTAGCCATGTTGAACCTCATCCCGTTGGCCTCTGCCCATTGACCCATCCTGTCCAGGTCCCTCTGCAGGGCCTTCCTACCCTCCAGCAGATCGACACTTCCCCCCCAACTTGGTGTCATCTGCAAACTTCCTGAGGGTGCACTCAATTCCCTCGTCCAAATCATCAATAAAGATATTCAAGAGGATGGGCCCCAACACTGTCCCCTGGGGGAACACCACTCATGACCGGTCTCCAGTTGTATTTCACTCCATTCACCACCACTCTCTGGGCCCAGACATCCAGCCAGTTTTTTACCCAGCAAAGAGCATACGTGTCCAAGCCATGGGCTGCCAGCTTTTCCAGGAGAATACTATGGGAGACTGTGTCAAAGGCTTTGCTGAATTCTAGATAGACTACATCAACAGCCTTTCCCTCATCCACCAGGCGGGTCATCCGGTCATGGAAAGAGATGAGGTTGGTCAGGCAGGACTTGCCTTTCATGAACCCATGCTGACTGGGCCTGATCCCCTGGTTGTCCTGGGCTGGTCCTGTGTGGGTTTCTCCACGGGAAGCGAAAAACGGGCTCTTTGGGAGCTGCTCCAGGTGTGGGTCTGTGCCATGGGGCCTATTCATCAGGAGCGGGTTGGTCCGGCTTGGGCCCCCTTGGGCTGTGGGGAGGTCTGCCTTCCCCACCAGGGGCCTCTCTGTGGGCCGCAGGGGGGCTTCAGCTCCAGCACCTGGAGCACCTCTGCACTGCACTCCCCCTCCTCTGCACTGACCTTGGTGTCTGCAGGGAGGTTTCTCACTCCTCACTCTCCCAGCTGCTATTGTGCAGCAGTTTTCCTTTTCTTGGATGTGCTCTCACAGAGGCACAAATTGCATTGCTCATGGCTTGGCTCTAGGCAGCAGTGGGCCCTTTTGGATCCAGCTGAAACTGGCCCTTATCTACCATGGGGCAGCTGCTGGATTCTTCTCACAGGGGCTAGCACTGCAGCCCCCCACTACCAGAACCTTGCCATGTGAACCCAATACACTGGGGCAGCTAGGTCATTACTGGCCTGTAAAGTATTAGGGATTAAATTAACTAATGAAACCCTAAATGTGATGGGGGTAGAAGGGACTGGGATAACAGTGCCACTTTTGGGGGACACCAAGCAGAGACTAGGGATAGAATGATCACTGGGCAATTACTGTATGTACCCGAGGCAGGGACTAACTTGTTGGGAAAGGTGTTGATAATGAAATTGGGCATTCAAATAGTAAATTGTTAGATTGGAATAAGTGTTATTAATGGGGTGCTCTCAGACCCTGGGAGCAAAGATACATTTGCCTTTGAGTGGAAAGACCCTGAAATGGGGCAGAAGCAGCAATACAGATGGACAATTTTACCTCAGGGGTTTACAGGGCCACCAATTTATTTGGGCAAGTTCTAGAAGAAATCTTGGAGTAATTCCAACCTCCCGAGGAGGTGTTACTGTTACAATATGTGGATGATCTTTCATTGTCAGGACAGGAGAAAAGAGTTGTGAAGGAAGCCACTAACAAGCTATTCAGCTTTCTGGGAAAACAGGGCTTGAGAGTATTGAAAATAAATTAAAATTCGTAGAAAGAGAAATCAAGTATTTAGGGCATCTTGTGTGTGAGGGGGAACGAGGAATAAATCCAGAGAGGATTCAGGGAATTGTTGAGCTACCCCTACACAAAACTAAAAAGAACTAAAAAGTTTTAAGAGAAAGAGGTTTTTAAGGAATTAGGAGTCACGAAGTCCAAAGGAAAACAGATGCTCCCTGATGGGAGAGAAATGATGAATAAAGTGCTAATGAGGCAAATATTAACTGTTTTGCATCAAGAGGGTCATTGGGGAATTCAAGCAGCGTGTGAAACGCCACCCTTGGAAGTCCTGATCCATCCATTCCAAGCAGGAGATTTTGTTTTGATGTGAACATGGAGAGAACTGAAACTGCAGCCTGAGTGGGATGGACTGTTCCAAGTGCTCCTGACAACTGAGATGACAGTAAGAACAGCTGAGAAAGGGTGGACTCATACCTGGGTAGAAGCATCAGTTAACCTGTTGTCCTGGTTTCAGCTAGGATAGAGTTAATTTTCCTCCTAGTAGCTGGTAGGGTGCTATGTTTTGGATTTAGGATGAGAAGAGTGCTGATAACATGCTGATGTTTTAATTGTTGCAGAGCAGTGCTTACACCAAGCCAAAGACTTTTCAGCTTCTCGCTCTGTCCTGCCAGCGGGCAGGCTGGGGGTGCAGCAGGAGCTGGGAGGGGACAGACCCAGGACAGCTGACCCAAACTGGCCAAAGGGGTATTCCATACCATCTGACGTCATGCTAAACAATATATAGGGGTGGCTGGCCGGGGTGGGGGGCCGGCTGCTCGGGGATAGGCTGGGCATCGGTCAGCGGGTAGGGAGCAATTGCATTGTGCATCACTTGTTTCGTACACATTATCATTAGTAGTACTATTATTATTATTATTATTATTTTCCTGTCCTAATAAACTGTCTCTATCTCAACCCACAGGCTTCACTTTCCCGTTTCTCTCCCCCATCCCAGAGAGGGAGGGGGGAGGGTGAGCGAATGGCTGTGTGGTGTTTAGCTGCCGGCCAGGTTAAATCACAACAGTCTTTTTTGGCACCCAACGTGGGGCCTGAAGGGTTGAGATAATGACAGATCTGATCAGAGCGTTTTAAACCAAAGTTTGTATAAGTATTAGACCTGCTTAATAGTTGCTAGTCACAATGTTGATTGCTTTAATCTCAAGTCTGCTGTGCCTGTTTTCCAAATTGAGTTTTATAGCACGTTACTTACTGTATGTGTTCCCCCTCGTGCTGTTTATCCTTTCCGGGCCCTGGTTTGAGATCATTATGGTACTGTGCGGTGTAACAGTGGCTTATGAAATGATGAAATTTCTGATCATGACCCTAACCTGGTATTTGTACTCAGCACTGCCGTCGACTCTGTACTTGGGAAACCATATCTCGGAAACTATTAACAATTACCCCTATTGCCTTTTTTCGTCAGGGAGCCGATCTGTGGAGGGGACAGGGGGAGATATTTTTTCCTACTTGTTCACTCTCCCTTTCTCCTTCACCACCCTCTTATCCCCCAAGCTAGTTACAATAGTTCTTCAAGATTTTGAATATCCTTGGGATGTTCAGACCAGCATGGAGTTATTGTTATGTCTCCTGAATGCGCTTCAGGTTTTGTTTAAGGTTAAACAACTACTTAGGAATCTCATCCAGATATCTGTCTTGAGGCGGGATAGTTGTGAGTGGCAGGGAGTGTGGGAGGATATGGGCGGGTTTCTAGAGCAGTGGTCACCTCCACTGTTTTGGAAATTCACCTCTGAACAACTCCAAAATCCTAAAAAACTGGTAGAATGCTTGAAAAAAGGGTGTCATGACTCTGGCAATTCCAAAGAGACACAAATCACTGTAGCACGCTGGGGTCTGGCCTATGCCTATCGAGCTGCAATCGATGCTACTGTCAACCTAGTGACAGATCCCGAGGCCACTCCAAGTCCTGTGACAGGCCAAACAGCCACTCCAACCCCTGCAGCCACTCCAACCCCTACGATGGACCCTACAGCCGCTCCAGCCCCTGCGGCTGCTCCAGGCCCTGCGGCCGCTCCAACCCCTCTGATGGGCCCAGTGGTCATTCCAGCTCCTGTGACGGGCCCTGTTGTTGTTCCAATCCCTATGACGGGCCCAGCGTGTATTCCAACTCCTGTGGCAGACCCTGTGGCTGGGTCAGAGAAACGAGCTGTAGCAGTGCAAGTTGCCCCTGTAGACAAGGTGAAAAGATGGTATAGAGATTCACGTCGTTTAAAACGCAGAGAAACTTCTGCTAAGACTAAGTATAGAGAAGACGAGGCCGGGCCATCAGAGGAACAGGAGGATGAAGATGAAGATGTCAGAAAAGCAACAGTAACTAACCGAAACGTATACCAGTGTGAGCTACGAGATGTACGGAAAGATTCTGGTCGCTGCATAAGAGAGCAGCTTGTCACCTGGCTGCTCCAGTGCTGGGACACCGGAGCCAATTGTGTGGAATTAGAGGGCAGGGAAGCCAGGCGGCTGGGATCCCTTGCTAGAGACGCAGGCATTGACAAAGCAATTGGAGATGGAGCACGATCTCACATCCTCTGGAGGCGTCTCCTGTCAGCTGTGAAGGAAGGGTATCCCTTCAAGGAAGAACTTGTGTGTCTACCAGGCAAGTGGACCACTATGGAGAAGGGAATCCAGTACCTGAGGGAATTAGCTGTACGGGAGGTGATTTATAGGGACCTAGACAACGAACAAATATCCACAGATCCAGATGAAGTCCGGTGTACACCACCCATGTGGCGGAAGTTTGTACGGAGTGCACCATCATCATATGCCAGCTCATTGGCAGTAACGGCCTGGAAAGAACATGAGGAACCCACAGTGGATGAAGTGGCTAAACAACTCCGGCAGTATGAAGAAAGTCTCTCTTCTTCCCTACAGGCCTGCGTCTCGGCTGTGGAGAAACTTTCTGAAAGTGTCCATCAACTAAAAGAGAATACTTTGGAGAAACTTTCTGAAAAGGTCCACCAACTTGAAGAGAGATCATTTTCCTCCCCACCTGTACAAACCGGTGTCTCAGCTATCGGGGTAAACGTTCATCTGTGCAAGGAAGATGATATAGTGGGTACACACCCCGTGCCACCCTGTCATTTTACCTACGTGACCATGGAGAGGACATGAGAAAATGGGGTGGAAAATCTACCTTGACCCTAGAGGCATGGGTACGTGAGTTGCAAAGAAAAACAATCGGGAAAAATAGGTTCTCTGAGAAGCTTGCTGCTCCAACTTCCAGCAGGCAGTCCTCCAGACACAGTAATGAAGATTCTGACCAGGATTAGAGGGGCCCTGACTCCAGCCAGGGGGAGGAAGGGACAATCGAGTTTATTGGACTGTGTGGATTCGATGGCCTGGCACGTCAGACGCACAGAAGTATAAGGCTTTAGTAGACACCGGTGCACAATGTACTCTAATGCCATCAAGCTATAAAGGGCCAGAGCCCATCTGTATTTATGGTGTGATGGGGGGATCCCAGCAGTTAACTGTATTGGAGGCTGAAGTGAGTCTAACCGGTAATGAGTGGCAAAAGCACCGTATTGTGACTGGCCCAGATGCTCCGTGCATCCTTGGCATAGACTATCTTAGAAGAGGATATTTCAAGGACCCAAAAGGGTTCCGCTGGGCTTTTGGCATAGCTGCCTTGGAGACAGAGGACATTAAACAGTTGTCTACCTTGCCCGGTCTCTTAGAGGACCCTTCTGTTGTGGGGTTGTTGAGGGTTGAAGAACAGCAAGTGCCGATCGCTACCACAACTATGCACCGGCGGCAATATCGCACCAACCGAGACTCCCTGAGTCCCATCCATAATCTAATTCGTCAACTGGAGAGCCAAGGGGTGATCAGCAAGACTCATTCACCTTTTAATAGTCCCATATGGCCAGTGCGAAAGTCTAATGGTGAGTGAAGACTAACAGTGGACTATCGTGGCCTGAACGAAGTCACGCCACCTCTAAGTGCTGCAGTGCTGGACATGCTAGAACTCCAGTATGAACTGGAATCAAAGGCAGCCAAGTGGTACGCCACAACTGATATCGCTAATGCATTTTTCTCCATCCCTCCAGCAGCAGAGTGCAGGCCACAGTTTGCTTTCACTTGGAGGGGTATCCAATACACCTGGAATTGGCTGCCCCAGGGGTGGAAACAGAGCCCTACCATTTGCCATGGACTGATCCAGTCTGCGCTGGAGCAGGGGAAAGCTCCTGAACACCTGCAGTACATCGATGACATCATTGTGTGGGGTGACACAGCAGAGGAAGTTTTCGAGAAAGGGAAGGAAATAGTCCAAATCCTTCTGAAGGCCGGTTTTGCCATAAAACAGAATAAAGTCAAAGGACCTGCATGAGAGATCCAGTTTTTAGGAATAAAATGGCAAGATGGACGTCGTCAAATCCCAATGGATGTGATCAACAAAATAACAGCTATGTCTCCACCAACTAGCAAAAAAGAAACACAAACTTTCCTAGGTGTCGTGGGGTTTTGGAGAATGCATATTCCAAATTACAGTCTGATTGTAAACCCGCTCTACCAAGTAACCCGTAAGAAGAATGCTTTTGAATGGGGCCCTGAGCAACGACAAGCCTTTGAACAAATTAAGCAGGAAATAGTTCATGCAGTAGCCCTCGGGCCAGTCCGAACAGGACCAGATGTAAAGAATGTGCTCTACACCGCAGCCGGGGAGAATGGTCCCACCTGGAGCCTCTGGCAGAAAGAACCTGGGGAAACTCGAGGTCGACCCCTGGGGTTTTGGAGTCGGGGATACAGAGGATCTGAGGCCCGCTACACTCCAACCGAAAAGGAGATATTGGCAGCATATGAAGGGGTTCGATCTGCTTCGGAAGTGGTCGGTACTGAAGCGCAGCTCCTCCTGGTACCCCGACTGCCGGTGCTGGGCTGGATGTTCGAAGGAAGGGTCCCCTCTATACATTATGCAACTGATGCTACATGGAGCAAGTGGGTTGCCCTGATTACTCAGCGGGCTTGAATAGGAAACCCCATTTTTCTCTTTCAGCAATTTCTATGGTCAGGTGAATTGCTTTCATTTCTGCATACTTACTTGACTCATGATTATAATCATGAAAATGATTATTAGTTAAATAATTTAACTAAAGGGAAAAGGAAA
The DNA here is from genome assembly GCF_964211835.1 of Anser anser. Classification (NCBI taxonomy): domain Eukaryota; kingdom Metazoa; phylum Chordata; class Aves; order Anseriformes; family Anatidae; genus Anser; species Anser anser. Next base: position 1,529,036 of record NC_139731.1, read on the forward strand.
TGGGGAAAAAAGGAAACAAACAAACAAACAAAAACACAAGCAAAGGCCCTGTGGAAGCGCAGAGGAAAGAAATTATTCTCTACTTTCCGCCATCGAGCGATGCTTGACCACGTCCTTGAAGCAGGGCCTCAACACACGTAGCCATTGTTTGGGAGGACAGATGTTTTCACAACGAGAGCCCACCCCCACCCTCTCCTTCCTTTTTCCACCTTTTATTGCTGAGTGTGACATCATATGGTATGGAATATCCCTTTGGTTGGTTTAGATCAGCTTCCCTGGTCTTCCCAGGGAAGCTTCCCCTCCCCCTTCTTGCCTCCCCCCAGCCTTCTGGCTCTTGGGGGGTTAGAGGGAGTCCTGATGCTGTGTCAGTATTGCTCAGCAGTATATACAACACTGGTGTGATACCAGTGCTGTTCTGGCTACAAGTGCAGAGCACAGTGCTGGATGGGCTGCTGCAGGGAAAGTTAACTCCATCCCAGCCAGACCCAGTACACCTCCCTTGACCTGCTGGCAACACTCTTCTGAATGAATTGGTAGTTATACTGTCAAGTAATTCTTCTCAGTTTGTGAGCAGTAAATCTAGAAATGCGCTGTTCCTAGGTGGCATGTCCAGCATCTGTTGCAGGAAGCAGTCCTCAGTGCATTCCAGGAACCTGATGGACAACTTGTGCACCTCTGTGTTGTTTTCCCAACAAATGTCTGGGTAATTGAAGTCACCCATGAGGACCAGGTTCTGACAGCCTGAGACCTCCTCAAGCATCCAAAGTAAGGTTTCGTCAGCCTTGTCATCTAGGTCGGTAACAGATACCTAACATAAGATCCCCCTTTGGTGATAATCCCTCTAAACTTGATCCAGAGGCATTCGATAGAACTTTTGTCATCTCCATAGTTCACCTCCATGCACTTGGATTTCTTTTTTACATAGAGTGCAACTCCACCTCCTCTTCTTCCTTTCCTATCTTTCCAAAAGAGCTTGTAGCCATCCATTGTGGTCTTCCAGTCATGTGAGTTTTCCCACCATGTTTCTCTGATTCCTATGGCATCATAACTCTCAAACTAGGCACAGAGCTCCAGTTCTTCCTGTTTGTTGTCCAGACTGCACGCATTGGTATACCCGTGCTTGAAGTGGCTGGACATAGGGTTGTTTCTGAATGTGCAGATGTCACAGCTTTGGACATTTCCACCCAAGTTTGTTAGTTTAAAACACGATTCACCAAGTCCTCCAGTCTGCTAGCAAAGATTTGATGCAAAGGGGATCAAATATGTTGGCAGTTTTGGCAATGTTTTTTGATGTATTTAATTATTTTTTATTGATAAGAGTTGGGTTGCAACTGCAAAATCTGTGGTCACCCTCCAGCTTTGAGTCAGTGATCATTTATAATGGCTTTTACTTAGCTTTGTCTTCATACTAATTTTCGTGCAATGTCCATATTTCAAAGTGAAAGTTTGGGCAGCTAAAGCATTTTTGAATAAACAACAGGAAAACTGAAATATTTGTTTTGGTCATAACAATTAAATTTTTAAGGAATTAATTATGTGAGTAATAAAGAGGTTAGCCTTAAAAAATATCTATATCCTAAAAGCTACAAGTATTTTAAAACTATCACAATCACAGTGAAGATGAAAAGCAGCTATTTAATTTATTGTTACAAAGCATCAAACATGGTTATCACTATATTCATAAATAAATAGAATAGATATCATTATGTATTATAAATTTAATTACCAATGCCTTTTATTTGATTATTATCACTACTGGCCTCATATCTTAACTGCATTTTACAAATAAATATTAACATTTTGTTTAAAACTTTTAGTTGAAAGTGGTATGAAATACACTTTATTGCAAAACAAATTGAGTTCAGTATTAATGCTTAAAATTCTTTCAACATTTTGCTCTCTTAAGATGCCTTAAAAATAACATATGGGTATTAACGCTATAATAGAATAATTACAATCTACAATTAAAAAAAACACCACACGTCACTTACTACAGAGTTGATTCCATAATTCAAATGATTAAGTGTATTTTCATAACTTTTTGAATTAAAATGCAATAGAAAAAAATATTTGGAAGTTTTATCTATTTGGAGATAAACCCAGATAATCTTTACAGCATGGTTTCTAACCCTTGCATGCAGCAACACCAACCCCATCAGTCATTTCATATTGCAATTAGTAATTGAGACTATTTTACATGATATTTCATTTTTCCCAGAATTTAATAGTACATCAGCTAACCAAATGTAAAAATTTTTTTCAGTGTTTATTAGAAAACCTTACTTTTTCAGTAGAGGAGCCATGGCTTTTAACTGAAGTACTTCTGGCAGAAATGTTCTCAGCAAAAAATACCTTCTCCATTGTCTGGGCAGGCAACAGGAACAACCACAGACTTGCAGCTAAAATGCAAAGAGTAGATTTCTTCTCATTACCTCGCCAACCAGGGGATCCCCGAAGCAGCACCCAGACAGAGGTACACGAGCACAGGCACACAAGCGGGAACACAGGAACCGCTAAACAGGGTCCATGCTAGGAGATCGCCAGCCTGCTGGTTTCACCTGTTTTTATCAAGACTTTGTGCAGGTGCAGTTTTTACCACCATGCTGTCTTTCTCACTGTGCTTCTTTGATCTCTGTACCAAGACCGGGAGCTCAAGCACAACCAATAGGCCACCTCCAAGTTCACCAAACACCTATGTTATCTATGCACAGGTGTGCTATTTGTCAAACACACAGAGCACAAACAGCAGCAGACATAATTTATATGTTTTTCTACATTGCTGCTCCCCAGACTTTACGCATTCCCAGCTGCAAGGTCACTTGAGCGTATTTATAATCCTCCTCACCAGTCTTTGGCTTTTAACCCATTCCTCCCAACATTCCACCCCCTTTTGCTCAAGTGACCACTGCTGCTGGGCCTGGGAATGTGGGACAGGCTAATTTATAAGGCACACAATAAAGTACATAGGGAAAGGAATAAACATAACCCATTCCCCTCCCTGTCAGGGAATTGAAGCACTCAGCTAGCCAGGTAGCACCAGTAGATTGTTTAATTTAAAGCATTAAGTCCTGAAGACGTTGAATGTTGTCCTCCACGCTAGCTGATTCATCTGTTAAATTGAAGCATCACATGCCTTCAAACCCAGAGCAGCGTCTATGATGTTGAAGAAGAAAGTAGTCCATCATCAATCAGTGTTGTAGGGTTTCTTGGGGTACAGCAGTCACTTTTGAATTTAAGGCAATAATTTCCTTTTATGTCCAATGTAAGCCCTGTGCAAGGGCACACACCAGGTGCTCTATATTTGCTACTTGAAAAGAATAACAATAAGAAGTTAGTTACAGTAAAAAGCCAACCACATTCAAGTATTTACATACTGATCTTGCAGAAATGTATCCAGGGTGTGTGCTTGTAGTACAAAGTTACAAGGCACAATGAGCCAGCCTGTGATAAGGGAGGAAAATAGGAGTGTCATTTCCTTCCAGTAATACATACGCCATTGCTCCAGCTTCTTCAGCTAATATTACCTTGAGATTAGTAACTTGAGACAGATCAATTGCCCATACAGATCAAAGAGCTATGATTTGCACATTTTCAGGTTGAACTTCAATTCGATATTGGATTCGTGACACCAACAACATCATCCCAATACTATCTCCCCTAGATAAGGCACAGGTATTCGTCGAAGATACCTGAAATATGAGAACTCGAGAATCTGATATTAACAGAGGATGTAGAATAAGGAGAGAAACTGGAGTACAGAACCATACTGCATTCTCAGGAGTTGTTATGTGGATTTTCACATCTAGATTAATAGGTTGTGGTCCCACCATACAATCTGTCAGTGTAAACAGTTTCATTTCCCCTGTGGTTAGTATTTTGGGGGAGACACAATGTAGAATTTCAGTCCTCACCATGTTATAATCATAGGGTATCTGATTGTGAATATTCTGGTTGATTAACAAAAAAGCGGCTTAAAGTAAACTCCAATGTTGTAAAGTTCTAGTACTGGTTAACTTTCTAGATTGTTCCTTCAGCATCCCATTCATTCTGTCAATCAAGCCATTAGCTTGGGGATGGTAGGCAGCGTGGAATATCCAATCTGTTCCTTGGTCACTTTGAGTTTGATGAGGAGGTATGTACTGATGGATGAGTTGTTCCAGTGCTTCAATTATGCTATGCTGATTAGCATATTTGGTGGGTTTAGCAAAGAACAATCCTGATACTGTATCCACAGCAGTGAATACATGTCGCCACCCCCTTGATGGGGGCAGGGGGCCAATGTAATCCATCTGCTGGGTATTCAAAGCCCACTGACTAGATGCCTGTACACCTGTTTGCCATGATATAATTTCTGGAGCCAGAGCACATGCAAGTGCTCTCCCTTGTCTTTGTCCAGTTGCCGTGTATATTGTACTCCTGTCTGTAAACCAGGCATCTTTTTTGTGCTTTTCTATTAACTCATCATAAGGGGGTGCTTCATCCACAGGAGATGGAGGGAGATCTCGGCGGGGGGGGGTCCATTAGTGTGGGCACATGATTAAAGGATATGCTTACTAGAAGAGTGGCCATAATCAATAGATCATCAATATAATGGTAAACAGTAACCATAGCCAACAATATTGCTACATCAGTTGCTATCATTTGGTGGCAAATAGAGGGACTGTGTTTATATCCCTGGGGCTATACTTGGAAAGTATATTGCTTTTGTTGCCAGGTAAAGACAAACCGGTCCAGGCTTTCTGAAGCAAGGGCTATTGAAAACAAAGCATTAGGAAGATCCATCACCACCTTCCGGTGTTGTAAATTTTTGTTAATTCTTTCTATGGGAGTAACCATGCCTGTTAGTCATAACTGCAAGTGGGGAGGTGACTTTATTTATTTTTCTATAATCTACAGCCATTCTCCAAATGCAGTCTGATTTTTGAACGTGACAACTAGGATTATTAAAAGCAGTCATGGTTTCTTTAACGATTCCCACTTGTTGAAGTGCCTGAAAGTTTTCAGCAATTTCCTCCTCCCCCCCCGCCCCCCGAATGTGGTACTCTTTTACAGTCACCATTTTGGCAGGCATGGGCAGCACAACAGGATCCCACTTTGCGAATTCACACAAAACAGTTACAGATTGAATAGTAAATCCTCCTTGCAAAGTCCCGAAGCAGAAGCGACGATTTACCATTTCAACTGATATTGGCAGCATATGAAGGAGTTCAATCTGCTTCGGAAGTGGTCAGTACTGAAGCGCAGCTCCTCCTGGCACCTTGACTGCCAGTACTAGGCTGGATATTCAAAGGAAGGGTTCCCTCTACACATCATGCAACTGATGCTACATGGAGCAAGTGGGTTGCACTGATTACTCAGCGGGCTCGAATAGGAAACCCCAGTCGCCCAGGAATCTTGGAGGTGATTATGGACTGGCCAGAAGGCAAATACTTTGGGATATCATCAGAGGAGGAGGTGGTCCGTGCTGAAGAAGCCCCACTGTACAACAAGCTACCGGAAAATGAGCAGAAATATGCCCTGTTCACTGACGGGTCCTGTCGTATTGTGGGAAAGCATCGGAGGTGGAAGGCTGCTGTATGGAGTCCTACGCGACGAGTTGCAGAAGCTGCTGAGGGAGAAGGTGAATCGAGCCAGTTTGCAGAAGTGAAAGCCATTCAGCTGGCTTTAGATATTGCTGAACGAGAAAAGTGGCCAGTTCTCTATCTCTATACTGACTCATGGATGGTAGCAAATGCCCTGTGGGGGTGGTTACAGCAATGGAAGCAGAACAACTGGCAGTGTAGGGGCAAACCCATCAGGGTTGCGGCATTGTGGTAAGATATTGCTGCCCGGGTAGAGAACCTGGCTGTAAAGGTACACCATGTAGATGCTCACTTGCCCAAGAATTGGGCTACTGAAGAACATCAGGACAACCGGCAGGTGGATTGGGCTGCTAAGATTGAAGTCGCCCAGGTGGATCTGGACTGATAACAGAAGGGTCAGATTTTTATAGCCCGATGGGCCCATGACACCTCAGGCCATCAAGGTAGAGATGCAACCTACAGATGGGCTCGTGATCGAGGGGTGGACCTGACCATGGACACTATAGCACAGGTTATTCATGATTGTGAAATGTGCTGCAATCAAGCAAGCCAAACGGTCAAAGCCTCTTTGGTATGGAGGACGATGGCTGAAATATAAGTATGGAGAGGCCTGGCAGATTGATTACATCACACTCCCTCAAACCCGCAACGGCAAACGCCACGTACTTAAAATGGTGGAAGCAACCACCGGATGGCTGGAAACATATCCTGTGCCCCATGCCACCGCCCGGAACACTATCCTGGGCCTTGAAAAGCAAGTCCTATGGCGACATGGCACCCCAGAGAGAATTGAGTCAGACAATGGGACTCATTTCTGAAAGAACCTTATAGACACTTGGGCCAAAGAACATGGTATTGAGTGGGTGTATCACATCCCCTATCATGCACCAGCCTCCGGGAAAGTTGAACGATACAATGGACTGTTGAAGACTACACTGAAGGCAATGGGTGCTGGGACATTCAAAAATTGGGATACACATTTGGCAAAGGCCACCTGGTTAGTCAACACTAGGGGATCTGCCAACCGAGCTGGACCTGCCCAATCAAACCTGTTACGCACTGTAGAAGGGGATAAAGTTCCTGTAGTGCACGTAAGAAACATGCTGGGTAAGACAATCTGGGCTACTCCTGCCTCAGGAAAAGGCAAACCCATTCGTGGGATTGCTTTTGCTCAGGGACCTGGATGCACTTGGTGGGTAATGCAAAAGAATGGGGAGGTCCGGTGTGTACCTCAAGGGGATTTAATACTGGGTGAGAATAGCCCATGAGTTGAATTGTAGTATGTTAATTATTATATAATACTGTATGTCATCACTACCATGATTGCTATATGTCAGTGTCCTATTAATGGTATCACAGTAACAGCCACACAGATAATAATGAATGAATTTTGATAGAATTGGACAAGCACAGAGAGGTGATGGAATGAGAACGGGCTTCAGCATATGACGATCCAACATCATATACCATCTCTTCTGCCCTGAAAGACTGCTGTGACAGATGGAGCCCGAAGTCAGTCACGGACTATGCAAACTCAGTGGACATTCTATATACCATAGATGAAAATGGTGATTAATTAGAATGTATTAGAAAAGGTGTAACCTGAGCATGACATAAATGGTATGGAATAAGGGGTGGATATCTGTCCTGGTTTCAGCTAGGACAGAGTTAATTTTCCTCATAGTAGCTGGTAGGGTGCTATGTTTTGGATTAGGATGAGAAGAGCGCTGATAACATGCTGATGTTTCATTTGTTGCAGAGCAGTGTTTACACCAGGCCAAGGACTTTTCAGCTTCTCGCTCTGTCCTGCCAGCGAGCAGGCTAGGGGTGCAGCAGGAGCTGGGAGGGGACAGACCCAGGACAGCTGACCCCAACTGGCCAAAGGGGTATTCCATACCATCTGACGTCATGCTAAACAATATATAGGGGTGGCTGGCTGGGGTGGGGCGCCGGCTGCTCGGGGATAGGCTGGGCATCGGTCAGCGGGTGGTGAGCAATTGCATTGTGCATCACTTGTTTCTTACACATTATTATTATTAATACTATTATCATTATCACTATTATTATTATTGTTATTATTATATTCCTGTCTTAATAAACTGTCTTTATCTCAACTCACCGGCTTCACTTTCCCGTTTCTCTCCCCCATCCCAGAGAGGGAGGGGGGAGGGTGAGCGAACGGCTTTGTGGTGTTTAGCTGCTGGCCGGGTTAAACCACAATACACATTATTATTAGTAGTGCTATTTTCATTATTATATTTTTTTTCCTGTCTTAATAAACTGTATCTCAACCCACAGGCTTCATTTTCCTGTTTCTCTCCCCCATCCCAGAGAGGGAGGGGGGAGGGTGAGTGAATGGCTGTATGGTGCTTAGCTGCTGAGGTACTCAATAAGTGCTTTGCCTCGGTCTTCACTGGTGGTCAAGTTTCCTATGTCTTTCAGGACCCTGAACCTCAAGGAGAGGGTGAGAGGAGCAGATTCTGTCCCACTGTGACAGTGGAACAAGTCCGGGACTGCCTAAGGAAACTGGATGTGTATAAGTCCATGAGGCCAGATGGTATACATCCCAGGGTGCTGAGAGAGATGGCTGATGTGGTTGCCGAACCGCTCTCCATCATATTTGAAAAATCATGGCTGTCGGGTGAAGTCCCTGGTGACTGGAAAAAGGGAAACATTACTCCCATTTTTAAGAAAGGGAGAAAGGAAGACCCGGGGAAAAACAGGTCGGTGAGCCTCACCTCTGTGCCTGGGAAGCTCATGGAGCAGATCCTCCTGGAAGACATGTTAAGGCATGCACGAGATAAAGAGGTGATCCGAGACAGCCAGCACGGCTTCACCAAAGGCAGATCTTGCCTAACCAATCTGGTGGCCTTCTATGATGGAGTGATGGCATCGGTGGACAAAGGAAGGGTGATGGATATCATCTACCTGGACTTGAGCAAAGCCTTTGATATGGTCCCTCACCACATTCTTCTCTCTAAATTGGAGAGGTATGGATTTGAAGGATGGACTGTTAGGTGGATAAAGAATTGGTTGGCCGGTCGCAGCCAAAGGGTTGTGGTCAACGGTTCTATGTCTGGGTGGAGGCCAGTCACAAGTGGTGTCCCTCAGGGGTCTGTCTTGGGGCGGACATCTTCAACATCTTTATCAACGACATAGAACTGAGTGCACCCTCAGTTTGCAGATGACACCAAGCTGAGCGGTGCAGTGGATACAATAGAGGGAAGGGATGCCATCTGGAGGGACCTGGACAGGCTGGAGAAGTGGGCCCATGAGAACCTAATGAGGTTCAACAAGGCCAAGTGCAAGGTGTTGCACTTGGGCTGGGGCAATCCCAGGTATTTATATAGACTGGGCGAAGAAGAACTTGAGAGCAGCCCTGCAGAGAAGGACTTGGGGTCCTGCTGGACGAGAAGCTGGACATGAGCCAGCAGTGCACGCTTGCAGCCCAGAAGGCCAGCTATGTCCTGGGCTGCATTAAAAAAGGGGTGGCCAGCAGGGAGAGGGAGGTGATTGTCCCCCTCTACTCTGCTCTTGTGAGACCCCACCTGGAATACTGCGTGCAGGCCTGGGGCCCCCAGCACAAGAAGGATGTGGAGCTCTTGGAACGGGTCCAGAGGAGGACCACTAAGATGATCAGAGGGCTGGAGCACCTCTCCTATGCAGAAAGGTTGAGGGAACTGGGCTTGTTTAGCTTGGAGAGGAGAAGGCTCCGGGGAGAACTCATTGCGGCCGTCCAGTACTTGAAGGGAGCGTATAAACAGGAGGGGGAACGCCTGTTTACATGTGTTGATAGTGATAGGACAAGGGGGAATGGTTTTAAACTAAGACAGGGGAGATTTAGGTTAGAAATTAGGAGAAAGGTTTTCACTCAGAGGATGGTGAGGCACTGGAATAGGTTGCCCAGGGAGGTTGTGGATGCCCCATCCTGGAGGCATTCAAGGCCAGGCTGGATGCAGCTCTGGGCAGGCTGCTCTAGCGGTTGGCAACCCTTCCCAGAGCAGGGGGTTTGAAACTAGATGATCTTTAAGGTCCTTTTCAACCCAGGCCATTTTATAATTTTATGATTGTCTTTCAGCAATTTCTAGGGACAGTTGTATGGCTTTCACTTCTGCATACTGACTCGACTCGCCTTCCCCTTCCATGGCAGCCACGACTCCTCGTGTGGGACTCCACACAGCAGCTTTCCATTTCTGATGGCTCCCTACCACATGGGGGGATCCGTCAGTGAACAACACATACTGCTTTCTGTCTTCTGGCAATTCATTATATGGTGGTGCCTCTTCGGCATGAATTACCTCTTGTCAGTGCTCCAAAATCCCTGCCCTCTGGCCAGTCCATGATCTCTTCCAGGATTCCTGGGTGATTAGGTTTTCCCATTCGAGCCCGCTGTGTAATTAACGCTACCCACTTACTCCATGTAGCGTCGGCTGCTTGGTGTGTAGTGGGAATTTTCCCTTTGAACATCCAATGTAACACAGGTAGCCGTGGTGCCAAGAGGAGCTGTGCTTCTGTACCAACAACTTCTGAAGCAGCTCGAACCCCCTCATACGCTGTTAGTATCTCCTTTTCAGTTGGGGTGTAATTGGCTTCTGATCCTCAATAGCCCCGGCTCCAGAACCCCAGAGGTCGACCTCGAGTTTCTCCTGGGGTTTTCTACCAGAGGCTCCAGGTGAGGCCATGCTCCCCTGCTGCAGTGGAAAGTATGTTTTGCACAGCTAGTCCGGTATGGACAGGCCCAAGGGCTACTGCACGAGCTATTTCTTGTTTGACTTGTACAAAGGCCAGTTGTTGCTCGCTGCCCCACTCGAAACAGTTCATCTTTCAAGTCACTTGATATAGAAGACTCACAAGCTGAATAGAACATGCCTAGAACATGCATTCTCCAACAAGCCTAGAACATGCATTCTCCAGAATCCCACAAGACCTAGGAAAACTTGTGTTTCCGTTTTGGTAGTTGGTGGAGACATAGGTGTTATTTTGTTGATCACATCCATTGGGATTTGACGACGTCCATCTTGCCATTTTATTCCTAAAAACTGGATCTCTCGTGCAGGTCCTTTGACTTTATTTTGTTTTATGGCAAAACTGGCCTTCAGAAGGATTTGGACTATTTTCTTCCCTTTCTCGAAAACTTCCTCTGCTGTGTCACCCCACACAATGATGTCATCGATGTACTGCAGGTGTTCAGGAGCTTCCCCCTGTTCCAGCGCAGACTGGATCAGTCCATGGCAAATGGTAGGGCTCTGTTTCCACCCCTGGGGCAGCCGATTCCAGGTGTATTGGACACCCCTCCAAGTGAAAGCAAACTGTGGCCTGCACTCTGCTGATGGAGGGATGGAGAAAAATGCATTAGCGATATCAGTTGTGGCGTACCACTTGGCTGCCGTTGATTCCAGTTCGTACTGGAGTTCTAGCATGTCCGGCACTGCAGCACTCAGCGGTGGCTTAACTTTGTTCAGATAGTCCACTCTCCATTAGACTTTCGCATTGGCCATATGGGACTATTAAAATGTGAATGAGTCTTGCTGATCATTCCTTGGCTCTCCAGCCGATGAACCAACTCATGGATGGGAATCAGGGAGTCCCAGTTGGTGTGATCTTGCCACCGGTGTACTGTTGTGGTAGCGATTGGCACCTGCTATTCTTCAACCCTCGGCAATCCTACAACAGAAGGGTCTTCTGAGAGACCAGGAAGGGTAGACAGCTGCCTAATCTTCTCTGCACTCAAAGCAGCTATGCCAAAAGCCCACCGGTACCCTTTTGAATCCTTGAAGTACCCTCTCCTGAGGTAGTCTATGCCAAGGATGCATGGAGCCTCAGGGCCAGTCACAATGGGATACTTTTGCCACTCATTCCCAGTTAGACTCACTTCAGCTTCCAATACAGTTAACCTTTGGGATCCCCCTGTCACTCCAGAGATACAGATGGGTTCTGTCCCTTGGTAGCCTGATGGCATCAAACTTGCTCTTCGTTTACAGTGTTAGGGACTCTGCTCCCCCAGCCCCTGCGTAGAGGTTCGGAGTCTTGAGAGATGTGGAAAGCCTGACTGCCAGTGAAGACTGAGGCAAAGAAGTTGTTAAGTACCTCAGCCTTATTCATGTTTGTTGTTTCCAGTCCTCCATCTCCATTTTTCAGAGGTGGTACACTCTCCTTAGTCTTTCTTTTATGGCCAATGTTCCTGTAGAATCCCTTCTTGTTATTTTTTTGCATCCCTCGCCAAGTTTAGCTCAGTCAGTGCCTTGGCTTTCTTGATCCCATCCCTGCACGTCCGGACAGCATTTCTGTACTCTTCCCAGGGCACACGGCCCTGTTTCCACTGCCTGTGCAGTTCCTTCTTTTGCCTAAGTTTGACCAGTGTGGTGTAATTGCCTAAAGTAACTAGGAAAATAAAACTAATATTCACTTAGAGTTGGAATGATTCTCTAAGAATGGCTGAACTTCAAGCCACTTCTGGCCAGACAATACAAATCAGTTGCCGGATAACTAACGGATCTACTTACAATAGGCCAGCTGAAATTAAGACAATTTATGCTGATTCTTCCAGACCACCAAATTATAGTCACAATTTTATTTTCACCAAACCGAAAATTGTGTACTGTCTTTGGGGTTATAGAGGCACAGAATTCAAAGGATAAGAAGCCTCTGCCCCCGCAGATATTTGAAACTGTACCAACTCGGCCTCCCATTAGTCTAACTCCTTCCATCTTCACACAGGTCCTTACAGAATTAAAAATGTGGGACAACAACAAGTTCTCTTTAACCCTAGCTGGTCTCTAAAAAAGGTAGAGCTAGCGCTGCACATTAATATCTCAGAAATCAACTCAAAATGTACCACCTTTGTGAGAAACTGCCTACACCGGCTGGTTAGCATGGTTACATGGACGTTCTCTGAAACAATCTCGGCGCATGCCATGGGATGCAACTGGGTTACTGGGAACAGGATTAGGTATATTAAATAGCATAGATGCTGAGGTCCTAATGAGTAGAATAACTGCTACTACAGATGACCTAAGGTAATTGGAATGACCAATAAAATCATCCTTATCAGACATTTTACACCATTTGGAACAAATTGAAGAAAATGATCATCAATTAATTGTAAATGCCCTTGGAAAAACCCAAGGCAATACCTCCCTTGCCTTGAGCTGCATCCAAGCGCAGTTACGGATACAGTCTGTAGCAGCAGCTATTATTAGAGAGGGAGAAGGAAGAACTTCACCCACTGAAATTCAAAAATTGATTTGGGATAATGCTTCAGAATTTGAAAAGGAGTTTCAAACATGGTGACAATTAGTCAACTTTACCTGTTATGCAGAAAATTATAAAATTATTGCCTTTATACTTACCATAAGCAATGCCACCGTATGCAATGTATATCCAATCATTGCATTAGGACTCAATCATAATGGAACTATATTTTATCCTAAGGAGCATAAAGTATGGGCCCATCAAAAGGGAGGAAAGTGGCAAACAATTGATGTAAATGCATGTATTGTGTGTGAACAAAAAGGCTTCATCTGTGAAAGTAACACATTCGACGGCCAAGTCTTGACACTGAACAAAATATTTGCCACTTCAAGATACATCCTAATGAAACCCTTGAAACTGTACTTGTATATATTGGGAAAGTCTGTGTTTGCAGGAGAACCCATTGTGATTCTATAGTCATAGCTAATACTATTGTAAATGCAAGTGATCACTCTAATGTTTGTGTTTGTAACTTTACCAAAATTCTAGGATGTGATTTTAGTTACTCAGCTCCTGTCACCTCTTATCAACTTGTTATATTCAATTATATTCTGCTTCATGATCTGCTGCCTACTCCTATTGGAATGAACCTTGCCTTGGTGAAGAAATTACTGTTACATGAAGACTTAAAGGGGCTGATGAAACAAGTCCGAGAAAATGGATGAAAGACTGATTACTGTCCATCATGATAAAGAAGAAATACATCGAGTGATGGAAAGAGTAAAGAAAGATGAAAAACACCATTGGTGGGACACTTTGTGTGGATGGTCGCCAGCTGCCACAGGAATCTTCAACAAGATGCTTCACCCTGTTGTCATTTTGTTAATGCTCACTGTATTATGCTTTATGATGACAATTAGATTGTATGTTAAAGTCTGGATTATGATGAAACGTTTAGCATCCCTACACAATGTACATACACTCCATAAAACTCATCCCGAGAATGTATGTGATATCCCCGACATATTCCGAATGTCATGAAGCTTGAGTGACTATAGTCATGGGGTGGATTATGTGGTGTAATTGCCTAAAGTAACTAGGAAAATAAAACTAATATTCACATTTTAAAGAAAATGTACAGCATTGAAGAGGCTTTCAGGGTAGGGCATGGCTGCATTACCTGAGCCTTCCCTAGGCCTCCAACCTTATATGCTGTCACACTGGGGGAACCTAGTGTGCTGATTCTAAGGAACAGTATGGACCGTAGAGCAGAGTGGAGACACTGCGGCTAGGCTCTGTGGCCAGGTGGGGACTCAATTGTTCTTGTGCACACCGAGACCGATAAGCTGCACTTCTGCTACCCTGAGCCAACGACCTGTCATGTTTTTGACAAAATGCTGTACTCTAGTGAACTTTTGCTCATTATAATATCATCATAATACCAAAACACACCTCCATCCCAAAAGCTACCCGCCTCCAAGGTGCGACCACCCCTCACTGAGCACGCGCTCTGAATTTCTCAGAGCCTATACCTTTAAACGAAGGCGAGAAAACTTTTCATCAGTCATAACTAAGATATGCTTGACTAGAGTCACTCAAGTTCCACCTAAAAGATAGAAAATAATATAAATTGTCTTAAGAGAGAGGGGATGTTAGGGAAGATACCATCGTCAGGGGAGATACCATCATGAGGGAATATACCATCACGAGGACCTCCTGACTTCTGGGATCAGTCAACAGGCTGAGCCTCTCTTCCCCCCCCCCATTCAGATGCCTTTGGGTGAGATTTGAACACTTGGTTATACCAGGTGTCTCCGCGGAAACTTAGAACTCTCTATAAAGTCTTTGTGCCTTTTTACGCGTTGATTTCCAGGCTGTGCACCTGTGTATTTCATGCATGCTAGCTTGCTTTTGCAGACAGTGAATTTATCACCAGCAATCCAAAGAACCTGTGTACCTGTTGCTGTAATAAATTGCACTTAATTGCACTGTTCCTAGCCGTGATAGTTCTCAGTGAACGCGACTAGAGTAAGGGCATGTTACGTTGTTGGTGAATCCGTGACCATGATAGTTCAGTACTCTGAATCCGACCGGACCCATATCAGTTAATACGTTATTGGCGAATCTGTGACCGTGATAGTTCAGTACCCTGAATCTGACCAGACCCGTAACGGTTAATTGGCTACACCCCTTAATGTGACACCCATTAATCACATGTACTTCAAGTGACTAGTAGTACAGCACCCAACGTAGAACGTCTTCTGCGCTTTACAGGTACCTTCCAAAGCAACGGTATTCCAATCAAACAAAATTCCAAAAAGAATACCTTTGCAAAAGATGGCCCTTGTCTGTCCCTGCGGTGAGCCAGCTGAGGCGAGGAGTACCTCCAAGAATTTCCCAGGGCGCACCTAGAGAGTCCCACATCTCAGCGGCTCCCACAGCTAAACAGAGGGTCCCATCTAGGTCACCAAATTGACGCAGTAAAAACTCAATAACCAAAGTTATTAAGCAGGTATTCTTTATTACGGCGCCGGGTGTGGGGGGGGATCGCTCCGCCTAACACACACACCAAGGGTTACTGGCAGTGTGCCAGTATATTAGTGGGATATATACATATTCATCTCATTTCCCGTAAGTCTCTTGCGTATTCATCAGGTCTCCGAAGAATAATTAACATAGGTTCCCGCCCCTATTCGCATGTGTACTGGAGTCCTCGGGTGGTCGTCTTGCGTACTCTGGTGGTCTTTTGATGAAGGCCAGAAGTCTTCCCCGCTGCTAATCTTCTGGCCTTTCCTGTCTTGGACAGACTTCAGCAGTCAAGCCAGTTCTTGCTGGTTCCCTTACCTAAGCATACAGTCTTTTACTCCCTTATCTTTGGGGTCGACCTGTCCTTGATGTTAACATACAATTTTCTCCAGGCTGAACAGATCTTTCAGCCTTTCTTCATAGGGAAGATGCTCCAGGCCCCGTATCATCTTTGTGGCCCTCCGCTGGACTCTTTCCAGGAGATCCCTGTCTTTTTCGTACCGGGGAGCCCAGAACTGGACACAGTACTCCAGGTGAGGCCTGACCAGGGCAGAGTAGAGGGGGAGGATCACCTCCCTTGACCTGCTGGCCACACTCCTTTTAATGCACGCCAGGATCCCATTGGCCCTCTTGGCCACCAGGGCACACTGCTGGCTCATGGTCAACCTGTCATCTACCAGGACCCCCAGGTCCTTCTCCTCAGAGCTCCTCTCCAGCAGGTCATCCCCCAGCCTGTACTGATACATCCGGTTGCTCATTCCCAGGTGCAGGACTCTACACTTGCTCTTATTAAACCTCATTTGGTTTCTTCCTGCCCATCTCTCCAGCCCGCCCGGGTCTCGCTGAATGGCAGCACAGCCTTTGGCGTGTCGGCCACTCCTCCCAGCTTTGTGTCATCGGCGTACTTGCTGAGGGCGGACACTATTCCCTCATCAAGGTCGTTGATGAAGATGTTGAACAAGACCGGACCCAGCATCGACCCCTGGGGAACACCGCTAGTCACAGGTCTCCAGCCGGACTCTGCGCCGCCGATCACCACCCTCTGAGCTCGGCCAGTCAGCCAGTTCTCAACCCACCTTACTGTCCACTCATCTCCATCCCACACTTTCTCAGCTTTGCTAGCAGGATGTCGTGGGAGACAGTATCAAAGGCCTTGCTAAAGTCAAGGTAGATGACATCCATTGCTCTCCCCCTATCTACCCAGCTGGTGATGCCATCCTAGAAGGCAATGAGGTTGGTCGAGCATGACTTCCCCTTGGTGAATCCATGCTGATTACTCCTCATAACCTTCTTCTCTTCCAATTGCTTGGAGATGGCATCCAGAACAAGCTGTTCCAACACCTTTCCAGGGACAGAGGTGAGACTGACTGGCCTGTAGTTTCCCGGATCCTCCTTCTTGCCCTTCTAGAAGACCGGAGATGGGTAGGTATGTCACAGAATCACAGAATCGTCTAGGTTGGAAAAGACCTCCAAGATCACCTAGTCCAACCTCTGACCTAACACTAACAAGTCCTACACTAAACCATATCACTAAGTTCAACATCTAAACGTCTCTTAAAGACCTCCAGGGAAGGTGACGCAACCACTTCCCTGGGCAGCCCATTCCAATGCCTAACAACCCTTTCAGTAAAGAAGTTCTTCCTAACATCCAACCTAAACCTCCCCTGGTGCAACTTTAGCCCATTCCCCCTCGTCCTGTCACCAGGCACGTGGGAGGATAGACCAATCCCCACCTCGCTGCAGCCTCCTTTAAGGTAATTGTACAGCGTGATAAGGTCACCCCTGAGCCTCCTCTTCTCCAGGCTGAACAATCCCAGCTCCCTCAGCCGCTCCTCGTAAGACTTGTTCTCCAGACCCCTCACCAGCTTCGTTGCCCTTCTCTGGACTCGCTCGAGCACCTCCATGTCCTTCTTGTAGCGAGGGGCCCAAAACTGAACACAGTACTCGAGGTGTGGCCTCACCAGAGCCGAGTAAAGGGGGACAATCACTTCCCTAGACCTCCTGGCCACACTGAAATGTCTTTTCATTCTATAGGTCTTTCTCGGAAAATGTTCATAAGAACTGTTGACTATTTGGTCTTCATCTGCCAAAGTGGTCACTCAGAGCAGGCGGAGTTGGATGTCTGGACGCCAGCACCAGCTTAGCTCAAGTCCTTGTTGCACTTGTCCGGTTCCTTGCGAAGTTGACCTGTCGTTGATCCTGCAGCGTCTTCCTACAACATATAACTTAGATTACAGATTAGTTTTCGCTCAAGGTTAAATCTCCTTGAGGCATGCACTTGATATCCCCATTCTTTTGCATGACCCACCAGGTATACCCCGGTCCTTGGGCGAAGACAATCCCATGAGTGGGTTTGCCTTTTCCCGAGGCAGGAGCAACCCACACTGCCTTCCCCATCCACTTCCCTACATGCACTACGGGGACTTTAGCTCCTTTCACCGTGTGTAGGGGTTTTTTTTTCGGCAGGACCAGCACGGCTGTCAGACCCCCTGTTGTTAACTAGCCAAGTGGCTTCTGGTAGATTTATGTCCCATTGTTTCCATGTCCCAGCTCCCAATGCTTGTAACATAGTCTTTAACAGTCCTTTCTACCTCTCAGCCTTCCCAGAGGCTTGTGGGTGATAAGGGATGTGATACAGCCACTCAATGCCATGCCTCTTGGCCCAGGAGGTGACCAAATTGTTTTGAAAATGACTCCCATTGTCAGACTCAGTTCTCTCTGGTGTACCATGACACCACAGCACTTGCCTTTCTAGGCCCAAGATAGTGTTTCGGGCCGTGGAATGGTTTACGGGGTATGTTTCCAGCCACCCAGTAGTTGCTTCTACCATGGTGAGTATGTGCCGTTTACCTTAGCGGGTTTGTGGGAGTGGTCCGATATAGTCAATTTGCCATATTGAAACCCTAGCCACCTCCTCCTGTTCCAGGGAGATTTTACCTTCATGGCTCTCTTAATTGCAGCACAGGTCGCACACTCATGGGTAACCTGTGTGATGGCCTCAATGGTCAAGTCTACCCCTCGATCACGAGCCCATCTGTATGTGGCATCCCTCCCCTGATGTCCTGATGTTTCATGGGCCCATTGAGCTACAAACAGCTCACCCTTACGTCCCCAGTCCAGGTCCACCTGAGCCACTTCAATTTTTGAAGCTCGATCCACTTCTTCGTTGTTCTGATGTTCTTCAGTTGCGCGGCTCTTGGGCATGTGGGCATCTACACGACGCACTTTTACATCCAGGTTTTCTACCCGAGCTGCAATATCTTGCCACAGGGTAGCAGCCCAGATAGGTTTACTTCTGTGCTGCCAGTTGCTCTGTTTCCATTGCTGCAGCCACCCCCACAGAGCATTTGCCACCATCCATGAATCAGTGTAGAGATACAGTACTGGCCATTTTTCTCTTTCGGCAATCTCTAGGGACAGTTGTATGGCTTTCACTTCTGCATACTGACTCGACAGGGCAGGAAGGCTCTGCAGGAGGATCTGGATAGGCTGGAGCGATGGGCTGAGGTCAACTGCATGAAGTTCAACAAGGCCAAGTGCCGGGTCCTGCACCTGGGCTGCAACAACCCCAAGCAGAGCTACAGGCTGGGAGATGAGTGGCTGGAAAGCTGCCTGGCCGAGAAGGACCTGGGAGTATTGGTGGATAGTCGGCTGAATATGAGCCAGCAGTGTGCTCAGGTGGCCAAGAAGGCCAATGGCATCCTGGCCTGTATAAGAAGCAGTGTGGCCAGCAGGTCGAGGGAAGTGATTGTGCCCCTGTACTCGGCTCTGGTGAGGCCGCACCTCGAGTACTGTGTTCAGTTTTGGGCCCCTCGCTACAGGAAGGACATGGACGTGCTCGAGCGAGTCCAGAGAAGGGCGACCAAGCTGGTGAGGGGTCTGGAGAACAAGTCTTACGAGGAGCGGCTGAGGGAGCTGGGCTTGTTCAGCCTGGAGAAGAGGAGGCTCAGGGGCGACCTCATCGCTCTCTACAGTTACCTGAAAGGAGGCTGTAGAGAGGTGGGGGTTGGTCTATTCTCCCACGTGCCTAGTGACAGGACGAGGGGGAATGGGCTAAAGTTGCGACAGGGGAGTTTTAGGTTGGATGTTAGGAAGTACTTCTTTACCGAACGGGTTATTAAGCATTGGAACGGGCTGCCCAGGGAGGTGGTGGAGTCACCATCCCTGGAGGTCTTTAAAAGACGTTTAGATGTAGAGCTTAGGGATATGGTTTAGTGGAGTACTTAGTGTTAGGTCGGAGGTTGGACTCGATGATCTTGAGGTCTCTTCCAACCTAGAGAAATCTGTGAATCTGTGAATCTGTGACTCGCCTTCCCCTTCCATGGCAGCCACGACTCCTCGTGTGGGACTCCACACAGCAGCTTTCCATTTCCGATGGCTCCCTACCACACGGCGGGATCCGTCAGTGAACAACACATACTGCTTTCTGTCTTCTGGCAATTCATTATATGGTGGTGCCTCTTCAGCACGGGTTACCTCTTCTGTCGGCACTCCGAAATCTCTGCCTTCCGGCCAGTCCATGATCTCTTCCAGGATTCCTGGGTGATTAGGTTTTCCCATTCGAGCCCGCTGTGTAATTAACGCTACCCACTTACTCCATGTAGCGTCGGCTGCTTGGTGTGTAGTGGGAATTTTCCCTTTGAACATCCAATGTAACACAGGTAGCCGTGGTGCCAAGAGGAGCTGTGCTTCTGTACCAACAACTTCTGAAGCAGCTCGAACACCCTCATATGCCATGAGTATCTCCTTTTCAGTTGGGGTGTAATTGGCTTCTGATCCTCAATAGCCCCGGCTCCAGAACCCCAGAGGTCGACCTCGAGTTTCTCCTGGGGTTTTCTGCCAGAGGCTCCAGGTGAGGCCATGCTTCCTGACCACAGTGGAAAGTATGTTTTGCACAGCTAGTCCGGTACGGACAGGCCCAAGGGCTACTGCACGAGCTATTTCTTATTTGATTTGTTCAAAGGCCAGTTGTTGCTCGCTGCCCCACTCGAAACAGTTCATCTTTCAAGTCACTTGATATAGAGGACTCACAAGCTGACTATAGCCTGGAACATGCATTCTCCAGAATCCCACAAGGCCTAGGAAAGCTTGCGTTTCTTTTTTTGCTAGTTGGTGGAGACATTGCTGTTATTTTATTGATCACATCCATCGGAATATGGCGACGTCCATCCTGACATTTTACCCCCAAGAATTGGATTTCCTGTGCAGGTCCCTTGACCTTACTCTGTTTAATGGCAAAATCAGCTTTCAGGAGAATTTGGATTACTTTCTTCCCTTTCTCAAAAACTTCTTCTGCTGTGTTGCCCCACACGAGGATGTCATCAATGTACTGCAGATGTTCAGGAGCTCCCCCTTGTTCCAGTGCAGACTGGATCAGTCCATGGCAAATGGTAGGGCTGTGTTTCCACCCCTGGGGCAGTCGATTCCAGGTGTGTTGGATGCCCCTCCAAGTGAAAGCAAACTGCGGCCTGCATGCTGCTGCCAGAGGGATGGAGAAAAATGCATTAGCGATATCAGTTGTGGCGTACCACTTGGCTGCCGTTGATTCCAGTTCGTACTGAAGTTCTAGCATGTCCGGCACTGCAGCACTCAGTGGTGGTGTGACTTCGTTCAGGCCGCAATAGTCCACCGTTAGCCTCCACTCACCATTAGACTTTCGCACTGGCCATATAGGACTATTAAAGGGTGAGTGAGTCTTGCTGATCACTCCTTGACTCTTCAGCCGATGAACCAACTCATGGATGGGAATCAGGGAGTCCCAGTTGGTGCGATATTGCCATCAGTGCACCGCTGTGGTAGCGATTGGTACTTGCTGTTCTTCGACCTTCAGCAATCCTACAATGGAAGGGTCTTCTGAGAGACCAGGAAGGGTAGACAGCTGCCTAATCTTCTCTGCGCTCAAAGCAGCTATGCCAAAAGCCCACCGGTACCCTTTTGAATCCTTGAAGTACCCTCTCCTGAGGTAGTCTATGCCAAGGATGCATGGAGCCTCAGGGCCAGTCACAATGGGATGCTTTTGCCACTCATTCCCAGTTAGACTCACTTCAGCTTCCAATACAGTTAATTGCTGGGATCCCCCTGTCACTCCAGAGATACAGATGGGTTCTGTCCCTTGGTAGCCTGATGGCATTAAGGTTCATTGTGTGCCAGTGTCCACTAAAGCTTTGTATTCTTGTGGTTCCAATATGCCAGGCCATCGGATCCACACAGTCCAATAAATCCGGTTATCCCTCTCCTCTACCTGGCCAGAGGCAGGGCCCCTCTAGTCCTGGTTGGAGTATCTGCCACTTAATTCTTGCAAATGTGAAGCAGAGGTCCCTTCATCAGGGTCAAGAATAACATCAGCCCTTCTACTGCCTCTGTGGAACTGCCCAACAGGAGTAGCATTTTTCTTAGGAGCCCCTCTTCTTGCTGCTGCATTTCCTTTCAGTTCACGTACCCGAGCAATTAGGGTTGAAGTAGGTACACCATCCCATTTCCTCATATCTTCCCCGTGGTCACGCAGATAAAACCACAAGGTGCCATGTGGTGTGCGTCTTGGGTACTCTCTCTCGAGCAGGAAAATACTGATTCTTAGTGGCTGAAATATCACTCCATCTGGGTGAGGAGGGATATGCTCGTTCTACGAGGTGGTCAAGTCTTTCAGACAGTTTCTCCACAGCTGAGACACAGGCCCGTAGCGGAGCAGAGAGGTTGTCTTCATATTTTTGAAGATGGCAGGACAGATTATACACTGTTGGTCCCATCCCCTCATCCCAATGAATTCCTGACAGTGTACTGGCATGTGATGATGGTGCATTCCGCACCAATTTACGCCACATGGATGTTGTGCACTGGACTTCATCGGGATCTTGAGGTGTCTGGGCATTGTCCAAATCACTATAAATCATCTCCAGCACAGCTAATTCCCGCAGATGTTGGAGACCTTCATCCATAGTGGCCCACTTGCCTACTTGATATACAATATCTTCGTTATGGGGATACCTTTATTTCACAGCTGCCAGGAGTCGCCTCCAGAGGCTGAGAACCTGTGTCCCTCTCCCAATTCCTTTGTCAATTACCATTTCTCTAGAGAGGGATCCCAGCTGCTTGGCTTCATTGCCTTCTCATTTTTGGCTATTGGCCCCAGCATCCCAGCATCGAAGGAGCCAGGTGAGGATGTGTTCACCTGGGTGTCGACCATAATCCTTTCGTATTTCTCGCAACTCACTCAGGGATAGGGATCGAGTGGTTTCTGATTCCTTTATGATTTCCATCTCTTCTTCCTGCTGTTTTTGTGATGGCTCTGCTTTAGAGGTGCCTGCCTTCTCCCCTTCTCCCTCCTTCTTAGGAGAGGCTTCTTCCCTTACTAAACGAGCTGACTTCTGTTTCCATTGTTTTGACTTGACTATGGGGGTGACTGATACCATAGTCGGTTGGTCCTCTGGGTCAGCCACAGCATGTGTTATCTGGTCATCAGATTCAGATACTTCCTCCCTCTCTTCAAGGTGCTGGATGATGTTAAACAGTGTTTGATATGCGTAAGCCAGGACCCAGCACAATGCTGCAAGCTGTCGTTCTCTGGCATTATCAGGGTCAGGGCATACGACTCTCAAACATTCTATCAGGTTTTTAGGATTTTGCACTTGTTCAGGGGTGAAGTTCAAAACTATTGGAGGAGACACCCGTGACAGGTACCTGCCGATATCCTCCCACACACCTTGCCACCTGCCACAAAACTTTTTCGGGACAGATTCCCGGGTAAGCTTTCTAAACAATCGAATAATCTTAGAGAGAAGAGGAAACCCGTTATTCAGAATTAGAAATAGCAATATATGGGTTACACATGGATATTCAAAATACTCAGAAAGCATTGTAATTAGCCCGCTGTGAAAGAAGGAGGAGGTACCATTCCTGATATTATTCATAAACTGACTTCCAGATGAGGAAAGGAAGGCAGTGTAATTCTGAATATTCTCTAAAAGATAGTTTCCATGAGACCCAAATGATAGCAGTGCAGAGCCTGAATGCCAGATTAAACTCAAGGCCAGTGCTTGGCAGCACAGTGAATTAAAAAAAAAAACAGATAGTAGCACATTCTCGGATCGGATATAGAGGAGAAAGGAGAACATGACATGGATTGCACGACACATGATCAAACACGCCAATATTAACAGGACACTGAACATGGTGACTAGCAAGTAAGTGTGTTAGTTGTAAGCGTTTTAATCAATTCTACTGTTATCTCAACCCTTCGAGCCCCACGTTGGGCGCCAAAAAGGACTGTGGTGGTTTTACCGTGCTAGGCAGCTGAACACCACAACCGCTCTCTCACTCCCCCTCCTTAGATGAGGAGGGGAAGAAGTAAAGGAAAGAACAACTCACGGGTTGAGATAAGGGTAATTTAATTAAAGGGAAAAAATAATTATTAAGGAAAGATTATTATTAATTAAACAATTTAACTAAACAATTTAACTAAACAATTAACAATTTAACTAAAGGGGAAAAAAAAAAGGAAAGGGGAAAAGGGAGGGGGAAAAGGGAAAACTAAACAAAACAAGTAAAGGCTATGTGAAAGTGCAGAGGAAAGAAATTACTCTCTGCTTCCCACAAATGAGCTATGCTTGACGACGTCCTTGAAGCACGGCCTCAATGCACGTAGCCGGTGTTCGGGAGGAGGACGGACGTTTTCACAACGAGAACCCACCCCTCCTCTCTTCCTCCTTTTTCCACCTTTTATTGCTGAGTGTGACATCATATGGTATGGAATATCCCTTTGGTTGGTTTAGGTCAGCTGCCCTGGTGATGTTTCTTTTCTCACATTTTTGCCCACCCCCTAGGGGGGTTAGAGAGAGTCCTGATGCTGTGCCAGCACTGCTCAGCAGCAGACACAACACTGGTCTGATACCATTGCTGTTTTAGGTACGAGTGCAGAGCACAGCACTGTATGGGCTGCTGCAGGGAAAGTTAACATCCCAGCCCGACCCAGTACACCCATCCCTGGAGGTATTCAAGACCAGGCTGGATGAGGCCCTGAGCAACCTGATCTAGTGGGCAGCATCCCTGCCTATGGCAGGATGGTTGGAACCAGATGATCTTTAAGGTCCCTTCCAACCCAAGCCATTCTATGATTCTATGATTCTATGATTATATGAAATAGGTTGTGTGACCCCCCCCCCCATCACCAGTGGAGAGGTTAGGAGTTTTAAGAAGGAAATTAAACCTTTAATTGAGGACTCCATAGGACTAGAGGAACACTTAGATCAGTTTCTAGGGCCTAATTTATATCCCTGGGGAGAGATGATTTCAATCCTATGTTATTCACTGGAGAAGAGTGGGGATTAATTAAGAGTGCACCTAACCACCCCTCCCCGCCCCGGACCAGGAGCAATTCCAGTAGAGCAGAAATATCCACTTGCCGATATGAGAGACTTAAGGGACATAATAATGGGGATTAGGGAAGCAGTAACAAAGTCCCAGAATTTTACTGAAGCATTTGAAATCTGACAACAAAAGGATGAATTCCCTAATGACTTTCTGCAAAGACTGAGGGATGGAATGAGGAAGTACTCGGGGATGATTCCTGAGGACCCTCTAGCCCAAGGGCTTTTGAAAGTACACTTTGTGACTAAAACCTGGTTGGACATACAGAAAAAGCTCCAGAAGATGGAAGGATGGAGTGAACAGCCACTAGAGACCCTCCTGCGGGAGGCCCTGAAGGTTTATGTCAGGAGGGGAGAGGAGAAGGAAAGACAGAGAGTGAAACTAATGATATCCACAGTGAATCAGGTAATGAAGCAGAGGATTGGAGATGAAGGGAGAAATTGTCAGGATAAGTCGGACCCAGGGTGGAAGGTTGAGGAAGAGAGATGAAAGAATGATAAGCAGAGGAAGCTACCTGTGTTGCAGTCTAAATTACAACAGGGACAAAGAAGATGTTTCAAGTGTGGTCAAGCTGGTCACCACAGCTGTTATAAATTCAGAATAGGGGAGTCAGGGCTTCTCAGAAAGCTGGTCCCACTGAGAGCCCTTGATAAATTTAGTGGTGGGACCTACTGAAGAAGAAGTTGTATTTTTAGTAGATACTGGGGCAGATAGATCATCACTGGCCCATAAATTAACTGATGAAATCCTAAGGGTGACAGGGGTAGAAGGGATGGGGATAACAGTGCCTCTTTTGGGGGATACCAAAATGAGACTGGGGGATAAAACAATCACTGGGCAAGTACTGTATGTACCTGAGGCAGAGACTAATTTGTTGGGGAGGGATTTGATGATGAAATTGGGTATTCAAATATTAAGTTGTCAGGTGGGAATAACGGTATCAATGAAGTTATTGACAGAAGATGATGAAAAAGAAGTAGACCTCATAGTTTGGGTCAAGGAGGGAAATAGAGGAGGAATTAATATTACCTCCCTAAAGATAGATATACAGGAAGGATATGAGGCAATAAAGCAGAAGCAATACCGTATTTCAGCTGAGGGACAAAATGGTCTTAAATCAGTAATAAGAGAATTGATTAAAGATGAATTATTGGAACCATGCATCTCTCCTTTTAACACTCCTGCCAGTAAGAAAGGCTGATGGTTCTTACCAACTGGTACAGGATCTAAGAAAAAATACAGAGATAGTGCGGAAGCGCCACCCTGTGGTTCCAAATCCATACATTGTGATGAGCAAGATCCCACATGAGCATAAGTAGTTCAGTGTGATAGATTTAAAAGATGCCTTTTGACCCTGTCCACTGGACCCTGTGAGCAGAAACATATTTGCCTTTGAGTGGAAAGACCCTGAAACAAGTCAGAAACAAAAATATAGATGGACTGTTTTACCTCAGGGGTTCACAGAATCACCAAATTTATTTGGGCATGTTTTAGAGCAGATTTTAGAGCAATTCTTGCCATGTAGACCCAAGACACTAGAACCTGGAGCACCTTCTCCCCTCCTTCAATGATTTTGTGAAGAAGGTATAGAAAGGCATCGAGTAGCTTGTGAACCTGTAGTACTCAGCCAATGAGGAAACGGGAGGAATCAAGCATCGGGTAATAGGGGATATAAGGTTATGATATACTTTTGCTGGGCGCTCCTGCTTGCAGGACACCCACCATTGCAATCGTGAATAAAATAGCTTCACAGAAGATCCTGTCTGAGAAAATTATTGAGGTTTTTCTCACACTACAGGTGAGTCAGTCTCACCTCTGTGCCTGGCAAGATCATGGAGCAGATCCTTCTGGAAACCATGCTAAAGCACGTTGAAAATAAGGAGGTGATTGGTGACGGCCAACATGGCTTCACTAAGGGCAAATCATGCCTGACATATCTGGTGGCCTTCTATGATGGGGTTACAGCATTGGTGGATAGAGGAAGAGCAACGGACATGGACTTGCACAAAGCATTTCACACTGTCCTGTACAATATCCTTGTCTCTGAATTGGACAGACATGGATTTGATGGATGGACCACTCAGCGGGTAAGGAATTGGTTGGATAGTCGCACTCAAAGAGTTACAGTCAACAGTTCAATATCCAAGTACAGATCAGTAACGATGTTGTTCCTCAGGAGTCGGTATGGGGGGGACCGGTGCTGTTTAACAACTTTGTCGGCAGCATGGACAGTGGGATCAAGTGCACCCTCGGCAAGTTTGCCGATGACACCAAGCTGTGCGGTGGAGTCGACACGCTGGAGGGAAGGGAAGCTGTCTAGAGGGACCTTGACAGGCTTGAGAGGTGTGCCTGTGCAAACCTCATAAAGTTCAACAAGGCCAAGTGAAAGGTCCTGCATCTGCATTGGGGCAATCCCAACACAAATACAGGCTGGGCAGAGAATGGATTGAAAGCAGCCCTGATGAGAAGGATCTGGGGGTGTTGGTTGATGAGAAGCTCAACGTGAGTCGGCAATGTGCGCTTCCAGCCCAGAAAGCCACCGTATCCTGGGCTGCATCAAAAGAAGCATGGCCAGCAGGTCGAGGGAGGTGGTTCTGCCTCTCTACTCTGCTCTCATGAGATTCCATCTGGGGTACTGCATTCAGCTCTGAGGCCCCCAGCACAAGAAGGACGTGGACATATTAGAACAAGTCCTGAGGAGTGCCACAAAAATGATCAAGGGGCTGGATCACCTCTCCTACGAATAAAGACTGAGAGAGTTGGGGTTGTTCAGCCTGGAGAAGAGAAGGCTCCACTGGAGCCTTCCATTACCTACAAGGGGGCCTACAGGAAAGCCTGGAAGAACTCTTTATCAGGGAATATAGTGAAAGGACAAGGAGTAATAGCTTTAAACTAAAAGAGGGAAGATTTAGGTTGGATATAAGGAAGATATTCTTTACTATGAGGGTGGTGAGGCACTGGAACAGGTTGCCCAGAGAAGCTCTGGGTGCCGCATCCCTGGAGGTGTTCAAGGCCAGGTTGAATGGAGCTTTGAGCAACCTGCTTTAGTGGAAGGTGTCCCTGCCCATGGCAGGGGAGATGGAACTATATGATCTTTAAAGTCCCTTCCAACCCAAACCATTTTATGCTTCTATGATTCTATTCTCTTTCTCTTAACAGTTATCTTCCCATTCCATAAGCTTTCTCCAAAATAACCATAAGACCTGGGAATGACTTTGGCCCCATCTGTCAAGGTGGTTGCTGAGGAAAGCAACCTATCATCGGTTACCAGGGATAAGAGATCGGCACTTCCCTTTCCACTTCCCTTCCTCGGGAAGTTGTAGAGAGCAATGAGGTTGCCTCTGAGCATTCTCTTCTCCAGACTAGACAACCCAAGTGTCCTCAGACTCTCTCATAGGACATGCCTTCCAGTGCTTTTACCAGCTTTCTTTCCCTCCTCTGGACACTTTCAAGGACCTTAACATCCTTTTTATATTGTGGAGATCAGAACTGCACACAATATTCAAGGTGAGGTTGCAACAACCTTAGGGCTACAAAGATGATGAAGGGCCTAGAGGGGAAGATGTATGAGGAGTGGCTGAGGTCATTTGGTCTGTTTGGCCTGGAAAAGAGGAGGCTGAGAGGAGACCTCATCGCAGTTTAAAGCTTCCTCACGAGAGGGAGCAGAGGGGCAGGCATTGATCTATTCTCTCTGGTGACCAGCGGTAGGACCCAAGGGAATGGAGTCAAGCTGCAACAGGGGAGGTTCAGGCTGGATATCAGGAAAAGGTTCTTCACCGAGAGGGTGGTTGCACACTGGAACAGGCCCCCCAGGGATGTAGTCACAGCATCAAGCCTGTTGGAGTTTAAGAAGTGTTTGGACTATGCTCTTAGCCATATGGTCTGAATTTCTGGGTAGACCTGTGTGGAGCCAGGAGTTGGACTTGATGATCCTTGTGGGTCCCTTCCAACTCGGGATATTCTATGATTCTATGACTCTGTGAACAATGCTAAATATACTGGGAGGATCACCTCTTTTTTTACTGGCTGGCTATGATGTGTTTAATGCATCCCAAAATGCAGTTTGCCCTCTTGGCTGCCAGGGCACACTGCTGACTCATGTTCAGCCTGTTGTCGACCAGCACCCCCAGATCACCCCTAGAGACCAGCTGAGCTGCTCTCTAGGCACTCGTCTCCCAAGCTGTGCCTGTGTCCAGCATTACTTCATCCCAGGTGCAGAACCCTGGATTTATCTTTGCTGAACTTCATGCCACTGATGATTGTCCAGTGCTCCAATGGATCTAGATCCTTCTGCAAGGCCTCCTGTCCCTCCAGGCAGTCAACAGAACCTCTCAGTTTAGTATCATCTGAAAACTTGCTGAGGATGAATTCCACTCCTGCATCCTGATCATTGATAAAAATTTTGAATAGGACTGGCTCTAGAACTGAGACCTGGGGAACACAGCTAGTGACTGGCTGCCAGCCAGATGTAGCCCCATCCACTACAACTCTTTGAGCTCTACAGTTGAGCCAGCTCATTACCCAGCATAGTGTGAACCTCTTCAATACACAGTTGGACAATTTGTCCCAAAGGATGCCGTGCGGGACAGTATCACAGAATAGTTGAGGTTGGAAGGAACCTTGTGGTGGTTTTACAGAGTTGGGCAGCTGAGCTCCACCACGACAACTCTCTCACTCCCCCTCCTCAAAGGGAAAGGGGGAGAAAATATGATGAAAAGGGCTCAAGGATTGAGATAAAGACAAGGAGATCACTCAACAACTATCATCATGGGCAAAACAGACTCAGTGTAGAAACGCCAGTAATAAATCCAGTACCATTAGATTCTGGAATACCATCTTTGACAGACTTGTCACCTCCTCATGCAGTGCCCAGATGGCATCCAGAGTGTTGTTTTCTAATTCTTTGATTACAGCTGAGATATCAAAATAGCTTTTTCTAATTCACTCACACTTAACCAAGTGTTAAACCACCTCACAAAACTGTGAAATGCCCTGTTCCTTTTCACTACAGGACTAGCTGGATTCCTCTTAATTCTGTGTTTATGGGTCCCAAGGGAGCTTTGGCTTTGTATGTCTTCAGTAATAGTTCCATTTAGAATTATTGCCCCCAGGGTGCAAGCTCCCTTCCACCCTGGGGGCAACACCTTCCTAGCCCTATTACCACATAGCCAATATTACCCCTGGCCGTTCAGGACTGGCCAGCCAGTTACAGGATGATTCCCATGTTGTATCTGGTGTGCATTATATATATTAGCATTCCTGTAGCTACCATATTTGGTATAGTATGGATAATTCCCTACCTCACAGGTAACATTTCCACACCCAGGGTCAGTATTATTGCCCCCTGAATTTCCATCAGTATGAAGAATGATATACATATTATTATAAAAAACAGAATAGCCTGGGAACACTCTATGTAATCCAACTCTTTTTCCCCAATTACATGTGGTATTCATAATTTTTTCCTAAGGAGAATTTAAAGGTTAGTTTACAACCACGATTCACACCTCCTCCTAATTTTTAATTTTAAAGGTTCTCCTATAGAAACAGTCTCTCAGGTCTCAGGGTCAACTGATGCCTTCACCTGGGTATAATGAGTGCAATGAGTCCACCATTTCTCAGCTGTTCTTACTGTCATCTCAGTAGTCAGGAGTACCTGGAATGGTCTGTCCCACTCAGGTTGTAGCTTCGATTCTCTCCATGTCTGTATCAGAACCCAGTCTCCTGCTCAGGATGGATGGATCGGGGCTTCCAAGGGTGGGGTTTGAGTTAACAATCCACAGGTCCTGAGAGATGACAAAGAGGATGACAGCCCAAGTATATAGTTTTTAAGAAAAGCATCTTTTGTCTCGAATTGAGGTAATTCATTCCCTTTGTCCATGTACAGCAATCCAAATAATATTTCATATGGTGAAACTCTCACATCTTTTCTTGGAGGTGTTTGAATTTGGAGAAGTGCCAAAGGTAAACACTTTGTTCAGGGGAGCCGAGTTTCCAGAACTTAGTCAGTTGCTTCTTTACTGTCTGGTTCATCCTCTCCACCCTTCCAGAAGAGGAAGGATTCCAAGGACTGTGAAATTCCCATTTAATTCCTAGAATCCACATTAGTCCTCGCAATATTTGTAATGTAAAGTGAGTTCCTTGATCAGAGTCAATATTTTCAACAATTCCATTCCTGGGAATTATCTGTTCTAGAATTACCTTAGCTACCAAGCTCGCAGTAGCAGATACTGAAGGGAAAGCTTCCACCCACCCTGACAAGTGATCAACCAAGACTAATAAGTATTTAAATCTACCTACTCTGAGGAGTTTGTAAAATCTACCTGCACACTTTGGAAGGGTTGAATTCCTGGTTCTCGCCCCACTTTGGGCTGACTGCGGATAATTTTCCTATTTACCTTTTGACATGCTACACAACTCCTGCATACTTGTTTAGCCAGAGTATGTGTATTCCAACACATACATATTTCCATAGCACAGCGTCACACATTGCTTAAATTCCTCAATGACTCCCTTGATGTAAAACAGTTAATATTTGCCTCATTAGCGCTTTATTCATCATTTCTCTCCCATCAGGAAGTATCCATTTTCCTTTGGACTCTGTGGCTCATAATTCCTTAAAAACATATTCCACTAAATTCCTTAAATTCCTTAAAAACTCTTTTCCACTAAATATCTGCTTTTCCAGTGGGGAGGGTACTTTCAGACACTAGATGCCTTAAATACTTGACTTCTCTTTCTACATATTGTAATTTATTTTCCAATACTCTCAAGCCTTGTTTTCCCAGAAAGTTGAATAGCTTGTAAGTGGCTTCCTTCACAACTGTTTTCTCCTGTCCTGACAACAAAAGATCATCCACATATTGTAACAGTAATGCCTCCTGAGAAGGTTGGAATTGCTCCAAAATTTGTTTTAGAACTTGCCCAAATAAATTCAGTGACTCTGTAAATCCCTGAGGTAGAACTGTCCATCTGTATTGTTGCTTCCGCCCGATTTCAGGGTCTTCCCACTCCAAGACGAATATATCTTTGCTCTCAGAGTCTGAGAGCATCCCTTTAACAGCACCATTATTCCAGTCTAACAATTTACTATTTGAATGCCCAATTTCATTGTCAAATCCTTTCCCAACAAGTTAGTCCCTGCCTCAGGTGAAGGCATGCACGACATGGACAGCTGATGGCTCTTCAACAGCAGGACCTTTATTGCCATTTTTCACCACTACATTTATTTTCCCCGTAGCCCCACACGCTGTCCATGCGCCTGAATCTGTCTTACAATTGGTTAGAGACCCTCAGACGCGCCTCGAGCCAGCCAGCAATTGGCTACTGCCCAAAGCTCATCTTTAACACTGTAGCCAATTTACTTTATCTCGTCCTTGCTCAAGTTTTTGGTTCTACCGCTGTTTTCCTCATTATCTCTAACTCAGGGACGTGTGAAACAGCATGAAGCCACCTGCGAATTCCTTTCCCACAAAACAGCACAAAGCTCCCTGCGAATTCTTCTCCCACAATTCCCCCTTTTTTATTTTCAATCAACCAAACACTTTCTATAGATTTTTCTATCAATCACCGCAGACACTGCAATAAGCAAGGTACAATAAGCAACAGGGTGAAAAATCACATGCAGAACTACAATTGTAAAGTAGCGTGCCTACTAGAATCTACATCAGTCAACAAGTCATTAAGCGCTAGGGATATTGCTTCGCAGCGATGCTGCTTCTTACTCACACAGCACAATCACACAATCACGCAAAGAGGCCTCTTGCATTTCTCATTCATACCACAAGAAAATATCACTTAAAATAATTTGTCCACAGCTTCAGGAGGTCCTTGTCTACTCCCGTGGTGAGCGGCTGAGAGTGGAGACCCCTCCGAGGAAAAAATGCTCGGGGTGCACCTAGGGGCGTCCGTTCCACAGTCAATCCCACAGCCGAGCAGAGCGGCTCCTGGCGCAAGGAAGGATGCTATTATAATTTGTATAATGACAGCAAAGAGATGCATTGCAATAAGGAGCAAGTGTGGCATTGACCTTATTTTTTTTTTCTTGAGCAATTAAATCTTACACATGCTATTACTGTTACACATCTCAGGATATCTAATTCCTGTGGCTCTAGGGGCGTTTGCAGTAAGTAGACAGTCCAGTCTTTGTTATCTGCTGGGTTCCCCACCAGACATGTTGTAGATGGGTCGTTTCATTGGCTCCACCAGATCCAGGAACCTCCTCCCATCTAACCTTTAGTGCACTGCTGTATTAATCAGCTCCAGATTATCACCGAATGGGTCACCCACAGTCTGGGCTGGACTGAGACCCAGGAGGCACCGAAGCTGCAGAGGTGGACGAGGATGATGGTCCCAATCATGGTCGCATGCCACGAGCTGGCACCCATCGTGGTCCTTGCCCTGTGGAAACACAAGCGTACCCTCGCTCCCAGGTTATTAGGGGATATGGTCCTTCCCACCCCCCAGTATCCAGATTTCTCATCATAACCATTGCTTTTCCTGTTGGAATGGATGTTAGTCCTGATTCCATTGATTTAAAATGCTTAATTATAGGTGGTATTTCTTTGTATTGAAAAGGTAGTGTCAAATGATTTATGACATATACCACTTTGTTTAATCTATTCTGCAGGGTCTCCTGTGTCTCCCCCTTTTTCTGTTTAGCCAATAAGTCCTTTAATGTGCGGTGAACACGTTCTACTATTGCTTGTCCTGTGGGTGAGTGTGGGATGCCTGTCTTGTGAGTGATACCCCAGGTATGGGAAAAAAGTCGCGTAGAGCAGCTTGCATAAGCTGGGCCATTATCAGTTTTTATTTCTTTAGGGATTCCAAGGGCAGTGAAGGCCGCACAGAAATGCGCCTGTGCATGACGGCTTGTTTCGCCCGTCATCGCAGAGGCCCAGCGCGCATGCGAAAAAGAATCTATGGACACGTGAACGTATTTTAGCCTCCCGAACTCGGGAATGTGAGTAACGTCAGTTTGCCAAAGCTGAAGAGAAGAGAGGCCCCTAGGATTAACTGTAGTCAGTGGGCCTGATCATTTTTGACAATCCGGGCAGGTCTGTACTATAAGCTTA
Source organism: Anser anser (assembly GCF_964211835.1). NCBI lineage: Eukaryota > Metazoa > Chordata > Aves > Anseriformes > Anatidae > Anser > Anser anser. The sequence goes on from NC_139731.1 coordinate 1,562,772, forward strand.
GCATCTCCTATGGGGATGGCAAACTGTTTGGACAATGCCTTTGCAGCCTGGTGGAAGAATTGATGTGATAAATGAGCCTGGGACAATGTATTTGGCACTGGGACTTGGAATGCAATGTTAGTCAATTGATCGGCCCGGGCATTTCCTTCTGTAAAGAATCCCGGGAGTGTCGTATGACTTCTAATGTGGATCACGCAATAAGGGTGGGTACGGTGCTCTACAAGAAATAATAACTCTTTAAATTTTAAGAATAGTGCCTCGTTCTGGGTGTGTTTGATCTGAGATCTTTCAATTCGTTGTGCTACTCCTACTGCATAATGTGAATCAGAGACAATATTTAGTGGAGCCTGGTCCCGTTGCTTGAATGTCATTGCTACCGCATGTAATTCTACTATCTGAGGGGAGCCCTGTATTGTTTCTATCACATGTTGCCAGTGGCCTCCTTGTTCCCACACGACTACAGCTTTTCTTGTTCTCCCTGACCCGACTGTGAATACTGTTTGTCCTTGGACTGGGTGCCATCAATATAGTGGCTTGTCCTCAACCTGTACATTATTATAAAAAGTAAGCATTTTATGAGATGGGAGATGTATATCAAGTTGACCCTTGAAACCCGAAAGGGCTGATTGTAGCTCTAAGCTATTCTGGAGGCACCAATCAAGATAGTCTTTAACTATCGGAATGATAATGGATTTTGGCTCTTCTCCGGCCATTTCTATAATTTGTTCTCTACCCTTCCTAATCAAATCTGAAAACATTTCAATGCGGGTGGCAAGCGTCTTTGTCGGTTGGTGGGGTAGAAACACCCATTCTAATAGCAGCAACGGGTCTGTTGCATTGGAGTCCCATTGCGCAATAATAGCTAAAGGTTGTGGATTCTGGTTGCATATGTAGAGCTGAATGGGTAAATTTTCTGCTTGCCGCTGGCATTATTGGGCAGAGATCTTCTCCTCTATACGGTTTAGTGCTGCCCTGGCTTCATTAGTCAGGCGGCAGGGCGCATTAATATCAGTGTCCCCTTTTAACAACTCGAACAGGGGTGCTAGTGTATGGTTGTCAATTCCGCATTGCGTCCTTATCCAATTTATATTCCCTATAAGCTTCTGGACATCATTGAGCGTGCGAATTTCCATTGTAATGGCTACATTTTGGGGTTGAATACTGTGCTGCAGTACCTTCCAGCCTAAATATTTCCAAGGCGCCTCCATTTGAATTTTTTCCGGCACGATTTGTAATCCCCATGTCTGGAACTCCTGCCATAGAGCAGGCAGTACTTCTTGCGTTAAGTTTTCTGTCGGACTGGAGAGCAATATGTCGTCCATATAATGATAGATGTATACGTGCGGGAATCGCTTGCATACGGGGCGTAGCACTCCTGCTACGTATGTTTGGCAAATTGTTGGGGAATTTTTCATCCCTTGAGGCAGCACAGTCCAATGATACCTATCCATTGGTTCGGTCTTACTGATTTTGGGGACCGAGAACACGAATTGAGGAGCATCAGCAGGGTGAAGTAAGTGGAATAGTAAAGAAGCAGTCCTTTAAATCAATAATTACTATATTCCAATTTCAAGGGATCATAGCAGGAGAAGGTAATCCAGGCTGGGGAGCTCCCATGTCCTCCATTGCATTGTTTATTTGATGTAAATCGTGAAGTAATCGCCATTTCCTGCTTTTCTTTTTAATAACAAACACGGGTGAATTCCAGGGGCTGGTTGTGGGGGTAATGTGTCCCAATTGTAACTGTTCTTGGACAAGTTCTTGGAGAGCAGCGACCTTTTCCGCAGGAAGCGGCCATTGATTCACCCACACTGGAGTATCAGTTCTCCAGGTGAGTCTCATGCGCGGTCGCTCGTCAATGGCCGCTATTGAAAATTTTCCGGAAAGCTCAGAGTGAACTCACCCTGTCCCATCACATCCCTCCCCAGGAGACTGACAGGTATGAGGGCAGCATATGGCCGGACATTATAGAGTGAGCCTTCATGAGTCTTAATGGTAAGCATATAACGGCTCTGAAAAGTATCGGAGACACCACCAACTCCCACAAGGCCTTTTGTGGTGGAATCTAACGGCCAACCTTTGGGCCAATCCTGAAGAGCAATTACTGTGACATCTGCCCCGGTATCCATTAATACGGTTATTTGTGCACTCGAGGGGTTGGCCTTTGGGTGATGAAGTGTTAGGGTCAGTGTAGGTCTCTTAATAGTGATGGCCGAGGCCCAAAAAACTGATGGGAGTCCCACCGATCCAAACCCCGCGTCGTGTCAGTCACGCGTCTCTGCTTGTGGAACTATGGCTTTAAATAGTATTAACTGTGCAATTCTAGTCCCCTTGGGTATGAGCATTGCAGGAGAAGGTGAGAGAGGGAGTTAGGAGAATATAATAATTTACTAACTTTTAGAGAATTTACTAACTTTTTAGAAAAGGGGGGACTGAGAGAGGGAGTTAGGGGAATCTTATCAAGTAGAGATAGAGTGCTGACGGCATGAAACTAGGATCCTACTTAGTGTCTTTACTAACTATGGTGCTTGTGCAAATTAATTAAAGCAAGAAGCCTTGGGCCCCTTTACCAAGGTCAGTCTCTTAATAAGAGTGTGAGCCTAGAAAGAAAGAAAGAACCACAGGGGTTCAAGAATAGCCCCACCATATTCGGGAAACAACTAGCCTGTGATCTTGAAGCTTGAAAGTCCCCTTCGGGAAAAGGGGACACTGTTGCAGTATGAAGAAGAAAAGGAATGTGTATAATGGACTATTAGTTTACTAAATGTTTTTTGGCACTAATACTGTGAACCCAGCCTCTTTCCTTAGTAACAGAGTTTCCAGATTACCCATTCATGATTGCATCAAGACCATGGACACTGTATACTCCAGCTAACCAGACCTAAAGGATACACCCCTAGAAGATGCGGAGGATTGGTATACAGATGGCAGCAGCTTCGTCCGCCACGGACTTCGCCTCACAGGATATGCGGTAACAAACATCAGCCCAAAAGGCAGAAATCATCGCCTTGATAAGAGCTTTTGAGCTGGCAAACATTTGGACAGATTTGAAATATGCCTTTGGTGTGGTGCATGCACACAGGGCAATTTGGAAGGAGAGAGAGGACTTTTATCTTCCTCAATTAAACATGCAGAAGAGATACTGAAATTACTCCAAGCAGTATACCTGCCTACTAAAGTTGACATTAAAGGACATCAACTAGGGGATACTGATATTGAAGAGGGAAATAGATTGGCTGATGCAGGAGCCAAAGGGGTGGCAGAACGGGCCCCTGAGAGTCAAATTTTGGCACTAGTACCAAGAACAGAAAATCAGGCATTAACAAAAGCTTCAGAAAATGAAGTATAATATTCTAAGATGTAAATGGAAAATGTTACCTGCAGGTTTAATGTAAATAAATGATGGGAGAATTGTGATATCATATTAAATTGAATGGTAATTGTAGAACATAATAAAACATGCTGGGGAGCTGAAGTAGTATAAGAGTTTTTAAATAGAAAATGGATAGGGCCTAATTTGTATACCATTGTTAGACAGGTATAAAAGTAATCAAGCTCCAAACAGTGGCAAATTATTTTTTTGAACTCCCAAGAAAAGGGGGGTATCAGTATTTATCGGTATTAACTGACACCTTTTCAGGATGGCCAGAAGCATTCCCAACTAGAACAGCCAAGGCTCGGGAGGTAATTAAGATACAAGAAATAATACCACATTTTGGAGTTCCAGCAACTATATCCTCTGACAGGGGACCACACTTTATCTCAAGAGTGGTACAAGAAATTAGCCGCCATTTGGGTACAGACTGGCAACTTCATATCGCCCTCAGTCGAGTGGCCAAGTAGAAAAATGAACCACTTAATCAAACAGCAAATTGTGAAACTGGGAGAAGATGCAAATTTGGTCTGGCCTCAGTCTCTTCCTTTAGCCCTTTTGCGTATACCAAGGGCAAAGGAAGGGTTAAGCCCCTTTGAAATCTTATATGGATGACTCTATGGAATACAAAGAGGGATATCCATGCAAGCTGGGGATGAAATTATGACCTCCTATATGGTGGCCTTAGGTAAACAGCTCGATGAAATTGGACAGCATGTGAGTGGGACTTGGGGTAGTGGGTTAGATGGACCAGTGCACAATATACAACCTGGAGATTATGTGTATGTAAAGTCTCTTGCAGAGAAGACCTTGAAACCACAGCGGGAAGGACTGTTCCAGGTCACAGCGACAAGAATCAAGGAGCAGAATGCCTGGATCTATCACACCAGAGTGAAAAAGGCACCCAAGACCCCATGGAAGGTTACTCAGGTGCAACCTGGAAGGTTACATTTCTCACAGTCTTAATGGTATCATTGGTCAAGGAAACTGAACAGTGGGTGCACAATACCTATGTGAAACTCACCCAGGCAGTGAGTGATAGTTTCAACCTTTCTGACTGTTGGGTGTGCACAGTGCTGCCTAGAGGCAACCTAGAATTCCCCGTATGGGGCATATGCAGTATGAATTGGACATTGACCTTTGCGTACCCAAGAAATGGAACATGTCCATTTGGCAAGGATGATCGTGAACATCTAGGGGAGAGATTTGAACTACTCCCACACGAAAATGTTAACGTATACATGAGATGCTTAAATGATAAAACCTCATGCATAGGTATAGGTCCACTTAGTTATTTAGCCCAGGAACCTGACAACTGTAGTATGGCAGAATATGTAGGAACTTTTAATCTTACTAAAATTAGAGATTATGGTGTAGGTGTCACAATATGTGCTGATAAAAAGGATACAAACTCAGGATCTCACAGCCTCAATTCTCTCATGCAAATTTGCAAGCTACAAAAAGGATTCTATTGCCTATGTGGAGATGGGCGTGCTAGGAAAAGCTTACCCTTAAATTGGAAGGGTCATTGTATTGGGGGCTATCTTAGCCCTCGAGGGGGTATATTCACTAAACCACCTCCGGGAATAGTCCGGACCTTATGGAGACAAACACGTACTGTTCCGAATAACCCCCTCGTGATGAGACCCACGGGATTCCATAGTTTTGTAAGGTGGTTGATTCCATCCCTGGGAATAAGTGAAATAGAAAAACCTATAATATCTCAGCCACATTAGAAATTATTGAAAATACCACAGCTGATGTTCTTTCGGCATTACAGGAAGAAATTTCCTCCCTACACAAAGTAGTACTTCAGAATAGGATGGGATTAGATATGCTTTTAGCCAAGGAGGGAGGACTGTGTACAATCATAAACCAAACTTGCTGTGTATATGTTAACAAACAAAAACAGATTGAGACCGACCTGGAGAAGATTTGGGAAAGGAATAAAATTTTGCATGCAGTAGCTCAGGATGACACGTCCTGGGGATTTACAGACTTGGTAGAAAAATTGACTTCCTGGTTGCCAAACCTAACCTGGTTGAAACAGTTGTTTATCACAGTAACCGTGGTCGTGGTTTTGTTCATGGTTCTTTGTGTAGTGATCCGATGTATCTTATGGTGTTTTAAGAGTACGGGAAACTCCTACAGCGAGTAGAAAAAGAACCAACTCAGACGGAAACTGGAGTCTAACAGATACTTTGAAGGAGTGTTAGATAGAGAAACACTATATTGAACCTAGAAATAGTAAAAGAATTTACTAACTTTTTAGAAAAGGGGGGACTGAGAGAGGGAGTTAGGGGAATCTTATCAAGTAGAGATAGAGTGCTGACGGCATGAAACTAGGATCCTACTTAGTGTCTTTACTAACTATGGTGCTTGTGCAAATTAATTAAAGCAAGAAGCCTTGGGCCCCTTTACCAAGGTCAGTCTCTTAATAAGAGTGTGAGCCTATCTTAAGAAACTGGTAGAAACTGGTCCTGTGGATGGACAAGATCCAAGAAGCAACTGAGTCTGCGCAGAGACAAGAGGTCAACTAGCGGTGATGAGGAAGAGTCATCAATCTTCATCCCCACGACCCCCGAAGACCACCACCAGGAGACACTGCGCAAGCGCAGGTGGGAGGAGTTTATGGAAATGACTCCTTGGAACTAATTTTAATACGAAGCAGGGACAGGTTATGAGTATGTATAGGCGTATTGTGAAACTTCATGCATATGTAACTCTTTACTGCATATAACCAAGGCAAGTTGCCGCGTCAGGCACGCACGACTTTGGCGGGACTACCCCCCGTGCTGCCCAGCGCTGAATAAACATACCTACTTCACAATCTTACTGATTGTGGAGTCCGTTTTCCGCAAGTCAAAGGAGTCCATGCCATTGCTTGTATTATTCCTTCATATTCAGCATCGATTACTCCAGGCAGTACAAAAAGACCCGTTAGTGGGGTGCTAGACCGCCCTAGCAAGAGGGGGCTGCATCCCTTCCCTATTGGTCCCTTTACGTTTAGAGGTATTTTGCGGACCCGAGTGTCCCAAAGGGTGCAGCTCGTTACTGTGGAAACATCTAATCCGGCGCTTCCTCAGGTTCTGGCTGTGAGGGAATCCACGGTGACGTAGTGGACGGGATCGCTGGAGCAGTGGGCGGCTGCGGTCGCAGCCCGGTAGTCATCATCGCCCAGGGCGGTGACTTCCGCGAGGACGGCCCGCCCACGAAGGAGGGCCGGGGCACTTGTGTCATCGCGCGGCCCCGCCCCGCGCTCTGCTTCCTGTTTCCCTGCCGCGGTTGTAAAGGTTGTCCCTCTGCATTATGCGTCGAACGGCACTGGCTAGCCCAGTGCCATCCCGTGCCGCACCGTGGGCAAACAGTGGGAGGGGCAGAGTTACCGCGTTCCCCCCCCCGCTCCTCGCTGTGGGCATTCGGTGGCAAAATGCCCCGTGGCTCGACAGCGAAAACACCGTTTTCGCCCGGTTTTAAGCGCAGCAGCAAAAGCTCCGGCCAAAGCGGCAGTGTGATGTTCTATGGATCCGACTCGATTGCAAGCCTCTATCATTTGTACCAGTGTAGTATTAGCAGGCAGGGCTTGGAGTATTTTCTTACAGTCTGTGTTTGCATTTTGCACTGCCAGTTTTAGTATAAGGACCTCTTTGGCCTCGCGGTTGTCAATTTGTTTGTCCAAAGCGTCTCGCAATCTATCAATGAATTGCATATAAGGCTCGGTAATTTGTTGCCTAATGCTGGTAAATGATGGCTGGACTTTTCCAACTTCAGGCAACTTCAACATAGCCTGGAAGGCCAGAGACGCGGACTGCCGCAGGATGGCATCGTTGAGCCTAGCCTGCAATCTCGGATCAAATAACGGCTCAGTCCCCATCAACTGTGGGATCCCGGCTCCCCGGAGGGGGTCGCCGGGCTGCCGGTCCAGGTTACGCAGGGCGGCCAATTCGCACGCTTCTTTCCATTTTTGCTCCCACAGTAATTTTTGTGTTGGCGTTAAAATCATCGCGGCTATCTGACGGCAATCGTACGGCACCAGCAAGTGACCAGTCATAACGTTTTCTAACAATGACTGAGTAAATGGTGCATGTAATCCATATGTAGTCACAGTCTTTCTCAATTCCTTAATTAGATCCCATTGGAAGGCATTATATTCATTTGGACCGTTGGGTCGCACCTGCACCGGGAAAGCCATTCCCACCGGGTCCCCGTCTTTTAGCACTTCTCGGCGCACCAGCTCCCATCGTTCCCGCGGGTCGAAAGCTCGGGCTCCCAGAGAGGCATTATCAGGGGCAAGCAAGGCGGGAGCCGAGGGGGTCAGCGGGGAGGGGTTCTGCGGCGGCGGTCCGCGGCCCTCTTCCTTGTCATCCCCCAGGTCTATCAAATTGCAGTGCTCTGGTGACCTTGCAGGCTCTGATCTCGGTTCGGCTGCTGTTATTGCCTGGGCAGCGGCATTCTGTACTTCCTTTTCTGCCTGCCACGATCTTAAAGTCTCTGTCACCAGCCACCACGTAGTCATCACCTCAGCAGCATTAGTATCCCCACTGGATGCTGCTTCCCATATTTTTTCCCCCGCTTGGTCCCAAGTTTTTACATCAAATACTGTAGAAGCCATTGAGGGGAACCCTTGTTTTTGCAAAATTTTCAATAATAGCTTTATCTTAAACGGATCATATTTTACTCCCCTGTCTATTAGGAGTTGCTTTAGTAATTTCACTATAGCCTCTTCCTCTGCCGAAAGGCTAGCTCCCATGATTAATGCCCAGACGCTCACCTGTCCTCCAGGTGATGTCCCAGGGTCGAAGCTGCAGTCCAGCTGCGAGCTTGATCCGTTTGGCTGGGTTCCGTTCAGACTCTCGTACAGCGCTGCTCCTTCCTGATCATGTCGGGGTCACCAATTGAAGGCAAGCACGACACGGACAGCTGATGGCTCTTCAACAGCAGGACCTTTATTGCCATTTTTCACCACTACATATACTTTTCCCGTAGCCCCACACGCTGTCCATGCACCCGAATCTGTCTTACAATTGGTTAGAGACCCTCAGACGCGCCTTGAGCCAGCCAGCAATTGGCTACTGCCCAAAGCTCATCTTTAACACTGTAGCCAATTTACTTTATCTCGTCCTTGCTCAAGTTTTTGGTTCTACCGCTGTTTTCCTCATTAACTCAGGGACGTGTGAAACAGCATGAAGCCACCTGCGAATTCCTTTCCCACAAAACAGCACAAAGCTCCCTGCGAATTCTTCTCCCACACTCAGGTACATACAATAATTGCCCATTGATCATTTTATCCCCTAGTCTCAGCTTGGTGTCCCCAGAATGTGGCACTGTTATCCCAGTCCCTTCTACCCCCATTACCTTTTAGAGTTTCATTAGTTAATTTAAGCCCTGATACTTTGCAGGGCAACGATGACCTAGCTGCCCTAGTGTATTGGGTTCACATGGCAAGGTTCTGGTAGTGGGGGGCTGTAGTGGTGGCCTCTGTGAGAAGAATACAAAAGCTCCCACGTCAGAAAAGGGCCAGTTTCAGCTGGAAGAAAACAAAACCAAAACGAAACACTGCTGCACAACAGCAGCTGGGAGAGTGAGGAGTGAGAAATACCCTTGCAGACACCAAGGTCAGTGAAGAAGGAGAAGGAGAAGGTGCTCCAGGTGCTGGAGCCAAAGCCCGTGGAGAGGGCCATGATGGAGCAGGTTGTTGTCCCCCCTCGCAGCCCATGGTGTACCATGGCAGAGCAGAACTCCACAGTGCAGCCCGTGGAGAGAAGCCAATGCAGGAGCAGGTGATCGGGGGGGGATCTGCTGCCCATGCAGGTCCCAAGATGGTGCAACCCGCTCCCAACGGATCCTACAGCACAGACCCACACATGGAGCAGCTACCAAAGAACCGCTGCCTATGGAGAAACCAACACAGGACCAGCCCAGCAGGGGTGGCACCCCCACCTGAAGGCTATCAAACGGGACTTTAGGGGACTGGGGCAGTTAGTAGATGGAGCGGGAGTACAGGTGGTGTTTTCCTCCATCCCTACAGTGGCAGGGAGGGGTACAGAGAGGACACGGAAAGCTCACCTGATAAACACGTGGCTCAGAGGCTGGTGCCAACACAGAAGTTTTGTTTTTTTTGACCACGGGGAGATTTACTCGGCACCCGGCCTGATAACTGCAGGTGGGTCCCACCTATCTAAGGGGAAAACGGATCCTAGCCCAGGAGCTGGCAGGGCTCATTGGCAGGGCTTTAAACTAGGTAAGAAGGGGGACGGGGATGAAATAAGGCTCGTTAGAGGTGTGCCAGGGGGAACAAAGTCAGGGCCGGTGGAGAGGGCAATGGCCCAACTGAAGTGCATCTACACTAATGCACGCAGCATGGGCAACAAACAAGAGGAGCTGGAAGCCATCGTGCAGCAGGCAAGCTATGACTTGGTTGCCATCACGGAAACGTGGTGGGACCACTCCCATGACTGGAGTGCTGCAATGACTGGCTATAGGCTCTTCAGAAGGGACAGGCAGCACAGAAGGGGTGGTGGTGTGGCTCTCTACATTAGAGAATCTTTTGATGTTGATGTTGTGGAACTCCAGGCTGGGAATGATAAGGTTGAGTCCCTATGGGTTAGGATCAGTGGGAAGGCCAACAAGGCAGGCATCCTGGTGGGGGGCTGTTATAGACCACCAAACCAGGATGTGGAGACGGATGAAGAGTTCTACAGGAAGCTGGCAGAAGTTGTGAAATCGTCAGCACTTGTTCTTGTGGGGGACTTCAACTTCCCAGATGTATCCTGGAAATACAATACAGCTTAGAGGAAGCAGTCTAGGAGGTTTCTGGAGAGCGTGGAAGATAGTTTCCTGATTCAGCTGGTTAGTGAGCCTACTGGGGGAGGTGCCCCGCTAGACCTTCTGTTCACAAACAGTGACGGACTGGTGAGAGATGTGGTTGTCAGGAGCTGTCTTGGGCAGAGTGACCACGAAATGGTATAGTTCTCTATTCTTGGCGAAGTCAGGAGGGGGAACAGTAAAACTGCTGTCTTGGACTTGCAGAGGGCAGACTGAGCTGTTCAGGACACTGGTTGGCAGAGTCCCTTGGGAGGTAGTTCTGAAGGGCAGAGGAGTCCAGGAAGGCTGGGCACTCTTCAAGGAGGAAATCTTAAAGGCTCAGGAGCGGTCTGTCCCCCCCCACGTGCCCAAAGATGAGCTGACGCAGAAGAAGACCGACCTGGCTGAACAGAGAGCTGTGGCTAGAGCATAGGAAAAAAAAGAGGGTTTATGACCTTTGGAAAAGAGGGCGGGCCACTCAGGAGGACTATAAAGATGTTGTAAGGCTTTGCAGGGACAAAATTAGAAAGGCCAAAGCTCATCTGGAGCTCAATCTGGCTACTGCTGTTAAAGATAAAAGAAAATGGTTTTATAAATACATAAACACGAAACGGAGGACTAAGGAGAATTTCCGTCCTTTACTGGATGCGGGGTGAAACTTAGTGACAAGAGATGAGGAAAAGGCTGAGGTGCTTAATGCCGCCTTTGCCTCAGGCTTTAGCGTCAAGACCAGTTGTTCTCTGGATACCCAGTACCCTGAGCTGGTGAAAGGGGATGGGGAGCAGCATGTGGCCCTCATAATCCACGAGGAAGTGGTTGGCGACCTGCTACAGCACTTAGATGTACGCAAGTTGATGGGGCCGGATGGGATCCACCCGAGGGTACTGAGAGAACTGGCGGAAGAGCCGACCAAGCCGCTTTCCATCATTTATCAGCAGTCCTGGCTATCAGGGGAGGTCCCAGTCGACTGGCGGCTAGCAAACGTGACGCCCATCTACAAGAAGGGCCGGAGGGTAGACCCGGGAAACTATAGGCCTGTTAGTTTGACCTCAGTGCCAGGGAAGCTCATGGAGCAGACTGAGTGTCATCATGCGGCACTTGCAGGGCAACCAGGCGATCAGGCCCAGTCAGCATGGGTTTATGAAAGGCAGGTCCTGCTTGACGAACCTGATCTCCTTCTATGACAAAGTGACGCGCTTAGTGGATGAGGGAAAGGCTGTGGATGTGGTTTACCTTGATTTCAGTAAGGCTTTTGACACCGTTTCCCACAGCATTCTCCTGAAGAAACTGGCTGCTCATGGCTTGGACCGGCATACGCTTCGCTGGGTTAAAAACTGGCTGGATAGCCGGGCCCAAAGAGTCCTGGTGAATGGAGTTAAATCCAGTTGGAGGCCGGTCACTAGTGGAGTCCCCCAGGGCTCAGTATTAGGGCCAGTTTGTGGCGAAATGACCACACGGACACCAGGGTTCTTTCAGGATCAGTAACTGCTACTACTTTATTGATGACATAACTTCAACTCTCTCTTACTGAGGGCGTAACTTCATCTCTCAGAGTGAGGGCACAACTTCATTCTATCCCTTATTCAGGACAGGCTCCCTTCTTATACCATTCGCCCCACAGCAGTACTTTTCCACTACCTCTTCATTGGTCAACAACTTTGCCCGGCAACAGCAAACACCCAGCAACTTCCATGCTTTAACGGCTGGAGAACAAGCAACCCTAGACGGCATGGCATCTCCTGAATCACCCTTCTTTGCTCCCTCAAAACTCTTTACATTCCTGATGGCCTCATCGTTAAGAGTCCGATGTTATCACCAACCATGGGGCTTGTTGACCCCCATGGCCACACTCCCACACCAGTTCTCTTCAATATCTTTATCGATCATCTGGATGAGGGGATCGAGTGCACTGTCAGCAAGTTTGCAGATGACACCAAATTAGGCACGAGTGTCAATCTGCTCGAGGGTAGGAAGGCTCTGCAGGAGGATCTGGATAGGCTGGACCGATGGGCTGAGGCTATCTGTATGAAGTTCAACAAGGCCAAGTGCCGGGTCCTGCACCTGGGGCACAACAACCCCAAGCAGCGCTACAGGCTGGGAGATGAGTGGCTGGAAAGCTGCCTGGCAGATGTGAGAAACACTCCGTAGCCAATAACTTAGGCTCAGGCGAGGATCTCAGTGAAATAGTAATTTATTCGCGATTGCAATGGCGGGCGCCCCACAAGCAGGAGAGCGCACCCACTAGTTCCAAAACACAGTTTATATACTTTTTGATGACAGGACCCTCCCCTGTTTCCCCATTGACTGGGTAATCCAGGTTCACAATCTATCTGATGCTTCACAGACAATGCCTGGCCTTCAGTTGCTGGCCTGTTAAATTTCAAGCTTCTTTTGACTTTTTTACTGTTTGAAGTGGTAATGTTTCATCACTTATCTGATTTGACTTGACACCGTGATTTTCACCTAATTGCTCTAAGGAGTCCGGCTGTCTGCATTTTACAAGGTTTTCTGTTAAGCTTTCTTATCACTGCAAGCATATTTCAATACCACATTCCTTCCTTCTATACAATGTAACACTGCAAAAACAACATTTCCATTCCCACAATTCCCCCCTTTTCTCTTTTTATAATTTGTTGATTTTTGCAAAATTTTGCTCTAAGGTGTAATTTGGTAGATGTCTTCCTCTTCTTCACTTTCTTTGCTTTCCATTTCCTCTAATATCATCATCTTATCTGAGTAGGGTGGTGGATCCATGGTCATTTGTTTCGAAAGTGCAGTTTCAATTAACCGTTGGACAAGTCCCCTTACACAGGGGATAATGCAACAACCAATGGCTGTCAAAACTCCTGCTACTACAATCAAGGATGTAAATATGGACACTACCATTCCTTTCCATTTACCAAACCAAGATTCCAACCATCCTGTGATGGAAGTGTCTGTTCCTGAGTTTTCTGCCAATTCATTGGCAAGGGTGGTAAGCCCTTGCAATGCTCTAGTTACTGTGCCATCCAGGGCAGTATTGTTAGGGATAAAAGTACAACAACGGTTGCCCAGCATCACGCACACACCACCTTTCTCCGCAAGAATCGTATCTAATGCTATTCTGTTTTCCCAAGCCATTTTGCTGGTGGCATCTAGTTGTTCAGCGATTCCTCTTATCGCATCTCTTGTATAGTTTATGAATCTCTGCTGATTATAATAGATATAATTAATCCAATCCACATTTTTATTAATTGTTACCCACCAGAACAGTGACTCAAACCCTGCAGCAATTTGATTCCTGGCTTCCTGTTCATCAGGAACTCCTCTAGGCACCCCTATAGAATCTATGTATACTCTATCATCAAATGATATTCCTAAGCCTCTTTTACTTCTTCTGGGTATTTGTGATGTTTCGCTTTCAAATGCCAGGGTGAAGGGTATAGCTAATTGAACAAGTGCACAAGTGCCTCCCCAGTTAGATGGTAGGGTGGACCGTAAGATCTTCCCTCCACAGTACCACCAGAGATCTGCCCTAGGGATCTCAAGTCTTGAATAGTTTCCCATCAAGTCCTCGGTAGCATTCAAGGTCCTCGTGCACAAGGCAAATTCTCCCAGATGCCGGGTAGCACTCACACCCTGCCGTGAGAGGCAAGCTGTATGGTTACCTATAGCTGTGGAGAATACAGGGGGAACCCTGATATTGCTATCATGCGAGGAAGGGAATAGCAAAGAGAGAGACTTACAGGCCTCATTTCCCCAGGCAGTCTTTTCTTGGTACAATGCAATCATACATCGCATTCCCTGGGAATCCTTGGTCCACCCCAATGGGCAGGGCACTATCTGGGCAATCAGTCATCCCGAGGCACAAGCATAGCAATTGCTATGGTTGAGACTCTGGACAGTATATTTGACCCATTCTATCCAGGCATTCACATCCCCATACCCTGTTTCAATCTCAAATGTTTGAACTGCCGCATTTCAAAGAGGGCCTCCTGTTTTCTCTCCTGTTTTCTCCTTGAGTTTCTCCCTTTCTCTGATGGCAATAGAGGATCGTTTCCATACAGCTATTCTCAATCTGGCTGTTGGGTCTCTACCAGTTATTTGTTCCCTCTGCTCAATTATCGTTGGGCATTTAAATCTCCACAAGCTAACACCTCACAAGCATCAAACATGACAGATTGCGGTACATAACCCTCTGTCACATTCACCCATATTTTTATGGGGTATCCCATCTTACTATTATCTGGTCATGCCTTTTCCAAGTTGCCAATTGACCAAGACTTTCTCTGAGGCCTACAATCACTAAAAACAAAATTAATAATTGATTTTTCCCTGTCATTATTTTTAAACCTTAGGTTTCCAAATAATTATCAATACAAAGAATAAGATATACACTACTACCATAACAAACCCCCCTTGGGAACACTTCAGTTCACTATAGGCCAGTCCTTTCTCTCAAGCACAAGTCACACTCATTAGTTACCTGTGAAAATAAAAGGTTAGTTTACAATTGCAAGCTCTTATCCTGCTCAGAGTCCACTATGAGATTTTTCTCTTCGATTTCAGCTTCCAACAAGTCTTCTGTAGGAACAGCTTCCCAGGTACTAGGGTCGATGGATGCCTTCACTCGAGTATAGTGAGTCCAACCTTTTTCCTCAGTTCCTATGGCTGTTTCAGTGGTTAGTAGTACTTGGAAGTGTCCTTCCCATTCGGGCCGGAGTTGATCCTTTCCAGGTCTGAATCAGGACCCAATTTCCCACGGGTCCTGAGAAATGACAAAGAAGAGGACAACCCCAGAATACAGTTCTTAAGAAAACTCTCTTGTTTCGAATTGTGGTATCTCATCCCTTCTGCCCAGATAGGGTAATCCGAACAGCATCTCATATGGTGATATTCCTATATCCTTTCTTGGTGCTGTTTGAACCTGGAGGAGTGCTAAAGGTAAGCATTTTACCCAAGGAAGTTGGGTTTCTAACACTAATTTAGTTAATTGCTTCTTTAATGTCTGGTTCATTCGCTCCACCTTCCCAGAAGAGGAGGGATGCCAGGGGGTGTGAAAATCCCACTCAATCTCTAAGGCCTGCATTAACCCTTGCAGTACTTGTGAAGTGAAATTATTTCCTTGATCTGAATCAATGTTTTCAGCTATCCCATATCTAGGGACTATTTGCTCCGGTGATACCTTAGCCACCATGTTTGCAGTGGCAGATACAGAGGGGAAAGCTTACACCCATCCAGTCACGTGGTCAATTAGGACAAACAAGTACTTAAATCTCCCTCCTTTACGTAACTCAGTAAAGTCTACCTGTATACTTTGTAAAGGTCGAATCCCTGGCTCCCGTCCCCCTCTAGGTTAGTTACAAATGACCTTTTTATTTGCCTTTTGACATATGGTACATCCTCTGCATATTTGCTTCACTAAAGTGTGTATTCCTACACAGACATACTTTCTTAGCACAACATCACACATTGCTTGCATCTCCCAATGACTCTCTTGATGTAAAACATCATATTTGCCTCCTTGGTGCTTTATTCAGCATTTCTCTCCCATCAGGGAGTATCCATTTTCCCTCAGGCTTCGTGGCTCCTGATTCCTTAAAGAAATCTCTCTTAAAAACTTTTTAGTTCTTTCTTAGTTTTCAACAATTCCCTGAATCCTCTCTGGATTTATTCTCAGTTTTCCCTCAGACATTAGATGCCTTAAATACCTGACTTCTCTTTCTACGTATTGTAATTTATTTTTCAATACTCCCAAGCCCTGCTTTCCCAGAAAGTTGAATAGCTTGTTAGTAGCTTCCTTCACAACTGTTTTCTCCTGTCCTGACAATAAACGATCATACACATTTTGTAACAGAAATTCCTCCTTGGGAGGTTGGAATTGCTCCAAAATCTGTTCTAGAACTTTGCCCAAATTAATCGGAGGCCCTGTAAACCCCTGAGGTAAAACTGTCCATATGTATTGTTGCTTCCGCCCCCACTTCAGAGTCTTTCCAGTCAGAGGTGAATATATCTTTGCTCTCAGGGCCTGAGAGCACTCCATTAATACCACTGTTATTCCAGTCTAACAATTTACTATTTGAATGCCCAATTTCATCATCAAATCCCTTCCCAACAAGTTAGTCCCTGCCTTGGGCACATACAATAATTGCCCAGAGATCATTTTATCCCCTAGTCTCAGCTTGGTATCCCCCAAAGGTGGCACTGTTATCCCAGCCCCTTCTACCCCCATCACTTGTTAGGGTTTCATTAGTTAATTTAATCCCTGATACTTTACAGGCCAGTAATGACCTAGCTGCCCCTGTGTATTGTGTTTGATGGCAAGGTTCGGGAGGGGGCTGCAGTGGCAGCCCCCACGAGGAGAATCCAGAAACCACCCCGTAGCAGATAAGGGACAATTTCATCCGGCCCCAGAGGGGCCCACCACTGCCCAGAGCCAAGCCATGAGCAACACAGTCCGTGCCTCTGTGAGAGCACATCCACGAAAACAAACAAACAAACAAACAAAAACCTGCTGCTCAACAGCAGCTGGGAGAGCAAGGAGCGAGAAACCTCCCCGCAGACACCAAAGTCAGCACAGAAGGAGGGGGTGGAGGCGCTCCAGGCGCCGGAGCCGAAGCCCCCTGCGGCCTGTGGAGAGGCCCCTGGTGGAGCATGCTGCCCCCCCCCCCCGCCCCCGCCCCTTCTCGATACTTGGGAAACTGACCAAACACCACAGAAAATATACCAAAACTTCTAGACTGTTACTTAGATAGTGCCTACATCCTCTTTCCCTGCTCATTCAACTTTCCCAACTCATTCAAAAAAAACAGCTCTGTCAAACAATACATACCACACCTTTAACACCTTTAATAACCCTTTTTAACACTTCTTCCTATCTTTCTCCAGCCTGTACTTTCTCCAAAGTCTCAGTCATTAGCCAACTTAATTCCATACCTTTCTCCCTCATCCCATTTTCCTTCTCTCCTCCTTCTTCCACTCCGGATATTCCTACCTGAAGTGGCCAGCCTGCCCACACTTAAAACATCCTATCAAAGCCTGTCCCTGCTAAGATTCAGGCCACAACACGGGTAGCTTTCCTTGCCTGCCATTCCTTCATCTCTCTTCCCCTCTTTTCCATCCTGGCCCTGACTCCCCCTGAAGATTTTCTTCCTCTTTCTCCAACCCTCTGCCTCACTACCTGCTACACTGTCAATACCATTAGTTTCACTCTCTGCTTTTCCTTCTCATCTCCCCTCTTGACACACACGTTCAGGGCCTCCCACAGGAGGGCCCCCCAGTGACTGTTCACTACATCCCCCCCACCTTCTGGAGCATCTTCTGTGCATCTTGCCAGGCTTCAATCACAAAATGAACTTTCAAGAGCCCTTGGGATACCGGGTCCTCAGGATTCATCCCCAAGTACTTTCTCATTCTGACCCCAAGTCTCTCATATGATTTCTGTGTTGCACACTATTATTCTTCCAGCCAGGATCGGCAAGCGGTTATTTCTGCCCTGCCGGTATTACCCCTGGTCCTGGAGGATGAGTTCTTTCCCATTTTTGTATAGCAGCTCTCCTCCTGATCATTCCCATTTCTTTCCCTGTAAACGACATATTTATATACATAATTCCCCCTCCCCAAGAGTATAAGTTAGGTCCTAGGAAACTCCTAACCTCTCTGCTGGTAAGGAGGGGGGGAAGTTCACTTAAGAGGATACACAGTTAGTGCTAGTACTGTTAGTATCAGGGAAGTGTAAGAAATGGTCCAGCAATTCGTGCCACTAAGGGGTTTTGAACTTAAAACTTTTAAACTTTTAAACATAAGAACCAAACCACACAGTGAGACTGGATTATCATCATATGAAATGTTATATGGTATGCCTTATTCTCAAGGGATGCCCCTAGGGAACAATGTAGTTGAGGATCATAGTATCCAGAAATACATAATTACCATTGGAAGGAGATTACAGGAGATAAGAGAAATTGGGATGATGACTCAGACACCACCTTTAGGATTTGCTATTCATAAAATACAACCAGGAGACAAGGTCTTAATAAAAACCTGGAGAGAAGAATCATTGAACCCCGATGGGAGGGACTGTACCTTGTTTTACTTACTACTGAAACAGCTGTGAGAACAGCAAGAAGGGGTTGGACCCACGCATCCAGAATAAAAGGACCAATAACTACCGAAGCCTGGAGGGTTGAGTCCACTCCTGGGGAACTGAAACTGAGACTAAAGAGGAACTGATATCCCAGCAATGAGGTTCTGCATGAATTAAGGGCACTGGATAAAGAGGACAAGGCTGAAGGGAGGAAAGGGAGAAGGCAAGACCGGGGTAGGACCCTCCACTGCGGCGTGTATGGTCTACCGAGGGAGGCAACCCCTATGGGTATTGACCGCCGAGTGAGAGTGCCTCGACCGGACTTCTCCCACACCAAGATCAGTTTGTCCTGAGAAAAATAACATGAGAACCTTTTAAACCCATAATAAAATTGTGATTAGTTTTTCCAGGAGCTGGATCACCCTGAAGGGCTGAATGGTAACACAAGCTCTGAAAGCGGGCCCAACCCCATGATTGAAGGCGCTTCCCACACTCTCAAGATTGGACGGCGAAAAAGGCTTATAATATGACAGGTCGCCAAAGAGAACTGAATTGTGACTGTAAGTGGAAACCCAACGTGGGAGCTTGGAAGCGTGCATATACGAGTACAAACGGGGCAGACATTGTAACAGGACCACTCGGTAACAAGGACACTCTGTATTATCACGCCCCAAAGGGTAAAGATGGATGGAATGGTCCTTTTCCAAATGGGACATGGGCCCTAAAGGGACATTATTGGGTGTGTGGCAAACATGCTTACAAGAGGCTACCTGAAAATTGGTCGGGAATATGCTATGTGGGGTACATAAGACCCTTGTTCTTTTTATTGTCACAAACACAAGGAGATCATTTAGGAATAAGATTATATGATGACCTGAACAGAGTGAAACGATCTATAGATACTTCCTTAACCGGGGGTAGTGCCCAAAAATGGGGAAAGGATGAATGGCCTCCTGAAAGAATCATACAGCATTATGGGCCAGCCACCTGGAACCCAAATGAGTTGATATCAGGAGCCCGAGAACCTATTTATAATTTGAACCGAATAATTAGGTTGCAAGCTATCCTCGAGGTTGTAACAAATCAAACAGCGACAGCCTTGGATCTTTTGGCTGACCAATCCACTCAAATGAGAAATGCTATATTCCAACATAGAATGGTCTTAGACTATTTACTAGCAGAAGAAGGGGGAGTATGTGGAAAACTGAACGATTCTAATTGTTGTCTACAGATTGATGATAATGGAAAAGTGGTCAAGCAGATAACAAAGGAAATTAGAAAGTTAGCCCACGTCCCAGTACAAACTTGGAAGGGTATGGATTGGGATTTCTTTTCATGGTTGCCTGGTGAACCATGGGTTAAAAGGATGCTGTTTTTATTTTTATGTGGTGTAATGACATTATTGTTTATACCTTGTATGATACCTTGCTTTACGTTGTTGATACGGCGAGTAATAAATAGCACCCAATTTGTGATGACTTCAGTGGAGAGAAAAGGTGACGTGTCGATAATGATGCTTAAGAAGTGGACACCCCGAGAACTGACTGATGAAATCCAATTGTTACTGACAAAGGTTGAAGGAGAGACACGAATTGATGATTAAAAAAAAAAAAAAGGGAGGAATTGTAAGAAATGGTCCAGCAATTCGTGCCACTAAGGGGTTTTGAAGGGTTAACATTGAGGCCTGGGTTTAGGCGAGAAAAGAACAAAGGGATTTCTTCGGAGAAAAACTGCTGACTTTGCACGGATGTGCAGTAACTTCTGATAGCCGGCCAAGAGACCACTAGATAAGGAGGAAGAATAAGAGCCTTCCTGTCTCCCTGTCTCCCTGGACCACTAGATAAGGAGGAAAATATGAGCCTCCCTGTCTCCCTGTTCGAGCGGCCCCTGAGAAAGTAACAGAGACTGATAAGCAGGCGACATCGGATTCGGGAAACCAATTATAATAACCTTGCCTCTTTTAGAAGTAGTAATAAATATGTATTAGCCTAGGAGTATAAAAAATTAGATGCCTTACGTAACGGGTGTGCGTCCCGGTGGAGCAGAGACTCCCGGCGCACCCAGCGCTGTTTGCTTGCCTCTATTCGTTTAATAAATTGTAAACTCTGATTGTAATCCTATTTGGGACTCAGTCATTTATAACAGAAGGCAAAATTCTCAGTACCTCTTCTACCTTGTTCTAATTCTTGCCAGAGCCTAGAGTACGCTCTTCTCTAGGGACAGTGTTAATTGCAGTCCCTGTCTCCTTTCCTGGAGCGACTGCTGCTGCCACCGGTGCAATATTAGGATTATAGGGAGCATAACTTGGCTCCTCCTCCAAAAAAAAAGGAATCTTATTGTTTACACATAAATTTCAAGCCTGAATTTTCATCAGGCCCGTATTTTGGCTAAAATACTGCTGTTTCCTTAATTGGTTCTTTTGTCCAGACTAATACACAATATTTAACCATATTTATTTATTTATTTATTTTACCATCTCCTCCAATTTTGAGATTATTTTTCCAATTTCTTATAATTCTTCAGGAAGAACTTTCGGTAGGCACTCCCCCAGGGATATCTCCCTGTCCCCTGGAACTCATATTTCCCATTTTTCCTATCCTGGAAAATGGGGGTGTACTGCCAAGCACTTCCCCGTGCAAGAGCTACCGCACACCTATGAGTTTACCAGATTCCCTGGTGTACTTCCGAGCACTACCCCGTGCAAGGATTACCGCACACCAAATTTCCCTGGTGTACTTCCGAGCACTACCCCGTGCAAGGCTTACCGCACACCAAATTTCCCTGGTGTACTTCCGAGCACTACCCCGTGCAAGGATTACCGCACACCAAATTTCCCTGGTGTACTGCCAAGCACTTCCCCGTGCAAGGCTTACCGCACACCAAATTTCCCTGGTGTACTGCCAAGCACTACCCCGTGCAAGGCTTACCGCACACCAAATTTCCCTGGTGTACTTCCGAGCACTACCCCGTGCAAGGATTACCGCACACCAAATTTCCCTGGTGTACTGCCAAGCACTACCCCGTGCAAGGCTTACCGCACACCAGATTTCCCTGGTGTACTTCCGAGCACTACCCCGTGCAAGGATTACCGCACACCAAATTTCCCTGGTGTACTGCCAAGCACTACCCCGTGCAAGGCTTACCGCACACCAAATTTCCCTGGTGTACTTCCGAGCACTACCCCGTGCAAGGATTACCGCACACCAAATTTCCCTGGTGTACTGCCAAGCACTACCCCGTGCAAGGCTTACCTCACACCAGATTTCCCTGGTGTACTTCCGAGCACTACCCCGTGCAAGGATTACCGCACACCAAATTTCCCTGGTGTACTTCCGAGCACTACCCCGTGCAAGGATTACCGCACACCAAATTTCCCTGGTGTATTGCCAAGCACTTCCCTGTGCAAGGGCTTACCGCACACCAAATTTCCCTGGTGTACTTCCGAGCACTACCCCGTGCAAGGCTTACCGCACACCAAATTTCCCTGGTGTACTTCCGAGCACTTCCCCGTGCAAGGCTTACCGCACACCAAATTTCCCTGGTGTACTTCCGAGCACTACCCCGTGCAAGGATTACCGCACACCAAATTTCCCTGGTGTACTGCCAAGCACTACCCCGTGCAAGGCTTACCGCACACCAAATTTCCCTGGTGTACTTCCGAGCACTACCCCGTGCAAGGCTTACCGCACACCAAATTTCCCTGGTGTACTTCCGAGCACTACCCCGTGCAAGGATTACCGCACACCAAATTTCCCTGGTGTACTTCCGAGCACTACCCCGTGCAAGGATTACCGCACTCCAAATTTCCCTGGTGTACTTCCGAGCACTACCCCGTGCAAGGCTTACCGCACACCACATTTCCCTGGTGTACTTCCGAGCACTACCCCGTGCAAGGCTTACCGCACACCACATTTCCCTGGTGTACTTCCGAGCACTACCCCGTGCAAGGCTTACCGCACACCACATTTCCCGAGACTCTTCCTTTCTCTCCCTTATCTCACGCTTCGTCCGTCTCCGGCCGTGCCCCTCGCGGAGCTACGGAACCGCGGATCAGGACTCCACACTCGCTTCGTACAAAAGTACGTCTCAATCACACATCACACATCACACAGTCTCACCCGACCCCCGAGGCAATACTTAATATTTCTTACCTTGGTCTGT
The DNA here is from genome assembly GCF_964211835.1 of Anser anser. NCBI lineage: Eukaryota > Metazoa > Chordata > Aves > Anseriformes > Anatidae > Anser > Anser anser. The sequence continues at coordinate 1,585,175 of NC_139731.1, forward strand.
GCACAGAGTTACCGGATCAATTCTTAAAACCCTGAGTGCCTACCTTCTTCCTTTTCCCCACTACTTCACGGATCCTGCCTCTTTAATCAGTCTCGGGCCCTCTGTCAGCTCTCCGCAGAACCGCCACCGTCAATGCACAGGACCGCTGAAATCAGCGGGGCATGCCTTCCTGCTGCTGCGGCGGTGGGGCTCCCCGGTAGGTGACTGGATCCCGGACGAGCCCCCAAATTGTGAGAAACACTCCGCAGCCAATAACTTAGGCTCAGGCGAGGATCTCAGTGAAGTAGTAATTTATTCGCGATTGCAATGGTGGGCGCCCCACAAGCAGGAGAGCGCACCCACTAGTTCCAAAACACAGTTTATATACTTTTTGATGACAGGACCCTCCCCTGTTTCCCCATTGACTGGGTAATCCAGGTTCACAATCTATCTGATGCTTCACAGACAATGCCTGGCCTTCAGTTGCTGGCCTGTTAAATTTCAAGCTTCTTTTGACTTTTTTACTGTTTGAAGTGGTAATGTTTCATCACTTATCTGATTTGACTTGACACCGTGATTTTCACCTAATTGCTCTAAGGAGTCCGGCTGTCTGCATTTTACAAGGTTTTCTGTTAAGCTTTCTTATCACTGTAAGCATATTTCAATACCACATTCCTTCCTTCTATACAATGTAACACTGCAAAAACAACATTTCCATTCCCACACAGAGAAGGACCTGGGAGTATTGGTTGATAGCCAGCTGAATATGAGCCAGCAGTGTGCTCAGGTGGCCAAGAAGGCCAACAGCATCCTGGCTTGTATCAGAAACAGTGTGGCCAGCAGGACACGGGAAGTGATTGTCCCCCTATACTCGGCTCTGGTGAGGCCACACCTCGAGTACTGTGTTCACTTTTGGGCCCCTCACTACAAGAAGGACATGGAGGTGCTCGAGCGAGTCCAGAGAAGGGCAACGAAGCTGGTGAGGGGTCTGGAGAACAAGTCTTACGAGGATCGGCTGAGGGAGCTGGTATTGTTCAGCCTGGAGAAGAGGAGGCTCAGGGGCGACCTTATCACTCTCCATACCTTAAAGGAGGCTGTAGCGAGGTGGGGATTGGTCTATTTTCCCACGTGCCTGGTGGGACGAGGACGAGGGGGAATGGGCTAAAGTTGTGCCAGGGGAGGTTTAGGTCGGATATTAGGAAAAACTTCTTTACCGAAAGGGTTGTTAGGCATTGGAATGGGCTGCCCAGGGAAGTGGTTGAGTCACCATCCCTGGAGGTCTTTAAAAGATGTTTAGATGTAGAGCTTAGTGATATGGTTTAGTGGAGGACTTGTTAGTGTTAGGTCAGAGGTTGGACTAGATGATCTTGGAGGTCTCTTCCAACCTAGATGATTCTGTGATTCTGTGATTCTGTGGGAGGGACCCCCATGCCAGAGCAGGGGAGAGAGTGACCGTGAAGGAGCAAAGGAAATGAAGCACCATGGACCGACTGCAGCCCCCACTCTGGACCCCTTGCACCACTCAGGGCGGGGAGGTGGAAGAGTGTGGATGGGGGAAGGTGCCCTCAGCTTGTTTCTTTGTTTCTCACTGCTCCAGCCCGTCAGCAATACGTAAGTACCCCGAATACTTTCTCATTGTTGTGGTTTAACCCGGCTGGCAGCTAAACACCACACAGCCTTTCGCTCACCCTCCCCCCTCCCTCTCTGGGATGGGGGAGAGAAACGGGAAAGTGAAGCCGGTGAATTGAGATAAAGACAGTTTATTAAGACAGGAATATAATAATAACAATAATAATAATAATAGTGATAATGATAATAGTATTAACAATAATAATGTGTAAGAAAACAAGTGATGCACAATGCAATTGCTCACCACCCGCTGACCGATGCCCAGCCTATTCCCGAGCAGCCGGCCCCCCCACCCCGGCCAGCCACCCCTATATATTGTTTAGCATGACGTCAGATGGTATGGAATACCCCTTTGGCCAGTTTGGGTCAGCTGTCCTGGGTCTGTCCCCTCCCAGCTCCTGCTGCACCCCCAGCCTGCTCGCTGGCAGGACAGAGCAAGAAGCCGAAAAGTCCTTGGCCTGGTGTAAACACTGCTCTGCAACAATTAAAACATCAGCATGTTATCAGCGCTCTTCTCATCCTAATCCAAAACATAGCACCCTACCAGCTACTATGAGCTACTTAACTCTGTCCTAACTGGAACCAGGACACTCATTCTGACCCTAAGTCTCTCATATGATTTCTGTTTTGCTGGTTGTTATTATTGCAGTTGGATAAGCGGATATTTCTGCTCTATAGGAATTACTCCCAGTTGGAGGGGGGGGGGGGGCATTGGTTCTTTACCATTCTTACATAGATGCCCGCCTAATCATTCCCCTCCTGAACATTCTTCTCCAGGGAATAACATACTCAAGATTGACATCATTACCCCCCAGGAATACAAATTACCCCCTAGAAACTGATCTGACTGTTCTGCTAGTCCTGTAGGGTCCTCAATTAAAGAGTTCATTTCCTTCTTAAAACTCCTAACCGCTCTGCTGGGAAGGTGGGGGGAGTTCACATAACCTATTTGTCCTTCTCCCACTGGGACCTCCCTAAGAGGATACATAGGAGTGTTAGTACTGCTAGTATCAGGGAAGGCGAAATTCTCAGTATCTCTTCTAGGTTGTTCTAATTCTTGCCAGAGCCTAGAGTGCACTCCTTCTCCAGGGACAGTGTTAATTGCAGGCCCTGTCTCCCTTCCTGGAGTGGCTGCTGCTGCCACCGGTGCAATATTAGGATTATAGGGAGCATAACTTGACTCCTTTTCTGAAAAAGGAGTCTTACTGTTTACATATAAATTTTTTGCCTGAAGTTTCATCAGACTCGTATTCAGAATACTGAAGTTCCTTTTATTGGCTCTTTAGGCCAGACAATTACAAAATATCTTACAATTGTTTTTTTTTCCTGTTTTTGGGTTTTTTTTTTCCAATTCCTTATCATTCTTCCCAAAGGACTATCTTTAGGCACAATTCTGGGGTCTCCATCACCATTCTGCTGTTCCTTGGAGCCCTTATTCCCCATCTCTTCCTGATGTGCTGCTGTGGACTTCACCGCCCATAGGGGTACCACACGCCTGTATCTAAGATAAGGAGAGAGGTGGGTCACACTGCCAAACAATTTACTGTGCCCAGGTTACCATACACCTAAAGGCTCCTAATTCCCCGAGACTCTCTTTCACTCTATGTTTCACTTCGTCTGTCTCTGGCCGCACCCTTCACAGGACCACAGAACCGCAGATTGGGACTCCACACTCGCTTCGCACTAAAAGTGCGTCTCATTCACACTCCACACAGAAGTCTCCCCGAACCCCCCAGGCAATACACTAAAGCTTGCCTTACCTTGGTCAGTGCATGGAATTATTGGGTCTCTTTCAATAATTGTACCTGTACCTACTGTTCTCCCTTCTCCCTAGTCCTTCAGAGAACCTGTCTTCAGTTTAACAGTTTTGGTTCTTTGTCAGCCATCCCGAGACAACCCACCACCCCCGACGGGACTGCTGAAATCAGGGGGGGTGCACCTTCCCGTCCATGATGGCAAGAACTCTCCAGTAGGCGACAAGATCCTGGATGAGCCCCCAAATTGTGAGAAACACCTCAATAATTTTCTCAGACAGGGATTTCTGTGAAGCTATTTTATTCTTGATTGCAATGGCGGGCATCCATATATGTACAATTTGATTTGACCAACCATTAATTTCTCGTTTTCCTTTTATTTTTCTTTCTTCTCTAGAGCCTAGAGGGCCTGCATTTTTTTTGTTTGTTTGTTTTTCCTGCTTTCGCACTGCTTGTCCTGTTTTTCTTAGCTATCCTCCTGATTTTGGGACAGTGGGACCTTCCCCTTATCTGCGTAACATACTCCCCACTGCTATGCCACACAATCACTTTTGAACATGCAAGGTTAGTGGAATTTTCCAATGCAAAAACACATTCTACTGCAAAACCACAACTTTGTTTCTCACAGTATGAACTAAAACTAGAAGTGAACTCCATCCTCTGAAAAATAAGCATTCAAGAAACAAAAATTCAAACCTAACATCAATATGACTAAGCTAGTAGGGTCAGGATCTTCAGGTAGTAAAAAAAAGACTAAGTAGCAAGGTCTGGTATTTCTTCTTTATGTAAAAGTCCTGTTCCCAGAACAAAGGAAGAATAAAACATCAAAAGAATATTTCATCACTCCGAGACCTCAAAAATCTGTTCAGACATGAACTGCTTAAATCCTTCTTCTCTAAGGTTTCCAACAGGACCACACAAAAGAGCAGCAGCTCCAGTCACGCAGTCTTAACTGAAATGAATCATTTCTCCCCACCATCCATACCTATTGCTATCAGAACAAATATTTAACCAACTCCTCACAACATAGTTCACATTCCTCAGTAGCTGTTTTAACCTTTGCTTTTAGCAGTCTCTTACTTAGAGTCTCTTACTTAGAGTCTCTTACTTAGAGCTGATTCATTTTTGTTCCCCACAGTTGTTTGGGTATAACCATTGCTGTTTTAGATCAGCCTATTATAGCTATATTATAAAAATATTAGTTAACATGCATTCATTAGTTATCAGTGAACACCCTACCACAAAACTGAAGTTCTACATCTCAGAATGTTAGCAAGAATGTGAGACAAGGAACAAGATAAAGGATGTTGATTCTGTAGGTTTTAGCTAACATAATTGCGTGTTAACGACTCCAGAGATAAGGGAGTAAAAGACTGTATGCATACATAATGGAACCAGCAAGGACTGGCTTGACTGCTGAGGTCTGTCCAAGACAGGAAAGGCCAGAAGATTAGCAGCGGGGAAGACTTCTGGCCTTCAGCAAAAGACCAACAGAGTACCCTGGACGACCACCCAAGGACTCCAGTATGCGTACGAATAGAGACGGAACCTATGTTAATGATTCTTTGGAGATCTGATGAATATGCAAGAGACTTATGGGAAATGAAATGAATACATATTTATCCCACTAATATAAGCACACTGCCAGTAACCCTTGGTGTGTGTGTTATGCGATCCCCCACCCACCCGGTGCCGTAATAAAGAATCACAGAATCACAGAATTGTAGGGGTTGGAAGGACCTCGAGAGATCATTGGGTCCAACCGCCCTGCCAAAGCAGGTTCCCTAGAGCAGGTTGCCCAGGTAGGCGTCCAGATGGGCCTTGAATATCTCCAGAGAAGGAGACTCCACAACCTCCCTGGGCAGCCTGTTCCAGTGCTCCATCACCTTCACCATGAAGAAGTTCTTTCACATGTTGGTGCGGAACTTCCTGTGCTCCATTTTTTGACCATTTTAATACCTGCTTAATAACTTTGGTTATTGAGTTAGCACTGTGTCAGTTTGGCGACCCAGGTGGGATACTCTCTGTTCGGCTGCGGGAGCCACGGAGACATGGGACTCTCTAGGCGTGCCCCGGAAAATTCTTGGAGGGACTCCTCGCCTCAGCTGGCTCACCATGGGGACAGACAAGGACCATCTTTTGCAAAGGTATTCTTTTTGGAATTTTGTTTGATTGGTGTACCGTTGTTTTGGAAGGTACCTGTAAAGCACAGAAGACGTTCTACGTTGGGTGCTGTACTACTAGTTACTGGGTGTGATTTCGTTGGTACGTTGTTTTAACTTTGTTTAGTTTTGGATTTTTTCTGGCACTTTGACTCTGAACATGTTCTTGACATTGAATAACGGAAAACACTTAACGGATCATGATTTATGCTGGGAAATTTGTTGTAATAAGTGACACTATTTATAGTAGTGATTGCTATTCTGTGTTGCTTGAGTGAGAAGTGTAAGAGGCCTCTTTGTGTGATTGCGTGATTGTGCTGTGTGAGTGAGAAGCAGCATCGCTGAGAAGCAAGTGCGGAGTCCCGATCCGCAGTTCTGCTATTCCGCGAGGAATACAGCCAGAGACGGATGAAGTGTAAGAGATTGAGAAAAGACATCAGAATGGGAAGAACTTTGAGTACTATTAATAAAAAGACCCCTCTGGGTTGTATCTTGGCCCATTGGAAGGACATTGGTGGGCCACATGGAAGAAACGTTAATTGTAAGACCGTAACTAAGTATTGTAACCAATGGTGGATTTAATAGAGAGAAGAAAAAAAAAATCAGGATCCAGACTGGGGAAACATTGATCTAATATTGAGGGAGATGATGGAAACAGAAAAACAGCTAATTCTTAAAACAGCCTGAGTTCATGTGCAAGCTCAGATTGCCAATGGGACCACTCAGGGAACTGTAGATGATTGCGTTCCCCTGACCGACCCCCACTGAGACCCTAATCACCCCGTAAATTATGAACAGTTATGTAAATACCGAAATCAGATTAAATTGGGAATTGAGAACGTGGTTCCAAAAGCTATAAATCATTCAACCCTGTATAGTATCCAGCAAGGTCTGAAAGAGACCGCTGCGGAATTTTTGGCCCAACTTTGAAATGCAATGAGAAAATATACCAATCTGGACCCAGCTTCGGAAGACGAACGGATGCAATTGGCTAGCCTCTTTCTAGGGCAATCGGCCCCTGATATAAGAAAGAAATTACAGAAATTGGAGGAACAAGACTTGGGAAACCCAGAAAAGTTATTGAATGCAGCGTGTAAAGTATTTAGGAATAGGGAAGACGCGAAGGACAGAAGTTATCTAAGGTGATAGCCACGGCTATCACCTTAGATAAGGCTAACAGTGGCTGCACTAGAACAGAAAGAGAGAAGGGGGGGAGGGAAGGGGGAATTGAGAAAGGTAAAGAGAGGACTTTAGGAGGGTTTAGAGGAACATTAGGACAGAACCAGCATGCGTACTGCAAGAAGGAAGGACATTGGGGGAAAAAAAAAAAAAAAAAAAAGATTGCCTTAGGTTGCAGGATAAACTTGCAACAGTCAGAGCAGGAATGACGGGAACCTAGGGAACAAAGAGAGAGGCATGGACTTTTTTGTTGGATACAGCAGCTTCTTTCTGTGTTAATTCAAAAATTGATTCTGGAAAAGCGCTGAGTCTGTAAATGTAATAGGAGCAACTGGCCAACAGGAAAAGACGTTCTTTTTGCAATGCTTGAAATTTAAATTGGGGAAAAATGATTGGAATACATCCATTTTTATACTTACCCAATTTGCCAAGGCCCTTATTTTTTTCACGAGGACCTCGCGCGGATCGGCTGCAGCGAGGGCTCCTGGCAGGGAGACGAACGGATCCAACCTCTAATCCCCTCCCCCCCAATAACGAGGCACAGAGCCGCTTGGTCAGAGCCGCAGCCCCGCCCCGCCCCCCCCCCCCCGAGCAGGCAGGAGATGTGCTTGTGCCGCCGCGGGCGCTGACGTGCTGAGGGCGGAGCCAGGGGTGATAGCAGCCCACCCCCTGGCGCTATAAAAGCAGTCCCTAAGGAGCGCCGCGATGCGAGAGCGCTGCAAGCAGGACCGGCTTGGTAGTTAGCACAGGCAGTTTGCGCGTGGCAGGGAGGAGTGCGAGGTGGATCCTCTCCTCCCTTTCCTGCCTCCCGTTCTCTTCCCCTCCCCTCCCCTCCCCTCCCCTCCTCTCGTCGGGGAACTCTGCCTCTTTGCACCTAGAATTCACCCTGGTGAGCACCTGTTGCAGCAGCCAGGCTGAGGCAGCAACCCAAACGGAGGAGATGATGCCTCTCTGGGTTCATGTGGGCACTCAGGTGGATCCCCTGAGAGGGGAAGTAGCAGTCCAGACAGGTGACTGCAGGGAGCTCCAGAATCTGGAGGCCCACCCTGGGTCCTGAGGGAAGAGAGGGCTGTCATGGGTGCAGGTGTGCCCTGCTCAAGGAACTCCTCAAGCAGGTGGCTGGGCTGCAGTGAGAAATTTGCAGCCTGAGGGGCTCCTGGGAGTCTCTGAGGGAGACGGATAGGAGGTGTCAACCTGCCCCTTCTGATGCTCAGCAGCCCCTTCCGAAGTCCCTACAAGGGGTAGTAGGTGACCCAGCTGATCACATGCAGTACAGAGGGCTTGATTGCCCACAAGACAAAAGGGGCTGGACCCTTGTCTCAGCTTGAAGCAGAAAGAGCCGTTTGCCACCGACACCCACGGTGCCGCCAACCCCCATGGTGTCCCTGGGTGTCCTGGTTCCAGTTAGGACAGAGTTAATTTTTCCTCATAGTAGCTGGTAGGGTGCTATGTTTTGGATTAGGATGAGAAGAGCGCTGATAACATGCTGATGTTTTAATTGTTGCAGAGCAGTGTTTACACCAGGCCAAGGACTTTTCGGCTTCTCGCTCTGTCCTGCCAGCGAGCAGGCTGGGGGTGCAGCAGGAGCTGGGAGGGGACAGACCCAGGACAGCTGACCCAAAGTGGCCAAAGGGGTATTCCATACCATCTGACGTCATGCTAAACAATATATAGGGGTGGCTGGCCGGGGTGGGGGGCCGGCTGCTCGGGGATAGGCTGGGCATCGGTCAGCGGGTGGTGAGCAATTGCATTGTGCATCACTTGTTTCTTACACATTATTATTATTAATACTATTATCATGTTATAAATGACTGGGTCCCAAATAGGATTACAATCAGAGTTTACAATTTATTAAACGAATAGAGGCAAGCAAACAGCGCTGGGTGCGCCGGGAGTCTCTGCTCCACCGGGACGCACACCTGTTACGTAAGGCGGCTGGTTTTTATGCTCCTAGGCTAATACATATTCATTACTACTTCTAGAAGAGGCAGGGTTATTATAATTGGTTTCCCGAATCCGAAGTCCTCCCAGGTGCGCCTGCTTATCAGTCTCTGTTAGTTTCTCGGGGGCCGCTCGGACAGGGAGGCTCATATTCTTCCTCCTTATCTAGTGGTCTCTTGGCCGGCTGTCAGAAGTTACTGCATGTCCGTGCAAAGTCAGCAGTTTTTCTCTGAAGAAATCCCTTTGTTCTCTTCTCGCCTAAACCCAGGCCTCAATGTTAACCCTTCACACCCCTTAGTGGCACGAATTGCTGGACTATTCCTTACAATTCCTCCCTTTTTTTTTTAATATCATCAATTCGTGTCTCTTCTTCAACTTTTGTTAGTAGCAATTGGATTTCATCAGTCAGTTCTCGGGGTGTCCATTTCTTAAGCATCATTATCGACACATCACCTTTTCTCTCGCAAAGTCATCACAAATTGGGTGCTATTTATTATCCGCCGTATCAACAACATAAAGCAAGGTATCATACAAGGTATAAACAATAATGTCATTACACCACATAAAAATAAAAATAGCATTCTTTTAACCCATGGTCCACCGGGCAACCATGAAAAGAAATCCCAATCCATACCCTTCCAAGTTTGTACTGGGACGTGGGCTAGCTTTTTAATTTCTTTTGTTATCTGCTTAACTACTTTTCCATTATCATCAATTTGTAAACAACAATTAGAATCGTTCAGTTTTCCACACACTCCCCCTTCTTCTGCTAGTAAATAGTCTATGACCATTCTACGTTGAAAGATAGCATTCCTCATCTGAGTGGACTGATCAGCCAGAAGATCCAAGGCCGTCGCTGTTTGATTGGTTACAACTTCGAGGATAGCTTGCGACCTAATTATTCGGTTCAAATTATAAATAGGTTCTCGGGCTCCTGATACCAATTCATTTGGGTTCCAGGTAGCTGGCCCATAATGCTGTATGATTGGGCACTATCCCCGGATAAGGAAGTATCAATAGATCGTTTTAGTCTGTTCAGGTCATCATATAATCTTATTCCTAAATGATTTCCTTGTGTTTGTGACAATAAAAAGAACAAGGGTCTTATGTACCCCACATAGCATATTCCCGACCAGTTTCCGGGTAGCCTCTTCTAAGCATGTTTGCCACACACCCAATAATGTCCCTTTAGGGCCCACGTCCCGTTTGGAAAATGACCATCCCATCCATCTTTACCCTTTGGGGTGTGATAATACAGAGTGTCCTTGTTACCGAGTGGTCCTGTTACAATGTCTGCCCCGTTTGTACTCGTATATGCACGCTTCCAAGCTCCCACGTTGGGTTTCCACTTACAGTCACAATTCAGTTCTCTTTGGCGACCTGTCATATTATAAGCCTTTTTCGCCGTCCAATCTTGAGAGTGTGGGAAGCTCCTTCAATCATGGGGTTGGGCCCGCTTTCAGAGCTTGTGTTACCATTCAGCCCTTCAGGGTGATCCAGCTCCTGGAAAAACTAATCACAATTTTATTATGGGTTTAAAAGGTTCTCATGTTATTTTTCTCAGGACAACCTGATCTTAGCGCGGGAGAAGTCCGGTCGAGGCACTCTCACTCGGCGGTCAATACCCATAGGGGTTGCCTCCCTCGGTAGACCATACATGCCGCAGTGGAGGGTCCTACCCCGGTCTTGCCTTCTCCCTTTCCTCCCTTCAGCCTTGTCCTCTTTATCCAGTGCCCTTAATTCATGCAGAACCTCACTGCTGGGATATCAGTTCCTCTTTAGTCTCAGTTTCAGTTCCCCAGGAGTGGACTCAACCCTCCAGGCTTCGGTAGTTATTGGTCCTTTTATTCTGGATGCGTGGGTCCAACCCCTTCTTGCTGTTCTCACAGCTGTTTCAGTAGTAAGTAAAACAAGGTACAGTCCCTCCCATCGGGGGTTCAATGATTCTTCTCTCCAGGTTTTTATTAAGACCTTGTCTCCTGGTTGTATTTTATGAATAGCAAATCCTAAAGGTGGTGTCTGAGTCATCATCCCAATTTCTCTTATCTCCTGTAATCTCCTTCCAATGGTAATTATGTATTTCTGGATACTATGATCCTCAACTACATTGTTCCCTAGGGGCATCCCTTGAGAATAAGGCATACCATATAACATTTCATGTGATGATAATCCAGTCTCACTGTGTGGTTTAGTTCTTATGTTTAAAAGTGCCAATGGTAAGCATTTCGTCCAGGGCAGCTGTGTCTCGATCATTAACTTAGCCAATTGTTGTTTTATTGTTTGATTCATCCTTTCTACTTTCCCTGAGCTTTGTGGGTGCCACGGAGTGTGGTATTCCCACTGAATACCTTTCAAGGGGTACATCCTTCAAATCTTTGTGGCTGGCGTATGTTCGATTATTTCCACACAGTTGTGTTCCAACGGTCCTTCTTCTGGAACGGTTCCTAGAAATACTGCTGGATATAACAGGTTAGTCGTTTTCAAGGTTATGTCATCTTGTTCAGTTAGGATTGCCTGATATTTCATCATCCGGCTGGGTGATAACCAGTGCCCCCCCCCCTTTGTTCCAAAACGGTTGTTACCATATGTGGTCCAAAAACTTCAATACGTTTCCCCATTTGAAGGCAAATAATTTTCTACTATCTTTATCAAGAGGTATGCAAAAGAAGGCATCCTTTAAATCTATCACGGTAAACCATTTATATTTCCCTTTCACAGATGTTAACAATGTGTAAGGATTAGCTACTACTGGGTGAATATCCTTTGTTATTTCATTTATTGCTCTAAGATCTTGTACAGATCTATACTCGCCATTCGGCTTCTTTACTGGAAAAATTGGAGTATTGTATTCCGATTTACATTCTTCCAGAATCTGATATTTGAGAAATTTGTCAATAATTTTCACTATTCCCGTGCCTAGCTTCTATCTTAAGTGGATATTGTTTGATTCAAACAGGTTTGGCTCCTTCCTTTAATTCCACCTTTACCAGTTGTGCCAGTTTCGACTTCCCTGGTACATCTGTTTCCCGTACTGTTGCTATAACTGCATTTTCTACTTCTCTTGGAATATTAACAAAGGGTTTATCTTTGATCATTAGGATTTGGCCTACTTTGGACTCAGGTACCTTCATTATTAATTCTCCATCCTCAAAGGTTATTGTTGCATCTAATTTGGCTAATAGATCCCGTCCCAAGAGTGGCATCGGGCATTCTGGTACATACTAAAATTTATGGGTTAGTTCCTCACCCCCAAAACGCAAATCAAGGGGTCGTAAGAATGACCATTCTTCCTCTTTCCCTGTGGCTCCAATTATTGTAGTTGTCTTAGTTCCTAATCGTCCTTTTAAACTATTTAACACTGAATATGTTGCTCCTATTACATTTACAGCCTAATTAACACAGAGAAAGAAGCTCCCATAACCAACAAAAAATTCAAGCCTGTCTTCGTTTCCTAGCTTTATTTCAACTAGTGGACCTGCTAGGGTAGATGCCCCAGGTCCCCATCATTCCTGACTGTTGTTTGTCCTGCAGCCTAAGACAATTTCTTTCTGATATCAGGGGCTGATTGCCCTGGAAAGAGGTTAGCCAGTTGCCTCTCTCTTTTTTTTTTTTTTTTAAGCCAGGTCCATTTTTTTTTTTTCATTGCATTTCAAAGTTGGTCCAGAAATTCAAAAATTCCATAAATTCCATAGGGGTTTCTTTTGGACCTTGTTGGAACAGATTCTCAATTCCCAATAGCCAATTTAACCAGATTTTAGTATTTACATAATTTCCGGGGTGATTAGGGTCTCAGTGAGGGGGTCGGTCAGGGGAATGCAATCGTTGAAAGTTCCCTGAGCGGTCCCATTGGCAATCTGAGCTCACACAGGAACTCAGGTTGTTTCAAGAGTTAGCTGCTTTTCTGTTTCCACGACAACTCTCTCGGACCCATCATGGTCCCTCCGCCCCAGAGGGCTCACACCGTGATTTTGAGATCTCAGCCTCGGGTTGAGGCGGAACTATTAGCATTCCTACATCCTCTTTCCCTGCTCATTCAGCATCAAACAGCTCTGTTAAATACTACATGCCACACAACCTTTAACACCTTCAACAATCCTTTTAACACTTCCTTTATCTTTCTCCAGCCCGTACTTTTCTAATGCCAACACCAAAGGCTCAGTCAGGGGCCAACTTAATTCCAAACCTTTTCCCTCCAAGATGCTGAAACAACTCAGTATACAACATTTCATCCTATTTTCCTTCTCTCCTCAAAAACAACATTAATTGCAAGACACTGTTATAGTCGATTGATCCATAAAGTGGCCATTTAGTTTATATAGTGGCCACCATTGATTGCAATACTTAGTGAAAGTCCTCTTGCTTTCTGTGCCCCCATTTCTAACAATATCCTTCCAATGTGCCAATATGCACCCAAGGAGGCTCTTTTTTTTTTTTTTTTTAGGACGTCTTTTTTTGGATTTTACCCATTTCCTTGATTTCCCATTCCCTTTTATTTATTTATATTAGTTACTGTCCCTTGTTTCAATTTCCACGCAAACCTTTTTATTGCAGGTTTTTACTATCTTTTCCCAATCTTCTTCCCAAATGTCCCAGTTCTCTGGGATTAAACTCTTCTTTCCACATACAAACTTTACTATTTCAGATTATTAATGAGCCCCATTCCAATCATAAATCCGCAGGTCTTCGGAAAAACACCTGAAGCACTCAGCCTTCGGTCTTCTAGACAAACAATAACACCTTTTCCACAAAATTTACATTTCAACAAGACCGAATTTCAAGCCGAATGCTAATTTTTCTCATGCACTTTGTTAGTAAGCCCACACGAAACAAGGAATCACTCCTGTGTATCCGTCGAGATGGGGGTTTAAAAGGTATTGAGGCCTAAATAAATTCGCTCTCCCCCTTCTTACCAAATTCCCAGGGCTCAGGCCCGAACCACCAAAGAAGTGACTCTCCGTTCTACCACTTTGATAATCAGTCAGCCCCCCTCCCCCCATACTTGGGAAACTGACCGAACACCACCGCGAATATACCCAAACTTCTAAACTGTTACTTAGATAATGCTCCCACCTTCCTCCTTGACACAGTCAAAACATTTAAGAACAAAACAGGATTACAAGATGCACCACCGGGGGTGGATTGTTAGGATATAGAGGTGGTAGGTTATCCAATGACTCCCATTCATCATCTTTTTTTTCCTTTTTTTTTTTTTTCTTCTTCTTCAAACTTCTCATCTGTTTTTAGTGTAAATATTGAGGCTGGAAAAGGACGTGAGGTCCTGATCCATAATCCTGCATAATCACTTTCCTCCTGGCTAAAAAGGTTCCTTTGAATTAACATGTATATTTAAGGCCTGGCAAACCCAGTCTTCAAAGGATCTGAAAACGGGCCAAAAGACATGTGGTCTTAAAGGCTACTTTGGCCATTCTATCATACAATACTGGACCATTTTTAATTTACTTTTTTCCTTTTCTGGGGCCCCTATCGTTCCAATTTCTAATCATTATCCCTAATGGACTTTCTGGTGGTATGTCTGGTAATTTGCTCCCTTTTCTCTGGTCCCGGGTCTTCAATTTTGTCTGACCCATCTAGGAATTTTACTGTGGCACTTCCTACAGCCCTTGGTTGCCTTAGTGAGAGTGTCTTGCAGGGGGTTTAGGACCTATCACCCACCCACGAATCCTATAGGAATCGCTTCGGTCCTTCATCGGCCAAGTCCCTCGCGGGAGATTGGAACCGCGGTTAGAAGACCTCCACAATCGCTTCGGAACTACGTTCCGTCTCAATCACACTCTCACACACACACAGGCAACCGAATCCCACCCAACCGAACGGTATACGCCTTAAATACTTACGACTCCGTCATCTTCGTTCAGATCTTCGCGCGCAGAATTACGGGCAAAATATAGTGCTGCAGCCGGCAAAGGGAGCTCATAAAAAAATCTAAATCTTTGCTTGCCCTTATTCAGGTTCAAGATGGCATTAGCCCCGACCTGACTCGAACAGGAGCCACCAAATGGTGGGGGCGCCCCTCCTAGATCAAGTCAGAATTCAGGAACCAAGACCATCCCGGACGAGCCCCCAATTGTTATAAATGACTGAGTCCCAAATAGGATTACAATCAAAGTTTACAATTTATTAAATGAATAGAGGCAAGCAAACAGCGCTGGGTGCGCCGGGAGTCTCTGCTCCACCAGGACGCACACCTGTTACGTAAGGCGGCTGGTTTTTATGCTCCTAGGCTAATACATATTCATTACTACTTCTAGAAGAGGCAGGGTTATTATAATTGGTTTCCCGAATCCAAAGTCCTCCCAGGTGCGCCTGCTTATCAGTCTCTGTTAGTCTCTCGGGGGCCGCTCGGACAGGGAGGCTCATATTCTTCTTCCTTATCTAGTGGTCTCTTGGTCGGCTGTCAGAAGTTACTGCACGTCCGTGCAGAGTCAGCAGTTTTTCTCTGAAGAAATCCCTTTGTTCTCTTCTCACCTAAACCCAGGCCTCAATGTTAACCCTTCAAATCCCCTAGTGGCACGAATTGCTGGAGCATTCCTTACAGGTGATTGATAACATAAAAGAGGATGCAGAGTCAAAGCAAAAGAACTAGGATGGAAGAATTGTAAAAGGAAATGAATCACCATATAGGCTGTGGTTACACACAGCCTTGAAAAAAAGTCTACGTGGTTTGATTTTGGTGATGAAGGACTGGCTTTGTGCCTGGAAGGCCACATTGCAGCAGCTGTTTAGTGCAGCATTGCCCCAGATGGATCACTGAAAGAAAAAAAAAGGGGGGGGAGGCAGGGTCGAAAGAAGAAAAAACATGGACACAGGAACATAAACAAGACAAAAGTACTACATCTAAATGTGTTTTTTTTTAAGTAAAAAATAAATACTCCAAGAATCATGAAGGATTTCTGCTGACGGCAGAAAAACAATCTAAGACAGGGTGACAAGTTACAAAAGGAAACGACAGGTGCTGAAAGCCAGAAAGGGGCTGAGAAGTACAGCCATGTGCTAGGGACCACTCATTGAGCCGGACGCAGGGAAGAATCGATCCCATTCCAGGGGCCGGGGGCTTAGCCTCACACCCTCACTCGACCGTACAAATCAATTTTCTTTTTGAGCTGCGGCATGCAGGAGTCTAAAGATCTCCGCAAGCATTTGCTACAGGGACGGCACCACCTGAGCAACCCCTAACTTCTCCCGCGGTGACGGTGACAGCTCTGCCCACCGCCGCAGAGGAGGAGGTGACTGCACATGCGCTGTGCGACACGGCGTACCTCCCTTCCGGCCGCCATCTGGCTATCTGCCGCGGCTGTACTTGGCCCCTTGTTCCTGTTTGCGGTTTTCGTGTTTTTTCCCGTTTCGGTAGCGCTGTGCTTGCCCCAGGAAGGTACAAGGGAGACCGTGGGGGTGGTTGGGAGGGTTCGTTACGTGTCTGGGGATGGCGGCGGTGGCTGGGGGGGAGGGGAATAGTAAAGGAAAGACGGTTATGGGCTGAGGTGCTGCGCGCGAGCAGACTATTTTCTCCGTCCCGCCATGGCGGGGTTGGGGCGTCTTCCTGCTGGGGAGTGTGTGGCTGCATAGACTGATGCATACTTGCTCCACCGCTGGGTTGCTGTGGCTTGTGCTGTTGGGTGCTTCCTGGCTTGTTTCATAGGCTTTCTTGTTGCTTCTGCAGATGAAAGAAACAATCATGAATCAAGAAAAGCTTGCCAAGCTCCAGGCTCAAGTGCGCATTGGTGGCAAGGTAGGAATTGCTTCCCCTTCCTGTCTCCTGGCCCGTGAGACTGTACGTCTCTGCCCACATGCAGGGCCTGGGACACGAGGTCCTGAAAGCTTGGGTGGGGAGCAGTCCTGAGGGCTCTCAGTTTGGCTTGACTGTAGGGGAAGCTGCCCTGCTGCAGTGATCTCTAGTCAGTTCAACGGAAGCAGAATGTAGGAGATGAACTTCCAGCTTTTTCTGTTCGGATTTGCTATGTTATAGCTGATTAGAAGCATATGTTCTTGTATGGGCAGTTAGAAGGCACTTAAGGTTTGAAGTAGACCTTAGAGCAAGTGAGCTCAGGTATAGCTCTCATAATAAATTTTAGAGGGTTATGTTCCAAATTCAAGTCGTACATCCTTAAGTTGACCATGGCAGTTTTCTTGCCTTTTAGGACAGCTGAAATTTCTGTACTTGTCATGCTCTTATTATTGTAGAATTAGGAAGTATAATGCGCTTGGAAGACCCTCTTATTTTATCATGACATTTGGATACACTTATAATCGGGGAAAAAAAAAAAGGAAAGACTTTGAACATGTGTATGCTAGCAAATGTTTAAGTTACGGTTTGAGTTTTTTAGCAAGGACTCGTTAATATTGGTTTATATATTTGAGGAAATATACATGTGTTATTTTGGAATACGAACTATTCAACAGAACTATTACTGACAGTCTCCAGTAGCTTTCATTTCTGTGTGGAAGTTTTTGTCTTCAGCTGGAGACTTAGCCTTAAATCAGAGGAAAACTAGTTTTTAACTAGCTTGATGATTTTGCATGTTCTTTAAATGGGTTACTAGTTAACCAGAAAACTATTATATTGTTGATTATGTGTATGTTACTGACATGTATTCTAACACGTTTCTGTCATTGATCATGTAAGAGTATGCATTCAGATTGCAGCTCTTACAACTCTGTGCTCAATATAGGTCTTCTAGAGACATTAAGTGATGCTTATAATATGCTGGTGATGCTGCCATTCAGCTTTGAAATTGGCCTGTGAAATACTTATACTGGGTCTGGCTGGGATGTTAACTTTACTTGCAGCAGCCCGTATGCAATACTTTGAATGTCTGAGCTTGATGGTTTTTTGTTTGTTGGTTTTATAACTGGAAATGATTACTAGAATTCTTCGTGACAAAGTCACCGTATAAATGGAGATTGCCTCCTCCACACCCAAAGTAATCAGCTAAGGGGGAAGAGTAATTTCTGCTTGTGTGAAAAGGCTGCACGTTCTCTGCTGAAAAATTTTCGTGACATTGCAAGGCTGCAGATCTTACAAGCTAAATATTATATTTAGGTGGAGGGGTATTGCACTTCATGTGTAATTTGAGATTTTTGTATAGGGTGTTGGTACAGCTAAACATCATGTCTTCTCTTCCAAACCTTCTTAGAAGACTGGCAAATGAATCTGTGGTCTGCTGTATCCACATTGTTCAGTACAGAGGTAGAGGGGTGTGAACAGCATGTCTCAGCTTGATCAGGGTAGAATTTGCTTACTAAAATCCTGTAATCTTCAGAAGCTTAAATTTGCGGAGATAAAAGCAGCAGCTATTCACTTCAAATTAACTTCAGATTGTCTGAAGCTTGATATCTGTATGTAGTATAGGTAAAAGTGTGTGTGGGGGGGAGGTACATGTTCCTACATAGCCTTTGATTCAAGACAATTTGTAAAAACTTACTGAGAAGTTTTTTGTCCAGAGAAATTTAACATAGGCCTTATGTTGCTCGATTTGTGTGGTAGTCAAGGTACATGAATGAAGCCATTTCTTTCATTACTGTCAGGGAACAGGGAATCTACATAAAGCTTTCTAGACAAAAGACTAAATTTTTGAGTTGTAGTCTTCCACGTTTTAGCTTCATGTGATCTAAAGACAAATTACAGAATCACAGAATGGTTGAGGTTGGTCCAACCCCCCTACCAAGCAGGGTCACTTAGTGTGTGTTGCACAGGATAACATCCAGGCAGGTTTTGAATATTTCCAGAGAAAGAGATTCCACAACCTGTGCCAGTGCTCTGTCACCTGCACAGAAAAGAAGTTCTTCCTAATGTTCAGATGGAACTTGCTGTGCTTCAGTTTGTATCTGTTGCCTCTTGTCCTGTTGCTGGGCACCACTGAAAAGAAAAGAGTCTGGCCCCATCCTCTTGACACACCCTCCCTTCAGATATCTGTATGTGTTGATAAGATCCTCTCTCAGTCTTTTCTTCTCTAAGCTAAACAGGCCCGGCTCTCTCAGCCTCTTCTTGTATGAGAGATGCTCCAGTCCCCTTGTCATTTTCGTAGCCCTCCGCTGCACTCACTCCAAGAGCTCCATGCCCCTCTTGTACTGGGGAACCCAGAACTGGACATAGTACTCCAGGTGAGGCCTCACCAGGGCTGAGTAGAGGGGAAGGATCACCTCCCTCAACCTGCTGGCAACACTCTTCCGAATGCACCCAGGATACCATTGGCATTCTTAGACACAAGGGCACATTGTTGGCTCATGGTTAACCTGCTGTCCACCAGGACTCCCAGGTCCTTCTCTGCAGAGCTGCTTTCCAGCAGATGAGCCCCCAGCCTGTACTGGTACATGGGGTTATTCCTCCCCAGGTGCAGGACCCTGCACTTGCCTTTGTTGAACTTCATGAGGTTCCTCTCGGCCCAGCCCTCCAGCCTGTCAAGGTCCCTCTGAATGGTCCCTCACACTTCCCCTTCCATTGTTTTGTCTTGACTATGGGGGCGAATGTTACCATTGACAGTTGGCCCTCTGGGTTAGCCAAAGTGTGTGTTATCTGGTCATCGGATTCAGAGACCTCCTCCTCCATTTGAGGGTGCTGGGTAGTGTTAACTGCCGTTTGATAGGTGCAGGCCAGGTCCCAGCACAGTGCAGCAAGCTGGAATTCTCCAGCATTGTGAGGGTCAGGGCATACATCTTTCAATCATTCTGTCATTTTTTTAGGATTTCGCACTTGTTCAGGGGTGAAGTTCAAAACCATCGGAGGAGACAACTGTGACAGGTACCTGCCCATATCCTCCCGCCCACCTTGCCACCCACCACCATGCTGCCTCGGGGTAGAATCCTGGGTGGTATTCTTCACTAATTGTTCACTCCATTCACTACTGCTCTCTGGGCCCATCTGTCCATACAGTTTTTAACCCAGCAAAGGGTGTACCTGTCTCTTAATATGCTTTAAATTTTGGTTAGCCCTGAAGTGGTCAGGCAGTTGGACTAGATGATCTTTGGACGTCTCTTCCAACTGAACTATTCTATTCTATTGCATGAACCACATAAAACAGGATCACATAGTACAATCACAGAATCACAGAATAGCCGAGGTTGGAAGGGACCTCTAAAGATCATAGAATCATAGAATGGCCTGAGTTGGAAAGGACCACAAAGATCATCTAGTTCCAACCACCCTGCCATAGGCAGGGACACCATCCACTAGATCAGGTTGCTCAGGGCCTCATCTAACCTGGTCTTGAACACCTCGAGGGATGGGGCATCCACAACCTCTCTGTGCAACCTGTTCCAGTGCCTCACCACCCTCTGAGCAAAGAACTTCCTCCTAGCCTCTAATCTAAATCTCCCCTCTTTTAGTTTAAAACCATTCCCCCTTGTCCTGTCATTATCTGATTGAACAAAGAGTCACTCTCCATCTTTTTTATAAGTCCCCTTGAAGTACTGAAAGGTTGCAGTGAGGTCACCCCAGAGCCTTCTCTTTTGTAGGCTGAACAGCCCCAGCTCTCTCAGCCTTTCTTTGTAGGAGAGGTGCTCCAGCCCCTTGATCATCTTTGTGGCCCTCCTCTGGATCTGCTCTAACAGCTCCACATCCTTCTTGTGCTGGGAGCTCCAGACTTGGACGCAGTACTCCAAGTGGGGCCTCACAAGGGCTGAGTAGAAGGGGACAATCACCTCCCTCGACCTGCTGGCCACTCCTCTTTTAATGCAGCCCAGGATGCAGTTGGCCTTCTGGGCTGCAAGCACGCACTGCCAACTCACATCGAGCTTTTCATCCGTCAGAAAAAATCACAGAATCACAGAACGGATGAGGTTGGAAGGGACCTCTGAAGACCATCTAGTCCAACCCCCCTGCCGAGCAGGATCACCTAGAGCACGTTGCACAGGATGGCATCCAGGTGGATTTTGAATATCTCCAAAGAAGGAGACTCCACAACCTCTCTGGGCAACCTGTTCCAGTGCTCTTTCACCCTCACAGTAAAGAAGTGCCCTCTCATATTCAGCCAGAACTTCCTGTGATTCAGTTTGTGCCTGTCACCTCTCGTCCTGTCGCTGGGCACAACTGAAAAGAGACTGCCTCCACCCTCTTGACACCCTCCTCTCAGATATTTATACACATTGATGAGGTCTCCCCTCAGTCTTCTCTTTTCCAGGATAAACAGGCCCAGCTCTCAGCCTGTCCTCGTACAACAGGTGCTCCAGTCCCCTAACCATCTTCGTAGCCCTCTTCTGGACTCGCTTCAGTAGTTCCACGTCCCTCTTGTACTGGGGAGCCCAGAACTGGACACAATACTCTAGGTGAGGCCTCACCAGGGCTGAGTAGAGGGACAGGATCACCTCCCTTGACCTATTGGCAACACTCTTCCTAATGCACCCCGGGATACCGTTGGCCTTCTGGGCCACAAGGGCGCATTGCTGACTCGTGGTCAGCCTGCTGTCCACCAGGACTCCCAGGCTCCTCTGCAGAGCTGCTCTCCAGCAGGTCAGCCCTCAGCCTGTACTAGTGCTTGGGGTTATTCCTCCCTAGGTGCAGGACCCTGCACTTGCCCTTGTTGAACTTCATGAGGTTCCTCTCGGCCCAACCCTCCAGCCTGTCAAGGTCCCTCTGAATGGCAGCACAGCCCTCTGGAGTATCAGCCACTCTTCCGACCTTTGTGTTGTCAGCAAACTTGCTGAGGGTGCACTCCCGTTCCATCATCCATGTCGTTGTTGAATAAGTTGAACAAGACTGGACCCAGTACTGACCCCTGGGGGACACCGCTAGCTACAGGCCTCCAACTAGACTCAGCACCACTGAGCACAACCCTCTGAGCTCTGCCATCCAGCCAATTATCCATCCACCTCACTGTCCACTCATCCATCCCACACTTCCTGAGCTTGTCTATGAGGATGTTATGGGAGACAGTGTCAAAAGCCTTGCTGAAGTCAAGGTAGACCACATCCACTTCTCTCCCCTCATCTACCCAGCTAGTCATCTCATCATAGAAAGCTATCAAATTGGTTAAGCATGATTTCCCCTTGGTGACTCCATGCTGACTACTCCTGATCACCTTATCCTCCACATGCTTGGAGATGATCTCCAGGATGAGCATCGCCTTTCCAGGGATGGACGTGAGGCTGACTGGCCTGTAGTTGCCTGGGTCCTCCTTCTTGCCCTTTTTGAAGACTGGCGTGATATTGACTCTCTTCCAGTCCTCAGGCACCTCCCCTGTTCTCCATGACCTTTCAAAGATGATGGAGAGTGGCCTAGCAATAACATTGGCCAGCTCCCTCAGCACCCATGGGTGCGTTCCATTGGGGCCTGTGGATTTGCGGATGTCAAGTTTGCTTAGATGATCCTCTTCGACCGAGGGAAATCCTCCTTTCTCTGGACTTCCTCTCTTGTCTCCAGAGTCTGAGATTCCTGAGGGCTTATCTTAGCAGTAAAGACTGACGCAAAAAAGCCATTCAGCAACTCTGCCTTCTCTATATCCTTTGTCACCAGGGCACCCGCCCCATTCAGCAGCAGGCCAACATTTTCCCCAGTCTTCCTTTTTCTACTGATGTATTTAAAGAAGCCCTTCTTGTTGTCCTTGACATCCCTTGCTAGATTTAATTCCAAATGGGCCTTAGCCTTCCTTGTCGCATCTCTGCATACGCTGACAGTGTCCCTATATTCCTCCCAAGTGGCCTGTCCCTTTTTCCACATGCTGTAAACTTCCTTCTTCTGTCTGAGCTTCACCAGGAGCTCCCTGTTCATCCATGCAGGTCTCCTGCAGTGCAGCAAGCTGGAATTCTCCAGCACTGTGAAGGTCAGGGCATACGTCTTCCAAACATTCTATCAGTTTTTTAGGATTTTGCACTTGTTCAGGGGTGAAGTTCAAAACCATCGGAGGAGACAACTGTGACAGGTACCTGCCCATATCCTCCCACATACCTTGCCACCCACAACCACACTGTCTTGGGGCAGATTCCTGGGTGGTATTCTTAACTAATTGCTTAACCTTAGGGAGAAAGAGAAACACATTGTGCAGACCTAGCAATAGGAGTATGTTGGTTACCCATGGGTATTCAAAGTACTCAAAAGCTGCTGCAAGTAGTCCATGGGGAAAGAAGGAGGAGGTACCATTCCTGATATTATTCATAAACTGACTTCCAGATCAGGAAAGGAAGACAGTGTAATTTTGAATATTCCCAAAAAGATAATTTCCAGGAGACCAAAATGATAACAATGCAGGGCCTGAATACCAGATTATACTCAAGGCCAGTGCTTTACAACACAGCAAATTAAAAAAGAAAACAAACAAAAACGAACACAGATTTTAGCACATTCTCCGAACGGATATAGAGGAGAAGGGAGAACATGGCACAGATTATATAAGACAGGATCACATCATAGAAGGTTGGTCATAGGTCTTAGAATTTACAGAAGGCTGTGCTCAGTCTTCGGTTTTATGCCTGTGATAACAGTTGAGGGTAAACTTGCAATTTTTCTTTTTTAAGTACGATGCTGCAGAATTCCCATGAGAAATTGTGGAATGAACCTTCTCTAGTGTATTACTTTCTAAAAGCTACACGCTTCTCAGGAGCATGCAAAGCTTGCCTTATAGGAAGGGAAAGACTGCTGCAGTGTGGTTGGAAGGGTGGAGTGGTGTGCGCCATAACACAGAAACGGGACTTTGTATATTAAGTTGATTTGTGGATGACTGCAGAGAAGTTATGTGACTCTGAGGATTGGAGTTTGTGAAGAACTACCTAAATACTTGTTGTGGTTTAACCCGGCTGGCAGCTAAACACCACACAGCCGTTCGCTCACCCTCCCCCCTCCCTCTCTGGGATGGGGGAGAGAAACGGGAAAGTGAAGCCGGTGAGTTGAGATAAAGACAGTTTATTAAGACAGGAATATAATAATATAAGGAATATAAGGAATATAATAATAACAATAATAATAATAATAGTGATAATGATAATAGTATTAATAATAATAATGTGTAAGAAAACAAGTGATGCACAATGCAATTGCTCACCACCCGCTGACCGATGCCCAGCCTATCCCCGAGCAGCCGGCCCCCCCACCCCGGCCAGCCACCCCTATATATTGTTTAGCTTGACGTCAGATGGTATGGAATACCCCTTTGGCCAGTTTGGGTCAGCTGTCCTGGGTCTGTCCCCTCCCAGCTCCTGCTGCACCCCCAGCCTGCTCGCTGGCAGGACAGAGCGAGAAGCCGAAAAGTCCTTGGCCTGGTGTAAACACTGCTCTGCAACAATTAAAACATCAGCATGTTATCAGCGCTCTTCTCATCCTAATCCAAAACATAGCACCCTACCAGCTACTATGAGCTACTTAACTCTGTCCTAACTGGAACCAGGACAATACTAATTTTATTTTACTTTCTGCAAAGGGTACTGCCCGCAGAAAGAAGAAGGTGGTCCACAGAACAGCTACAGGAGATGACAAGAAACTTCAGTTTTCTTTGAAGAAACTGGGAGTTAACAATATTTCTGGTATTGAAGAGGTAACTGCTTCAAAGGGGAAAAAATGCTTTTCTATATAGAAATATAAAATGTATCAATATTAATTTTCTGGTAATTAACATCTTAATCTGGTCTGTTTAAGTATATTAGTAAGTCTTTATTGAGCTCTAGGAGCTTCAGCTAGTTTCCTGTTAAATTGAAAAATCATGCTAAACTGCTTGAAGTGTATTGGATTTTTTTTTTTTCTTTCAGGTAAATATGTTTACCAACCAAGGAACAGTCATTCACTTCAATAACCCTAAAGTTCAGGCATCTCTGGCTGCTAACACTTTCACTATTACTGGCCATGCTGAGACAAAGCAGCTGACAGAAATGCTTCCTAGTATCTTAAATCAGCTTGGAGCTGACAGTCTCTCCAGCCTGAGGAGATTGGCAGAAGCCCTACCCAAGCAATGTAAGTTGAAACTTGTCTGCTGACAGCATGAAGTGCATTCATAGGCTTACTTGTATAGCTGCAGTGAAATTCAATGCACTCCTACTTTCTGCAAACGTATTTTAACGTGATTATAAAGAAATGGAACTCAGATCTTATTTATAGCTCAAATCCAACAAAGCATATAACTGAATAAAGCAGATGCACCTGTTTCTCAGTATATCTTGCAGTTGTTCTAGGTCTAGAAAGTTGTTGCTGGAGTTGATTTCATGGTAGCTTACTTCTTGATGTGGCTACCGTATTTAACTCTGGAAGAGTTAAATTCTTAAAAGATATGTTTTGAATATGTTTGTTTTTCCACTTTGAATGGAAACATGAGTGACTTGAGGACAGGCATCTTGGTAATGCTTTGCATCCTCACAGGTATGATGAAGGTATTTCTTGTGTGGGCTTTTTGATAGCTAAGAGGGAATTACACAGTTTTCATCTGAAAATGTTATAATTTCTGTATGTGTGTAGGACAGTGTAGAGAACAGGACTGGTATGAGCATTAAGCTGGATATGCCAACTTCTATTCTATCCTTAAATTAGTAAAAGAACAAACATTCAGTTTCTCCCTAGAATTGTGTGGGAAAAGTAGAGGAGAAACTTAAGTATGTGGTGTTTGGAAAAGGTGGTACTGCTATAGGTTGAGAATTGGGAGGAAAAAGACAGGCTTGTAGACACTGGGAATGTTCCTCATGTCCTGCAGGTAGGGTCTTCCTACTTCCTCTTCTCAAATACTTTGTTCCATACCTTGGAAGGAATGGACTTCCAAAACACAGAAAATGAAGAAGCTTATCAAGGTGTCCAGTTTCTGGTAGTAATGAACTTGATTGTTACATTTCTTTTTTTCTGTGCTTTGTTGTCAGCTAAGACAGCCTCTTTTTCCATTCCTAAAGTTGATGTTACTTCCCTCCTGTTAACTTCCTACGGAAAAAAAACCCACTAGAAGTAGTTCTCAGGAGGTGGTAAACTGCTTCTTTCCCAATGCAGCTCAGGTCCCTCCTTCCTAATGTCATCTCTGTAGCTTCTGTGTGGTAGTAGCAGGGCTTGAAAGAAAGAAAACTTGAAGGGTTAAAAATGATCCACTAAGATCTCTCTTCTCATAACCAAGATCTTTCTTCTCATAACAAAATGGGTATGTTCTGGATAAGCTAAATTGTGCAATTTTAATATTAGGGAAGCTTGTTTAAAATGCTTCCTTTTGTACGACTTGGTAAATGGCTATTTTTTTCTACTTTGGGTGGATGTCAAAGTAGTTGCACAAAACTTTCCATTCAGTATTGTCTGCTAGATTTGGAAGCCTGACATCAAAAGAGTGAAGTATCTGAGATGACTGTATTTGTAGGTGCTAAAGGAAACTTAGTCTGGTTCTAGGGGTGAGAGAAAAATGCAGACAGCTTAGGAGGAAATAACATGGTAACAGCTTTCTGCTGTTAAAAACAAAAAGAGTTAGTGATGACCTCATCACAAGCCCTTTCAGACCAAAGTTTCTGCATTGATCTGTCCTAGTTCTCTAGGAATCAGGTTACAGTGATTTCAGAGGTCTGGTATAAACCCATCTCTCCTCGTGTTTTCCTTGAAAACTGAGAAGGATTAATTAGAATAGACTGAGATGATTGAAAATGTGGGACAGCTTAACCTAGGTAGTACAGCTAAGAATAGCAGTAGTAGTAGTGGCACAGGCACCCAGGGACCTGAGTTAAGTATTCCTAGCATTAGAGTGCTACGGTTTCACAGATACTAATTGGCCTGCTACATTGGACGTGATTAAGTCCCAGTATCTCCAGTAAATGGGAATAGTGACTGAGTTTGCAGAGATGTGGACCAAAACACGTGGTTACCTCAATTGATTAAGTGTAAAATTGTGCATCTAGTTTCATATTCCTCTGACTTTTCCAGGGAACAAGATTATCTTTAAGAGCCTTTAGTCATAGCTGTCTGCCTGCAGCTTCAAAATTACACCTTAATTTTTCTTGAAGCCCAAGGATCATAAGGACTCATCTCTTTTCCTTATAACTTGATGTTGTAAAATAAGTAAGCTTTGAGAACCTCTGAGTAGTCAGTAAACCAAGATGCTTTTAAGATAAATTGGTCTTGGCTCTTGTGTGGTAATCATTTTCAGCTACAAGGCACTCAGTGGCTCTAGATACAGGATAGTAACTAGCAAACTGTTTCTAGCATGCATCTTCCCATTTCCAGCGTTGGGCTGTTTGAGCATGATCAGTAACAAAGGGAATGTGAGCTTCCTAGGCTAGTTGTGTTTATTTAGCAGGGGAATTGTTTAGAGCATTGCAGCTTAACTCAGACTCTTAGATAATGTTTTCAAAAAAAAAAAAAACACAAAGAAAAACAACTTTGTAATCAAGATGCCTATGGTGAGCTTGAATAATGCTTTGGAACTACTTGCTCTTGCAGCTGTGGATGAGAAAGCACCACTTGATACTGGTGAAGATGATGAAGTTCCAGGTAAGAACAAACATGAAATGGAGGATAAGGAAGTGATTTTCTGAGAGAGAACATGTGTAGCATAAGGTTAGGCCAACGACAGAAGGAGTATTGACTATTCACTTGCTGTTACAGAATTTCTATGAACGGGTTACGTATCTGTTTTCAGACACAGTGTGAGACTAGGTGAACCATTGGTTTGAGGTAGCATTTGTCCTGTGTAAGAGTAATAACTATGGCTAAGTTAATTATTTAATCTTCAATAAGAAGGCTGGGAAGAAACTGCCTTTTTAGTATCACTTGGCTTAGTTGTGGGTATAGTAAAGTTAAATGATAGTAGGTGGTTCATTATAATGCATAATTCTAAAAGTTCTCGACAAGAAGAATGAACCCTGGAGCTCTTAAACGTTATTTGATCTGTATTTTATAAGATGACTTTTTTTAACGTTGTAAGTGCTTGATATGAAGTAGAACTTGAGAAAAAAATATGTTTGGCAAAGCAGAAGCAGATCAAACTTTGATATCAATGTTTATTTTTCTAGATCTTGTTGAAAACTTTGATGAAGCTTCAAAGAACGAGGCAAACTGAACCAAGTGTCACTTTGAATAAAGTTAAAACTCAAAAAAGCTACATGGAGCTGCTATTTTATATTGTGACTTTTATTTGAATTTATTTCCTGATGAGTTCTCAAAACTTGTAATTGAAAACTCCTTGAACCTGCAGCTCTTCTTAGTTACTGTTTGTATACAATATTATTTTTGTGGCCTGATTGAATAAACTTATGCTTTGAAATAAGTCAGATTGCTGATGAATCTCTGCCTAGACACAACTTTTGAGTAACTTGTATGCAGTCAAAACCCCATCTCTAATGAACTTTGGTATACAATTAAAAATACATTTAAAAAAAAAAACCACAAAACTTTTTGATGTGGCTTCTTGTCAGAAGTATGTGTGTGTGGGGGGAGAAATAGTCATAAATACTAAATCATAAAGGGTATTGCTTTTCTGCAGAAAAGCATCTTCCTCTTGTGGAATTAGAAAACTGGCTTCAATAAAAAATCTGTGTATAATTCAGCATTTTAGATTTAATTAGTGATCTTTCCATTGTTTACGGCACGTGGGAGCACATAATGATGAGTTTAAGTCACTTCGTAATTGTACTGGGTCGGGCTAGGGTATAATTAACTTTCCCTGCAACAGCCCATACAGTACCATGCTCTGCACTTGCAGCTAGAACAGCATTGGCATCACACCAGTGTTTTGTATATTGCTGAGCAATACCGGCAGAGCATCAGGACTAGCTCCAACCGCCACCCCAAGAGCCAGCAGGCTGGGGGGGGGGGGGGTAAGAGGTGGGGAGGGGACATCACCAGGTCAGCTGACCTAAACTGACCAAAAGGATATTCAATACGATATGATGTCACATTCAGCAACAAAAGGCGGAAAAAGGGAAGGGGCAGGCAGGATCTCATTATGAAAACGTTTGTCCTGAACAACGGCTATGTGTATAGAGGCCCTGCTTCAGGTACATAGCCAAGCATCACTCGATGGGAAGTAGAGAATAAGTCTGCTTCCACATGGCATTTTCTTGCCCCCCCCCCCCACTTTCCTTTTCCCTTTATTTAAATGATTTTTACATTAATAACTTTACCTTAATAATTATTTTTCATTTAATTTAAGTTATCCTTATCTCAATCCATGACTTGTTTTGGTTTTTTTTCCTTCCTTCCCTCCTCTTCTGAGGAGAGGGAGTGAGAGCGGTTGTGGTGGAGTTCAGCTGCCTAGCAAAGTGAAACTACCACTCTAATCTCCTAAACTGAAGAAATAAAATGAATTTCTGGAATTACTGGATCCTGTTTGTGTTTGTAGGGAGAAAATTCGTGGGGTCAAAGCCCAACTAGAGTTGAAGCTGGCCATGTCTGTGAGAGACAATTAAAAATGTTTTTTTAGATATGTGAACAGAAAAAGGAGAACCAAAGAAAACATAGGTCCACTACTAGATGGGGAGGGTCTCCTGACAGACAATGACATAGGCAAAGCAGAGACGTTAAACATCGCCTTCACCTTTGTCTTCAACACTGATGATGGGCTTCGGGACCCAGGGTACACTGAGCTGGAGGACTATGACAGTGGGAATGACAAACTCCCTACCGACCCTGAACGTGTGCGGGATTTGCTGCTCCACCTGGATCCATACAAGTCCATGGGTCTGGATGGGATACATCCCAGGGTGCTTAAAGAGCTGGCTGATGTTATTGCGGGACCTCTCTCAATTATTTTTCAACAATCTTGGGAATCTGGAGAGGTCCCAGTGGACTGGAAGCTAGCAAATGTTGTCCCAATTTTCAAGAAGGGTAAGAAAGAAGACCCTAGCAATTACAGGCCTGTCAGTCTCACGTCAGTGCCTGGTAAAATTATGGAGAGGATGATTCTTGAAGTTATTGAAGCGCACCTGGGGGACAATGCAGTCATTGGTCCCAGCCAACATGGGTTCATGAGGGGTAGGTCCTGCCTAACAAATTAGATTTCCTTTTATGATAAGATCACCCATCTAGTAGATCAAGGGAAACCAGCTGATGTGATCTTTTTGGACTTCAGCAAGGCTTTTGACATAGTTTCCCATAGGATCCTACTGGACAAAATGTCCAGCATACAGCTAAACAAAACCATCATACGATGGGTGAGCAATTGGCTGACGGGCAGGGCTCAAAGGGTTGTGGTAAATGGGGCCGCATCAGGCTGGTGGACGGTCACTAGTGGGGTCCCCCAAGGCTCCATTTTAGGGCCAGTCCTCTTCAATGTTTTTATAAATGATTTGGATGTAGGACTAGAAGGTGTTTTGAGCAAAGTTGCTGATGATATTAAACTTGGAGGAGTTGTGGACTCTGATGAGGGTGGAAAGGCGTTGCAGAGAGATCTGGACAGATTGGAGAGCAGGGCAATCACCAACCCACATGAAGTTTAACAAAAGCAAGTGCGGGGTCCTGCACCTGGGACAGGGCAACCCTGTCTATACGTACAGGCTGGGCGACGAGACGCTGGAGAGTGCCCCAAAGAGAGGGATCTGGGGGTTGTGGTTGATAGCAAGTTGAATATGAGCCAGCAGTGTGCCCTGGCAGCCAGGAAGGCCAACCGTATCCTGGGATGCATCAAGTACGGCATTGCAAGTCAGTCGAGGGAAGTGATTGTCCTGTTCTACTCTGCGCTGGTGTGGCCTCACCTCGAGTACTGTGTGCAGTTCTGGGCACCACAGTACAAAAAGGACGTGAAACTGTTGGAGAGTGTCCAGAGGAGGGCAGCAAAGATGGTGAAGGGCCTAGAGGGGAAGACATATGAGGAGCGGCTGAGGTCACTGGGCCTGTTCAGCCTGGAGAAGAGGAGACTGAGGGGGGACCTCATCGCAGTCTACAACTTGCTCGCGAAGGGGAGTGGAGAGGCAGGTGACCTATTCACTGTAAATACCAGTGACAGGACCCGCGGGAACGGTGTTAAGCTGAGGCGGGGGAAGTTTAGGCTGGACATCAGGAAGAGGTTCTTCACCGAGAGGGTGGTTGCACACTGGAACAGGCTCCCCAGTGAAGTAGTCATGGCACCAAGCCTGTCTGAATTTAAAAAGAGATTGGACTGTGCACTTAGTCATGTGGTCTAAACTTTTGGGCAGACCTGTGCGGTGCCAGGAGTTGGACTTATGGGTCCCTTCCAACTTATAAGTTATAAGTTATAACTTATAACTTATAAGTTATCCTTATGGGTCCCTTCCAACTTGGGATATTCTATGATTCTATGATTCTACTATATGATGTTGTAATATATTGTGGGTTCATAAAGGGAAAGTCCTGCCTCAGTAATTTGATCTCCTATGATAAGGTCACCTGCTTAGTGGATGAAGGGAAGGCAGCAGATGTAATCTATCTTGATTTTTTAGTATCTTTTTAGATGAATTATCCACCTGTGAGATAAACAGGTTCATGCTATGCTGTGTGATGAACTGGCTGGATGGTAGAGCTCAAAGGGTTGTAGTAGGTGGGGCTGCATCTAACTGGCAGCTGGTCACTAGTGGTGTTCACCAGGGATCAATTCTAGGGACAGTTCTGTTCAATATTTTTTATCAATGATCTGGATGTAGGAGCTGAATGCATCCACAGCAAGTTTGCTGATGATACTAAACTGGGAGGTGCTGTTGACTCCCTTGAGGGATGGGAGACCTTGTAGAGGGATCTAGATAGATTGGAGCACTGGACAATCATCAGTGGCATGAGGTTCAATAAAGGTAAATCCAGGGTTCTGAACCTGGGATGGAGTAATGCTGGGCATGAGTGCAGCCTGGGAGGGAGCCAAGTGGCTAGAGAGCAGCTCAGCAGAAGGGGATCTGGGGGTGCTGGTTGACAGTAGGCTAAACATGAGTTGGCAGTGTGCCCTAGCAGCGAAGAGGGCAAACCACATTTTGGGATGCATTAAACATAACATAGCCAGCTGGTGAGAAGAGGTGATTCTCCTGCCATATTTAGCATTAGTGCAGCCTCACCTTGAATATTGTGTACAGTTCTGGTCTCTACAATATAAAAAGGATGTTACAGTCTTTGAAAGTGTCCGGTGGAGGGCAGCAAAGCCGGTAAAAGTGTTGGAAGGCGTGTCTTATGAGAGAGACTGAGGACACTTGGGTTGTCTAGTCGGGAGAAGAGAATGCTAAGAGGCAACATCATTGTTCTCTACAACTTCCTGGGGAGGGGAAATGGAGAGGGAGATGCTGGTCTCTTTTCCCTGGTAACTAATGATATGACGCATGGGAATGGCACGCAGCTGTGCCAGGGGAGGTTTGGACTGGACATTAGGAAAAGTTTCTTTACTGTGGGGGGTGGCTGAACAATGGAATAGGCTTCCCAGCGAGATGGATGATGCCCCATGCCTGTCGGTTTTTAAGAGGCATTTGGACAATGCCCTCAAGAATATGCTTTCACTTTTGGTTAGCCCTGTAGAGGTCAGAAAGTTGGATTTGGTGATCTTTGTTAGGTCCTTTCCAGCTGAACTATTCTATTCTATAAAACATGCAGGTTGAGAGAGAACTTTGCTTGGCCTTGAAGAATAATTGCAGGCTGTTGACATCCTGGGATAACTCAATGCTAATGTTACATTTTTGTCTTCAGGGAGTGTTTAATAGATCTTTTCAGGGTGTACCTAATTAGAATCAAATAATACTGTCCCCGTATTTTATTTTTACTTATCTGAAAAAGTCAGTTATGTGCAGGAATAAAGTACATAGGAAGGGAGAGAAAAGACTAAATAGAATTGGTTATGGTTCTTAATGAAATGTTTAACATCTTCAGACATACTGATGTTTCAGGAATATGTTCTTTCTGTTGCTTTTACGTGTTCCAGAGAATGTTCTTGGGCACAAGAGTTCTTAAACTGTGCTCTGACCTTTGTGTAGCTGAAGCTCCCTGGGGGGTGATGGCTAAACTTTACATTTTGGAGCCTTTGCTGTTAATCATTTCCATAATGATTCTAGCTAAGCTAGAAGAGGGCTTGACAACCAGCCTTCTAAGGTTGTCTCTTCAGAGCAAATACTTCTGGAAGTGGAAACGTATCCTGTCTTGTGCAGGATAAAATTCGAGGTAGAACTTTGCTTAATAGATATAGCCATAACATAAAGTTTGCATTGTGCCTGGTACAGGGTGGGGCTCTTTCTGACTTATTATAGCAATGACTTGCCAAGAATGTTTGTCATTGTATTGGGAAAGAGTGGAGGAACTTGTTCAAGCCACGCAGCTCCTGTGGTATGAGGTAAGACAGCAGTTGGATGTGAGCATGACATGACTGAGGTCAGGTGCGAGAACAATTTGTTTACTTGTCTCAGTTCACAAGTACTTTATCATTAAATTACACTTTTTGTTTTGAATTAAATAAGTGCATTCATGGAATTGTGGCAATAAGGTGGAAAAGCTAAAATGCAAAATAAACTGAGGCTCAGGGGAGCCCATTGAGCCTATTTGTAGCTCGATGGATCTGTGACACCTCAAGCTGTAAGAATTAAAGTTGTGCTTTTGCAGTGGAAAATTCCACTAACCTTGCATATTCAAAAGTGATTGTGCAGGCATAACAGTGGGGGGTATGTTAAGCAGATAAAGGGACAATGGAAGGTCCCACTGTCCCAAAACAAGGAGGATGGCTAAGAAAAACAAGACAGTTGTGGAATCAGCAAAAACAAAAAATCACAGGCCTCTTCAATCACGAGAGAAGAAGAGGAGGAAAAAAAAAAAAGGAAAAAGGGGGAAAAGGAGAAATTAAAGGTTGGTCAAATAAAACTGTACATATATGGTACAGTAACAAGTGCTGAGTAGGTTGTGAACCTGTAGTACTCAGCCAATGAGGAAACAGGAGGAATCAAGCATCGGGTAATAGGGGATATAAGGTTATGATACACTTCTGCTAGGTGTTCCTGCTTGCAGGATGCTTGCCATTGCAATCGCGAATAAAAATGTTACTTCACTCACTGAGATCCTCGTCTGAGCCTGTGTTATTGGCTGCAGCTTGTTTCTCACAAAGCCATCAAAGAAGAGATGCAACGTAGAGATGGCCTCATGATCAAGTGGTGGACCTGACCATGGACACGATTGCACAGGTTATCCATGATTGTGAAATATGTGCTGCAATCAAGCAAACCAAGCAGTTAAAGCCTCTCTGGTAAGGAGGAAGAGGTCTGAAATATCAATGGGGGGGGGAGGGGGGGGAGGCTGGCAGATTGATAACATCACACTCTTGCAAATCAGTCACAACAAGTGCCATGGGCTTACAATGGTGGAAGTAACCACTGGATGGCTGGAAACATATTCTGTGCCCCATGACGCTGCCCGGAACACTATCCAAGGCCTTCAAAAACAAGTCTTATGGTGATAAGGCACCCAAGAAAGAATTGAATCAGACAACAAACAAAACAACTTCATAGATGTGTGGGCCAAAGAGCATGGCATTGAATGGGTGTATCACATCTGCTTTTGTGCACCAGCCGCTGGGAAAATAGAATGATACAATGTACTGTTAAGGACTACACTGAGAGCCATGGGTGCTGGGATATTCAAACATTGGGCTATGCATTTAGATAGGGCCACCTGGTTAGTCGACACTAGGGGATCTACCACCTGAGCCCAATCAAAACTATTATGTGCTGTAGAAGGGGATAAAGTCCCTGCAGCGCACGTTAAAAAAACATGCTGGGGAAGACAGTCTGGGCTATTCCTGCCTTGGGCAAAGGCAAACACATGCGGGAGCTGGGAGGGGACAGACCCAGGACAGCTGACCCAAAGTGGCCAAAGGGGTATTCCATACCATCTGACGTCATGCTGAACAATATATAGGGGTGGCTGGCTGGGGTGGAGGGACCAGCTGCTCAGGGATAGGCTGGCCATCGGTCAGCGGGTGGTGAGCAATTGCACTGTGCATCACTTGTTTTGTACACATTATTATTAGTATTACTATTATCATCATCATTTTTTTTTCTTTTCTGTCCTAATAAACTGTCTTTATCTCAACCCACAGGCTTTCATTTCTTTCTAATTCTCTCCCCCATCCCAGAGAGGGAGAGGAGAGGGTGAGCGAATGGCTGTGTGGTGCTTAGCTGCTGACTGGGTTAAACCACAACAGCATGTCATCAGGAGTTATACCTGTTGAGTTTCATCAGGTGGTCTCAAACCTGCTCTTTGCTTACAGTGGGAGGGACTTTGCTCCCCCAGCCCTCACCTACAGGTTCAGGGAAATGAGAGACATGTGAAGCCTGACTGGCAGTGTGTGTTAGGTCTGTCAAGGATGGAGTCACCTTTCCCTGCAGCAGCCCACACAGTGCTGTGCTCTGCACTCGTAGCTGGAACAGCACTGTTATCATTCCAGTGTTGTGTCTATTGCTGCATAGCTGCTTCAAACCTTTTTTCAAACTTGGGGTATCTGACACATCACAGGCATTCCTCATTCCCCCATGGGCCAAGCCATTGTAAAGCGCACACATCGCACCTTGAAAACACTGCCAAATAAACAAAAAGGGGGAGACACCCAGGAAACACCACAGAACAGGTTGGGAAAGGCACTTCACGTAATGAATCACCTATCATTACCCTTTCCTCACGAAGAGGTACCGCCCATAATAAAACATTACAAAAATATGAATTCTGCACTGTCACAGGTGCCACAATCAGAGCAGGCCTTAGTAATGGTAAAAAATTTAAATACAGGTCTTTGGGAGGGACCCCAGCCTCTAATAACTTGGGGTCGAGGGTATGCTTGTGTCTCCACAGGTCACGGACCAAGATGGGTACCAGCAAGGGGGGTAAGGCCATGGTTGGCCTCCTCCTCACAATCGCCACTGTCATTGGTTATTGCCAGCCCTGGGTCTCCATCCAACCACGCCGCAACATCTGGGTCACCCTCGCCAACATGACAGGACAAGAAGCGATGTGCCTGTCCCTGGCTAGTGCTAGCGACCCGTTTACGACATGTCTGGTGGGGATCCCGGCAGATAACAAAGACTGGACTGTCTACTTATGGCAAGCGCCCCTAGAGCCACAGGAATTAGATATCCTGGGATGTGAAACAGCAACAGCATGTGTAAGGTTCAATTGCTCAGGCAAAAAATCCAATCATGAAACAAATGGTCAATGCCACTCTTGCTCCTTATTGCAATGCATCTCTTTGGTGTAATTATACAAAACTATAATAGCATCCTTCCTTGCGCCAGGAGCCACTCTGCTCGGCTGTGGGATCGACTGTGGAACGGACGCCCCTAGGTGCACCCCGAGCATTTTCCTCAGAGGGGTCTCCACTCTCAGCCGCTCACCACAGGAGTAGACAAGGACCTCCTGAAGCTGTGGACAAATTATTTTAAGTGATGTTTTCTTGTGGTATGAATGAGAAATGCAAGAGGCCTCTTTGCGTGATTGTGTGATTGTGCTGTGCGAGTGAGAAGCAGCATCGCTGCGAAGCAACATCCCTAGCGCTTAGTGGCTTGTTGACTGATGTAGATTCTAGTAGGCACGCTACTTTACAATCGTAATTCTGCATGTGATTTTCACCCTGTTGCTTATTGTACCGTGCTTATTGCAGTGTCTGCGGTGATTGATAGAAAAATCTATAGAAAGCGTTTGGTTGATTGAAAATAAAAAAGAGGGCATTGTGGGAAAGGAATTCACAGGGAGCTTTGTGCTGTTTCACACGTCCCTGAGTTAGAGATAATGAGGAAAACAGCGGTAGAACCAAAAACTTGAGCAAGGTCGAGATAAAGTAAATTGGCTACAGTGTTAAAGATGAGCTTTGGGCAGTGGCCAATTGCTGGCTGGCTCGAGGCACGTGTCTTAGGGTCTCTAACCAATTGTAAGACAGATTCGGGCGCA
This sequence comes from Anser anser, assembly GCF_964211835.1. Classification (NCBI taxonomy): domain Eukaryota; kingdom Metazoa; phylum Chordata; class Aves; order Anseriformes; family Anatidae; genus Anser; species Anser anser. Next base: position 1,621,552 of record NC_139731.1, read on the forward strand.
TGGACAGCGTGTGGGGCTACAGGGAAAGTATATGTAGTAGTGAAAAAGGGCAATAAAAGTCCTCCTGTTCAAGAGCTATCAGGAGTCCATGTCTTGCATCCCTTTATGTAGGGAAGTGGATGGGGAAGGTGGTGTGGGTTGCTCCTGCCATGGGAAAAGGCAAACCCACTCGTGGGATTGTCTTTGCCCAAGGACCAGGGTATACCTGGTGGGTAATGCAGAAGGATGGGGATATCAGGTGTGTGCCTCAAGGAGATTTAACCTTGGGAGAAAATTAATCTGTAATCCAAGTTATGTGTTGTAGGAGGACACTGCAGAACCAACGACAGGTCAGCTTCGCAAGGAACCGGGCAAGTGCAACAGTGACGTGAGCTAAGCTGATGCTGGTGTCAAGAAAACCAACTTCGCCTGCCCTGAGTGACCACTTTGTCAGATGAAGCTGAAACCATCAACAGTTTTTATGAACATTTTGGGGAAAGACCTATGGAATGAAAAGAAGTACAGACTTATAAATACTTTAATGGACAGAGAACAATGGTGATGAGAATATCTATATATTAAACTATGTGGGACCTGAGTGTGACACAAATTTATGGAATAAGGGGTGGAGGTTGTGTTGGGTCTGTCTAGGATGGAGTCACCTTTCCCTGCAGCAGCCCACACAGTGCTGTGCTCTGCACTCGTAGCTGGAACAGCACTGGTGTCACTCCAGTGTTGTGTCTATTGCTGCATAGTGCTGGCACCGCATCAGGACTCCCTCCAAGCCCCCAAGAGCCAGCAGGCTGGGGGTGAGCAAGTGATGGGGAGGGGACATTGCCAGGGCAGCTGACCTAAACCAACCAAAGGGATATTCCATAACACCTGATGTCACACCCAGCAATAAAAAGGGGGGGCTCTCGTGGGGGAGGGGGCTGTCCTGAACAACCGCTACGCGTTTTGAGGCCCTGCTTCCCAGTACGTGGCCGAACATTGCTCGTTGATGGGAAGTAGGGAATAATTTTTTTTTCTTTCTCTCTGTGCTTCCGCGCGGCCTTATTGTTTCTTTTGTTTCTTTTTCTCCCCATTCCCTTTCCCTTTAATTAAATCATTCTCATCTCAAACCTCGAGGTCTTTGTGTTGTATTTTCTTCCCCTTCCTCTTTGAGGAGGGGGGGGGAGTGAGAGAGCGGTTGCGGTGGAGCTCGGCTGCCCACCCGAGTAAAACCACCACACAGTGAAGAGTGAGACAAAGAAGTTGTTGAGTACCTCACCTTCTCCATGTCTGTCATTACCAGTTCTCCCTTCTCGTTTATCAGAGGGGGTACATTCTCCTTGGCCTTCTTTTTCTAAGCAATACACCTATAGAATCTCTTCCTGTTATTCTTTGCGATCCTTGCCAAGCTCAGTTCTATCTGTGCCTTGGTTTTCCTGATCCCATCCCTGCACATCCGGACCGCATTCCTGTACTCTTCCCAGGTGCCATGTCCCTGCTTCCACTGCCTGTGCATTTCCTTCGTGCACCTTGGTCTGACCAGCAGGTCCTTGCACAGCCATGCCAGTTTTCTGCCCTCCCTGCCCGCTTTCTTACGCAGGGGGATGGAGAGTTCTTGAGCTCTAAGGAAAACATCCTTGAAGAGTTGCCAGCTCTGATCAGCTCCTTTGTCCCTAAGGACAGTGTTTCAGGGGATCTCATCCACTTGGTCTTTAAATAGCTTGAACTAGAACAGAATAGCTTGAATAGAACTTGACTCTGCTCTTCGCCAGGCCCATATTCCTCAAGATCACAAATTCAACCAGGGCAAGGTAACTGCAGTCCAGACAGCCTCCAATCTTAACCTCTTTAATGAGCTCATTTAATGAGCATTGGTAAGCACCAGGTCCAGTAATGCTTCTCCTCTGGTTGGTTTGTGTAATACCTGAACCAGGAAGTTATCCTCAGCGCACTCTAGGAATCTCCTGGATTGCTTACAGCCTGCTGTGTAGATTTTCTAGCAGACATCCGGGTAAAGTCTCCCATCAGGATGGGAGTGTGCAACCATGATGCTTCTTGTAGTTGAAGCAAGGCCTTATCAACAGGCTTCTTGTGATCTATTGCAGGTGGCCTGTAGTAGACCCCAGCCACAGGGTGTCCTTTATTGGTGTGGTCCTTAACTTTTACCCACAAGCTCTCAGCTTGTCCGTGGCTGTTTCTCAAAGGCATCTCTTCACAATCAATCCATTCCCTAACATAGAGGGCAGCACCCCTGCCTGTCCTTCCCAGTTATGTGATCTGTCCCACCACATTTCTGTGATAGCAATCAGGTCATATTTTTCTAATTGCATCATCGTTTCCAACTCCTCCTGCTTGTTTCCCATGCTGCATGCACTGGTGTAGAGGCACTTCAGCTGGGCTACCAGTCACATTGCCTTTTCAGAGGAACCCTTCCTAATTGCTTTGGGACAGTTCACAAGTATTTCCCTGTAGTTTCCTAAAGTGACAGTGTTCCCAGGTTCGTTTCTATCATTCAGAGGTACATCCCCTACCCCCACCTCATCTAGTTTGAAGCCTTGCTAATAAGGCCAGCCAGCTTACCACCCAGAACACTCTTGCCCCACCTAGTCAGGTGCACCCCATCTGGTGTCAGCATGCCTGGTCTCTCAAAAGTATGTCTGAGATTGTAGAACCCAAAACCTTGAGCATGGCATTAGTCACTCAGCTTAATCATTCACTCGGTCTGTTCATCTCCTTGTGTCCCAGACACCAACTGGGATGATGGAGGAGAACACTACTTGCACTCCCGATTCCTTCAACATCTCTCCGAGGGACATGAAGTCCCTTTTGATATTTCAGAGTCTCTTTGTTGCAGCCTCATTTGATCCTCCATGAAAGAATCGGAATGGGTGGTAGTTTTCAGGCTCTACCAGGCTTGGTAGCCTCTTCATAATATCAGGAATGCGGGCCCAAGGCAGCCAGTAAACCTCTCTGGAGAGATTATTTGGATGGCAAATGGGTGCCTCAATGCCTCTCAGATAGGAGTTTCCAATTACTAACACCCTTCGTGCCTTTTTTGTGGCACTGGTTCTGATACAGGTGGTTGACGGAGACAACTTTATATGGTTGCCCTTTTCGAGGTCTTTGCCATTACTCACACAGTCTTTTCTTTCCAGACATATAGCATCATAGCTGTTGCGTAGGGATACTTCAGTGGCAAGGGGGAGACTCCTCCCCCTGCTCCTAGCAGAGATGAGGATCCAATCTCCCTTGTCTTGAGTTGTTGAAGTTTGTTGGTTTAGGCCTGGAAGCTTGTTTGCCTTCCCCTTGCCAGGACTTAAAGCAGGGCTGTTGCTCGGCCTGTGTCAGCACATAATACCATTTATCAATCTCCCACTCAGATTCCTGGATGCTATGTTGCCTGGTGAGCTCCTCTTGTAACAGAGCCACCCGTTTAAAAAGTTCATCCATCTGGGCACACCTGCACCCATGACACCCACCTCTGCCTTCAGGACCTAGGGGGACTTCCAGATTCTGGAGTGGCCTGAAATTGAGGGTCTGGGCAGCTCTTTGGGTCCTCGAGAGGTCTGTTTGGGTGTAGGCACCTGCCTGGGAAGATTGCGGCCCCTCCATCTGGGTTTTCATCCTCAGCCCGGCAGGCGTGGCGGGTAGACACCATTTTTGTTTCACAGATTCACAGATTCACAGATTTTTCTAGGTTGGAAGAGACCTCAAGATCATCGAGTCCAACCTCCGACCTAACACTAAGTACTCCACTAAACCATATCCCCAAGCTCTACATCTAAACGTCTTTTAAAGACCTCCAGGGATGGTGACTCCACCACCTCCCTGGGCAGCCCGTTCCAATGCTTAATAACCCTTTCGGTAAAGAAGTACTTCCTAACATCCAACCTAAAACTCCCCTGTCGCAACTTTAGCCCATTCCCCCTCGTCCTGTCACCAGGCACGTGGGAGAATAGACCAACCCCCACCTCTCTACAGCCTCCTTTCAGGTAACTGTAGAGAGCGATGAGGTCGCCCCTGAGCCTCCTCTTCTCCAGGCTGAACAAGCCCAGCTCCCTCAGCCGCTCCTCGTAAGACTTGTTTTCCAGACCCCTCACCAGCTTGGTCGCCCTTCTCTGGACTCGCTCGAGCACGTCCATGTCCTTCCTGTAGCGAGGGGCCCAAAACTGAACACAGTACTCGAGGTGCGGCCTCACCAGAGCCGAGTACAGGGGCACAATCACTTCCCTCGACCTGCTGGCCACACTGCTTCTTATACAGGCCAGGATGCCGTTGGCCTTCTTGGCCACCTGGGCACACTGCTGGCTCATATTCAGCCGACTATCCACCAATACTCCCAGGTCCTTCTCGGCCAGGCAGCTTTCCAGCCACTCATCTCCCAGCCTGTAGCTCTGCTTGGGGTTGTTGCAGCCCAGGTGCAGGACCCGGCACTTGGCCTTGTTGAACTTCATGCAGTTGACCTCAGCCCATCGCTCCAGCCTATGCAGATCCTCCTGCAGAGCCTTCCTGCCCTCGAGCAGATCGACACACGCACTTAGCTTGGTGTCATCTGCAAACTTACTGAGGGTGCACTGGACGCCCTCATCCAGATCATCAATAAAGATATTAAAGAGGACCGGCCCCAGTACCGAGCCCTGGGGGACTCCACTAGTGACCGGCCTCCAGCCAGATTTGACTCCATTCACCACAACTCTCTGGGCCCGGCCATCCAGCCAGTTTCTAACCCAGCGAAGCGTACGCCAGTCCAAGCCCCGAGCAGCCAGTTTCTTGAGGAGAATGTTGTGGGGAACGGTGTCAAAAGCCTTACTGAGGTCAAGGTAGACCACGTCCACAGCCTTTCCCTCATCCACCAAGCGCGTCACTTGGTCATAGAAGGAGATCAGGTTCGTCAAGCAGGACCTGCCTTTCATAAACCCATGCTGACTGGGCCTGATCGCCTGCTTGCCCTGCAAGTGCCGCGTGATGACCCTCAAGATAATCTGCTCCATGAGCTTCCCCGGCACTGAGGTCAAACTGACAGGCCTATAGTTCCCCGGGTCTGCCCTGCGGCCCTTCTTATAGATAGGCGTCACATTGGCTAGCCGCCAGTCAACCGGGACCTCCCCCGATAGCCAGGACTGCCGATAAATGATGGAAAGCGGCTCGGCCAGCTCCTCCGCCAGTTCTCTCAGTACCCTCGGGTGGATCCCATCCGGCCCCATCGACTTGCGCACATCCAAGCTCCGTAGCAGGTCGCCAACCATTTCCTCATGGATAGCGAAGGCCACATCCAGCTCCCCATCCCCTTCCACCAGCTCAGGGCACTGGGTGTCCGGAGAACAACCGGTATTGCCGCTAAAGACTGAGGCAAAGGCGGCATTAAGCACCTCAGCCTTTTCCTCATCCTTAGTAACTAGGTTTCCCCTCGCATCCAGTAAAGGATGGAGATTCTCCCTAGTCCTCCGTTTCGCGTTGATGTATTTGTAAAAGGATTTTTTGTTGTCTTTAACGGCAGTAGCCAGGTTGAGCTCCAGATGAGCTTTGGCCTTTCTAATTTTCTCCCTGCACAGCCTCGCTACATCCTTGTAGTCCTCCTCAGTGGCCCGCCCTTTTTTCCAAAGATTATAAACCCTCTTTTTTCTGCTAAGCTCCAGCCGCAACTCTCTGTTGAGCCAGGCCGGTCTTCTTCCACGCCGGCTCGTCTTTGGGCACGTGGGGACGGACCGCTCCTGTGCCATCACGATTTCCTTCTTGAGGAGCGCCCAGCCTTCCTGGACTCCTCTGCCCTTCAGAACCGCCTCCCAAGGGACTCGGCCAACCAGCGTCCTGAGCAGCTCAAAGTCAGCCCTCCGGAAGTCCAAGACAGCAGTTTTACTGGTCCCCTTCCTGGCCTCGCCAAGAATAGAGAACTCTACCATTTCGTGGTCACTCTGCCCCAGACAGCTTCCGACCACCACATCTCCCACCAGTCCTTCTCTGTTTGTGAAGAGAAGGTCTAGCGGGGCACCACCCCTGGTAGGTTCACTGACCAGCTGCGTCAGGAAGCTATCTCCCACGCTCTCCAGAAACCTCCTAGACTGCTTTCTCTGTGCCGTGTTGTGTTTCCAGGATATGTCCGGGAAGTTGAAGTCCCCCACGAGGACAAGCGCCGACGATTTTGCAACTTCTGTCAGTTGCCTATAAAAACTCCTCATCCGTCTCCTCATCCTGGTTCGGCGGTCTATAACAGACCCCCACCAGGATGCTAGCCTTGCCGGCCTTCCCGCGGATCCTAACCCACAGGGATTCAACCTTATCATTCCCAGCCTGGAGTTCTACAACATCGAAAGATTCTCTAATGTAGAGAGCCACGCCACCTCCCCTTCTGTGCTGCCTGTCCCTCCTGAAGAGCCGATAGCCAGGCATTGCAGCACTCCAGTCGTGGGAGCGGTCCCACCACGTCTCCGTGATGGCAACCAAGTCGTAGCCTGCCTGCTGCACAATGGCTTCCAGCTCCTCCTGTTTGTTACCCATGCTGCGTGCATTAGTGTAGATGCACTTCAGCTGGGCCATCGCCTTCTTCCCCGGCCTAGCCATTGTTTCCCCCGGCACAGCTCCGACAAGCCTTGTTTGAGCCCCGTCCCCCTTCTTACCTAGTTTAAAGCTCTCTCTATGAGCCCCGCCAGCTCCTGGCCTAGGATCCGTTTTCCCCTTGGAGATAGAGACCCGTCTGGGGCCATCAGGCCGGGTGCCGAGTAAAGCTCCCCATGGTGAAAAAACCCAAAATTTCTATGCTGGCACCAGCCTCTGAGCCACCTATTAACCACATGAGCTTTCCATGTCCTCTCCGTGCCTCTCCCTTCCCCCGTAGGGATGGACGAGAACACCACCTGCACTCCCGCTCCCTCCACCAATCGTCCCAGCCCCCTATAGTCCTGTTTGATGGCCCTGAGGCTTCTCTTTTCAACATCATCGCTGCCAGCCTGGACTATCAAAAGCGGGTAATAGTCAGAGGGGCGAACCAGGTTTGGAAGCTTCCTGGTAACGTCTCTGACCCTGGCCCCAGGGAGGCAGCAGACTTCCCTATGTGTGGGGTCAGGCCGACAAATAGGGCCCTCCGTTCCCCTGAGGAGGGAGTCGCCCACAACAATCACCCTTCTTTCTTTCTTGGTGGAGGCAGTCCTGAGGCGTGGAGTCAACTTCCTCACCTCAGGCATCCTCCCGGGTAGGCTTCCTACCTCATCCTCACCCACCGGTCCCTCCAGCTCCAGGGCCTCAAACCTATTGTTCAAGGGCACCTGGGAAGGCGGCGCCGGAAGGGGAGGGCATCTCCTGCGAGGTCGAGCAGGGACCTGCCTCCATTCCTCCTCAACTCGCAGGTCCCCTCCCTCTGCCCGATGGCAACAGGGCAGGGGGTCCACCCCCCTTTGGGGCGTCTCACCCTGGTCCCTCTCCCTCCGGTCCTGCAGGGAGTCGCTCCACCAGTCTATCTCCCGCTCGCACTCCCTGATATCCCTCAGCCTCTGCACCTCCTCCTTGAGCTCTGCCACCATGCGGACCAGGTCGTCCACCTGCTCGCACCTCACGCAAGCAGTCTCTCTGCCCCCCGCCGATGGCAGCAAGAGGCTCAGACACTCCCCGCATCCGGAGACCTGAACTGCCGCATGTTTGGGCGGGCAGTCGGTCTGGGTGTGCACTGACTTCCTAGAGAAAGCACCGTGCCTGGTGGAGACCATCGCAGCCCAGCTGACGGGAGAGTGTCGTTAGAGGAGTTGTCCCTATGGGCGGGTGTGAGCGCTCCTCCCTGCCTGCCCGCCCTGCCTGCGCCAACTGCCTCGCTAACTGCCGCGTCACTCCCACCGCGTCACTCCCTGTTTGCCGGCCCTGTTCGCCGCGCTCCCTAAGGGCTGCCTTTGAACGGCCGGGGGGAGGAGCTGACGCTGACGCTGCTGGCCCCGCCTACGCCTCGTCAGCCTCCCTCACGAGGGCTGCCGGTGCCTGGCGGCTCCCTCACGTAGGCTCGATGCCCGAAAAATAGCCCTGCCTGTCCCGATCCCGCGCTCCGCTGCAGCACGCGTCTGCCCCGGAGCCGGTCGCCTCGGCAAGTGGCTCTGAAAAGGCGGTGGTGCCCGATTTAAAAGGCCCGCCGCTGACGCTGTCGCTGACGCTGACGCTGCTGGCCCCGCCTACGCCTCGTCAGCCTCCCTCACGAGGGCTGCCGGTGCCTGGCGGCTCCCTCACGTAGGCTCGATGCCCGAAAAATAGCCCTGCCTGTCCCGATCCCGCGCTCCGCTGCAGCACGCGTCTGCCCCGGAGCCGGTCGCCTCGGCAAGTGGCTCTGAAAAGGCGGTGGTGCCCGATTTAAAAGGCCCGCCGCTGACGCTGTCGCTGACGCTGACGCTGCTGGCCCCGCCTACGCCTCGTCAGCCTCCCTCACGAGGGCTGCCGGTGCCTGGCGGCTCCCTCACGTAGGCTCGATGCCCGAAAAATAGCCCTGCCTGTCCCGATCCCGCGCTCCGCTGCAGCACGCGTCTGCCCCGGAGCCGGTCGCCTCGGCAAGTGGCTCAGTAGAAGGCTCCCTTCTCTGTTGCTCCCAGAATAGAAAGTGACCCACCTTCCGCCCTCCCTGTGCACTCTCCCGTGTAAACTGCTGTGCCGCTCCCTGGCTGATGCGCCACACACTGTTTGCCCGCCCTGGTCACTCACGCTCCCTAGGGGCAGCTTTTGTACATGGGAGTGGCTGCTGCTGCCGGCCCCACCCAAGCCTCATCAACCGCTCTTGCAAGGTGTCCTGGTTTCAGTTAGGACAGAGTTAATTTTCCTTCTAGTAGCTGGTAGGGTGCTATGTTTTGGATTAGGATGAGAAGAGCATATCTTAGAATATCTTGGCATATCTTAGAAGAGGATATTTCAAGGACCCAAAAGGGTTCCTCTGGGCTTTTGGCATAGCTGCCTTAGAGACAGAGGACATTAAGCAGTTGTCTACCTTGCCCGGTCTCTCGGAGGACCCTTCTGTTGTGGGGTTGCTGAGGGTTGAAGAACAGCAAGTGCCGATCGCTACCACAACTGTGCACCGGCGGCAATATCGCACCAACCGAGACTCCCTGATTCCCATCCATAAGCTAATTCGTCAACTGGAGAGCCAAGGAGTGATCAGCAAGACTCATTCACCTTTTAATAGTCCCATATGGCCAGTGCGAAAGTCTAATGGTGAGTGGAGACTAACAGTGGACTATCGTGGCCTGAACGAAGTCACGCCACCACTGAGTGCTGCAGTGCCGGACATGCTAGAACTCCAGTATGAACTGGAATCAAAGGCAGCCAAGTGGTATGCCACAATTGATATCGCTAATGCATTTTTCTCCATCCCTCTAGCAGCACAGTACAGGCCACAGTTTGCTTTCACTTGGAGGGGAGTCCAATATACTTGGAATCGGCTGCCCCAGGGGTGGAAACACAGCCCTACCATTTGCCATGGACTGATCCAGTCTGCGCTGGAGCAGGGGGAAGCTCCTGAACACCTGCAGTACATCGATGACATCATTGTGTGGGGTGACACTGCAGAAGAAGTTTTCGAGAAAGGGAAGAAAATAGTCCAAATCCTTCTGAAGGCCGGTTTTGCCATAAAACAGAATAAAGTTAAAGGACCTGCACGAGAGATCCAGTTTTTAGGAATAAAATGGCAAGATGGACGTCGCCAAATCCCAATGGATGTGATCAACAAAATAACAGCTATGTCTCCACCAACTAGCAAAAAAGAAACTCAAACTTTCCTAGGTGTCGTGGGGTTTTGGAGAATGCATATTCCAAATTACAGTCTGATTGTAAATCCGCTCTACCAGGTAACCCGTAAGAAGAATGCTTTTGAATGGGGCCCTGAGCAACGACAAGCCTTTGAACAAATTAAACAGGAAATAGTTCATGCAGTAGCCCTCGGGCCAGTCCGAACAGGACCAGATGTAAAGAATGTGCTCTACACCGCAGCCGGGGAGAATGGTCCCACCTGGAGCCTCTGGAAGAAGGAACCTGGGGAAACTCGAGGTCGACCCCTGGGGTTTTGGAGTCGGGGATACAGAGGATCTGAGGCCCGCTATACTCCAACTGAAAAGGAGATATTGGCAGCATATGAAGGAGTTTGATCTGCTTCGGAAGTGGTCGGCACTGAAGCGCAGCTCCTCCTGGCACCCCGACTGCCGGTACTAGGCTGGATGTTCAAAGGAAGGGTCCCGTCCACACATCATGCAACTGATGCTACATGGAGCAAGTGGGTTGCACTGATTACTCAGCGGGCTCGAATAGGAAACCCCAGTCACCCAGGAATCTTGGAAGTGATTATGGACTGGCCAGAAGGCAAATACTTTGGGATATCATCAGAGGAGGAGGTGGTCCGTGCTGAAGAAGCCCCACTGTACAACAAGCTACCAGAAAATGAGAAGAAATATGCCCTGTTCACTGATGGGTCCTGTCGTATTGTGGGAAAGCATCGGAGATGGAAAGCTGCTGTATGGAGTCCTACACGACGAGTTGCAGAAGCTGCTGAGGGAGAAGGTGAATCGAGTCAGTTTGCAGAAGTGAAAGCCATTCAGCTGGCTTTAGATATTGCTGAACGAGAAAAGTGAATGAGAGATTCACTGTTGTGATGAAGATCGAGGGGTGGACCTGACCATGGACACTATAGCACAGGTTATTCATGATTGTGAAACGTGCTGCAATCAAGCAAGCCAAACGGTCAAAGCCTCTTTGGTATGGAGGACGATGGCTGAAATATAAATATGGGGAGGCCTGGCAGATTGATTACATCACACTCCCTCAAACCCGCAACGGCAAGCGCCACGTACTTACAATGGTGGAAGCAACCACCGGATGGCTGGAAACATATCCTGTGCCCCATGCCACCGACCGGAACACTATCCTGGGCCTTGAAAAGCAAGTCCTGTGATGACATGGCACCCCAGAAAGAATTGAGTCAGACAATGGGACTCATTTCCGAAACAACCTTATAGACACTTGGGCCAAAGAACATGGTACTGAGTGGGTGTATCACATCCCCTATCATGCACCAGCCTCCGGGAAAGTTGAATGATACAAAGGACTGTTAAAGACTACACTGAAAGCAATGGGTGCTGGGACATTCAAAAACTGGGATGCACATTTGGCAAAGGCCACCTGGTTAGTCAATACCAGGGGATCTGCCAACCGAGCTGGACCTGCCCAATCAAACCTGTTACGCACTGTAGAAGGGGATAAAGTTCCTGTAGTGCACGTAAGAAACATGCTGGGTAAAACAGTCTGGGCTACTCCTGCCTCAGGAAAAGGCAAACCCATTCGTGGAATTGCTTTTGCTCAGGGACCTGGATGCACTTGGTGGGTAATGCAAAAGAATGGGGAGGTCCGGTGTGTACCTCAAGGAGATTTGATACTGGGTGAGAATAGCCCATGAGTTGAATTGTAGTATGTTAATTATTATATAATACTGTATGTCATCACTACCATGATTGCTATATATCATAGATGAAAATGGTGATTAATTAGAATGTATTGGAAAGAGTGTAACCTGAGCATGACACAAATGGTATGGAATAAGGGGTGGATATCTGTCCTGGTTCCAGTTAGGACAGAGTTAATTTTCCTCCTAGTAGCTGGTAGGGTGCTATGTTTTGGATTAGGATGAGAAGAGCGCTGATATCACACTGATGTTTTAATTGTTGCAGAGCAGTGCTTACACCAAGCCAAGGACTTTTCAGCTTCTCGCTCTGTCCTGCCAGCGGGCAGGCTGAGGGTGCAGCAGGAGCTGGGAGGGGACAGACCCAGGACAGCTGACCCCAACTGGCCAAAGGGGTATTCCATACCATCTGACGTCATGCTGAACAATATATAGGAGTGGCTAGCTGGGGTGGGGGGGCCGGTTGCTTGGGGATAGGCTCTGCATCGGTCAACAGGTGGTGAGCAATTGCATTGTGCATCACTTGTTTCATACACATTATTATTATTATTGTTATTATTATTTTCCTGTCTTAATAAACTGTCTTTATCTCAACTCACCGGCTTCACTTTCCCGTTTCTCTCCCCCATCCCAGAGAGGGAGGGGGGAGGGTGAGCGAACAGCTGTGTGGTGTTTAGCTGCCAGCCGGGCTAAACCACTGCACAAGGGCTGCTGGATGCTGGTGGCTCCCTCCACTCCCTGGGGTTGCCTTGATGCAGGAACCCCCCTGCACACTGTGATCCCCTGCTCTGCTGCAGAACGCGCCTGCCCTGGAGCCGATCGCCTTGGCAATTCATCCACCATGAGTTCCTCTCCATCTTTCCAGGTCATTACTGCCAGCGAGCTGGCGTACGCTGATGGTGTGCTCTGCACCAACTTCCACCATTTGGGCCATGTGCACTAGACTTCATCTTTGGATATCTGGTCATTGTCCAGGTCACTATAAACCACCTCCAGCATGACTAATTCCCTCAGGTACTGGATACCTCTCTCCACGGTGGTCCACTTGCCCAGGTGACATACAACATCTTCCCTTCAGGATACCTTTCCTTCACACCCAACAGGAGTTACCTCCAGAGGCTGAGGACTTGTGCCCCTTTCCCAATCACTTTGTCAATGCCTCCTTCCCTAGAGAGGGATATCAGCTGCTGGGCTTCCTTGCCTTCTAATTCCTGGCTTCTGGCCCCCTTATCCCAAAATCAGAGCAGCCATTTGACAATGTGCTCACCTGGACGGTGGCTGAAATCTTTTTGCATATCTCATAGCTCACTCAGGGACAGGGATTGGGCAGCTACTGTCTCGTTTATGACTTTCTTCGTCTTTGTCCTCCTGTTCTAATGATGGCCCTAGTTTGGAGCTGCCTGCCTCTTCTGAGTCTTTCTCCTTCCCCCTCCTAGGATAAGTTCCTTCTCTTACTAAACATGTTAGTTTCTGCTTCCACTGTTTCTTCTTGAATATAGGGCCGACTGATACCGGCACGGGTTGGCTCTCTGGTTCAGCCACAGTGTCTGTTGCAATCTTTGCATTAGCCAGTGTGTGTCGCCAGAGCTGGATCTTTTCTCTACTTCCTAGTATATATACTTGGTTTTAAAAAAATAAGGTCCTTGCTGAAACAACACCTTTGCAATGCAAAATAATGTTAAACCCATGAAAAGCAACCATGGGACGTCTATGGAAGTCTACATGCTAAGAATACTCCCAGTCAGGAATACTCAGTCCTGGACTCAACATTGTCATGATTTCCTCTCAGTAAGGAGTTTGATTACAGTCCTAGTTTGTCATTAGCTGTCAGAAACTGAAAATAGTTGGGTTAGTGTTTCTCGGTAGCTTGAACTTCCATTTAACCATACTGTAATTATGCCATTAGGGACCCACAAAGGTCAAAGGATCCACTTGCTCAAAAAAAGTGGCTTCATATCTCTGTTCCAAATATATTGGACAATGGAGAACTGAAAACAAACACCTACATTTCTATTGAAACACAGGTCTGTTTGAATTTTTATTTTGAAAAAGCTAAGGGAACATTCTGGTTCTGTCACATTAAGCTTCGTAACATCTTGATTCCAATGCAGTAGTGGGCACTAATGAATTTTTTCATCAATTTTGCAACAGATTTTTAGAAATATCTTTATAATTGTTAAGCTTATGCTTTAAGGGATCTGCTCTTGTTTAAAATTACTTTCTTCTAATAGAAAAGCAATTAAAATAATTGGTGAAACTATATATTTTATTATGTGTGTGCATATACTTAAGGCAATGTATTGCTGCCTGGATAGAGAATCTGGTTGTAAAAGTACATCACGTAGATGCTCAGGTACCCAGGAGTGGTGCCAATGAAGAACATCAAAACAACCAGCAGGTGGATTGGGCTGCTAGAATTGAAGTGACTGAGGTGGATCTGGACCGGCAACATAAGGGTGAGTTATTCATAGCTTGGTGGGCCCATGACACCTCAAGCCATCAAAGAAGAGATGGAACATATAGATGGCCTTGTGATCAAGGGGTGGACCTGACCGTGGACAGCATTGCACAGGTTATCCGTGATTGTGAAACGTGCTGCAATCAAACAATCAAGTGGTTAAAGCCTCTCTGGTATGGAGGACTGTCTCTAATGAAATTATATACTTCACTCATAAGAGGGAAGCAGCAATATATTTATTGATATCATGTAGTGATCCAACAGAGCTTAGTTGTAAATCAGACAGTGACTTACGAAGATTTGAGATGGCAAGGTACACTTGATTACTTACTTCATAGAGGACGGGGTAAGTCAGATGGGTCAGGGAGACCCTCCTATTGAGTCATGAGGTTCAGAGTGGACCCCTTGCTTTCTAAACTACCTGAACCAAGGAGGTAAGGAGCCTAGGTACAGCAGAATCCACTCCTAGTCGCAGACTTGGTCAATGGTTTATGTCTGAGGATTATATGTTGTAGTGGTTTTCCTCAACTGGGCAGCCAAGCTCCACCACAACCGTTCTCTCACTCCCCCTCCTCAAAGTGAAAGAAGAAAATATGATGAAGAGGGCTCAAGGGTTGAGATAAGGACAGGGAGATCACTCAACAATTGTCATGGGAAAAACAGACTCAGCACAGGGAGATTAATATAATTTGTTGCCTATTACTAACAAACTAGAGCAGTCAGAAAGAAAGAAAAACAAACTAAAAACACCTAAAACAAACTAAAAACACGAACCAGGATGAGGAGACGGATGAGGAGTTTTATAGGCAACTGACAGAAGTTGCAAAATCGTCGGCGCTTGTCCTCGTGGGGGACTTCAACTTCCCGGACATATCCTGGAAACACAACACGGCACAGAGAAAGCAGTCTAGGAGGTTTCTGGAGAGCGTGGGAGATAGCTTCCTGACGCAGCTGGTCAGTGAACCTACCAGGGGTGGTGCCCCGCTAGACCTTCTCTTCACAAACAGAGAAGGACTGGTGGGAGATGTGGTGGTCGGAAACTGTCTTGGGCAGAATGACCACGAAATGGTAGAGTTCTCTATTCTTGGCGAGGCCAGGAAGGGGACCAGTAAAACTGCTGTATTGGACTTCCGGAGGGCTGACTTTGAGCTGCTCAGGACGCTGGTTGGCCGAGTCCCTTGGGAGGCGGTTCTGAAGGGCAGAGGAGTCCAGGAAGGCTGGGCGCTCCTCAAGAAGGAAATCGTGATGGCACAGGAGCGGTCCGTCCCCACGTGCCCAAAGACGAGCCGGCGTGGAAGAAGACCGGCCTGGCTCAACAGAGAGTTGCGGCTTGTGCTTAGCAGAAAAAAGAGGGTTTATAATCTTTGGAAAAAAGGGCGGGCCACTGAGGAGGACTACAAGGATGTAGCGAGGCTGTGCAGGGAGAAAATTAGAAAGGCCAAAGCTCATCTGGAGCTCAACCTGGCTACTGCCGTTAAAGACAACAAAAAATCCTTTTACAAATATATCAACGCGAAACGGAGGACTAAGGAGAATCTCCATCCTTTACTGGATGCGAGGGGAAACCTAGTTACTAAGGATGAGGAAAAGGCTGAGGTGCTTAATGCCGCCTTTGCCTCAGTCTTTAGCGGCAATACCGGTTGTTCTCTGGATACCCAGTGCCTTGAGCTGGTGGAAGGGGATGGGGAGCAGGATGTGGCCTTCGCTATCCATGAGGAAATGGTTGGCGACCTGCTACGGAGCTTGGATGTGCGCAAGTCGATGGGGCCGGATGGGATGCACCCGAGGGTACTGAAAGAACTGGCGGAGGAGCTGGCCGAGCCGCTTTCCATCATTTATCGGCAGTCCTGGCTATCCGGGGGGTCCCAGTTGACTGGCGGCTAGCCAATGTGACGCCCATCTATAAGAAGGGCCGCAGGGCAGACCCGGGGAACTATAGGCCTGTCAGTTTGACCTCAGTGCCAGGAAAGCTCATGGAGCAGATTATCTTGAGGGTCATCACGCGGCACTTGCAGGGCAAGCAGGCGATCAGGCCCAGTCAGCATGGGTTTATGAAAGGCAGGTCCTGCTTGACGAACCTGATCTCCTTCTATGACCAAGTGACGCGCTTGGTGGATGAGGGAAAGGCTGTGGATGTGGTCTACCTTGACCTCAGTAAGGCTTTTGACACCATTCCCCACAACATTCTCCTCAAGAAACTGGCTGCTCGGGGCTTGGACTGGCGTACGCTTCGCTGGGTTAGAAACTGGCTGGATAGCCGGGCCCAGAGAGTTGTGGTGAATGGAGTCAAATCTGGTTGGAGGCCAGTTACTAGTGGAGTCCCCCAGGGCTCAGTACTGGGGCCGGTCCTCTTTAATATCTTTATCGATGATCTGGATGAGGGCGTCCAGTGCACCCTCAGTAAGTTTGCAGATGACACCAAGCTAAGTGCGTGTGTCGATCTGCTCGAGGGCAGGAAGGCTCTGCAGGAGGATCTGGATAGGCTGGACCGATGGGCTGAGGTCAACTGTATGAAGTTCAACAAGGCCAAGTGCCGGGTCCTGCACCTGGGGCACAACAACCCCAAGCAGAGCTACAGGCTGGGAGATGAGTGGCTGGAAAGCTGCCTGGCAGAGAAGGACCTGGGAGTATTGGTTGATAGTCGGCTGAATATGAGCCAGCAGTGTGCCCAGGTGGCCAAGAAGGCCAACAGCATCCTGGCCTGTATAAGAAGCAGTGTGGCCAGCAGGTCTAGGGAAGTGATTGTGCCCCTGTACTCGGCTCTGGTGAGGCCGCACCTTGAGTACTGTGTTCAGTTTTGGGCCCCTCGCTACAGGAAGGACATGGACGTGCTCGAGCGAGTCCAGAGAAGGGCGACGAAGGTGGTGAGGGGTCTGGAGAACAAGTCTTATGA
Source organism: Anser anser (assembly GCF_964211835.1). Lineage (NCBI taxonomy): Eukaryota > Metazoa > Chordata > Aves > Anseriformes > Anatidae > Anser > Anser anser. Next base: position 1,638,277 of record NC_139731.1, read on the forward strand.
GGAGCGGCTGAGGGAGCTGGGCTTGTTCAGCCTGGAGAAGAGGAGGCTCAGGGGCGACCTTATCGCTCTCTACAGTTACCTTAAAGGAGGCTGTAAAGAGGTGGGGGTTGGTCTGTTCTCCTACGTGCCTGGTGACAGGACGAGGGGGAATGGGCGAAAGTTGCGACAGGGGAGTTTTAGGTTGGATGTTAGGAAGTACTTCTTTACCGAAAGGGTTATTAAGCATTGGAACGGGCTGCCCAGGGAGGTGGTGGAGTCACCATCCCTGGAGGTCTTTAAAAGACGTTTAGATGTAGAGCTTAGCGATATGGTTTAGTGGAGTACTTAGTGTTAGTTCGGAGGTTGGACTCGATGATCTTGAGGTCTCTTCCAACCCAGAAATCTGTGATACTGTGATACCTTCCCCTCATCTGCCCTCTTCTACCTCCTCCCCCCGAGTGGCACAGGAGAACGAGGAAGGGGGGGCTGCGGTCAGTCTGCAATGCTTCATCTCCGCCACTCCTTCATGGTCACTCTCTTCCCCTGCTCCAACATGGGGTCCCTCCCATGGGATACAGTCCTTCCCAAACTGATCTTGCGTGGACTTCCCACAGGCAGCAGCTCCTCAAGAACTGCTCCAAATATGGGTCTGTACCATGGGGTCCATCCACCAGGAGCAAACTGCTCCAATATGGGTTCCCCCACAGGCAGCAGCTCCTGCCAGGTCACCTGCTCCTGCATGGGCTCCTCTCCACTGGCTACAGGTCTGGCCCAGAATCTGCTCCGGCAGGTGTTCTCCACAGGCCACAGCCTACTTCAGGCTAGATCCACCTGCTCCACCATGGGCTCCTCCACAGGCTGCAGTGTGGAAACCTGCTCCACTGTGGTACACCATGGGCTGCAGGGGGACAACCTGGTCCACCATGGGCCTCTCCATAGGCCGCAGTGGAACTTCTGCTCCGGCGCCTGGAGCACCTCTCCCCTCCTTCACTGACCTTGGTGTCTGCTGGGCTGTTTCTCACTCCTCACTCTCCCAGCTGCTGTTGTGCAGCAGTTTTGTTTGTTTTTTTCCCCTTTTTTAAATATGTTCTCACAGAGGTGGAAACAACATTGTTTATTGGCTTGGCTCTGGCCACCGGCAGGTCCCTTTGGAGCTGTCTGAAACTGGCCCTTATCTAACATGGGGCAGCTTCTGAACTCCTCTCACTGAGGCCACCCCTGCAGCCCCTGCTACCAAAACCTTGCCACAGAAATCCAGCAGAGGTGTGTGGCCCACAAGGGGGGCAACCACGTTCCCCTGGCGGCTGAGCCCCAGAGGGGTATGGAGGTCAGGGCATTTTTGGCCTTTGAGGGAGCCAGTCTCAGAAAGAAGTCTGAAAGCTGCTTCCCCTGGAGGGGGTTTTCTCAAGTCCTCCCAAAATGCTGCTGTTCCTTAGGGTCTTGCCGGTCCCCAGGCGAGGAGGGGATCCTGCCCTGCCCTTCCCGGAGTCTTCTTTGGGTCGGCGCTCTCTGCCCGGCGCTCTCTGACGGTAGGTGGCATCCCCGTCCGCGGAGAGCACCGCCTTCAGCGCAGAAGAGCGGTGCCGCGGTACGGGGACCGCTGCGCTCCCACGCGTCCTGGGGACAGGGAAACCCCATAGTTGGGGTCCCGGGGTCAGCGGACATCGAGCGCCGGTGCCCTGCGTGGGGAAATGCGTTTACCTCCGCCCCTCGCTGTGACGCCGCTGTTCGCCTTTCTTCTCTCCTTCCTTTCCTTTTTAAGAAGGCGTATGCAAGGTTGGGAAGGGAACAAGTGGGAGAAGCTATCCTGGCAGAATGACAAGTCGTGATCTCCAGGGACATGCAGGGACTGCAATAACACCAGGTCTTAATTGTCCGCCCTGAGGGCTGACTCAGCTGTCCTCTAGACGGCAAGTCCCTCGTCTTCCTCCTCTGCGACGGGCGATGGCTGAAAGTATTGTCCAAATCTACAAGGGGGGTCCCCAACCCCCCGCCCCCCCCCCCCCCCCCGCGAGGGACCCGCCACCCACCCCTGCCGGCCACATCCAGGAGGAGCCGAGGCCCTGCCGGCACGGCGGGCTCGTTTGTGCTGCCAGGTAACCGGTGCTCTCAAAGAGCTGCCTGTGTCACATGCTCAGTGACACCGGTGCGCAATGTGAAGGTTATAGCAAGAGATCACAGGCAGATCCGACTCTTTTGCTTCTGCTGTCTTACTACAGCGGTCCTTCCCTATACATTTTAAACTCAATTCTTCCTATTTAGAGCCTGGTGGTTTTGTTTTGGTTGTGGTTTTGTTTTGTTTTGGTTTTTGTTGGTGGGTTTTTTTTTGTGTTGTGTGTGTGTGTGCACATGCATGTAGTTTTTTGTTTGTCTGTTTGTTTGCTTAAGATGGTTTTAAACATCCAGAAGCATCAGCAAGTACCAGGAGAAAAGCAAGAATAAAAGGAACAAAATGAGAGCAAAAGGGAAAATGCTAAGTTTTTGTAAAGAGGAAAAACCTCTCAGAGATGAAAATTTTCTTTCTGCATTCTTTTTACTAACCCCAAAAACTAATTAAAATGTCAATTTACTTCTTATTATCTGCAAATATCAAATAACGTTATCAATCTTTCCACAGTAGAAATAGTAGTCAATACTTCATTACTGGTATTGGGTGTTGTTTGCTTGTTTGTTTGTTTCTCTTATGTAACTTTTTGTGGTATTCTCCTGCATGCGTCTTAGTATTGAACAAAATGTACATAGGAATATTTGGAAATAGTAGAAAGGATTGTGTTGTAAATCCATGAAACTGGGTTTGAAACAGGATGCCTTGAAACTTTGAATGAAGACAACCTATATTTCAATAAAATAGTGTGCTTCAGTTTTTTGAAAACTGAGATTTGAGAAGTGAGGATGCTAGACACCAGTCCGACGATTTCTTTTTGAGCACAAAAAAAATGTGCTGCTCCAGCTCTAATTGGATTCCAGTTGTGGGACTGGTGAATTTTCAAGACGTTTCTTTTTAAGACCCCAGTGATTGCATTTATGTCCAATGTATTTTTTTTTTCCCGCTGTGAGCCCCCGCATAAAGGTGGTCTCTGCTCTTTTGCTATCCTCACATCAAGTATCACCTGAAACGGAGGACCAGTGGGGACTTACTTACGAATCAGTCCTTTGTGTTGCTTTCTTTGGGTTGTTGCTCCTGCAATCAAAACAGAATTGGCATTTTAACGGCCAGTGGATTGTTTAACATTGCATAAGAAAGAGTTAAAAACTCATTTCCTGTTAGTCTTTTCCATGATGGAGTGTGCTACTTCTCTTCAGTTAAAAACAATAGCCTTACAACTACACTGTGAGATTAGTGGTGTGCTTTAGAAGCAGTTCTTCAAGAGCTTGCAAGGTCGACTCTTAGAGATATTTGATTTCCTTCTTAAATTAATTAAACTCAGGAAGGGGAAGAGGAAGGAGGGGGTAAAGATATTTCGAAAGCCATCCTGCAGACAGAAGTCTTCATCTGAAGTTTGTTAGCTCACCACCTCCCTCTCTGGTCTGATCAACATCTCTCCTTCTATGACCATGTGACCCACCTAGTCGATGAGGGAAAGGCTGTTCACGTAGTCTACCTAGACTTCAGCAAGGCCTTTGACATGGTCTCCCACAGTATTCTCCTGGAAAAGCTGGAGGCCCATGGCTTGAACAGGTACACTCTTTGCTGGGTTAAAAACTGGATGGACGGCTGGGCCCAGAGAGTGGTGGTGAATGGAATTAAATCCAGCTAGCGACCAGTCACGAGTGGTGTTCCCCCGGGATCAGTTTCGGGGCCCATCCTCTTTAATACCTTTATTGATGATTTGGACGAGGGAATTGAGTGCACCCTCAGGAAGTTTGCAGATGACACCAAGTTGGGGGGAAGTGTTGATCTGCTAGAGGGTAGGAAGGCCCTGCAGAAGGACCTGGACAAGTTGGATCAATGAACAGAGGCCAATGGGATGAGGTTCAACATGGCTAAGTGCCGTGTCCTGCACTTTGGTCACAACTCCATGCAGCGCTACAAGCTTGGGGCAGAGTGGCTGGAAAGCTGTGCAGAGGAAAAGGACCTGGGGATACTGATTGATGCTCACCTGAACATGAGCTGGCAGTGTGCCCAGGTGGCCAGGAAGGCCAGCGGCATCCTGGCTAGTATCAGGAATAGTGTAGCCAGCAGGACCAGGGAGGGGATTGTTCCCTTGTATTCTGCTCTGTTGAGACCACACCTCCAGTACTGTGTTCATTTTTGGGCCCCTCACTACAAGAAGGACATGGAGGCCCTGGAATGCGTCCAGAGAAGGGCTACGAAGCTGGTGAAGGGTCTGGAACACAAGTCTTATGAGGAGCGTCTGAGGGAACTGGGGCTGTTTTGTCTGGTGAAGAGGAGGCTCAGGGGAGACCTTATTGCTCTCTACAACTACCTGAAAGAAAGTCGTGGGGAGCTGGGGGTCAGCCTCTCCTTGCAGATAACTAGCGATAGGAGTAGAGGGAATGGCCTCAAGTTGCGCCAGGGGAGGTTTAGGTTAAAAATTAGGAGACCTTTCTTCTCAGAAAGAGTGTTTGGGCATTGGAATGGGTTGCCCAGGGAGGTGGTGGAGTCACCATCCCTGAGGGTGTTTAAGGAAAGGTTGGATGTGGTGCTTAGAGACACAGTCTAGTGGGTGATATTGGTGGTAGTTGTATGGTTGGACCAGATGATCTTGAATGCCTTTTCCAACCTTAATGATTCTATGATTCTATGAAAAGTCCACCGGTGCCATTTTGGGTCCTTGAAGTACCCTCTCCTGAAGTAGTCTATGCCAAGGATGCACAGAGCCTCTGTGCCAGTCACAGTGGGGCGCTTTTACCGCTCATTCCCAGAGAGGCTCACTTCAGCCTCCAATACAGTTAACTGTTGGGATCCCCCGTCCATCCATAAATACAGATGGGTTCTGCCCCTCCGTAGCCTGATGGTATTAGGGTACACTGCATGCTGGTGTCCACTATAGCCTTGTACACCTGCAGGTCCAATGTGCCAGGCCATCGGATCCACACTGTCCAGTAAATCTGGTTGTCTCCTTAATCTGCCTGACCAGAGGCAGGGACCCTCCAGTCCTGCTTTCAGTACACATCACTTAATAACTGAAAATGCGAAGAATAGGTCTCTTCATCAGGTTCAGGAGTACCCCGATGTTGTGGTTTAACCCGGCCGGCAGATAAGCACTACACAGCCATTCGCTCACCCTCCCCCCTCCCTCTCTGGGATGAGGGAGAGAATCAGGAAATTGAAGGCTGTGGGTTGAGATAGAGACAGTTTATTAGGACAGAAAAGAAAGCGAAATAATAATAATAATAGTACTACTACTAATAATATGTACAAAACAAGTGATGCACAATGCAATTGCTCACCACCCACTGACCGATGCCCAGGCTATCCCTGAGCAGCCTGTCCCCCGACCCTGGCCAGCCCCCCCATATTAATTGTTCAGCATGACGTCAGATGGTATGGAATACCCCTTTGGCCAGTTTGAGTCAGCTGTCCTGGGTCTGTCCCCTCCCAGCTCCTGCTGCACCCCTAGCCTGCCCGCTGGCAGGACAGAGCGAGAAGCTGAAAAGTCCTTGGCCTGGTGTAAGCACTGCTCTGCAACAATTAAAACATCAGCATGTTATCAGCGCTCTTCTCATCCTAATCCAAAACATAGCACCCTACCACCTACTAGGAGGAAAATTAACTCTGTCCTAGCTGAAACCAGGACATATATCCACCCCTTATTCCACACCATTTATGTCATGCTCAGGTTACACCTTTTCCAATACATTCCAATTAGTCACCACCTTCATTTATGGTATACAGAATGTCCACTGAGTTTGCGTAGTCCGTGACTGACTTCGGGCTCCATCTGTCACAGCAGTCTTTCAGGGCAGAAGAGATGTTGTGTGATGTTGGATTGTCACACGTTGAAGCCCGTTCTCCTTCCATCACCTCTCTGTGCTTGCCCATTTCTATCAAAATTCATTCATTATTATCTGCGTGGCTGTTACTGTGATACCATTAATAGGACATTGACATATAGCAAACATGGTAGTGATGACATACAGTATTATATAATAATTAATATAATTCAACTCATGGGCTATTCTCATGCAATATTAAATCCCCTTGAGGTACACACCGGACCTCCCCATTCTTTTGCATTACCCACCAAGTGCATCCAATTCCCTGAGCAAAAGCAATTCCACGAATGGGTTTGCCTTTTCCTGAGGCAGGAGTAGCCCAGACTGTCTTACCCAGCATGTTTCTTACGTGCACTACAGGAACTTTATCCCCTTCTACAGTGCGTAACAGTTTTGATTGGGCAGGTCCAGCTCGGTTGGCAGATCCCCTGGTGTTGACTAACCAGGTGGCCTTTGCCAAATGTGCATCCCAGTTTTTGAATGTCCCAGCACCCATTGCTTTCAGTGTAGTCTTTAACAGTCCTTTGTATTGTTCAACTTTCCCGGAGGCTGGTGCATGATAGGGGATGTGATACACCCACTCAGTACCATGCTCTTTGGCCCAAGTGTCTATAAGGTTGTTTCGGAAATGAGTCCCATTGTCTGACTCAATTCTTTCTGGGGTGCCATGTCCTCACAGGACTTGCTTTTCAAGGCCCAGGATAGTGTTCCGGTCGGTGGCATGGGGCACAGGATATGTTTCCAGCCATCCGGTGGTTGCTTCCACCATTGTAAGTACGTGGCGCTTGCCGCTGCGGGTTTGAGGGAGTGTGATGTAATCAATCTGGCAGGCCTCTCCATATTTATATTTCAGCCATCGTCCTCCATACCAAAGAGGCTTTGACCATTTGGCTTGCTTGATTGCAGCACATGTTTCACAATCATGAATAACCTGTGCTATAGTGTCCATGGCCAGGTCCACCCCTCGATCACGAGCCCATCTGTAGGTTGCATCTCTACCTTGATCGCCTGAGGTGTCATGGACCCATCGGGCTATAAATAATTCACCTTTATGTTGCCAGTCCAGGTCCACCTGAGCCACTTCAATCTTAGCAGCCTGATCCACCTGCTGGTTGTTTTGATGTTCTTCAGTAGCCCGATTCTTGGGCACATGAGCATCTACATGGCGTACCTTTACAACCAGGTTCTCTACCCGGGCAGCAATATCTTGCCACAATGCAGCAGCCCAGATGGGTTTACCTCTGCGCTGCCAGTTGTTCTGCTTCCATTGCTGCAACCACCCCCACAGGGCATTTGCTACCATCCATGAATCAGTATAGAGATAGAGAACTGGCCACTTTTCTCGTTCAGCAATATCTAAAGCCAGCTGAATGGCTTTCACTTCTGCAAACTGACTCGATTCACCTTCTCCCTCAGCAGCTTCTGCAACTCGTCGTGTAGGACTCCATACAGCTGCCTTCCACCTCCGATGCTTTCCCACAATACGACAGGACCCGTCAGTGAACAAGGCATATTTCTTCTCATTTTCCGGTAGCTTGTTGTACAGTGGGGCTTCTTCAGCACGGACCACCTCCTCCTCTGATGATATCCCAAAGTATTTGCCTTCTGGCCAGTCCATAATCACTTCCAGGATTCCTGGGCGACTGGGGTTTCCTATCTGAGCCCGCTGAGTAATCAGTGCAACCCACTTGCTCCATGTAGCATCAGTTGCATGATGTGTAGAGGGGGCCCTTCCTTTGAACATCCAGCCTAGTACCGGCAGTCGGGGTGCCAGGAGGAGCTGCGCTTCAGTACCGACCACTTCCGAAGCAGATCGAACTCCCTCATATGCTGCCAATATCTCCTTTCGGTTGGAGTGTAGTGGGCCTCAGATCCTCTGTATCCCCGACTCCAAAACCCTAGGGGTTGACTTCGAGTTTCCCCAGGCTCTTTCTGCCAGAGGCTCCAGGTGGGGCCATTCTCCCCGGCTGCGGTGTAGAGCACATTCTTTACATCTGGTCCCGTTCAGACTGGCCCAAGGGCTACTGCATGAACTATTTCCTGCTTAATTTGTTCAAAGGCTTGTTGTTGCTCAGGGCCCCATTCAAAAGCATTCTTCTTATGGGTTACTTGGTAGAGCGGGCTTACAATCAGACTGTAATTTGGAATGTGTAATTCTCCAAAACCCCACGACACCTAGGAAAATTTGTGTTTCTTTTTTGCTAGTTGGTAGAGACATAGCTGTTATTTTGTTGATCACATCCATTGGGATTTGATGACGTCCATCTTGCCATTTTATTCCTAAAAACTGGATCTCTTGTACAGGTCCTTTGACTTTATTTTGTTTTATGGCAAAACCAGCTGATCAGCCCTTCTACTCCCTCTGGGGGACTGCCCAACAGGAACCAGAGCAGTAATTTTCCTTGGAGACACCATTTTGGCTGCTGTATTTCCTTGCATTTCACGTACCCGAGCTACTAGTGTCAAGGTAGGTTCCTCATGTCTTCCCCGTGATCATGGAGATAAAACCATAGCGTGCCATGTGCTGTGTGTCCATGGTGCTCTCTCCCTCGAGCAGGAAAATGCCGACACTTAATGGCTGAGATACTGCTTCATCTGGGTGAGTAGGAAGATATATGTTCTTCAAGGTGGTGAACCTGTTGGGACAATTTCTCCACAGCCAAAATGCAGGCCCGTAGTGAGACAGAGAGTTTTTCTTCATATTGCTGAAGCTGGCTGGACATGACATCCACTGTTGGTCCCATCCTATCTCTCCAATTCATCTCTGCCAGCATGCTATCGTGTGATGATGGTGCACTCTGTATAAACTTCTGCCACATGGACAGTGTGCACTGGACTTCATCAGAATCTTTGGGTGTCTGGTCACTGTCCAAATCAGTATAAACCATCTCCAGCACGACTAATTCCCTAAGGTGCTGGAAACATTTCTCCGTGGTGGTCCACTTGCCTAGTTGATATACAATGTCTTCCTTGAAGGGATACCTTTCCTTCACACCTGACAGGAGTCGCCTCCAGAGGCTGAGAACCTGCGCCTCTGTCCCAATCTCTCTGTCAATGACCCTTTCCCTAGAGAGGGATTCCAGCTGCTTGGCTTCCTTGCCTTCTAATTCCTGGCTATTGGCCCCAGTGTCCCAGCATCGAAGCAGCCAGGTGAGGATGTGCTCGCCTGGGTGAAGAGTGAAGAGTGAAATCCCTTTGTATATCTCACAACTCACTCAGGGATAGGGATTGGGTGGTTTCTGACTCGTTTATGATTTCTGACTCTTCCTGCTGTTTTTGTGATGGCTCTGCTTTAGAGTTGCCTGCCTCTTCCACTTTTCCCTCCTTGCATTTTTTAGAAGGAGCTTCTTCCCTTACTGAACGAGCTCACTTCCCCTTCCATTGTTTTGTCTTGACTATGGGGGCGAATGTTACCATTGACAGTTGGCCCTCTGGGTTAGCCAAAGTGTGTGTTATCTGGTCATCGGATTCAGAGACCTCCTCCTCCATTTGAGGGTGCTGGGTAGTGTTAACTGCCGTTTGATAGGTGCAGGCCAGGTCCCAGCACAGTGCAGCAAGCTGGAATTCTCCAGCATTGTGAGGGTCAGGGCATACATCTTTCAATCATTCTATCATTTTTTTAGGATTTCGCACTTGTTCAGGGGTGAAGTTCAAAACCATCGGAGGAGACAACTGTGACAGGTACCTGCCCATATCCTCCCGCCCACCTTGCCACCCACCACCATGCTGCCTCGGGGTAGAATCCTGGGTGGTATTCTTCACTAATTGTTCACTCCATCCACTACTGCTCTCTGGGCCCATCTGTCCATACAGTTTTTAACCCAGCAAAGGGTGTACCTGTCTCTTAATATGCTTTAAATTTTGGTTAGCCCTGAAGTGGTCAGGCAGTTGGACTAGATGATCTTTGGACGTCTCTTCCAACTGAACTATTCTATTCTATTGCATGAACCACATAAAACAGGATCACATAGTACAATCACAGAATCACAGAATGGCCGAGGTTGGAAGGGACCTCTAAAGATCATAGAATCATAGAATGGCCTGAGTTGGAAAGGACCACAAAGATCATCTAGTTCCAACCACCCTGCCATAGGCAGGGACACCATCCACTAGATCAGGTTGCTCAGGGCCTCATCTAACCTGGTCTTGAACACCTCGAGGGATGGGGCATCCACAACCTCTCTGTGCAACCTGTTCCAGTGCCTCACCACCCTCTGAGCAAAGAACTTCCTCCTAGCCTCTAATCTAAATCTCCCCTCTTTTAGTTTAAAACCATTCCCCCTTGTCCTGTCATTATCTGATTGAACAAAGAGTCACTCTCCATCTTTTTTATAAGTCCCCTTGAAGTACTGAAAGGTTGCAGTGAGGTCACCCCAGAGCCTTCTCTTTTGTAGGCTGAACAGCCCCAGCTCTCTCAGCCTTTCTTTGTAGGAGAGGTGCTCCAGCCCCTTGATCATCTTTGTGGCCCTCCTCTGGATCTGCTCTAACAGCTCCACATCCTTCTTGTGCTGGGAGCTCCAGACTTGGACGCAGTACTCCAAGTGGGGCCTCACAAGGGCTGAGTAGAAGGGGACAATCACCTCCCTCGACCTGCTGGCCACTCCTCTTTTAATGCAGCCCAGGATACAGTTGGCCTTCTGGGCTGCAAGCACGCACTGCCAACTCACATCGAGCTTTTCATCCGTCAGAAAAAATCACAGAATCACAGAACGGATGAGGTTGGAAGGGACCTCTGAAGACCATCTAGTCCAACCCCCCTGCCGAGCAGGATCACCTAGAGCACGTTGCACAGGATGGCATCCAGGTGGATTTTGAATATCTCCAGAGAAGGAGACTCCACAACCTTTCTGGGCAACCTGTTCCAGTGCTCTTTCACCCTCACAGTAAAGAAGTGCCCTCTCATATTCAGCCAGAACTTCCTGTGATTCAGTTTGTGCCTGTCACCTCTCGTCCTGTCGCTGGGCACAACTGAAAAGAGACTGCCTCCACCCTCTTGACACCCTCCTCTCAGATATTTATACACATTGATGAGGTCTCCCCTCAGTCTTCTCTTTTCCAGGATAAACAGGCCCAGCTCTCAGCCTGTCCTCGTACAACAGGTGCTCCAGTCCCCTAACCATCTTCGTAGCCCTCTTCTGGACTCGCTTCAGTAGTTCCACGTCCCTCTTGTACTGGGGAGCCCAGAACTGGACACAATACTCTAGGTGAGGCCTCACCAGGGCTGAGTAGAGGGACAGGATCACCTCCCTTGACCTACTGGCAACACTCTTCCTAATGCACCCCGGGATACCGTTGGCCTTCTGGGCCACAAGGGCGCATTGCTGACTCGTGGTCAGCCTGCTGTCCACCAGGACTCCCAGGCTCCTCTGCAGAGCTGCTCTCCAGCAGGTCAGCCCTCAGCCTGTACTAGTGCTTGGGGTTATTCCTCCCTAGGTGCAGGACCCTGCACTTGCCCTTGTTGAACTTCATGAGGTTCCTCTCGGCCCAACCCTCCAGCCTGTCAAGGTCCCTCTGAATGGCAGCACAGCCCTCTGGAGTATCAGCCACTCTTCCGACCTTTGTGTTGTCAGCAAACTTGCTGAGGGTGCACTCCCGTTCCATCATCCATGTCGTTGTTGAATAAGTTGAACAAGACTGGACCCAGTACTGACCCCTGGGGGACACCGCTAGCTACAGGCCTCCAACTAGACTCAGCACCACTGAGCACAACCCTCTGAGCTCTGCCATCCAGCCAATTATCCATCCACCTCACTGTCCACTCATCCATCCCACACTTCCTGAGCTTGTCTATGAGGATGTTATGGGAGACAGTGTCAAAAGCCTTGCTGAAGTCAAGGTAGACCACATCCACTTCTCTCCCCTCATCTACCCAGCTAGTCATCTCATCATAGAAAGCTATCAAATTGGTTAAGCATGATTTCCCCTTGGTGACTCCATGCTGACTACTCCTGATCACCTTATCCTCCACATGCTTGGAGATGATCTCCAGGATGAGCATCGCCTTTCCAGGGATGGACGTGAGGCTGACTGGCCTGTAGTTGCCTGGGTCCTCCTTCTTGCCCTTTTTGAAGACTGGCGTGATATTGACTCTCTTCCAGTCCTCAGGCACCTCCCCTGTTCTCCATGACCTTTCAAAGATGATGGAGAGTGGCCTAGCAATAACATTGGCCAGCTCCCTCAGCACCCATGGGTGCGTTCCATTGGGGCCTGTGGATTTGCGGATATCAAGTTTGCTTAGATGATCCTCTTCGACCGAGGGAAATCCTCCTTTCTCTGGACTTCCTCTCTTGTCTCCAGAGTCTGAGATTCCTGAGGGCTTATCTTAGCAGTAAAGACTGACGCAAAAAAGCCATTCAGCAACTCTGCCTTCTCTATATCCTTTGTCACCAGGGCACCCGCCCCATTCAGCAGCAGGCCAACATTTTCCCCAGTCTTCCTTTTTCTACTGATGTATTTAAAGAAGCCCTTCTTGTTGTCCTTGACATCCCTTGCTAGATTTAATTCCAAATGGGCCTTAGCCTTCCTTGTCGCATCTCTGCATACGCTGACAGTGTCCCTATATTCCTCCCAAGTGGCCTGTCCCTTTTTCCACATGCTGTAAACTTCCTTCTTCTGTCTGAGCTTCACCAGGAGCTCCCTGTTCATCCATGCAGGTCTCCTGCAGTGCAGCAAGCTGGAATTCTCCAGCACTGTGAAGGTCAGGGCATACGTCTTCCAAACATTCTATCAGTTTTTTAGGATTTTGCACTTGTTCAGGGGTGAAGTTCAAAACCATCGGAGGAGACAACTGTGACAGGTACCTGCCCATATCCTCCCACATACCTTGCCACCCACAACCACACTGTCTTGGGGCAGATTCCTGGGTGGTATTCTTAACTAATTGCTTAACCTTAGGGAGAAAGAGAAACACATTGTGCAGACCTAGCAATAGGAGTATGTTGGTTACCCATGGGTATTCAAAGTACTCAAAAGCTGCTGCAAGTAGTCTATGGGGAAAGAAGGAGGAGGTACCATTCCTGATATTATTCATAAACTGACTTCCAGATCAGGAAAGGAAGACAGTGTAATTTTGAATATTCCCAAAAAGATAATTTCCAGGAGACCAAAATGATAACAATGCAGGGCCTGAATACCAGATTATACTCAAGGCCAGTGCTTTACAACACAGCAAATTAAAAAAGAAAACAAACAAAAACGAACACAGATTTTAGCACATTCTCCGAACGGATATAGAGGAGAAGGGAGAACATGGCACAGATTATATAAGACAGGATCACATTAAAATAATAACAGCAAGCTGAACATGGTGACTAGTAAGTAAGTGTGTTAGTCGTAAGCGTTTTAATCAGTTCTACTGTTATCTCAACTCTTTGCGCCCCACATTGGGTGCCAAAAATGACTGTGGTGGTTTTATTCAGATGGGCAGCAGAGCTCCACCACAACTGCTCTCTCACTCCCCCTCCTCAGAGGGAAAGTGGGACAAAATACGATAAAGAGGGCTCAAGGGTTGAGATAAGGACAGGGAGATCACTTAACAATTATCGTCATGGGAAAAACAGACTCAGCATAGGGAGATTCATGTCATTTATTGCCTATTACTAACAAACTAGAGCAGTCAGAAAGAAAGAAAAACAAACTAAACACATCTTCCCCCCATCCGCCCTCTTCTACCTCCTCCCCCCAAGTGGCGCAGTGGAATTGGGGAATGGGGGTTGCAGTCAGCCTATAGCACGTTGTCTCTGCCGCTCCTTCACAGTCACTCTCTTCCCCCGCTCCAATGTGGGGTCCCTCCCATGGGATACAGTCCTTCCCAAACTGATCCTACATGGGCTTCCCACAGGCAGCAGCTCCTCAAGAACTGCTCCAAATATGGGTCCGTATCACGGGGTCCATCCATCAGGAGCAAACTGCTCCAATATGGGTCCCCCACGGGCAGCAGCTCCTTTCAGGTCACCTGCTCTTGCATGCGCTCCTCTCCACAGGCTACAGATCTGGCCCAGAGTCTGCTCCGGCAGGTGTTCTCCACAGGCCACAGCCTCCTTTAGGTCAGATCCACCTGCTCCACTGTGGGTTCCTCCACGGGTTGCAGCGTGGAAATCTGCTCTGCCATGGTACACCATGGGCTGCAAGGGGACAACCTGGTCCACCACGGTCCTTTCCACAGGCCGCAGGGGAACTTCAGGTCCAGCGCCTGGAGCACCTCCTCCCCCTCCTTCTTCACTGACCTTGGTGTCTGCTGGGCTGTTCCTCACACCTCACCCAGCTGCTGTTGCGCAGCAATGTTTTTCCCTTTCTTAAATATGCTCTCATAGAGGCACAAACATCGCTTATTGGCTCGGCTCTGGGCAGCGGCAGGTCCCTTTGGATTTGGCTGAAACTGGCCTTTATCTAACATGGGGCAGCTTCTGGAGTCTTCTCGCAGAGGCCACCCCCTGCAGTCCCCCACTACCAAAACCTTGCCACATAAATCCACTACAAGATGACACCAAGCTGAGTGATGCAGCTGATACTTCAGAGGGAAGAGATGACATCCAGAAGGACCTGGACAGTCTTGAGAAGTGGGCTCATGTGAACCTCGTGAAATTCAGCAAGGCCAAGGGCAAGGTCTTAAATCTGGGCTGGGGCAATCCCAAACATCAGTACAGACTGGGGGATGAATGGATTGAGAGCAGCCCTGAAGAGAAGGAAATTAGAAAAGTCATTAGCTCACTCTTTTTTTACAATGAACAAAATTTTCCGTGTCAGGCAATCCGCTTACAAATTAACAATCAGCTCTGCTGTAGAGATATCAGAGCAAATCAAGTATACACACATATTCTCTCTCTCTCTCAGCACAGCCTTGACAAAGCCTTGGCTCTGGGAATTACTACATTAATCAATACAGAAGGATAAATTAAGTATGAGCATAGTCTTATAGATATAGGAACGAAAGGAATCGTTTATTGAGGATATTCCAGACAAAAAATGATTTAAAAGGCATTAACATACAGGTTGAGATGACAAGGTCAGTAATATTTCTAATGATGCCAGAAGGCCCATCAGATTCGGTTGTGGTGATGATGGGGGCAAGATTGCAGAGCAACACAGCTTCTCTCTCATGTCACATGGTGAGCATGTGCAGCACTGATGGGATCACCAGCCTGCCTCCTCCATAAATCTCCTGCACCCTTTTATGCAACACAGGCCCAAAGCCCACAAAGACTGCTCAGCTTTCTGCATGGTGATAATCGTCACTGGAGCCTGATATATGAGTTCCCGATAATTGTGAGATTAGACCCAACAGACTCCTCAGAGTGGGCAAAATGAAACACAGTAGTAAACCTCTGAAGAACTGAAATTTCAGACTATGAATGATGAGGAACACAGGCCAAGGAAATGGGTTTACAAATGTTCAAATGTAGCAGCAACTGCTTGAGTTAGAGCCTTGGAGGTGTGCACTTAATTCTCAGAACAGGATTCAGATAATACAGAAAAATATTCATATATATATTCAGATGGTATAGAAAAAGAGCATGTTCAGACCTCAGTGATGCAAAACATCACTACAGAAGAAAAGTTCTGAGAACCAAAGAGAGTGCAAACAGCGTGTTCAACAAGAAGAGAACAGTTGCATATGGGTGTGTTATAAATGACTGAGTCCCAAATAGGTTTACAATCAAAGTTTACAATTTATTAAACGAATAGAGGCAAGCAAACAGCGCTGGGTGCGCCGGGAGTCTCTGCTCCACCAGGACGCACACCTGTTACGTAAGGCGGCTGGTTTTTATGCTCCTAGGCTAATACATATTCATTACTACTTCTAGAAGAGGCAGGGTTATTATAATTGGTTTCCCGAATCCAAAGTCCTCCCAGGTGCGCCTGCTTATCAGTCTCTGTTAGTCTCTCGGGGGCCGCTCGGACAGGGAGGCTCATATTCTTCCTCCTTATCTAGTGGTCTCTTGGCCCGATGTCAGAAGTTACTGCACGTCCGTGCAGAGTCAGCAGTTTTTCTCTGAAGAAATCCCTTTGTTCTCTTCTCACCTAAACCCAGGCCTCAATGTTAACCCTTCAAATCCCCTTAGTGGCACGAATTGCTGGAGCATTCCTTACAGGTGATTGATAACATAAAAGAGGATGCAGAGTCAAAGCAAAAGAACTAGGATGGAAGAATTGTAAAAGGAAATGAATCACCATATAGGCTGTGGTTACACACAGCCTTGAAAAAAAGTCTACGTGGTTTGATTTTGGTGATGAAGGACTGGCTTTGTGCCTGGAAGGCCACATTGCAGCAGCTGTTTAGTGCAGCATTGCCCCAGATGGATCACTGAAAGAAAAAAAAAAGGGGGGGAGGCAGGGTCGAAAGAAGAAAAAACATGGATACAGGAACATAAACATGACGAAAGTACTACATCTAAATGTGTTTTTTTTTGTTTGTTTTGTTTTTTTTTTTCTTTTCGTTTTTTTGGAAGTGAAGGGGAAGGTCTCCTGCCCCTTTGCTTGCCTTCTTGCTCATAGGGATGCACCAATCTTGAGCTTGGAGGAAGGGCAACAACCAACACAACTCCAAACCTTGTGACGGACCCTGCAGCCACTCCAACCCCTGCGATGGGCCCTGTGGCCACTCCAACCCCTGTGACAGTCCCTGCAGCAACCCCAACCCCTGCGATGGGCCCCATGGCTCCGCCAGAGAACCAACCTGTGCCAGTATCAGTCGCCCCTATATGCAAGACAAAACAGTGCATGTGAAAGTCAGTTCAGGAGGCCTGTGCACCTGAAAGCTGAGATTGTCTTTGCAGGAGAGGGAAGGAACCTGAACTGAGAAGTGTTTGTTCCATCTTTCCTTCCATAGGAGTGCTGACAGAGTTGCTTATAAATAGCGGCAATCTAGGGTCAATCTAGAAAAAAGTTAATTAAAAGGTAACTGAATCAGATTTGAATGTGAACTCGATTTCAGAAGTTACTTGGGATATGAGGTATGAAAGTCACATGAAAAGAGGTACCGTGGTGTTAGGGGCAGAAAGATGCATTTGTCTGTTTTGCTTTCACTTCCTAGGAGGAGGGAACTGCAATAGCTTGTCTTTCCTAGCGTATCTGCTACACTTAAATTGGGTAAAGCCCCAGCCCATGAGAAAATAAAATACAAGCTTTACCTAGTCAGATCAAAGTCTATATAGTTTCATATCTTTTAACAGGTGTCAAGGATAGGAGAACAAGGCAATACTTCTGTGTGAAACACCTGCCATTGGATATTTGTGGAGGACCTAATGGGAGCCAAACTGCTCTGTGAGACACTCAGCTAGGTAGCTCACCTGCCAGACTACATTCAGGTATGACCACAGCTCACCCTATGTTCAAAGGAGCCTGTCTCTACGGTCTTTACAATTAGTCACAAGTTTTGTAGTTGCTTTAGACCTTTCCTTTCTCCACTGCTGTGGGTCCCTTGGTCACTGGGAGCCTCAGCCATGCTGTTCAGGAGCCTCTGCATGGTCCCTGAGCTGCCTGGCCTCTTCAGGTTGCCCATATTAATGTGAGCCCAAACTCCCAGTATTCTAAGGACCACCGGTTGGGCTTCACACACTACTATTTCCAGTTTCAATCATGTTTTAATTCGTTTAATGAATGCGGTTCAGTGAAAAAGTTAATAAGCAATCAGGCAGTTAAGGGCTTTATCATAATACATTCAAGGGGCAGTGTTAAGGTTGTGTGCACATTTTGCAATTGGGAGTCCTAGGGTTAGAAACATGACTACATTCTAGCATGACTACGCTATTCATTAACACTGGGTCCTTTCTCTTATTTACTGTATGAGACACCATGGAATCCATTGTCTGTAATACTAAGAAAGTTGGAAAAAGGAGGCTTCATCATAATATTTTCCCCTTCCTTTTTCTGAACTGCTTTCCCAAAACTATGATTTTAAGAATGGAAGTTGTTTCTTGTGGGATTCTAATAGCAAGCATGTGCACAGTAAGAAAGGCATGGAAAAAAATAACCTGCCTCCAGCACAACCATCTTCAGCTGTTCAGTATTTTACTCAGTATGGTTTCCACAGCGTCAGAAGAGCTGACAGAAATGAGAAACCCCCTGCACAAGATCTAATAATTTTACATATGACTTTTGACTGAACTTGCCTGACTAATGTGCTTTAAAATAAAACCACATGCTTAACAAATCCAACTTGGAATATTTTCTTTGGCTTCCAGTTCCCTGGCATTCAAGCACTGCTGCTTAATCATCACACTAAAAAAAAATGATTAATTCTAACTTGCAGCAGTTCCAGGCTTCCAGTGACAACATTGTTTTGCATTGTTTATATTTCTGAAAGACTGTTTCTCTAGGACATATTGAGGCCAAACACTTCTATGGATTCAGTCAGTACAGCATCACTGAATCCAGTGAATGCAGAGCTAGTTTTCCTCAGATGTTAATCTGGCATATTTATATTCCTGTCTATTTGTTATGGGATTAAAGCAGCTCTAGCTGCGCAGGTTATTTTTGAATGCCTGTAGTTGCCAAGCCAATTGACCACAACACTCTAGGTCCTAAGGAACTAATTTGGGTATCTTCAGAGTTGCTGTGCAGAGATGAGGAGACAGGACCTGGGCACAGGTGTCAAGGCACATTTTGTTGAGTGGAGATAGCTCATTGAGATGAGGCCCTGTGCAAGACCAAGGGAGACACAGGTACTAGCACCAGAAATATGCAGTGGAGTGAAAACTGCCGAGGTCAAAGCTGAGCCCATGCAAAGGAAGTGGAAGTGGAGGCAAGAAGGAGACCAAGGAAAAAAAAAAAAAAAGAAGGCCATGTACTGCTGAAGAGAAAGGGTAACTGCCAAATAGTCTGAATGTGGTCTGAAAAGCTAATAATTTTCTTCCTCTTCCATAAAATTGTTTTTGTGGGGAAAACAATTTTACTAAACATTACTAAACAAGGGAAATAAGAGTGATCATAGAATCATAGAATGGCCTGAGTTGGAAAGGACCTCAAAGATCATCTAGTTCCAACCCCCCCTGCCATAGGCAAGGGCACCACTCACTAGATCAGGTTGCTCAGGGCCTCATCTAACCTGGTCTTGAACACCTCGAGGGATGGGGCATCCACAACCTCTCTGGGCAACCTAACCTGTTCCAGTGCCTCACCACCCTCTGAGCGAAGAACTTCCTCCTAGCCTCTAATCTAAATCTCCCTAGTCACTACTGGGTGGCTGGAAACATACCCCGTAAACCATGCCACAGCCTGAAACACCATCTTGGGCCTGGAAAGGCAAGTGTTGTGGCATCATGGTACACCAGAAGCAATCGAGTCCGACAATGGGAGTCACTTCTGAAACAATCTTGGAGCTAAAGTGGGAGGAGCTAAAGTCCTTGTAGTGCATGTAGGGAAGTGGATGGTGAAGGTGGTGTGGGTTGCTCCTGCCTCGGGAAAAGGCAAACCCACTTGTGGGATTGTCTTCGCCCAAGGACCGGGGTATACCTGATGGATCATGCAAAAGAATGGGGATATCAGGTGTGTGATAAAAGGAGATTTAACCTTGGGAGAAAACTAATCTGTAATCTAAGTTATGTGTTGTAGGAAGTCACTGCAGGATCAATGACAGGTCAACTTTGCAAGGAAGCGGGCAAGTGCATCAATGACTCAAGCTAAGCCGGTGCTGGCATCCAGAAATCCAACTCTGCTTGTCCTGAGTGACTACTTTGTCAGATGAAGACTAAATCATCAACAATTCTTATGAACATTTTGGGGATAGGTCTATAGAATGAAAAGAAGTACCTATCTATCAAGCTGTGAAAAGACAGGGAACAGTGGTGATGAGAATACCTATATACTAAAGTATGTGGGATCTGAGTGTGACACAAATGTTATGGAATAAGTGGTGGAGGTTGTACTGGGTCTGTCTGGGAGGGAGTTAATCTTCCCTGCAAGAGCCCAAACAGTGTTGTGCTTTTCACTTGTAGGTAGAACAGCATTGATATCACACCAGTGTTTTGTCTAGTGCTCACTGAGCACGCGCTCTGAATTTCTCGGAGCCTATACCTTTAAACGAAGGCAAGAAAACTTTTCACCAATCATAACTAAGATATGCTTGACTAGAGTCACTCAAGTTCCACCTAAAAGATAGAAAATAATATAAATTGGCTTAAGAGAGAGGGGATGTTAGGGAAGATACCATCGTCAGGGGAGATACCATCATGAGGGAATATACCATCACGAGGATCTCCTGACTTCTGGGATCAGTCGACAGGCTCAGCATCTCTTCCCCCCCACACTGGGCCTCCTTTGGGTCAGATTTGAACACTTGGTTATACTGGGTGCCTCCGCAGAAACTTAGAAATCTCTAGAGTCTTTGTGCCTTTTAACACGTTAATAGCCAGGCTGTGCACCTGTGTATTTCATGCATGCTAGCTTGCTTTTGCAGACAGTAAATTATCGCCGGCAATCCAAAGAACCTGTGTACCTGTTGCTGTAATAAATTGCACTTAATTGCATTGTTCCTAGCCATGATAGTTCTCATTGAACGCGACTAGAGTGAGGGCGTGTTACGTTGTTGATGAATCCGTGACTGTGATAGTTCAGTACCCTGAATCTGACCGGACCCATACTGGTTAATCGGCTACACTCCTTAGCGTGACACAATCCTTGTTGCCCTTCTCTGGACACTCTCCAATAGTTTCACATCCTTTTTGTACTGTGGTGCCCAGAACTGCACACAGTACTTGAGGTAAGGCCGCACCAGCGCAGAGTAGAGTGGGACGATCACTTCCCTCGACCGACTAGCAATGCTGTACTTGATGCACCCCAGGATACAGTTGGCCCTCTTGGCTGCCAGGGCACACTGATGGCTCATATTCAGCTTGCTATCAACCAAAACCCCTAGAACCGTCTCTGCAGGGCTGCTCTCCAGCGTCTCATCCCCCAGTCTGTACATATAGCCAGGGTTGCCCCGTCCCAGGTGCAGGACCTGGCACTTGCTCTTGTTAAACTTCATGCGGTTGGTGACTGCCCAGCTCTCCAATCTGTCCAGATCTCTCTGCAAGGCCTTTCCACCCTCATCAGAGTCCACAACTCCTCCAAGTTTAATATCATAAGCAACTTTGCTCAAAACACCTTCTAGTCCTACATCCAAATCTTTTATAAAAACATTGAAGAGAACTGGCCCTAAAATGGAGCCTTGGGGGACCCCACTATTGATCAGCCACCAGCCTGATGCAGACCCATTTACCACAACCCTTGGAGCCCTGCCTGTCATCCAACTATTCACCCATTGCATGATGTTTTTATCTAGCTGTATGCTGGAAATTTTGTCCAGTAGGATCCTATGGGAAACTATGTCAAAAGCTTTACTGAAATCCCAAAAGATCACATCAGCTGGTTTCCCTTGATCGACCAGGTGGGTGATCTTATCATAAAAGGAAATCAAGTTAGTCAAACAGGACCTACCCCTCGTGAACCTATGTTGTCTGGGACCAATGACTGCATTGTCCACCAAGGTGCACTTCAATAACTTCAAGGAAAATCTTCTCCATAATTTTACCAGTCACTGACATGAGACTGACAGGCCTGTAGTTTCCAGGGTTCTCTTTCCTGCCCTTCTTGAAAATTGGTACAACATTTGCCAGCTTCCAGTCTACTGGGACCTCTCCAGATTCCCAAGACCATTGAAAAATAATTGAGAGAGGTCCCACAGTGACATTAGCCAGCTCTTTAAGCACCCTGGGATGAATCCCATCCAGACCCATGGACTTGTATGGATCGAGGTGAAGCAGCAAATCCTGCACACATTCAGAGTCGGTTGGAAGTTTATAATTCCCGCCGTCATGGTCCTCCAGCTCAGGGCACCCGGGCATGCACCAGTCTCTGGGAAAATAGAACGATACAAGGGATTGTTAAGGACTACACTGAAAGCAATGGGTGCTAGGACATTCAAACTTTGGGATACACATTTAGTAAAGGCCACCTGGTTAGTCAACACTAGGGGATCTGCCAACTGAGCTGGACCTGCCCAATCAAACCTGTTACGTACTGTAGAAGGGGATAGAGTCCCCATAGTGCACATAAAAAACGTGATGGGGAAGACATTTTGGTTTATTCCTGCCCAGGGAAAAGGCAAACCCATCCATGGGATTGCTTTTGCTCAGGGACATGGGTAGACTTGGTGAGTATTGCAGAAGAATGGGGAGGTCCGATGTGTACCTCAAGGGGGTTTAATATTCCGTGGGAATAGCCCATGAGTTGAATTGTATTATGCTAGTTGCTATATAATACTGTATGTCATCATTACTATGGTTCCTGTATGTCCTACAGTATCACAGTGATAGTCACCCAGATAATTATGAATTAATCTTGATAGAACTGGACAAGCACAGTGGTGTGATGGAACCAGAATGGGCTTCAGCATGTGACGATCCAACACCACACACCATTTCTTCTGCCCTGAAAGGCAGTTGTGACAGATGGAGACCAAAGTCAGTCACACTCTAAACAAAATCAGTGGACATTTTATATAGATGTATGAAAAGCAGTGATTAATTGGAATGTATTGGAAAAGGTGGGACCTGAGCATGACATAAATAGCATGGAATAAGGGACATAAATGGTATGGAATAAGGGGTGGATATTGTCCTGGTTTCAGTTAGGATAGAGATAATTTTCCTCCTAGTACCTGGTATGGTGCTCTGTTTTGGATATAGGATGAGAATAATGTTGATAATACGCTGATGTTTTAATTGTTAGAGAGCAGTGCTTACACCTGCCAGTGAGGAGGCTGAGGGTGCACGAAAAGCTGGGAGGGAATAGAACCAGGACAGCTGACCCAAACTGGCCAAAGGGATATTCCATACCATCTGACGTCATGCTGAACAATTAATATGGGTTGGCTGGCTGGGGTAGGGGGACTGCTGCTCAGGGATGGGTTGGGCATCGGTCAGTGGGTGGTGAGCAATTGTGTTATGCATCAGTTGTTTTGTACACATTATTATTATTACTATTATAATAATTATTATTTTTCTTTCTTTTCTGTCCTAATTAACTGTCTTTTCTCAACACAAGAGCTTTTACTTTTTTTTCTGATTTTCTCCCCCATCCCACTGTGGGGGCAGGGTGAGCTGCCGGCTGGGTTAAATCACAACAAATGAATACTAGAAGGACTGAGCAGAGTTGTACCCTTTTACATCCCTAACCAATAACTGAGGGTCCTGGGTGAGTAGAAAGAAAATGGCTTGTGAGCTCTCCTTCCACCATCTGTTCTTCTGACACTGCTGAAGCTGAAGTTCTGGGATATATGGTCCATTTGGTTTGGCCATAGGGTACTTAGAATCATAGAATCATTTAGGTTGGAAAAGACCCATATAATCATCAAGTCCAAGCATCATCCTAACACTACGAAGTCAGCCACTAAAGCATGTCCCTAAGCACCACATCTACACGTCTCTTAAATACCTCCAGGGATGGCAACTCCACCCCCACCCCCCACCCCCCGCCCCAAGCAGCCCATTCCAATGCTTAACCACTGTCTCCATGAAGAAATTCTTCCTAATATCCAATCTAAACATCACCTGGCACAACTTGAGGCTTTTTGCATCCTATCATTTGTCACCTGAGAAAAGAGACCAACACCCACCTCGCTACAGCCTCTTTTCAGGTAGTTGTAGAGAGTGATGAGGTCTCCCCTCAGCTTCCTTTTCTCCAGATTAAACAGCCCCAGTTCCCTCAGCCGCTCCTCATATGTTTTCTTTTCTAGTCCCTTCACCAGCTTTATTTCTCTTCTCTGAACATGTTCCAGCAACTCAGTATCTTTCTTGTAGTGAGGGGTCCAAAACCGAACACAGTACTTGAGGTGCGGGCTCACCAAAGCCAAGTACAGAGGGACAATCACTTCCCTAGTCCTGTTGGCCCCACTATTTCTGATACAAGCCAGGATGGTATTGGCTTTCTTGGCCACCTAGGCACACTGCGGGCTCATGTTCAGCCAGCTGTTGACCAGCACCCTCAGGTCCTTTTCTGCTGGGCAACTTTCCAGATACTCTTCCCCAAGTCTATACCACTGCATTGGGTTGTTATGACCAAAGTGCAGCAGCACGTGGCACTTAGCCTTCTTGAATGCCATACAATTGGACATGGCCCATCATTCTAGACTATCTAGATCCTTCTGCAGAGACTTTCTACCCTCAAGGAGATCAACACTCCTGCCCAACTTACTGCAAACTTACTGAGGGTGCATTTGATCCCCTCATCAAGATTGCTGATAAAATTTTAAACAAAACTGGCCCCAATACTACATTCTTCATTCTACTTGCATTCTTCATTTCTGCCTTATAGCATAAGATAAGAATCAAACACTTGGACTTCTACTTTCCATCATGACAAGAATGGTACTTATTGAAAAGCTATCCATCCAGATGAGAAAGTCAATAAGTCATTACTTATTAAATTATAGAGACTGGAATTAGTGGAAAAGAAACAAATTCAAATATATTTGTTCAGCTTCAACTTTTGTTTCTATGCTAGCAGCTTGAAAGGACTGTTCTCAGACTGGAGAAGTAGTATTTAAATCACCTATTGTTTTGGACTGGTGGAACATAAAAAAAATCAGAAATAATTACTTTAATCTTTCCACTGTTTTTTTTTTCTTCCTGTGCATTCAACAAAATATATGCTTATTAAGGAAGTTAGGGGATGTATAGCATTTGATAGCACTGTTTAGGGAAAGCAGCTAAAAGTTGGTTCATGTCTACAACGGCAAGATTTTTCTGATAAATGTCACAGAATCACAGAATCACAGAATTGTAGGGGTTGGAAGGGACCTCGAAAGATCATTGGGTCCAACCCCCCTGGCAAAGCAGGTTCCTTAGAGCAGGCTGCCCAGGTAGGCATCCAGACGGGCCTTGAATATCTCCAGAGGAGGAAAGATATCTGCAGTTTTGCCTAATCTGATATTAGTTAAGCATACCAATTTAGTAAAGGCACAAGTAATTGTAAACACCTTCCCAAGCATTCCAGTTTAGTAAAGGTGCAGCTCTTTGCAGAAGCCATCTTTCTACCCACCTTCTCTGTGGTGTCTTTTAAATATAGAAAAAAGTTCATAAATATTTCTACCACTTATCACATACAAATCAATTAAGATTTTAAAATATTTGATACAAGCATGGTTTTGTTCTATTATCACAGCTTGGAAGTGCTGTGGGAATAATTGCAAAAGTATCATCAATATAAAGCAGTATTTAAATTACATATTACATGTTTATTATGGGTGTATTTTTTTAAATTTTCATATTATGAAAAATCAGATGTATTTAAAATTTTTGTAAGATAAATTGTGTGCTCTAATTTACAGTTTGATGTAGTAATAATCCATAAAAGTTCAGGTCCTTTAGAGTTGTGTTTGCAAATTAATTTTCTTAGGAAGCAGCTACAAAGGATATTGCTGTTTACACAAACAAGAACCAGCTTGCTACATTTTTTTTTCATCAGATAGCTAAATGCACTTTTTATGTTGTTTCAGAGTTTTGTTTTTTTTAAAAAGTTTATATAGAAATTTATATGTGTTGTGGTTTAATCCTGCCGGCAGCTAAGCACCACACAGCTGTTCGCTCACCGTCCCCCCTCCCTCTCTGGGATGGGGGAGAGAATCAGGAAAATGAAGCCTGTGGGTTGAGATAGAGACAGTTTATTAGGACAGAAAAGAAAAGGAAAATAATAATAATAATGATAATAGTACTACTAATAATAATGTGTACAAACAAGTGATGCACAATGCAATTGGTCACCACCTGATGACCGATGCCCAGCCTATCCCCGAGCAGCCGGCCCCCCACCCCGGCCAGCCACCCCTATATATTGTTTAGCATGACGTCAGATGGTATGGAATACCCCTTTGGCCAGTTGGGGTCAGCTGTCCTGGGTCTGTCCCCTCCCAGCTCCTGCTGCACCCCTAGCCTGCCCGCTGGCAGGACAGAGCGAGAAGCTGAAAAGTCCTTGGCCTGGTGTAAACACTGCTCTGCAACAATTAAAACATCAGCATGTTATCAGCGCTCTTCTCACCCTAAATCCAAAACATAGCACCCTACCAGCTACTAGGAGGAAAATTAACTCTGTACTAGCTGAAACCAGGATAATATGGCTTCAAAATTGTAACCTGCACCCAATGCAAATGTACATATAATCACCTGAATGAAGGCTAGTTTAAAAGTGCTGAAACATAGCTACTTCATTTAGCTTAGAAACGAAAGTAGTGGCCGATTAAAAAATGTAATACAGTTTGGGGTTTTCATTAATAAAATATTGTAATGTTAAATAGTTTGGTTGCAAAGCAGATTACAATTAAGATTCCAGTAAAAAAGACTGTACCATTTCTTGAGTTAGAAATTCACCATTCAGTAAGATTAGCAAATTAAGAGCCAAATATAATCTTCTAATCAAATCTACAGTACAGGATGTACTTAGTGCTAATTAGTATTTATACAGTATCTACAAAGCTTAATTTATTATAAAGCTTTAGCAGTCAAATTCATTACTGATTTTACACAAATTAGTTCAAGCATGTTTTATCGTTTTAACAGAGAATTTGAACTATATATTGTTATTCATAATGGTCATATAAAATTCCCACCTGCATGTTACTAAATAATTTTGCTCTAACACTTTTGGTTGCTGCGTTGAAAAAACACTTGATAATGCAAACACATAAAAGATTTTCTAAATTATTGACTTACTTTGACACATTGTTACTAACGTGTTACTTCCCTGTGCTTAGGCTGTGGCAAACAGACTAGATGATGACTATTAAAAGTGGTGGTTATGGATAAAATTTAAACTAATAAAAATGGCAGTAATTGTCATCCTGCTCTTATAAAATGCCCTTCTAAAATTCTATTCCTCCCAAAGTACTATGTTTACATCCATATCACATAATTCCAGAAGACTTGCAGTCAAAGTGAAAGGAAATGCTCCTTGATTTAGAAGTTTGCTTTTACTGTCTTCAGTGATTTTTTTTTAGGATTTGCATCTTTGGTGACATTAAAGTTACCATATCAAAGTTTCAAAGTCCTGCATGATGCATCTCCCTTTACCATGGTTGCATTTATTGTAATTACCCCATGAAGAATTAATACGTTATTTTAAACCTCTTTTAAAACAATCTCTAGTTTTTGCAAATCTCCCTTCTAAATCTCAGTTAAAGGAATTTTTATAAAGTTGTATGTATTATACCAATGCCATGCTTTCTTTATGAAGAACAAAACACTGAAAAAGGAAGTGAGGCACTTCACTAACAAATTGGATAAGCACAGCTCTTTTTAAAGGCACAAATGTTATGCAATTCATATAAAAATAAATTAAATCTACAGCATTAATTCAAACAATCACAATGCCCATAAAATTTACTAACTGCAGAAGTAAACTCTTCTGTCTTTTGCAATTTTGTAACACATTGCACTTAGGAAAATAAAAAACTATATATAACAACTTACATGTTAATAATATATGATAAATGGGCATCAAATTACATTTTTTATGCATCTCTAACTCAACTGTTTTTATGGCATGAGTGGATGGAAGAACTACATGAGACTTTGCCTCTGTTTTCTTTACAAACTAGCAATTAAAGAAGCTGAAAAATGAATATTAATTACAGAAAGCTCAAATATTTCTTACTTGCTTTTCTACTTGTTCAGGTTTAATATAACGGTATAACATATAATTTCATATTTTCATTACTGATTACTATTTTGACTTTATCTATATAAATTTACTAAAATTTTAATACATTTTCCCAAATATTGCAGTTGATCATTTACAGACAGTGTTGAAGTTAACTTCAGTGCTACTGTGAAATAATAAAAAGTTTGCAAAATTACTTTTAAAAGTGCATTTTCTGTTCTGTAGTTCAGCCTCAAAGTAGGTTAACATTTAAAAAAAAAAGAAAGCATGTTAAAATAGTGTTTGAAAAGTAGAGAAGGCTGAGTGAGCTTCTTGCACTTCTTTGATCCAATGACTTTTATGGGTTCATCAGCAGTCTGCCATATACAGTCCTGAAAAATAAAGGTAGTTTTTGCAGTCAGTAGACAAAACAGATTCTGTCACTGTTTTCCTGGGAACAGTTTGACTAACTATGGAAAAACAAAAAAATGTGAAATATTTTAGCCATATTTTAAATAAAGGTAACTATTTATGCATCATTAATCATTTCATAATGTTATAATTTAGCACTACAGAATATATATCATATTAATTTGAATATGTAAGGATATCAGTGTCTTACCAGTGGCAAATTTCTTCTTAAGAAGGGAAAGACAATAACCAGTGCCTACTAGCTCTACATCTACACTTGAAAGGGTGCTTCCTTCACCAATGAATTGCACTGCAAGTATTGATGGTTTACTGGGTCCTTCTGAAAGTTCAAATTTTGCCGTGAGAGCTCCAGAACCTAAAAATAACAGAACTGAAAGGCTGGTTGTTTTGCAAGAACAAGACAATCTCCCAAATGTTTTAGTAGTAAGAAGTAAAAATAACATGACGCTCTTTAAGATCTATTCCTAGAGGCTGTCCTATATAAATTTTTATAAGAGATGAGAGTACAAATCTGTTTTTGCAATAATCTGTTTAAGAAGATGACTAGTGAATGATTTAGAGATAAGTAACATGCATTTGTATGAGATTATATTCAGAAGAATTTGTATACCTGTGGGGGTTTTATCCAGCTGGGCAGCTGAGCTCTGCCACAACCACTCTCTCACTCCCCCTCTTCAAAGGGAAAGGGGGAGAAAATACGTTGGAAAGGGTTCAGGGGTTGAGATAAGGACAGGGAGATCACTCAACAGTTATTGTCATGGGCAACACAGAGTCGGCCTAGGGAAATCAATGTAATTTACTAGCTATTACTAACAGACTAGAACAGTGAGAAACTAAAATCAAACTAAAAACACCTTCTCTCCTTCTTCTACCTCCTCCCCCTTGAGCAGCACATGGGAACAGGGAATGGGGGCTGCAGTCAGTCCATAACACTTTGTCTCCACTGCTCCTTCACGGTCACTCTCTTCCCCTGCTCTGACATGGGGTCCCTCCCACAGGATGCTGTCCTTCCCAAACTGATTCTACATGGACTTCCCACAGACAGCTCTTCAAGAACTGCTCTAATATGGGTCTGTACCACGGGGTCCATCCATCAGGAGCAAAATGCTCCAACATGGATCCCCCATGGATGGAAGGTCCTGCCAGCCCACCTGCTCTGGGGTGGGCTCCTCTCCACTGGCTAGAGGTCTGGCCCAGAGTCTGCTCCTGCTGGAGCTCTCCATGGGCTGCAGCCTTCTTCAAGTCAGATCCACCTGCTCCACCGTGGGCTCCTCCACGGGCTGCAGCGTGGAAATCTGCTCTGCCGTGGTACACGTGGCTTCAGGGGGACAACCTGCTCCACCATGATCCATGAAATTTGTGCTTTCATAATGGCCTTTCC
Organism: Anser anser; assembly: GCF_964211835.1. Taxonomy (NCBI): domain Eukaryota; kingdom Metazoa; phylum Chordata; class Aves; order Anseriformes; family Anatidae; genus Anser; species Anser anser. The sequence goes on from NC_139731.1 coordinate 1,667,621, forward strand.
ATTACACCACAATTCTATTTCTCTACGGTGGCTTTGTGGATGAGATGCTTCCCTTTGGCCCCTGCTTTTCTACTTCAGAAAAAACATTGCATCTGTAAAAGCTGCAAGGGCTGTGACAACAAAAGGACCTCAGGGAAAGGCAGCTGGGCTGAGAATAACTATTGGCACCCTACCATATGCTATATAAATTAACACTCTGAGCAGATATGCAGAGATTCATTTTTTTTCCTGGAGTCACATATGGTCAAAACAAAGACCTTCAAAATGTTGGTTAAGTTAAATGTTATCTATAGTTGAGCCTATCTCAGTACAGGATTTTTTTTCCAGTTCTTCCACTTACCTCTTCCTACTTTATCTCAATTTTCAGTGTGTGGAAAAACAGAACACATATTAAATGTATTTTTATTTGAATAACTGCTCATTTTCAAATAGCATTGATGTAATAATTTCCTTACCGAGTCTAAGCTCCATTTTAGCGCTACTAATTGCTTTCAAAGGTTTTCACTATTTTTCCTTTTATAATTCATTAATAAATTTATATTTTGACATCTCACTGTTAACAGAATCTCTCAAGAGGAATTTCACTGAGAAGGTGAACTGGTAAACGATACAGCATGAGAAGAAATGTAAACAGGCATGAGGATGTAGAGGTCGAAATGATCACATTTTACTCTTACCATATTTATGTCAAAGAAAACAAAACAAAACAGTTCAACTTGCCTCCATTATCAGAGTTCTCTGAAATGCTAGATATTTTCCAATAAGCATTCATCTGTTCTGCATTCCTGTAAAAGAAAGGTAGTTTATAGTTACAAGCACCAATTTTTAGAGTATTATTTCCCTAAATTTACACTGGTACCTTACAGACCATGTATGTATAACCTACATCTCTAAATGGAAGTTTATAGAAAATCTTGGTCATTAAAATTATCATTAAAACTTAATTGTGTGGAAAACTATACAAAGCAAACAGGTTCAGTGCATCTGATCCTTCATCAGAGCTCAGAGGTACACACCGCCTTTTTATATAATTAACACTGTCCTATGCCCAGGTTATGGCTCCACTTCGAAAACCTTTGTGGTCTCAAAGGCAGCACTGGACAGGCAGCACTGGAAACAGTTTGAAAGCTGGGTCTTTATGCTTCGTGATGATGGTGTGAGGGGAAGCAATGCTGATTGCTCTCACCTATGTGAGACTCCTGGCTGTATGAATTTTATTCCATTTCCATTCTAGTAGAGCTAGTTGACATAAGTGACACACAGTTTAACTTCTGACTCTGCAAAGGAGCAGAAAATAAAAAGGCACCAAGAACCAGAAGCTCTGTGATAGGGCATTTTAACTCTTCGAGCACTTTGCAGCTGTTCCGTCAAAGGAAAGTGAGCAACTTAAAGCTGTTAGTGGCATGAAGTGCTGATAGGTCTGAAACTGTCTTTGGCATTGGTGTAGCAGGAGCGAAATGGTCACACAAGCAACACAGATGATAGTGGTCACTTGCATAAGGTAGAATTATAAAAAAAATAAATTCTTAAAACAAAAACCCACCACGCAACCCACTAGACCAAACATGTAGCACAGCACAAATACTAGAGCTGCCTGGGACACGACTGTATTTTTTTGGTCACCTTTAAGGCTCAAAATTCTAGCCTTTGGTGGTTGTCTAGGTGAAAGGCAGAATACCCAGGCTTGAATCCCTTACTCCAATGACTCCACAATGAAACTGTCACTAAGTTTTGAGTTTTCCTAGCTAACACTAGGTGTTCTTGAGAGGATGTTCCTGCTTTCACTCAGGTTTCATTACTGAAAGGTTTGTAGAAGAGGGAGAGGGGAGACTGGTTTCACCAAAAGTTCTGGTCATGTTGTATAGGTGGGATGGTGAATCTGCCCTTTCTGCAGTGGAATAAGATTAAGATGATCTGGTTAAATGTATTTCTTCCTTGAAATACCAGGTCAAGAAAGATTCAGTCTCTTGTCCACTTAAAAAGATACTGTATTACCACCTTGTCCAATGAACAATGAACATTTAAGTGGATTGCCTCCAGAAACATCAGAACCTACCTAATAAATGCATCAGGTTTATTTTTCTTCTGAACCTTGCTTTATAAGGTAAACTGATGTATAAATGAGAAGGTTAACAAAATCTGACTTCCCTTGGCTTGGTATTCTTGGCTCTCTTAACCTTCATGTCCTCCTCAGCTAAAAAGACCCTCCTGATCCACTTAGGAAAAAAAAAAAAAAGGTCCAGAAATTAAGTTACAGCTGGGTAAGCACATACATACCTCCAAACTATAGGTGGTGGAATTCTGCTCACCTTTTTCTCCAGGGATCGTAGAATGGCTTGGGTTGGAAGGGACCTCAAAGATCATCTAGTTCCAACCCCCCCTGCCATGGGCAGGGATGCCACCTACTAGAACAGGTTGCTCAGGGCCTCATCTAACCTGGTCTTGAACACCTCCAGGGATGGGGCATCCACAACCTCTCTGGGCAACCTCTTCCAGTGCCTCACCACCTTCTGAGTGAAGAATTTCCTCCTAACCTCTAATCTAACTCTCTGTTCTTTTAGTTTAAAACCGTTCCTTCTTGTCCTGTCATTATCTGACTGAACAAAGAGTCACTCTCCATCTGTTTTATAAGTCCCCTTGAAGTACTGAAAGGTTGCAATGAGGTCACCCCAGAGTCTTCTCTTTTGTAGGCTGAACAGCCTCAGCTCTCTCAGCCTTTCTTTGTAGGAGAGGAGCTCGAGCCCCTTGATCATATTTGTGGCTTTCCTCTAACATCTGCTCTAACAGCTCCTTCTTGTGCCTGGGGCCCAGACCTGGACGCAGTACTCCAAGTGGGGCCTCACGAGGGCAGAGTAGAGGGGGACAATCACCTCCCTCGACCTGCTGGCCACTCTTCTTTTGATGCAGCCTGGGATGCAGTTGGCCTTCTGGCCTTCTGGGCTGCAAGCGCGCACTGCCGGCTCATGTCAAGGATCTTTTGTAGCTCAACTTCAGTGAAGCTTGTCACGTGGTATTACATGAGAAATTATCAGTTTATGTGGAGAAGATACAGAAACTAGCATAAGATCAACAAGACAGCCAAAGGAGTTATAGTGAAAGGGGAAATGTCTGGCTGGAAGGAGGTTACCGAGAGAGCTCTTCAAGGGCTGATCTTGCACTACACTTCTTTAAGCATTTCATTAATGACAATAATAATGACTTGGTATGAAGCATGGGAATGTGCTAATGACACTTGTTATCAACACGGAAGAAGGGGGTATTCTCAAAATGGTGGAGAGCCAGAATATATGACAAGAAAAAAAGAATTAGTTTAGGATTGAAGCAATAGAAATAGGATAAGAGTCATTAGTAGAAATTGCAAGACCATGGTAAATAACAGGGATTTCATAATAAACTTTAAGCTTGTCAATTGAAAATAACAGGAACAGAGAAAAGATATAGCCATAATATAGTAAAGAATAATTAAAGTGTGATTATAGTATATATCAGAAGAGGCATTTACAGTAGATAAAAAGGGACTGATGCCGATCTCTCAGGTGCCGGTGAAGCCCCTGAAAAAAATGTACAGTTCTGTGCACCTGTGTTTCAGGAAGAATTCGAATGGGAACAGAGACAAAGAAGGGCTGCTTGGGAATGTATTTAGAGGAACAGAGAACTGATCTCACAAGAGAAAACTAGAATTGCTCAGCATGCTTAGCCCAGCAAAACAAAGGTTGAGAGACAATCTGCTTGCTGCTTATAAATCTACCACAAGGACTGACGTATTGTCCTGGTTTCGGCTAGGATAGAGTTAATTTTCCTCCTAGTAGCTGGTATGGTGTTCCGTTTTGGATATAGGATGAGAATAATGCTGATAACACACTGAAGTTTTAGTTGTTACTGAGCAGCGCTTACACTAAGACAAGGACTTTACAGCTTCTCATACTGCCCTGCCAGCAAGGAGGCTGGGAGTGCACAAGAAGCTGGGAGGGAACAGAACGAGGACAGCTGACCCAAACTGGCCAAAGGGGTATTCCGTACCATACAACGTCAGGATGAACAATTAATACACAGTACTCCAAGTGGGGCTTCACAAGGGCAGAGGAGAGGGGGACAATCACCTCCCTCGACCTGCTGGCCTCTCCTCTGTTGATGCAGCCCAGGACGCAGTTGGCCTTCTGGGCTGCAAGCGTGCACTGCTGGCTCATGTTGAGCCTTTTGTCCACCAGAACCCCCAAGTCCTTCTCTGCAGGGCTGCTCTCAATGTGTTCTTCCCAGTCTGTACTCCTGTCTGGGATTGCCCTGACCCAGGTGCAGCACCTTGCACTTAGACTTGTTGAACCTCATTAGGATCACATTGGCCCACTTCTCAAGCTTGTTCAGGTCCCTTTGGATGGCATCCTTTCCTTCTGTTGTATCAACCGCACCACTCAGCTTGGTGTCATCTGCAAACTTGCTGAGGGTGCACTCAATCCCACTGTCTATGTCGCTGATAAAGATATTAAACGGTACTGCTCCCAGGACAAACCCCTGAGGGCCACCACTTGTCACTGGCCTCCACCTGGACCCTTGACCACAACTTCATCAGTATATTATTTCTAGTGAATGTTTTAGTGCTGAACATCTGTAATGTTAATGCTCAAATATTTGTTAAGCAGCTTTTCGGTTCTGAAAACTATGAGATATATGGAAAATATGGTGGCAAAGGTGAAGTAATGCATTATAAAAGGTAGATGGTGTTGACTGTCAGATGTGTGTAGTAAGACAATCTCTGCAATTTAAATAGAGAAGGTAGATGGTGAGTAAGATGGGACACCAGAGCACAGAGAGGTGAACAGATCTCCCTAAGATCATGCAGCAGCTCAGTGCTGCCTTCCATTATGGGTTTTCCTTTATTTTCCCTCACAGTAAAACCCTGTTTTTTCACGTGAAAGCCATAAAGAACTGTTTAAGTGGTGCAGCACAAGAGATAGCAATGCATGACTTTTACAGCTGTCTTAATGGATGCAGGAGCAAAGGTAGCTCATTAGACAGCTGCAAATACCATCTACTGTGAGGGCATGCCAGTGCCTTGAACACTGTGTTTCATATATGTGACACCAATCTGTAGTGTAACTACGTTTATACAAAATATCTATGCACATTGATACTGTGATTTCTTGTATAGTATTTTGTTAGATGAAGGCTTTATCTATTTGTGTAAACAAATGCACATTCATAAATACATAATGGATTGGCAACTACATGGAAAGTGTGCTGCTGTAGTTCCCCCAAACTTCTCTGAGTTGTAACACTCAGAGAGATGTTTTGGGGAGGTGGAATTAAAGGATAAACAGTTGTTTCTGGGTATTTTCCATTAACCAGGTAAGAAATGAGTGGATTGTGAGAAAGACAATGGCAGTACCATGTTTGGAGGTGTTAGTGTCATTGAGATATTATTTGATTTTCCTAGGATGTAGCCAGGTAAAATCCTTATTGTGTAAGAAATACTCCGAATGCATTTTTTGTTTCCTTTTTTTGTATGCACCACAGTGGTATATTAACTGTCTTACACATAATCTGCGCTCCTATAATGCAACATCGGTATTCTGATCACGTTTTAAAAAATCCCTGAACTTTCAGAAAAGCACTGTCAGTACAGATGTGGATCTAGGTGGTCCAGAAATCTGGTAAGTAATTTCAACTGCTGTTTACAAGTTTTGATTTGCTTTATACTAGCAATTTTACAAAAATGGTGCTGATTTGAACCAGCATTTTGTGGTATATCTCACTGGTGTTTTCCTATCGGTGCTGGAATGCTAAGTGCTTATCGGTGCTAAGAGTTCAGGCTCTGCACTGTTATCATTTGGCTCTCATGGAAACTATCTTTTAGAGAATATTCAGAATTACACTGCCTTCCTTTCCTCATCTGGAAGTCAGTTTGTGAATAATATCAGGAATGGTACCTCCTCCTTCTTTCACAGTGGGATAATTACAACAGTTTTTGAGTACTTTGAATATCCATGTGTAACCAATATACTCCTATTGCTAAGTCTGCATAATGTGTTTCCTCTTCTCTCTAAGGTTAATCAATCAGTTAGAAATCTCACCCAGGAATTTGCCCCGAGACAGTGTGGTGGCGGGTGCCAAGATGTGTGGGAGGATATGGATCTGTCACAGTTGACTCCTACGATAGTTTTGAACTTCACCCCTGAACAAGTGCAAAATCCGAAAAACCTGATAGAATATTTGAGAGTCGTATGCCCTGACCCTGACAATGCCAGAGAACGACAGCTTGCTGCACTGTGCTGGGTCCTGGCTTACGCATATCAAACAGTAATTAACACTACCCAGCACCCTCAAGGGAGGGAGGAAGTCTCTGAATCTGATGACCAGATAACACATGCTGTGGCTGACCCAGAGGACCAACTGACTATGGTATCAGTCACCCCCACAGTCAATGGGCAAAACAATGGAAACAGAAGTCAGCTCGCTTAGTAAGGGAAGAAGCCTCTCCTAAGAAGAAGGGAGAAGGAGAAAAGGCAGACAGCTCTAAAGCAGAGCCATCACAGAAACATCAGGAAGAAGATATGGAAATCATAAAGGAATCAGAAACCACCCGATCCCTATCGTTGAGTGAGTTGCGAGAAATATGAAAGGATTTCAGTCAACACCCAGGTGAACACATCCTCACCTGGCTGCTTTGATGCTGGAACACTGGGGCCAATACCCAACAATTAGAATGCAAGGAATCCAAGCAGCTGGGATCCCTCTCTAGAGAAAGGGTCATTGACAGAGTAATTGGGAGAGACACACAGGCTCTCAGCCTCAGGAGGCAACTCCTGGCAGCTGTGAAAGAAAGGCATCCCCACAAGGAAGATATTGTATATTGTATACCAGCTAGGCAAGTGGACCACCATGGATAAAGGTCTCCAGCACCTAAGGGAATTAACTGTGCTTGAGATTTTTTATAGTGATTTGGACAGTGACCAGACACCTAATGATCCCAATGAAGTCCATATGGTGTAAGTTTGTGTGGGGTGCACCATCATCACATGCCAGTATGCTGGTAGCAATTAATTGGGATGAAGGGATGGGACCAACAGTGGATGCTCTGTCCAGCCAGCGTCAAAAATATGAAGAAATCTCTCTGTTCCACTATGGGCCTGCATCTCGTCTGTGGAGAAACTGTCCCAAACGCTCCACCACCTCGTAGAACGAGCATATCCCTCCTCACCCAGATGGAGTGATATTTCAGTCATTATGAATCAGTATTTTCCTGCTCGAGGGAGACAGTACCCGGGACGCACACCACGTGGCACCTTGTGGTTTTATCTGCGTGACTACAGGGAAGATATGAGGAAGTGGGATGGTGAACCTACCTCGACCCTAGCTGCTCGAGTATGTGAACTGCAAGGAAATACAGCAGCAAGAAGAGAGTCTCCTGGAAAAAAATGTTTCTCCGGTTTCTGTTGGGCAGTTCCCCAGAGGCAGTAGAAGGGCTGATGTTATTCTTGACCCTGATGAAGGGACATCTGCTTCTCATTTGCAAGAATTAAGTGACAGATATTCCAACCAGGACTAGAGGGGCCCTGCCTCTGGCCAGGTAGAGGAGAGGGATAACCGGATTTATAGGACTGTGTGGATCCGATGGCCTGGCACATTGGAACCACAGGAATACAAAGCTCTAGAGGACACTGGTGCACAGTGTACCTTAATGCCATCAGGCTACCAAGGGACAGAACTCATCTGTATCTCTGGAGTGACAGGGGGATCCCAACAGCTAACTGCTGTTAGCTGTTCCAGCCAGGGGTGGAAACACAGCCCTACCATTTGCCATGGACTGATCCAGACTGCACTGGAACAGGGGGGAGCTCCTGAACACTTGCAGTACATGGATGATATTGTGTGGGCAACACAAGAGAAGACAGAAAGCAGTATGTGTTGTTCACTGGTGGATTCTATTGCATGGTAGGGAGCTGTCAGAAATGGAAAGCTGCTGTGTGGAGTTCCACACAACGTGCTGTGGCTGCCATGAAAGGGGAGGGTGAGTTGAGTCAGTATGCAGAAGTGAAAGCCATCCAACTGGCCCTAGAGATTGCCGAAAGAGAAAAATGGCCAGTACTGTATCTCTACACTGATTCATGGATGGTGGCAAATGTTCTGTGGGGGTGGTTAGAGCAATGGAAACAGAGCAACTGGTAGCGCAGATGTAAACCTGTCTGGGCTCCTATACGGTGGCAGGATATTGCTGCCTGGGTAGAAAACCTGGATGTAAAAGTACGTTACATAGATGCTCACATGACCAAGAGTCGCGCCACCGAAGAAAATCAGAATAACGCAGAGGTGGACCAAGATTTGAAAACTGAAGTGGATCAGGTGGACCTGGACTGGGGATGTATGGGTGACCTGTCTGTAGCTCAATGGGCCCATGAAACATCAGGACATCAGGGGAGGGATACCACATACAGATGGACTCGTGATCGAGGGATGGACCTGACCATTGAGACCATCACACAGGTTACCCATGAGTGTGCGACCTGTGCTGCAATTAAGAGAGCCATGAAAGTAAAATCTCCCTGGAACAGGGGGAGGTGGCTAGGGTTTCAATATGGTGAGGCCTGGCAAATTGACTATATCGGACCACTCCCACAAACCCGCTAAGGCAAACGGTACATACTCACCATGGTAGAAGCAACTACTGGGTGGCTGGAAACATACCCCGTAAACCATGCCACGGCCCGAAACACTAGCTTCAGCCTGCAAAAGGCAAGTGCTATGGCATCATGGTATACCAGAAAGAATTGACTCCGACAATGGGTGTCATTTCTGAAAAAATCTTGTCACCTCCTGGGCCAAGAGGCATGGCATTGAGTGGCTGTATCACATCCCCTATCACCCACAATCCTCTGGAAAGGTTGAGAGGTAGAAAGGACTGTTAAAGACCATGTTATGTGCATTGGGTGCTGTGAAGTGGAAACACTGGGACATAAATCTACCAGAAGCCACTTGGCTAGTTAACAACAGGGAGTCCGACAACCATTCCTGTCGAAACAAAACCCCTACACACGGTGAAAGGAGCTAAAGTCCCCGTAGTGCATGTAGGGAAGTGGATGGTGAAGGCAGTGTGGGTTGCTCCTGCCTCGGGAAAAGGCAAACCCACTCCTGGGATTGTCTTCGCCCAAGGACCGGGGTATACCTGGTGGGTAATGCAAAAGAATGGGGATATCAAGTGCATGCCTCAAGGAGATTTAACCTTGAGCGAAAACTAATCTGTAATCTAAGTTATATGTTGTAGGAAGACGCTGCAGGATCAACGACAGGTCAGCTTTCCAAGGAACCGGGCAAGTGCAGCAACTACTCGAGCTAAGCTGGTGCTGATGCCCAGAAATCCAACTCCGCCTGTCCTGAGTGACCACGTTAGAAGATGAAGCTTAAATCATAACCACTTCTTATGAACATTTTTTGAGAAAGGCCTATAAAATGATTAGAAGTACCTACCTATCAATCTGTTAAAGGGTAATGAACAATGGTGATGAGAATACTTATATACTGAAGACTATGGAACCTGAGTATGACACAAATGTTATGGAATAAGGGGTGGAGGTTGTAATGGGTCTGTCTGGGAGGGAGTTAACTTTGCCTGCAGCAGCCCATTCAGTGCCGTGCTCTGCACTTGTAGCTAGAACAGCACTCATATCACACCAGTGCTGTGTCTATTGCTGAGCAATACTGGCACAGCATCAGGACTCCCTCCAACCCCCGAAGAGCCAGCAGGATGGGGGTGGGCAAGAGGTGAGGAAGGAACATCACTAGGGCAGCTGACCTAAACCAACCAAAGGGATATTCCATAACACCTGATGTCACACTCAGCAATAAAAGCTGGAAAAAGGAAGGAGAGGGGAGAGGTAGGCTCTCGTTAAGGAAATGTCTGTCTTCACAGAATCACAGAATCACAGAATCGTCTAGGTTGGAAGAGACCTCCAAGATCATCTAGTCCAACCTCAGCCCTAACACTAACAAGTCCTACACTAAACCATATCACTAAGGGCTACATCTAAACGTCTTTTAAAGACCTCCAGGGATGGTGACTCAACCACTTCCCTGGGCAGCCCATTCCAATGCCTAACAACCCTTTTGGTAAAGAAGTTTTTCCTAATATCCAACCTAAACCTCCCCTGGCGCAACTTTAGCCCATTCCCCCTCATCCTGTCACCAGGCACGTGGGAGAATAGACCAATCCCCACCTCGCTACAGCCTCCTTTAAGGTAACTGTAGAGAGCGATAAGGTCGCCCCCGAGCCTCTCCTCTTCTCCAGGCTAAACAACCCCAGCTCCCTCAGCCGATCCTCGTCAGACTTGTTATCCTCACCAGCTCCAACTTGTTCTCCCTCACCAGCCTCATTGCCCTTCTCTGGACTTGCTCGAGCACCTCGATGTCCTTCCTGTAGTGAGGGGCCCAAAAGTGAACACAGTACTCGAGGTGCGGCCTCACCAGAGCCAAGTATAGGGGGACAATCTCTTCCCTAGTCCTGCTGGCCACACTGTTTCTGATACAAGCCAGGATGCTATTGGCCTTCTTGGTCACCTGGGCACACTGCTGGCTCATATTCAGCCGACTATCAACCAATACTCCCAGGTCCTTCTCTGCCAGGCAGCTTTCCAGCCACTCATCTCCCAGCCTGTAGCTCTGCTTGGGGTTGTTGTGCCCCAGGTGCAGGACCCGGCACTTGGCCTTGTTGAACTTCATACAGTTGGCCTCAGCCCATCGGTCCAGCCTATCCAGATCCTCCTGCAGAGCCTTCCTACCCTCGAGCAGATCGACACACACACCTAACTTGGTGTCGTCTGCAAACTTACTGAGGGTGCACTCAGTCCCCTCATCCAGATCATCGATAAAGATATTAAAGAGAACTGGCCCTAGTACTGAGCCCTGGGGGACTCCACTAGTGACCGGCCTCCAACTGGACTTAACTCCATTCACCAGGACTCTTTGGGTTCGGCCATCCAGACAGTTTTTAACCCAACAAAGCGTACGCCAGTCCAAGCCATGAGCAGCCAGTTTCTTGAGGAGAATGCTGAGGGAAAAGGTGTCAAAAGCCGTACTGAAATCAAGGTAGACCACATCCACAGACTTTTCTTTGTCCACTAAGCGTGTCACTTTGTCATAGAAGGAGATCAGGTGAGTCAAGCAGGACCTGCCTTTCATAAACCCATGCTGACTGGGCCTGATCGCCTGCTTGCCCTGCAAGTGCCGCGTGATGACCCTCAAGATAATCTGCTCCATGAGCTTCCCTGGCACTGAGGTCAGACTGACAGGCCTATAGTTTCCTGGATCCTCCTTCCAGCCCTTCTTGTAGATGGGCGTCACGTTTGCTAGCCACCAGTTGACTGGGACCTCCCCTGATAGCCAGGACTGCTGATAAATGATGGAAAGCGGCTTGGTCGGCTCCTCCACCAGTTCTCTCAGTCCCTTTAGGTGGATCCCGTCCGGCCCCATCAACTTGCGTACATCTAAGTGCTGTAGCAGGTCGCCAACCACTTCCTCGTGGATTATGAGGGCCACATGCTGCTCCCCATCCCCTTTCACCAGCTCAGGGTACCAGGTATCCAGAGAACAACTGGTCTTGACGCTAAAGCCTGAGGCAAAGAAGGCATTAAGCACCTCAGCCTTTTCCTCATCTCTTGTCACTAAGTTTCACCCCTCATCCAGTAAAGGATGGAGATTCTCCTTAGTCTTCCTTTTCGTGTTTATGTATTTATAAAACCATTTTCTTTTATCTTTAACAGAAGTAGCCAGATTGAGCTCCAGATGAGCTTTGGCCTTTCTAATTTTGTCCCTGCAAACCCTTACAACATCTTTATAGTCCTCCTGAGTGGCCCACCCTCTTTTCCAAAGATCATAAACCCTCTTTTTTTTCCTATGCTCTAGCCACAGCTCTCTGTTCAGCCAGGTCGGTCTTCTTCTGCGTCAGCTCATCTTTGGGCACGTGGGGGGGGACAGACCGCTTCTGAGCCTTTAAGATTTCCTCCTTGAAGAGTGCCCAGCCTTCCTGGACTCCTCTGCCTTTCAGAACTACCTCCCAAGGGACTCTGCCAACCAGTGTCCTGAACAGCTCAAAGTCTGCCCTCCGGAAGTCCAAGACAGCAGTTTTAATGTTCCCCTTCTTGACTTCGCCAAGAATAGAGAACTTCCCGAACAACGGCTACGTGCGTTGAGGCCCTGCTTCAAGGACGTAGTCAAGCATCACTAGGTGAGAAGCAGAGAGTAATTTGTTTCCTCTGAGCTTCCACGTGGTCTTTGCTTTTTTGTTTGTTTGTATTTTCCCTTTTCCCCTTTCCCTTTTGCCTTTAGTTAAATTATTTAATTAATAATAATATTCCCTTAATAATTATTTTTCCTTTAATTAAATTATCCTTATCTCATCCCGTGAGTTTCTTCCCTTTTCTTCTTTCCCTCCTCTTCTGAGGAGGGGGAGTGAGAGAGAGAGCAGTTGTGGTGGAGTTCAGCTGCCTAGCATGGTAAAACCACCACAAACCTCATGAAGTTCAACAAGGCCAAGTGGAAGGTCCTGCACCTGGCTCGGGGCAATCCCAAGCACAAATACAGATTGGGTGGAGAATGAATTGAGAGCAGCCCCCAGAAGAAATAGACTTGGGGGTGTTGGTTGACGAGAAGCCTGTGTGCTTGCAGCCCAGAAAGCCAACCAACTGTATTCTGAGCTGCATCAAAAGAAGTGTGGGTGACCAGCAGGTCAAGGGAGGCAATTCTCCTTTTACTCTGCTCTTGTGAGACCCCACCCAGAGTACTACATTCAGCTCTGGGGCCCCCAGTACAAGAAGGACATGGAAGTATTAGAAGGGCCACGAGGACGATCGAAGGGCTGGAACAGCTCTCCTATTAGAACAGGCTGAGGGAGTTGGGGTTGTTCAGCCTGAAGAAGAGAAGCCTCCGGGGAGACCTTATAGTTGCCTTCCAGTACCTGAAGGGGGTTTATAAGAAAGTTGGAGAGGGACTCTTTATCAGGAACTTTAGAGATAGGATAAGGGTAATGTTTTTAAGCTGAAAGAGGGTATATTTAGATTAGATATTCAGAAGAAATTTTTTACTGTGAGGGTGGTAAGGCACTGGAGCAGGTTGCCTGGAGAAGTTGTGGATACCCCATCCCTGGAAGTGTTTAAGGCCAGGTTGGTTGGGGCTTTGAGCAACCTGATCTAGTGGGAGGTGTCCCTGACCATGGCAGGGGGATTGCAACTTCATGATTCCATTGCAGCGCTCCAGTCATGCAAGCCATCCCACCGTTTTTTTGTGATGGCATCTATGTCAGTCTTCCTGCTGCACAGTGGCTTCCAGCTAACCTCTTTAGATTCACGTGGGCTTACTTTTCTAGGTTGTCCAAGTCCCTTTGGATGGCATCCCTTCCTTCTCTTGTATCAGCTGCACCACTCAGCTTGGTGTCATCTGCAAACTTGATGAGGGTGCACTTGATCCCATTGTCTATGTCACTGATAAAGATTAATAACAGTACCGGTCCCAGGACAGACCCCTGAGGTGCACCAATCGTCACCTGCCTCCGCCTGAACATAGAGCCCTTGACCACCACTCTCTGGATGCCAAGTCCTTATCCACTGAATGGTCCACCCTTCAAATTCCATCTCTCTCCAATTTGGAGATCGGGATGTCAGGTGGGACCATGTCAAAGGCCTTGCAGAAGTCCTGGTAGATGACATCGGTCAGTCTTTGTTGACTGATGCAGTCACTCCATCATAGAAGGCCACCAGATTGGTCAGGCACGATTTGCCCTTGGTGAAGCCATGTTGTCTGTCTTGGATCACCTCTTTGTCTTGCATGTGCCTCAGTATTGCTTCCAGGAGGATCTTTTCTATGACCTTGCCAGGCACAGATGTGAGGCTCACCGGTCTGTAGTTCTGTAGGTCCTCCTTTCTACCTTTTTTAAAATGGGAGTTATGTTTCCCTTTTTCCAGTCACCAGGCGCTTTGCCTGACTGCCAGGACTTTTCAAATATGATGGAGAGAGGCTTGGCCAGTTCATCAGCCAGTTCCCTCAGGACCCTGGGATGCATTTCATCAAGCCCCATAGACTTGTACCTGTTCACTTTAATCAGGTGGTCTCAAACCTGCTCTTTGCTTACACTGGGAGGGACTTTGCTCCCCCAGCCCTCATCTACAGGGTCAGGGAAATGAGAGATGTGGGAAACCTGACAGGCAGTGAAGACTGATGCAAAGAAGTTGTTGAGTACCTCAGCCTTTTCCATGTCTGCTGTTACCAGTTCTCCCTTCTCGTTTATCGGAGGGGGTACACTCTCCTTGGCCTTAGTCATATGGTCTGAATTTTTGGGTAGACTTGTGTGGTGCCAGGAGTTGGACTCGATGATCCTTATGGATCCCTTCCAACTCAGGATATTCTATGATTCTATGATTCTATGATTCTACTCTTCCCAGGCCACATGTCCCTGCTTCTACTGCCTGTGTATTTCCTTCTTGCACGTCAATTTGACCAACAGGTCCTTGCTAAGCCATGCCAGTTTTCTGCCCTCCCTGCCCTCTCTCTTACACAGGGGGATGGAGAGTTCTTGTGGTCTAAGGAAAACATCCTTAAAGAGTTGCCAGCTCTGTTCAGCTCCTTTGTTCCTGAGGACAGTGTTCCAGGTGATCCCATCCGCTAGGTCTTTAAAAAGCTGGAAGAATAGGCACTGCTCTGCCTATTCCCAGTACTTTCTGCTTGTTTTCACAAACTTGTACAAACATAGTTATCTGAGAATCACTTCCAAGTACTGCTGTAAATGGCCTGAAGGCCAAGGTAGTGGCAGGTAGTTGCAAGTCACATAATAATCAGCACAATGCTTGAATTGCAGGATAGTGCTACCCGGCTTATAAAGAGCTCCTCATCTACTGAGTTTTTTTTAAAAGAATTTCAATTAGAATCTAATTTTTAAGTTAGAATAATCATCTTTTTAAGAACTGCATTTATCCTGCTCTCTTCTCAAAGCTCATCTGGAGCTCAATCTGGCTACTGCCGTTAAAGATAACAAAAAACGTTTTTACAAATACATCAACACAAAAAGGAGGACTAAGGAGAATCTCCATCCTTTACTGGATGCGGGTGGAAACTTAGTTACAAAAGATGAGGAAAAGGCTGAGGTGCTCAATGCTTTCTTTGCCTCAGGCTTTAGCGGCAAGACCCGTTGTTCTCTGGATACCTGGTACCCTGAGCTGGTGGAAGGGGATGGGAAGCAGGATGTGGCCCTCGCTATCCATGAGGAAATGGTTGGCGACCTGCTACAACACTTGGATGTACGCAAGTCGATGGGGCCGGATGGGATCCACCCGAGGGTACTGAGAGAACTGGCGGAGGAGCCGGCCAAGCCGCTTTCCATTATTTATCGGCAGTCCTGGCTATCAGGGGAGGTCCCAGTCGACTGGCAGCTAGCAAACGTGACGCCCATCTACAAGAAGGGCTGGAAGGAGGATCCAGGAAACTATAGGCCTGTCAGTCTGACCTCAGTGCCAGGGAAGCTCATGGAGCAGATTATCTTGAGGGTCATCACGCGGCACTTGCAGGGCAAGCAGGCGATCAGGCCCAGTCAGCATGGGTTTATGAAAGGCAGGTCCTGCTTGACTCACCTGATCTCCTTCTATGACAAAGTGACACGCTTAGTGGACAAAGAAAAGTCTGTGGATGTGGTCTACCTTGACTTCAGTAAGGCTTTTGACACCATTCCCCACAACATTCTCCTCAAGAAACTGGCTGCTCATGGCTTGGACTGGCGTACGCTTTGTTGGGTTAAAAACTGTCTGGATGGCCGAACCCAAAGAGTCCTGGTGAATGGAGTTAAGTCCAGTTGGAGGCCGGTCACTAGTGGAGTCCCCCAGGGCTCAGTACTAGGGCCGGTCCTCTTTAATATCTTTATTGATGATCTGGATGAGGGGATCGAGTGCACCCTCAGTAAGTTTGCAGATGACACCAAGTTAGGTGCATGTGTCGATCTGCTCGAGGGAAGGAAGGCTCTGCAGGAGGATCTGGATAGGCTGGACCGATGGGCTGAGGTCAACTGCATCAAGTTCAACAAGGCCAAGTGCCGGGTCCTGCACCTGGGGCACAACAACCCCAAGCAGAGCTACAGGCTGGGAGATGAGTGGCTGGAAAGCTGCCTGGCAGAGAAGGACCTGGGAGGACTGGTTGATAGTCGGCTGAATATGAGCCAGCAGTGTGCTCAGGTGGCCAAGAAGGCCAACAGCATCCTGGCTTGTATCAGAAGCAGTGTGTCCAGCAGGTCTAAGGAGCTGATTGTCCCCCTGTACTCGGCTCTGGTGAGGCCGCGCCTCGAGTACTGTGTTCAGTTTTGGGCCCCTCGCTACAAGAAGGACATGGAGGTGCTCGAGAGAGTCCAGAGAAGGGCGACGAAGGTGGTGAGGGGTCTGGAGAACAAGTCTTATGAGGAGCAGCTGAGGGAGCTAGGATTGTTTAGCCTCGAGAATAGGAGGCTCAGGGGAGACCTCATCGCTCTCTATAGGTACCTTAAAGGAGGCTGTAGAGAGGTGGGGGTTGGTCTATTCTCCCACGTGCCTGGTGACAGGACAAGGGGGAATGGGCTAAAGTTGCGACAGGGGAGGTTTAGGTTGGATGTTAGGAAGAAATTCTTTACTGAAAGGGTTGTTAGGCATTGGAATGGACTGCCCAGGGAGGTGGTTGAGTCACCATCCCTGGAGGTCGTTAAAAGATGTTTAGATGTAGCCCTTAGTGATATGGTTTAGCGTAGGACTTGTTAGTGTTAGGGCTGAGGTTGGACTAGATGATCTTGGAGGTCTCTTCCAACCTAGACAATTCTGTGATTCTGTGATTCTGTGATTCTCTTTATATAATCCATATGTATTTATACACACATACACGTTTTTTAACCGTTAAGAGATTTTGGTTTCAAATCACATTATTAAAAATTTATTAAAAATTATTTAAAATTTCTATACTGTCTATTGTCTAAAAGAAAGCAAAAGTAAATTTCATAAAGGCTTGTATTATTATACAGTTGGAATAGGTGAATGTAGTCTGTACTGGGTCGGACTGGGATGTTAACTTTCCCTGCAGCAGCCCATATAGTGCTGTGCTCTGCACTTGTAGCTAGAACAGCACTCATATCACACCAGTGTTGTGTCTGCTGCTGAGCAGTGCTGGCACAGCATCAGGACTCTCTCTAACCCTCCTAGGGGTAGGCAAAAATGTGAGAAAAGAAACATCACCAGGGCAGCTGACCTAAACCAACCAAAGGGATATTCCATACCATATGATGTCACACTCAGCAATAAAAGGTGGAAAAAGGAGGAAGAGAGGAGGGGTGGGCTCTCGTTGTGAAAACGTCTGTCCTCCTCCCGAACACCGGCTACGTGCGTTGAGGCCCTGCTTCAAGGACGTGGTCAAGCACCGCTCATTTGTGGGAAGCAGAGAGTAATTTCTTTCCTCTGCACTTCCACATAGCCTTTACTTGTTTTGTTTAGTTTTCCCTTTTCCCCCTCCCTTTTCCCCTTTCCTTTTTTTCCCCTTTAGTTAAATTGTTAATTGTTTAGTTAAATTGTTTAATTAATAATAATCTTTCCTTAATAATTCTTTTTTTTTCCTTTAATTAAATCATCCTTATCTCAACCTGTGAGTTGTTCTTTCCTTTACTTCTTCCCCTCCTCATCTAAGGAGGGGGAGTGAGAGAGAGGTTGTGCTGTTCAGCTGCCTAGCATGGTAAAAACCACCACAAAGGCCCACCAAAAGGGTGATCATGATATAATAATAGGGAACAGGAAAGCTGATTTAGCAGACAAAGAAGCAGCTAGAAGGGCACCAGAAGACCTACAAGGCATGTTAGTCCCCTGTGCAAAGACTTTACTTAATCCGCCACAACACTCTGCTAAATAGATGCAGTTAGCAGAAAAGCTACAATACATGAAGCGAAAGGATGGGTGGTGGGAGACCCCACCACCAAGTGATGTTAGTGAAACAAGATATAGATAATATACAGTATTTCTTCAGATAATATACAGTATTTCTTCAAATTCATAGAAATGGACAAGAACTATGCAGTGAGAACTATGAAGCCTAAAAGTGAGGTTCATAGTCTTAAAGGGGGGAAACTGTAGTCCCAAAGCTGGGAAAAAACAAGAAGACCTTGAAGAAAATAGGGAGGCCTGTAGCTTGTGTAGTCTTTCTATAGCTCGTGTAGCCTTTTAGCTGAGAAAATAAGGGAAGAAAGAGACAGGATCGACTGTGGAGCAGACGCCCCTAGGTGCACCCCGAGCATTTTCCTCGGAGGGGTCTCCACTCTCAGCCGCTCACCGCGGGAGTAGACAAGGACCTCCTGAAGCCGCGGACAAATTATTTTAAGTGATATTTTCTTGTGGTATGAATGAGAAGTGCAAGAGGCCTCTTTGCATGATTGTGTGATTGTGCTGTGCGAGTGAGAAGCAGCATCGCTGCGAAGCAACATCCCTAGCGCTTAGTGGCTTGTTGACTGATGTAGATTCTAGTAGGCATGCTACTTTACAATCGTAATTCTGCTTGTGATTTTCTCCCTGTTGCTTATTGTACCTTGCTTATTGCAATGTCTGCGGTGATTGATAGAAAAATCTATAGAAAGCATTTGGTTGGTTGAAAATAAAAAAGGGGGAATTGTGGGAAAGGAATTTGCAGGTGGCTTCGCGCTGTTTCACACATCCCTGAATTAAAGATAATGAGGAAACAAGTGGTAGAACCAAAAACTTGAGCAAGGTCGAGATAAAGTAAATTGGCTACAGTGTTAAAGATGAGCTTTGGGTAGTGGCCAATTGCTGGCTGGCTTGAGGCGCATGTCTGAGGGTCTCTAACCAGTTGTATGACAGATTCGGGTGCATGGACAGTGTGTGGGGCTACAGGGAAAGTATATGTAGTAGTGAAAAATTTCAATAAAGGTCTCCTGTTCAAGAGCCATCAGGAGTCCGTGTCTTGCATCCCTTCAGGAAGGGACCTCTGAAGATCATCTAGTCCAACTCCCTTGCCGAGCAGGATCACCTAGAGCACATTGTGCAGGATGGCATCCAGGTGGGTTTTGAATATCTCCAGAGAAGGAGATTCCACAACCTCTCTGGGCAACCTGTTCCAGTGCTCTGTTACTCGCACAGTAAAGAAGTGCCCTCTCATATTCAGCCAGAACTCACTGTGCTTCAGTTTGTGCCTGTTGCCTCTTGTCCTGTTGCCAAAAGAGTCTCGCCCCATCCTCTTGACACACCCTCCCTTCAGATATTTGTATATGTTGATAAGATCCCCTCTCAGTCTTCTCTTCTCTAAGCTAAACAGGCCCAGCTCTCTCAGCCTCTTCTCGTATGAGAGATGCTCCACTCCCCTTATCATTTTCGTAGCCCTCCGCTGCACTCACTCCAAGAGCTCCATGCCCCTCTTGTACTGGGGAACCCAGAACTGGACATAGTACTCCAGGTGAGGCCTCACCAGGGCTGAGTAGAGGGGAAGGATCACCTCCCTCAACCTGCTGGCAACACTCTTCCGAATGCACCCAGGATACCATTGGCATTCTTAGACACAAGGGCACATTGTTGGCTCATGGTTAACCTGCTGTCCACCAGGACTCCCAGGTCCTTCTCTGCAGAGCTGCATTCCAGCAGATGAGCCCCCAGCCTGTACTGGTACATGGGGTTATTCCTCCCCAGGTGCAGGACCCTGCACTTGCCTTTGTTGAACTTCATGAGGTTCCTCACCACCCAGTGCTCCAGCACATCCAGGTGTCTCTGAATGGCAGCACAGCCCTCTGGTGTACATCCACCAATCAGTTCCTCTGTGTTTTGTTAACAGCACCAGGTATGGTCTTTTCCACTTTTCAGCTAGGGGTCTTCCCTCCAGGTTTGCCAGTAAACTTGATCTCCAGGAGGAATCACCCTTAATAGTACATATCTGTGGATAAGACTCAAAGTTTTTGCTAAAGAGAAAAAATAACATGTAAGGGCTTGATTCCCAGTTACATTCGTCTGACTGGATTTTCCAGTTAAATTTACTGCATATGATTTTCCATATAGTATTTCAAACGGGCTTACTTTTTCCCAAGCCCTTGGAGTTATCCAAATTCTTAGCAATGCTATTGGAAATACCTTGGTCCATATTAACTGCGTTTCTTGGCACAATTTTCTTGTAGTCCCAAAGCTGGGAAAAAACAAGAAAACCTTGAAGAAAATAGGGAGGCCTGTAGCTTGTGTAGTCTTTCTATAGCTCGTGTAGCCTTTTAGCTGAGAAAATAAGGGAAGAAAGAGACAGGTAGCCTTGAGCTAGCAGAAGCAAGGAAGATAAGGGATAAAAGGTAAAAAACAAGAAGGAGAAAAACAGCTCCAGGCTGACCTGTAGTAACCTTTTGCTCATTAATGGCCATTAACATATTAAAAATCACACCTATCAAAACGCTAATGTATGCAAATGTGGGATTTGGTCATGTGTCATCCATCCCCCCCGCACACACACTGTTCCTCTGTAATGCGCAAACTCGGTAGAGATAAGTTAGGTGAGCTGTAATAGCCAATCAAAAGTAGCCAAAGAGATAGTTTTCACAAGTTTGCTGTGTATAAGTTATGGTGATTCAAGTCAGAGGTGTGCTTGCTTTGCGAAAGATCGCCAAGCACCTGACTCTGCAGAGTTATATAACTAATTATTTAATTAAAAGACCTTCGTGTGGATTCCAACTCTGTGCGCTTATTGGCGCGGCGCACCGGGCACAAACCTACAGACAACATCCTTATTTGTCCCTTCAGCATTTGGTTCATTCTATCTACGTGGCCACTAGATTGTGGCCTCCATGGGGTGGTATTTAAGTGCCATTTTGTATTCAATATTCTAGCCATTTCTTTAATAACCATTGTCACAAAATGTGGTCCCCTATCAGAAGACATTCCCTCCGGCACTCCAAATCTCTGTGTTGTGGTTTAACCTGGCCGGCAGCCAAACACCACACAGCCGTTCGCTTACCCTCCCCCCTCCCTCTCTGGGATGGGGAAGAGAATCAAGAAAATGAAGCCTGTGGGTTGAGATAAAGACAGTTTATTAGGGCAGAAAAGAAAGGAAAACAATAATAATAATGATAATAGTACTGCTAATAGTAATGTGTACAAAACAAGTGATGCACAATGCAATTGCTCACCACCCGCTGACCGATGCCCAGCCTATTCCCGAGCAGCCGGCCCCCCCACCCCGGCTAGCCCCCCCATATTAATTGTTCAGCATGACGTCAGATGGTATGGAATACCCCTTTGGCCACTTTGGGTCAGCTGTCCTGGGTCTGTCCCCTCCCAGCTCCTGCTGCACCCCTAGCCTGCCCGCTGGCAGGACAGAGCGAGAAGCTGAAAAGTCCTTGTCTTGGTGTAAGCACTGCTCTGCAACAATTAAAACATCAGTGTGTCATCAACATTATTCTCATCCTAAATCCCAAACACAGCACCCTACCAGCTACTAGCAGAAAAATTAACTCTATTCTAGCTGAAACTAGGATGCGACACTTGGGATTATTTCTTTCAACAGACATTTCTCTACTTCCCTAGCCTGATTGCTTCAACACAGGGAACCTTCTGACCAACCAGAAAAGGGATCCACAAACACAAGTAAATACTTATATTGATTACACCTAGGTAATTCAGAAAAATTGACTTGCCAGCACTTACGTGGATTGATTCCATTTTTTTACCTCTCCAGGAGGAGGTTTTACCTTTATTTTAGGATTGTTTTTAAGGCACAGCTCACACTTTTGAGTTATACTTTTTACAGTCAATACCATCTTAGCTCCAATAGAATATCTTTTGACACTCTTTACCAGAGCCTCAGCTCCCATATGGGTTTCTCGATGGACCTGGGTCATCAGTTGTCTTATCATTAATGGTGTAACAATGCATTGTCCATGGGCAGTTATCCACCATCCATTTGAGTCTTTCACACATTTTAATAGCTCAGCCAGCTTTACTTCTTTTCTCTATAGTCAGGAATTGTTATCAATATTTCTCTAGTTGGTAATAGGAGATTTATAGTTCGCCTGATGTCTGCTTGTTTGGCAACTTCATCTGCCTTTTGGTTTCCCTTAATAATAGCGGAGTTGCCACTTTGATAAGCTTTGTAGTGTATTACCGCCACCTCTTTAGTTTTCTGAACTGTCTCGAGTAGTTTCAGGATTTCACTTCCATGTTTAATTGGAGTACCTTTTGATGGCAGTAGTCCCCTTTCCTTCCATATAGCGCCATGAGCATGTATGTACATCCAAATGCATATTTTGAATGTGTATTCAAACATTATAAACATGTATACATATTAACTCACTTTCCTTCAGCTAGCTCCAGGGCTCTTGTTAGTGCTATTAATTCCGCTTTCTGTGCTGAGGCGTTAGATGGTAATACTCCTACCTGCTTTTCTTTGTTTAATGTCATCTGGGTTTTCAGGAAGCATGTCCTTTAGATCTGGTCGGCTGGCATACACTTGCTCAATAGCCTGTGTGCAGTTATGGTTAATTTCTTCTCCTTGATCAAGGCACTACTCATTTTTAACTGAACATCATCTTGTTCCATTAGCAAGGCATGGTATTGTACCAGGCGGCAGGGTGATAACCAGTGGTGTCCTTTTTGTTCTAATACTGCCGCTGCCACATGCGGTATATATACTGTTATTTTTGTCTCATTGTCAACTTCCAAGATTCCTGTATCAACAAAACCGTTGCAGCTACTGCTCTTAAACATCCAGGCCACCCCGAGCTCACTTTATCCAGCTGTTTTGAGAAATAAGCTACAAGTCTTCTCCAGTCTCCTAAATATTGTGTTAGTACTCCCAATGCTACATGCGCCTTTTCAAGGATAAACAGTTCAAATGGTTTGGTTAGGTTAGGAATTCCCAAGGCAGGGGCTTCCATTAAAGCTCTTTTGATGATATCAAATCCTTGTCTGCATTCCGAGGTCCATTCTAACAGTTCCTCTAGAGCTTTAACAGCTTCATATAGGGGTCTAGCCATCAACCCATAATTCGGAATCCACAACCCAGAATTCCCCCAAACCCCCTTAGTGTCTTGAAAATTGGGATATTATATTCAGACTGGCATTCTTTTAATAATCCATATTGTAAGAAGTTATCGATCACTGGCTCCAATCTTTTTTCCTTCTTACGGGTCTTGTTCCCATTTGGAGTTGTACCTTCACCGGTTCTGCTGATCTCACTTGCCCAGGTTTCTCCGTTGCCCACACAAACAGCACTACCACATACTTGATTTCAGATGGTACTTGACTCAATCCTTCTCCCGGAGCATGTTCGAAATTCCCCTATAACAAATATACTTGTGCCTGACAGGCATTATTTTCAGGAATATGTACTTGGATTTTTCCTTTATGAAGGTTATCTGAGCACAGTTTATTTAATAGGTCTCATTCTAACGGAGGCAAAGGACATTCCGGCAAGTATAAAAATTCATGAGTCGATACTCATTTCCCAATTTCACATTTAATTAGTTGCAAAAAGGGTTCAGTCTCTTGCTTTCCTGTGGCCCCAATCAATGGATAATACATAATGCTAATTCTACATTCTTACAATCCAGATTATGGAACAGTGACTAGACCTAATGATAGTTGCCCTAGTCCCATTTGTGGATTTGTTAGTGCAGCCGCTAGCATCTTAAACTTCTGAGATTACACGGGATGAAGGGCCCTAAAGAAATTTGAATTAAACAAAAAAAGTTAGGATTAAAAAAAAATGCTTTAGAATTTTAAATGTTTCACATAATTTGTTGTAAGATAATGCTGTTTTCATGACTGGTGTTTCCCTTTATTGCAGTAAAGCAAGGGGGGGAGACAGCATGTGGGGAGAAGGGACATCTATATTAACTGCCCATTTTGGGAAAGCGTAAAATAATCTAGTAGGTGTGATTAAGAAGAAAATATATTTAAAATCTCCAAGTTAACTTCATAGATCTCAGTGAAAAGTGGGACCTGCTTGCTGAAATTTGCTGCACAACTTCCATCTCTTTATTGGCTTGAAGGTCACACTCAAAGAGTGGTGGTCAATGGCTCTATGTCCAGGTGGAGGCTAGTGATGAGTGGTGACCCTCAAGGGTCTGTCCTGGGACTGGTACTGTTTAATATCTTTATCAGCGATATAGACAGTGGGATCAACTGTACCCTCAGCATGTTGGCAGATGACACCAAGCTGAGTGGTTCAGTTAATAGAACAGAAGGATGGGATGCCATCCAAAAGGACCTGGACAAGCTTGAGAAGTGGGCCCACATGAACCTAATGAGGTTCAACAAGTCCAAGTGCAAGGTGCTGCACCTGGGCCGGGGCAACTCCGGACAAGAGTACAGACATGGAGAAGAACTCATTGAGAGCAGCCCTGCAGAGAAGGACTTGGGGGTTCTGGTGGACGAAAAGCTTGACATGAGCCAGCAGTGCATGCTTGCAGCCCAGAAGGCCAACTGCATCTTGGGCTGCATTAAAAGAGGAATGGCCAGCAGGTCGAGGGAGGTGATTGTCCCCCCTCTACTCTGCCCTCGTGAGGCCCCACTTGGGAGTACTGCATCCAGGTCTGGGGCCCCCAGTACAAGAAGGCTGTTGATCTGTTAGAGCGGGTCCAGAGGAGGGCCACAAAGTTGATCAGAGGGCTGGAGCACCTCTCCTATGAAGAAAGGCCGAGAGAGAGGGGGATGTTCAGCCTGAAGAAGGGAAGGCTCTGGGGTGACCTTACTGCAGCCTTTCAAAACTTAAAGGGGTCTTATAAAAAGGATGGAGAAGGACTCTTTACTCAGGTAGAAAATGATAGGATAGGAGCGAATGGTTTTAAACTAAAAGAGGGGAGTTTTAGACTAGAGGTTAGGAGGAAATTCTTCACTCAGAGGGTGGTGAGGAACTGCAACAGGTTGCCCAGAGAAACTGGGGATGCCCCATCCCTGGAGGTGTTCAAGACCAGGTTGGACGAAGCCTTGGCCAACCTGGTATAGTGGGTGGCATCTCTGCCCATGGCAGGGGAGTTGGAACTGGATGATCTTTAAGGTCCCTTCCAACCCAAACTGTTCTATGATGATGATTCTCTCTGGCAATTCTTAAGTAACCTAGAGTTTATCAGACTGTGTTTTACAGTCTTCCCTATCAGAGAAGAACACATTGTTGAAACAGTGAGGTGAATTTTGGGGGCGGGGGGGTAGCTGGCCTCTGTTAAAATGAAAATGTTAATCTGATCTTCATATCGGTGTGCGTTTTGGTACTAAGCATGAGTGTCTCTTGAAATAAATTTCTTTTCCAAAAAAAAACCAAAAAAAAACTTCAAAGACAAATGTTAGGCAAGAGTAATGGACAAAATATAAATACTTTGATGTGTTGTTAAAGAAAAATCTTTGCTTTCTGCTTGTGTTAGAAGTGAAAGTTAAAGATATTGACCTGAAGTAAGTATGAGTTTTACCTGATCCTTGAATATTTATATATTTTAATCATTAATGTAAGTCTTAAAAATCTTTGGATCACTCTTAGTAGCTGGGAAGGATAAAGAAAAAAGATGGAATTCTGAAAAAGCTTTAGTATTGTTTTTCTCTAAAACTACGTTTGTCTGTTTTTTAAAAGTTTTCTTTCCTCTGTTTTTCTTTTGGCGATGAGTGTTTGTGGTTGGTTTGGCTTGTATTTTTTTCCTGGCCAAATGGCAATATGTATAGAAGGAAGAAACAGAAGTAGTTGCTTGAAACCTTAGCAAACTCATGAAAAATGTATTGTCATAAGTGTAGTGTTGAATAAGTAATAGATTTATTCTTCAGCTTCTATGTTTTATGGTATTTTTCTGAATTTCTTGCTCAATATATTTCAACAGTAGCATTTAAATACCTAAAATAAAATGTTAATGAAATCACTGTAGGGATGTGGACATTCTCTGACTCAGTTTTTCTGGGTTTTGGTGGTGGTGTTTTTTGTTCTGTGAGTGTGGTGGTTTAACAACTGATGGGTAGCTAAGCGCCACCATGCCACTCTCTCACTCCTCCCCCTCAGAAGGACGGGGGAGAAAATATGATTAAAAGAAGGAAAAGCTTGTGGGTTGAGATAAGGAGCAGTTTAATGAAAACAAACAAACAAAAAACGCAAAGGCCATGTAGAAGCAAAAGGAGGAAAATTATTCTCTATTTCCTATTAGCAAGTGGTGTTCATCCACTTCTTGCGAAACAGGACCTCAATATGCATAGCTGTTGCTTGGGAAGACAAACACTTTCATAGTGAGAGTCCCCCCCCCATTCTTCTATTGTTGAGCATGACGTCATATGGTATGGAATATCCCTTTGGTCAGTTTATGTCAGCTGATTTGTCCCCTCCCCACCTCTTGCCCACCCCCAACCTACTGGCCTTTGTGGGATGGGCAGGGGAGTTGGAGAGACAGCCTTGATGCTGTGCCAGCACTGCTCTGCAATACCCAAAACATCAGTGCCATATCAACTAGCTACAAGTGCAAAGCACAGCACTATATGGGCTGCTGTGGGGAAAGTTAACTCTATCCTAGTGTGGGAATAGAAATGTTGTTTTTGCAGTGTTACATTGTATAGAAGGAAGGAATGTGGTATTGAGATATGCTTACGGTGATAAGAAAGCTCAGCAGGTGACCTCCTAAAATGCAGACAACCAGACTCCTTAGAGCAATCAGGTGAAAATCACTATGTTAAGTCAAGCCAGATAAGGGGAGAAAACATTACCATCTCAAAAACAGGCCGGCAACTGAAGGCCAGGCATTGTCTGTGAAGCATCAGATAGATTGTGAACCTGGATTACCCACTCCAGTGGGGAAACAGGGGAGGGTCCTGTCATCAAAAAGTATATAAACTGTGTTTTGGAACTAGTAGGTGCGCTCTCCTGCTTGTGGGGCGCCCGCCATTGCAATCGCGAATAAATTACTACTTCAATGAGATCCTCGCCTGAGCCTAAGTTATTGGCTACGGAGTGTTTCTCACACTAGCCAGATCCAGTACAGTGAGATACCTGTATTTTCTGATTTGTGGAGCACACTGAAACAAAACCTGAAGCGCATTCAGGAGACATAACAACAAGAGCAGGCTGGTCTGAGTATCCCAAGGATATTCAACATCTCGGAGAACCACCGTAACTAGCTCGGGGGATAAGAGGGCGGTGAAGGAGAAAGGGAGAGTGAACAGGTAGGGAAACATGTCTTCCCCTGTCCCCTTCACAGATTGGCTCCCTAAAGAAAACAGGCAATAGGTGTAATTGCTAATAGTTTCCGAGATATGGTTTCCAAAGTACAGAGTCGACGTCAGTGCTGAGTACAAATACCAGGTTAGAGTCGTGACCAGATATTTCATCATTTCATAAGCCACTGTTACACCGCACAGTACCATAACAATCTTATACCAGGGCCCGGAAAGGATAAACAGTGCAACAGGGAGCACATACAGAAGGTAACGTGCTATAAAACTCGATTTGGAAAACAGGCACAGCAGACTGGAGATTAAGGCAATCAACATCGTGACTAGCAACTATTAAGCAGGTCCAATACTTATACCAATTTTAGTTTAACACACTCTGGTCAATTTTGTCGATATCTCAACCCTTCGAGCCCCACGTTGGGCGCCAAAAGGACCGTTGTGGTTTAACCCGGCTGGCAGCTAAACACCACACAGCCGTTCGCTCACCCTCCCCCCTCCCTCTCTGGGATGGGGGAGAGAAACGGGAAAGTGAAGCCGGTGAGTTGAGATAAAGACAGTTTATTAAGACAGGAATATAATAATAACAATAATAATAATAATAGTGATAATGATAATAGTATTAATAATAATAATGTGTAAGAAAACAAGTGATGCACAATGCAATTGCTCACCACCCGCTGACCAATGCCCAGCCTATCCCCGAGCAGCCGGCCCCCCACCCCGGCCAGCCACCCCTATATATTGTTTAGCATGACGTCAGATGGTATGGAATACCCCTTTGGCCAGTTTGGGTCAGCTGTCCTGGGTCTGTCCCCTCCCAGCTCCTGCTGCACCCCCAGCCTGCCCGCTGGCAGGACAGAGCGAGAAGCTGAAAAGTCCTTGGCCTGGTGTAAACACTGCTCTGCAACAATTAAAACATCAGCATGTTATCAGCGCTCTTCTCATCCTAATCCAAAACATAGCACCCTACCAGCTACTATGAGGAAAAATTAACTCTGTCCTAACTGGAACCAGGACACTTTGTTTTATTGCGAATTTAATGGAGAGCAAAGGAGAAGGGATTGAAGAGCAGCTTAAATTGTCCATGTATTTATAATATATTTCAGAATGAGAGTTGTTCAGAATTTGTATTTTGCCTTGTCATATTGAATAATTTGAAGTTATTTAATAATTTAAATTTAAAGGGCAGTTAAGACTGCCATTTGAAATTGGCCTTTTAATATTCTGTTCTGAAAAGCTTCACTTGGAAGCCAAATAATTACATTATGATAAATGGGATATTAATGGGTTCTAGACCTAGATTTTCATCCTGCTGTTGGTTTTACAAGCACCCGTTTTGTTTGTTTGTTTGTTTTATTTTACCAGAAGGGAAAATTTTGCAGATGTGGTCTTAATTACAATAAATACAAGTCATTATTTTGAGCAAATCTTTTTAAAAAAACAAAACATTAGAGGCCAGCAAGATTTAAAAAAAATATCTGGTAGATTTTATCTACTATGTCTAAAATAATTCAATTCGCTTGACATCAATTAGTATGGAGTTGCAACATCACTTTCTCAATTGCCTTATTGTTTGATGTAAGCATAACTTTTCATTTGCAGTTTTGAGAAATGCTATCAAAATGTAGTTTATACTGAGTTGAATGCCATTTTACACTGCAAGAGTTAAATATACATTGTAGAGGTTACATTGCACATATAACCATTTGAGGTACTTAACTGCATAAATCAATTACAAATTAATTCCATTTGGGTAATTCACAATGCTAATTCACAGCCGAATTATTTTTTACTTTCATTGTGGCATCTCTAATTGCAGCACAATGATTTGCTATGTTGTACTATATAAAAACAAACTGAAGCTTGTTGTCTCCATGTTTCTTGTATCTAAGTTCTGTTTGTATCAGATACTTACTTTAAGACTATGAGTATGACATTCATTTTGAAAAGAGTACAAGTGAAAACACTGGAAAATGCTTACTTGTACACTTTTTATTTGATGAAAAAACACCCTTGCACAGCTCTTGCTTTTATGGTGGATGTTCAAGAACAATCATAATTTCATAATAAAGATAAATCAGAGTATGTACTAGCACATGTTTTGGGGCAATAGTGGAAGTAGTTTCTGCATTTGAAGTTTCCACAGTCACTTTACTTCCAGTCGTTTAACTGAAATTTTCCAAGATTTCAATCTTTCACTTGAAGTAGTTGCATAACTCCAGTGAGAGGGGAGGGGTGAAAAAGTTTGGCTGTCTTACAGAATTGGGAACAGTTTTTTTTCCCCTCCCCCTATCTTATCTGTAATGTGTGCATGCATGAACTTGTGTGTATTCCCTCAAAATGATTACATAGAGATGAGTGACAGCGTGTGACAGCGTTAACATGCTAAACATGTTTACTTTTGTGGATACAGTTGCAAGCTACTGTTTTAAACATGGGTCAAGTGTTACCGTAAAAGCCGGTCGAAGAAACTCTCCAAGACTCAATTTGGAGTTTCATAAAGCAGGCAGTCTTTATTGCGGCACCGGGCACACAGGGGATCACTCCACCTAGTGTGTATGCCGAATTGGTCAAGCTACAAGGGTTATATGCAATCAAAATATACATATGAATCAGATTTTCAAGAAATAATTAACATATTCATACTATTTCCCGGAGCTCATTAAATATGTAAACGTCACTGACATTTAATGTGTAAATGTCCCTGACATTAAATATGCACATGTCCCTGCGCATTTGTTTCTACTGGTGGTCTTTCCGGGTCTTCTGGTGGTCGTAGATAGTCTTCCTCACTGTGCTTGCTGTTTGAACCCAGTTCTTCCACATGCTCAGACCATCTCATTCTTTCTTCTCTTATTATTTCAGTTTAGGCATGCATACTAAGCTTAGTCGTTTACACATCGAAAGACATGCATACCATGAGTTCCTCACCTAATATCCCCTCCCCCCTCAAACATCTTATCCTCGCTTTGAGATACAAGTCTGTATTTTCTTAAAAATAAGCTGGCTAATTATTAACCTAAGGTAACAAAGGGGCCAATTCTTAGTTGGGGCTGAAAGTAATGGCACCTTTCTGCGTGTTCTCTCTGCTTTCATGGAGTCATAGAATCAGAGAATGGCTTGGGTTGGAAGGGACATTAAAGATCATCTAACTCCAACCCCCCCTGCCATAGGCAGGGATGCCACCCACTAGATCAGGGTGCCCAGGGCCTCATCCAACCTGGTCTTTTACACCTCCAGGGATGGGGCATCCACAACTTCCCTGGGCAAAAGTCCTCACCTAATCTTTCTTTGCACTTGCACAAATGCTGGTGTGATTCTGCCATTTTTAACTCCCTGCACAAGATCTTATGGAAAACCACTGTTTTGGTTTTTTTGTGTTGTTTTTTTTTTTCCCTGCAAGTTTAGCTCCCTAAAATGGATCATAGTGTGGGGTTAAACAAATTCTAGACCTAGCCAGATTGAAGGAATTAAAGTTAGGACTGCCCTTTGCAATGACAACTGACTGTTACCTTGTGTCAACTATAATAGGAAGCCATAATAATGAATTTATTTACATACTGCACTTAAACAATGCTGTTTGCTTTTTTTGTCTTGTTTAGTCTTAATGAGCTTTTTAAAGTTCTTTTATCTTCTTTGTTGTTCTATGTTCTGCATCTCACTTTTAACTGCCTAGGTTATTGGCTATGAAGAGAAAACAGAGGAACTAACAATACAGTTAGCGAAAGTGTGAAGCTATGCTTTTTTCATTTTAAATTTTTCTTTACATAGCTCTTTCAAGAAAATAAGATAAATCTAAATCTTTGCACTGATGTATGCAATTTTAAATGAGAAGAGGAAACAAAGTAGAAATGCTTCATGTAGTTGTAATGATTTGTGAAAATCAGACTCTATAACGTCGAGATAGTTATAAAGCAGGTATGTTTATTCGGCGCTGCGCACCCACGCCAGGCGCAAGGGGGATAGATCGACCTAACTTGCGCACCAAGGGTTACTGGCAGTGTGCTTATATTAGTGGGACAAATACATATTCATTTCATTTAATTTCCCGTAAGTCTCTTGTATATTCATCAGGTCTCCAAAGAATCATTAACGTAGGTTCCCGTCTCTATTCATATGCGTACTGGAGTCCTTGGGTGGTCACCCAGGGTACTCTGTTGGTCTTTTGCTGAAGGCCAGAAGTCTTCCCTGCTGCTAATCTTCTGGCCTTTCCTGTCTTGGACAGACTTCAGCAGTCAAGCCAGTTCTTGCTGGTACCATTATCTATGCATAGTCTTTTATTCTCTTATCTTTGGGTCGTTAACAGACAGCTGTGCTAGCTAAGACCTAGGAATCAACATCCTTTATCATGTTCCCTGTCTCAGTAATAACAGGCAATTAAATTGTATTTGGAGAGTGTGCACTAGTATTTTACGTTTTCAGTATGAAAGTGAAAATATTTAATGATTTGCTGTACACATGAGTTTGCAATCTGTTTGACCATTGACAGGGCAATCGTTTTCAGTTACCACCAACATTTTAAATTAGATTATCTAGTATTTTCAGGAAATATTAATAGTGGTTAAAATATCTTAGGGTTTGACCTTCATTTGAGATTAAATTTAACATAATATTTAACCTAATAACTTCACTGTCGTTTCTTTAAGGCTTTATTGAATTTGAAGAATGTAAAACATCCAGCGCACTTGAAGGTGAGTTGTTGTAGCATAGTTATTTACAGAACAGCATAGTGGATAGGACCTGAAACTGAGCAGTGAAGTGTATTCAGCATGTAAATTTGTAAAACTTGAAAGTATTCCAATAGACTAAAATGCAGTTGTTCTTTTGAGAAACAAACTTCTACAAAAATAAGACCTACAGTGATTTATAAGCCTAATGCACAACTGCCAGGGAATTTTAATGATTCTTATAATTATACTTTGGCTAAGCCTCTGAATTTGCGATGGTTTGGGTTTGGTTCACTAATGACTGTGTAACTTAAATGACAAATGTCAAAATATGGCTCAGGCTTTTCCCATTTTTGCCATACTACTTAAACCAATTCTAATGCAGTATTGCGGTCACAAAGGCTTCCTATGTTGTTGTAATTTATTTTGCTTAGGGGATTGTTTTAAGTGTTTTTTTTGTTGTTTGTTTGTTTTTGTGAGAAACACTCCGTAGCCAATAACTTAGGCTCAGGCGAGGATCTCAGTGAAGTAGTAATTTATTCGCGATTGCAATGGCGGGCGTCCCACAAGCAGGAGCGCACCTACTGGTTCCAAAACACAGTTTATATACTTTTTGATGACAGGACCCTCCCCTGTTTCCCCACTGAGTGGGTAATCCAGGTTCACAATCTATCTGATGCTTCACAGACAATGCATGGCCTTCAGTTGCCGGCCTGTTAAATTTCAGATTTCTTTTGACTTTTTTACTGTTTGAAGTGGTAATGTTTCTTCACTTATCTGACTTGACTTAACACCGTGATTTTCACCTAATTGTTCTAAGGAGTCTGGTTGTCTGCATTTTACAAGGTCACCTGCTAAGTTTTCTTATCGCTGCAAGCATATCTCAATACCCCATTCCTTACCTTTAAACAATGTAACTCTGCAAAAACATTTTTATTCCCACCATTCCCCCCTTTTCTTTTTTTTTGTTGTCCTGGTTCCAGTTAGGACAGAGTTAAGTAGCTCATAGTAGCTGGTAGGGTGCTATGTTTTGGATTAGGATGAGAAGAGCGCTGATAACATGCTGATGTTTTAATTGTTGCAGAGCAGTGTTTACACCAGGCCAAGGACTTTTCAGCTTCTCGCTCTGTCCTGCCAGCGAGCAGGCTGGGGGTGCAGCAGGAGCTGGGAGGGGACAGACCCAGGACAGCTGACCCAAACTGGCCAAAGGGGTATTCCATACCATCTGACGTCATGCTAAACAATATATAGGGGTGGCTGGCCGGGGTGGGGGGGCCGGCTGCTCGGGAATAGGCTGGGCATCGGTCAGCGGGTGGTGAGCAATTGCATTGTGCATCACTTGTTTTCTTACACATTATTATTGTTAATACTATTACCATTATCACTATTATTATTATTATTGTTATTATTATTTTCCTGTCTTAATAAACTGTCGTTATCTCAACTCACAGGCTTCACTTTCCCGTTTCTCTCCCCCATCCCAGAGAGGGAGGGGGGAGGGTGAGCGAACGGCTGTGTGGTGTTTAGCTGCCAGCCGGGTTAAACCACAACAACCCTTTTGGCGCCCAACGTGGGGCCCGAAGGGTTGAGATATCGACAAATCTGACCAGAGTGTGTTAAACTAAAATTGGTATAAGTATTGGACCTGCTTAATAGTTGCTAGTCACGATGTTGATTGCCTTAATCTCCAGTCTGCTGTACCTGTATTCCGAATTGAGTTTTATGGTGCGTTACTTTCTGTATGTGCTCCCTGTTGCACTGTTTATCCTTTCCGGGCCCTGGTTTAAGATTGTTATGGTACTGTGCGGTGTAGCAATGGCTTATGAAATGATGAAATATCTGGTCACGACTTTAACCTGGTATTTGTACTCAGCACTGACGTCGACTCTATACTTTGGAACCCATATCTCGGAAACTATTAGCAATTACACCTATTGCCTGTTTTCGTTAGGGAGCCAATCTGTGAAGGGGACAGGGGAAGACATGTTTCCCTACCTGTTCACTCTCCCTTTCTCCTTCACCACCACCCTCTTATCCCCCGAGTTAGTTACGGTGGTTCTCAGAGATGTTGAATATCCTTGGGATACTCAGACCAGCCTGCTCTTGTTGTTATGTCTCCTGAATGCGCTTCAGGTTTTGTGGAGGGTTAAACAACTACTAAGGAATCTCATCTGGAGATCTGTCTTGAGGCGGGATAGTTGCGAGTGGCAGGGAGTGTGGGAGGATATGGGCAGGTTTCTAGAGCAGTGGTCACCTCCAGTGTTTTGGACATTCACCCCTGAACAACTGCAAAATCCTAAAAAGCTGGCAGAATGCTTGAAAAAAAGGTGTCATGACTCTGGCAGTTCCAAAGTGACACAAATCACTGTAGCGTGCTGGGGTCTGGCTTGTGCCTATCGAGCTGCAATTGATGCTACTATCAACCTAGTGACAAACCTTGTAGCCGCTCCAGTTCCAGCTCCTGCAGCTGTTCCAGTTCCAGCTCCTGCAGCCACTCCAGCTCCTGCAGCCGTTCCAGTTCCAGCTCCTGCAGCCGCTCCAGCTCCTGCAGCCGCTCCAGCTCCAGCTCCTGCAGCCACTCCAGCCCCTGCAGCTGCTCCAGCTCCTGCAGCTGCTCCCACTCCTGTGGCTGGGTCAGAGAAACGAGCTGTAGCAGTGCAAGTTGCCCCCGCAGAGGGTATTCCAACCCCTGTGGCAGACCCTGTGGCTGGGTCAGAGAAACGAGCTGTAGCAGTGCAAGTTGACCCCGCAGAGGGTATTCCAACCCCTGTGGCAGACCCTGTGTCTGGGTTAGAGAAACGAGCTGTAGCAGTGCAAGTTGCCCCTGTAGACAAGGTGAAAAAATGGTATAGAGACTCAGGTCGTTTAGAACGCAGACAGTCTTCTGCTAGGTCTGGGTATAGAGAAGATGAGGCTGGGCCATCAAAGGTGCAGGAGGATGAAGATGAGGATGAGGATGTCGAAAAATCAACAGTAACTACCCGAACCCTATACCAGCGTGAGCTACGAGATGTGCGAAAAGATTTTGGTCGCTGCATAGGTGAGCAGCTTGTCACCTGGCTGCTTCGGTGCTGGGACACCGGAGCCAATTGTGTGGAATTAGAGGGCAGGGAAGCCAGGCAGCTGGGATCCCTTGCTAGGGACGCATGTATTGACAAAGCAATTGGAGATGGAGCACGATCTCGCAGCCTCTGGAGGTGTCTCCTATCAGCTGTGCAGGAAAGGTATCCCTTCAAGGAAGAACTTGTATGTCTACCAGGCAAATGGACCACCATGGAGAAGGGAATTCAGTACCTGAGGGAATTAGCAGTACGAGAAGTAATTGATAAGGACCTAGACGACGCACAAACATCCACTTGTTTCATACACATTATTATTATTAATACTATTATCATTATCACTATTATTATTATTGTTATTATTATATTCCTGTCTTAATAAACTGTCTTTATCTCAACTCACAGGCTTCACTTTCCTGTTTCTCTCCCCCATCCCAGAGAGGGAGGGGGGAGGGTGAGCGAACGGCTGTGTGGTGTTTAGTTGCCAGCCGGGTTAAACCACAACAAATTGTAAACTTTTATCCCGCTCAGCGTCCACTATGAGATTTTTCTCTTCGATTTCAGTTTCCAACAAGTCTTCTGTAGGAACAGCTTCCTAGGTACTAGGGTCGACGGATGCCTTCACTCGAGTATAGTGAGTCCAACCTTTTTCCGCAGTTCCTATGGCTTTTTCAGTGGTTAGTAGTACTTGGAAGTGTCCTTCCCATTCAGGCCGGAGTTGATCCTTTCCAGGTGTGAATCAGGACCCAATTTCCCACGGGTCCTGAGAGATGACAAAGAAGAGGACAACCCCAGAATACAGTTCTTAAGA
The DNA here is from genome assembly GCF_964211835.1 of Anser anser. Classification (NCBI taxonomy): domain Eukaryota; kingdom Metazoa; phylum Chordata; class Aves; order Anseriformes; family Anatidae; genus Anser; species Anser anser. The sequence continues at coordinate 1,703,298 of NC_139731.1, forward strand.
ATACTCTCATTTCGAATTGCGGTATCTCATCCCTTCTGCCCAGATAGGGTAATCCAAACAGCATCTCATATGGTGATATTCCTATATCCTTTCTTGGTGCTGTTTGAACCTGGAGGAGTGCTAAAGGTAAGCATTTTACCCAAGGAAGTTCAGTTTCTAACACTAATTTAGTTAATTGCTTCTTTAATGTCTGGTTCATTCATTTTACCTTCCCAGAAGAGGAGGGGTGCCAGGGGGTGTAAAAATCCCACTCAATCTCTAAGGCCTGCATTAACCCTTGCAGTACTTGTGAAGTGAAATGTCTTCCTTGATCTGAATCAATGTTTTCAGCTATCCCATATCTAGGGACTATTTGCTCCGGTGATACCTTAGACACCGTGTTTGCAGTGGCAGATACAGAGGGGAAAGCTTACACCCATCCAGTCACGTGGTCAATTAGGACAAACAAGTACTTAAGTCTCCCTGCTTTAGGTAACTCAGTAAAGTCTACCTGTATACTTTGGAAAGGTCGAATCCCTGGCTCCCGTCCCCCTCTAGGTGAGTTACAGATGACCTTTTTATTTGCCTTTTGACATATGGTACATCCTCTGCATATTTGCTTCACTGAAGTGTATATTCCTACACAGACATACTTTCTTAGCACAGCATCACACATTGCTTGCATCTCCCAATGACTCTCTTGATGTAAAACGATTAATATTTGCCTCATTGGTGCTTTATTTAGCATTTCTCTCCCATCAGGGAGTATCCATTTTCCCTCAGGCTTCGTGGCTCCTGATTCCTTAAAAAAATCTTTCTCTTAAAACTTTTTAGTTCTTTCTTAGTTTTCAACAATTCCCTGAATCCTCTCTGGATTTATTCTCCATTTTCCCTCAGACATTAGATGCCTTAAATACCTGACTTCTCTTTCTACGTATTGTAATTTATTTTTCAATACTCCCAAGCCCTGCTTTCCCAGAAAGTTGAATAGCTTGTTAGTAGCTTCCTTCACAACTGTTTTCTCCTGTCCTGACAATAAACGATCATACACATACTTGTAACAGTAACACCTCCTTGGGAGGTTGGAATTGCTCCAAAATCTGTTCTAGAACTTTGCCCAAATAAATTGGTGGCCCTGTAAACCCCTGAGGTAAAACTGTCCATATGTATTGTTGCTTCCGCCCCCACTTCTGAGTGTTTCCAGTCAGAGGTGAATATATCTTTGCTCTCAGGGCCTGAGAGCACTCCATTAATACCACTGTTATTCCAGTCTAACAATTTACTATTTGAATGCCCAATTTCATCATCAAATCCCTTCCCAACAAGTTAGTCCCTGCCTTGGATACATACAATAATTGCCCAGAGATCATTTTATCCCCTAGTCTCAGCTTGGTATCCCCCAAAGGTGGCACTGTTATCCCAGCCCCTTCTACCCCCATCACTTGTTAGGGTTTCATTAGTTAATTTAATCCCTGATACTTTACAGGCCAGTAATGACCTAGCTGCCCCTGTGTATTGTGTTTGATGGCAAGGTTCGGGAGGGGGCTGCAGTGGCAGCCCCCACGAGGAGAATCCAGAAACCACCCCGTGGCAGATAAGGGACAATTTCATCCGGCCCCAGAGGGGCCCACCGCTGCCCAGAGCCAAGCCATGAGCAACACAGTCCGTGCCTCTGTGAGAGCACATCCACGAAAACAAACAAACGAACAAACAAAAACCTGCTGCTCAACAGCAGCTGGGAGAGCGAGGAGTGAGAAACCTCCCTGCAGACACCAAAGTCAGCACAGAAGGAGGGGGTGGAGGCGCTCCAGGCGCCGGAGCCAAAGCCCCCTGTGGCCTGTGGAGAGGCCCCTGGTGGAGCATGCTGCCCCCCCTGTCCCGCCCCTCCCTGATACTTGGGAAACTGACCAAACACCACAGCAAATATACCAAAACTTCTAGACTGTTACTTAGATAGTGCCTACATCCTCCTTCCCTGCTCATTCAACTTTCCCAACTCATTCAAAAAACAGCTCTGTCAAACATTACATACCACACCTTTAACACCTTCAATAACCCTTTTTAACACTTCTTCTTATCTTTCTCCAGCCTGTACTTTCACCAAAGTCTCAGTCATTAGCCAACTTAATTCCATACCTTTCTCCCTCATCCCATTTTCCTTCTCTCCTCCTTCTTCCACTCTGGATATTCCTACCTGAAGTGGCCAGCCTGGCCACACTTAAAACATCCCATCAAAGCCTGTCCCTGCTAAGATTCAGGCCACAACACGGGTAGCTTTCCTTGCCTGCCATTCCTTCATCTCTCTTCCTCTCTTTTCCATCCTGGCCCTGACTCCCCTGAAGATTTTCTTCCTCTTTCTCCAACCCTCTGCCTGACTACCTGCTACACTGTCAATACCATTAGTTTCACTCTCTGCTTTTCCTTCTCATCTCCCCTCTTGACACACACGTTCAGGGCCTCCCACAGGAGGGCCCCCCAGTGACTGTTCACTACATCCCCTCCACCTTCTGGAGCATTTTCTGTGCATCTTGCCAGGCTTCAATCACAAAATGAACTTTCAAGAGCCCTTGGGATACCGGGTCCTCAGGATTCATCCCCAAGTACTTTCTCATTCTGACCCCAAGTCTCTCATATGATTTCTGTGTTGCACACTATTATTCTTCCAGCCAGGATCGGCAAGTGGTTATTTCTGCCCTGCCGGTATTACCCCTGGTCCTGGAGGATGAGTTCTTTCCCATTTTTGTATTGCAGCTCTCCTCCTGATCATTCCCATTTCTTTCCCTGTAAACAACATATTTATATACATAATTCCCCCTCCCCAAGAGTATAAGTTAGGTCCTAGGAAACTCCTAACCTCTCTGCTGGTAAGGAGGGGGGGAAGTTCACTTAAGAGGATACACAGTTAGTGTTAGTGCTGTTAGTATCAGGGAAGGCAAAATTCTCAGTACCTCTTCTACCTTGTTCTAATTCTTGCCAGAGCCTAGAGTACGCTCTTCTCTAGGGACAGTGTTAATTGCAGTCCCTGTCTCCTTTCCTGGAGCGACTGCTGCTGCCTCCGGTGCAATATTAGGATTATAGGGAGCATAACTTGGCTCCTCCTCCAAAAAAAAAAAAGGAATCTTATTGTTTACACATAAATTTCAAGCCTGAATTTTCATCAGGCCCGTATTTTGGCCAAAATACTGCTGTTTCCTTAATTGGTTCTTTTGTCCAGACTAATACACAATATTTAACCATATTTATTTATTTATTTATTTTACCATCTCCTCCAATTTTGAGATTATTTTTCCAATTTCTTATAATTCTTCAGGAAGAACTTTTGGTAGGCACTCCCCCCGGGATATCTCCCTGTCCCCTGGAACTCATATTTCCCATTTTTCCTATTCTGGAAAATGGGGGTGTACTGCCAAGCACTTCCCCGTGCAAGGGCTACCGCACACCTATGAGTTTACCATATTCCCTGGTGTACTTCCGAGCACTACCCTGTGCAAGGATTACCGCACACCAAATTTCCCTGGTGTACTTCCGAGCACTACCCCGTGCAAGGATTACCGCACACCAAATTTCCCTGGTGTACTGCCAAGCACTTCCCCGTGCAAGGCTTACCGCACACCAAATTTCCCTGGTGTATTGCCAAGCACTTCCCAGTGCAAGGGCTTACCATACACCAAATTTCCCGAGACTCTTCCTTTCTCTCCCTTATCTCACGCTTCGTCCGTCTCCGTCCGTGCCCCTCGCGGAGCTACGGAACCGCGGATCAGGACTCCACACTCGCTTCGTACAAAAGTACGTCTCAATCACACATCACACATCACACAGAGTCTCACCCGACCCCCAAAGCAATACTTAATATTTCTTACCTTGGTCTGTGCACAGAGTTACCGGATCAATTCTTAAAACCCTGAGTGCCTACCTTCTTCCTTTTCCCCACTACTTCATGGATCCTGCCTCTTTAATCAGTCTCGGGCCCTCTGTCAGCTCTCCGCAGAACCGCCACCGTCGATGCACAGGACCGCTGAAATCAGCGGGGCATGCCTTCCTGCTGCTGCGGCGGTGGGGCTCCCTGGTAGGTGACTGGATCCCGGACGAGCCCCCAGATTGTGAGAAACACTCCGTAGCCAATAACTTAGGCTCAGGCGAGGATCTCAGTGAAGTAGTAATTTATTCGCGATTGCAATGGCGGGCGCCCCACAAGCAGGAGAGCGCGCCCACTAGTTCCAAAAACACAGTTTATATACTTTTTGATGACAGGACCCTCCCCTGTTTCCCCACTGGAGTGGGTAATCCAGGTTCACAATCTATCTGATGCTTCACAGACAATGCCTGGCCTTCAGTTGCTGGCCTGTTAAATTTCAAGCTTCTTTTGACTTTTTTACTGTTTGAAGTGGTAATGTTTCATCACTTATCTGACTTGACTTGACACCGTGATTTTCACCTAATTGCTCTAAGGAGTCCGGCTGTCTGCATTTTACAAGGTTTTCTGTTAAGCTTTCTTATCACTGTAAGCATATTTCAATACCACATTCCTTCCTTCTATACAATGTAACACTGCAAAAACAACATTTCCATTCCCACATACTCATAATGTGTATGAAACAAGTGATGCACAATGCAATTGCTCACCACCCGCTGACTGATGCCCAGCCTATCCCCGAGCAGCCGTCCCCCCACCCCGGCCAGCCACCCCTATATATTGTTTAGCATGACGTCAGATGGTATGGAATACCCCTTTGGCCAGTTTGGGTCAGCTGTCCTGGGTCTGTCCCCTCCCAGCTCCTGCTGCACCCCTAGCCTGCCCGCTGGCAGGACAGAGCGAGAAGCTGAAAAGTCCTTGGCTTGGTGTAAGCACTGCTCTGCAACAATTAAAACATCAGCATGTTATCAGCGCTCTTCTCACCCTAAATCCAAAACATAGCACCCTACCACCTACTAGGAGGAAAATTAACTCTATCCTAGCTGAAACCAGGACATATATCCACCCCTTATTCCATACCATTCATGTCATGCTCAGGTCACACCCTTTCCAATACATTCCAATTAATCACCATTTTCATCTATGGTATATAGAATGTCCACTGAGTTTGCATAGTCCGTGACTGACTTCGGGCTCCATCTGTCACAGCAGTCTTTCAGGGCAGAAGAGATGTTGTGTGATGTTGGATTGTCACACGTTGAAGCCCGTTCTCCTTCCATCACCTCTCTGTGCTTGTCCATTTCTATCAGAATTCGTTCATTATTATCTGCGTGGCTGTTACTGTGATACCATTAATAGGACATTGACATATAGCAAACATGGTAGTGATGACATACAGCATTATATAATAATTAACATAATATAATTCAACTCATGGGCTATTCTCATGCAATATTAAATCCCCTTGAGGTACACATCGGACCTCCCCATTCTTTTGCATTCCCCACCAAGTGCATCCAGGTCCCTGAGCAAAAGCAGTTCCACGAATGGGTTTGCCTTTTCCTGAGGCAGGAGTAGCCCAGACTGTTTTACCCAGCATGTTTCTTACGTGCACTACAGGAACTTTATCCCCTTCTACAGTGCGTAACAGGTTTGATTGGGCAGGTCCAGCTCGGTTGGCAGATCCCCTGGTATTGACTAACCAGGTGGCCTTTGCCAAATGTGCATCCCAATTTTTGAATGTCCCAGCACCCATTGCTTTCAGTGTAGTCTTTAACAGTCCATTGTATCATTCAGCTTTCCCGGAGGCTGGTGCATGATAGGGGATGTGATACACCCACTCAATACCATGTTCTTTGGCCCAAGTGTCTATAAGGTTGTTTCGGAAATGAGTCCCGTTGTCTGACTCAATTCTCTCTGGGGTGCCATGTCGCATGGCACATATTTCAGCCATCGTCCTCCATACCAAAGAGGTTTTGACCGTTTGGCTTGCTTGATTGCAGCACATGTTTCACAATCATGAATAACCTGTGCTATAGTGTCCATGGTCAGGTCCACCCCTCGATCACGAGCCCATCTGTATGTTGCATCTCTACCTTGATGGCCTGAGGTGTCATGGGCCCATCGGGCTATAAATAACTCACCTTTATGTTGCCAGTCCAGGTCCACCTGAGCCACTTCAATCTTAGCAGCCTGATCCACCTGCTGGTTGTTTTGATGTTCTTCAGTAGCCCGATTCTTGGGCACATGAGCATCTACATGGCGTACCTTTGCAACCAGGTTCTCTACCCGGGCAGCAATATCATGCCACAATGCAGCAGCCCAGATGGGTTTGCCCCTGCGCTGCCAGTTGTTCTGCTTCCATTGCTGTAACCACCCCCACAGGGCATTTGCTACCATCCATGAATCAGTATAGAGATAGAGAACTGGCCACTTTTCTCGTTCAGCAATATCTAAAGCCAGCTGAATGGCTTTCACTTCTGCAAATTGGCTCGATTCACCTTCTCCCTCAGCAGCTTCTGCAACTCGTCGTGTAGGACTCCATACAGCTGCCTTCCACCTCCGATGCTTTCCCACAATACGACAGGACCCATCCGTGAACAGTGTATATTGCTTCTCATTTTCTGGTAGCTTGTTGTACAGTGGGGCTTCTTCAGCACGGGCCACCTCCTCCTCTGATGATATCCCAAAGTATTTGCCTTCTGGCCAGTCCATAATCACCTCCAAGATTCCTGGGCGACTGGGGTTTCCTATTCGAGCCCGCTGAGTAATCAGTGCAACCCACTTGCTCCATGTAGCATCAGTTGCATGATGTGTGGACGGGACCCTTCCTTTGAACATCCAGCCTAGTATCCCCCGGCAATCGGGGTGCTAGGAGGAGCTGTGCTTCAGTACCGACTACTTCCGAAGCAGATCGAACCCCTTCCTATGCTGCCAAGATCTCTTTTTCCGTTGGAGTGTAGTGGGCCTCAGATCCTCTGTATCCCCAACTCGAAAACCCTAGGGGTCGACCTCGAGTTTCCCCAGGTTCTTCCTGCCAGAGGCTCCAGGTGGGGCCATTCTCCCCAGCTGCAGTGCAGAGCACATTCTTTACATCTGGTCCTGTTCGGACTGGCCCGAGGGCTACTGCATGAACTATTTTCTGCTTAATTTGTTCAAAGGCTTGTTGTTGCTCAGAGCCCCATGTGAAATCTTTCTTCTTACGGGTTACTTGGTAGAGCGGGTTTACAATCATACTGTAATTTGGAATGTGTAATTCTCCAAAACCCCACGACACCTAGGAAAGTTTGTGTTTCTTTTTTGCTAGTTGGTGGAGACATAGCTGTTATTTTGTTGATCACATCCATTGGGATTTGACGACGTCCATCTTGCCATTTTATTCCTAAAAATGGAATCACTTGTGAAGGTCCTTTGACTTTGTTTTATGGCAAAACGCTCAGTGGTGGCGTGACTTCGTTCAGGCCACGATAGTCCACTGTTAGTCTCCACTCACCATTAGACTTTCGCACTGGCCATATGGGACTATTAAAAGGTGAATGAGTCTTGCTGATCACTCCTTGGCTCTCCAGTTGACGAATTAGCTTATGGATGGGACTCAGGGAGTCTCGGTTGGTGCGATATTGCCGCCGGTGCACAGTTGTGGTAGCGATCGGCACTTGCTGTTCTTCAACCCTCAGCAACCCCACAACAGAAGGGCCCTCCGAGAGACCGGGCAAGGTAGACAACTGTTTAATGTCCTCTGTCTCTAAGGCAGCTATGCCAAAAGCCCAGCGGAACCCTTTTGGGTCCTTGAAATATCCTCTCCTGAGGTAGTCTATGCCAAGGATGCACGGAGCATCTGGGCCAGTCACAATACGGTGCTTTTGCCACTCATTCCCAGTTAGCCTTACTTCAGCCTCCAATACAGTTAACTGCTGGGATCCCCCTGTCACTCCATAAATACAGATGGGTTCTGGCCCTTTATAGCTTGATGGCATTAGAGTACACTGTGCACCGGTGTCTACTAAAGCCTTATACTTCTGTGCGTCTTTAAGTTGGTAGAACTCTTCAGAAAGTTTCTCCACAGCCGAGACGCACTCGTGTAGGGAAGAGGAGAGACTTTCTTTGTACTGCCAGAGCTGTTTAGCCAGTTCATCAGCTGTGGGTTCCTCCTGTTCTTTCCAGGTTATTATTGCCAATGAGCTGGCATATGATGATGGTGCATTCCGTACAAATTCCGCCACATTTGTCGTGTACACTTGACTTCATCTGGATCTGTGGATATTTGTTCGTTGTCTAGGTCCCTATAAATCACCTTCTGGATGGCTAATTCCCTCGGATACTGGATTCCCTTCTCCATGGTGGTCCATTTGCCTGGTAGACATACAAGTTCTTCCTTGAAGGGATACCTTTCCTTCACAGCTGACAGGAGGTGCCTCCAGAGGCTATAAGGTGTTGCTCCATCTCCAATTGCTTTGTCAATGCCTGCGTCCCTAGCAAGGGATCCCAAGCCGCCTGGCTTCCCTGCCCTCTAATTCCAGACAATTGGCTCCGGTGTCCCAGCACCAGAGCAGCCAGGTGACAAGCTGCTCACCTATACAACGACCAAAATCTTTTCGCACATCTCGTAGCTCACGCTGGTATAGGTTTCGGGTAGTTACTGTTGTTTTTGAGACATCTTCCTCTTCATCCTCCTGGGTCTGTCCCCTCCCAGCTCCTGCTGCACCCCTAGCCTGCCCGCTGGCAGGACAGAGCGAGATGCTGAAAAGTCCTTGGCTTGGTGTAAGCACTGCTCTGCAACAATTAAATCATCAGTGTGTCATCAACATTCTTCTCATCCTAAATCCAAAACACAGCACCCTACCAGCTACTAGGAGGAAAATTAACTCTATCCTAGCTGAAACCAGGAAAACTACTTAGAAGAGACAGGGGCTTGCAGCTACTGGGAGCACTCAGGGAAATAAGAACAGGGTGTTGAACTGCAGTAGCTGAGAGAGGCAGGGTTCAGTTTCTGATTCAAGTGCATTGGTTATTCAGGACTTCCATGAGCAATAGCTCTTCTATGAAATAAGTGGCAGTATAGCATATTCAACATGAAAAGTTGCATGTACAGTGCAAATCACTTTTATAAGGATTTATTTTATTATTGTGTTTCTTTAACCATATTTTATTTTTATTTTTTTGTTGGTATGCTACTTAACAACATACTGAAATAATATTACAGATATTTTGCGTTCCCTTAATTTGCCTTCATACGTGCCTCCACAGTTAAATTTTTGTGTGATTAATTATGGCAGCATTTAAAAGGTATCGATATTGGTATGCACCAGTGTTTGACATTGCTAAATATATACTCATCTCTGATCTTTAAATGAAAAATGTTTTTTTCCGTAGGGATAAAACCTCGGAAGAGAAAGACTTTTGTTTTATCAGGAATAATGAAAAAAGAAAAAGATGTTGAATCTATGTAAGTATAGTTTCAGACTGAAGCTTTGCCTTGTATGAAAACTAGTAAAAGTATGGAGATAAACATGAGCTGATATTTAATAAAAAATGTTTTTTTAACAAGTTTAGAGGAATGCTAACAATATGAAAACATCAATGCTATTTAAGAGTTTTGTAACTTAGGATTTTAAGGTAATAATGTATTCATAGTAGTCTACTCATGTTTCATTATTTCCTTTGTGTAGGTAAGTAGTTCTCCTTTGTTTTACATTTGAACATTGTAGATAATGTGATTCTCAAATGTACTCTTAACAAAATAACAGCTGTAGATGTGGAAAAAATACTGTATGTCTGTGTTTGCAGAATTGAAGCTTATGTTATTCTTAGAAAACTTTTATGTACAGTACAGGACAGATTTTTGAATGCTTTCTCAGTAAATGATGTGCACACTCATTTCTGAAAGATCATCATTTTAACTCATAATTAATATCCCAGCTATACCCTTTGTCATATTCATTGCACGCTTTGTGTCTCTCAAGAGTTAAGACTCTCCAGAAAGTGAGCATGAATAAAAGTTCTTAGATGGATTGATAGCATTCTCTGTATTAGTAATTATAATATATAAAGTAAAATAAGTGACAGTTGCAAATGAAATTGATATGCTAATTTTTATTTCCTTAATTAAGCCTTTTCTTGTTGTTTACAAATGTGTGTTGTCTTCAATTATATGTAACAGAGATTGCAGCTCCCTATAGCTACATTAAAGAATAATTTACAGAATGGTTTAAGTGACATTGTGTAGACTGAGTTGTTTTTCAGTTCATTTATTTGGATGCCAATTATATTAAACAACTTAAGTTTCCAAATTCACCTGTTGTGAATTTTTCTTCTTTGCATTTAATATCTGTGAGTTTTAGTACCTAATATAAAAACTTTTTTTTTTGAGAAACTTGGATTAGAAAATCTAGTAGATCCATTCTTCTAAATAAGGAAAAGTAATTTTTGCCACATAATAGAACTATATGTGTATGAACAGCCTTGTAAGCATCATTCGAGGCGGTTATTTTATTCTGTACAAGGTCATCTTGATTTACAGCAGATTTCTTTTCCCAGGTACATTTAAAGTAAAGTAACTTTAGAATTAACCCTATAATTATTAGTCTTTTAATGGAAATAATGTCTTTTGACAGCTCAGATTGAGTCACTGAGTTTGATTTGCAGTGTTTATTTTCCTCCTTCCTTATTCTGGCCTCAACATTTTAAAAAAATAATGAATTAAGCAAATTCAACTGCAAATGTCTGACATTCTTTCTGGGTGCATGAAACACAGCACATGATCATCTAAGTTAATTGTTCTGTGTAGATACAATTTGTATGCTTCTAAACAACAGCAACAAAAACACTCTAACTTTCATATTGCCTAACAACAAAACTGATACTTTCATTACATTCTCTTTTATGCTCAGTGTTTTATGCATTTTATGCATATATAAATGCATATATAAATGCATTTGTAATTTAAAATCTGGTCTATCATTTCTTCTTGCTTTTCACAAGCAACAGTATTATTCTGAATGCTAGAATGCTTTCATAGGAGAATTCTTTACTGTCATTCTTATGAAAAATGATGCAGTATACCATAGATGAGATTCATTTCACCCCTTACAATCAACTCGTCCCTAGAGTGGTTTTAAGTTCTAGGGCTGGCATCCTCCTCTGGAAGGTTCTATTTCAGATTTTTATTTTTATTGCCATCCATGTTGTTATCTCTGAGGATTGTTTTGTATACATCTTTGCAATGAATTGCACATTTCAAGAAATTGAACTTGGAAAAGTATTACTGCAAAAAGAAAAAGTAATTGTTATTTTTATCTGTTTGCTAAAAAGAATTCTGAGGACCAGTCCTCAGAAAATTCAACTTATTAAGGTTTCCCAATTATGATTTTGGTCAACTTTGGTCACACACTGAAAAATCTCAATGTCTGGCTTTTATGTTAATGTGATCTTTTTATAAATGGTGGCTTTTGTTTATTTGTCGAGAATTGGAATTGTTGTTCTCTGTGAGAATGGAATATAGGTAGGAGATAACCTCTCTACAATTATTTATTGCAATTTGTAATTATAAATATTGAGGTAAATATATTGAATTTTTAGAAATCAAGGATCCAGTAAGAACTGCCTTGAATACTTTATCTACCAGTTTTATGTAATATTGTGGATCTTTGAAAATATAGTATGTAGACAATTCCATTACAGTCATATCACTAGACCAAAATGTATAATCCAGTGTGTTCTAACTTGTATACTCTGTTTTCAGAAAACAAAACAATGAGATGGTCCTAAGAAATGTCTTTTGTACCAAAATGGAAGTTCTCAAATTTATCTGTGGCAAGCTATCTGATTACGCTTATCCTTTTTTTATAGCTTCCAGTTTATACACATATTGGAAAACATAATGCGTATGAATAAAGTGTTAATTCCTCTCAAGATCTTTTTGTAATTTCTATAAGGGGGTTTTATGTGATCACAAATAGGAAGAGAGCTGTGAACTGAGAACTGGTATTTGTTAAAAAGGTTGACTGCTTCAATAAGTAGTCTCTGTTTAAATGTAGATTCCAGTATGTCATGAGATTTAAAATTCCTGTGCTGTTATATATCAATCTACACATGTAACTTCCACTAAGTTAAGCCTTGATAATTAAGAAAAATAGAAAGTTAACTGTGGGTACTGTAGAAAGAGCTTTGGAACTGTATGCATTTATTACCTAGCAAGATGTTCTATGGGCAGAGCTAATTGTCTTGTTTCCCATGGATTTGCCATGTCTCTAGGGATGGTCTATAGGAAGATATAAGCACTAGCGTGGTGATTTTACTAAGCTGGGCAGCTGAGCTCCACCACAACCACTCTCTCACTCCCCCTCCTCAAAGGGAAAAGGGGAGTAAATACAAGGAAATGGGCTCAAGGGTTGAGATAAGGACAGGGAGATCACTCAACAGTTATCATGATGGGCAAAACAGACTCAGCATAGGGAGATTAATAAAATTTATTACATTTTACTAACAAGCTAGAGCAGTGAGAAACAAACAAACAAAAAAAAACTAAAAACATCTTCCCTCCTCATCCACCCTCTTAAACGTCCTACCCATGAGTGGCGCAGGGGAACGGGGGATGGGGGTTGCGGTCAGTCTGTAACACTGTCTCTGCCACTTCATGGTCACTCTCTTCCCCTGCTCCAACATGGGGTCCCTCCCACGGGATACAGTCCTTCCCGAACTGATCTTGCGTGGACTTCCCACAGGCAGCAGCTCTTCAAGAACTTCTCCAACATGGGTCTCCCATAGGCAGCAGCTCCTGCCAGATCACATGCTCCTGTGTGGGCTCCTCTCCACGGGCTAGAGTTCCGGCCCGGAGTCTGCTCTGGCGGGGGCTGTCCACAGACCGCAGCCTCCTTCAGGTCAGATCCACCTGCTCCACAGTGGGCTCCTCCATGGGCTGCAGCATGGAAATCTGTTTTATTCTGTGAAAGTATTTACAAGGCTCCACTTGTGTCCAGTAAGATCCGAGTTTGGACTGCAGTCCTTCCCTTGGTTGGGATATTTGCAGATCTCTCTCTTCTACTTGGCTGCCTATTTTCATGAAGATTCTAGTAAAGTAACTATTTTGAGTACTCTGTCCTCTCTATGAAATCCATTTGAAATTGCCCAGTAAGTACAGAAGTAATTACGAAGGGAACCACGGATGTACATAACATAATGATGTACCTTTTTTCATAGGAAACTGGAGTGCACACAAATGCACCAAAACTTTTCATTAACATCTTTAAATACTGTTGCGTTAAAGAGGTCTTATCAGAGTTCGATGTCTGCCTGTTTCAGATCCCTGTTAAGGACTTTGACTGAGACAGTTTAACAAAGTTGAACATATTTAATAAGGCGACAGATATAACAGATTTGGAATTGCCGTAGATAAATACTCTTACTGCAGTAGTGCTAATATATGATAATAGTGCTAGCAAAATGCTATTCTGGCTATTCCTCACCAAAGGGTGAAGGCACAGAGCTTATCAAGAAGATGTCCCTGTCTTGGTGGAGGAGAAGGAGCACAACTCGTCAACTGCCTCTTCTAGGTTTCCAATTTCTTCTTCCCCCCCCCCCATCTCTTCTTTTTTCCTCACAAAAATTTTTTTCCCTAACACTAATTTCTTCTTTCTTCTTCTTTCTTCTTCTTTCTTTTTTTTTTTTTTTTTTTTTTTTTTTACTAACTCCTAGCACTCTTTTATATCCTAACATTATCTGTTCCCTCCCTGGGGCGACATTTAGCATGATTTGGGTGAAGAGTTGAATACTATAGTCATATATGTTTACCATGTACTTCATTAAACTCATTAACATATTTAGGGCTGTGAACTTTAATATTCATTTTAAAAATAATGAAGCAAAAGGTTTCACTGGGGCACCCTGGCCATCTTGCCATCCCTCAAGACTCTCTCCTTCAGCAACCTCTTATACCAAGTCTGTGGACCTCCATCCACAAAGTTTGTATAAGAGATAAGCAAGAACAAGCTGCTCAGTTCCCCTTTGCCCAAGGCTAGTACTTATCAATGACACTAACAAGTCTGAATATTTCTCCACACATATATAGCATCATTAAATTTTCATAGAATCATAGAATCATTAAGGTTGGAAAAGACCTCCAAGATCATCTGGTTCAACCACCCTGCTACCACCAGTATCACCCAATAAACCATGTCCCTGTGCACCACATCCAACCTTTCCTTAAATACACCCAGAGACAGTGACTCCACCACCTCCTGGGAAACCCCTTCCAATGCCTGACTACTCTTTCTGAGAAGAAATGTCTCCTAATTTCCAACCTAAACCTCCCCTGGCACAACTTGAGGCCATTCCCTCTTGTCCTATCGCTCATTATCTGCGAGAAGAGGCCGACCCCCAGCTCCCCACAACTTCCTTTCAGGTAGTTGTGTCATAGAATCATAGAATGGTTGTAGAGTTATAGAGAGCAATAAGGTCTCCCCTGAGCCTCCTCTTCTCCAGACAGCTCCCTCAGCCTCTCCTCATAGGACTTGTGTTCCAGACTCCTCGTCAGCTTCGTAGCCCTTCTCTGGACACGTTCCAGGGCCTCGATGTCCTTGTAGTGAGGGGCCCAAAAGTGAACACAGTACTTGACGTGAGGCCTCACCAGAGCAGAGTACAGGGGGACGATCACCTCCCTGGTCCTGCTGGCTACACTATTCCTGATACTAGCCAGGATGCCATTGGCCTTCTTGGCCACCCGAACACACTCATGTTCAGGTGAGCATGGACCAGCACCCCCAGATCCTTTTCCTCTGCACAGCTTTCCAGCCACTCTGCCCCAAGCCTGTAGTGTCATACGGGGTTGTTGTGACCAAAGTGCAGGACCTGGCACTAAGCCATGTTGAACCTCATCCCACTGGCTTCTGCCCTTTGATCCAACCTGTCCATTTTCCTCCACAGGGCCTTCCTACCCTCTGGCTGATCAACACTTCCCCCCAACTTGGTGTCATCTGCAAACTTCCTGAGGGTGCACTCAATTCCTTCGTCCAAATCATCAATAAAGATATTAAAGAGGAGGGGCCCCGAAACTGACCCCGGGGGAACACCACTCGTGACCGGTCTCCAGCTGGATTTCACTCCATTCACCACCACTCTCTGGGCCTGGCCTTCCAGCCAGTTTTTTACCCAGCAAAGAGTGTACCTGTTCAAGCCATGGGCTGCCAGCTTCTCCAGGAGAATACTGTGGGAGACTGTGTCAAAGGCCTTGCTGAAGCCTAGGTAGGCTACGTCAACAGCCTTTCCCTTATCCACCAGGCGGGTCACCCGGTCACGAATCCATGCCTTTCATGAACCCATCCTGGCTGGGCCTAATCCCCTGGTTGTCTTGCACATGCTGCGTGATTGCATTCAAGATGACCTGTTCCATCACCTTTCCTGGCACTGAGGTCAGGCTGACAGGCCTGTAGTTCCCCGGGTCCTCCTTACGACCCTTCTTATAGATCGGCATCACATTAGCAGGTTATATAAAATTATACACCATTTTTATTGCTAGGGAACAATTGAATTTGTAGCCATCGTACTCTTAAATTGTGTAACCGAAGTGTAACCTTAATTATATATAGGTAATTATATTATATTCAAATGTTTTAATTCACATTTTATAATGTTTAGTTTTGACATATTTTGAATACCTGCTGTTGATCCAGGGTAAGAGGCTTTGTAGTCACAGTACACAAAGGGAGCACTTTGAATACCTGTTTTTCTTCTGCATCTCTGGCAGTGGAAGAAAGTGGCTGGCTGCTCTTTTTTTCCATGTCTTTTTGGCAAAGGGCAGGAGAGGAAGCTGAGAATATGTAAAACTTCTGTTTTCACCAAAGGATATACTTGGGGCAAATTTACATCTCAAATATGTCAGAAATAGAGGCTGCTTTTTCTCTTTTCCAGTCAATGAGCTTCAACTGCTTGCTTTGATTTTGCTTTCGTCCTCATCTGGATGTACAGGAAGTCAGATCAGTTCGAAAAAATGGCAAAAAGTTCATCTGGAAAAAAAAAGAAGCAGTGAGCTGTTCAGCTCAGCAGTATCATGAAGAATACCCTGAGGAAGACTTGATAAGGTGCTCTCATAACCAGTCATAGAATCATAGAATCATTCAGGTTGGAAAAGTCCTCTAAGATCATCTAGTCCAACCTTTAACCTAGTACTGAAGTCCACCACTAAACTATGCTACCAAGTTCTAAATCTACATGCTTCCTGAAGACCTCCAGGGATGGTGACTCAACCACTTCCCTGGGCAGACAATTCAAATGCCGCACAACTCTTTCACCAAAGAAATTTCTCCTAATAGGCAACCTCAACCTCCTCTGGTGCAACTTGAGGCCATTTCCCCTCGTCCTATCACTTGGCACTCGGGAGAAGAGCCCAATCCACAACTCACTATAGTCTCCTTTAAGGGAATTGTACAGCGTGATAAGGTCTCCCCTGAGAATCCTGTTCTCTAGGCTAAACAACCCCAGCTCCCTCAGCCGATCCTCATAAGACTTGTTCTCTAGCCCCTTCACCAGCTTCATTGCCCTTATTTGGACACGCTCGAGCACCTCCATGTCCTTCCTGTAGTGAGGGGCCCAAAAGTGAACACAGTACTCGAGGTGCGACCTCACCAGAGCCGAGTACAGGGGGACAATCACTTCCCTAGTCCTTCTGGCCACACTGCTTCTGATACAAGCCAGGATGCTGTTGGCTTTCTTGGACACCTGAGTGCACTTCTGGCTCCTGTTCAGCCGACTATCAACCAATACCCCCAGGTCTCTTTCTGTCAGGCAACTTTCCAGCCGCTCATCTCCCAGCTTGTAGCGCTGCATAGGGTTGTTGTGCCCCAAGTGCAGGACCCAGCACTTAGCCATGTTGAACTTCATACAGTTGGCCTTGGTCCATTGGTCCAGCCTATCCAGATCCATCTGCAGAACCCTCCTACCCTCTGGCAGATCAACACTTGCGCCTAACTTGGTGTTGTCCGCAAACTTACTGAGGGTGAACTCGATCCCCTCATCTAGATCATTGATAAAAATATTGAAGAGAACTAGCTCCAATACTGAGCCCTGGAGGACACCGCTAGTGACTGGCTTCCAACTGGATTTAGCTCCATTCACCACGACTCCTTGGGCCCAGCCAGTTTTTAATCCAGTGAAGCATACACCAGTCCAGGCCTTGAGCAGCCAGCTTCTTCAGGGGAATGCTGTGGGAAACGGTGTCAAAAGCCTTACTGAAGTCTAGGTAGACAACATCCAAAGCCTTTCCTTTGTCCACTAAGCACGTCACCTTGTCATAGAAGGAGATCAGGTGAGTCAAGCAGGACCTGCCTTTCATAAACCCATGCTGACTGGGCCTGATTGCCTGGTTTTCCTGTAAGTGCCGCGTGATGACACTCAAGATAATCTGCTCCATGAACTTCCCTGGCACCGAGGTCAGACTGACAGGCCTGTAGTTTCCTGGATCCTCCTTCCAGCCCTTCTTGTAGATGGGCGTCACATTTGCTAGCCGCCAGTCGACTGGGACCTCCCCTGATAGCCAGAACTGCTTATAAATGATGGAAAGCATCTTGGTGAGCACTTCCGCCAGCTCCCTCAGTCCCCTTAGGTGGATCCCGTCTGGCCCCATAGACTTGTGCACATCTAAGTGGAGTAGCAGCTCACTAACCATTTCCCCTTGGATTTTGAGGGCTTCATTCTGCTTCCTGTCCCTATCTGCCAGCTCAGGGGCTGAGTACCCAGAGAACGACTGGTCTTGCTGCTAAAGACTGAGGCAAAGAAGGCAATAAGTACCTCAGCATCTTCCTCATCTCCTGTCATTTTGTCTCCCCCCACATCCAAAAAAGGATGGAGATTCTCCTTAGTCCTCCTTTTCTTGTTTATGTATTTATAAAAACATTTTTAATTGTCTAGCAATTGTCTAGCAATAGCCAGATTGAGCTCCAGTTGGGCTTCGGCCCTTCTAATCTTCTCCCTACACAGCCTCACAACATCTTTGTAGCCCTCCTGAGTGGCCCGTCCCTTCTTCCAAAGCTCATAAACCCTCTTTTTCTTCCTGAGCTCTAGCCACAGCTCTGTGTTCAGCCAGGCTGATCTTCTTATGTGCTGGCTCGTCTTTTGGCACGTGGGAACAGCCTGCTCCTGTGACTTTAGGCTTTCCTTCTTGAAGAGTACCCAGCCTTCCTGGACTCCTTTGCCCTTCAGGACTGCCTCCCAAGGGACTCTGCCAACCAGTCTCCTGAACAGGCCAAAGTCTGCCCTCCGGAAGTCCAGGATGGCAGTTCTGCTAACCCTCCCTCCTTACTTTTCCAGGAATCGAAAACTCTGTTATTTTGTGATCGCTGTTCCCAAGACGGCCTCCAACCTTCACATCACCCCCAAGTCCTTCTCTATTTGCAAGCAAAAGATATCCCAAGAGAAATGAAAATGGGCAAAAATCAAGCTGAAGTGCAGTTAAGGGTCTTTGCTTCTTGACCACGTGACCAATCTGTGAACGGTGTTAATATTGCTGAGGAAAGGAAAAATGAAATAGCTAGACTGAAATATACTCCAAATATTCCTCTCTTATCCTTTGTATGTACCTCAGAGGAATCAGTCTTGTGGTAATGTTTTGGGTTCTTCCAATGCTTTTAAATGCCAGTTATTCCCAGTTTTGGGAAGAGAATACTCAGTCTGCATGCTTTTTGTATAGGCAGTTTTACTTTGTTGGTTACTATGTCCTTATGGCATATTTCTTTAAAAATTTATTGCTGTGGTTTAACCCAGCAAATTCCCTCCAGTTTTATTGTTGAGCATGACATCATATGGTAAGGAATATCCCTTTGGTCCATTTGGGTCAGCTGTCCTGTCTGTGTCCCCTCCCGGCTTCTTGTGCACTCCCAGTCTCCTTGCTAGCAGGACAGCATGATAAGCAGAGGAGGCTGCTCTGCAACAACTAAAGCATTGGTGTATTATCAACATTATTTTCATCCTAAATCCAAAACATAGCACCATATGAGCTACCATGAAGAAAATTATAGAGTAGTTTGGGTTGGAAAGGACCTTTAAAGATCATATATTTCCAATCCCCCTGCCATGGTCAGGGACACCTCCCACTAGATCAGGTTGCTCAAAGTCCCATCCATCCTGGCCTTGAACACTTCCAGGGATGGGGCATCCATAACTTCTCTGGGCAACCTGTTCCAGTGCCTCACCACTCTCTGAGTAGAGAACTTCTTTCTAATGTCTAATCTAAATCTACCCTCTTTCAGTTTAAAACCATTACCCCTAGTTCTATCACTACACTGATCAAGAGGCTCTTCCCAGCTTTGCTGTAGGCCCCCTTTAGGTATTGGAAAGCCACTATAAGGCCTTCCTGGAGCCTTTTCTTCTCCAGGCTGAACAACCCCAACTCCTTCATCCTGTCTTCATAGGAGAGATACTCCAGCCCTTTGATCATCCTCGTGGCCCTCTTCTGGACTCATTCTAATAGGTCCGTGTCCTTCTTATACTGTGGGCCCCAGAGCTGAATGCAGTACTTGAGGTGTAGCCTCACCAGGACCGAGTACAGGGGGAAAATCACTTCCCTAGTCCTGCTCACCACACTATTCCTGATACAAGCCAGGATGCTGTTGGCCTTCTTGGCCACCTGAGTACACTGCTGATTCATATTCAGATAACTATCCACCAGTACCCCCAGGTCCCTTTCCAACTGGCAGCTTTCCAGCCACTCTTCCCCCAGAAGCTCTATCAGGAAGCAATTATTTACTGCATGGGTGATGGAGCACTGGAATGGGTTTCCCAGAGAGGTAGTGAAGTCTCCTTCCTTGGAGATCTTCAATAGCTGTCTGGACCTGCTCCTTGACAACCTGCTCTACACATCCCTGCTTGAGCATGGGGGATGAACTAGATGAACTCCAGCGGTCCCTTCCAACCTTAACCATTCTGTAATTCTGTGATCCCAGCCAAAACCAGGAAAATATCCACCCTTTATTCCATACCATTTACAGCATGCTCAGGTCCTACACTTTCCAATACAGCCACATTAATCACGACCATCCTTCCCATCCTTCTGATATACGCAAACAGATATCATTCCCTTAGTCTATGGGCCATCCCTCTAAAATATCCATTGATTTCATTTAGTCCATGACTTTGGGCTCCATCTGTCACAGTGGTCCTTCTGGACAGGAGAGATGGTGTGTGGTGTTGGACTGTTGCATGCTGAACCCAGCTCTGGTTCCATCACTGCTGTATTTGTCCAGTTCCTTACAAGATTCATTCTTAGTTTGCATGACTTTTACTGTAATACCATTGATATGACATATAGCAGCCATAGCAGTGGTGACCTACAGCATCATATGATAGTTGGCATCATACAATTCAAATCATGTGCTATTCTTACCCCAAATCAAATCCCCTTCAGGTACACTTCAGACTGTCCCATCCTTCCCCATTACCCATCAGTTGCACCCAGATTGTTGAACAAAAGCAATCCCATGAATGGGTTTGCCTTCTGCCTGAGGCAGGAATAACCCAGGCTGTCTTCCCCAGCATGTTTTTTATGTGCACTACAGGGACTTTAACCTCTTTTAAAGTGCGTTAAAGTTTTGATTGGGCAAGGCCAGCTCGACTGGTAGATCCCCCAGTGTTGACTAACCAGGTGGCTTTTACTAAATGTGTAGCCCAATGCTTGAATGTCCCAGCACCCATGGCTCTCAGTGTAGTCTTTAACAGTCCATTGTATTCTTTGATTTTCCTGGAGATTGGTGAATGATAGGGGATGTGATCAACCCATTCAATGCCATGCTCTTTGACCCCAGTGTCTGCGATGTTGTTTTGGAAATTAGTCCTGTTGTCTGACCTGTCTGAGGCAGGTTTTGAATATCTTCAGAGAAGACGACTCCACAGCCTCTCTGGGCAAGCTGTTCCAGTGCTCTCTCACCCTTCCAGTAAAGAAGGTTTTCCTCATATACAGATGGAAGGATCATCCTGTGTTTCAGTTTGTGCCTGTTGCTTTTCGTCCTATCGCTGAGCACTAGTAAAGAGTCCGGCCCCATTGTCTTGACACACTCCCTTAAGATATTTATATACGTTGATAAGATCCCCTCTTTGACTTCTCTTCTCCAGCTAAATAGGCCCAGCTCTCTCAGCCTTTCCTCATAAGAGAGATGCTCCAGACCCCAGTCATCTCTGCTGGACTCTCCAGGAGTAATAATAACGCTTTTTATCTTCTGATAACTCATTATATGGTGGTGCCTCTTGGGCCTGAGTCATCTCTTCAGGTGATACTCCAAAACCTCTACCTTCTGACCAGTCCATGATCTCTTCCAGAATTTCTGGGCCGTTGGGTTTCCCCATTTGAGCCCGCTGCGTGATTAACGCTACCCACTTACTCCATGTAGCGTCGGTTGCATGATATGAAGAGGGGATCCTCCCTTTGAACATCCAATGTAGCAGAGGTAGTCGTGGTGCCAAGAGGAGCTGTGCTTCTGTACCAACAACTTCTGAAGTGGATCAAACCCCCTCATATGCTGCTAGTATCTCTTTTTCAGTCGGGGTGTAATGGGCTTCTGATCCTTGATACCCCTGGCTCCAGGACCCTAAAGGTTGACCTCAGATTTCTCCTTGTGTTTTCTGCCAGAGGCTCCAGGTGGGGCCACACTCCCCAGCTGTGGTGTAAAGCACATTTTGCACAGCTGGTCCTCTCTGGACAGGCCCAAGGTCAACCGCGTGAGCTGTTTCCTGCTTGATCTGTTCAAAGACTTATTGTTGCTCAAGACTCTGCTCGAAATAGTTCCTCTTCGAGTCACTCGATATAGAGTGCTCACAAGCTGACTATAGCCTAGAACAAGCATTCTCCAGAATCCCACAAGGCCTAGGAAAGCTTGTGTTTATTTCTTCTTACTTGGTAGGGACATAGTTGCTATCTTATTGATCACCTCCATAGGGATGTGGTGACGTCCATCCTGCCATTTTACTCCCAGGAACCGGATCTCTTGCGCAGGTCCTTTGACCTTGCTGTGTTTTATGGCAAACCGTTTTTCAAAAGAACTTAGATTATTCTCTTCCCTTTCTCAAAAACTTCTTCTGCTGTGTTGCCCCACACAATGATGTCATCAATGTATTGCAGGTGTTCGGGGGCTCCCCCCTGTTCCAGTGCAGTCTGGATCAGTCCATGGCAAATGGTAGGGCTGTGTTTCCACCCCTGGGACGGTCAATTCCAAGTGTACCGGATGCCCCTCCAGGTAAAAGCAAACCGTGGCCTGCATTCTGCTGCCAAAGGGATTGAGAAAAGCAAATTAGCGATATCAGTTGTGGCGTACCACTTGGCTGTCTTTGACTCCAGTTCGTACTGTCTCTGTCTCCAAGGCAGCTATGCCGAAAGCCCACCGGAACCCTTTTGGGTCCTTCAAATATCCTCTCCTGAGACAGTCTATGCCAAGGATGCATGGAGCATCTGGGCCAGTCACAATACAGTGATTTTGCCACTCATTCCCAGTTAGACTCACTTCAGCCTCCAATACAGTTAACTGCTGGGATCCCCCCAAGCAGTTAAGATCCCCCTTGTGGGTCTAATGTGCCAGGCCGTCGGATCCCCACAGTCCAATAAGCCTGGTTGTCCCTTTCCTCCACCTGTCTGGAGGCAGGGCCCCTCTAGACCTGGTCATAGTATTCGTTACTCACTTATCTCAACTCCTGGGTTGAGATAAGATGGTTTAGTAAGAAAGAAAGAAAAGAAAAACAAAGAAAAGAAAGAAAACAGGTGATACAAAACGTAACTGCTCACCACCAGCCGACTGATGCCCAGCCAGTCCCTGAGGAATGGCAGCCCTCCCCCGGCCAACTCCCCCTACATTTCTTGTTGAGCATGACATCCTATGGTAAGGAATATCCCTTTGGTCCTTTTGGGTCAGCTGTCCTGGCTGTCTCCCCTCCCAGATTCTTGTGCACCCCCAGCCTCCTTGCTAGCAGGGCAGCACGAGAAGCAGAAGAGCCCTTGACTTAGCGTAAGCACTGCTCTGCAACAGCTAAAACATCTGTTATCAACATTATTCTCATCCTAAATAAAAACACAGCACCGTTACCTTTTCAAGAGTAAGAAAGAAGACCCTGGTAATTACAGGCCTGACAGTCTCACTTCAGTGCCTGCTAAAATTATGGAGAATATTATTCTGGGAGTTATTGAAAAACACCTGAAAGCAGTCATTGGTCATAGCCAACATGGGTTCATGAGGGGAAAGTCCTGTCTAACTAACTTAATCTCCTTTGATGACAAGGTTATCCATCTAGTTGACCAAGGGTTTATGAAAGGCAGGTCCTGCTTGACTCACCTGATCTCCTTCTATGACAAAGTGACGCGCTTAGTGGATGAGGGAAAGGCTGTGGATGTGGTCTACCTTGATTTCAGTAAGGCTTTTGACACCGTTTCCTACAGCATTCCCCTCAAGAAACTGGCTGCTCATGGCTTGGACTGGCATACGCTTCGTTGGGTTAAAAACTGGCTGGATAGCCAGGCCCAAGGAGTCGTGGTGAATGGAGTTAAATCCAGTTGGAGGCCGGTCACTGGTGGAGTCCCCCAGGGCTCAGTATTAGAGCCAGTTCTCTTCAATATCTTTATCGATGATCTGGATGAGGGCGTCCAGTGCACCCTCAGTAAGTTTGCAGATGACACCAAGCTAAGTGAGTGTGTCGATCTGCTCGAGGGTAGGAAGGCTCTGCAGGAGGATCTGGATAGGCTGGACCGATGGGCTGAGGCCAACTGTATGAAGTTCAACAAGGCCAAGTGCCGGGTCCTGCACCTGGGGCACAACAACCCCAAGCAGAGCTACAGGCTGGGAGATGAGTGGCTGGAAAGCTGCCTGGCAGAGAAGGACCTGGGAGGACTGGTTGATAGTCGGCTGAATATGAGCCAGCAGTGTGCTCAGGTGGCCAAGAAGGCCAACAGCATCCTGGCTTGTATCAGAAGCAGTGTGGCCAGCAGGTCTAGGGAGGTGATTGTCTCCCTGTACTCGGCTCTGGTGAGGCCGCACCTCGAGTACTGTGTTCAGTTTTGGGCCCCTCACTACAGGAAGGACATCGAGGTGCTCGAGCGAGTCCAGAGAAGGGCAACGAAGCTGGTGAGGGGCCTGGAGAACAAGTCTTACGAGGATCGGCTGAGGGAGCTGGGGTTGTTTAGCCTGGAGAAGAGGAGAGGCTCGGGGGCGACCTCATCGCTCTCTACAGGTACCTTAAAGGAGGCTGTAGCGAGGTGGGGATTGGTCTATTCTCCCATGTGCCTGGTGACAGGACAAGGGGGAATGGGCTAAAGTTGCGCCAGGTGAGTTTTAGGTTGGATATTAGGAAAAACTTCTTTACCAAAAGGGTTGTTAGGCATTGGAATGGGCTGCCCAGGGAAGTGGTTGAGTCACCATCCCTGGAGGTCTTTAAAAGACGTTTAGATGTTGAGCTTAGTGATACGGTTTAGTGGAGGACTTGTTAGTATTAGGTAAGAGGTTGGACTGGGTGATCTTGGATGTCTCTTCCAACCTAGATGATTCTGTGATTCTGTGATTCTATTATGAATAAAATTAACTCTATCCCAGCCAAAACAAGGACACTTATTCAGCCCAGAATGTTCATAGAACATGCTAATGACGGAGTTATAAACCCTAATTTTTTTATGTACATTTAAAACTATATTTTACGTTAATCAGTAATGTGTTGTATTACATCTGCAAACATAGGGAAAACTCTGCTTTTTATATCTGTATGTTTAATTGCTTAATAGAACCTGTGAAAATATGTAGCCTTATTCCAAGGAAGTCCAGATTTCCAGTGACTTCCCCAGAGTTCAAGTCATGATTGAACATTTTTTTCCTCCAAATACTGCAAATAAAGTGTTGGGTAGGGGGCTAGACCTTCATCCCCAATCATATTAATAACTAGTTCTTATGGAAAAACATCATTTGCAAAGATCTTCTTCCTCTGTGTTCCAGTATAAAGATGACGTGTATACATGGAGGTTGTGTTTTTTTCCTCAGTTCAGCACGGTAAGCAAATCAGGTCTTGACTTTATTTTGTGCCTGGTACTTAAAAGACGCATCATGATCCACCACATAACATCGAGTTCTGTCTTTGTAGGAGTGTGGAGAAGGGAGTAAGAGTTAGTCAAGTAAATGTAAATGCCTTCATTAACATCATTTGTGAATATGCCTCTCACCCGAAGGGCTATGTCTTCTACCACTGTTACAAAACATAGGTGAGTAAATAAAAGTCTGATGTTTCGGAAAGTAAGAAGCGTTCACCATGAAAACAATATTTTGAAATTACTACTTAATTCGTAAGTAAGATTTTGAGGTACCGTTTTCCTTGTATGTGACACATTTTGTCTTTTTCAATGCAAAGGTACATTAAGTATCTCTTCCACCCTTTTCTTCTAATAGTTTATACAAAAATGTAAATTCGGTATCTCATTAAGGAAAGCAGAAAGTGTTTTAAGAATGATCAGAAATTTGTACAAGATAAATCTGAATCATTGACAAAGCTGGAAATACAAAGCTGATGATTTCTGGCTCTAATACACTGTGTATGGTCTGAAGTTTTAAATTGCATTTATTTAAATTTTAAAAATGGAAAAAAAAAGAAGTACAAATCGAGTACTCTGCAAAGTGTTAGAAAAAAAGTAGTAATCTAGGTCTGCTGAAGTAGGAACAATGATTATTTCAGTTCATGTTTTCAGAACTTAATCTGTAAAGCTTCTATCTCTGTTATATATGTATTAAGTTTGACTTTTTGTCTGAAATTATGAATGTAGGCTATGTGCTAAAGTGACATTGCTGAGGAACAGATGTTTCAAATTTCTTTGCAAGATCAGAAATAGTTAAGATGAAAATATAATAAAGAAATTTAATACTTTAAGAACTTTAAGATTTTGGTGCTTTCTATAGATTTGATTTATCCTAGAGATTATTCAGTAAATTAAAAATAATGCAATGAAAATACCTTCTGCAAGCTAAGTTTTTTCATGATTTTATACCAAAATAGGCAGATTTGCCAACTATGTTGTTTGTGCTGTGTTTCCATAGTAATAATATCATTTACATATATGGCCTGGCTGGAAGAAAAACTAACTGTCGTATATTTAAAGATTTTTATTGTTTTTCAGTTCATCTTAACCATGAATGATCCCGATCTATTGAAAAGTGCCTATTATTACAACTAAAATCATTTCAGAATTCAAAAGTTTTATCACTGTAGGAACATGTACCTACCATCTAGCTATATGTTTTTACTGTTTATTTTGATGTCAAGTTTCACTAGCATTTTTTGACATATAAGCAAGGTCAGCCTGAGCTAAAAGCCCTGACTTGAGCAAGTAGAGCTTAGGTACTAGACTGTGTGATCCTACCTGTAATGGGTAAAGCCTTGCTTGTTCATTAAATGTTGCTGATAGGGGGGTTTCAACGGTTGACTGCTTATACCCCCCAATATCCTGTTGAAGGAAAAAAACAAGTATGGGAACTTCCTGTTAAGTTAACAATTGCAATAGAAACCAGCATGGGAACACAGATACCGCAGCAAAGTCACGACCCCAACGCAGAGGAAGACGACGATCTTCATCCCCACGACCACCAGAGGACTGACGAAGACCCCCTAGCAACAGGCCGCGCAGTCGTAGAAGACACCAGGAGGTACTACTAAACCCGGAACTACTAGGCTATAAACCAAGACTCTGGCGGTCTTAGGTGTGCGCCGTTGGCGGAGCAGGAGACTCCCCAGCCGCCCAGAGCTGTTTTACTTATCGCTGCTTGCTGAATTGCTCAAATAAATTGAAATTCAATCTACCTTACCCACGACATGTCGGGAATGATTTCTACCAAAACTAATTTATAACACTACCCTTATTACTTTTTTTTCTTTTCCTTTTTTGGTTATTTTTGGTTCTCTTGCCGAGGCGATCGGCTCCGGGGCAGACGCGTTCTGCAGCGGAGCGGGGGATCGAGACAGGCAGGGCTTTTTTTCGGCATCGAGGCCACTAGAAGCAGCCGAGGGAGCCGCCAGGACCCGGCAGCCCTCGCGAGGGAGGCTGACGAGGCGCAGGCGGAGCCAGCAGCGCCCCCTCCCCGGCCGTTCAAAAGCAGCCCCAAGGGAGCCCGGCGAACAGGGCGGGCAAACAGGGCGTGGCGCGGCAGAAGGGAGTGGCGCGGCAGTTCGCGCGGCAGTTCGCGCAGGGAGGGCCCCTCGCCGCTGTCTTACAGCGGTCTTTCCCTTCGGTACTGGTAGCCTGCTTGCGAGAAACCTGGCCATGGTATCGACCAGGCAGAAAACCATGGCCTCCGCATCTCTTGCGGCTTCTCCAGCCGCGGTCACCGATGTGGCTACTCAGACAGAGGGCTTGGGGAAACACACCGCCGTCCAGGTCTTGGGCTGCAGGGTGTGCCCGAGTCTTCTGTTGGTATCCGACAGCAGCAGCGAGGGGTATGCCTGTGGCAGGTGTGCCCAGGTTGAAGAGCTGCTCAGCCAGGTAGCGGAGCTTCGGGAGGAGGTGAGCAGGCTCAGGAGCATCAGGGAGTCAGAGAGGGAAATTGACTGGTGGAGGTGTGCTCTGCCCTCTCTGAGGCAGACTCAGGAGCCTGCCGCAGCACAGGTGCCTCCTGCTACTCAGAAGACAAAAGTCCCCTCATCCCACCAGGCAGTAAGAGGGGACCTAGGCCACGGGGGGGAATGGAGGCAGGTTCCTGTTTGGGGGTGGTAGGCGAGCCCTGTCCCTGCCCACCTCACCTTCCCATCTACCCTTATGTAACAGGTATGAGGCTCTAGAACACCATAGTCAGAACAATGAAGTAGACGAAAGCCCGTCTCAGTTGGACAGGGTGCCTAAGGCAAGGCAACCTACCCCCTGCATTGCTACATTGTCTGTCAAGAAAGACAGAAGAGTTATTGCCATGGGGGACTCCCTTTTGAAAGGGACAGAGGGCCCAATATGCCGACTGGACCCAACCCACAGGGAAGTCTGTTGCCTCCCTGGGGCTCGGGTGAGAGACTTCGCTAAGAAAGTTAAGCGCCTGGTACGGCCCACCGACTACTACCCGCTACTGGTCTTTCAGGCTGGTAATGACAAGGTAGCAACGAGAAGTCTGAGAGCAATCAAAAGGGGCTTTAGGGCTTTGGGGCGACTACTTAAAGGATCAGGGGCACAGGTTGTGTTTGCCTCTGTCCTTCCGATAGGGGGGATCGCTGCTGACAAGCGGGCTCACCACATTAACACGTGGCTTTGGGACTGGTGCAACTGACAGAACTTCGGGTTTTTCGATCATGGGAAGGTCTACGTGACGCCAGGCCTGCTGGCACCAGATGGGATGCGCCCCTCTCAGAGAGGGGTAAGGATTTTGGCTCAGGAGTTGGCAGGGCTAATAGATAGGGCTTTAAACTAGAGTCGAAGGGGGAAGGGGATAAAACCAGGCACGCCGGTGATGAGCTAAGGGATGGTGCGCTAGAATCAGAGGGACTGTGTGCCAGTGAGGTCCTTTGGTTGGCTCCACAAGGTGCTGTGTGTAGGGAAGCGCATTTGAAGTGCTTCTACACAAACGCACGCAGTATGAGGAATAAAATGGATGAGCTAGAAGTCTTGGCCCAGTCCCACAGCTACGACATCATCGGCATAAGCGAAACCTGGTGGGATGAGTCCTGTGGCTGGTGTGTTGCAATAGATGATTACAGGCTCTTCAGGAGGGACAGGCAGGGTAGGCGAGGTGGGGGGGGTGGCAATGTATGTGAAGCAGGGGCTGGACTGCATGGAACTTCAAGTTGGGGATGGCAAAGTTGAGAACCTCTGGGTAAGGATTAAGGGACGAACAAATAAAGGGGATGTCGTTGTGGGAGTCTATTACAGACCACCTGCCCAGGACGACAACGCCAATGAATTTTTCTTTGCAGAACTAAGAGATGCCTCGAGATCAACTCCCCTTGTCCTTATGGGGGATTTCAACTTGCCAGACGTCAACTGGGATCACCACACGGCTGACACGAGCAAGTCCAGGAGGTTCATAAAGCACCTAGATGATAACTTCTTAGTGCAGGTGCTAAGGGAGCCAACTAGGAAAGGTGCCCTCCTTGATCTGTTGCTGAAGAACAGAGAGGGTCTTGTGGGGGATGTGGCAATTGGCGGCCATCTCGGTCATAGTGACCATGAAGTGGTTGAGTTTAGAATTGATGGTGACAGAAGGAAAACTGCCACCAAAACTTCAGCCCTGGATATGGGGAAAGCAGACTTCAGGCTGCTCAGGGAACTAGTCAGCAAGGTCCCCTAGGAAGCTGCTTTTGAAGGCATAGGCATCCATCAGTGCTGGTCAATCTTTAAGCACTGCCTCCTAAAAGCACAGGATCAGACAATTCCAAAATATCGGAAGGCAGGCAGGCAGGGCAGAAGGCCGGCCTGGCTGACCAGGGATCTTCTACTGGAGCTTAGGCGGAAAAAAAAGGGGAAGGCTACTGGAAGGAGGGTCAGGCGACGAGGAAGGAATACAGGGATGCTGTTCGTGTTTGTAGGGAGAAAATTCGTGGGGCCAAAGCCCAACTAGAGTTGAAGCTGGCCGTGTCTGTGAGAGACAATTAAAAATGTTTTTTTAGATATGTGAACAGAAAAAGGAGAACCAAAGAAAACATAGGTCCGCTACTGGACGGGGAAGGTCTCCTCACAGACAATGACATAGGCAAAGCAGAGACGTTTAATGCCTTCTTCACCTCTGTCTTCAATGCTGATGATGGGCTTCAGGACCCTGGGTGCCCTGAGCGGGAGGACCATGATGGTGGGAATGACAAACTCCCTACCGACCCTGAACGTGTGCGGGATTTGCTGCTCCACCTGGATCCATACAAGTCCATGGGTCTGGATGGGATCCATCCCAGGGTGCTTAAAGAGCTGGCTGATGTTATTGCGGGACCTCTCTCAATTATTTTTCAACAATCTTGGGAATCTGGAGAGGTCCCAGTAGATTGGAAGCTGGCAAATGCTGTCCCAATTTTCAAGAAGGGTAAGAAAGAAGACCCTAGCAATTACAGGCCTGTCAGTCTCACGTCAGTGCCTGGTAAAATTATGGAGAAGATGATTCTTGAAGTTATTGAGGCGCACCTGGGGGACAATGCAGTCATTGGTCCCAGCCAACATGGGTTCATGAGGGGTAGGTCCTGCCTAACAAATTAGATTTCCTTTTATGATAAGATCACCCATCTAGTAGATCAAGGGAAACCAGCTGATATGATCTTTTTGGACTTCAGCAAGGCTTTTGACATAGTTTCCCATAGGATCCTACCGGACAAAATGTCCAGCATACAACTTAACAAAACCATCATATGATGGGTGAGCAATTGGCTGACAGGCAGGGCTCAAAGGGTTGTGGTAAATGGGGCCACATCAGGCTGGCGGATGGTCACTAGTGGGGTCCCTCAAGGCTCCATTTTAGGGCCAGTCCTCTTCAATGTCTTTATAAATGATTTGGATGTAGGACTAGAAGGTGTTCTGAGCAAATTTGCCGACGACACCAAACTTGGAGGAGTTGTGGACTCGGATGAGGGTGGAAAGGCGTTGCAGAGAGATCTGGACAGATTGGAGAGCTGGGCGATCACCAACCACATGAAGTTTAACAAAGACAAGTGCGGGGTCCTGCACCTGGGACAGGGCAACCCTGGCTATATGTACAGACTGGGCAATGAGACGCTGGGGAGCAGCCCCGTAGAGAGCTGGAGAGCAGCAGGGAGGTGATTGTCCTGCTCTACTCTGCGCTGGTGTGGCCTCACCTCGAGTACTGTGTGCAGTTCTGGGCACCACAGTACAAAAAGGACGTGAAACTGTTGGAGAGTGTCCAGAGGAGGGCGACGAAGATGGTGAAGGGCCCAGAGGGGAAGACGTATGAGGAGCGGCTGAGGTCACTTGGCCTGTTCAGCCTGGAGAAGAGGAGGCTGAGGGGGGACCTCATCGCAGTCTACAACTTGCTCGCGAAGGGGAGTGGAGAGGCAGGTGACCTATTCACTGTAAATACCAGTGACAGGACCCGCGGGAATGGTGTTAAGCTGAGGCGGGGGAAGTTTAGGCTGGACATCAGGAAGAGGTTCTTCACCAAGAGGGTGGTCGCACACTGGAACAGGCTCCCCAGTGAAGTAGTCACTGCACCAAGCCTGTCTGAATTTAAAAAGTGGCTTGACTGTGCACTTAGTCATGTGGTCTAAACTTTGGGTAGACCTGTGCGGTGCCAAGAGTTGGACTTGATGATCCTTATGGGTCCCTTCCAACTTGGGATATTCTATGATTCTATGATTTTTTTTTTTTTTAATTAAATAGTGGTGAAAGCCAGGCCTTATGAGTTTTTCAAGAAATTGCATCTATATGTTCCATATTTGGAGGTTTGAGTTTAAGGATATTTTTTTTGGCCTTAGTTTGATGTGCTGTTTAATTAGGTGCTGTATTACATCTATGCGGTATATTTCTTACTCCTTTTAGCAGAAAGTTTGATCTATATCTAAATTAATTCCATTGAATTGAGAAGTGCTAGATTTAGAGAGCTGTACAGAGAAATTTTTCTTATTAAAATATCAGACATCCCATTTGTGATACCTATAAAAGGAATAGAGGGACGACTATATTTTTATGGTTTTCTTCTGTAATTCAGAAGATATTTAAGGTGAGCATTTCTTTGAACTTGGGTTCAAATTCTAGGTGCTAGCCCACTTGAAGTCTCCAGTATAAGTTATTTCCTTATATCTCATGATTTGTATCAGCAAGATATGTTTGCCTATAAAGTATATTTCTCTTTGAGTCAAACTGCCTCCCAGTACCTGCTTTCTGATAGAGTAAGGATAAACTGATTGATACATTAGAATAAATAACTGTTTTTCTATGAATCTTGTCATTTTTTATAAGAAATTTATAACTGGTGAAATCGCTACATTTTGAAGATATCTGGGTTGTGTTTTTATTAATAACCTCACTGTGGCAGCTCAGTTCACATAGATTAACTATGCATACAAAGTCATTAGTGGGCTTTTCTTTTGTTGTTCTGCTTTGAATGGGGAAAGTATCTGTGTATCCAAGCGTACCCCTTTATATATAGCATGCACATGAGTATGGGGTATTTTTTTTTTTTCTTCACATTTTAAAATTTAGATTATCATATTAGAGACTTGTTTCTCTCTGTCCCAAAGCACTTTTATAAAAACTAAGTGCTTAGCTAGGCATTCTAAATTATTTTTAACATAATTCTCTCCAATTTACATTTAATTGCCTGCGAGAACTAAAAAACCAAACTAGTTTGAAGTTCCTGGATGCTTATGAACTTTGAAAATTCAGGATAGTGCTGGGAATGTATTTTAAGTTTCATCCATGGTTTTTATTTAATGTCAATATTCTTTGCTAAAGCTACAGTACAGGCTTGTTGCCTTTTCAAGGGAGAGAGAGGAAGCTGTAACCTGTAAAACCTGGAATGCTTTTATTCTCATATTAAAGTATTGACTAGTACTTAATAAAGGTTATGCTCCTGCACCATCAGAGCCTCCAATGACTTAGCTGAAAGTATTAGATGTAGAAATTGGGAAAACATTTGGGGCCAAGTGAATTGTGGGCTCAATTAACACTCAGTAGTAAAGCTAAAATGCTTCTGACCCTTTTGATAGAATACCAGTAAAAGCAGATGCATTAAAACTTGTGAGTTGACCTTGGCTGGCTGCCAGGTGCCCACCAAGCTACTCTTTCACTCCCTCTCCTCAGCAGGACAAGGGGAGAAAAATACCATGGAAAAGACTTGTGTGTTGAGACAAAGACAGGGAGACCGCTCGCCAATTACTGTCACAGGCAAAACAGAATTGGCTGGGGAAGATTAATTTAACTTATTGCCAATAAATATGAGCAGCATAGTAAGAACTAAAAGCAAACTAAAACTATCTTCCCCCTCTCTCCCCACTTCTTCCCAGGCTCAACTTGAATCTCAAGTCTTCTACCTCCCCCCTACTCGCCAAGTGGTGCAGGAGGATAGGGAATGGGAGTTGCAGTCAGTTCGTAACACTTTCTCTTCTCTCTGCCACTCTTTCCTCCTCACACTCTTCCCCTGATCCAGCGTGGGGTCCCTCTCATTGCATACAGTCCTTTATGAACTGATCCAATGTGGGTCCTTCCCATGGGCTGCAGTTCCTTAAGAACTGCTCCAGTATGGGTCCATACCATGGGGGGCAGTCCTTCAGGAACCAAGTGCTCAAGTGTGGGTCACAGTTCCTGCCAGACAACCTGCTCCAATGTTGGCACCTCTCCACAGGCTGCAGTTCCTGCCAAGAGCCTCTTCCAGCATGGGATCTCCACGGGCTGCAGCCTCCTATAGGGCATATCCACCTGTTCCAGTGTGGGGTCATCTACGGGCTGCAGTGTGGATATCTTCTCTGACATGGTATACCGTGGGCTACAGGGGGGACAGCCTGCTCCACCATGGTTCTCTCGATGGGCTGCAGGAGAACTTCTGTTCCGTCGCCTTCCCCTCCTTCTTCACTGACCTTGGTGTCCACAGAGTAGTCGTTTCTCTCATATTCTCACTCCTTTCTCTCCCAGCTTCTGCACAGTGTTTTTTAGCCTTTCTTAAATATGTTATTGTAGAAGTGCCACCAGCGTCACTCTGGCTCAAACTTGGCTATCAGCAGGTCCCTTTTCAAGCCAGCTGGAGCTGGCTCTTATCTAACATGGGGCAGCTTCTGGGCTCTTCTCACAGAGGCCACTCCTGCAGCCCCTCCCGCTACCAAAATCTTGCCATGTAAACCCAATACAACTTGCCAGTTTTCATAGGAAATTTAGAGGTTGTTTTGTTGCATTCTGTTCTTGAGGTGTTTTATCTGTCACACTACTTCTGAACTATAGAGCATAACTTGAGATAACTGTAATAATTAGTAGTGAATAACAATTACTTTCATGAGCTGTCATAACCAAATTTCAATCTGTTGATGATATAAAATTCAATCTGATGTAAGAACAACATTTTTTTTGGTTCTTTGTCAGTCCCATAATTTTTGTTGTTGTTTTTTAGAACATTCCTGATGTAGATGATGAAGGATACAGCATTAAGTCAGAAGCAACACAGGATATCCTTTTCACTAATATTGTGTTACATTATTTGATGTCGTTACAATCCTTTGAAGAGGGGAAGTACCGATTAAAGTGTTAAATAAAGGAAGATGTCATTTATGCTTATGTTGCAACTTTGTATTTTTATGTTCATAGCTTCTGCAAAATGTACAAAATTTTGTCTAGCCTAGATTTTGTGTGTGTAAATCTTACAGGTTAGATCAGATGTCTTAGGAACTGTAAGAGGATGGTTTTTGTTTGACAGTATAAAACAAACAAACAAACAAAACAACCACACAACAAAAAGCCTGAACAAAAGCTTTAAGGTGACCATGCAGATCTTTCTCCATGAAAAGCTTTTATGTAGAATAGGTTTTTGTCATGAGTATTTTTGTATGGAGGCTCATGATTTTCTCTGCTCTTTCTTTGAAGGAAAAGATTCTTGTCTTCTTTTTTTTTTGCCTACCGGAAATGGAGGGAAGCTCTACTCAAGAGCTGGGAATAATTGATATAGATCTATGCAAGCCTACTATGTTAGCAAGATAACTAGTTTTGGAAAGGTATTCACTGATTTGTTGGTGTTTTTTTTTTTTGGGGGGGGGGAACTAAAGATAAAAGATAAACTTACACTTTGCAATTATCATAAATTGTGGAAACTTTTAACCAGTTGAGAGCAGCTTAAGGTGGGTCAGTCCATCACAGCTCCTCAGTTTTCATCAGCTTTGCAGAATACGTCTGTGATGCCCCTGTTGAAGAATTTTGTGTGATTTTGTGTGTTTGTGAAAATCTCGACCAGATTCAGGAAGTCATCAGGTCCATTCCTCTTTTCCTCCCTCTAGCCTCCAAAAGTGGATATTTGTTCTGCTTATGGGAACTCTTAACATGATTTTTTTGGAGGACATTATTTTACCATAATGGCAGTTGGTCTTAGTTAGGCTAGTCTTAAGTGCTGGAAAAACACTCATTCTAAAGATTGCTGCCTGACCTTTCAGTTCATGGCATTTAGATCTAAAGTGAACTTTGTAACCATTTAATAGACCTCAATGGTCAGGTTGTGCCACTTTACAAGAGCTGCCTGATTTGTAGGTGTTGAATCTTGAAGCTCTGTAATAGCTTTCAAGGCAAGAGATCTTTTTGCAAAATTAAAAATGACTTGTTTTTTAAATTTTCTTTTCCAGATGTGATCCATTTTCAGGGACAGATAGTCTGTAATATATAGATGTTTGAATTTTTCCTCACCAAAGCTCAAGGATTCTTTCAGTTCGGTTGGATTTGGAATGCCTTTAGGATTTAGGGTTTCTGTCATTGTCAGGAGATATTGTGAAGAGATTTCATTCAGATGGCTGGCATATTTCCAAGTGAAAATAACAGAGTCATAGAACCATAGAATCATTTAGGCTGGAAAAGACCTCTAAGATCATCTAGTCCAACTGTTAGTGTTGGGGAGAATCGAATGGATGTTTTACTAATGTCTCTTAGGTAATGGGACATACAGTATAATTAAGCATTGCCAAATGTACTTACATTATCAATTAATCTATGTACACTGGAAACTTAGGGAGTACACTGAACAATCAAAAGAATCGTTGAAGGGGAACCCTGGGAGGGAACAGGTACAACCTGACCTTGGATAAGGGCCTGGAAATGCTGAAATGAGTTGAAGCAGAACCAAGGAGCGGAGGGAGCATGCGTCGAGTGAGAAAGGTGAAAAGTTTAGCGGAGAGGAAGACTCCTTACTTCATCTGGACGACCACCTGGACGACCACCAGAGTGCGCCACGCATGTGCAAAGGGGAGGGGAGCTAATTAGAATGGAATGCGAGGCTGATGTTGCAACCTGTAATGAATATGTATACCTTACGTAATGTTGAATGTATAAATAATGGCTGGGAAGTAACGGGACTTGAAGCCAGATTTGGGCACCTGCCCCGGCTTCCAGCGCTGAATAAAGCACCTTCATATAATCACTTGGTGGTTATGTGGTTGCTACGCTAACACAACCGTTAACCTAGCGCTGCCAAGTCTAACACTAAACCATGTCCCTAAGCACCACATCTACACATCTTTTAAATACCTCCAGGTATGGTGACTCAACCACTTCCCTGAGCAGCATGTTCCAATGCTTCACAATCTCCTCAGTGAAGAATATTTTCCTAATCTTCTGTCACTATGTTTCCCCCCACATCCAAAAAAGGATGGAGATTCTCCTTAGTCCTCTTTTTGTTGCTAATGTATTTATAGAAGCATTTTTATTGTCTTTAACGGCAGTAGCCAGATTGAGCTCCAGTTGGGCTTTGGCCTTTCTAATCTTCTCCCTGCACAGCCTCACAGTATCTTTGTAGTCCTCCTGAGTGGCCCACCCATTCTTCTAAAGGTAATAAACTCTCTTTTTCTTCCTGAGTTCTAGCTAAAGTTCTCTGTTCAGCCAGGCCAGTCTTCTTCCCCACCATCTTGTCTTTCAGCACATGGGGACAGACTGCTCCTGCGCCTTTAAGATTTCCTTCTTGAAGAGTATCCAGCCTTCCTGGACTCCTTTGCCCTTCAGGACTGCCTCCTAAGGGACTCTGCCAACCAGTCTCCTAAACAGGCCAAAGTCTGCCCTCTGGAAGTCCAAGGTCACAGTTCTACTAAGGCCCCTCCTTACTTTTCCAAGAATCAAAAACTCTATTATTTTGTGATCGCTATGCCTAAAACAGCCTTGGTTGATGTCTAGAATATGTGTACTCCCCCTATGTGGAGATAAACTTTTATGTTTGATTAGAGGAAATTTTTGAAGTTGTTTCTTGTCAAAACAAAGTCATCTGTTAAGACTTAGTATACACCTTTCAGAGCTTTTGTTCAGTGCCATTCCTGTGCACATAAAGAACCAAGGCTAAATTCGCATCATAATTTAACGTACAGAAATGCATCATAAATTTAACGTACAGAAATGTTACTCCTGTAGAACATTTCATTTATCCTGATGCCTTCAAATACGCAGTTGTTCAGTTATATAACATAGTATGTTTCATAACAGGATGCCATTATGTACATGAATTGGATATAAAGCCTAAAATTTCTTTGAATTTTGGACAGCAGATATTTTTAAGTGTTTGCATAAACGCAGAAAAAGCTTAGTTACCATTGTTTATCTGTGATGTTTATTTAATGAGCATTTTGTTGAGAGTAATTACAAAATGGAATAAGCAGATGAATTTTAAATACTTCTACCTTAACTGAGAAAAACATTTGAAAGAGAACCCAGTGATTCTGACTCTGAAGATGATGAACCCAGGAGGTTCCATGTAGAAATAAAACCTCTACAGACAAATAATATCTCTCAATATACCATGCCTTCCTTGGATGAATTAAAAGCATCTATAGGCAACATTGCTCTTTCTCCAGCAATATCTGTAAGTAATTTTGTACCTTGTATTTTTAATGAGTAGAGAAGAAAAGTGGTAAGGAATCTTTAGTGTAAACATGTATTTTACTGTTCAGAATTTATTCTAGGTTTAAGTGTGATGATTCTTTTTTTCTTGTGCACTAGGTCCTCATTGATACACTCGATTGCAGTGTAACATTAAGTAATTCTCCTCAAATTTTAACTTTGCTTTGAGTCTTAGGAGTGCTCAGTCTTTGTCTCTCTGCTGTTGCCACCACAATACATTTTGAATACACGTGGAATTAGCTGAGCATTCCTTTTAACGTAATTTACTAATTACTATTTGGTAATACACAGACCTATAAAACAGATCATATAATGTGAATGCATATAACTTTCACAGTGCAGCTTTATTGTATATGTTCTGCCAAACCACAGAATGATCCTTTATTACAAGGGATGATATTACAATTAAATAGTTTTAAAATATGCTTGTACAATATTCAGACCAAGATAAGGATGGCTCTGATTTTAAGGAAAATGTTATGCATAATATTTAAAAATATTAATGATGATTTATCTCTTTTTCCCCATGTTTTGAAAGCAGAGACACAATCCTGTAAGTACAGAATGGCTTTTTATTCATGTTTTTAAATTAAAACTAAGTGTTGCATGTGAGGGAGTTATTGAGAAAAACTTAGGAATATTTCTATTCTTACCTGTCAGACATACCATGCGATATAAAAGCTGTTAAAACTGGCCCAAACTGTAAAGGGATTTAGTAATACTGTTCCCTTTGTCAGCTCTGCCGTCATCTTTCCTGCCTTTTCTTATCCCATGTGGTGGGTGTGCACTGGTTGCTCTGTGCTGGCTCATGTCCTAGTCTTCTGCAAGCTCCAGAACATTCTACCTGGCATTGAAAGCAAAATATCTCATGGAAAGTTCAGTGGAAATATGAACCCTGGGACTATTAAGCGTTTTATTTGACAGTTGGTTAAAAAAGAACAAAATGTTCCTACTTTTTTTTTTTCCCCATTTCAGGCAGAAATGAATCCAAATTCATCCAGTAAGTGTGAATATTTAACTTTTAGTCTATGTTAATTTTTTAATTAGCATGAAAATAGATTTTTTTAATTGTTGAAGAAATAAACTTATTAATTATTAGTATTTTAAGTAGAAAACAATATTTCTATTGTCAGTTTTGGGTAACTATGATATTTGCTTTTGAACTACTCACAGTAAATTCAAAGGACAAAATTAAGTTATTTGGTCAAAATGTGAAAGCAGCTGGAAGCCACCCAAAGATCTCTTCATTTTCTATATACTCTGCTGTTCCCTTCTCTGGGAAACAGATAAGGCAGTATGTGACAGTGATGATGAACAAGTCCGAGCCAAAGGGGGGGGGGGGGGGGGGGGGGCATGGAAATGACTCCTGTGTAAGTTCTTAAAACTCTTCCAACTTCTCAAGTTTAGTATGATCCACAAACCCGCAAAGCAATCACTCTCTGTTTTGTAGTCAAACACACAAAATGTGCCAATGAATAGAGAGGACAGAGCATTAGTCTCAGTCCCTTAGGGGTGGGTTTTTTTTGTTTGTTTGTTTGTTTTCCAGTGGGAACTAAGCCAAGTTTGTTAAAGAATAAAATTGATGTAAACAGTATAATTTAAGGAAGAATTTTCAATTGATCGACACTTACTCTATAGTCCTCACCTTTTAGAAGATATTTCAAGAACATCTGAATTGATATTATGAGAAATAATGCATTTTCTTCTTTCCATTTTAATAATTTATAATTATTTTTGAATTGCAACTGTTAACATTCACTATTTTTTTATAATGAAGCTGAGAGATTTTTTAGTGTCACAGCTTTGGTCATAATACTGTGTCTTTTGTTTAGATGAAGAGTTAACAAAATCAAAGCTTTCTGCTCCAACTAATGAGTAAGTTCAACCTTTAAAATTATATCAAATGCAGTTTGGGGGAAAATTGGTCTTATTTTGATCCAAGTCCCAGAAACTCACTGGAAATATCAGATGACTGCTATTTTAAGCATCTAATGCATCGTAAGAGTTAAGGAGTAATAATGTAACAATGGAGATTTCTAGTCACTTGTTTTCCCCTTCTAATGCACGTGCTTCATCGTGTCTTGATTGAAATTTTTAATTACATGATTACAAAATATTGTGTTTTTTTTTTTTAATTGAAAACTCAGGTTTTAAATAAGACATTTAGTTTTCATCGTATAGCATTCCATTCTAAAGTGTTCAAGATCACAAGCCCAAAATTTGGACAGGTATATATACATTGCTCATATATATATATATATATATACACACTGAAACAAATCAATTTGTAGATGTATGTCTTATTGAAGATGAAAATAAGTTACTGACATGTATGGCCACATACAAACTTGCACCAAGGTAATAAAAGCTAAGATAGTTTACTTATGTTTAAATCAGTTCCTTGAACTTTAATCTGTAATTACTTTTTATTTTTAGATGCAAAGACTAATTAATACAGAAGATGAATTATCAAAGTTGCAATTTGATTTTTATGAGTATATATATACATCTTTCATTTATATTCCAATTGTATCTTTTACTATAGAAAAGGGAACAATGACCTTCTGTCATGGGATCCACTCTTTAGCAGATTCACAGATTCACAGATTTCTCTAGGTTGGAAGAGACCTCAAGATCATCGAGTCCAACCTCCGACCTAACACTAAGTACTCCACTAAACCATATCCCTAAGCTCTACATCTAAACGTCTTTTAAAGACCTCCAGGGATGGTGACTCCACCACCTCCCTGGGCAGCCCGTTCCAATGCTTAATAACCCTTTCGGTAAAGAAGTACTTCCTAACATCCAACCTAAAACTCCCCTGTCGCAACTTTAGCCCATTCCCCCTCGTCCTGTCACTAGGCACGTGGGAGAATAGACCAACCCCCACCTCTCTACAGCCTCCTTTCAGGTAACTGTAGAGAGTTAGGTAACTGTAGAGAGTCAGGTAACTGTAGAGCAGTTCTCTTGAATCTTCCTCTTCAGCCTTCTTGGCATCCTCATCCTCCTCAGGTAAAATATTTGATAGAAAAAAATGTTTTCTGCATATTCTTCAGGGTGTTGTGTTGTTTCTTTTTCAGTTTTTGCAAGGGGATGTGCTTTGATCATTGAAATGAAAGACTTTTGTAAAGCAGTATCCTATGTTATGAATAATACACAACTGAGGGTGCAATATGTCAGGCTTTCAAGCTAGGGAACGTGGAGGGAGAGGGAACACTAGAAACTTTAGGAAAATTCTCATTTTTGTCTTTTTTCCCTCTTTTTCTCTCCCTTTCAAAAAAATTATCATCATCTATGCTGGAGGAAGAATATAACCTACTTTTTTCAGCTGGTAGGGTTGGGAGATTAAATAGAGGTTGTTGCAGCAATTGTGAGACAAGCTGAGCTTGGACTCTGAATAGGGATCTATTTCTTCTTTCCAGGAAAGCCCGCTGAGCTACATAGTACAAAGCCACCGTGGATCTTTGTTGTGAGGAACTTGTTTCCTGTAGGAAACCATGATTCTGTTAGGAGATGTGTGGGCAGAATCCAGGGTGAGTGGGAGAAAAATGTCAGGATTGAGACTGGAATTAAGGGGAAGTTCCTGGCACCACCGCAGAGCAGGTGCACTGGGGGGAAGAGTGTAGAATGAGGAGTACAGGAGGTGGAGAGGGGAGCAGATGCTGTGTGGGAATTTTGGATGCAGGATTTTGGAGAATATTAGTATGGTTTTAACTGGAACTTATTCTTCCACTACAAATTCATATTCCTTATGGTTTTTTAACAAATGTAGCTTATGGAAATCATTAGATTGTTTCTTCTTCATTTAGGTAACCAGCCAATATTATTGTCTAGTGAATCCAAATTTGTAACATATTTAAGGATAATATATATATATATTAATGGAATATGTTCAAAAATGTTGTGCTTTCTCAAAATAATCTCTTTTGCTAGATGTATTATTGCTTTGCTCTGGTGTTGGAGTCTGTAGAGGGAGGCAGAGGACACTTAGCTTGTTGTGCTGGTAGTTGTTACTATCACAGAATCACAGAATGGTTAAGGTTGGAAGGGACCTCTGGAGGTCATCTGGTCCAACCCCCCTGCTCAAGCAGGGACACTTAGAACCGGTTTCCCAGGACAATGTTCAGACAGCTTTTGGAGATCTCCAAGGAGGGACATTGCACAACCTCTCTGGGCAACCTATGCTAGTGCTCAGTCACCTGCACAGTAGAGAAGGGCTTTCTGATGTTCAGATGGAACCTCTTGTGCCCATTGCCTCTTGTCCTTGCACTGGACACCAATGAAAAGAGCATGGCTCCACCCTCTTTGTATCCACTCTTCAGGTATTTATAGACACCGATGAGATCCCCTCGAGCCTTCTCTAGGCCGAATA
Source organism: Anser anser (assembly GCF_964211835.1). Classification (NCBI taxonomy): domain Eukaryota; kingdom Metazoa; phylum Chordata; class Aves; order Anseriformes; family Anatidae; genus Anser; species Anser anser. Next base: position 1,745,031 of record NC_139731.1, read on the forward strand.
GTCCCAGCTGTCTCAGCTTTTCCTCATAGGAAACATGCTCCAGCCCCTTAATCATCTTGGTGGCCCTTTGTTGGACTGTCTCCAGTAGCTCCATGTTTCTCTTGTACTAGGGGCCCAGAACTGGAAACAGGACTACAGGTGTGGCCTCACCAGTGCTGAGTAGAAGGGAAGGATCACCTCTCTTGACCTGCTGCCAATACTTTGCCTAACGCAGCCAAGAATACTGTTAAATTTCTTTGTGGCAAGGGCACATTGCTGGCTCATGTTCAACTTGGTGGCTACCAGGACTTCCATGTCCTTTTGTTGAAAGCTGCTTGCCAGCTGGTGGCTCCCAGCATGTACTGGTGCCTGGAGTTGTCCCTCCCCAGGTGCAGGACTTTGCACTTCCCCTTGTTGACCTTCATGAGGTTCCTGCAAGCCCATTTCTCCGGCCTGTCCAGGTCCCTCTAGAAAAAAAAAAATCAATTTATTAAATTAAAGGCATTGCTTTTTCTTAACTATATGGAGCTTTGCTTTTCTAGAAATATGAATGTACTTTTGTGGAATGTCAGCACAATGATATTAAATGACTGACTTTGCAAAAACAATTAAATTCTTAAACAGCTGCATTCTTAAATGCCTTTGTATAGATATTTTCAGATTAAATAAAGTTAAATAAATTGAGTTACAAACTGTTCCTTTTTAACACCCAGTATTTTGAAGAGTGGATGATATTATGATATAATCTGACATTTCTAATATTGATTTCCTTAAATTTGCTTTCTTTCAGCAAGGCCGACAACTCCTCTTTCTGGAGGCACCGTTGTACCCCCTCCAACGTCTGCTTCAAGACCAAAGCTGTCTACAAGGAAACTTAGTGGAATTAATGAAATAGTATGTCTTGAGTTTTTAAAATTCTTCCTTGTAACTCAATTTCAGATATACCATCTGTTACAGATATACCGCTGTTACTTTCCAGCCAATGTTCAAGGAATCACATACTCAGATTTTCACCATTGTCAAATAGGCATGGGAGTTGTTCATGACAAATATATTGCTATAACAAAAATAATTCTTAACTGAACTAAAAAGGTCCAAAACATAAAATTTTCCATCAGCTGAATGTTTTTAATTGAACAAATAAATAATTTGAAAGTGAAAGGATAGCATATATACGGGATTAAAGTTTTCAAAAAGTGAAGTTCTATCAAAGTTATTATCAAAGCTCTACTGATACAGGCTTATCACCAGAACTTTGGGGAACGAGTGGTAGATCATTGTCAGTCATGTGTTGACACAAGTAGCTATGCTGTGACTTCACCCTGCCCTTGATGCTGTTTGGTGGTGAAGGGAGGTGGTGGACTGCAGAACTACCTGCTCAAAGAAGGGCTGACTTCAAAATTGCATCAGATTGCTCAGGGATATACCGAGTTTTGAAAATTTCCAGAGAGGGAGATCTCCCAACCTCTTTGGGCAACCTGTCCCAGGTTACAAGAAGGACTTTTTTTCCCCATGTTCAACTGAAATTTCCTTTGCTATAGCTTTTGCACCTTTGAGAAGAACCTGAGTCCTCCTTCTTTCTAGCCCCCTTTAGCTGGTGAAAGACTCCTATTAGATCCCTCCTGAGGCTTCTTTTCTCCAGGTCCTTCAGCCTCTCCCTCTCTCTCATGTTCTGCAGTCACCAACTATTTTAGTGGCCCTCTGCTGGACTTGCTTCCAGTTTGTTAGTAGCTCTCCTTTAACTGTGAAAATCCGCATTTGCTGAACATGTGCAAAGGGCTGTAGGCTTAGGTTCTGCTGTGATATAGCTCAGTTATTGACAGGCTGTTACACAATCAAATATATTAACAACATTTTATGAAATCACAGAATCACAAAATGGTTGAGGTTGGAGGGGACCTCTGGAGATCATCTAGTCCAACCTCCCTGCTCAAGCAGGGTCCCCTGAGCACATTACCCAGGATTGTGCCCAGATGGAGACAATAATGGAGTTGATTTCCAGGGAAAATGTGGGTTCTCTGTTTTACACTAAAAACTAGGATAGAAAAAGCATTAGAGGAAATATGTTAAGAAACACTATGAAATTTATTGGGGAATGAAATGAAGAACTCTTCTACGGAGAGTCTTTTTCATCTTTTTCAAATCACTTTCTGTCTGTTTAATACTCGTGATTTCTCGTGTTCAGCCTAGGCCATTCAGCCCTCCGTTGACCTCTAACTTAAGTAAACCACCTGCCACACCCTTGGCACATGCAGAAAGCATCTCCTCAATATCCTCTTCTACTTCTCTCAGTGCAGCAAACACCCCTACAGTTGGTAAGTTAAATTAACCATTCAAACTTATTTTAGAAATGGCGCAATTCCACAACGAAGTTCCATAGCTTAGGAAAACCATTCCTTGGAGTTAGTTGTTCCACAAGTGAGTCCAGTCTAGGTACTTCAAGCATCCTTTGAAATACCTGCTTCTAAATGACACTGAGAGACATGGCACTGGATATGATTTGATTAGATCATTGATCCAATTATTGCATGTTCTTTAGTGAAATATTTTTCAAAATTAAAAAAACTCCATGAATTCATATTTGGTGCGCTTGTATATCTGTTCATCAAGAACAACACGCTATCATGTATTTGTTTGGAAGATATTATTGTATAGGTGCAGAAATATTTTGGGATATGATAAATTTGAATGAATATAAATGTTCACAAAACTGCGTTATTTTTATTTTGTTTGTTATCCTGTAATTACATTTTCAAAAAAAAATATGAAACTGATTGTTGTGGTTTAACCCAGTCGGCAGCTAAACACCACACAGCCGTTCGCTCACCCTCCCCCCTCCCTCTCTGGGATGGGGGATAGAAACGGGAAAGTGAAGCCTGTGAGTTAAGATAAAGACAGTTTATTAAGACAGGAAAATAATAATAATAATAATAATAATAGTACTAATAATAATAATGTGCACAAACAAGTGATGCACAATGCCATTGCTCACCACCCGCTGACCGATGCCCAGCCTATCCCCGAGCAGCCGGCCCCCCACCCTGGCTAGCCACCCCATATTAATTGTTCAGCATGACGTCAGATGGTATGGAATACCCCTTTGGCCAGTTTGGGTCAGCTGTCCTGGGTCTGTCCCCTCCCAGCTCCTGCTGCACCCCTAGCCTGCCCGCTGGCAGGACAGAGCGAGAAGCTGAAAAGTCCTTGGCTTGGTGTAAGCACTGCTCTGCAACAATTGAAACATCAGCATGTTATCAGCACTCTTCTCATCCTAAATCCAAAACATAGCACCCTACCAGCTACTAGGAGGAAAATTAACTCTATCCTAACTGAAACCAGGACACTGATGCATCCTTTTCTTCAAGTTAGTGAAGTATATAAGCTAAATAGAGGTGGTTAGTAAAAGCAAAAAAACAACCGATCAAAAAAGTTGAAGATGAAAAGCAAATCGGTCTTCATGTGCTGCCACTGATTTCAGAAGGTTTTCTCATGTATTTAAAAGCTTAAAGTCCTTTAGTTTTGATATTTGTTTATAACAAATAGCAAGAAGACTTGTGGGTTTTTCTTTTTCTTTTTTTTTGTCATTTTATCTTGTTTCTTTAGCAGAACTGAGGTATAATATTTAATTTATGAACACTATTGCCAGTTTAATCCCAAATTAAATCAAACTCTGCGTTAACATCAGTTTATCTGTGAATGTTACTGATGCCGGGGATTTCTCACCCAGGCTCAGCACAGCTGAGCATCTGAACAGCTTCTAAGAGGGAGTTCTGCATTGAAAGCAGTGCGTCTGTTTCCACCCTGTGCAGGACCTAAGCTAGTAAGATCAGCCCAGCTTTAGCTGCTGCAGTGCTGGCACAATTCAGTGTCCACCAGTTTCCCAAATGCTGAGAAGCATCATAGAAAGATAATTGATATTTTGGTTGCCCAAGTCCATCCAGGCTCACTTCCTCAAGCCTCAGTAATGGTGCCAAGGAAACAGAAGTTGGCAGCAGCAGCATAAATAGCTGTATGTGCGTGTGTCATTGTGGGGGGGGTGGGTGGTGTAAGAGTAAGAAAGTGTGATCTCCCACCGAGCTTTGGCATGGTTTCTAACCTGGCCTAGCAAAAATAAATAGGGCCAGTTCTGTCTGTGCTGACTGTATGAATTAAATAGCCCTGGAGAGTTGGGAAAGGCAGTGCAAACAGCTGAATTACTTTGGGGCATGAGGATATACTCTGCAGTACTGTCTGCATTCTTTTGGCTTTTGCACAATCCAGTGTTTCCCTTACTCCATTTGTTCTGAATAATGGGGAGTTGTTCCAAGAAAACTTGTAGGCATGCATAGCTGTATGTTTCTTTTATGCTTTAGCCTTATTTTCATTTGCAAAGTATTTAGATATATATTTGATTAACATCTAATTTTGCTTGAAATATTTTGTTTTCTTGCAACATTTTGTTTCATTTAAACATAATAGAGAATGATCTTTTGCTTGTAACACTTCCTACAATAGAAAAGCTTTGTGGTGCACCACCAGGTATTGTATTAGAAGCAGATTTACATGTTAACTAATCAAACTAATGTGCTAAACCTAATAAAATTGTATTTCTTTCAAAACAAGTTTCTCCAACTATTTCTGGTGTCTGGCAGATACAAGTAGCTTGAAAGCTCAAGTTATATGTTTCTGAAATCACCAAAACCTGATATAAACACTTCTATACAGCAATCTTCCATCTATCCCCCTCAACAAGGTGAAACTTGGTTTCGCTTCTTGAGTTTTTCATCGCTACTTTCTTTCAAGAAAAAGGAATCTATTTTTACTGTGACAATCTTTATCCTCATAAGACAAGTAGGTAAAAATATTTTTATATTTTCATATAATGCAAAGCTTTGAAGATACAGATGTTAGGGGATCCCATTATTTCCTCTATTTCATACTGTGGCCTAAGGGACAGTATGAAGTATGAATTTCATACTGTGGCCTATCCCCTTCACTAAATTTACTCTACTAATGTGAAACAATAGCTACCCAAATTTCTTACATATCAGTGGCTTGTTTCCCTTTCAGATAATAAAAATAATTCTTCTTTAATAAATTTTATTTGCATCACAACAGTTTAGCCAATATTGAAATTACCCAAGTCTTTGTTCCTAAACTGAACTAAAAACATTTGGTGAAATGTATTTTCCCTTTTTATGACCAATGGTACAGTCTTTTATTCTGCAGTTTGGCAACTTCCTCAAGTGTGTCAATGCAACTATTTGCATGGTTGTGTCACTTGCTCTTGGATCAGCACAGCTGAGGGGCTGTTAACCATGTGAGGGCATCATCAGGGTTGTGGTGAGTGGAAGGGCATCAAAGACAACTTCGCTGGTGCTGCTGAAGGTCCTACAACGGGAACCTTGAACTGGGCTTCAGCTTGATATGTAGCAAGTCTGCCTTGCTACAGCTCTGTGATGTCCCATCCCTCTGAGAGCTTGCAGAAGACATAGAAGTGTTATCCGTAGGATCGTGCCCGGTACACCCCGCCAATAAGTACACAGAGTCAGAATCCACACAAAGGTCTTGTAATTAAATTATATAACTCTGCAGAGTCAGGTGCATGGCAATCTTTCGCAAAGCAAGCACACCTCTGGCTTGAATTACTGTTATTTATACACAGCAAAATTATGAAAACTATCTCTCTGGCTACTTTTAATTGGCTGTTTCAGCTCCCCTAACTTATCTCTACTGAGGACCAGCTGGGGGGGAGAACACCAAATCCCACATTAGCAGGCATTAGTATTTTGATGGGTGTGATTTTAAATATGTTAATGACCCTTAATGAGCAAAAGGTTACCATAGGTCAGTCTGGAATCTTCCTGCAGCTGTTTTTCTCCTTCTTGTTTTTTACCTATTATCCCTTATCTTCCTTGCTTCTGCTAGCTCAGGGCTACCAGTGTCCCTGTTTTCTTTAAGGTTTCCTTATTTTCTCAGCTAAAGACTACACAAGCTACAAGCTTCCCTTTTTTCTTCAAGGTTTCCTTTTTTTTTTTTTTTCCAGCTTTGGGACTACAATTTTCCCGCTTTGAGACTATGAACCTCACTTTTAGTCTTCGTAGTTCTCACTACATAGTTCTTGTCCATTTCTGCTAATTTGAAAAAGTACTCTATGTTATCTATATCTCATTTTGCTAACATTACTTGATGAGGCTTGCTGAATAAAGCACTATATGAATTTAGACAACTAGGCATGCATCGCAGAACACAACTAGATATTACTACCATAGCTACAACTATTATGATAATTAAAAACAGTTGTTTTAACCATCCAAAATCTGGCAACCATGTTCACAGACAGGAAAAATCTGGTCCATTACTAATAGTTGCAACTTGAGATATCTGGTGAAACAAGTGAGATGCTTGCCAGATTTGGTTAATGTCTCTTTGAATTTGCTTCCTCTCATTTACATAGACACAGCAGCTGTGGTGTATCACAGCACAAACACCTTCCTGGGCTGAAAGTAGCCCATCTAAAGCAAGACGGTTTTCTAAGGCTATTTGGGATACTTGTTCTATTTCTGTTTGTATTCGACCAAGAGCATCGGTAGTGGCATTGCTTATGATTTCTAAAGTTGCAGAAATATTTACTATTGATCTCTCAAGTTCTATTACTCCCAGTGCAGGGATTAATGCCCTCCACAAAGTATGAAACCAGGTATTTCTGTTTGAAAGGGGACTATAAATTCCTCGTTTCTCCCGAGGTGTCATAAAGATGCCCTGTGATCTTAGCCAACCCCTTATGTCTGCATGTTTATAGAGTCTAACGTCTGGAACTACAGCTCCCAGGGCACAAGTCCCGTACCATCCAGGAGGAAGTGCTTTATGCGCTCGTGGACCACATAGCCAATATACTCCTCCCAGGGATATCCACCAATGGAGGCCGATAGGTCCACTTCTGTTTCCATATTTTTTTTGTGACAGTATAATTGGTAGTTTCAACTACAATCATTGTTTTACATTGTCTTACAATTGTTTTACAATTGTTTTACAATTGTAAAATCTGTACACTTGTACACTTGTACACTTGTACACTCTTTACAATTGTTTTACAATTAGATTCCAGGAACCTACATATGATCCCTGGGCCACATTCTCCTTACTTCTCTTAATTGAGTATATACTCAATTGATCCCTTCCACCTTGACTGCAGTGTAGGTGTGGAGCAAGACAGTAAAGGGTCCTTTCCACTTTTCTTTAGAGGCTCATCTTTCCACGTTCGAATCAGTACCTGATGTCCAGGTCGGAATGGGCGTACTGGAACATCCAATGGAATCGGCAGTCACTCCTGTACATATCTATGGAGAGAGGACAACACGGCAGACAAAGACAGCAAATATTGTCTGACCCAACCCTCCCCCCCCCCCGACATGCATTTGACTCCCTTCTATCACCAATTAATTTACTGGATATGGTTTGCCAAATAATAATTCAAATGGGCTAACTTTTTCTCTAGCTCTGGGGGCTATCCTAATTCTCATCAAAGCTGTTGGTAGGGCTTCCGGCCACTTTAGCTGAGCTTCCAAATTTTAGTCAACTGTCTTTTTAGTGTTTGATTCATTCTTTCTACCTGCCCACTCGATTGTGGTCTCCAAGCGGTTTGTAAATCCCACTTAATCTGTAATGCCCTCGATATTTCTTGAACTACTTGTGATATAAAATGAGGTCCATTGTCTGAGGAAAGTCCCTCTGGTATTCCAAAACGAGGAATTACTTCTTTCAGTAAAACCTTTACGACCTCCCCAGCTTTATTAGTTCGGAAAGGGAAGGCCTCTGGCCATTCGGTGAATGTGTATACCAGTACTAGAAGATATCGATATAGTCCTTGTCTAGGCAATTTGGAAAAGTCCACTTGCCAATACTCCCCAGGCTTCATTCCTTTTCTTGTCTCCCCTGGTGGTGGTTTTGGCTGAATCTTGGGGTTGTTAGCACAGCATACAGGACATTTTTGCGCTATTTGGTTTGTGATAGTTTGCATTTTTGGTCCAATTGAAAAGCGCTTCAGGCTATCTACCGTGACATCAGCACCGAAGTGTGTTCCTTCATGTAAGTCTTTCATTAACTGTTCAGTCATAGTTTCTGTTATTAGGATCTCTTCATTGGGGGTCTCCCCCCATCCATCCTTTCACTTTGTACATTTTAGTTTTTCTGCTAACTGGATCTATTTAGCAGAGTACTGTGGTGGTTTAAGTGAAGTCTTTGCATAGGGACTAACATGCCTTGTAAGTCTCCTGGTGCCCTTCTAGCTGCTTCCTTGGCTGCTAAGTAAGCTTTCCTGTTCCCTATTATTATATCATAATCACCCTTTTAGTGGGCCTTGCAGTGCATTACTGCTACAGCTTTGGGCCTTTGCACTGCCTCCAACAACTGTAAAATTTCTGGACCGTGCTTGATTGGTCCTCCAGATGTTGTCAATAGTCCTCGCTCTTTCCAGATGGCTCCATGGGTGTGCAAAACTCCAAAGGCATATTTAGAATCTGTATAGATGTTGAGGGTCTTCCCCTCTGCTAATTCCAAGGCCCTAGTCAAGACAATTAATTCATTTTTTTGTGCTGAGGTATTGTGGGGTAGTGGTTTTGCTTCTACAGTGTCCCAGAGGGTCACGACCGCATATCCCACTTTACGCTGTCCCTTTTCCATGAAGCTGCTGCCATCTGTAAAATACTCAAGATCTACATTAGTGATTGGTTCATCCCTAAGGTCAGCTCGACTGGCATATGTGTACTCACACAGTCACAATGGATTTCTCCTGCCTCCTTGGTTGGAAGGAGCATAGCAGGGTTCAAGGTGCTGACCACGGACAGCTTTATGTCTCCTTGGTGTACTAATACAGCTTGATATTTAGCCATTCGACTTGGGGATAGCCAGCAGTTTCCTTTGGCTTCCATTACAGCTAGAACTGCATGTGGCACAAATGCCATCAAAGGTTGTCCCAAAGTCAGTGTTCTTGCTTCCTGAATTAGGAGTGCAGTTGCTGCTACTGCCCTTAAGCAAGACGGCCATCCTTTACTTCTTTCATCTAGCTGTTTGGAAAAGTAGGCCACAGGCCTTCTCCAGCTCTCTAACATCTGGGTCATTACACCAGCTGCCACCCCCCTTCATTCATAACCAAACAATTGGAAAGGTTTTTTCCATGTTTGGCAGCCCCAGGGCTGGTGCTGACATTAGGGCCCTTTTTATATCATCAAATCCCTTTTGGCACTCAGCAGTCCACTCCAACACATTTTCTGGCCCCTTTGTTGCTTCGTACAAAGGCTTTGCTATTAGTCCAAAACCGGGGGTGCAGATTCGACACAAGCCTGCCATCCCTAGGAAGCCTCGCAATTGTTTTTTCGTTCTGGGAACAGCAATTCGGCATATAGCTTCTTTTTGCTCTGGACCTAATGCTCGCTGTCCCTGAGAAACATTGAATCTCAGGTACCGTACTTTCTGCTGGGCTATCTGTGTCTTTTTCTGGGATACTTGGTATCCGGCCGTTCCCAGGTGATTTAACAAGCTAATAGTCAACTGTAAACATTTTTCTTTGGTTGGGGCTCCTAGCAGCAAGTAATCGACGTACTGTAATAAGGTCCCTTTATTCTTGCTTTGCCAATTGTTTAAATCTGCCCCTAAGGCAGTCCTGAATAATGTGGGGCTATTCCTTAATCCCTGTGGCAGTACTGTCCATCACATTTGGGTCTTTTTCCCTGTCGTGGGATTTTCCCATTCAAAAGCAAATATAGTCTGGCTATCAGGCTCTAGAGGTATACAAAAGAAGGTGTCTTTAAGATCCAATACCGTGAAATAAGTATCTCTTTTGGATAGTGTTGTTAGAAGGGTATATGGGTTTGTCACTACAGGGTAGATGTCCTCAGTTATTTTATGTCCCACAAATCCTGCACAAATCTATATTCACTGCTTTTCTTTTTTTTTTTTTTCCGGCAGTATTGGGGTGTTGAAGCTAGATTGGCATTCATGGATTAGTCCATAAGATAGGAAACTCTTTATCAGAGGCTCCAGCCCCTTCCTTGCTGTAAGGCTAATTGGATATTGCGGTACCCGTACAGGTACAGCTCCTGGTTTTAGCTCAATCTGAACTGGAAGTGCATTTTTTGCTCTCCCAGGCTGTTTTCCTGCCCATACAAAAGGAGCCACTGCATTTAACACCTCTTCAGGGGTCTGTTGTCTTTCCTCTGCCTTTGGTTCTGTCAATAAACAAATTTGTGCCTTCCATGAATTCTCAGATGGAATTTTGTTATCCCATTTGTGGAGAAGGTTACCTGTGCATGTAGTTTGCACAGCAGATCTCTTCCCAACAAAGGGAGAGGACATTCAGGCATATATGTGGGAATAAAAATGTTGTTTTTCCAGAGTTACATTGTTTAAAGGTAAGGAATGGGGTATTGAGATATGCTTGCAGCGATAAGAAAACTTAGCAGGTGACCTTGTAAAATGCAGACAACCAGACTCCTTAGAACAATTAGGTGAAGATCACGGTGTCAAGTCAAGTCAGATAAGTGAAGAAACATTACCACTTCAAACAGTAAAAAAGTCAAAAGAAATTTGAAATTTAACAGGCCGGCAACTGAAGGCCATGCATTGTCTGTGAAGCATCAGATAGATTGTGAACCTGGATTACCCACTCAGTGGGGAAACAGGGGAGGGTCCTGTCATCAAAAAGTATATAAACTGTGTTTTGGAACCAGTAGGTGCGCTCCTGCTTGTGGGGCGCCCGCCATTGCAATCGCGAATAAATTACTACTTCACTGAGATCCTCGCCTGAGCCTAAGTTATTGGCTACGGAGTGTTTCTCACAATTTGGGGGCTCGTCCGGGATCCAGTCGCCTACCGGGGAGCCCCACCGCCGCAGCAGCAGGAAGGCATGCCCCGCTGATTTCAGCGGTCCTGTGCATTGACGGTGGCGGTTCTGCGGAGAGCTGACAGAGGGCCCGAGACTGATTAAAGAGGCAGGATCCATGAAGTAGTGGGGAAGGGAAGAAGGTAGGCACTCCGGGTTTAAGAATTGATCCGGTAACTCTGTGCACAGACCAAGGTAAGAAATATTAAGTATTGCCTTGGGGGTCGGGTGAGACTGTGTGATGTGTGATTGAGACGTACTTTTGTACGAAGCGAGTGTGGAGTCCTGATCCGCGGTTCCGTAGCTCCGCGAGGGGCGCGGACGGAGATGGACGAAGCGTGAGATAAGGGAGAGAAAGGAAGAGTCTCGGGAAATTTGGTGTATGGTAAGCCCTTGCACTGGGAAGTGCTCGGAAGTACACCAGGGAAATTTGGTGTACAGTAATCCTTGCACGGGGAAGTGCTTGGCAGTACACCAGGGAAATTTGGTGTACAGTAATCCTTGCACGGGGAAGTGCTTGGAAGTACACCAGGGAGTCTGGTAAACTCATAGGTCTGCGGTAGCCCTTGCATGGGGAAGTGCTTGGTAGTACACCCCCATTTTCCAGAATCGGAACATTAGTGTGTGGTACCCTGCAGGAGGGAAATTTCTGTAGCAGCACACTGACAAGGGCTAGGAAAAATGGGAACTATGAGTTCCAGGGGACAGGGAAATATCCCTGGGGGAGTGCCTACCGAAAGTTCTTCCTGAAGAATTATAAGAAATTGGAAAAATAATCTCAAAATTAGAGGAGATGATAAAAGAAAAAAAATGGTTAAATATTGTGTATCAGTCTGGATAAAAGAACCAATTAAGGAAACAGCAGTATTTTGGCCAAAATACGGGTCTGATGAAAATTCAGGCTTTAAATTTATGTGTAAACAGTAAGATTCCTTTTTTTTTCGGAGGAAGAGCCAAGTTATGCTCCCTATAATCCTAATATTGCACCGGTGGCAGCAGCAGTCGCTCCAGGAAGGGAGACAGGGACTGCAATTAACACTGTCCCTAGAGAAGAGCGTACTCTAGGCTCTGGCAAGAATTAGAACAAGGTAGAAGAGGTACTGAGAATTTTGCCTTCCCTGATACTAACAGTACTAACACTAACTGTGTATCCTCTTAAGTGAACTTCCCCCCCTCCTTACCAGCAGAGAGGTTAGGAGTTTTAAGGAGATGAAGTCTTTAATTGAGGACCCCAACAGGCTAGCTTAACTATTAGACCAGTTCCTAGGACTTAACTTATACTCTTGGGGGGGGGGGAATTATGTATATAAATATGCTGTTTACAGGGAAAGAAATGGGAATGATCAGGAGGAGAGCTGCTATAGAAAAATGGGAAAGAGCTCATCCTCCAGGACCAGGGGTAATACCGGCAGGGCAGAAATAACCACTTGCCGATCCTGGCTGGAATAATAATAGTGTGCAACACAGAAATCATATGAGAGACTTGGGGTCAGAATGAGAAAGTACTTGGGGATGAATCCTGAGGGCCTGGTATCCCAAGGGCTCTTGAAAGTTCATTTTGTGATTAAAGCCTGGCAAAATACACAGAAAATGCTCCAGAAGGTGGGGGGATGTAGTGAACAGTCACTGGGGGGCCCTCCTGTGGGAGGCCCTGAAGGCGTGTGTCAGGAGGGGAGATGAGAAGGAAAAGCAGAGAGTGAAACTAATGGTATTGACAGTGTAGCAGGTAGTCAGGCAGAGGGTTGGAGAAAGAGGAAGAAAATCTTCAGGGGGAGTCAGGGCCAGGATGGAGAGGAAGAGAGATGAAGGAATGGCAGGCAAGGAAAGCTACCCGTGTTGTGGCCTGAATCTTAGCAGGGACAGGCTTTGATAGGATGTTTTAAGTGTGGCCAGGCTGGCCACTTCAGGTAGGAATATCCAGAGTGGAAGAAGGAGGAGAGAAGGAAAATGGAATGAAATATGTTATACTGATATGTTGTTTCAGCATCCAGGAGGGAGAAAGGTATGGAATTAAGTTGGCCAATGACTGAGCCTTTGGTGAAAGTACAGGCTGGAGAAAGATAAAAAGAAGTGTTAAAAAGGGTTATTGAAGGTGTTAAAGGTGTGGTATGTAATGTTTGACAGAGCTGTTTTTTTGAATGAGTTGGGAAAGTTGAATGAGCAGGGAAAGAGGATGTAGGCATTATCTAAGTAACAGTCTAGAAGTTTTGGTATATTTGCTGTGGTGTTTGGTCAGTTTCCCAAGTATGGAGAAGGGGGGGGGGGCAGGGGGGGGCAGCCTGCTCCACCAGGGGCCTCTCCACAGGCCACAGGGGGCTTTGGCTCCGGCGCCTGGAGCGCCTCCACCCCCTCCTTCTGTGCTGACTTTGGTGTCTGCAGGGAGGTTTCTCACTCCTCGCTCTCCCAGCTGCTGTTGAGTAGCAGGTTTTTGTTTGTTCGTTTGTTTGTTTTCGTGGATGTGCTCTCACAGAGGCACGGACTGTGTTGCTCATGGCTTGGCTCTGGGCAGCGGTGGGCCCCTCTGGGGCCAGATGAAATTGTCCCTTATCTGCCACGGGGTGGTTTCTGGATTCTCCTCGTGGGGGCTGCCACTGCAGCCCCCTCCCGAACCTTGCCATCAAACACAATACACAGGGGCAGCTAGGTCATTACTGGCCTGTAAAGTATCAGGGATTAAATTAACTAATGAAACCCTAACAAGTGATGGGGGTAGAAGGGGCTGGGATAACAGTGCCACCTTTGGGGGATACCAAGCTGAGACTAGGGGATAAAATGATCTCTGGGCAATTATTGTATGTATCCAAGGCAGGGACTAACTTGTTGGGAAGGGATTTGATGATGAAATTGGGCATTCAAATAGTAAATTGTTAGACTGGAATAACAGTGGTATTAATGGAGTGCTCTCAGGCCCTGAGAGCAAAGATATATTCACCTCTGACTGGAAACACTCAGAAGTGGGGGCGGAAGCAACAATACATATGGACAGTTTTACCTCAGGGGTTTACAGGGCCACCAATTTATTTGGGCAAAGTTCTAGAACAGATTTTGGAGCAATTCCAACCTCCCAAGGAGGAATTTCTGTTACAAAATGTGTATGATCGTTTATTGTCAGGACAGGAGAAAACAGTTGTGAAGGAAGCTACTAACAAGCTATTCAACTTTCTGGGAAAGCAGGGCTTGGGAGTATTGAAAAATAAATTACAATACGTAGAAAGAGAAGTCAGGTATTTAAGGCATCTAATGTCTGAGGGAAAACTGAGAATAAATCCAGAGAGGATTCAGGGAATTGTTGAAAACTAAGAAAGAACTAAAAAGTTTTTAAGAGAGATTTCTTTAAGGAATCAGGAGCCACGAAGCCTGAGGGAAAATGGATACTCCCTGATGGGAGAGAAATGCTGAATAAAGCACCAATGAGGCAAATATGATGTTTTACATCAAGAGAGTCATTGGGAGATGCAAGCAATGTGTGATGTTGTGCTAAGAAAGTATGTCTGTGTAGGAATATACACTTCAGTGAAGCAAATATGCAGAGGATGTACCATATGTCAAAAGGCAAATAAAAAGGTCATTTGTAACTAACCTAGAGGGGGACGGGAGCCAGGGATTCGACCTTTACAAAGTATACAGGTAGACTTTACTGAGTTACGTAAAGGAGGGAGATTTAAGTACTTGTTTGTCCTAATTGACCACGTGACTGGATGGGTGTAAGCTTTCCCCTCTGTATCTGCCACTGCAAACATGGTGGCTAAGGTATCACCGGAGCAAATAGTCCCTAGATATGGGATAGCTGAAAACATTGATTCAGATCAAGGAAGACATTTCACTTCACAAGTACTGCAAGGGTTAATGCAGGCCTTAGAGATTGAGTGGGATTTTTACACCCCCTGGCACCCCTCCTCTTCTGGGAAGGTAAAATGAATGAACCAGACATTAAAGAAGCAATTAACTAAATTAGTGTTAAAAACCCAACTTCCTTGGGTAAAATGTTTACTTTTAGCACTCCTACAGGTTCAAACAGCACCAAGAAACTATATAGGAATTTCACCGTATGAGATGCTGTTCGGATTACCCTATCTGGGCAGAAGGGATGAGATACCGCAATTCGAAATGAGAGTATTCTTAAGAACTGTATTCTGGGGTTGTCCTCTTCTTTGTCATCTCTCAGGACCCGTGGGAAATTGGGTCCTGATTCACACCTGGAAAGGATCAACTCCGGCCTGAATGGGAAGGACACTTCCAAGTACTACTAACCACTGAAACAGCCATAGGAACTGCGGAAAAAGGTTGGACTCGCTATACTCGAGTGAAGGCATCCGTCGACCCTAGTACCTGGGAAGCTGTTCCTACAGAAGACTTGTTGGAAACTGAAATCGAAGAGAAAAATCTCATAGTGGCCGCTGAGCGGGATAAAAGCTTACAATTTGTTGTGGTTTAACCCGGCTGGCAACTAAACACCACACAGCCGTTCGCTCACCCTCCCCCCTCCCTCTCTGGGATCGGGGAGAGAAAGTGAAGCCTGTGAGTTGAGATAAAGACAGTTTATTAAGACAGGAAAATAATAATAACAATAATAATAATAGTGATAATGATAATAGTATTAATAATAATAATGTGTATGAAACAAGTGATGCACAATGCAATTGCTCACCACCCGCTGACCGATGCCCAGCCTATCCCCGAGCAGCCGGCGCCCCCACCCCGGCCAGCCACCCCTATATATTGTTTAGCATGACGTCAGATGGTATGGAATACCCCTTTGGCCAGTTTGGGTCAGCTGTCCTGGGTCTGTCCCCTCCCAGCTCCTGCTGCACCCCTAGCCTGCTCGCTGGCAGGACAGAGCGAGAAGCTGAAAAGTCCTTGGCCTGGTGTAAACACTGCTCTGCAACAATTAAAACATCAGCATGTTATCAGCCCTTTTCTCATCCTAATCCAAAACATAGCACCCTACCAGCTACTAGGAGGAAAATTAACTCTGTCCTAACTGGAACCAGGACAGATATCCACCCCTTATTCCATACCATTTATGTCATGCTCAGGTTACACTCTTTCCAATACCTTGTAATTAATCACTATTTTCATCTATGATACATAGCAATCATGGTAGTGGTGACATGCAGTATTATATAATAATTAACATACTACAATTCAACTCATGGGCTATTCTCACCCAGTATCAAATCCCCTTGAGGTACACACCGGACCTCCCCATTCTTTTGCATTACCCACCAAGTGCATCCAGGTCCCTGAGCAAAAGCAGTTCCACGAATGGGTTTGCCTTTTCCTGAGGCAGGAGTAGCCCAGACTGTTTTACCCAGCATGTTTCTTACGTGCACTACAGGAACTTTATCCCCTTCTACAGTGCGTAACAGGTTTGATTGGGCAGGTCCAGCTCGGTTGGCAGATCCCCTAGTGCTGACTAACCAGGTGGCCTTTGCCAAATGTGTATCCCAATTTTTGAATGTCCCAGCACCCATTGCTTTCAGTGTAGTCTTTAACAGTCCATTGTATTGTTTAACTTTTCCAGAGGCTGGTGCATGATAGGGGATGTGATACACCCACTCAATACCATGTTCTTTGGCCCAAGTGTCTATAAGGTTGTTTCGGAAATGAGTCCCATTGTCTGACTCAATTCTCTCTGGGGTGTCATGTCGTCACAAGACTTGCTTTTCAAGGCCCAGGATAGTGTTCCGGGCAGTGGCATGGGGCACAGGATATGTTTCCAGCCATCCGGTGGTTGCTTCCACCATTGTAAGTACGTGGTGCTTGCCGTTGCGGGTTTGAGGGAGTGTGATGTAATCAATCTGGCAGGCCTCCCCATATTTATATTTCAGCCATCGTCCTCCATACCAAAGAGGTTTTGACCGTTTGGCTTGCTTGATTGCAGCACATGTTTCACAATCATGAATAACCTGTGCTATAGTGTCCATGGTCAGGTCCACCCCTCGATCACGAGCCCATCTGTATGTTGCATCTCTACCTTGATGGCCTGAGGTGTCATGGGCCCATCGGGCTATAAATAATTCACCTTTATGTTGCCAGTCCAGGTCCACCTGAGCCACTTCAATCTTAGCAGCCTGATCCACCTGCTGGTTGTTTTGATGTTCTTCAGTAGCCCGATTCTTGGGCACATGAGCATCTACATGGCGTACCTTTACAACCAGGTTCTCTACCCGGGCAGCAATATCTTACCACAATGCAGCAGCCCAGACGGGCTTGCCCCTGCGCTGCCAGTTGTTCTGCTTCCATTGCTGTAACCACCCCCACAGGGCATTTGCTACCATCCATGAATCAGTATAGAGATAGAGAACTGGCCACTTTTCTCATTCAGCAATATCTAAAGCAAGCTGAATGGCTTTCACTTCTGCAAACTGACTCGATTCACCTTCTCCCTCAGCAGCTTCTGCAACTCGTCGTGTAGGACTCCATACAACAGCTTTCCATCTCCGATGCTTTCCCACAATACGACAGGACCCATCAGTGAACAGGGCATATTTCTTCTCATTTTCTGGTAGCTTGTTGTACAGTGGGGCTTCTTCAGCACGGACCACCTCCTCCTCTGATGATATCCCAAAGTATTTGCCTTCTGGCCAGTCCATAATCACTTCCAAGATTCCTGGGCGATTCGGGTTTCCTATTCGAGCCCGCTGAGTAATCAGTGCAACCCACTTGCTCCATGTAGCATCAGTTGCATGATGTGTAGAGGGGACCCTTCCTTTGAACATCCAGCCTAGTACCGGCAGTCGGGGTGCCAGGAGGAGCTGTGCTTCAGTACCGACTACTTCCGAAGCAGATCGAACTCCCTCATATGCTGCCAATATCTCCTTTTCAGTTGGAGTATAGCGGGCCTCAGATCCTCTGTATCCCCGACTCCAAAACCCCAGGGGTCGACCTCGAGTTTCCCCAGGCTCTTTCTGCCAGAGGCTCCAGGTGGGACCATTCTCCCCGGCTGCGGTGTAGAGCACATTCTTTACATCTGGTCCTGTTCGGACTGGCCCAAGGGCTACTGCATGAACTATTTCCTGCTTAATTTGTTCAAAGGCTTGTCGTTGCTCAGGGCCCCATTCAAAAGCATTCTTCTTACGGGTTACTTGGTAGAGCGGGTTTACAATCAGACTGTAATTTGGAATATGCATTCTCCAAAACCCCACGACACCTAGGAAAGTTTGTTTCTTTTTTGCTAGTTGATGGAGACATAGCTGTTATTTTGTTGATCACATCTGTAAGGAATAGTCCAGCAATTCGTGCCACTAAGGGGTGTGAAGGGTTAACATCGAGGCCTGGGTTTAGGCGAGAAGAGAACAAAGGGATTTCTTCAGAGAAAAACTGCTGACTTTGCACAGACGTGCAGTAACTTCTGACAGCCGGCCAAGAGACCACTAGATAAGGAGGAAGAATATGAGCCTCCCTGTCCGAGCGGCCCCCGAGAAACTAACAGAGACTGATAAGCAGGCGCACCTGGGAGGACTTCGGATTCGGGAAACCAATTATAATAACCCTGCCTCTTCTAGAAGTAGTAATGAATATGTATTAGCCTAGGAGCATAAAAACCAGCCGCCTTACGTAACAGGTGTGCGTCCTGGTGGAGCAGAGACTCCCGGCGCACCCAGCGCTGTTTGCTTGCCTCTATTCATTTAATAAATTGTAAACTTTGATTGGAATCCTATTTGGGACTCAGTCATTTATAACAATTGGGGGCTCGTCCGGGATGGTCTTGGTTCCTGAATTCTGACTTGATCTAGGAGGGGCGCCCCCACCATTTGGTGGCTCCTGTTCGAGTCAGGTCAGGGCTAATGCCATCTTGAACCTGAATAAGGGCAAGCAAAGATTTAGATTTTTTTATGAGCTCCCTTTGCCGGCTGCAGCACTATATTTTGCCCGTAATTCTGCGCGCAAAGATCCGAACGAAGACGACGGAGTCGTAAGTATTTAAGGCGTATACCGTTCGGTTGGGTGGGATTCGGTTGCCTGTGTGTGTGAGAGTGTGACTGAGACGGAACGTAGTTCCGAAGCGATTGTGGAGGTCTTCTAACCGCGGTTCCAATCTCCCGCGAGGGACTTGGCCGGTGAAGGACCGAAGCGATTCCTATAGGATTCGTGGGTGGGTGATAGGTCCTAAACCCCCTGCAAGACACTCTCACTAAGGCAACCAAGGGCTGTAGGAATTGCCACAGTAAAATTCCTAGATGGGTCAGACAAAATTGAAGACCCGGGACCAGAGAAAAGGGAGCAAATTACCAGACATACCACCAGAAAGTCCATTAGGGATAATGATTAGAAATTGGAACGATAGGGGCCCCAGAAAAGGGAAAAAGTAAATTAAAAATGGTTCAGTATTGTATGACAGAATGGCCAAAGGAGCCTTTAAGACCACATGTCTTTTGGCCCGTTTTCGGATCCTTTGAAGACTGGGTTTGCCAGGCCTTAAATATACATGTTAATTCAAAGGAACCTTTTAGCCAGGAGGAAAGTGATTATGCAGGATTATGGATCAGGATCTCACGTCCTTTTCCAGCCTCAATATTTACACTAAAAGCAGACGAGAAGTTTGACGAAGAAGAGAACAAAAAAATAAAAAATAAAAAAAAAGGAAAAAGAAAAAGATGATGAATGGGAGTCATTGGATAACCTACCACCTCTGTATCCTAACAATCCACCCCCGGTGGTGCATCTTGTAATCCTGTTTTGTTCTTAAATGTTTTGACTGTGTCAAGGAGGAAGGTGGGAGCATTATCTAAGTAACAGTTTAAAAGTTTGGGTATATTCGCGGTGGTGTTCGGTCAGTTTCCCAAGTATCGGGGGAGAGGGGCTGACTGATTATCAAAGTGGTAGAATGGAGAGTCACTTCTTTGGTGGTTCGGGCCTGAGCCCTGGGAATTTGGTAAGAAGGGGGAGAGCGAATTTATTTAGGCCTCAATACCTTTTTAAACCCCCATCTTGACGGATACACAGGAGTGATTCCTTGTTTTGTGTAGGCTTACTAACAAAGTGCATGAGAAAAATTAGCATTTGGCTTGAAATTCGGTCTTATTGAAATGTAAATTTTGTGGAAAAGGTGTTATTGTTTGTCTAGAAGACCAAAGGCTGAGTGCTTCAGGTGTTTTTCCGAAGTCCTGCGGATTTATGATTGGAATGGGGCTCATTAATAATCTGAAATAGTAAAGTTTGTATGTGGAAAGAAGAGTTTAATCCCAGAGAATTGGGACATTTGGGAAGAAGATTAGGAAAAGATAGTAAAAACCTGCAATAAAAAGGTTTGCGTGGAAATTGAAACAAGGTACAGTAAGTAATATAAATAAATAAAAGGGAATGGGAAATCAAGGAAAAGGGGAAAATCCAAAAAAAAAAAAAAAAAAAGACGTCCTAAAAAAAAAAAAAAAAAAAGCCTCCTTGGGTGCATATTGGCACATTGGAAGGATATTGTTAGAAATGGGGGCACAGAAAGCAAGAGGACTTTCACTAAGTATTGCAATCAATGGTGGCCACTATATAAACTAAATGGCCACTTTATGGATCAATCGACTATAACAGTGTCTTGCAATTAATGTTTTTGAGGAGAGAAGGAAAATAGGATGAAATGTTGTATAGTGATATGTTGTTTCAGCATGTTGGAGGGAAAAGGTTTGGAATTAAGTTGGCCCCTGACTGAGCCTTTGGTGTTGGCGTTAGAAAAGTACGGGCTGGAGAAAGATAAAGGAAGTGTTAAAAGGATTGTTGAAGGTGTTAAAGGTTGTGTGGCATGTAGTATTTAACAGAGCTGTTTGAAGTTGAATGAGCAGGGGAAGAGGATGTAGGAATGCTAATAGTTCCGTCTCAACCCGAGGCTGAGATCTCTAAATCGCGGGTGTGAACCCTCTGGGGCAGGGGGACCGTGATGGGTCCGAGAGAGTTGTCGTGGAAACAGAAAAGCAGCTAACTCTTGAAACAACCTGAGTTCCTGTGTGAGCTCAGATTGCCAATGGGACCGCTCAGGGAACTTTCAACGATTGCATTCCCCTGACCGACCCCCTCACTGAGACCCTAATCACCCCGGAAATTATGTAAATACTAAAATCTGGTTAAATTGGCTATTGGGAATTGAGAATCTGTTCCAACAAGGTCCAAAAGAAACCCCTATGGAATTTACGGAATTTTTGAATTTCTGGACCAACTTTGAAATGCAATGAAAAAAAAAAAAAATGGACCTGGCTTAAAAAAAAAAAAAAAAAAAAAAAAAAGAGAGAGAGGCAACTGGCTAACCTCTTTCCAGGGCAATCAGCCCCTGATATCAGAAAGAAATTGTCTTAGGCTGCAGGACAAACAACAGTCAGGAATGATGGGGACCTGGGGCATCTACCCTAGCAGGTCCACTAGTTGAAATAAAGCTAGGAAACGAAGACAGAGGCTTGAATTTTTTGTTGGTTATGGGAGCTTCTTTCTCTGTGTTAATTAGGCTGTAAATGTAATAGGAGCAACATATTCAGTGTTAAATAGTTTAAAAGGACGATTAGGAACTAAGACAACTACAATAATTGGAGCCACAGGGAAAGAGGAAGAATGGTCATTCTTACGACCCCTTGATTTGCGTTTTGGGGGTGAGGAACTAACCCATAAATTTTAGTATGTACCAGAATGCCCGATGCCACTCTTTGGACGGGATCTATTAGCCAAATTAGATGCAACAATAACCTTTGAGAATGGAGAATTAATAATGAAGGTACCTGAGTCCAAAGTAGGCCAAATCCTAATGATCAAAGATAAACCCTTTGTTAATATTCCAAGAGAAGTAGAAAATGCAGTTATAGCAACAGTACAGGAAACAGATGTACCAGGGAAGTCGAAACTGGCACAACTGGTAAAGGTGGAATTAAAGGAAGGAGCCAAACCTGTTTGAATCAAACAATATCCACTTAAGATAGAAGCTAGGCACAGGAATGGTGAAAATTATTGACAAATTTCTCAAATATCAGATTCTGGAAGAATGTAAATCGGAATACAATACTCCAATTTTTCCAGTAAAGAAGCCGAATGGCGAGTATAGATCTGTACAAGATCTTAGAGCAATAAATGAAATAACAAAGGATATTCACCCGGTAGTAGCTAATCCTTACACATTGTTAACATCTGTGAAAGGGAAATATAAATGGTTTACCGTGATAGATTTAAAGGATGCCTTCTTTTGCATACCTCTTGATAAAGATAGTAGAAAATTATTTGCCTTCAAATGGGAAAACGTATTGAAGTTTTTGGACCACATATGGTAACAACCGTTTTGGAACAAAGGGGGGGGGGGGCACTGGTTATCACCCAGCTGGATGGTGAAATATCAGGCAATCCTAACTTAACAAGATGACATAACCTTGAAAACGACTAACCTGTTATATCCAGCAGTATTTCTAGGAACCGTTCCAGAAGAAGGACCGTTGGAACACAGTTGTGTGCAAATAATCGAACATACGCCAGCCACAAAGATTTGAAGGATGTACCCCTTGAAAGGTATTCAGTGGGAATACCACACTCCGTGGCACCCACAAAGCTCAGGGAAAGTAGAAAGGATGAATCAAACAATAAAACAACAATTGGCTAATTTAATGATCGAGACACAGCTGCCCTGGACGAAATGCTTACCATTGGCACTTTTAAACATAAGAACTAAACCACACAGTGAGACTGGATTATCATCGTATGAAATGTTATATGGTATGCCTTATTCTCAAGGGATGCCCCTAGGGAACAATGTAGTTGAGGATCATAGTATCCAGAAATACATAATTACCATTGGAAGGAGATTACAGGAGATAAGAGAAATTGGGATGATGACTCAGACACCACCTTTAGGATTTGCTATTCATAAAATACAACCAGGAGACAAGGTCTTAATAAAAACCTGGAGAGAAGAATCATTGAACCCCCGATGGGAGGGACTGTACCTTGTTTTACTTACTACTGAAACAGCTGTGAGAACAGCAAGAAGGGGTTGGACCCACGCATCCAGAATAAAAGGACCAATAACTACCGAAGCCTGGAGGGTTGAGTCCACTCCTGGGGAACTGAAACTGAGACTAAAGAGGAACTGATATCCCAGCAATGAGGTTCTGCATGAATTAAGGGCACTGGATAAAGAGGACAAGGCTGAAGGGAGGAAAGGGAGAAGGCAAGACCGGGGTAGGACCCTCCACTGCGGTGTGTATGGTCTACCGAGGGAGGCAACCCCTATGGGTATTGACCGCCGAGTGAGAGTGCCTCGACCGGACTTCTCCCACACCAAGATCAGTTTGTCCTGAGAAAAATAACATGAGAACCTTTTAAACCCATAATAAAATTGTGATTAGTTTTTCCAGGAGCTGGATCACCCTGAAGGGCTGAATGGTAACACAAGCTCTGAAAGCGGGCCCAACCCCATGACTGAAGGCGCTTCCCACACTCTCAAGATTGGACGGCGAAAAAGGCTTATAATATGACAGGTCGCCAAAGAGAACTGAATTGTGACTGTAAGTGGAAACCCAACGTGGGAGCTTGGAAGCGTGCATATACGAGTACAAACGGGGCAGACATTGTAACAGGACCACTCGGTAACAAGGACACTCTGTATTATCACGCCCCAAAGGGTAAAGATGGATGGGATGGTCATTTTCCAAACGGGACGTGGGCCCTAAAGGAACATTATTGGGTGTGTGGCAAACATGCTTACAAGAGGCTACCTGGAAACTGGTCGGGAATATGCTATGGGGGGTACATAAGACCCTTGTTCTTTTTATTGTCACAAACACAAGGAAATCATTTAGGAATAAGATTATATGATGACCTGAACAGAGTAAAACGATCTATTGATACTTCCTTATCCGGGGATAGTGCCCAAAAATGGGGAAAGGATGAATGGCCTCCTGAAAGAATCATACAGCATTATGGGCCAGCTACCTGGAACCCGAATGAGTTGGTATCAGGAGCCCGAGAACCTATTTATAATTTGAACCGAATAATTAGGTCGCAAGCTATCCTCGAAGTTGTAACCAATTAAACAGCGACGACCTTGGATCTTCTGGCTGATCAATCCACTCAGATGAGGAATGCTATCTTTCAACGTAGAATGGTCTTAGACTATTTACTAGCAGAAGAAGGGGGAGTGTGTGGAAAACTGAACGATTCTAATTGTTGTTTACAAATTGATGATAATGGAAAAGTGGTTAAGCAGATAACAAAAGAAATTAAAAAGCTAGCCCACGTCCCAGTACAAACTTGGAAGGGTATGGATTGGGATTTCTTTTCATGGTTGCCCGGTGGACCATGGGTTAAAAGGATGCTATTTTTATTTTTATGTGGTGTAATGACATTATTGTTTATACCTTGTATGATACCTTGCTTTACGTTGTTGATACGGCGGATAATAAATAGCACCCAGTTTGTGATGACTTTGGGAGAGAAAAGGTGATGTGTCGATAATGATGCTTAAGAAATGGACACCCCGAGAACTGACTGATGAAATCCAACTGCTACTAACAAAAGTTGAAGAAGAGACACGAATTGATGATATTTAAAAAAAAAAAAAGGGAGGAATTGTAAGGAATAGTCCAGCAATTCGTGCCACTAAGGGGTGTGAAGGGTTAACATCGAGGCCTGGGTTTAGGCGAGAAGAGAACAAAGGGATTTCTTCAGAGAAAAACTGCTGACTTTGCACAGACGTGCAGTAACTTCTGACAGCCGGCCAAGAGACCACTAGATAAGGAGGAAGAATATGAGCCTCCCTGTCCGAGCGGCCCCCGAGAAACTAACAGAGACTGATAAGCAGGCGCACCTGGGAGGACTTCGGATTCGGGAAACCAATTATAATAACCCTGCCTCTTCTAGAAGTAGTAATGAATATGTATTAGCCTAGGAGCATAAAAACCAGCCGCCTTACGTAACAGGTGTGCGTCCTGGTGGAGCAGAGACTCCCGGCGCACCCAGCGCTGTTTGCTTGCCTCTATTCATTTAATAAATTGTAAACTTTGATTGGAATCCTATTTGGGACTCAGTCATTTATAACACATCCATTGGGATTTGGCGACGTCCATCTTGCCATTTTATTCCTAAAAACTGGATCTCTCGTGCAGGTCCTTTAACTTTATTCTGTTTTATGGCAAAACCGGCCTTCAGAAGGATTTGGACTATTTTCTTCCCTTTCTCGAAAACTTCTTCTGCAGTGTCACCCCACACAATGATGTCATCGATGTACTGCAGGTGTTCAGGAGCTTCCCCCTGCTCCAGCGCAGACTGGATCAGTCCATGGCAAATGGTAGGGCTCTGTTTCCACCCCTGGGGCAGCCGATTCCAAGTATATTGGACTCCCCTCCAAGTGAAAGCAAACTGTGGCCTGTACTGTGCTGCTAGAGGGATGGAGAAAAATGCATTAGCGATATCAATTGTGGCATACCACTTGGCTGCCTTTGATTCCAGTTCATACTGGAGTTCTAGCATGTCCGGCACTGCAGCACTCAGTGGTGGCGTGACTTCGTTCAGGCCACGATAGTCCACTGTTAGTCTCCACTCACCATTAGACTTTCGCACTGGCCATATGGGACTATTAAAAGGTGAATGAGTCTTGCTCATCACTCCTTGGCTCTCCAGTTGACGAATTAGCTTATGGATGGGAATCAGGGAGTCTCGGTTGGTGCGATATTGCCGCCGGTGCACAGTTGTGGTAGCGATCGGCACTTGCTGTTCTTCAACCCTCAGCAACCCCACAACAGAAGGGTCCTCCGAGAGACCGGGCAAGGTAGACAACTGTTTAATGTCCTCTGTCTCTAAGGCAGCTATACCAAAAGCCCAGCGGAACCCTTTTGGGTCCTTGAAATATCCTCTCCTGAGGTAGTCTATGCCAAGGATGCACGGAGCATCCGGGCCAGTCACAATACGGTGCTTTTGCCACTCATTACCGGTTAGACTCACTTCAGCCTCCAATACAGTTAACTGCTGGGATCCCCCCATCACACCATAAATACAGGTGGGCTCTGGCCCTTTATAGCTTGATGGCATTAGAGTACATTGTGCACCGGTGTCTACCAAAGCCTTATACTTCTGTGCATCTGACGTGCCAGGCCATCGAATCCACACAGTCCAATAAACTCGATTGTCCCTTTCCTCCCCCTGGCTGGAGGCAGGGCCCCTCTAGTCCTGGTCAGAATCTTCGTTTCTGTGTTTAAAGGACTGCCTGCTGGAAGTTGGAGCAGCAAACTTTTCAGAGAACCCCTTTTTCCCAATTGTTTTCTTTTGCAACTCATGTACCCGTGCCTCTAGGGTCGAGGTAGATTTTCCATCCCATTTTCTCATGTCCTCTCCATGGTCACGTAGGTAAAACCACAGGTTGGCGCGGTGTGTGTGCCCACCATATTGTCTTCCTTGCACAGATGAACGTTTACCCCTAATAGCTGAGACACTGGTTTGTACAGGTGGGGAGGAAAATAAACTCTCTTTAAGTTGGTGGACCTCTCCAAAAAGTTTCTCCAAAGTATTCTCTTTTATCTGGTGGACACTGGTTCCTTCAGGTGGAGGGGAAGATAAATTCTCTTTAAGTTGGTGGACCTCTTCAGAGAGTTTCTCCACAGCCGAGACACAGGCCTGTAGGGAAGAGGAGAGATTTCCTTCGTACTGCCGGAGTATTTTAGTCACTTCATTCACTGTGGGATTCTCCTCCTCTTTCCAGGTTAGTATTTCCAATGAGCTGGCATATGATGATGGTGCACTCCGTACAAACTTCCACCACATGGGTCGTGTACACCGGACTGCATCTGGATCTGCGGATGTTTGTGCGTCGTCTAGGTCCTTATCAATTACTTCCCGTATGGCCAATTCCCTCAGGTACTGAATTCCCTTCTCCATGGTGGTCCACTTGCCTGGTAGACATACAAGTTCTTCCTTGAAGGGATACCTTTCCTGCACAGCTGATAGGAGACACCTCCAGAGGCTGCGAGATCGTGCTCCATCTCCAATTGCTTTGTCAATACATGCGTCCCTAGCAAGGGATCCCAGCCGCCTGGCTTCCCTGCCCTCTAATTCCACACAATTGGCTCTGGTGTCCCAGCACTGGAGCAGCCAGGTGACAAGCTGCTCACCTATGCAGCGACCAAAATCTTTTCGCACATCTCGTAGCTCACGCTGGTATAGGGTTTGGGTAGTTACTGTTGATTTTTCGACATCCTCATCCTCATCTTCATCCTCCTGCACCTTTGATGGCCCAGCCTCGTCTTCTCTATTCCCAGACCTAGCAGAAGACTGTCTGCGTTCTAAACGACCTGAGTCTCTATACCATTTTTTCACCTTGTCTACAGGGGCAACTTGCACTGCTACAGGTCGTTTCTCTAACCCAGCCACAGGGTCTGCCACAGGGGTTGGAATACCCTCTGCGGGGTCAACTTGCACTGCTACAGCTCGTTTCTCTGACCCAGCCACAGGGTCTGCCACAGGGGTTGGAATACCCTCTGCAGGGGCAACTTGCACTGCTACAGCTCGTTTCTCTGACCCAGCCACAGGAGTGGGAGCAGCTGCAGGAGCTGGAGCTGCTGCAGGGGCTGGAGCGGCTGCAGGAGCTGGAACTGGAACGGCTGCAGGAGCTGGAGTGGCTGCAGGAGCTGGAACTGGAACAGCTGCAGGAGCTGGAACTGGAGCGGCTGCAAGGTTTGTCACTAGGTTGATAGTAGCATCAATTGCAGCTCGATAGGCACAAGCCAGACCCCAGCACGCTACAGTGATTCATGTCACTTTGGAACTGCCAGAGTCACGACACCTTTTTTTCAAGCATTCTGCCAGCTTTTTAGGATTTTGCAGTTGTTCAGGGGTGAATGTCCAAAACACTGGAGGTGCCCATTGCTCTAGATGCCTGCCCATATCCTCCCACACTCCCTGCCACTCGCAACTATCCCGCCTCAAGACAGATCTCCGGATGAGATTCCTAAGTAGTTGTTTAACCTTAAAACCTGAAGCACATTCAGGAGACATAACAACAAGAGCAGGCTGGTCCGAGTATCCCAAGGATATTCAACATCTCGGAGAACCACCGTAACTAGCTCGGGGGATAAGAGGGTGGTGAAGGAGAAAGGGAGAGTGAACAGGTAGGGAAAAATATCTTCCCCTGTCCCCTCCACAGATTGGCTCCCTGATGGAAAAAGGCAATAGGTGTAATTGCTAATAGTTTCCGAGATATGGTTTCCAAAGTACAGAGTCGACGTCAGTGCTGAGTACAAATACCAGGTTAGAGTCGTGACCAGAAATCTCATCATTTCATAAGCCACTGTTACACCGCACAGTACCATAACAATCTTAAACCAGGGCCCGGAAAGGATTAACAGTGCAACAGGGAGCACATACAGAAAGTAACGCGCTATAAAACTCAATTTGGAAAACAGGCACAGCAGACTGGAGATTAAGGCAATCAACATCGTGACTAGCAACTATTAAGCAGGTCCAATACTTATACCAATTTTAGTTTAACACACTCTGGTCAAATTTGTCGATATCTCAACCCTTCGAGCCCCACGTTGGGCGCCAAAAGGACCGTTGTGGTTTAACCCGGCTGGCAGCTAAACACCACACAGCCGTTCGCTCACCCTCCCCCCTCCCTCTCTGGGATGGGGGAGAGAAACAGGAAAGTGAAGCCGGCGAGTTGAGATAAAGACAGTTTATTAAGACAGGAAAATAATAATAATAATAATAATAATAGTGATAATGATAATAGTATTAATAATAATAATGTGTATGAAACAAGTGATGCACAATGCAATTGCTCACCACCCGCTGACCGATGCCCAGCCTATCCCCGAGCAGCCGGCCCCCCACCCCGGCCAATCACCCCTATATATTGTTTAGCATGACGTCAGATGGTATGGAATACCCCTTTGGCCAGTTTGGGTCAGCTGTCCTGGGTCTGTCCCCTCCCAGCTCCTGCTGCACCCCTAGCCTGCTTGCTGGCAGGACAGAGAGAGAAGCCGAAAAGTCCTTGGCCTGGTGTAAACACTGCTCTGCAACAATTAAAACATCAGCATGTTATCAGCGCTCTTCTCACCCTAATCCAAAACATAGCACCCTACCAGCTACTATGAGCTACTTAACTCTGTCCTAACTGGAACCAGGACACAATTGTAAACTAACCTTTTATTTTCACAGGTAATGAGTATGACTTGTGATTGAGAGAAAGGACAGACCTATAGTGAATTGAAGTGTTCCCAAGGGGGGTTTGTTATGGTAGTAGTGTATATCTTATTCTTTGTATTGATAATTATTTGGAAACCTAAGGTTTAAAAATAATGACAGGGAAAAATCAATTATTAATTTTGTTTTTAGTGATTGTAGGCCTCAGAGAAAGCCTTGGTCAATTGGCAACTTGGAAAAGGCATGACCAGATAATAGTAAGATGGGATGCCCCGTCAAAATATGGGTGAATGTGACAGAGGGTTATTTACCACAATCTGTCATGTTTGATGCTTGTGAGGTGTTAGCTTGTGGAGATTTAAATGCCCAAGGACACTTGAGCAGAGAGAACAAATAACTGGGAGAGACCCAACATCCAGATTAAGAATAGCTAAATGGAAACGATCCTCTATTGCCATCAGAGAAAGGGAGAAACTCAAGGAGAAAACAGGAGAGAAAACAGGAGGCCCTCTTTGAAATGCGGCAGTTCAAACATTGGAGATTGAAACAGGGTATGGGGATGAGAATGCCAGGATAGAATGGGTCAAATATACTGTCCAGAGTCAACCATAGCAATTGCTATGCTTGTGCCTCGGGACGACCGATTGCCCAGATAGTGCCCTGCCCATTGGGGTGGACCAAGGATTCCCACGGGATGCGATGTATGATTGCATTGTACCAAGAAAAGACTGCCCAGGGAAATGAGGCCTGTAAGTCTCTCTCTTTGCTGTTCCCTTCCTTGCATGATAGCAATACCAGGGTTCCCCCTGCATTCTCTACAGCTATAGGTAACCATACAGCTTGCCTCTCACGGCAGGGTGTGAGTGCTACCCGGCATCTGGGAGAATTTGCCTTGCACACGAGGACCTTGAATGCTACCAGGCACTTGATGGGAAACTGCTCAAGAGTTGAGATCCCCAGGGCAGATCTCTGGTGGTACTGTGGAGGGAGGATCTTACGGTCCACCCTACCATCTAACTGGGGAGGCACTTGTGCACTTGTTCAATTAGCTATACCCTTCACCCTGGCATTTGAAAGAGAAACATCACAAATACCCAGAAGAAGTAAAAAGAGGCTTAGGAATATCATTTGATGATAGAGTATACATAGATTCTATAGGGGTGCCTAGAGGAGTTCCCGATGAACAGGAAGCCAGGAATCAAATTGCTGCAGGGTTTGAGTCACTGTTCTGGTGGGTAACAATCAATAAGAATGTGGATTGGATTAATTATATTTATTAGAATCAGCAGAGATTCATAAATTATACAAGGGATGCGATAAGAGGAATCGCTGAACAACTAGATGCCACCAGCAAAATGGCTAAGGAAAACAGAATAGCATTAGATATGATGTTTGCGGAGAAAGGAGGTGTGTGTGTGTGATACTGAGCAACCATTGTTGCACTTTTATACCCAACAATACTGCCCCGGATGGCATAGTAACTAGAGCATTGCAAGGGTTTACCACCCTTGCCAGTGAATTGGCAGAAAAATCAGGCATATTTACATTCTTGATCGTAGTAGCAGGAGTTTTGACAGCCGTTGGTTGTTGCATTATCCCCTGTGTAAGAGGACTAGTACAGTGGTTAATTGAAACTAAACTATTGAAACAAATGACCATGGAGCCACCACCTTACTCAGATAAGATGATGATATTAGAGGAGATGGAAAGCAAAGAAGGTGAAGAAGAGGAAGATATCTACCAAATTATACCTTAGAGAAAAGTTTTGCAAAAATCAACAATTTACAAATGTTGTGGTTTAACCCGGCTGGCAGCTAAACACCACACAGCCGTTCGCTCACCCTCCCCCCTCCCTCTCTGGGATGGGGGAGAGAAACGGGAAAGTGAAGCCTGTGAGTTGAGATAACGACAGTTTATTAAGACAGGAAAATAATAATAACAATAATAATAATAATAGTGATAATGGTAATAGTATTAACAATAATAATGTGTAAGAAAACAAGTGATGCACAATGCAATTGCTCACCACCCGCTGACCGATGCCCAGCCTATTCCCGAGCAGCCGGCCCCCCCACCCCGGCCAGCCACCCCTATATATTGTTTAGCATGACGTCAGATGGTATGGAATACCCCTTTGGCCAGTTTGGGTCAGCTGTCCTGGGTCTGTCCCCTCCCAGCTCCTGCTGCACCCCCAGCCTGCTCGCTGGCAGGACAGAGCAAGAAGCCGAAAAGTCCTTGGCCTGGTGTAAACACTGCTCTGCAACAATTAAAACATCAGCATGTTATCAGCGCTCTTCTCATCCTAATCCAAAACATAGCACCCTACCAGCTACTATGAGCTACTTAACTCTGTCCTAACTGGAACCAGGACAACAAAAAAAAAGAAAAGGGGGGAATGGTGGGAATAAAAATGTTTTTGCAGAGTTACATTGTTTAAAGGTAAGGAATGGGGTATTGAGATATGCTTGCAGCGATAAGAAAACTTAGCAGGTGACCTTGTAAAATGCAGACAACCAGACTCCTTAGAACAATTAGGTGAAAATCACGGTGTTAAGTCAAGTCAGATAAGTGAAGAAACATTACCACTTCAAACAGTAAAAAAGTCAAAAGAAATCTGAAATTTAACAGGCCGGCAACTGAAGGCCATGCATTGTCTGTGAAGCATCAGATAGATTGTGAACCTGGATTACCCACTCAGTGGGGAAACAGGGGA
This sequence comes from Anser anser, assembly GCF_964211835.1. Classification (NCBI taxonomy): domain Eukaryota; kingdom Metazoa; phylum Chordata; class Aves; order Anseriformes; family Anatidae; genus Anser; species Anser anser. Next base: position 1,776,674 of record NC_139731.1, read on the forward strand.
GGGTCCTGTCATCAAAAAGTATATAAACTGTGTTTTGGAACCAGTAGGTGCGCTCCTGCTTGTGGGACGCCCGCCATTGCAATCGCGAATAAATTACTACTTCACTGAGATCCTCGCCTGAGCCTAAGTTATTGGCTACGGAGTGTTTCTCACAAAAACAAACAAACAACAAAAAAAACACTTAAAACAATCCCCTAAGCAAAATAAATTACAACAACATAGGAAGCCTTTGTGACCGCAATACTGCATTAGAATTGGTTTAAGTAGTATGGCAAAAATGGGAAAAGCCTGAGCCATATTTTGACATTTGTCATTTAAGTTACACAGTCATTAGTGAACCAAACCCAAACCATCGCAAATTCAGAGGCTTAGCCAAAGTATAATTATAAGAATCATTAAAATTCCCTGGCAGTTGTGCATTAGGCTTATAAATCACTGTAGGTCTTATTTTTGTAGAAGTTTGTTTCTCAAAAGAACAACTGCATTTTAGTCTATTGGAATACTTTCAAGTTTTACAAATTTACATGCTGAATACACTTCACTGCTCAGTTTCAGGTCCTATCCACTATGCTGTTCTGTAAATAACTATGCTACAACAACTCACCTTCAAGTGCGCTGGATGTTTTACATTCTTCAAATTCAATAAAGCCTTAAAGAAACGACAGTGAAGTTATTAGGTTAAATATTATGTTAAATTTAATCTCAAATGAAGGTCAAACCCTAAGATATTTTAACCACTATTAATATTTCCTGAAAATACTAGATAATCTAATTTAAAATGTTGGTGGTAACTGAAAACGATTGCCCTGTCAATGGTCAAACAGATTGCAAACTCATGTGTACAGCAAATCATTAAATATTTTCACTTTCATACTGAAAACGTAAAATACTAGTGCACACTCTCCAAATACAATTTAATTGCCTGTTATTACTGAGACAGGGAACATGATAAAGGATGTTGATTCCTAGGTCTTAGCTAGCACAGCTGTCTGTTAACGACCCAAAGATAAGAGAATAAAAGACTATGCATAGATAATGGTACCAGCAAGAACTGGCTTGACTGCTGAAGTCTGTCCAAGACAGGAAAGGCCAGAAGATTAGCAGCAGGGAAGACTTCTGGCCTTCAGCAAAAGACCAACAGAGTACCCTGGGTGACCACCCAAGGACTCCAGTACGCATATGAATAGAGACGGGAACCTACGTTAATGATTCTTTGGAGACCTGATGAATATACAAGAGACTTACGGGAAATTAAATGAAATGAATATGTATTTGTCCCACTAATATAAGCACACTGCCAGTAACCCTTGGTGCGCAAGTTAGGTCGATCTATCCCCCTTGCGCCTGGCGTGGGTGCGCAGCGCCGAATAAACATACCTGCTTTATAACTATCTCGACGTTATAGAGTCTGATTTTCACAAATCATTACAACTACATGAAGCATTTCTACTTTGTTTCCTCTTCTCATTTAAAATTGCATACATCAGTGCAAAGATTTAGATTTATCTTATTTTCTTGAAAGAGCTATGTAAAGAAAAATTTAAAATGAAAAAAGCATAGCTTCACACTTTCGCTAACTGTATTGTTAGTTCCTCTGTTTTCTCTTCATAGCCAATAACCTAGGCAGTTAAAAGTGAGATGCAGAACATAGAACAACAAAGAAGATAAAAGAACTTTAAAAAGCTCATTAAGACTAAACAAGACAAAAAAAGCAAACAGCATTGTTTAAGTGCAGTATGTAAATAAATTCATTATTATGGCTTCCTATTATAGTTGACACAAGGTAACAGTCAGTTGTCATTGCAAAGGGCAGTCCTAACTTTAATTCCTTCAATCTGGCTAGGTCTAGAATTTGTTTAACCCCACACTATGATCCATTTTAGGGAGCTAAACTTGCAGGGAAAAAAAAAAACAACACAAAAAAACCAAAACAGTGGTTTTCCATAAGATCTTGTGCAGGGAGTTAAAAATGGCAGAATCACACCAGCATTTGTGCAAGTGCAAAGAAAGATTAGGTGAGGACTTTTGCCCAGGGAAGTTGTGGATGCCCCATCCCTGGAGGTGTAAAAGACCAGGTTGGATGAGGCCCTGGGCACCCTGATCTAGTGGGTGGCATCCCTGCCTATGGCAGGGGGGGTTGGAGTTAGATGATCTTTAATGTCCCTTCCAACCCAAGCCATTCTCTGATTCTATGACTCCATGAAAGCAGAGAGAACACGCAGAAAGGTGCCATTACTTTCAGCCCCAACTAAGAATTGGCCCCTTTGTTACCTTAGGTTAATAATTAGCCAGCTTATTTTTAAGAAAATACAGACTTGTATCTCAAAGCGAGGATAAGATGTTTGAGGGGGGAGGGGATATTAGGTGAGGAACTCATGGTATGCATGTCTTTCGATGTGTAAACGACTAAGCTTAGTATGCATGCCTAAACTGAAATAATAAGAGAAGAAAGAATGAGATGGTCTGAGCATGTGGAAGAACTGGGTTCAAACAGCAAGCACAGTGAGGAAGACTATCTACGACCACCAGAAGACCCGGAAAGACCACCAGTAGAAACAAATGCGCAGGGACATGTGCATATTTAATGTCAGGGACATTTACACATTAAATGTCAGTGACGTTTACATATTTAATGAGCTCCGGGAAATAGTATGAATATGTTAATTATTTCTTGAAAATCTGATTCATATGTATATTTTGATTGCATATAACCCTTGTAGCTTGACCAATTCGGCATACACACTAGGTGGAGTGATCCCCTGTGTGCCCGGTGCCGCAATAAAGACTGCCTGCTTTATGAAACTCCAAATTGAGTCTTGGAGAGTTTCTTCGACCGGCTTTTACGGTAACACTTGACCCATGTTTAAAACAGTAGCTTGCAACTGTATCCACAAAAGTAAACATGTTTAGCATGTTAACGCTGTCACACGCTGTCACTCATCTCTATGTAATCATTTTGAGGGAATACACACAAGTTCATGCATGCACACATTACAGATAAGATAGGGGGAGGGGAAAAAAAACTGTTCCCAATTCTGTAAGACAGCCAAACTTTTTCACCCCTCCCCTCTCACTGGAGTTATGCAACTACTTCAAGTGAAAGATTGAAATCTTGGAAAATTTCAGTTAAACGACTGGAAGTAAAGTGACTGTGGAAACTTCAAATGCAGAAACTACTTCCACTATTGCCCCAAAACATGTGCTAGTACATACTCTGATTTATCTTTATTATGAAATTATGATTGTTCTTGAACATCCACCATAAAAGCAAGAGCTGTGCAAGGGTGTTTTTTCATCAAATAAAAAGTGTACAAGTAAGCATTTTCCAGTGTTTTCACTTGTACTCTTTTCAAAATGAATGTCATACTCATAGTCTTAAAGTAAGTATCTGATACAAACAGAACTTAGATACAAGAAACATGGAGACAACAAGCTTCAGTTTGTTTTTATATAGTACAACATAGCAAATCATTGTGCTGCAATTAGAGATGCCACAATGAAAGTAAAAAATAATTCGGCTGTGAATTAGCATTGTGAATTACCCAAATGGAATTAATTTGTAATTGATTTATGCAGTTAAGTACCTCAAATGGTTATATGTGCAATGTAACCTCTACAATGTATATTTAACTCTTGCAGTGTAAAATGGCATTCAACTCAGTATAAACTACATTTTGATAGCATTTCTCAAAACTGCAAATGAAAAGTTATGCTTACATCAAACAATAAGGCAATTGAGAAAGTGATGTTGCAACTCCATACTAATTGATGTCAAGCGAATTGAATTATTTTAGACATAGTAGATAAAATCTACCAGATATTTTTTTTAAATCTTGCTGGCCTCTAATGTTTTGTTTTTTTAAAAAGATTTGCTCAAAATAATGACTTGTATTTATTGTAATTAAGACCACATCTGCAAAATTTTCCCTTCTGGTAAAATAAAACAAACAAACAAACAAAACGGGTGCTTGTAAAACCAACAGCAGGATGAAAATCTAGGTCTAGAACCCATTAATATCCCATTTATCATAATGTAATTATTTGGCTTCCAAGTGAAGCTTTTCAGAACAGAATATTAAAAGGCCAATTTCAAATGGCAGTCTTAACTGCCCTTTAAATTTAAATTATTAAATAACTTCAAATTATTCAATATGACAAGGCAAAATACAAATTCTGAACAACTCTCATTCTGAAATATATTATAAATACATGGACAATTTAAGCTGCTCTTCAATCCCTTCTCCTTTGCTCTCCATTAAATTCGCAATAAAACAAAGTGTCCTGGTTCCAGTTAGGACAGAGTTAATTTTTCCTCATAGTAGCTGGTAGGGTGCTATGTTTTGGATTAGGATGAGAAGAGCGCTGATAACATGCTGATGTTTTAATTGTTGCAGAGCAGTGTTTACACCAGGCCAAGGACTTTTCAGCTTCTTGCTCTGTCCTGCCAGCGGGCAGGCTGGGGGTGCAGCAGGAGCTGGGAGGGGACAGACCCAGGACAGCTGACCCAAACTGGCCAAAGGGGTATTCCATACCATCTGACGTCATGCTAAACAATATATAGGGGTGGCTGGCCGGGGTGGGGGGCCGGCTGCTCGGGGATAGGCTGGGCATTGGTCAGCGGGTGGTGAGCAATTGCATTGTGCATCACTTGTTTTCTTACACATTATTATTATTAATACTATTATCATTATCACTATTATTATTATTATTGTTATTATTATATTCCTGTCTTAATAAACTGTCTTTATCTCAACTCACCGGCTTCACTTTCCCGTTTCTCTCCCCCATCCCAGAGAGGGAGGGGGGAGGGTGAGCGAACGGCTGTGTGGTGTTTAGCTGCCAGCCGGGTTAAACCACAACGGTCCTTTTGGCGCCCAACGTGGGGCTCGAAGGGTTGAGATATCGACAAATCTGACCAGAGTGTGTTAAACTAAAATTGGTATAAGTATTGGACCTGCTTAATAGTTGCTAGTCACGATGTTGATTGCCTTAATCTCCAGTCTGCTGTGCCTGTTTTCCAAATCGAGTTTTATAGCACGTTACCTTCTGTATGTGCTCCCTGTTGCACTGTTTATCCTTTCCGGGCCCTGGTATAAGATTGTTATGGTACTGTGCGGTGTAACAGTGGCTTATGAAATGATGAAATATCTGGTCACGACTCTAACCTGGTATTTGTACTCAGCACTGACGTCGACTCTGTACTTTGGAAACCATATCTCGGAAACTATTAGCAATTACACCTATTGCCTGTTTTCTTTAGGGAGCCAATCTGTGAAGGGGACAGGGGAAGACATGTTTCCCTACCTGTTCACTCTCCCTTTCTCCTTCACCGCCCTCTTATCCCCCGAGCTAGTTACGGTGGTTCTCCGAGATGTTGAATATCCTTGGGATACTCAGACCAGCCTGCTCTTGTTGTTATGTCTCCTGAATGCGCTTCAGGTTTTGTTTCAGTGTGCTCCACAAATCAGAAAATACAGGTATCTCACTGTACTGGATCTGGCTAGTGTGAGAAACACTCCGTAGCCAATAACTTAGGCTCAGGCGAGGATCTCAGTGAAGTAGTAATTTATTCGCGATTGCAATGGCGGGCGCCCCACAAGCAGGAGAGCGCACCTACTAGTTCCAAAACACAGTTTATATACTTTTTGATGACAGGACCCTCCCCTGTTTCCCCACTGGAGTGGGTAATCCAGGTTCACAATCTATCTGATGCTTCACAGACAATGCCTGGCCTTCAGTTGCCGGCCTGTTTTTGAGATGGTAATGTTTTCTCCCCTTATCTGGCTTGACTTAACATAGTGATTTTCACCTGATTGCTCTAAGGAGTCTGGTTGTCTGCATTTTAGGAGGTCACCTGCTGAGCTTTCTTATCACCGTAAGCATATCTCAATACCACATTCCTTCCTTCTATACAATGTAACACTGCAAAAACAACATTTCTATTCCCACACTAGGATAGAGTTAACTTTCCCCACAGCAGCCCATATAGTGCTGTGCTTTGCACTTGTAGCTAGTTGATATGGCACTGATGTTTTGGGTATTGCAGAGCAGTGCTGGCACAGCATCAAGGCTGTCTCTCCAACTCCCCTGCCCATCCCACAAAGGCCAGTAGGTTGGGGGTGGGCAAGAGGTGGGGAGGGGACAAATCAGCTGACATAAACTGACCAAAGGGATATTCCATACCATATGACGTCATGCTCAACAATAGAAGAATGGGGGGGGGACTCTCACTATGAAAGTGTTTGTCTTCCCAAGCAACAGCTATGCATATTGAGGTCCTGTTTCGCAAGAAGTGGATGAACACCACTTGCTAATAGGAAATAGAGAATAATTTTCCTCCTTTTGCTTCTACATGGCCTTTGCGTTTTTTGTTTGTTTGTTTTCATTAAACTGCTCCTTATCTCAACCCACAAGCTTTTCCTTCTTTTAATCATATTTTCTCCCCCGTCCTTCTGAGGGGGAGGAGTGAGAGAGTGGCATGGTGGCGCTTAGCTACCCATCAGTTGTTAAACCACCACACTCACAGAACAAAAAACACCACCACCAAAACCCAGAAAAACTGAGTCAGAGAATGTCCACATCCCTACAGTGATTTCATTAACATTTTATTTTAGGTATTTAAATGCTACTGTTGAAATATATTGAGCAAGAAATTCAGAAAAATACCATAAAACATAGAAGCTGAAGAATAAATCTATTACTTATTCAACACTACACTTATGACAATACATTTTTCATGAGTTTGCTAAGGTTTCAAGCAACTACTTCTGTTTCTTCCTTCTATACATATTGCCATTTGGCCAGGAAAAAAATACAAGCCAAACCAACCACAAACACTCATCGCCAAAAGAAAAACAGAGGAAAGAAAACTTTTAAAAAACAGACAAACGTAGTTTTAGAGAAAAACAATACTAAAGCTTTTTCAGAATTCCATCTTTTTTCTTTATCCTTCCCAGCTACTAAGAGTGATCCAAAGATTTTTAAGACTTACATTAATGATTAAAATATATAAATATTCAAGGATCAGGTAAAACTCATACTTACTTCAGGTCAATATCTTTAACTTTCACTTCTAACACAAGCAGAAAGCAAAGATTTTTCTTTAACAACACATCAAAGTATTTATATTTTGTCCATTACTCTTGCCTAACATTTGTCTTTGAAGTTTTTTTTTGGTTTTTTTTTGGAAAAGAAATTTATTTCAAGAGACACTCATGCTTAGTACCAAAACGCACACCGATATGAAGATCAGATTAACATTTTCATTTTAACAGAGGCCAGCTACCCCCCCGCCCCCAAAATTCACCTCACTGTTTCAACAATGTGTTCTTCTCTGATAGGGAAGACTGTAAAACACAGTCTGATAAACTCTAGGTTACTTAAGAATTGCCAGAGAGAATCATCATCATAGAACAGTTTGGGTTGGAAGGGACCTTAAAGATCATCCAGTTCCAACTCCCCTGCCATGGGCAGAGATGCCACCCACTATACCAGGTTGGCCAAGGCTTCGTCCAACCTGGTCTTGAACACCTCCAGGGATGGGGCATCCCCAGTTTCTCTGGGCAACCTGTTGCAGTTCCTCACCACCCTCTGAGTGAAGAATTTCCTCCTAACCTCTAGTCTAAAACTCCCCTCTTTTAGTTTAAAACCATTCGCTCCTATCCTATCATTTTCTACCTGAGTAAAGAGTCCTTCTCCATCCTTTTTATAAGACCCCTTTAAGTTTTGAAAGGCTGCAGTAAGGTCACCCCAGAGCCTTCCCTTCTTCAGGCTGAACATCCCCCTCTCTCTCGGCCTTTCTTCATAGGAGAGGTGCTCCAGCCCTCTGATCAACTTTGTGGCCCTCCTCTGGACCCGCTCTAACAGATCAACAGCCTTCTTGTACTGGGGGCCCCAGACCTGGATGCAGTACTCCCAAGTGGGGCCTCACGAGGGCAGAGTAGAGGGGGGACAATCACCTCCCTCGACCTGCTGGCCATTCCTCTTTTAATGCAGCCCAAGATGCAGTTGGCCTTCTGGGCTGCAAGCATGCACTGCTGGCTCATGTCAAGCTTTTCGTCCACCAGAACCCCCAAGTCCTTCTCTGCAGGGCTGCTCTCAATGAGTTCTTCTCCATGTCTGTACTCTTGTCCGGAGTTGCCCCGGCCCAGGTGCAGCACCTTGCACTTGGACTTGTTGAACCTCATTAGGTTCATGTGGGCCCACTTCTCAAGCTTGTCCAGGTCCTTTTGGATGGCATCCCATCCTTCTGTTCTATTAACTGAACCACTCAGCTTGGTGTCATCTGCCAACATGCTGAGGGTACAGTTGATCCCACTGTCTATATCGCTGATAAAGATATTAAACAGTACCAGTCCCAGGACAGACCCTTGAGGGTCACCACTCATCACTAGCCTCCACCTGGACATAGAGCCATTGACCACCACTCTTTGAGTGTGACCTTCAAGCCAATAAAGAGATGGAAGTTGTGCAGCAAATTTCAGCAAGCAGGTCCCACTTTTCACTGAGATCTATGAAGTTAACTTGGAGATTTTAAATATATTTTCTTCTTAATCACACCTACTAGATTATTTTACGCTTTCCCAAAATGGGCAGTTAATATAGATGTCCCTTCTCCCCACATGCTGTCTCCCCCCCTTGCTTTACTGCAATAAAGGGAAACACCAGTCATGAAAACAGCATTATCTTACAACAAATTATGTGAAACATTTAAAATTCTAAAGCATTTTTTTTTAATCCTAACTTTTTTTGTTTAATTCAAATTTCTTTAGGGCCCTTCATCCCGTGTAATCTCAGAAGTTTAAGATGCTAGCGGCTGCACTAACAAATCCACAAATGGGACTAGGGCAACTATCATTAGGTCTAGTCACTGTTCCATAATCTGGATTGTAAGAATGTAGAATTAGCATTATGTATTATCCATTGATTGGGGCCACAGGAAAGCAAGAGACTGAACCCTTTTTGCAACTAATTAAATGTGAAATTGGGAAATGAGTATCGACTCATGAATTTTTATACTTGCCGGAATGTCCTTTGCCTCCGTTAGAATGAGACCTATTAAATAAACTGTGCTCAGATAACCTTCATAAAGGAAAAATCCAAGTACATATTCCTGAAAATAATGCCTGTCAGGCACAAGTATATTTGTTATAGGGGAATTTCGAACATGCTCCGGGAGAAGGATTGAGTCAAGTACCATCTGAAATCAAGTATGTGGTAGTGCTGTTTGTGTGGGCAACGGAGAAACCTGGGCAAGTGAGATCAGCAGAACCGGTGAAGGTACAACTCCAAATGGGAACAAGACCCGTAAGAAGGAAAAAAGATTGGAGCCAGTGATCGATAACTTCTTACAATATGGATTATTAAAAGAATGCCAGTCTGAATATAATATCCCAATTTTCAAGACACTAAGGGGGTTTGGGGGAATTCTGGGTTGTGGATTCCGAATTATGGGTTGATGGCTAGACCCCTATATGAAGCTGTTAAAGCTCTAGAGGAACTGTTAGAATGGACCTCGGAATGCAGACAAGGATTTGATATCATCAAAAGAGCTTTAATGGAAGCCCCTGCCTTGGGAATTCCTAACCTAACCAAACCATTTGAACTGTTTATCCTTGAAAAGGCGCATGTAGCATTGGGAGTACTAACACAATATTTAGGAGACTGGAGAAGACTTGTAGCTTATTTCTCAAAACAGCTGGATAAAGTGAGCTCGGGGTGGCCTGGATGTTTAAGAGCAGTAGCTGCAACGGTTTTGTTGATACAGGAATCTTGGAAGTTGACAATGAGACAAAAATAACAGTATATATACCGCATGTGGCAGCGGCAGTATTAGAACAAAAAGAACACCACTGGTTATCACCCTGCCGCCTGGTACAATACCATGCCTTGCTAATGGAACAAGATGATGTTCAGTTAAAAATGAGTAGTGCCTTGATCAAGGAGAAGAAATTAACCATAACTGCACACAGGCTATTGAGCAAGTGTATGCCAGCCGACCAGATCTAAAGGACATGCTTCCTGAAAACCCAGATGACATTAAACAAAGAAAAGCAGGTAGGAGTATTACCATCTAACGCCTCAGCACAGAAAGCGGAATTAATAGCACTAACAAGAGCCCTGGAGCTAGCTGAAGGAAAGTGAGTTAATATGTATACATGTTTATAATGTTTGAATACACATTCAAAATATGCATTTGGATGTACATACATGCTCATGGCGCTATATGGAAGGAAAGGGGACTACTGCCATCAAAAGGTACTCCAATTAAACATGGAAGTGAAATCCTGAAACTACTCGAGACAGTTCAGAAAACTAAAGAGGTGGCGGTAATACACTACAAAGCTTATCAAAGTGGCAACTCCGCTATTATTAAGGGAAACCAAAAGGCAGATGAAGTTGCCAAACAAGCAGACATCAGGCGAACTATAAATCTCCTATTACCAACTAGAGAAATATTGATAACAATTCCTGACTATAGAGAAAAGAAGTAAAGCTGGCTGAGCTATTAAAATGTGTGAAAGACTCAAATGGATGGTGGATAACTGCCCATGGACAATGCATTGTTACACCATTAATGATAAGACAACTGATGACCCAGGTCCATCGAGAAACCCATATGGGAGCTGAGGCTCTGGTAAAGAGTGTCAAAAGATATTCTATTGGAGCTAAGATGGTATTGACTGTAAAAAGTATAACTCAAAAGTGTGAGCTGTGCCTTAAAAACAATCCTAAAATAAAGGTAAAACCTCCTCCTGGAGAGGTAAAAAAATGGAATCAATCCACGTAAGTGCTGGCAAGTCAATTTTTCTGAATTACCTAGGTGTAATCAATATAAGTATTTACTTGTGTTTGTGGATCCCTTTTCTGGTTGGTCAGAAGGTTCCCTGTGTTGAAGCAATCAGGCTAGGGAAGTAGAGAAATGTCTGTTGAAAGAAATAATCCCAAGTGTCGCATCCTAGTTTCAGCTAGAATAGAGTTAATTTTTCTGCTAGTAGCTGGTAGGGTGCTGTGTTTGGGATTTAGGATGAGAATAATGTTGATGACACACTGATGTTTTAATTGTTGCAGAGCAGTGCTTACACCAAGACAAGGACTTTTCAGCTTCTCGCTCTGTCCTGCCAGCGGGCAGGCTAGGGGTGCAGCAGGAGCTGGGAGGGGACAGACCCAGGACAGCTGACCCAAAGTGGCCAAAGGGGTATTCCATACCATCTGACGTCATGCTGAACAATTAATATGGGGGGGCTAGCCGGGGTGGGGGGGCCGGCTGCTCGGGAATAGGCTGGGCATCGGTCAGCGGGTGGTGAGCAATTGCATTGTGCATCACTTGTTTTGTACACATTACTATTAGTAGTACTATTATCATTATTATTATTGTTTTCCTTTCTTTTCTGCCCTAATAAACTGTCTTTATCTCAACCCACAGGCTTCATTTTCTTGATTCTCTTCCCCATCCCAGAGAGGGAGGGGGGAGGGTAAGCGAACGGCTGTGTGGTGTTTGGCTGCCGGCCAGGTTAAACCACAACACAGAGATTTGGAGTGCCGGAGGGAATGTCTTCTGATAGGGGACCACATTTTGTGACAATGGTTATTAAAGAAATGGCTAGAATATTGAATACAAAATGGCACTTAAATACCACCCCATGGAGGCCACAATCTAGTGGCCACGTAGATAGAATGAACCAAATGCTGAAGGGACAAATAAGGATGTTGTCTGTAGGTTTGTGCCCGGTGCGCCGCGCCAATAAGCGCACAGAGTTGGAATCCACACGAAGGTCTTTTAATTAAATAATTAGTTATATAACTCTGCAGAGTCAGGTGCTTGGCGATCTTTCGCAAAGCAAGCACACCTCTGACTTGAATCACCATAACTTATACACAGCAAACTTGTGAAAACTATCTCTTTGGCTACTTTTGATTGGCTATTACAACTCACCTAACTTATCTCTACCGAGTTTGCGCATTACAGAGGAACAGTGTGTGTGCGGGGGGGATGGATGACACATGACCAAATCCCACATTTGCATACATTAGCGTTTTGATAGGTGTGATTTTTAATATGTTAATGGCCATTAATGAGCAAAAGGTTACTACAGGTCAGCCTGGAGCTGTTTTTCTCCTTCTTGTTTTTTACCTTTTATCCCTTATCTTCCTTGCTTCTGCTAGCTCAAGGCTACCTGTCTCTTTCTTCCCTTATTTTCTCAGCTAAAAGGCTACACGAGCTATAGAAAGACTACACAAGCTACAGGCCTCCCTATTTTCTTCAAGGTTTTCTTGTTTTTTCCCAGCTTTGGGACTACAAGAAAATTGTGCCAAGAAACGCAGTTAATATGGACCAAGGTATTTCCAATAGCATTGCTAAGAATTTGGATAACTCCAAGGGCTTGGGAAAAAGTAAGCCCGTTTGAAATACTATATGGAAAATCATATGCAGTAAATTTAACTGGAAAATCCAGTCAGACGAATGTAACTGGGAATCAAGCCCTTACATGTTATTTTTTCTCTTTAGCAAAAACTTTGAGTCTTATCCACAGATATGTACTATTAAGGGTGATTCCTCCTGGAGATCAAGTTTACTGGCAAACCTGGAAGGAAGACCCCTAGCTGAAAAGTGGAAAAGACCATACCTGGTGCTGTTAACAAAACACAGAGGAACTGATTGGTGGATGTACACCAGAGGGCTGTGCTGCCATTCAGAGACACCTGGATGTGCTGGAGCACTGGGTGGTGAGGAACCTCATGAAGTTCAACAAAGGCAAGTGCAGGGTCCTGCACCTGGGGAGGAATAACCCCATGTACCAGTACAGGCTGGGGGCTCATCTGCTGGAAAGCAGCTCTGCAGAGAAGGACCTGGGAGTCTTGGTGGACAGCAGGTTAACCATGAGCCAACAATGTGCCCTTGTGTCTAAGAATGCCAATGGTATCCTGGGTGCATTCGGAAGAGTGTTGCCAGCAGGTTGAGGGAGGTGATCCTTCCCCTCTACTCAGCCCTGGTGAGGCCTCACCTGGAGTACTATGTCCAGTTCTGGGTTCCCCAGTACAAGAGGGGCATGGAGCTCTTGGAGTGAGTGCAGCGGAGGGCTACGAAAATGATAAGGGGAGTGGAGCATCTCTCATACGAGAAGAGGCTGAGAGAGCTGGGCCTGTTTAGCTTAGAGAAGAGAAGACTGAGAGGGGATCTTATCAACATATACAAATATCTGAAGGGAGGGTGTGTCAAGAGGATGGGGCGAGACTCTTTTGGCAACAGGACAAGAGGCAACAGGCACAAACTGAAGCACAGTGAGTTCTGGCTGAATATGAGAGGGCACTTCTTTACTGTGCGAGTAACAGAGCACTGGAACAGGTTGCCCAGAGAGGTTGTGGAATCTCCTTCTCTGGAGATATTCAAAACCCACCTGGATGCCATCCTGCACAATGTGCTCTAGGTGATCCTGCTCGGCAAGGGAGTTGGACTAGATGATCTTCAGAGGTCCCTTCCTGAAGGGATGCAAGACACGGACTCCTGATGGCTCTTGAACAGGAGACCTTTATTGAAATTTTTCACTACTACATATACTTTCCCTGTAGCCCCACACACTGTCCATGCACCCGAATCTGTCATACAACTGGTTAGAGACCCTCAGACATGCGCCTCAAGCCAGCCAGCAATTGGCCACTACCCAAAGCTCATCTTTAACACTGTAGCCAATTTACTTTATCTCGACCTTGCTCAAGTTTTTGGTTCTACCACTTGTTTCCTCATTATCTTTAATTCAGGGATGTGTGAAACAGCGCGAAGCCACCTGCAAATTCCTTTCCCACAATTCCCCCTTTTTTATTTTCAACCAACCAAACGCTTTCTATAGATTTTTCTATCAATCACCGCAGACATTGCAATAAGCAAGGTACAATAAGCAACAGGGAGAAAATCACAAGCAGAATTACGATTGTAAAGTAGCATGCCTACTAGAATCTACATCAGTCAACAAGCCACTAAGCGCTAGGGATGTTGCTTCGCAGCGATGCTGCTTCTCACTCGCACAGCACAATCACACAATCATGCAAAGAGGCCTCTTGCACTTCTCATTCATACCACAAGAAAATATCACTTAAAATAATTTGTCCGCGGCTTCAGGAGGTCCTTGTCTACTCCCGCGGTGAGCGGCTGAGAGTGGAGACCCCTCCGAGGAAAATGCTCGGGGTGCACCTAGGGGCGTCTGCTCCACAGTCGATCCTGCAGCCGAGCAGAGTGGCTCCTGGCGCAAGGAAGGATGCTATTATAGTTTTGTATAACTACACCAAAGAGATGCATTGCAATAAAGAGCAAGAGTGGTGTTGACGATTTGTTTCATGATTGGATTTTTTGCCCGAGCATTGAACCTTACACATGCTGTTGCTGTTACAATCTAATTCCTGTGGCTCTAGGGGTGCTTGCAGCGAGTAGACAGTCCAGTCTTTGTTATCTGCCGGGATCCCCACCAGACATGTCGTAAACGGGTCATTAGCACTAGCCAGGGACAGGCACAGTGCTTCTTGTCCTGTCATGTTGGCGAGGGTGACCCAGATGTTGCGGCGTGGTTGGATGGAGACCCAGGGCTGGCAATAACCAATGACAGTGGCGATTGTGAGGAGGAGGCCAACCATGGCCTTACCCCCCTTGCTGGTACCCATCTTGGTCCGTGACCTCTGGAGACACAAGCATACCCTCGACCCCAAGTTATTAGAGGCTGGGGTCCCTCCCAAAGACCTGTATTTATTTTTTTTTTGCCATTACTAAGGCCTGCTCTGATTGTGGCACCTGTGACAGCGCGGAATTCATACTTTTGTAATGTTTTACTATGGGCGGTACCTCTTCGTGTGGAAAGGGTAATGATAGGTGATTCATTACGTGAAGTGCCTTTCCCAACCTGTTCTGTGGTGTTTCCTGGGTGTCTCCCCCTTTTTGTTTATTTGGCAGTGTTTTCAAGGTGCGATGTGTGCGCTCAACAATGGCTTGGCCCATGGGGGAATGAGGAATGCCTGTGATGTGTCGGATATCCCAAGTTTGAAAAAAGGTTTGAAGGGAGTGACTAGTATAGGCGGGGCCACTGTCGGTTTTTATTTCCTTTGGGATGCCTAGCGCTGCGAAAGCGACACGGAAGTGAGCCTGGACGTGGCGGCTAGTTTCACCCACCGCAGCTGTCACCCAAATAGCATGAGAGAAAGTATCTACCGATAAGTGAACATTTTTCAAGCGACCAAATTCTGGAATATGCGTTACGTCGGTCTGCCATAACTGTAGGGACCGTAGACCTCTATGGTTTACCATTAAAGACGGGGTCGAAATGTTGTTGACAGTCAAGACACATTTGGATAATCAATTTGGCATCAGTGATCGATATAGCAAATTGTTTCGCCAAGACTTTGGCGGATTGATGGAAAAAGGCATGGGATAACTGTGCTTGCTCCAGCACCTTAGGCACCAGGGCAGTCAGGGTCATATTAGTTAGCTGGTCAGCGTGTGTGTTACCCTCTGCAAAAATACCGGGTAACATGGCGTGGCTCTGCATATGAATAATACAATATGGGTGCACTCGCTGCTCTACCAAAAATAACAGCTCTTTAAATTTTAGAAACAAGTTTTCCTTTGGGATATGTCTCAAAAGTGCCCTCTCAATGCACTGAGCGACACTTACAGCGTATTGCGAGTGCAATACAATATTCAAAGGTACTAGGTTTTTCTTTTTATTCCCTTTTTTCTTTTTTTTCCTTCTTTTTTCTTTTTTTCTTTCTTTTTTTTCCCTTTTTTTATTTAACACATTTTTATTGAGAGTACAGCACAGATACTTTCCCTTAAACAATTACTTCAAAACATTTATGAACAGAAATTTTCAAAAATATGCTAACAAATTTACTTAAATACATACATTTAAAAAAAATCTGAACAACAAATATTTAACAGCCTAAGACACATTTACAATGTAATTTCTCCATCATGTATGGTTTTTATCTCTAACACAAGAGGACATAAGTCTGGAAATCTGCATATATTAAGGTATGACAGAGCATAGAAAATATATGAAAATATTGTTATAAATGACTGAGTCCCAAATAGGATTACAATCAGAGTTTACAATTTATTAAACGAATAGAGGCAAGCAAACAGCGCTGGGTGCGCCGGGAGTCTCTGCTCCACCAGGACGCACACCTGTTACGTAAGGCGGCTGGTTTTTATGCTCCTAGGCTAATACATATTCATTACTACTTCTAGAAGAGGCAGGGTTATTATAATTGGTTTCCCGAATCCGAAGTCCTCCCAGGTGCGCCTGCTTATCAGTCTCTGTTAGTTTCTCGGGGGCCGCTCGGACAGGGAGGCTCATATTCTTCCTCCTTATCTAGTGGTCTCTTGGCCGGCTGTCAGAAGTTACTGCACATTCGTGCGAAGTCAGCAGTTTTTCTCCGAAGAAATCCCTTTGTTCTCTTCTCGCCTAAACCCAGGCCTCAATGTTAACCCTTCAAAACCCCTTAGTGGCACGAATTGCTGGACCATTTCTTACAATATCTACTAGCATTTGGCACAATGCAAATATTCTATCCCAAGAGAGAGAAACAGTGTAATCTTTTGAGCCACACAGATTGTTATTCACGCAAATTGTGATGTTACAACAGCAACTCTTGTTTTAGTTGGAAAAACCCAAAGGTGGTGAGCAGGGGACATGGTGGTTTGTGAGGATGCATGTTTAGGTACTTAGCCGTCTAATTTAGCTGGATAAGGAACAATGCAATGTTTTCCTGTTGTTAAACATTGCCATCCGTATCACTGGCACACAAATTATTCGTATTGGAGCAAACAATTTGTGAATAGCATATGCCAACAGAAATGTGCCTGTACCAGCAGCCCTTTTAGATTGCAGCGATGATTCACGGAAATCAAGTTTGAAGAGAACTGCAGTCATATCCACACCACTTGATACAGCCAGGTAGAAGATTCCTAGAGATACTAATGAAATTCCAGCGTAGAATGAAACCCCTACAGCACCATATTCTTTGAAAACTTTTTTCAGCTGCTGGGATTTATTGAGTTTGCGTTCACTGCTGAGATCTGTGGCTGCCTTTTCAGGGGATCCACCCACATCCTTGGCCGAGCTGCCGGCGGCTCGCAGCGCCAGCAGAGGGGCCGGCGGGCTGAGGGGGTGCCGACCCGGGGCGGTCGGCGGGGGAGGCAGCGGCGGCGGCGGCGTGCGGCGGCGAGCGGGGGCCCGCGGGGCAGTGGGCCCGGGCGCAGCAGCAGGCGGAACATGGCAGCGCCCGGTCCGTGCGGGCGGGCGCTCAAACCTGAGAAACGCAGCAGCCGGCGGCGGGGCGGGCGGGTGGGTGCCTGGAGGTGACAGCGGGGGTGCAGTTGGCGCTGGACCCTGCGTTAGCATAATCACAGTCTTTCTTAATTCCTTAATTAGGTCCCATTGGAAGGCATTATATTCATTTGGACCGTTGGGTCGCACCTGCACCGGGAAAGCCATTCCTACCGGGTCCCCGTCCTTTAGCGCTTCCCGGCGCACCAGCTCCCATCGTTCCCGCGGGTCGAAAGCTCGGGCCCCCAGGGAGGCATTATCGGGGGTAGGCAAGGCGGGAGCCGAGGGGGTCAGCGGAGAGGGGTTCTGCGGCGGCAGCGGGGAGGGGCTCTGCGGCGGCGGTCCGCGGCCCTCTTCCTTGTCATCCCCCAGGTCTATCAAATTGCAGTGCTCTGGTGACCTTGCAGGCTCTGATCTCGGTTCAGCTGCTGTTATTGCCTGGGCAGCGGCATTCTGTACTTCCTTTTCTGCCTGCCACGATCTTAAAGTCTCTGTCACCAGCCTCCACGTAGTCATCACCTCAGCAGCATTAGTATCCCCACTGGACGCTGCTTCCCATATTTTTTCCCCTGCTTGGTCCCAAGTTTTTACATCAAATACTGTGGAAGCCATTGAGGGGAACCCTTGTTTTTGCAAAAATTTCAATAATAGCTTTATCTTAAACGGATCATTTTTTACTCCCCTTTCTATTAGGAGCTGCATTAGTAGTTTCACTATAGCCTCTTCCTCTGCCGAAAGGCTAGCTCCTATGATTAATGCCCAGCCGTTCACCTGTCCTTCAGGTGATGTCCTGGGGTTGAAGCTGCAGTCCAGCTGTGAGCTTGACTTGTTCAGCTGGGTTCCCTTCGGACACTCATGCAGCGCTGCTCCTATTACGTCGGGGTCATCATTTGAAGGAATGCAAGACACAGACTCCTGATGGCTCTTGAACAGGAGACCTTTATTGCCCTTTTTCACCACTACATATACTTTCCCCGTAGCCCCACGTGCTGTCCACGCGCCCGAATCTGTCATACAATTGGTTAGAGACCCTCAGACACGCCTCGAGCCAGCCAGCAATTGGCCAGTGCCCAAAGCTCATCTTTAACACTGTAGACAATTTACTTTATCTCAACCTTGCTCAAGTTTTTGGTTCTACCACTTGTTTCCTCATTATCTCTAATTCAGGGACATGTGAAACAGCGCGAAGCCACCTGCAAATTCCTTTCCCACAGCTTCCAACCTTGTCCATTCTGTGATTCTGTGATTGATAATATCCAGAAACCAGGGCAGGTTCGAGTCCCACCTCATACCAGGGCAGGTTCAAGTCTCCCCTCATGTCAAGGTAGTTTCAAGTCCCTCCCTTGCTGCAGCAGCAAGAAATGTAGAGTGAAAGGAACTGTGTCTGTGTGCATGTGTGCATATTGGAGTCTAAACGGGGCACCTGTCGGCTTTCTGGAATTGCCCTCCACAAAGGGGCTGCAAAGTCCTAGTAGATAAAGTCTCGGGTAGTGTGAGTGAGACTCTGTGACTGGTGAGGCAAATGCGGTTCCTTTAGCAAAGGGGTTAGAGAAAAGAAAGAGAGAAAGCAAGATCTGCAGGGAGACTTGCACAACCTGATCAGGGTACCATGCAAACAGAGCTTCAGGTACTCAGAAAATATCGGGAATGTCCCAGGATTAGAGAAAGGGACCCCTTTAGCAAAAGTGTTAGAAAATTGGGGAAAAAAATAAATAGATAGGACCATTGGACTATCAAAGAAGCAGGCTATGACCCTATGTAAAGAAGAGTGGCCTTTCTACACTTGGGATGGTGACTCACAACTGCAGTGGCCACCGAATGGGACCTTCAGTCATCAGAAATTAACCTTCCTTTGGTATCACCTGGAAGATCAACATCCTTATCGAATGGACTACTGGTATGTATGAGAGGAGTTGGGTGAGAAAACACCCTACCCAGAGGGAGGTTGGAGACACAGTGATAAGGTAAAAGAGGAAAGGACAGTAGGATTAGGATCTGCTTTAACCCCTTCAATGGCTCCACCCTACTGGCTCTCTCCCCAGAGCCAGTAGGAATGTGTCCTATGGTACCCCATGCTATCCCAAACCCTGCAGCAATGGGAGGTGGACAAGGGAGAAGGGCAACAGATTCCTCCTGGGATACAGGTATGGGCTAGTAGACCATGGAATCCTGGGGACTGAGCACTCTGGGGAAGTAAGATACCTAGATTATGAGAAGACGCTGAAAGACGTGCCCAGCTATTCTCTAATATTTGCACTGGTTATAATCCAAATTGGCAGGACACAAATTCTCTTGAGAGTGCTGTTTAGAGTCTGATGAGAAAGATAAAATTTTGGCTAAAGATGTGGAACTAGAGCAACAAGTAGGAGGAAAATAGGAATCCTTGGCCCCTGAATGACCACAATTAGGACTATAATCATCTGGGGGATGGGGCAGCATGTCAAACAACTCTGAAAAATGTGGTTGAGGCCGTTCAAGAGCATGGAGAAATAAGGGTGAATTGGGCCAAGGTACAAGAGCGCAGATAAAGAATAAATGAACATCCAAGTGATTTCCGGAGGTGATTACAACAAGCATTGCTCAAACATGGGGGGATGACTCCCCAGAATTTTAATGATGCCCTATCCATAACTGCTTTTGTAGATCAGGCTGCCCCAGACATTTGTAAATATTTTAAGAAACATGTGCCGGGCTGGCAAGGGGAAATGTTGATGAAGAATTTGAGCATAGTGATATTTAGTTATAACAGGCGAGAGGAAAAACAAAACATGGAAATGATGAAAGAACAAAAGAGAACCAAGGAACGGGAGAGTGATTTATTGGCAGCAGTGCTCGCGAGGAATTTGCAGTCCAAGGAAGGGGAAAGTTAGGCCCTGGATTGGGTCAAGGAAGGGAGACTGGATATAGGGAGAGTAATAATAGGGGATGTTGTGGTTTAACCCAGCCAGCAGCTAAGCACTACACAGCCATTTGCTCACCCTTCCCCCTCCCTCGCTGGGATGGGGGAGAGAATCAGGAAAATGAAGCCTGTGGGTTGAGATAGAGACAGTTTATTAGGGCAGAAAAGAAAGGAAAACAATAATAATAATGATAATAGTACTACTACTCATAATGTGTACAAAACAAGTGATGCACAATGCAATTGCTCACCACCCGCTGACCGATGCCCAGCCTGTCCCTGAGCAGCCGGTCCCCCGATCCCGGCCAGCCTCCCATATTAACTGTTCAGCATGACGTCAGATGGTATGGAATACCCCTTTGGCCACTTTGGGTCAGCTGTCCTGGGTCTGTCCCCTCCCAGCTCCTGCTTCACCCCCAGCCTGCCCACTGGCAGGACAGAGCGAGAAGCTGAAAAGTCCTTGGCTTGGTGTAAGCACTGCTCTGCAACAATTAAAACATCAGTGTGTTATCAGCATTATCCTCATCCTAAATCCAAAACACAGCACCCTACCAGCTACTAGCAGAAAAATTAACTCTATCCTAGCTGAAACCAGGACAGGGGAGAAAGTAGAAAATGCTACGACTACGGGAATATGGGACATTTGCAGCAGGAGTGCCCAAGCCCCCACCCACCCAGCAATTGAACAGACCACCAGGAAAGCAACTGAGTGGAGAAAATCTACCAGGTTTTGAGCAGGGTTCTTCCTTAGAGTCGACTGAGTGAATTCTGGATGCCTGGGGAGACCCATTCTGCTAGGGGAAACAACAGGATCCCCTAACACTGGAACTCCAGAGTGAACTCAAGTCAGAGGGACTGTGACTTGTGGATGATTCCATGTGGTAGCACATACAACCCAAAGTGTCTGTAGCCATGGAGAAGTCCGTGCCATAGCAGGTACACATTGCAGTGGCTGTGGATAAGGCCATGCTAGAATACCTAGAAGCATCTGTGGCTGTGGATGAGACCAAGACACAGCAGGTGTCTGAAGAGACGTATGAATAGACTGTGGCCAATAGATAAGGCCACACCAGAACAGGTACACCTTGAAGTGACTGTGGCTGTAGATAAGTCCATGCCACAACATGTACACCTCTGAAGAGACTGCAGTCCATTAAAAATGCCACACCACATAAAGTACACCTCAAAGCATCTGTGGCTGTGGATAAGTCCACAACACAGTAGGTAGACAGGGACTGTGGCCAAAGGACAAGCCCAGGCTGGAGCAGGAGTGAGGGGAGGAGTTCACTGCAATGTTAAATGCTGTGGCCTGGCCCAAAAGAACAAGGGGTGGAAATTGTAATTGATATGCCCTTGAACCGCTGCAACCCATGATCTGAGTAACATGTTATAGGAAGTCCTCTAGCAGGAACCACTCAAAGTGACAGAGGATGAGCCTCACAAGAAGCAGTGCAAGTGCAGCAGTGACCCAAACATAAGCTGACTTTGGAGTCCAATAACTCCACACAACACATCACCTCTCCTGTCCTTAGCAACCACCATAACAAATGGAACCTAACTCATGGACTAAAAGAGTTCAGTGGACATTTCACAAGCATGGCCCATAGACTACGGGAATGCTATTCGTGTATGAAACGACAGGTGGTGGTTCATGGGGTATTGGTCAATTAAAGGAGGCTATAGCGAGTCGGGGAATCAGTCTTTTCTCCCAAACGCCAAGTGATAAGACAAGAGGAAATGGCCTTAAGTTGCGCCAGAGGAGGTTTAGGTTGGATGCATATGGTATGGAAAAGGGGATGGAGATTGTCCTGGTTTTGGCTGAGATAGAGTTAATTTTCTTCCTAGTAGCTGGTATGGTGTTGTTTTGGATTTAGGATGAGAATAATGTTGATAACACACCGATGCTTTAGTTGTTGCTGAGCAGTCACAAGCCACTCTCTTTAATATTTGCTCGATCATGGTGACTGAAAGAAGTGCCCAAAGATTGTAGGAAAGCAAATGTCACTACTATCTTCAAGAAGGGCAAGGAGGACCCACGCCACTTGCCGAGGCGACCGGCTCCGGGGCAGACGCGTGAGGGAGGCTGACGAGGCGTAGGCGGAGCCAGCAGCGTCAGCGACAGCGTCAGCGGCGGGCCTTTTAAATCGGGCACCACCGCCATTTCAGAGCCACTTGCCGAGGCGACCGGCTCCGGGGCAGACGCGTGCTGCAACGGAGCGCGGGATCGGGACAGGCAGGGCTATTTTTCGGGCATCGAGCCTACGTGAGGGAGCCGCCAGCACCGGCAGCCCTCGTGAGGGAGGCTGACGAGGCGTAGGCGGAGCCAGCAGCGTCAGCAGCGTCAGCGACAGCTCCTCCCCCCGGCCGTTCAAAGGCAGCCCTTAGGGAGCGCAAGCGACCAGGGCCGGCAAACAGGGAGTGACACGGGGGGAGTGACGCGGCAGTTAGCGAGGCAGTGAGCGCAGGCAGGAAGGGCGGAGCGCTCACACCCGCCCATAGGGACAACTCCTCCAACGGCACTCTCCCGTCAGCTGGGCTGCGATGGTCTCCACCAGGCACGGTGCTTTCTCTAGGAAGTCAGTACACACCCAGACCGACTGCCCGTCCAAACATGCGGCAGTTCAGGTCTCCGGATGCGGGGAGTGTCTGAGCCTCTTGCTGCCATCGGCGGGAGGCAGAGAGACTGCTTGCGTGAGGTGCGAGCAGGTGGACGACCTGGTCCGCATGGTGGCGGAGCTCAAGGAGGAGGTGCAGAGGCTGAGGGATATCAGGGAGTGCGAGCGGGAGATAGACTGGTGGAGCGACTCCCTGCAGGACCGGAGGGAGAGGGACCAGGGTGAGACGCCCCAAAGGGGGGTGGACCCCCTGCCCTGTCGCCATCGGGCAGAGGGAGGGGACCTGTGAGTTGAGGAGGAATGGAGACAGGTCCCTGCTCGACCTCGCAGGAGATGCCCTCCCCTTCCGGTGCCGCCTTCCCAGGTGCCCTTGAACAATAGGTTTGAGGCCCTGGAGCTGGAGGGACCGGCGGGTGAGGATGAGGTAGGAAGCCTACCCAGGAGGATGTCTGAAGTGAGGAAGTTGACTCCACGCCTCAGGACTGCCTCCACCAAGAAAGAAAGAAGGGTGATTGTTGTGGGCGACTCCCTCCTCAGGGGAACGGAGGGCCCTATTTGTCGGCCTGACCCCACACGTAGGGAAGTCTGCTGCCTCCCTGGGGCCAGGGTCAGAGACATTACCAGGAAGCTTCCAAACATGGTTCGCCCCTCTGACTATTACCCGCTTTTGATAGTCCATGCTGGCAGCGATGATGTTGAAAAGAGAAGCCTCAAGGCTATCAAACAGGACTATAGGGGGCTGGGACGATTGGTGGAGGGAGCGGGAGTGCAGGTGGTGTTTTTGTCCATCCTTACGGGGGAAGGGAGAGGCACGGAGAGGACATGGAAAGCTCATGTGGTTAATAGGTGGCTCAGAGGCTGGTGCCAGCACAGAAATTTTGGGTTTTTTCACCATGGGGAGCTTTACTCGGCACCCGGCCTGATGGCCCCAGACGGGTCCCTATCTCCAAGGGGAAAACGGATCCTAGGCCAGGAGCTGGTGGGACTCATAGAGAGCGCTTTAAACTAGGTAAGAAGGGGGACGGGGCTCAAACAAGGCTTGTTGGAGCTGTGCCGGGGGAAACAATGGCTAGGCCGGGGAAGAAGGCGATGGCCCAGCTGAAGTGCATCTACACTAATGCACGCAGCATGGGTAACAAACAGGAGGAGCTGGAAGCCATTGTGCAGCAGGCAGGCTACGACTTGGTTGCCATCACGGAGACGTGGTGGGACTGCTCCCATGACTGGAGTGCTGCAATGCCTGGCTATCGGCTCTTCAGGAGGGACAGGCAGCACAGAGGGGGTGGTGGCGTGGCTCTCTACATTAGAGAATCTTTTGATGTTGATGTTGTGGAACTCCAGGCTGGGAATGATAAGGTTGAATCCCTGTGGGTTAGGATCCGCGGGAAGGCCGGCAAGGCTAACTTCCTGGTCGGGGTCTGTTATAGGCCGCCGAACCAGGATGAGGAGACGGATGAGGAGTTTTATAGGCAACTGACAGAAGTTGCAAAATCGTCGGCGCTTGTCCTCATGGGGGACTTCAACTTCCCGGACATATCCTGGAAACACAACACGGCACAGAGAAAGCAGTCTAGGAGGTTTCTGGAGAGCGTGGGAGATAGCTTCCTGGCGCAGCTGGTCAGCGAACCTACCAGGGGTGGTGCCCCGCTAGACCTTCTCTTCACAAACAGAGAAGGACTGGTGGGAGATGTGGTGGTCGGAAACTGTCTTGGGCAGAGTGACCACGAAATGGTAGAGTTCTCTATTCTTGGCGAGGCCAGGAAGGGGACCAGTAAAACTGCTGTATTGGACTTCCGGAGGGCTGACTTTGAGCTGCTCAGGACGCTGGTTGGCCGAGTCCCTTGGGAGGTGGTTCTGAAGGGCAGAGGAGTCCAGGAAGGCTGGGCGCTCCTCAAGAAGGAAATCGTGATGGCACAGGAGCGGTCCGTCCCCACGTGTCCAAAGACGAGCCGGCGTGGAAGAAGACCGGCCTGGCTCAACAGAGAGTTGCGGCTTGTGCTTAGCAGAAAAAAGAGGGCTTATAATCTTTGGAAAAAAGGGCGGGCCACTGAGGAGGACTACAAGGATGTAGCGAGGCTGTGCAGGGAGAAAATTAGAAAGGCCAAAGCTCATCTGGAGCTCAACCTGGCTACTGCCGTTAAAGACAACAAAAAATCCTTTTACAAATATATCAACGCGAAACGGAGGACTAAAGAGAATCTCCATCCTTTACTGGATGCGAGGGGAAACCTAGTTACTAAGGATGAGGAAAAGGCTGAGGTGCTTAATGCCGCCTTTGCCTCAGTCTTTAGCGGCAATACCGGTTGTTCTCTGGATACCCAGTGCCTTGAGCTGGTGGAAGGGGATGGGGAGCAGGATGTGGCCTTCGCTATCCATGAGGAAATGGTTGGCGACCTGCTACGGAGCTTGGATGTGCGCAAGTCGATGGGGCCGGATGGGATGCACCCGAGGGTACTGAAAGAACTGGCGGAGGAGCTGGCCGAGCCGCTTTCCATCATTTATCGGCAGTCCTGGCTATCGGGGGAGGTCCCAGTTGACTGGCGGCTAGCCAATGTGACGCCCATCTATAAGAAGGGCCGGAGGGCAGACCCGGGGAACTATAGGCCTGTCAGTTTGACCTCAGTGCCAGGAAAGCTCATGGAGCAGATTATCTTGAGGGTCATCACGCGGCACTTGCAGGGCAAGCAGGCGATCAGGCCCAGTCAGCATGGGTTTATGAAAGGCAGGTCCTGCTTGACGAACCTGATCTCCTTCTATGACCAAGTGACGCGCTTGGTGGATGAGGGAAAGGCTGTGGATGTGGTTTACCTTGACCTCAGTAAGGCTTTTGACACAGTTCCCCACAACATTCTCCTCAAGAAACTGGCTGCTCGGGGCTTGGACTGGCGTACGCTTCGCTGGGTTAGAAACTGGCTGGATAGCCGGGCCCAGAGAGTTGTGGTGAATGGAGTCAAATCTGGTTGGAGGCCGGTCACTAGTGGTGTCCCCCAGGGCTCGGTACTGGGGCCAGTTCTCTTTAATATCTTTATCGATGATCTGGATGAGGGCGTCCAGTGCACCCTCAGTAAGTTTGCAGATGACACCAAGCTAAGTGCGTGTGTCGATCTGCTCGAGGGAAGGAAGGCTCTGCAGGAGGATCTGGATAGGCTGGAGCGATGGGCTGAGGTCAACTGCATGAAGTTCAACAAGGCCAAGTGCCGGGTCCTGCACCTGGGGCGCAACAACCCCAAGCAGAGCTACAGGCTGGGAGATGAGTGGCTGGAAAGCTGCCTGGCCGAGAGGGACCTGGGAGTATTGGTTGATAGTCGGCTGAATATGAGCCAGCAGTGTGCCCAGGTGGCCAAGAAGGCCAACAGCATCCTGGCCTGCATAAGAAGCAGTGTGGCCAGCAGGTCTAGGGAAGTGATTGTGCCCCTGTACTCGGCTCTGGTGAGGCCGCACCTCGAGTACTGTGTTCAGTTTTGGGCCCCTCGCTACAGGAAGGACATGGACGTGCTCGAGCGAGTCCAGAGAAGGGCGACCAAGCTTGTGAGGGGTCTGGAGAACAAGTCTTATGAGGAGCGGCTGAGGGAGCTGGGCTTGTTCAGCCTGGAGAAGAGGAGGCTCAGGGGCGACCTTATCGCTCTCTACAGTTACCTTAAAGGAGGCTGTAAAGAGGTGGGGGTTGGTCTGTTCTCCTACGTGCCTGGTGACAGGACGAGGGGGAATGGGCGAAAGTTGCGACAGGGGAGTTTTAGGTTGGATGTTAGGAAGTACTTCTTTACCGAAAGGGTTATTAAGCATTGGAACGGGCTGCCCAGGGAGGTGGTGGAGTCACCATCCCTGGAGGTCTTTAAAAGACGTTTAGATGTAGAGCTTAGGGATATGGTTTAGTGGAGTACTTAGTGTTAGGTCGGAGGTTGGACTCGATGATCTTGAGGTCTCTTCCAACCTAGAAATCTGTGATACTGTGACCCAGGGAACTACAGGCTGGTCAGCCTCAGATGGATCCCTGGGAAGGTGATAGAACAGTGAATCCTGGGAACCATTTCCAGGCACATGAAGGAGAAGAAAATCATCATGCAGAGTCAGCATGGGTTCACCAAAGGGAAGTCATACCTGGCCAACCTGATAAGCTTCTATGATGAAACAGCCTGATAGATGAAGGGGGAGCAGTGGATATTGTCTTCCTGGACTTCAGGAAGGCTTTTGACACTGTCCCCAATAAGATCCTCATAGAGAAGCTGTTCAAGTATGAGCTGGACAAGCAGACAGTGAGGTAGATGGAAAACTGGCTGAATTGCTGGACCCAGAAGGTAGCAGTCAGTGGTGCAAAATCTAGTTGGAGGCCAGTAACTAGCAGAATACTCTAGGGGTCAATACTGGGACCAGTCTTGTTCAATATCTTCATTAAGGATCTGGACAATGGGGTAGAGTGCACCCTCAGTAAATTCGCAGATAACATGAAACCAGGGGGAGTGGCTGACTCACCAAAGGGCTGTGCAGACATCCAGAGGGACCTTAACAGGCTGGAGAAATGGGCTTGCAGGAACCTCATGAAATTCAACATGAAGTGCAAAATCCTGCACCTAGGGAAGGATGACCCCATATTCACAAGCTAGGGGCTATCCAGCTGGAAAGCAACTCTGCAGAAAAGGACCTGACGGTCATGGAGGACACCAAGTTGAACACAAGCCAGCAATGTGCCCTTGCCGCTAAGAAGGTTAACAGTATTCTTGGCTGCTTTAGGCAAAGTATCACCAGCAGGTTGAGGCAGGTGATCCTTCCCCTCTACTCAGAGCTGGTGAGGCTGCACCTGGAGTCCTAATGTCCAGTTCTACACTCCACCCCACCACCACCCCCCCAGTACAAGAGAGACATGGAAATACCAGAAAGAGTCCAATGGAGGGCCACCAAGATGGTTAAGGGACTGAAGCATCTCTCCTATGAGGAAAGGCTGAGAGAGTTGGGAATCTTCAGCCTGGAGAAGGCTCAGGGGGGATCTTACCAATGTCTATAAATACCTGAAGGGAAAGTGCAGTGAAGATGGAGACAGACTCTTTTCATTGGTGGCCGGTACCAGGGCAAGAGGCAATAGGCACAAACTGGAACACAAGAGGTTCCATCTGAACATCAGAAAGCCCTTCTCTACTGTGCAGGTGACTGAGCACTGGTATAGGTTGCTCAGAGAGGTTGTGCACTGTCCCTCCTTGGAGGTCTCCAAAAGCCACCTGGATGTGGTCCTGGGCAACCTGCTCCAGGTGTCCCTGCTTGAGCAGGAGAGTTGGACCAGATGACCTCCAGAGGTTGCTTCCAACCTTAATCAGTCTCTGATTCTGTGAAGGACTTTTTGGCTTCTCATGCTGCCCTGCTAATGAGGAGGCTAAGGGGGTGCACAAGGACTTGGGAATGGACACAACCAGGACAGCTGACCCAAACTGACCAAAGAGATATTCCATACCATATGACATCATGCTCAGCAATAAAAGCTGGGGGGAAAAGAGGAAGAGGGGCATATGTTCAGAGTGATGGCATTTGTCTTCCCAAAAAAACATTATGCATGATGAGCTCTGCTTTACTGAAGTGGACGAACATTCACTACTTCCCATCAGCAGGCAGATGAAATACTTGTTTTGCACGCAGCTTTTGCTTTACCTAGTAAACTTGTCTTTATCTTAAACCCATGAGTTCTTGCACTTTTACCTCTCCGACTCTCTCACTCTCTCCCCCCTCCCACTGATGGGGAGTGAGCAAGCAGCTGTGTGGTGCTTGGCTGTCTACTGAGTTAAACAATGATATGCTTAAAACAGTCATGCTAAAAAGGAAAACTTTAATTGGCTTCCTCAGAGTATCACGTTTGCAGTCCAGCCTGCCAAATAATGTTAAATTCCCAGTTGTTTGGCATACTCAGTGCAATGCTACCAGTCTTCCACATGCATTAAGAGACTTTTGGAACAAAACCCATACAGTTATAATTCTCCAGACCATTAAAAATAAAGAAACCTTTTATTCTCTTTCAACTAAAACAAGATTGCAACTTAGGTATATGTAATTATTAAAAATCTTTTCTGGCAAACAAGGCTTCCTAAAGTCCACATCAGCTTTGGCAGGTTTTTTTTCTATGAATGGACCCAATATTTGCAGGTAAAATCAAATAGAGAGCTAGGTCAGGAGCTAAGGTACATTTGTACAGCTCTTGAGCTTGCACCTCCTCTCTGAAAACAGAGCTCTACAACACAGGACCCTTAAATACTGAAATAAATAAATGTCTGCTTCAAGTCATAGAATCATAGAATCATAGAATGGCCTGGGTTGAAAGGGACCTTAAAGATCATCTAGTTTCAACCCCCCTGCTCTGGGCAGGGTTGCCAACCGCTAGAGCAGCCTGCCCAGAGCCACATCCAGCCTGGCCTTGAATGCCTCCAGGGATGGGGCATCCACAACCTCCCTGGGCAACCTGTTCCAGTGCCTCACCACCCTCTGAGTGAAAACCTTTCTCCTAATCTCTAACCTAAATCTCCCCTGTCTTAGTTTAAAACCATTCCCCCTTGTCCTATCACTATCAACACATGTAAACAGGAGTTCCCCCTCCTGTTTATACGCTCCCTTCAAGTACTGGACGGCCGCAATGAGGTCTCCCCGGAGCCTTCTATTCTCCAAGCTAAACAAGCCCAGTTCCCTCAACCTTTCTGCATAGGAGAGGTGCTCCAGCCCTCTGATCATCTTAGTGGTCCTCCTCTGGACCCGTTCCAAGAGCTCCACATCCTTCTTGTGCTGGGGGCCCCAGGCCTGCACGCAGTATTCCAGGTGGGGTCTCACAAGAGCAGAGTAGAGGGGGACAATCACCTCCCTCTCCCTGCTGGCCACCCCTTTTTTAATGCAGCCCAGGACATAGTTGGCCTTCTGGGCTGCAAGCGCACACTGCTGGCTCATGTCCAGCTTCTCGTCCATCAGGACCCCCAAGTCCTCCGCAGACTGCTCTCAAGTTCTTCTTCTCCCAGTCTATATAAATACCTGGGATTGCCCCAGCCCAAGTGCAATGCCTTTCACTTGGCCTTGTTGAACCTCATTAGGTTCTCATGGGCCCAACTAAAACATGAGTGTGTTAGCAACATTCTTCTCATCCTAAATCCAAAACACAGCACCCTACCTGCTACTAGGCGGAAAATTAACTCTATCCTAGCTGAAACCAGGACACCTGTTGTCCTGGTTTCAGTTACGACAGAGTTAATTTTCCTCCTAGTAGCTGGTAGGGTGCTATGTTTTGGATTAGGATGAGAAGAGCGCTGATAACATGCTGATGTTTTAATTGTTGCAGAGCAGTGCTTACACCAAGCCAGGGACTTTTCAGCTTCTCACTCTGTCCTGCCAGCGAGCAGGCTAGGGGTGCAGCAGGAGCTGGGAGGGGACAGACCCAGGACAGCTGACCCAAACTGGCCAAAGGGTATTCCATACCATCTGACGTCATGCTAAACAATATATAGGGGTGGCTGGTCGGGGGGGGGCACCGGCTGCTCAGGGATAGGCTGTGCATCGGTCAGCGGGTGGTGAGCAATTGCATTGTGCATCACTTGTTTCTTACACATTATTATTATTAATACTATTATCATTATCACTATTATTATTATTGTTATTATTATATTCCTGTCTTAATAAACTGTCTTTATCTCAACTCACCGGCTTCACTTTCCCGTTTCTCTCCCCCATCCCAGAGAGGGAGGGGGGAGGGTGAGCGAACGGCTGTGTGGTGTTTAGCTGCCAGCCGGGTTAAACCACAACACCTGTCTATCCCTTCTGAAGAGATTGTAGCCCTCTATTCCAATATTCCAGTTATGTGATCCATCCCACCACGTTTCCGTGATAGCAATCAGGTCATATTTGTCTAATTGCACCATGGTTTCCAATTCCTCTTGCTTGTTTCCCATGCTGCATGCGTGGGTATAGAGGCATTTCAGCTGGGCTATCAGTCGTATTGCGTTTCTAGAGCCCTTCCTGATTGCATTGGGACAGTTCACAAGTATTTCCCTGCCGTTACATAGAGTAATAGTGTTCTCGGGTATACTTACTTCACTCAGAGGTGCATCCCCTTTTCCCAGCACACCTACTTTAAAGCTCTCCTCATAAACCCAGCCAGCTTACTGCCCAGAACACTCTTGCCCCACCTGGACAGCTGCGCCCCATCCGGTGTCAGCATGCCCGGTCCCTCAAAAGCACGTCCAGGGTCATAGAACCCAAAACCTTGGGCACGGCACTAACCTCTCAGCCAATCATTCACTTGGCTCGTTCGTCTCCTTCTTCCTGGGTCCCAGCCACCAACTGGGAGGACAGAGGAGAACACTACTTGCGCTCCTAATCCCTTCAACATCTTTCCAAGGGACATAAAATCCTTTTTGATATTTTGGAATTTCCTTGTTACAGCTTCATTTGGTCCTACTTGAAAAAGTAGGAAGGGGTGGTAGTCATTGGGACCCACCAGACTTGGTAGCCTCTTCATGATATCACAGAATCACAGAATTGTCTAGGTTGGAAGAGACCTCCAAGATCATCTAGTCCAACCTCAGCCCTAACACTAACAAGACCTCCACTAAACCATATCACTAAAGGCTACATCTAAATGTCTCTTAAAGACCTCCAGGGATGGCGACTCAACCACTTCCCTGGGCAGCCCATTCCAATGCCTAACAACCCCTTCCGTAAAGAAGTTCTTCCTAATATCCAACCTAAACCTCCCCTGGCGCAACTTTAGCCCATTCCCCCTCGTCCTGTCACCAGGCACGTGGGAGAATAGACCAACCCCCACCTCTCTACAGCCTCCTTTAAGGTACCTATAGAGAGTGATGAGGTCTCCCCTGAGCCTCCTCTTCTCCAGGCTAAACAACCCCAGCTCCCTCAGCCACTCCTCGTAAGACTTGTTCTCCAGACCCCTCACCAGCTTCGTTGCCCTTCTCTGGACTCTCTCGAGCACCTCGATGTCCTTCCTGTAGTGAGGGGCCCAAAACTGAACACAGTACTCGAGGTGCGGCCTCACCAGAGCCAAGTACAGTTTGTTGTTGTTTTTTTTTTTTGTAATTGTTCACAGAGAAGGCAGGGTTGAGCCTCCGTGCTTTATTCTCCTGCACTAAATACATTTTGCTGCTTCCTTCCTCTGCTATACTCGCGCTGAGAATTGAAAGCTTTACTTTCCGTGCATGTTTTTCCTCGTAGACTCTCACACACATGCACATCTAAGCAGCAAGGGCCCAATTAACACTTAGCTCTGGGTACTTGTTGATAAGGCCGAGAAGTCTCCGCTTGCGAGGCGGCCGTGCTCAGCAGCTGGCCAGCACGCTCGTAGGACAGCCCACTTGTGCACGCTCATGGTAGATATCGCTTAGCTTTTGGCAATCTGATGTCAGGAAGGCTGATGATTTAACACCACTTCTCTGACTTTCCAAGAGACAGAAAACACTAGGATACACTGCGTAAGAACACAGCTACCATCGGGATCATGTTCTTTAAGACTGTTTAATTAGGCCATGAGTCTCACATGATACAACAGTGCGCAATGCAGTTTGGGGAGAAGCAGGCTTTAGCCGCGACTGTGAGATAGTGGGGTTTGGTCCCTTGGCCTAGAGGAATCTCTTTTTCCCACTGATCAAAAGAAGTCAAAATTAGAGGAGCAAAATCAATCAATTGTGGCTGTCTGAGTGGTGCTTGGAAAGCTATTGCTGGCACTGTAACATAGCACTCCCTGCGTACACCCTCTGCCATGCGAAACCAGTAGAGTCACTACCCGAAACTAGAATCACCAGTTTGTTTTAAGTTTGTGTGTCTAGTTATTGTTAATTCTCTCTTTAGGTGTCTGTGCTCCTGCTTAATTACCCCAAGTCTCTGCCTCTGGGCAGTGGCAACTCATACAGTCACACACCTGTATCTCCAGCTATGTGAAGGAAAGCACCTTCTGTCCCCTTCACACAGAGTCCAAACCCTTTAAAAAAGGGTCTGCAGGTGACACCGACCCCATTACAGCCAGCCACAGCTGACTTTCCAGGGCCTGAGCTTCACGCCAACTGTTCAGTTCACTTCCCAAAACACCATCATCTCACCGGGGTAATAAGCATGTTTTAATGGCCAGCAGCTTCAAGAGCAGTGCTCACTTTAAGAGCATTGAAAATACGACTTTTTTATTATTATTATCACAGAATCAAATATATATAAAATATATCACAAATACGGGCCCCAGGCAGGCAGCAAACCTCTCTGGAGAGGTTGTCCGGACGGCAAATGGGAGCCTCGGTGCCTCTCAGAGAGGAATCTCCAATGACTAACACCCTTCGTGCCTTCTTTGTGGCACTGGTTTTGATGCAGTTGGGAGACTGAGCCAACTTTGTGTGCTTGGCCTTTCTGAGTTCCCTGTGGTTGGTCTTTCTGAGGTCTTTACCAGTTCTCCCGGAGTCTCCTCTCTCCTGCCTTAGAACCTTGTATCTATTGTGCAGGGGCACTTCAGGGGCAGGGGAGAGACTCCTCCTCCAGCTCTGATCAGAGACAAGGGTCCACTCTCCCTTGTCCTGTGAGTTTTTCAAATGTGCTTGTTTTGGGCTGCACGCTTGTTTCCTTACCCCTTGCCTGGACTTAAGGCAGGGCTGCTGCTCGGCCCATGTCAGCATATAATACCATTTGTCAATCTCCTCCTCAGATTCCTGAATGCTATGCTGCCTGGTGAGCTCCTCTCGCAACTGAGCCACCTGTTTGAAGAGCTCATCCAGCTGGGCACATTTGCACCCATGACACTGCCTTCAGACCCTAGGGGAACCTCCAGAGACTGGAGCTCCCCAGAACTGGGGGTCTGGGCCTCTCTTTTGATCCCCGGGAGGTCTATTTGAGTAGAGGCATCTGCCCAGGGAGGCTGCGTCCCCCCCATCTGGGTTTCAGCCTCAGACTGGCAGGCTCAGTGAGTGGACACCATTTCTTCAGTAGAAGGTCCTTCCCAGAACACAGATATGACTGACCCTGCTCACCCTCCTTGCTCGAACTGCCATGTAAACTGCCATACTGCACCTGACTGATGCACCTTGCCCTGTTTGCCCAACCTGTTCTCCGAGCTCCTGGTCACTTGAGCTCACTAAGGGCTGCCTTTGTATGGCAGGGAGGGGGGCGCTTCTGGCTCCACCCACGCCTCATCAGCCACTCTCATGAGGGCTGCCGGGTCCTGGAGGGCTTCCTTTGCTGCCTCGAGTGGCCTTGACACAGTAAACCCTCTGACTGCTTCAATCCCCAGCTCTGCTGCAGAACGCGTCTGCCACTGAGTCGATCACCTCGGCGAGTCGAGAACTAACCCGGTAACTCTGTGCATGGGCCAAGGTAAGAAATATTAAGTATTGCCTTGGAGGTTGGGTAACACTCTTGTGTGAAGTGTAATTGAGACGTACTTTTGTACGAAGCGAGTGTGGAGTCCCAATCTGCGGTTCCGTAGCTCTGCGAGGGGCACGACCAGAAACGGACAAAGTGAAAGTAGAAGGGAGAAAGGAAGAGTCTTGGGGAAATCTGGTGTACGGTACTCCCTTGCACGGTACAGTGCATGGCAGTACGCCAGGGAATCTGTTTAACCCATAGGTGTACAGTACCCCATGCACGGTAAAGTGCTTGGAAATACACCCCCATTTACTAGAACTTTAACGTTAGTGTGTGGTACTGTGGGAATGGAAATGTTGTTTTTGCAGTGTTACATTGTATAGAAGGAAGGAATGTGGTATTGAGATATGCTTACAGTGATAAGAAAGCTTAACAGAAAACCTTGTAAAATGCAGACAGCCGGACTCCTTAGAGCAATTAGGTGAAAATCACGGTGTCAAGTCAAATCAGATAAGTGAGGAAACATTACCACTTCAAACAGTAAAAAAAGTCAAAAGAAATTTGAAATTTAACAGGCCAGCAACTGAAGGCCATGTATTGTCTGTGAAGTATCGGATAGGTTGTGAACCTGGATTACCCAGTCAATGGGGAAACAGGGGAGGGTCCCGGTCGTCGAGAAAGAAAGTATATAACCTGTACTATGTGACTAGAAGGTGCGCTCCTGCTTGTGGGGCGCCCGCCATTGCAATCGCGAATAAATTACTACTTCACTGAGATCCTCGCCTGAGCCTAAGTTATTGGCTACAGAGTGTTTCTCACAATCTGGGGGCTCGTCCGGGATCCAGTCACCTACTGGGGAGCCCCACCGCCGCAGCAGCAGGAAGGCATGCCCCGCTGATTTCAGCGGTCCTGTGCATCGACGGTGGCGGTTCTGCGGAGAGCTGACAGAGGGCCCGAGACTGATTAAAGAGGCAGGATCCGTGAAGTAGTGGGGAAAGGAAGAAGGTAGGCACTCCGGGTTTTAAGAATTGATCCGGTAACTCTGTGCACAGACCAAGGTAAGAAATATTAAGTATTGCCTTGGGGGTCGGGTGAGGCTCTGTGTGATGTGTGATGTGTGATTGAGACGTACTTTTGTACGAAGCGAGTGTGGAGTCCTGATCCGCGGTTCCGTAACTCCGCGAGGGGCGCGGCCGGAGATGGACGAAGCGTGAGATAAGGGAGAGAAAGGAAGAGTCTCGGGAAATTTGGTGTATGGTAAGCCCTTGCACAGGGAAGTGCTTGGCAATACACCAGGGAAATTTGGTGTACGGTAATCCTTGCACGGGGTAGTGCTCGGAAGTACACCAGGGAAATTTGGTGTGCGGTAAGCCTTGCACGGGGAAGTGCTTGGCAGTACACCAGGGAAATTTGGTGTGCGGTAATCCTTGCACGGGGTAGTGCTCGGAAGTACACCAGGGAATCTGGTAAACTCATAGGTGTGCGGTAGCCCTTGCACGGGGAAGTGCTTGGCAGTACACCACCATTTTCCAGGATAGGAAAAATGGGAAATATGAGTTCCAGGGGACAGGGAGATATCCCTGGGGGAGTGCCTACCGAAAGTTCTTCCTGAAGAATTATAAGAAATTGGAAAAATAATCTCAAAATTGGAGGAGATGGTAAAATAAATAAATAAATAAATATGGTTAAATATTGTGTATTAGTCTGGACAAAAGAACCAATTAAGGAAACAGCAGTATTTTAGCCAAAATACGGGCCTGATGAAAATTCAGGCTTGAAATTTATGTGTAAACAATAAGATTCCTTTTTTTTTGGAGGAGGAGCCAAGTTATGCTCCCTATAATCCTAATATTGCACCGGTGGCAGCAGCAGTCGCTCCAGGAAAGGAGACAGGGACTGCAATTAACACTGTCCCTAGAGAAGAGCGTACTCTAGGCTCTGGCAAGAATTAGAACAAGGTAGAAGAGGTACTGAGAATTTTGCCTTCCCTGATACTAACAGTACTAGCACTAACTGTGTATCCTCTTAAGTGAACTTCCCCCCCTCCTTACCAGCAGAGAGGTTAGGAGTTTCCTAGGACCTAACTTATACTCTTGGGGAGGGGGAATTATGTATATAAATATGTCGTTTACAGGGAAAGAAATGGGAATGATCAGGAGGAGAGCTGCTATACAAAAATGGGAAAGAACTCATCCTCCAGGACCAGGGGTAATACCGGCAGGGCAGAAATAACCGCTTGCCGATCCTGGCTGGAAGAATAATAGTGTGCAACACAGAAATCATATGAGAGACTTGGGGTCAGAATGAGAAAGTACTTGGGGATGAATCCTGAGGACCCGGTATCCCAAGGGCTCTTGAAAGTTCATTTTGTGATTGAAGCCTGGCAAGATGCACAGAAGATGCTCCAGAAGGTGGGGGGGATGTAGTGAACAGTCACTGGGGGGCCCTCCTGTGGGAGGCCCTGAACGTGTGTGTCAAGAGGGGAGATGAGAAGGAAAAGCAGAGAGTGAAACTAATGGTATTGACAGTGTAGCAGGTAGTGAGGCAGAGGGTTGGAGAAAGAGGAAGAAAATCTTCAGGGGGAGTCAGGGCCAGGATGGAAAAGAGAGGAAGAGAGATGAAGGAATGGCAGGCAAGGAAAGCTACCCGTGTTGCGGCCTGAATCTTAGCAGGGACAGGCTTTGATGGGATGTTTTAAGTGTGGGCAGGCTGGCCACTTCAGGTAGGAATATCCGGAGTGGAAGAAGGAGGAGAGAAGGAAAATGGGATGAGGGAGAAAGGTATGGAATTAAGTTGGCTAATGACTGAGACTTTGGTGAAAGTACAGGCTGGAGAAAGATAAGAAGAAATGTTAAAAAGGGTTATTGACGGTGTTAAAGGTGTGGTATGTAATGTTTGACAGAGCTGTTTTTTTGAATGAGTTGGGAAAGTTGAATGAGCAGGGAAGGAGGATGTAGGCATTATCTAAGTAACAGTCTAGAAGTTTTGGTATATTTGCTGTGGTGTTTGGTCAGTTTCCCAAGTATTGAGAAGGGGGGGGCAGGGGGGGGCAGCCTGCTCCACCAGGGGCCTCTCCACAGGCCACAGGGGGCTTCGGCTCCGGCGCCTGGAGCGCCTCCACCCCCTCCTTCTGTGCTGACTCTGGTGTCTGCAGGGAGGTTTCTCACTCCTCGCTCTCCCAGCTGCTGTTGAGCAGCAGGTTTTTGTTTGTTCGTTTTCGTGGATGTGCTCTCACAGAGGCACGGACTGTGTTGCTCATGGCTTGGCTCTGGGCAGCGGTGGGCCCCTCTGGGGCCGGATGAAATTGTCCCTTATCTGCCACGGGGTGGTTTCTGGATTCTCCTCGTGGGGGCTGCCACTGCAGCCCCCTCCCGAACCTTGCCATCAAACACAATACACAGGGGCAGCTAGGTCATTACTGGCCTGTAAAGTATCAGGGATTAAATTAACTAATGAAACCCTAACAAGTGATGGGGGTAGAAGGGGCTGGGATAACAGTGCCACCTTTGGGGGATACCAAGCTGAGACTAGGGGATAAAATGATCTCTGGGCAATTATTGTATGTACCCAAGGCAGGGACTAACTTGTTGGGAAGGGATTTGATGATGAAATTGGGCATTCAAATAGTAAATTGTTAGACTGGAATAACAGTGGTATTAATGGAGTGCTCTCAGGCCCTGAGAGCAAAGATATATTCACCTCTGACTGGAAAGACTCTGAAGTGGGGGCGGAAGCAACAATACATATGGACAGTTTTACCTCAGGGGTTTACAGGGCCTCCGATTAATTTGGGCAAAGTTCTAGAACAGATTTTGGAGCAATTCCAACCTCCCAAGGAGGAATTTCTATTACAAAATGTGTATGATCGTTTATTGTCAGGACAGGAGAAAACAGTTGTGAAGGAAGCTACTAACAAGCTATTCAACTTTCTGGGAAAGCAGGGCTTGGGAGTATTGAAAAATAAATTACAATACGTAGAAAGAGAAGTCAGGTATTTAAGGCATCTAATGTCTGAGGGAAAACTGAGAATAAATCCAGAGAGGATTCAGGGAATTGTTGAAAACTAAGAAAGAACTAAAAAGTTTTTAAGAGAGATTTCTTTAAGGAATCAGGAGCCACGAAGCCTGAGGGAAAATGGATACTCCCTGATGGGAGAGAAATGCTGAATAAAGCACCAATGAGGCAAATATGATGTTTTACATCAAGAGAGTCATTGGGAGATGCAAGCAATGTGTGATGTTGTGCTAAGAAAGTATGTCTGTGTAGGAATATACACTTCAGTGAAGCAAATATGCAGAGGATGTACCATATGTCAAAAGGCAAATAAAAAGGTCATTTGTAACTAACCTAGAGGGGGACGGGAGCCAGGGATTCGACCTTTACAAAGTATACAGGTAGACTTTACTGAGTTACGTAAAGGAGGGAGATTTAAGTACTTGTTTGTCCTAATTGACCACGTGACTGGATGGGTGTAAGCTTTCCCCTCTGTATCTGCCACTGCAAACATGGTGGCTAAGGTATCACCGGAGCAAATAGTCCCTAGATATGGGATAGCTGAAAACATTGATTCAGATCAAGGAAGACATTTCACTTCACAAGTACTGCAAGGGTTAATGCAGGCCTTAGAGATTGAGTGGGCTTTTCACACCCCCTGGCACCCCTCCTCTTCTGGGAAGGCAAAGCGAATGAACCAGACATTAAAGAAGCAATTAACTAAATTAGTGTTAAAAACCCAACTTCCTTGGGTAAAATGTTTACTTTTAGCACTCCTCCAGGTTCAAACAGCACCGAGAAACGATATAGGAATTTCACCATATGAGATGCTGTTCGGATTACCCTATCTGGGCAGAAGGGATGAGATACCGCAATTAGAAACAAGAGAGTTTTCTTAAGAACTGTATTCTGGGGTTGTCCTCTTCTTTGTCATTTCTCAGGACCCGTGGGAAATTGGGTCCTGATTCAGACCTGGAAAGGATCAACTCCGGCCCGAATGGGAAGGACACTTCCAAGTACTACTAACCACTGAAACAGCCATAGGAACTGAGGAAAAAGGTTGGACTCACTATACTCGAGTGAAGGCATCCGTCGACCCTAGTACCTGGGAAGCTGTTCCTACAGAAGACTTGTTGGAAGCTGAAATCGAAGAGAAAAATCTCATAGTGGACTCTGAGCGGGATAAGAGCTTGCAATTGTAAACTAACCTTTTATTTTCACAGGTAACTAATGAGTATGACTTGTGATTGAGAGAAAGGACTGGCCTATAGTGAATTGAAGTGTTCCCAAGGGGGGTTTGTTATGGTAGTAGTGTATATCTTATTCTTTGTATTGATAATTATTTGGAAACCTAAGGTTTAAAAATAATGACAGGGAAAAATCAATTATTAATTTTGTTTTTAGTGATTGTAGGCCTCAGAGAAAGTCTTGGTCAATTGGCAACTTGGAAAAGGCATGACCAGATAATAGTAAGATGGGATACCCCATAAAAATATGGGTGAATGTGACAGAGGGTTATGTACCACAATCTGTCATGTTTGATGCTTGTGAGGTGTTAGCTTGTGGAGATTTAAATGCCCAAGGACACTTGAGCAGAGAGAACAAATAACTGGTAGAGACCCAACAGCCAGATTGAGAATAGCTGTATGGAAACGATCCTCTATTGCCATCAGAGAAAGGGAGAAACTCAAGGAGAAGACAAGGGAGAAAACAGGAGGCCCTCTTTGAAATGCGGCAGTTCAACCATTGGAGATTGAAACAGGGTATGGGGATGTGAATGCCTGGATAGAATGGGTCAAATATACTGTCCAGAGTCTCAACCATAGCAATTGCTATGCTTGTGCCTCGGGATGACTGATTGCCCAGATAGTGCCCTGCCCATTGGGGTGGACCAAGGATTCCCAGGGAATGCGATGTATGATTGCATTGTACCAAGAAAAGACTGCCCAGGGAAATGAGGCCTGTAAGTCTCTCTCTTTGCTATTCCCTTCCTCGCATGATAGCAATATCAGGGTTCCCCCTGTATTCTCTACAGCTATAGGTAACCATACAGCTTGCCTCTCACGGCAGGGTGTGAGTGCTACCCGGCATCTGGGAGGATTTGCCTTGTGCACGAGGACCTTGAATGCTACCGAGGACTTGATGGGAAACTATTCAAGACTTGAGATCCCCAGGGCAGATCTCTGGTGGTACTGTGGAGGGAAGATCTTACGGTCCACCCTACCATCTAACTGGGGAGGCACTTGTGCACTTGTTCAATTAGCTATACCCTTCACCCTGGCATTTGAAAGAGAAACAGCACAAATACCCAGAAGAAGTAAAAAGAGGCTTAGGAATATCATTTGATGATAGAGTATACATAGATTCTATAGGGGTGCCTAGAGGAGTTCCTGATGAACATAAAGCCAGGAATCAAATTGCTGCAGGGTTTGAGTCACTGTTCTGGTGGGTAACAATTAATAAAAATGTGGATTGGATTAATTATATCTATTATAATCAGCAGAGATTCATAAACTACACAAGAGATGCGATAAGAGGAATTGCTGAACAACTAGATGCCACCAGCAAAATGGCTTGGGAAAACAGAATAGCATTAGATATGATTCTTGCGGAGAAAGGTGGTGTGTGCGTGATGCTGGGCAACCGTTGTTGTACTTTTATCCCTAACAATACTGCCCCGGATGGCACAGTAACTAGAGCATTGCAAGGGCTTACCACCCTTGCCAATGAATTGGCAGAAAACTCAGGAACAGACACTTCCATCACAGGATGGTTGGAATCTTGGTTTGGTAAATGGAAAGGAATGGTAGTGTCCATATTTACATCCTTGATTGTAGTAGCAGGAGTTTTGACAGCCATTGGTTGTTGCATTATCCCCTGTGTAAGAGGACTAGTACAGTGGTTAATTGAAACTGCACTTTCGAAACAAATGACCATGGATCCACCACCCTACTCAGATAAGATGATGATATTAGAGGAAATGGAAAGCAAAGAAAGTGAAGAAGAGGAAGGCATCTACCAAATTACACCTTAGAGAAAAATTTTGCAAAAATCAACAAATTATAAAAAGAGAAAAGGGGGGAAATTGTGGGAATGGAAATGTTGTTTTTGCAGTGTTACATTGTATAGAAGGAAGGAATGTGGTATTGAGATATGCTTACAGTGATAAGAAAGCTTAACAGAAAACCTTGTAAAATGCAGACAGCCGGACTCCTTAGAGCAATTAGGTGAAAATCACGGTGTCAAGTCAAATCAGATAAGTGAGGAAACATTACCACTTCAAACAGTAAAAAAGTCAAAAGAAATCTGAAATTTAACAGGCCGGCAACTGAAGGCCATGTATTGTCTGTGAAGTATCGG
Organism: Anser anser; assembly: GCF_964211835.1. Classification (NCBI taxonomy): domain Eukaryota; kingdom Metazoa; phylum Chordata; class Aves; order Anseriformes; family Anatidae; genus Anser; species Anser anser. The sequence goes on from NC_139731.1 coordinate 1,818,163, forward strand.
ATAGGTTGTGAACCTGGATTACCCAGTCAATGGGGAAACAGGGGAGGGTCCCGGTCGTCGAGAAAGAAAGTATATAACCTGTACTATGTGACTAGAAGGTGCGGTCCTACTTGTGGGACACCCGCCATTGCAATCACGAATAAATTACTACTTCACTGAGATCCTCGCCTGAGCCTAAGTTATTGGCTACAGAGTATTTCTCACAATACCCTGCAGGAGGAAAAATTTCTGTAGCAGTACACTGACAAGGGCTAGGAAAAATGGGAAATAAAGGTTCCAGGGGACAGGGAGATATCCCTGGGGCAGTGCCTACCGATAGTCCTTCAGGAAGAATGATAAGAAATTGGAAAAATAATCCCCAAATTAGAGGAAATGATAAAAAGAAAATGATTAAATACTGCGTATTAATCTGGACAAAGGAGCCAATTGAGGGAACAGCAGCATTTTGGCCAAAACACGTGTCTGATGAAAATTCAGACTTTAAATTTATATGCAGACAATATGCATATAGTTTGTGTACTATGCATATAATATGAATATATACTCTTCCGCCTCCTTTTTCAGAGGAGGAGTCAAGTTATGCTGCTTGCTGGGTGCAGGGGTAAGTCATTTTTTTTCTGAAAAAGGGTCAGGACCAGGAGAAAGAGGAGTCAGAGAGAAGGACGGGTCGATGGGAACCCTTGGATAATTTACCCCCCTCCCTATAATCCTAATATTGCACTGGTGGCAGCAGCAGCCGCTCCAGGAAGACAGCCAGGGACTGCAATTGATGCTGTACCAAGAGGAGTGCACTCTAGGCTCTGGCAAGAATTAGAACAATGTAGAAGAGATACTGAGAATTTCCCCTTCCCTGATACTAGCAGTACTAACACTCCTATGTATCCTCTTAGGGAGGTCCCAGTGAGGCAAGGACAAATAGGTTATGTGAACTCCCTCCCCTTACCAGCAGAGAGGTTAGGAGTTCTAAGAAGGAAATGAAGTCTTTAACTGAGGAACCTATAGAACTAGTGGAACAGTTAGATCAGTTTCTAAGTTAGATCAGTTTCTAGGTCCTAATTTGCACTCTGGGGGAAGGGGGGGATGATGTCAGTCTTGAGTATGTTATTCCCTGGAGAAGAATGTTCATGAGGGGAATGATTAAGTGGCAGCTATACAAGAATGGGAAAGAACCAACCCCCCTGGACCGGGAGCAATTCTGATTCTGAGCAGAAATATCCACTTATCCAACAAGGATAATAACAACCCACAACACAGAAATCATATGAAAGACTTAGGGTCAGAATGAGAAAGTAGTCGGGGATGAATCCTGAGGACTCAGTAGCCCAAAGGCTCTTGAAAGTTCATTTTGTGATTAAAGCCTGGCCAGATATACAAAAAAAGCTCCAGAAGGTGGGAGGATGGAGTGAACAGTCACTGGAGACTCTCCCGCGGGAGGCCTAGAAGGTGTATGTCAGGAGGGGAGATGAGAAGGAAAAGCAGAGAGCGAAACTAATGGTCTCCACAGTGGACCAGGTAGTGAGGCAGAGTGTTGGAGATAGAGGAAGAAAACTTTCAGAGGGAGTCGGGCCCAGGATGGAAGGGAGAGGAAGAGAAATGAAGGAATGGCAGGCAAGGAAAGCTACCTGTGCTGCAACCTAAAGCCTAGCAGGGACAGGCTTTGAGAAGATGTTTAAGTGTGGCCGGGCCAGCCACTTCAAATAGGAGTATACAGAGTGGAAGAAGGAGGAGAGATGGTTTGCTGTTATAAATTCAGAATAGGGGAGTCAGGGCTTCTCAGAAAGCTAGTCCCACTGAGAGCCCCTGATAAATGAAAAGGGCTCAAGGGTTGAAATAAGGACAGAGAGATCACTCTACAATTATTGTCGCGGGCAAAACAGACGTAGCATAGGAAGATTAATAAAATTTATTACCTATCACTGATGGGCTGGAGCAGTGAGAAACAAAGAAACAAGCTGGGGGCACCTTCCCCCATCCACTCTCTTCCACCTCTTCCCTGCCCTGAGTGGCGCGGGGAGGCCAGGAGTGGGGGCTGCGGTCGGTCTGTGGTTCTTCGTTTCCACCGCTCCTTCATGGTCACTCTCCCCTTCTCTGGCATGAGGTCCCTCCCGCGGGGTGCCATCCTTCCTGGGCTGGTCCTGTGTGGGTTTCTGTGTGGGCAGAGGCTCTTTGGGAGCTGCTCCAGGTGTGGGTCTGTGACACGGAGTCCATCCGTTGGGAGCGGGCTGCTCCGGCTTGGGACCCCCAGGGGCGGCAGCTTCCCCCAGATCACCTGCTCCACCGTGGGCTCCTCTCCATGGGTTGCAGCGTGGAGATCTGCTCCGCCGTGGAACACCATAGGCTGCATGGCGGGGGGGGGGGGGGGGGGATAGTGTGCTCCACCATGGGCCTCTTTCCACAGGCTGCAGGGGAACTGCAGCTCCAGCGCTTGGAGCACCTCCTCCCCCTCCTTCTGCACTGACCTTGGTGTCTGCAGGGCTGTTTCTCACTCCTCACTCTCCCAGATACTGTTGTGCAGCAGTTTTTTTTCTTTTTAATTATTATTATTATTCTCCCTTTTCTTGGGTGTGCTCTCACAGAGGCACAAACAACATTTATTGGCTCGGCTCTGGGCAGTGGCAGGTCCCTTTGAAGCCAGCTGAAACTGGCCCTTATCTAACATGGGGCAGCTTCTGGATTCTTCTCAGAGAGGCCAACCTTGCAGCCCCCCCATTACCAGAACCTTAAAGACGTAAACCCAATACACTGGGTAAGCTAGGTCATTGCTAGCCTGTGAAGTATCAGGGCTTAAATTAACTAATGAAACCCTAAAGGTGACGGGGGTAGAAGGGACTGGGATAACGGTGCTACTTTTTGGGAACACCAAGCTGAGACTAGGGGATAAAATGATCACTGGGCAATTACTGTATATACTCGATGCAGGGACTAACTTGTTGGGAAGGGATTTGATGATGAAATTGATCATTCAAATAGTAAATTGTTAGACTGGAATAACGGTGTTATTAATGGGGTGCTCTCAGACCCTGGGGGCAATAATTCCAAATGTAACTATTATTGAAGACCCACAAAGCCAAAGCCCCCTTGAGACCACATGCAGAATTAAGTGGACTCCAGATAATCCTCTAGTAAAAAGAAACAGGGCATTTCACAGTTTGGCAAGGTGGTTTTTACCTTGGTTAGGGGTGAGTGAATTAGAAAAGGCTATTTTAAATATCTCAGCTATAATTGAAGAACTAGAAAATAACACTCTGGATGCAAGAAAAAGGAGATACTTTTGCAAAAATAGTACTCCAGAATCGAATGGTATTAGATTTATTACTGAGCTCACAAGGAGGAGCGTGCACTGTAATTAATGCTAGTTGCTGTATATATGTAGATCAAATGGGACGAATTTGGCTGATCTCAAAAATATTTGGGAAAAACAAAAACAAAAAAAAACAAAACCAAAACAAAACAAAACAAAAACAAGATCCTACATAGAGTGGCTCAAGATGACACTTCCTGGGGATTTAAAAACATTTGGGAGAAACTAACTTCGTGGTTACCTGAATGGAATTGGATCAAACAACTGTTTGTTGGTATTATAATAATAATGGCATTTTATATCTGTCATCCCCCGTGACATCCGAAGAAGAATATTGCGCCTTAAAAACTCAAGGGTGGGGTATGTGAAGAGGTGCAAAAACAACAATAGGAGTAAGAAAAGAAGAGGGGGGAATTGTGAGAAACAAAGTTGTGTTTTTGCAATAGAAGGTGTTTTTGCAGTGGAAAATTCCACTGACCTTGCATATTCAAAAGTGATTGTGCAGCATAGCAGTGGGGAGTATGTTAAGCAGATAAAGGGAAGGTCCCACTGTCCCAAAATAAGGAGGATAGCTAAGAAAAACAGGATGAGCACTACGAAATCAGTAAAAACAAAAATCACAGGTCCTCTAGTCACGAGAGAAGAAAAAAAAAAAAAGGAAAAGGAGAAATTAATGGTTGGTCAAATTAAATTGTACATATATGGTATAGAAGTGCGTCGAGTAGGTTATGAACCTGTAGTACTCAGCTAATGAGGAAACGGGAGGAATCAAGCGTCGGGTAATAGGGAATATAAGGTTATGATAAACTTTTATTGTGTTCTCCTGCTTGCAGGATGCCCGCCAGTGCAATCGCAAATAAAATAGCTTCACAGAAGGCCCTGTCTGAAGAAAATTATTGAGATTTTTCTCACAAAAGGTAATTCTAGAACAGACAATTCCCAGGTATGGAATTGTTGAAAATATTGACTCTGATCAAGGAAGGCACTTTACGTCACAAATATTGCAAGGGCTAATGTGAATGAAGTGCTTACCTTTGGCACTTCTCCAAATTTAAACGACGCTAAGAAAAGTTGTGGGAGTTTCACCATATGAAATATTATTTGGATTGCTGTACCTGGGCAAAGGGGATGAATTACATCAATTCGAGACAAAAGATACTTTCCTTAAAAACTATATACTCGGGCTGTCGTCCTCTTTGTCATCTCTCAGGACCCGTGGACTGTTAGCTCAGACCCCACCCTTGGAAGCCCCAATCCATCCATTCCGAGCAGGAGATTGGGTTCTGATACGAACATGGAGGGAATCAAAGCTGCAACCTGAGCGGGATGGGCCGTTCCAGGTACTCCTGACTACTGAGACAGCAGTAAGAACGGCTGAGAAAGGGTGGACTCACTACACCTGGGTGAAGGCATCAGTTGACCCTGAGACCTGGGAGACTGTTCCTATAGGAGAATCTTTAAAATTAAAAATTAGGAGGAGGTGTGAATCGTAGTTGTAAACTAACCTTTAACTTCTCCTCAGGAAAAAATAATGAATACCATGTGTAACTGGGGAAAAAGAATTGGATTATGGGAGTGCTAATATATATAATGCACACCAAACACAGCGCAAGAATCGTTCGGTAACCGGATGGCCCATCCCGAATGGCAAAGGGTGATATTGGCTATGTGATAATAGGGCCAGGAAAGTGTTGCCCCTAGGATGGAAGGGAGCTTGCACCCTGCAGGCAATAATTCTGAACATAACCGTTACTGAGGATATGCAAAATCAAAGCATAGGCCTCCTTGGTACCCACCTACGCAGAATTAAGAGGACTTCAATTAATCCTCTAGTGGAGAGAGGAACGGCATTTCACAGTTTGGCAAGGTGGTTTATCCCTTGGTTAGGGGTGAGTGAATTAGAAAAAGCTATTGTGAATATCTCAGCCATGGCTGAAGAATTAGAAAATAACACTCTAAATGTGATCCGGGCACTGCAAGAGGAGGTAACAAGTCTGTCAAAGATAGTATTCCAGAATCTAATGGTACTGAATTTATTACTGGCCTTGCAAGGAGGGTTTCACACTATAATTAATGACAGTTGCTGTATGTATGTAGACCAAACGGGGCGAATTGAGACTGATCTCAAAAGTATTTGGGAGAAAACCGAGATCTTACATGAGGTTGCCCAAGATGACACTTCCTGGGGATTTAGAGACATTTGGGAAAAATTGACCTTGTGGTTGCCTGGATGGGATTGGCTCAAGCAACTGTTTGTTAGTATTCTAGTAATAATGGCATTCGTATCTGTCATCCCCCGTGACATCCGAAGAAAAATATTGCACCCTAATGTTGGAAAAACTCAAGAGCGGGGGATGTGAAGAGGTGCAAAAACAACAATAGGACTGAGAAAAGAAGAGGGGGGAATTGTGAGAATTAAAGTTGTGTTTTTGCAGTGGAAAATTCCACTAAGCTTGCATATTCAAAAGTGGTTGTGAAGGCATAACAGTTGCATAACATTGGGGAATGTGTTAGGCAGATAAGGGGAAGGTCCCACTGTCCCAAAATAAGGAGGATAGCTAAGAAAAACAGGATGAGCACTACGAAATCAGTAAAAACAAACAAAAAAAAATCACGGGCCCTCTAGTCACGAGAGAAGGAAAAAAAAGGAAAAGGAGATATTAAAGGTTGGTCAAATTAAATTGTACATATATGGTATTGTAATAAGTGTCGAGTAGGTTGTGAACCTGTAGTACTCAGCCAATGAGGAAACGGGAGGAATCAAGCGTCGGGTAATAGGGAATATAAGGTTATGATATATTTTTGCTGTGCGCTGCTGCTTGCTGGACACCCACCATTGCAATTGTGAATAAAAATGCTACTTCACCGAGATCATCGCCTTAGCTTGTGTTATTTGCTACAGATTGTTTCTCACATTTTCTGCCATGCCATAAATGAATTTTACAAGGAACATGGAGCAGCAGCCTATCACAAACAGAAAACTGATTCATCTGAAGTGCCCAACAACATTTTTCATCAACACTGCAGGATCATAAGGTAACAGAGGCATCTTCCAACTGATGGTATTAAACCTGCTGTTAGACCTAAGAGCAGGAACATATAAACCTGAGAAAACTATTCAGATAACATATTAAAATTTGACCTGAAACTTGATTGGTTATTGCAGGTCCTGCCACCTCTGTTTTTCAATGCTTTAACATTTAAGTGATTTTTTTCAGTTAAAATTAAAAGATTTGCAACTAGATGTATGTGGCCTTTTTTAATGCTGAATGGAAGTAAGAAAACAAATAATGAATACAACTTCTTCAAATACTGTATACTAAATACTAAAATTTAAAAACTATCTAAAAATATTTAAAGCTAATTCAGTAAGAATTAGGTGATAAAGATGACTAGATAAGTTATTTAGGTAGCAGTTAAAAAAGAGCCCTTGTAAGGAAGTCCATAAATGAAGTTAAAGAACTCACAAAGCATTACTGCTTGAAAGAAATCTTATTTGTACTAGAAAAACTGTGTTAAACTCTAAAAGCCCCTGTATATTAAGACTTCAGGTGACAGAAATTAGCCACTAGAGGGAGACCATATGATCTGGTGTATGGGACATCATTGTACAAAGAAATTAGATATGCAGATGAGAGATTAATAAAATAGTTGCCTATATCGAGAAACCTTTATTGTAAATTGTTTATATTCTACACAATAAAACATCCCTCCTATAGTACTTTCTTTTAGATTCCTATTTTTATTCTATTCCTATTTTTATTACTGTAAAAATGGGAATGTGAACTGCGCTGTAAAGTACTATAGCTAAAATATACTGAAATAAATTAAAATACTTTGTTATGCATTATCCTTTTAGTTCATTTTGTTCTCAAAATTCAGTATGCAGTAATTCAGAATGCAACCCACCAACCGATTCAGTATATTAGCCCACAAATAATATGGGAGGGAAAAGGCTTACACAGTCCAAAGGATTTTTAAAGAATTACTTTCAAATAGATTCAAGACTAGATTCTTAAGTAACAGTGACAGCCATAAAACATATTTCCTACTTTTTTAATATTGCAAGTCGGTATAATTTTTATACATTGAATACTTAGATTTATCGCAGAAGTCATCTCCTTATCCAGTGTAATTACTAAGTTCACTTCACAGAAAGACTTCTAGCTTTTGCTCCATGAGTTTAAATATTTTTCTATTAAGAACAGTTCTGAATTTTGGAAAAGTTGTGGGTTTGTTTGTTTGTTTGTTTGTTTGTTTGTTTTTGAATCAAGAAAAAGCAGTCCCTCCCAGACTGGATGTTTCCATTTCATTCTTAGAGGACTGATACCTCAATTTGCCTTCCAAATCTTTGTAATTGTCAAAGCTATATGATTTTATATAATAGAAGCAGAAAGTGTAATTAACATCACAAGTGGTCTGTTTCCAGTCTCCTATATTTGACATTTCATAATTTCTTGCAAAATTGTATTCTTTTGCTGCTGAATTTGCCTACGCTTTCCCTCTGCACCATGACCACTTTACAAAGTTGATATAAATACAATAATTTCACTCTGTATAGAAATTCAAGGTGAATGCATTTCCACATTAAAAACATAATCTTTCCTTAAAATATTTTGCTGTTAAAATAGTTGTAGGATTGAAGAAATGAAATTTGCCATGGCAAAAGCTTTTATTTGGCCTCAAAGAAATACAAATGGGATTTGATAAACTCTATAAAGCAGCAAATAAGTATATGGTGTGTGCAACTTCTTCCACTAAATTCAAAAGTGAAGTGTTACTTTTCTTATCGTTACTATGTAGCAAAAAAAACACAATAATACAGTAGATGACCTGAAGTGCATAGTGCTCTAGGATACATTAGCAATGGTCTTTGTATTCCAGGGAGTCAGCATCCAATGCAAGACAGATCCCTAACCATGATACCTCAGCAATAGCTAGCCAAAGAGGTCTGAATACTGAATTTTCACCTGTAAAGACAGGTAAAAATTTTCACCCGTAAAGACAGTCCTGACTTCAGTCCAACTGAACATAAATCTACTGAATTTCATACTTTTTCTTTCTTACTCTTTATTGAAAAAATTGCAAAATATACAGGAAACATTCAACAGTTCTTCCATATACAGTCTTACCTCAGCCCAATCAGGTGTCAGCATTAGCAGATCACAGAGTGAATATGAAACAATGTTATATTAAAAACACCTAACAGAGGCATCGTAAGATATTTAGTAAACAGATTTAACAATTCAATATAAATGCTCAAATCTACTCTGTCATGTACATCCTTGTTCTGAAACAAAACTTTGTGCTTTTGTACTAGAAGGCAGAGATGCTAGCCAGGACTCCCAACACTCAAAGAAAAATGATACTACCAAATACCTGTACTCACACAACTAGTAACCACGTACTCACACCCAAATATTGAAGCAAACTCCATATTTTTCCCATAACGTTAGATTCACAGTACTGTGAGATTGTCTTTTTATGCCTGTCCAGGAAAGTCTTATACACTACACCCAAAAAGCAGTACTTTCAGGAAGTACTGTTCAATTTGCTACTTAGTAAAGAAACAATCTACATATGATCTATTAAAATGCATAATTTTGTAAGATGACCAAATAAATCAATGGAACTGTTTCAACAGCTCTATAAGCAGCTTTACAGACATCTGTTCCGAATATATCCATCAATTTATATTAATTAAAGTATGGAAATATTTATGCAGAAGCATATAGCACAGGTAAGTTTGTGCAAGGAATTTAGGTTTCTTGACAAATTTCACTGACGTACCAAGGAACAGTATAGTTTAAGAGCTTCCTTAAAGGTCTACACAGAGGGACTCAGAGTTATAAATTGCTATGCTTTATGAACACAAGTCCTACACATATATAATACATTGTGTTGTTGAATTTCTATGAATAATTTAATATCAAAGCTAATGAATTCCAAAAATTTTGAAATTGTAAGTACATTACAACTATAACACATTAACAAATAGGGCTTGACCTTTTATAGGAGTGGAAATCTACAGTTTTTAAAATTAACATTTCCTACTCTGTTATTCTTAATCTCTTACTGGGTCTTTCCTTGCCAGTTCCTTTTGACTCGGCAAATTTCTGTATTAAACTTTCAACTGTAGTATTTGTCATGTTATTAATAAACTCTTCGTGTACCTTCAAAAAAAATTACCACACACAAAGGGAATTTAAAAAACAGTAATTAACAGAATATAATTGACTTTAAGAAGTGTTTACTTTTAACTCTAGAGCTACTGTTCAAAAATACTTCCTTCAAAAATATATTTAAAGGGTTTCCAGAAATCAGTAGACATTTTATCAAGGAAATCCCTTCATTGCTTTAGTATTAGCCAGTGTGTGTATAATACAGATAGAAATGAGTGATGAAAGAATACAGCTTGATGAGTGGTCTGGGATTTACTTCAATTTCTTCCATCTAAACCACTTTCGTATACATCATTTTCTGAAATTGTCAACATGTCCCACTACAATGTCAGGAAGACACTCTGCCTCTTAAGCCAACACCAGTTAAGGGTGTGAATAGTTCCCACTGTATTATCACAGTTCCCACCTGTTTGAATAAAAGCACTACTGTTGTAATGTTTTTGGTCTCACAAAGGAACAACCACATGTTTTTCCAACAAGGAAGTATGTATATGCTTTAGAAATAAATAGCACGACCCTTGTGACCATCATTCATTAGCAGAAAACCTCAAAACTAAGGAAAAGTGACTCAAATTAAGCGCACGCAAATAAAACTACATTTCAACACATCAAAAATTAAGGAATACTTATAAGAGTTGCATCTAAAAAACAACTTGAATCTAAATAAAAGATACTATAAAAGCTTCTTTTAACACTGTTACTAAAGGCCTTTTGCTCATAAAAACTGAAGTGTATCAAAAATTTGGAAGCTTTTCAGACTGATAATTTCAAGTTTTAGTTAAAATAAAATTACAAGTATCCCATTATGTGTAAAATTAGTGCTAATTTAATATCTAAAGAACAGAACTTTGAAATACACTAATAATTCTTCAAATTGTCAAAATATTTTCTGTTAACACAAAATGTAATCATTATTCAGCCTTATTCTGTAAAATTTGTGATATTGAATGTATAAATGCACCAAGAAGCAGTAAAATTTCTGGTTTATATTGAATTTAGATATTAAAAAGATTTCTAATACAATGAACAAAATTAGAGGATGATCTACTCAATAAAAATTTTTAGAGAGGCTTGAATAAGGGAACATATATATACAAACATCACAAAAAGTCAAAATGACAATTTAATAAGCATTCAAATCTCCTTCAAACATCTGATAAAAAAGTTCAGTACCTGTATAACGTTTGATATTTGTGGTAAAAAGAACCAAATCTGCTTGAAAATCTTTTGAATCTTATGGATCATTTCTATTTATCTCCTCTTTCTCATTCCAGTTTTAAAAGTTACTGTCATTTGAAAGATGTGATCTTGTAATTACCACAAACACAGTAAGAAATGCTTCATTTAGTATGGACCATAATCCAAATTAAAAAAAAAAATTAAAAAATGATAATATAAAAATTATTTCTCCTATTTGTGAATGAATTTCTTTTATGATGTTTGAGAATGATTCTATAATCTCTTTCATATGAAGATGCGTTTCTTCAATATCTTGAAATTTCTGTAAACCAATATAAGCAATTATTCATAATGAAAATAATTCTTAAACTACTAAATCTTAATTTTTAATACTTAAATATGCTAAACAGAAAAAAAAATATTTTTCAGACATTTATCAGCGATTACACTGTTTAAGAAAGGAAGTTGCATAATTCACAGTTACAAAATAATGTACTTTAAAATGACATCCTGATCTCCAAATTGGAGAGAGATGGATTTGAAGGATGGACCATTCGGTGGATAAAGAATTGGCTTGAAGGCCTCACCCAGAAAGTGGTGGTCAATGGCTCTATGTCCGGGTGGAGGCCGGTGACGGGTGGTGTCCCTTGGGGGTCTGTCCTGGGTCTGGTACTGTTTAATATCTTTATCGCCAACATAGACAATGGGATCGAGTGCACCCTCAGCAAATTTGCAGATGACACCAAGCTGAGAGGTGCAGTTCATACAACAGAAGGATGGGATGCCATCCAAAGGGACCTGGACAAGCTTGAGGTTCAAGTGTGCCCATGTGAACTTAATGAGGTTCAACAAGTCCAAGTGCAAGGTGCTGCACCTGGGTCAGGGCAATCCCAGACATGAGTACAGGCATGGAGAAGAACTCATTGAGACCAGCCCTGCAGAGAAGGACTTGGGGGTTCTGGTGGACGAAAAGCTTGACATGAGCCAGCAGTGCATGCTTGCAGCCCAGAAGGCCAACTGCATCTTGGGCTGCATTAAAAGAGGAATGGCCAGCAGGTCGAGGGAGGTGATTGTCCCCCCTCTACTCTGCTCTTGTGAGGCCCCACTTGGGAGTACTGCATCCAGGTCTGGGGCCCCCAGTACAAGAAGGCTGTTGATCTGTTAGAGCGGGTCCAGAGGAGGGCCACAAAGTTGATCAGAGGGCTGGAGCACCTCTCCAATGAAGAGGGGCTGAGAGAGCTGGGGATGTTCAGCCTACAGAAGGGTAGGCTCTAGGGTGACCTCATTGCGGCTTTTCAATACTTAAAGGGGGCTTATAAGAAAGATGGAGAGCAACTTTTTGCTCGGGCAGATAATTACAGGACAAGAAGGAATGGTTTAAAAGAGGGGAGATTTAGACTAGAGGTTAGGAGGAAATTCTTCACTCAGAGGGTGGTCAAGCACTGGAACAGGTTGGCCAGAGAGGTTGTGGATGCCCCTTCCCTGGAGGTGTTCAAGACCAGATTGGACGAGGCCCTGGGCACCCTGTTCTAGTGGGTGGCATCCCTGCCCATGGCAGGGGGATTGGAACTAGATGATCTTTAAGGTCCCTCCCAACCCAAGCTGTTCTATGAATCTATGAAAATTTAATAGATCCTTCTAGAACCGTTATTCAACTTCTGAGTTTTTTAAACTTTCACCTATAATTGTTTTTCAAAACATTTGACCTATTTCTACCAAGTGAAAATAAGGTTAGAGAGTATTTAAAAAGTCTCCTTTCTGCATTAGTGAATAGTCTCATCTCCTTTTTCATCTAATCCCAGAAACCCTATTTCTGTATCTGTTTTGCATCGGCACCCTCTCTTCCTGCTTACAATATACACATGCTTTCTCTTTCTCAAGTTAAATCTATTTCCTTTGCTTCTTTACTCTACGTATCACATGCCCCCGTACTCTGATTCACAAACACAAGTACAACTCCATACAGACAAATCAAATCTCTCTGTCTTCTAAACTCTCAGTCTTTACTTTGCCATACTTATATGCCTCTCTAGCCACGAATCAAGCAGATTAAAATAGGATTTTTCCTCCAGCAGCCTTCCTTCTTGATTAAAGAGGATACAGTCATCCTCTGCAGCTTATTTATAATATTACTACTTTTAGTGATTGCTTGATTTTATATATACAGTTTATATACTGTATTATTTTGCTTTGAAAGCTATCTATGGTCCATGTCTATAATATCTGCTCTTAATCACTATCGTGGCCACATATTATTCTCCTTTAAACTCTTCTCTATAATGCGTATCAAAACAGATGGCCAAATCTTTTTATTATATCAGTGGATAGTGCACCCACCCCCCACCCATTCCACTTCAATATTTCTTGCTTATTGTTTTATACTTAGTATTTAAAATGTTTGAAGTAGTAAATTTTTTATAGTACATAAAACAAAGGTTCTGATCAAAGACTAAAGCAATCTAGGCACTATAATACACACCACAGATATAATCATTAACCAAATAGTTTATTTGCACTTTTAAAAGATCAGTCTATTTTGAAAAGATGTACTGAAACAATTCTGTAATGTTAATGACCCAAGTACAAGCCATTTTTTTTTCTTCTTATTGTAGCATAGAACACGAAGATCTTTGTCAGTATCTTTAGCTGTTCAATTCATACACAGCATACACAGTTTAAGCATCATTCCTTTTTATAAACGTTTTCCTTTCAATTTAAAAATGTAAAGAATTATTCCTCATTCTTGAACTTTATATGCAGATTGCTCAACACCAAAGTCATCCAAACAGTCAACTGTACTCAATTCTAGTTAAGACAGGTTTTCCAAGAACTGACTGGGAGTGTCACAAGCAGTGTTTGCAAGCAGGGACAGAGAGGGCGTGACAGTTTGTGCAGAAGGGCAGCACATTCTGACAGTAGGAGGGCTGCTGCCTGCTCTGCTCACCAGCAGGCTTGGGCTGCAGCCCTGATGGCCTCCTCAACCAACAGCAACGTATTAAACAACATTCTGTCAGGTGTGTGGCAGCAAGGAGGCACAGACATGGTGACCACTTGACAGAAAGCCACACCCTCTGCTTCTGTTCCTCTGCCACCTGGTAGAACTAACGCAACCACCCTGACAGAGCTCCAGGCAGTTCATGCAACCACCCACCTCTCAGGCTGTAGGGTGTGCCTGAGGCTACTCCCTGAGGTGGAGGACAACAGCAAGCACACCTGTGGGAGTTGTAAGTCATAAGAGGATCCCCTGTCCATCCACTCAGCTTCCATTACTGAATAGATATGAGGCTCTGGTATGGTAGATGAGGGATGTGAGAAGACGGAAGAAGAGGCATCAAAACCAGTGCCGTGAAGAAACAGTGGCAAGTTGTAGTCATAGGTGACTCCCCTTCTGAAGGGAACAAAGGCTCCCATCTGCAGACCAAACCCTCTTCCCAGAGAAATTTGCTGCGTCCCCAGGGCTCAGATCAGGGATGTTACCAGGAAGCTTTCAAGCATAATACAGCCTCCAGACTATTACCCACTTGTACTGGGTCTGGCTGGGATGGAGTTAACTTTCCCTGCAGCAGCCCATACAGTGCTGTGCTCTGCACTTGTAGCTAAAACAGCAGTGGTATCACACCAGTGTTGTGTCTGCTGCTGAGCAGTGCTGGCACAGCATCAGGACTCCCTCTAACCCCCCAAGAGCCAGCAGGCTGGGGGTGGGCAAGAGGTGGGGAGGGAACATCACCAGGGTAGCTGACCTAAACAAACCAAAGGGATATTCCACACCATATGACATCACACTCAGCAACAAAAGGTGGAAAGAGGAAGGAGAGGGGAGGGGTGGGCTCTCATTGTGAAAATGTCTGTCTTCCCGAACAACATCTACGCGCGTTGAGGCCCTGCTTCAAGGACGTGGTCAAGCATCGCTCGTTGGTGGGAAGTAGAGAGTAATTTCTTTCCTCTGCACTTCCACATGGCCTTTGCTTGTGTTTTTTTTTCTTTTTTTTTTCCCTTTCCCCCTTTTCCTTTTAGTTACATTTTTTCATTAATAATAATTTTCCCTTAATAATTATTTTTCCTTTAATTAAATTATCCTTAGCTCAACCTGTGAGTTGTTTTTTTCCTTTTCTTCTTCCCCTCCTCTTCTGAGGAGGGGAGTGAGAGAGCGGCTGTGATGGAGTTCAGCTGCCTAGCAAGGTAAAACCACCATACCACCCCTCCTCTATCAAGTGGGTACCAATGATGTAGTTACAGGAAGCCCAAAGTCAATGAAAACACATTTCAGGGCCCTGGGAAGATGGTTGAAGGACTCAGGAGCACAGTGTTTTCCTCAATCCTCCCAGTAATGGGGAGAGAAAAGGAAAGAAACAAGCAAGCTCAGGTCATCAATGCCTGTCTCCAAGACTGGTGCCTCTGACAGAATTCTGGGTTTTATAATCATGGAAGAATCTTCAAGATGTCTCAATGGGGGAAATGTTTCATAGCCTGTAACCTGTCAAGACTGACTGAGAGGGCTTTAAACTAGGATCGATGGGAGAAGGGGGAATACCATTAGGAACACTGAGGTTAAGCCAAGGGATGGTACAGCACCTTCTGAGGGTGGCAAGGCTAATGGGAGCATCTAAGCTGCTCCAGGGAGCACTGCAAGTTCAGGAGCACAACTGAAATACTTGTATACCAATGCACACAGCATGAGGAACAAACAGGATGAACTCGAAGCTTTGGTCCTTTCCCAGAGTTACGATATCATTGGTATTAGTGAGACTCAGTAGAATGAGTGGCACAAGTGGAGTGCTGGGATGGAGGGATGGAGGGGTATTGGCTGTTCAGGAAGGATAGGCAGAGCAGGCGAGGTAGAGGTGTTGTACTGTATGTAGGGGAAAGATTAGACTGTACAGCCCTTGCCATTAGGGATGATGTGGTAGAGAGCCTCTGGGTGAGGATTTAAGGGAATGGATAGCAAAGCAAATGTTGCCATGGGTGTCTACTATCAAACGCCCACGCAGGACGATAGCATGGATGAGCTATTCTATAGGCAATTACAGGAAATCTCAGGATTGGTTGCCCTTGTCCTTATGGGAGACCAACTTCAACCTTAACTGGGAATACCATACTGCTGTGAAAAGCAAGTCTGGGAAATTCCTAGAGCATGTTGAAGATTATTTGAGACTGGAAGTTCTGAGAGAAAAATAGGAAAGAAGCCCTCCTAGACCTGTTTGAGAATAGGGAAGGCCTTGTGGGAGAGGTGATGGGAGGTGGCTGTCTTGGCCACAGTGATCATGAAATAGTTGAGTTCAAAATTTTTGGTGTAAGGAGAAAAAAGGTCAGCAGAGTTGCCACCCTGGACTTTAAGAGAGCAGACTTTAAGCTTCTCAGGGAGCTAGTTAGAAGTCTCCCCTGAGAATCAGCTCTAGAGGGTTTTGGGGTCCATGAGCTGGTCGCTTTTCAAGAACCGCCTCTTAAAAGCTCAGGAGCAGGCAATCCCACTGTGCTGTAAGTCAAGCGAATGGGGCAGAAGACCAGCCTGGCTGAACAGGGCAGAAAAAGAAGATATGTGACCTCTGGAAGCAAGGTCTGGCTTCACAAGGAGAGTACAGATCTGCAATTCGCATCTGCAGGGAGAAAAAAAGAAAAGCTAAACCTCAACTTGAGTTGACGCTCGCCACTGTGGCGTCAGACAACAAAAAAGACTTTTTCAAGTATGTTAACAGCAAGAGGAGGTCAAAGGAAAACACTGGACTCATACAGAAAAAAAAAAGGCAGCAAACTTTAACAAGGTGGAATAACTGGCAAATAATGTTTTCTTAGCAACTGCATATAATACAACTATAGTTTTACTCAATCTTTCAACATGAGCAATTTCTGTCAAATCCAATTTCTAAACAGCAAAGTAAACTATATTTTCATACTTTAATCACAATAAAATCTTCCATGTTTATTGCAGCAAAAACTAACTTGTAATTCAAGATTATGAAAATCATGTTTCAAAATTCAGTCTATCAAAATCATGCATCACAAGTCACTTTGATAATGCAGGTAAGATAGTAAATGACAAATACATAAAAAAAAATACATAAAACCTGTACCACATCAGTTCAAGATGCTAGTGTTCTTTATTTGAACAGTCCAAGAAAGATTTAAGTTAAGCCAACTGATTTTGCACTGAAACAGCTGAGAATGTTCACACATTTAATTTCTTTTCAGAACTAGTATATTTAAAGTGAAATATACTACAAATTAAGATCATCTAGGGTATATGTGATTTAGTAAGGGACTTTCACATATTTATACATTTTGTTATTTTTCCTATCCCATCATATGTAAAGGAGCTGTCCTGCAACCAAACTGTAGATGCAGCAACACCATTCTATTTAAATAAAATTGAACAGATCGGACTTATACTGGCAGAATTCCAATTTTCACTTCCAATATATAGCTGTGGAAGGTAGTAAGAATTTTACGTTGACCATTATCATAAGTGAAAATTTAAATTTAGAGTAAAAGGGTTGTTACAGTTGAAGAACTAAGGACATTTAGACAAGTATGGTTTGTAATGAGATATAAATTTGTACTATTTGTGCACTGGAGAAGAAAAAAAAGAAAAAAGCCCAGAAGTATGGTCAGGCTTTCCCAGATGTAATATCTGGTATAGTAAAAATATTTTTTCCTCTCTCCAGATACCTCAATCAGGTTGAAATACCCAATATCTACCAATACCTACCTATTAACACAAATAAGGAGGAAAAAAAAAAGCATCTTCATATTCTGTTACTAGATAAGAATTGATCCTTTTCTTCTTTTGTTGTAGTGGATTGTTTAAATGGCTTTTTTTTTTTTTTTTAAGCACATTATGAAAAGCCCAGATAGTTTGCTTGCTGAAAGCCCTACGTTTTCCTTCACCTACTCTTATTTGTGGAACATTTCCAGGAGTAATGTTACACTTCAGTGGCAAAGATTCTTTTATTACTATTATACTTGTTTCCAAGAACTGATTTTAAAATACAAGTTTAAAGAAGTTGTCCAGTCCCGAAATTCACAAGTGATTGTAATCACACATGCAAATGTCAATCCCAATCAAACTGCCTAGGGATGAACCACAAATATTCTAGTTACAGAGAGACACAATCCTAAAGCAACAGATGCAAATCTATAAGGTGGACACACATTCAGTTAAATCCAGATCAGCATCTCACACACTTTAAGCTGGCTTAAAGACCCAAGTCTCTACCCTTGGTACCACATTGCCTCTTCCTTTGTGCCAACACAAATGCTCGCGTGATCTCATAACAAAGATGACCCCAGACCTCTTCTGGGTTAAAGCCAACCTTCATCAATACATTAGCTTTTGTCTGGATTAGTTCCACAAGAAAGATCCTCACACAAACGCACAACAAAGGAAGAAGCATGGAAAGAGGACAACTGCTGCTTTTGACAGCAATGCTAACTTAAAATATATATTGAAAACAGCTTCACACATCAGAGATGAGAGAGAAGGACAACAGGCCTTATAACCTAGACCATGAATTTTCTTGGTGAATTTTTTATTTTTTAACGCAAGTGGTTTTTATACCACTGAATAACTGCAGTCATCACCCAGTCTTACACTAAAAAACAACAACAAAAAAATGCACTTAAGAGTCACATTTTTAAAGAGAGAAAAATAACATACTTGAGCAAATTTAACTCCAACTGGTAAGACAAGCATAGGGGGTTATAGTTC
Source organism: Anser anser (assembly GCF_964211835.1). Lineage (NCBI taxonomy): Eukaryota > Metazoa > Chordata > Aves > Anseriformes > Anatidae > Anser > Anser anser. The sequence continues at coordinate 1,836,527 of NC_139731.1, forward strand.
CTCCAACCAGAACCTAGTCAAGATACTGGGAAAAAAAAAAAAAAAAAGACAACACCACACTACAACACTATGATAGATCCCAGTATTATAACTCCTATGAATGAATTCTGGCTCACCAACAATTCACAGGATTTTCCGCACAATCACAAGGCTTCCAGAATATATAATACTTAATAATTATAATTTATATAATATATATAATATATAATACTTCCAGAAGTTCATTTTTTGTTTTCTTCCTAAAAATTTCTTCAGAAAGTCTTTCTAGAGTGCTAGTATTCCAACGTGTCATTCAAGAACACTTTCATCACAGGTCGAGAGCCTGCCTTTCAAACCTATTATTTTTGACAGTATATTTTTATATAAATTCGAAAGGAGATCATTCTATCTCGGAGCAATTTTTCAAAAGCTTCAGATATCTTCAGAAAGATAAAATAGAACATATTAACCTATACTGAGTTACCTTTTAAAATAACACTCCCCTGTGCAGTTTCTGTCATTTTCTGTTCAAAATCAGATTTAACCACAGCATATTTCTCCACATATAGTTTATAGGTATTTGTAGCTTTTTTCAATTTAACTGCTGCCTACAGATCAGTACAAAAAAAGCGTCAAATGGTCAAGCATCCAATCTGATCCAAGGATTTTAAAGTCACTATTAAGAGAAAGCCTAGGATGACCTATAAAAATATTCAGAGGCATATCAAAACAGTAAAGTGTCATAACAAAATTTTACCACCAAATAACTTTAACAAGCCAACAGAGATTTCTGTTTAAAGCTAAACATAAACCACATAAAAAGGTAACAAAGTAATTATGTCATTTAAATCCCTTCCCCTTATCAAGGATGACTAACTTGTAATATATGTTCTGAAATCAATATTTGAAAGCATGCATTGCTGAAGTTAACTAATTAGCTGATATGTAAAATATTCAGATCAGCAACAGAAAAGCATGAAGACAGCAGGGTTGGAATTCAGAACAAACAGCTATTAGTGCAATTCTAAAAGAGTCAAGGGTGAAAAACAAAAACAAAAACAAAAACAGAAACAAAAACAAGAAGGCACAGCTCTATTTGAAGTGAAATAAGAAAAATAAGGAAAAACACATTCAAAAGTACAGGTGCTACATCAACATAAATGTTAAGATTAAGAGAAGATATTTGAAAGTGAAGTTAATGCAGAACATACTGAGGGCCAGATTCATGCAGATTAGACTTGTTTATAATAGTCCTTTTTGGCTTTATAACAAAAAAAATTATTTGTTGTTAATAAACCAAAATTTTCTTTTTGTGGGCTTGATATTCCTGGAAGACAAAGAAATGCAGGAGAATCCCAATACTGACTGAACTTTCTTTTTGTTTCCAACTGGACAAGAGATTGCAATGTTATATCTTAAAAGCAAGCCTTGCATCAAGTCTTCTCCTACTGAAAAGTTTAAATCTATTTACAAGAGATCACAAAAAATATTTTGAACGGGCTGACATCTGCCATCCCACACATTTCTGATTCATGTCTAGAAACCAGTAGTGATTGTCATCTGAGACAGAAACCAGGAAAAAAAAAAAAAAGGATTTGTATTAAAGATAAAACAATCAGAACATGGTCAACAGGATCACTTTTGTCATCAGTGACAAGACAATAACCAACTATCTTCTCCACTAAGACAGAATGGTCTTATTGCTTTTCTTCTAACAAGAACAGTCCTACACAGATCAGATAAATGAAATGGAAATATGCAGAGGTATCAACATTTAAAAAAGATAATACAGGGAAACATAACCACTTTCCTCTACTATTACTTTGTTTCCTGAAAACCAGAAAAAGTTTCAGTGTTGCTAGCAGGTTGACAGGTGATCCTTCCCCTCTACTCAGCACTGGTGAAGCCACATCTGGAACAGTGTCCAGTTCTGGGCCCCCCAGTACGAGACACATATGGAATTCCTGGAAAGAGTCCAACAAAGGGCCACAAAGATGATTAAGGAACTGAAGCATCTCTCCTATGAGGAAAGACTGAGAGAGCTGGGACTCTTCAGCCTAGAGAAGAAAAGACTTGGGGGGAATCTCATCAATATATATAAATACCTGAAAGGAGGGCATGAAGAGGACAAAACCAGAGCCAGGCTCTTTTCAGTGGTGCCCAGCAAAAGGACAAGAGACAATGTGCACAAATGGAAACATAGGAGGTTCTGTCTGAACCCTTAAAAAAAAAAGTCCTATTAAAGCCCTACGAGAATTAAATTAAAGCCCTACGAGAATTAAATTTGGCCAAGGACATCAAGGGCAACAAGAAAGGCTTGCATAGGCATGCCAGTAAAAAAAAAAAAAAAAAGAAGACTAGGGAAATTGTGGGCCCTCTCCAGAAGGAAACAGGAGACCTGGTTACCCAGGATACAGAAGAGAAGGCTGAGGTAGTTAATGACTTCTTTGCCTCACTCTCCACCATCAAGAGCTCTAGCCACATAGCCCAAGTCCCAGAAGGCAAAGGCAGGGACGAGGGGCCCCTCCCCTGGAAGAGGAGAAACATAACCCCCATTTTTAAAAAGGGAAAAAAGGATGACCCGAGGAACTACAGGCCAGTCAGTCTCACCTCTGTGCCCAGCAAAATCGTGGAGCAGATCCTCCTGGAAACTATGCTAAGGCACATGGAAAATTAGGAGGTAATTGTTAACAGTCAGGATGGCTTCACTAAGGGCAGATGGTTCCCAACAAATGTGTTGGCCTTCTATGACGGGGTTACAGCATTGGTGGATAGGGAAAGAGCAAGTGACATCATCTACTTGGACTTGTGCAAAGCATTTGACACTGTCCCCCATGATAATCCTTGTCTCAAAGTTGGAGGGACATGGATTTGATGGGTGGACCATTCGGTGGATAAGGAATTGGCTGGATGGTCACATTCAACCAGTTGCAATCAACAGCTCAAGGTCATGCATCTGGGCTGGGGCAATCCCAAGCATAAATACAGATTGGGTGGAGAATGGATTGAGAACAGCTCTGAGGAGAAGGACCTGGGGGCGTTGGTTGACGAGAAGCTCGACATGAGCCAGCAATGTGTGCTTGCAGCCCAGAAAGCAAACTGTATCCTGGGCTGCATCAAAAGAAGCATGTCCAGCAGGTCGAGGGAGGTGATTCTCCTCTCATGAGACCCCACTTGGAGTATTGCATCCAGCTCTGGGGCCCCCAGCACAAGAAGGATGTGGATCTGTTAGAACGTGTCCAGAAGAGGGCCAGGTTGGATGGGGCTTTGAGCCCTGATCTAGTGTAAGGTGTCTCTGCCCATGGCAGGGGGGCTGGAATTAGATGATCTTTAAGGTCCCTTCCAGTCCAAACCATTCTATGATTCTATGAACATCAGGAAACTTAAAACAAAAAACAACAGGTTGCCCAGAGAGGTTGTGGAGTCTCCCTCCAGGTTCTGGGCAGCCCTGCTTGAGCAGGGGGTTGGACAAGATGACCTCCAGAGGTCCCTTCCAACCTCAACCGTTCTGTAAATGAATCAAACTCTCCCATGACCCAAGGATAGTACTAAATACATCATCAATACTCATCCCTTGAGTTTTTGGTCCAAGTAATTGTGATGTCTTAAATTAGTATCGAAAGTAGCATTAACTTGTTTTTCTTCTCAATGGAACAGATTTCTAATAGTCCTATAATTAGCTATTTTGTCTCAGTTGAAGTGACAGCACAAGACTTCCTACTCCTTAATTTAAAAAAACAAGGGCACTGAGTGTTTATTTACCTAAGAAAATTTATCCAAAATCATAATAGATGCTGAATCAATTATACATAATTTCTGTAAAAGCCACTAAACAAAATTATCATATGATGTAGGTAATTACAAAATAAATAATTAGAACTGCAGTGCAGTTAGAGAGTACAGATGAAGCGTAAACAAAATATAACTAGGCATTCAAAGTACGTACGTTATAAAATAACCACTATTTACCTACTTTTAGTCCTTTTAGAGCATTTCAATTACTAATACAAGGTGAACGCATTACAGATTGACAACACAATGAATTTAACGTGTCACAGAACTACCTTATTGACTTCCCTCTGTGTTGCTCCTTCTTTTTTCAAACGTACTTGTTCAATACACTTTGCATTGTAGTTTTCCTTTGACTTCTGTAAGGCCTGAGTGATACTTTGAATGTTTTGCACTGCTTCTAATGTTCCAGAATCATCTTCTTTATTCTGCCAAATATAACATCGTTGTCAAAACCAAATCATTTTAATTTTCATGTTAAGAAGTCATTGGACACGCATACAATAAAAAATAACCTTTTTATAAGCTTTCATTTGTTCATCTCCATACTTGTGAACTTCTTTTATTAGTTCTTGTAATCTCCGCACAAGATCCAAGTGGCAGCTTGCTAGTTTTTCTGTTGAGGTTTTGAAAACATCCCACACTGGTGCAAATGTCCTGGATTGAGAGGAAAAAAAATATTTAATGCTCATCTGGATTTTTTCCTTTCAGTCAACTATGTTTTGTTTTTTTTTTTTTTTTTACATAGTGCTAAATCATAACTGATATGCTTACAGAAGTTCCACTGTGTTCCTAATACTGAAACAAACAAGAAACCCACCAACTGCTATAAATGATGTTCTTATTAAATACATTTCAAATGTGCTTGGAATCCTAACTTTTCAGTGTGTGCATTTTTCTTCTCATTTCTCTATCAGCAACACATAAGAATGATAAGTGATATTCCTAAAGATGATGCAAGAGCAACTCAAGAAATTTAACATGTATAAATATTTTATGTGCATACTTGAATAGCACAAAGAAAAGACTTAGCTAATCAAGTTTCCAGTTGTCTTACATCATTATAGCTGCAAGATGCGGGGAAAAATATTGGCAAAGATGGTCTGCCACTAGAAGAGATTTACTGATTAACAGAGATTAACCATATGGTAAAGGAAAGCAGGTGATGGGTCATTCCTCAAACTTAGATTTCTATACTGAATGGATTTATTCAGCTGTTCTAAAGGTACACTCTTACCTCAGTTTCCTAATCAATGGTGCTGAAAAAAATTAATACCACGTCTAAGCTTTAAAGCACTGATGTTCGCACTAACATGCAGATACAGAACCTTTCAAGAGCAGCAACAACTGGTTATCGAAATATCCACTTATGAAAGCTCTCCACATTTATAGCTGCAATTACTATAAATAAACCTTTAGCCTCATCTAGCAAGTCTGAGCTGCTGGCATAATCTTTCTAATGAAAAAGCATCCATTAATCACTCAATTTTTAAAAACTTAGATCATGTATAAAATTTTAATGAAAGTATAGACTAAATCTATTGAAAAGTATCATTCTTAACATCTCTGAGGACAGAGATAACACCTGAGAAAATAGAAATAACAGAAATAAATTTACTGCCATGTTTGTAGACCACACGTTCCCTCCTCAGAATAAATACTATAGGCTGGAAAGCACAATAAAGAATGTAACTTTCTATTATGTATACCTGTGGTGGTCTTACCCAGCTGAGCAGCTGAGCTCCACCACAACCACTCTCTCACTCCCCCTCTGTAGTGGGTTTACGTGGCAAGGTTTTGGTAGCAGGGGGCCATAGGGCTGGCTTCTGTGAGAAGAATCTAGAAGCTGCCCCATGTTTGGTAAGGGCCCCACTGCTGACCAGAGCCGAGCCAATAAGTGATGTTCTTCGCGCCTCTGTGAGAGCATATTTAAGACAGAGGGAAAAAAAAATGCTGCTACACAGCAGCTGGGAGAGTGAGAGGAGTGAGGAACAGCCTTGCAGGAGCCAAGGTCAGTGAAGAAGGAGGGGGAGAGGTGCTCCAGGCGCCAGAGCAGAAGTTCCCCTGCGGCCTGTGGTGAGGACCATATTGAAGCAGGCTATCCCCCTGCAGCCCATGGAGTACCACGGTGGAGCAGGGTTCCACCCTGCAGTCCGTGGAGGAGACCATGGTGGAACAGGTGGACCTGCACCGACAGAGGCTGCGGCCTGTGGAGGACCCCTGGCGGAGCAGATCCTGGGCCAGACCTGTAGCCCGTTTAGGGGAGACCACGCAGGAGCAGGTGACCTGGCAGGAGCTGCTGCCCGTGGGGGATCCAGGTTGGAGCAGTTCGCTCCTGAGGGATGGACCCCGTGGTACGGACCCATATGTGGAGCAGTTCTCGAAGAGCTGCTGCCTGTGGGAAGCCCATGCATGATCAGTTCAGCAAGGACTGCATCCCGTGGGAGGGACCCCACAGCACAGGGGACGAGAGTGACCGAGAAGGAGCGGTGGAGACAGATTCACACAGATTCACAGATTTCTCTAGGTTGGAAGAGACCTCAAGATCATCGAGTCCAACCTCCGACCTAACACTAAGTACTCCACTAAACCATATCCCTAAGCTCTACATCTAAACGTCTTTTAAAGACCTCCAGGGATGGTGACTCCACCACCTCCCTGGGCAGCCCGTTCCAATGCTTAATAACCCTTTCGGTAAAGAAGTACTTCCTAACATCCAACCTAAAACTCCCCTGTCGCAACTTTAGCCCATTCCCCCTCGTCCTGTCACCAGGCACGTGGGAGAATAGACCAACCCCCACCTCTCTACAGCCTCCTTTCAGGTAACTGTAGAGAGCGATGAGGTCGCCCCTGAGCCTCCTCTTCTCCAGGCTGAACAAGCCCAGCTCCCTCAGCCGCTCCTCGTAAGACTTGTTCTCCAGACCCCTCACCAGCTTGGTCGCCCTTCTCTGGACTCGCTCGAGCACGTCCATGTCCTTCCTGTAGCGAGGGGCCCAAAACTGAACACAGTACTCGAGGTGCGGCCTCACCAGAGCCGAGTACAGGGGCACAATCACTTCCCTCGACCTGCTGGCCACACTGCTTCTTATACAGGCCAGGATGCCATTGGCCTTCTTGGCCACCTGAGCACACTGCTGGCTCATATTCAGCTGCCTATCCACCAATACTCCCAGGTCCTTCTCGGCCAGGCAGCTTTCCAGCCACTCATCTCCCAGCCTGTAGCTCTGCTTGGGGTTGTTGCAGCCCAGGTGCAGGACCCGGCACTTGGCCTTGTTGAACTTCATGCAGTTGACCTCAGCCCATCGCTCCAGCCTATCCAGATCCTCCTGCAGAGCCTTCCTGCCCTCGAGCAGATCGACACACGCACTTAGCTTGGTGTCATCTGCAAACTTACTGAGGGTGCACTGGACGCCCTCATCCAGATCATCAATAAAGATATTAAAGAGGACCGGCCCCAGTACCGAGCCCTGGGGGACTCCACTAGTGACCGGCCTCCAACCAGATTTGACTCCATTCACCACAACTCTCTGGGCCCGGCCATCCAGCCAGTTTCTAACCCAGCGAAGCGTACGCCAGTCCAAGCCCCGAGCAGCCAGTTTCTTGAGGAGAATGTTGTGGGGAACGGTGTCAAAAGCCTTAAAACGAAGCACTATAGACTTAAAGACGAAGCACTATAGACTGACCACAACCCCCATTCCCCCGTTCCCCTGTGCCGCTCGGGGGGAGGAGGTGGAAGAGGGTGGATGGGGGGAAGGCATTTTTGGTTTCTTTCCTTTGTTTCTCACTTGCTTGTTAGTAATAGGCAATAAATCTTACTATCTCCCTATGCTGAGTCTGTTTTGCCCGTCACTATAATTGTTAAGTGATCTCCCTGTCCTTATCTCAACCCTTGAGCCCTTTTCATCGTATTTTCTCCCCCTTCCTCTTTGAGGAGGGGGAGTGAGAGAGCGGCTGTGGTGTAACTCGGCTGCCCACCCGAGTAAAACCACCACTCTCCTCAAAGGGAAAAGGGAAGAAAATACAAGGAAAAGGGCTCAAGGGTTGAGATCAGGACAGGGAGATCACTCAGCAATTATCATCACGGGAAAAACGGACTCGGCATAGGGAGATTAATAAAATTTATTACATTTTACTAACAAGCTAGAGCAGTGAGAAACAAACAAAAAAACTAAAAACACCTTTCCCCCCCATCCATCCTCTTCCAACTCCTCCCCCTGAGCAGCGCAGGGGAATGGGGGAATGGGGGCTGTGGTCAGTCCGTAACACTTGGTCTTTGCTGCTCCTTCACGGTCATTCTCTTCCCCTGCTCCAACGTGGGGGTCCCTCCCGTGGGATACAGTCCTTTCAGAACTGATCCTGCGTCAAACTGGCCAAAGGGGTATTCCATACCATCTGACGTCATGCTGCACAATTATATGGCGGGGCTGGCTGTGGTGGGGGGACCGGCTGCTCGGGGATAGGCTGGGCATCGGTCAGTGGGTGGTGAGCAATTACATCACAATTACATCACAAGTGCATCACTTGTTTTGTACACATTATTATTAGTAGCACTATTATTTTTTTTCTTGTCTTTTCTGTCCTAATAAACTGTCTTTATCTCAACCAACAGGCTTCATTTTCCTGATTCTCTCCCCCGTCCCAGAGAGGGAGGGCGTGGGTGAGCGAATGGTGTGTGCAGCTTAGCTGCCAGCTGGGTTAAACCACAACAGTCCTTTTTGGCGCCCAACGTGGGGCATGAAGTGTTGAGATAATGACAGATCTGACTAGAGCGTGTTAAAACAAAATCCTTATAAGCATTATATCAGTTTAATAGTTTCTAATCACAATGCCGATTTTTGTGATCTCAAGTCTGCTGTGCCTGCTTTCCGAGCTGAGTTATATAACGCATTACTATATTTGTACTCAGCATTGCCATCAACTCCGTACTTTGGAAATCCTACCTCAGAAACTAATAATAATTACACATTTCATGCTTTTTCTTCAGGGAGCCAGTCTATGGAGGTGTCAGGGGAAGTTGTTTTTTCCCAATTGTTCACTCCCCCTTTCTTCTCCTCCAGGCAAGTTATGGTAGCTTGACAAAACTTTGAATATCCTTGGGATGTTCAGACCAGCGTGTTCTTATTGTTAGGTCTCCTGAATGCACTTCAGGTTTTGTCTAAGGTTAAACAAATACTTAAGAATGTCATCCAGAGATCTGTCCTGAGGCGGGATAGTTATGAGTGGCAGGGAGAGTGGGAGGATATGGGAAGGCATCTAGAGCAGTGGGCACCTCCAGTGCTTTGGAAATTCACCCCTGAACAAATGCAAAATCCTAAAAAATTGGTAGAGTGCTTGAAAAAGGTGTGTCATCACTCTGGCAACACCAGACATACACAAATCACTGCAACGTGCTGGGGCTTGGCCTATCCTTACCGAGCTGCATTCAATGCCAGTATAACCCCAGTGACAGACCCTGCGGCCACTTCAACCCCTGAGACAGGCCCAGTGGCCACTCTAAGCCCTACAACGGGCCCCAAGGCTGAGCCAGGGAAACAAACTGTACCAGTGTCAGTTGCACCCGTAACCAAGATGAAAACATGGTTTAGAGACTCAGATCGTTTAGAACGCAGAGAAACTCCTGCTAAGACTAGGTATGGAGAAGACAAGGCCGGGCCATCAGAGGAACAGGAGGATGAAGATGAAGATGTCGCAAAACAACAATAACTACCCGGAACCTATACGTAGCGTGAGCTACGAGAAGTGCAAAAAGATTTCAGTCGTTATCTAGGTGAGCACCTTGTCACCTGGCCGCTCCAGTGCTGGGACACTGGAGCCAATTGTCTGGAATTAGAGGGCAGGGAAGCCAGGTGGCTGGGATCCCTTGCTAGAGATGCAGGCATTGACAAAGCAATTGGGAAAGGAGCACCAGGCTTCAGCCTCTGGAGGTGTCTCCTGTCAGCTGTGAAGGAAAGGTATCCCTTCAAGGAAGAACTTGTATGTCTACCAGGCAAGTGGACCACTATGGAGAAGGGAATCCAGTACCTGAGGGAATTAGCCGTACGGGAGGTGATTTATGATGACCTAGACAACGAACAAATATCCACAGATCCAGATGAAGTCAAGTGTACAAGACCCATGTGGCAGAAGTTTGTATGGAGTGCACCATCATTATATGCCAGCTCATTGGCAGGAATGACCTGGAAGGACCATGAGGAACCCCCAGTGGATGAATTGGCTAAACAACTCTGGCAGTATGAAGAAAGTCTCTCCTCTTCCCTAATGGCCTGTGTCTCGGCTGTGGAGAAACTTTCTAAAGAGGTCCACCAACTTAAAGAGAATTTATCTTCCTCCCCACCTATAAAAAACAGTGTCTCAGCTAACAGGGGCAATCGTCCTTCTGTCCAAGGAAGAAGATATAGGGGGTACACACCCCATGACACCCTGTGGTTTTACCTACATGACCATGGCGAAGACATGAGAAAATGGGATGGGAAATCTACCTCGACCCTAGAGGCACGGGTACGTGAGTTGCAAGGAAAAACAATCGGAAAAAAGGGGTTCTCTGAGAAACTTGCTGCTCCAGCTTCCAGCGAGCAGTCCTCCAGACACAGTAATGAAGATTCTGACCAGGCTTAGAGGGGCCCTGCCTCCAGCCAAGGGGAGGAAAGGGACAATCGAGTTTATTGGACTGTGTAGATTCGATGGTCTGGCATTTCAGACGCACAGAAGTATAAGGCTTTAGTAGACACCGGTGCACAGTGTACTCTAATGCCATCAAGCTATAAAGGGCCAGAACCCATCTGTATTTCTGGAATGACAGGGGGATCCCAGCAGTTAACTGTATTGGAGGCTGAAGTGAGTCTAACTGGGAATGAGTGGCAAAAGCACCCTATTGTGACTGGCCCAGAAGCTCCATGCATCCTTGGCATAGACTACCTCAGGAGAGGATATTTCAAGGACCCAAAAGGGTTCCGCTGGGCTTTTGGCATAGCTGCCTTAGAGACAGAGGCCATTAAACAGTTGTCTACCTTGCCCGGTCTCTCAGAGGACCCTTCTGTTATGGGGTTGCTGAGTGTCGAAGAACAGCAGGTGCCAATCGCTACCACAACAGTGCACCGGCGGCAATATCGCACCAACCGAGACTCCCTGATTCCCATCCATAAGCTAATTCGTCAACTGGAGAGCCAAGGAGTGATCAGCAAGACTCACTCACCCTTTAATAGTCCCATATGGCCAGTGCGAAAGTCTAATGGTGAGTGGAGACTAACAGTGGACTATCGTGGCCTGAACAAAGTCACGCCACCGCTGAGTGCTGCAGTGCTGGACATGCTAGAACTCCAGTATGAACTGGAATCAAAGGGAGCCAAGTGGTATGCCACAACTGACATTGCTACTGCATTTTTCTCCATCCGTTTAAAAGCAGAGTGTAGGCCACAGTTTGCTTTTACTTGGAGGGGTATCCAATACACCTGGAATTGACTTCCCCAAGGGTGGGAACACAGCCTTACCATTTGCCATGGACCGATCCAGTCTACACTGGAACAGGGGGAATCTACTGAACACCTGCAGTACATCGATGACATCATTGTGTGGGGTGACACAGCAGATGTTTATAAGAAAGGGAAGATGTGGGGAAGGAATTCGCAGGTGGCTTTGCGCTGTTTCACACGTCCCTGAACTAGAGATAATGAGGAAATAAGCGGTAGAAACAAAAACTTGAGCAAGGTAGAGATAAATAACTTGGCTGCAGTGATAAAGATAGACTTTGGGCAGTGGCCAATTGCTGGTTGGCTTGGGGTGCGTTCTGAGGGTTTCTAACCAACTGTATGACTGATTCGGGTACGTGGACAGCGCATGGGGTTACGGGGAAAGTATATGTAGTGGAGAAAAACGGCAATAAAGGTCTCCTGTTCAAGAGCCATCAGGAGTCCATGTCTTTCATCCCTTCAAATGGTGACCCCGATGTGATCAGGAAGAGAGCAACGCTGAGAGAAGCGTCTGAAGGGACCCCAGCCAAACGACTCAAGCTGGCGGCAGGACCGCGGCTTTAATCCTGGGACATCACCTCAAGAAGCAGGTGAGCGGCTGGGGCATTAACTATGGGAGCTAATTTATCGGCCGAAGAGGAGGTGATAGCTAAGCTACTGAATCAACTCCTGGTAAAAAGGGGAGTGAAATATGACCCGCATAAAGTGAAACGATTGCTAAAGTTCTTACGAAAGAACGGGGCCCCGATAACAGCTCCGGCAGCGTTTGATGTAAAAACTTGGGAGAACGCGGGGACAACTATATAGGACGCTGTCTCGCGGGGAGATACAACAGCTGCTGAGGTGATAACGACCTGGCACTTAGTAACTGAGACACTGAGATCATGGCGAGCGGAAAAAAGGGAGCGGACAGCGGCCGCTCAGGCTACGCAGGTGGGTGAAAAAAAAAAAGCGGTGACTGCGTACCGCCAGAGGAAGTAAACCTGACAGACTTGGGAACAGAGTCGGAGACAATGTCTCAGCGGCCGTCAGCACCGCCGCTGCCACCGCCCACAAGGCCAGCGGATCCGCCCGCGGGGAATCCTTTTGACCCCCCAGATCGTTGTAAACAACTTCAGAGAGAAGCAATGGGGGGGGGGGGGGGGGGGTAGGGCTCGTTTTTCTAGCCCAAGTTCAGGATCGTGGGCAAAATGACTGGAACCCCTTCCAGTGGGACCTTATTAAAGAACTGCGTAAGACGGTGACCACTTATGGGTTATCGGCCCCGTTTACGCAGTTCCTGCTGGAGAACGTCATGACGGGTCAGCTTTTAACCCCCTTCGACATACGACAAATGGCAGCGATTATATTAACTCCGACACAAAAATTATTATGGGAACAGAAATGGAAAGAGTTGTGCGAACATGCAGCACTCCAAAATTTAGAAAGGCAGCCGGGGGATCCGCTTTTCGGAGCCGGTATACCTCAACTGATGGGTACGGACCCGATAGCAGATCCGCGCCTTCAGGCGCGTCTAGATCCAGGCATCCTCCGGCTGACTGCGACCCTAGCCCTCCAGGCAATGTTAAGAATTCCAGAGACCGGGAAGCCCGCGCAGCCCTTTACAAAGGTCCAGCAAGGGGTGTCTGAACCATACATGCAGTTTATTGATCGGCTTCGCGATGCATTAGATAAGCAGATCGACAATCAGGAAGCAAAAGACGCCTTGCTACAAAGGCTAGCGGTAGAAAACGCAAATACCAACTGTAAAAAGGTGCTACAGGCTCTGCCCGTGAATGCAACAATAGTTCAGATGACAGAGGCGTGTAACCGAGGGGTTCTATCGAACATCATACCGAATCGCTGGCGTCCGCTTTTGCAACAGCACTAACCATCAGCCAGGACCCCAAGGGTCAGAAAAAATGCTATCGGTGTGGAGACCCGAGCCACCTAGTCTTCGCATGCCCCCGGCGTAGGCGGGGGGGCGGCCCGCGGGCAGTTCCGCCCACTTTGTGTCCCAGATGTGGAAGGGGACGCCACTGGGCGAGCCAATGACGCTCTAAATACAACGCGGAAGGGCAGCCTTTGCCACCGCGGCAGGGAAAGGGGAGGAGGAGCGCGGGGCGGGGCCGCCCGACGACACAAGCACCCCCGCCTCCCGGTCAAAGGAGGAACCTCCCACAAGGGAGGGCTCTAAATGTAAGGCTAACGCAGGGTCCAGCGCCACCTGCAGCCCCGCTGTCACCTCCGGGCACCCCCCCGGCCGCCCCGCCGCCGGCTGCTGCGTTTCTCAGGTTTAAGCGCCCGCCTGCACGCACCGGGCGCTGCCATGTTCCGCCTGCTGCTGCGTCCGGGCCCGCCGCCCCGCGGGCCCCCGCTCGCCGCCGCCCGCCGCCGCCGCTGCTGCCCCCCGCCACCCCCCACCCCCGGGCCGGCCTCCCCTCAGCCCGCCGGCCCCTCTGCTGGCGCTGCGGGCCGCCGCCGGCAGTTCGGCCAAGGATGTGGGTGGATCCCCTGAACAGGCAGCCACAGATCTCAGCAGGGAAAACAAGAAACTCAATAAATCCCAGCAGCTGAAAAAAGTTTTCAAAGAATATGGTGCTGTAGGGGTTTCATTCCACGCTGGAATTTCATTAGTATCTCTAGGAATCTTCTACCTGGCTGTATCAAGTGGTGTGGATATGACTGCAGTTCTCTTCAAACTTGGTTTCAGTGAATCATCGCTGCAATCTAAAAGGGCTGCTGGTACAGGCACATTTGTGTTGGCATATGCTATTCACAAATTGTTTGCTCCAGTACAAATCAGCATTACTATAGTTTCTGTGCCATTTATTGTCCGATACTGCCGGAAGATTGGTTTCTTCAAACCTCCTACCCCAAATCCGTGATAACTTCTTATTGTTTTTTACTCACCCAACATGGGGCTCAAGGAATTTGAGATAAGGATGATAGTTGAGAGAAGTAACGGGCAAAACATGGACTGGATGGTTTTTTTTATGAATGTAATAGTTGTGAAGAATTTAAGAAAGCAGCAATTGTGAGGAATATGTTTCATATTAGTGTGGTAAGGGACGAGGGGTGGTGTGTATGTAAATTGTCCACCTCGTCGGTGTTGTGATGCTGTTATGTTTATTTTGGTGTGGGGAATTCTTTTTCTTTTTGATGTAAGTGAAGTTTGTGAAGCTTGTGATGACTGTAAAGTAAGAGTATATTGTGATTATTCTTAAATATGCTTTTCACAGAGGCGAGGGGTGGAATGTAGTGGGTTTACGTGGCAAGGTTTTGGTAGCAGGGGGCCATAGGGGTGGCTTCTGTGAGAAGAATCTAGAAGCTGCCCCATGTTAGGTAAGGGCCCCACTGCTGACCAGAGCCGAGCCAATAAGTGATGTTGGTTGCGCCTCTGTGAGAGCATATTTAAGACAGGGGGGAAAAAAAACCAAAACAAAACAAAAAAAAAAACCCACAAACCACACTGCGCTTCACAGCAGCTGGGAGAGTGGGAGGAGTGAGGAACAGCCTTGCAGGTGCCAAGGTCAGTGAAGGAGGGGGAGAGGTGCTCCAGGCGCCGGAGCAGAAGTCCCCTGCATCCCGTGGTGAGGACCATGGTGAAGCAGGCTGTCCCCCTGCAGCCCATGGAGTACCACAGTGGAGCAGGGTTCCGCGCTACAGCCCAGCTGCCATGGTTACCACTGTGGACACCTTCTCAGGAAGAACCAGAGGGAGTGCCGGAGTGGATGTCTCCACAGTAAGAGACGCCACCTTGTGGGGTACTCACGTTCATAAAATTCCATTGAACGTCAAAGGACCAATTGGGAATGACTGTAGTGCATTGCTGCTAGGACGATCAAGTGCAACTTTGACCGGATTGTTTGTTTTGCTGGGAATAATTGATGCCAACTATAATGGACAAATCCAAGCTATGGCTTGGATACCGTCTCCACCACTGTCAATAACAAAGGGAATGAGAATTGCTCAATTGATTCTTTTCCGAGCAGTAGTCTGCAGGAGTTGGTTCAAGAACAAATCCAACAAGGACATATTGTTCCGACAAACAGCCCATAGAATTCACCAGTGTTTGTCATCAAGAAGAAGTGTGGGAAATGGAGATTATTGCATGATTTGCGCCGAATCAGTGCAGTGATCGAGGGCATGGGCTCCTTGCAGACAGAAAACAAAACGAAACAAAAAAAAAAGAGAAAAAAAGGAAAAAAAAAAAGAAAAAAAACAGTACCTTTGAATATTGTATTGGACTTGCAGTATGCTGTAGGCATTGCTCAGCGCATTGAGAGGGCACTTTTGAGACATATCCCAAAGGAAAACTTGTTTCTAAAATTTAAAGAGCTGTTATTTTTGGTAGAGCAGTGAGTGCACCTGTATTGTGTTATTCACATGCGGAGCCACACCATGTTACCCGGTATTTTTGCAGAGGGTAACACACACGCTGACCAGCTAACTAATATGACCCTGACTGCCCTGGTGCCTAAGGTGCTGGAGCAAGCACGGTTATCCCATGCCTTTTTCCATCAATCCGCCAAAGTCTTGGCGAAACAATTTGCTATATCGATCACTGATGGCAAATTGATTATCCAAATGTGTCTTAATTGTCAACAACGTTTCGACCGCGTCTTTAATGGTAAACCATAGAGGTCTACGGTCCCTACAGTTATGGCAGACCGGCGTAACGCATATTCCAGAATTTGGTCGCTTGAAAAATGTTCACTTATCGGTAGATACTTTCTCTCATGCTATTTGGGTGACAGCTGCAGTGGGTGAAACTAGCCGCCACGTCCAGGCTCACTTCCGTGTCGCTTTCGCAGCGCTAGGCATCCCAAAGGAAATAAAAACCGACAGTGGCCCCGCCTATACTAGTCACTCCCTTCAAACCTTTTTTCAAACTTGGGATATCCGACACATCACAGGCATTCCTCATTCCCCCATGGGCCAAGCCATTGTTGAGCGCACACATCGCACCTTGAAAACACTGCCAAATAAACAAAAAGGGGGAGACACCCAGGAAACACCACAGAACAGGTTGGGAAAGGCACTTCACGTAATGAATCACCTATCATTACCCTTTCCTCACGAAGAGGTACCGCCCATAGTAAAACATTACAAAAGTATGAATTCCGCGCTGTCACAGGTGCCACAATCAGAGCAGGCCTTAGTAATGGTAAAAAAATTTAAATACAGGTCTTTGGGAGGGACCCCACCCTCTAATAACTTGGGGTCGAGGGTATGCTTGTGTCTCCAGAGGTCACGGACCAAGATGGGTACCAGCAAGGGGGGTAAGGCCATGGTTGGCCTCCTCCTCACAATCGCCGCTGTCATTGGTTATTGCCAGCCCTGGGTCTCCATCCAACCACGCCGCAACATCTGGGTCACCCTCGCCAACATGACAGGACAAGAAGCACTGTGCCTGTCCCTGGCTAGTGCTAATGACCCATTTACGATATGTCTGGTGGGGATCCCGGCAGATAACAAAGACTGGACTGTCTACTTATGGCAAGCGCCCCTAGAGCCACAGGAATTAGATATCCTGGGAAGTGTAACAGCAACAGCATGTGTAAGGTTCAATTACACGGGCAAAAAACAAACCATGAAACAAATCGTCAACACCACTCTTGCTCTTTATTGCAATGCATCTCTTTGGTGTAGTTATACAAAACTATAATAGCATCCTTCCTTGCGCCAGGAGCCACTCTGCTCGGCTGCAGGATCGACTGTGGAGCAGATGCCCCTAGGTGCACCCCGAGCATTTTCCTCGGAGGGGTCTCCACTCTCAGCCGCTCACCGCGGGAGTAGACAAGGACCTCTTGAAGCCGCGGACAAATTATTTTAAGTGATATTTTCTTGTGGTATGAATGAGAAGTGCAAGAGGCCTCTTTGCGTGATTGTGTGATTGTGCTGTGCGAGTGAGAAGCAGCATCGCTGCGAAGCAACATCCCTAGCGCTTAGTGGCTTGTTGACTGATGTAGATTCTAGTAGGCATGCTACTTTACAATCGTAATTCTGCTTGTGATTTTCACCCTGTTGCTTATTGTACCTTGCTTATTGCAATGTCTGCGGTGATTGATAGAAAAATCTATAGAAAGCGTTTGGTTGGTTGAAAATAAAAAAGGGGGAATTATGGGAAAGGAATTTGCAGGTGGCTTCGCGCTGTTTCACACATCCCTGAATTAGAGATAATGAGGAAACAAGAGGAAACAAAAACTTGAGCAAGGTTGAGATAAAGTAAATTGGCTACAGTGTTAAAGATGAGCTTTATGCAGTGGCCAGTTGCTGGCTGGCTTGAGGTGCATGTCTGAGGGTCTCTAACCAGTTGTATGACAAATTCGGGCGCGTGGACAGCATATGGTATAGTATAAGTAGTGGAGAAAAAAGGGCAATTAAGGTCTCCCGTTCAAGAGCCGTCAGGAGTCCATGTTTTTCATCCCTTCAGGGATCTTATCTATGTTTACAAATATCTTAAGTGTGGGAGACAGTGGGATTTGGCCAACCTCTTTTCAGTGGTTTGTTGGGATAGGACAAGGGGCAATGGCCAAAAAATGGAGCACAGGAAGTTCCGCACCAACATGCAAAAGAACTTCTTCACAGTGAGGGTGCCGGAGCACTGGAACAGGCTGCCCAGGGAGGTTGTGGAGTCTCCTTCTCTGGAGATATTCAAGGCCCGTCTGGACGCCTACCTGGGCAACCTGCTTTAGGGAACCTGCTTTGGCAGGGTGGTTGGACCCGATGATCTCGTGAGTTCCCTTCCAACCCCTACAATTCTCATAGTCTGTGATCATTTTTTAAAAGAAATGATTCTTAATTAGACAAACAAAGTTCTGAGTTGTTCCTGTGGGCAATCAGTTGCTTCTATCTTCTTCATATATCCACAGCTCCCTTTTAAACACTGACATTTTATGGACTGATAAAGCAGTCATTCAGCTGAGTGAATGCTTGCAACAAGTGAGAGGTAGCTTCCATCTATTTTTGGCCCAAGTAAGACAATTTTTGGTGTAAAGCCTTCGGAATTAAGAAAGATGGGGATAAAGAAAACTAAAGTTAGCTACATCTTGCTATGGAAGAGTACTGGAGAAAGTGATGCAACTATCTTACTCTCCTATGCTAAGGTATATAAATAAGAAAACGGCCACTTGAATTCTTATTTTGTCATGCCATTCATCTGTTCTTTCTAGTATTTCCAACACTAGAAGGAAAAGATGCATGTAGTTACAGGCCTGGGATTATTTTGGACATGGCTCCAAAATGTTTATTTGAGCAACCACATTTCAGAATGAAAAACTATATATGCAAACCAATGACTACACATATGTAAAATGACTGAAATTTCTTTTCAAATATTATAAAGTTAAAGAAAGGCAATGAAACATGCCCTGTGTCAAGATGCAGTTCTGGGAATAAAAGCACCTCCTTTTTATTTATTTAAATCAAAGTCTTTTTTTTTTTTCATCTTTTTTTTCTTTTTATGCTCTCATTCATTATGTTTGAGTATTCAGACTATGGAACCTTTTCAATTCACACACCTCTACGTGTGACATTCCTTGACAATCATTTCAAAGTAAAAGGACCAACAAATTACATTGCTTCTCATTCTGTACAATACTTTATAAGAGAAATGTAAATGCCACATATAATTTTGTTAAGCATTGGGGGAGCAAAGAAAAATAATGAACAAATTAAAATATTGATATTAGTGATAGTAACTTTGTAAAAAGTTATGCATCCAAATTAAACTGTATGCTGTAAACACAGGGGAAGACTAAGTATGCTTAACAGAGAAAATTCATGACTATCCATTTTGCCAAGGGGTAAAAGGAAAAATAGGTAAGAAAATTATCAGTGTAATATCTTGACATGTTTTATTTCGATATTTTAAATGCAAAATTAGATTTCACAAAAATTTGGACAGGTATACTCTTTGCTGGATTAAAAACTGGCTGGATGTCTGGGCCCAGAGAGTGGTGTTGAACAGAGTGAAATCCAGCTGGCGACCAGTCATGAGTGGTGTTCCCCAGGGGTCGGTGTTGGGGCCCATCCTCTTTAATATCTTTATTGATGATTTGGACTAGGGAATTGAGTGCACCCTCAGGAAGTTTGCAGATGACACCATGCTGGGGAGGGGGGGGAAGTGTCAGTCTGCTGGAGGGTAGGAAGGCCCTGCAGAGGGACATGGGCAAGTTGGATCAAAGGGCAGAGGCCAGTGGGATGAGGTTCAACATGGCTAAGTGCCGGGTCCTGAACTTAGGTCACAACAACCCCATGCAACGCTACAGGCTCGGGGCAGAGTGGCTGGAAAGCTGTGCAGAGGAAAAGGATCTGGGGGTGTTGGTCAGTGCTTGCCTGAACATGAGCCAGCAGTGTGCCCAGGTGGCCAAGAAGGCCAACGACATCCTAGCTTGTATCAGGAATAGTGTAACCAGCAGGACCAGGGAGGCGATCTCCCTGTACTCTGCTCTGATGAGGCCGCCCCTCGAGTACTGTGTTCACTTTTGGGCCCCTCACTTCAAGAAAGACATTGAGGCCCTGGACCATGTCCAGAGAAGGGCTATGAAGTTGGTGAAGGGTCTGGAACACACGTCTTATGTGGAGTGGCTGAGGGAGCTGGGGTTGTTTAGTCTGGAGAAGAGGAGGCTCACGGAAGACCTTATTTGCTCTCTACAACTACCTGAAAGGAAGGAAGCTGGGAGTCAGCCTCTTCTCACAGATAAACAGTGACAGGACTAGAGGGAATGGCCTCAGGTTGCACCAGGGGAGGTTGAGGTTGGAAATTAGGAGACATTTCTTCTCAGAAAGAGTAGTTAGGCAGTGGAAGGGGTTCCCCAGGGAGGTGGTAGAGTCACTGTCCCCGGGTGTGTTTAAGGAAAGGTTGGACGTGGTACTTAGGGACATAGTTTAGTGGGTGACAGTGGTGGTAGGGGGATGATTGAACCAGATGATCTTGGAGGTCTTTTCCAACCTTAATGATTCTATGAAAAAACTTCATATCTGAAGTTGGAAAATAGAGTACCTCAACTTTCACTTTTATAGTTTAAATTGGCAAAACAAACAAACAAAAAAAAAAAACCAACTGAGGTAAAAAAAATTGAAAACCTGAATGATTCAAAAGTAATTCCTTATTAAAGCATGTGTGTGTAAGTGATGGCATAAAGATGTGCATCATAATTCCACCTCTTTTCCTTAAAGTGGACAGATCATTGGAGAAAAAAATATTTCAAGTCTGCCATTATTCAGATTAGTACTTGGGTATCTTTTTAGAGGTTTCAATGGTATATATTGTTCATTTTATGCAAAACAATGGTAAACGCCTCTGAAAGAAATGCACTTTCCCTTAATACTTTTGCTGTGTTTTAAGGCGGTAGGCAGCTAAGCACCAAACAGCCATTTGCTCACCACTATCACCCTCCTACAGTGGGATGTAGTAAAAGCTTGGGGGCTGAGATAGAGTTTAATGGGACAGAAAAAATATGATAAAATAATAATAACAGAACGTACACAAAGCAAGCGATACAGAATGCAATTGCTCACCACCCCACCACCCACTTGACCCCCCCCCCCCCCCCCCCGCCCACATCAGCCCACCACTCCATATTAGCTGTTCAGCATGACGTCAGATGGTATGGAATATCCCTTTGGCTAGTTCGAGTCAGCTGTCCTGGCTCTGTCCCCTCCCAGCTTCTTGTACACCCCCAGCCTCCTCGCTGGCAGGGTGGTATGAGAAGCTGAAAAATCCTCAACTTAGTGTAAGCAGTGCTCTGCAACAACTAAAACATCAGCGTGTTATCAGCATTAATCTCATCCTAAATCCAAAACACAGCACCATACCAGATACTAAGAGGAAAATTAACTCTATCCTAGCCAAACCCAGGACAACTTTATATAAGCAGTATGTTTCATTGAGTCATTCTGAGATAACAAAAGCTACTAACATTTATTTTTTTGAACGTTTAACATGTAAGAAATTATTTTATGTACAAAATATTCCTATTGAAATGCTTTATTTTTATTCAAGTCCATGTTTATATTAAAAGCAAAAGTAATACATATATATTTTAAAAGGAATAGCATGACATATGTTGTAAAGACAATCCTTTGCCCCATTGCAATCTGACTATGAACTTATTTATAACACTCATTTCACTTATTCAAGATGTTAATACTTACTCTACTCATCTCATTTGTGTAAACAAATAGTAATTAACCTCAGACTCAAAATTAGATGCCACAGCTAAAGAGCAAAGCACTTACCAGTCATTACCCAACAGACATTAATTTCAGTTCAGGTAAACCTCCCACGTCTACACTGATCTGCCCCCAAGCAGCATGAAGCATCTAAACTGAACTGACCGTAACATATCCAAAGATCATTTTCTTTCAGATAAAATGAAATTCTTCCTTATTCAAGGATGGACTCCAGAACTTCCATGTGTGAAACAGAAGAGTGCACTACTGAGTCAGACAAAACAAACTGAACATGAAATTTTCATCTTTCATTAAAAACTGGAATGCAACATCTATATTTAAACAACTTTATTAACATATTCAAGCAGTGATTAACATTCATATTGTGTCACATCATACAAATGTAAACACAAAATTACTACAGTACAATATATATATATAGTCTGCATGATCCAAAATTTGGTGGCCCCAAAAACTCTTTAAAATTCAGCACCTTATCAAAAATTAAAACCATATTCTATTTAAAATGAAGTTCTGTTAGCACATAGGCAGACTTCAAGACATATCACTCAATTTAGTGGTTTGAGATGTTGCAGGAGGATATGTTTGAAGTAAATATTCCAACAGTGTGGCAGATACAGAAACACCAGATTTAAAGCTTTCAAGCAAAACTTATATAACCTAAGTTGCCAGCAGAAAGATCCAGTCATTTTTCATTTAGAACTATTTTATATACTGCATCTGATTTAAAATTTTTAGAAGCGTTTAGTATAAGTCAGACAATGTACAATATATCTACCTATCTCTTCCCATTTAAAAAACAAACAAAAAAATACAAACCTTACTATTATACTGGAGATTTCAACAGCCAAATAAATCTGCTTATACCAATCTATTTTTTCTAATCACTGTCCCCACAAAAGTCACCCAGACCTTCTCAATTTTGTTGCTTATCCAAAGTAAATAGATACCTATGGCTGGAGTAGCACAATAGAACCAGCTTATAAAAAGTGACAGTATACTGTAACACCACACAGGGATACATTTTTATAGAGCCATTTTAACTTCCCTTACAAATATATTCAAGTGAGTAAATATCCTTATTATTTTAGCAGAATATAATCTATAAGGCAAGCAACAAGAGTACTCACCTCAGATTTTCCCATTTAAATTAATCTAAAACTGGCTTAGTCCAACCATTAAGTTAAAAGAGCATCAGTGGCAGACAAAAAGCATCAGTGGCAGACAAAAAATTTCTATTGGAGAATACTTCTGATAGACCGATGGATGCAAGTAATTCTGGAGAACACATAGGTGAGTGAAATACACAGCTACTGATTGAGCTTTATTTACTCAAGACAAAGTTACTCGATATACTTATGTAATATATAACATACATATACAAACATCAATGTTTGAGATAACTGCAGGATGTTTTATAATGTACAGGAGTCACTTCATTGTAGAGCTTAACCTTTAAGATAAAAGGTTATTCTTTAGACCCTATATAGAAGCTTTATGCATCTATCATCCACATGAAAGAGCATCGAGGAAATTAGCATTGTTGCAACTTCTTTCCTTGACAAAATCTGAAATAAAAGATTTCCAATACAGTGTTGCATTTAAAGCATTTTTTCCAGAAATATTTCAGTTGTTTGAATACGGATGCATTCTCTTCAAGGGAAGAATGTTTTTGCACCTTTATCTGTTAATACATTCAATATGAATAAAATGGGTGAAGCACAAGTCATTATTGTCCCACATTAGAAGGTTAATTTAGAGTAAGATTATGTATTTCATATTAGGCACTGTCTTAAACTGATAATAATTAAGACATTTTTATAAGTATTTATTCTGAACAAAAAAGGTACAAGAGTATTCACCTGAGATAAAGTTAGTATTTGAATATTTCTAAGTAGCAATGAGTTTCACTGGAGGAAATCCACTTCAAGTTTTAGAATATACATTTTACTATTATACAATATATGCAGTTTAAGTAATACCGATTGATGCTAACATAAAAACCCTAATAAAAATAAAATAAAAGTGTATCAGTATTGTTAGTTACAAAATTAATGCTACTTGATAACATTTAAAAATTAAAATGATTAAATTTTAAACCCATCCTTCTAAAGTGATATTTTAAGTACAAGCTTTGAGGAGCAATAAACTAAAGCATAAGAATTACCTTATATTTCAAAAATATACATATTCACTGATTTAGAAAATAAGCTTTGGAAAAAAATACAAAACTGATTTTTTTGCTTGCAGTGGTTAAAATAGCGAACTATTCTAATTTTGTTTTCCTAAATGAAAAGAGCTGTTTCCTGAACGTGTAATGAAAACAAAGAAATAGGATTGTACTTCACCTAACACTAATTGAACAGCAATTTAAAACCGCCAAAGAGATACATTTATACTGATTTTAAATACATTTTCTGTTACCAACTTAGGTTCAGCAGCTGATCAGCAGCTTTTGTGTGCTCTCAGAATCCTTCAGAAAGGGAAACTCAAAACGGGAAAAAGGCATATATAAAAAAACTGTAACACTAGTAAACACCGACCTCCTGAGGTTCCTACAACAAAAATATTTAAGTAGCAAATCTACATCATTTACTTAGCAGTAGCTATTTCTGTAGTTTAGCACACTAACAGAACTTTATTCAGTGCCTAAGTAGCAAATGAAGTAAGCAGTGCTTTTAGCATGCTGAGAGGCAGAAACACTAGAATGTAACAAAACCTCACAGTTCTACCAATATAAATATTCAATCAACATTCAAGAATTGTCAAGACTATACCACAAGAATTAAGATGCTCTTTAATATATCCCATGAGGCAATATTTTAATTATAATTGTTAATGCTGATTCAGAACTTCTCTTACCTCACATTATACCCTAAATGCTTCTGCGAATTTCTGCACTATATTATGCACTAGGAATATGGTTTATTTGCTTTAAGATATACCATGAGAGGACTTACTGATACAAAAGACTACTTTTTGTCAGTACTGTTTATTTTTGCCTTATTTTAATTACTTTCCTTGTTGTTATACCAAATCAGTTCACATCTCTACAAATACCAATTAAAATATATATGTACAAAAGTTACATCCTAAACTAATTTGACATGAGGTGGAGTGGTCTTATTTGATTAACAGGGCTTTCTGAAATTTAAAAAGTTTAGTTAAACTCAGATTCTAGCTGTAATGCTAGTGTTAATTAGGCAGGTTTTCTAATCTACGATTATTGCATTTTAAATGTCATTTCTCTGAAACTCTTTTCTAATACTTAAACATACTCAAAATTAAAGCAAGTTGGGGGCTAAAATAATATCACACTTTGCTAAATCTTAAAACTTTTTTTTTCCTTCTTTCAGAATTTGATTTAGAGGTGACTAAAACCATTACCAATTTACTTCAGAGTTATTAGCAAATACAAAATTCCTTCTGAACTAGCAATGTAATTTGAAAGCAAGTTATCACATGCCATTGCTATTGTCAATGTTATGCACATTGACCAAATTGAGTAAAAACTATGTACAAGTATTAGGGAATATACTTCATTCAGTACGTCTGAACTACTCTCTATTCAATCTTGCAAAGTCAACAAAAAGGGGGAGGGAAGCATGTAAAACACATGCTATCATGCATTTAAAAAATTAAAAAAACCTCTTTAAACAGCATATGTTCACACTCACAGCTCAAACTTCAGTGCAATGACTAAGTCATTTAACACTCAAAGAACAGAACCATGCAAAGAAGAGCAAGTTCTTAAAAACAAACAAACAAACAAAAAATCACACACAAAAAAACTTATTCAGTATCCATTCTGCAATGTAAAGGTAAGAAACTAAATCTATAAAAAGGCTGTTATGGATTAATTTTGTTTTGCAGATTAATTATGCAGCACTTGAAAAATGGAAAGGTGCGGCTTCACCTCTGACCAGCAGAGGCTAGAGAGTTAAAAAATCTCTCCATTTTCCTTTATCATCATGGGATATTCTTTATGCTCTAAGTTAATAAAGACTTGAGATGGACACAAGATCAAGTGTACCAGTTAGGATTTCACATTCACAGTACATAAGAAAATACACATTGAAGGAAAAGTAAAGGGTTAACTTAACAAGGATTTATTTACAGGAATACATGTAAGTAGAGAAAAAAAACAAAAAAAGAAAAACCTACAAAAAAAGCTAAACAAATGAAATGAAGAGGATCCAAACCAATTTCACTCTGTAGTTTTAAACTTGCACACTTGTGCATTTAACTATATCACAAAGGGCCACCAACATGCATCAGTCAATACAGTGTAGATACCCTGCATTACATACATAAACATCTCTAAAATCATGCTTTGAACAAAAGGAAAGCATAGAAGGTAATATGTTAAGAGGAAATAAACACAAATAGAGCAGTCGTCATCAACTTCACAATTTTCTTCATGTGCCAACCAACATTTATGCAGCCTTTAACGGTTCTTACCATGTAACTTATTTTTAGAGATTCTGATAAAAATCACTATATAACCATGAAGAAAGCACATCACATTGACAGCAGAGGCAAGTATTTTGCACAGCTATTTCAGCTTTCCATATTGTGCAGGTTACACACAATACAATCTTATTGTTAACAGCTCCTAAAGATATTTCAAGGCCTAATTGTTAGCTACAGTACTTTATGTTCTCAATAAAAATAAAATCCACAGAATTTTAGAAAAGGAATTTTAAATGCAGGGCTATATTGAATTGGTAAACCACAACACAGAACTGGTGCAAAAATAGGTAAATGTATAACAATTTTACTTCATGCAATGCAAAAGCATGCTACTTCCCCCACTAATTTAAATTACTTCTGATCACTATGAGCCAGAATGCATGCCTGAACCTTAAACTGCATGCTAAGAATAATGCCTTACTTTAGAAATTAAACCTAAATAAGTACAATAATCAAATCTACTCATATCATAATCATATCTACTACTTTAAATTTAAAAAAGAACGTAGAAACGAAAGGGGTGACTCATTTGGCAGCTTGCAGGGTGCTTCATTTTGTCCAAATTAACCTTTATTAGTTTACAATGGAGTTTCTATATTGTACACTGCAAGTGCCTGTTCCTAATACAGACACAAGCTGTATTTTAACTGTACTAGGTTCATTTGTGTAGTTCTTCATTAACATGCAGATACCTAGGAATCCCATCAAGCAGGATGAAATAATGTAGGAAAACCTTACTTTAAAAAAAAATTAAAAGAAAAAAAGAAAGCCTTGTACTGTTTGTGATCCCCCATTCTTAGGTTTCCTTTATTGTGTGCAAAATAGTTTTCCTCTTTACATATCCCTATAGTTCAATTATGTGTTTCTTGTTTTGGTACAATTCCCCACAATATTCCAGGAAGTGCTGTTTTGTGAATATTTTTTTCCTTCTTCTTCACGTCCATTGCAGAGTTGTAATAGGAGATAGATTTCAACTTACAAAGGCTCCAGATGTTTAAATATTTCCCAACATTGACTTAATACAGTGACAGCAACTTCCCTCCCGCCCCTCCCAGTACGGTTGGGATTGTACTGTATTCCCTACTGGTTTACCCTTCCCCCCCGGTAAAGGGTAATATTTCCCTGGGTGCAGAGACTCCCTCATAGACTCCCAGACTGAAGGACCTGTAAAAAGAAGAGATAGAGGTATAGTTAAATCTTACTTCGCATCTTAACTGACAGACCTGTGCATAAACAAAGAGTTTTTTTGCCTTTTTTTAAAGCAGTAGGTACCAACCTTCAAAGGGAAAATCTAGGCAAAAATTTGTTTTTAAGTTTGTATTTATACCAGGTAAGATTATTATCCATGAAATAACAATGCATGCTTTAAAGCTATACCTTCAGTCCCACTGCTGTGGCTAAGCTTAAGATTTAAGCAGTCCTATATATTTTAACAAGCTTTTGCCCATTTAGTACAAAATTATGTGGTAGTTATGACATTGAAAAAGAATATTAAACATACCTTCTATTAACCTAATGATTTGATCTTTAGGTGGATTAAAAACAAACAAACAAACAAACAAACAACACCACAAGGCATCTCCCTCAATACAAACTGAGAATTTTATCATTTTGCATTCTTCCTCATTAGGAGGAAAAACAAACAAACAAACCTTATGTCAAAACTACAATGCCCTCATAGATAAACACATAAATGTTTGAAGTTGTTTTATTTTTAATGTGTTGTTCAGATCAAAGATGTAATTAAAACAGTATTTCTTATATTGCTAACTCCAAAAAATTTTAGGCTGACTTTAAAACAGTTGTCCATTCAATAATAAAGCAGAATTGCATGATTCACTCCAATAATTTCAGTACAAAAATTCTACATCAAATATTAAAATTATATAACAATTAAATGAATAAACTTAATTTTCCCTCTTTTTTGGGTAGTATAATAACCTCCTCACAGTATCAGACTACTTTCAACATGAGAACTTTGCTTTATACAGTGTGCACAGAGAACATACAAAGCACGGTGGCATAATAATAACTATTCTAGAATGGACAATCACTGTTCTTTGTTGAAGTATTCCCTGTGACAGAACTGTATGCACCAATTCAGAATTGCTGAAGTGGAACACTGCAATAACGAACACATCAACCTAACCAAAACATAAAGCTCTACAGTCAGAAGAGTTACAGATTAGCATAACATCCTTTATTCAGTGCAAAGATCATCTAATGTGCGATAAGGAATGTATTGGATTTCTCATGGCTAACATGTCTTAACGAAGTTGCTTTCCTATCCTAGAAAAAATATTCCTGCTTAGACCACATCTGCCATCTACTTATTCATAACACACACAGGGAGTCTGTGTCTTTAGTATGATGACTTGAGGATCATATTAATTACTTTGCTTACTAAACCTGATCAAGCACTTTTTTACAGAAGGAAAGATGGAAAGAGTGAGTGTATAATATGCATGGTAGCGTAGCAAGATAAGATTGGTAATGTAGATGTAACAGAGTCAGACAACTGCTTTTGCTACAGCTATGCTACCAACATTTAGGCACACTATCTTCCCCCTGCCCCTTCTTATAGGAAGGGAAGATATTTGCCCCAGTGCATCTGAAAAATTGTAATCTAGCCAATTATGTTTCATATAATGCCAATATAGGGAGGAAGTCTGTTATACAGCTCTGTTTAGCAAGGAAGATTTGTGTGCCTACCTTTAATTATGGGACTGCAGCTACAGTGCACGGAGGTTAAACTCCATAGTAAGCTGCAAGGCGCTCTTTTAAGGGAAGAGGAAATTGGTCAGAGAAATGCCTCCAATTCTCATCCCCAACTTGATTTTTAAATCCATGAAGAATCTACAAATGGGGGGAAGGTAAAGAATTACTAAACAGTAGATACATGATCATTATTTTCTAGCAATGTATGCAGTAGGCCACAGATCCTGGATTGTGCATCTGTCAAATATTTAATTGGAGAATTCAAATGAAGTGTTAAACAAAGGAAATTTAGTAATGCCTTTCTTAAAAGAAAAAAATATTTCAGTTAAGCATGGCATGTAGAATAATATAGCTATCCACACAGATTAATAGTAATATATATATATATTGCATGGAGAAAAGCACAAGATTATACACTGTAAAAAGCAAGTATGTCCTTATGCCAAGTGACCATAAAACATTGCATCTAGCTTGAATGCATTAGATCTCATATGAATATGTTGGAAAGAATATGAAAAGAAAAAAAAGCTGAATTATTGAAGCAAGCATTCAGTGCTGAAGAACTAGTACAAAAACATGCACTGAAACTGCTTTGGATAATCACCACAGAGAGCATCATGGACTTTCTTTTAATCTTGTAAGTATTTGTTGTTTCCTTCTGCCGACACTAGAATACTTAACTGTGCATTTCCTGAACCTAATGTTCTTTTCAAAGCCTCTTAGCCTGTCTCCTAACTAGTACAGTGAGATTTCTTTCCTCCTCAAGATGGGATTCAAAATTTCTAGCTTCTGTCCTGATGTTCACACTTGGCATTACTTAAAGTGCCAATGCTGACCCATAATCCATGTAAGAAATATACCGTATTTTAGCTTTAAAAGAAGTATCATTAACTTTTCACATACACCCTTCCTAAAAAGAGATATCTCACTTTACAACATATGAAGAAAGCCATACTACTGAACAGTAACAGCATTTGTTCATGAAACTAAAATAAGGATGTTTTAGGTTAAAAAGACACTAATGCCAAGACATAGTCTATCACTTCCTAGTTTTTTTTTTTTTGGTTGTTTGTTTTTTTCCTGCTTATTTTACACAAGGTAAATAACTCTTTGGCTTAAACTTGATTGACACTTTGTCTATGGATGTATTCTTGGGTATCAATGTACATTAGTTTCTTGAAGATTTGTTCATCTAAGAAGGCTTCAGCAAAAGCAAGATTAACAGATCACGATAACATTGAAATATTTTTATTTGCAATTTTCTAGATATTTCTCTAAAATAACATAGACATCTTCGTGGCCAAAAAAAAAAAAAAAAGTCTTGAACCATATAGATCTCATTTTCTAAAAAAAAAACCAAAGTCTTTATGTGGTATGAAAAAAAAAAAAAAAATCTTCCAAATACAGTCAAAACATAGCAGGCTGGCATTGTGAAAAGCTCTTTGAAGATGATTATACTTTCAAATAAAATCCCAAATGAACTTTTCAACACTATTAAAAAAGAAGAAAATAAGTTTGGAATAATTGGGTTGCATCATAAGAAGCATGGCCAGTAGGTTGAGGGAGGTGATTCTCCCCCTCTACTCTGCTCTCCTAAGACCCCACCTGGATTGCTGTGTTCAGCTCTGGGGCCCCCAATACAAGAAGGATACGAAAGTATTAGAACAAGTCCAGACGAGGGCCATGAAGATGATCGAGGGGCTGGAAGCACCTCTCCTATGAAGACTGGCTGAGGGAGTTGAGGTTGTTCAGCCTGAAGAAGAGAAAGCTCTGGGGGGAGACCTTATTGTACCCTTCCAGTACCTAAAGGGGGCCTACAAGAAAGCTAAAGAAGAACTTTTGTCAGAGAGTGTAGTGATAAGACAAGGAGTAATGGCTTTAGACTAAAAGAAGGTAGATTTAAATTACATATAAGGAAGAAATTCTTTACTATGAGGGTGGTGAGGCACTGGAAGAGGTTGCCCAGAGATGTTGTGGATGCCCCATCCCTGGAAGTGTTCAAGGCCAGGTGGGATGAGGCTTTGAACAACCTGGTCTAGTGGAAGATGTCTCTGCTCATGGCAGGGTGGTTGGAACTAGATGATCCTTAAGGGTCCCTTTCAACCCAAACCATTCTATGATTCTATAAATACAGAATAATGCATAAGTGAAATGTACAGAAAAATTCAAAAAAAGATAGAGGCTCAATTCTTGTGTTTCAGGGAGAAGGATTCCAGGCAAAGGAGAGAGAAATTCACCTTAATTTTCCTCTCACAAAATATTACATTGGTGTAGCTTTATTTCAGAGCCGTGGAGACTGAAGAGCAAAGTCATATTCTATTCTAGACATTTAACATTTTAAAAATGTCTTCCTTGTCATGCTGACTATTTAAGTAATGTATCCAAAGCTGAAACAGAATCTTCCCTAGCCAAGTTTTAAAAATGAAGGGGTGGTTATTATTATTATTGTTTGTTTTTGTTTTGTTTGTTTTTGAAAAGCCTGGAATGCCTCTGAAAAACAGATCCTCAACACAAAAAAACAACCCTGACAAATGCCAAAATTATTTTATTTTAAATAAAGTTATTTTAAAGAGTTATTTTAAATAAAGTTCATTATTTACATATTCATATTTTACATTATTTACATATTCACTGCAAGTGAAAGACAAAAGTTGACTGTAACACTACTACTCATCTCCTCCTTCCCATATGTGATAATTACTGAAGAAGGATTCCTGAACTATCATGATACGTATCATCGCAATATAAACATTTTGGTCTCCTTGACCTCAAAATAAAGCTACATCAGGTACTACAGGGAATCAACATTGAGCTAAAAATTTTAATATTTCATATATAGCTTTTACTACAGAAGAGAGAAAAGATCTATTCATGCATCTTACTTGGACTACTCCACTGGGGTTGACTGAAATCACTGTACATATCCCACGGAATGCTGAATCCTTTTCCTCGTTGTCCCTTATGTTTCGCAGAGATGTACACCTAATAAATTGGAAAGCAAATCTTAGCTAATTCTACTACTAATTCTACTACTTTTTCATTCAGTCAGGACAGAATTAGATTACAGTATTTGATGGAGTAAGTCACACTAAGATGACATTATTTTGAACACTTAGAAAAACACTTGTTGCACAGTGTTTACTACTATATTCCCATTATGCATCACCTCTAGAATCTGGTTCTCCTGTTGCACTACATATAATTAGGAAGTGTGACCTGTATTCCATTAAATACAAAAGAAACATGCATCCAAAATATTACAGGAACTATCATCATTAGAAGTGGAACATATATTATCACAGTATGAATTATGTTAGATACGACTTACAGAACATTTGTTTAACTTTTACAGCAGCAAGCAAGCTATTTTATACATAAAAAGTCTATAACATTCCTTACAGCAATTCAAGTCTCAGACTGAATTTTAAGTAATGCACGGTTTAAATTTTACAGTATTTACATGCATTCTGGTGGATTTTAAAATGCTCTTTCATAGTCAAGCTTTAACACAACAAGCATGTGACAATCTTATCCCATGCATAAATTGGTTGTTAGCCACAACATAAAGAATACATGGTGGTGCTACTGAAAACTCACAAACCTGATAGGACAAGATTAGTCACATGGTTGGCAATGATTAAGGATTGAGATTTTGAAACCAACTGAAAATATATCTAAAAGTGAGATAGAGAGAAGGAAAGAGTGAAGAAACATGAATTTTAAGAAAAGAAGATTGAATAATACACACCAGGGTCTTATAAACTGCTGTAGCACGGGGGCCACCTCTTGAGGACAAACGTAACCAAGATGACCAATTGTTATTGCTAAGGTAACGCAGTCACGGTTATACACCACCAAACGCCAACCAAGACATGAGCAAATGAAGGGGAGGAGGAAAAAAATAAAGAAAAAACAACAAATAACTAAGAAACAGAAATCAACAGAATCTGTGCATGATAAACATAAGATTTCACCAGTGCATTATCACCACCCCCTAAATAAGGGGCAGCAACATATATGGTATACTCTCCAGGGTAAAAGAAAAATTAAATTATTAAATGAGAGAACACCAAAATCACAATTTAAAATCCAAAGTTTTTCTTTCTGATTTAAGCAGTCATTTTGCCCTCCTCAGACTTCTCTACTACATAAAAGTGTATGTAGGTAAATTTAAAAAGTTTTTATTCAGATGTACTATTACGGATACTCTTGATAAAAAGGAATTATCCATTTTAAGTTTTAGCATTAAGTACTCTAATTTTTTTCCTATATTTAGAATTCAAGATTTTAATAGGTCTACTATTTATCAGTAAAAATACATTTAGAAATAAGTTTACATTGAATATATCACTGCAACTAACTGCAGAAAATTAATTCTTTAATCCCAATTTCTCCTGTTCACAACAGGCTTCCTCATAAAAGTCATGTGAGAATATAACTTCTGATACAGAGGCATAAGAATACATGAAAAGCAAAATCACATCTTGAGATGATTCGGCAATTTGGTTATTTGTTCTGAGGGCCCAACTGAAGAAGATATCATCATGTAAGTGTGTTTTAACGGTGTTTGCTCAACTCACAACGATTAATCTTTAGAGAAAGGTGGGGAATTAAGTATCAGGATTACTTGAAGCAAAATACATTAATACTAAAATCCAGCAGAATTATATGAAGCAGAAAAAAAAAACAACTATGTTTAAGGGACATACTATGCAACAGTAATTAACAGGCATTTGTGAACAGTTTTTATGAAACATGCAATAAAGCAGATGATGCATTCTCCAATAAAAGTTTGGTGTAGGACATACTAGCAGTTTGAAACATACTCATTCAACGAAAGCTGCAGCTCAATGGTAATGTACTGTTTTACCTGACATTAACTCAATTTCAATATGCAGCATCTAAAATTTTCAGCAGATCTAACTTATAAAATTATATAGTGCTGAAGTACTACTTTCAAATGAAAATGTACTCTTAAGTTTTATCTGCAATTTCTTACAGCTACAGTCTCTACAAGGGATAGTAATAGAAGTTTTTGACGTACTCATTTGCTATGCAACTACTTTTACTTAACGTGGTCTCATATGTTTCCATAGAAGTGTTTACATAGCTCATTACATAGCAAGCTAAATCGACAACAAAATAATATTCTTGCACATACCAGTGACACACAGAACAATATCCCACAAAAAAACCTTTATAATAAGAACATCACACAACATTTATTTGCAGTTATGCATCCACATTTAAAGTAACTATTAAGCGAATAAAGAAAATGTCAGTATTTGGATGCTTCCAGAAATTCTCTAACAGTAAAGGAAGCAAAAGTTTAAGTACTAGATGCTTCAAAATTATCTTTTCAAAAAGCAGTACCTATAATATGCTAGACAACTAAGGTAATTTTTCCTTCAAGTTCACCTTCCATACTAAATTGGGGGTGGGTAAAAGAGGGTAGAGAAAGTGCAGCTTTTATGTTTAGAGAATACTGGAAGAAAAATATGCACTGAAAAAAAATCTCTCTCCAATTTACCTCATGCTTAGCATCAACTGTAGCACTGAACTTGTATCATTTTCAATCATGTCAGGTAATAATGACTAAACTATCATTTTCTTACAGGATTAGTTTTCAAGGAAAAAAAAAAGATTCTCAATGAGTAAAACAGTAAAACAGAAACCTGACAAATTATTAATAAAGCTTTGCTAAAGTATAGAAGGTGCTCTTCATAGCAGAACATGCCTTCTATAAATGCAAAATAAACAAGCCTCAGAAATTCAGATTCAATAAGGCATTTGGGGACTGTTCCTAATTTGGAAGGCAAAGCTGTTGGCCAGAACATAAAATATGCATTGCGCTGCTATGACTTTATAACAAATTTCCAAAAACAAGTTTCAGATAATAGAAGTTATACATAATTTTTGTTATGCTGTGGTAAAACTGCTATCACAGATCTAGGTTTTTGTGCATGATACCACAAATTAATATTAAAGTGTATTTTCTTTGTAAATTTAAAGAGTTATTTGTTTTATATATGCCAATTGATTTTGTTTCAAACACTATATATCCACACACACGTAAGGACATGCACATAATAAAATCAGCATAAATTAAAGCCACCAAGTGTTTAAGTGTTATTGCATATATTTATCATATCTAATTGTCCTGGTTCCAGTTAGGACAGAGTTAATTTTCCCTCATAGTAGCTGGTAGGGTGCTATGTTTTGGATTAGGATGAGAAGAGCGCTGATAACATGCTGATGTTTTAATTGTTGCAGAGCAGTGTTTACACCAGGCCAAGGACTTTTCGGCTTCTCGCTCTGTCCTGCCAGCGAGCAGGCTGGGGGGTGCAGCAGGAGCTGGGAGGGGACAGACCCAGGACAGCTGACCCAAACTGGCCAAAGGGGTATTCCATACCATCTGACGTCATGCTAAACAATATATAGGGGTGGCTGGCCAGGGTGGGGGGGCCGGCTGCTCGGGGATAGGCTGGGCATCGGTCAGCGGGTGGTGAGCAATTGCATTGTGCATCACTTGTTTTCTTACACATTATTATTATTAATACTATTATCATTATCACTATTATTATTATTATTGTTATTATTATATTCCTGTCTTAATAAACTGTCTTTATCTCAACTCACCGGCTTCACTTTCCCGTTTCTCTCCCCCATCCCAGAGAGGGAGGGGGGAGGGTGAGCGAACGGCTGTGTGGTGTTTAGCTGCCAGCCGGGTTAAACCACAACACGAATACATAAATAAAATTGGAAGAATGCTTAAAAATTAAATAGATGACAAATATAATAAGTCTTATAAAGGTGAGAAAGCAACAACTTTAAGAATCTAGATATATGATAGATGGTTTGCTGCAAGACAGATTTTAGGAGCTACTGCAAAACAGAGTTGGTTTTCTTATAAAAGCCAAATACATAGCAATAAAATCAGTTCTGGTGTGGTAACCCAATGCAATAAAAAAATATATTTACATATCTATAATTCCCTTCAAATGAACGGTTCAGTTTTTAGGTACCTGTGTTCTCTAACAATGTCTTTGGTGTGCTGGGTCTGTTAATTATTTCTACAAGCTGGTGCAACACCATTGGAATATAAGGCTGCATCTCTATACCTGAAACAGCCAAAAATGAAGATGCAGAAGAAAATCACAATTAATATATATAATCTAAGTAGATTTGGCACATTGAACATATCAAGGACAAGAATCTCAATTTAAATCTCAACATGAAAGTATCATGCACACACACACACAAAAATACAAACCATGCTAAATGTGCAAAGATTCAAAGAAAAAAAAATCTTACCCATCTGGATGGAGATTTCTCCAATTGCCCAGGTGGCATTGTTACACACAGAAATGAATTCAGGATTTAGGTTGGTTCCCAAAATGGGCATGAAGTCAGCTAGAAAGAACAACATTTCAAAAAAATCTCATTACACAATAAAATCACTTTGCCCAGTACTCTAACATCACATACAAATAAGTGTTTTGTTTTTTTAAGTCATGTAAACCTATTAAATGCTCAGAATGTGTTATACCCGAGTTAACAAGAGCTATATTTCTGCTATATATCAAATTAACTTGGATTTTAGAACCTAAGCAGATCAGTGCAAATATTTTCAAACTATCATTTTAAAAATGTTTCTAATAGGTTTTGTGTAACTCTAAAAACCTTTATTTCTCCCCTTCTGGGGGGCACTATGTATTCAAGAACTTATCAAAGAAAGCAATTGTTTTAATTAAAGTTTAAGTACATCTGTTTTTCTGTATTACAGCACAACAGGCAACTTGTTACATTATAAAAATCAGGCAGCAAAATGAGCTTTTGCACTGTCTACAAAAGAATGTGTCTTTTAAACACAGTTTGAAGAAGGAAAGACTACAGGCCCTTGCTGATAAAGGAAAACAAAAACTTACATCATGACAACGCAAGCCACAGAGAAGGGAGATTAACAATGGCTAAAACAGCCTCTTATCAGTTTGTAAAAAAAGTTAATTGCTTAACACATGAAAGAAACATACCAATGCAAGGCTTAACATGCTGAAAACATGCCTTTGTCAGATCACCTAACAATGCAAAAGAACTCTGCCGTACCTCAGGCATTTTATCCTAAAGAAAAGGAGAAAGAAGACGACAATTCTAGAAGTGTTTTCGATTCTCTTAAGAAAGAAAATCCTTGGATCAAACAGGTTACTCATCTCACCTGCATGCATTGGTACATTAGTGTCAGGATATTGCTGCAAGCCACTAACTGTTCAATGTTGCCTCTAAGTCCTTCAGCTAAACCACTGAGTAAATCAAGAGCCACAATCATGAAGTCTTTATCTGGAGCCTCATATTGGTCTGGCTGAGCATTGTGCAACTGCAACAAATAAATATGCATTTTCTGAATAAGTATTAGATACTCTCAGGGGTATGCATAAAAGTTAGAACAATTAGTTTCAGAACTGCAGCTTCATTTAGACGCTTAATAGTTATAGTGCAAATCTCCCTGCAAACACGTAATTTTACATAGTTAATACATTGGTTTAAGGAGATATTCTGAAAACCTTGGAATAGCAATAGAAAAATACCACAGCTTGTGCAAGGGTCTTCTGCACCAGATTTACACAACGCTGGTACACAGGTTCACAATATGGAAGAAAGCCAGATTGCAAGGCAGTAGCAACTGATGACAGGCACTGGAAAAGAGAGAGAGATGACCAACTTTCCTCACCTCCCCCAAGTGCTTTTTACTTGGGAGAGGTAAATTAAAAGACTGGCATTTTCAGTATAGCAACATGTAACTGATTAAGTAAACGTAACCTAGAAAAGCAGTACCAATTAGCTGATCCAAGGCAACTGTCAACTATTTGTTCCTCTCTCTTAAATATGCCAGTTGAGAAAATTTCTCAGAAGCAGTATCTTATTTCTTGGCCACCTCTAAGTGCATGCAAAGACAGCTACTGTAATTCAGTCAACACTTGATCATGTACAAGCCCTAACATTACCTAAAAGTTATGAAACTATTTTTCTAGAAGTGTTTTCCTGCTTCACATTCAGAAAGTATAGAGAATAGACTAAACAGTCTGGTTCATACCTTCAATTTGTCCAACAGTTCTTTTAATGGAAGGATAAGAGGAGAGCGAGAAGAGAACGGAACTTTGGGATATTTTTTTTTTTTGAAATTAAAAGAAAAAAAAGATGACATTCAAGAATGGCAGAAATGTCATTAGATTTAGCAGAAATCTTTTAGGTTTTTCAGTCATAAGTTTTTCTCACTACAATCAGAACATTTTCTCCATAATAGGAAATACCTAAACACTGTTAACTTTCATAGTTACACTTCCTAGTAGGAAAGTATAATTCCTAAAATAAGTTGATAAATGATATCCAAATTTTAATATTTACCTCTAGCAAAGCGAAGAGATCTTTATCTTCATCCTTCAACATATTCCACTTCTGGATTAACGGAGGCATTAGCATCTGAATATATTCCTGTTTAGGATGAAAATGCATCAGCTGCTGAAACTTCATTGCATACTAGTTTACTTTAAAGCTACAAAATTGA
The DNA here is from genome assembly GCF_964211835.1 of Anser anser. NCBI lineage: Eukaryota > Metazoa > Chordata > Aves > Anseriformes > Anatidae > Anser > Anser anser. The sequence continues at coordinate 1,874,696 of NC_139731.1, forward strand.
TTTATTAAGAACTGCTTCTATTTTTTCAGCAAAAGAAAACTGGTGCATTGTAATCCAATCGTTGCAATAGGCAGAAGTAGTTTAATATTACAGTTTGTAACTTACGTTTTAAGATTTTTTTGCTGAGGCACATAAGTACCAGGTTTGATTTCAGTCTAGCAACTTTTAATAGCTGCTTGAGTTGTTACAAAGTTATGGGATTGCCTCAGGGCCTATGGAAAATGTTTTTACCAGCAACACAGTCTGCCTCCTGCTTTTCTCAACCACTTCCCATTATTCTGAAGCTACAACCCCCCCCCATGTTCCTGAAGCTTCTTCCTCAAACAACTAACCATTCATGAAGAAAGTAATTTTTCTGTCCCTCCAGAAGGATGCACTTACTCATTCTGTATCAAGTTGTTGAATCTTACCTGCCACTGCTCTGTCATAAGGATGTTGAGCAAGGCATCCCTATAGTACTGTTGCTCTCAGAAGGTATCAAAAGAGCCAACAGATGTTGTCAGCTAATGCTATGTTCAAAGACACACTATTCTAAGTGACTGAAGAAAGTCCCACCATCACCAGGATCTTGCATGTAGCTTCCTTCCTTCAGGTGCTGTCAAATGTTAAGCTGGCCAGGGCCAGAGAGAGATTGAGAAAAAGGTCCTTTGATAGTATGGGATCTTGGACAGCAAGTAAAATACCATGGCAACAACCCAAATTGTTTTATTCTAGCGCACCTGTGCCATGTGATGCACTACATAGAAATAAAACAAATTTCAATAGCTGTCATAAGAAGATGCACACAACACATATGCATATGCTATTAACAAACAAATGTATGCTACAAAACAAAAAAAGACAAAAAATATGTTTTTTGCCTATGTTGTGTGTTATCTGTGCTTTGTCCAAAGGATTCTGTGTTTATACATAAATTTGCATGTCTATTGTACTCTCTGATAAAGCAATTTCTACCGATGATGTGCTCCACTACACTGGAAAAGGGACACACAGAACAGCTTAGCTATACTGAAAGTGGTTACCCCCCCCCCCCCCCAAAAAAAAAAACAACCACCACTCCTTAGAAATTAGCACACATTGCACCAATTTCTATGAAGTCCTATTTAACATTTATATTGATATACGTATCTCCTCTGAGCTGAAAAATTCTGAGAACAGGAAAAAAAATCATGATGAAAAGCACATTTCACAAGCCACCACATACACAGACATTTATTAAAAATGGAGAGTATTTGTATAATAGTAGAATAATTTTGTATAATTTGTATAATAGTAGAATAATTGTGTAATAGGCAAGGCAGTCTATGTATTTTACATGTATATATTTAGTATTTAGAAATCTACACAGAAAGATCAGCATTTCTCTTTTGTAATGTGTAAAGCACATTGCAATAACCACTGAGCCAGTTTTTCAGTATATGACAAGTGCTTTTACAGAACATAAGGTATACTCACTGGTTTATTTAGATGATGTCCTACAGAATCTGCTAGAGTTCCTATAGCATCATAAAGAATCAGCAGATTTTTATGCTGGTATTTACTAAATGCGAAGACCAAAGTATCAAGTATATATGCAAGATAAGGAACAAGCTCTGTACAAGCCTCTTCTTCTAGAGTAGCAAAGGCACTTAGGGACCAAAACAAACAAACAAACAAAACAAACAAACAAAACCCACAAAAACACAAGTCAGTCAGTACCTTGAAAAACAACACCACCCCACACTACCCATTTCTGTTTAAACATAAAATTGTATTTAGTCCTCAAATTCATCCAAGGTATGTTTTTAAAATGGTATTACTGAGGTAATCTCAATCTATTTTGAACAAACACATAAGGATTCGGCTCTTAAACTGTGATCAAGAAAATTCAAAAATATTCCTGTTATGTGTACACAGGAAGCCTCCCCCAATGCCCCCCCCCCCCCGCATTACTATACACAAGTTACAATGTATTAATTGAAATAGTAGGAACCATAACAATAAATGTTTATTTCAGCTAAAAACAGCTCACTATATTTAATGTCTGCTGCTGTAGCTGCATCTAGAAGCCCCAGTGCTGTTGTGCCAGTACTGCACCAATATCAGACTGTATTCTCAGTAGTTAACTACATAGAAAAACAGACACAAAGACATGGAAAACTAGAAGCAAAGACAGGTGATAAACAATTTTAGCCAGCCTTGGTTAATGCACATATCATGACATCATGGAAACTTTACAGCTCCTCTGTCAAGTGTTAAACAAGCATTAAACAAAACAAAACAAAAAACAAAGCAAACAAAAATCCCCAATACATGCCACTTCAGAGAAACAATAAAAGGAAAAAATATGAGCTGTTGAAGATATACTGGCCTAGCTTGTGTAAACAAGATTATTATTAGTGTCCCAATACAAAAAAACTGCATGCATCACCATATGAGATGAACAAGCTCCTACTTAGCCCTCTACCAGGTACACAAATGCCTTTTTCTTAACAATGCAACTGTGAATGCTTTGAGTGACTAGCATTATTTTATTTATTCTTTTATTATATTATTTTGAAGTATTCTTTCAGAAAGGCATAGAACATGAGCAGGAAAACATGTTTCAATATCTTTTTGGGTATCCCCAACTAAAGGAGCAGTTTCTCAGTAGCACAGAAATGAAAGTTAGGCATCTGAGATGATACAGAAGATAGTGATGAAAACATATAGTATCCTACAACCAATTTTCAATATAGTAGACTAATGCTTCGTGCAGCTATTCACTGTAAGGATGCAGGTTGTTTTTGCTCCTTTCCAAGAAGTATTGATAAATTGTATTGCTATTTATAAAGCTAGTGTGTTTTGACTTGACATTTTGCAGCCACTCACCGAGGTGATCGGCTCCGGGGCAGATGCATTCTGCAGTGGAGCAGGGGATCAAGGTGGGCAGGGCTGTTTTTCCTGCATCAAGGCCACTCGAGGCAGCTGAGGGAGCCGCCAGGACCCTTGACGTATTACAACTCAAGAGTAATTTGTGACTACTCAAGAAACAGCTGAACCTACTCAAGTTTAAAAAAAAAAAAAAAAAAAAAACCTAAACACTAGAAATGAAGTCATGCATTCATTGATAAAGGCATTAAAATAGCTTTCCATAAAAAAGCAGTGTCATGAACAGTACTTTTTGGTTTTGAAGCTTCGGCTTACCTGCAGGCAGCTTCTTGTACTCTCTTGTTGCTATCCAGGATACGCTTTAGCAACTCAGTCATTAATGGCTTCAAGTATGTGTCTGGGGGTTGACTAACTACCCAGTGTGCATAGCGACTAAGAGTCCAGCATGTAATGGAGTGCACGAGAGCCTTTTTGTTGGAAAGGCACTGAATAAGGTGAGGGATCAGCTCAGGAAGATATGTAATCATACCCTGCATGCAGCCTATAAGGAAAAAAATATAGTTATTGCAGTACCAGAACCAACAGCATTTTTTTTTAATTTCCTAGAAGGGACATATTTTCATTCTTTATCATGTAGCAATACATTTTAACAATATACAAAGCAAGCCTAAGTCCTAAAAAGAAACCTTACCATAAACAATAAATAAAATCTACAATCAAATTTATATTAACTTCAACCATATTTCTAATTCAGTGTTTTGCCAATCTCTAGAAATTCTGTTTTATTAAATGGAGTACAACACGTACATCTAAGTAAAATGAGTTTATAAAACTTGCATGTCCTACATCAGTCAACTCAGTGACTAAAACAAGTAGAGAAAAATTTGACCTTTATAACAAATAATCACATCATTTAAAAGGATTCATTGAGAAATCTAATTTTCTTGTCTTCTCCTAGCATCACACAAATACTGAGCAGCAATAAAAGCTACACCTTTCAAGTCAACAAGGGCAGTAATACACTTGCTAGAAGAACTTTTACCTTGCTTGTCTTGAAATCAAAATCAACAAAAGTTTTCTAGCAACAAAGAAAAAGGCACTGTGAAAAAGAAAGATAATCCAGGAATGAACCCAAATGTATTCCTTCATTTTGCAAAATGGACATAGATGCTGGAAATACAGACAAAAGGCCAAGCTTGTGAGTAAGAACAAAGAAATAGAAGTTATCATAGAATGGCTCGGGTTGGAAGGGACCTCATAGATCATCTAGTTCCAACTCCCCTGCCATAGGCAGGGATGCCACCCACTAGATCAGGGTGCCCAGGGCCTCATCCAACCTGGTCTTGGACACCTCCAGGGATGGGGCATCCACACCCTCTCTGGGCAACCTGTTCCAGTGCTTTACCACCCTCTGAGCGAAGAATTTCCTCCTAACCTCTAATCTAAATCTCCCCTCTTTTAGTTTAAAACCATTCCCCCTTGTCCTGTCATTTTCTGCCCGAGCAAAGAGTGGCTCTCCATTTTTTTTATAAGCCCCCTTTATGTACTGAAAGGTTGCAATGAGGTCTCCCCGGAGCCTTCTCTTCTTTAGGTTGAACAGCCCCAGCTCTGTCAGTTTTTCTTCATAGGAGAGGTGCTCCAGCCCCTTGATCATCTTTGTGGCCCTACTCTGGACCCGCTCTAACAGATCAACAGCCTTCTTGTGCTGGGGGCTCCAGACCTGGATGCAGCACTCCAGGTGAGGCCTCACAAGGGCAGAGTAGAGAGGGACAATCACCTCCTTTGACCTGCTGGCCACTCCTCTGTTGATGCAGCCCAGGATGCAGTTGGCCTTCTGGGCTGCAGGCGCACACTGCTGGCTCATGTCAAGCTTTTCGTCCACCAGAACCCCCAAGTCCTTCTCTACAGGGCTGCTCTCACCACTCGTAACTGGCCTCCACTTGGACATAGAGCCCTTGACTACCACTCTCTGGGTGTGACCTTCAAGCCAAGTCCTTATCCACTGAATGGTCCACCCATCAAATCCATATCTCTCCAATTTGGAGATCAGGATGTCATGTGGAACCGTGTCAAAGGACTTGCAGAAGTCCTGGTAGATGACATTGATCGGTCTTCCTTTGTCAACTGATACAGTCACTCCATCATAGAAGGCCACCAGATTGGTCAGGCACGATTTGCCCTTGGTGAAGCCATGCTGGCTGTCTTGGTTCACCTCTTTGTCTTGCATGTACCTCAACATTGCTTCCAGGAGGATCTTTTCCATGACCTTGCCAGGCACAGAGGTGAGGCTCACCTATCTGTAGTTCCCCAGATCCTCCTTTCTACCCTTTTAAAAATGGGAGTGGTGCTTCCCTTTTTCCAGTCACCAGGGACTTTGCCTGACTGCCAGGACTTTTCAAATATGATGGAGAGAGGCTTGGCAATTACATCAGCCAATTTTTGACACTTATATTATGACACTTAAATCAGAGAATTGCCCACAAGAAGCAGCTCAGGGCACTGAAGTTCAAAGACTGGTCTTTTCTATTTCTAAAAACAGTGAATGAAATGTAAATCTCAAATTTATTAAATATTCTTCTTGTATCAAGTCAATGTAGTACTCCATGAGTGACCAATAAATACATACTGCAGAGTTAAGAAAGGGAGGAATAAAAGAAAATAAATTTAAGTTTTTTAGCCCCTCAAACATGCATAGCTTTGAAAATGAAAAATTAAATAACTGTAATCACCAACTAATAGAGATTAATCACCAAAACCAAATCAGCTAAGGACATATACTTCTTTACACAAGTAAATGCACCTAGAATGAATCACAGAGCTACTTTAGAGCCAATTAAAAATTCAGCAATCTGATACGCACTGTTGCCTTACCTTCAGCAATTGCTCCAAGGACAAGAATACCAGATTCTTTAACTACCCATTCGGGATGGAAGAGCAGTTCCTTCAAAAGAGGCAAGATGTATGGCAGAAGTTCATCATGAAATACATTGGCCAGGACATCTAAAGCAGCAGCAGAACATTTCCCTGAGGGGAATCAACAGCATCAATCTTTGCTTATTATACAACCAGTTGTAGTTAGTATAATTCTTATTTTAACTTTGAGCCGCCAGTGAAGTCTCAGGGCATTAGAAAGAAGGATACTTCAATTTCATTACAATACACAGTGATCTACTGTGTGCTGATGCAAAGCTACAGCTACCAGTTTTGCAGCATTTAGAATAACCACTAAAAAGACGTATACACTGGGGAAGTTGAAACACTCACTTACAGGAACCACACAATCATATTGCAACATTATATACACTACATAATTTCAGGATGGTGTAACACTAAGGAAGAGGTAAGGTCTGTGACATGAATGTAACATACTGGAGAAACTAAGGAGCAATGACCTAAAAAAAATTAGCATTTGATTCAAACAAAAACGTTCAAACACGATCCATGTCTCAAAATAAAGTAAAAATAAATTAATATAAATAATAATAATAAAAATCAATCTCTACAGACTGAAAGGAATCCATCAACCTCTGTTCTGAGCTCTTATACATTATTGCTTTTTTCTGATGCACCAGTACAAAGAACACCTCAAAATTAATTTGAAAACTTTTAATCTTGTGTTTTTACCAAATAAAAACACATAAAAGAAAAATCAGTAACAACTTCAAAATATGATTAAGAAATCCTTACTATTTTTCTGCTGTGATGTTGTCATGTCTAGAAAAACAAAACTAAGATTGTTTTGTAAAGAAACTTTGTATTACAGAATTTATACTGCATTTTTTGGTTATTAAGATCTCAGCTCCTTATTAATCTCTTAGAAAGAATCCAACTGGAACAAAATTACATACAAGACAGGTATCAGGCAAAACATACGCAGCATATGTAACATGCAGAAATCCTAAACTGGACCCGAACAGCTAGTAGACCCAAATATGACACAGGTAAGTTTCAGCCAGGAGGTAGGAATTATTAGAATAGATAATAAATATAAACCTTTCTGCTCTGCTCCTAGATGCAGTCCAACAGGTTTGCATGAAACAAAACATAAGCCCTCAACTCAGAGCACATCTCAACTACAAAATAATAAACATCACCAACTCTCAACAAAGACCAATAGGTGCTGTTATCAGCTAAGGCTGTTTCAGCTTTCTACTAGAGGCAAAAAATGGAGGGCTCCCGTAATTAATTACCAGGTGTCATTAGTAAACAATGCTGTTAACTGTTAGGCTGCACTGATGTTTCCTCTGTTCAAATTGGAAAGCAAATATACAACAGAGGATAAGAAATAGGGCACAAAATTCTGAATTTCAGATAATCCAAAATCTCTCAAGTCCAGATGACATATTTCAATACTGATTTCCCCAACTGTTCTGCTCTTTCTCTTTCAGGCTACCACTCACGGTCAGCTTTAGCTTCCTCACCATCTTAATCAAAACTCTGGACCACAGGGCATTCTCTGTCAATTTCAACTATGATTTTCAGGAAATATGTATTTACTTCTGCAATCTCTACACACAACAGTGACAAAAACAGTGTTATGAATCTAAAAACTAACTAATAAGAGACTTCATAAAAATAAGCATATTTATGCCCATATTTTCTTCAAAAATAATAATGTATTGTTCTTGCATGGCAAGGGTTTGGTAGCAGGGGGCTGTAGAGATGGCCTCTGTGAGAAACAGCCCTGCAGACACCAAGGTCATAGAAGAAGGAGGGGGAGGAGGTGCTCCAGGTGCCAGAGCAGAAGTTCCACTGCGGCCTGTGGAGAGGACCATGGTGGAGCAGGCTGTCCTCCTGCAGCCCATGGTGTACCACGGTGGAGCAGATTTCCACACTGCAGCCCATGGAGGAGCCCATGGTGGAGCAGGTGGATCTGACCTGAAGGACACAGCAGCCCATGGTGAGCCCCTGATGGAGCAGACTCCGGGCCAGACCTCTAGCCCATGGAGGGGAGCCCACACATGAGCAGGTGACCTGGCAGGAGCTGCTGCCTGTGGGGGACCCAGGTTGGAGCAGCGTGCTCCTGATGGATGGACCCCATGGTACGGATCCATATTTGGAGTTCTTGAAGAGCTGCTGCCTGTGGGAAGCCCAGGCAGGATCAGTTTGGGAAGGACTGCATCCCGTGGGATTAACCCCACGTTGGAGCAAGGGAAGAGAGTGACCGTGAAGGAGTGGCAGAGACGAAGTGCTATAGACTGACCGCAACCCCCATTCCCCTGTGCTGCTCAGGGGGAGGAGGTCAAAGAGGGTGGAGGGGGGAGGGAAGGTGTTTTTAGTTTCTCACTGTTCTAGTCTGCTAGTGACAGGTAATAAATTATATTAATCTTCCTACGCTGAGTCTGTTTTGCCTGTGACAATAATTGGTGAGTGATCTCCCTGTCCCTATCTCAACCTTTGAGCCCTTTCCATCATATTTTCTCCCCTGTTTTCTTTTAGGAGGGGGAGCAAGAGAGCAGTTGTGGTGGAGCTCAACTGCCCAGCAGGGTAAAACCACCACAAATAATTTAAAAATTCAGATATGTGTCAAAATTGTTTGAACCATAAACTTCAAGGTACATTCATCTGTTGTGAAAACTCAAGGCTCTGTAAGAAAAAATAAAAATTATGTGGATGAATAATCTAAATTTCAAAACTGAAAAAAGGGTTCTTCAGGGAAGAAACTTTTCTGTAATATGTATTTCATTATACAGTGAGAAGAAAAAAACAATAGTGCAAGGACAAGTTGAAGTACAAGGGTTGAGAACCTTCTGAACCAGAACTGAGGCAGCCACCAAGATCAGGCATTTCATTTCTATGGCTTCTCAGGGGCTGAATGAAGTAGTTCAAAATCACATTATTAAGTTGTCAAAAACCCCCTACAGTATGATTTCCTATTTATATAAGTAAATCTAATTATAGACTTTATAGATTCAAAAAGAATACATATTTTCTCAAGTTAATCCACATCAAACACAAATTTCTAATGGTCCCAAGCAGTCATACTTCCTCACTTTATCTAAAGGATCATAACTGAGAAGTCAGCTCTTGGACTGGAAATAACCCTTCAGAAACAATATGAAGTTTAACAAGAGCAAGTGCCATATTCTGCACCTGGGAAGGCACAACCCTGGTTATACATACAGACTGGGGGACGAGATGCTGGAGAGCAGCCCTGCAGAAAGGGATCTGGGGGTTCTGGTTGACAGCAAGCTGAACATGAGCCAGCAGTGTGCCTTGGCGGCCAAGAGGGCCAACCCTATCCTGGGGTGCATCAAGAACGACATTGCTAGCCGGTCAAGGGAAGTGATTGTCCTGCTCTACTCTGCACTGGCGCAGACTCACCTTGAGGACTGTGTGCAGTTTTGGGCACCACAGTATAAGAAAGACATGAAGTTGTTAGAGAGTGTCCAGAGGAGGGCTACAAAGATGGTGAAAGGTCTAGAGGGGAAGACGTACGAGGAGCGGCTGAGGTCACTTGGTTTGTTCAGCCTAGATAAATAAGAGAAGACTGAGGGGAGACCTCATTATAGTCTACAGCTTCCTCATGAGGGGGAGCAGAGGGGCAGATGCTGATCTCTTCTCTGGTGACCAGTGATAGGACCTGAGGGAATGGCTTGAAGCTGTGACAGGGGTGGTTCAGGCTGGATATCGGGAAAAAGTTCTTCACTGAGAGGGTGGTCAGGCATTAGAACAGGCTCCCCAGGGAAGTGGTCATGGCACCAAGCATGCCGGAATTTAAGAAGCATTTGGACAGTGCTCTCAGACACATGGTCTGATATTTTGGGTGGTCCTTTGGGGACCCAGGAGTTGGACTCGATGATCCTTGTGGGTCCCTTCCAACTTGGGATATTCTATGATAACCCACTTGAGAACCTGTTCTACCTTTTGAGGTGGTCAGCACCAGAACCAACAAAAAAGACAGTGTGACAGCTACAGATGTATCTCATGTGGAAGCAGATAGTCAGAAGACAAATCCTTGCCTGTTCCAGAATGAGGCTGCTTGCAAAGTATATTTAAATCAGATTTGCCAAAATTCTGCTTGCTGTCTTCTATCACTGAACTTAAAATAATAATAATAATAAAAAAAAAAATCCTGAAGATCCTATGACACATACACAGACCATCAAAACTGTGGTTTCCTCACAGCTATCTCCAACTCTTCATAACTGAGGTACTATTTTCTGGTTAGAAGCAAATTTCTCATCAGTAGCCAGTTTCAGAGTGTAGACTGAAGTAAAAGAAAGCATTATTTAAGCTTCCCCCAGCTATGAACAATGTGTAAGAACTTTTTTTTTAAAGGTAAAGCTAAACAGGTGATCTATGATTTGTATTATCTTGTAGAATTAAAATTCTAAGTCCAAAGCATCTGTTAAATTACATCCAGTATGTTTGCAGCTCCATCTGCCATATTCACAATAAGAAATAAGCTTACAGATAGCAAGCTTTTCTCAATGCAGTTATATAGTTCAAATATCATCTGAAAGAACACCCCCCCCAAACCACCAATTATATCAGGAGATGATTCTTTTTCTGTTTTTCTGTTCAAAAGCAAAGTTTCTGTATTCCTATACAAAGTCCCATTTTTACTGTGGGATTTTTTTTAGTTCTATTTTAAAACATTTTACATATTACTTTGACATACTTAAATTCCAGTCAGAAATAGTATCATCATCATCAAGTTCATCATCATCGTCATCATCTTCAATACCATCTTCTTCATTTTGCTGAGCCATTGTCCGTGAACGATGAAAACGAGGTCTTATGTCCTGTTCACTATCTGGAATAGCTTCATCTTCTTCAATATCCCCCTGTCATCAAAATATTTCATCAGTGTAACTATATTGCTTAAGGAAGTTAAGAATGCAGTATAAATTTCAGTTCAAAATTTCATAACCACATGAAAGATTCACCTCCCACTTGTGCTGCCCAGCTAACTAAAAATGTTATTATTCCTGCATTCTGCTACAGTATTTACCAGAAAATAACAGGAAAAAAAAAAAAGCAAGAGAGGTAAGCTCACATAAAAGCACAAAGTATCTGTCTTGTTAAGAAATCACTCTTGATGTGAATGAATTGGAAAGAAGTGATAGAGAAATTCTGGTACAGAGGCATATCCTAAAACACTGTGATGGAAAAAGTGTAGTTCAGTCTAGAAGGGCATTAGAACTAATTCTGAACATTTTTTTTAGGCTGCATTGTTACAATAGTTCTTGGGTAAAAGTATCCCAGCTCTGCCTAAGTTGGGTGAGAGAGGGTCGGGGCAAAGCAGGAAAGGCCATAGATTATTTTCCAACAAGCATGGTAGCAGTTAGCATTCAGTAGTTGGAACAGCACACCTTGCCCCACAAAGATAATTCTCCATGGAACAGATCGAAGACCAGGTCTGGCCTACCAGCTGAATCATTCTGATTTACAGGTGTGTTCATTTGACTGGGATCAAGTTATTTTTCTTCATAGAGGCTTGTATGGTGTTAAGTTTTGGATTTGTGATGAAAATAGTGCTGATACACACCAATGTTTTAGTTGTTTCTGAGCAGTGCTTACATAGAGTCAAGGACTCTTCTGCTTATGCTACCCTGCCAGCAAGGAGGCTGGAGGTACACAAGAAGCTGGGAGGAGACACAACCAGGACAGCTGATCTAAACTGTCTAAAGGGCTATTCCTTACCATACGATATCATGCTCAACAATAAAACTGGAGGGAATTAGCCGGGGTGTTACCATTGTTTGGGGCCTGGCTGGTCATTGGTGAGCTGGTGGTGAGCAAATGCATTGTGCATTACTTGTTTTGTTTTTCCCTTTGGTTGGGGGGGTTATTGTTTTTTTGCCCTCCCCCCCCAACTGTCTTTATCTCAACCCCACAAGTTTTCTCACTTTTGCCTTTCTGATTCTCTTCCCCGCGTCCAGCTAGCATGAGCAAGAGGCTGTGTGGTGCTTAGCTGCCTGCTGGGTTTAAACCACAACAACAGGTCAGAAGCTAAGCAGATATTCCCACAGAGTAAAAGAAATCAATGCTCACCTTCAGCAAAATAATATCTATCTCTGAATATCTCATACCATTTACCAGCACAGGTATCAGCCTGCAAAGAAATATTGATACATGTCAAAATAATACATAAATAAGGCAAGCTAATTTTCAGTTATCTGGGCCATAATTTTGATTGTAATCATCTCCCTCCCCCCAATTAAAAAAACAAAACACACAAACCACAAACTAAAAAACACAACAAAAGAAAAGAAAAACCCACAACTTCACCCTGATAACAAAAGCTAGTACCTAAACTAAGTTTCACTTCATGAAGTTCATCAATACTTTGTAATCTGCAGAAGTGTTAATTTCAAGTTACAAGCTTTCTAACTAGAGGCAGACAGGTGGCACAACTGAGTTTTACACTTTAAAAACAGGATATTTTTCCATAAGATGAAACTTATTCTGAAACACCTTTCAGATATTGTCTAAAGCTTTTCAGTAAGAATTCAAACTCTCATAATATTCTTGATAAATAAGTTGGTTCTCTCCAATAGTACTTGTCACTTTATTTTTGGCTGAGGACCCTATCTCACTACTGAAAGATGGAAGTTTTCACCTTCTGTGATTACTTTGAAGTATCACTCCTTAAGGCAAGTCCCCAACATAGAGATCTTGACTAATCTATATGAGAACTTCACTTAGTTATTGAACTGTTAATAGCTATGAGACTCCAACTGTAAAAAACTGAAAAAGTACTAGGGGGAAAAAAGTCAAATAGTTTACATGAAAAATACATTCACCACAACAAAATCTATAAAAATAAAAATTATGTATTACAAATCAAATCAATCTAATAAAATCACCATGGACTGACCCAGCACCTGTGACAGACTCAATCCCTGTACATTCTGAAACTAAGGAGTAATCAGGCCAGCAATAACATTCACACATTTCAATGGTATGTTACTTTCTGAACTTTTAATGAAAGAATAGTAAGTATTCAGATTAATACCAATTCGCTGGCATTTCTGCAACATACTTCATGAAGTACGCAGAAGCTATGTATTTTGTAAGAAAGCCTACAGGAGCAAAATGGAACAAGAGATTAGATACCACATAAACAGGTTTTTAGAAGATCTTGTCCCACCCTTAATTTAATATAAAATTTTTTGAGGTTGTCATCAAGTATTGACAGACTTGCAGAGCGCCCTATTCAAACTGGACTCATCAACAAACAAGTTGCTTGCAACAAACATAACATCGAAAGATCATGAGAGAAATGTAACATTACTAATCTGTTTTCCTAGAAATTTAAAAGCTTCTTTAAAAAAAAAATCAACCATAAAGCTCTTGCAATGTCAATGCTTATACAGGTCAGAAGAGGTTAAAATTTCATACTATTCACCTTCTCAGTGTAAATATGATGTGTAGTGGGAAGGGGGGTGAGTAGAATCAAGAATTATACTATCATTCTTTTGTCTTTTGAGCTACAGGAGTAGGAATTAAGTAAAATCATTTTAAAACTTTAAAATCATTTCTCATAACATTATTTTCCATTTTCAACCCCTACTTTCAGTGCTAAAAATATGTTTTAATCTCAATTCTCTACTTTCTGATTGCTTATAAAAACTGAAATTTTGTCGATTTTTAAAATTGATTCTCATCTAAAATTCTCATTTCTGTCAAAAAGAAAGTATCTTTACTCTCAACATCTTGAGAGTAAGAACAGAATCATAGACAGAACTGCCCTAGTATTTTCAAAAAACTTCCATGCATACATAAAAAAACAGTCTCCATTTACTGGGAACATTGAAGAATCCATTAATTATTACAAAAGACTTTAGTCTGAAACAAGCTACAAACACTGCTGCAGACATGCAGATGTTTAAATCTCAAACATGGATATTCATTCCCATTCAATCTAGGATCTACATTTTGAGGCTTATAATAACTTTTTAGAACTTACAAAACACTATAGGCAATCTGGTCTGAAGAAGTATAAAGGAACACATTATACATGCTTTGTTCAAGTCTAAATTGCAGTGACAATTAATACAAAATTGATTCCTAGATCAAAGTGATCTTATATCATTTTGTTATGTTCTTTATAAAGATGGGCATGACTATGCACCCAGAAGCATTGCACAGGGATCCCCAAAATGGCAGTCATCAAGATGACATGTTCATGTGTACTGTGTTATGCCAGATATTATAGGCAACGTCACGTGGAGATGTTTGAGCTTAAACACACATTATATCTTTGTATCCATTTGATGCTTAACAGGCTGTTAAGCCTGAGGTAAAGCACCACAGTGACAGAGTTAGGTTGCTTCTGGAGCTAGCTGGGTAGGAAATTCTCAAAAGTCTTTTCAATGAACTGTGCTACAACCATTTTTACTATGTAGAACTAGCTACAGGAAATTTCTTCTAAACATGCTGCAAGCTAGATACAATCTTTATAAGAGTAACTAGGAACAAGTCAATTGAAGTTTAAAGATGACTATTTCAAAAAAATAACTAAGAGTTGTAATTACTAATACTTACTTAGTAAGATGCCGACATAATACATCTTTACAAATGGGCTGTTCAGCCAAAGTAAGCCAAAACTCACAAGCCTCCAAAGTAACATTTTCATCTTGGTCCTGGGTCCTTTGAAGCATGTACTACACAATATAGAAAGAAATTACTTGTATAAGATAGAAGTTTTAAGTACCCAGAAGCTACCAACATTGCAAACTGTGTTTGCAAAAACAGAGTATGCCACCATAATAATTTTTTTTCTTTGGGGAAAGGGGAAGAAAGAGACTTAAGAGACTACTTAAGGCTATGGTGAGAATAAGCTAAGAGACTTCTTTCTTAATCCTAGATGATTCAGATTCTAAAGTCCTTCACTGTTTAAGTGAGAACATTATTACCAAGAAACTATGGACAGAGACCCAAGATAAACAAACAGCAGTTTCCTGTGCATAAGTTTTTGTTTTGTTTTTAAAACCACTCGCCTACCTTTTCACTTTGGAATAAAAGGTGCAACTATACAATTAAGATGGAAATACTTTATATTTCCAGTACCATAAAAAAGCTTCCAAATCAATTAAGTAGAACCTATAACGTGTGGGAGGAAGCAGTCTCACATTTTTCTAGCATGAATGGTAATTCAGAGATTCAGTATAAAATCTTTAAGCTTGCTATTAAAATTGAATCCCCCTTAAACCAAAAATAATCAAATACCTGCATAAACAGAAAGTCTAAGTATACCATTGCAACATCACTTTCTTACACACAACTACCAGAACAATTTAGGGAAGATGCTTGCAACAACCAAAATAGTAATTTCTACATTCTTCCATGCTGGCCCTTATTTCTGAAAGAGTTGGTGGTTCTACTCAGTATAGAAGCCTTATGGAAGTCCATGCAGCTACCTTTCCTCATATATGGATTTAAAACAACAAAAGAAAACCTTCTTCAGTTGCTTCAGAATACTATTTTTCTCTTAAAACTAAATAGAATGGGGTGACCTTTTTTATCCTTATGTATTTCAGGGATGCAGGATTTTCCATGAACACACCCCTTCCTACAGAATTACACTAAATTGCAAGCTTTTCCTAAAGGTTTGCTATTGTGATTAAGAACACACAGTAACAGAAATACTGTTCTAGTCTGAGTTGTTAGCAGATTACAGCTTGGAAAATTGAAAAATGCTCTAATGACCTTCCAATTGCAAACGAGACTTCATTAATGCAACTGAAATTAAGAGATTTGGCATTTTCCCTGAGAGGGCTTAAAAAATCACTATTTTCTTGTATCCAGTTATTTGTCAGGAAGACAAAAACAGAGTAACAAAAAGTAATTTCTGAAGGCACTCCTCACTGTTGTTATTTCCTCTTTAATTATGCATTATATGTATTAATAGTATATGCTCCATGAAGTTAGATATTAATAGATTAAAAAGGCTACTTAAACCCAGTGGTATAAGATAACCATATGCACAGCCTGGAAATCATAGAAAGAACAGTGTACATAGTAACAAAGCAAAATGTGGGAAGGGTATTTAAAGGTTTTTTTTTAATATTATCATGCCAAATTTTAATAAGTACTTCCAATGGTAAGCTATAAAGTTCTACTGACTTCAGGCAATGGAAATAGTTGCTTTGTAACCATAAATTACAAAATAGTATAGGAAGATTATTCAGTACAGTTTTGTATACTCTATAACAAACAGTGTTGCGTTAGTCTTATTAAGTCAAAAAATCAGGAAAAGAATGGCAAGATACACAAAGCATTAAATCAAATACTTTATGGAATAACAGACATCTTTATCTGAAGAAAGCAACAGGATGCACACAATCTTATGACTTCAGCAACAAGCTGAGTTTCTGTTATAACTTCATATCATCAATACACCATTCATTACAAGAAATCTCATTATGCATCGTATAATAAAAAGACAGGATTTCTACTGATAAAGACCTTAGGAGCCATGCATTTAGATAAATGTTGTCTGTGAACATACAAGTACAATCTAATAATTGAAATCTGTTAGATCTACTCCTGACATATCCTATTATCATGTTTTCAGACAAAAAACAAACAACAACAAAAACAACTAAACACCCATCTGCTTCTGCCCACCTGGAAGTGATGAACAAGGAGCTCTTGACCAAATTTAAACAGAAAAAGACAGCCTACAGAGAGTGGAAGCAAGGACAGATAGCCTGGGAGGGATACAGAGACATTGTCCGAGCAGCCTGACATCAGGTTAAGAAAGCCAAAGCCGTTTCTTTTAGAATTAAATTTGGCCAGGGACATCAACGGCAATAAGAAAGGCTTCTATAGGTACATTGGTGATAAAAGGAATACCAGGGAAATTGTGGGCCCTCTCCGGAAGGAAACAGGAGACCTGGTCATGCAGGATATGGAGAAGGCTGAGGTACTTAATGACTATTTTGCCTTGGTCTTCACTGACAAGGGCTCCAGCCACATAGCCCAGACCCCAGAACACAAAGGCAGGGACTGGGAGAACTGCCCAGTGTAGGAGAAGATCAAGTTCAAGACCATCTAAGGAACCTGAAGGTGTGCAAGGCCATGGTTCCTAAGGAAACTGGTGGATGAAGTTGCTAAGCCACTATCCATCATATCTAAGAAGTTGTGTCTGGTGAAGTTCGCACTGACTAAAAGAGGGGAAACATAACCCCCATTTTTAAAACGGGAAAAAAGGAAGACCCGGGGAACTACAGGCCAGTCAGTCTCACCTCCGTGCCTGGCAAGATCATGGAGCAGATCCTCCTGGAAGCTGTGTTAAGTCACATGAAAAAAAAAAGTGATTGGTGACAGCCAACATGGCTTCACTCAGGGCAGATTGTGTCTGACAAATCTGGTGGCCTTCTACAACAGGGTTATAGTATTGGTGGATAGGGATAGTATTGGTGGATAGGGGAAGAGCAACTGACAATCATCTACCTGGAATTATGCAAAGCATGTGACACTGTCTCCCATGATATCCTCATCTATAAATTGGAGAGACATGGATTTGATGGATGGACCACTTGGTGGGTAAGGAATTGGCTGGATGATTGCACTCAAAGAGTTGCAATCAACAGCTCAGTGTTCTGGTGGAGATCAGTGACAAGTGGTGTTCTTCATGGGTTGGTATTGGGACCAGTGCTGTTTAACTTCTTTGTTGGTGACATGGACAGAGAAATTGAGTGCGCCCTCAGTAAGCTTTCTAACGACACCAAGCTGTGTGGTACAGTCGACACGCTGGAGGGAAGGCATGCCATCCAGAGGGGCCTTGACAGGCCTGAGAGGTGGGCCTGTGCGAACCTCATGAGGTTCAACAAGTCCAAGTGAAAGGTGCTGCACCTGGGTTAGGGCAATCCCAAGCTCAAATACAGGCTGGGCAGAGAATGGATTGAGAGCAGCCCTAATAAGAAGGACCTAGGGGTGTTGGCTGACGAGAAGCTCAACATGAGCTGGCGATGTGTGCTTGCAGCCCAGAAAGCCAACTGTATCCTGGGCTGCATCAAAAAACGTGGCCAGCAGGTCGAGGGAGGTGATTGTCCCCCTTTACTCTGCACTCGTGAGACCCCAACGAACTACTGTGCTCAGCTCTGGGACCCCCAGCACAAGAAGGACATGGAAGTATTAGAACAAGTCCAGACGAGGGCCATGAAGATGATCACAGGGCTTGAGCACCTCTCCTACGAAGACAGATTGAAGGAGTTGAGGTTGTTCAGCCTGGAGAAGAGAAGGCTCCAGGAAGACCTTATAGTGGCCTTCCAGTACCTAAAGGGGGCCTACAGGAAAGCTCGAGAGGGACTCTTTATCAGGGAGTGTAGTGATAGGATGAGGGATAATGGCTTTAGACTAAAAGAGAGTAGATTTAGATTATAGATTATATATAGGTCCAGGTCTGGAGCCCCCAGCACAAGAAGGATGTGGATCTGTTAGAGCGGGTCCAGAGAAGGACCACAAAGATGATCAAGGGGCTGGAGCACCTCTCCTATGAAGAAAGAATATGAGGGCTGGGGCTGTTCAGCCTAAAGAAGAAAAGGCTCCAGGGAGACCTCGTTGCAGCTTTTCAGTACTTAAAGGGGACTTTTAAAAAAGATGGAGAGCCACTCTTTGCTCAATCAGATAATGACAGGACAAGAGGGAATGGTTTTAAACTAAAGAGGGGAGATTTAGATTAGAGGTTAGGAGGAAATTCTTCACTTGGAGGGTGGTGAGGCACTGGAACAGGTTGCCCAGAGAGGGTGTGGATGCCCCATCCCTGGAGGTGTCCAAGACCAGGTTAGATGAGGCCCCAGGCAACCTGATCTAGCGGGTGGTGTCTCTGCCTATGGCAGGGGGGTTGGAGTTAGATGATCTTTAAGGTCCCTTCCAACCCAAACCATTCTATGATTCTAAGTGCATGCTCAAAAAGCCCACTGAAAACTTAGCCATTCCTGTCTGCTCCAGGAACTTGGCATGAAAGTTAATGCTAAATCTTTTTGCTTCAAAAGCATTATACTCTAAGACCTTCTGTCTTAGAATCTCTACTGGATCATTTATACTCTTAATTCCTTTTAAAAGTGATTCTCTATAAGCATAGGGAACATCATGTGAATACAAGTTTCTCTCTTGTTAAGACTTCCTTCACTTATTCAGAGCAGCCAACATCTGCAGCCATTCAAGCTTCCAAGTGGCAAAAAACTGACTCATTTAAATGCTGAACAATAGTCCCAGTTCTGAGGTATTACATTTGCACATGCAAGTGCAGCACCCAGCACTTAGCCTTGTTGAACTTCATACAATTGGCCTTGGCCCATCAGTCCAACCTATCCAGATCCCTCTGCAGAGCCTTCCTAGCCTTGAGCAAATCAACACTTGCACCTAACTTGGTGTCATCTGCGAACTTACTGAGTGTGCACTCAATCCCCTTGTCCCGATCATTGATAAAGATACTGAAGAGAAGTGTTGCCAATACTGAGCCTTGGGGGACACCACTAGTGACTGGCCTCCAACTGGATTTAACTCCATTCACCAGGACTCTTTGGGCCCGGCCACCCAGCCAGTTCTTAATCCAATGAAGCGTACACCCGTCCAGGCCTTGAGCAGCCAGTTTCTTCAGGAGAATGCTGTGGGAAACAGTGTCAGAAGCCTTACTGAGTCTAGGTAGACCACATCTACAGCCTTTCCCTCGCCAATGAGCGTGTCACCTTGTTGTGGAAGATCAGGTTCGTCAAGCAGGACCTGCCTTTCATAAACCCATACTAACTGGTCCTGATCACCTGGTTGTCCTGTAAGTGCCACGTAATGGTGCTCAAGATAATCGGCTCCATGAATTTCCCCAGCACCGAGGTCAGACTGACAGACCTGTAGTTTCCTGGATCCTCCTTCCAGCCCTTCTTGTAGATGGGCATCACATCTATTAGCCACCAGTCGACTGGGACCTCCCCTGATAGCCAGGACTGCTGATAAATGATGGAAAGCATCTTGGTGAGTACTCCTGCCAGCTTCCTCAGTACCCTCAGGTGGATCCCTTCTGGCCCCATAGACTTGTGCACATCTAAGTGGTTTAGCAGCTCGCTAACCATTTCCCCTTGGATTATAAGGGCTTCATTCAGCTCCCCATCCCTATCTACCAGCTCAACAGGCTGGCTACCCAGAGAACATCTGGTATTTCTAGTAAAGACTAAGGCAAAGAAGGCCTTAAGTACCTCAGCCTTTTCCTCATCTCTTGCCACTATGTTTCCCCCCACATCCAATAAAGGATAGAGATTCTACTTAGCCACCCCTTTTCTTGTTTATGTATTTATAAAAAAAAAATAAAAATTAATTGTCTTCAACAGCAATAGCCAGATTGAGCTCCAGTTGGGCTTTGGCCCTTCTAATTTTGTCCCTGCACAGCCTCACAACACAGCCTCTTTGTATAGTCTTCTTGAGTGGCCCGTCCCTTCTTTCAAAGCTCATAAACCCTCTTTTTCTTACTGAGCTCTAGCCACAGCTCTCTGTTCAGCCAGGCCATTCTTCTTCCATGCTGTCTCGTCTTCTGGCACATGGGGATGGCCTGCTCCTGCACCTTTAGGATTTCCTTCTTAAAGAGTGTCCAGCCTTCTTGGACACCTCTGCCCTTCAGGACTGCCTTCTAAGGGACTCTGCCAACCAGTCTCTTTAACAGGCCAAAGTTTGCCCCCTGGAAGCCCAGGGTGGCAGTTCTGCTAACCCCCCTCCTTACTTTTCCAAGAATCAAAAACTCTATTAATTCATGATCATTATTCCCAGACAGCCTCCAACCTTCACATCACCAAGTCCTTCTCTAAGCTTTTGCTTCTCCGAGGAAAAGGTCCAGAAGGGCACCGTCCCTAATTGGCTCACTCACCATCTGTGTCAGGAAGTTATCTTGCACACACTCTAGAAACCTCCTAGACTGTTTCCTCTCTGCTGTGTTGCATCTCCAGCAGACATCTAGTAATTTGAAGTCCCCCACAAGAACAAAGGCTAGTGATTCCAAGACTTGTCCCAGTTGCTTGTAGAATATTTTGTCTGCCTCTTCAGCCTGGTTAGGTGGTCTATAACAGATGCCCACCATGACATCTGCCTCACTGGCCTTCCCCCTGATTCTTACCCATAAACATTCTACCCTGTCATTGCCATTATTAATCTAAAGACAATCCAAACACTCCCTAACATACAGGGCTACTCCATGGCCTCTCCTTCCTAGCCTATCCCTTATGAAGAGTTTGTAGCCATCCACTGCAGCACTCCAAACATGCGAGCTGTCTCACCATCTTTCAGTGGGAGCAACTGTCATAGTTTTCCTGCTGCACAATGGCTTCCAGCTCCTCCTGTTTATTGCCCATACTGCGTGCATTGGTGTAGATGCATTTAGGTTGAGCTAGTGATCCTGTCACCTTTTTGGGGGGAGAAGCCTTAAAACCTGCATGACCATTTCTGGGCACTTTTGTGATTTCTAACCCATCAACGTCCCATGTGCCTTTGCTACCACATGACTCTCCATCCCCTACCTCAACAGGGGCGGCAGACCAATGGACCTTGCTACCACACTGTCCCTTAACCATTGCTATATCACCCCAAGGCTTGTCTCTGTCAAGCCTGGTTTTATCCCTTTCCCCCTTCAAATCTAGTTTAAAGCCCTTTCTATGAGCCCTGCTAAGTCCTGAGCAAAGATCCCTTTCCCCCTTAGACACAGGTGAACCCCATCCATTGTCAGCAGGCCTGGTGTCTTGTAAAATGACCCATGATCAAAAAACCCAAAGTTCTGCCAGTGACACCAGGCTCAGAGCCAGATATTGATTTGCTGCCTCTTCCTGTTCTTTGCCTCATCATTCCCTGCAACTGGAAGGATAAAGGAAAACACCACCTGTGCTCCTGATCCCTTAACTAGTTGTCCCAAGGCCATGAAGTCTCTCTTAATTGTCAACTTGCAAAGCTTCATACCTATTGTGCACAAGCACCTGGGAAGGTGGGGAACTCCCTTAGGGGATGCACCTGCCACACTGGGCAGGGACTTGTTGCCATTGCCCCTTATCCCCTAGGTCAGTGCTTTCAGCTGGGTGGAGAAAAGATAGGGAAACCCCTCTATCAAGCATCCCTTCTGCCTGCTGGGCTTGTCTCAGGGAAGGTAGGGAGCAACTCCAGTAGTCTACCTCCCTCTCAGACACCCTGATACTCCTCAGCCTATTCACCTCTTCCTGGAGTTCTGTCACTAGGTGGAGAATTACCTCAACCTGGGCATACTTCCTACAGATGTGCTCACTCTTGCCATCTTGAACAGGCATAAGAGTAGGGCACATTCTGCAGCCTGACACCTGAGTAGCAGCATGTTCCCCCTGGAGCTCTGTCTGTGAGGCTGCATCACTTGTGGGGGGTGCTAAGCTCCTAGAGGCCTTGTGCCAGGTGGATCCTATTTGCTCCCTGATAAAGCTGGCCAAGCTTCTGGGTTCTCTCACACAAACTGCCGTACCATCCCCTGACTGCCTGTCCTGGTCATTGTGCTTCCTAGGGGCTGCCTTTGTACGGGGCAGGTGGGGGGGGGGGGGGGGGAGGGTGTGCTCCTGACTCCGCCCAAGCCTCATCAGCTGCTCTCTAGAGGGTTGGCAGCTCCCTCAAAATGCCTCGATGCAGGAAACCCCTTGCACTCCATGATCCCCCACTCAGCTGCAGAATGTGTCTGCCCTGGAAAGTGACTGTTAAAGAGTTACGAGGGGTTTAAATGTCCTGCCGTTGTTCCTGGCTCTGCCCAAGCCTCATCAGCTGCTCTCGTGAGGACTGACAGTCCTGGTGGCTCCCTCTGCTGCCTCGGTGCAGGAAACCCCTTGCATGCTACGATCCCCCCCTCCGCTGCAGAACACATCTGCCCCGGAGCCCATCACCTCAAGAATGTGATCTTCTCATTTGTAGTCAGACAATACCTGTCTGCTCCATGGTATAGCTGATCGTGGCCATTTCAAGATCAATTAAATTAATTAAGAATAAACAACTGTCATATGTGTTGGTCTGTCAAACACAATGTCAAGTTGACAATTAGCTATAAAGTTTCACAATCTCAATCTTGAAAGAAAATGAAGAGTAGGCAAATGCAAGAGTAAACATACTTGTTCTGATGAATGCTTTTTATGTTATTATTTCTGCAACCACAAACAGGTTTCAATAATGGGAAAGGAGACTCACCTCAACTATACTAATCATATGAGGAAGAAGGCGATCCATTCGAACTTCCAGCAACATTACAAGAGCACGGCAAACATTTTTGCGTACTTCAGGCTCCTCATCACCAGCCAGTGCAAAAAGATTCTGTTGGAAAGTAATACCAGTTAAAAAGCCTCAATTCATCTAGTTCAATTTGTATTTAAATTGACATTACTGGCAAACTACAGTATGCAAAAATGTACTTCTGTTACCTTCCAACCCCCATACCTCAGAATACCATATTATTTCCTACAAGCATCTGGTTTAGCAAATAACACTTTCAGATTCTCAATTTGTATGGCACATGTGACCAAAAAATACTGGTTGACATTAGACACTGGCACAAGAACATTATTTCCTGGACTTCTTTTTTTCCCTAAACATAAAGGAAGTTCTGAAGCCAGAAAACTGCTTCAATACATAACAGCAACAAATCAAATACTCTAGATAATTCCAAATAACAATTTTCTAGTCCACGTTCAGTGGTAATATTCAAGACACCCATCATCCAGACAGGCTCAATAATGTAATGATCTCCATACAGAATTCTCCATCACAAAGATGGGATAGACTACTATCATTACTTGTACACCTTTATGCAACACAAGTTTCCTCTACTTATGAAAAGGAAACATCTTTTAAAATGCTATTTATTTATGCTGGGAGAGTGCATAGACTAATCAACTTGGAGTACAAGCATACACAATGAACTTCAATCCATAGGGTAGATATAAACCTAAGAACGGGAAGACAGAAATAGGGAGTCTGGGGGCAGTGGTGACTGTAAAACATTATTCAGAGCTCTTGATAAATCAAATATGCAATTTGACTTAACCCACCCCCCAACCAAGAATGCACACCCACCTCAATAAAAGAATCTATGTGCAACATAAGAGCTTGAGTTCTGCTGATGATAAATTGATTGATGCATGCAACAGCATGAGACCTAGAAATGGAAGAGTTAAAATATGCATTTTTCATGACTTAAAAATCTTTTCTGAACTATATGTGGACATCAAAAAATTAGGAAGCAAATCACATTGACAAAAAATCACCAAGAGCCAGGAGGGAACAAATCTACCCATCTAGAGTATTAACAAGGAAAACATTTTAAAGTACAGACTTATACTTTCATACATCATAATACATACATAATTATTATTATGTAAAAATAAAGTAATAGGTAAATAAAAAACAGAGCAGGATGTCAATACCTGGCACATTTGTTCTAAACAATATGTAGATATGTTCTTTCTAAGTACATTATGATTATTGATCTTCTTCAATATTAAAAATTCCATAAAAGTCAACATGGTGAAATTTCAGTATGTCCTTCACCAGGAGCATGGTGAACAGGGTGGGCAAACAGGGCTTGGTGTGTCAGTCACCCAGGCGTGGTGTGGCAGTTTGCGCAGCAGTTCACAGAGGCAGGGCGAGCAGGGAGGTTGAGCAGGGTCAGTCATATCTGTGTTGTGGGAAGGGCCAGAAGAAATGGTGTCCACCCGCCAAATCTGCTGGTCTGCAGCTGAAACCCAGATGGGGGGGCCGCAACCTCCCTGGGCAGATGCCTCCACCCAAACAGACCTCCCGGGGATCGAAAGAGAGGCCCAGACCCCCAGTTCCAGGGAGCTCCAGTCTCTGGAAATCCCCCTAGGGCCTGAAGGCAGAGGTGGGTGTCATGGGTGCAAGTGTGCCCAGCTGGATGAGCTCTTCAAACAGGTGGCTCAGTTGCGAGAGGAGCTCACCAGGCAGCATAGCATTCAGGAATCTGAGGAGGAGATTGACAAATGGTATTATATGCTGACATGGGCCGAGCAGCAGCCCTGCCTTAAGTCCAGGCAAGGGGTAAGGAAACAAGCGTGCAGCCCAAAACAAGCACATTTGAAAAACTCACAGGACAAGGGAGAGTGGACCCTTGTCTCTGATCAGAGCTGGAGGAGGAGTCTCTCCCCTGCCCCTGAAGTGCCCCTGCACAATAGATACAAGGTTCTAAGGCAGGAGAGAGGAGACTCCGGGAGAACTGGTAAAGACCTCAGAAAGACCAACCACAGGGAACTCAGAAAGGCCGACCACACAAAGTTGGCTCAGTCTCCCAACTGCATCAAAACCAGTGCCACAAAGAAGGCACGAAGGGTGTTAGTCATTGGAGATTCCTCTCTGAGAGGCACCGAGGCTCCCATTTGCCGTCCGGACAACCTCTCCAGAGAGGTTTGCTGCCTGCCTGAGGCCCGTATTTGTGATACCATGAAGAGGCTACCAAGTCTGGTGGGTTCCAAAGACTACCACTCCTTCCTACTTTTTCAAGTAGGTTCAAATGAAGCTGTAACAAGAAAACTCTGAAATATCAAGAAGGATTTTATGTCCCTTGGAAAGATGTTGAAGGGATTGGGAGCGCAAGTAGTGTTCTCCTCTGTCCTCCCAGTTGGTGGCTGGGACCCAGGAAGAAGGAGACGAACGAGCCAAGTGAATGATTGGCTGAGAGGTTAGTGCCGTGCCCAAGGTTTTGGGTTCTATGACCCTGGACGTGCTTTTGAGGGACCGGGCATGCTGACACCGGATGGGGCGCAGCTGTCCAGGTGGGGCAAGAGTGTTCTGGGCAGTAAGCTGGCTGGGCTTATGAGGAGAGCTTTAAAGTAGGTGTGGTGGGAAAAGGGCATGCACCTCTGAGTGAAGTAACTATACCTGAGAACACTATCACTCTATGTAACAGCAGGGAAATACTTGTGAACTGTCCCAATGCAATCAGGAAGAGTTCTGGAAACGTGATACGACCGATAGCCCAGCTGAAATACCTCTATACCCATGCACGCAGCATGGGAAACAAGCAAGAGGAATTGGAAACCATGGATGGGGGACAGAATCAAAAAAAAGGGTAAAAACTCATAGATTGAGAAAAGGATGAATTAATAGGATAGAAAAGAAAGGCAGAAAATTAGAAGAATTAGAAGAGTTAGAAGAAGAATTAGAAATGTTAGAAGAGTTAGAATAATTAGAAAAAGAAGAAGAAGAGGAAGAAGAGAAGGCAGAATTAGAAGATGAATTTGAAGAACAAGAAGTATTAGAAGAAAAAAATAATTAGGAGAAAAAATAGATGTAGAAGAATTAGAAGAAGAAAAAGAATAAGAATAACAAGAATAAGAATTTGAAGAAGAATAAGAATTTGAAGAAGAATAAGAACTAGAAAAAGAATAATTAAAACAAGCAGTTTTGGGTACGACAGTATAAGAAAGACATAAAACTGTTAGAGAGTGTCCAAAGGAGGGCTACAAAGATGGTGAAAGGTCGAAGGGAAGACGTATGAGGAGTGGCTGAAGTCACTGTTTTATTCATCCCAGAGAAGAGGAGACTGAGGGGAGACCTTATCATGGTCTGTAGCTTCCTCACAAGGAGGAGCAGAGGGGCAGGTGATGATCTCTTCCCTCTGGTGACCATGGTGAGCATGAAGCTGTGCCAGGGGAGATTCAGATTGGATGTTAGGAAAAGGTTCTTCACCAAGAGGGTGGTCGAGCACTGGAACAGGCTCCCTAGGTAAGTGGTCACGGCCCAAAGCCTGACAAGAGTTCAAGAAGCATTTGAATAACACTCTCAGAGATATGGTTTGATTTTTCGGTGGTCCTGTGTGGAGCCAGGAGTTGGACTTGATGATCCTTGTGAGTCTGTTCCAACTCAGGATATTCTATCATTACATAATTCTATGATTCAAACAAACATAAGAATTAAATTCCTGGAACTCCTCTGAATCAACATGTGAAAGAACTCATGAGTTTTAAAGGTCTTGGTAGTTTTTAAGAGTTGGCTGAAGATCTTTCAGAGGTCCTAGAAGTGTTTTCAGAGACTGAAAAATAGTCCGTCTATACACACAATAATACATGCTCTTTCCAGCCGAGGAAACGGGAAATCCAACATGACTACATATCACTGAGCATTCTTATGCCAGCTGGGCTGACCTTAAGGATGAGCCAATCGCTAATGCAGACCTTGAGTATTTTACAGATGGTAGTAGTTTTCTGGAAAACAAACAGCATAAAGCAGGATATGCAGTAGTGACCCTGTGGGACAGTGTAGAAACAAAGTCACTCCCCCATAATACCTCAGCACAAAAGCTGAATTAATTGCCTTGACTAGGGCCCTGGAATTAGCAGAAGGGAAAACCCTCAATGTCTATAAGATTCTAAATAGGCCTTCAGAGTTTTGCACGTTCTGGAGCCATCTGGAGGGAAAAAGGGCTATGGACAACAGCTAGAGGACCAATTATGGTCCAGAAATTTTACAGTTGTTAGAGGCAGTGCAAAGGCCCAATGCTATAGCAATAACGCATTCTAAGGCCCACCAAAAGAGTGATCATGACATAATGAAAGCTCACTTAGCAGCCAAGGATGCAGCTAGAACAGCACCAGGAGAAAAACTAAAATGTACAAAGCAGAAAGATGGATGGTGGGAGAACCCCAAGCACTTTGCTATAGGACCAAAAATGCAAACTACAGCAAACCAAGTATTGCAAAAGTGTTCTGTGATCTGTGCAAGCAACCTCAAGATCCAACCAAAGCCACCGCCAGGTGAGACGAGGAAAGGGATTAAAGCTTGTGAGTACTGATAAGTAGACTGTTCCAAATTGACAAGACAAGGATCACATCAATATCTCCTAGTGCTGGTGGGCATGCTCACTGGATGGCCAGAGGCCTTCCCATGTCAAACTAATAAAACTAGGAGGTAGTAAACGCATTACTGAAAGAAGTAATTCATTGTTTTGGAATACCAGAGGGACTCTCCTCCGACAACAGGCCTCACTTTATATTAAAATTTGTTCAAGAAATATCAATAACCTTACCACTTACGTGGGGCTTACATACTGCATGAAGACCAAAGTTGAGAGGATAAGAAGACAGACCGAATCAAACACGGAAAAAGCAGTTAAAGTTTGCCATGAAGCACAATTAAAAAGGCCAAAGGCCTTGCCAATACCTTTGCTGAGAGTTAGGCTAGACCAGACAGCAAGGGACAAAGCCCATTTGAATTGTTATATGACTGCCGTGGTTTACCCAGCATGCAGCTAAGAACCAAACAGCCATTCACTCATGAACCCACCAACCAACACACCGGGATGGGGGACGGAATCAAAAAAAAGGGTAAAAACTCATAGATTGAGAAAAGGATGAATTAATAGGATAGAAAAGAAAGGCAGAAAATTAGAAGAATTAGAAGAGTTAGAAGAAGAATTAGAAATGTTAGAAGAGTTAGAATAATTAGAAAAAGAAGAAGAAGAGGAAGAAGAGAAGGCAGAATTAGAAGATGAATTTGAAGAACAAGAAGTATTAGAAGAAAAAAAATAATTAGGAGAAAAAATAGATGTAGAAGAATTAGAAGAAGAAAAAGAATAAGAATAACAAGAATAAGAATTTGAAGAAGAATAAGAATTTGAAGAAGAATAAGAACTAGAAAAAGAATAATTAAAACAATAATTAGAAGAAAAATAGAAGAATGAGAAGAAAAGGAAAAATTTGAAGATTAAAACAGAAAATGAATTATAATTATACTTATAATTAATTAGAGGAAGAGGAAGAGGAAGAGGAAGAGGAAGAGGAAGAGGAAGAGGAAGAGGAAGAGGAAGAGGAAGAGGAAGAGGAAGAGGAAGAGGAAGAGGAAGAGGAGGAGGAGGAGGAGGAGGAGGAGGAGGGAGGAGGAGGAGGAGGAGGAGGAGGAGG
Organism: Anser anser; assembly: GCF_964211835.1. Lineage (NCBI taxonomy): Eukaryota > Metazoa > Chordata > Aves > Anseriformes > Anatidae > Anser > Anser anser. The sequence goes on from NC_139731.1 coordinate 1,903,390, forward strand.
AGGAGGAAAAGGTCAAGAAAAGAGAATTCTAAGAGGCAAAAGAATTAGAACAGGAAAAAAAAGAAGAAGAATTCGAAGAATGAGAATTAGAACTAGAACTGAAACTGGAATTAGAATTAGAAGAATTAGAGGAAGAAGAAGAAGAAATAGAGGAGAAAAAGGAGAAGGAGGAAGAAGAGAAGGAAAAGGAAGAGAATCACAGAATCACAGAATCACAGAATTGTAGGGGTTGGAAGGGACCTCGAAAGATCATCAGGTCCAAGCCCCCTGCCAAAGCAGGGTCCTTAGAGCAGGCTGCCCAGGTAGGCGTCCCGACGGGCCTTGAATATCTCCAGAGAAGGAGACTCCACAACCTCCCTGGGCAGCCTGTTCCAGTGCTCCGTCACCCTCACAATGAAGAAGCTCTTTTGCATGTTGGTGCGGAACTTCCTGGGCTCCATTTTGTGGCCATTACCCCTTGTCCTGTCCCCACAAACCACTGAAAAGAGGTTGGCCAAATCCCTCTGTCTCCCACACTTCAGGTATATATACACATTGATAAGATCCCCTCTCAGTCTTCTTTTCTCCAGGCTGAACAGACCCAGGTCTCTCAGCCTTTCTTCACAGGGAAGATGCTCCAGGCCCTGTATCATCTTTGTGGCCCTCCACTGGACTCTTTCCAGGAGATCCCTGTCTTTTTTGTACCGGGGAGCCCAGAACTGGACACAGTACTCCAGGTGAGGCCTGACCAGGGCAGAGTAGAGGGGGAGGATCACCTCCCTTGACCTGCTGGCCACACTCCTTTTAATGCATGCCAGGATCCCATTGGCCCTCTTGGCCACCAGGGCACACTGCTGGCTCATGGTCAACCTGTCATCCACCAGGACCCCCAGGTCCTTCTCAGAGCTCCTCTCCAGCAGGTCGCCCCCCAGCCTGTACTGATACATGCAGTTGTTCCTTCCCAGGTGCAGGACTCTACACTTGCTCTTATTAAACCTCATTTGGTTTCTTCCTGCTCATCTCTCCAGCCGGTCCAGGTCTCGCTGAATGGCAGTACAGCCTTCTGGCGTGTCAGCCGCTCCTCCCAGCTTTGTGTCATCGGCGTACTTGCTGAGGGTGGACACTATTCCCTCATCAAGGTCGTCGATGAAGATGTTGAACAAGACCGGACCCAGCACCGACCCCTGGGGAACACCGCTAGTCACAGGTCTCCAGCCAGACTCTGCGCCGCCGATCACCACCCTCTGAGCTCGGCCAGTCAGCCAGTTCTCAACCCACCTTACTGTCCACTCATCTATCCCACACTTTCTCAGCTTTGCTAGCAGGATGTCGTGGGAGACAGTATCAAAGGCCTTGCTAAAGTCAAGGTAGATGACATCCACTGCTCTCGCCCCATCTACCCAGCTGGTGATGCCATCATAGAAGGCAACGAGGATGGTCGAGCACGACTTCCCCTTGGTGAATCCATGCTGACTACTCCTCATAACCTTCTTCTCTTCTAATTGCTTGGAGATGGCATCCAGAACGAGCTGTTCCAACACCTTGCCAGGGACAGAGGTGAGACTGACTGGCCTGTAGTTTCCCGGATCCTCCTTCTTGCCCTTCTTGAAGACCGGAGTGACATTGGCTATCCTCCAGTCTTCAGGCACCTCTCCTGTTCTCCAGGACCTTTCAAAGATGATAGAGAGTGGTTCGGCGATCACCTCTGCCAACTCCCTTAGCACACATGGATGCATCCCATCGGGACTCATGGATTTGTGTGCGCTGAGCCCACTCCTCCCAAGAGGAGAAGGAAAAGGAAGAAGAAAGGGAAGGGGAAGAGGAAGAGGAAGAGAGGAAGATGGAGAAGATGAAGACAGAGATGGAGAGTAAGACGAAGACAAAGATGATGACGATGATGATAGAGAAGGAGAACAAGAAAAAGAAGAACAACAGTGGTGCCATTAGACAAATATGACCTGATTGCTATCACAGAAACGTGATGGGATGGATCACATAACTGGAATATTGGAATAGAGGGCTACAAACTCTTCAGAAGAGATAGACAGGAAAGGAAGGGAGGGGGTGTTGCCCTCTACATTAGTGAAGGGACTGATTGCGAAGAGTTGCCTCTGAGAAACAGCCACGGACAGGTGGCTTGTGGGTGAGAGTTAAAGACCACACCAATAAAGGACAGTTTGTGGTTGGGGTCTACTACAGGACGCCTGATCAAGGGGAGCCTGTGGATGAGGCATTCCTGCTTCAACTACAAGAAGCGTCGCGCTTGCATGCTCTCAACCTGATGGGGGACTTCAACCACCCGAATGTCTGCTGGGAAAACTACACAGCAGGCTGTAAGCAATCCAGAAGATTCCTAGAGTGCGCTGAGGATAACTTCCTGGTCCAGGTATCAGACAAACCAACCAGAGGAGAAGTGTTACTTGACCTGACGCTCACCAATGCAGAAGAGCTCATTAAAGAGGTCAAGATTGGAAGCAGTCTGGGCTACAGTGACTACACCCCGTTTGAGTTTGTGATCTTGAGGAATACGGGCCTGGCAAAGAGGACCCTTTTGCCAGGCCCCTGGCCCCCTGACCCCAAAGTCAGGACCCTGAAATTCTGAAAAGCAAACTTCAAGCTATTTAAAGACATAGTAGCTGAGATCCCCTGGAACACAGTCCTTAGGGACAAAGGAGCTAAGCAGACCTGGCAACTCTTTAAGGATGATTTCCTTAGAGCTCAAGAACTTTCCATCCCCCTGTGTAAAAAAGCGGGCAGGGAGGGCAGACAACTGGGATGGCTGAGCAAGAACCTGCTGGTCAAACTGAGGCACGAGAAGGAAATACACAGGCAGTGGAAGCAGGGACACGTGGCCTGGGAAGAGTACAGGGGATGCAGACCGGACTTGTAGGGATGGGATCAGGAAAGCCAAGGCATGGATGGAACTGAGCTTGGCAAGGGATGAAAAGAATAACAGGAAGGGATTCTAGAGGTACATTGCTCAGAAAAGAAAGGCCAAGGAGAGTGTACTTGCTCTGATGAATGAGAAGGCTGAACTGGTAACGACAGACATGGAGAAGGCTGAGGTACTCAACAACTTCTTTGCCTCAGTCTTCACTGATAGCCAGGCTTCCCAAGTCTTTCATTTCCCTCAACCCGTAGATGGAGGCTGAGGGAGCAAAGTCCCACCCATCGTAAGCAAAGACCAGGTTTGATACCACCTGATGAAACTAAACAAGTACAAATCTATGGGCCCTGATGACATGCATCCCAGGGTCCTGAGGGAATTGGCTGATATAGTCGCCCAGCCACTCTCCATCATATTTGAAGAGTCCTGGCAGTCAGGCAAAGTCCCTGGTGACTGGAAAAAGGGAAACATCACTCTCAGTTTTAAAAAGGGCAGAAAGGAGGACCCGGGGAACTACAGATAGGTGAGCCTCACCTCTGTGCCTGGCAAGATCATGGAACAAATCCCCCTGGAAGCAATGTTGAGGCATATGTAAGACAAAGAGGTGAACCAAGACAGCCAGCATGGCTTCACCAAGGGCAATAGTGCCTGACCAATCTGGTGGCCTTCAATGATGGAGTGACTGTATCAGCTGACAAAGGAAGACCGATCAATGTCATCTACCAGGACTTCTGCAAGTCCTTTGACACAGTTCCACATGACATCCTGATCTCTAAATTGGAGAGATATGGATTTGATGGGTGGACCATTCAGTGGATAAGGACTTGGCTTGAAGGTCACACCCAGAGAGTGGTGGTCAAGGGCTCTATCTATGTCAAAGTGGAGGCCGGTGACGAGTGGTGTACCTCAGGGGTCTGTCTTTGGAGTGGTACTGTTTAATATCTTCACCAGCGACACAGACGGTGGGACCGAGTGTACCCTCAGCAAATTTGCAGATGACACCAAGCTGAGTGGTACGGTTGATACAATAGAAGGAAGGGTTCTCATCCAAAGGGACCTGGACAAGCTGGAGAAGTGGGCCCACATGAACCTAATGAGGTTCAACAAGTCCAAGTGCAAGGTGCTGCACCTGGGCCAGGGCAATCCTGGACATGAGTACAGGCATGGAGAAGAACTCATTGAGACCAGTCCTGTGCAGAGAAGGACTTGGGGGTTCTGGTGGATGAAAAGCTTGACATGAGCCAGCAGTGCACCCACTCCTATGAAGAAAGAATATGAGGGCTGGGGCTGTTCAGCCTAAAGAAGAAAAGGCTCCAGGGTGACCGCATGGCAACCTTTCAGTACTTCAAGGGGACTTATAAAAAAGATGGAGAGCGACTCCATCTGTGATTCTATGAAAATTTTCACAGCTAAAGGAAAGACTATTTGAAAACAACTTTAAGCATTCTTAAGGAAGGCTTCCCCCAGACAACAACATGATAACATATCAGGAAATACTTCTAGATGCATAGGCAAGAATCAACTTGAGGCCACCATCCCTTTCCAACTGAGACATACAAAGTTCAGAACTGCCATGTATGGCATTACAAGCTTTTTATACAAGTCTTAGTCTTTGCTGCTCTTTCATCATCACTCTTCCCCTGCTCCACTGTGGGGTCCATCCCATGAAATGTAGCCCTTCCCAAACTGATCCTACATGGGCTTCCCACATACTGCAACTCTTCAAGAACTGCTCCGTTATGGGTCTGTACCACGGGGTCCACCTGTCAGGAGCAAACTGCTCCAACATCGGTCCCCCACGGGTGGAAGCTCCTGCCAGATCACCTGCTCCTGTGTGGGATCCTCTCCACGACCTACAGGTCTGGCCTGGAGTCTGCTCTGGCGGGGGTGCTCCATGGGCCGCAGCCTCCTTCAGGCCAGTTCCACCTTCTTCACCATGGGCTACTTCACAGGCTACAGCGTGGAAATCTGCTCTGCTGTGGTACCCCATGGGCTGCAGGGGGACAGCCTGCTCCACCATGGTCCTGTCCACGGGCTGCAGGGAAACTTCTGCTCTGGTGCCGGGAGTATCTCCTTCCCCTTCTTCTCTGACCTTCGTATCTGCAGGGTTGTTTCTCTCAGCATTTTCTCACTCCTCTCTCCCAGCTGCTTCTTTGCAGCATTTTTACCCTTTCTTAAGTATGCTTTCACAGAAGCACGACCAGCATTACTCATTGGCTCAACTTTGGCCACCAGTAGGTCTCTACGGAGCTGGCTGGAACTGGCTCTTATATAACGTGGGGCAGCTTCTGGCCTCTTCTCACAGAGGCCACACCTGAAGCCTCCCTCCTCCTTCATAGGCTGCCAATATCCCTTTTTCAGTTGGCTTCAGATCCTCTGTATCCCTGACTCCGAAACCAGAGGGGTCAATCTCAACTCTCTCCAGGTGCTTTCTGCCAGAGGCTCCAGGTGGGGCCATTCTCCCCAGCTGTGGGGTAGAGCACTTTTTTAACCTCTTATCCTTCTTGGACTGGCCCAAGGGCTACTGCATTAACTATCTCCTGTTTAATTTGTTCAAAGGCTTGTCGTTGCTCAGGCTCCCACTTGAAATCATTCTTCTGGGTAACTTGATCGACAGGGCTTACAATCAGACTGTAATTTGGAATGTACATTCTCCAAAAACCCAGAACGTCTAAGAAAGCTTGTGTTTCCTTTTTGATAGTTGGTGGAGACATAGATGTTATTTCATTGATCACATCCATTGGGATCCGATGAAATCCATCTTGCTGTTTTATTCCTAAAAACTGGTTCTCCTGTGTGGGTCCTTTGACCTCATTTTGTTTTATGGCAAAACCAGAATTTGGACTATTTTCTTCCCTTTCTCAAATACTTCTTCTCTGTTTCACCCCATGTCATCAATGTATTGCAGGTGTTCAGGAGCTTCCCCCTGTTCCAGTGCAAACAGGATCAGTCTATGGCAAATGGTAAGGCTGTGCTTCCACCCCTGGGGAAGTCGATTCCAGGTGTATTGGACACACTGTGGCCTTGTGACGGTGTACTTCCCCATTTCCCCTGTAACCCTGCTCAAGTGAGTGCACTGGTGGTCATGATGGGTGCATCTGGCTTAGGTTAGACTCTGGGGAGACAGATAACAACACAACACCAAAGGACTACTTGAGCTTGCACCAACCAAATACAGCCTGTATGCACATATGAATAGTAGTCAGTCATCTTACCCCATACATAGGGGACAGCCCAGAGCCCATTGAGCTCTCTTGAACGGCAGTGGGCTGCACGCCAGGATCTTCCCCTGAGTAGGGACACATCTCAAGGTTAGTCCTCGAGGCTGAGAGATTCCTTACCCATGACAGATACTCATAAGTGACTAATAGTATACTTTGTAACCTTAGCTAAGTGATATAAGGGATGAACCGTGCATATAATCCTTTAGACATAAACTGCTGACCATGTCTGTAACTAAGATTGGATCCTGCTGCACTCAGTCTCCTCTGAGAAGTTTGGAAAGTAAGAGGGTCCGCTCTGGACCTTGTGACTCACTCAACGGGAAGGTCTCCCTAACAGTTTTGTCTGACCCTATCCCCTATGTAGTAAATAATCAAGTATACCTTGCCATCAAAACTTTCTAAATCGCAGTCTTGTAACAACAGAACATACTGCTGCTACTCTTTAATGAGTGTAATTCATCACCCACTTGTCCATGACAAGCCTTCGCTCTGCTGGCAAATGGATTGAGAAAAACACATTAGTGATATCATTTATGGCATACCACTTGGCTGCCTTTGACTCCAGTTTGTATTGAAGTTCCAGCATGTCCAGCACGACAGCACTCAGCGGTGGTATGACTTCATTCAGGCCATGATAGTCCACTGTTAGCCTCCTCTCCATTAGACTTTTGCACCGGCCGTATGGGACTGTTAAAGGATGAGCGAGTCTTGCTGATCACTCCTTGGTTCTCTAGGAGACCAATCAGCTTACGGATGGGAATCAGGCAGTCTCGGTTCGTGCGATATTTCCACTGGTGCACTGTCATGGCAGCGATTGGTACCTGCTGTTCTTTGACCCTCAGCAACCCCACAACAGAAAGGTCCTCCAATAGATTGGGCAAGGTAGAAAACTGTTTGATCTTCTCCATCTCCAAGGCAGCTATGCCAAAAGCCCACCGGTACCCTCTTGGGTCCTTGAAATATCCTCTCCTAAGGCAGCCTATGCCAAGGATGCACAGAGCCTCTGGGCCAGTCACAAACAATGGGGTGCTTTTGCCACTCATTCCCAGTTAGACTCACTTTAGCCTCCAGTACAGTTAACTGCTGGGATCCCCGTCACCCCAGAAATACAGATGGGTTCTGCCCCTTTATAGCTTGATGGCATTAGGGTACACTGTGCGCCGGTGTCCAATAGACTTATACTCCTGTGTGTCTGTTATGCTAGGCCATTTGAATATACGCAGTCCAATAAACTCGATTGTCCCTTTCCTCCCCCTGGCAGGAGGCAGGGCCCCTCTAGTCCTGGTCATAGTATTCATTACTCGCTTCTTGTAAATGCAAATCAGAAGTCCCTTCGTTAAGATCAGAAGTAAGATCAGCCCTTCTACTCCGTCTGGTGAACTGCCAACTGGAACCTGGAGCAGCAATTTTCCTGCAAGAACCCCCTTTTGTGAATGTTTTTCCTTGGAACTTACGTACCTGTGCCTCTAGGGTCGAGGTAGGTTTTTCCATCCCACTTGTCCTCCTGATGGTCATGCAGGTAAAACCACAGGGTGACGCTGTGTACCCACTATATCCTCGCTCTTGAGAGCAGAGAAATGCTTACTCCTAATAACTAAGATACTGGTCTGTACAGGCAAGCGAAAAGACCTTCTTTCTCTCTTCAAACTGCTGAATCAGTTTCTCCACAGCTGAGATACAGGCCCCTAAGGAGGAAGAGAGACTTTCTTCGTATTGCCGGAGTTGGCTAGCCAATGCATCCACTGTTGGTTCCTCTCCATCTTTCCAGCTTTTGAATTAGTGTATGACGATGGTGCGCTTTGCACAAACTTGCACCATGTGAACTGCGTGCACTGGATATCATCTGGATCTTTAGGTACCTGGTCATTGTCCAGGTCACCATAAATTGCCTCCAGCATGGCTAATTCCCTCACGTACTGGATACCCCTCTCCATGGTGGTCCACTTACTTGGGTGACATACAACATCTTCCTAGAAGGGATACCTTTCCTTCATTTCTGACAGGAGACACTTCCAGAGGGTGAAGATTTGTGCTCCTTTTCCAATTGTTTTGTCAATGCCCCCTTCCCTAGAAAGGGATCCTAGCTGCTTGGCTTCATTTCCTTCTAATTCCAGGCTATTGTCGCTGTTATCCCAGCATTGGAGCAGCCCGGTAACAATGTGCTCGCCTGGACAGCACCTGATTTTTTTTTGCATATCTCAGAGCTACTCGGCTTCATTTCCCTCTAATTCCAGGCTACTGTCGCTGTTATCCCAGCATTGGAGCAGCCCGGTAACAATGTGCTCGCCTGGACAGCACCTGATTTTTTTTTGCATATCTCACAGCTACTCAGTGATAGGGATCGGGTGGTTTCTGAGTCGTTTATGGGTTCTGTCTCTGCCTCCTTTTTGTTTGAAAACAAACAAAAAATCCCCCCCCCCAAAAAAAACAACACACAACCACCAAATAACCCTAAAACAGCAATCCAAATGGAGCTAGAATATATCCTTTAGTGAGCTCCATTGTACTCCACTTACAACTCCTATGAAGGGACAAGCAAGCATGACTTCTACAACCTGAAAGTACAAAAGTACTTGCCACTCAGAACTTGTATATACTGTCATTAAGGAAATGGAGCATTAATAAAATTCACAGTAAAGCAATTACATAAGTGATGAGACAGCAGGAAAAAGCTAAGAGATTTTTGCTAAGAAAAATGCTAAGGCATTTTTCTCTAGTTCAAAGTAAATAACAGATGTCTGGAGAAGGAAGGCTATAGAAAAAAAAACCACAAAGGATTCTACGGGGGCAGTAACTGGTAGATTATTTTATATGCTTGCTGAGCTGACAGGAGTCAGCTGATACAAGCTGAATTTCTTTCTGAACTGCCACCTGCCCCTGTTTTTCATTTTGTACTCAAATATATCATTTATGTTTATTTTACTTTTTTTCTATTTTCTGTAGTGGACAAGGAAAATTACTACAATTAGGGGAAATCATATTCTCCAAGAGCAGACAGAAAAGCAACTCTACTAGGAATGGTGGGGGAAAGGGATACCACCAGGAATGCTGAAGGTAAACCAAGGGATGGCACACTTAATAGGAGCATTTACACTGGGAGCACTGAGGGTTTGGGAGCCCATGTGAAATGCCTGTACACCAATACATATAGCATAAGAAACAAACAGGAAGAATGGGAAACTTTGGTCCATTCCCAAAGCTACAACACCACTGGTATTAGTAAGACTTGGTGGAACGAGTCCCATGACTGGAGTGCTGGGATAGAGGACTATAGGCTGTTCAGGAGAGAGGCAGGGCAGGTGAGGTGGAGATGTTACAGCTTATGTAAGGGAGAGGTTTGATTGTACAGCCCTTTTGCTTAAGGACGATGTGGTTGAGAGCCTCTGGGTAAAGATTAGGGGGATGGACAATAAAACAGATGTTGTTGTGGGTGTCTATTATTGATAACCCAGCCAGCATGATTGTACTGATTTTATAGGCAATTGGGAGAAATCTCTGGATCAATAGCATTTGTCCTTATGGGAGATTTCAACTTTCTTGACATAAACTGGGAATATCATACTGCTGCAACAAGCAAGTCTGGGAAATTCCTGAAGTATGTTGAAAATAACTTCCTGTCACAAGTACTTAGTGAACCAACCAGGAAAGGTGTCCTCTTAGACTTGTTTGTGAATAGAGAAGGCCTCATGGGAGATGTAACAGTAGGAGGCTGCCTTGGCCACAGTGATCACAAAATGGTTGAGTTTAAAATTTTTGGTATAAGGAGAAAAAAAGGTCAGAGTTACCCCAGATTTTAAGAGAGCAAACTTCAAACTACTCTGTGAGTTTGTTAGCAGGGTCCCCTGGGAATGTGTTTTTGAGGGCTTAAGGATACATGAGAGATGGTTGCTTTTCAAGAACCACCTTTTAATAGCACAGGAGCAGGCAATCCCATTGTGTCGCAAGTCAAGTAAGCGGGGCAGAAGACCAGCTTGGCTGAACTGGGAAATTCTTCTTGGAACTCGAGCAGAAAAAAAAGTGTATAATCTCTCAAAGAGAGGTCAGGCCACACAGGGAGATTACAGAGCTGCAGTTTGCATTTGCAGAAAGAAAACACAAAAGCCAAAGCTCAACTAGAGTTGGCACTGACCAGTGATGTCTCAGGTAACAAAAAAGTGATGTCTCAGGTAACAAAAAAGGCTTTCTAAAGTATGTTAGAGGAGGCTTTCTAAAGTATGCAAGAGGAGGTCTAAGGAAAATATTGGACTGTTACTGGATTAAACTGTTCACTTGACAAATAGGGATGATGAAAAGGCAGAGGCATTTAATGCTTTTTTTGCCTGTCTTTAATATTAATTATAGGACTTGGGTTGCCTGGTCTTGCAAGTTGGAGGACCTTGACTGGGGGAGCAGCAACTTTCCATTTGTTGACATCAAAACTGTAAGGAATCAATTGAACATTTATAAATCCATGGGGTCTGATGGGATTCAGCCCAGAGTACTGAGGGAGTTAGCGGATGTGACAGCTGGACCCTCTCAATTATCTACCAAAGGTCTTGGGAATCTGGGGAGGTCCCCACTGACTGGAAAGTAGCCAATGTTATCCCAATTTACAAGAAGGGCATGAGAGAAGACCCTGAAAATTACATATCTGCTAGTCTAACCTTAGTACTGGGAAAAATTATGGAGAAGATTATTCTGAGCACCACTGAAAGGCACTTAAAGGATAATGGAATCATCAGGCACAGACAACATGGGTTCAAAAAAGCAAAATCCTGTCTCATTAATTTGCTATCCTTCTATGATAAGATCTCCTACTTAGTGGATGAAGGGAAGGCGGATATAGTTTTTCTGGATTTTAGGAAGGCTTTTGATACTGTCCCTCACACTATCGTTCCGGACAAATTGTCCAACTGTGAGATGAACAGGTACATGCTACACTGGGTGAAGATTTCGCTGAACAGTAGGGCTCAAAAGGTTGTAGTGAATGGGACATCTGGCCACATCTTGGGGTCAGTTATTTTCAACGTTTTTATCAATGGTCTGGATGCAGGAGCTGAATGCATCCTTAGCAAGTTTGCTACAATACTAAACTGCAAGGTGCTATGGACTCTCTGGAGGAACAAGAGGCTTTGCAGAAAGATCTAGATACAAAGGAGCATTGAGCAATTATCAATGGCATGAGATTTAACAAGAACAAATGCCAGATTCTGCACTTGGACAGAATAATGTTGGACACAGGTACAGATGGAGATGAGTGGCTACAGAGCAGCTCAGCAGAAAGGGATCTGGGGGTGCTGGTCAACAGTAGGCTCAGCAGTGTGCCCTGGCAGCCAAGAAGGTGTGGTGGTTTTACCTTGCTAGGCAGATGAACTCCACCACAACCACTCTCTCACTCCTCCTCCTCAGAAGACGAGGGGAAGAAGAAAAGGAAAGAAATGGAAAAAAACAACTCACCGGTTGAGATAAGCATAATTTAATTAAAGGAAAAATAATTATTAAGGAAAAAATATTATTAATTAAACAATTTAACTAAAGGGAAAAAAAAGGAGAGGGGAAAAGGGGAAAAAAAACAACAAGCAAAGTGCAGCGGAAAGGAATTACTCTCTACTTCCCACAAATGAGTGATGCTTGACCATGACCTTGAAGCAGGGCCTCAACGCACATAGCCGTTGTTCGGGAGGAGGACAGACGTTTTCACAACAATAGCACACCCCTCCCCTCTTCTTCCTTTTTCCACCTTTTATTGCTGAGTGTGACATCATATGGTATGGAATATCCCTTTGGTTGGTTTAGGTCAGCTGCCCTGGTGATGTTCTTTTTTCACTTTTTGCCCACCCCCAGCCTGCTGGCTCTTGGGGGGGGGGGGGGGTAGAGGGAGTCCTGATGCTGTGCCAGGATTGCTCAGCATTAGACACAACACTGGTGTGATACCAATGCTGTTCTAGCTACAAGTGCAGAGCACAGCACTGTATGGGCTGCTGCAGGGAAAGTTAACTTCCCAGCCAGACCCAATACATAGGGCAAACCACATTTTGGGATGCATTACACACAGCATAGCCAGCCAGTCAAAAGAGGTGATTATCCTGCTATATTTAGTGTTGGTGCAGTCTCACCTTGAATACTGTGTGCAGTTCTGGTCTCCACAACACAAAAAGGCTGTTAAGGTCCTTGAAAGCATCCAGAGGAGGGCAACAAAGCTGGTTAACGGGCTGGAAGGCATGTCCTATGAGGAGTGGCTGAGGACACTTGGGTTTATCATGCTTGGAGAAAAAGAGGTGGAGGGGTGACCTCATTGCTCTCTATAACTTTCTGAGGAGGGGAATTGGAGAGGGAGGGGCGGCCCTGAAGTAGTCTGTCAGTTGGACTTGATGATTAGAATAAAAATTTAGAATAAAAATTCTGCTATACAACCAAAGCAGGTGTTAGAAGTTACCCAGAAATAAGTAAAAAATGCAAATATGCTTATATTATGGAAGAGGCACACTATAAGACAGTAGTTAGGAAATCAAAAATCCATGTACCAACAAAAAAAAATCTAGCTGATGTTCTCTTCACCATACTTTATCTACTGTTTTCTGACAGAAGAGAATAGGAAGCAAAATCATAGAATCATTAAGGTTGGAAAAGACCTCCAAGATTATCTGGTCCAACCATCCCCCTACCACCAAGATCACCCACTAAACCATGTCCATGTGTTATGTATGACTTTCATATATTCCCACTGAAGATGAATATCAGCAACAAAACATGGTGAAGTTACAGAATCACAGAATCACAGAATCGTCTAGGTTGGAAGAGACCTCCAAGATCATCTAGTCCAACCTCAACCCTAACACTAACAAGTCCTACACTAAACCATATCACTAAGGGCTACATCTAAACGTCTTTTAAAGACCTCCAGGGATGGTGACACAACCACCTCCCTGGGCAGTCCATTCCAATGCCTAACAACCCTTTCAGTAAAGAAGTTCTTCCTAACATCCAACCTAAACCTCCCCTGGCGCAACTTTAGCCCATTCCCCCTCGTCCTGTCACCAGGCACGTGGGAGAATAGACCAACCCCCACCTCTCTACAGCCTCCTTTAAGGTACCTATAGAGAGCGATGAGGTCTCCCCTGAGCCTCCTCTTCTCCAGGCTAAACAATCCCAGCTCCCTCAGCCGATCCTCATAAGACTTGTACTCCAGACCCCTCACCAGCTTCGTCGCCCTTCTCTGGACTCTCTCAAGCACCTCCATGTCCTTCTTGTAGTGAGGGGCCCAAAAGTGAACACAGTACTCGAGGTGCGGCCTCACCAGAGCCGAGTACAGGGGGACAATCACCTCCTTAGACCTGCTGGCCACACTGCTTCTGATACAAGCCAGGATGCTGTTGGCCTTCTTGGCCACCTGAGCACACTGCTGGCTCATATTCAGCTGCCTATCAACCAGTCCTCCCAGGTCCTTCTCTGCCAGGCAGCTTTCCAGCCACTCATCTCCCAGCCTGTAGCGCTGCTTGGGGTTGTTACGCCCCAGATGCAGGACCCGGCACTTGGCCTTGTTGAACTTCATGCAGTTGACCTCAGCCCATCGGTCCAGCCTATCCAGATCCTCCTGCAGAGCCTTCCTTCCCTCGAGCAGATCGACACATGCACCTAACTTGGTGTCATCTGCAAACTTGCTGACAGTGCACTCGATCCCCTCATCCAGGTCATCGATAAAGATATTAAAGAGGACCGGCCCCAGCACTGAGCCCTGGGGGACTCCACTAGTAACCGGCCTCCAACTGGATTTGGCTCCATTCACCAGGACTCTTTGGGTTCGGCCATCCAGACAGTTTTTAACCCAACAAAGCGTATGCCAGTCCAAGCCATGAGCAGCCAGTTTCTTGAGGAGAATGCTGTGGGCAACAGTGTCAAAAGCCTTACTGAAATCAACGTAGACCACATCCACAGCCTTTCCCTCATCCACCAAGCGCGTCACTTGGTCATAGAAGGAGATCAGGTGAGTCAAGCAGGACCTGCCCTTCATAAACCCATGCTGACTGGGCCTGATCGCCTGGTTGCCCTGCAAGTGCCGCGTGATGACACTCAAGATAATCTGCTCCATGAGCTTCCCTGGCACTGAAGTCAAACTAACAGGCCTATAGTTCCCCGGGTCTACCCTCCGGCCCTTCTTGTAGATGGGCCTCACGTTTGCTAGCCGCCAGTTGACTGGGACCTCCCCTGGTAGCCAGGACTGCCGATAAATGATGGAAAGCGGCTTGGCCAGCTCCTCCGCCAGTTCACTCAGTACCCTCGGGTGGATCCCATCCGGCCCCATCGACTTGCGTACATCCAAGTGTTGTAGCAGGTCGCCAACCATTTCCTCGTGGATAGCGAGGGCCACATCCTGCTCCCCATCCCCTTCCACCAGCTCAGGGTACTGGGTATCCAGAGAACAACCGGTCTTGCCGCTAAAGACTGAGGCAAAGAAGGCATTGAGCACCTCAGCCTTTTCCTCATCTTTTGTAACTAAGTTTCCCCCCGCATCCAGTAAAGGATGGAGATTCTCCTTAGTCCTCCTTTTGGTGTTGATGTATTTGTAAAAACGTTTTTTGTTATCTTTAACGGCAGTAGCCAGGTTGAGCTCCAGATGAGCTTTGGCCTTTCTAATTTTGTCCCTGCACAGCCTCGCAACATCCTTATAGTCCTCCTGAGTAGCCCGCCCTCTTTTCCAAAGATTATAAATCCTCCTTTTTCTCCTAAGCTCGAGCCACAACTCTCTGCTCAGCCAGGCCGGTCTAGTTCCGCGCCGGCTCGTCTTTGGGCACGTGGGGACGGACCGCTCCTGAGCCATTAAGATTTCCTTCTTGAGGAGCGCCCAGCCTTCCTGGACTCCTTTGCCCTTCAGAACCTCCTCCCAAGGGACTCTGCCAACCAGTGTCCTGAACAGCTCAAAGTCAGCCCTCCGGAAGTCCAAGACAGCGGTTTTACTGGTCCCCTTCCTGACTTCGCCAAGAATAGAGAACTGAACCATTTCGTGGTCACTCTGCCCAAGACAGCTCTCGACCACCACATCTCCCACCAGTCCGTCACTGTTTGTGAACAGAAGGTCTAGCGGGGCACCTCCCCTGATAGGCTCTCCAACCAGCTGCGTCAGGAAGCTATCTCCCACGCTCTCCAGAAACCTCCTAGACTGCTTTCTCTGGGCTGTGTTGTGCTTCCAGGATACGTCTGGGAAGTTGAAGTCCCCCACGAGAACAAGCGCTGATGATTTCGCGGCTTCTGCCAGCTGCCTGTAGAACTCCTCATCAGTCTCCTCATCCCGGTTCGGTGGTCTATAACAGACCCCCACCAGGATGCTTGCCTTGTTGGCCTTCCCTCTGATCCTAACCCATAGGGACTCAACCTTATCATTCCCAGCCTCAAGTTCCTCAACATCAAAACACTCCCTAATATAGAGAGCCACACCACCACCCCTTCTGTGCTGCCTGTCCCTTCTGAAGAGCCTATAGCCAGACATTGCAGCACTCCAGTCATGAGAGTGGTCCCGCCACGTTTCCGTGATGGCAACCAAGTCATAGCCTGCCTGCTGCACGATGGCTTCCAGCTCCTCCTGTTTGTTGCCCATGCTGCGTGCATTAGTGTAGATGCACTTCAGTCGGGCCATTGCCTTCTTCCCCGGCTTTGCCATTGTTCCCCCCGGCACAGCTCCAACAAGCCTTCTTTCAGCCCCATCCCCCTTCTTTCCTAGTTTAAAGCCCTCTCAACGAGCCCTGCCAGCTCCTGGGCTAGGATCCATTTTCCCCTTAGAGATAGGGACCCGTCTGCGGCCATCAGGCCGGGTGCCGAGTAAAGCGCCCCATGGTCAAAAAAAACAAAATTTCTGTGTTGGCACCAGCCTCTGAGCCACGTGTTAATCAGGTGGGCTTTCCGTGTCCTCTCGGTACCCCTCCCTGCTACTGCAGGGATAGATGAAAACACCACCTGTACTCCCGCTCCATCCACTAACCGTCCCAGTCCCCTAAAGTCCCGTTTGATAGCCTTCAGGCTTCTCTCATCAATATCATCACTGCCAGCCTGGACTATCAAAAGAGGGTGGTAGTCAGAGGGGCAAACCAGGTTGGGAAGCTTCCTGGCAATATCCCTGACCCTGGCCCCAATTGCAACAATTGTTGGAAGCAAACAGTTTTCAGAGTTTAAAAACTCTTCATCCCAACTAGTGCAGCTACAATCTATATCAATAACTTTTTCAGTATGCAGAATATAGCAATAAGAGCAAACTCACCTACAGTGGCTCTAATTAAGGGGGAGGAATCACCAATATTGTTCATACATTCACTTTTAATGAAGTCAGTTACCCCATTTGGAAAGCTGTGGAAATGTGTTTTTACATTATTCTTCAAGATGAGACCGCTCAAGGAACGTGTTGATTCATCTGCAACAGAAAATAAGTTACATTCAACCTTCGTTTGGCCCATAGGAGAAGGCAGATTTCCAGAACAACGCTACAAAAGCAAAGCTTATAATGAAAGATATTAATCTTTATTTCCTTATCTCTTCTTCCAGCTACACACATCAATTTATGTAGTAAAGCTTTTAATGTTCGGAATTCATTTTATTTATTTATTTATTAAAAATAAGAATATCAGTATTGTCAATTCTACACATTTTAAGAGAAAGTTTTCTAAAGATAAAAGCAATAAATAGATCTGAAGTCACAGGATATAGGAGACTCATGGAAGACACTGGTCAGCCAAAGACATTCAGACATTCTGACTATACAAGACAAGTTTGCTATAGCACTGTTACTATAAGAAATTGATAACAACCCAGCTTTCACCACAATAAGACCTAAAAATGAGGTAGGGACTATGCAGCAAGTCCTTTCCCCCCAACTGTCACAGAAATACATTGTTCAATTTTTCTACAAAATATTATACTCCCTTCAGATACCAGCTGTTCTATTAATCTATTAAATTAATAATCAGAGGGAGATGAAAAAAGGCTTTATAAATGTTAACAGGTAAGTGCTATATAGTGTGACCCATAAGAAAAAAGCTACTAGAATTGACCTAAACAGAGTAAGAATTTAAGTTTAAGCAAAAATTTGAGTTCTCTTCAATGAGCTATTTTTCTCCTGCATATTCCTCTAAATTATTGGGACAAGAGGGGAAAAGGAAAAAGAACAGCCAAGATTTTTCAGTTATACTGCAGCAGCCTCATGTTTGCTTCTTCAACCATTTTAAGGGCCAACAACTTGTAAATGGGGTTGCATCAGGCTGACGACCTGTCACTAGTAGGGTTCCCTGGGGCTCCAGGGACCAGTCCTCTTCAATGCTTTCATAAACGATTTGGATGAAGGACTTGAAGGTTTTTTGAGCAAGTTCGCAGACGATACCAAATTGGGTGGAGCTGTTGACTCCGTCAACGGTGGTGAGGCCTTGCAGAGAGATCTGGACAAATTAGAGATCTGGGCAATTGCCAACAATATGCAGTTTAACAAGAGCCAGTGTCATATTCTGCACCTGGGAAGGCACAACCCTGGTTATACATACAGACTGGGGGACGAGATGCTGGAGAGCAGCCCTGCAGAAAGGGATCTGGGGGTTCTGGTTGACAGCAAGCTGAACATGAGCCAGCAGTGTGCCTTGGCGGCCAAGAGGGCCAACCCTATCCTGGGGTGCATCAAGAACGGAATCAAGAACGACATTGCTAGCCAGTCAGGGGAAGTGATTGTCCTGCTCTACTCTGCACTGGCGCAGACTCACCTTGAGGACTGTGTGCAGCTTTGGGCACCACAGTATAAGAAAGACATGAAGTTGTTAGAGAGTGTCCAGAGGAGGGCTACAAAGATGGTGAAAGGTCTAGAGGGGAAGACGTACGAGGAGCGGCTGAGGTCACTTGGTTTGTTCAGCCTAGATAAATAAGAGAAGACTGAGGGGAGACCTCATTATAGTCTACAGCTTCCTCATGAGGGGGAGCAGAGGGGCAGATGCTGATCTCTTCTCTGGTGACCAGTGACAGGACCTGAGGGAATGGCTTGAAGCTGTGACAGGAGCGGTTCAGGCTGGATATCGGGAAAAAGTTCTTCACTGAGAGGGTGGTCAGGCATTAGAACAGGCTCCCCAGGCAAGTGGTGTCCTGGTTCCAGTTAGGACAGAGTTAATTTTCCTCCTAGTAGCTGGTAGGGTGCTATGTTTTGGATTAGGATGAGAAGAGCGCTGATAACATGCTGATGTTTTAACTGTTGCAGAGCAGTGTTTACACCAGGCCAAGGACTTTTCAGCTTCTCGCTCTGTCCTGCCATCGGGCAGGCTAGGGGTGCAGCAGGAGCTGGGAGGGGACAGACCCAGGACAGCTGACCCAAACTGGCCAAAGGGGTATTCCATACCATCTGACGTCATGCTAAACAATATATAGGGGTGGCTGGCCGGGGTGGGGGGCCGGCTGCTCGGGGATAGGCTGGGCATCGGTCAGCGGGTGGTGAGCAATTGCATTGTGCATCACTTCTTTCTTACACATTATTATTATTATTAATACTATTATCATTATCACTATTATTATTATTGTTATTATTATTTTCCTGTCTTAATAAACTGTCTTTATCTCAACTCACCGGCTTCACTTTCCCGTTTCTCTCCCCGATCCCAGAGAGGGAGGGGGGAGGGTGAGCGAACGGCTGTGTGGTGTTTAGCTGCCAGCCGGGTTAAACCACAACGGTCCTTTTGGCGCCCAACGTGGGGCTCGAAGGGTTGAGATATCGATAAATTTGACCAGAGTGTGTTCAACTAAAATTGGTATAAGTATTGGACTTGCTTAATAGTTGCTAGTCACCATGTTGATTGCCTTAATCTCCAGTCTGCTGTGCCTGTTTTCCAAATTGAGTTTTATAGCGCGTTACTTTCTGTATGTGCTCCCTGTTGCACTGTTTATCCTTTCCGGGCCCTGGTTTAAGATTGTAATGGTACTGTGCGGTGT
Source organism: Anser anser (assembly GCF_964211835.1). Taxonomy (NCBI): domain Eukaryota; kingdom Metazoa; phylum Chordata; class Aves; order Anseriformes; family Anatidae; genus Anser; species Anser anser. The sequence goes on from NC_139731.1 coordinate 1,922,401, forward strand.
AACAATGGCTTATGAAATGATGAAATATCTGGTCACGACTCTAACCTGGTATTTGTACTCAGCTATTAGGGGTAAACGTTCATCTGTGCAAGGAAGACAATATGGTGGGCACACACCCTGCGCCACCCTGTGGTTTTACCTACGTGACCATGGAGAGGACATGAGAAAATGGGATGGGAAATCTACCTTGACCCTAGAGGCACGGTTACGTGAATTACAAAAGAAAACAATTGGGAAAAAGGGGTTCTCTGAAAAGTTTGCTGCTCCAACTTCCAGCAGGCAGTCCTTTAAACACAGAAACGAAGATTCTGACCAGGACTAGAGGGGCCCTGCCTCCAGCCAGGGGGAGGAAAGGGACAATCGAGTTTATTGGACTGTGTGGATTCGATGGCCTGGCACGTCAGACGCACAGAAGTATAAGGCTTTAGTAGACACCGGTGCACAATGTACTCTAATGCCATCAAGCTATAAAGGGCCAGAGCCCATCTGTATTTATGGTGTGACGGGGGGATCCCAGCAGTTAACTGTATTGGAGGCTGAAGTGAGTCTAACCGGTAATGAGTGGCAAAAGCACCGTATTGTGACTGGCCCAGATGCTCCGTGCATCCTTGGCATAGACTACCTCAGGAGAGGATATTTCAAGGACCCAAAAGGGTTCCGCTGGGCTTTTGGCATAGCTGCCTTGGAGACAGAGGACATTAAGCAGTTGTCTACCTTGCCTGGTCTCTCAGAGGACCCTTCTGTTGTGGGGTTGCTGAGGGTTGAAGAACAGCAAGTGCCGATCGCTACCACAACTGTGCACCGGCGGCAATATCGCACCAACCGAGACTCCCTGATTCCCATCCATAAGCTAATTCGTCAACTGGAGAGCCAAGGAGTGATCAGCAAGACTCATTCACCTTTTAATAGTCCCATATGGCCAGTGCGAAAGTCTAATGGTGAGTGGAGACTAACAGTGGACTATCGTGGCCTGAACGAAGTCACGCCACCACTGAGTGCTGCAGTGCCGGACATGCTAGAACTCCAGTATGAACTGGAATCAAAGGCAGCCAAGTGGTATGCCACAATTGATATCGCTAATGCATTTTTCTCCATCCCTCTAGCAGCAGAGTACAGGCCACAGTTTGCTTTCACTTGGAGGGGAGTCCAATATACTTGGAATCGGCTGCCCCAGGGGTGGAAACACAGCCCTACCATTTGCCATGGACTGATCCAGTCTGCGCTGGAGCAGGGGGAAGCTCCTGAACACCTGCAGTACATCGATGACATCATTGTGTGGGGTGACACAGCAGAGGACGTTTTCGAGAAAGGGAAGAAAATAGTCCAAATCCTTCTGAAGGCCGGTTTTGCCATAAAACAAAATAAAGTTAAAGGACCTGCACGAGAGATCCAGTTTTTAGGAATAAAATGGCAAGATGGACGTCGTCAAATCCCAATGGATGTGATCAACAAAATAACAGCTATGTCTCCACCAACTAGCAAAAAAGAAACACAAACTTTCCTAGGTGTCGTGGGGTTTTGGAGAATGTATATTCCAAATTACAGTCTGATTGTAAACCCGCTCTACCAAGTAACCCGTAAGAAGAATGCTTTTGAATGGGGCCCTGAGCAACGACAAGCCTTTGAACAAATTAAACAGGAAATAGTTCATGCAGTAGCCCTTGGGCCAGTCCGAACAGGACCAGATGTAAAGAATGTGCTCTACACTGCAGCCGGGGAGAATGGTCCCACCTGGAGCCTCTGGCAGAAAGAACCTGGGGAAACTCGAGGTCGACCCCTGGGGTTTTGGAGTCGGGGATACAGAGGATCTGAGGCCCGCTATACTCCAACTGAAAAGGAGATATTGGCAGCATATGAAGGAGTTCGATCTGCTTCGGAAGTGGTCGGTACTGAAGCGCAGCTCCTCCTGGCATCCCGACTGCCGGTACTAGGCTGGATGTTCAAAGGAAGGGTCCCCTCTACACATCATGCAACTGATGCTACATGGAGCAAGGGGGTTGCACTGATTACTCAGCGGGCTCGAATAGGAAACCCCAGTCGCCCAGGAATCTTGGAGGTGATTATGGACTGGCCAGAAGGCAAATACTTTGGGATATCATCAGAGGAGGAGGTGGTCCGTGCTGAAGAAGCCCCACTGTACAACAAGCTACCGGAAAATGAGAAGAAATATGCCTTGTTCACTGACGGGTCCTGTCGTATTGTGGGAAAGCATCGGAGATGGAAAGCTGCTGTATGGAGTCCTACACGACGAGTTGCAGAAGCTGCTGAGGGAGAAGGTGAATCGAGTCAGTTTGCAGAAGTGAAAGCCATCCAGCTGGCTTTAGATATTGCTGAACGAGAAAAGTGGCCAGTTCTCTATCTCTATACTGATTCATGGATGGTAGCAAATGCCCTGTGGGGGTGGTTACAGCAATGGAAGCAGAACAACTGGCAGCGCAGGGGCAAACCCATCTGGGCTGCGGCATTGTGGCAAGATATTGCTGCCCGGGTAGAGAACCTGGTTGTAAAGGTACGCCATGTAGATGCTCATGTGCCCAAGAATCGGGCTACTGAAGAACATCAAAACAACCAGCAGGTGGATCAGGCTGCTAAGATTGAAGTGGCTCAGGTGGACCTGGACTGGCAACATAAAGGTGAATTATTTATAGCCCGATGGGCCCATGACACCTCAGGCCATCAAGGTAGAGATGCAACCTACAGATGGGCTCGTGATCGAGGGGTGGACCTGACCATGGACACTATAGCACAGGTTATTCATGACTGTGAAACATGTGCTGCAATCAAGCAAGCCAAACGGTCAAAGCCTCTTTGGTATGGAGGACGATGGCTGAAATATAAATATGGAGAGGCCTGGCAGATTGATTACATCACACTCCCTCAAACCCGCAACGGAAAGCGCCACGTACTTACAATGGTGGAAGCAACCACCGGATGGCTGGAAACATATCCTGTGCCTCATGCCACCGCCCGGAACACTATCCTGGTCCTTGAAAAGCAAGTTCTATGGCGACATGGCACCCCAGAGAGAATTGAGTCAGACAATGGGACTCATTTCCGAAACAACCTTATAGACACTTGGGCCAAAGAACATGGTATTGAGTGGGTGTATCACATCCCCTGTCATGCTCCAGCCTCCGGGAAAAGTTGAACGATACAATGGACTGTTGAAGACTACACTGAAAGCAATGGGTGCTGGGACATTCAAAAATTGGGATACACATTTGGCAAAGGCCACCTGGTTAGTCAATACTAGGGGATCTGCCAACCGAGCTGGACCTGCCCGATCAAACCTGTTACGCACTGTAGAAGGGGATAAAGTTCCTGTAGTGCACGTAAGAAACATGCTGGGTAAAACAGTCTGGGCTACTCCTGCCTCAGGAAAAGGCAAACCAATTTGTGGAATTGCTTTTGCTCAGGGACCTGGATGCACTTGGTGGGTAATGAAAAAGAATGGGGAGGTCCGGTGTGTACCTCAAGGGGATTTAATACTGGGTGAGAATAGCCCATGAGTTGAATTGTAGTATGTTAATTATTATATAATACTGTATGTCATCACTACCATGATTGCTATGTATCATAGATAAAAATGGTGATTAATTAGAATGTATTGGAAAGAGTGTAACCTGAGCATGACACAAATGGGGAATAAGGGGTGGATATCTGTCCTGGTTCCAGTTAGGACAGAGTTAATTTTCCTCCTAGTAGCTGGTAGGGTGCTATGTTTTGAATTAGGATGAGAAGAGCGCTGATAACATGCTGATGTTTTAATTGTTGCAGAGCAGTGTTTACACCAGGCCAAGGACTTTTCAGCTTCTCACTCTGTCCTGCCAGCGAGCAGGCTAGGGGTGCAGCAGGAGCTGGGAGGGGACAGACCCAGGACAGCTGACCCAAACTGGCCAAAGGGGTATTCCATACCATCTGACGTCATGCTAAACAATATATAGGGGTGGCTGGCCGGGGTGGGGGCGCCGGCTGCTCGGGGATAGGCTGGGCATCGGTCAGCGGGTGGTGAGCAATTGCATTGTGCATCACTTCTTTCTTACACATTATTATTATTATTAATACTATTATCATTATCACTATTATTATTATTGTTATTATTATATTCCTGTCTTAATAAACTGTCTTTATCTCAACTCACCGGCTTCACTTTCCCGTTTCTCTCCCCCATCCCAGAGAGGGAGGGGGGAGGGTGAGCAAACGGCTGTGTGGTGTTTAGCTGCCAGCCGGGTTAAACCACAACAGTGGTCATGGCACCAAGCATGTTGGAGTTTAAGAAGCATTTGGACAACACTCTCAGACACATGATCTGATTTCTTTTTTTTTTTTTTTTGGGGGAGGGTGGTCCTTTCGGGACCCAGGAGTTGGATTCAATGATCCTTTTGGGTCCCTTCCCCCTCAGATATTCTATGATTCTATGATTCCATGACCTTTTCTGGGAGAATGGAGAAGGAGGGAAGAAAGGCTTTGTTATTTAAAATAAAAATAATAGAGACTGGATGTGTGATGATATTTTTTTCTCAACCACAGAACTTACGGGTTAAGAGTTAAGAGTTGTGACAAATATTATTTTTACTCTGCAAGTCAAATCAAGTAATTCTGTCATTTTATTTAAAGTTTTGAAGATATCATCAATAAAGGTCAGTTGGAGAACGACCTAAAGACAGAAGCCCTCACTTAAATGCTTGATCAGTCTCAGGTTTGACTGAAATACTCTCAGAATTAAAAATAAAATCTCCGTTTCAACTATTATACCAATTTGATATGTCAAATGGATTACTTTACATAAATTCTAATCCACTGATAGCACATCTTCAAGAAATCCAGTCCTTCATAAATGATTAAGATTTAGAGTTCTGCCTATGTACCTGGCCAGGAAGGAAGCCAAAGGAGACTTCCTTTCATTTCCATATGATTTAAAGCCCTTACAAGCGACAATGTCGACAAAGCGACATCATCTTCAGCAACCAGCTAGACACAGAATACAGTGGTTGCTCATTCTTTATCAACCAGCAGTGTCTTCCTGTGGTGGAGCTGAAGGAACTCACCAAAGTTCCAAACAAAATTCTGATTATAATATTGTACATTAGCGAGTATTAATATAAACTATAGTGAGACGATATTAAAGATATTAAACAGTGCATTTAGGAAAAATGTTTATCCTTTAGAATGCCTGGCTGTGACTACAAAAGAAACAAGGCAACAGATTCAGTTAAACCAAGCAGACATAGAGATACTACCATGGAATCATAGAATCATTATGGTTTGAAAAGACCTCCAAGATCATCTGGTTCAATCATCCCCCTACCACCACTGTCACCCACTAAACCATGTCACTAAGCACCAAGTCCAACCTTTCCTTAAACAGCCCCAGGGACAGTGAATCCACCACCTCCCTGGGCAACCCATTGCAATGCCTGACCACTCTTTCTGAGAAGAAATGTCTCCTAATTTCCAGCCTAAACCTGGCACAACTTAAGGCCATTCCTTCGTGTCCTATCACTGGTTATCTGGGAGAAGACACCAACCCCCAGCTCCCCACACCTTCCTTTCAGGTAGTTGTAGAAAGCAATAAGGTCTCCCCTGAGCTTCCTCTTCTCCAGACTAAACAACCCCAGTTCCCTCAGTCACTCCCCATAAGACCTGTGTTCCAGACTCTTCACCAGTTTTGTAGTCCTTCTCTGGACATGGTCCAGGGCCTCAATGTCTTTCTTGAAGTGAGGGGCCCAAAAGTGAACACAGTACTTGAGGTACGGCCTCACCAGAGCAGAGTACAGGGGGACGATCACCTCCCTGGTCCTGCTGGCTACACTATTCCTGATACAAGCCAGGATGCCGCTGGCCTACTACTTGGCCACCTGGGCACACTGCCAGTTCCTGTTCAGCTGAGCATCGACCAGCACCCCCAGATCCTTTTCCTTTGCATAGCTTTCCAGCCACTCTGCCCCAAGCCCATAGTGTTGCATGGGGTTGTTGTGACCAAAGTGCAGGACCTGGCACTTAGCCATGTTGAACCTCATCCCATTGGCCTCTGCCCAGCGATCCAACCTGTCCGGGTCCCTCTACAGGGACTTCCTACCCTCCAGCAGACCGACACTTCCCCCCAACTTGGTGTCATCTGCAAACTTCCTGAGGGTGCACTCAATTCCCTCATCCAAATCATCAATAAAGATATTAAAGAGGGTGGGCCCCAACACCGACTCTGGAGGAACACCACTCATGACCGGTTGCTAGCTGGATTTCACTCTGTTCACCACCACTCTCTGGGCCTGGCCATACAGCCAGTTTCTAACCCAGCAAAGAGCATACCTGTCCAAGCCATGTGCTGCCAGCTTCTCAAGGAGAATACTGTGGGAGACCGTGTCAAAGGCTTTGCTGAAGTCCGGGTAGACCACATCCACAGCCTTTCCCTTATCCACCAGGTGGGTCACCCAGTCATAGAAGGAGATGAGGTTGGTCAGGCAGGACTTGCCTTTCATGAACCCATGCTGGCTGGGCCAGATCCCCAGGTTGTCCGTTGCTACCAAAACCTTGCCACATAAGCCCATTACAGTGATCTAGTCTGTGATGGCTCCTAGGAAGCAACATCATCACCATTTCTAGATTTTCAGAAAGCAGACTTGCTGTGAAACTTTACGAGGGTGTCAGAAGTTTCTTACACTGCAGGTATACTTGTTTAGCTTCATCTACATGAAGCCAAATATAACCTTTTAAAAGGCCTATTACCACTTCTTACACTGGTCATATCAGAATAAGAATGCCTTTCCTATACCACCAAACAGGAGTGGAAACCAGAGAACAAATACTTCTCGATAACACCAATAATAGCACCCACAGTATTTTTGCCAGCTGCAGAGCTGAGTACCTTTCCTGAAGGCAATCTGAAGAGCCCATGTAAAAGTGTGTCTTCATCCCACAGTCAAAATATCTGATGCTGATAAAATTGACGTCAGTAACTGGCCACACGTTATCCCTGCTTTTGCAAATGATTTTAAAATTATTTCCCTTCCTTCTACCATGACATAATTCTCACTCCTCAGAATGTGGTGGTGCAGTCCTGCCCCCCCCCCCCCCCCTCGCTGGACTACTCTGCGATCTCAAGATAAACTAATGTTATGTTCTTCTCATTATTACAAGTTGTTGTGGTTTAAGCCGGTCGGCAGCTAAACACCACACAGCCGTTCGCTCACCCTCCCCCCTCCCTCTCTGGGATGGGGGAGAGAAACGGGAAAGTGAAGCCTGTGAGTTGAGATAAAGACAGTTTATTAAGACAGGAAAATAATAATAAAATAATAATAATAGTACTACTAATAATAAAGTGTACGAAACAAGTGATGCACAATGCAATTGCTCACCACCCGCTGACCGATGCCCAGCCTATCCCTGAGCAGCCGGCCCCCCCCACCCTGGCCAGCCACCCCTATATATTGTTTAGCATGACGTCAGATGGTATGGAATACCCCTTTGGCCAGTTTGGGTCAGCTGTCCTGGGTCTGTCCCCTCCCAGCTCCTGCTGCACCCCTAGCCTGCTCGCTGGCAGGACAGAGCGAGAAGCTGAAAAGTCCTTGGCTTGGTGTAAGCACTGCTCTACAACAATTGAAATATCAGCATGTTATCAGCACTCTTCTCATCCTAATCCAAAACATAGCACCCTACCAGCTACTAGGAGGAAAATTAACTCTGTCCTAACTGAAACCAGGACACAAGTGCAGTGAGTTGGGATGATTAGGCACTCCCTAACTGCACCTGGAATTCCTGCTAACTGGATACCAGAACTGTACGATCTGGAATATACCTGGAAATGTATGGTTGGAGGGCAACAAAAGAATTACACAACCTGAATTGTGGCCAGGATGGAAAAATACTGACTAAAGCCAATCATCTCGCAGTCCTATAAATACTGGTCCTAGGCAAAACATCCCTTTGACTTCTCCAGGACCACAGCAGGCTATGACGTGGGATCTCTCTCTGAGGTGGGATGCCTTTCAGGGCAAGACTCCTCAAGGTTCAATCATAGAATCATAGAATATCCCTAGTTGGAACGTACCCACGAGAATCATTGAGTCCAACTCCTGGCACCACACAGGTCTACCCAGAAATTCAGACCATATGACTAAGAGCATAGTCCAAATGCTTCTTAAACTCCGACAGGCTTGGTGATGTGACTACATCCTTGGGGAGCCTGTTCCAGTGTGCAACAACCCTCTCAGTGAAGAATCTCTTCCTGATATCCAGTCTGAACCTCCCCTGTCGCAGCTTGACTCCATTCCCTTGGGTCCTATCACTGATCATTAAAGGGAAGAGATCAGCGCCTGCCCCTCCACTCCCCCTCATGAGGAAGCTGTAGACCTCGATGAGGTCTCCCCTCAGCCTCCTCTTCTCCAGGCTGAACAGGCCAAGTGACCTCAGCTGCTCCTCATACGTCTTCCCCTCTAGGCCCTTCACCATCTTAGTAGCCCTTCTCTGGACACTCTCCAATAGTTTCACGTCCTTTTTGTACTGTGGTGCCCAGAACTGCACACAGTACTCGAGGTGAGGCCGTACCAGCGCAGAATAGAACAGGACAATCACTTCCTTCGACCGACTAGCGATGCCGTGCTTGATGCACCCCAGGATACGGTTGGCCCTCCTGGCTGCCAGGCCACACTGCTGGCTCATATTCAGCTTGCTATCAACCACAACCCCCAGATTCCTCTCTGTGGGGCTGCTCTCCAGTGTCTCATCCCCCAGTCTCATCCCCCAGTCTGTACATATAGCAAAGGTTGCACCTTCCCAAGTGCAGGACCCGGCACTTGCTCTTGTTAAACTTCATGCGGTTGGTGATTGCCCAGCTCTCCAGTCTGTCCAGATCTCTCTGCAAGGCCTTTCCACCCTCAGCAGAGTCAACAACTCCTCTAAGTTTAGTGTCATCAGCAAATTTGCTCAAAACACCTTCTATAGTCCCACATCCAAATTGTTGATAAAAACATTGAAGAGAACTGGCCCAAAAATGGAGCCCTGGGGGACCCCACTGGTGACTGGCCACCAGCCTGATGTAACCCCATTTACCATAACCCTTTGAACCCTACCCATCAGCCAATTATTCACCCATCATGTGATGTTTTAATCTAGCTATATGCTGGACATTTTGTCCAGTAGGATCTTATGGGAAACTGTGTCAAAAGCTTTACTGAAATCCAAAAAGATCACATCGGCTGGTTTCCCTTGATCGACTGGATGGGTGATCTTATCATAAAAGGAAATTAAATTTGTTAAGCAGGACCTACCCCTTGTGAACCCATGTTGGCTGTGACCAATGACTGCATTGTCCCCCAGGTGCGCTTCAGTAACTCCCAGGATCATCTTCTCCATAATTTTACCAGGCACTGACGTGAGACTGACAGGCCTGTAATTGCTAGGGTCTTCTTTCTTGCCCTTCTTGAAAACTGGCACAACATTTGCTAGCTTCCAGTCCAATGGGACCTCTCCAGATTCCCAAGACCAGTGAAAAATAATTGAGAGAGGTCTTGCGATGATGTCAGCCAGCTCTCTAAGCACCCTGGGATGAATCCCTTCTGGACCCCTGGACTTGTATGGATCCAGGTGGAGCAGCAAATCCCGCACACATTCAGGGTCGGTAGGGAGTTTTTCATTCCCACCATCACGGTCCTCCAGCTCAGGGCACCCTGAGTCCCGAAGCCCATCATCAGCATTGAAGACGGAGGTGAAGAAGGCATTAAATGTCTCTGCTTTGCCTATGTCCTTGTTTGTGAGATGATCATCCCCATCAAGAAGTGGACCTATGTTTTCTCTGGTCCTCCTTTTTCTGTTCTCATATTTTAAAAAGCCCTTTTTATTGTCTCCCACAGACATGGCCAGCTTCAACTCTAATTGGGCTTTGGCTGCACGAATTTTCTCCCTACAAAGGCCAACAGCATCCCTGTAGTCCTTCCATGTTGCCCGACCCTTCTTCCAGCAGCCAATGACTTTCTTTTTGTGCCTAAGCTCCAGAAGATCCCTGGTCAGCCAAGCCAACCTTCTGCCCCGCCTGCTTGACTTCTGATATTTTGGAATTGCCTGATCCTGTGCTTTTAGGAGGCAGTGCTTAAAGATTGACCAGCACTGATGGACACCAACGCCTTCAAAAGCAGTTTCCCAGGGGACCTTACTAACTAGTTCCCTGAGCAGCCTGAAGTCTGCTCTCCCCATATCCAGGGTTGAAGTTTTGGTGGCAGTTTTCCTCCTGTCACCAAAAACTTTAAAATCAACCACTTCATGGTCACTATGACCAAGACAGCTGCCAATTGCCACATCCCCCACAAGACCCTCTCTGTTCTCCAGCAACAGGTCTAGGAGGGCACCTTTCCTAGTTGGCTCCCTTAGCACCTGCACCAAGAAGTTATCATCTAGGTGCTTTAGGAACCTCCTGGACCTGCTTGTGTTGGCCATGTGATATTCCCAGTTAACGCCTGGGAAGTTGAAGTCCCCCATAAGGACAAGGGCAGTTGATCTTGAGGTATCTCTTAGTTCCTCAAAGAATAATTAATCGGTGTTGTCATCCTGGCCGGGTGGTCTGTAATAGACTCCCACAACGACATCCCCTTTATTTGTTTGTCCCTTAATCCTTACCCAGAGGCTCTCAACTTTGCCATCACCAACTGCAAGCTCCACACAGTCCAGCCCCTCCTTTACATACATTGCCACCCCACCACCTCATCTGCCCTGCCTGTCCCTCCTGAGGATCCTGCAACCATCTATTGCAACACACCAGCCACAGGATTCATCCCACCAGATTTCGCTTATGCTGATGATGTAGCTCTGGGACTGGGGCAAGACTTCTGGCTCATCCAGTTTATTCCTCATACTGCATGTGCCTGTGTAGAAGCACTTCAAATGCACCTCATTGTATGCAGCACGTCATGGAGCAGACCGAGGACCTCACTAACCCACAGTCCCTCTGATTCTGGCACGCCATCCCTTAGCTTATCACCGGTGGGCCTGGTTTTATCCCTTTCCCCCTTCGAGTCTAGTTTAAAGCCCTATCTATCAGCCCTGCTAACTCCTGGGCAAAAGTCCTTTTCAGTGATCATCTGCTGTATACACCAATGTAGAGGGTGAGGAATTCACCGAAAGAGGAAAAGTTCTTAAGCACACAACTGAGTTTAGAAATCTCCAATACCTTGTTGTATAAAAATGACTTATACCTTGCCGTAAGTCTTGTGTCTTTAACTAAATTGCTGTTCTGATTGTAGCAAACACTAATTATTATGTTAAATAGACTAACAATTAACTGATGATTAAGTGCTACTAAAGAAAAAATCATAGTCTAATTTGTGATTTACCATAAATGATTTAATAAATCATAAATTGCTGATATATCAGATCTGTGTAAAAATTTCATCCACGACACAGAACCATGTAAGATTTTACTCAGCTTCGCCATCTGCTTTCAAAAGCCAGTCAGGTACAACAGTGTCATAAGTACCAATAATTGCTACGGTCTGCATTCAGCTCAGTATATGTAGCTTACAACAGCTTAGCACTGCAGTACTGGACTGATTAATGACACTCCTTCCTGGTGAGGTTGCATGCTTCATCTCAAGTGGCACACACTGGCTGGCTATTCAAGCAAGTATACATTCAACAGTAGAAATGGATCTGGCTGGGATGGAGTTAACTTTCCCTGCAGCAGCCCATATAGTGTAAGTGCTCTGCACTTACAGCTAGAACAGCATTGGTATCACACCAGTGTTGTGTCTATTGCTGAGCAATGTTGGCTCATCATCAAGACTCTCTCTAACCCCCCCAAAGCCAGCAGGCTGGGAGTGGGCAAGAGGTGGGGAGGGGACATTGCCAGGGCAGCTGACCTAAACCAACCAAAGGGATATTCCATACCATATGACATCACACTCAGCAATAAAAGGTGGGAAAGAGGAAGGAGAAAGGGGGGGGGGGGCTCTCATTATGAAAATGTCTGTCCTCCCAAAAAAACACTACATGTATTGAGGCCCTGCTTCCCAAAATGTGGCCAAACATCACTTGTTGATAGGAAGTAGAGAATAATTGGTTACTCTCTTTCTTTGCTTCCATGTAGCCTTTACTTCTTTTTTTTTCTCTTTCTTTTCCCTTTAATTAAATTATCCTTGTCTCAAACTGTGATCCTTTTTCTTTCCCATCATACTTTCTTCCCTGCACCTCTCTTTTGAGGAGATGAGGAGGAATGAGAGAGCGGTTGTGGTAAAGTTCAGCTGTCAATCAGGGTGAAAACACCACAGTCCTTTTTGGCAACCAACGTGGGGCTCAAAGGGTAGAGATAACAATAGATTTGATTAGAGCACTTCAGAAAGAACTTAAAATTATCATATTTGTTTAACAGTTGCTGTTCACAGTGTTGACTAGTTTGCTCTTGATATTTTTCTATGTGATCCTGTTTTATGTGATCTGTGCCATGTTCTCCCTTTTGCTATATATCAGATCTGAGAGCTTGTTAAAGGCTGTGTTTGTCTTTTTCAGTTCTCTGTGCTGTAAAACACTGGCCTTGAGCCTAATCTGGTATTCAGGCCCTTCAATGCTATCATCTCTGTATTTTGGGAATGATCTCTTGGAGAACATTAACTACACTCTTTCTCACCACTCTTTATCAGCCAACTGGTGGAGGATATACGGAATGGTACCTCCTCCTACTTTCCTTATAGGTTAATTACAATAGCTTTTGAATATTTTGAACTTCTTTGGATAAGCAACATACTCCTATTGCTAGGTCTCCAGAATGTGTTTCTTAACAATTAGTTAAGAATACCACCCAGGAATCTGCCCTGAGGCAGTGCAGTAGTGTGTGGCAAGGTGTGTGGGAGGATATGGGCAGGTACCTGTCACGGTTATCTCTTCCAATGGTTTTGAACTTCACCCCTGAACAAGCAAAGAATCCTAAAAAACTGACAGAATGTTTGAAAGAAGTATGTCCTGATCCCAGCAATGCTGGAGAGTTACAGCTTGCTGCACTGTGCTGGGGCCTGGCCTGCACCTCTCAAATGATATTCCACACTATTCAGCACCCTCAGGGGGAGAAGAAGGTCTCTGAATATGACGACCAGATAAGACACTATGGCTAAACCAGAGGGCCAACCATCCATGGTATCAGTCACCATCAGAGTGAGGAACAGCCTTGCAGGCGCCAAGGTCAGTGAAGGAGCGGGAGAAGTCCCCTGCAGCCTGTAGTGAGGACCATGGTGAAGCAGGCTGTCCCCCTGCAGCCCATGGAGTACCATGGTGGAGCAGGGTTCCACCCTGTAGCCCAATGAGAGGAGACCACGCAGGAGCAGGTGACCTGGCAGGAGCTGCTGCCCATGGGGGACCCAGGTTGGAGCAGTGTGCTCCTGAGGGATGGACCCCGTGGTACGGACCCATATCTGGAGAAGTTCTTGAAGAGCTGCTGCCTGTGGGCAGTCCACGCCAGATCAGTTCAGCAAGGACTGCATCCCGTGGGAGGGACCCCACAGCACAGGGGACGAGAGTGACCGAGAAGGAGCGGCGGCGAAGAAGCGCTATAGACTGACCATAACTCCCATTCCCCCGTTCCCCTGCACCGCTCGGGGGGAGGTGGTGGAAGAGGGTGGATGGTGGGGAAGGTGCTTTTGGTTTCTTTCCTTTGTTTCTCACTTCTCTAGCTTGTTAGTAATAGGCAATAAATCTTACTATCTCCCTATGCTGAGTCTGTTTTGCCCGTCACGATAATTACTGTGCGATCTCCCTGCCCTTATCTCAACCCTTGAGCCCTTTTCATCGTATTTTCTCCCCGTTCCTCTTTGAGGAAGGGGAGTGAGAGAGCGGTTGTGGTGGAGCTCGGCCGCCCACCCGAGTAAAACCACCACAACACCGTGGCCAGGCTCTGTGATAAGATGGGAACTTGATTGTTCCTGTGCACACCGAGACCGATAAGCTGCACATTTGCTACCCCGAACCAACGGCCTGTCATGTTTTTGACAAAATGCTGTCTTTTGCTCATTATAATATCATTATAATACCAAAACACACTTCCATCCCAAAGGCTACCTGCCTCCAAGGAGTAACCACACCTCACTGAACATGCGTTTAAAAATTTTTCTGGTCTATACATTTAAAGCAAAGCAAGAAAATTTTGCACCAATCATAACCAAGATATGCATGACTAGAGTTACTCAAGCTCCACCTAAAAGATAGAAAATACTATAAATTGGCTTAAGAGAGAGAGGATGTTAGGGAAAATACCATTGCGAAGGATACCTTCTGATTTCTGGGATCAGTTGATGGGCTGAGTCTCTCCCTCCCCCCCCCCACACCTTTGGATGAGACAGAGAACAAGATAAAGGATGTTGATTCCATATGTCTTAGCTAGCACAATTGTATGTTAAGGACCCCAAAGATAAGGGAGTAAAAGACTCTATGCATAGATAATGGCACCAGCAAGAACTGGCTTGACTGCTGAAGTCTGTCAAAGAAAGGAAAGGTCAGAAGTTTAGCAGTGGGGAAGACTTCTGACCTTCATCAAAAGACCACCAGAGTACACCGGATGACCACCCAGGACTCCAGTATGCATGCGAATAGGGGTGAGAACCTGTTATTGATTCTTTGGAGACTTGATGAATATGCAAGAGACTTATGGGAAATTAGATGAATATGTATTTGTCCCACTAATATAAGCACACTGCCAGTAACCCTTGGTGTGTGTGTGTTAGGCGGAATGATCCCCCCACATACCCGGCGCCGTAATAAAGACTACCTGCTTAATAACTTTGGTTATTGAGTTTTCACTGTGTCACGGGTAAGATTTGAACACTTGGTTATACCAAGTGCCTCCCTGGGAAACTTAGAAATCTCTATAGAGTTGCTTTATACCTTTTAAAGTGTTTATAGCCAGGCTGTGTTACTCATACTTTTGGTATTTGAGTGTGCTTCACAGACAGTGAATTTATCAATGGCAATCCAAAGAACCTGTGTACCTGTTGCTGTAATAAATTTCACGAGATTTTATTAAACCTAGCCATGATAGTTCTCATTGAACGCGACCAAAATCTTTAAGTGTGGCCGTGGTAGTTCACGGAACGCGACTAGAGTGAGGGTGTGCTACGTTATTTGTGAATCCATAATCATGATAGTTCAGTACCCTGAATGCGACCGGACTTATAACAGCTAATTGGGCATCACTCTCAATTACTTTAAGCTTTAATGAATCAGAAAAAATTGGCATAGTCGGCAGGACTGCCATGGATAAACTGCTGCAAAAATACAAATGTGCCCCTTCCCAGGCTGGGAAGGAGTGGGCTCAAAAATTTTGGAAAAATGGAGGGAAAGTGGTAGAACACATTAAGCAGTGTCAGGCTGCGCAGAAGATTGGAGTGAAAAAGGGTAAAGATGTAATCTGTGCAGTATTAGGAGCCTGTTTGTCTTGCGCTCAGCAAGAAGCTAAGGAAATTCCTGCTCCCAAACTAATCTCTGATGTGGAATATACAGCTTTAAAATTGGAAAATGAGGTGTTAAAGTCATCGTTGCCCTTTGAAAGGGAGACAGGAAAAACACTGGGAATCAGAGCTGATAAACTTTTGAATGAGAATAATCATCTTAAACAATTGCTGGAAAGGGTTAATCATCTGTTAGATAAAATACAGCCTTCTGCTCCAATTAAGCAGGTTCGTAGATTAATGTGTAGTGCAGACCCTGAAAGCTGGGATGGTGATATTTGGTCTGACAGTGATGATGAGGTCAAAGAGACTGCCAAACCTCAATTTATTTCCTTGAGACTTTTGGTTAAAACTGAGACCACTGTTGATGACGATGATGAAATCCGCACTACTGTGTGAACAATCCCATGGTCACCAGCAGAGTTTATAAAAATACAGGAAACCACTGGAAATTAGAGCCACAGGCTATTCCATCTTGGCTGTCGCAGTACAGAAAGCAGCCTGCATACAGGCGATATATGAAAGAGAGAAATTTAGGAAATTCCCCGTGTTAGCCCCTATCGACCCAGCACGATTAACCCCTCTTATCCGTGGCCTCCCTGATTGTCTCAAGATGTTTGTAGCAAATACCAAGGATCACATACAAGCTGCTCGTAGGGATGGTGATCATGGTCGTAGATGAAATCCGCACTTCCCCATTCCCACCTGGAGTGAATTTGTACGAGACATAGATAAGTATGGACGTCGAATGGGCTGGATCAGTTCATCCAGTACTAAGCCCCCAGATCGCTCCCAGAAAGTTCGCCAAATCCACACTCAAAAACCCAGATACCCCAAATTCAAAGAGAGGTTCAAACCTAATAGGGAACGGGGCGAGTTGTGGTGTAAGGCCCTAGATTTGGGTGTACCCCAACCAATCTTGCTTGGTGTCTCTACAGAGGATCTCCCTACATTAGTCCAATCTCTGGGTAAGAAAAATATTCCATCTGGGGAGAAATGCCTAGCTGGAAAACTCCCAACCCATAAGGAAAGTGCACCTTCTGCACCAAGCCCAGTTGGCAAGGCAGAATCTCGGCAAGAAAACTCCTATCCCCGGGGAGGGCAGTGAGCCACCCTGCTCAACTGGCATTAGCAATTAAATGGTTCTTTAAAGAACACTCTGACCCTATCATTGCCATTCCCATTGGACCCCGAAAAATATTGATAAACTTTCTCATGGACACCGGGGTCCAAATGTCAGTGATTACCGATGAGACAGCGCAAATGGCTAATTGGGTATACTCTTAATGCAACATAGCATCAGTAGCCGCTACATGAAGTGAGATAGGGACTGCAATTAACACTGTCCCTAGAGAAGGAGCACACTCTAGGCTCTAGCAAGATTTAGAACAATGTAGAAGAGAGATTGAGAATTTCCACTTCCTTGATACTAACAGTACTAACACTAACTGTATCCTCTTAAGGAGGAGTTCCAGTGGGAGAAGGACAAATAGGTTATGTGAACTCCTCCCCCCCCCCCCGCCCCCCAAGCCCTTACCAGCAGAGAGGTTATGAATTTTAAGAAGGAAATAAAATCTTTAACTGAAGACCCTACAGGACTAGCAGAGCAGTCAAATCTGTTTCTAAGGCCTAATTTGTTTTAGGTGGGGGGGGGGGAATATAGAGCTGTGCAAGAATGGGAAAGAACCAACCCGAGACTGGGAGTAATTCCAATAGAGCAGAAATATCCACTTATCCAACAGGGATAATAACAACCCACAACACAGAAATCATATGAAAGACTTAGGGTCAGAATGAGAAAGTACTCAGGGATGAATCCTGAGGACTCGGTAGCCCAAGGACTCTTGAAATTTGATTAAAAGTTGAAAGTTGATTAAAGACTGGCAAGATATACAAAAAAAAGCTCCAGAAGGTGGGAGGATGGAGTGAACGGTCACTGGAGGCCCTCCTGCGGGAGGCCCAGAAGGTGTATGTCAGGAGGGGAGATGAGAAGGAAAAGCAGAGAGCGAAATTAATGGTATTCATAGTGGACCAGTTAGTGAGGCAGAGGGTTGAAGATAGAGGAAGAAAACTTTCAGGGGAGTCAGGCCCAGAATGGAAGGGAGAGGAAGAGAGATGAAGGAATGGCAGGCAAGGAAAGCTACCTGTGCTGCAGCCTAAAGCCTAGCAGGGACAGGCTTTGAGAAGGTGTTTTAAGTGTGGCCGGGCCAGCCACTTCAAATAGGAGTATACAGAGTGGAAGAAGGAGGAGAGATGGTTTGCTGTTATAAATTCAGAATAGGGGAGTCAGGGCTTCTCAGAAAGCTAGTCCCACTGAGAGCCCCTGATAAATGAAAAGGGCTCAAGGGTTGAAATAAGGACAGGGAGATCACTTTACAATTATTGTCACGGGCAAAACACACTTAGCATAGGGAGATTAATAAAATTTATTACCTATCGCTGATGGGTTGGAGCAGTGAGAAACAAAGAAACAAGCTGGGGGCACCTTCCCCCATCCACTCTCTTCCACCTCCTCCCTGCCCTGAGTGGCACGGGGAGGGCCGGGAGTGGGAGCTGTGGTTGGTCCATGGTGCTTCATTTCCACTGCTTCTTCATGGTCACTCTCTTCCCCTGCTCCAGCGTGGGGTCCCTCCTGCGGGGTGCCATTCTTCTAAAGGATTGAATTACACAGAATTGGAGTGTTTCCAGGGAACACTCCCTGGAAGTGGGAGAAGGGAGGGTATTTAATCCCCACCAGAAGAATCCTTGTTAGTTTGTGATGTTTTTTTCTTAATTATTATAGGGGTGTTTTTATATATATAGAAATGATGTATTTTAAGTTTATCTTAGTAATACCTATTCTCAACGGATTAGTGATAGGATGGAGGGAAAAATCAGCATTTCCAATTAATCCAGAACATCTCTTGAGTTCTATCTCGAAATAATTGTTGGATTTGCACCCAGATGTCTAGAAAGACTGAAAAGGCCTTGTCCCTGATTGCTATTTCCAGCAGCAACTGTGTCTGGATTCTCTAGATTCTCTGGATTCTCTAGAAATGACAGATCATACTCAGTTCTGGGAAGGAATAGATTTTGAAGTTCAGTTCCCTACACATAATCCTGGCTACAATATACTGTGTTATCAAAGGTGCCTTTTAAACAACATTGATAGAAACTCGGGGCAATAGTACTGACCCTGGGTGTGGAAATATTATCCATGAAGTAGGGAATCATCCATACTGTACCGAATATGGTAGCTACGGGAATGCTAATATACATAATGCACACCAGGTACAACAGGAGAATCCTGTAACCGGATGGCCTGTCCCAAATGGCAAGGGGTGGTACTGGCAATGTGGCCATAAAGCCAGGAAGGGGTTGCCCCTCAGATGGAAGGGAGCTTGAACCGTGGAGGCAATAATTCCAAATGTAACTATTATTGAAGACCCACAAAACCAAAGCCCCCTTGAGACCACATGCAGTATTAAGCGGACTCCAGCTAACCCTCTACTAAAAAGAAACAGGGCATTTCACAGTCTTTCAAGGTGTTTTTTACCTTGGTTAGGGGGTGAGTGAATTAGAAAAAGCTATTGTAAATATCTCAGCTATACTTGAAAAACTAGAAAATAACACTCTGGATGCAGTCCAGGAACAACAAAAGGAGTTAACAAGTTTGCAAAAATAGTACTCCGGAATCGAATGGTATTAGATTTATTCCTAAGCTCACAAGAAGGAGCGTGCACTGTTGTCGTGGTTCCAGTTAGGACAGAGTTAATTTTTCCTCATAGTAGCTGGTAGGGTGCTATGTTTTGGATTAGGATGAGAAGAGCGCTGATAACATGCTGATGTTTTAATTGTTGCAGAGCAGTGTTTACACCAGGCCAAGGAGTTTTCGGCTTCTCGCTCTGTCCTGCCAGCGAGCAGGCTAGGGGTGCAGCAGGAGCTGGGAGGGGACAGACCCAGGACAGCTGACCCAAACTGGCCAAAGGGGTATTCCATACCATCTGACGTCATGCTAAACAATATATAGGGGTGGCTAGCCGGGGTGGGGCGCTGGCTGCTCAGGGATAGGCTGGGCATCGGTCAGCGGGTGGTGAGCAATTGCATTGTGCATCACTTTTTTCTTACACATTATTATTATTAATACTATTATCATTATTATTATTATTATTATTGTTGTTATTATTATTTCCCTGTCTTAATAAACTGTCTTTATCTCAACTCACCGGCTTCACTTTCCCGTTTCTCTCCCCCATCCCAGAGAGGGAGGGGGGAGGGTGAGCGAACGGCTGTGTGGTGTTTAGCTGCCGGCCGGGTTAAACCACAACAACTGTAATTAATGCTAGTTGCTCTATATATGTAGATCAAATGGGACGAATTTGATCTCAAAAATATTTGGAAAAAAAAAAAGATCTTACATAACATGACTCAAGATGGCACTTCCTGGGGATTTAGAAACATTTGGGAGAAACTAATTTCGTGATTTCCTGAATGGAATTGGATCAAACAACTATTTGTTGGTATTATAATAATAATGGCATTGTATATCTGTCATCCCCCGTGACATCCGAAGAAGAATATTGTCCTGCCAGCGGGCAGGCTGGGGGTGCAGCGGGAGCTGGGAGGGGACAGACCCAGGACATCTGACCCAAACTGGCCAAAGCGGTATTCCATACCATCTGACGTCATGCTGAACAATTAATATGGGGGGGCTGGCAGGGGTGGGAGGACCGGCTGCTCGGGGATAGGCTGGGCATCGGTCAACGGGTGGTGAGCAATTGCATTGTGCATCACTTGTTTTGGACACATTATTATTATTACTGTGAGAAACAAAGTTATGTTTTTGCAGTAGAAAATTCCACTAACCTTGCATATTCAAAAGTAATTGTGCAGGCATAACAGTGGGGAGGATGTTAAGCAGATAAGGGTAAGGTCCCACTGTCCCAAAATAAGGAGGATAGATAAGAAAAACAAGACAAGCAGTGCAAAATCAGTAAAAACATAAAATCACGGGCCCTCTAGTCACAAGAGAAGAAGGAAAAGAAAAGGAGAAATTAATGGTTGGTAAAATAAAATTGTACATACATAGCATAGTAATAAGCATCAAGTAGGTTGTGAACCTGTAGTACTAAGCCAATGAGGAAACAGGGGAGGAATCAAGTGTCAGGTAATATGGAATATAAGGTTATGATATACTTTTGCTGTGCGCTCCTGCTTGCAAGATGCCTGCTATTGCAATCGTGAATAAAAATGCTACTTCACTGAGATCCTTGCCTGAACCTGTGTTATTTGCTACAGATTGTTTCTCACAAATTGGGGGCTCGTCCGGGATCTAGTTGCCTTCTGGGGAGCCCTGTTACCATCGTGGCAGGAAGGCATGCCCAGATGATTTCAGCAGTCCTGTGCTGTGGTAACAGTGGTTCTGCAGAGAGCTGACAAAGGAACTGAGACTGGTTAAGAAGGCAGGATCGGTGAAGAATTAGGGAAGAAAGGAAGGTAGGCATTCTGGTTTCGAGAACTGACCTGGTAACTCTGTGCACAGACCAAGCTAAGAAATATCAAGTGTTGCCTTCTGGGTCAGGCAAGACTGTTGTGTTAAGTATGATTATGACATACTTTGGTACGAAGCGAGTGTGGAGTCCTGATCCGCGGTTCCATAGCTCTGCAAGGGGCACGGCCAGAGCAAGGGGCACAGCCGTGCGCCTGTACGTGATGGCTTGTTTCGCCCGTCATCGCAGAGGCCCAGAGCGCATGCGAAAAAGAATCTATGGACACGTGAACGTATTTTAGCCTCCCGAACTCGGGAATGTGAGTAACGTCAGTTTGCCAAAGCTGAAGAGAAGAGAGGCCCCTAGGATTAACTGTAGTCAGTGGGCCTGATCATTTTTGACAATCCGGGCAGGTCTGTACTATAAGCTTAGCATCTCCTATGGGGATGGCAAACTGGACAATGCCTTTGCTGCCTGGTGGAAGAATTGATGTGATAAACGAGCCTGGGACAATGTATTTGGCACTGGGACTTGCAATGCAATATGGTCAATTGATCGGCCCGGGCATTTCCTTCTGTAAAGAATCCCGGGAGTGTCGTATGACTTCTAATGTGGATCACGCAATAAGGGTGGGTACGGTGCTCTACAAGAAATAATAACTCTTTAAATTTTAAGAATAGTGCCTCGTTCTGGGTGTGTTTGATCTGAGATCTTTCAATTCGTTGTGCTACTCCTACTGCATAATGTGAATCAGAGACAATATTTAGTGGAGCCTGGTCCCGTTGCTTGAATGCCATTGCTATTGCATGTAATTCTACTATCTGAGGGGAGCCCTGTATTGTTTCTATCACATGTTGCCAGTGGCCTCCTTGTTCCCATGTGACTACAGCTTTTCCTTTTCTCCCTGACCCATTTGTAAATACTGTTTGTCCTTGGACTGGGTGCCATCGATATAGCAGCTTGTCCTCAACCTGTACATTATTATAAAAGGTAAGCATTTTATGAGATGGGAGATGTATATCAAGTTGACCCTTGAAACCCGAAAGGGCTGATTGTAGCTCTAAGCTATTCTGGAGGCACCAATCAAGATAGTCTTTAACTATCGGAATGATAATGGATTTTGGCTCTTCTCCGGCCATTTCTATAATTTGTTCTCTACCCTTCCTAATCAAATCCGAAAACATTTCAATGCGGGTGGCAAGCGTCTTTGTCGGTTGGTGGGGTAGAAACACCCATTCTAATAGCAGCAACGGGTCTGTTGCATTGGAGTCCCATTGCGCAATAATAGCTAAAGGTTGTGGATTCTGGTTGCATATGTAGAGCTGAATGGGTAAATTTTCTGCTTGCCAATGGCATTATTGGGCAGAGATCTTCTCCTCTATATGGTTTAGTGCTGCCCTGGCTTCATTAGTCAGGCGGCAGGGCGCATTAATATCAGTGTCCCCTTTTAACAACTCGAACAGGGGTGCTAGTGTATGGTTGTCAATTCCGCATTGCGTTCTTATCCAATTTATATTGCCTATAAGCTTCTGGACATCATTGAGCGTGCGAATTTCCATTGTAATGGCTACATTTTGGGGTTGAATACTTTGCTGCAGTATCTTCCAGCCTAAATATTTCCAAGGCGCCTCCATTTGATTTTTTTCTGGCATGATTTGTAATCCCCATTTCTGTAACTCCTGCCGTAGAACAGGCAGTACCTCTTGCGTTAAGTTTTCTGTCGGACTGGAGAGCAATATGTCATCCATATAATGATAGATGTATACGTGCGGGAATCGCTTGCATATGGGACGTAGTGCTACTGCTACATACGTTTGGCAAATTGTTGGGGAGTTTTTCATCCCTTGGGGCAGCACAGTCCGGTGATACCTATCGATTTGTTCGGTCTTACTGATTTTTGGGACCGAGAACGCGAATCGAGGAGCATCAGCAGGGTGAAGTGGAATAGTAAAGAAGCAGTCCTTTAAATCGATAACTACTATATTCCAATTTCAAGGGATCATAGCGGGAGAAGGTAATCCGGGCTGGGGAGCTCCCATGTCTTCCACTGCATTGTTTATTTGATGTAAATCGTGAAGTAATCGCCATTTTCCGCTTTTCTTTTTAATAACAAACACGGGTGAATTCCAGGGGCTGGTTGTGGGGGTAATGTGTCCCAATTGTAACTGTTCTTGGACAAGTTCTTGGAGAGCAGCCACCTTTTCTGCAGGGAGCGGCCATTGATTCACCCACACTGGAGTATCAGTTCTCCAGGTGAGTCTCATGCGCGGTCGTTTGTCAATGGCCGCTATTGAAAATTTTCCAGAAAGCTCAGGGTGAACTCGCCCTGTCCCATCACTTCCCTCCCCAGGAGACTGACAGGTATGAGGGCAGCATATGGCCGGACATTATAGAGTGAGCCTTCATGAGTCTTAATGGTAAGCATATACCGGCTCTGAAAAGTATCGGAGACACCACCAACTCCCACAAGGCCTTTTGTGGTGGAATCTAACGGCCAACCTTTGGGCCAATCCTGAAGAGCAATTACCGTGACATCTGCCCCAGTATCCATTAATACGGTTATTTGTGCGCTCGAGGGGTCGGCCTTTGGATGATGAAGTGTTAGGGTCAGTGTAGGTCTCTTAATGGTGATGGCCGAGGCCCAAAAAACTGATGGGGGTCCCGTCGATCCAAACCCCGCATCATGTCGGTCGTGCATCTCTGCTTGTGGAACTATGGCTTTAAATAGTATTAACTGTGCAATTCTAGTCCCCTTGGGTATGAGCATTGGAGGAGAAGGAGTCCATGCCATTGCTTGTATTATTCCTTCATATTCAGCATCGATTACTCCAGGCAGTACAAAAAGACCCGTTAGTGTGGTGCTAGACCGTCCTAGAAAGAGGGCGCTGCATCCCTTCCCTATTGGTCCCTTTACGTTTAGAGGTATTTTGCGGACCCGAGTGTCCCAAAGGGTGCAGCTCGTTACTGTGGAAACATCCAATCCGGTGCTTCCTCGGGTTTTGGCTGTGAGGGAATCCACGGTGACGTGGGGCGGTGATTTCCGCGAGGATGGCCCGCCCACGAAGGAGGGCCGGGGCACTTGTGTCGTCACGCGGCCCTGCCCCGAGCTCTGCTTCCCGTTTCCCTGCCGCGGTTGTAAAGGTTGTCCCTCTGCAGTATGCTTCGAATGGCACTGGCTAGCCCAGTGCCATCCCGTGCCGCACCGTGGGCAAATAGTGGGAGGAGCAGGGTTACCACGTTCCCCCCCCTGCTCCTCGCTGTGGGCATTCGGTGGCAAAATGCCCCGTGGCTTGACAGCGAAAACACCGTTTACCCCCGGTTTTAAGCGCAGCAACAAAAGCTCCGGCCAAAGCGGCAGTGTGATGTTCTATGGATCCGACTCGATTGCAAGCCTCTATCATTTGTACTAATGTAGTATTAGCAGGCAGGGCTTGGAGTATTTTCTTAGAGTCTGTGTTTGCATTTTGCACTGCCAGTTTTAGTATAAGGACCTCCTTGGCCTCGCGGTTGTCAATTTGTTTGTCCAAAGCGTCTCGCAATCTATCAATGAATTGCATATAAGGCTCGGTAACTTGTTGCCTAATGCTGGTAAATGATGGCTGGACTTTTCCAACTTCAGGCAACTTCAGCATAGCCTGGAGGGCCAGAGACGCGGACTGCCGCAGGATGGCACCGTTGAGCCTAGCCTGCAATCTCGGATCAAATAACGGCTCAGTCCCCATCAACTGTGGGATCCCGGCTCCCCGGAGGGGGTAGCCAGGCTGCCATTCTATGTTACCCAGGGCGGCTAATTCGCACCCTTCTTTCCATTTTCGCTCCCAGAGTAATTTTTGTGTTGGCGTTAAAATCATCGCGGCTATCTGACGGCAATCGTACGGCACCAACAATTGACCACTCATAACATTTTCTAACAATGACTGAGTAAATGGTGCGTGTAATCCATATGTAGTCACAGTCTTTCTTAATTCTTTAATTAGGTCCCATTGGAAGGCATTATATTCATTTGGACCGTTGGGTCGCACCTGCACCGGGAAAGCCATTCCTACCGGGTCCCCGTCCTTTGGCGCTTCCCGGCGCACCAGCTCCCATCGTTCCCGCGGGTCGAAAGCTCGGGCCCCCAGGGAGGCATTATCGGGGGTAGGCAAGGCGGGAGCCGAGGGGGTCAGCGGGGAGGGGCTCTGCGGCGGCGGTCCGCGGCCCTCTTCCTTGTCATCCCCCAGGTCTATCAAATCGCACTGCTCTGGTGACCTTGCAGGCTCTGATCTCGGTTCGGCTGCTGTTATTGCCTGGGCAGCGGCGTTCTGTACTTCCTTTTCTGCCTGCCACGATCTTAAAGTCTCTGTCACCAGCCACCACGTAGTCATCACCTCAGCAGCATTAGTATCCCCACTGGATGCTGCTTCCCATATTTTTTCCCCCGCTTGGTCCCAAGTTTTTACATCAAATACTGTGGAAGCCATTGAGGGGAACCCTTGTTTTCACAAAAATTTCAATAATGGCTTTATCTTAAACGGATCATTTTTTACTCCCCTGTCTATTAGGCATTGCGTTAGTAGTCTCACTATAGCCGCTTCCTCTGCCGAAAGGCTAGCTCCCATGATTAATGCCCAGCCGCTCACCTGTCCTTCAGGTGATGTCCTGGGGTTGAAGCTGCAGTCCAGCTGCGAGCTTGACTCGTTCGGCTGGGTTCCGTTCAGACTCTCGTACAGCGCTGCTCCATCCTGATCACGTCGGGGTCACCATTTGAAGGGATGCAAGACACAGACTCCTGATGGCTCTTGAACAGGAGAGCTTTATTGCCCTTTTTCACCACTACATATACTTTCCCCGTAGCCCCATGCGCCCAAATCTGTCATACAATTGGTTAGAAACCCTCAGACATGCGCCTTGAGCCAGCCAGCAATTGGCCACTGCCCAAAGCTCATCTTTAACACTGCAGCCAATTTACTTTATCTCGACCTTGCTCAAGTTTTTGGTTCTACCTCTTGTTTCCTCATTATCTCTAATTCAGGGACGTGTGAAACAGCGCAAAGCCACCTGCGAATTCCTTCCCCACATGAACCTGTGTTATTGGCTACAGATTGTTTCTCACATTACTGTTATCTGTATTATTATTATGTCTTCCTTTTCTGTCCTATTAAACTGTCTTTATCTCAACACATAAGCTTTTACTTTTTTTTTCTGATTCTTTCCCCCATCCCACTGTGGCGGGAGGATGAGCGAACGGCTGTGTGGTGCTTATCTGCCAGACGGGTTAAACCGCAACAAGATTAATGAATTATTCAGTCATTGTTTGCACATTTGAGGTACCTTCCATTATTTCATTAAATTTCAGTTTATATACCACTAAAACTTATTTGATACAAACCACACCTTTTATAGAATGGCTTGCATTACAAAATGGTTGTGTCATGTGTGTGTTGCTAGGAAAACAGGTGATATTAAGTGAGAACAAACCCAAATTAATATTATAGGATGAGGTTATGGGTCAGGTGGTGTTTTCGTCTATCCCTGCAGTGGCAGGGAAGGGTACCGAGAGGACACGGAAAGCTCACCTGATTAACACGTGGCTCAGAGGCTGGTGCCAACACAGAAATTTTGGGTTTTTTGACCATGGGGCGCTTTACTCGGCACCCGGCCTGGTGACCGCAGATGGGTCCCTATCTCTAAGGGGAAAACGGATCCTAGCCCAGGAGCTGGCAGGGCTCGTTGAGAGGGCTTTAAACTAGGAAAGAAGGGGGATGGGGCTGAAATTAGGCTTGTTGGAGCTGTGCCGGGGGGAACAATGGCAAAGCCGGGGAAGAAGGCAATGGCCCGACTGAAGTGCATCTACACTAATGCACGCAGCATGGGCAACAAACAAGAGGAGCTGGAAGCCATCGTGCAGCAGGCAGGCTATGACTTGGTTGCCATCACGGAAACGTGGTGGGACCACTCTCATGACTGGAGTGCTGCAATGTCTGGCTATAGGCTCTTCAGAAGGGACAGGCAGCACGGAAGGGGTGGTGGTGTGGCTTTCTATATTAGAGAGTGTTTTGATGTTGAGGAACTTGAGGCTGGGAATGATAAGGTTGAGTTCCTATGGGTTAGGATCAGAGGGAAGGCCAACAAGGCAAGCATCCTGGTGGGGGTCTGTTATAGACCACCGAACCAGGATGAGGAGACTGATGAGGAGTTCTACAGGCAGCTGGCAGAAGCCGCGAAATCATCAGCGCTTGTTCTCGTGGGGGACTTCAACTTCCCAGACGTATCCTGGAAGCACAACACAGCCCAGAGAAAGCAGTCTAGGAGGTTTCTGGAGAGCGTGGGAGATAGCTTCCTGACGCAGCTGGTTGGAGAGCCTACCAGGGGAGGTGCCCCGCTAGACCTTCTGTTCACAAACAGTGACGGACTGGTGGGAGATGTGGTGGTCGAGAGCTGTCTTAGGCAGAGTGACCACGAAATGGTTCAGTTCTCTATTCTTGGCGAAGTCAGGAGGGGGAACAGTAAAACTGCTGTCTTGGACTTCCGGAGGGCTGACTTTGAGCTGTTCAGGACACTGGTTGGCAGAGTCCCTTGGGAGGAGGTTCTGAAGGGCAAAGAAGTCTAGGAAGGCTGGGCACTCTTCAAGAAGGAAATCTTAATGGCTCAGGAGCGGTCCGTCCCCACGTGCCCAAAGACGAGCCGGCGCGGAACTAGACCGGCCTGGCTGAGCAGAGAGTTGTGGCTCGAGCTTAGGAGAAAAAGGAGGATTTATAATCTTTGGAAAAGAGGGCGGGCTACTCAGGAGGACTATAAGGATGTTGCGAGGCTGTGCAGGGACAAAATTAGAAAGGCCAAAGCTCATCTGGAGCTCAATCTGGCTACTGCCGTTAAAGATAACAAAAAACGTTTTTACAAATACATCGACACCAAAAGGAGGACTAAGGAGAATCTCCATCCTTTACTGGATGCGGGGGGAAACTTAGTTACAAAAGATGAGGAAAAGGCTGAGGTGCTCAATGCCTTCTTTGCCTCAGTCTTTAGCGGCACGACCAGTTGTTCTCTGGTTACCCGGTACCCTGAGCTGGTGGAAGGGGATGGGGAACAGGATGTGGCCCTCACTATCCACGAGGAAATGGTTGGCGACCTGCTACAGCACTTGGATGTACGCAAGTCGATGGGGCCGGATGGGATCCATCCGAGGGTACTGAGTGAACTGGCGGAGGAGCTGGCCAAGCCGCTTTCCATCATTTATCGGCAGTCCTGGCTATCAGGGGAGGTCCCAGTCAACTGGCGGCTAGCAAACGTGAGGCCCATCTACAAGAAGGGCCGGAGGGTAGACCCGGGGAACTATAGGCCTGTTAGTTTGACTTCAGTGCCAGGGAAGCTCATGGAGCAGATTATCTTGAGTGTCATCACGCGGCACTTGCAGGGCAACCAGGCGATCAGGCCCAGTCAGCATGGGTTTATGAAGGGCAGGTCCTGCTTGACGAACCTGATCTCCTTCTATGACAAAGTGACGCGCTTGGTGGATGAGGGAAAGGCTGTGGATGTGGTCTACGTTGATTTCAGTAAGGCTTTTGACACTGTTGCCCACAGCATTCTCCTCAAGAAACTGGCTGCTCGTGGCTTGGACTGGCATACGCTTTGTTGGGTTAAAAACTGGCTGGATGGCCAGGCCCAAAGAGTTGTGGTGAATGGAGTTAAATCCAGTTGGAGGCCGGTCACTAGTGGAGTCCCCCAGGGCTCAGTGCTGGGGCCGGTCCTCTTTAATATCTTTATCGATGACCTGGATGAGGGGATCGAGTGCACCCTCAGCAAGTTTGCAGATGACACGAAGTTAGGTGCATGTGTCGATCTGCTCGAGGGAAGGAAGGCTCTGCAGGAGGATCTGGATAGGCTGGACCGATGGGCTGAGGTCAACTGCATGAAGTTCAACAAGGCCAAGTGCCGGGTCCTGCATCTGGGGCGTAACAACCCCAAGCAGCGCTACAGGCTGGGAGATGAGTGGCTGGAAAGCTGCCTGGCAGAGAAGGACCTGGGAGTATTGGTTGATAGCCAGCTGAACATGAGCCAGCAGTGTGCTCAGGTGGCCAAGAAGGCCAACAGCATCCTGGCTTGTATAAGAAGCAGTGTGGCCAGCAGGTCTAGGGAAGTGATTGTCCCCCTGTACTCGGCTCTGGTGAGGCCGCACCTCGAGTACTGTGTTCAGTTTTGGGCCCCTCGCTACAAGAAGGACATGGAGGTGCTCGAGAGAGTCCAGAGAAGGGCAACGAAGCTGGTGAGGGGTCTGGAGAACAAGGCTTACGAGGAGCGGCTGAGGGAGCTGGGGTTGTTTAGCCTGGAGAAGAGGAGGCTCAGGGGAGACCTCATCGCTCTCTATAGGTACCTTAAAGGAGGCTGTAGAGAGGTGGGGGTTGGTCTATTCTCCCACATGCCTGGTGACAGGACAAGGGGGAATGGGCTAAAGTTGTGCCAGGGGAGTTTTAGGTTGGATGTTAGGAAGAACTTCTTTACTGAAGGGGTTGTTAGGCATTGGAATGGACTGCCTGGGGAGGTGGTTGAGTCACCATCCCTGGAGGTCTTTAAAAGACGTTTAGATGTAGCCCTTAGTGATATGGTTTAGTGGAGGTCTTGTTAGTGTTAGAACAGAGGTTGGACTAGATGATCTTGGAGGTCTCTTCCAACCTAGACGATTCTGTGATTCTGTGATTCTGTCAGCATCTACCAATATGACATGGAGGCAGAGGAAAAAAGGTAAAGTAAATGAGCTTGCTTTCATTTAAAGTATACATCAATCATTTTTCCTTCTGGTCATCTGGGTAGTCAATGAATATTTCAAGAAGCAAAATCAAGAGTTTCATCTCCAGTCATTTCTTTAACTACCGTTTTATTTGGACATTTAAGTTTAGATGAAACTCAGCAACTGAACAAGTGACAAAGTGTTCATTCACTTCAGCAGGGCTTCATATACCACCTTTACATGCCAACAATGAACCAATGCCTTTTTGACTTGTCATCAGCTAAGCACCCAGAAATACTTTAGCCTTCATTCGAAATTGGTAACTCAGTCACTTTCCACACACAATATAAAATGTTACCATTATAAGCTTTAGTTACCACAGTTAATTTTTAGGCATTTAATCTAGTGGCCTGAATTGAAAAGTTCATATTCCTTATAGCCTTATCAGGCTTTCAGTACCTAAAGGGGTGGTGAGGCAATGGAACAGATTGCCCAGAGAAGTTGTGGATGCCACATCCTTGGAAGTATTCAAGGACTTTGAGCAACCTGGTCTAGTGGGAGGTGTCCACGCCCATGGCAGGGGGGTGGTGGAATTAGATGATCTTTAAGATCCCTTCCAACCTAAATCAATCTATGATTCTATGATTCCTTGGTTCCCGTTGCAATGAGCAGAGGAAAAGGGGCACTCTTGCACAGTGCTGTTCACAGCACCCAGGTTAGGCTCCTGCTCTGAACACCATCTCATCCTCTTCTAACGATATAGGAAGCAAGCAGATTTCCTTCCTAACCCGGACACCCAAGCCTGGCGTCTTGCTTAGAGAGAATAACTGCTCCCAATGTTCAGTGCAGTTTTCAAACTTAACTTGTAATTGCTATCGTTGGTAAATACTTATGTAGTCATTATCCAATATACATGTATGCAGCATAAGTAGTAATACAAAAGGATATACCATTATGTCATTAAGACTGCAATGAAGACAAGATACAGTTATTGTGGTCTGGACTAGAGAAATGCTACAAATTTTAATCTGCTAGTATCCCAAAGCGGTAAAACAACCAGGCCTCAATTCTTGTCCCATTAATACAAGTGAAATTTTTGAAGTGACTTTCATTAGGCCCCAGATTCAACCCAGTGTGAGCTAAGGCTCGGAGAGGTGAACAAACAAATTTGAAAACCAAGGCAATAATTGATTAAACCTGTGTACTGGGTCAGGCTGGGATGTTAACTTTCCCTGCAGCAGCCCATACAGTGCTGTGCTCTGCACTCGTAGCTAAAACAGCAATGGTATCACTCCAGTGTTGTGTCTGCTGCTGAGCAGTGCTGGCACAGCATCAGGACTCTCTCTAACCCTCCTAGGGGTGGGCAAAGATGTGAGAAAAGAAACATCACCAGGGTAGCTGACCTAAACCAACCAAAGGGATATTCCATACCATATGATGTCACACTCAGCAATAAAAGGTGGAAAAAGGAGGAAGAGGGGAGGGGTGGGCTCTCGTTGTGAAAACGTCTGTCCTCCTCCCGAACGCCGGCTACGTGCGTTGAGGCCCTGCTTCAAGAACGTGGTCAAGCATCGCTCATTTGTGGGAAGTAGAGAGTAATTTCTTTCCTCTGCACTTCCACATAGCCTTTACTTGTTTTGTTTAGTTTTCCCTTTCCCCCTCCCTTTTCCCCTTTCCTTTTTTTTCCCCCTTTAGTTAAATTAATTGTTTAGTTAAATTGTTTAGTTAAATTGTTTAATTAATAATAATTTTTCCTTAATAATTATTTCTTTTTTTCCTTTAATTAAATCATCCTTATCTCAACCTGTGAGTTGTTCTTCCCTTTACTCCTTCCCCTCCTCATCTAAGGAGGGGGAATGAGAGAGCGGTTGTGGTGTTCAGCTGCCTAGCATGGTAAAACCACCACAACCTGACATAAGAGGACAAAGTGTCCATATTAAGTATATCCCATTTTCTGGAAATGTAACCTTTTAGGACAGGTTAAGTCAATTGAATGAAAATATAGTAAGCATTTCAAAAAAGAAGACTAGAAGCTATTTGGGGCAACTTACACATTATTACAATCCCTATGAAAAGTTTAGCATGCATCTAAATCATGGAGCTCATGCACACCTTGTTCCCTTGACATACCCTATGCTTACTCAAGGATGCTGCCTTATTCTGGCCCATCATCTAAACTTGAAATACCTGCAGTCAGTCTCAGCTTATAATAACACCCACAACTGCATTTCAGGGCTCTGCTTGGAGACTAATGGCCTA
The DNA here is from genome assembly GCF_964211835.1 of Anser anser. Taxonomy (NCBI): domain Eukaryota; kingdom Metazoa; phylum Chordata; class Aves; order Anseriformes; family Anatidae; genus Anser; species Anser anser. The sequence continues at coordinate 1,954,248 of NC_139731.1, forward strand.
TTACTATGCCTTGGGTCACATGTTTATCCCTGTCAATCATCAAAACAGCAGCAATGGTCATCCTTTGTCATTACTACTTCAGTCAATATCAGTCTATTTACTAAGCATATCTTTTTTTCCCAAGGTGGCTAAGATGTGATAACTGCATATCTGCAAGCAAACCAGATCATTCCCTACCACTATCCATGTTATGTATAAAAATAATTATTCCAGGTGGTTCAAAGCAATTAGCTATGTGCCTAACTACTCACCTAAGCATTCTGGGATTGCATAATAAAATACTACTTGTCATGTCTTATCACTTAATTATTATCAGCCTCCAGAATTTCAGTAAACTCAATATACTGTATAGTGAGGTTATACTAAGCCAGAGGCATTGTATCACAAGTAGAAAGAGAGCTATGCCACTATATTGTACTGGATACACTATTACCCCAACACTGAAAACTTTTCAGTCTCATATTTTGACTTGAAAAAAAATGTGTTTATAGTAGACCTTTTTTCAGTGTGCCTGAATTTTAAATTCTCAGAGATACAATAAACTCCTGTCCTGGTTTCAGCTAGGATAGAGTTAATTTTCCTCCTAGCACCTGATACGGTGCTGTGTTTTGGATTAGGATGAGAAGAGTGTTGATAACATGCTGATGTTTTAATTGTTGCAGAGCAGTGCTTACACCAAGCCAAGGACTTTTCAGCTTCTCATACTGTCCTGCCAGCAAGAAGGCTGGGGGTGTACAAGGAGCTGGGAGGGGACAGACCCAGGACAGCTGACCAAAACTGGCCAAAGGGATATTCCATACCATCTGACATCATGCTGAACAATTAATATGGGCTGGCTGGCTGGGGTGGAGGGGCTGCTGCTCTGGGATAGGCTGGGCATCAGTCAGGGGGTGGTGAGCAATTGCATTGTGCGTCACTTGTTTTGTACATGTTGCTATTATTATTATTGTTATTATTTTCTTTCTTTTCTTTCCTAATAAACTGTCTTTATCTCAACACATAAGTTTTTACTTTTTTTTTTCTGATTCTCTCCCCCATCCCACTGTGAGGGAAGGGTGAGTGAACGGCTGTGTGGTGCTTAGCTGCCAGATGGGTTAAACCACAACAACTTCCTTTGTTAGTATTATAACAGCATGCTAAAAGTGTATCTGGAGAGTAGATGAGCAGACCTCAGATGAGATGTCTCAGGCTAAGAGACAGCAAAAGGGAAAACAAACAAGAATGATAATTCTCTCATGTTATGAAATCTCACATTCAACTAATTTACATGGTGACAGCATCTCTCTGCTTTTTAAATCAATGACATCAAGCAGATAAATGATTAAGGTAAAGAAAATAATAGAGGAACATTAGGAGAAAAATCCTTAAAAGTAAAATATACATGTAGGAAAATGAGGGGAAGAAAATAAATGTAAACAAAAATGCAGAGAATAAATACTTCTATTTTTGCTAAGAACTGAATATCTTCTAGCAGAACATGGCTAAATGTGGCCAATAATTTGAAAAAGTATTAATCCTTGGTGCATCTACTTTTTATCATGTATTTCAAACAGCTTTCAAAAGAAGAGCAAGTATTACTATCTTCAGTTTATAAATGAGAAAAGAATAATGAAGGTCAAATATGTGATTCAATATAAATGCATTTGTGACAAATATAAAATACATTGGTTTCATTAGCAAATTGCCTCCTCCCATTCTTTCAGAATTACCTTAGCTTACTTTACTTGCTAAAATAAGATTTTACTATTTTTTTACTGCCATTAGCAGTACAGAACAAATTCAGATCTTGGAGGATGAGCTGGATTTTATTCTGATTTACTTACCATCAAAATAATTGTTAATTAAATTCTCAGTGCAAAATATCACTGTAGATGCATCAGCCCAAAATAATACAGCTTGACTTTCAGTGTTTATTATATTCTAGTGTATGTTTTCCTGTTCGTGCTCAGGAAAAACAAAAAACAAACAACAAAAAAAAAACAACTAAGCAAAGCAAAGCAAACCAACCAACCAACCAAAAAAAAAAAAGGAACCAAAATCTAAAAAAAAACCTTTTAAATGGAAATTTGTCTGGAAGTCACTGGAAAACAATTCTTCTGGAATGAAACTGTTAGTGGCTACCCTCAGTGAGAAAGCAAGGCAAAGCCAAGCTGGAAATAAGTTAGATGTCCCTGACTAGTGCTTGTGCATTTGTTACTGGTGCAGGCCAGGTCACCAGTAACACAATGAGAGAGGTAGAAGGAGGCAGGGGTCTGCAAGCAAACTTGCAGTCTTGCAATTTCTCCCCAAAGGCATGGAGTTCAGTATGCTTGTTCACAGTATGCTTGCTCTGAAAAATGCTTACTCATGAGAGCATCCCATTAGATTTCAGACTTGGAGCCTTTACATCTTGACATTGCTTGAAAAGAAGTTAAAAAGCAGCACACTACAGCAATCCCGCTACATGATGCTATGCTCCTACTTTGGACAAACAGTCCTGTTGATTGCAACAGGTTTTTTGTATTGTGGTCTGCAGGTCCATGGAAATCTGCAGGTGCTATCTCAGGGGATGTGGAAGGCAACTTGGAAAATCTAGTCTGTTGTAAACAGGTTTAAATTTTAAATCTTCACCTTCATGGGACTGTCTGTACATTTGATAAAGGCTGAAATTGGATTAAAATCATACGGAGCTGTTTGATCTGTCTTAAAACCCTGATGGTGCTTAATGAGAGCAGTCAGTACTGGTCACCTTTCAGAAGAGCCTAGAGGAGAAAATGGGAGCTGTTGTAGGGTTCCTGACAGTCAGGAGATTGCAGAGATAGTGACTACATGGCTGAGGCTCTGGCAAAAAAACTCATCAGCCCTGATCATGCTTGGAGCATAAAAACAAAACCTAGAATTCAGAGAACATTTCTGAGGTAGAAAATAGTTCTTTGACTATTTCATTATAATTTCACCATGTTCTTTGTGTTTTGTCTCCCAATCTTTTCTTCTTCAATTTATGACTCTTCTCAGTAGATTGCATTATGACCTGGTTTTAATGTCTTTCTTCTACATATACTTTTACTGGTCCTTCTACTGTGGTCTTAATTACATTTTCCATTAAATTGGCCATGAGTGGCTGCTTAATACTCCCCACACTGAGACACTAATTGAATGCGAGGAAAATGTTATGGTGAAACCGGAGGCTTGAGCCTAGAGCTTTGAGAGGCTGTAAAATGAAAAGGTAATCAGAGACTCCTCTGCGGATAAGCAAAACTTTTCATTGAATGAATTACAGAATCATAGAATATCCCAAGTTGGAAGGGACCCATAAGGATCATCAAGTCCAACTCCTGGCACCGCACAGGTCTACCCAAAATTTTAGACCATGTGACTAAGTGAACAGTCCAATCGCTTCTTAAACTCCAACAGGCTTGGTGCAGTGACTACTTCACTGGGGAGCCTGTTCCAGTGTGCGACCACCCTCTCGGTGAAGAACCTCTTCCTGATGACCAGCATAAACTTCCCCTGACTCAGCTTAACACCGTTCCCATGGGTCCTATCACTGGTGTTTACGGAGAATAGGTCCCCTGCCCCTCCACTCCCCCTTGCGAGGAAGTTGTAGGCTGCGATGAGGTCCCCCCTCAGCCTCCTCTTCTCCAGGCTGAACAGACCAAGTGACCTCAGCCGCTCCTCATATGTCTTCCCCTCTAGGCCCTTCACCACCTTTGTCACCCTCCTCTGGACACTCTCCAATAGTTTCACGTCCTTTTTGTACTGTGGTGCCCAGAACTGCACACAGTACTCGAGGTGAGGCCGCACCAGCGCAGAGTAGAGCGGGACAATCACCTCCCTCGACCGACTAGCAATGCCGTGCTTGATGCATCCCAGGATACGGTTGGCCATCCTGGCTGCCAGGGCACACTGCTGGCTCACATTCAGCTTGCTATCGACCAAAACCCCCAGATCCCTCTCTTTGGGGCTGCTCTCCAGCATCTCGTCGCCTAGTCTGTACATATAGCCAGGGTTGCCCCGTCCCAGGTGCAGGACCCGGCACTTGCTCTTGTTAAACTTCATGTGGGTTGGTGGTTGCCCAGCTCTCCAATCTGTCCAGATCTCTCTGCAAGGCCTTTCCACCCTCATCCGAGTCCACAACTCCTCCAAGTTTGGTGTCGTCAGCAAATTTGCTCAAAACACCTTCTAGTCCTACATCCAAATCATTTATAAAAACATTGAAGAGGACTGGCCCTAAAATGGAGCCTTGAGGGACCCCACTAGTGATCATCTGCTAGCCTGATGTGGCCCCATTTACCACAACCCTTTGAGCCCTGCCTGTCAGCCAATTGCTCACCCATGTTATAATGTTTTTTTTTTTTTAGCTGTATGCTGGACATTTTGTCCAGTAGGATCCTATGGGAAACTGTGTTGAAAGCTTTGCAGAAATCCAAAAAGATCACATCAGCTGGTTTCCCTTGATCGACCAGATGGGTGATCTTATCATAAAAGGAAATCAAGTTAGTTAAACAGGACCTACCCCTCGTGAACCCATGTTGGCTGAGACCAATGACTGCATTGTCCCCCAGGTGCGCTTCAAGGATCATCCTCTCCATAATTTTACCAGGCACTGACGTGAGACTGACAGGCCTGTAATTGCTAGGGTATTCTTTCTTGTCCTTCTTGAAAACTGGCACAACATTTGCTAGCTTCCAGTCCAATGGGACCTCTCCAGATTCCCAAGACCATTGAAAAATAATTGAGAGAGGTCCCGCGATGACGTCAGCCAGCTCTTTAGGCACCCTGGGATGAATCCCTTCCGGACCCATGGACTTGTATGGATCCAGGTGGAGCAGCAAATCCCGCACACGTTCAAGGTTGGTTGGGAGTTTGTCATTCCCACCGTCATGGTCCTCCAGCTCAGGGCACCCTGGGTCCCAAAGCCCATCATCAGCATTGAAGATGGAGACAAAGAAGGCATTAAACGTCTCTGCTTTGCCTATGTCATTGTCTGTGAGGAGACCATCCCCATCTAGTAGCGGACCTATGTTTTCTTTGCTCCTCCTTTTTCTGTTCACATATCTAAAAAAAACCTTTTTTATTGTCTCCCACAGACCTGGCCAGCTTCAAATCTAGTTGGGCTTTGGCCCCACGAATTTTCTCCCTACAAACACAAACAGCATCCCTGTATTCCTTCCTTGTCGCCTGACCCTCCTTCCAGCAGCCGTACACTTTCTTTTTTCGCCTAAGCTCCAGTAGAAGATTCCTTGTCAGCCAGGCCGGCCTTCTGCCCCGCTTGCCTGACTTCCGATATTTTGGAATTGCCTGATCCTGTGCTTTTAGGAGGCAGTGCTTAAAGATTGACCAGCACTGATGGATGCCTATGCCTTCAAAAGCAGCTTCCCAGGGGACCTTGCTGACTAGTTCCCTGAGCAGCCTGAAGTCTGCTTTCCCCATATCCAGGGCTGAAGTTTTGGTGGCAGTTTTCCTTCTGTCACCATCAATTCTAAACTCAACCACTTCATGGTCACTATGACCGAGACGGCCGCCAATTGCCACATCCCCCACAAGACCCTCTCTGTTCTCCAGCAACAGATCAAGGAGGGCACCTTTCCTAGTTGGCTCCCTTAGCACCTGCACCAAGAAGTTATCATCTAGGTGCTTTATGAACCTCCTGGACTTGCTCGTGTCAGCCGTGTGGTGATCCCAGTTGACGTCTGGCAAGTTCAAAATCCCCCATAAGGACAAGGGGAGTTGATCTCGAGGCATCTCTTAGTTCTGCAAAAAATAATTCATCGGCATTGTCGTCCTGGCCGGGTGGTCTGTAATAGACTCCCACAGTGACATCCCCTTTATTTGTTTGTCCTTTAATACTTACCCAGAGGCTCTCAACTTTGCCATCGCCAACTTGAAGTTCCACACAGTCCAGCCCCTGCTTCACGTACATCGCCACCCCCCCCACCTCGCCTACCCTGCCTGTCCCTCCTGAAGAGCCTGTAACCATCTATTGCAACACACCAGCCACAGGACTCATCCCACCAGGTTTCGCTTATGCCAATGATGTCGCAGCTGTGGGACTGGGCCAAGACTTCTAGCTCGTCCATTTTATTCCTCATACTGCGTGCGTTTGTGTAGAAGCACTTCCAATGCGCCTCCCTGCACGCAGAACCTTGTGGAGCAGACCTCACTAGCACACAGTCCCTCTGATTCTAGCGCACCATCCCTTAGCTTATCACCGACGTGCCTGGTATTATCCCTTTCCCGCTTCGAGTCTAGTTTAAAGCCCTATCTATTAGCCCTGCCAACTCCTGAGCAAAAATCCTTTCCCCCTTCTGAGACAGGCGTATCCCATCTGGTGCCAGCAGGCCTGGTGTCACGTAGACCTTCCCATGATCAACAAACCCAAAGTTCTGTCAGTTGCACCAGTCCCGAAGCCACGTATTAATGTGATGAGTCTGCTTGTCAACATCAATCCCCCCTATCGGAAGGACAGAGGCAAACACAACCTGTGCCCCTGAACCTTTAAGTAGTCGCCCCAAAGCCCTAAAGTCCCTTTTGATCGCTCTCAGACTTCTCCTTGCTACCTCATCATTACCAGCCTGAAAGACCAGTAGCGGGTAGCAGTCGGTGGGCCGTACCAGGCGAGTGACTTTCTTAGCGAAGTCTCTCACCCAAGCCCCAGGGAGGCAACAGACTTCCCTGTGGGTTGGGTCCGGTCGGCATATCGGGCCCTCTGTCCCTTTCAGAAGGGAGTCCCCCATGACAATAACCCTTCTTTCTTTTTTGAAGGATGATGTAGCAATGCAGGGGGTAGGTTGCCTTGCCTTAGGCATCCTCTCCAACTGGGATGGGCTTTTGTCTACTTCGTTGTTCTGACTGTCGTGTTCTAGACCCTCATACCTGTTATATAAGGGTAGATGGGAAGGTGAAGTGGGCAGGGACAGGGCTTGCCTACCACCCCAAACAGGAACCTGCCTCCATTCCCCCCCGTGGCCTAGGTCTCCTCCTACTGCCTGGTGGGATGAAGGAACTTTTGTCTTCTGCGTAGCAGGAGACACTTGTGTTGTGGCAGGCTTGTGAGTCTGTCTCAGAGAGGGTAGAGTACACCTCCACCAGTCAATTTCCCTCTCTGACTCCCTGATGCTCCTGAGCCTGCTCACCTCCTCCCGAAGCTCCCCTACCTGGCTGAGCAGCTCTTCAATCTGGGCACATCTCCCACAGGCATACCCCTTGCTGCTGCTGTCAGACACCGACAGAAGACTCGGGCACACCCTGCAGCCCAAGACCTGGATGGCTGTCTCCTCAAGCCCTCTGTCTGAGTAGCCACATCGGTGACTGCGGCTGGAGAGGCCGCAAGAGATGCGGAGGCCATGGTTTTCTGCCTGGTTGATACCATGGCCAGGTTCCTCACAAGCAGGTTACAAGTACTGATGGGAAGACCGCTGCAAAAGAGCGGCGAGGAGACCTCCCTGCTCGCCCTGCCTGCGCGAACTGCCGCACCCCGCCCTCTCTGACGCGCCACGCCCTGTTTGCCTGTCCTGTTCGCCGCGCTCCTGGTCGCTCCCGCTCCCTAGGGGCTGCTTTTGAACAGCCGGGGAGGGGGCACTGCTGGCTCCGCCTACGCCTCGTCAGCCTCCCTCGTGAGGGCTGCCGGGTCCTGGCGGTTCCCTTGGCTGCTTCTAGTGGCCTCGATGCCGAAAAAAAGCCCTGCCTGTCTCGATCCCCCGCTCCGCTGCAGAACGCGTCTGCCCCGGAGCCGATCGCCTTGGCAAGTCTACAATTATCTACAATTATTTTAATGTTGTTAAATTAAAAAAATGTCTACAAATTATCTACAATTATTTTAATGTTCTTAAAAATACAATGTGTGAATGAAGAAATATAACAATAAGCTATTTTATGGTGCATGGGTCATAAGGAATTGTTTGGGTGCCTTTTCTCAATGACAAAAACTGCTGTGACTGAACTTAGTGTAAAACCTCCATAGAAAACATGCAGTCCTTGTGGTAAGGATGTCAAAATAAATAACCTTGTTTCCGTAATTTATTAGTAAAATTATTTCCTATTACAGAGTTGATATATTATGGTTTGCATAAATGTGATATTCTCCATAAAATGTGAAAACACAACTCTGACCATTTGTTGCTAAAATCCAGAGCCTTTGTATTACCCAGTGTGGTGGTTTTACCCAACTGGGCAGCTGAACTCTACCAGAACCACTCTCTCACTCCCCCTCCTCAAAGGGAAAGGGGGAGAAAATATGATGAAAAGGGCTCAAGAGTTGAGATAAGGACTGGGAGATCACTCAACAGTTATTGTCACAGGCAAAACAGACTCGGCATAGGGAGATTAACATAATTTATTGCCTATTACTAACAGACTAGAGCAGTGAGAAGCTAAAAGCAAACTAAAAACACCTTCCCCCCATCCACCCTCTTCTACATCATCCTCCCGAGCGACACAGGGGAATGGGGGTTGTGGTCAGTCCAGAACACTTCGTCTCCACCCCTGCTTCATGGTCACTCTCATCCCCTGTTCCAACGTGGGGTCCCTCACATAGGGTAAAGTCCTTCCTGAACTGCTCCTATGTGGGCTTCCCACAGGCAGCAGCTCTTCAAGAACTACTCCAATATGTGTCTGTACCACAGGGTCCATCTGTCACAAGCAAACTGCTCCAACATGGGTCCCCCATGGGCAGCAGCCACCTTCAGGACAGATCTACCCGCTCCACCATGGGCTCCTCCACAGGCTGCAGTGTGGAAATCTGCTCCGCCATGGTACACCATGGGCTGCAGGGGGATAACCTGCTCCACCATGGTCCTCTCCATGGGCCATAGGGGAACTTCTGCTCCGGCACCTGGAGCACCTTCTTCTTCTTCAGTGACCTTAGTGCCTGCAAAATCGTTTCTCACTCCTCTCTCCCAGCTGTTTTTGTGCAGCAGTTTTTTTGTGTGTGGGTTTTTTTTGTTTGTTTGTTTGTTTTTCCCTTTCTTATATATGCTCTCACAGAGGTGCAAACAACATTACTTGTTGGCTTAGCTCTGGGCAGTGGTGGGTCCCTTTGGAGCCAGCTGAAACTGGCCCTTATCTAACATGGAGAAGCTTCTGGATTCTTCTCACAGAGGCCACCCCTGCAGCCCCCTGATACCAAAACCTTGCCACGAAAACCCAATACACCCAAAAGTGGGGATTACATTCTGCCTGCACAATGTAATTCAGTGAATTTATTTGGAGGGGTTATATTTTTTACACTTCCTTTCACAAAACTGAGTACAACTACAGCATGCTGTGTTTTATCTCAGAAATAGCAGCCTCTCAGCACTGGACAAAATTATTCCTATATGTAGAAAATTGTAGTTTTGGAATTACTGGGAATAGAAAGAGCATGTATCAGTGGGCATTTAAATACATATTATTGTGCCAGATAATGACATTATAATAGTAAAATATGTCAGATCTGGCTAACATAAACCTTGCCTTCTTTGTGTTTTGAAGACTAAACCTTTTAAATTTGTAATTTAAAAACTTGTTGGAACGAACATAACAGAGGTTCAAAAGAAAAGTTCATGCTATCTTGGGTAAAACCGAATGAAATACTTTGAAAAGAACACAAAATAATGCTTCTTTTCTGCATTTTGATATTTGCTTGGTAGCGGAGCTATGTTTTTGTATTGGAAATCATACTTTTCAGCAATGGCTTTAATATTGTCACTCTACTGCATTTGCAAATACTGAAAAAGAACAAAACTTTTACATATTTCAGAAACATGTTGAGAGCACTAGCATTATCCAAAGAAGTTGTCATACAACATTTGCTAAACACTGGAACCTGACAAAAACTGGGACAATTCTTTGGCAGAAATCATGGAGGGCTCCTGCCTTTCCCAATGTGTCATTACAGCTCCACAAGGGCTCTTGGGGCACTGCCTTGGCAGGACCAGCAAAGACCCCCATGGGTGCAAGGCAAACACTGACTGTGAGCCCTTGTACATCAGAGCGCACTGTGGTGGTGGTCTCTACCCACTCCCAAAAATAGGGGCCCTTAAGCAAAATGCTCTGCTTACTGCCCTCTCTAGGCACCCCTGATGCATGCTTTCTACTCGGGCCATTGACTAAATTCTGCAGTGTGACTCAGTCAGCAAATCTCAACCTACTGTGTAATATTGATGACTAGGAATGACATTAAATTAAAGAGCGGATAAAGTAGAAAGAAAGAAGATATCAGAGGAAAAACATCCTTAAATCATCTTTACTTTGTATCAGCCTATTGGGAGTGCATGGAACAGACAGATAAAATGAGACAGAAACAAACTGGAAGCCAAAACCAACCCAAAATGATGCTGCAAAACTGTATGGATAGTAACATTGCTCTTAAGCCATAATAGAAAGGGCAAGATGATGGAGAAGAAGCAGATGGTTACTCATGTAGATGGTCTGAATGAACAGCTCTGGTGTTTTGTTTTCAGAGATGTAACATGAAGTTAACCATGCCTCCTGTTTGTTCCATAAGCATAGCAAGTTCTAAGGAAAACTATGAGCTTTTGTTGTAACTGAAATAAAGAACTGGATTATCATGGAAGTAAGGCTAAAAGACACTTCAGTAGAATGACTAAAACCTGTCAAGGCAGTATCAATCACAAAATATTCCCATAAGAGTAGGCCACATTTCATTGTAACATACTAGACATCTTTAGGTGAAATCTAAAGTTCTTGAAAAAGAAATAGAATGAAACATGGTTTTAGCTGGGATAGAGTTAATTTTCTTCCTAGTAGCTGGTATGGTGCTCATTTTTTTGATATAGGATCATAGAATTATAGAATGGCTCGGGTTGGAAGGGACCTTAAGGATCATCTAGTTCCAACTCCCCTGCCATGGGCAGGGATGTCACCCACTAGATCAGGGTGCCCAGGGCCTCATCCAACCTGGTATTGAACACCTCCAGGGATGGGGCATCTACAGCCTCTCTGGGCAACCCGTTCCAGTGCCTCACCACCCTCTGAGTGAAGAACTTCCTCCTAACCTCTAATCTAAATCTCCCCTCTTTTAGTTTAAAACTATTCCCCCTTGTCCTGTCACTGTATGCCTGAGCAAAACGTTGCTCTACATCTTTTTTATAAGCCTCCTTTAACTATTGAAAAGCTGCAATAAGGTCACCCCTGCATCTTCTCTTCTTCAGGCTGAACATAGAATCATAGAACCGTAGAATCATAGAATGGCTTGGGTTGGAAGGGACCTTAAAGATCATCTAAGTCCAACCCCCCTGCTATAGGCAGGGATGTCACCCACTAGATCAGGTTGGCCAAGGCCCCATCCAGACTGTCCTTGAACACCACCAGTGTGGAATGGGGCATCCACAACTTCTCTGAGCAACCTGTTCCAGCGCCTAACCACCCTCTGAATGAAGAATTTCCTCCTAATGTGTAGTCTAAAACTATCCTCTTTTAGTTTAAGATCATTCCCCCTTGTCTTGTCATTATCTACCTGAGTAAAGAGCCCTTCTCCATCTTTTTTATAAGACTCCATTTAAGTATTGAAAGGCCACAATGAGGTCTCCCCAGAGCCTTCTCTTCTCCAGGCTGAACATGCCCAGATCTCTCAGCCTTTCTTCATAGGAGAGGTGCTCCAGCCCTCTAATCATCTTTGTAGCCCTCTGTAGTGGGTTTACATGGCAAGGTTTTGGTAGCAGGGGGCCATAAGGGTGGCTTCTCTGAGAAGGATCTAGAAGGTGCCCCATGTTTGGTAAGGGCCCCACTGCTGACCAGAGCTGAGCCAATAAGTGATGTTCTTCGCGCCTCTGTGAGAGCATATTTAAGACAGGGGAAAAAAAACGCTGCGCCACACACAGCAGCTGGGAGAGTGAGAGGAGTGAGGAACAGCCTTGCAGGAGCCAAGGTCAGTGAAGAAGGAGGGGGAGGAGGTGCTCCAGGCGCCAGAGCAGAAGTCCCCTGCAGTCTGTGGTGAGGACCATGGTGAAGCAGGCTGTCCCCCTGCAGCCCATGGAGTACCATGGTGGAGCAGGGTTCCACCCTGCAGCCCGTGGAGGAGACCACGGTGGAGCAGGTGGACCTGCACCGATGGAGACTGCAGCCTGTGGAAGACCCCTGCTGGAGCAGATCCTGGGCCGGACCTGTAGCCCGTGGAGAGAAGACCACGCAGGAGCAGGTGACCTGGCAGGAGCTGCTGCCCGTGGGGGATCCAGGTTGGAGCAGTTCACTCCTGAGGGATGGACCCCGTGGTACGGACCCATATCTGGAGCAGTTCTTGAAGAGCTGCTGCCTGTGGGCAGTCCACGCCAGATCAGTTCAGCAAGGACTGCATCCCGTGGGAGGGACCCCACAGCACAGGGGACGAGAGTGACCGAGAAGGAGTAGTGGAGAAGCACTATAGACTGACCGCAACCCCCATTCCCCCGTTCCCCGGTGCCTCTTGGGGGAAGAAGGTAGAAGAGGGTGGATGATGGGGAAGGTGCTTTTGGTTTCTTTCCTTTGTTTCTCACTTCTCTAGCTTGTTAGTAATAGGTAATAAATCTTACTGTCTCCCTATGCTGAGTCTGTTTTGCCCGTCACGATAATTACTGTGCGATCTCCCTGCCCTTATCTCAACCCTTGAGCCCTTTTCATCGTATTTTCTCCCCGTTCCTCTTTGAGGAGGGGGAGTGAGAGAGCGGTTGTGGTGGAGCTCGGCCGCCCACCCGAGTAAAACCACCACACCCTCCTCTGGACTCGCTCTAACAGGTCCACATCCTTCTTGTGCTGGGGATCCCAGACCTGGATGCAGTACTCCAAGTGGGGCCTCACAAGGGCAGACTAGAGGGGGACAATTACCTCCCTCGACCTGCTGGTCACACCTCTCATGATGCAGCCCATGATGCAGTTGGCCTTCTGGGCTGCAGGCGTGCACTGCTGGCTCATGTCAAGCTTTTCATCCACTAGAACTCCCAAGTCCTTTTCTGCAGAGCTGCTCTCAGTGAATTCTTCACCCAGTTTGTGCTCATGTCTGGGATTGCTCCAGCCCAGGTGCAGCACCTTGCACTTGGACTTGTTGAACCTCATTAGGTTCATGTGGACCCACTTCTCCAGCCTGTCCAGGTCCCTTTGAATGGCATCTCTTCCTTGTTTGGTATCAACCGCACCACTCAGTTTGATGTCATCTGCAAACTTGCTGAGGGTGCACTCAATCCCATTGTCTATGTTGTTGATAAAGATATTAAACAGTATCGGTCCCAGGACAGACCCCCGAGGGCCACCACTCATCAGAAGCCTCCACCTGGATATAGAGCCCTTGACCACTACTCTTTGGGTATGACCCTCAAGCCAATTCCTTATCCACTGAATGGACAATAATGTTGATAACACACTGATGTTTTAGTTGTTGCTGAATTGTGCTTGCATTACGTCAAGGACTCTTGTTTCTCATGCTGCCCTGCTAGTGAGAAGGCTGGCAGGTACACAAGAAGCTGGGAGGGGACACAACCCAGACAGCTGACACAAACTCACAAAAGGAATATTCCATATCCTGTGACACCATGCTGAAAAAGAAAACTGGAGGGAGTTGGCATGGGGGGCAGCCAATGCTCGGGGGCTCAGGTGAACCAGTGTACTGGCTACACCTGAGGCCTTGCTCATGCATAGAGGGACAAAAATATCGGCTCAAACTGGGTGCTGGAGAAACTGACAGATAGAGGTCTTGCTCAGCAGCTGAGGGTCAATGTAGCACATGCCAAGAAAAAAAAAATATGACTCTTAATCCATCATCTTACCCCATAAATAATGAGCAGGACAAGGGCCCTTTGAGCTCTTCTGCATGGCAGCTGACCGCTACATGTTCTCCCCTTAAGTAGGGACACCTCTCAAGGTCACACTTGCTGCAGAGAACCCTTACTCCTTGCAAGAGATTCCTTTCCACGACAGATCTTCGGTAAGTGATTAATAGCTTGCTAAACTTTGTAAGCTTCACTAAAATTATATCTTAGATTGATTGTGCACATATAACCTTTAGATATAAACGGCTGAACAAGTCTGGGACTAGGAGTGGATTCAACCACACCTAGGCTCCTTACCTCTTTGATTCAAGGAGTTTAGAAATCATGGAGTTTTAGAAAATAAAACCAAAATGCATAGACAGTGGAGACAGAGATACTCATCCTGGGAAGATTATAAGGGTATGGCCCAGTGTACTGGGTCTGGCTGGGATGGAGTTCTTTCCCTGCAGCGGCCCATATAGTGTTGTGTTCTGCACTTGTAGCTAGAACAGCATTGGTTTCACACTGGTGTTTTGTCTATTGCTGAGCAATACTGGCACAGCATCAAGAGTCCCTCCGAACCCACCCAAAAGCCAGCAGGCTGGGAGTGGGCAAGAAGTGGGGAGGGGACATCACCAAGGCAGGTGACCTAAACCAACCAAAGGGATAGGTTCTTTGCTGACCAAGGACAGCAAAGGAAGTTAAAAGAAACTTTATCCCCACAGTGAGTGAAACAGAAGACCCAGCTACAGGCGACATGGAGAAGGCTGAGGTACTCAATAATTTTTTTGCTTCAATCTTGACTGGCAAGTGCTCTAGACATATAGCCCAAGTCACAGAATCCAAAGGCAGGGACTGGGAGAATGAAGAACTGCTCACTATAGGAGAAGATCAGGTTTGAGACCATCTAAGGAACATGAAGGTGCACAAGTCCATGGGACCTGATGAGATATATCTGCGGGTCCTGAGGGAAGTGGTTGATGAAGTTGCTAAGATACTGTCCATATGTGAGAAGCTGTGGCAGTCTGGTGAAGTTCTCACTGTGTGGAAGAGGGGAACAGATCCCCCATTTTTAAAAAGGGAAAAAGGAAGACCCGGGAAACTACAGTCCAGTCAGTCTCACCTCTGTGCTCGGCAAGATCATGGAGCAGATCCTCCTGAAAACTATGCTAAGCCACATGGAAAATAAGGAGGTGACTGGTGACAGCCAACATGGCTTCACTGAGGGAAAATTGTGCCTGACAAATTTGGTGGCCCTCTATGAAATGGTTGCAGCACTGGTGGATAATGTTGTGTCTTAGTTTTGGCTGGGATAGAGTCTCTATGAAGAGTCCAGAAGCTGCCCCATGTTAGATAAGGGCCAGTTTCAGCCGGTTCCAAAAGGGACCCACTGCTGGCCAGAGCTGAGGCAATAAATAAGGTTGGTTGAACCTCTGTGAGAGCACATTTAAGAAAGGGGAAAAAACTGCTGCGCAACAGCAGTTGGAAGAGAGAGGAGTGAGAAACAGCCCAGCAGACACCAAGGTCAGTGAAGAAGGAGGGGGAGGAGGTGCTCCAGGCGCCGGAGCTGAAGTTCCCCTGCGACCTTTGGAGAGGACCATGGTGAAGCAGGTTGTCCCCCTGCAGCCCATGGTGTACCATGGCGGAGCAGATTTCCACACTGCAGCTTCTGGAGGAGCTCACGGTGGAGCAAGTAGATCTGGCTAGAAGGAGTCTTGTGTACACTGAGACCGATAAGCTGCACTTTTTGCTACCCTGAGCCAGCGACCTGTCATGTTTTGACAAATGCTGTACTCTAGTGTACTTTTGCTCATTATAATATCATCATAATACCAAAACACACCTCCATCCCAAAAGCTACCCGCCTCCAAGGTGCGACCACCCCTCACTGAGCACGCGCTCTGAATTTCTCGGAACCTATTCCTTTAAACGGAGATGGGAAAACTTTTCATGTCATAACTAAGATATGCTTGATTAGAGTCACTCAAGCTCCACCTAAAAGATAGAAAATAGTATAAACTGGCCTAAAAGAGGGAATGTCGGGGAAGATACTATCATTAAGATACCACCGTCAGGGGACATACCATCACGAGGGAATATACCATCCCGAGGACCTCCTGACTCCTGGGATCAGTCGACGGGCTGAGCCTCTCTTCCCTCCCCATTGGGACGCCTTTGGGTGAGATTTGTACACTTGGTTATACTGTGTGTCTCCGCGGAAACTTAGAAATCTCTATAGAGTCTTTGTGCCTTTTAACGCATTAATTTCCAGGCTGCGCACCTGTGTATTTCATGCATGCTAGCTTGCTTTTGCAGACAGTAACTATTGCCGGCAATCCAAAGAACCTGTGTACCTGTTGCTGTAATAAATTGCACTTAACTGCATTGTTCCTAGCCGTGATAGTTCTCATTGAACACGGCTAGAGTAAAGGCGGTTATACGTTATTGGTGAATCCGTGACCGTGGTAGTTCAGTGCTCTGAATCCGACCAGACCCATATCGGTTATACGTTATTGGTGAATCTGTGATTGTGATAGTTCAGTACCCTGAATCCTACCGGACCCGTAACGGTTAATCAGCTACACCCTTTAACGCGACATCCTGATGGATGGACCCCAAGGTACAGACACATATTGGAGTAGTTCTTGAAGAGCTGCTGCCTGTGGGAAGCCCACATAGGAGCAGTTCAGGAAGGACTTTACCCTATGTGAGGGACCCCACGTTGGAACAGGGGATGAGAGTGACCATGAAGCAGGGGTGGAGACGAAGTGTTCTGGACTGACCACAACCCCCATTCCCCTGTGTCGCTCGGGAGGATGATGTAGAAGAAGGTGGATGGGGGGAAGGTGTTTTTAGTTTGCTTTTAGCTTCTCACTGCTCTAGTCTGTTAGTAATAGGCAATAAATTATGTTAATCTCCCTATGCCAAGTCTGTTTTGCCTGTGACGATAACTGTTGAGTGATCTCCCAGTCCTTATCTCAACTCTTGAGCCCTTTTCATCATATTTTCTCCCCCTTTCCCTTTGAGGAGGGGGAGTGAGAGAGTGGTTCTGGTAGAGTTCAGCTGCCCAGCAGGGTAAAACCACCAAAAATGGCAAGTGTATACTCCAACCAGGACTATAGGGGCCCTGCCTCTGGCCAGGTGGAGGAAAGGGATAACTGGATTTACTGGACTATGTGAATCCGATGGCCCGGCACATTGGACCCGCAGGAGTAGAATGCTCTAACAGACACCAGCACAATGTACCCTAATGCCATCAGGCTACCAAGGGGCAGAACTCATCTGTATCTCTGGAGTGACAGGGGGATCCCAACAATTAACTGTATTGGAGGCTGAAGTGAGTCTAACTGGGAATGAATGGCAAAAACACCCTATTGTGACTGGCCCAGAGGCTCCATGCAACCTTGGCATAGACTACCTCAAGAGAGGGTACTTCAAGGACCCAAAAAGGGGTACCGGTGGGCTTTTGGCATAGCTGCCTTAAGTACAGAGAAGATTAAGCAGTTGTCTACCATGCCTGGCCTCTCAGAATCCCCCTTCTGTTGTGAGATTGCTGAGGGTCAAAGAACAGCAAGTGCCAACTGCTGCCACAACAGTGGCAGCAATATCGCACCAGTCAAGACTCACTGATTCCCATACATGAGGTGGTTCATTGACTGGAGAGCCAAGGAGTGATCAGCAAGACTCACTCACCCTTTAATAGTCCCATATAGCCAGTGCAAAAGTCTAATGGAGAGTGGAGACTAACAGAGGGAGGTGATTCTCCCTCTACTCTGCTCTCGTGAGACCCCATCTGGATTACTTCATTCAGTTCTGCGGCCCCCCAATATAAGGACATGGACATATTAGAACAAGTCCAGAGGAGAGCCATGAAGATAATCAAGGGGCTGGAACAGCTCTCCTATGAAGACCAGGTGAGAGGTTTGGGGTTGTTCAGTCTGGAGAAGAAAAAGCTCCAGGGAGCGACCTAATGAAAACCTTCAAATACATAAAGGGGGCCTACAGGAAAGCTGGGGAAAGACTCTTTATCAAGGAATGTAGTGATAGGACAAGGAGTAATGGCTTTAAACTAAAAGAGGCTAGATTTAGATTAGATATAAGGATATATTATTTAGAATATACATATATATTCTTTACTCGGAGGGTGGTGAGACACTCGAACAGGTTGCCCAGAGAAGTTGTGGATGCCCCATCCCTGGAAGTGTTTAAGGCCAGGTTGGATGGGGCTTTGAGCAACCTGATCTAGTGGAAGGTGTCCCTGCCCATGGCAGAGAGGTTGGAATGAGATGATCTTTGAAAACCCTTCCAACCCAAACCATTCTATGATTCTCTTAAATTAGGAGTGTAGTGTTACATATGGGGGAGTGGGAGTATTGAGAGTGACATTAAGTCACATTGTGAAGTCATCAGCTGAGGTACAAAATGTTATGTGTATTATTTGCTATAATATTGGTGGCATGTTCTTGACTTCTTCATGCATCAGGAAACAGTTCTTTATTGTGAGGACCACAGGTTGCTCAGAGAGGTTTTGGAGTCTCCCTCCTTGGAGACATTCAAGAGCTGTTTGGACATGGCCCTGGGCAACCTCCTCTAGGTGGCCCTGCTGGAGCATTGGAGTTGGACCAGATGACTTACAGAGGCCCCTTCCAACCTCAACCATTCTGTGATTCTGATCTCTGGTGTAGTCTGGCAAAACTTCATCTCCTAAATATATGTCTTATTGCCTCTTCTTATGAAAACCTACCCGCTTCATGAACCCACTTAATGACTGTGCAGTCTTCAGATAGATTATTTCTCTCAGTGAAGACAGACTATCTAAGAGCCTTCTGAACCACTTTGACTGAAGTTCTTAAATTGGTCTGAATTACACTGGTCTTAAATTGCTGAGGCAAAGTGGAAGGAATACAGGGACGCTGTTCATTTTGTACGGAGAAAATTTGTGCGGCCAAAGCCCAATTACAGTTGAAGCTGGCCAGGTCTGATCGAGGGTGACAATAAAAGCTGGGCAACCACCAACCCGCATGAAGTTTAACAAGAGCAAGTGCCGGGTCCTGCACCTGGGACGGGGCAACCCTGGCTATATGTACAGACTAGGCGACGAGATGCTGGAGAGCAGCCCCAAAGAGAGGGATCTGGGGGTTTTGGTCGATAGCAAGCTGAATGTGAGCCAGCAGTGTGCCCTGGAAGCCAGGAGGGCCAACCGTATCCTGGGATGCATCAAGCACGGCATTGCAAGTCGGTCGAGGGAAGTGATTGTCCCGCTCTACTCTGTGCTGGTACGGCCTCACCTCGAGTACTGTGTGCAGTTCTGGGCACCACAGTACAAAAAGGATGTGAAACTATTGGAGAGTGTCCAGAAAAGGGCTACGAAGATGGTGAAGGGCCTAGAGGGGAAGACATATGAGGAGCAGCTGAGGTCACTTGGTCTGTTCAGCCTGGAAAAGAGGAGGCCGAAGGGAGACCTCATCGAGGTCTACAGCTTCCTCACGAGGGAGAGTGGAGGGGCAGGCGACAATCTATTCTCTTTAGTGACCAGTGATAGGACCCGAGGGAATGGTGTCAAGTTGCGACAGGGGAGGTTCAGGCTGGATATCAGGAATAGGTTCTTCACTGAGAGGGTTGTCGCACACTGGAACAGACTTCCCAGGGACGTAGTCACGGCACCAAGCCTGTCAGAGTTTAAGAAGCGTTTGGACTGTGCACTTAGTCATATGGTCTGAATTTCTGGTAGACCTGTGTGGCGCCAGAAGTTGGACTTATGGGTCCCTTCCAACTCAGGATATTCTATGATTCTATAATACACATGGATATGTATTTCTTTTATGCTAGGGGTCACATCTGGCCTTGGACAATGGCCAGCCTAAAGGTTTGTGCAATACTGATAACTCATTTAAAACTTGAAGACAGTACTTGAACAAAGCCTCAGTATTAGTGCATAACAAATAGCATGCACCACCAAGAAGTATGTTCTAGATTTAGACTTCAAACGCTTTATATAAAACTACCTGTTTACTTTTTAAAAAATACATTTTGACAAGAAAAATCCAGCTCTGTGTAATATTCGACTATATTTGATTGTGGGATACCAATTTGGCATTAAATGTACTGATGGAACAAAATGAAACCAAAACAAAGCAAATAAAAAGCCAGACAGCAGTGGATATCAAAAATTGTCTCTTTAAAACAGCAAGACATATTCCATAGGCCACATGAACTTTTACTATTTCTTCTACTGAAGTGGCATATTTGTGTGATTTTGCTGCAGCTAGAAAGCTGATATCACTTTCAAACATTGAGGGTCACATGACAATGAGTCAGCGTTATACAGCACATCTCCACATTTCACCCAGCAGTGGATATGCTCCATATTGTGGAATATAAATGGGTTTCCAGATACATAAAGATGATGACAAACAAAACTACTGAAGTGAGATTCCAGTAGGGCAAGTTACAGTGTGAGTACTACCAATGGAGCTGAGAACCTGCAGCTTTCTCGGAGATGCATCCATAAGGTTAAAGCATCTTTTCTTCTTTGACTTCCATTTCAGATGAAGTGGCATATGCTTGTGAATACATGAGGGCAGAGGTCTGCATCCCTTAAAGAGTTTAGTGCAAGACCATTTTCTTCCAAATGTAGCCTCTTGTTCCTTAAGGTTTTAATATGTGAAACATGTCCCATCATCATACAGTTTGACTGTAACAGTTCACATTTTATACTCTATTCTAGATGCATATTCTTTTACAGCACAATATAAAATAGAGGACTACCTCAGCAGGCTATTTCAAATATATATGTATTACCTACCTGCATGCAAGCATTTTCTTCTTTGACATAATGTCCAGCTTTCGGCTAGAATAGAGCTCATTTTCCTCCTATTAGCTGGTATGGTGCTGTGTTTTGGATTTAGGATGAGAATAATGTTGATAACACTCTGATGTTTTAGTTGTTTCAAAGCAGTGCTTATGCTAAGTCAAGGACTTTTCAGCTTCTCATACCGCCCTGCCAGTGAGCAGGCTGGGGGTGCACAAGGAGCTGGGAGGGGACAGAGCCAGGACAGCTGACCCAAACTGGCCAAAGGGATATTCCATACCATCTGACATCATGCTGAACAATTAATATGGAGTGGCTGGCCAGGGTTGGGGGGGACTGCTGCTCAGGGATGGTCTGGGCATTAGTCAGCGGGTGGTGAGCCCACTGACTGATGCCCATTCCATCCCCAAGCAGTGGGGATTGCATTGTGCATCACTTGTTTCGTTCACTATTATTACTATTATCATTATTTTCTTTTTTTTTTCCTAATAAACTGTCTTTATCTGAACCCACAAGCTTTTATTTTTTTCTGATTCTCTCCCCCAACCCACCTGGGGGGGAAGGTGGAATGAATGCTGTGTGGTGCTTACCTGCTGGCCAGGTTAAATCACAACACAGAATATATCCATTTTGCCTTTTGTTCTTCAAATCCATGGACATTTTTTCAGTTATGTATGTCTTCATTTTTTCTTAAAATAACAAAGTGCTAAAAAGCATATATATCTTTTGTGCACTAGCATGTATTTCTCAGAGTAACACATTTAACCTGCTGTGCTTGTGAGGCAAGTAATTGTTTTACCTTTATGTCCAAGAACCACTATCACTCCATTTTGCAACCAGTTAGCAAGTCCCCTTAGAAAGCTCCTTCCTGTGGTGGTTTTACCTTGCCAGGCAGCTGAACTCCACCGCAACCGCTCTCTCACTCTCACTTCCTCAGAAGAGGAGGGGAAGAAGAAAAGGAAAGAAACAACTCACAGGTTGAGATAAGGATAATTAAAGGGAAAAATAATTATTAAGGGGAAAATATTATTAATTTAAAAATTTAACTAAAGGGAAAAAGTGAAAGGGAAAAAGGGATAAAAAAAAAAACAACAAGCAAAGGCTGTATGGAAGTGCAGAGGAAAGAAATTACTCTCTACTTCCCACCAACGAGTGATGCTTGACCACGTCCTCGAAGCAGGGCCTCAACGCATGTAGATGTTGTTTTGGAAGACAGACGTTTTCACGAGAGCCCACCCCTCCCCTCTACTTCCTTTTTCCACCTTTTATTGCTGAGTGTGACATCATATGGTATGGAATATCCCTTTGGTTGGTTTAGGTCAGCTACCCTGGTGATATTCCTTCCTCGCCTCTTGCCCACCCCCAGCCTGCTAGCTCCTGGGGGGTTAGAGGGAGTCCTGATGCTGTGCCAGTATCGCTCAGCAGTAGACACAACACTGGTGTGATACGAGTGCTGTTCTAGCTACAAGTGCAGAACACAGCACTGTATGGGCTGCTACAGGGAAAGTTAACTCCATCCCAGCCAGACCCAGTACACTTCCATACTCCAGAGACCAGATGCTCTTGTTGGTGATTGAAATAAATGCATACCCCAAAACTATGTATTGCAATTGGAGAAGCCAGAAGCTGGCTTCCTCTAATGGGCACCATGTGGCAAGTATTGAGGATATCTATAATAAGAATACAGACTATTAGTGTGGGGGTCACATAAGACATGGCCACAGTGGAGAGGACATTATTTCTAGATAAGCATCTGCACCCATATTAATTTGGGCCCAGCTATGCTATCTCATGGAAACTGCCAGGCTCAACAAGAAAACACTAGTCATAGAAGGGCTCAGACAAATGGGGGTACCCTAAGAACAACATTCTCTACCCATGAATACCTTGCCAACTTTAGAACTGCTACTAGTTCTTCTGCATCTATACGATTGCATTTGTTCTATCAGCAATGTAAGCTCTAGTGAAGAATGAGCACTGTTGCTCTTTATCTTTGCATTATCTCAGCCACCTGACATGGCTGTAAAAATGCTTGTCCACAGCCTACAACCTTAGCTGCTGCAATGGCAGCTCAGAATAGTCTCCTTTGAATGCAACATCCAAACACATCACACATTAGCCAAGGCTCTCAATGCTGTATTTATGTAGAACTATTCATATTAAAAATAGTAGCTGCTATAGGTACCTGAAACACACGTTAATTAGAATGAGTCCACTATGCCCTAAAACAACATATATATTCTAAGAAAACAGGACTGATGTATTGGTTCATCCAGGCAAGTACTGTTTCTGAGGAGTAGGCAGGGAATATGAACAGTCAGTACTGGAAGGAGCTGCACACAGAGGAAGTGTCATCTCAGTCAGGGACCAGAAGTTATCTAGGTCACAGTGAGATTTCTACCACATCACTTTAGCCATACAAACAAGATGCAAAATGTAAAACAGCGCCTGGTTCCTGTCAGTAAAGTGAGAGGAACATCTCATAGAGGCTGATTTATTTTAGACTGCTCTATCCCATTTTAGGGGAAAATAACACACTATTAGGAGGTGATTGAGTTTCTCTCAAGTGGGTCTCAGTGAGTATCAAAAAGCCGACGTCTAATATTTACATGGTAATCAAGAGGAATCCAGCCTTTGTTTCTGTAATTGTAGATGTTTTCTGATACTATTGCTCCCTGGAGTTGCTCAAACCTAATCAAAATTAGTTACTCAAAGCCCTTTGAACTTCTGGAGCCTTAAAATTATGGATTTTATCAGCTAGTCCAGAAACAGTGCTTTTCTGGGGTGAGTCAAATATATCCATGGGCCTTGAATACGTGCAAAAAGCTGCTTCCAAAAGAAAAAAAAGTAATAAGAATATTTAGATTGCCAGTTGTGAGGGGGGGAAAAACATGGCTCAAATTTTGTGGCAGTGTTACAGTAAGATGCAGGAGACTGGACTCGTGGCCTTAGACAACCGAGCTGCTTTTTTCATTCAGTCAGGAGTGCAGCTGGAGCCCCAATGCCAGCTTTTCCAGATGAACTAATGAGGTCTGCCAGGGATCACCTGTGGCTCCTCATGGCATGGCCACCAGGCTTCCAGGACAGCCAAGCCACAGGCTGAGATCTTAGGAAAGCCTTGGGGAGTGAGGGATGGCCAAGCCAGCAGAGTAAGACCAAGAGGGAACAAACAACACGGAATGACCAAACTGGGAGGGTGAGACCCCTGAAGGGCACAGAGGGAGAAAGGGAGGTGGAAACTGCACCAAAGCAGAGGGTGCCAAAGGAAGGGGCCCTCGCCCCCAGTCCCAGACAGGTCCTGCTGCAGGCCAGGGCACACTCCAAGGCTGTCCCCACAGTACCCCCTCAGGGCAATGTTCGCATCCCGTATCCTTCCTGCTTCCAGGGGCTGCCGCAGGGAGGATTTGCTGCAGATGACATCAGCTGTGGATGCTGGAAAAGCAGCAGTGGCAGTGCGGGGATGTGCTGGCTCCCCCCCTTCCTCCTCCTCCTCGTTGCCAGGTCCCTGCCCTGCACTATCTCTGTATAAAAGCGTCACCACCCTTCCAGTCGATCTCAGTCCCTACCGCTTGTAGATCTATCGCTGAGTGGCCCTCCTCCCCTCAGAGCACCGGGGTGGAGCGGGCGACCGCGATGGCCACTGAGGTGGTGGAAATGGACTCGGAGCCATCTTGTAGCATCCCCAACCCTACCTCATCCAGCCTTTCGCACCGCTTCCTGGACAACAAGTTTTACCTGCTGGTGGTTATCGGCGAGCTGGTGACCGAGGAGCATCTGCGGCGGGCCATCGCCAACATCGAGCGAGGTGAGGCGGCGGCAAGGTGCAGGACGGCCGCAGGCGCGGCTGCACCGCGGGGCGAGCCGGGGCGTCGCGGAGTGCGGGCGGCCACTCACGTCTACTACCGTCCGCCCCTTGCTGGTTGTGGGGAGCTAGGGGAGGAACAACACAAACATGATCTGCAAAATCTGTTCGCTTCTCATTTTATGAGGGGATTATCGTCCCGCCTGACTGCACGTCCCTCCTATTCCCCCCCCCCGCCCGGTCGTGTACGAGCGCCGGGGCGCGGCGGTCAGAGGCTACGGGCTGACCCCCCTGAGGCGTACGGCGGCGGCCCCTCGCTGCCAGCCGTACAAAGATCCACAGTCGTCTCAGCATGCGCCGCTCCTCCACCCCCGCTCTGCTGCTGGCGGCGGGCGAGGAGGGTGAGCCCCCTCCTCGCCATTGTCGGGGTGGAAGCGCTGGAGCTGCGGCAGAAACTGGGTACTTGCCAAGTCCGTCTGCTCGGAGACACCGACGGGTGGGTGTGGTGCAGTCCGCACTGCAGTCCCTATGGCAGCCCAGAGCGGACAAAGGACACCCGCGCCGCCGCTGAAAAACGCGTTTGGGTTAGGACGGCTTTTCTGTTTTCCCCCCTCGGCTCCCGAGCAAACAGTTCTCCTTCACCGCGAAATCAAACCGACGGAATTCGGGGATTTTTTCCTCTGGCTAGCAAATTCTTCCCGAGCAGGAATGCATCTGTGCCTATTGTGTCTAACTTTCAGCAATGAGACTTTCTATTTGCTACATTTTTTTTTCAGGACCTAAGCTTTATATACACACTCGTATGTATATTTAAACAAATAAAAATATATAGGTACAAGGCTAATATCTGAGTGTTCAGCCTCATTATTGTCCAGCTACAGGCTGCTATGACTCAATGTTTATTTGTGATACCTTCACGTATTGCTGTCTTAAGAAAGAGACAAATGAAATAACTAAATATTATAAGTTCTTGATGTAGTTTCTAATAAAATAGATAGCGGTGTACATGGAGAAGGGAAAAAAAACCCTGTTGCCATAATAGCGGTATGAAACACAAAGGAAACTGTTGCTGGACCCTATAGTTTAAGCTCAATTGAAACATGATTTTATAACATCTATTTTGTTCTGGTCTGTTGAAAGCAGAGATCAGAAACCTGCCATTAGAGAGGAGAAAGACCACGCAAGGGGGAACTGGTAGCAGCCTTGTCATGTGGGTGTGGTTCAGCAGTCTAGTTAGGACTTGAATAGTCTCTATTGTTTTCTCAAACATTGTTGGTTTAGTTGGCTATTTCTCTTGTTTCTTTTTCATGTCTGTGGTAAAGGGCTGCCTCATCACAGGTAACTAGCATTACTGTGACCTGTTCATCTTTATTGTGACTATTGTGTTTTAGGGAGAACTACTGAGGTAGATGCTTTGTCATTCAGAGCCTCTTCAGCATTGCACTTTCCTAATTTTATTTAAGTTTTGATTGTCAGAAGTGACTTGGCTGCATTTTAATTAAATAAAATTTATAGAGCAAAAAACTTCTACCCTCAAGACATCTGATGTCATCCTTCCTCTGAAGAAATGCCCTTCAGTCTCTTCTTGAAGCTTCTACTATACAGTTGCTGCTACCTCCTGTCACTAAGCATAACACCCACTTACAGTTTTAGATGTTCAGAGGGAATGCTTTGGCTTTTTCATCATTTTAGATTAGAAGTCACCTCACTGCTCCTGGTGTCAGACGGTCTGATGGGGATTTTTCTCACTAGGAAAAAACCTTGATCAAATTTTGCATTGTGTTGCTCTGGATGAGTATACTGGGAGTCTGAAGCTCTATCTGTGTGAGGCAAATATGGACTTGACTAATCTTTCTTTTGGGCAAGTATGCTGTAGTCTGGGGGAAGAAAAAAAACAAAACAGCTTCTTTCAAGCTTTATTCTCAGCAGAGCCTTAAATGAGTTTAGGGTTCTTGATTACTGCCTTGATGTCTTCGCTTGTACATCTCTTAAGTCATCACTGAAAAGTGTGAATTTATGCACTGAACTACAGAGCAATGTGTCAAAGACAATATTTGCTGATAACACAACAGTGGCGTGACGCTATACAACCTGGTAGAATGCAGAGTCATATCATG
Source organism: Anser anser (assembly GCF_964211835.1). Classification (NCBI taxonomy): domain Eukaryota; kingdom Metazoa; phylum Chordata; class Aves; order Anseriformes; family Anatidae; genus Anser; species Anser anser. The sequence goes on from NC_139731.1 coordinate 1,980,675, forward strand.
AAGCAGGAATGGCTTGAAGCTTCATTTCTTCATTTTTAAATGATTACATTTGGGATGACGTTTTTTTTGCAAAAGGGGCAATCCTCCAATCTGCTGTTCACCAAAAAATAAGGGAGGAGTGAAAAGAAAGCTTCAAGATCTTTCTTTCCACTGATTCAGCAGATGCTACTGGGTGTGCTGTCTGATTAGTCCTGTGTCTAGTGGCATTGCACTCCTAAGACTTCAGAAAGAAATAGCTCCAGCTCGGTCATACTTCCAGTAGTTAATTCCATCCTGTTAATGCTGTACATCGTTGGATTGACCTTGAATTTTACTTCCAGACTTACCTCCGTTCTATCCAAACATGATTTGGTTACATAATGAATATAATACATTATACTAGATTATAATGTACATGTACAATTTTTGCATTCAGAATGCTGAATCATGCAGCTGCAGATCTGGGATATTCTATCTAAATCCCATCTTCAGCTTCTAGGACTACCATGTGCATGGTATGTCTAGGCATTTTTAGCTATTTATTTTACATTGAGTGGTGTATTTTGGACACTGGCTCAGCAGTTTGACTATGCCTAATCAATCAGAACTTTATCCCTACCACAAATCTAGATTCACAACAAAGGTCTAGCAGAGGCAGTCTTTGGCAACAAGCTGACTAACCTAGTGAGGTGTGCTTTAAACTGAAGGCCTTGGGGGGTGGGGTCCATAATAACAATGCTTGTGCCATTGCAACGGACTAGGGAATGAGCCAGGCCAGCCTAATGAGCAACAAATGTTCCTTAGCTGCCTCCAATGACAGAAGCCAGAAGGCCAGCTACTTCAATAGTGACTATATCTATGGGAAATCCTCTTGCATCCCTCTAGGGATACCTGTACCCCCTGCTTCCCCAAAGTGCCTGTATACCAATGCATAAAGAATAAATAGGGAGAACTAGAGATCTGTGTGCGGTCACAGGGCCATGATCTCACTGTGATCACGGAGACTTGGTGGGACAGCTCACGACTGGAATGCTGTCCTTTTTAGGAAAGACAGGTCAGGGAGGTGAGGTGGTGAAACATCCCCTCATGTGAGAGAGCAACTGGAATGTATCGAGCGCCACCTGGAGGTGAATGATGAATGAGTGGAAAGCTTGTGGGTGAGAATTAAGGAGCAGGCTAATATGGGTGACACTGTTGTGGATGTTTACTACAGGCCACCTACAGGCTTTCTACAGACAGCTAGAAGTAGCTTCATGATCACAGGCATTGATTCTCATGGAGGACTTCAATCATCCTTATATTTATTGAATTAGCAACACTGCCAGGCACACATGATCCAGGAGGTTCCTGCAGTGCATTGAAGATAGCTCCTCTACCATCTGTATCAGAAAGTTAATGAGGAGAGATGTGCTGCTGGACCTTGCTCTTACTAACAAGGAAGGACTGGTTGGGGGCAGCCTAGGATGCAGCAATCAGAGATAATAGAGTTCAGGATCTTGTGTGGAAGAAACAAAGCAGTTAGTAGGACTGCAACCCTGGACTTCAGGAGAGCCAACTTTTACCTCTTCAAGGACCGACTTGGAGGTATCCTAGCTAGAGCGTTGGAAGGTAAGGGGGCCCAAGAGAGTTGGTTGACACTTAAACACAGCTTGTTCCAAGCTCAAATTGGTGCATCCCTAAGAGCAAAAAAACAGGGAAAGGTGGCAAAGGGCCTGCGCGGATGAGCAAGATGCTCAAGGATAAACTCAAAGGAAAGAAGAAAGTCTATGAAATGTGGAAAAAGGGCCTGGTCACTTAGGAGGAATACAGGAATGCTGTCAGGGCCCACAGGGATGCGACAAAGAAGGCTAAGGCCCACTTGGAATTAAATCTGGCAAAGGAGGTCAAAGATAACAAGAAAGTCTTCCTTTTACTATTGACATAAAAAGAAAAGCCTAGGGAACATTTGGGTCCACTACTGAATGAGGTGTGTGCCCTTGTAACAGGGGACACTGAGAAGATGGAAATGCTGAACGCCTTCTTTGCTTCAGTCTTTACTGCTAAGACTGCCCCTTGGGAATCCCAGACCCTGAAGGTAAGAGAGAGAGTCTGGAGAAAGGAAGACTTCCCCTTGGTTGAGGAAGATCTGATCAGAGAGCATCTAGCCAAAATCAGTGCACACAAATCCATGTTCCCTGATGGGATGCACCCATGTGTGCTTAGGGAGCTGGCAGATGTGATTGTTCAATCACTCTCTATCATCTTTGAAAGGTCATGGAGAATGGAAAGAGGTACCAGATGACTGGAGGATAGCCAATGTCACACCAGTCTTCAAAAAGGGCAAGAAGGAAGACTCAGGCAACTACAGGCCTCACCACCGGTCCCTGGAAAGGTGATGGAACAGCTTGCTCTGGATGCCATCTCCAAGCAATTTGAAGAGAAGAAGGTTATCAGGAATAGTTAACATGGGTTCACCAAGGGGAAATCATGCTCGACCAACCTAGTAGCCTTCCGTGATGTCATCACTGGCTGGGTAGATGAGGGGAGAGCAGTTGATGTTGTCCACGTGGCCTTCAGCAAGGCTTTTGACACTGTCTCCCACAACATCCTTTTAATGAAGCTCAGGAAGTGTGGGATGGATGAGTGGACAGTGAGGTGGATTGAGAACTGGCTGACTGGCAGAGCTCATAGGGTTGTGATCAGCGGTGCGGAGTCTAGTTGGAGGCCTGTAGCTAGCGATGTTCCCTAGGGGTTGGTACTGGGTCCAGTTTTGTTCAACATCTTCATCAGTTACCTGGACGAAGGGATAGAGTCCACCCTCAGCAAGTTTGCTGATGATACAAAGCTGGGAGGAGTGGTGCACCAGAAGGCTGCGCTGCCTTTCAGTGAAACCTAGACAGGTTGGAGAGTTAAGCAGAGAGGAACCTGATGAGGTTCAACAAGAGTAAGTGTAGTCTTGCACCTGGGGAGGAATAACTGCATGCGTTAGCACAGGTTAAGGGCTGACCTGCTGGAGAGGAGCTCTGCAGAGAAGGACCTAGGGGTCCTGGTGGACAACAGCAGTGTACCCTTGTGGCCAAGAAAGCCAATGGCATCTTGGGGTGCATTAAAAAGATCAGGGCCAGCAGGTTGAGGGAGGTGATCCTCCCCTTCTATTCTGCCCTGGTGAGGCCACATCTGGAATACTGTGTCCAGTTCTGGGCTCTCCAGTTCAAAAAAGAGATCTAGAGAGAGTCCAGAGGAGAACCACAAAGATGATTAAGGGCCTGGAGCATCTTCCATATGAGGAAAGGCTGAGAGACCTGGGTCTGCTCAGCCTGGAGAAGAGAAGAGGGGATCTGATCAACATTTATAAATATCTAAAATGTAGGAGGCAAACGGATGGGGGCCAGGCTCTTTTCAGTGGTGTGCAGCAATAGGACAAGGGGCAATGGCTAAAAATGGGAACACAGGAAGTTCCACACAAATGTGTAAGAACTTCTTTACAGTGAGGGTCACAGAGCACTGGAACAGGCAGCCCAGAGAGGTTGGGGAGTCTCCTTCTCTGGAGAGCTGGTCTCAAGACCTGCCTGGATGCTTTCCTGCTCAACCTACTGTAGGGAACCTGCTTTTAGCAGGGGGCTCGGACTTGATGATCTTCAGAGGTTCCTTCCAACCCCTACGGTTCTGTGACCCTGTGGTTAGGGATGGTGGACAGGCTCTGTCATTAACAGTATTGCTGAATTGTAGTCAATTTTGCTTAACTGATCTCCAGAAAACTTTGAAGCGCTCCCCCCCCCCCCAGCTTGCTGTTAGTGACCTGTTATCTTCTAGCTTCTTGAAGTTCAGCACTCATTCATTCAACATACATCAGCCTCATGATCAATATCAGTTTACTCATCAGTTTTCAAATGCATTGTACATGCATGGTATTACATAGTCTTTACTTTCCTCTTTTCAAATATTCCAACACCTGGAAAACATTAAAGCTTGTTGAGCTGTATTTGCCTGTCGATACCAAATATACCATATGGCCAAGAGGTTTCTGAGAAATGAAAATCAGGAGACTTGTAGAAGGATACTTGTTGCTTATGCCTCTGAACAATGACGCATAAGTGATTAAGTGGAGGTAGATGATCATAGTTCAGTTATATTTTAGAAGAGCTTCAGAGATACATACAGGCAATGCTGTATTTTGAAATCTATGTAAAGCTTAAAATACCAACTACTTAATAGCACATGCTTCTTATGGGGATACACTACTAGTTCATACCTTGACTGTCCTACTGACAAGGAAAAGTACTCAATGAGTTATCTCAGAAGAGGGATCAGACTCTTGAAATGCAGATATCCATAACTGCATGGAGAACCTCATCAGAGCTGCAATGGGAGATCAGCAGTACAGATCTGGTTTATCTGCTCTTCCCCCTCTTTTTCCTCCTTATCCTTCAACCCTACAACATGGCCTCTACCAGAGTGAGGCTTGACATTTCTGCTGCCTTGAAAGAGAATAAAATATGAGAGGTAGTGTTGACAGGAAAGTTAGCAGCCTGTAGTGCTAGTCTCATGGTAAGGGGTTGGCCATGCACCTCTTCAGGCTTTTCTTCCACCCCAAAAGGTACCAAATCTGAAAGTGATTTAACTCAACAATTTTATGCAAAGACATGTTCGGGCATGTGGGAAGGGGCCACTAGATCCTTCCTCACCTGCACTCCATTCTATATTTGCCAGTTGATTTGTATAAGTCTAATGACATTTTGTTAGGAATCAAAATCGCAGCAGTACCTAGGCTTACCTTTAGTGCAACTGCCTACTCATTATTTTTCAAAGCTTAACAAGAAAATTATAGAAAAATGTTAAAACATATTCTCCTGTTAGTAGTGTTGGAGGTTTTATTTTTTTTTGGTTTGTTTTTTCATAAAAATCTTATGGTAGGAATCTATATGTTTATCTTTTGGCTGCTGTGAAGTTTTTTCTTTTTCCCCAGTCAAATTTCAGTCCTTAAAATGTCTGCTTTCAAAATATCTTTTTATGTTCACATTATATGTCAAGTGTCTCACTTTTTAAGTAGCTGGGGGGGGAAGCTGTAGGGAATAAAGATGTGATATTTATTTTTATTTATTTATTTTTAAAGAAAAAGATCAAAAAGATCTATTTTTAAATCTCAAAACTAGATTTTAATATTTAATAAATAAAAGATCACTTAAATTTTAATTTAAAATATGGGATGCTTCAAAGCTTTTGAATGAAGAGGTCAGCATTTTAATACTTCATATTTAAGTATTAATTTACAACATGCTAGACGACGCTCTTTTTTCACAGGAGGACAAATAAAGTGGTCGTGGAATGTGGCTAAAGTATCTCCTGAGTGATTCACTCTACAATTTTGTAAATTGCTATTCTAAAGTAAATTCGGGGACATCAATAACTTCTCATAATGTCACTACTAGGATGCAGGGCCTTAAAGGACTGTTACCTCTTGGAAAGGCAAATTTCTTCTTGCTTTTGACTGATCCCTGTCCAGAGTGCTTCTTCTGAGCACTCAACACTTTGCAGAAGATGATTGTGTGGCTTGAAAGGAAGAGAGGCTGTTTTTGGAATTTAGAAATATGTAAATAACAAGAATGTAAACTGAGTAATAGTGAATTGAAACTTCTAGTGTTCATATGTCAAGCTAGATGTTTTGTATTCTGAATTTTAGGAATCCGGTCATGGGACACAAACTTGATTGAGTGCAACTTAGATCAAGAACTGAAACTTTTTGTGTCTCGCCATTCAGCTCGATTCTCTCCTGAAGTTAAAGGTGAGTTTTTGGAAGTTTATCAGTTTTTTTGAGAGGAGAATTAATAAATATGCTTAGGTATCTGATGGCCCATTTTTCTCTCTGGTTCTTTACAATGAATACTTTTTTCCTTTATTTTAAAATATGGTTTAAATTTGTCTTAACTTTCTGACAAAAGTAAATGTCACTTACAGAAGCTGTCACTTAAATGAAACTTTAAAATATTCAGTCTTTTACATTAGCTTGATGTGTATATGATCATGATTACTTTAGTAATACATGTTAGTTTTGGGGCACCATTAAAATTAACTGAAACTTACTTTTTGACTGAACAGTTTACGTAGTGCCAATCTATTAGTCCTGGAGACTTAAGCTGTTCCTTATTGTGGTAGGTAGAGCACATACAAAAAATAACCTGAAAGCTTAGCTCTACAGTTTGACAGAGCCGGAAATGGTGTCACAGCTGTTGTACAAGTGTAGCTCAAGCTGTGTTTCTCCCTCAATGGCTTGGAACTTTTTCTTGGTATAAAAAGCTGAGGGGTGAAGGGTCTATCTTGACTTACAGGATCTTTGTTTTTTATGAGAAAGTTAACATTTTACAGGACTCATGAGATTAAATCTGCTTCCTTTTCAAGGCTGTCCTTCTTTTAGAGGATTCATAAAATTAAAAATAAAAATTAAAAAAAAGTTTGAAGTGTAAAACTTGATTTTGTTCTGGTTGCATGGGACTCAAGTGTTTGGTAAGTTTTAACATCTCATTACTTTAACACAAATGCTGAGTGAGCATGTGTGAAAATTAATCTTGGTTTTCATATAAAAATATATAGCCTTCTCAAACGAGTACAGTTTGCTTTCATTGGTGAAATCATTGTGGCCATGTGCACATTGACCAGTAGAACCTAGTACTAATAAACGTTATAAATTCCAGCTTCAGCAACATCTCTTAAGTATGGTGAAAAGGGCTATGAAATGTTGTATCATACTACTATATCACATTCCTAGTGTCAGTTACTATACGCTGTTGACAAAGAGATCGTGATGTCTAGCTAACATGACAGCACTGACCTGATGGTGTTGTATAATGTACCAAAATGTCTTATGTAACTAATTATTCCTTTTGCAGCATAGATTATAGCAGACTTTGTCATATCTGCCCATAGCTATAAAGAGTAAAACATGGCCAGATTTAAGGAAAAGATATGCCTCTATTTTTTCCCTGGTTTGAAAACCAACAGATCTAGTGAATACTCTGAAGATTTAGGGTCAAGACGTGTAGTTACTGAATTACATGGAAGTAAACTCAGTCCTGGAATACATCTCTTATTTCAGTTTAAATACAGTGATGCAAATTCAACTTTTCAGTGACACCCATTGCCTTGTTTTACAGAGAGGGTATTCTGGTAAGTGAAACTAACAAAATTTATCTTTAAGAAATACAATGTGTGGTATACCTCATCTTTAACATGTACAAAACTTCATCTTTAAAACTTCAGGGGGAAAAAAGATCCTATGCTGCTTCTTCAGCAAAAATATTCTAGTGTGTTTAATAATTTTTGCTTTCTTTTTAAGATGTTATCTCTTGATAGCATTGCATGAATTAAATACTCTACTTTTATTTGGTAAATGAAAGATTATGCGCCTCTTTTTTTTCTTTCTATAGAAATATTATAGAATCCTTTAGGAATTGTATTTTTTGTTTGTTTTTCTTGTTTGTCTAGACCTGTCTGAGCCTGTCATTGTGTTGAATTACAGCTTAATTGCATGTGACTGGAATTAATCAACATCTCTATGTCAACCAGTAATGTATGTGTTTTTTCAGCACTGCTCAATCTTTAAACAATAAGTTGCCAAAATTGATGAGGGTCCTCTGTGTTTTCTCTACTGTTTGATGTGAAGGAGAGCTTTTTTTGTTGTTGTTGCCATATGTTCATAAAATTTTAGAATGTTTCATTTGTTACAATGCCCAAATGTTGAATTTTGGTGAGTGTTCAATCTATGAAACTGGCAACATAAATACTAAAACGATGGTTGTAAGTTCATATTTTCTTATGGTCTCAAATTCAGAAATTCCTTGTATAAGAAGCTACCCAAATTCTTCAGAAAGTGTTCATCCAAGGTGAGAGGATAGTGTATGGCATGTCAGATGGGATGTAATTAAACAGCTTTTTTTAATTCTCTGCAGCCTTCTGAGACTGAACTCTTTGTGTAACACGAAAATAGGGATAGTTTACTCCTGAGGAAGGGCAGAGGCATTTAGTGTGTCTGCACAGCTCTTACTGTAGTGAGGTTTGACTACTGACTGAAGCCTCTTTATTTATGCACCACCAGCTCAGTCTGTGTTTCAATGTGAAGGGTATGAGTCATTCTTAAAAAGGAAGCTTGGAGGAAATGGGGTCAAATCTGTCCCCACACCACATGCCTGCAGTGTTGTGGTGGTTTTACCCTGCTGGAAAGCTGAACTCCACAACTGTTCTCTCACTCCCCCTCCTCAAAAGAAGAGGGGGAGAAAAAAGTGTGCTTGAAAGAAAAAAAAAAAAGTCACAGGTTAAGATAAGGATAATTTTTTATTCTTTCTTTTCCCTTGAATTAAAAAAAACAAGCAAAGGCTGTGCAGAAGCACAGAGGGGAAAAAATTCTCTACTTCCCATCAACAAGCGATGTTCAGCCACATCTTGGGAAGCAGGGCCTCAATAGATGTGTTGGTTGTTTGGGAGGACAGACATCTTCATAAGGAGAGCCCCCCTCCTCCTTCCCCTTTCCCAACTTCACTTTCCCAGCTTGTATTGCTGAGTGTGACATAATATGGTATGGAATATTCCTTTGGTTGGCTTAGGTCAGTTGCCCTGGTGGTGTCCCCTCCCCACCTCTTGCCCACCCCTAGCCTACTGGCTGTGGGGGGGGTTGGAGAGAGTCTTGATGCTGTGTCAGCACTCCTCAGCAACAGACAAAATATCGGTGTGATGCCAATGCTGTTCTAGCTACAAGTGCAGAGCACAACATTATATGGGCCACTGCACGGAAAGTTAACTCCATCCCAGCCAAACCCAGTACAACCTCCACCACTTATTCCATAATGTGTGTCAAAATCAGCTTCTGCATATTTAGTATATTTGTATTCCCATCACCACTGTTCCCCGTCCTTGAACAGATATATAGGTACTTTTTTCCATTCCATGGGCCTATCCCAAAATGTCCATAGGAATTGTTTTTAGGCTTCATCTGCCAAAGTGGTCAGGACAGGTGGAGTAGGATTTCTGGATGCCAGTGCCAGCTTAGCTCCAGTTACTGCTGCACTTGCCCGCTTTGTTGTGAAGTTGATCTGTCATTGGTTATAGAATCGTTAAGGTTGGAAAAGACCTTCAAGATCATCTGGTCCAACCATCAGCCTACTACCAATGTCACCCACTAAACCATGTCCCTAAGCACCAAGTCCAAACTTTCCTTAAACACCCCCAGGGATCCCACCCACCACATCCCTGTGCAACCCATTCCAATGCCTGACTACTCTTTCTGAGAAGAAATGTCTCCTAATTTCATAGAATCACAGACTATCCCAAGTTGGAAGGGACCTACAAGGATCGAGTCCAACTACTGACATCGCACAGGTCTACCCAGAAATTCAGACCATATGACTAAGTGCACAGTCCAAACGCTTCTTAAACTCTGACAGGCTTGGTGATGTGACTACGTCCCTGGGGAGCCTGTTCCAGTGTGCGACAACCCTCTCAGTGAAGAACTTTTTCCTGCATAAACCTCCCCTGTTGCAGCTTAACACCATTCCCTTGGGTCCTATCACTGGTCATTAAAGGGAAGAGATCAGTGCCTGCCCCTCCACTCTCCCTCGTGAGGAAGCTGTAGACCTCGATGAGGTCTCCCTTCGGCCTCCTCTTTTCCAGGCTGAACAGACCAAGTGACCTCAGCTGCTCCTCATATGTCTTCCCCTCTAGGCCCTTCACCATCTTCGTAGCCCTTTTCTGGACACTCTCCAATAGTTTCACATCCTTTTTGTACTGTGGTGCCCAGAACTGCACACAGTACTCGAGGTGAGGCCGTACCAGCGCAGAGTAGAGCGGGACAATCACTTCCCTCGACCGACTAGCAATGCCGTGCTTGATGCATCCCAGGATACGGTTGGCCCTCCTGGCTTCCAGGGCACACTGCTGGCTCACATTCAGCTTGCTATCGACCAAAACCCCCAGATCCCTCTCTTTGGGGCTGCTCTCCAGCATCTCGTCGCCTAGTCTGTACATATAGCCAGGGTTGCCCCGTCCCAGGTGCAGGACCCGGCACTTGCTCTTGTTAAACTTCATGCGGGTTGGTGGTTGCCCAGCTCTCCAATCTGTCCAGATCTCTCTGTAAGGCCTTTCCACCCTCAACAGAGTCCACAGCTCCTCCCAGTTTAGTGTCATCAGCAAATTTGCTCAAAACACCTTCTATAGTCCCACATCCAAATCGTTTATAAACACATTGAAGAGGACTGGCCCTAAAATGGAGCCTTGAGGGACCCCACTAGTGATCATCTGCTAGCCTGATGTGGCCCCATTTACCACAACCCTTTGAGCCCTGCCTGTCAGCCAATTGCTCACCCATCTTATAATGTTTTTTTTTTTTAGCTGTATGCTGGACATTTTGTCCAGTAGGATCCTATGGGAAACTGTGTCGAAAGCTTTGCTGAAATCCAAAAAGATCACATCAGCTGGTTTCCCTTGATCGACCAGATGGGTGATCTTATCATAAAAGGAAATCAAGTTAGTTAAACAGGACCTACCCTTCGTGAACCCATGTTGGCTGAGACCAATGACTGCATTGTCCCCCAGGTGCGCTTCAAGGATCATCCTCTCCATAATTTTACCAGGCACTGACGTGAGACTGACAGGCCTGTAATTGCTAGGGTATTCTTTCTTGTCCTTCTTGAAAACTGGCACAACATTTGCTAGCTTCCAGTCCAATGGGACCTCTCCAGATTCCCAAGACCATTGAAAAATAATTGAGAGAGGTCCCGCGATGACGTCAGCCAGCTCTTTAGGCACCCTGGGATGAATCCCTTCCGGACCCATGGACTTGTATGGATCCAGGTGGAGCAGCAAATCCCGCACACGTTCAAGGTTGGTTGGGAGTTTGTCATTCCCACCGTCATGGTCCTCCAGCTCAGGGCACCCTGGGTCCCAAAGCCCATCATCAGCATTGAAGATGGAGACAAAGAAGGCATTAAACGTCTCTGCTTTGCCTATGTCCTTGTCTGTGAGGTGACCATCCCCATCAAGTAGCAGACCTATGTTTTCTTTGCTCCTCCTTTTTCTGTTCACATATTCTTAAAAGAGCTTTTTATTGTCTCCCACAGACCTGGCCATCCTCAACTCTAGTTGGGCTTTGGCCGCACAAATTTTCTCCGTACAAAATGAACAGCGTCCCTGTACTCCTTCTGCATTGCCTGACCCTCCTTCCAACAGCCATACACTTTCTTTTTATGTCTAAGCTCCAGAAGAAGATCCCTGGTCAGCCAAGCCAACCTTCTGTCCTGCCTGCTTGACTTCCGATATTTTGGAATTTCCAACCTAAACCTCCCCTGGTGCAACTTCAGGCCATTACCTCTTGTCCTATCAGTGGTTATCTGTGTGAAGAGGGCAACACCCAGCTTCCCACATCTTCCTTTCAGGTAGTCGTAGAGAGCAATAAGGTCTCCCCTGAGCCTCCTCTTCTCCAGACTAAATAACCCCAGTTCCCTCAGCTGCTCCTCATAAGAATTATGTTCCACACCCTTTACCAGCTTCGTACGCCTTCTCTGGACATGCTCCAGGGCCTCGATGTCTTTCTTGAAGTGAGGGGCCCAAAACAGAGCACGCCTTACCAGAGTGCAGGGAGACGATCACCTCTCTGGTCCTGCTGGCTACACTATTCCTGATACAAGCCAGGATACCGTTGGCCTTCTTGGCCACCTGGGCACACTGCTGGCTCATGTTCAGGCGAGCATCGACCAGCACCCCAAGATCCTTTTCCTCTGCACAGCTTTCCAGCCACTCTGCCCGGAGCCTGTAGTGTTTCATAGGGTTGTTGTGGCCAAAGTGCAGGACCTGGCACTTAGCCTTGTTGAACTTCATCCCATTGGCCTCTGCCTAGCGATTCAACCTGTCGAGTTCCCTCTGCAGGGCAGTTGTGGTTTAACCCAGCTGGCAGCTATGCACCACACAGCCGTTCGCTTACCCTTGCCCCTCCCTCTCTTGGATGGGGGAGAGAATCAGAAAAAAAATGAAAGCCTGTGGATTGAGATGAAGACAGCTTATTAGGAAAGAAAAGAAAGGAAAATAATAATAATGACAATAGTACTACTAATAATAATGTGTAGAAAACAACTGATGCACAATGCAATTGCTCACCACCTGCTGACCGATGCCCAGCCTATCCCCGAGCAGCCGGTTCCCCACACCGGCCAGCCTCCCCATATTTATTGTTCAGCATGACGTCAGATGGTATGGAATACCCCTTTGGCTAGTTTGGGTCAGCTGTCCTGGGTCTGTCCCCTCCCAACTCCTGCTGCACCCCTAGCCTGCCTGCTGGCAGGACAGAGCGAGAAGCTGAAAAGTCCTTGGCTTAGTGTAAGCACTGCTCTGCAACAATTAAAACATCAGTGTGATATCAACCTTATTCTCATCCTAAATCCCAAACACAGCACCCTACCAGCTACTAGGAGGAAAATTAACTCTATCCTAGCCAAAACCAGGACAGGGACTTTATCTTCCCGGATGTATGCTGGAAATACAATACAGCCCAGAGGAAGCAGTCTAGGAGGTTCCTGGAGTGCATGGAAGATAGCTTCCTTACCCAGCTGGTTAGTGAGCCTACTGGAGGGGGTGCCCTGCTAGACCTACTGTTCATGAACAGAGAAGGACTGGTGGGAGATGTGGTGGTCGGGAGCTGTCTTGGGCAGTGACCACGAAATGGTAGAGGTCTCTATTCTTGGCAAAGTCAGGAGGGGGGTCAGTAAAACTGCGACCTTGGACTTCTGGAGGGCAGACTTCGATTGTTCAGGACACTAGTATGGGGGGTCCCTTTGGAGGCAGTCCTGAAGGGAAGAGGGGTCCAGGAAGGCTGGACGCTCCTCAAGAAGGAAGTCTTAAAGGCCCAGAGGCAGGCTGTCCCTATGTGCTGTAAGATGAGCTGGCGGGGAAGAAGACCTGCGTGGTTGAACAGGGAACTTCTGCTGAGTCTCCAGGTGTACAGGATCTGGCTGGGATGGAGTTAACTTTCCCTGCAGCGGCTCATACAGTGCTGTGCTCTTCACCTGTAGCTAGAACAGCATTGGTATCACACCAGTGTTGTGTCTACTGCTGAGCAATACTGGCACAGCATCAGGACTCCCTCTAACACCCCCAAGAGCCAGCAGGCTGGGGGTGGGCAAGAGGTGGGGAGGGAACATCACCAGGGCAGCTGACCTAAACCAACCAAAGGGATATTCCATACCATATGATGTCACACAGTTCTGGTTTAACCCGGCCGGCAGCTAAGCACCACTCAGCTATTCGCTCACCCTCCCCCTTCCCTCTGGGGGATGGGGGAGAGAATCAGGAAAAAAATGAAAGCTTGCGGGTTGAGATAATGACAGTGTATTAAGACAGAAAAGAAATGAAACTAATAATAATAATAATATTAGTACTACTACTACTACTGTGTACAAAACAAGTGATGCACAATGTGATTGCTCACCACTCAACAACCAATGCCCAGCCTATCCGTGAGCATCGGTTCCCCCCACCCCGGCCAGCCACCTCATATTATTGTTCAGCATGACGTCATATGCTATGTATTATCCCTTTGGCCAGTTTGGGTCAGCTGTCCTGGTTCTGTCCCCTTCCAACTCCTGCTGCACCCTCAGCCTGCCCACTGGCAGGACAGAGTGAGAAGCTGAAAAGTCCTTGGCTTAGTGTCAGCACTGCTCTGCAACAATGAAACATCAGTGTGTTATCAGCATTATTCTCACCCTAAATCCCAAACACAGCACCCTACCAGCTACTAGGAGGAAAATTAACTCTGTCCTAGCCAAAACCAGGACAATATCCACCCCTTAGTCCATACCATTTATGCAATACTCGGGTCCCACACTTTCCATTATAATATTATGATAATTAATCACCACTTTTCATATATGTATATAAAATGTCCACTGAGTTTGTGTAGTCCATGACTGACTTTGAGCTCCATCTGTCACAACAATCTTTCAGGGCAGATCAGATAGCGTGTGATGTTGGATCGTCGCATGCTGAAGCCTGTTCTGGCTACAACACACCGCTATGCTTGTCCAGTTCTAATAACATTCACTCGTTGTTATCTACATGACTGTTAGTGTGATACCATGTCCTGGTTCCAGTTAGGACAGAGTTAATTTTCCCTCATAGTAGCTGGTAGGGTGCTATGTTTTGGATTAGGGTGAGAAGAGCGCTGATAACATGCTGATGTTTTAATTGTTGCAGAGCAGTGTTTACACCAGGCCAAGGACTTTTCGGCTTCTCGCTCTGTCCTGCCAGCAAGCAGGCTGGGGGTGCAGCAGGAGCTGGGAGGGGACAGACCCAGGACAGCTGACCCCAAATGGCCAAAGGGGTATTCCATACCATCTGACGTCATGCTAAACAATATATAGGGGTGGCTGGCCGGGGTGGGGGGCCGGGCTGCTCGGGGATAGGCTGGGCATCGGTCAACGGGTGGTGAGCAATTGCATTGTGCATCACTTGTTTTCTTACACATTATTATTATTAATACTATTATCATTATCACTATTATTATTATTATTGTTATTATTATATTCCTGTCTTAATTAACTGTCTTTATCTCAACTCACCGGCTTCACTTTCCCGTTTCTCTCCCCCATCCCAGAGAGGGAGGGGGGAGGGTGAGCGAACGGCTGTGTGGTGTTTAGCTGCCAGCCGGGTTAAACCACAACATACCATTAATAGGACATATAGCCATCATAGTAGTGATGACATACAGTATTATATAGCAATTAACATCATACAGTTCAAATCATATACTATTCTCTTCCCAAGTCAAATCCCCTTCAGGTACATAACCGATTTCCCTATTCTTCTGCATTACCCACCAAGCGCATCCAGGTACCTGAGCAAAAGCAATCCCAAAGTTTGCCTTTGCCTGAGGCAGGAGTAGCCTAGAGTGCCTTCCCCAGCACATTTTTTATGTGCACTACAGGGACTTTGTCCCCTTTTACAGCATATAACGGTTTTGATTGGGCAGGTCCAGCTCGACTGTCAGATCCCCTAGTGCTGACTAACCAGGTGGCTTTTGCCAAATGCGTATCCCAATGTTTGAATGTCCCAGCACCCATTGCCTTCAGTGTAGCCTTTAACAATCCATTGTATCGTTCAACTTTCCCGGAGGCTGGTGCATGCTAGGGGATATGATACACCCACTCAATACCATGCTCTTTGGCCCAAGTCTATAAGGTTGTTTCGGAAATGAGACCCATTGTCTGACTCAATTCTTTCTGGGGTGCCGTGTCGCCATAGGACTTGCTTTTCAAGGCCCAGGATAGTGTTCCGGGCGGTGGCATGGGGCACAGGATATGTTTCCAGCCATCCGGTGGTTGCTTCCACCATTGTAAGCACATGGAGCTTGCCGTTGCGGGTTTGAGGGAGTGTGATGTAATCAATCTGCCAGACCTCTCCATATTTACATTTCAGCCATCGTCCTCCATACCAAAGAGGCTTTAACTGCTTGGTTTGCTCGATTGCAGCACGTTTCACAATCATGAATAACCTGTGCAATAGTGTCCATGGTCAGGTCCACCCCTCGATCACGAGCCCATCTGTATGTTGCATCTCTACCTTGATGGCCTGAGGTGTCATGGGCCCATCGGGCTATAAATAACTCACCTTTATGTTGCCAGTCCAGATCCACCTGAGCCACTTCAGTCTTAGCAGCCTGATCCACCTGCTGGTTGTTTTGATGTTCTCCAATGGCTCGACTCTCAGGTATGCAAGCATCTACATGGCGTACCTTTACAACCAGGTTCTCTACCCGGGCAGCAATATCCTGCCACAATGCAGCAGCCCAAATGGGTTTGCCTCTGCGCTCCCAGTTGTTCTGCTTCCATTGCTGTAACCACCCCCACAGGGCATTTGCTACCATCCATGAATCAGTATAGAGATAGAGAACTGGCCACTTTTCTCATTCAGCAATATCTAAAGCCAGTTGGATGGCTTTCACTTCTGCAAACTGACTTGATTCACCTTCTCCCTCAGCAGCTTCTGCAACTCGTCGTGTAGGACTCCATACAGCAGCTTTCCACCTCCGATGCTTTCCCACAATACGACAGGACCCATCAGTGAACAGGGCATATTGCTTCTTATTTTCTGGTGGCTTTTTATACAGTGCGTCTTCTTCAGCACGGGTCACCTCCTTCTCTGGTGATATCCCAAAATATTTGCCTTCTGGCAAGTGTGTGATCACTTCCAAGATTCCAGATAAGACTTGGAGCAACTTCAGTGAAGTCCAAAGTTGGTGGCTTTGAGTCAGGTGGCCACCACGTATCTTTGTGTTATAAATGAAGATACAACTTGTTATAAATGACTGAGTCCCAAATAGGATAACAATCAAAGTTTACAATTTATTAAACGAATAGAGGCAAGCAAACAGCGCTGGGTGCGCCGGGAGTCTCTGCTCCACCAGGACGCACACCTGTTATGTTAGGCAGCTGGTTTTTATACTCCTAGGCTAATACATATTCATTACTACTTCTAGAAGAGGCAGGGTTATTATAATTGGTTTCCCGAATCCGAAGTCCTCCCAGGGGCGCCTGCTTATCAGTCTCTGGTAGTCTCTCGGGGGCTGCTCGGATGGGAGGCTCATATTCTTCTTCCTTATCTGGTGGTCTCTTGGCCGGCTGTCAGAAGTTACTGCACGTCCATGCAGAGTCAGCAGTTTTTCTCTAAAGAAATCCGTTTGTTCTCTTATCACCTAAACCCAGGCCTCAATGTTAACCCTTCAAATCCCTTAGTGGCACGAATTGCTGGACCATTCCTTACAAACTCAATCTGAATTTAGTAATATTTATAAAAGGCAAGTAAACAGTGCTGGGTGCGCGGGGAGTCTACGCTCTACCAACACGCACACACAACCGTCGAACTTTCTAAATATATAGATCATTGCTTTTACGTATTCATAAGAAACCCGAGTACGCCTATGCATACGTACAATCAGAGTGTGGGAAAAACCTTCAATCATGGGGTTGGGCCCGCTTTCAGAGCTTGTGTTACCATTCAGCCCTTCGGGGTGATCCAGCTCCTGGAAAAACTAATCACAATTTTATTATGGGTTCAAAAGGTTCTCATGTTATTTTTCTCAGGACAACCTGATCTTAGCGCGGGAGAAGTCCGGTCGAGGCACTCTCACTCGGCGGTCAATACCCATAGGGGTTGCCTCCCTCGGTAGACCATACACACCGCAGTGGAGGGTCCTACCCTGGTCTTGCCTTCTCACTTTCCTCCCTTCAGCCTTGTCCTCTTTATCCAGTGCTCTTAATTCATGCAGAACCTCATTGCCAGAATATTAGTTCCTCTTTAGTCTCAGTTTCAGTTCCCCAGGAGTGGACTCAACCCTCCAGGCTTCGGTAGTTATTGGTCCTTTTATTCTGGATGCGTGGGTCCAACCCCTTTCTGCTGTTCTCACAGCTGTTTCAGGAGTAAGTAAAACAAGGTACGGTCCCTCCCATCGGGGGTTCAATGATTCTTCTCTCCAGGTTTTTATTAAGACCTTGTCTCCTGGTTGTATTTTATGAATAGCAAATCCTAAAGGTGGTGTCTGAGTCATCATCCCAATTTCTCTTAGCTCCTGTAATCTCCTTCCAATGGTAATTATGTATTTCTGGATACTATGATCCTCAACTATACTGTTCCCTAGGGGCATCCCTTGAGAATAAGGCATACCATATAACATTTCATATGATGATAATCCAGTCTCACTGTGTGGTTTAGTTCTTATGTTTAAAAGTGTCAATGGTAAGCATTTCGTCCAGGGCAGCGGTGTCTCGATCATTAACTTAGCCAATTGTTGTTTTATTGTTTGATTCATCCTTTCTACTTTCCCTGAGCTTTGTGGGTGCCACAGAGTGTGGTATTCCCACTGAATACCTTTCAAGGGGTACATCCTTCAAATCTTTGTGGCTGGCGTATGTTCGATTATTTCCACACAATTGTGTTCCAACGGTCCTTCTTCTGGAACAGTTCCTAGAAATACTGCTGGATATAACAGGTTAGTCGTTTTCAAGGTTATGTCATCTTGTTCAGTTAGTATTGCCTGATTGCCTGATCATCCGGCTGGGTGATAACCAGTGGCCCCCCCTTTTGTTCTAAAACAGTTGTTACCATATGTGGTACAAAAACTTCAATATGTTTTCCCATTTGAAGGCAAATAATTTTCTACTATCTTTATCAAGAGGTATGCAAAAGATGGCATCCTTTAAATCTATCATGGTAAACCATCTATATTTCTCTCTCACAGATGTTAACAATGTGTAAGGATTAGCTACTACCAGGTAAATATCCTTTGTTATTTCATTTATTGCTCTAAGATCTTGTACAAATCTCTTGTACAAAAAACTCGCCATTCGTCTTCTTTACTGGAAAAACTGGAGTATTGTATTCCGATTTACATTCTTCCAGAATCTGATATTTGAGAAATTTGTCAATAATTTTCACCATTCCCGTGCCTAGTTTCTATCTTAAGTGGATATTGTTTGATTCAAACAGGTTTGGCTCCTTCCTTTAATTCCACCTTTACCGGTTGTGCCAGTTTCGACTTCCCTGGTACATCTGTTTCCCATACTGCTGGTATAACTGCATTTTCTACTTCTCTTGGAATATTAACTGTTGTGGTTTAACCCGGCTGGCAGCTAAACACCATACAGCCGTTCGCTCACCCTCCCCCCTCCCTCTCTGGGATGGGGGGAGAGAAATGGGAAAGTGAAGCCTGTGAGTTGAGATAAAGACAGTTTATTAAGACAGGGAAATAATAATAACAACAATAATAATAATAATAATAATAATAGTATTAATAATAATAATGTGTACGAAACAAGTGATGCACAATGCAATTGCTCACCACCCGTTGACCGATGCCCAGCCTATCCCCGAGCAGCCGGCCCCCCACCCCGGCCAGCCACCCCTATATATTGTTCAGCATGACGTCAGATGGTATGGAATACCCCTTTGGCCAGTTTGGGTCAGCTGTCCTGGGTCTGTCCCCTCCCAGCTCCTGCTGCACGCCTAGCCTGCTCGCTAGCAGGACAGAGCGAGAAGCTGAAAAGTCCTTGGCTTGGTGTAAGCACTGCTCTGCAACAATTAAAACATCAGCATGTTATCAGCGCTTTTCTCATCCTAATCCAAAACATAGCACCCTACCAGCTACTAGGAGGAAAGTTAACTCTGTCTTAACTGAAACCAGGACAAGGGGAAGTTTGCAGCCCTTGCTGACTTTCCAGCTGCTGTGGCTAAGCTGCTAATAGTTCCTGGAAAACCTCATTTAAAACCATCTGTGCATGTTACAGGACTGTGTAGTCTCAGCTATATCTGTGGTGTAGATAAGTCCATAAAAATACAGGGCCATATGCTCAGCTGGTGACAGTTACTCTAGTCCCTGATCCGCACCAGCTCAGTGAGACCAAGGTGAGTAACAGGGAGTCCTCCTGTCAGGGAGAAGGGGCAGGACCCATTGCTATTGCCAGTTTTTTTTCATTGCCTTGAATTTCTGGAGTTTCTGGCCCCTAGGACTGTTGTTTGAAAAAGCGGATCCTTTGCCCGGTGTGCAATAATCCAATTCTCACACACTCAGGAGAGCTATTGCTTTTATTTAGGCCTGGGTGCTTGTTGGATTTTCAACAAATGAAGCACACCTAATGCCAGTTTCTTGATTATATTTATCGTCGTACTTCTTGGCTCCTTTTCAGGACCTTCTGTGCATGCCTTCCTTTCTTTGGGGGTCCTTGGTGGTCTTTGGTGGTCTTTTCTGATGAAGTACCCTAACCCTTTTTAATCCATATATGGTCACATGTCACTTAAGGACAACTTAAGGCTACTTTCTCTTGCCAACTTTCTGTTGTTTCTTACAGAAGGAGTATTTTGTCTCTGATCAAAGGGAGCCTAGGTTAAATGATAAACATTTTTTTGGGTCCTGTACTACATAAATGATACTTGATTATAGGGATGTTTATTTAAACATAGACAATACCTCTTCTTTTCCAAGGGAGAGTTTGTTCCATTACAGGACAACATGATATCATATTTCTGAAGACATGAGCCAGTTCAGCTGCTGTGGCCAGTGTGTGATGCTCTTGGTTACCAGAGAGCTACTGAATGGTGGGACATATAGCTAGCTCATGGAAAGTGCTGGTTTAAACCATGCTGGATGGCTGGTTTAATTTAAATTTTCTTTTATTTTTTCCTCTCTGTGCTTGCAGGTCGGAAAATTCTTCACCATAGAAGTAATGTCTTAGAAACTGTAGTCCTGATCAATCCCTCAGATGAAGCAGTTAGTACTGAGGTAAGTCAGTCAGAAATATTTTATTGCATGGACCATAGTGTTACCGTAAAAGTCAATCAAAGAAACTCTCTAAGACTCAATTTGGAGTTTTAGAAAGCAGGCATTCTTTAATTGCGGCGCCGGACACACAGGGGATCGCTCCACCTACTGTGCGTGCTGAATTGTTCAAGCTACAGGGGTTATATACAATCAGAATACACATATTCATTAGATTTCCAAGAAAGAATCAACATATTCATACCATTTCATGGGACTCATTAAAATATGTAAATGTACCTGATGCATGCGCATTTGTTTCTACTGGTGGTCTTTCTGGGTCTTCTGGTGGTCATCGATAGTCAATTTAGGCATGCATACTAAGATCAGTCATTTACATATCCAAGGACCTATGCATACCATGAGTTCCTCACCTATTCTTTTTCAGACACATCCTCCAGGCCTGGGTTATCTTGACCTCCTCCCCCATCCTGGGATAGAGTTCTGTATGGTCTTATAGATAAGGCTGACTAATTAGTGGGTAAGGTGACGCTAGAGATACAAAGTTTCTAGACTTCCTTCTATCTAACTAAACATAGTAAAGGTTTGGCTCATCTGTTCATAAAATATTTCAGATCTGGTTCTATTACTCTGCCAGGGAGAAAACCATATGTCCTTCTGACTCAGTATCAACAGGAGCTGCATTAACTGTAAAATCAATTCGCCACTGTTTCCCAGGAACATTTCCCTTCTCTATTGTTCCCATTTGGAGTTTGATTCCTGTCTGTGAGTTATTTTTAAGACATATGACACATTGTTTCGATACCTGTCTGACAATGGTATACAAATTAGGTCCTATCCATTTTCTACTTAAAATCTGATTATTTCAGCTCCCCAGCACGTTTTATTATGTTCTTCAAATACCATCTGATATAACAGTTTGGAGGATATCACGATTCTCCCATCATTTATTTGCACTAAACCTGTAGGTAACATTTTCCATTTACATCTTCAATTAATTGCTTATCGATCTTAGAATATTCTACTTCATTTTCTAAGGCTTTTGTTAATGCCTGGTTTTCTGTTCCTGGTACTAGTACCAAAATTTGACTCTCAGATGCCCGTTCTGCTGCCCCTTTGGCATCTGCGTCAGCCAATCTATTTCCTCTTTCAATATCAGTATCCCCTGTTTGATGTCCTTTACAGCACATAATGGCAACTTTAGGAGGCAGGTATACCACTTGGAGTAACTTCAGCATCTCTTCTGCATGTTTAATTGAGGAAGATAAAAGTCCTCTCTCCTTCCAAATTGCCCCGTGTGCATGCACCACACCAAAGGCATATTTTGAGTCTGTCCAAATGTTAATTCTTTTCCCTTTTGCTAGCTCAAGAGCTCTTATCAAGGCGATGATTTCCACCGTTTGGGCTGATGTTTGTTACTGCATATCCTGTGAGGTGAACTCCCTAGCGGACAAAGCTGCTGCCATCTATATACCAATCCTCCGCATCTTCTAGGGGTGCATCCTTTAAATCTGGTCGGCTGGAGTATACTGTGTCCATGGTCTTGATGCAATCATGAATGGGTAATCTGGAAACTCTGTTACTGAGGAAAGAGGCTGGGTTCACAGTATTAGTGCCAAAAAAATTTAGTTAACTAATAGTCCATTCTACACATTCTTTTTCTTCTTCAGTAGCTATCAACAGGTCACTTATGTGTTGCAACAGTGTCCCCTTTTCCTGAAGGGGTTTTCCAAGCTTCAAGATCACAGGCTAGTTGGTTCCTGAATATGGTGGGGCTATTCTTGAATCCCTGAGGTAACACTGTCCAAGTAAGCTGAGTTTTTCATCCTCTATTGGGATTTTCCTTTTCAAAGGCAAAGAGTTTCTGGCTTTCAGTCACCACGGGCAGGCAGGAAAAGGCATCTCTTAAATCTAGTACCGTGAACCAAACTTGACTGTTTTCTAATTTTGTCAAAAGGTTATATGGGTTGGCTACTATAGGATATAAATCTTTTGTGATTCCATTGATGGCCCTTAAATCCTGGACTATAATATAGGTTCCATCTGCCTTTCTAACTGGGCCTATATGGAGTGTTATATTCTGACTCACATTCTACTAATAGTCCATATTTAAGAAAGTTACTGATTATTCCTTCCATTTCCCTTCTGTCTTCCACCTTTAGTGGGTATTGCTTTTGGCATACCCTGGGAGCATTTTCCTTTAAATCTTTTTTTTTTTTTTTTTTTTTTTTCAGGTACTGCATTCTTTGCTCTCTCAGGTATTCTTGTAGCCCAAACTCCTGGATACACTTGGTTCATAATTACATCCATCCAGGGAGTCCTGTCTGGAGCTTCCTCCGGACTTGCCAGGGATAAACTTCAGAGTTTAATATGTTACTTTTATTTCCATTTTCCCTTGTTCAAAATAAATTTTTGCATACAATTTTTTCCAGCAAGTCCCTTCCTAATAAGGGCCTTGGTGAATTGGGTAAGTATAAAAACTGATGTATTCCAATCATTTTTCCCAATTTAAATTTCAAGGATTGCAAAAAGAACACCTTTTCCTGACAGCCAGTTGCTTCTATTACATTTACAGACTCAGCGCTTTTCCAGAATCAATTTTTGGATTAACACAGAGAAAGAAGCTCCCCTATCCAACAAAAAAAATCCATGCCTCTCTCTTTGTTCCCTAGCTTTATTTAAACCAGTGGATCTGCTAGTGTAGATGCCCCAGGTCCCTGTCATTCCTGCTCTGACTGTTGCAAGTTTATCCTGCAACAACCTAAGGCAATCCCTTTCTTTTTCTTTTTTTTTCTTTTTTTTCTTTTTTTTCCAGCCTCCTTCCTTCTTGCAGTACGCACACTGGTTCTGTCCTAATGTTTCTCTAAACCCTTCTAAAGTCCTTTCTTTACCTTTTTCAGTTCCCCCTTTGCCGCCCTCCTTCTCTCTTTCTGCTGTAGTGCAGCCGCTGTTTGCCATGGCTATCATCTTAGATAACTTCTGTCTTTCGCATCTTCCCTATTCCTAAATACTTTCCACGCTGCATTCAATAACCCTTCTGGGTCTCCCAAATCTTGTCTCTCCAATTTCTATAATTTCTTTCCGATATCAGGGGCCTATTGCCCTAGAAAGAGGCTAGCCAATTGCCTCTGTTTGTCTTCCGAAGCCTGGTCCAAATTGGTATATATATATGTAGATATATTTTTTTTCATTGCATTTCAAAGTTGGTCCAAAAATTCCGTAGAGTTTTCTTTTGGACCTTGTTGGATACTATACAGGTTTGAATGATTTTTAGCTTTCGGAACTGGTTCTCAATTCCCAATTGAATCAGATTTTGATATTTACATAACCGTTCAAAATTTCCAGGGTGATTAGGGTCTCGGTGGGGGTCGGTCAGGGGAACACAATTGTCTACAGTTCCCTGAGCAGTCCCATTGGCAATTGGAGCTCGCACATGAACTCAGTCTGTTTTAAGAATTAGCTGATTTTCTGTTTCCATCATCTCCGCCAACATTAGATCAATGTCTCCCCAGTCTGGATCCTGATTTTTTTTTCTTCTCTCTATTAAGTCCACCATTGGTTACAATACTTAATTAAGGTCTTATGATTAACATTTCCTCCAGGTGGCCCATTAACGTCCTCCCAATGGGCCAAGATACAACCCAGAGGGGTCTTTTTATCAATAGTACTCGAAATTCTTCCCATTATGATGTCTTTTCTCAATCTCTTACACTTCGTCTGTCTCCAGCCATATTCCTCGCGGAATAGTGGAACCACGGATCGGGACTCCGCACTCACTTCACAGCGATGCTGCGTCTCACTCACACAGCACAATCACACAATCACACAAAGAAGCCCCTTATACCTTTCACTCAAGCAACACAAAACAGCAATCACTACTACAAATAGTATCACTTATTACAACAAATCTCCCAGTATAAATTGTGATCCATTAAGAGTTTTCCGTTATTCAATGTCAAGAACACATTCAGAGTCAAAGTACCAGAACAAATCCAAAACTAAAACAAAATACTGACTAAATCACATGGACACCCAGTGACTAGTAGTATGTGTGCGAAACACTCCGTAGCCAATAACTTAGGCTCAGGCGAGGATCTCAGTGAAGTAGTAATTTATTTGGGATTGCAATGGCGGGCGTTCCACAAGCAGGAGCGCACCTACTAGTCACACAGTATGGTTTATATACTTCATTTCCTCGATGAACAGGACCCTCCCCTGTTTCCCCATTGAGTGAGTAATCCAGGTTCACAACCTATCCGATGCTTCACAGACAATACATGGCCTTCAGTTGCCGGCCTGTTAAATTTCAAATTTTTTTTGACTTTTTTACTGTTTGAAGTGGTAATGTTTCTTCACTTATCTGACTGGACTTGACACCGTGATCTTCACCTAATTGTTCTAAGGGGTCTGGTTGTCTGCATTTTACAAGGTCACCTGCTAAGTTTTCTTATCACTGCAAGCATATCTCAATACCACATTCCTTCCCTTTAAACAACGTAACTCTGTGCAAAAACAACATTTTTGTTTCCACAATTCCCCCCTTTTCTTCTTTATAAATTGTTGATTTTTGCAAAACTTTTCTCGAAGGTATAATTTGGTAGATATCTTCCTCTTCTTCACTTTCTCTGCTTTCCATCTCCTCTAATATCATCATCTTATCTGAGTAAGGTGGTGGCTCCATGGTCATTTGTTTCAACAGTGCAGTTTCAATTAACCACTGTACTAGTCCTCTTACACAGGGGATAGTGCAACAACGAATGGCTGTCAAAACTCCTGCTACTACAATCAAGGATGTAAATATGGACATTACCATCCCTTTCCATTTACCCAACCAAGATTCCAACCATCCAGTCATGGAAGTGTCTGTTCCTAAGTTTTCTGCCAATTCACTGGCAAGGGTGGTAAGCCCTTGCAATGCTCTAGTTACTGTGCCATCCGGGGCAGTACTGTTGGGTATAAAAGTGCAACGATGATTGCCCAGCATCACGCACTCAACTCCTTTCTCTGAGAGCATCATATCTAATGATATTCTGTTTTCCCAAGCCATTTTGCTGGTGGCATCTAGTTGTTCAGCGATTCCTCTTATCGCATCCCTTGTATAATTTATGAATCTCTGCTGATTATAATAAATATAAGTAATCCAATCCACATTCTTATTGATTGTTACCCACCAGAACAGTGACTCAAACCCTGCAGCAATTTGATTCCTGGCTTCCTGTTCATCGGGAACTCCTCTAGGCACCCCAATAGAATCTATGTATACTCTATCATCGAATGATATTCCTAAGCCTCTTTTACTTCTTCTGGGTATTTGTGATGTTTCTCTTTCAAATGCCAGGGTGAAGGGTATAGCTAATTGAACAAGTGCACAAGTGCCTCCCCAGTTAGATGGTAGGGTGGACGGTAAGATCTTCCCTCCACAGTACCACCAGAGATCTGCCCTGGGGAATCTCAAGTCTTGAGCAGTTTCCCATCAAGTCCTCGGTAGCATTCAAGGTCCTCGTGCGCAAGACAAATCCTCCCAGATGCCGGGTAGCACTCACACCCTGCCGTGAGAGGCAAGCTATATGGTTACCTATAGCTGTAGAGAATGCAGGGGGAACCCTGATATTGCTATCACACAAGGAAGGGAATAGCAAAGAGAGAGACTTACAGGCCTCACTTCCCCAGGCAGTCTTTTCTTGGTACAATGCAATCATACATCGCATCCCCTGGGAATACTTGGTCCACCCCAATGGGCAGGGCACTATCTGGGCAATCGGTCGTCCCGAGGCACAAGCATAGCAATTGCTATGGTTGAGATTCTGGACAGTATATTTGACTCATTCTATCCAGGCATTCTCATCCCCATACCCTGTTTCAATCTCAAATGTTTGAACTGCCACATTTCAAAGAGGGCCTCCTGTTTTCTCTCCTGTTTTCTCCTTGAGTTTCTCCCTTTCTCTGATGGCAATAGAGGATCGTTTCCATACAGCTATTCTCAATCTGGCTGTTGGGTCTCTCCCAGTTATTTGTTCTCTCTGCTCAAGTGTCCTTGGGCATTTAAATCTCCACAAGCTAACACCTCACAAGCATCAAACGTGACGGATTGTGGTACATAACCCTCTGTCACATTCACCCATATTTTGACGGGGTATCCCATCTTACTATTGTCTGGTCATGCCTTTTCCAAGTTGCCAATTGACCAATGCCTTATCTGAGGCCTACAATCACTAGAAACAAAATTAATAGTTGATTTTTCCCTGTCATTATTTTTAACCCTTAGGTTTCCAAATAATTATCAATACAAAGAACAAGATATATGTACACTACTACTAGAACAAAAACCCCTTGGGAGCACGATTCGCTATAGGCCAGTCCTTTCTCTCAATCACAAGTCACACTCATTAGTTACCTGTGAAAATAAAAGGTTAGTTTACAATTGTAAGCTTTTTTCCTGCTCAGAGTCCACTATGAGATTTTTTTCTCTTCGATTTCAACTTCCAACAACTCTTCTGTAGGAACAGCTTTCCAGGTACTAGGGTCGATGGGTGCTTTCACTCAAGTACAGTGAGTCCAACCTTTTTCTGCAGTTCTTACGGCTGTTTCAGTGGTTAGTAGTACTTGGAATGGTCCTTCCCATTCAGGCTGGAGTTTTGATTCTTTCCAGGTCCGAATCAGGACCCAGTTTCCTGGGTGATGGTGGTGAATGGGGAATTCCAAAGGTGGGGTTTGAGCCAACAACCCACGGGTCCTGAGAGACGACAAAGAAGAGGACAACCCCAGAATACAGTTCTTAAGAAAATTCTCTCTTGTTTTGAATTGTGGTATCTCATCCCTTCTGCCCAGATAGGGTAATCCGAACAGCATCTCATATGGTGAAATTCCTATATCCTTTCTTGGTGCTGTTTGAACCTGTAGGAGTGCTAAAGGTAAGCATTTTACCCAAGGAAGTTGGGTTTCTAACACTAATTTAGTTAATTGCTTCTTTAATGTCTGGTTCATTCGCTCCACCTTCCCAGAATAGGAGGGGTGCCAGGGGGTGTGAAAAGCCCACTCAATCTCTAAGGCCTGCATTAACCCTTGCAGTACTTGTGAAGTGAAATGACTTCCTTGATCTGAATCAATGTTTTCAGCTATCCCATATCTAGGGACTATTTGCTCCAGTGATACCTTAGTCACGATGTTCACAGTGGCAGATACGGAGGGGAAAGCTTACACCCATCCAGTCACGTGGTCAATTAGGACAAACAAGTACTTAAGTCTCTCTGCTTTACGTAACTCAGTAAAGTCTACCTGTATACTTTGTAAAGGTCGAATCCCTGGCTCCCGTCCCCCTCTAGGTGGGTTACGGATGACCTTTTTATTTGCCTTTTGACATATGGTACATCCTCTGCATATTTGCTTCACTAAAGTGTATATTCCTACACAGACATACTTTTTTAGCACAACATCACACATTGCTTGCACCTCCCAATGACTCTCTTGATGTAAAACATCGTATTTGCCTCATTGGTGCTTTATTCAGCATTTCTCTCCCATCAGGAAGTATCCATTTTCCCTCAGACTTCGTGGCTCCTGATTCCTTAAAAAAAACCATTCTCTTAAAACTTTTTAGTTCTTTCTTAGTTTTCAACAATTCCCTGAATGCTCTCTGAATTAATTCTGTTTTCCCTCAGACACTAGATGTCATAAATACTTGACTTCTCTTTCCATATATTGTAATTTATTTTTCGATGCAATCAAGCCCTGTTTTCCCAGAAAGTTGAATAGCTTTTTAGTGGCTTCCTTCACAAATGTTTTCTCCTGTCCTGACAATAAAAGATCATCCACATATTGTAACAGTAACACCCCATCTCTGGAGGTTGGAATTGCTCCAAAATCTGTTCTAGAACTTGCCCAAATAGTTTCGGTGACTCTGTAAACCCTTGAGGTAAAATTGTCCATCTGTGTTGTTGCTTCCGCCCCATTTCAGGGTTTTTCCACTCGAAGGCAAATATATCTTTGCTCTCAGGGTTTGAGAGCACCCCATTAATAACGCCGCTATTCCAGTCTAACAACTTACTATTTGAATGATCAATTTCATCATCAAATCCCTTCCCAACAAGTTAGTCCCTGCCTCAGGTGCATACAATAATTGCCCAGTGATCATTTTATCCCCTAGTCTCAGCTTGGTATCCCCCAAAGGTGGCACTGTTATCCCAGCCCCTTCTACCCCCATCACTTTTTAGGGTTTCATTAGTTAATTTAATCCCTGATACTTTACAGGCCAGTAATGACCTAGATGCCCCAGTGTATTGGGTTCGATGGCAAGGTTCGGGGGGGGGGGCTGCAGTGGCAGCCCCCGCGAGAAAAATCCAGAAGCCTCCCTGTTATAAGTGAGACCATACAAATTTCTTGGTCTATCAGAAATATTTTATTAATTAAGTAAGCAGGCACAAGCAAAACAGCGCTGGGCAGCTGGGGAGTCTCCGCTCCACCACAGCACGCAACTTTCCCTTTTCAGTGGCGCCGTTTTATAGCATCCAAGTTTCGGCTTGTCAGGACTTGTTGGACCTTCTGAAGCTGTGCAGTTCGTTGTTGGGGGTCGTTGTTTTTCTTTCAATGATCATGCATTGTGCTCGTGTTCAAGGGGGAGGGTAGTGAAGCGGGAAACAGTATTTCACAGAGTCTTTGTTTTACCAAGGATGTTTATCCAACACCCCCACCCCACTATCTACTTGCTTAGTCTTCCCCCTTAACAAGGTCGTAAATTGCAAAACCTTATCTTCTCAGCAGATCCTCTGAATTCCTTTTAAAGACAATGAACAAACACCCGCTAATTTATCACAATCCCTCCTTTTTCTTTTTCTAACATATTTTGTTCATTGATGAATTTTTGAAGCACTTGTTTGCTCAATATTAAAGTTTCTGCGTCATCCTCCTCCTGTTCAAGAGATTCATATTTCGCACGCACAAGCATAAGGTGAGCTGCCTCTAATCGGTTTTTTTACAATCGCGATTATTCGATTGAATATACATGGTACAAAAGTTAGTGTTAATATGAGCAGCAACAAAGGTCCTGCTATAGTTGATAGCAGTGTAGTGAGCCAAAGTGAGTAATTAAACCAGGATTCATACCAGTTCTGGTGGGCTTCATTTTCTATTTTTCGTTTTTCTAACCCTTCTCTCAATTTAGTCATTGTATCCCTTACTACTCCAGTATGATCTGCATATACACAACACTCCTCTCGTAGGGCTGCACACAATCCTCCTTGTTGTAGAAAAATCACATCTAATCCCCTACGATTTTGTCGTACAGATTTCTCTAAAGCTGATACAGATTGCTCGATACGGGCCAAATCCTCATCTACAGCAATGCGTAGAGAGGTAAATTCTTGGCTTTGTTTTACCAGAGAGGTAATTTCAGTTCCGGCTCCTGCAGCCCCCAGAATCATCAGAGTGGCTAAAGTGACAGCCGTAATAGGCTCTCTCTTCCTTAAGTGTTTTTTTTGCCATAGCATGTTGGATGTACATATACTCCTCAGAATGGTAAAGAATCCTAGGTATAATTACTACCTGTACACAAAAATCATGAGACGAGTTGAACAATTTCAAAGATAAGCATGGAGTTACCCCCAGAGACGAACATACCCATCTGGTGTTATCTGCTGGTATTAACCATTTTTCTTTGTCTAATTGTGTAACATTTTCTGTAATATTGCATAGATGGAACTTCTTACTGTGAGAAACACTCCGTAGCCAACAACCCAGGCCCAGGCGGGGATCTCAGTGAAGTAGCAATCCATTCGCGATTGCAATGGCGGGCGCCCCACAAGCAGGAGAGCGCACCTACCAGCTCCAAAAACACAGTTTATATACTTTTTGATGACAGGACCCTCCCCTGTTTCCCCACTGGAGTGGGTAATCCAGGTTCACAATCTATCTGATGCTTCACAGACAATGCCTGGCCTTCAGTTGCCGGCCTGTTTTTGAGATGGTAATGTTTTCTCCCCTTATCTGGCTTGACTTAACATAGTGATTTTCACCTGATTGCTCTAAGGAGTCTGGTTGTCTGCATTTTAGGAGGTCACCTGCTGAGCTTTCTTATCACTGTAAGCATATCTCAATACCACATTCCTTCCTTCTAAACAATGTAACACTGCAAAAACAACATTTCTATTCCCACATCACCAGGGACCGTGCCTACGCATCTGCCATTCCCAGTTACTTCCGTTAACGTTATTCCTACATCCCTTCCCCAATTGCATTGTGGGGGATCGGTTTCGTTTGAACGGGTGGTCTCTCCCAGATCCCCAATGGCGTCGTAATATGAGGGCCTTATATCAAGACATAACCAGCAAGGTCTAGGCACGTCTGGATTTGGTTGATTCAACAACTGATAACTAGCATTCATGATTCTCCATATGTTATTCCCGGTCACCCCTTCATTTCTAATCCCATACTCCGGGTTTACTGATTTATTAGCAACCTCCAGTGGTTTAGGGCTATTAGGAGTTAGCATTCTAAAAGCTTGTGTAGGCTGAATCCTCAAAACACTCCCTGACAGTTTCTGATTTGGTCCCACCCGTTGGGGACTCTTAGTCTCTTCCTTCTTTATATAGATGATGCCTCCCCTATCAGTCCCCCAGCAGTAGTTATCTGCTGAACAACATGGTGATCTTCCCATCTAATCAGGCTCCATTTAAAAGGTTTGTGAGGGTGCGCAGACCCAGGAACAGTGTAAACAATCGTACCCATTACTATGTATCGCAAAAAAAAAAATGGCTAGGGCCCATTTTCCAGAGTTCTTTACCTGGCCACGTAATTCCCCACCGTTTCACTCTCTGCCTCGCTTGTCAGTTCGGTTGCAGCGAACTACAAGGTGCAGGTTCTTCTTGGCAGCAGCAGTGTTCTTCAGGGGAGTTTCTCAGGTAACCGCGACCTTTTTCTGATCAAACAGGGTCCCCTCTCCTCCTTTTTTTTTTTACGATACATAGACAGTTAGACCATACTTATCGAGTTCGTTTCAACGTGAGCTTTAAGTCATCAGGGCCTGCGACCGCTTCCCACTTTTCTTTCCCGATGCTTTTCTGGATCGGTCCTTTCACGCGACTGGCATGCGTTCACCCCTTCTCAGCCGTCCGGATAGCCGTCTCTGTGATAAGTAAAACAACATAGGGGCCTCCCCACCGTGGTGTTAAAGACGTTTCTTTCCATGTCTTAATTAGAACCCTATCTCCAGGTTGTATCCTATGGATTGCTATATCTAGCCACCAAGCCTTTCGCTTGCAACTCCCTCCGTCGGTTCATAAGCTGTATTAAATAAGGTTTTAATTGGATATCCTGTACCTGGGGGTGATCAGATGGCATCTCTAAATCATAAGGCATACCATACAGCCTTTCAAAAGGTGAGATTCCGACATCGGCTCGGGGCTATGTCCGGATATTCAATAGTGCAAGCGGTAAACATTTCACCCAGGAGGTTTTTGTCTCTATCATAAGCTTTGTTAGTTGCTTTTTAATTCCACCATTCATTCGTTCTACCTTTCCCGAACTCTGAGGATGCCAGGGAGTGTGATATTCCCATTTAATTCCCAGAGCCTTCATCGTGTCTCGGGATACCTTTGACACAAAGTGTGGGCCTCGATCAGAGTCAATTGCTTCTATTACCCCGTATCTGGGTATGATGCTTTCTAATAATATCTTTACCACGGTTTGAGCTGTGGCCCTTGCCGTAGGGAATGCTTCAACAAAGTTTGTGAGGTGGTCTACAATAACTAACAAGTATCTATATCGCCCCGTTTTTGGAAGTTCAGTAAAATCTAATTGAATCTTTGCAAAAGGTCGATGTGCCAATTCTCGTCCTCCTCCCGGGACCCTTTTTCTCATGTGTTGAGCATTTACCCTCCGACAAGTTATGCAATCATTTACGATCCTCTTTGCTATATTATAAATCCCTATACACATATAATATGTGGCAAATTGATCCACCAACGCCTGAGTACCCCAGTGCGTCTGTTCATGAAATCTCCGTAGCACCCTCATAGCTACTGATTTTGGTAACACTTCCCGTCCATCAGGCAGTACCCATTTCCCTTTATCGTTTTTTTTTTGTTTTTTTTTTTGTTTGTTTGTTTTTTGTTTTGAACCCCCATTTGTGTCATCTTGTCTTCTTCTGTAATAGTGAAACAGAGTAAGGGGAGGGGAATGGGTCCATTCGACCACAGGGAGTTAGTCGGCCCGCACTTGTAGCAGTTTTTATAAGGCGGGCTTTCTTCCTCAGAACAATTGCATTCAATCCCATCAACTCCCCATTCACTCCAGCAATCATAACATGGAAATTCCTTTAAGTCTTTCCCACAGTATTAAGTATTATATTAAGCATTATTATATATTATTATATTATTATTATATTAATTACTATATCTTAAGTATAAGTATTAAGTATTTCCCACAGTCTGGGCAATCTTCCCTCGTTCTTCTAATTCTTATACTCATTAATGCTGCCCTTTTTGCCTCCTGATCTGCTAGATTATTACCCCTAACCTGAGAGGTGAGGCCTTTTTGATGCCCTTTTATATGTACTACGGCAATTTCTTTGGGCTCTCTGATAGCTTGTAAAACCTGGGTAATCAATTCCTGATGTATTAAACCCTTTCCTTGTGAATTGATGAGCCCCCTTTCTTCCCATATTTTACCAAATGTATGTACTACCCCATAAGCATATTTTGAATCTGTATATATTGTACCGCTTTTATTTTTCAACAATTTTAGGGCCCGCAATATGGCATATAGCTCGCAAGCTTGGGCGGACCAGCTAGGACTCAAAGGTCCAGATTCCACTATCTCAAATGTTTTCCCGTTTACTAACGCGTATCCTGATTTTTGCTTTCCCTCGACTACTCTCGAGGAACCATCCACATATATCTGTTCACCGATGGGTAATTCCACCTCCTCTAGATCAGGTCTCAATTTCGTTTGCTCTTCTATATTTCGGAGGCAATCGTGTCCTAAGGACTCATTTGGTTCCCCATAAAGAAATTGAGCAGGGTTCTGTAGGGAGGTTGTTCCTAATGTTAATTTTGGAGAGGAAATCAAAATTCCTTCATATTTTAATAATCTGGCGTCAGTGATCCATTTCTCTGCCTTCTGTTGCAGTACCCCGCATATATTGTGTAGAGATATTACTTTGATTTCCCCCCCAAAAGTGATCTTCTGTGCTTCTTCCGCTAACAAGGCAGCAGCTACCACTACCTGCAAACAGTTTGGCCAACCCCGGCTAACCGGATCCAATAATTTAGACAAATAGGCCACAGGTTTGTTTTTTTTTTTTTTTAACTCCTTGCCCATTCCGTATGCCGTGCCTGCTGCGCTGTTCACAAAAAAACAAAACAAAACAAAACAGCCTCCTTAAATCTGGTAAGCTTAACACTGGGGGGCGTACTAGTTCCTCCTTTAACTTGTTCAGTCGTTCCTCATCTTCTTTTGTCCATTTGAGTAATCCATCCTTATTCAGCTTGTTATATAAAAATTTAACCTTTCCACTATAATCTTCTATCCATTGTCTACAGTATCCGGTCAACCCTAACAGTTGCCGTACCTGCCTTTTAGTTCGCGGGGACGCTAAAGCCAATATTCCACTGATTCTGCCTGGGTCTAACTTCTTAGTCCCCTTACTTAACTGGTGACCCAGGTACTTTATCTCTTGCTCCACAATTTGTAATTTTGCCCCTCCTTTTTCTTTTAAAGGGTACAGAGGGTACAGATTAACTCGATTCTCTGAGCCAATCCAAAGGCTCGCATATTCGCTCCCCTCTAAACAAAAAGGTTCCTTTGTATTTACATAAATGTTTAAGGCTTGGCAAACCCAGTCTTCAAACGACCCAAATATGGGCCAATAATTTGCCTACCTCCCCAAACTTCAACACAATAATGAATCATTTTTACTTTATCCTTTCCCCGCCTAAAAGGGGAATCACTCCAATTCTTAATCATTAACCCCAGTGGACTATCTGTGGGAATAGGGGGCAACCTAGCACTAGGCATTACCCCACCCATGGGACCAGAAGGCTTACTCTTCTTCTGTCCCATCTTCCGGAGTGCCTTCACACACACACACAGCCGCTTCCCCCTGGTCGTGGCCCAGTCCCTCGCGGGATGTGGGAACCGCACTACTGAGGGGTCCGCACTCACTTCGTCCGCAATTGGACGTCTCACACAGACGCACTCCGGGATCACCAACCCCAACCGAACGGATCACCGGCCTATACTTACCCACCCCGTGGGTCTTCGTTCGGTCTTCGTGCACAAAGATTGCTTGGGGTTACCGGTTTTATTTGCTTGTGCCTAATTTTGGGTTCGTCGGTGAAGGGCTCGAGCGGGATTTCCCGTTCCCGGGGCCGCCAGAATCGGCGGGGCGCCTCCCCTAGAGGGATTCCCAGTCAATCCGTCTTTATCCGAGTCACGGCACCAAATTTGTTATAAGTGAGACCATACAAATTTCTTGGTCTATCAGAAATATTTTATTAATTAAGTAAGCAGGCACAAGCAAAACAGCGCTGGGCGGCTGGGGAGTCTCCGCTCCACCACAGCACGCAACTTTCCCTTTTCAGTGTCGCCGTTTTATAGCATCCAAGTTTCGGCTTGTCAGGACTTGTTGGACCTTCTGAAGCTGTGCAGTTCGTTGTTGGGGGTCGTTGTTTTTCTTTCAATGATCATGCATTGTGCTCGTGTTCAAGGGGGAGGGTAGTGAAGCGGGAAACAGTATTTCACAGAGTCTTTGTTTTACCAAGGATGTTTATCCAACACCCCCACCCCACTATCTACTTGCTTAGTCTTCCCCCTTAACAAGGTCGTAAATTGCAAAACCTTATCTTCTCAGCAGATCCTCTGAATTCCTTTTAAAGACAATGAACAAACACCCGCTAATTTATCACACTCCCCATGGCAGATAAGGGACAATTTCAGCCGGCCCCAAAGGGGCCCACCGCTGCCCAGAGCCAAGCCATGAGCAACACAGTCCGTGCCTCTGTGAGAGCACATCCAAGAAAATGAAAACGAACAAACAAAAACCTGCTGCTCAACAGCAGCTGGGAGTACGAGGAGTGAGAAACCTTCCCGCAGACACCAAAGTCAGCACAGAAGGAGGGGGAGGAGGCACTCCAGGCGCCTGAGCCGAAGCCCCACTGTGGCCTGTGGAGAGGCCCCTGGTGGAGCAGGCTGTCGTCGTCCCCCCCCCCCCGTCCCCCGTCCCTCCCTATTACTTGGGAAACTGACCAAACACCACAGCAAATATACCAAAACTTCTAGACTGTTACTTAGATAATGCCTACATCCTCTTTCCCTGCTCATTCAACTTCAAACAGCTCTGTCAACCACTACATACCACACCTTTAACACCTTCAATAACCCTTTTTAACACTTCTATCTTTCTCCAGCCTGTACTTTCACCAAAGGCTCAGTCATTGGCCAACTTAATTCCATACCTTTCTCCCTCCAGGATGCTGAAACAACATATCAGTATACCATATTTCATCCCATTTTCCTTCTCTCCTTCTTCCACTCTGGATATTCCTACCTGAAGTGGCCAGCCTGGCCACACTTAAAACACCCCATCAAAACCTGTCCCTGCTAAGATTCAGGCTGCAACACAGGCAGCCTTCCTTGCCTGCCATTCCTTCATCTCTCCTCCTCTCCTTTCCATCCTGGCCCCGACTCCCCCTGAAGAGTTTCTTCCTCTTTCTCCAATCCTCTGCCTGACTACCTGCTACACTGTCAATACCATTAGTTTCGCTCTCTGCCTTTTCCTTCTCATCTCCCCTCCTGACACACACCTTCAGGGCTTCCCACAGGAAGGCCCCCCACAGTGACTGTTCACTACATCCCCCCACCTTCTGGAGCTTTTTCTGTATATCTTCCAAGCTTTAATCACAAAATGAACTTTCAAGAGGCCTTGGGATACCGGGTCCTCGGAACTCACCCCCAAGCACTCCCCCACCCCAACCCCAAGTCTCCCACATGACCCCTTGTGCTGCACACTATCACCACTCCAGCCAGGATCAGCAAGTGGGTATTTCTGCCCTGCCGGTATTACCCCTGGTCCCAGAGGATGAGCTCCTTCTCATTCTTGTATAGCAGCTCTCCTCCTGATCATTCTCATTTCTTCCCCTGTAAACAACAGACTTAGTATAGACATCATTTCCCCCCAGGAGTATAAGTTAGGTCCTAGGAACTGGTCTAATAGTTCAGCTAGCCTGATGGGATCCTCAATTAAAGACTTCATCTCCTTAAAACTCCTAACCTCTCTGCTGGTAAGGAGGGGGGGAGCTCACCTAAGAGGATACATAGGAGTGTTAGTACTGCTAGTATCAGGGAAGGCGAAATTCTCAGTCTCTCTTCTAGGTTGTTCTAATTCTTGCCGGAGCCTAGAGTGCACTCCTTCTCCAGGGACAGTGTTAATTGCAGGCCCTGTCTCCCTTCCTGGAGCGACTGCTGCTGCCACCGGTGCAATATTAGGATTATAGGGAGCATAACTTGGCTCCTTCTCCGAAAAAGGAATCTTATTGTTTACATATAAATTTCAAGTCTGAATTTTCATCAGACCCATATTTTGGCCAAAATACTGCTGTTTCCTTAATTGGTTCTTTTGTCCAGTCTGATACACAATATTTAACCATTTTCTTCTTTTATCATT
Organism: Anser anser; assembly: GCF_964211835.1. Taxonomy (NCBI): domain Eukaryota; kingdom Metazoa; phylum Chordata; class Aves; order Anseriformes; family Anatidae; genus Anser; species Anser anser. Next base: position 2,017,586 of record NC_139731.1, read on the forward strand.
TCCTCCAATTTTGTGATTATTTTTCCAATTTCTTATCATTCTTCAGGAAGAATTTTCGGTAGGCACTCCCCCAGGGATATCTCCCTGTTCCTTGGAACCCATATTTTCCCATTTGTCCTAGCCCTTGTCAGTGTGCTGCTACAGAAATTTACCTCCTGCAGGGTACCACACACTAACGTTCTGATTCTGGAAAATGGGGGTGTACTGCCAAGCACTTTACCGTGCAAGGGGTACTGCACGCCTATGAGTTTACCAGATTCCCTGGTGTACTGCCAAGCACTTCCCTGTGCAAGGGCTTACCGTACACCAAATTTCCCGAGACTCTTCCTTTCTCTCTCTTATCTCATGCTTCATCCGGCTCTGGCTGTGCCCCTCGTGGAGCTACGGAACCGCGGATCAGGACTCCACACTTGCTTTGTACAAAAGTACGTTTCAATCACACATCACACAGAGTCTCACCCGACCCCCAAGGCAATACTTAATATTTCTTACCTCGGTCTGTGCACAGAGTTACCGGATCAGTTCTTAAACCTGGAGTGCCTACCTTCTTCCCTTCCCCACTACTTCATGGATCCTGCCTCTTTAATCAGTTTCGGGCCCTCTGTCAGCTCTCCGCAGAACCGCCACCGTTGATGCACAGGACCGCTGAAATCAGCGGGGCATGCCTTCCTGCTGCTGCGGCGGTGGGGCTCCCCGGTAGGTGACTGGATCCCGGACGAGCCCCCAGATTGTGAGAAACACTCCGTAGCCAATAACTTAGGCTCAGGCGAGGATCTCAGTGAAGTAGTAATTTATTCGCGATTGCAATGGCGGGCGTTCCACAAGCAGGAGGGCGCCTACTAGTCACACAGTATGGTTTATATACTTTCTTTCCTCGATGACCGGGACTCTCCCCTGTTTCCCCACTGAGTAGGTAATCCAGGTTCACAATCTATCTGATGCTTCACAGACAATGCATGGCCTTCAGTTGCTGGTCTGTTAAATTTCAAATTTCTTTTGATTTTTTTACTATTTGAAGTGGTAATGTTTCTTCACTTATCTGACTGGACTTGACACCATGATCTTCACCTAATTGTTCTAAGGAGTCTGGTTGTCTGCATTTTACAAGGTCACCTGCTAAGTTTTCTTATCACTGCAAGCATATCTCAATACCACATTCCTTACCTTTAAACAATGTAACTCTGCAAAAACAACATTTTTATTCCCACATACGGCACCCAACATAGAACATCTTCTATGCTTTATGGATACCTTACAAAACAATAGTATACCAACCAAACAAAATTCCAAGAAGAATACCTTTGGAAAAGATGGTTCTTGTCTGTCCCCACGGTGAGCCAGCTGAGGTGAGGAGTCCCTCCGAGAATTTCCTGGCACACGCCTAGAGAGTCCCACATCTCAGCAGCTCCTGCAGCTGGACAGAGTGTCCCATCTGGGTCGCCAAACTGATGCAGTGAAAACTCAATAACTAAAGTTATTAAGCAGGTATTCTTTATTACGGTGCCGGGTGTGTGTGGGATCGATCTGCCTAACACACACCAAGGGTTACCGGCAGTGTGCTTTTATTAGTGGCCTATATGCATATTCATCTAATTTCCCATAAGTCTCTTGCATATTCATCAGCTCTCCAAAGAATCATTAACATAGGTTCCCGCCCCCATTCGCATGCGTACTGGAGTCCTTGGGTGGTCATCCAGCATACTCTGGTGGTCTTTTGATGAAGGCCAGAAGTCTTCCTCGCTGCTAAACTTCTGACCTTTCCTGTCTTTGACAGACATCAGCAGTCAAGCCAGTTCTTTCTGGTGCTATTATCTATGCATACACTCTTTTACTCCCTTAACTTTGTGGTCATTAACATATAATTGTGTTATCTAAGACCTATGGAATCAACATCCTTTATCTTGTTCCCTGTCTCACTAGAGTCAAAGAACTGAGCATGTAGTTCAAAGACAAAACAGAAATTTTGCTAGTGAAGGCTGAAAAAATAGTGATAACTGCATTGCTAGCCAGTGCTGGGAAGCACTGACATGTTACAATTTCTTTTGGGAAATGAAGTGTCTCTGCTTGTAGTATTTCATTAAAAAAATCTATTTTTTGTCAACCTTAAATGATATTAAACACAAACAGGAAGAAACACACTGAAACAAATGAAGTTTCTAAAGTTTTAAAAGTTTAAAAAATGGATAAGTCGCCTTAGTTAATAGCAGTTCATTGAGTAAAATATTGAGTGGAAAAACTCTTACACTGCATTAGAGGTACTTATTAGCTGGGTAGCAGCTCTTTAAGTTGTCTTTAACACACTCAGGATTTCAGAGTAAAAAGCTATAAAGTGTATGTGTGTGGGGGGGTGGGGAGCAGAAGGAACTGCCAAAAATAGAGGAATGCTCTTTCTGTCACTGTTGCTTGTCATTCTTTTGTGTTGGGTTAAAGGGGACTTAGAGTCTGGAGTTTGCCTGTTTCATAGCCCTGTAAGGGCTTTCAGTGAGACAGTCTCACAAAGCTGAAATTATTTATGGTTCAATGTTTGCCAGTTTCAGAGCCCTGCTAAGAGCTTTCACTGAGACAGTTTCACAAAGTTGAACATATTTAATAAGGCAACAGATATAACAGATTTGGAATTGCCGTTGATAAATACTCTTACTGGAATAGCGCTAATATATGATAACAGTGCTTGCAAAATGCTATCCTGGGTATTCCTCATCAAAGGGTGAAAGCACAGAGCTTACCAAGAAGGCATCCCTGTCTTGGTGAAGGAGAAGGAGCACAACCCATCGACTGCCTCTTCTAGGTTTCCAATTTCTTCTCCCTGCCTCGCCCCAGCTCTTCTTTTTTCCTCACTCTAACTTTCTTCCTAACACTAACTTCCTCTTTCTTTTTCTTTTTTCTATTTTTTTCTTTCTTCTTCTTTTTTTTTTTCACTAATGTCTAACACTCTTTTGTATCCTAACCTCATTTGTTCCCTGCCCCTGGGGTGAAATTTAACATGATTTGGGTGAAGAGTCAAGTACTATAGTCATATATGTTTAGCATGTACTTCTTTAAGCTCATTATCATATTCTGGGGTGTGAACTTTAATATTTATTTTACACATAATGAAGCAAAAGGTTTTACTTGGTCACTGTGGCCCTCAAGATTCTGTTCTTGCCACCATGTTGGCTGTCACCAATCACCTCCTTATTTTCCATGTGACTTAGGATAGTTTCCAGGAGGATCTGCTCCATCTGCTCTTGCGAGGCTCAGAGATGAGACTGACTCACCTGTAGTTCCTGGGTCTTCCTTTTTCCCTTTTTAAAAATGGGGGTTATGTTTCCCCTGTTCCAGTCAGTGGGAACTCTACCAGACTGCCATGACTTCTCAAATATGATGGACAGTGGCTTAGAAACTTCATCCACCAGTTCCCTCAGGACCCATGGATGCACCTCATCAGGTCCCATGGACTTGAGCACCTTCAGGTTCCTTAGCTGGTCTTGAAACCGATCTTCTCCAGTAGTGGGAGGTTCTTCATTCTCCCAGTCCCTGCCTTTGCCTTCTGGGACTTGGGCAATGTGGTTACAGCTCTTGCTGGTGAAGACTGAGGCAAAAAATTCATTGAGTACCTCAGCCTTCTCTGTATTCCAGGTAACCAGGTCTCCTGTTTCCTTCCAGAGAGGGCCCACAATTTCTCTAGTCTTCCTTTTATCACTGATGTACCCATAGAAGCCTTTCTTGTTGCCCTTGATGTACTGGCCAAAGGGCTAAAAAGGGCTAAAAATTCTAAAAGGGCTTTGGCTTTCCTAACCTGATCCCTGGCTGCTTGGACAATTTCTTTGTATTCCTCACAGGCTATCTGTCCTTGCCTCCACTCTCTGTAGGCCTCCTGTTTCTGCTTGACTTTGACCTGGAGTTCTTTGTTCATCCATGGATGCCTCCTGGTGTTTTTGCCTGACTTCCTCTTTGTTGGGATGCATTGCTCTGGAGCTTGGAGGAGGTGATCCTTGAATATTAACCAGCTTTCTTGTGCCCGTCTTCCCCCCAGCGTTTTGTCCCACAGGACTCTACCAAGCAGATTCCTGAAGAGGCCAAAGTCTGCTCTCCTGAAATACAGGGTAGTAAGCTTGCTGTACTTTGTCCTCCTTGCCCTCAGGATCCTAAACTGCACCATGTCATGGTCACTGCAGCCAAGGCTGCCCTTGCGTTTCACATTCCCCACCAGCCCCTCCTTGATGGTGAGAATGAGGTCCAGCATAGCACCTCTCCTCATTGGCTCCTCTATCCCTTGGAGAAGGAAGTTGTCATCAGTGCATTCCAGGAACCTCCTGGATGGCCAAAGCCCTGCTGTGCTGTCCCTCCAACACATATCGGTGTGGTTGAAGTCCCCTATGAGAACCAGGGCTTGTGAATCTGAGTCTGCTCCTGTCTGTCTATAGAGGGCCTCATCTGCTTGGTCTTCTTGATCAGGTGGCCTGTAGCAGACCCCCACTATAATGTCATTTGCCCCTTCCCTCCCTTTAATCCTGACCCATAAGCTCTCTGTCAGCTCCTCATCCATCCCCAGGCAGAGCTCCATGCACTCCAGCAGCTCATTGACATAGAGGGCAACACCCCCTCCTTGTTTCTCGTGCCTGTCTTTTCTAAAGAGCCTGTATCCTTCAATTCCAACACCCCAGTCATGGGAGCCATCCCACCATGTCTCTGTAATGCCAATGAGGTCATAGCCCTGCAGGCATGTGTACATCTCTAACTCCTCTTGTTTATTCCCCATGTGTGAGCATAGAGACATTTAAGTTGGGCCCCTGATGAAGCTGACTTACTGGCTGGAGTGTCTGGAATTCCTTTGTGCTGCTTTTCAGGTGCTCTCCTGCTGACCCATGACCCTTCTCCAGGCTCTGGGCATCTATCACTGACACTAGCCTCAAACTGGGAGGAGCGGGATGAATTAAGGTTCCCCTCCCCCAGCAACTCCCATTTAGAGCCCTCTTCACCAGCTTGGCAAACCTATGACCAAAGATGCTTTTCCCCTTCTCTGACAGGTGGACCCCATCAGCCCCCAGCAGACCAGGTTTCTCAAAGCGATTCCCATGGTCATAGAATCATAGAATCATATAATTGTTAAGGTTACAAAAGACCTCCAAGATCATCTAGTCCAACTGATCCTTACCACGAATATCACCCAGTAAACCATGTCACTAAGCACCACGTCCAACCTTTTCTAAAACACCCCCAGGGATGGTGACTCCACCACCTCCCTGGGCAACCTCTCACAATGCCTAACTACTCTTGCTGAGAAGAAATGTCTCCTAAATTCCAACCTGAACCTCCCCTAGTGCAACTTGAGGCCATTCCCTCTTGTCTTATCACTAGTTATCTGTGTGAAGAGGCTGACCCTCAGCTCCCCACAACTTCCTTTCAGGTAGTTGTAGAGAGCAATAAGTTATCCCCTGAGCCTTCTCTTCTCCAGACTAAACAACCCCAGTTTCCTCAACCACTCCTCATAATACCTGTGTTCCAGACCCTTCATCAGCTTCTCTGGACATGCTCCAGGGCCTCAATGTGTTTCTTGAAGTGAGAGGCCCAGAAGCGGGCCCAGAACTGAACACAGTACTCAAGGTACGGCCTCACCAGAGCTGAGTACAGGAGGATGATCACCTCCTTGGTCCTGCTGGCTACACTATTCCTGATACTAGCCAGGATGCCGTTGGCCTTCTTGGCCACCTGGGCACGCTGCTGGCTCATGTTCAGGCAAGCATTAACCAACACCCCCAGATCCTTTTCCTCTGCACAGCTTTCCAGACACTCTGCCCCGAGCCCATAGCATTGCATGGGGTTGAGGTGGCCAAAGTGCAGGACCCAGCACTTAGCCATGTTGAACCTCATCCCATTGGCCTCTGCCCAGGAATCCAGCCTTCCCAGGTCCCTCTGCAGGGCCTTCCTACTCTCGGGCAGACTGACACTTCCCCCCAACTTGGTGTCGTCTGCAAACTTCCTGAGGGTGCACTCAATTCCCTAGTCCAACTCATCATTAAAGACACTAAAGAGGATGGGCCCCAACACTGACCCCGGGGGAACACCACTCATGACGAATTGCTAGCTGGATTTCACTCCATTCACCACCTCTCTCTGGGCCTGGTCATCCAGCCAGTTTTTAACCCAACAAAGAGCATACGTGTCCAAGCCATGGGCTGCCAGCTTCTCCAGGAGAATACTGTGGGAGACCGTGTCAAAGGCTTTGCTGAATTCTAGGTAGACTACGTCAACAGCCTTTCCCTCATCCACCAGGAGGGTTACCTGGTCATAGAAGGAGATGAGATTGGTCAGGCAGGACTTGCCTTTCATGAACCCATGCTGACTGGGCCAGATCCCCTGGTCTAAGTAGCTGAACCTCTGTCTGAAACACCAACCATCCTGGAACCATCCATTGATTTGCCAGATTTGACTGGCCCTTTCAATCCCCTTCCCTTTTACGAGCAGGACTGATGAAGAAAACATCTGCACTCCCAAGTCCTTTACTGCTGCTCCCAGGGCTCTGTAATCCCTCTTGATAATCCTCAAACTGCTGTTGGCTGCATCACTGGTGCCCACATGAAACAGCAGGAGTGGATAATATTCATTAGGCTGTACAAGGCTTCTCAGTCTCTTGATGACATCCGTGATACAAGCCCCAGGTAAGCATCAGACTTCCCTCAAGAGCGGATCAGGTCAGCAGATGGATGCCTCTGTACCTTTCAGAAGAGAGTCTCCTACTACTATCACCTTTCACCTTTTCTTAGGTGGACTAGATGTTACATGGGGAGCAGACCAGGCTGTCTTATTCAGCTCCACCCTCCCTGCAATATGTCTTTCCTTTTCAGTCCACAGAGGAGTGAAGCAATTCTGTAAGGAACTCGGGCTTTGGGGTAAGACTTTTCTTCCTGCTGGTTCTTGTTGTTGCCAGCTTCCACTTCCCTGTGTTATTGGCCCCCTTCCCTTCTGTGAATGCCAGTAAGGGAGTTTCAGGCTGTTTGGTCATGGGGTGTGGGTCCCCTGAAGACTGTACTAGGATCCAGCTGTCTTACTCCTCTTCAGCCTCCCTGATGCTAAGCAGCCTTCTCACTGCAGTTCGTCCACCTGGTGCAGGAGGTCCTCCACCTGGGCACACTTTTTTTCAGGCAGGTCTGCCACATGTCCCTGCCCCAGGGGAAAGATCTAGTCACTTCCAGCAGTCAAAAGTCTGCACTGCAACCTCACCCCTCGGTAGCTGTGTCTGGGTGGAGGCATCAGCCACCACTGGAGAAGACAGAACAGACCACGCAGCCAGAGCCGCAGCCTTTGCCCTGAGAAAAGTGCTCACTATTCTGCCTTGAGGAGCGGGAAAGATGGAAAAGATGTGTGCCCTTGGCCTGTGGAGATCTGGGTGCGGGGTTAAGGTGTACTATGCGCTTCCTGCTTGGATAGTGGAATGGCGCTTCCTCAAAGGGGTGCCTTCCCGCGCAAACTGCCATGCAAACTGCCACGCCACGCCCTGACTGATGCGCCATGCCCTGTTTGTCCACTTGAGCTCCCTATGGGTTGCTTATGGAGGAGTGGGGGGTGATGGATGTTACTGCTGGCCCTACCCACAACTCGTAGTTTTCTCACAAACCGCAAGCCCCTAGCAGGACTCTGTACTCCCCTGGAGCTTCCCTAGCTCAGGAAATCCCTCTCTATGCCGTGATCCTCCGCTCCACTGCAGAATGCGCCCGCCCAGAGCTGATCGCCTCGGCGAACATGAAAAGAACCAGCAGGTGGATCAGGCTGCTAAGACTGAAGTGGCATGGGTGGATCTGGACTGGCAACGTAAGGGTGAATTATTTATAGCTTGGTGGGTGATGACACCTCAGGCCATCAAGGAAGAGATGCAACATACAGATGGTCTCATGATCAAGGAGCTGACCATGGACACTATTGCACAGGTGTGGTGGTTTTAATCAGCTGTACAGCTGAGCTCCACCACAACCAATGTCTCACTCCACCTCCACAAAGGGAAAGGGGGAGAAAATAAGGTGAAAAGGGCTCAAGGGTTGAGATAAGCTCAACAGGGAGATCACTCAACAATTATGATGGGCAAAACAGACTCGGTGTAGGGAGATTAGAGAAATTTATTGCCTATTTGTAGCAAGCTAGAGCAGTGAGAAACAAAGAAAAACTAAAACCACCTTCCCCCCATCCACCCTCTTCCATCTCCTCCCCCCGAGCGGCACAGGGGAACAGGGGAATGGGAGTTGTGGTTAGTCTTCGCATTCAAAGATATCAAAGAGGCCTTAAAATCTGCTCCTGCACTGGGACTCACAGATTACCCCAAACCGTTTGATTTTTTTGATTTGGGTAAAACAAATTTGGCATTGGGGAGATTGATATAATTTATTGCCTATTACTAACAGACTAGAGCAGTGAGAATCTAAAAGCAAACTAAAAAAACCTTTCCCCTCCATCTACCCTCTTCTATGTCCTCCCCCCGAGCGGTGCAAGGGAACAGGGAATGTGTGTTGCAGTCAATCCATACTGCTTCATCTCCACCTCTCCTTCACCGCCACTCTCTTCCCCTGCTCCAATGTGGGGTCCCTCCCATGGGATGCAGTACTTCCCGAACTGATCCTGCATGGGCTTCCCACAGGCAGCAGCTCTTCAAGAACTGCTCCAAATAAGGGTCCATACCATGGGGTCCATCCATCAGGAGCAAACTGCTCCAACATGGGTCCCCCATGGACGGCAGCTCCTGCCAGGTCACCTGTTCCTGTGTGGGCTCCTCTCCACATGCTACAGGTCTGGCCTGGAGTCTGCTCCAGCAGGGGTTCTTCATAGGTCACAGCTTCCTTCAGGTCAGATCCATCTGCTCCACCGGGGGCTCCTTCATGTGCTGCAGTGTGGAGATCTGCTCTGCCATGGTACTCCATAGGCTGCAGGCGGACAGCCTGTTCCACCATGGTCCTCTTCACAGGCCACAGGGGAACTTAAGCTCCAACACCTGGAGCACAGCACCTCCTCCCCCTCCTTCTTCACTGACCTTGGTGTCTGCAAGGCTGTTTCTCACTCCTCACTCTCCCAGCTACTGCTGAGCAGCAGGTTTTTCCCCTTTCTTAAATATGCTCTCACAGTGTGGTGGTTTTACTTTGCTGGGCATCTGAACTCCACCACAATCACTCTCTCACTCCCCCTCCTCAGAAGAAGGGGAGGAGAAGAAAGTATGGTGGAAAGAAAAAAAAAAGACTCACAGGTTGAGATAAGGATAATTTAATTAAAGGGAAAAGGACCAGGGGGAAAAAACAAGCAAAAGCCACAAGGAAGCACAGAGAGAGAGAAAAGAAATTATTCTCTACTTCCCATCAACGAGTGATGTTCGGCCACGTCCCGGGAAGCAGGGCCTCAATATGCATAGTGGTAGTTTGGGAGGACAGACATCTTCATAACAAGAGTCCTCCCTTTCTCCTTCCCCTTTCCACCTTTTATTACTGAGTGTGACATCATATGTTATGGAATATCCCTTTGGTTGGTTTAGGTCAGCTGCCCTGGTGATGTCCCCTCCCCACCTCTTGCCCACCCCTAGCCTGCTGGCTCTTGGGGAGGGGGGGTTGGAGGTAGTCTTGATGCTGTGCCACTATTGCTCAGCAGTAGACAAAACATTGGTGTGATACCAATGCTGTTCTAGCTACAGGTGAAGAGCACAGCACTGTATGGGCCACTGCGGGGAAAGTTAACTCCATCCTAGCCAGATCCAGTACACAGAGGCTCAAACAACATCGCTTATTGGCTCAGCTCTGGGCAGCGGCAGGTCACTTTGAAGACGGCTGAAACTGGCCCTTATCTAACATGGGGCAGCTTCTGGACTCTTCAAATTAGACAAATTAGAGAGATGGGCAATTGCCAACAATATGAAGTTTAACAAGAGCAAGTGCCATATTCTGAACCTGGGAAGGCACAACCCTGGTTATACATACAAACTGGGGGATGAGATGCTGGAGAGCAGCCCCGCAGAAAGGGATCTGGGGGTTCTGGTTGACAGCAAGCTGAACATGAGCCAGCAGTATGCCTTGGTGGCCGAGAGGGCCAACCGCCTGTTGTGATTGAGAAGGGAAGTGATCGTCTTGCTCTACTCTGTGCTGGTGCGGCCTCACCTTGAGTACTGTGTACAGTTTCGGGTGCCACAGTATAAGAAAGACATGAAGTTGTTAGAGAGTGTCCAAAGGAGGGCTACAAAGATGGTAAAGGGTCTAGAGGGTAAGACATATGAGGAGTGGCTGAAGTCACTTAGTTTGTTTAGCCTGGAGAAGAGGAGACTGAGGGGAGACTTCATCGTGGTCTACAACTTCCTCATGAGGGGGAGCGGAGAGGCAGGCATTGATCTCTTCTCTCTGGTGACCAGCGATAGGACCTGAGGGAATGTCTTGAAGCTGCGAGATAGGAGAGGTTCAGGCTGGATATCAGGAAAAGGTTCTTCACCAAGAGGGTGGTTGGGCAGTGGAACAGGCTCCCCAGGGAAGTGGTCATGGCACCAAGCCTGCCGGAGTTCAAGAAGCATTTGGACAACACTCTCAGACACATGATCTGTTTTTTTGTTTTAGTTTGTGGTTTTTTGGGTGGTCCTTTGGGGACTCAGGAGTTGGACTTGATGATCCTTGTGGGTCCCTTCCAACTTGGATATTCTAGGATTCTATGAAAATGTAGAAGTGGAAGCCAGTTCTTTTATGGTTTGATTACAACTACAGCAGACAGAATTTCAGTAACACACATCAGACAGCCAGCTGCATGTATCTATATTCTTGTCTGAAACAGAAATAAATAAACTTGATCTAGCAAAGATATTGTTGAATTTATAATCATCTGGTGCAAATAGTGATAAACCAGCATTAGTCCTGTGTTTAATTAAAGGAACTTTATGCTGCTGAAAGTCAAGATCACCATTCTGGTTTAACTTAATTCTCCTTGAACAGAGGAATTGCTACACATGAGATTCGTACCTTACCTTAATTTGAATTGATGTTTCAGTGTTGGACAAGGCTTTTGAAATATTTGCAGAGTGTTTACTCAACAGTACATAGTCTTACAAAAGTTTTGTTTACTTTTGTTCTTCAATTTAAGTTGAATTCAGCCAATAGAAGTACACTGAATATATGGATTTTTCTTAGCATACAAGTAAATCTCCCCCTGGGTGGAAACAGGAATTATTACTAGCTGCAGTGAGGATCAAGTAACAAGAATCTACTTTAAAATAGTTGAGTTATTTTAAAATGCAGAAGAAGGTTATTTCTCGGTAGCAAGCTACTTTGAGGCATTAGGCATCCACATAATTTGCTAATGTTTATTGAAAAAGGTCTTTGGCTGCCACACTTTAAGAAGTTATAGTGCCCATACTTAGTGATATCATGAGATGTAAATGATGCATGTGACTGTATCTGAGTGCCTGAAGTTCAAGTTTATGATTATGGTGAAGCAGAATTGTGATTTGTGGCTGTTAATTTTCAGTGATGTTTTTGCAACTGAATGGCAAGTCATGCTGTATACTGGGAAAAAAAGAATGACCTTCCAAAAACTGAGTCTGACACATGTAGTTGTCCCTCATTATCATGTGTGAAACAGTTGGCCAAGGCTGTCCTGATACAGTGCTATTAAAATTCACCAAGTTACATAAGGAATGTATTTGTTCATGAAAATATTATTTTTTCATTCAAATTTTATTCTCTTCTGCTCCTTGTTCCTTTTTCCATGTTTTGTTTATTCATTAGGCCTTCTCTCTAATCACTCCTTGTGCCTCCTTTTTTCCCTTTTGTTCCTTGTAACTTGATAATATTTCAACAGTCCTGGAAGACTGGTGCAAAATATGTTTTTAATTAGGCAAGGTAAACTGCATGTTCTCAGAGAAATATAGAAACACATGGCAACTCCCATTATTGATGTGCTTCTCTCCTTCATTCTAGGTGCGTTTAATGATCACAGATGTTGCAAGACACAAACTCCTTGTACTAAGTGGACAGTGCTTTGAAAACACAGGAGAACTCATTCTTCAGTCAGGGTCCTTTTCCTTCCAAAACTTCATTGAGATCTTCACGGATCAAGAGGTGTGTTCAGAAAAGTGTCTTCCATGTGCTGTTATGTGATGGCACAAGTTTCTAGAAAACTAAAAATGGCCCTCTGTTAAGTTAGAGTTAGCACTGATAGCTTGATGCTGATGCTCTTTACTCTTTAATAGAGGATTTCTTTCAAAACGTATTTTATTTACTTTAGCTTTGATGTAAATTGCTTAACAAAAGAACTACATTTTAATTTGGGGAATTAAAATTGTGACTTTGAGAAACAGAAAACCAAGGAACCTTTTGACAATGGAAGGAGATATCTTTGTGTTTAAAGTATACTTTTTTTTATCTAAGGTGCACTAACAAAGTCAAGCAAGATGTCACACTTCTTAATTTGGCTGCTCTGCAAAGCATATAGTTAAATAAACTATATGGCTGCATCCCTAGGATTTTAGTTTCCAAAATTAATTAGGAGAATTTCAGTGGAGGGAAACTTGAAAGTTTGGCACTGAAAAAGCAAAGTTTGCATGAGCTCCAGTGTGACCTTATTGCATCTATTTGTTCCTATTCTCAAAGCCTCTTTGTTCAGCATGTGGTTGTAGAGTTGGGGAAAGAATTGGATTCCTGCTCTCTGAAATGCATCTGACCCCTAAAAGTCACTATCAGTTCACAGTTACTTTTCTGTGAAACCGGAAACCCAAGCTCCTTGCATCTCTGGCTAATTAGTTAAACATAATTACTTTATGACTACATGCAAAACTAGGGGCAAATCCTACTGTTACAGCCATTTCAGTTAAGAAGCCAAACAATTGACTACACATTTCAGCCACCAAGAGATTGCTGCAGTGGCAGGTGTCCAGGGGGTACCTCCCATGGGCTCTGAGGAGGCTCCCTTGGCTCATCTCCACTGGAACCATTAAATACTAGCTTTTAGTTCATCTTGGAACAGAAAAATAGCTCTCGATACTATGGCATAGAATTTCTTGTTTTCTGTGCCTTTATTTCAGCAGCTGTTTTTGGTACTGTCAAAATTAGTGGAGTCATTCTAGATTTTCACTTTTGTGGTCTGTGAGTTTAAAATCAAAGTATTAACAAGAGTATTTTTAATCCTAACATTTTTTTCTTGTTCTTTCTTTAGTCCCGACTTTATATATATTTTAATAAAACGGTATATATATATATTATCATATATTTATAAATATATGCACATATACACCTCACAGTCTCAGAAATACAAAAACTGTGACTCTTTGGATTTCCAAAGCAGCAAATCATTTCTTAGTGTTCTGAAAACCTGCCCTTCAGTCAGTCATACTAATCTCAGAGTGGTGCCAGCTTTTCAGGAGCAAGACTGCAGAAAGAACTGAAGTAATGATGGTGTCATGACATACAGCCCATGTGAGGAGGGGTGGGGAAGGCAACTGCCCCTGGGAGGATGCTGACCTCCTCCAGGCTGCAGGTATTCTGTGCCTGTTAAGAAGATGTGCTGTTTCCCTTAGGTATTTGGACAGCTCTTCTGGATGGACTGGGGCAGCACAGAGACTCTTGAGCCTATGGCAGAGATAGTGGCAGCTCTGGCAGCATTAGCTTCATAGCCCTCATCCCCTCTGAATATAAAAACTTGTACTATCCTCCTATAAAGAGAGAAGGAGGGAAGGGGGAACCTTGGAAAATACTGTGTGCTGGTATTAATTATTAAAAAATGAATCTACATGCATCTTCTTGTGTTTTTGTTTTAAAACCCTAGATTGGTGAATTATTGAGCACCACCCACCCTGCTAATAAAGCCAGCTTAACTCTTTTCTGCCCCGAGGAAGGAGACTGGAAAAATTCTAACCTTGACCGACACAACCTTCAAGACTTTATTAATATTAAACTCAACTCAGCTTCCATATTGCCTGAAATGGAAGGACTCTCTGAATTCACAGAGTATCTGTCAGAATCGGTAGAAGTACCATCACCCTTTGACATTTTGGAACCCCCAACCTCAGGAGGCTTTTTGAAACTCTCCAAACCCTGCTGTTATATTTTCCCAGGTGGAAGAGGGGACTCTGCACTGTTTTCAGTGCATGGATTCAACATGCTTATCAATGGAGGATCTGAAAGAAAATCTTGCTTTTGGAAACTTATCCGACATTTGGACAGGGTAGATTCCATTCTGCTCACTCACATCGGAGATGATAACTTGCCAGGAATCAATAGCATGCTTCAGCGAAAGATAGCCGAATTAGAAGAGGAACAGTCCCAAGGGTCTACTACCAACAGTGACTGGATGAAAAATCTGATCTCACCTGATTTAGGAGTTTTATTCCTTAATGTACCTGAGAACCTGAAGAACCTGAATCCTAACTTTAGAATAAAAAGTAGTATAGAAGAAGCTTGTTTTACTCTCCGGTATTTAAATAAACTGTCTATGAAACCAGAACCTCTTTTCAGAAATGTAGGAAATACCATTGACCCCATCATTTTATTTCAGAAAATGGGGGTTGGCAAACTTGAGATGTATGTGCTCAATCCTGTCAAAAATAGCAAAGAGATGCAATATTTTATGCAACAGTGGAGTGGTACTAGCAAAGATAAAGCTGAATTTCTGCTACCAAATGGCCAAGAACTAGACATTCCATTATCCTATTTTACCTCTGTCTCATCCCTGATTGTGTGGCATCCAGCTAATCCTACGGAAAAAATAATCCGAGTTCTATTTCCTGGAAACAGCACCCAATATAATATTCTAGAAGGACTAGAAAAACTTAAAGACTTAGATTTCCTTAAACAACCCATAGTTACACAAAAAGACCGAACTGTAAACATTGCTAGTCTGGCTGTGAAACAAGCAAAGCTGAAACAACGAACAGACAGCAAGGAGAGTCTCAAGCCTGCTGCAAAGACACCACCAAGCAAGATAGTCAGAAAAGAATCTAAAGAAACATGGGAGCCTGCAAAGCCTAGTCCAGCACTGGAAAAGACTCAGAAATTAGAAGGCAAAGAAAAAGTTCCAGTTAAAAAAGAGAAACCAGCAAAAACAGAGACCAAACCTATAGTGACAGAAAAAGATGGAACAAGTAAAGAAGAGCAAATAGTGAAATCTGAAACTCCTGAAAAACAAGTTACAGATGTAAAATCAAAAGTGGCAAAGGAGAAGACAGTGAAAAAGGAAGTCAAAACAAAACCTGAAGAAAAGAAAGAGGAAAAAGAAAAAACAAAGAAAGAGATTTCTAAAAAAGAGGAGAAAATACTCATCAAAAAAGAGGAAAAACACAAAAAAGAAGAGATCAAGAAAGAAGTTAAAAAAGATGTGAAAAAGGAAGAGAAGGAAAGTAAGAAGGAAGTAAAGAAAGATGCTCCACCAAAGGAAGCTAAAAAAGAAGCGAGGAAGGAAATTAAGAAGGAAGAAAAAGACGCCAAAAAGGACATCAAAAAGGTTTCTAAAGAAGCAAAGAAGACAACTGGTCCTTCAACTGAAGCCAAAAAGCCAGCAGCAAAGCCTAAATCACAAAAGAAGGAGGAGCCTGTTAAAAAGGAAGCAGTACCTGCTGGAAAGCCAAAGGAAAATGGAAAAATTAAGACTGTGAAGAAGGAGATCAAATTCAGTGGAGCACAAGCTGCCCTTGTAGCAGTTGGAACTGTTGCCACAACTGTAACAGTTCTAGCAGCTGCAGAAATTACAGCTAGTGGAAAACAACTTGAAGTGGAAAGATCCCTTATGTCTTCACCAGAGGATTTAACAAAGGATTTTGAAGAATTAAAAGCTGAAGAAGTAGAAACAATAAAAGAAACAAAACCTCAGATTGCATTCATAGAGGATGAACTGAAACTCACTGGCAAAGAACAAAAAGAGGCCTTTGATTCCCAAAAAGAAAAATTAGAAAATGAAGGACCTTCAGAGTCCTCTGATGAAGGTATAACTAACGCAGAGGCTGAGGGTGAGTGTGAACAGACACCCGAAGAATTGGAACCAGTGGAAAAGCACAGGGTTGATGACAATGAAAAGTTTAAAGATGAGGGAACTGGCTTGGCAGAATCATCTGAAGTGGAAGATTATGAGGAAAAGGCAGAGACAGAAGATGCTGAAGATCAAGGTGAAGATGAGGAAGAAAAGACATCATTGGACACCACAAAACTATACATGGAAGAAGCAAGAATAATGGAAGAGAGTTCAGAAGAAATAATGGTCAAAGAAGATGCTAACATTAAAGATGAAAAATATATTGAAAAGGCAGATTATGAGGCATCAGGTGAACAATGTGAAGAAGACGGGGAAGAAGCAGTAGAAAAGGCAGAAACTGAAGAAACTGAGGAAGAGGAGGAAGACAAAACAGAAGGCATCAGCGATAAAGAGGAGACTGAAAAAATAGAAGCTAAAGAAGATTATGTAATGTCTGTTGTAGATAAAGCTGCAGAAGCTGGTGAAGTTGAAGATAAATATGGCCTACTCATAATTACACCAACAAAATGCTCAGAGCCTCAGTCTCCAGCAGTTGAACTGGCCTCTCCAATCCATGATGAGACATTACCTGGTGATTCAGAAAGTGAAGCTATTGTTTCTGATGAAGAAAATAGAAATCAACCTGAGGAATTCACTGCTATTTTGGGTTATACACAGTCTACCATCGAAATACCTAGTGAACCAACTCCAATGGATGAAATGTCTACACCCCGGGATGTCATGAGTGATGAAACTAACAATGAGGACAGTGACTCAACTTATCAGGAGTATGCGAACATCACCAAGTATGAGGCATCACTGTACTCTCAAGAGTTTGGTAGACTTAAACTTTCTACACTTCTGGATGCTTTTAATGGATTATCTGAAGGAACCAAAACAGAGGCCACAGAAGGTAGAGACTATAATGCCTCAGCGTCTACCATCTCGCCACCTTCTTCATTAGAGGAAGACAAATTCTGCAAATCTGCATTCCAGGATGTATACTGGCAAAAAGAAAATGAAACCCAAGGCACTACTAAATTAGAAATCAAAGAAACCTGTTCAGAAAATGTTGGTGGAAAATGTAGTCCAGCCAAGAGTCCATCTGAGAATTTGTCCCCTCTATCACCAGTTGCCAAAACACCACTGAGTGAACGTAGTGTGAACTTTTCACTTACTCCCAATGAGATCAAGGTCTCGGCTGAGAATGTCCCCATTGCTACGTTGCCTGATGTACATCAAGAAGTTGCCAAAGAGCACTGTGCAAGCCTTGAAGATATAACATTAGAAGTAGTATCTCCCTCACAGTCTTCTGCTGGTAGTGCTGGCCACACACCTTATTATCAGTCTCCCACTGCTGAAAAATCCAGCCAGCTTCCCTCTGAAACCAGTGAAAAGTCAACAGAAGCTCCAGTTAGCTTTGAATTCAGTAAAGTCAAAGATGAGTCTTCAAAACCCATAATAAGCCCTATGGATGAACCTGTGCCAGATTCAGAATCTCCTATTGAAAAGGTTCTCTCACCTCTACGGAGTCCACCACTGATAGGTTCAGAGACCACTTACGATACATTTTTGAGCGATGATGTAAAGTGTCCCACCAGAGATTATGGAAGTCCCTCTAAGGGAATACCTGAAAAAGAAAAAACACCTGTTCAGATGAGCCCAGCTTCTGAAGGCAGCTCTGTGGGCCTTTGCCAAGAAAAAAAAGATGAAAAAAGCATGGAGTTTATGGTAATTAAGGAAAGCTTCAGCCTAGAAAGGAAAATGGAGGATACAGAACCCAGCAACTCCCAGTCTTCATTGGTCTTGGATGACCGGAAGTTAACAGGTGATCTCTCACCTACTCAAATAGATATCAGTCAGTTCAGTTCTTTAAAAGAAGACACCAAAATGTCAATTTCTGAAGGCACTGTTTCTGACAAGTCTGCAACTCCTGTTGATGAGGTCATAGCAGAAGACACCTATTCCCATATAGGAGTAGCTTCTGTCTCTACAGCATCTGTTGCTACTAGTTCATTTCCAGAACCAACTACTGATGATGTATCTCCTTTGCATGCTGAGGTTGGATCCCCCCACTCTACAGAAGTTGACGATTCCCTTTCAGTGTCAGTTGTACAAACACCAACAACGTTTCAGGAAACAGAAATGTCTCAGTCTAAGGAGGAGTGCCCAAGGTCTACGTCAATTTCTCCACCAGATTTCCCACCTAAAACCGCAAAATCAAAAACCCTTATGCATGATCACAGATCTCCTGAGCAGTCAGTAGAATTTGGCCAGGAGGCCCCTGAGCAGTCTTTAGCAATGGACTTTAGTAGGCAATCTCCAGAATATCCTACTGTAGGCACAAGTATACACCATATATCTGAAAATGGACCAGCAGAAGTAGATTATAGTCCTTCAGATATACAGGAGCCAACTTTTGCACAGATTTCCCCTGTGGAGCAGACATCTTACTCTCAGGAGAAGGATATTTCAGAAATTATTTCAGTTTCTCAAACTGAAGCTTCATCTTCAACTTCATCAGCTCATACACCTTCCCAGGTAACTTCACCACTGCTAGAGGAAACTTTTTCAGGTGCTGGTTCACCCAGAGATATGTCACTGCATTCTTCTTTTACCTCAGAAAAGGTACAGAGCCTAGGAGAAAGGCTGTTTCCAAAGTCTGACCCATCTCCACTAACTCCAAGGGAATCTTCTCCTCTATACTCTCCTAGTTTTCCAGATTCACCTCCTGTAATCACAGAAGTGGTTTCAGCTAGTTACACAGCTTCACTGTCACTGCAAGTGCCCTCTGACAAAGCATTTGGTAAACAGGCTGTCATATTACGGGAACCTCTAACAAAGCACAGCCCAGAACTTTTATTCAACCCAGAAAAAATAGGTTCAGCGATAAGCAGCAGGTCACCAGAAGAGCTTAGTTATTCTTATGAGGCCACAGAGAAAACTACTAGGTCACCAGAGGATATTAGCTACTCCTATGAGGCAGTTGGAAAATCTACTAGATCATCTCAGGCCACAGATTATTCCTATGAGAGAATTAGGAAAGCTACCAGATCACTTGATGCTATGGATTCTTCCTATGAGACAACAGGGAAAACCACTAAGTCACCAGAAGCCATTAGCTACTGCTATGAGACAACTGGGAGAACCACCAGGTCACCAGAGACCATGGCTTACTCCTGTGAAATAACTGGGAAAGCCACCAGCTCACCTGAAGTTAGTAGCTATTGCTATGAAGCAAGTGCACATTTTACTCCAGGAAAATCATTAGCAGAATCTTGTCAGGATGTTGATTTATGTCTTGTGTCCTCCTGCGAATATAAACATTCTAAAACTGAACTTTCACCTTCATTTATCAACCCAAATCCCCTTGAGTGGTTTGCAAGGGAACAGTTTCAAGATCAAGAAAAGCCATTAACTCAATCTGGGGGAGCCCATCCACCTTCTGGGGGAAAGCAGCAAGAGCGTCAGTGTGATGAAACCCCTCCTACATCAGTGAGCGATTCTGCCCCATCTCAGACTGATTCAGATGTTCCCCCCGAGACTGAGGAATGTCCTTCCATCACTGCAGATGCTAACATTGACTCAGAAGATGAATCAGAAACCATTCCAACAGACAAGACAATTGCATACAAACACATTGACCCACCACCTGTCCCAATTCAGGATCGCAGCCCTTCCCCTAGGCACCCTGATGTCTCCATGGTTGATCCAGAGGCTTTGCCAGTCGATCAGAATTTGGGTAAACCTTTGAAGAAGGACCTCAAAGAAAAGACAAAAACAAAAAAGCAGGGCACTAAGACCAAGTTGTCTTCTCCTGTTAAAAAAAGTGATGGTAAATCAAAAGAAGTGGCTTCACCAAAACCAGCTGTAAGAGATTCTTTAGACAAAATTTCCCAAACAGCTTCTCCAAAAAAGGAGTTTGTGGAGAAGAGAACCAAAAATATCTCTAATCCAGATGTGAAGTCCCAAGTGGAAGAGAAAGATAAGGATATCAAGAATGCAACAAATACAACAGCATCCAAGTCAGCAAAGACTGCAACCACAGGTAAAGGCAGATAGGATCTCCCTAGTGTTAAGATTTTCTTAGTTGTTTCAATGAAGTTAGGTTGTCTTTATGTCAGTTGAGAATGCAATTTACAGCAAACACCCAAAGAAAGTCCATGCTTTAAAAATAAATCCAGAGTGTAAAGGCTGCATTTAAATGAATGAAATATGCTGAATTAACTTTTGCAATCAGGGAAACTATATGCATCAGTTTGCTCAGATGTAAAGAATTAGAGTGAGTACATCAAATATAAAAAGATTAATACTAGCTGTCTAAATTAGTTAACCAACTAATAGAATTAAAAGTATTGCTTTTGTAGGTGAAGTGAAATTAGTAGTAAAGTGACCCATTTTATTCATTGTAAGAATCATGTAGGCATAATGCTCTTAACATAAACCAATTCATTTTAATTTTGTGAGAGGCAAAGGTGATATAGGACATTGGATGTGTTTATTACTTTGCTGGATTCTTTTTAAAGAGTATTTTAAAAATAGCAGTAAGAGCACTTTCAGTGAGCTAAGCATGTACATCACATAATCTGGTTAAAGTCTTATGCTATCAATGATGGCTAAACATATGGAAAGTTAATGTTATTTTGAATGACTGTTGTGTAGTCTAAGTAGTAATAAAATATGAATTATATCACTGAAGGAAGCATTGTGCTAATATGTTGTTTCTGGCAGATCTTGTTACAGAGCATTTTGAGGATACTTTGATTTTGCTGTTGTCATCAGGACTGATATTCTATTGAAAGCTTTTTACAAGACGCAAGTCTCGGATTCAGTACAAGCAAACCAGCATTCAGCTGTCTGTAGCTTCCCCATTTTCAGTGGTCTACTCTTCCTTTCATACACCATCATTTGCAGGTCTCTGTTAAGAGATGCTTTTCAAAGTAGTGGTATAGTTCCTCATGCTGTACATTTCTCCAGCACTTTAGCTCTCTATTAGATTCTTCTTCCTTGAAGCATACTTCTCAAACATACACTAGAGCTTAAGACAAGGCTCTATTTGATATTGACATTTAGGTGTAAAATATAATGTCTAATACTTTATCCAATGTTGGTATTCACAGTTCAAAAGGTCTATCACAGACTTTTTATCACAGATGATCAAAGATTTTATAACATATGCAGTAGTTAAAATGCTCTAATTCAGGAAAACTTATCATATTATGATGCTTATTTGACATATTGCTCTCTGATGAATATCATCAGGTCATGTTAGACAATTGTAATGGACTTTCCTGGCCTTTCAATATGTAACCCTTAATAAAGTGTATTGCTCAGATAATTTAGTTTACCAAACTTCATACTCCGTAATTTCATGGAGAGGTTAATAAAACATAAATGGTGATCATCTAAATACAATTACTGATTGAATCCTGATTGTCAGGTCACTCTGTGATTCAATGTGTGACAAAAGCAGCTTTTTTGAAATATTTTTAGTGCTAGTGTTTAAACTTTGAACTTCCTTTTGACTGAAGCTCTTCTTAGAACAGGTACTACACTATGTATAGCAGCAAAACCACTCTTCCCCTTACTTTTTGCGACGTGGCTAATTTGTGTATGCAAATAAGGAACTAGCAGGCAAACAAATACTTGTTCTTAGTTCCCTGAAGCAATTGAATTAGGAAATTTCACTGTCCTCCCAAGTTCCTCTTTGCCCCTCTTTCTGCTCTCATGTAGTAGCTTCCTGATGCTCCTGTAAGACAGCCTGAAAATATCAACAGCTGCTATGCTGATACCCCAAATCTCAAGACTGCTTAAAATCTGCATGACTTCCTGTGTGATCCTAAGTTTTATAATCATGCATACCCAAGACTTTTGAAAAGCTGTGATTCTTAACTTGAAAAATAGAATCACAGAATCATAGAATGGCCTGGGTTGAAAAGGACCTTAAAGATCATCTAGTTTCAACCCCCCCTGCTCTGGGCAGGGTTGCCAACCGCTAGAGCAGGCTGCCCAGAGCCGCATCCAGCCTGGTCTTGAATGTCTCCAGGGATGGGGCATCCACAACCTCCCTGAGCAACCTGTTCCAGTGCCTCACCACCCTCTGAGTGAAAAACTTTCTCCTAATCTCTAACCTAAATCTCCCGTCTTAGTTTAAAACCATTCCCCCTTGTCCTATCACTATCAACACATATGAACAGGCATTCCCCCTCCTGTTTATACGCTCCCTTCAAGTACTGGACGGCCGCAATGAGGTCTCCCCGGAGCCTTCTCCTCTCCAAGCTAAACAAGCCCGGTTCCCTCAACCTTTCTGCATAGGAGAGGTGCTCCAGCCCTCTGATCATCTTAGTGGCCCTCCTCTGGACCCGTTCCAAGAGCTCCACATCCTTCTTGTGCTGGGGGCCCCAGGCCTGCACGCAGTATTCCAGGTGGGGTCTCACAAGAGCAGAGTAGAGGGGGGACAATCACCTCCCTCTCCCTGCTGGCTACCCCTTTTTTAATGCAGCTGTTGTGGTTTAACCCGGCTGGCAGCTAAACACCACACAGCCGTTCGCTCACCCTCCCCCCTCCCTCTCTGGGATGGGGGAGAGAAACGGGAAAGTGAAGCCTGTGAGTTGAGATAAAGACAGTTTATTAAGACAGGAAAATAATAATAACAATAATAATAATAATAGTGATAATGGTAATAGTATTAACAATAATAATGTGTAAGAAACAAGTGATGCACAATGCAATTGCTCACCACCCGCTGACCGATGCCCAGCCTATTCCCGAGCAGCCGGCCCCCCCACCCCGGCCAGCCACCCCTATATATTGTTTAGCATGACGTCAGATGGTATGGAATACCCCTTTGGCCAGTTTGGGTCAGCTGTCCTGGGTCTGTCCCCTCCCAGCTCCTGCTGCACCCCCAGCCTGCTCGCTGGCAGGACAGAGCAAGAAGCCGAAAAGTCCTTGGCCTGGTGTAAACACTGCTCTGCAACAATTAAAACATCAGCATGTTATCAGCGCTCTTCTCATCCTAATCCAAAACATAGCACCCTACCAGCTACTATGAGCTACTTAACTCTGTCCTAACTGGAACCAGGACAGCAGCCCAGGACATAGTTGGCCTTCTGGGCTGCAAGCGCGCACTGCTAGCTCATGTCCAGTTTCTCATCCATCAGGACCCCCAAGTCCTTCTCCGCAGACTGCTCTCAAGTTCTTCTTCGCCCAGTCTATATAAATACCTGGGATTGCCCCAGCCCAAGTGCAACGCCTTTCACTTGGCCTTGTTGAACCTCATTAGGTTCTCATGGACCCACTTCTCCAGCCTGTCTAGGTCCCTCTGGATGGCATCCCTTCCCTCTACTGTATCCACTGCACCGCTCAGCTTGGTGTCATCGAGGGTGCACTTGATTCCATTTCCTATGTCATTGATAAAGATGTTGAAGAGCACCGGTCCCAAGACTGACCCCTGAGGGACACCGCTTGTGACCGGCCTCCACCCAGACATAGAACCGTTGACCACAACCCTTTGGCTGCGACCGGCCAACCAATTCTTTATCCACCTAACAGTCCATCCTTCAAATCCATACCTCTCCAATTTAGAGAGAAGAATGTGGTGAGGGACCATATCAAAGGCTTTGCTCAAGTCCAGGTAGATGATATCCATCACCCTTCCTTTGTCACTCCATCATAGAAGGTCACCAGATTGGTTAGGCAAGATCTGCCTTTGGTGAAGCTGTGCTGGCTGTCTCGAATCACCTCTTTATCTCGTGCATGCCTTAACATGTCTTCCAGGAGGATCTGCTCCATGATCTTCCCAGG
The DNA here is from genome assembly GCF_964211835.1 of Anser anser. Taxonomy (NCBI): domain Eukaryota; kingdom Metazoa; phylum Chordata; class Aves; order Anseriformes; family Anatidae; genus Anser; species Anser anser. The sequence goes on from NC_139731.1 coordinate 2,041,316, forward strand.
CACAGAGGTGAGGCTCACCGGCCTGTAGTTCCCCGGGTCTTCCTTTCTCCCTTTCTTAAAAATGGGAGTAATGTTTCCCTTTTTCCAGCCACCGGGGACTTCACCAGATAGCCATGATTTTTCAAATATGATGGAGAGTGGCTCGGCAACCACATCAGCCATCTCTCTCAGCACCCTGGGATGTATATCATCTGGCCCCATGGACTTGTACACATCCAATTTCCTTAGGCAGTCCCAGACTTGTTCCACTGTCACAGTGGGACGGAATCTGCTCCTCTCACCCTCTCCTCGAGGTTCAGGGTCCTGACAGACATAGGATACTTGACCACCAGTGAAGACTGAGGCAAAGCACTTATTGAGTACCTCAGCTTTTTCCATATCTGAGGAAGCCAGTTCTCCCGTCTCGTTTATCAGAGGGGGAACACTCTCCTTGGCCTTTCTCCTCCTGCCTATGTATCTGTAGAACCCCTTCTTGTTATTCTTCACATCCCTTGCCAAGTTCAGCTCCATCTGTGCTTTGGCTTTCCTGATCCCATCTCTACACATCCAGACGACACCCCTGTATTCCTCCCAGGCTACACAACCCTGCTTCCACTTCCTGTACATTTCCCTCTTTTCCCTCAGTTTAAGCTGCAGGTCCTTGCTCAGCCATGCCAGTCGCCTGCCTCCTCTGCTTGATTTCTTCTGCTGGGGGATGGAGAGCTCTTGCACTCTCAGAAGGGTGTCCTTAAATTTTACTTACTTTACCTTAATTTACTGAATGGTAATTCAGTATTCATGGCCCTGCGTAGTAATTGTTGGATAATAATAGCATATTACTGGGAAAGGTTTAGTCAGTTGTTGGTTATGTGGTAGTGAGCTTTTATTGTATTGTATAGTTAGTTACATTTATTATTTTTTCCTCTTAGTACAGTCATAACTGGGATACAACAAATCTGGAAAGTGTCATTAGGAGGGTAATGCCATAACTGTTTCAGAGGACACAGAAGTACAGCTGTAGCTATGTAATGCTTAACAAACAGCAGCTATTTTAAGGAATATCACCTCAGCAATTATAACAGTAATTAGGAAATGCATGTTTTTAACCAGCCTATAACCAGATATATTCTTTTATTGTTTTATTTCCAAAGGAACTGGGAATACTAAGTTGGCAAAATCTACGGTGGTGCCTCCAGGACCTCCAGTGTATTTGGATCTGGTGTACATTCCCAACCACAGCAATAGCAAGAATGTCGACATTGAGTTTTTCAAGAGGGTGCGGTCATCCTACTATGTGGTGAGCGGGAATGATTCTACAGCCGAGGAACCGAGCAGGACTGTTCTAGACTCCCTGCTGGAGGGCAAAGCCCAGTGGGAGAGTAACATGCAGGTAAGCTCTTCACTAGTATTTCTACCTGGAACTTTAAACTTCTCTGGGAAGCAACTATGGGAAGCCAGAGCATTGCTGGAGTGGATGGCGACTGCTCGGGACATGGGATTTCCAGCCAGGGCACCTCGTTTCACCAATAATGTGAGAGGACACCCAAGTGAAGCACAGAGCTGCACCATACTCAGCCACTCCCCCATTTCTGGCCCATCTGACCTGTCCCTGGAGAATAAAACAGTTTGGAATTCCTGGTTTAGAGAGCCATTTAGCTGTTTCATGCTATTGCTATACCATATATGATCCAAGTTTGGAAACCTTGCAGTTTGTAGGTAGGAAAGAAAAGTGAATGTTTCATGATTTGTATAGTAATCACATACACTTGGAAACTTCTTGTACCTTTCCAACATGGTAAATAAATAAACAAAATATTTGGCCATAATCTGAAGAGCTATCAGTACAGACAACAGCCTGCTACTTCTCTGGAAAGCTGCATCTCAGCAGCTTATAGAACCAAAGCTGCTTCTTTACAGTCATTTCATCTTATTTACATATTTACTTATTTCCTTTTATCCATTCATTTACCTAAGTATTTATTGCATAAAGAGCCACTCTTTCCAAAAGGGAAACATGCTTGTTGGCCAGGACTTCTAACAGACATTTTTCTTATCAGTTGTTTCTGCTGTCAATTCCTGAGGAGTTATCCTGTTTTGTGTTGCAGGTGACCTTAATCCCAACCCATGACTCAGAAGTGATGAGAGAATGGTACCAAGAGACCCATGAGAAACAGCAGGACCTCAACGTCATGGTTTTGGCAAGCAGCAGCACTGTTGTCATGCAAGATGAATCTTTTCCCGCATGCAAAATTGAACTGTAAGAATGAGACCATGCACCACAACATTAAACTTTGTTTCCAGAAATTCTTCAGTTTGAAAACACCTTTTATAAAAATTCAACCCATCTATTTCAGCTGCTGAACTATATACCTGCCGAATGCTATACTGTGTCACAATGATGTAAGTCACTAATATTTTTCAGTCTTTGCTAATTACTAAGGGAAATAACAGTATTCCCACAGTAGGTTTCATAGCACTGTGACAGTACAGATCCAGTTTCATCTCCTCTGAATATTTGGAAAGCATGCACTAGCAACTCCAACTGACTTCTGTCAGATAGAGGCATTTGCCCTCTAAAGAAACACAAAGAGAGAGAAAGAGAGAGAGGGTTAGGAGGAGAAAGTAATAAAAAATTAGATCTGCTTTAGTCTCATGGCAACAGATGTATTGCTTGATGCAGTTTGCAGTTTTAAATTTGTATCAGTCTGAGCTATAGCAAAGGGGGTCCTTACTTTACAGAATTGTTAGCTGGAAAATAAGAAGCGGCAGAATGTGGCTGGGAAGGGATATACAACCTAAACTCTCATTAGCAGTTTTCCACTTTAATTTGAACTCTGCATACTGACATACCATAACAATCACAGGCCAAATATATACATAGTCTGAACCCATTCAGAATTTTAAAACCTTCCTTTCAACATGCAGAACTGTTGGTCTAAGGCATGCTCCCAGTGAAAATACACTTATGCCACTCAGAACTGACCAGTCCACATGCTTAACTGTCAACTGTTGATTGACTGAAGTAAAATATCAAAGCAGTTGGAAGTATATACAGTATACAATTTGCCTTAGAACGTGACTTGAATGTATAAAGAAACTTGCACTTATTTTTTACTGTTGAGACATCAAATTTATAAAACATCTGTGTAGGATCATAGTTACACCAGTAAAGTGTGAGTGTGCATGTATGGTACTAGAAACCTATCTGACTAGTCAAACAGCTTGGTGCTATGAATTACATATGTTAGTCATGTGTGCACTTCATTGATGCACCTGGACAGCTCAACAAGGCAAGGCAAGCATTTTTTCCAAAGTTTCTTTTGTATTGTGGAAGCAAGATTGAAGTGGTGTCCAGTATCAGAATTGCAAAACTTAGCAAAACATTCAGGATGATGAAAAAGGTTACCTGCAAGTCTGTACAGTATTCATCCTTCCTTGGTTTTACCTTGTTTTATTTGTTTAATTTAAGAGTGAATGTGGGAATAAATGTACAGAAACCTTTCTTTTAGTGCTGCATGAACTTTTAATAGATGAATTTTTAAAAAAAGTTTTAATTTACAGGAAAATGCAAAGAAAAAAAATTCAGGTAAAGGCAACTTTTTCTTAGTAGTTTTGTAAGACAAATGAATAATTTGTTTAAGGTTCTAGTAAGAATAGATATTGAGGTAAAATTTATTGAAAATAGTCAACTGCCAATACCTTGCAGTGGGGGGCACCCTGGTGGTAAAATTAACCTATTGATGATAACAGAAAACGGGATTTGAAATGTTGATTGCCTAATATTTACAAGGGTGTAGCCTACATTCTCAACCCTCACAAGATCTTGAAAAAAGATGCAATAAACTAAAACAAGTCTTTCCTTTCCTTTCCTTTCCTTTCCTTTCCTTTCCTTTCCTTTCCTTTCCTTTCCTTTCCTTTCCTTTCCTTTCCTTTCCTTTCCTTTCCTTTCCTTTCCTTTCCTTTCCTTTCCTTTCCTTTCCTTTCCTTTCCTTTCCTTTCCTTTCCTTTCCTTTCCTTTCCTTTCCTTTCCTTTCCTTTCCTTTCCTTTCCTTTCCTTTCCTTTCCTTTCCTTTCCTTTCCTTTCCTTTCCTTTCCTTTCCTTTCCTTTCCTTTCCCCCCTTCCTTACCTTCTCTAGATTGCTTGCAGAGGAAACAGCATATAGAACAGTTCCATGATTTAAAATAGTTTGGATTTTTTTTAACCTCAGAAGTTTTACCCCAATAAAAACATATTGTTACATTGTAGAAGGTTTGTGAACTGGAATTTGAAGAATGTGCAAAAGCCTCCAAAATGGAGATATGTGCTGGTCTGTATGATTCACCATTATGGCTGGTATTAAGTTTCATAATGTAGTGGACGGACTATGACCTCATTTTATTTTATTTACTTATAATTTATTTCAAATTTACATTTTGTAGGATATTTTTATTTAATAGGCATATGTTTGCGCTCCTAATTTTTGTGATTTTTTTTTTATATACTGCTTTACGACTCTTTAAATGTGGGCTCTTGAGGCCTGTTTAATACTGTAAATTACTGTTTGTCAGTTGTTGGGATTTTCAATTTATTTTTAACATTATCTGTTTTTTTTGTGTGTCTCTAGCAATATTGCTTTATTAACCTTTTAAGTTGAAAAGAATAACTCAGAGTTGTAAAGAATAACCCAGAATGACTATGGCACAAAAAACAGATGGAAATGTATTGTGAAATTAAGCGTGTTTGCTGGGCTCATAATCATTAACTTAAAATTGCCTTTGTAATACATAGCCTTCAAAGGCCTTTCTGCAATTCTTTCTGTTTTGTCTACTTTCTTACATAGGTAAGAAAGATTTCAAACTTTTTGAGTGGGTAGGAACAGATTTTCTGATTTTCTGACAATATCTGAAATGTTTTGTACCTCTGCTTTGATAGAAAATCTCTTTTAAGTACAGCAGTGGTCCAGAGACTAATCTAACTTATGCCAATGTGAATCAGGAACAATTTCACTGCAATCAGAGAAGTTAGAGTCATTTGGTCCTACTGTAAATGAAATTAGAATCAAGCCTTAAATCTCCCCAAGTAAGTTTGTGATGACTCAAGCATTTGTTTTACTTTAAAAAAAAAAAAAGTAGTTAAAACCAATCTTAAAATGTACATTCATTTTTTGCTACTACAATAATATTAAAAACCCAGTCTGGCTCTTCTGAGGTATTGTAATGCCTGTTCCATCTATTCCCTTTTAAATGGCAACTGTGTCTGGGTGTAACACAGTGATGAACTCCTCCATTAGCTCCTTTTACCCTTAATGTCTTTCCTGCCTGTGGAACTGATCTAACTGTGCTCGTCATAATACTACACGATTAGCTTAGTAACAGTCATCAAAATGTACTGTGTGCATTAACAATGAGTGCTGTTGATCAGCATAGATTTCTAGGAGCATGGTTTGTTATTGATTAATTATAAAAAAATCAGTATTTGAGTGCAAAGGGCACACCATTTAAATTATGGTATTATACATAATAGCATGCCCAGTCATGATCTTTATGCTATTACTATATTCGTTCATAAAATTAAATGAAGAATTAACTTTAGAGATCACCGCCCACTCCTGAACTTGGACAGGGTCTCTCTCGCATGCCTTTTCCAAGTCCTGTGGTGGGCCTAAATTCATTGACCTCAACTTTTCACCCCATCTTTTATAGAATTCACTTTTGATTTTTTAAAATTATCTTACATACTGTGGTGAATGGAGATAACTGTGTATATAATTCTTTTTAATTGTCTACAATAGCTTATGCATTTTAGGACAGTTCTGGTACTCATTTACTAATGTTTAATCAATTTGTTGAATTTTCAATCCCTCCCACCGCAAGCAAGTCAGCTCCACAGAGCGCTTATTGTGCATTTGGGACATTTTTGTCATATGCTTCACTTTGTTCGTCTGTTGCCAGAGGTTCTTGTTCAGTAATGTTTTGAGAGAAATAGTAATTTTGTTGGTCTGGACTTATTAGAAAAGGAAAAAGTATAATGTTTGCACTTGAAAGAAACTGTAAGCTTTCATCTTCACATAATTGAACAAAACACTAAAAGCAACTGGGGTAAGTATTTCTTAGAATGCAGTTATATCGTTCACCTGGTTTTAAAATGTTTGCTATTTAAAATTAAAAAAAAAAAAAAAAGAAAAAAGTCTGTTTATTGTGACAAAAAAATAAAAAAAAAAAACAACAAAAAATACTGAAAGGAGAAAAAAGGAAGGAAAAAAAATAAAAAGCTTCTCTGCACTAGATGGTGGGAGCTATCTGTTCAAGACTGAGCTGTAATCACAAATGAAAAAGAACAAATCTGAAATATGTTTTCATGCATTTGCATGCGGCCATTATTTTCCAAGCTATGGAAAGGAAGAGTCTTGTTGCTGTCTGAGAAGCACTTCACACACCTCCTCTCTCTTGTTCTGAATGGTGTTTGTGTCGGTCTGCAGCTGTGTATGGTATTATGTCTTATAATCCTGAATCACTTCTATTCTATCCAATCATATCTACCATAGAAAAGTAGTTTCCAGTGAAAGTAATATGTAGTGCTTTTATGATATTTGTGTGCAATATCCCCTCTTCCACTGAGGATATTTGATGTAAAGGAAACAAACTCAGTTCCACAATAAAATACAAAAGTGGTAAAGTGGTGTTGACCTGTTTCTTGTCCTTGTCTATGCATGTATTTGTAAGTTTTCCCTATCCTTCAGTCATGACTACCTACTATACAGAACTTTTTTCAAAAGATCAGTGACTATTTAAACACTAGATAAGAACCAAACTCTATTTAGAAATTGGAAAATAAATGAAGATTACTTTTATTTCTTATGGTGTAAAACATTACTATGATGTACCATGATGTGGCTTCTTTTAGTTCTCATTTCTGTATTCCTCAGTAGCATGAGAAAACACCTCATTTTCAGTAAGTACACATTCAAGTGGCTGTGTCAGAGATGATACCCAATAAAGCTACATCAAACTGAGCCCACCCTGGTTTGAAAAGAGATCTGTTCCACACCAGAGAGCTGCAAGTTAACAAGAGTGCATTGCTTGTCTCCAGAGAACATGGACCCTTCACAACCACTGTTGCCCTGTAATCCTGGTGAGAGGGGATGGGGTCAGCTAGCATGGAGTATTTGGGAGAAGCAGGGAGTCAAGACAAAACTGTACTTTCATGCTCTCAGTTTTTTGTGTTTTTTTTTTTTTTTTTTTTTTACTTTATAGACTCTTGTCCTCTACTCCTGTTAAAGGGATGTTGTATGATCAGGCTTTCTGCTTTTGTAGCCGACTTGAGGCCATTGCCTCACATCCTATCACTTGTCACCTGAGGAAAGAAACCAACACCCTACTTGCTACAACCTCCTTTCAGATAATTGCAGAGAGCAACGAGGTCTCCCCTTAGCCTCCTTTTCTCCAGACTAAAGAGCCCCAGTTCCCTCAGCTTCGCCTCATAGGTCGTTTTCTAGTTCCTTCACCAGCTTTGTTGCCCTTCTCTCTGCGCATGCTCATGCAACTCAATATCCTTCTTGTAGTGAGGGGCCCAAGAAACCACAAAGTACTCAAGGTATGGTCTCACCAGTGCCAAGTACAAGGGGACAACCACTTCCCTTGTCCTGCCAGTCACACTATTTCTGATGCAGGCCAGGATGCCACTGGCCTTCTTGACCACCTGGGCACACTGCAGGCTCATGTTCAACTGGCTGTCAACCAGCACCCCTAGGTCCTTTTCTGCTAGGTAACTTTCCAGACGCTTTTCCCCATGCCTATACTGCTGCATGCAGTTGTTCCTTCCTACCCTCAAGCTGATCAGGACTCCTGCCCAACTTGGTGTCATCTGCAAACTTACTGAGGGTGCACTTGACCCAGATGTTGCGGCGTGGTTGGATGGAGACCCAGGGCTGGCAATAACCAATGACAGCGGCGATTGTGAGGAGGAGGCCAACCATGGCCTTACCCCCCTTGCTGGTACCCATCTTGGTCCGTGACCTCTGGAGACACAAGCATACCCTCGACCCCAAGTTATTAGAGCCTGGGGTCCCTCCCAAAGACCTGTATTTAAATTTTCTACCATCACTAAGGCCTGCTCTGCTTGTGGCACCCGTGACAGTGCAGAATTCATATTTTTGTAATGTTTTATTATGGGCGGTACCTCTTCGTGAGGAAAGGGTAATGATAGGTGATTCATTACGTGAAGTGCCTTTCCCAACCTGTTCTGTGGTGTTTCCTGGGTGTCTCCCCCTTTTTGTTTATTTAGCAGTGTTTTCAAGGTGCGATGTGTGCGCTCAACAATGGCTTGACCCGTGGGGGAATGAGGAATGCCTGTGATGTGTCGGATACCCCAAATTTGAAAAAAGGTTTGAAGGGAGTGACTAGTATAGGCGGGGCCATTGTCGGTTTTTATTTCCTTTGGGATGCCTAACGCCATGAAAGCAACACGGAAGTGAGCCTGGATGTGGCGACTAGTTTCACCCACTGCAGCTGTCACCCAAATAGCATGAGAGAAAGTGTCTACTGATACGTGAACATATTTTAAGTGATCAAATTCTGGAAATATTATGACAAAATAATTAATTAGTTTGCATAGCAGCATTTTTTTCATTTCTTCCAAGAGCTATGCAGATATCCATTTGAGATACAAATACTAAAGTTAATATCTTATAAACATGTTAACATCTCATTACCTTTCAGTCTCTTACTTCTTTGAGTGTTTGATAAAGGAGCTCCTAATGTGGAAAAGTATGGGGAAGACTGACAGGATTAAAAAAATGAAAATATGTATAAAGATTTTTAACAATTACCCTTGACATATGCTTCATCTTGGAATCTGAACACTTTCCAAGTCATTTACTAAAGACAGTGCTCTGAAAATGAAGCACAAGGAGAATACAAGATAGATCTCTCCAAGAGATCTTAGAAATCCTAAATTTTTCGCTCAGGTTCTGAATAAAGAAGTCAAGACAAAACTCCTCAATTAATTAAAGAAAAATAAATCTCCTAACTGTAATTTAAGACACACACAGTTCATACAAAGAAATAATATTTTCTGTAAGACAAGTTGGAGTAGCTGGGAAAGGGGAATGAGCATTCTGTCGGTCCCTAATCACAGCTCTATTGGTGCAACAATTTGGTGAGGAGACTGCACCTAAAAGCTTGTCTTTCTTTCCCAGCTACATCAGCTAATCTTATTTACTTCTTTCTCCATGCTCTGTATCTTCTCTATTCTTAGGTCACTGCTAGGACAACAGCACTACTATTTGCAGCTGAAGGCAGGGAAATCTGACACAGGATATTTAAATAGAGGAAAGTGAAGCTAAAAGCCATTTGCAGGATAAATCATATAACTACTCCCTTTTCTGAGCCCTGCTTATTTATACCCCCTTTAAACATACCCCGAGATTATGAAGTTAATGGAAATGTATTCTGTGAGTACTAGTACAACACAGCACTCACAAGATCATAATTAGTTTGATGCAATACTACAGATGTAAAAGCTAGTCTCTGTGGTTTCACTCTACCATGGAATATTGCAAGCCTACTCTAAGACAGTAGGAAGTATAAAATAAAAGTGATTCATGAGTGACTCAATTTTGACCCCTTTAATTCATTTAAAACCAATAGCTTCAGGAAAAAAAGCTGGCTACAGATACAGTCCAAATGCTTAGATAATGATATTGCCCAAATGATTTGGGCAACCTGATCTAGTAGGTGGCTTCCTTGCCCATGGCAGGTGGGTTGGAACTAGATGATCTTTAAGGACCCTTCCAACCCAAACCAGTTCTATCATTCAGTGATTCTATCACAGAATTCTGCTCTCTGATCAGACCAGATGGAAGTATGGACATACTGAATTTTTGTTGAATATAAGGTTTGGCCTGTCCTGATCACAGAATCACAGAATCATCTAGGTTGGAAGAGAACTCCAAGATCACCTAGCCCAACCTCTGACCTAACACTAACAAGACCTCCACTAAACCATATCACTAAGCTCAACATCTGAACGTCTCTTAAAGACCTCCAGGAATGGTGACTCAACCACTTCCCTGGGCAGCCCATTCCAATGCCTAACAACCCTTTCAGTAAAGAAGTTCTTCCTAATATCCAACCTAAACCTCCCCTGGCACAACTTTAGCCCATTCCCCCTCGTCCTGTCACCAGGCACTTGGGAGAATAGACCAACCCCCACCTCTCTACAGCCTCCTTTAAGGTACCTATAGAGAGCGATGAGGTCTCCCCTGAGCCTCCTATTCTCCAGGCTGAACAATCCCAGCTCCCTCAGCCGCTCCTCATAAGACTTGTTCTCCAGACCCCTCACCAGCTTCGTCGCCCTTCTCTGGACTCTCTCGAGCACCTCCATGTCCTTCTTGTAGTGAGGGGCCCAAAAGTGAACACAGTACTCGAGGTGCGGCCTCACCAGAGCCGAGTACAGGGGGACAATCACTTCCCTAGACCTGCTGGCCACACTGCTTCTGATACAAGCCAGGATGCTGTTGGCCTTCTTGGCCACCTGAGCACACTGCTGGCTCATATTCAGCTGCCTATCAACCAGTACTCCCAGGTGCTTCTCTGCCAGGCAGCTTTCCAGCCACTCTTCTCCCAGCCTGTAGCTCTGCTTGGGGTTGTTGTGCCCCAAGTGCAGGACCCGGCACTTGGCCTTGTTGAACTTCATACAGTTGGCCTCAGCCCATTGGTCCAGCCTATCCAGATCCTCCTGCAGAGCCTTCCTACCCTCGAGCAGATCGACACATGCACCTAACTTGGTGTCATCTGCAAACTTGCTGAGGGTGCACTCGATCCCCTCATCCAGATCATCGATAAAGATATTAAAGAGGACTGGCCCCAGCACTGAGCCCTGGGGGACTCCACTAGTGACCGGCCTCCAACTGGATTTTGACTCCATTCACCACAACTCTTTGGGCCTGGCTATCCAGCCAGTTTTTAACTCAACGAAGCGTATGCCAGTCCAAGCCATGAGCAGCCAGTTTCTCCAGGAGAATGTTGTGGGCAACAGTGTCAAAAGCCTTACTGAAATCAACGTAGACCACATCCACAGCCTTTCCCTCGTCCACTGAGGGCATCACCTTGTCATAGAAGGAGATCAGGTGAGTCAAGCAGGACCTGCCCTTCATAAACCCATGCTGACTGGGCCTGATCGCCTGGTTGCCCTGCAAGTGCCGCGTGATGACACTCAAGATAATCTGCTCCATGAGCTTCCCTGGCACTGAGGTCAAACTAACAGGCCTATAGTTCCCCGGGTCTACCCTCCGGCCCTTCTTGTGGATGGGCGTCACGTTTGCTAGCCGCCAGTCGACTGGGACCTCCCCTGATAGCCAGGACTGCCGATAAATGATGGAAAGCGGCTTGGCCAGCTCCTCCGCCAGTTTGCTCAGTACCCTCGGGTGGATCCCATCCGGCCCCACCAGCTTGCGTACATCCAAGTGCTGTAGCAGGTCGCCAACCATTTCCTCGTGGATAGCGAGGGCCACATCCTGCTCCCCATCCCGTTCCACCAGCTCAGGGTACTGGGTATCCAGAGAACAACTGGTTTTGCCACTAAAGACTGAGGCAAAGACGGCATTAAGCACCTCAGCCTTTTCCTCATCTCTTGTAACTAAGTTTCCTCCCGCATCCAGTAAAGGATGGAGATTCTCTTTAGTCCTCCTTTTGGTGTTGATGTATTTGTAAAAGCATTTTTTGTTGTCTTTAACGGCAGTAGCCAGATTGAGCTCCAGATGAGCTTTGGCCTTTCTAATTTTGTCCCTGCACAGCCTTGCAACATCCTTATAGTCCTCGTGAGTGGCCTGCCCTCTTTTCCAAAGATTATAAACCCTCTTTTTTCTCCTAAGCTCGAACCACAACTCTCTGTTCAGCCAGGCCGGTCTAGTTCCGCGCCAGCTTGTCTTTCGGCACGTGGGGACAGACCGCTCCTGAGCCTTTAAGATTTCCTTCTTGAAGAGTGCCCAGCCTTCCTGGACTCCTTTGCCCTTCAGAACCTCCTCCCAAGGGTCTCTGCCAACCAGTGTCCTGAACAGCTCAAAGTCAGCCCTCCGGAAGTCCAAGACAGCGGTTTTACTGATCCCCTTCCTGATTTTGCCAAGAATAGAGATCTCTACCATTTCGTGGTCACTCTGCCCAAGACAGCTCTTGACCACCACATCTCCCACCAGTCCGTCACTGTTTGTGAACAGAAGGTTTACCGGGCACCTCCCCTGGTAGGCTCTCTAACCAGCTGTGTCAGGAAGCTATCTTCCACGCTCTCCAGAAACCTCCTAGACTGCTTTCTCTGGGCTGTGTTGTGCTTCCAGGATATGTCTGGGAAGTTGAAGTCCCCCACAAAAACAAGCGCTGGTGATTTCGCAACTTTTGCCAGCTGCCTGTAGAACTCTTCATCCGTCTCCACATCCTGGTTTGGCAGTCTGTAACAGACCCCCACCAGGATACTTGCCTTGTTGGCCTTCCCTCTGATCCTAACCCATAGGGACTCAGCCTTATCATTCCCAGCCTCAAGTTCCACAACATCAAAACACTCTAATATATAGAGCCACACCACCACCCCTTCTGTGCTGCCTGTCCCTTCTGAAGTGCCTATAGCCAGACATTGCAGCACTCCAGTCATGAGAGTGGTCCCACCACCTTTCCGTGATGGCAACCAAGTCATAGCCTGCCTGCTGCACGATGGCTTCCAGCTCCTCTTGCGTGTTACTCATGCTGCGAGCATTAGTGTAGATGTACTTCAGTTGGGCCATTGCCCTCTCCCCCGGCCCTGACATTGTTCCCCCTGGCACACCTCTAAAGAGCCTTATTTCATCCCCGTCCCCCTTCTTACCTAGTTTAAAGCCCTCTCAATGAGCCCTGCCAGCTCCTGGGCTGGGATCCGTTTTCCCCTTAGAGATAGGTGGGACCCGTCTGCAGCTATCAGGCCGGGTGCCGAGTAAAGCACCCCATGGTCAAAAAACCCAAAATTTCTGTGTTGGCACCAGCCTCTGAGCCACGTGTTTATCAGGTGGGCTTTCTGGGTCCTCTCTGTACCCCTCCCTGCCACTGTAGGGGTGGACGAAAACACCACCTGTACTCCCGCTCCATCCAGTAACCGTCCCGGCCCCCTAAGTCCCTTTTGATAGCCTTCAGGCTTCTCTCAGCAATATTATCACTGCCAGCCTGGACTATCAAAAGAGGATAGTAATCAGAGGGGCAAACCAGGTTGGGAAGCTTTCTGGCAACATCCCTGACCATGGCCCCAGGGAGGCAGCAGACTTCCCTATGGGTAGGGTCAGGCCGACAAATAGGGCCCTCTGTTCCCCTGAGAAGGGAGTTGCCTACAACGGTTACCCTTCTTTTTTTCTTGGTGGAGGCAGTCTTGAGGCGTGGAGTCGACTGCCTTGCCCTAGGCATCATCCTGGGTAGACTTTCTACTTCATCCTCACCCACCAGTCTCTCAAGCTCCAAGGCCTCAAAGCTGCTGTGTACACGCACCTGGGAAGGTGGGGCTGGTGGGGGGGGGGGGGGGGGGCGTTGCCTGCGAGGTCAAGCAGGGACCTGTCTCCATTCCTCCTCAACTCCTAGGTCCCCTCCCTCTGCTGGACAGCAACAGGGCAGGGGGGTCCATCCCCATTTGGGGTGTCTCACCCCAGTACCTCTCCTTCAGGCCTTGCAGGGAGTTGCTCCACCAGTCTATCTCCCGCTCACACTCCCTGATGGCCCTCAACCTCTCCACCTCCTCCCTGAGCTCTGCCACCAGGCGGACCAGGTCATCCACCTGCTCGCACCTCACACACACAGTATCTCTGCCTCCCTCAGATGGCAGCAACAGGCTCAGACACTCCCTGCATCCAGAGACCTGAACTGCCGCATTTTTGAGCGGGCAGTCTGGGTGGTTACAGACTTTCTAGAGAGAGCTCTCTCTGATGCATATATGCCAATTATAACTGTGGTCTCATGATCTGTATGCATAAATACAAGAGTGTTGATTAAGGGAGACAGTGTACATTACCTTTTTCTTGCTGTAGGTTCAACTTTTTTTAGAGGTACTTTGTTTCATTTCAAAGGAAAATAAACAATCACTTGTATATTGCATTAAAAATGTCTTTAAGGTAAGGTAGTTTGTAACTTTGCTGTTTAGCATTCATCTGATGGGTATACCTGGTAAACTGGAGCTGTTAAGATAAAGAATGATTTGGCCAAGTTCTGTAATATTTTTACCAAAGAAAGATGACTGAAGTCTTCAGTTTGGGCAAATCATATGCATTACATCGGTCTGCCATAAGTGTAAGGACCGTAGACCTCTAGGGTTTACCGTTAAAGACTGGGTCGAAACATGTTGTTGACAGTCAGGACATGTTTGGAAATCAATTTGGTGTCAGTGATCGATATAGTGAATTGTTTCACCAAGGCTTTGGTGGATTGATGGAAAAAGGCATGGGATAACCGTGCTTGCTCCAGCACCTTAGGCACTGGGGCAGTCAGGGTCATATTAGTTAGCTGGTCAGCGCGTGCGTTACCCTCTGTAAAAGTAACGGGTAACATGGTGTGGCTCTGCATGTGAATAATACAATATGGGTGCACTCGCTGCTCTACCAAAAATAACAGCTCTTTAAATTTTAGAAACAAGTTTTCCTTTGGGATATGTCTCAAATGTGCCCTCTCAATGCGCTGAGCAACACCTACAGCATATTGCGAGTTCGATACAATATTCAAAGGTACTAGGTTTTTCTTTTCTTTTCCTTTTTTTCCTTTTTTTCCCTTTTTTCTTTTTTTTCCTTTTTTTCCTTTTTTCTTTTTTCTTTTTTCTTATTTTTTTCTTTTTCCCTTTTTCTTTTTTCCTTTTTTTCCTTTTTCCTTTTTTCTCTTTTTTCCTTTCTTTTTTCTTCTTTTTTTCTTTTTTCTTTTTTCCTTTTTCCTTTTTTCTTTTTTTTCCTTTTCTTTTTTCTTTTTTATCTTTTTTTCCTTTATTATTTTTAGTTTTTTCTTTTTTCTTTGTTTTTTTCCTTTTTTCTTTTTTTCTTTTATTTCTTTTATTTCTCTTTTTTCCTTTTTTTCTCTTTTTTTTTTTTGTTTTGTTTTCTGGCTGCAAGGATCCCATGTCCTCGATCAGTGTATTGATTCGTCGCAAATCATGCAGTAATCTCCATTTCCCGCTCCTCTTGATAACAAACACTGGTGAATTCCATAGGCTGTTTGTCGGAACAATATGTCCTTGTTGGAGTTGTTCTTGAACCAACTCCTGCAGACTACTGCTCGGAAAAGAATCAATTGAGCAATTCTAGTTCCCTTTGTTATTGACAATGGTGGAGACGGTGTCCAAGCCATAGCTTGGATTTGTCCATTATAATCGGCATCAATTATCCCCAGCAAAACAAAAAATCCGGTCAAAGTTGCACTTGATCGTCCTAGCAGCAATACACTACAGTCATTCCCAATTGGTCCTTTGACGTTCAATGGAATTTTATGAACGTGAGTACCCCACAAGGTGGCGTGTGTTACTGTGGAGACATCCACTCCGGCACTCCCTCTGGTTCTTCCTGAGAAGGTGTCCACAGTGGTAACCGTGGCAGCGGGGCTGCAGCGCGGAACCCTGCTCCACTGTGGTACTCCATGGGCTGCAGGGGGACAGCCTGCTTCACCATGGTCCTCACCACGGGATGCAGGGGACTTCTGCTCCGGCGCCTGGAGCACCTCTCCCCCTCCTTCTTCACTGACCTTGGCGCCTGCAAGGCTGTTCCTCACTCCTCTCACTCTCCCAGCTGCTGTGAAGCGCAGCAGTTTTTTTTCCCTTATTTTTTTTTTCCTCTTTCCTACATCTACTCTCACGGAGGCTCAAACAACATCGCTTATTGGCGTGGCTCTGGTCAGCAGTGGGGCCCTTCCCTAACATGGGGCAGCTTCTAGATTCTTCTCACAGAAGCCACCCCTATGGCCCCCTGCTACCAAAACCTTGCCACGTAAACCCACTACATTCCACCCCTCGCCTCTGTGAAAAGCATATTTAAGAATAATCACAATATACTCTTACTTTACAGTCATCACAAGCTTCACAAACTTCACTTACATCAAAAAGAAAAAGAATTCCCCACACCAAAATAAACATAACAGCATCACAACACCGACGAGGTGGACAATTTACACACACACCACCCCTCGTCCCTTACCACACTAATATGAAACATATTCCTCACAATTGCTGCTTTCTTAAATTCTTCACAACTATTGCATTCATAAAAAAAAACATCCAGTCCATGTTTTGCCCGTTACTTCTCTCAACTATCATCCTTATCTCAAATTCCTTGAGCCCCATGTTGGGCGAGTAAAAAAAAATAAGTTATCATGGACTTGGGGTAGGAGGTTTGAAGAAACCAATCTTCCGGCAGTATCGGACAATAAATGGCACAGAAACTATAGTAATGCTGATTTGTACTGGAGCAAACAATTTGTGAATAGCATATGCCAACACAAATGTGCCTGTACCAGCAGCCCTTTTAGATTGCAGCGATGATTCACTGAAACCAAGTTTGAAGAGAACTGCAGTCATATCCACACCACTTGATACAGCCAGGTAGAAGATTCCTAGAGATACTAATGAAATTCCAGCGTGGAATGAAACCCCTACAGCACCATATTCTTTGAAAACTTTTTTCAGCTGCTGGGATTTATTGAGTTTGCGTTCACTGCTGAGATCTGTGGCTGCCTTTTCAGGGGATCCACCCACATCCTTGGCCGAGCTGCCGGCAGCTCGCAGCGCCAGCAGAGGGGCCGGCGGGCTGAGGGGGGGCCGACCCGGGGGGGGGCGGGGGAGGCAGCAGCGGCGGCGGCGGCGGGCGGCGGCGAGCGGGGGCCCGCGAGGCGGTGGGCCCGGGCGCAGCAGCAGGCGGAACATGGTAGCGCCCGGTCCGTGCGGGCGGGCGCTCAAACCGGAGAAACGCAGCAGCCGGCGGCGGGGCGGGCGGGCGGGCGGATGCCCGGAGCTGACAACGGGGCGGGCGGCGGCGATGGCGGCGCTGATGGCCGCAATGGCATCGAGCGCAGAGTGGCCGCCATGGGTTGGGATATTGTCTCTGCTTCTATTCCGAAGTCTATCAGGTTTGCTTTCTCTGGCGGTACGCAGTCACCACTTTTTATTTCACCCGCCTGCGTAGCCTGAGCGGCCGTTGTCTGTTATAAATTACTCTTTTAGCCAGAAAGAATTAGTTTATTGAGTAAGCGATCAGCAAGCAAAACAGCGCTGGGCGGCCGGGGAGTCCATGCTCCTCCAAATGGCGCGCGCCCCCCCCCCCCCTTTCGCAGTCCCCTTTTATCATCGAGTTCTTCCGGGGTTACGTAGCCCCCCTTCCTGGTACTGCGGCTGCGTCGACTGTTGCTAGGGGGTCGTCTCCGGTCCCTCTGGTGGTCGCGCGGATGAAGGCAGTAGTTTTCCTCTGCTTGGTATGTGGTGTTTTCCCCTCCTTAATTGGTCATGTTGGTTTGTCTTAAGATAGGGCAGTGGGTTATTGGTTTTGCAATTATATTGTTTACACAAAGTTCTCTCAATCTTCTGTCCGAGACAGCAACAGGCAGGGTGCCTCAAGGTTCTTACCGCCACCTGGGTGACTCCCTTTGTTCCTTCTTAATATAGCCATGGGAAATAATGAACAAACATGCTTTATACATCACATTGTCTGTACCCTTTTTTCCGCTTGCCATGATCTCAGTGTCTCAGTTGCTAAGCGCCAGGTCGTCATCACCTCAGCAGCTGTTGTATCTCCCCGTGAGGCAGCGTCCCATATAGTTGTCCCAGCATTTTCCCAAGTTTTTAAATCAAACACCGCCGAAGCTGGGGCCCCATTCTTTTGCAAAAATTTCAACAATAGTTTTATATTAAACGCATCATATTTCACTCCCCTTTTTGTTAGTAGTTGCATTAATAGTTTTACTATAACCTCTTCTTCTACTGTGAGGTTAGCTCCCACGATCAACGCTCAGCCGCTCACCTGTCCTCCAGGTGATGTCCCAGGGTTGAAGCTGCAGTCCAGCTGCGAGCTTGACTTGTTCGGCTGGGTTCCTTTTGGACGCTCGTGCAGCGCTGCTCCTCCCCTATCACGTCGGGGTCATCATTTGAAGGGATGAAAGACATGGACTCCTGATAGCTCTTGAACAGGAGACGTTTATTGCCATTTTTCACCACTACATATACTTTCCCCATAGCCCCATGCTCTGTCCACGCGCCCAAATCTGTCATACAATTGGTTAGATGGACAGACATGCGCCTCGAGCCAGCCAGCAATTGGCCACTGCCCAAAGCTCATCTGTAGCCAATTTACTTTATCTCAACCTTGCTCAAGTTTTTGTTTCTACCTCTTGTTTCCTCATTATCTCTAATTCAGGGACGTGTGAAACAGTGCAAAGTCACCTGCGAATTCCTTTCCCACTCTCCTTCACAAACACTCTCCTCCCCTGCTCCAGCGTGGGGTCCCTCCCACAGGATACAGTCCTTCCCTAACTGATACTACATGGATCAGTTCCCACAAGCAGCAGCTCTTAAAGAACTGCTCCAAATATGGCTCCATACCACAAAGTCCATCCTTCAGGAGCAAACCGATCCAACATGGGTTCCCCACGGGCAGCAGCTCCTGCCAGTTCACCTGCTCCTGCGTGGACTCCTCTCCATGGGCTATAGGTATGGCCCAGAGTCTGCTCCGTCAGGGGTTCTCCACAGGCTGCAGCCTCGTTCAGGTCAGATCTACTTGCTCCACCATAGGCTCATCCACAGGATGAAGCATGGAAATTTGCTCCACTGTGGTTCACCATGGACTACAGGGGACAGCCTGCTCCACCACTGTCCTCTCCAAAGGTCGCAGGGGAACCTCAGCTCCGGCGCCTGGAGCACCTCTTCCCCCTCCTTCTTCACTGACCTTGGTGTCTGCAGGGCTGTTGCTCATTCCTTGCCCTCCCAGCTGCTGTTGTGCAGCAGTTTCTTTTTTCCCCCTTTAATAAATATACTCTCACAGAGGTGCAAACAACATGTCTTATTGGCTCAGCTCTGGCCAGTGGTGGGTTCCTTTTGGAACCGGCTGAAAAAAACTGGCTCTTATCTAACAATGGAGCGGCTTCTGGACTCTTCTCACAGAGACCACCCCTGCAGCCCCCTGCTACCAAAACCTTGCCACGTAAACCCAATACACCCTGTCATCGCCATTGTTCAGATCTAGACAATTAAAACACTCCCTAACATACAGGTTTACCCCCCCTACACACACACACACCTCTCCTTCCTATCCTAATCCTTCTGATTTCCCCTTGGATTATAAGGGCTCCATTCTGCTCCCTGCCTCTGTCTTCCAGATCCATGGGCTGGGTACCCTCAGAAAAATTAGTCTTACTATTAAAGACTGAAGCAAAGAAGGCATTAAGTACCTCAGCCTTTTCCTCATCTCCTGCCACTATGTTTCCTCCTGTATCCAATAAAGGATGGAGGTTCTCCTTAGTCCTCCTTTTTGTGAGAAACAAAGTTGTGTTTTTGCAGCAGAGAATAACTTTTCTGTATTCCAAGGTAGTTGTGTAGTCATAATAAGGAGAAATGCTAAGTAGATAAGTGGACAGTAGAAGGCCTCACTGTTCCAAAATAAGGTAGAAGCTTGAGAAAAACAGGACGAGCAGTGTGAGAACAGTAAAACAAAGATCACAAGTTCTCAAAACATAAGAAAGGAGAAATTAAAGGGTTGAAAAAAAGAGAAATTGTACATTGATGTTATAGAGGAGCGTCGAGTAGCTTGTGAACCTGTAGTACTCATCCAGTGAGGAAACAGGGAAGGTGATCAAGCATCAGGTAATAGAGAATAAAAGGTTATGATTTGTTTACTAAAATGCGCTCCTGATTGACAAGACGCCTGCCATTCCAATCGCGAATAAAATAGCTTCACAGAAGATCCTGTCTGAAGAATATCATTTGAGATTTTTCTCACAATTTGGGGGCTCGTCCGGGATCTTGTCACCTGCTGAAGATTTCTTGCCACCACAGACAAGAAGGTGCACCCCGCTGATTTCAGCGGTCCCATCGGGGATGGTGGGTCATCTCGGTACGGCTGGCAAAAGACCGAGACTGTTAATCTGAAGACAGGCTCTGCGAAGCTCTGGGGAGAAGGGAGGCCAGCACAAACATACACAGACACAGCCCACATATAGTCCAGCCCGGACCGGGAACAGGCACGGGGATTACTGCTGATAACCCGGACCAGGAAGCCGTGCACGGCTGTGTTTTCCTTTGGACTTCGTGACTCCTAATTCCTTAAAAACCTCTTTCTCTTAAAACTTTTTACTTCTTTACGTTTTGGGTAGGGGTAGCTCAACAGTTCCCTGAATCCTCTCTGGATTTATTCTTCATTCCCCCTCAGACACTAGATGCCCTAAATATTTGACTTCTCTTTGTATGAATTTTAATTTATTTTCCAATACTTTCAAGCCCTGTTTTCCCAGAAAGTCGAATAGCTTGTCAGTGGCTTCCTTCACAGCTGTTTTCGCCTGTCCTGACAATAAAAGATCATCCACATATTGTAACACTAACACCTCCTTTGGAGGTTGGAATTACTCCAAAATTTGTTCTAGAACTTGCCCAAATAAATTGGTGGCCCTGTAAACCCCTGAAGTAAAATCGTCCATCTGTATTGCTGCTTCCGCCCCATTTCAGGGTCTTTCCACTCAAAGGCAAATATATCTTTGCTCTCAGGGTCTGAGAGCACCCCATTAATAACACCATTATTCTAGCCTAACAATTTACTATTTGAATGCCCATTTTCATTATCAACACCTTTCCCAACAAGTTAGTCCCTGCCTCAGGTACATACAGTAATTGCCCAGTGATCATTCTATCCCTAGTCTCAGCTTGGTATCCCCCAAAGGTGGCACTGTTATCCCAGTCCCTTCTACCCCCATCACATTTAGGGTTTCATTAGTTAATTTAAGCCTTGATACTTTACAGGCCAGTAATGACCTAGCTGCCCCAGTGTATTGGGTTCACATGGCAAGGTTCTGGTAGCAGGGAGGGGGCTGCAGTGGTAGTCCCTGTGAGAAGAATCCAGCAGCTGCCCCATGTTAGATAAGGGCCAGTTTCAGCTGGCTCCAAAGGGGCCCACCACTGTCCAGAGCCAAGCCATGAGCAATGCAGTTTAAATCTCTATCACAGCACATCCAAGAGAAGGAAAAAACTGCTGCACAACAGCAGCTGGGAGAGTGAGGAGTGAGAAACCTCCCTGCAGACACCAAGGTCAGTGCAGAGGAGGGGGACTGCAGTGCAGAGATGCTCCAGGTGCCGGAGCCGAAGCCCCCCTGCGGCCCACAGAGAGGCCCCTGGTGGGGAAGGCAGACCCCCGCAGCCCATGGTGTACTATGGCAGAGCAGATCTCCACGCTGCAGCCCATTCAGGAGCAGCCCAGGAAGGTCAGCACCCTATGAGAGGGACCCCACACCAGAGCAGCTCCCAAAGAGCCTGTTTTTTGCTGCCCGTGGAGGAACCCACACAGGACCAGCCCAGGAAGGTTGGCACCCCACAACAGAGCAGGGAGAAGAGTGACCGTGAAGGAGCAGTGGAAACGAAGCACCACGGACTGACTGCAGCCCCCACTCCCGGCCCCCCCGTGCCACTCAGGGCAGGGAAGAGGTGGAAGAAGGTGGATGGGGGAAGGTGCCCCCAGCTTGTTTCTCTTTTTCTCACCGCTCCAGCCTGTCAGCAATAGGTAATAAATTTCATTAATCTTCCTATTCGAAGTCTGTTTTGCCAGTAATGATAATTGTAGAGTGATCCCCATTGTGGTACACCGGAGGAACCCTTGAGGTACGCCTTTTCATTTATCAGGGAACTAGCTTTCTGAGAAGCCCCGACTCCCCTACTCTGAATTTATAACAGCAATCTCTCCTCCTTCTTCCACTCCGGATACTCCTATTTGAAGTGGCCGGCCTGGCCACACTTAAAACATCTTCTCAAAGCCTGTCCCTGCTAGGATTTAGGCTGCAACACAGGTAGCTTTCCTTGTCTGCCATTCCTCCGTCTCTCTTCCTCTCCTTTCCATCCTGGGCCCTCTATCTCCAGCCCTCTGCCTCACTACCCAGTATGCTGTGAATACCATTTATTTTGCTCTCTGCTTTTCCTTCTCATCTCCCCTCCTGGTCATACACCTTCATACTACCTACACTGTTCACTCCATCCTCCCACCTTCTGGAGCTTTTTCTGCAGATCTGGCCAGGCTTTAATCACAAAATGAACTTTAAAGAGCCCTTGGGCTACCGGGTCCTCAGGATTCATCCCCGAGTACTTTCTCATTCTGACCCCAAGTCTCTCATATGATTTCTATGTTGCGGGTTGTTATTATCACAGTTAGATAAGGGGATATTTCTGCTCTATTGGAATTACTCTCGGTCTGGGGGAAGGTGTTAGTTCTTTCCCATTCTTGCATAGCTGCCTGCCGAATCGTTCCCCTCCTAAACATTCTTCTCCAGTGAACAACATACCCAAGATTGACATTTCCCCCCCCCCCCCAGGAATACAAATTAGGCCTTAGAAACGGATTTGACTGTTCTGCTAGGCCCTCAATTAAAGACTTCATTTCCTTCTTAAAACTCCTAAACTCTCTGCTGGTAAGGGGGGATTGGCACTGGCCCCGAGTCGGCCCTGCACGGCCCCGAGGCCCCACCGGGACCCCCCCCACCTCTGCTCCTGCTGCTCCGCACTCCCCGGTGCGACTTCTCCAGGGACAGCGTCAATTGCAGTCCCTGTCTCCCCTCCTGGAGCAGCTGCCGCTGCCTCCGGTGCAATATTAGGATTATAGGGAGCATAACTTGATTCCTCCTCCGAAAACGGAACCTTATTGTTTACATATAAATTTCAAGCTTGAATTTTCATCAGACCCGTATTTTGGCCAAAATACTGAAGTTGTTTTATTAGCTTTTCAGACCAGACAATTACACAATATCAAACAATTTTTTTAATTATATAATTTTTAATCATTTTCCCTACTTTTTGGGTTGTTTTTCCAAATCCTTATCATTTTCCCCAAAGGACTATCTTTAGGCACAATCCCGGGGTCTCCACCCCCACCCTGCTGACTCTTGGAACCCTTAATCCCCAGCTCTTCCTGACATGCTGCTGTGGACTTTACCATCCACAGGGTACCACACACCTTCACCTAGGATTAGGACAGAGGTGGGGTGTACTGCCGAGCACCTCACTTCACTGTGCTCAGGGTACCGTATACCTAAGGGCCCAAACCCCCAAG
Source organism: Anser anser (assembly GCF_964211835.1). Lineage (NCBI taxonomy): Eukaryota > Metazoa > Chordata > Aves > Anseriformes > Anatidae > Anser > Anser anser. Next base: position 2,064,535 of record NC_139731.1, read on the forward strand.
ACTCTCTTTCACTCCTCTCCTCTCTCTTTCGCTTCGTCCCTCTCCAGCCAAGGGGACTTTGTTCATCCCCTCGCAGGACCACCGAGCCTCGCGGATCGGGACTTCACATTCGCTCCGCACTAAAAGTGCGTCTCATTCACACTCACACTCATTCACACCAGAGTCTCCCCGAACACAACCCGAGGCAAGATACGGTAAAGTTTCACTTACCTTGGTCCGTGCACGGCTTCCCGGTCCGGGTTATCAGCAGTAATACCCGTGCATGTTCCCGATCCGGGCTGGACTATATGTGGGCTGTGTCTGTGTATGTTTGTGCTGGCCTCCCTTCTCCCCAGAGCTTCGCAGAGCCTGTCTTCAGATTAACAGTCTCGGTCCTTTGCCAGCCGTATCGAGATGACCCACCATCCCCGATGGGACCGCTGAAATCAGCGGGGTGCACCTTCTTGTCTGTGGTGGCAAGAAATCTTCAGCAGGCGACAAGATCCCGGACGAGCTGTCTCTTTTCTTTTTTTTTTTTCCCTGAGTTCCAGAAGAAACTCTCTGTTCAGCCACATTGGTCTTGTTCCCCACCAGCTTGTCTTTCAACATATATGGACAGCCTGCTCCTGTGCCTTCCGGATTTCATTCTTGAAGAAGGTCCAACCTTCCTGGACTCCTTTGCCCTTTAGAATTGTGTTCTAAACCCGTCAGCCAGGTCCCTAAATAGGCCAGTTCTGCCCTCCGAAAATCCAAATTAGCAGTTCTGCTGACTGTCCTCCTTGCTTCCCCAAAGATCAAGAATTCTCTCATCTCATGATCACTGGGCACAAGATGGCCTACAACCAAGACATCACCCACAAAGACCTTCCCTGTTGTTGTGTTAAAGGGTAAGGAAGTTTGGCAGGACCTAAACCCCCTTGCCTTCCAGCTTGTCCTCAGGTATCAGAGGGGCTGAGGGTGGCCGGGCTTAGATTCCGAGTGATGCCCAATTTGACACTATAAGTCTGGTCGCATTCAATATACTAAATTATATTAAATTATCACAATTATGGATGCACAAATAGCGTGATACACTTTCAGTCTGGTAAATGACTGGTGTAGTTTATTGAAGCAAGAGGAGTACAGGTTCTTTTGGTTTGCCTGCGATAAATACACTGTCTGCAAAGCACGTGCAAATACCCAGAATATGAAAAACACAACCAACTACACATGTACTAACTTATGAAACAACTCTATAGAGAATGTTAGGTTTCCCAGGGAAGCACTCGGTATAACCAAGAGTTCGAATCTCACCCAATAGGAGTCCCTGGGGGGGGGGGAAGAGAGGTTCAGCCCGTCAACTGATCCCCGAAGTCAGCAATGTCCTTACAACTTATCTGTGATGGTGTCTTCCCCTACATTTTCCTTCTCTTGAGCCATTTTTATGCTATTTTCTTACTTAGGTGGAGCTTGAGTGACTCCAGTCATACGTGTCTTCGTTGATTGGTATAAATTTTTCTCACATTTGTTTAAAGGTATAGGCTCAGAGAAATTCAGAGCGCATGCTCAGCGAGGGGTGGGTGCACCTTGGAGGTGGGTAGCCTTTGGGATGGAGATGTGTTTTGGCATTATAATGAGATTATAATGAGCAAAGTTCACCCAGAGGACATGACTTGGTTATCAGTTAGACTAAGGGCCGACCATGCAATCTATAAGTTCCATGGTACCATCAGGTTCCCCATCCCTGCACTGATAGCACAGAGCCTGGCTGCGGTGTCTTCACTCCACCTTCTGTGCTATATCTCTTAGAGTCAGCACACCGAACTTCCCTGATGCTACCAATACCTAAGGTTGCAGGCTATGTTGCCAAGGAGACCATCATGGAACAGATTCAATGCATAACTGTCGTATTTCACCCTGGAAATTTCTTCACCACTGAACCTTCTCTTAAGATGACAGGTATCCTTACACAATAGGTTTGAGGCTCTGGAGCTTGAGGAATGGGTAGGTGAGGATGTGGTGGAAGGACCACCCAGGAGGTTGTCTAGGACAAGGAAGTTTACTCCATGCCTCAAAACTGCCTCCACCAAGAAGGAAAGAAGGGTAGTTGTTGTAGGCAACTCCCTTCTGAGGGGAACAGTGGGCCCCATATATCAGCCTGACCCTACCCATAGGGAAGTCTGCTGCCTCCCTGGGGCCCAGGTCAGGGACATTACCAGGAAACTTATTGGCCTGGTTCGCCCCTCTGATTATTACCCCTTAGTGATAATTCAGGCTGGTGGCGATGAAATTGCTGAGAGAAGCCTGAAGGCTATCAAACGGACTTCAGGGGATTGGGGCAGTTAGTGGATGGAGTGGGAGCACAGATGGTGTTTTCCTCTCTCCCTTCAATGGCAGGGAGGGATACTGAGAGGACCCAGAAAACCCAGCTGATCAATAAATGGCTGAGAGACTGGTGCCATTGCTGGAATTCTTTATTTTTTTTTTGACCATGGGGTGGTTTACTTGGCACCTGGCCTGATGGCTGCAGAAGGGTCCCACCTATCTCAAAGGGGGAAAGGGATCCCAGCCCAGGAGCTGGTGGGGCTTGCTGAGAGGGCTTTAAACTAGGTATGAAGGGGGACGGGGATGACATGAGGCTCAATAGAGATGAGCTGGGGGGAGCAATGCCAGGGTTGGGGGTGAAGGCAATGGCTCAGCTGAAGTGTATCTACACTAATGCACGCAGCATGGGCAACAAACAGGAGGAGCTAGAAGCCACTGTGTGGCAGGCAAACTACAACTTAGTTGCCTTCACTGAAACGTGGTGGGACCACTCCCACAACTGGAGTGCTGCAATGGATGGCTACAAGCACTTCAGAAGGGACAGGCAACAAAGAAGGGGCGGTAGCGTGGCTCTCTGTATTAGAGAGTGTTTTGATGTTCTTGAGCTTGGGGCTGGAAATGATAAGGTCGAGACACTATGGATAAGGATCAGGGGGAAGGCCAACAAGGCAGACATTCTGGTGGGGATCGTTTATAGACCACCAAACCAGGATGAAGAGAAGGATGAGACGTTCTATAAGCAGCTGGCAGAAGTCACACAATTGCCAGCGCTTGTTCTCATGGGGGACTGTTGTGGTTTAACCTGGCTGGCAGCTAAGCAGCACACAGCCATTTGCGCACCCTCCCGCTGACCGATGCCCAGCCTATCCCCGAGCAGTTGGTCTCCCCCACCCCGGCCAGTCCCCCCATATTAATTGTTCAGCATGACGTCAGATGGTATGGAATACCCCTTTGGCCAGTTTGGGTCAGCTGTCCTGGGTCTGTCCCCTCCCAGCTCCTGCTGCACCCCTAGCCTGCCTGCTGGCAGGACAGAGCGAGAAGCTGAAAAGTCCTTGGCTTGGTGTAAGCACTGCTCTGCAACAATTAAAACATCAGTGTGATATCAACCTTATTCTCATCCTAAATCCCAAACACAGCACCCTACCAGCTACTAGGAGGAAAATTAACTCTATCCTAGCCAAAACCAGGACAGGGACTTTATCTTCCCGGATGTATGCTGGAAATACAATACAGCCCAGAGGAAGCAATCTAGGAGGTTCCTGGAGTGCATGGAAGATAGCTTCCTTACCCAGCTGGTTAGTGAGCCTACTGGAGGGGGTGCCCTGCTAGACCTACTGTTCATGAACAGAGAAGGACTGGTGGGAGATGTGGTGGTCGGGAGCTGTCTTGGGCAGTGACCACGAAATGGTAGAGGTCTCTATTCTTGGCAAAGTCAGGAGGGGGGTCAGTAAAACTGCGACCTTGGACTTCTGGAGGGCAGACTTCGATTGTTCAGGACACTAGTATGGGGGGTCCCTTTGGAGGCAGTCCTGAAGGGAAGAGGGGTCCAGGAAGGCTGGACGCTCCTCAAGAAGGAAGTCTTAAAGGCCCAGAGGCAGGCTGTCCCTATGTGCTGTAAGATGAGCTGGCGGGGAAGAAGACCTGCGTGGTTGAACAGGGAACTTCTGCTGAGTCTCCAGGTGTACAGGATCTGGCTGGGATGGAGTTAACTTTCCCTGCAGCGGCTCATACAGTGCTGTGCTCTTCACCTGTAGCTAGAACAGCATTGGTATCACACCAGTGTTGTGTCTACTGCTGAGCAATACTGGCACAGCATCAGGACTCCCTCTAACACCCCCAAGAGCCAGCAGGCTGGGGGTGGGCAAGAGGTGGGGAGGGAACATCACCAGGGCAGCTGACCTAAACCAACCAAAGGGATATTCCATACCATATGATGTCACACAGTTCTGGTTTAACCCGGCCGGCAGCTAAGCACCACTCAGCTATTCGCTCACCCTCCCCCTTCCCTCTGGGGGATGGGGGAGAGAATCAGGAAAAAAATGAAAGCTTGCGGGTTGAGATAATGACAGTGTATTAAGACAGAAAAGAAATGAAACTAATAATAATAATAATAATAATATTAGTACTACTACTACTACTGTGTACAAAACAAGTGATGCACAATGTGATTGCTCACCACTCAACAACCAATGCCCAGCCTATCCCTGAGCAGCGGTCCCAGCCTATCCCTGAGAAGCGGAGCTTACCATTGTGGGTTTGAGGAAGTGTGATGTAATCAATCTGCCAGGCCTCTCCATATTTACATTTCAGCCATCGTCCTCCATACCAAAGAGGCTTTAACCGCTTGGCTTGCTCGATTGCAGCACATGTTTCACAATCATGAATAACCTGTGCAATAGTGTCCATGGTCAGGTCCACCCCTCAATCACGAGCCCATCTGTATGTTGCATCTCTGCCTTGATGGCCTGAGGTGTCATGGGCCCATCGGGGTATAAATAACTCACCTTTATGTTGCCAGTCCAGATCCACCTGAGCCACTTCAGTCTTAGCAGCCTGATCCACCTGCTGGTTGTTTTGATGTTCTCCAATGGCTCGACTCTCAGGTATGCAAGCATCTACATGGCGTACCTTTACAACCAGGTTCTCTACCCGGGCAGCAATATCCTGCCACAGTGCAGCAGCCCAGATGGGCTTGCCCCTGCGCTGCCAGTTGCTCTGCTTCCATTGCTGTAACCACCCCCACAGGGAATTTGCCACCATCCATGAATCAGTATAGAGATAGAGAACTGGCCACTTTTCTCATTCAGCAATATCTAAAGCCAGTTGGATGGCTTTCACTTCTGCAAACTGACTTGATTCACCTTCTCCCTCAGCAGCTTCTGCAACTTGCCATGTAAGACTCCATACAGCAGCTTTCCATCTCCGATGCTTTCCCACAATACGACAGGACCCATCAGTGAACAGGGCATATTTCGTCTCATTTTCTGGTAGCTTGTTGTACAGTGGGGCTTCTTCAGCACGGGTCACCTCCTCCTCTGATGATATCCCAAAATATTTGCCTTCTGGCACGTTTACGATCACTTCCAAGATTCCAGATAAGACTTGGAGCAACTTCAGTGAAGTCCAAAGTTGGTGGCTGAGTCAGGTGGCCAGTATGTATCTTTGTTTAACTTTGCATATGACTATTCGCATTTCTTTTCTAACTACGTTAATTTGTTAGCTTCTATTTATATATGAAGCTTAGTTTTGCCTGAAGCAAAGTGTGTGTTGTCTGTTGCCAACTATTACATATGCAATTTCTATGGCAACTAAAGGGAGACAGTTTCTTTTGTTTCCTTTCCAGTGATAAAGACTAGTTTCAATAAACTCTGCCTAATCACTTCATCTGGGGGGAAGGGTGCAGGGATAACTAAATTGTCAGATCGTGGGGATCTTCTATTAACAGAGCAATTGGATGTTTTATTGTATGTAGCCTTATGTATGCATTCCTGTTAGGCAAGGAAGAAGAGCTATTAAAATAAAATGAATTACAAAGGCTAATGCCAGAACTGGATGCTACAGAGGGAGACCTGCCCTCTTTCCCTTTCACAATATACGGTCTGTCTCCTTTCAAATAAATACACCAAAAAGAACAGATGTTAAGAAAACTAGCTTTCTTTAAATGAGTTAGATCATTAGCCCCAAGTCTTTGTCACACACAAGACAATAAACAGCAACCCCATCTCACATTTTGAGAACATTATTTTTTCCCCCCCTTCTTATTTACTTTCTGTCATTTGATTATAAGCTTATATGCTTATATAAACGTGTTTATATATGCAGAGCTTCCCCAGAGCAACAGCAAAAGATGCATTGAAATTTGAGCTCAGTGAGCTCAAGGCAAGGAGGATAGGTGCGGGCAGGACCAGGAGGAGGAGGGGTGCAGGAGGGGTGCAGGCAGGGACAGGGGCTGTGTGGGAAAGGCTGGCTACCCACCCTCTCAGACTGCCTTGACACTGCTCTTGTTTTTTTCAGGAATGCAGTTTACTTGGAAGGGAAAGCTATTCTGGTTTTCAGACTAATTACCATTTTCTCAATGACAACACAGCTGCTAATTAATCTTACTGCAGTTCTCACAGAAAGACATGCTGATAAAGACTTGCCAATTACTGTAAGAAAAAAAATGTCAAGAGTAGTGTTGTGTTTTTCTTGCATCAAATCCCAGTCAGGTGAATATCATTATTAAATACACAGACTAAGTATGAAAGCCAATGGGCTGTGAGGCTGCACAAAAATTGCCTGCATATTATTCATCCAGGAGCTAGCTGTATTTTGCATGTCTGTTCACTCTTGTTGCCTATCATTGCTTGTTACAGTTTGTTAGGGGATCCCATCGTTTCCCCTAGCAGAATGGGTCTCCCCAGGCATCCAGAGTTCATTCAAAGAGTCGACTCTTATTTAAAGCAGCAAGAATTTAATGGTACCCATATATCAGCTTGAGCTGGGTGCCTCCAAGGAGGGACCCCACTCAAAAATTTCCCAGGGTTTTTCTACCTGTGCAGTCTTCATTTCATCCTCTATAACCCATTCAGTTCTTAACACATACATGTTATGTTCCTTCAGATTGTTCTTTGTTGCAAAGGAGGATGGCTTCTGTTAATAGTGCAGGCCCTGATCTGGTGCTGTCCTTAGTGAGCACCCCCCCCCCCTTCCCCCATCGGTGCCACCCAGGCCCCCCAACACAATGCCGCTCACTGTTGCTCAATCACCACTACATACCAGGTTCAGGTGATGTAGAGCTCATGCTGTGGCCTAAGGTTTCACTAAATTCACGAGGAGCATGGCGAACAGGATGGACAAAGAGGGCGTGGCACCTCAGTCAGTGCGTGGCATGTCAGGGCGTGGCGTGGCAGTTTGCGCAGGCGGGGCGAGCAGGGAGGGTGCTGTCACCACTGTTTTTTAACAGTGGTTGTAACCTGTTTGCGAAGAACCCAGCCATGGTATCCACCCAGGAGAAAGCCTTGGCCTCTGTGTCCCTTGCGGCCTCTCCAGCCACAGCTACCGATGTAGCTACCCAGACAGAGGTCTCAGGGAAACATGTGGCCGTCCAGGTCTTGGGCTGCAGGGTGTGCCCAAGTCTTCTGTCAGTGTCTGACAGCAGCAGCAGAGGGTATGCCTGTGGGAGGTGTGCCCAGGCTGAAGATGTGCTGTGGTGGTTTTACTCAGGTGGGCGGCCGAGCTCCACCACAACCGCTCTCTCACTCCCCCTCCTCAAAGAGGAACAGGGAGAAAATACAATGAAAAGGGCTCAAGGGTTGAGATAAGGACAGGGAGATCGCTCAACAATTATCATGATGGGCAAAACAGACTCAGCATAGGGAGATAGTAAGATTTATTGCCTATTACTAACAAGCTAGAGAAGTGAGAAACAAAGGAAAGAAAACCAAAAATGCCTTCCCCCCATCCACCTCTTCCACCTCCTCCTCCCCCGAAGCGGCGCAGGGGAACGGGGGAATGGGGATTATGGTCAGTCTATAGCACTTCTTCTCCGCAGCTCCTTCTTGATTACTCTCGTCCCCTGTGCTGTGGGGTCCCTCCCACGGGATGCACTCCTTGCTGAACTGATCCTGCGTGGGCTGCCCACAGGCAGCAGCTCTTCAAGAACTGCTCCAGATATGGGTCCGTACCACAGGGTCCATTCCTCAGGAGCACACTGCTCCAACCTGGGTCCCCCACGGGCAGCAGCTCCTGCCAGGTCACCTGCTCCTGTGTGGTTTCTTCTCCACGGGCTACAGGTCTGGCCCAGAATCTACTCTGACAGGGGTCCTCCACAGGCCGCAGCCTCCATCGGTGCAGGTCCACCTGCTTCACCATGGTCTCCTCCATGGGCTGCAGGGTGGAACCCTGCTCCACCGTGGTACTCCATGGGCTGCAGGGGGACAGCCTGCTTCACCATGGTCCTCACCACAGGCCGCAGGGGACTTCTGCTCTGGCGCCTGGAGCACCTCTCCCCCTCCTTCTTCACTGACCTTGGTGCCTGCAAGGCTGTTCCTCACTCCTCCCACTCTCCCAGCTGTTGTGAGGCATTCTGTTTTGTTTCTTTTTTTCCCCCTGTCTTAAATATGCTCTCACGGAGGCTCAAACAACATCGCTTATTGGCGTGGCTCTGGTCAGCAGTGGGGCCCTTACCTAACATGGGGCAGCTTCTAGATTCTTCTCACAGAAGCCACCCTTATGGCCCCCTGCTACCAAAACCTTGCCACGTAAACCCACTACACCTGCTCAGCCTGGTGGCAGCGCTTCGTGAGGAGGTGAGTAGGCTGAGGAGCATCAGGGAGTGAGAGAGGGAAATTGACTGGTAGAAGTATACTCTACCATTCCTGAGACAGATTCATCAGCCATCCACCACACAAGAGGCAAGGGTTCCCCTACCCCATCAGGCAGTAGGAGGGGACCTAGGATGTGGGGTGAATGGAACCAGGTTTCTGCTCGGGGTGACAGGTGAGCCCCCTCCCTGTCTACCTCACCTTCCTGGCTACCCTTAAGCAACAGGTATGAGGCTCTAGAACTTGACAGTCAAGCAAACAACGATGTAGACAAAAGCCCATCCCCGCTGGAAGGGGTACCTAAGGCAAGGCAACCTACCCACTGCATCACTACATCTTCCATCGAGAAAGACAGGAGGGTTATCATCATAGGGGACGCCCTTCTGAAAGGGACAGAGGACCGAATTTGCCGTCTGGACCCAACCCAATAGCCATATCAGTTGTGGCGTACTACTTGGCTGCCTTTGATTCCAGTTTGTATCGGAGTTCTAGCATGTCCGGCTCTGCAGCACTCAGAGGTGGTGTGGCTTCATTCAAGTCACGATAGTCCTCTGTTAGTCTCCACTCACCATTAGACTTTTTCACTAGCCATATGGGACTATTAAAGGGTGAATGAGTCTTGCTGATCACTCCTTGGCTCTCCAGTTGACAAATTAGCTTATGGATGGGAATCAGGGAGTCTCGGTTGGTGCGATATTGCCGCTGGTGCGCAGCTGTGGTAGTGATCGTCACTTGCTGTTCTTTGACCCTCAGCAACCCCACATAACAGAAGGGTCCTCCGAGAGACCGGGCAAGGTAGACAACTGTTTAATGTCCTCTGTCTCCAAAGCAGCTATGCCAAAAGCCCAGCGGAACCCTTTTGGGTCCTTGAAATATCCTCTTCTAAGATGGCCTATGACAAAGATGCACGGAGCATCCGGGCCAGTCACAATACGGTGCTTTTGCCACTCATTACTGGTTAGACTCACTTCAGCCTCCAGTACAGTTAACTGCTGGGATCCCCCTGTCACTCCATAAATACAGATGGGCTCTGGCCCTTTATAGCTTGATGGCATTACAGTACACTGTGCACCAGTGTCTACTAAAGCCTTATACTTCTGTGCGTCTGACGTGCCAGACCATCAAATCCACACAGTCCAATAAACTCGATTGTCCCTTTCCTCCCCTTGGCTGGAGGCAGGGCCCCTCTAATCCTGGTCATTATATTCATTGCTGTGTTTGGGGGACTGCTCGCTGGAAGCTGGAGCAGCAAGTTTCTCAGAGAACCCCTCTTTTGCATTTGTTTTTCTTTGCAACTCACGTACCCGTGCCTCTAGGGTCGAGGTAGATTTTCCATCCCATTTTCTCATGTTCTCTCCATGGTCATGCAGGTAAAACCACAGTGTGTCATGTGGTGTGTACCCACTAGATTTCCTTTCTTGAACAGAAGGATGCTTATTCCTGATAGCTGAGACACGGGTTAGTATACATGAGGAAGAAGACAAATCCTTTCTAAGTTGGTGGACCTCTTCAGAAAGAGACTCCTGACCTGGAAGCCTGGTGTGGGGACCAGAAGAATAGTTAGAGACCTGCTACTCCACCTGGGCTGTCACAAGTCCATGGGGCCAGATGGGGTCCACCCAAGGTTGCTGAGGGAATTGGAGGACATGGTTGCCGAGCCGTTTTCCATCATCTATCAGTGGTCATGGTCAACCAGAGAGGTCCCAGATGACTGGATACTTGCTAACGTGATGCCCATCTATAAGAAGGGTCATAATGAGGACCTGGGGAACTACAGGCCTGTCAGCCCGACTTTGGTGCCAGGAAAGGTTATGGAACAAATCAACATCACACAGCATGTGAAAGACAGCCTGGGGATCAGGCCCAGCCATCATGGGTTCATGAAAGGCAAGTCCTGCCTGACCAACCTCATCTCCTTCTATGACCAGGTAATCTGCCTGGTGGATGAGGGAAAGGCTGTTGACGTAGTCTACCTAGAATTCAGCAAAGCCTTTGACGCGGTTTCCCAAAGTATTCTCCTTGAGAAGCTAGAGGCCCATGGCTTAGACAGGTACACTCTTTGCTGAGTTAAAAACTGGCTGGATGACCAGGCCCAGAGAGAGGTGGTGAATGGAGTGAAATCCAGCTGGCGACCGGTCATGAGTGGTGTTCCCCCAGGGTCAGTGTTGGGGCCCATCCTCTTCAATATCTTTATTGATGATTTGGACGAGGGAATTGAGTGCACCCTCAGGAATTTTGCAGATGACACCATGTTGAGGGGAAGTTTGTCGTTCTGCCCGAGAGTAGGAAGGCCCTGCAGATGGACCTGGGAAGGTTGGATTCCTGGGCAGAGGCCAATGGGATGAGATTCAACATGGCTAAGTGCCAGGTCCTGCACTTTGGCCATCTCAACCCCATGCAACGCTACAGGCTCGGGACAGAGTGTCTGGAAAGCTGTGCAGAGGAAAAGGATCTGGGGGTGTTGGTCGATGCTCGCCTGAACATTAATGTACCCAGGTGGCCAAAAAGGCCAATGGCATCTTGGCTAGTATCAGGAATAGTGTAGCCAGCAGGACTAGGGAGGTGATCGTCCCTCTGTACTCAGCTCTGGTGAGGCCGTACCTCGAGTACTGTGTTTGCTTTTGGGCCCCTCACTACAAGGAAGACATTGAGGCCCTGGAGCATGTCCAGAGAAGGGCTACTATGAAGCTGGTGAAGAGTCTGGAACACAGGTATTATGAGAAGTGGCTGAGGGAACTGTTTAGTCTGGAGAAGAGGAGGCTCAGGGGAGACCTTACTGCTCTCTACAACTACCTGAAATGAAGGTGTGGGGAGCTGGGGGTCGGCCTCTTCTCGCAGATAACTAGCAATAGGACAAGAGGGAATGGCCTCAAGTTGCGCCAGGGAAGGTTTAGGTTGGAAATTAGGAGAAATTTCTTCTTAGAAAGAGTGGTCAGGCATTGGAATGGGTTGCCCAGGGAGGTGGTGGAGTCACCATCCCTGGGGGTGTTTAAGGAGTCCTTGGATCTGGTACTTAGGGACATGGTTTATTGGGTGGTATTGTTGGTAGGGCGATGATTGAACCAGATGATCTTGGAGGTCTTTTCCAACCTTAATAATTCTATGATTCTATCAATTTGGAAAATGCTTTTTGAATTAAAAGGAAGAGCTTTAACCCTTAAAGTGCTGGTGTTTCTCCTAACATCACCCGAATTCGTGCCAACATACTGAACAGGTTTTGCGTTTTTACTGGTTTATTTCTTTTGGCTAGCACCATTGAAAGAAGTGTCTCTCCCACACCTGGGGAAACACAGGGAAGCTTTTAACACCACCAAGGATGTGCAAGTCTGACAATGTTGTACCATAATAAATAGTGTAGGCAGGTATTATTTGGGTTGGTAGTTACTTTATTTGCATGCACATCTCAGCAACAAATGCATTGCTTCTAGCACTGGGAGATTTTTTTTTGTGCCTTTTGCTATATAGATACCAGATTAATGAGTGGGGAAATTACTCAGAATCTTTTATGAAGAAAGATACACTCCAGTAATTTAGAAATATGCTAATAAGGGAGAAACTGCAATAGCTTTCGTCCAAGTCACAGCTGTAGTCACAGGAAAACAGGATGTGAATGAACATTTCACAGAGAGATGATCCAAAAAAAGGAGATAATGTTACTACCAAGAAAGATTTAGGTCTGTCCCTGTTGTGGTTTAACCCGGCAAGCAGCAAAGCACCACAGAGATGTTCGCTCACCTCCCCCCCTCCCAGTGGGATGTGTGAGAAACAAAGTTGTTTTTTTGCAGTAGAGGTGTTTTTGCAGTGGAAAACTCCAGTAACCTTGCATATTCAAAAGTGATCGTGCAGGCATGACAATGGCATAGCAGTGGGGAGTATGTTAAGCAGATAAGGGGAAGGTCCCACTGTCCCAAAATAAGGAGGATAGATAAGAAAAACAGGATGAGCAGTATGAAATCAGTAAAAACAAAAATCATGGGCCCTCTAGTCACAAGAGAAGAAGGAAAAAAAAAAAGGAAAAGGAGAAATTAACGGTTGATAAAATCAAATTGTACATATATGGTATAGTAGTAAGCGTTGAGAAGTTTGTGAACCTGTAGTACTCAGCCAATGAGGAAACAGGGGAGGAATCAAGTGTCGGGTAATTGGGAATATAATGTTATGATATACTTTTGCTGGACACTCCTTCTTGCAGGATGCCCGCCATTGCAATCGCAAATAAAATAGCTTCACAGAAGATCCTGTCTGAGAAAATTATTGAGATTTTTCTAACAGATGGGGGAGAGAATCAGGAGGAGAAAAAAAAAAGTAAAAGATAGTAGATTGAGATAAAGACAGTTTAATAGGACAGAAAAGTAAGAGAAATAATAATAATAGTAATAATAATAATAAATAAAATTTAATAAGCAAGTGATGTGCAATGCAATTGCTCACCACCCGCTAGACTAATACCCAGCCCGTCCCCAGCTAGCCCAAGCCTAGACTAATATCCTCCCACCCCATCCAGCCACTCGATATAAATTATTCAGCATGAGATCACATGATATGGAATATCCCTTTCGCCAATTCGGGTCAGCTGTCCTGGTTCTGTCCCCTCCAAGAATCTTGTGGTCCCCAAGACTCCTTGCTGGCAGGGCGGTATGAGAAGCTGAAAAGTCCTTGACTTAGTATAAGCTCTTCTCTGCAACAACTAAAACATCGGTGTGTTATCAGCATTATTCTCATCTTAAATCCAAAATACAACACCATACCAGCTACTGTGAGGAAAACGAACTCTATCCCAGCCGAAACTAGGACCCATTATTCCATACCATCTATGTCATGCTTGGGTCCCACACTTTCCAATATATCCCAATTAACCACCGCTTTTCCTGTCCATATATGTGTATATATATATGCACGCATACAGATATCATTTTCTTAGTCTACATGCCATCCTTCTAAAATGTCCATTGAGTTTGTTTAGTCCGTGACTTTGGGCTCCATCTGTCACAACAATCTTTCAGGGCAGAAGAGATGGTGTGTGGTGTTGGATCGTTGCCTGCTGAAACCTGTTCTGATTCCATCACTGCTGTACTTGTCCAGTTCTATCAAAATTCATTTGTTATTATCTGGGTGACTGTTACTGTGATACCATTAATAGGACATATAGCCATCATAGTAGTGATGACATACAGTATTATATAGTAATTAACATCATACAATTCAAATCATGGGCTATTGTCACCCAACATTAAATCCCCTTGGGGTACACATCAGACTTCCCCATTCTTCTGCTTTATCCATCGTGAAGGCCTGGAGAGAGCTGTCCTGTACAACCCACTCAGAGGCTGATGATGTTCAAAGTACCCTTGGGCTAAATTAAGGTGACATAACACCAAACAATCGATTGAAAAATTTTATTGACAGCAGAAGCTATTCTGACAGAAACTGATTAAACCTTGTTGTTTATAACTGAAGCTATTTAAACCTTGTTATTTTACAAAGGGCTGATCAGCCCGTAACATACAATGAGAGAAAGAGAGAGAGGGAGAGTACGTTAGAAAGGTAGAAGTAGAGGAAAGGTCTGGATCACCACCCTGCGTTCCAGTGATGTCTCTGGTCCAATTCTTGTTGTGTCTTTGATAGTGTTGGGTGCACACATGGCCCCTCTGAGTTGTGCTATTTATGAGTCAGTTCCTACCCTAGCTCTCACTTCATATGCTAATTATTTCAATTCTATGCCCCAAAACCTCTTGAGTGGGGGGGTCGGCAGGGGATTGCTAATGCCTTTCTTCCCCCAACTACCAGAACCACTGGTGCCATGATGTCTCATATGGTTACCAAGATAAGGAAATAGGCCCCAGAAAAGTGCTATCCCACCTCCACAGGATACTCTTTTCCGACTGTATCTTATCTCATTATTATGATAAAACCTTTTCTCTGCCAAGTGTTTGAGACATCATTCTTTTTGGCTTTTCAGTCTCTTACACCACTCCGTGGCTCAAACAGTCAGTCAGATCTTGTTCCTGTAGTCCATCTTCTTCTAGGGTAGTAATCCAGACATAACAGACAGGAAAGAAAGAAATAGAAGAGAGTATACAGTTAACCATGCACCAAACTATCACTAAGCCAATTGTTAAAAACAAAATCACACACAATAACATCAATCCATTATTTACAAGCCTTCTCTGCTACCCCATGAGTCCAAGAGACTCCAGAAGAGAGGCAATCCAGGATCCAGGGCTGAGTCCCTCAAACCAGTCCTTTGGCTGCATGGCCTGGAAAAGATCTGACTGTTATAATATTTCCTTCATCTTCTCCCACACTTCCTCAATTGACATTGTAGCATTATGCTTAGCGATACAACATTGTATTGTTGTATCAACAATAACAACGTTTGAATGTCCCAGCACCCATTACCTTCAGTGTAGTCTTTAACAGTCCATTATATTATTCAGTTTTTCCAGAGTCTGGTGCATGATAGGGGACATGATATACCCACTTTCTTCGTACTGCCAGAGTTGGCTAGCCAATTCATCCACTGTGTGTTCCACTCGTTTTTTCCTGGTCATTACTGCCAGTGAGCCGGTATATGATGATGGTATACTCTGTACAAACGTCTGCCACATGAGTCGTGTACACTTGACTTCATCTGGATCTTTGGATATCTGTTTGTTGTCTAGGTTACTATAAATCACCTCCAGCACAGCTAATTCCCTCAGGTACTGGATTCCCCTCTCCATGGTGGTCTGCTTGCCTGGTTGACATCCAGGATCTTCCTTGAAGGGATACCTTTCCTTCATGCCTGACAGGAGTTGCCTCCAGACGGTGAAGACTTGGGGTCCTTTTCCTATTGATTTTTCAATGCCTCCTTCCCTAGAGAGGGATCCCAGCTGCTTGGCTTACTTGCCCTCTAGTTACAAGCTATTGGCCCCTTATCCCAGCACTGGAGTGGCCAGGTGACAATGTGCTCACCTGGACGATGACTGAAATCTTTTCACATATGTTGTAGCTCACCCTGAAATAGGGATTGTGTAGTTATTGGTGCTTTTATGATATTTTCCTCTTTGTCGTCCTATTCCTCTGATCACTCAGCCACTTCGGAGTAGCCTGTATTGTCTTCTCCTTCATCCTCTGTTTGAGTAAGAGTTTCTTTCCTTTCTAAACAACCCAACTTTCTCATCCACTGTTTCATCTTGCATATAGGGGCAGCTGACACTGGCACAGGTTGGTTTTCTGGCTCAGCCATTGGGCCTGTCGCATGGGTTGGATTGTCTGCTGGGCCTGTTACAAGGGTTGGAGTGACTGCATGGCCCGTCAAAGGGGTTGGAATGGTCGCAGGGTCTGTCGCAGGAGTTGGAGTGGCTACAGGGTCTGTCAGAGGGGTTGGAGTGGCATTGGTTGTGGCTTGGTAAGCATAGGCCAAGCCCCAGCATGTTGCAGTGATTTGTGTCTCTTTGGAATTCTCACGTCCTTGACACCATTGCACAGGTTATCTATGACTGTGAAACATATGCTGCAATCAAGCAAGCCTAGCAATTAAAGCCTTTCTGGTATGGAAGACAATGACTGAAATAAATACCGGGAGGCCTGGCAGATTGATTATAAGTGCTATGTGCTTACTGTGGTGGAAGCAACCACCAGATGGCTGGAAACATATCCTGTGCCCCATGCTACTGCCCTGAACACCATCCTGGGCCTTGAAAGGAAGCCTTATGGCGACACAGCACCCCAAAAAGAACTGAGTCAGACAATGGGACTCATTTCCAAAACAACCTTATAGACACTTGGGCCAAAGAACATGGTATTGAGTGGGTGTATCATATTCCCTATCATGCACCAGCCTCTGGGAAAATCGAGTGATATAATGGACTGTTAAAGACTACACTGAAAGCAATGGGTGGTGGGACATTCAATCTTTGGGATACACATTTGGCAAAGGCTTCCTGGTTAGTCAATACTAGGGGATCTGCCAACCGAGCCAGCCCTGCACAATCAAAGCTTTTATTTACTGTCGAAGGGGATCAAATCCCTGTAGTGGTATGTTGAATTTCTCTAACAAGAAACTGTAGAAGGGGACAAACGAGTACTGTAGAAGGGGACAAAGTCCCTGTACTGCACATAAAAAACACAGTCTGGGCTATTCCTGCCTCAGGCAAAGGCAAACCCATCTGTAGGATTTTTGCTCGGGGACCTGGGTGCACTTGGTGGGCAATGCAGAAGAATGGGGGAGTCTGATGTCTACCTTAAGGGGATTTGACGTTGGGTGAGAATAGCCCATGATTTGAACTGTATGATGTTAATTACTATATACGACTGTATGTCATCTCTACTATGGTTGCCATATATCCTATTAATGGTATCACAGTAACAGTCACCCAGATAATAATGAATGAATTTTGATAGAAATGGACAAGCACAGCAGTGATGTGGAGGGGGAGAAGTGAGCAACGACTGTGTAGTGCTTAGCTACCTGCTGGGTTAAACCACAACACGTCGCCATAAGACTTGCTTTTCAAGGCCCAGGAGAGTGTTCTGGGCGGCGGCATGGGGCACAGGATATGTTTCCAGCCATCCAGTAGTTGCTTCAACGACTGTAAGCATGTGGAACTTGCCTTGGTGTGTTTGAGGGAGTGTGATGTAATCAATCTGCCAGGCCTCCCCATATTTATTTCAACCATTGTCTTCCATACCAGAGAGGCTTTAACCACTTGGCCTGCTTGATTGCAGCACATGTTTCACAATCATGAATAGCCTGTGCAATGGTGTCCATGGTCAGGTCCACCCCTCAATCACGAGCCCATCTGTATGTTGCATCTCTGCCTTGATGGCCTGAGGAGTCAGGGGCCCATCAAGCTATAAATAATTCACGCTTCTGTTGCCAGTCCAGATCCACCTGAGCCACTTCAATCTGAGCAGCCTGATCCACCTGCTGTCTGTTTTGATGTTCTTCAGTAGCCTGATTCTTGGGTAGGTAAGCATCTACTTAGCGTACATTTACAACCAGATTCTTTACTTGGGTGGCAGTTTCTTGCCACAGTGCAGCAGCCCAGATGGGTTTGCCCCTGCGCTGCCAGTTGCTCTGCTTCCATTGCTGTAGCCACCCCCACAGGGAATTTGCCACCATCCATGAATCAGTATAGAGATAGAGAACTGGCCACTTTTCTCGTTCAGCAATATCTAAAGCCAGCTGAATGGCTTTCACTTCTGCAAATTGGCTCGACTGACTTTCTCCTTCAACAGTCTCTGCAACTTGTCATGTAGGATTCCATACAGGAGCCATTCATCTCCGATGCTTTCCCACAATATGACAGAACCCATCAGTGAACAGGGCATATCGCTTCTCATTTTCTGGTAGCTTATTATACAGTGGGGCCTCTGTTAAGAAGTAAACTCTTTACTCCAGGTAAGTTAAAATAGTTTTTTTTTTGAAAATGCTGAATATTCTTGGGGTGTTCAAATGAGTGTGATGCTATTGCTATGTGTCCTACATGTTTTTCCAGCTTTGTCTGTGTAATTTTTAGTTATGTGATCCAATAGAGTATCTGTTGCGCTGTGCTCTGAGGATTTCTGTGGTTTTGATGTATGTTGCTGAATAGTATGTAGTTACAGATAGCAGATGTGATGCAGGTTCCAGAAGGTGAAAGCTTTTGCAAATGGATAAGATTGCCTTAATGAAATAGTGCATCATAGGTATAGCTCTGATTTTATTTTGTTGTTATACACTGTTATAGACAAAATAGGTGTAACAAAATCAAAATTACTGTGACAGGGAGGAGAGAGATCTACTTTAGCATATATCTTCCTTTAGCATACATATGATGGGGAATGTTGATTTTCATATAGCTAGCTGTATTTATTTACAGAAATGGATGTTTGTGCTTTTGTAGGTTTGAAAAATGTTTGGTGAACAATCAGTTACTAAGACATTTAAAAAACTACCTGATTACATTCATCAGGACATAGATTTCTTTTTAGCCCGAGTAATAAAGAAATTTGAAAAGCTAGCCTACATTGCTTGATTCTGATGGTTCATTTTTTCTAAATACTTTCATCTTATTCAGAAATGTCCAAAAACATTAAAGTGCAGAAAGAAAATGAGAATATACAGATACATTTATCCAACTCATATAGTTGCTTATTTCTGCAGCATATAGATTCCTGCCTGTGAAAAAGTGTTCTACTTCCTAAGGGGAGAAGAAGCTTGAGTTGCAAACAGACCCACAAAACAACACTTTGCTGTAATTGATAGAGGTACTGGTAAGCAAAGGTTGTAGCTTAATATTTTCATGGGGTGATTTCTGAGGTTATTACTCTCTCGCTCTCTCTTTTCCAGAAATGAGAAATTAAGGCATGGATTTCTGAATGTAAGATGTCTAGTAGCAAAGTGAAAAAACAGTGAATTCAGGATGCCTACTTTTTTATTATACTTTAATAGTGAGCTATTTTAAAGCTCCATGCTCCAGGTAATATATTTATAGGAATCAGTATAGAGATAGAGCACCTGGAGCACCTCCTCCCTTCCCTCCTTCTTCACTGACCTTGGTGTCTGCAGGATTGTTTCTCTCTTACTGCCTGCTGTGTAGCTTTTCCAGCAGACATCCAGGTGGTTGAAGTGCCCCATCAGGATGAGTGCGTGCGAGCGTAACACTTCTTGTAGTCAAAGCAAGACGGTGTCTTTTATTGGCGTGGTCCTTAACTTTTACCCACAAGCTCTTAGCCTATCCATGGCTGTTTCTCAGAGGCATCTCTTCGCAAACAATCCCTTCCCTAACATAGAGGGCAAGACTCCCTCACCTGCCTATCTCTTCCAAGAAGCTTGTAGCCCTCTATTCCAGTGTTCCAGTTATGTGATCCATCCCACCATGTTTCTGTGACAGCAATCAGGTCCTATTTTTCTAATCACACCATTGTTTCCAACTCCTCCTGCTTGTTTCCCATGCTGCGTACATCATTATAGAGGCACTTCAGCTGGGCTAGCAATCGCATTACCTTTTCAGAGGAACCCTTCCTAATTGCTTTGGGATAGTTCACAAGCATTTCCCCGTTGTTTCTTAGGGTGACAATGTTCCCAGGTTCGCTTTGTGAAAAATAAAGTTGTGTTTTTCCAGTGGAAAATTCCACTAACATTGCATATTCAGAAGTGTTATTTGTGTTTCATTAGTTAATTTAAACCCTGCTACTTTACAGCAATGACCTAGCTGTCTGTAGTGGGTTTACGTGGCAAGGTTTTGGTAGCAGGGGGCCATAGGGGTGGCTTCTGTGAGAAGAATCTAGAAGCTGCCCCATGTTAGGTAAGGGCCCCACTGCTGACCAGAGCTGAGCCAATAAATGATGTTGTTTGAACCTCTGTGAGAGCATATTTAAGACGGGGGAAAAAACGCTGTGCCACACAGCAGCTGGAAGAGTGGGAGGAGTGAGGAACAGCCTTGCAGGCACCAAGGTCAGTGAAGAAGGAGGGGGAGAGGTGCTCCAGGCGCCAGAGCAGAAGTCCCCTGCAGCCTGTGGTGAGGACCATGGTGAAGCAGGCTGTCCCCCTGCAGCCCGTGGAGTACCACGGTGGAGCAGGGTTCCACCCTGCAGCCTGTGGAGGAGACCACGGTGGAGCAGGTGGACCTACACCGATGGAGGCTGCGGCCTGTGGAGAACCCCCACCGGAGCAGATTCCGGGCCAGACCTGTAGCCCGTGGAGAAGAAACCACACAGGAGCAGGTGACCTGGCAGGAGCTGCTGCCCGTGGGGGACCCAGGTTGGAGCAGTGTGCTCCTGAGGAATGGACCCCGTGGTACGGACCCATATCTGGAGCAGTTCTTGAAGAGCTGCTGCCTGTGGGCAGCCCACGCAGGATCAGTTCAGCAAGGAGTGCATCCCGTGGGAGGGACCCCACAGCACAGGGGACGAGAGTGATCAAGAAGGAGCGGCGGAGAAGAAGTGCTATAGACTGACCATAATCCCCGTTCCCCCGTTCCCCTGCACCGCTCGGGGGGGAGGAGGTGGAAGAGGGTGGATGGGGGGCAAGGTGCTTTTGGTTTCTTTCCTTTGTTTCTCGCTTCGTTAGTTTGTTAGTAATAGGCAATAAATCTTACTATCTCCCTATGCTGAGTCTGTTTTGCCGGTCACAATAATTACTGTGCGATCTCCCTGCCCTTATCTCAACCCTTGAGCCCTTTTCATCGTATTTTCTCCCTGTTCCTCTTTGAGGAGGGGGAGTGAGAGAGCGGTTGTGGTGGAGCTCGGCCGCCCACCCGAGTAAAACCAGCACACTGTCCTGGTGTATTGGCTTTACAGGGCAGGGTTCTGGTAGCGGGGGGCTGCAGTGGTGGCCTCTGTGAGAAGAATCCAGAAGCTGCCCCATGTTAGATAAGGGCCAGTTTCAGATGTCTCCAAAGGGACCCATGGCTGCCCAGAGTGAAGCCATGAGCGACGCTGTTTGTGCCTCTGTAAGAACACACCCAAAAAAAGGAAAAAACAAACAAACAAACAAACAACAAAAAAAGCAAACAAACAAAAAACTGCTGCACGCAGCAGCTGGGAGAGAGAGGAGTGAGAAACAGCCCTGCAGATACTAAGGTCAGTGAAGAAAAAAGGGGAGGAGGTTTTCCAGGTGCCGGACCTGAAGTTCCCCTGTGGCCTGTGGAGGCACAAGGTGGAGCAGGCTATTCCCCTGCAGCCTATGGGTCCCACAGTGGAGCAGATCTCCACGCTGCAGCCCATGGAGAGGAGCCCATGCAGGAGCAGGTGATCTGGTGGGAGCTGCTGCCCATGGGGATCCCAAGCCGGAGCAGCCTGCTCCCAACAGATTTACCCCGCAGTAAGGACCCACGCCTGGAGCATCTCCCGAAGAGCCGCTGCCCATGGAGAAACCCACTCAGGACCAGCCCAGAAAGAATGGCACCCATGGGAGGGACCCCACGCCGGAGCAGGGCATGACCGAAGAGAGTGACCGTGAAGGAGCAGGGGAAATGAAGCACCATGGACCAACCGCAGCCCCCACTCCCAGACCCCATCCACCACTCACATAAACTTTTTGCCCTTGTGTGGTGGTTTTACTCAGGTGGGCAGCTGAACCACGCAGGTGGTTTTACTTGGGTGGGCAGGTAGTTACTGAAATAAGCAGACTATTAGGCATTACTTGGGATCTGCGTACCCCACGTACAGGCCCCAGTCTAGTGGCAGAGTAGAAAGAATGAATCATTCTGTGCGTCCTGCCCCACAATTTAAGAATGCCTGCTTTCTGAAAGTCCAAATTGAGTCTTAGAGTGTTTCTTTGACCGGCTTTTATGGCATCAGTTTTGCCGAACCAGATGGGATTTAGCTCTTGAGCCTCGATGGTTCCTAGGATCGTGGAACCTCAGCCAACAATAGTTTTCTTTACCTTTTTTCACAGCATGTGGTGGTTTTACTTAGGTGGGCAGCTGAGCTCCACCACAACCGCTCTCTCACTCCCCCTCCTCAAACAGGAACGGGGAGAAAATACGATGAAAAGGGCTCAAGGGTTGAGATAAGGGCAGGGAGATCACTCAACAGTTATCATGATGGGCAAAACAGCATCAGAGTAGGGAGATAATAAAATTTATTGCCTATTACTAACAAGCTAGAGAAGTGAGAAACAAAGGAAAGAAACCAAAAACGCCTTCCCCCCATCCACCCTCTTCCACCTCCTCCCCCCGAGCAGCGCAGGGGAATGGGGAAATAGGGGTTGTAGTCAGTCTATAGCACTTCGTCTCCACCACTCCTCGATCACTCTCTTCCCCTGCTCCAGTGTGGGGTCCCTCCCACGGGATGCAGTTCTTGCTGAACTGATCCTGCGTGGGCTGCCCACAGGCAGCAGCTCTTCAAGAACTGCTCCAGATATGGGTCCGTACCACGGGGTCCATTCCTCAGGAGCACACTGCTCCAACCTGGGTCCCCCACGGGCAGCAGCTCCTGCCAGGTCACCTGCTCCTCTGTGGTTTCTTCTCCACGGTCTACAGGTCTGGCCCGGAATCTGCTCCGGTGGGGGTTCTCCACAAGCTGCAGCCTCCATCGGTGCAGGTCCACCTGCTCCACCATGGTCTCCTCCATGGGCTGCAGGGTGGAACCCTGCTCCACCGTGGTACTCCATGGGCTGCAGGGGGACAGCCTGCTTCACCATGGTCCTCACCACGGGATGCAGGGGACTTCTGCTCCTGCACTGGAGCACCTCCTCCCCCTCCATCTTCACTGACCTTGGTGCCTGCAAGGCTGTTTCTCACTCCTCTTTCTCTCCCAGCTGCTTTGCAGAAGCAGTTTATTTTTTGTTGTTTTTTTTTTTTTTGGTTGTTTTTGGTTTGCTTTGGTTCGGTTTGGTTTTTTTCCTTTCTTAAATATGCTCTCAAAGAGGTGCAAACAACATCGTGTATTGGCTCAGCTTTGGTCAGCAGTGGGACCCTTATCTAACATGGGGCAGCTTCTGGATTCTTCTCACAGAAGCCACCCCTATGGTCCCCTGCTACCAAAGCCTTGCCACATAAACCCACTTGCCTCACTGGGACCTCCCTAAAAGGATACATAGGAGTGTTAGTACTGCTAGTATCAGGGAAGGGGAAATTCTCAGTATCTCTTCTACATTATTCTAATTCTTGTCAGAACCTAGAGTGCACTCCTTCTCTAGGGACAGTGTTAATTACAGTACCTGGCTCCCTTCCTGGAGAGGCTGCTGCTGCCACCGGTGCAATATTAGGATTATAGGGAGGGGGTAAATTATCCCAGGGTTCCCATCGACCCATCCTTCCCTCTGACTCCTCTTTCTTCTGGTCCTGACCCTTTTTCTATAAAACCTGACCCCTGCACTCAGCAAGCAGCAATAACTTGGCTCCTTCTCCAGAAAAGGAGTCTTATTGTTTACATATAAATTTAAAGCCTGAATTTTCATCAGACCCTTATTTTGGCCAAAATATTGCTGTTTCCTTAATTGGTTCCTTTGTCCAGATTAATACACAGTATTTAATAATTTTCTTTTTATCATTTCCTCTAATTTGGGGATTATTTTTCCAGTTTATTATCATTCAAAGGACTATCAGTAGGCACTTCCACAGGGGTATCTCCCTGCCCCCTGGAACCCTTATCTCCCATTTTTCCTAGCCCTTGTCAGTGTGCTGCTACAGAAATTTTTCCTCCTGCAGGGTATCACGCACTAACGTTCCATTTCTAGTAAATGGGGGTGTACTGCCAAGCACTTCACCGGGTAAGGGTGTACCATACACCAGATTTCCCCAAGACTCTTCCTTTCTTCCTTATACCTCTCGCTTCATCTGAGTCCGGCCACTCCCCTCGCGGAGCTACAGAGCCGCAGACTGGGACTCCATGCTTGCTTCGTATAAAAGTATTTCTCAGTCACACCTCACACAAGACTTGCGCGACCCCCAAGGCATTTCTTACCTTCACCTGTGCACAGAGTTACCAGGTCAGTTCTTGAAACCGGAGTGCCTACCTTCCATTCTTCCCTAATTCTTCACTGTTCCTGCCTTCTTCACAGAATCACAGAAGCACAGAATCGTCTAGGTTGGAAGACTATTAATGACCACCAGAAGACCACAAAAGACAACCAGTAGAAACAATTGCGCATGCGTCAGGGACACTTACATATTTCAGTGAGTTACAGGAAATAGTATATGTTAATTCTTTCTTGGAAATCTAATGAATATGTATATGCTTACATATAATCCCTGTAGCTTGAACATTTCAGCATGCACACTAGGTGGAGCGATCCCCTGTGCATCTGGCACCACAATTAAAGAATGCTTGCTTACTAAAACTCCAAACTGATTCTTAGAGAATTTCTTTGACCAGATTTTATGGTATTAGTTTTGGCAACCCAGATGGGACTTAGCTCATGAGCCTTGATGGTTCCTGGGATTGTGGAACCTCAGCGAGCACCAGGGGATGCTCAGAGAGGACCCTGATCCCTGGACCAAAGAGCCCCTGAGTGAAGACCACTGTTTTGTAAGTACAAGGGCATTCTTTTGGAAATTTTGGTTACCTGCCCTTAATCACAGAATCATCTAGGTTGGAAGAGACCTCCAAGATCACCTAGTCCAACCTCTGACCTAACACTAACAAGTCCTCCACTAAACCATATCACTAAGCTCAACATCTAAATGTCTTTTAAAGACCTCCAGGGATGGTGACTCAACCACTTCCCTGGGCAGCCCATTCCAACGCCTAACAACCCTTTCAGTAAAGACGTTTTTCCTAATATCCAACCTAAACCTCCCCTGGCACAACTTTAGCCCATTCCCCCTCGTCCTGTCACCAGGCACGTGGGAGAATAGACCAACCCCCACCTCTCTACAGCCTCCTTTAAGGTACCTATAGAGAGCGATGAGGTCGCCCCTGAGCCTCCTCTTCTCCAGGCTGAACAACCCCAGCTCCCTCAGCCGCTCCTCATAAGACTTGTTCTCCAGACCCCTCACCAGCTTCATCGCCCTTCTCTGGACTCGCTCGAGCACCTCCATGTCCTTCTTGTAGTGAGGGGCCCAAAAGTGAACACAGTACTCGAGGTGTGGCCTCACCAGAGCCGAGTACAGGGGGACAATCACTTCCCTAGACCTGCTGGCCACACTGCTTCTGATACAAGCCAGGATGCTGTTGGCCTTCTTGGCCACCTGAGCACACTGCTGGCTCATATTCATCTGGCTATCAATCAATACTCCCAGGTCCTTCTCTGCCAGGCAGCTTTCCAACCACTCATCTCCCAGCCTGTAGCTCTGCTTGGGGTTGTTGTGCCCCAAGTGCAGGACCTGGCACTTGGCCTTGTTGAACTTCATACAGTTGGCCTCAGCCCATTGGTCCAGCCTATCCAGATCCTCCTGCAGAGCCTTCCTACCCTCGAGCAGATCGACACATGCACCTAACTTGGTGTCATCTGCAAACTTGCTGAGGGTGCACTCGATCCCCTCATCCAGATCATCGATAAAGATATTAAAGAGAACTGGCCCCAGTACTGAGCCCTGGGGGACTCCACTAGTGACCGGCCTCCAACTGGATTTAACTCCATTCACCACAACTCTTTGGGCCCGGCTATCCAGCCAGTTTTTAACTCAACGAAGCGTATGCCAGTCCAAGCCATGAGCAGCCAGTTTCTCCAGGAGAATGTTGTGGGCAACAGTGTCAAAAGCCTTACTGAAATCAACGTAGACCACATCCACAGCCTTTCCCTCGTCCACTGAGGGCATCACCTTGTCATAGAAGGAGATCAGGTGAGTCAAGCAGGACCTGCCCTTCATAAACCCATGCTGACTGGGCCTGATCGCCTGCTTGCCCTGCAAGTGCCGCGTGATGACACTCAAGATAATCTGCTCCATGAGCTTCCCTGGCACTGAGGTCAAACTAACAGGCCTATAGTTCCCCGGGTCTACCCTCCGGCCCTTCTTGTGGATGGGCGTCACGTTTGCTAGCCGCCAGTCGACTGGGACCTCCCCTGATAGCCAGGACTGCCGATAAATGATGGAAAGCGGCTTGGCCAGCTCCTCCGCCAGTTCTCTCAGTACCCTCGGGTGGATCCCATCCGGCCCCACCAGCTTGCGTACATCCAAGTGCTGTAGCAGGTCGCCAACCATTTCCTCGTGGATAGCGAGGGCCACATCCTGCTCCCCATCCCCTTCCACCAGCTCAGGGTACTGGGTATCCAGAGAACAACTGGTTTTGCCACTAAAGACTGAGGCAAAGAAGGCATTAAGCACCTCAGCCTTTTCCTCATCTCTTGTAACTAAGTTTCCTCCCGCATCCAGTAAAGGATGGAGATTCTCCTTAGTCCTCCTTTTGGTGTTGATGTATTTGTAAAAGCATTTTTTGTTGTCTTTAACGGCAGTAGCCAGATTGAGCTCCAGATGAGCTTTGGCCCTTCTAATTTTGTCCCTGCACAGCCTCGCAACATCCTTATAGTCCTCCTGAGTGGCCCGCCCTCTTTTCCAAAGTTTATAAACCCTCTTTTTTCTCCTAAGCTCGAACCACAGCTCTCTGTTCAGCCAGGCCGGTCTTCTTCCCCGCCAGCTCGTCTTTGGGCACATGGGGACCGTCTGCTCCTGAGCGTTTAAGATTTCCTTCTTGAGGAGTGCCCAGCCTTCCTCAGTTCCTCTGCCCTTCAGAACCTCCTCCCAAGGGTTTCTGCCAACCAGTGTCCTGAACAGCTCAAAGTCAGCTCTCCGGAAGTCCAAGACAGCAGTTTTACTGTTCCCCTTCCTGATTTTGCCAAGAATAGAGAACTCTACCATTTTGTGGTCACTCTGCCCAAGACAGCTCCCAACCACCACATATCCCACCAGTCTGTCACTGTTCTTAATCAGGCGGTTCCTCTGTCAACTCTCTGCAGAACCACCGTCACCAATGCACAGGAGCACTGAAATCAGCAGGGCATGCCTTCCTGCCGCGATGGTAACAGGGCTCCCCAGAAGGCAACTGGATCCCGGATGAGCCCCCAGTTTGTGAGAAACAATCTGTAGCCAATAACACAGACTCAGGCGAGTATCTCAGCGAAGTAGCATTTTTATTTGTGATTGCAATGGTGGGCATCCTGCAAGAAGGAGTGCCCAGCAAAAGTATATCATAACATTATATTCCCAATTACCCGACACTTGATTCCTCCCCTGTTTCCTCATTGGCTGAGTACTACAGGTTCACAAACTTCTCAAAGCTTACTACTATACCATATATGTACAATTTGATTTTACCAACCATTAATTTCTCCTTTTCCTTTTTTTTTTTTTCCTTCTTCTCTTGTGACTAGAGGGCATGCGATTTTTTGTTTTTACTGATTTTGCACTGCTCGTCTCGTTTTTCTTATCTATCCTCCTTATTTTGGGACAGTGGGACCTTCCCCTTATCTGCTTAACATACTCCCCACTGCTATGCCACTGTTATGCCTGCACGATCTCTTTTGAATATGCAAGTTTAATGGAATTTTACACTGCAAAAACACCTCTACTGCAAAAACACAGCTGTCTTTCTCACAAGGGGGAGATGACGACTCCTGTTCCAAGCAGAGATAAGGGTCCGGTCTCCCTTCTTTTGTGAGTCATTCAAGTTTGTCAGTTCAGGGCTGGAAGCTTGTTTACCTTCCCCTTCCAGGACTTAAAGCAGGGCTGTTGCTCGGCCCCTGAGAGCGCATAATGCCATTTATCAGTCTCCCACTCAGATTCCTGGATGCTACATTGTCTGGTGAGCTCCTATCGTAACAGCGCCACCTGTTTGAAAAGTTCCCCCAGCTGGGTATGCTTGCACCCATGACACCCACCTCTGCCTTCAGGACCTAGAGGGACTTCCAGATTCTGGAGTGTCCTGGAACTGAGGTCTGGGTAGCTCTTTGGGTCTTCGGGAAGTCTGTTTGGATGTAGGCATCTGCCCAGGGAGGTTGCAGCCCTTCCGTCTGGGTTTCAGCCTCAGCCTGGCAGGCACAGTGGCTGGACACCATTTTTGTTTCAGTAGAAGGCTCCTTCCTCTGTTGCTCCCAGAATGGCAAGCAACCCACCTTCCGCCCTCCCTGTGTGCCCTCCCATGCAAACTTCCCTCTTCATGAGCTTGGCAAGCCTATGACCAAAGATGCTCTTCCCCGTCTCTTACGGGCAGACCCCATCAGCACCCAGCAGAAAAGATTTCTCAAAGAAAGTCCTATGGTCTAAGTAGCTGAACCCCTGGCTGTGGCACCAGTACTGTAACCATCTGTTGATTTGCCAGATTCAGCTGGCCCTTTCAAATCCCTTCCCTTTGACCGGGAGGACGGATGTGAAAACCACCTGCTTTCCAGAGTCCCTTACCATTGGGCCCTGGTCTCTGTAGTCCTTGATACTCCTCACACTGCTCTTGGCTGTATCTCTGGTGCCCACATGAAACAACGGCAGTGAATAATAGTCATTGGGCTGTATGAAGCTTGGTAGTCTCTTGGTGACAGCCCTGATATGTACCCTGGTAAGCAACACACCACTCTCTGAGAGTGGATCAGGTCAAAGGATGAGTTCCTCTGTACCTCTTAGAAGAGAGTCTTCTATTACTATCACCCTTCACCTTCTCTTAGCTGGACTAGTTGTTACGTGGTTGTGGTGGTTTTACCCTGCTGGACAGCTGAACACCACCATAGCCACTCTTTCACTACCCTTCCAAAAAGAGGGAGAAAATACAGAATTATAGAAGAATAAAATCATTAAGGTTGGAAAAGACCTCCAAGATCATCTGGTCCAACCATCCCCCTACCACCAATATAACCCACTAAGCACCAAGTCCAACCTTTCCTTAAACACCCCCAGGGATGGTGACTCCACCACCTCCCTGGGCAACCTCTCCCAATGCCTAACTACTCTTTCTGAGAAGAAGTGTCTCCTAATTTCCAACCCGAACCTCCCCTAGTGCAACTTGAGGCCATTCCCTCTTGTCCTATTGCTAGTTATCTGCGAGAAGAGGCCAACCCCCAGCTCGCCACACCTTCCTTTCAGGTAGTTGTAGAGAGCAATAAGTTATCCCCTGAGCCTCCTCTTCTCCAGACTAAACAACCCCAGTTCCCTCAGCCACTCCTCATAGGACTTGTGTTCCAGACCCTTCACCAGCTTCATAGTAGCCCTTCTCTGGACATGCTCCAGGGCCTCAATGTCATTCTTGTAGTGAGGGGCCCAAAAGTGAACACAGTACTTGAGGTGCAGTTTCACCAGAGCAGAGTACAGGGGGACGATCCCCTCCCTGGTCCTGCTGGCTACACTATTCCTGATACTAGCCAAGATGCCACTGGCCTTCTTGGCCACCTGGGCATGCTGGCAGCTCATGTTCAAGCGAACATCGACCAACACCCCCAGATCCTTTTCCTCTGCACAGCTTTCCAGACACTCTGCACCAAGCCTGTAATGCTGCATGGAGTTGTTGTGGCCAAAGTGCAGGACCTGGCACTTAGCCATGTTGAATCTCATCCCATTGGCCTCTGCCCAGGAATCCAACCTTCCCAGGTCCATCTGCAGGGCCTTCCTACTCTCGGGCAGAACGACAAACTTCCCCTCAACATGGTGTCATCTGCAAAATTCCTGAGGGTGCACTCAATTCCCTCGTCCAAATCATCAATAAAGATATTGAAGAGGATGGGCCCCAACACTGACCCTGGGGGAACACCACTCATGACCGGTCGCCAGCTGGATTTCACTCCATTCACCACCTCTCTCTGGGCCTGGTCATCCAGCCAGTTTTTAACTCAGCAAAGAGTGTACCTGTCTAAGCCATGGGCCTCTAGCTTCTCAAGGAGAATACTTTGGGAAACCGCGTCAAAGGCTTTGCTGAATTCTAGGTAGACTACGTCAACAGCCTTTCCATCATTCAACAGGCAGGTCACCCGGTCATAGAAGGAGATGAGGTTGGTCAGGCAGGAATTGCCTATGATGGAAAGAGCCCATGGGTTGAGATAAGGACAGGAAGGTCACTCACTCATTATTGTCATGGGCAAAATAGACTCAACATATGGAGAGTAATAGAATTTATTGCCTGTAACCAGAAGACTAGAAGAGTGAAAAACTAAAAGCTAACTAAAAACACCTTCCCCCCCCCAACCACCCTCTTCTACATTGTCCCCCCAAGTGGCACAGGGGAAAGGGGAATGGGGCCTGCAGTCAGTCCATAACACTTTGTCTCTGCCACTCCTTCATGGTCACTCTCCTTCCCTAGTCCACTGTGGGGTCCTTCCCACGGGATACAGTCCTTCTCAAACTGATCCTACGTGGACCAGTTCCCACAGGCAGCAGCTCTTCAAGAACTGCTCCAAATAGGGGTCCAGACCATGGAGTTCATCCATTAGGAGAAACCCTTTACAACATGGGTCCCCCATGAGTGGAAGCTCCTGCCAGATCACCTGCTTCTGTGCAAGCTCCTCTCTACCGGCTACAGGTCTAGCCCAGTAGACTCCAGCAGGGGCTTTCCACAGGCCACAGCCTCCTTGTCCTGGTTTCAGCTAGGATAGAGTTAATTTTCCTCCTAGTAGTTGGTATGGTGATGTGTTTGGGATTTAGAATGGACATCATTATAACAACAGATCTGATCAGATAACGACAGATCTGACCAGAGTGTCTGTCCTGGTTTCGGCTAGGATAGAGTTAATTTTCCTCCTAGTAGCTGGTAGGGTGCTGTGTTTGGGATTTAGGATGAGAATAAGGTTGATGACACACTGATGTTTTAATTGTTGTGGAGCAGTGCTTACACTAAGCCAAGGACTTTTCAGCTTCTCGCTCTGTCCTGCCAGTGGGCAGGCTGAGGGTGCAGCTGGGAGGGGACAGACCCAGGACAGCTGACCCAAACTAGCCAAAGGGGTATTCCATACCA
The DNA here is from genome assembly GCF_964211835.1 of Anser anser. Lineage (NCBI taxonomy): Eukaryota > Metazoa > Chordata > Aves > Anseriformes > Anatidae > Anser > Anser anser. The sequence goes on from NC_139731.1 coordinate 2,095,404, forward strand.
TCTGACATCATGCTGAACAATTAATATGGGGTGGCTGGCCGGGGTGGGGGGGCTGGCTGCTCGGGGATAGGCTGGGCATCGGTCAGCAGGTGGTGAACAATTGCATTGTGCATCACTTGTTTGTACACATTTTTGTTGCTATTATTATTATTATTGTTATTATTATTATTATTATTATTTTCCTTTCATTTCTGTCCTAAGAAACTGTTTTTATCTTAACCCACAAGTTTTCATTTCTTTCTAATTCTCTCCCCTCATCCCAGAGAGGGAAGGGGGAGGGTGAGTGAATGGCTGTGTGGTGCTTAGCTGCTGGCCGGGTTAAACCATAACACCATGTTAAAACAAAATTCCTATAAGGGTTACATCAGTTTAATAGTTGCTAATCACAGTGCTGTTTTTTTTTTGATCTCAGGTCTGCTGTGCCTGTTTTCCAAATTGAGTTACATAGCACATTACTTCCTGTATGTGTTCCCTGTAGTGTTGCTTATCCTTTCTGGGATTGGTTTAGGGTTATTATTTTGCTGTACTGTGTAACACTGGCTTATGATATGATAAAATTACTGGTCATGAGACTAATCTGGTATTTGTACTCAGCATTGCCATCAACTCCATTCCTTGGAAACCTTACCTCAGAAACTATTAATAATTACACCTTCTACCCTTTTTCTTCAGGGAGCCCATCTATGGAGGGGACAGGGGGAGATGTTTTTTCCCACTTGTTCATTCTCCCTTTTGGAATTGCCTGATCCAGTGCTTTTAGGAGACAGTGCTTAAAGATTGACCATCACTGATGGATGCCTATGCCTTCAAAAGCATTTCCCAGGGGACCTTGCTAATTAGTTCCCTGAGCAGCCTGAAGTCTGCTCTCCCCATATCCAGGGCTGAAGTTTTGGTGGCAGTTTTCCTTCTGTCACCATAAATTTTAAACTCAACCACTTCATGGTCACTATGACCGAGACGGCCGCCAATTGCCACATCCCCCACAAGACCCTCTCTGTTCTCCAGCAACAGATCAAGGAGGGCACCTTTCCTAGTTGGCTCCCTTAGCACCTGCACCAAGAAGTTATCATCTAGGTGCTTTATGAACCTCCTGGACTTGCTCGTGTCAGCCGTGTGGTGATCCCAGTTGACGTCTGGCAAGTTGAAATCCCCCATAAGGACAAGGGGAGTTGATCTCGAGGCATCTCTTAGTTCTGCAAAGAATAATTCATTGGCGTTGTCGTCCTGGGCAGGTGGTCTGTAATAGACTCCCACAACGACATCCCCTTTATTTGTTCGTCCCTTAATCCTTACCCAGAGGCTCTCAACTTTGCCATCCCCAACTTGAAGTTCCATACAGTCCAGCCCCTGCTTCACGTACATCGCCACCCCCCCCACCTCGCCTACCCTGCCTGTCCCTCCTGAAGAGCCTGTAACCATCTATTGCAACACACCAGCCACAGGACTCATCCCACCAGGTTTCGCTTATGCCAATGATGTCGCAGCTGTGGGACTGGGCCAAGACTTCTAGCTCGTCCATTTTATTCCTCATACTGCGTGCGTTTGTGTAGAAGCACTTCAAATGCGCCTCCCTGCACGCAGAACCTTGTGGAGCAGACCTCACTAGCACACAGTCCCTCTGATTCTAGCGCACCATCCCTTAGCTCATCACCGACGTGCCTGGTTTTATCCCTTTCCCGCTTCGAGTCTAGTTTAAAGCCCTATCTATTAGCCCTGCCAACTCCTGAGCAAAAATCCTTTCCCCCTCTCTGAGACAGGCGTATCCCATCTGGTGCCAGCAGGCCTGGTGTCACATAGACCTTCCCAAAGTTCTGCCGGTTGCACCAGTCCCGAAGCCACGTATTAATGCGATGAGTCTGCTTGTCAAAATCAATCCCCCCTATCGGAAGGACAGAGGCAAACACAACCTGTGCCCCTGAACCTTTAAGTAGTCGCCCCAAAGCCCTAAAGCCCTGATCGCTCTCAGACTTCTCCTTGCTACCTCGTCATTACCAGCCTGAAAGACCAGTAGCGGGCAGTAGTCGGTGGGCCGTACCAGGCGAGTGACTTTCTTAGCGAAGTCTCTCACCCGAGCCCCAGGGAGGCAACAGACTTCCCTGTGGGTTGGGTCCGGTCGGCATATCGGGCCCTCTGTCCCTTTCAGAAGGGAGTCCCCCATGACGATAACCCTTCTTTCTTTCTTGACAGGTGATGTAGCAATGCAGGGGGTAGGTTGCCTTGCCTTAGGCACCCTCTCCAACTGGGACGGGCTTTTGTCTACTTCGTTGTTCTGACTGTCGTGTTCTAGACCCTCATACCTGCTATATAAGGGTAGATGGGAAGGTGAGGTGGGCAGGGACAGGGACAGGTCTTTCCTTTTCAGTCAGCAGAGCCATGAAATGTTTCTGCAAAAGCACCTCAGTTTTTTGGGAGGAAGACTCTTCCTCCCTCTTCCTCCGTCCTCGGTCGGCAGCTAAGCACCACACAGCCGTTTGCTCACTCTCCCCCCTCCCGCTCTGGGATGGGGGGAGAGAATTAGAAAGAAATGAAAACCTGTGGGTTGAGATACAGACAGTTTATTAAGACAGGAAAGAAACGAAAATAGTAATAATAATAGTATTGCTAATAATAATGTGTACAAACAAGTGATGCACAATGCAATTGTTCACCACCCGCTGACCGATGCCTAGCCTATCCCCGAGCAGTCAGCCTCCCCACCCCAGCCAGCCCACCCATATTAATTGTTTAGCATGACGTCAGATGGTATGGAATACCCCTTTGGCCACTTTGGGTCAGCTGTCCTGGGTCTGTCCCCTCCCAACTCCTGCTGCACCCCTAGCCTGCTCGCTGGCAGGACAGTGTGAGAAGCTGAAAAGTTCTTGGCTTAGTGTAAGCACTGCTCTGCAAAAATTAAAACATCAGTGTGTTATCAACCTTATTCTCATTCTAAATCCCAAACACAGCACCCTACCAGCTACTAGGAGGAAAATTAACTCTATCCTAGCTGAAACCAGGACAACCTTCATACTACCTACACTGTTCACTCCATCCTCCCACTTTCTGGAGTTTTTTCTGCATATCTAGACAGGTTTTAACACAAAATGAACTTTTAAAGAGCCCTTAGGCCACTGGGTCCTCAGGATTCATCCCCGACTACTTTCTCATTCTGACCCCAAGTCTCTCATGATTTCTGTGTTGTGGGTAGACACAGTTAGTTTTAGTACTGTTAGTATCAGGGAAGGCGAAACTCTCAATCTCTCTTCTACATTGTACTAATTCTTGCCAGAGCCTGGAGTGCGCTCCTTCTCCAGGGACAGCGTCAATTGCAGTCCCTGTCTCCCCACCCAGAGCAGCTGCTGCTGCTTCCAGTGCAATATTAGGATTATAGGGAGCATAACTTGATTCCTTCTCCGAAAAAAAGTCTTATTTGTGTGAAAGGAATTCGCAGGGAGCTTTGCACTGTTTCACACATCCCTGAATTAGAGATAATGAGGAAAACAGCGGTAGAACCAAGAACTTGAGCAAGGTCGAGATAAAGTAAATTGGCTACAGTGTTAAAGATGAGCTTTGAGCAGTGGCCAATTGCTGGCTGGCTTGAGGCGTGTGTCTGAGGGTCTCTAACCAATTGTATGACAGATTCGGGCGCGTGGACAGCATGTGGGGCTACAGGGAAAGTATATGTAGTAGTGAAAAATGTCAATAAACGTCTCCTGTTCAAGAGCCATCAGGAGTCTGTCTTGCATCCCTTCACTTACTGTTTACATATAAATTTAAAACCTGAATTTTCATCAGTCCCATTCTTTTGGCCAAAATACTGAAGTTCCTTTTATTGGCTGTTATTTATTGGCTTTTATTATTTATTATTTATTTATCGTTATTATTATTTAATTATTTATTATTTTATTATTTATTGGCTTTTACTATTTATTTCTATTTACTGGTTTTTATTAGGCCAGACAATTACACTATATCTAACCATTTCATTTTCTTTTTTTTTTTAATCTTTTTTCCCTAGTTTTTGGGTTGTTTTTCCAAATCCTTATCATTTTCCCCAAAGGACTATCTTTAGGCACAATCCCGGGGTCTCCACCCCCAACCTGCTGATTCTTGGACCCCTTAATTCCCATCTCTTCCTGACGTGCTGCTGTGGACTTTACGACCCACAGGGTACCACACACCTTCACCTAGGATTAGGACAGAGGTGGGTGTACTGCCAAGCACTCACCTCACCGTACTCGGGTACCGTACACCTAAGGGCCCAAACCCCCGAGACTCTCTTTTGCTTCGTCCGTCTCTGGCCGCGCCCCTCGTGGGACTACAGAACCGCGGATCAGGACTCCATAGTCTCTTCGCGCTAAAAGTGCATCTCATTCACACTCCATATGAGTCTCCCTGAACTCACCCTGAGGCACTATACTGTAAAGTTTGCCTTACCTCGGTCCGTGCACGGAATTCCCAGTCCGGGTTATCAGCAGTTATCCCTGTGCCTGTACTGTGTCTGGGCTGTGTCCGTGCTATGTCTGTGGTGTGTCTGTGCTAGCCTCCCTTCTCCGCAGTGCTCTGCATAGCCTGTCTTCAGATTAACAGTCTCGGTCCTTTGCCGGCCATACCGAGACAACCCACCACCCCTGACGGGACCGCTGAAATCAGCGGGGTGCACCTTCCTCTCTGTGGTGGCAAGAACTCTCTGGTAGGTGACAAGATCCTGGACGAGCCCCCAGATTGTGAGAAAAATCTCAAATGATATTCTTCAGACAGGATCTTCTGTGAAGCTATTTTATTCGCGATTGCAATGGCGGGCGTCCTGCAAGGAGGAGTGTACAGTAAAAGTTTACCATAACCTTATATTCCCTATTACCTGACACCTGATTTCTTCCCTGTTTACTCATTGGCTGAGTACTACAGGTTTACAACCTACTAGACGCACTTCTATACCATACATGTACAATTTTATTTGACCAACCATTAATTTCTCCTTTTCCTTTTTTTTTTTCCTTCTCTCATGACTAGAGGGCCCATGATTTTTGTTTTTACTGATTTCATACTGCTCATCCTGTTTTTCTTAACTATCCTCCTTATTTTGGGACAGTGGGACCTTCCCCTTATCTGCTTAACATACTCCCCACTGCTATGCCACTGCTATGCCTGCACGATCACTTTTGAATATGCAAGGTTAGTGGAATTTTCCACTGCAAAAACACCTTCTATTGCAAAAAAAACCAACTTTGTTTCTCACACAGGGGAGGGTCCCGGTTGTCGAGAGATAAAGTATATAAACTGTACTATGTAACTAGTAGGTGCGCTCCTGCTTGCAGGACGCCCACCATTGCAGTCGCGAATAAAAATGCTACTTCACTGAGCTCCTCACCTGAGCCTATGTTATTGGCTACAGAGTGTTTCTCACACAAATGCCCTTTGGGGATGGTTATAGCAGTAGAAGAAGAGCAACTGGCAGCGCAGAGGCAAACCCATCTGGGCTGCTGCATTGTGGAAAGATATTGCCACCTGGGTAGAAAACTTGGTTGTAAAAGTACGCCATGTAGATGCTCACATACCAAGCAATTGGGCCACTGAAGAACATGGAAACAACCAGCAGGTGGATCAGGCTGTTCAGATTGAAGTAGCTCAGGTGGACCTGGACTGGCAACATAAGGGTGAATTATTTATAGCCCGATGGGCCCATGACACCTCAGGCCATCAAGGTAGAGATGCAACATGCAGATGGGCTCATCATCATGGGGTGGACCCGACCATGAACACTATTGCACAAGTTATCCATGATTGTGAAACATGTGCTGCAATCAAGCAAGCCAAGCTGTTAAAGTCTGTCTGGCATGGTGGAAGACCTCAGTAATCGAGGTTGGCCGCCTCGGAGCCGGTGCAGCCACAGCCGCAGCACCTGACCATGAGTTACAGAGGGATCTCGGGCCCTTGCTTCGCCAGGGGTGGCCCGGGACAGCAGCGCGACCAGGCAGCACCTGCCAGCTCTGGAGGGAGAGACTGACAGGGAGTGGGCGTTGCCAGAGCAACGGCGACTGCGCACATGCCCTCTGCCTAGAAAAAGCCTGTGGGAGGACAGCGTCATTGCCCCTCCCTGTGCCTGGGGGAGAGCGACATGTCGCTGTCCACCAGGCATGGGGAGGGGCGACCAGCACGTGAGAACCACCCACAGCGTGCTGCAGTGGTGGGTGTACACTCACCAAGGCGATTGGCTCTGGGGCAGATGTGTTCCGCAGCAAAGCGGGGGGATCTTGGCGTGTGAGGGGTTTTTTCCTGCCCCGAGGTAACTCAAGGCAGCCGAGGGGGAGGCAGCCCTTGCGAGAGTGGTTGGCGAGGCGTGGGCGGAGCCAGGAGCAGCGGCCGTTCTGCGCCTCCTGTTCAAAGGCAGCCCCTAGGGAGCGCGAGCGACCCTGAGTGTGGCGAACAGAGTGGGCAAACAGGGCGTGGCACGTCAGTCAAGGCATAGCGTGGCAGTTTGCGCGGCAGTTCGTGCAGGCAGGGCATGCTCGGACAGGGCAGAGCATCCCTCCCCGCTCAGGAGAATAGCTCATCTGCTGGCTGTCTACCTGTAGCTAAACCAGCCATGGTCTGCACTAGGCAGAAAGATCCTTCTAGAAACTCTGGCGACCCAGACTGCCTGCTTACTCAAAAATGCAGCAGTTCAGGTCTCTGGATGCAGGGAGTGCCTGAGCCTGTTGCTGCCATCTGAGGGTGGCAGAGACACCATGTGTGTGAGGTGCGAGCAGGTGGATGACCTGGTCCGCCTGGTGGCAGAGCTCAGGGAGGAGGTGGAGAGGTTGAGGGCCATCAGGGAGTGTGAGCGGGAGATAGACTGGTGGAGCAACTCCCTGCCAGGCCTGAAAGAAAGGCACCGGGGTGAGACACCCCAGGTGGGGGTGGACCCCCTGCCCTGTCGCTGTCGGGCAGAGGGAGGGGACCTAGGAGATGAGGAGGAATGGGAACAAGTCCCTGCTTAGCGTTGCAGGCAACCCCCCTCCCTACCAGCCTCGCCTTCCCAGGTGCGTGTACACAACAGCTCTGAGGCCTTGGAGCTTGAGAGACTGGTGGGTGAAGATGTAGTAGAAAGTCCACCCAGGAGGTTGCCTAGGGCAAAGAAGTAGACTCCAGGCCTCAAGACTGCCTCCACCAAGAAAGAAAGAAGGGTAATCAACGTAGGTGACTCCCGTCTGAGGGGAACAGGGGGCCCCATATGTCGGCCTGACCCTACCCGTAGGGAAGTCTGCTGCCTCTCTGGGGCCAGGGTCAGGGATGTTGCCAGAAAGCTTCCCAACCTGATTTGCCCCTCTGATTACTACCCTCTTTTGATAGTCCAGGCTGGCAGCGATGAAATTGCTGAGAGAAGCCTGAAGGCTATCAAATGGGACTTCAGGGGACTGGGACGATTAGTAGATGGAGCGGGAGTACAGGTGGTGTTTTCGTCCACCCCTACAGTGGCAGGGAGGGGTACAGAGAGGACCCAGAAAGCCCACCTGATAAACACGTGGCTCAGAGGCTGGTGCCAACACAGAAATTTTGGGTTTTTTGACCATGGGGTGCTTTACTCGGCACCCAGCCTGATAGCTGCAGATGGGTCCCACCTATCTCTAAGGGGAAAATGGATCCCAGCCCAGGAGCTGGCAGGGCTCATTGAGAGGGCTTTAAACTAGGTAAGAAGGGGGAACGGGGATGAAATAAGGCTCTTTAGAGGTGTGCCAGGGGGAACAATGTCAGGGCCGGGGGAGAGGGCAATGGCCCAACTGAAGTACATCTACACTAATGCTCGCAGCATGAGTAACACGCAAGAGGAGCTGGAAGCCATCGTGCAGCAGGCAGGCTATGACTTGGTTGCCATCACGGAAAGGTGGTGGGACCACTCTCATGACTGGAGTGCTGCAATGTCTGGCTATAGGCGCTTCAGAAGGGACAGGCAGCACAGAAGGGGTGGTGGTGTGGCTCTCTATATTAGAGTGTTTTGATGTTGTGGAACTTGAGGCTGGGAATGATAAGGCTGAGTCCCTATGGGTTAGGATCAGAGGGAAGGCCAACAAGGCAGGCATCCTGGTGGGGGGTCTGTTATAGACCGCCAAACCAGGATGAGACGGATGAGGCGTTTTACAAGCAGCTGGCACAAGTTTCGCAATCGCCAGCGCTTGTTCTTGTGGGGGACTTCAACTTCCCAGATAGCTGTTGGAAATACAATACAGCTCAGAGGAAGCAGTCTAGGAGGTTTCTGGAGAACGTGGAAGATAGCTTCCTGACGCAGCTGGTAAGCGAGCCTACTGGAGGGGGTGCCCTGCTAGATCTGTTGTTCATGAACAGAGAATGACTGGTGGGAGATGTGGTGGTCAGGAGCTGTCTTGGGCAGAGTGACCACAAAATGGTAGAGTTCTCTATTCTTGGCGAAGTCAGGAGGGGGAACAGTAAAAATGTTATCTTGGACTTCCAGAGGGTAGACTTTGAGCTGTTCAGGACACTGGTTGGCAGAGTCCCTTGGGAGGCAGTCCTGAAGGGCAGAGGAACTGAGGAAGGCTGGGCACTCCTCAAGAAGGAAATCTTAAACGCTCAGGAGCAGACGGTCCCCATGTGCCCAAAGACGAGCTGGCGGGGAAGAAGACCGGCCTGGCTGAACAGAGAGCTGTGGTTCGAGCTTAGGAGAAAAAAGAGGGTTTATAAACTTTGGAAAAGAGGGCGGGCCACTCAGGAGGACTATAAGGATGTTGCGAGGCTGTGCAGGGACAAAATTAGAAGGGCCAAAGCTCATCTGGAGCTCAATCTGGCTACTGCCGTTAAAGACAACAAAAAATGCTTTTACAAATACATCAACACCAAAAGGAGGACTAAAGAGAATCTCCATCCTTTACTGGATGCGGGAGGAAACAGTTACAAGAGATGAGGAAAAGGCTGAGGTGCTTAATGCCTTCTTTGCCTCAGTCTTTAGTGGCAAAACCAGTTGTTCTCTGGATACCCAGTACCCTGAGCTGGTGGAAGGGGATGGGGAGCAGGATGTGGCCCTCGCTATCCACGAGGAAATGGTTGGCGACCTGCTACAGCACTTGGATGTACGCAAGTCGATGGGGCCGGATGGGATCCACCCGAGGGTACTGAGAGAACTGGCGGAGGAGCTGGCCAAGCCGCTTTCCATCATTTATCGGCAGTCCTGGCTATCAGGGGAGGTCCCAGTCGACTGGCGGCTAGCAAACGTGACGCCCATCCACAAGAAGGGCCGGAGGGTAGACCCGGGGAACTATAGGCCTGTTAGTTTGACCTCAGTGCCAGGGAAGCTCATGGAGCAGATTATCTTGAGTGTCATCACGCGGCACTTGCAGGGCAAGCAGGCGATCAGGCCCAGTCAGCATGGGTTTATGAAGGGCAGGTCCTGCTTGACTCACCTGATCTCCTTCTATGACAAGGTGATGCCCTCAGTGGACGAGGGAAAGGCTGTGGATGTGGTCTACGTTGATTTCAGTAAGGCTTTTGACACTGTTGCCCACAACATTCTCCTGGAGAAACTGGCTGCTCATGGCTTGGACTGGCATACGCTTCGTTGAGTTAAAAACTGGCTGGATAGCCGGGCCCAAAGAGTTGTGGTGAATGGAGTTAAATCCAGTTGGAGGCCGGTCACTAGTGGAGTCCCCCAGGGCTCAGTACTGGGGCCAGTTCTCTTTAATATCTTTATCGATGATCTGGATGAGGGGATCGAGTGCACCCTCAGCAAGTTTGCAGATGACACCAAGTTAGGTGCATGTGTCGATCTGCTCGAGGGTAGGAAGGCTCTGCAGGAGGATCTGGATAGGCTGGACCAATGGGCTGAGGCCAACTGTATGAAGTTCAACAAGGCCAAGTGCCAGGTCCTGCACTTGGGGCACAACAACCCCAAGCAGAGCTACAGGCTGGGAGATGAGTGGTTGGAAAGCTGCCTGGCAGAGAAGGACCTGGGAGTATTGATTGATAGCCAGATGAATATGAGCCAGCAGTGTGCTCAGGTGGCCAAGAAGGCCAACAGCATCCTGGCTTGTATCAGAAGCAGTGTGGCCAGCAGGTCTAGGGAAGTGATTGTCCCCCTGTACTCGGCTCTGGTGAGGCCACACCTCGAGTACTGTGTTCACTTTTGGGCCCCTCACTACAAGAAGGACATGGAGGTGCTCGAGCGAGTCCAGAGAAGGGCGATGAAGCTGGTGAGGGGTCTGGAGAACAAGTCTTATGAGGAGCGGCTGAGGGAGCTGGGGTTGTTCAGCCTGGAGAAGAGGAGGCTCAGGGGCGACCTCATCGCTCTCTATAGGTACCTTAAAGGAGGCTGTAGAGAGGTGGGGGTTGGTCTATTCTCCCACGTGCCTGGTGACAGGACGAGGGGGAATGGGCTAAAGTTGTGCCAGGGGAGGTTTAGGTTGGATATTAGGAAAAACGTCTTTACTGAAAGGGTTGTTAGGCGTTGGAATGGGCTGCCCAGGGAAGTGGTTGAGTCACCATCCCTGGAGGTCTTTAAAAGACATTTAGATGTTGAGCTTAGTGATATGGTTTAGTGGAGGACTTGTTAGTGTTAGGTCAGAGGTTGGACTAGGTGATCTTGGAGGTCTCTTCCAACCTAGATGATTCTGTGATTAAGGGCAGGTAACCAAAATTTCCAAAAGAATGCCCTTGTACTTACAAAACAGTGGTCTTCACTCAGGGGCTCTTTGGTCCAGGGATCAGGGTCCTCTCTGAGCATCCCCTGGTGCTCGCTGAGGTTCCACAATCCCAGGAACCATCAAGGCTCATGAGCTAAGTCCCATCTGGGTTGCCAAAACTAATACCATAAAATCTGGTCAAAGAAATTCTCTAAGAATCAGTTTGGAGTTTTAGTAAGCAAGCATTCTTTAATTGTGGTGCCAGATGCACAGGGGATCGCTCCACCTAGTGTGCATGCTGAAATGTTCAAGCTACAGGGATTATATGTAAGCATATACATATTCATTAGATTTCCAAGAAAGAATTAACATATACTATTTCCTGTAACTCACTGAAATATGTAAGTGTCCCTGACGCATGCGCAATTGTTTCTACTGGTTGTCTTTTGTGGTCTTCTGGTGGTCATTAATAGTCTTCCAACCTAGACGATTCTGTGCTTCTGTGATTCTGTGAAGAAGGCAGGAACAGTGAAGAATTAGGGAAGAATGGAAGGTAGGCACTCCGGTTTCAAGAACTGACCTGGTAACTCTGTGCACAGGTGAAGGTAAGAAATGCCTTGGGGGTCGCGCAAGTCTTGTGTGAGGTGTGACTGAGAAATACTTTTATACGAAGCAAGCATGGAGTCCCAGTCTGCGGCTCTGTAGCTCCGCGAGGGGAGTGGCCGGACTCAGATGAAGCGAGAGGTATAAGGAAGAAAGGAAGAGTCTTGGGGAAATCTGGTGTATGGTACACCCTTACCCGGTGAAGTGCTTGGCAGTACACCCCCATTTACTAGAAATGGAACGTTAGTGCGTGATACCCTGCAGGAGGAAAAATTTCTGTAGCAGCACACTGACAAGGGCTAGGAAAAATGGGAGATAAGGGTTCCAGGGGGCAGGGAGATACCCCTGTGGAAGTGCCTACTGATAGTCCTTTGAATGATAATAAACTGGAAAAATAATCCCCAAATTAGAGGAAATGATAAAAAGAAAATTATTAAATACTGTGTATTAATCTGGACAAAGGAACCAATTAAGGAAACAGCAATATTTTGGCCAAAATAAGGGTCTGATGAAAATTCAGGCTTTAAATTTATATGTAAACAATAAGACTCCTTTTCTGGAGAAGGAGCCAAGTTATTGCTGCTTGCTGAGTGCAGGGGTCAGGTTTTATAGAAAAAGGGTCAGGACCAGAAGAAAGAGGAGTCAGAGGGAAGGATGGGTCGATGGGAACCCTGGGATAATTTACCCCCTCCCTATAATCCTAATATTGCACCGGTGGCAGCAGCAGCCTCTCCAGGAAGGGAGCCAGGTACTGTAATTAACACTGTCCCTAGAGAAGGAGTGCACTCTAGGTTCTGACAAGAATTAGAATAATGTAGAAGAGATACTGAGAATTTCCCCTTCCCTGATACTAGCAGTACTAACACTCCTATGTATCCTTTTAGGGAGGTCCCAGTGAGGCAAGTGGGTTTATGTGGCAAGGCTTTGGTAGCAGGGGACCATAGGGGTGGCTTCTGTGAGAAGAATCCAGAAGCTGCCCCATGTTAGATAAGGGTCCCACTGCTGACCAAAGCTGAGCCAATACACGATGTTGTTTGCACCTCTTTGAGAGCATATTTAAGAAAGGAAAAAAACCAAACCGAACCAAAGCAAACCAAAAACAACCAAAAAAAAAAAAAAACCAACAAAAAATAAACTGCTTCTGCAAAGCAGCTGGGAGAGAAAGAGGAGTGAGAAACAGCCTTGCAGGCACCAAGGTCAGTGAAGATGGAGGGGGAGGAGGTGCTCCAGTGCAGGAGCAGAAGTCCCCTGCATCCCGTGGTGAGGACCATGGTGAAGCAGGCTGTCCCCCTGCAGCCCATGGAGTACCACGGTGGAGCAGGGTTCCACCCTGCAGCCCATGGAGGAGACCATGGTGGAGCAGGTGGACCTGCACCGATGGAGGCTGCAGCTTGTGGAGAACCCCCACCGGAGCAGATTCCGGGCCAGACCTGTAGACCGTGGAGAAGAAACCACAGAGGAGCAGGTGACCTGGCAGGAGCTGCTGCCCGTGGGGGACCCAGGTTGGAGCAGTGTGCTCCTGAGGAATGGACCCCGTGGTACGGACCCATATCTGGAGCATATCTGGAGCATAACCCATATCTGGATCTCATATCTTCCTCACTGTTCAGTGGTTGAACCCATTTCTTGCACATGCTCAGGTCATCTCGTTCTTTTTTATCTTATCGTTTCAATTTAGGCATGCATACTAAGCTAAGTCATTTACACATCCAAGGACATATGCACACCATGAGTTCCTCACCTATTCTTTCAGAAAAAAAAACAGCTTTCAAAAGGATTTGGATTATTTTCTTCCCTTTCTCCTTGAAACAACCTCTCCTGAGGTAGTCTATGTCAAGTATGCATGGAACCTAAGGGCCAGTCACAATAGGGTGCTTTTGCCACTCATTCCCAATTAGGCTGTATTGGGTTTACATGGTAAATTTACATGGATTGTTTTCGTTCAAGGACTTGGGTGCTCTTGGTGGGTAATGCATAAGTATGAGGAAGCCTGATGTGTACCTCTAGGGAATTTCACCTTGTGTGATGTCACAATTCAAAAGGGGAGCTACCCAGCTCGCAGATATGTAGCAGTCTTAACGATGAGTTCATAGGATTCCAAGGTATAAAAGGACACAGATACTTTGTTCACTAAAGATTTCTACTTATAGGTAACAAAAATAAATATAGTTAAATATATATATGTATATATAATTTAACTATGTATAGTTAGGTTGGTAACATGGTAAGTCATTCTTGAAGAATTACATCTATGAAGAAATCATTAGCATAGTTCTTAAAGAAACAAAAAGAAATGCTTCTCCAACTGGACAGTCATATAAATTAGAATATAACGTGTAACTTTCTTTTATGGGAAGACACAAGTAATTATTTATTTTTAATTGCTAGGAAAGAAAAGATATTTGATTAATAGAATCATAGAATCATTCAGGTTGGAAAAGACCTCTAAGATCATCTGGTCCAACCTTTATCCTAGCACTGCTGTGGAGTAATTGCCTAAAGTAGAAAAATTAAACTAATATTCACATTTTAAAGAAAATGTACATCATTGAAGAAGCTTCCAGGGTGGAGTGTAGCTGTACTACTTAAGCATTCCCTAGGCCTCCGACCTTAGATGTTAATCACACTGGGGGAACCTGGTGTGCTGACTCTAAGGAACAGTACAGAGCGTAGAGCAGAATGGAGACACCGCGGCTAGGCTCTGTGACAAGAGGGGGACTGAATTGTTCTGCACACAGAGACCGATAAGCTGCACATTTGCTACCCTGAGCCAAAGACCTGTCATATTTTTGACAAAAAACTGCACTCTAGTGAACCTTTACTCATTATAATATCATTATAATACCAAAACACACCTCCACTCAGAAAGCTACCCACCTCCAAGGTGCAACCGGAGCATGCACTCTGAATTTCTCGGAGCCTATACCTTTAAATGAAAGCGAGGAAACTTTTTACCAGTCATAACCAAGATATGCTTGACTAGAGTCACTAAAGCTCCACCTAAAAGATAGAAAATAATATATACTGGCTTAAGAGAAAGGGGATGTTAGGGAAGATACCATCACCGGGGAAGATACAATCACGAGGGAAGATACCATTATGAGGGACCTTCTGACTGAGGGATCAGTCAACGGGCTGAGCTTCTCTTCCCGCCCCCCCCTCCATCGGGACGCCGTGGGGTAAGATTTGAACACTTGGTTATACCAGGTGTCTCTGTGGAAACTTAGAAATCTCTAGAGTAAGGGCGTGTTACGTTGTTGGTGAATCCGTGACCATGATAGTTCAGTACCCTGAATCCGAACAGACCTGTAACAGTTAATCGGCTACATCCCTTAACGTGACAACTGCCAAGTCCACCATTAAACCATGTCACTAATCACTACATCTACATGTTTTCTGAAGACCTCCAGGTATGGTGACTCAACTACTTCTCTGGGCAGCCTGTTCCAGACTACCCCTTCAGGGAAGAAATTTTTCCTAATAGCTGTACTGGGTCTGTCTGGGATGGCGTTAACTTTCCCCGCAGTGTCCCATATAGTGCTGTGCTCTATGCTAGAACAGCATTGGTATAACACCAATGTTTTGTCTATTGCTGAGCAATGCTGGCACAGCATCAAGACTCCCTCCAAACCTCTTCACAGCCAGTAGTCTGGGGGTGGGCAAGAAGTGGGGAGGGGATATCACCAGGGCAGCTGACTGAAACCAACCAAAGGGATATTCCATACCATATGATGTCACACTCATCAATAAAAGGTGGGAAAGGGGAAGGAGAGAGATGTGCTCTTGTTATGAAGATGTCTGTCCTCCCAAACAACTGCTACGTGTATCGAGGCCCTGACTTGCAGAAAATGCTATATAAATTATTCCTGTATTATATAACAATTATAACAGTAACTTTGTATTCTATACTCAAGGTCTAAAAGCCAAAAAATTTTCTTTAACCATGAGTACTGTTTAATTTTATACCTTATCTCAGATTTGACTCGTAAAGAAATACATATATGCACAAACTCAAGATTTCAAAAGCATTCAATACACAGGAAGTTAACGGTGAATTTTTTGATTGTTAAGTTACACTCTGGAGTCTGGCTTAGAAAGGAAAACCTGCAGGCTAAAAAGTGACATTTGGAAGTTTATTTCTATATCATTAAAATATGCCATATTCTATGGCACTCATGTGTACATACATAAATTAGTGTATATAATAATCTGTTTATCATGTATATGATATACATAATATGTATATACATATGTATATACATATACATATATACATGATATGTATATACATATGATCATGTATCTCATATACATAAACCCAACAACATTGGGTCTACAGAATTATATATCTACCAATGAGAGATTTTACAAATAAAATCTCAGTATGAATTGCAGCCCTGTTCTTCGACCCCTATAGCTTCTGCATATTATAATTTTTTTTTCTCTCCCAACTATCATACATATGTGAGGTCTATCAATAGATATAGAAAACCTATCCAAACTATACAAATCGATGCTAAAAAGCAATGGAAAGAAGTACAGTAGGTGAAAAAAATACTGTTATATGCATTTAAGTGTTCATAGAATGAAATTAACTGATAAAATTCATTTCTGTGGTCAAAACTAATCCTAGGACCAGGAGCGCAGCAAACAGGGCAGGCAAACAGGGTGTGGCACGGCAGGTCAAGGAGGGTCAGTCATTTTTGTGTTGTGGGATCAGCAGAGGAAGGGCCTTCTACTGAAGAAATGGTGTCCACCCGCCGCACCTGCCAGTCTGCAGCTGAAACCCAGATGGGGGGGGGCTGCAACCTCCCTGGGCAGATGCCTCCACCCAAACAGACCTCCCGAGGATCAAAAGAGAGGCCCAGACCCCCAGTTCCAGGGAGCTCCAGTCTCTGGAAATCCCCCTAGGGCCTGAAGGCAGAGGTGGGTGTCATGGGTGCAAGTGTGCCCAGCTGGATGAGCTCTTCAAACAGGTGGCTCAGTTGCGAGAGGAGCTCACCAGGCAGCATAGCATTCAGGAATCTGAGGAGGAGATTGACAAATGGTATTATACACTGACATGGTCTGAGCAACAGCCCTGCCTTAAGTCCAGGCAAGGGGTAGGGAAACAAGCTTGCAGCCCATAAGAAGCACATTTGAAAGATTCACAGGACGAGGGAGAGTGGACGCTTGTCTCTGATCGGAGCTGGAGGAGGAGTCTCTCCCCTGCCCCTGAAGTGCCCCTGCACGATAGATATGATGTTCTAAGGCAGGAGAGAGGAAACTCCGGGAGAACTGGTAAAGACCTCAGAAAGACCAACCACAGGGAACTCAAAAAGGCCGACCACACAAAGTTGGATCTATCTCCCAACTGCATCAAAACCAGTGCCACAAAGAAGGCACAAAGGGTGTTAGTCATTGGAGATTCCTCTCTGAGAGGCACCAAGGCTCCAATTTGCCATCTGCACAACCTCTCCAGAGAGGTTTGCTGCCTGCCTGGGGCCCGTATTTGTGATATCATGAAGAGGCTACCAAGAGTCCCACCCCTTCCTACTTTTTCAAGTAGGATCAAATGATGCTGTAACAAGGAAACTCTGAAATACCAAAAAGGATTTTATGTCCATTGGAAAGATGTTGAAGGGATCAGGAGCGCAAGCAGTGTTCTCCTCTGTCCTCCCAGTTGGTGACTGGGACCCAGGAAGAAGGAGACAAACGGGCCGAGTTAATGATTGTTTGAGAGGCTGGTGCCATGTCCAAGGTTTTGGGTTCTACAAGCAAAGTCAGGACCCTGAACTTCCGAAGAGTGAACTTCCAGCTATTTAAAGACCAGGTGGATGAGATCCCCTGGTCCCCTGTCCTTAGGGACAAAGGAGATGAACAGAGCTGGCAATTCTTTAAGGATGTTTTCCTTAGAGCCCAAGAATTCTCCATTCCCGTGTGTAAAAAAGTGGGCAGGGAGGGCAGACAACCGGGATGGATGAGCAAAGACCTGTTGGTCAAACTGAGGCACAAGAAGGAAATGCACAGACAGTGGAAGCAGGGACATGTGGCCTGGGAAGAGTACAGGGATGCAGTCCGGATGTGCAGGGATGGGATAAGGAAAGTCAAGGCACAGATGCAACTGAGCTTGGCAAGGGATGCAAAGAATAACAAGAAGAGATTCTATAGGTACATTGCTCAGAAAAGAAAGACCAAGGAGAGTGTATCTGCTCTGATAGATGAGAAGGGAGAGCTGGTAATGACAGACATGGAGAAGGCTGAGGTACTCAACAACTTCTTTGCCTCAGTTTTCACTGAGTCTGGCTTCCCAAGTCTTTTGTTTCCCTGAACCTGTAGACGAGGTTCTGGGGGAACAAAGTCCCACCCACTGTAAGCGAAGAGCAGGTCTGAGACCACCTGATGAAACTAAACAAGTGCAAGTATATGGGGCCCGATGACATGCATCCCAGGGTCCTGAGGGAGATGGCTGATGGGGTCGCTAAGCCTCTCTCCATCATATTTGAAAAGTCCTGGCAGTCAGGCAAAGTCCCTGGTGTCTGGAAAAAGGGAAACATCACTCTCAGTTTTAAAAAGGCTAGAAAGGAGGACCCGAGGAACTACAGATCGGTAAGCCTCACCTCTGTGCCTGGCAAGATCATGGAAAAGATCCTCCTGGAAGCAACGTCAAGGCACATGCAAGACAAAGGGGTGATCCAAGACAGCCAGCATTGATTCACCAAGGGTAAGTTGTGCCTGACCAATCTGGTGGCTTTCTATGATGGAGTGACTGCATCAGTTGAGAGAGGAAGGCTGCCCAATGTCATCTGCCTGGACTTCTGCAAAGCCTCTGACATGGTCCCACATGACATCCTGGTCTCCAAATTGGAGAGAGATGGATTTGAAGGGTGGATCATTCAGTGGATAAGGACTTGGCTTGAAGGTCGCACCCAGAGAGTGGTGGTCAAGGGCTCTATGTCCAGGTGGAGGCCGGTGACAAATGGTGTACCTCAGGGGTCTGTCCTGGGAGCGGTACTATTTAATATCTTTATCAGCGACATAGACAGTGGGATCGAGTGCACCCTCAGCAAATTTGCAGATGACACCAAGCTGAGTGGTGCAGTTGATACAAAAGAAGGAAGGGATGCCATCCAAAGGGACCTGGAAAAGTCTGAGAAGTGGGACCACGTAAACCTAATGAGGTTCAACAAGTCCAAGTACAAGGTGCTGCACCTGGGTCAGGGCAACCCCAGACATGAGTACAGACTGGCTGGAGAACTCATTGAGAGCAGCCCTGCAGAGAAGGACTTGGGGGTTCTGGTGAATGAAAAGCTCGACGTGAGCCAGCAGTGCGTGCTTGCAGCCCAGAAGGCCAACTGCATCCTGGGCTGCATCAAAAGAGGAGTGGCCAGCAGGTCGAGGGAGGTGATTGTCCCCCTCTACTCTGCTCTTGTGAGGCCCCACTTGGAGTACTGCATCCAGAGTTGGCTAATATTCAAGCACCACTTCCTCCAAGCTCAGAATCGGTGCATCCCTACAAGAAAGAAGCTGAGCAAAGGGGACAGGAGACCTGCGTGGATGGGCAAGGAGATCTTGGGAAAACTTAAACAGAAGAAGAAAGCGTACATGATGTGGAAGAAGGGACAGACTGCTTGGGTAGAATATAGGAACACTGTCAGAGAATGCAGGGATGCAAGGAGGAAGGCCAAGGCCTGGTTAGAATTAAATTTAGCAAGAGACATCAAGGACAACAAGAAGCGCTTCTTCAAATACATCAGCAGCAAAGGGAAGACTAAGGAAAATGTGGGTGCGCTGCTAAATGAGGTGGGTGCCTTGGTGATGGTGGATACAGAGAAGGCAGTTACTGAATGCCTTCTTTGCTTCAGTCTTCGCTGCTAAGGCTAGCCCCCACACACTACCGAGCCCGGAAACAAGAGAGAAAACCTGGAAAGAGGAAGAATTTCCCCTGGTTGAAAAGGATTGGGTTAGAGGTTACTTAGGCAAGCTAGACACCCACAAATCTATGGGCCAGATGAGATGCACCCGAGAGTGTTGAGGCAGTTGGCGGATGTGATTTCTGGGCTGCTTTCCATCATCTATCAGCAGTCATGGTCTTCCAGAGAGGTCCCAGATGACAGGAGACTTCCTAATGTCATGTCCATCTATAAGAAGGGTCGTAAGGAGGAACCAGGTGTGGTGGTTTTACTCGGCTGGGCAGCCGAGTTCCACCACGGCCGCTCTCTCACTCCCCCTCCTCAAAGGGGAAGGGGGAGAAAATACGATGAAAAGGGCTCAAGGGTTGAGATAAGGATGAGGAGATCACTCAACAGTTACTGTAACGGGCAAAACAGACTCAGAGTAGAGACATAGTAAGATTTCTTGCCTATTACTAACAAGCTAGAGAAGTGAGAAACAAAGGAAAGAAACCAAAAATGCCTTCCCCCCATCCACCCTCTTCCACCTCCTCCCCCCGAGCAGCGCAGGGGAATGGGGAATGGGGGTTGCAGTCAGTCTATAGCACTTCGTCTCCACCACTCCTTCTCGATCACTCTCTTCCCCTGCTCCAGTGTGGGGTCCCTCCCACGGGATGCAGTTCTTGCTGAACTGATCCTGCGTGGGCTGCCCACAGGCAGCAGCTCTTCAAGAACTGCTCCAGATATGGGTCTGTACCACGGGGCCCATCCCTCAGGAGCAAACTGCTCCAACCTGGGTCCCCCACGGGCAACAGCCCCTGCCAGGTCACCTGCTCCTGCGTGGGCTCCTCTCCACAGGTCTGGCCCGGAATCTGCTCCGACAGGGGTCCTCCACAGGCCGCAGCCTCTGTCGGTGCAGGTCCACCTGCTCCACCGTGGTCTCCTCCACGGGCTGCAGGGTGGGACCCTGCTCCACCGTGGTACTCCACAGGCTGCAGGGGGACAGCCTGCTTCACCATGGTCCTCACCACAGGCTGCAGGGGACTTCTGCTCCGGTGCCTGCAGCACCTCTCCCCCTCCTTCTTCACTGACCTTGGCGCCTGCAAGGCTGTTTCTCACTCCTCCCACTCTCCCAACTGCTGTGAAACAGCGTGTTTTTTTTTTTTCCCCTGTCTTAAATATGCTCTCACAGAGGTGCAAACAACATCACTTATTGGCTCAGCTTTGGTCAGCAGTGGGGCCCTTATCTAACATGGGGCAGCTTCTGGATTCCTCTCACAGAAGCCACCCCTATGGCATCCTGCTACCAAAACTTTGCCATGAAAACCCACTACACCCATGAACTACAGGCCTGTCAGCTTGACCTTGGGTCCAGGAAAGGTTATGGAACAAATCATCTTGAATGCAAACATGCAGCATATGCGGGACAACCAGGGGATCAGGCCCAGTCAGCATGGGTTCATGAAAGGCAAGTCCTGCCTCATCACGTTCTAGGACCGGGTGACCTGCCTGGTGGATGAGGGAAAGGCTGTTATGTAGTCTACCTAGACTTCAGCAAAGCCTTTGACACAGTCTCCCACAGTATTCTCCTGGAGAAACTGGCATCCCATGGTTTAGACATATACACTCTTTCCTGGGTTAAAAACTGGCTGGATGGCTGGGCCCAGAGAGAGGTGGTGAATGGAGTGAAATCCAGCTGGTGACTTGTCACCACTGGTGTTCCCCAGGGGACAGTGTTGGGGCCTATCCTCTTTAATATCTTTATTGATGATTTGGACAAGAGAATTGAGTGCACCCTCGGTAAGTTTGCAGATGACACTATGCTGGGGGGTAGTGTCAATCTGCCAGAGGGTAGGAAGGCCCTGCAGATGGACCTGGGCAGGCTGGATTGATGGGCAAAGGCCAGTGGGATGAGGTTCAACATAGCTAAGTGCTGGGTCCTATACTTTGGCAACAACAATCCCATGAAACAGTACAGGCTCGGGGCAGAGTGGCTGGAAAGCTGTGCAGAAGAAAAGGATCTGGGGGTGTTAGGTCAACGCTCGCCTGAACATGAGCTGTCAGCATGCTCAGGTGGCCGAGAAGGCCAATGGCATCTTGGTTAGTATCAGGAATAGTGTAGCCAGCAGGGCCAGGGAGGGGATCGTTCCCCTGTACTCAGCTCTAGTGAGGCCGTACCTCGAGTACAGTGTTGACTTTTGGGCCCATCACTACAAGAAAGACATCAAGGCCCTGGAGCATGTCCAGAGAAGAGCTACGAAGTTGGTGATGGGTCTGGAACACAAGTCCTTTGAGGAGTGGCTGAGGGAACTGGGGTTGTTTAGTCTGGAGAAGAGGAGGCTCAGGGGAGACCTTACTGCTCTCTACAACTACCTGAAAGGAAGGTGTGGGGAGCTGGGGGTCGGACTCTTCTCGCAGATAACTAGTGACAGGACAAGAGGAAATGGCCTCAAGCTGCACCAGGGGAAGTTTAGGTTGAAAATTAGAAGACATTTCTTCTCAGATAGATTGGTCATGCATCGGAAGGGGTTGCCCAGTGTCCTGATTCCAGCTAGGATAGAGTTAATTGTCCTCCTAGTAGCTGGTAGGGTGCTATGTTTTGGATTAGGATGAGAAAAGGGCTGATAACATGCTGATGTTTTAATTGTTGCAGAGCAGTGCTTACACTAAGCCAAGGACTTTTCAGCTTCTCACTCTGTCCTGCCAGTGGGCAGGCTGGGGGTGCAGCAGAAGCTGGGAGGGGACAAACCCAGGGCATCTGACCCAAGCTGGCCAAAGGGGTATTCCATACCATCTGACGTCATGCTAAACAATATATAGGGGTGGCTGGCCGGGGTGGGGGGGGCCGGCTGCTTGGGGATAGGCTGGGCATTGGTCAGCAGGTGGTGAGCAATTGCATTGTGCATCACTTGTTTCATACACATTATTAGTAGTAGTACTATTATCATCATCATCATCATTATTATTATTATTATTATTATTATTTTCGTGTCTTAATGAACTCCCTTTATCTCAATCCACATGCTTCATTTTCCTGATTCTCTCCCCCATCCTAGAGAGTAAGGGGAGAGGGTGAGCGAACGGCTGTGTGGTGTTTAGCTGCCAGCCAGGTTAAACCACAAGAATCCTTTTGGCACCCAAAGTGGGGCACGACGGGTTGAGATAACGATAGATCTGACCAGAGTGTGTTAAACTAAAATTGGTATAAGTAGTAGACCTGCCTAATAGTTGCTAATCACAATGTTGATTGCTTTGATCTCAGGTCTGCTGTGCCTGTTTTCCAAATTGAGTTATATAGCACAATACTTTCTGTATGTGCTCCCTGTCGTGCTGTTTATGCTTTCCGGGCCCCGGTTTAAGATCATTATTTTACTGTGCGGTGTAACAATGGCTTATGATATGATGAAATTTCTGGTCATGACCCTAACCTGGTATTCGTACTCAGCACTGTCGTTGACTCTATACTTTGGAAACCATACCTCAGAAACTATTAACAATTACACCTATTGCCTTTTTTCGTCAGGGAGCCACTCTGTGGAGGGGACAGGGGGAGATATTTTTTCCTACTTGTTCACTCTCCCTTTCTCCTTTGCCCCCCTCTTATCCTCCAGCTAGTTACGATAGTTCTCCAAGATGTTGAATATCCTTGGGATGTTCAGACCAGCATGTTGTTATTGTTATGTCTCCTGAATATGCTTCAGATTTTGTTTAAGGTTAAACAACTACTTAGGAATCCAGAGATCCATGCTGAGGCAGGATGGCTATGAGTGGCAGGGAGTGTGGGAGGATATGGGCAGGCATTTAGAGCAGTGGTCACCTCCAGTGTTTTGGACATTCACCCCTGAACAACTGCAAAATCCTAAAGAACTGGTAGAATGCTTGAAAAAGGCATGTCATCACCCTGGCAATTCCAAAGAGACACAAATCACTGTAGTGTGCTGGGGTCTGGCCTATGCCTATCGAGCTGCAATCGATACTACTATAACCCTAGTGACAGACCCTGTGGCCACTCCAAGTCGTGTGACAAGACCAATGGCCACTCCAAACCCTGCACCAGCTCCAACCCCTATGATGGACCCCGCGGCCTCTCCAGCTCCTGCGGCTCCTCCAGCTCCCGTGGCCGCTCCAGCTCCCATGGCCGCTCCAGCTCCCGTGGCTCCTGCAGCTCCTGCGGCCACTCCAACCCCTGTGATTGGCCCAGCAGTCGTTCCAGCTCCTGTGACAGGCCCGGCGGTTGTTTCAAACCCTGTGGCTGGCCCAGCATGCATTCCAACCCCTGTGGCAGGCCCTGTGGCTGGGTCAGAGAAATGAGCTGTAGCAGTGCAAGTCGCCCCTGTAGACAAGGTGAAAAAATGGTATAGAGACTCAGGTCGTTTAGAACGCAGACAGTCTTCTGCTAGGTCTAGGTATAGAGAAGATGAGGCTGGGCCATCAGAGGTGCAGAAGGATGAAGATGAAGATGAGGATGTCGAAAAATCAACAGTAACTACCCAAACCCTATACCAGCATGAGCTACGAGATGTGCAAAAAGATTTTGGTCGCTGTATAGGTGAGCAGCTTGCCACCTGGCTGCTCCGGTGCTGGGACACCGGAGCCAGTTGTGTGGAATTAGAGGGCAGGGAAGCCAGGCGGCTGGGATCCCTTGCTAGGGACGCATGCATTGACAAAGCAATTGGAGATGGAGCACGATCTCGCAGCCTCTGGAGGCGTCTCCTGTCAGCTGTGCAGGAAAGGTATCCCTTCAAGGAAGAACTTGTATGTCTACCAGGCAAATGGACCACCATGGAGAAGGGAATTCAGTACCTGAGGGAATTGGCCGTACGGGAAGTAATTTATAAGGACCTAGACGACGCACAAACATCCACAGATCCAGATGCAGTCCGGTGTACACCACCCATGTGGCGGAAGTTTGTACGGAGTGCACCATCATCATATGCCAGCTCATTGGCAGTAATGGCGTGGAAAGAACATGAGGAACCCACAGTGGATGAATCGACTAAACAACTCCGGCAGTACGAAGAAAGTCCCTCCTCTTCCCTACAGGCCTGCGTCTCGGCTGTGGAGAAACTCTCTGAAAGTGTCCACCAACTAAAAGAGAATACTTTGGAGAAACTATCTGAAGAGGTCCACCAACTTGAAGAGAGTTTATTTTCCTTCCCACCAGTGCAAACTAGTGTCTCAGCTGTCATGGGTAAGTGTCCATCCGTGCAAGGAAGATGATAAAGTGGGTACACACCCCGTGCCACCCTGTGGTTTTACTTACGTGACTATGGAGTGGCCTGGCAGATTGATTACATCACACTCCCTCAAACCCGCAACGGAAAGCGCCACGTACTTACAATGGTGGAAGCAACCACCGGATGGCTGGAAACATATCCTGTGCCTCATGCCACCGCCCGGAACACTCTCCTGGGCCTTGAAAAGCAAGTCCTATGGAGACATGGCACCCCAGAGAGAATTGAGTCAGACAACGGGACTCATTTCCGAAACAACCTTATAGACACTTGGGCCAAAGAACATGGTATTGAGTGGGTGTATCACATCCCCTATCATGCACCAGCCTCTGGAAAAGTTGAACGATACAATGGACTGTTGAAGACTACACTGAAAGCAATGGGTGCTGGGACATTCAAAAATTGGGATACACATTTGGCAAAGGCCGCCTGGTTAGTCAGCACTAGGGGATCTGCCAACCGAGCTGGACCTGCCCAATCAAACCTGTTATGTACTGTAGAAGGAGACAAAGTCCCTGTAGTGCACGTAAGAAACATGCTGGGTAAGACAATCTGGGCTACTCCTGCCTCAGGAAAAGGCAAACCAATTCGTGGAATTGCTTTTGCTCAGGGACCTGGATGCACTTGGTGGGTAATGCAAAAGAATGGGGAGGTCCGGTGTGTACCTCAAGGGGATTTAATACTGGGTGAGAATAGCCCATGAGTTGAACTGTATTATGTTAATTATTACATCACTGTAATGTATATATATATAATGTGTATATATATGTATATATGTATATATATATGTAATGTATATAATGTATAATCACTACCATGATTGCTATATGTCAATGTCCTATTAATGGTATCACAGTAACAGCCACGCAGATAATAATGAATGAATTTTGATAGAAATGGACAAGCACAGAGAGGTGATGGAACGAGAACGGGCTTCAACGTGTGACAATCCAACATCATACACCATCTCTTCTGCCCTGAAAGACTGCTGTAACAGATGGAGCCCGAAGTCAGTCACGGACTATGTAAACTCAGTGGACATTCTATATACCATAGATGAAAATGGTGATTAATTAGAATGTATTGGAAAGAGTGTAACCTGAGCATGACATAAATGGTATGGAATAAGGGGTGGATATATGTCCTGGTTTCAGCTAGGATAGAGTTAATTTTCCTCCTAGTAGCTGGTAGGGTGCTATGTTTTGGATTAGGATGAGAAGAGCGCTGATAACATGCTGATGTTTTAATTGTTGCAGAGCAGTGCTTACACTAAGCCAAGGACTTTTCAGCTTCTCGCTCTGTCCTGCCAGCGAGCAGGCTAGGGGTGCAGCAGGAGCTGGGAGGGGACAGACCCAGGACAGCTGACCTAAACTGGCCAAAGGGGTATTCTGTACCATCTGACATCATGCTAAACAATATATAGGGGTGGCTAGCCGGGGTAGGGGGGCCAGCTGCTCGGGGATAGGCTGGGCATCGGTCAGCAGGTGGTGAGCAATTGCACTGTGCATCAGTTGTTTCATACACATTATTA
This sequence comes from Anser anser, assembly GCF_964211835.1. Lineage (NCBI taxonomy): Eukaryota > Metazoa > Chordata > Aves > Anseriformes > Anatidae > Anser > Anser anser. Next base: position 2,121,226 of record NC_139731.1, read on the forward strand.
TTAGTAGTACCATTATCATTATTATTATTATTTTCCTGTCCTAATAAGCTGTCTTTATCTCAACCCACAGGCTTCATTTTCCCATTTCTCTCCCCCATCCCAGAGAGGGAGGGGGGAGGGTGAGTAAATGGCTGTGTGGTGCTTAGCTGCCGGCCGGGTTAAACCCCAACACCAGTGAGGTGGTGGAGTCACTGTCCCTGGGGGTGTTTAAGGAAAGGTTTGACATGTTGCTTAGGGACATAGTTTAGTGGGTGATATTGGTTGTAACGGTATGGTTGGACCAGATGATCGTCAAGGTCTTTTACAACCTTAATGATTCTATGATCTTTGAGGTAACTTCCAGCGCATGCCATTCTATAATATGAAATCAAAGTCACCAACATAATTAAGACATGAAAATAACAGAAAAGCGGTCCTAGCTGTTTCAAAAACAAGGTAAAGAAAAATCCTCCCCCTCTTGTGTTTCACTGGCAGAATGCCCACTGAGAATAACATATTGATTAGTGCATACTAGTTTCACAAACCTGTTTTTCAACTTTTTATGTGACAATGATACCAACACTCCACAAAAAGAGATTTCTACCACTGAGACATTTGAAAAATAAATTCTCTGTATTGATTTCAGCCCTGGTCTTTAAACTGTATAGATTCTGAATATTACCTTTGATGAAGTGGTATTCTACTTGGCCCTCTGCCACCCTCCTTTGAGGTCACAGCATCTTGGTGTGCCCAAAGCAGGAATAGGAAGGAAACTCAATTTAATTATACTCTACTCCAGCTTTGCCAGTCTGCTGGACAGCTCTATATGTACCTATCACTTGATTATAAAGGTAGCCTTGTCCCTGGGGTTGCTCTCATTTATACCACGAACCTAAAATTAACCAAATGTACCTGCGTTCTCTTGAATATCTGCATACAAGAATTCTTAAACTGGCATATAAATAAATATAGTGGAAATATTATGTCGGATAATCTAATAAAAGCATCACAAGGCATGCTTAGCTCCATTTAGCGGCTGTGCTTACATCTATATCACAGAATCACAGAATTGAAGGGGTTGGAAGGGACCTCGAAAGATCATCGGGTCCAACCCCCCTGCCAAAGCAGGTTCCCTAGAGCAGGCTGCCCAGGTAGGCGTCCAGACGGGCCTTGAATATCTCCAGAGAAGGAGACTCCACAACCTCCCTGGGCAGCCTGTTCCAGTGCTCCGTCACCCTCACCGTGAAGTAGTTCTTTCGCATGTTGGTGCGGAACTTCCTGGGCTCCATTTTGTGGCCATTACCCCTTGTCCTGTCCCCACAAACCACTGAAAAGAGGTTGGCCAAATCCCTCTGTCTCCCACACTTCAGGTATATATACACATTGATAAGATCCCCTCTCAGTCTTCTTTTCTCCAGGCTGAACAGACCCAGGTCTCTCAGCCTTTCTTCATAGGGAAGATGCTCCAGGCCCCGTATCATCTTTGTGGCCCTCCGCTGGACTCTTTCCAGGAGTTCCCTGTCTTTTTTGTACCGGGGAGCCCAGAACTGGACACAGTACTCCAGGTGAGGCCTGACCAGGGCAGAGTAGAGGGGGAGGATCACCTCCCTTGACCTGCTGGCCACACTCCTTTTAATGCATGCCAGGATCCCATTGGCCCTCTTGGCCACCAGGGCACACTGCTGGCTCATGGTCAACCTGTCATCCACCAGGACCCCCAGGTCCTTCTCCTCAGAGCTCCTCTCCAGCAGGTCGTCCCCCAGCCTGTACTGATACATCCGGTTGCTCCTTCCCAGGTGCAGGACTCTACACTTGCTCTTGTTAAACCTCATTTGGTTTCTTCCTGCTCATCTCTCCAGCTGGTCCAGGTCTCGCTGAATGGCAGCACAGCCTTCTGGCATGTCGGCCACTCCTCCCAGCTTTGTGTCATCGGCGTACTTGCTGAGGGCAGACACTATTCCCTCATCAAGGTCGTCGATGAAGATGTTGAACAAAACCAGACCCAGCACCGACCCCTAGGGAACACCGCTAGTCACAGGTCTCCAGCCGGACTCTACGCCGCTGATCACCACCCTCTGAGCTCGGCCAGTCAGCCAGTTCTCAACCCACCTTACTGTCCGCTCCTCTATCCCACACTTTCTCAGCTTTGCTATCAGGATGTCATGGGAGACAGTATTGAAAGCCTTGCTAAAGTCAAGGTAGATGACATCCACTGATCTGCCCCCATCTACCCAGCTGGTGATGTCATCATAGAAGGCAACGAGGATGGTCGAGCATGACTTCCCCTTGGTGAATCCATGCTGACTACTCCTCATAACCTTCTTCTCTTCCAATTGCTTGGAGATGGCATCCAGAACGAGCTGTTCCAACACCTTGCCAGGGACAGAGGTGAGACTGACTGGCCTGTAGTTTCCCGGATCCTCCTTCTTGCCCTTCTTGAAGACCGGAGTGACATTGGCTATCCTCCGGTCTTCAGGCACCTCTCCTGTTCTCCAGGACCTTTCAAAGATGATAGAGAGCGGTTTGGCGATCCGCTTGTAGGAACCATTTGGACTGCACGTGCCTGGCCGAGTTGCTTACCCAACAGATGTCTGGATAATTGAAGTCCCCCATGAGAAGCAGTGCCCGTGATCGTGAGGCTACTTCCAGCTGCTTGTAGAAGGCCTCATCGACCCCCTCCTCCTGATCTGGTGACCTGTAGTACACCCCCACAACAGTGTCCCCCATACCAGCCCACCCCTTAATTCTCACCCACAAGCTCTCCACTTGTCCTTCACCCTCTCCCAGGTGGAGCTGGGTACACTCTAATTGCTCCCTCACATAAAGGGCAACCCCACCCCCTCGCTTCCCCAGCCTGTCTTTCCTAAAAAGGACATAGCCCTCCATGACAGTGTTCCAGTCATGCGAGCTGTCCCACCACGTCTCTGTGATCGCAACGAGATCATGGCCCTGCGACCGAACACAGATCTCGAGCTCATCCTGTTTATTTCCCATGCTCCGTGCATTGGTATACAGGCACTTGAGGGAAGCAGAAGGCGCAGTTACCCCTGGAGGGATGCAAGAAGAAGATTCCAGATAAGGTATCGGGATCATTACCTTCTCTGAGGAGCCCTCAGACAATCCTATGGGACAACTCAGAGGTTTTTCCCTACTATCTTCAACAGTGACAGCAGTGACAACTTCCCCCAGCCTTTCTCTGTCACTTTTAGCTCCCCTCCTTTCCCCCGTCAAACCTAGTTTAAAGCCCTGGTAATCAGCCCAGAGAGCTTGCTCCTCAACGCAAGTGTGCCCCACTTGCTGAGTTGGAGTCGATCAGCAGCCCACATACCCAGCTTCTCAAAGGACTGCCCAAGATCAAAATACCCAAAGCCTTGGTCCAGACATCACCCCCTCAGCCAGTCATTTACCTGTCCCATTCTCCTCCTTCTTTCTGGGTCCCAGTCACCCAGCGGGAGGACAGAGGAGAACACTACCTGCACCCCCGACCCTTTCAACATCCTTCCCAGGGATGCAAAGTCCTTTTTAATATTCCCCATTTTTCTAGGTGCAGCTTTCTGGGATCCAACCTGAATGACAAGAGGATAGTAGCCCTCCGGTTTAATGAGCTGTGGCAGAGCCTTCCTAACGTCTCTGACACGTGCCCCCGGAAGACAGCACACCTCTCTGGATAGATTGTCTGGCTGACAAATGGGAGCCTCAGTGCCCCTGAGTAAGGAGTCTCCTATCACTAAGACTCTCTGTTCTTTTTTTGTGGCACTGGCTGTGATGCAGCGCCCCGTCCGGCTCCGATCCCTATGCTCAGTACTTCCCCCAATCTTGACACGCTTCTCCAGGTTGCTTCCCGGGTTCGGACTACTGTCCAGACCCTCAACCTCTTCCTTTTCCTGCCTGAGAGCCTCAAATCTATTTCCAAAGGACACCATGGGGGTTGGTGGCATCGTGGGTGTCGGGGGCAAACATCTCCTTCTGCTACGAGCTGTGACGAGGGTCCAGCCCCTTTTCTCTTGTGGGCGGTCAAGCCCTATGTCCTGCATGTGATCTGCTGGGTCAGCTTCTACCACTAGCAGGGACATAGGAGGGGGCTACAGGGTATCAGCAGGGGCAGGTTGACACCTCCTGTCTGTTATCCTCAGAGACTCCCAGGGGCCCCTCAGGCTGCGGATTTCTTGCTGCAGCCCAGCCACCTGCTCGAGGAGTTCCTTGAGCAGGGCACACCTGCACCCATGACAGCCCTCTCTTCCCTCAGGACCCAGGTGGGTCTCCAGATTCCAGAGCTCCCCACAGTCACCCGTCTGGACTGCTACTTCCCCTCTCAGGGGATCCACCTGAGTGCCCACAAGAGCCCAGAGAGGCAGCATCTCCTCCGTTTGGGTTGCCGCCTCGGACCGGCTGCTGCGACGGGTGCCCACCATGGTGAGGTCTAGGTGCAACGAGGAAGCACTGCCCGAGGAGAGGAGGGGAAGAGAAAGGGAGGTGGGAAAGGGAGGAGAGGGGCCTCCTCACACTCCTCCCTGCCCCGCTTGAACTGCCCCGCGTGAACTGCCTGTGCTAACTGCCAAGCCGGTCCTGTTAGCGGCGCTCCCTAGGGACTGCTCTTATAGCGCCAGGAGGTGGGTGGGCTGCCGTCACCCGTGGCTCCGCCCACAGCACGTCAATGCCCGTGGCGACACAAGCACAGTTCCTGCCTGCTCGGGCGGAGGGGGCTGGGGCTGCGGCTCTGACCAACGGCTCTGACCAACGGCTCTGCGCCGCGTTATTGGGGGGGGATTAGGGGTTGGATCCGTTCGTCTCCCTGCCAGGAGCCCTCACTGCAGCCGATCCACACGAGGTCCTCGCTGAAATGGCAGAATGGCTGTTAGTGGCTACAGATTGTTTCTCTCAGTAGGCAATAAATTATATTAATCTCCCTATGCTGAGTCTGTATTGCCCATGACGATAATTGTTGAGTGATCTCCCTGTCCTTATCTCAGCCCTTGAACCCTTTCCACATTATTTTCTCACCTTTTTCTTTATGGAGGGGTAGTGAGAGAATGGTTGTGGTGGAGTTTAGCTGTGTAGCAGGGTAAAACCACTACAGGGGGATGATGGGGAGGGGGGGGACTCTTGTTAGGAAAGCATCTGTCTTCCTGAGAAACTGCTAGGTGTATTATGGCCCTGTGAGGCGCGGAAAACAAATTTCACAGCTACTGAAGAGTTATAAAGCAGGTATGTTTATTGCAGCGCTGGATGCAAGGGGGATCGCTCCTCCTAGCTTGCACACCAAGGGTTACTACCAGGGTGCTTATATTAATGGGATATGTACATATTCATTTCAGTTGCCCCGTAAATCTCTTTCATATTCATTAGGTCTCTGAAGAATCATTAACATGGGTTCCTGCCCCTATTCACATGCGTGCTGGAGTCCTCGGGTGGTCGTCTGGCATACTCTGGTGGTCTTCTGATGAAGGCCAGAAGTCTTCCTCGCTGCTAAACTTCTGACCCTTCCCCTCATTTACAGACTTCAGCAGTCCAAGCCAGTTCTTGCTGGTTCTGTTACCTGTGTGTATGAAGTCTTTTCTTCCCTTGTCTTTTAGGGTCGTCCCATCCTCGTACTCCCTACCTCAGTCCTGCCGTTGTGGTTGATATGCAATATACTCCCTGCCTCAGTTCCGTCCTTGTGGTTGATATACAACATACTCCCTGTGTTAGCTAAAACCTGCAAAATCAACATGCTTTCCCTTTGTTCCCTGTCTCAGGTCCCCCCTTTTCTTTATCCTAAGCAAATTCTTTTGCTATATAACACCATTCCCTTTGAGGGTCTTGGTGAAATACTTGCCACTTTCAATGTTCTGCCTCAACTTGTGCTTTTTCCATTCCTCATATGAGCTTCCAGTTTGCTTACACATCCACATGAAACACGGCTACATACAACATATTAATAATCCTAATACGATAATTATAATGTCTGCAATAAAGAGTTGCTTTAGCCATGTAAAATTAGGTAGCCAAGAAGTAAGTTTTTCCCAAAGTTTTGAAAATCCCCAAGAAGTATCATCCCTTGTTATTTGGTATAAAATTTTAGTTTGTTTCCATATTTCGTTTATGTCCGTCTCAATCCTCTGAGTTTGGTCTATATGTGAGCAACAGCTACTATTGATTACCGTACATACTCCTCCGTCCTTGGCAAATAGGAAATAGCCATCCTGTTTTGAACTGAGAACTTTCTCAAACTCTCAGTCTCCTCTTGGGCTCTTATAGCATCTCCTGTGGCATTTAAAGCTATTTTCAATGTGGCGGAAATATTTACAATTGCCTTTTCTAATTCACTAACCCCTAGCCAAGGCAGAAACCATCGGACAAAACTATGGAATGAGGTAGGCCTTTCTACCAATGGGTTGGTACTTCGCCTAACTCTTACCCAGGGATTCCGTAGGATCCCCTGAGGTACCTGAGTCTGATTAATAATTTTATGCTGGGAAATTATACTTCCAAGTGTACATGTTCCCTTCCAGGATCTGGGCAATATTTTCTGGTCCCACCTGTCCCCACATAACCACCAAAATCCAGTAGGGGCCGGGCATATAGGTAAGGTGCTCATGGATCTACTCCTACTCTGAACTGTATGATTAAGGTAAATTCCTTTGAGGGTTACATCCAAATGTTTCAAGCCCAATTTGGATATTGTTTGGATGGATGATTCTTTACTGGTCAGATTAAGACTTCCAAAATGGGGAGCAAAACTGCAGGTTCCCATTGACTTATTCTTACATCCCTCTAGGAATATTCCTCCATTTAGAACTTGGAGGGTAAATCTGGGTCCTTTTCCCTCATATGTCACATTGTCTTTACATTGTAACTGAGACATGTTCCCAGCCTTCCACATATCGACACCTGTGGCATTATTGATCAAAGTCCAATTTGAGGTCATAACTCCGTATAGCGGTATTTCTAGGTCTCCCCTTGGCATGGCCATGCAGACACAACAATCTTTGGCTCCAGTCAAATTGACCCACATAGATGTCAATTTAAAGTAATAATTGGTTTCCCATGAGAGGGTGGGACCTAACCATAGGCTGAATAAAACCAGTATTATTGTCCATCTTTTCGCCAAATCCAGCGTTTCAGCGGTCCTATAGGTGCTGACTCCCCTAGTGGTCTAGATGCCCTCTTTATTCTGGTGTGATGTATCCACGATGCTTGTTCCTTAATCTTGACGGCTGTGTAAGTAGTCAATAACACCTGGAATGGGCCTTTCGTTTTCGATTCTGAAGGTGAATCTGAAAGAGATCTAACATATACATAATCCCCAGGTTCAATACTGTGCACAGGCCCATCAATACCTCGGGCCCTAGTTCCTAGGACCAGCTTCTCGACTTCACAAAGCTGTTTCTGCCAGCTTATTATATAATCTGTCAATATCTCTCTGCTGGTCTGAGTTGATATTTCAGACTGTACCATATAGGGCCTTCTGTACACTGTTTCGAAAGAACTCAACCCCTCCTTGACCCTGGGCTTAGTCCTAATTCTCAGAAGTGCTAAAGGAAATGATTGAGGCCAGGACAAACTGGCCTCCTGTCCTAATTTTACAATCTGTAGTTTAATTAGGTGGTTCATTTTCTCTACTTGACCACTCGATTGAGGGTTATATGGGGTATGTAGTTGCCAATCTATTCCCAGAAGCTTACTGACTTGTTGAATGACCTTCGCAACAAAGTGATGAAATGTTCTAATGAAATTACCACAGGAACCCCAAATCTCGTTGTAACATGTAACATTTACAATTTCCTGTAACAATGCCTTGGTTACCTCCTTAGCCTTGTTAGTTTGGCAAGGGAATGCTTCTGGCCATCCTGAAAAGGTATCTGTCAAGACCAACATATATCGAAACCCCCCTTTTCTTGGGAATTCTGAAAAATCAATTTGCCATTGCTGTCCTGGATAATTTCCTTTCCCTATTTGCCCAAGCTGGGCTTTAGGCCCCGTTTTGGGTTTTGATTCCTGTCTGTGGGTTATTTTTAAGGCATATGACACACTGTTTAGATACCTGTTGGACAATGGTATACAAATTGCCTCCTACCCATTTTCTACTTAGAAACTGATGTAATACTTCAGCTCCCCAGTGTGTTTTATCATGTTCTTCAATTACCATCTGATATAATAGCTTGGAGGATATCACGATTCCCCCATGATTTATTTGTGCTAAATCTGTAGGTAATATTTTTCCATTTACATCTTCAATTAATTGCTTATCGATTTTAGAATATTCTATTTCATTCTCTAATGCTTTTGCTAATGCCTGGTTTTCTGGTCCTGATACTAGTGCCAAAATTTGACTCTCAGATGCCTGTTCTGCTGCCCCTTTGGGCTCTTAATCAGCCAATATATTTCCTCTTTCAATATCAGTTTCCCCTGTTTGATGTCCTTTACAGCGCAAAATGGCAAAATTAGTAGGCAGGTATACTGCTTGGAATAACTTCAGTATATCTTCTACATGTTTAACTGAGGATAGTAAAAGTCCTCTCTCCTTCCAAATTGCCCCGTGTGCATGCACCACACCAAAGGCATATTTCGAATCTGTCCAAATGTTAATTCTTTTCCCTTTTGCCAGCTCAAGAGCTCTTATCAAGGCAATGATTTCTGCCATTTGGGCTGATGTACCAGGGGAAAGAGGCTTCGCCTCAATTACCTTATTAAATGTTGTTACCGCATATCCTGCAGGGTGAACTCTCTGGTGAATGAAGCCACTGCCATCTATATACCAATCCTCCGCATCTTCCAGGGGTGTATCCTTTAAATCTGGTCAGCTGGAGTATACTGTTTCCATGGTCTCAATGCAATTGTGAACCGAGGAAAGAGGCTGGGTTCACAATATTAGTGACCCGTTGCTGCACCAGCTGGGCTTTCTGTTGAGAAACTTGATATCTGATTAATCCAAGAAAATTTAGTAAACTAATAGTCCATTCTACACACTCCTTTTCCTCTTCTATAGCTATCAACAGGTCATCTACGTATTACAACAGTGTCTCCTTTCCCTGAGGGGTTTTCCAAGACTCAAGATCACGGGCTAGTTGGTTCCTGAATATGGTGGAGCTATTCTTGAACCCCTGTGGTAACACTGTCCAAGTAAGCTGAGTTTTTCATCCTCTATTGGGATTTTCCTTTTCAAAGGCAAAGAGTTTCTGGCTTTCAGTCACCACGGGCAGGCAGGAAAAGGCACCTCTTAAATCTAGTACCGTGAACCAAACTTGACTGTTTTCTTATTTTGTCAAAAGGTTATAGGGGTTGGCTACTATAGGATATAAATCTTTTGTGATTCCATTGATGGCCCTTAAATCCTGGACTATAATATAGGTTCCATCTGCCTTTCTAACTGGGCCTATATGGAGTGTTATATTCTGACTCACATTCTACTAATAGTCCATATTTAAGAAAGTTACTGATTATTCCTTCCATTTCCCTTCTGTCTTCCACCTTTAGTGGGTATTGCTTTTGGCATACCCTGGGAGCATTTTCCTTTAAAACAGTTTTTACAGGTAGTGCATTCTTTGCTCTCTCAGGTATTCCTGTAGGCCAAACTCCTGGATACACTTAGTTCATAATTACATCCATCCAGGGAGTCCTGTCTGAAGCTTTCTCTGGACTCACCAGGGATAGACTTAAGAGTTTAATATGTTCATCATCCTTGACTTTTAATTCCATTTTCCCTTGTTCAAAAGAAATTTTTGCATCCAAATTTTCCAGCAAGTCCCTTCCTAATAAGGGCCTTGGTGAATTGGGTAAGTATAAAAATTGATGTATTCCAATCATTTTTCCCAATTTAAATTTCAAGGATTGCAAAAAGAACTCTTTTTCCTGTCAGCCAGTTGCTCCTATTACATTTACAGACTCAGCGCTTTCCGGAATCAATTTTTTTGTTTAACACATAGAAGGAAGCTCCTGTATCCAATAAAAAATCCATATCTCTCTCTTTGTTCTCTAGCTTTATTTTAACCAGTGGATCTGCTAGGTTAGACTCCACAGGTCCTCGTCACTCAAGCTCAGCTAAGAACTCTGGTCCTGAGGCTCTATTTTAGTTATTTAAATCTGTGATTGAAAAGGGCACTTCTCACCACAACCAGACCATCCCTCTCAACTACCTGTCTCAACAGGGTTGCAACACAGTTCCCTGCCACTGGCCTTGTTCCCATGACAACTCTCTGGAGCTCATCATGATCCCTCTGCCCCGGAGGGCTCACACCCCTGATTTTGAGGTCTCTGCCTCAACCCCGGAGCTACTAACTGAGACATGGGGTTAGAAATTAGAGGGTGATTGATTAAGAATGAATATGTAGACAACACTCATTGCTTAATATGTGCTACGTTTGCGATGTACTGTGCTTGTGCTGCGCTTAGGCCTCGAGATAACAGGAGCCCCTCGGACACCGAGAACCAGATCAAACCAACCTTATGGTTTGGACTGTGACCAAGGGCTCAGAGAGCATGCGCAGGGAGACGAAGTGAAAAGTTCATCTCTGATGAAGACGTCTTACTTCATCCTGACGACCACCCGGACGACCACCAGAGAGTACTACGCAAGCACAGAAGGACTGATAAGATAATTAGCATACGAAGCGGGGCTAGGCGGAGCTAGGAAATGAATATGCATAGATGTGTTGCAAAACTTAATGCGTATGTAATATTCTAGGGGATAAAAGAGAATGCGAGTGAGCAAATTGTTGCACACAACTTTGGTAGGAATACCCCCCGTGCCGCCCAGTGCTGAATAAACATACCTACTTTACAATCTTACTGACTGTGGAGTCTGTTTTCCACAAGTCAGTTTGGTGAGCCAGGCAGGAGACACTCTGCTCGGCTGCAGGATCGGCTGTGGAGCGGACGCTCCTAGGTGCACCCCGAGTGTTTTCCTCGGAGGGGACTCCACTCTCAGCCGCTCACCACGGGAGCAGACAAGGACCTCCTGAAGCTGTGGACAAACGGTATGTTTTACAATACAGGAAGGGTCTGTAAGTCATACGCGTGGCCGGGGCAGCTGGTAAATCACGCAGAGACGTCTGGCGTGCAGCATAGTCCCCATAAGGGAGGAGGGTACCCTACAGGCTGACTGATAGAGCGGTCAAGGGGGATTTGGTGACCGATAGAGCGGCTGCTAGCGATCTTGGGAGTAGATCGAGCAAATCCGAGGTTACCGCTGCATCCCAGTTTTGGGAGCCAGGACGGACCTGCTAATGACTGTATAAGAAGCAGGAGAAGGGTAAGCGGGCCTCTCAAAATTGTGACAAAGTTACCTGGGTAATATTTGCAGCTGCTGGAGGGATATTAATTGGAGTGGTAATAATTGTATGTCTTATTTGTAGATGTCCAGGTATTTTGTGTTGAAAGTATTTGTGTAAGTGTATGTGTTTGAAACAAAGTACCCTTGTGGAGTGAGTCACTCCACGAAGAACACAGTCAGAGACAATACTTGTTTGGTTGGTTATTGTTCTAAATTATATATTCTTGTGGTATGAGCGAGAAGTGCAAGGGGCCTCTTTGTGTGATTGCGTGATTGTGCTGTGTGAGTGAGACACAGCATCGCTGTGAAGTGAGTGCGGAATTCCGATCTGCGGTTCCGTATTCTCTGCGAGGGGAACGGCCGGAGATGAATGAAGCGCATGACAGACCGAAAGGAAGTGCTGTTTTATCCAAGTTTGGATTGGTGGTGCCCAATATACAGGCCCGGAGGTGTATCTTGTAATCCTATTTTTGTTCTTAAATGTTTTGAGTGTGATAAGGAGGAAGGCAGGAGCATTATCTAAGTAACAGTATATTCGCTGTGGTGTTCGGTCAGTTTCCCAAGTATTGGGGAGGGGGGCTGACTGATTATCAAAGTGGCAGAAAGGAGAGAGTCACTTCTTTGGTGGTTCGGGCCTAAGCCCTGGGAATTTGGTAAGAAGGGGGAGAGCTAATTTATTTAGGCCTCAATACCTTTTTAAACCCCCATATTGACAGATACGCAGAAGTGATTCCTTGTTTTGTATGGGCTTACTAACAAAGTGCATGAGAAAAATTGGCATTCGGCTTGAAATTCGGTCCTGTCGAAAAGTAAATTTTGTGGAAAAGGTGGTATTGTTTGCCTAGAAGATGGAAGGCTGAGTGCTTCAGGTGTTTTTCCGAAGTCCTGTGGATTTATGATTGGAACGGGGCTCATTAATAATCTGAAATAGTGAAGTTTGTATGTGGAAAGAAGAGTTTAATCCCAGAGAATTGGGACATTTGGGAAGAAGATTAGGAAAAGATAGTAAAAACCTGCAATAAAAAGGTTTGCGTGGAAATTGAAACAAGGGACAGTAACTAGTAAGGAATAGTAATAAATAAATAAATAAATAAATAAAAGGGAATGGGAAAACAAGGAAATGGGTAATATCCAAAACAAAGACATTTTAAAGAAAGCCTCCTTGGGTGCATATTGGCACATTGGAAGGATATTGTTAGAAATGGGGGCACAGAAAGCAAGAGGACTTCCACTAAGTATTGCAATCAATAGTGGCCACTATACAAGCTAAATGGCCACTTTATGGATCAGTCGACTATAACACTATCTTGCAATTAATGTTGCTTTTGAGGAGAGAAGGGAAATAGGATGAAATGTTGTATACTGATATGTTGTTTCAGCATCTTGGAGGGAAAAGGTATGGAATTAAGTTGGCCCCTGACTGAGCCTTTGGTGCTGGCATTAGAAAAGTACAGGCTGGAGAATGATAAAGGAAGTGTTAAAAGGGTTGTTGAAGGTGTTAAAGGTTGTGTGGCATGTAGTATTTGACAGAGCTATTTGAAGTTGAATGAGCAGGGAAAGAGGATGTAGGCCGCCTCAACCTGAGGCTGAGATCTCAAAATCACAGGTGTGAGCCCTCTGGGGCAGAGGGATCATGATGGGTCCGACAGAGTTTTCATGGAAACAGAAAAGCAGCTAACTCTTAAAACAACCTGAGTTCCTGTGTGACCTCAGATTGCCAATGGGACCGCTCAGGGAACTGTCAACGATTGCATTCCCCTAACCGACCCCCCACTGAGACCCTAATCACCCCAGAAATTATGAATGGTTATGTAAATACCAAAATCTGATTAAATTGGGAATTGAGAATCTGTTCCAACAAGGTCCAAAAGAGCCCCCTATGAAATTTTTGGACCAACTTTGAAATGCAATGAAAAAAAACAAAACAAAACAAACAAACAAACAAAAAAAAAACAATTTGGACCTGGCTTCGGAAAACAAACAGAGGCAATTGGCTAGCCTCTTTCTAGGGCAATCAGCCCCTGATATCAGAAAGAAATTGTCTTAGGCTGCAGGATAAACTTAAAAAAGTCGGGAATGACGGGGACCTGGGTCATCTACCCTAGCAGGTCCACTGTATGAAATAAAGCTAGGGAACGAAGAGAGAGGCTTGAATTTTTTGTTGGTTACAGGAGTTTCTTTCTCTGTGTTAATTAGTCTGTAAATGTAACAGGAGCAACTGGCCAACAGGAAAAGGCATTTTTTGCAATGCTTGAAATTTAAATTGGGAAAAATGTTTGGAATTACAAAATGAGAAAAACAGTCAAGTTTGGTTCATGGTACTAGATTTAAAGGGTGCCTTTTTCTGCCTGCCCATGGCAACTGAAAGCCAGAAACTCTTTGCCTTTGAATGGGAAAAATCCTAATAGAGGACGGAAAACTCAGCTTACTTGGACAGTGTTACCGCAGGGGTTCAAGAATAGCCCCACCATATTTGGGAACTGTGATCTTGAGTTTGAAAGACCCCTTTGGGAAAAGGGGACACTGTTGCAATATGCAAATGATAGCTATAGAAGAAGAAAAGGAGTATGTAGAATGGACTGTTAGTTTACTAAATTTTTTTTCCGCACTAATATTGTGAACCCAGCCTCTTTCCTCAGTAACAGAGTTTCCAGATTACCCATTCATGATTGCATTAAGACCATGGACACGGTATACTCCAGCTGACCAGACTTAAAGGATACACCTCTGGAAGATGCGGAGGATTGGTATATAGATGGCAGTGGCTTCATTCGCCAGAGAGTTCACCCTGCAGGATATGCGGTAACAACATTTAATAAGGTAATTGAGGCGAAGCCTCTTTCCCCTGGTACATCAGCCCAAACGGCAGAAATCATTGCCTTGATAAGAGCTCTTGAGCTGGCAAAAGGGAAAAGAATTAACATTTGGACAGATTCAAAATATGCCTTTGGTGTGGTGCATGCACATGGGGCAATTTGGAAGGAGAGAGGCCTTTTATCTTCCTCAATTAAACTTGCAGAAGAGGCCGATAGCAGTTATTAGGGAAGAAGGAAAAAGGAGGCCCAGACAGGAACAGCCTTGGCTAGGCAAGGAGCAATGTGCCCTATGTAAGAAATTTGGGCATTGGAAAAATGAATACCCAGAACAGAAAAGAAATGGAAAAGGGAACCGGGGTAGGGAGGTGGTGTTCGCGCGTGCAAAAGACGACTGAAGAGGACCAGGGGAATCTACCCCAGCAGATCCGCTGGTTATAAAAATGAAGCTGGGGAAGGAGGGAAAAGAGGTGGAACTTATGGTGGATATGGGGGCAACATATTCAGTTTTAAATAAAGCATTAGTATCAGTGGGGAATGATTACGTTGTAGTGAAGGGGGCAACTGGCCAATCTGAAATAGCATATTTCTGCAAACCATTGAAATATAAATATGGGAAACAGTGGGGCGTTCACAAGTTCCTATACATGCCCAACTCCCCAGAGTCACTCCTAGGGAGAGATTTATTGGAAAAATTACAAGCAACCATTTCATTTAAAAATGAGGAGATTATTCTGGAGGTAAATGATCAAAGATATGTGGAAGTGTTGAGTTTGATATTGGCAGCTATTGAGTCCAAAGAGGAAATTAGTGAGGAAATCCTAAGTCAAGGGTTTCCCAGAGTATGAGCTTCTAATGTACCAGGGAAGGTGAAAAATGCACTTCCAATACAAATTAAACTTAAGGAAGGAAAACAGCCAGTCAGAATTAAACAGTACCCCTTGAAAAAGGAAGATAGAGAAGGAATTAGCCCGATAATTGAAAATTTCTTACAATTAGGGTTGCTAAAAGAGTGCCAGTCTGACTTCAACACTCCCATTTTACCTGTTCGAAAACCTGATGGATCATATCGGGTCATACGGGATCTACGAGCTGTTAACAAGACAACTGAGGATCTTTACCCTGTGGTGACAAACCCATATACTTTATTAACATGCTTA
This sequence comes from Anser anser, assembly GCF_964211835.1. Lineage (NCBI taxonomy): Eukaryota > Metazoa > Chordata > Aves > Anseriformes > Anatidae > Anser > Anser anser. The sequence continues at coordinate 2,136,429 of NC_139731.1, forward strand.
ACACCAGAGCTAACTTGGTTTACCATTTTAGACCTGAAGGATGCCTTCTTTTGCCTCCCTCTCCATGAAGCCAGCCAGAAAATCTTTGCATTTGATTGGGAAAGCCCTAAGAGTGGGCGCAAAACACAGCTCACATGGACAAGGTTGCCTCAGGGCTTTAAGAACTCGTCCACCTTGTTTGGAGAACAACTTGCAAAGGACTTGGAGACCTGGGAAGCCCCATCAGGAGAAAGAAGGCTGTTGCAGTACGTAGATGACCTCCTAATAGCCACCCAGACAGAAGAAGCATGTGTGGCCTGGACGGTAAGCCTCCTAAACTTTCTGGGACTCCAGGGGTACAGGGTATCGAAGAAGAAGGCTCAGGTGGTAAAGCAGAAGGTGATCTACCTGGGTTATGAGGTTAGTGCCAGACAACAGACCTTGGGGCAAGATCGTAAAGAAGCGATATGTCAAACCCCAAAACCTGAGACAATACAGGAATTGCAAACCTTTTTTGGAATGATGGAGTGGTGCAGATTGTGGATCTATAATTATGGATTGCTTGTAAAGCTGCTGTATGCACTCATTGCAAATGGGAACAAGGACCTCCAATGGACAAAGGAGGCCACGCGAGCCTTTGACCAACTAAAGAAGGCTCTCATGTCAGCTCCAGCTCTGGGACTTCCAGATGTAAATAAGCCATTCTTCCTCTTCTCCCATGAGAAACAGGGGATTGCCCTGGGAATACTAGCACAGGACCTGGGCCCATATCGAAGGGCAGTTGCTTATTTTTCTAAGCAGCTGGATGCTGCCACCAAGGGATGGCCGGGATGCCTCAGAGCCATTGCAGCAGTGGTGCTAAATATCCAGGAAGCACGCAAGTTCACCTTGGGACAGAAAATAACTGTGCTAGTGTCTCACACAGTGTCCGCGGTGCTGGAAGTGAAAGGCGATCACTGGCTTTCCCCACAAAGGTTCCTGAAATACCAAGCTATCATGGTAGAGCAAGATGATGTAGACGTAATAGAATCTGGACCTTTGCCAACAGATACCTCTGCACAGAAGGATGCATTTGGGGTTGTACATGCACATGGAGCCATCTGGAAAGAAAGAGGACTGTTGAACTCGCAAGGGAAAAAACATCAAACATGCAAAAGAAATAATGAGATTATTGGAAGCAGTTCAGCTGCCTGAAAAGGTAGCAATCATGCACATTAAGGCACACCAGAAGGTGAGCTCAGAATTGGAGGAAGGAAATAATCTGGTGGACAGAGAGGCAAAAGAAGCAGCAAAAGGTGAGGTAGCAACTGAGGGAGCCCTGATTCCAGACGGGCAGATTCCCCTTGAAGGTAAGCCTGTATATAACAAAAAAGATAGAAAATTAATCGAAAGTCAAAAGGGAAAATATAACCAAGAGGGATGGGCTATTACCAAAGAAGCGAAGGGGAAGCTAGTCATCCCCTCCAATTTATTGTGGTCACTGGTAAAGGAAGAACACCAGAAAACACATTGGGGAATAGATGCTTTGTAACAATGTGATCTTTGTCTGTAGACTAACCCCAAAAATGCCCCCAAACCAAAACTGGGTCAAATTGGAAAAGGCCATGGGCCTGGACAACAATGGCAAATTGACTTTTCTGAACTTCCAAGAAAAGGGGGGTGTCGATATTTGTTGGTATTAACGGATACCTTTTCAGGTTGGCCAGAGGCTTTCCCCACTAGGACTGCCAAAGCCCGAGAGGTAACTGAGTCTCTTGTAGAGAAAACTTTGAAACCACAGTGGGAAGGACTATACCAGGTGCTCCTTACTACCTTCACCGCAATTAAGATCAAGGAACAGAGTGCCTGGATTCACCATTCTCGAGTGAAGAAAGCTCCAGAAGCCCCCTGGAAAGTAACGCTGGGTGACGGTGAACTGAAACTAATGCTCAGTCGAGCAAAATGAGGACATTACGGTTGGGAGTATTTAGTAATATAGTTTGCAGAAAATTTAGTTAACAGAATTTATTTAGTGTTTTATTTCTGTGGCTTATAGTCATAATTGTGATTCAAGAATTGGAAGGTGCCTCTATGATAACAGAGAATGGTGAGTGGCCTTGGTCCAAAGCCGTAACAACGGAGGATACCGAGATGGGAAAAGGCTGAAGACCAAGGCCATGAACTGATAATAGATGCACTTAGTATGGTTCAAGATAATGTATCTTTAGCTTTTAGTTGTATACAAGCACAGTTAGGGATGCAGGCAACAGCTCCCTTGATCATTAGGGAAGGAAGTGAAGGCGTTTTTCCGGTTGAAGTCCGAAAGGCTGTTTGGGACAATGCCAATGATTTTGAGAGGAAGTTCCAGTCTCGGTGGACTCTGGCAAATTTTACCTATGATCCCACTGTTAACAAGGCTACTGCCTTTGTGCTTACTGTACGTAATGCCACAGTTTATGTTATCCATCCCATCGTTGCACTAGGATTAAACCATGAGGAGACAGTGTTCTATCCTTCGGAGCATAGAACATGGACACAGATAATGAATGGGAAATGGCAGACTGTAAATCTGGAATCGTGTTACCCGGGAACAACAAGGATTTATCTGTGAAAGCAACACAATTGATTGATGCTCAGGACATATGTCTTGACACTGAGCAAGGTGTTTGCCACTTTGAAATTCATCCAAATACTAGTCAAAAGACTGTGCTTATATATATTGGTCTAGGCTGTGTGTGCTTAAAAACTGCTTGTGCTTTTGTAGAAGTAGATAAGGAAAACATAACTCTCCCTAGCAAAAAAAAAAAAAATCATTCTAACTTTTGTATTTGTAACTTTGTTAGAATTGTCGGGTGTGATTTTCTATATTTGGCACCAGTGGTATCCCACCAGTTGATCAAGTATCAGAGTTCTGCAAAGAGTAAAACAAGATGCAAATCACAACTGGTGGGATGCACTCTTTGCATGGTCACCAACTGCAACTGCGATTTTGAACACATTGTATCATCCAATTATTATTTTATTAATATTAGTTGGTATAAGTTTAGTATTGTTTTTTGTAATACTTGTTTGGAATTGGAAAATGTTACAACGAATGGCAATATTAGCTTCCTTGTCGAAAGTACATAGCAAGGCATTGAGGGATACATATCGTAGAGATTGGGAAGAAGAATTTTTGTATTAAGTAAAAGAATTTACTAGATTTTCTAGAAAAAAGGGGACTGAGACATAGGGTTAGAAATTAGAGGGTGATTGATTAAGAATGAATATGTAAACAACACTCATTGCTTAATATGTGCTACGTTTGCGATGTACTGTGCTTGTGCTGCGCTTAGGCCTCGAGATAACAGGAGCCCCTGGGACCCCGACAACTGGATCAAAACCAACCTTATGGTTTGGACTGTGACCAAGGGCTCAGAGATAGAGGACTGTTTGTAAAAGGACAAGATAAAGAATGCCAAACTTGCAAGGCCTCGAGACAACAGGAGCCCCTCAGACACCGAGAACGAGATCAAACCAACCTTATGGTTCAGACTGTGACCAAGGGCTCAGAGAGCATGCGCAGGGAGACGAAGTGAAAAGTTCATCTCTGATGAAGACGTCTTACTTCATCCTGACGACCACCCGGACGACCACCAGAGAGTACTACGCAAGCACAGAAGGACTGATAAGATAATTAGCATACGAAGCGGGGCTAGGCGGAGCTAGGAAATGAATATGCATAGATGTGTTGCAAAACTTAATGCGTATGTAATATTCTAGGGGATAAAAGAGAATGCGAGTGAGCAAATTGTTGCACACAACTTTGGTAGGAATACCCCCCGTGCCGCCCAGTGCTGAATAAACATACCTACTTTACAATCTTACTGATTGCGGAGTCGGTTTTCCACGTCACTAACATTCCTACATCCTTTTTCCCTGCTCATTCAACTTAAAACATCTCTGTCAAATACTACATGCCAAATGCTACATGACAAAAAACACCTTTAACATCTTTGTGAGAAACGCTCTGTAGCCAATAACATAGGCTCAAGCGAGGATCTCAGTGAAGTAGCATTTTAATTCGCGATTGCAATGGCAGGCAGCCCACAAGTAGGAGTGCACCTACTAGTTCCATAACACAGTTTATATACTTATTTTTTTTCTCGATGCCCGGGACCCTCCCCTGTTTCCCCATTGACTGGGTAATCCAGGTTCACAACCTATCCGATGCTTCACAGACAATACATGGCCTTCAGTTGCGGGCCTGTTATAAGTCAAATTTCTTTTGACTTCTTTACTCTTTGAGGTGGTAATGTTTCTTACACAGCGATTTTCACCTAATTCCTCTAAGGATTCTGGTTGTCTGCATTTTACAAGGTCCTCTGTTAAGCCTTCTTATCACTGCAAGCATATCTGAATACCACATTCCTTCCCTTTAAACAACGTAACTCTGTGCAAAAACAACATTTTTGTTTCCACAATTCCCCCCTTTTCTTTTTTATAAATTGTTGATTTTTGCAAAACTTTTCTCTAAGGTGTAATTTGGTAGATATCTTCCTCTTCTTCACTTTCTCTGCTTTCCATCTCCTCTAATATCATCATGTTATCTGAGTAAGGTGGGGGCTCCATGGTCATTTGTTTCAACAGTGCAGTTTCAAATAACCACTGTACTAGTCCTCTTACACAGGGAATAGTGCAACAACGAATGGCTGTCAAAACTCCTGCTACTACAATCAAGGATGTAAATATGGACATTACCATCCCTTTCCATTTACCAAACCAAGATTCCTACCATCCAGTGATGGAAGAGTCTGTTCCTGAGTTTTCTGCCAATTCATTGGCAAGGGTGGTAAGCCCTTGCAATGCTCTAGTTACTGTGCCATCCGGGGCAGTACTGTTGGGTATAAAAGTGCAACGATGATTGCCCAGCATCACGCACTCAACTCCTTTCTCTGAGAGCATCATATCTAATGATATTCTGTTTTCCCAAGCCATTTTGCTGGTGGCATCTAGTTGTTCAGCGATTCCTCTTATCGCATCCCTTGTATAATTTATGAATCTCTGCTGATTATAATAAATATAAGTAATCCAATCCACATTCTTATTGATTGTTACCCACCAGAACAGTGACTCAAACCCTGCAGCAATTTGATTCCTGGCTTCCTGTTCATCGGGAACTCCTCTAGGCACCCCAATAGAATCTATGTATACTCTATCATCGAATGATATTCCTAAGCCTCTTTTACTTCTTCTGGGTATTTGTGATGTTTCTCTTTCAAATGCCAGGGTGAAGGGTATAGCTAATTGAACAAGTGCACAAGTGCCTCCCCAGTTAGATGGTAGGGTGGACGGTAAGATCTTCCCTCCACAGTACCACCAGAGATCTGCCCTGGGGAATCTCAAGTCTTGAGCAGTTTCCCATCAAGTCCTCGGTAGCATTCAAGGTCCTCGTGCGCAAGACAAATCCTCCCAGATGCCGGGTAGCACTCACACCCTGCCGTGAGAGGCAAGCTATATGGTTACCTATAGCTGTAGAGAATGCAGGGGGAACCCTGATATTGCTATCACACAAGGAAGGGAATAGCAAAGAGAGAGACTTACAGGCCTCACTTCCCCAGGCAGTCTTTTCTTGGTACAATGCAATCATACATCGCATCCCCTGGGAATACTTGGTCCACCCCAATGGGCAGGGCACTATCTGGGCAATCGGTCGTCCCAAGGCACAAGCATAGCAATTGCTATGGTTGAGATTCTGGACAGTATATTTGACTCATTCTATCCAGGCATTCTCATCCCCATACCCTGTTTCAATCTCAAATGTTTGAACTGCCACATTTCAAAGAGGGCCTCCTGTTTTCTCTCCTGTTTTCTCCTTGAGTTTCTCCCTTTCTCTGATGGCAATAGAGGATCGTTTCCATACAGCTATTCTCAATCTGGCTGTTGGGTCTCTCCCAGTTATTTGTTCTCTCTGCTCAAGTGTCCTTGGGCATTTAAATCTCCACAAGCTAACACCTCACAAGCATCAAACGTGACGGATTGTGGTACATAACCCTCTGTCACATTCACCCATATTTTGACGGGGTATCCCATCTTACTATTGTCTGGTCATGCCTTTTCCAAGTTGCCAATTGACCAATGCCTTATCTGAGGCCTACAATCACTAGAAACAAAATTAATAGTTGATTTTTCCCTGTCATTATTTTTAACCCTTAGGTTTCCAAATAATTATCAATACAAAGAACAAGATATATGTACACTACTACTAGAACAAAAACCCCTTGGGAGCACTTCGATTCGCTATAGGCCAGTCCTTTCTCTCAATCACAAGTCACACTCATTAGTTAACTGTGAAAATAAAAGGTTAGTTTACAATTGTAAGCTTTTTTCCTGCTCAGAGTCCACTATGAGATTTTTCTTTTTGATTTTAACTTCCAACAACTCTTCTGTAGGAACAGCTTTCCAGGTACTAGGGTCGATGGGTGCTTTCACTCAAGTACAGTGAGTCCAACCTTTTTCTGCAGTTCTTACGGCTGTTTCAGTGGTTAGTAGTACTTGGAATGGTCCTTCCCATTCAGGCTGGAGTTTTGATTCTTTCCAGGTCCGAATCAGGACCCAGTTTCCTGGGTGATGGTGGTGAATGGGGAATTCCAAAGGTGGGGTTTGAGCCAACAACCCACCGGTCCTGAGAGACGACAAAGAAGAGGACAACCCCAGAATACAGTTCTTAAGAAAACTCTCTCTTGTTTTGAATTGTGGTATCTCATCCCTTCTGCCCAGATAGGGTAATCCGAACAGCATCTCATACGGTGAAATTCCTATATCCTTTCCTGGTGCTGTTTGAACCTGGAGGAGTGCTAAAGGTAAGCATTTTACCCAAGGAAGTTGTGTTTCTAACACTAATTTAGTTAATTGCTTCTTTAATGTCTGGTTCATTCGCTCCACCTTCCCAGAATAGGAGGGGTGCCAGGGGGTGTGAAAAGCCCACTCAATCTCTAAGGCCTGCATTAACCCTTGCAGTACTTGTGAAGTGAAATGTCTTCCTTGATCTGAATCAATGTTTTCAGCTATCCCATATCTAGGGACTATTTGCTCCAGTGATACCTTAGTCACGATGTTCACAGTGGCAGATACCGAGGGGAAAGCTTACACCCATCCAGTCACGTGGTCAATTAGGACAAACAAGTACTTAAGTCTCCCCGCTTCAGGTAAATCAGTAAAGTCTACCTGTATACTTCGGAAAGGTCAAATCCCTGGCTCCCGTCCCCCTCTAGGTGGGTTACGGATGACCTTTTTATTTGCCTTTTGACATATGGTACATCCTCTGCATATTTGCTTCACTGAAGTGTATATTCCTACACAGACATACTTTTTTAGCACAACATCACACATTGCTTGCACCTCCCAATGACTGTCTTGATGTAAAACAGTTAATATTTCCCTCACTGGTGCTTTATTCAGCATTTCTCTCCCATCAGGGAGTATCCATTTTCCCTCAGACTTCGTGGCTCCTGATTCCTTAAAAAAAACCATTCTCTTAAAAATTTTTAGTTCTTTCTTAGTTTTCAACAATTCCCTGAATGCTCTCTGAATTAATTCTGTTTTCCCTCAGACATTAGATGCCTTAAATACCTGACTTCTCTTTCTACATATTGTAATTTATTTTTCAGTACTCCCAAGCCCTGTTTTCCCAGAAAGTTGAATAGCTTGTTAGTAGCTTCCTGCACAACTGTTTTCTCCTGTCCTGACAACAAAAGATCATCCACATATTTGTAACAGTAACACCTCCTCTGGAGATTGGAATTGCACCAAAATCTGTTCTAGAACTTGCCCAAATAAATCGGTGGCCCTGTAAACCCCTGAGGTAAAACTGTCCATCTGTGTTGTTGCTTCCGCCCCCACTTCTGAGTGTTTCCAGTCAGAGGTGAATATAGCTTTGTTCTCAGGGCCTGAGAGCACTCCATTAATAACACTGTTTTTCCAGTCTACCAATTTACTATTTGAATGCCCAATTTCATCATCAAATCCCTTCCCAACAAGTTAGTCCCTGCCTTGGGTACATACAATAATTGCCCAGTGATCATTCTATCCCTAGTCTCAGCTTGGTAACCCCCAAAAGTGGCACTGTTATCCCAGTCCCTTCTACCACCATCATATTTAGGGTTTCATTAGTTAATTTAAACCCTGATATTTTACAGGCAAGTAATGACCTAGCTGCCCCAGTGTATTGGGTTCACAGGGCAAGGTTCTGGGGGGCTGCAGTGGCAGCCCCCGCGAGAAGAATCCAGAAGCCGCCCCGTGGCAGATAAGGGCCAGGTTCAGCCGGCTCCAAACGGGCCCACCGCTGCCCAGAGCCAAGCCATGAGCAGCACAGTCCATGCCTCTGTGAGAGCACATCCAAGAAAATGAAAACAAACAAACAAAAAACTGCTGCTCAACAGCAGCTGGGAGTACGAGGAGTGAGAAACCTCCCCGCAGACACCAAAGTCAGTACAGAAGAAGGGGAGGACGCACTCCAGGTTCTGGAGTTGAAGCCCTCCCGCAGCATGTGGAGAGGCCCCTGGTGGAGCAGTCCATCCCCCCCCCCCAAAAAAAAATAACTTCTAGACTGTTGCTTAGATAATGCCTACATCCTCTTTCCCTGCTCATTCAACTTCAAACAGCTCTGTCAACCACTACATACCACACCTTTAACACCTTCAATAACCCTTTTTAACACTTCTTTCTATCTTTCTCCAGCCTGTACTTTCACCAAAGGCTCCGTCAGGGGCTAGCTTAATTCCATACCTTTCTCCCTCCTGGATGCTGAAACAACACATCAGTATACCATATTTCATCCCATTTTCCTTCTCTCCTCCTTCTTCCACTCTGGATATTCCTACCTGAAGTGGCCAGCCTGGCCACACTTAAAGCATCTTATCAAAACCTGTCCCTGCTAAGATTCAGGCTGCAAAACAGGTAGCTTTCCTTGCCTGCCATTCCTTCATCTCTCTTCCTCTCCTTTCCATCCTGGCCCGGACTCCCCCTGAAGATTTTCTTCCTCTTTCTCCAGCCCTCTGCCTCACTACCTGGTCCACTGTGAATACCATTAGTTTCACTCTCTGCCTTTTCCTTCTCATCTCCCCTCCTGACACACACCTTCAGGGCCTCCCACAGGAGGGCCCCCAGTGACTGTTCACTATATCCTCCCACCTTCTGGAGCTTTTTCTGTATATCTGGCCAGGCTTCAATCACAAAATGAACTTTCAAGAGCCCTTGGGATACCAGGTCCTCGGGATTCATCCCTGAGCACTTTCTCATTCTGACCCCAAGTCTCTCATATGATTTCTGTGTTGCGCATTATTATTATTCCAGCCAGGATCGGCAAGTGGTTATTTCTGCCCTGCCGGTATTGCCCCTGGTCCTGAAGGATGAGCTCTTTCCCATACTTGTATAGTAGCTCTCCCCCTAATCATTCCCCTTTCTTCCCCAGTAAACAACAGACTTAGTACAGACATCATTTCCCCCCCAAGAGTATAAGTTAGGCCCTAGGAACTGGTCTAATTGCTCAGCTAGCCTGATGGGGTCCTCAATTAAAGACTTCATCTCCTTCTTAAAACTCCAAACCTCTCTGCTGGTGGTGGTGGTGGGGGAGTTCACCCAGGAGGATACACAGTTAGTGTTAGCACTGTTAGTATGAGGGAAGGGGAAATTCTCAATCTCTCTTCTACCTAGTTCTAATTCTTACCAGAGCCTAGAGCACGCTCCTTCTCTAGGAACAGTGTTAATTGCAGTCCCTGTCTCCCTTCCTGGAGTGGCTGCTGCTGCCACCGGTGTGTGAGAAACACTCTGTAGCCAATAACATAGGCTCAGGCGAGGATCTCAGTGAAGTAGTAATTTTATTTGCAATTGCAAAGGCGGGCGTCCCACAGGCAGGAGCGCACCTACTAGCCACATAGTACAGTTTATATACTTTACTTCTCGATGACCGGGACCCTCCCCTCTTTCCCCACTGAGTGGGTAATCCAGGTTCACAATCTATCTGATGCTTCACAGACAATGCATGGCCTTCAGTTGCCGGACTGTTAAATTTCAAATTTCTTTTGACTTTTTTACTGTTTGAAGTGGTAATGTTTCTTCACTTATCTGACTGGACTTGACACCGTGATTTTCGCCTAATTCCTCTAAGGAGTCTGGTTGTCTTCATTTTACAAGGTCATCTGCTAAGCTTTCTTATCACTGCAAGCATATTTCAGTACCACATTGCTTATGTTTCAACAATGTAACTCTGTGCAAAAACAACATTTCTGTTCCCACAGGTGCAATATCAGGATTATAGGGAGCATAACTTGACTCCTTCTCCAAAAAAGGAATTTTATAGTTTACATATAAATTTAAAGCCTGAATTTTCATCAGACCCATATTTTGGCCTATTTTGGTTGCTCTTTCCTTAATTGGTTCTTTTGTCCAGACTGATACACAATATTTAACCATTTTCTTCTTTTATCATTTCCTCCGATTTTGGGATTATTTTTCCAATTTCTTATCATTCTTCAGGAAGAACTGTCGGTAGGCACTCCCCCAGGGATATCTCCCTGTCCCCTGGAACTCATAGTTCCCATTTTTCCTAGCCCTTGTCAGTGTGCTGCTACAGAAATTTACCTCCTGCAGGGTACCACACGCTAACGTTCCGATTCTGGAAAATGGGGGTGTACTGCCAAGCACTTTACTGTGCAAGGGGTACCGCACACCTATGAGTGTACCAGATTCCCTGGTGTACTGCCTAGCACTTCACCGTGCAAGGGGTACCATACACCAAATTTCCCTGGTGTTCTGCCATGCACTTCCCTGTGCAAGGGCTTACCATACACCAAATTTCCCGAGACTCTTCCTTTCTCTCTCTTATCTCACGCTTCGTCCGGCTCTGGCCATGCCCCTTACGGAGCTACGGAACCGCAGATCAGGACTCCACACTTGCTTTGTACAAAAGTACGTCTCAATCACACATCACACAGAGTCTCACCCGACCCCCAAGGCAATACTTAATATTTCTTACCTTGGTCTGTGCACAGAGTTACCGGATCAATTCTCAAACCAGAGTGCCTACCTTCATCCTTTCCCCAGTACTTCATGGATCCTGCCTCTTTAATCAGTCTCGGGCCCTTTGTGAGCTCTCCACAGAACCGCCACCGGTCGATGCACAGGACTGCTGAAATCAGCGGGGCATGCCTTCCTGCTGCTGCGGTGGCGGGGCTCCCCGGTAGGTGACTGGATCCCGGACGAGCCCCCAGATTGTGAGAAACACTCCGTAGCCAATAACTTAGGCTCAGGCGAGGATCTCAGTGAAGTAGCATTTTCATTCGCGATTGCAATGGCGGGCATCCCACAAGCAGGAGCGTGCCTACTAGTTCCATAACACAGTTTATATACTTTTTTTTTTTTTTCTCGACGACCGGGACCCTCCCCTGTTTCCCCATTGACTGGGTAATCCAGGTTCACAGTCTATCCGATGCTTCACAGACGATACATGGCCTTCAGTTGCGGGCCTGTTATAAGTCAAATTTCTTTTGACTTTTTTACTCTTTGAGGTGGTAATGTTTCTTACACAGCGATTTCCGCCTAATTGCTCTAAGGATTCTGGTTGTCTGCATTTTACAAGGTTGTCTGTTAAGCTTTCTTATCACTGCAAGCATATCTCAATACCACATTCCTTCCCTTTAAACAATGTAACTCTGTGCAAAAACAACATTTTTATTCCCACAGCAAGTAGGCCATCTAAGGCAAGATGGTTTTCTAAGGCTGTTTGGGATACTTTTTCTATTTCTGTTTGTATTCGACCAAGAGCATCAGTAGTGGCACTACTTAGGATTTCTAAAGTTGCAGAAATATTTACTATTGCTCTCTCAAGTTCTATTACTTCCATTGCAGGGATTAATGCCCTCCACAAAGTATGAAACCAGGTATTTCTGTTTGAAAGGGGATTATAAATTCCTCGTTTCTCCCGAGGTGTCATAAAGATGCCCTGTGATCTTAGCCAACCCCTTATGTCTGCATGTTTATAGAGTCTAACGTCTGGAACTACAGCTCCTAGTGCACAAGTCCCGTACCATCCAGGAGGAAGTGCTTTACATGCTCATGGACCACATAGCCAATATACTCCTCCCAGGGATATCCACCAATGGAGGTCGATAGGTCCACTTCTGTTTCCATAATTTTTTATGATAGTATAACTGGTGGTTTCAACTACAATCTTCGCTTTACGCTGTCCAATTAGATTCCAGGAACCTACATATGATCCCTGGGCCATATTCTCCTTACTTTTATTACTTGAGTACACACATGATATATTTTCTCTCTCAGTAGGGTACACAGGGATAGAGGGAGACTGTGGTGGAGGAGAAATACTGGCATTGCTTGACTTTGCTAATTACCACACATCTGTCTTATTTACAATCAGTGGTATGGCATAGATGGGAGTTCCCTCATGTGCTGAAGCAGGTACATGTATACACACCCAACAAGATGCTATGTTTGCAAAGCGGGTTAAGTTTAAAGCTAACTGAACTATAGAGTTCTGTGTCCAACTATTGGAACTGTAAGTCGACCCTGTTAAGGAAATTCTAATCAGAACAGAAATCATTTTGTCCTTTTAAACAGCAATTTCAAGTCCTCGGTCAGTTCTACTTGCCACAAAGTCTCTTTTGCTTCTTTTGATGGTAGGTCTTGCTTCTCCTCTGCTGGTGGTGGTGCTGCCTTCACACGAGCGTAGTGAATCCACGATTTGATCCCTTCCACCTTGATTGCAGTGTAGGTGTGGAGCAAGACAGCGTAGGGTCCTTTCCACTTCTCCTTTAAGAGGATCATCTTTCCAGGTTTTGAATCAGTACCTTATGTCCAGGTCAGAATGGGTGTACCGGAACATCCAATGGAATTGGTAATTGCTCCTGTACATATATATGGAGAGAGGACAACACGGCAGACAAAGACAGCAAATATTGTCTGACCCAATCTTCCCCTCTGACATGCATTTGACTCCCTTCTGTCACCAATTCATTTACTGGATATGGTTTACCATATAATAATTCAAATGGGATAACTTTTTCTTTAGCTCTGGGGGCTATCCTAATTCTCATCAGAGCTATTGGTAGGGCTTCTGGCCACTTCAGCTGAGTTTCCTGGCAAATTTTGGTCAACTGTCTTTTTAGTGTTTGATTCATTCTTTCTACCTGCCCACTGGACTGTGGTCTCCAAGCAGTACGTAAATCCCACTTAATCTGTAATGCCCTCGATATTTCTTGAACTACTTGTGATATAAAATGAGGCCCGTTGTTTGAGGAAAGTCTCTCTGGTATTCCAAAGGGTGGGATTATTTCTTTCAATAAAGCCTTTACGACTTCCCTAGCTTTATTAGTTCAGCAGGGGAAGGCCTCTGGCCATCCAGTGAATGTGTATACCAGTACTAGAAGATATTGATATAGTCCTTGTCTAGGCAATTCAGAGAAGTCCAATGCCAATAATCCCCAGGCTTCATTCCTTTTCTTGTCTCCCCTGGTGATGGTTTTGGATGGATCTTGGGGTTCTTAGCATAGCATACAGGACATTTTCGCGCTATTTGGTTTGCTATAGTTTGCATTTTTGGTTCAATTGAAAAGCCCTATCCTGCTATCGCTATTCAGGCTATCCTGCCCATACAAAAGGAGTCACTGCTTTTAACACCTCTTCAGGGATCTGTAGCCTTTCCTCTGCCTTTGGTTCTGTCAATAAACAAATATGTGCCTTCCATGCATTCTCAGATGGAATTTTAACTGTTATTCTATTTGTGGAGAAGGTTACCTGTGCAGGTAGTTTGCATAGCAGATCCCTTCCCAACAAAGGGAGAGGACATTCAGGCGTATATAAGAACTGGTGTGTCAAAACATTCCGTCCGATCTCACAATCCATAGGTTTCACAATCCAAGCAAGCACACCTCTAACTTGAATAACCGTTATTTATACACAGAAAAATTGTGAAAGCTATCTCTTTGACTACTTTTGATTGGCTATTACAGCTCACCTAACTTACCTCTACTGAGATTGCACATTACAGAGGACCAGCGGGGGGTGGGGGAGTGGGGATGGGGGCAGACACGAAACGAAATCCAACATTAGCATACATTAGCATTTTAATTGGTGTGATTGTCTGTATGTTAATGACCCGTAATGAGCAAAAGGTTACTGTAGGTCAGTCTGGAACTCTTTTTCACCTTCTTTTTTACGTTTCATCCCTTATCTTCATTGCTTCTGTTAGCTCAAGGCTACCTGTCTCTCTCTTTCCTTATTTTCTCAGCTAAAAGACTACACAAGCTACAGAAAGACTACTGTTGTGGTTTAAACCGGCCAGAACATAAGCACCACACAGCCATTTGCCCACCCTTTCCCCTCCCTCCCTGGGATGGGGGAGAGAATCAGAAAAATGAAGCCTGTGGGCTGAGATAAAGACAGTTTATTAGGACAGAAAAGAAAGGAAAATAATAATAATAATGATAATAGTACTACTAATAATAACGTGTACAATTGCTCACCACCCAGCCTATCCCTGAGCAGACAGAACCCCACCCCGGCCAGCCACCCCATATTAATTGTTCAGCATGACGTCAGATGGTATGGAATACCCCTTTGGCCAGTTGGGGTCAGCTGTCCTGGGTCTGTCCCCTCCCGATTCCTACTGCACCCTCAGCCTGCCCACTGGCAGGACTGTATGAGAAGCTGAAAAGTCCTTGGCTTAGTGTAAGCACTGCTCTGCAACAATGAAAACATCAGTGCGTTATCAACATTATTCTCATCCTAAATACCAAACACAGCACCCTACCAGCTACTAGGAGGAAAATTAACTCTATCCTAGCTGAAACCAGGACATATATCCACCCCTTATTCCCTAACATTTATGTCATGCTCAGGTTACACCCTTTCCAATACATTCTAATTAATCACCATTTTCATCTACGGTATATGGAATGTCCACTGAGTTTGCATAGTCCGTGAGTGACTTCGGACTCCATCTGTCACAGCATTCTTTTATGGCAGAAGAGATGGTGTGTGATGTTAAACTGTCACACGCTGAGGCCCATTCTCATTCCGTCACACTGCCGTGCTTCTCCAATTCTATCAAAATTTGTTCATTATTATCTGCGTGACTGTTACTGTGATACCATTAATTGGACATTGACATATAGCAATCACAATGGTGACGACATACAGTATTAGATAATAATTAACATAATACAATTCAACTCATGGGCTATTCTCACCCAGTATTAAATCCGCTTGAGGTACACACCGGACCTCCCCATTCTTTTGCATTACCCACCAAGTGCATCCAGGTCCCTGAGCAAAAGCAATTCCACGAATGGGTTTGCCTTTTCCTGAGGCAGGAGTAGCCCAGATTGTCTTATCCAGCATGTTTTTTATGTGCACTACAGGGACTTTGTCTCCTTCTACAGTACATAACAGGTTTGATTGGGCAGGTCTAGCTCAGCTGACAGATCCCCTAGTGCTGACTAACCAGGTGGCCTTTGCCAAATGCGTATCCCAATGTTTGAATGTCCCAGCACCCATTGCTTTCAGTGTAGTCTTTAACAGTCCATTGTATTGCTGAACTTTTCCAGAGGCTGGTGCATGATAGGGGATGTGATACACCCACTCAATACCATGCTCTTTGGCCCAAGTGTCTATAAGGTTGTTTCGGAAATGAGTCCCGTTGTCTGACTCAATTCTCTCTGGGGTGTCATGTCGTCACAAGACTTGCTTTCCAAGGCCCAGGATACTGTTCCGGGCGGTGGCATGGGGCACAGGATATGTTTCCAGCCATCCGGTGGTTGCTTCCACCATTGTAAGTACGTGGCGCTTGCCGTTGCGGGTTTGAGGGAGTGTGATGTAATCAATCTGCCAGGCCTCTCCATATTTATATTTCAGCCATCGTCCTCCATACCAAAGAGGCTCTTACCTCTTGGCTTGCTTGAACGTAGCACATGTTTCACAATCACAAACCTGTACTATAGTGTCCATGGTCAGGTCCACCCCTCGATCACGAGCCCATCTGTATGTTGCATCTCTACCTTGATGGCCTGAGGTGTCATGGGCCCATTGAGCTATAAATAATTCACCTTTATGTTGCCAGTCCAGGTCCACCTGAGCCACTTCAACCTTAGCAGCCTGATCCACCTGCTGGTTGTTTTGATGTTCTTCAGTAGCCCGATTCTTGGGCACATGAGCATCTACCTGGCGTGCCTTTACCAACAGGTTCTCTACCCTGGCGGCAATATCTTGCCACAACGCAGCATCCCAGATGGGCTTGCCCCTGCGCTGCCAGTTGTTCTGCTTCCATTGCTGTAACCACCCCCACAGGGCATTTGCTACCATCCATGAATCAGTATAGAGATAGAGAACTGGCCACTTTTCTCGTTCAGCAATATCTAAAGCCAGCTGAATGGCTTTCACTTCTGCAAACTGACTTGATTCACCTTCTCCCTCAGCAGCTTCTGCAACTCGTCGTGTAGGACTCCATACAGCAGCTTTCCATCTCCGATGCTTTCCCACAATACGACAGGACCCATCAGTGAACAGGGCATATTTCTTCTCATTTTCCGGTAGCTTGTTGTACAGTGGGGCTTCTTCAGCATGGACCACCTCCTCCTCTGGTGATATCCCAAAGTATTTGCCTTCTGGCCAGTCCATAATCACTTCCAGGATTCCTGGGCGACTGGGGTTTCCTATTCGAGCCCGCTGAGTAATCAGTGCAACCCACTTGCTCCATGTAGCATCAGTTGCATGATGTGTAGAGGGGACCCTTCCTTTGAACATCCAGCCTAGTACCGGCAGTCGGGGTGCCAGGAGGAGCTGCGCTTCAGTACCGACCACTTCCGAAGCAGATCGAACTCCTTCATATGCTGCCAATATCTCCTTTTCAGTTGGAGTATAGCGGGCCTCAGATCCTCTGTATCCCCGACTCCAAAACCCCAGGGGTCGACCTCGAGTTTCCCCAGGTTCTTTCTGCCAGAGGCTCCAGGTGGGGCCATTCTCCCCGGCTGCGGTGTAGAGCACATTCTTTACATCTGGTCCTGTTCGGACTGGCCCAAGGGCTACTGCATGAACTATTTCCTGCTTAATTTGTTCAAAGGCTTGTCGTTGCTCAGGGCCCCATTCAAAAGCATTCTTCTTACGGGTTACTTGGTAGAGCGGGTTTACAATCAGACTGTAATTTGGAATGTGCGTTCTCCAAAACCCCACGACACCTAGGAAAGTTTGTGTTTCTTTTTTGCTAGTTGGTGGAGACATAGCTGTTATTTTGTTGATCACATCCATTGGGATTTGACGACGTGCATGTTGCCATTTTATTCCTAAAAATGGGATCACTTGTGAAGGTCCTTTGACTTTGTTTTATGGCAAAACCGGCCTTCAGAAGGATTTGGACTATTTTCGTCCCTTTCTCGAAAACTTCCTCTGCTGTGTCACCCCACACAATGATGTCATCGATGTACTGCAGGTGTTCAGGAGCTCCCCCCTGCTCCAGCGCAGACTGGATCAGTCCGTTGCAAATGGTAGGACTATGTTTCCACCCCTGGGGCAGGCGATTCCAGGTGTATTGGACACCCCTCCAAGTATAAGTAAACGGTGGCCTGCTTCAGCATTATTCCCTTATGGGTGGCAGCTCCTGCCAGACCTACTGCTCCTGCGTGGGCTCCTCTCCAAGAGCTGCAGTTTTGGTCCAGAGTCTGCTCCAACATGTGTTCTCCATGGGCTGCAACCTCCATCAGGCCATATCTACCTGCTCCATTGTGGCTCTCCATGAGCTGCAGCATGGATATCTGCTCCAGCATGGTACACCCTGGGCTGCAGGGGGACAGCTGCTCCACCAGTGTCGTCTCCATGGGCTGCAGGGGAACTTCTGCTCTGGACCTGGAACACCTCTTCCTTCTCCTTCTTCACTAACCTTGGTGTCTGCAGGGTTGTTTCTCTCTACATTTTCTCATTCTTCTCTCCCATCTGCTCCTGCACAGCCTTTTTTTCTCTTTCTTAAATATGTTCTCACAGAGGCACAATCAGCATTGCTCATTGGCTCAGCTTTGGCCTGCAGCAGGTCCCTTTTTATCTGTCTGGAGCTGGCCCTTATCTAACATGGGGCAGCTTCTGGACTCCTCTCACACAGACCACCGCTGCATCCCTCCCACCTGCCCCTTTTTGTCAGCTGCAACCAAATCTGACTGACAGATGGAGGTCTCCAAAAGTTAACTAAGTTCAAGTCTTGTGACAGTTAGTGGGGAGCCACGTAGAAGAGAGGGACTGTACTAATGAGGAAATGTGGGAAGGGGTAGGAGGGAAGGATATTTTCTGTCTGTTATACTGACAGTTCATCAGTACCAGCATACTGGCTAGTCCATCCTACACATGCAATTTGAAACCAACTTCATAATACTTTTTCACTCTGCTGTCAGTGCAAAGACGTGGGAAGGAGCTTGTGGTAACACATAGGGTTTACTGGATATGGGAAAGAACTAGAAATAGAGTTGAACTATGTCTTGGTTCCTGCTATAAGTATTTTGAAACAGTTATCACAGAATTACAGAATGTTAGGGACTGGAAGGGACCTTGAAAGATCATCTAGTCCAACCCCGCTGCCAGAGCAGGAACATCTAGATCACATTACACAGGAACACCCAGATCACGTCACACAGTTCATAGTACAATTGTGGCTACACTGCCTTTGTACTTCACTGTGGGAAAGGAATTCGCAGGGAGCTTTGCGCTGTTTCACACGTCCCTGAATTAGAGATAATGAGGAAACAAGTGGTAGAACCAAAAACTTGAGCAAGGTCGAGATAAAGTAAATTGGCTACAGTGTTAAAGATGAGCTTTGGGCAGTGGCCAATTGCTGGCTGGCTCGAGGCGTGTCTGAGGCTCTCTAACCAATTGTATGACAGATTCGGGTGCGTGGACAGTGCGTGGGGCTATGGGGAAAGTATATGTAGTAGTGAAAAAGGGCAATAAATGTCTCCTGTTCAAGAGCCATCAGGAGTCCGTGTCTTTCATGCCTTCACTTCACAGTCCTCAATTGCGAGAATAGCCTTTTTGGTGGCTACTGCAATTAGAGTAATCCAGGCTTAGTGTGGCCTTTCACTGGGTAGAGACCAAAAGAGGGAAGAATGAAAGATGAGTTACCTTTGCCTGACTTTAACCAGTTTTCAGGTAAATACAGAGTACTAACTTTCTGTCAACTTTCTTAAGATTTCTCTGTTTTCATAAACTTAAATATTTATAAGCAAGCAATGCATTTTCAGGAGCAGTTAGCTAGGCTCCATTGAAATACACCTTTGATCCACTTTTTTTCTACACTAAAAATACTTTTTCAACTACATGTAGGCAAGATGGTGTTCAGCTTTAGATGTTAGGTATCAGGTTACTTTCCATTTTGTATCACTACAGAGGAATAAGCTGCTTTCCTAATGTTTTTGCTTCACTATTGAAGATAAATTTAACAGTAGCAACTGAAACTGCTATTGCCTCAAGCATTCTGCATCAGCAATTTGTTTGAGATTAGTCATAGCATGCTAAGTACATTTTAAGTGGAATTAAAAATATAAATGCTCTGCAGTAAAATTGTATTGACATTAATGTGTTTAAAACAAACTAAATATACACTATTAAGGATGTAGTTTTGCTGGACAGGTTGAAGGTCAGAAAGATTAAAAGCTGGTATATTAAATGAATGGATGGGGAAAAGGTGTGAAGCAGGCTGTCAACATATAAACCAAGACTGGTGGCAGTTGGAGACACAATAAACAAAATAATCATCTGCCCAGGTAGCATTTTTAATAGAAAATTTTTCACAATCACTTTCTATCATCTTCATATTGTTCTTTGTTGGCTAGACGATTTTTTTCGGTAGAACACTGTATCCTGTTGGATTGCTGTTTCATAAAGCCACTGGTTGTCCATCTGGAAACAGTAAGAACTCATAGACAGAAGAAATCTTTGGATATCACCTGAAAGAGTCAAATGAGTTACATTGAGAATGCCATCTGTTGCCACTAACATTGTTTTACAAAAGTTTTTAACTTCTTTCTTGGGAATGGAAAAGTGACAGTAATAGAACCAACAGATGTAAGTGATGACCAGGCAAAGATTTTTTCATTTTTATTCTTTTTATTATGTGGGGACGACAGAATTAACAAAGAATGCAGTAGAGACACAGGTTGAGACCCCTTACTTCTATCTTTACAGTGAGTGAAGAAGTTCTGCAAAGGAGTTCTGAAAGCCCCCTCCTTATCTTCAGGAGCAGTGCTGGTGACTACATTAAATGGGGCGAAGGTCTGTATGTGAGTTATTTTCCAGATAGCAGTGCTGGAGGAGATTGAAAGAAAAGAAATACTGTGAGAAGTTAGAGATTGGCTGACTAGAGAAAGATGAAAAAATCTTGGTGAAGAACGAGAGAAAGAAAAGACACTAGAAAAAAGAGAAGGGTTATAAAAGAGAGAAGATAGTGGAGATGTCAGGTAGATCCAATATATAGGAGCAGTGGAACTGGGAATAAAAAGGACTCAGAAAGAGAAGGAGGATTGCCAGTTTTTTCCTCCTCCTTTTAATTTATCTAGTTCTTTTTTAGAATAAAGTATTGTATAACTTCCTTGATTTCAATTATTATGAGTTGTTATATCCTAAAGCAGCAAATTCCAAATGGTGAGGTGTAAACCCAGGTGTGGTGTGGAACCTACCTGGTGAAGCCCTCTTGTCCCTGAAGAGGCAGCATGGGTGTTGCTGCTGCTGCTCCTGCATGCTGGGGATCCAAGGCAGAGCCCACTGCAACGGTGACACGGGGTCCTGCCTGTCCCTGGTGTGCCTGGTTGAGTGAGAGTCCTGCCAGGACCAGCAGCATAGCTGGCAGAGCAAATGAGAAGTGGTGACAGGTCTGGGAGGCTAAACTCAGTGATCTATGGAATACCACTAATTTTTCAAAGAGCATCTTCAGCTAAAAAGAGTCTGGAAAAGGCTGGCCTAGAAATTGCAGAGGTTATCGGATTGTGTGATAGCTGGAAGTTCCATGCACAAAGAATGTATGTCCGTTGTGCCTAGAGTGATTACCAAATCCTTTAAAAAAGGATCAAGAGTAGTTTCAAGGTTCTGGATACAAGGGAGACCCAAGTGTTGTGGTTTAACCTGGCTGGCAGCTAAACACCACACAGCCGTTCGCTCACCCTCCCCCCTCCCTCTCTGGGATGGGGGAGAGAAACGGGAAAGCGAAGCCTGTGAGTTGAGATAAAGACAGTTTACTAAGACAGGAATATAATAATAACAATAATAATAATAATAATAGTGATAATGATAATAGTATTAATAATAATAATGTGTAAGAAAACAAGTGATACACAATGCAATTGCTCACCACCCGCTGACCGATGCCCAGCCTATCCCCGAGCAGCCGGCCCCCCCACCCCGGCCAGCCACCCCTATATATTGTTTAGCATGACGTCAGATGGTATGGAATACCCCTTTGGCCAGTTTGGGTCAGCTGTCCTGGGTCTGTCCCCTCCCAGCTGCTGCTGCACCCCCAGCCTGCTCGCTGGCAGGACAGAGCGAGAAGCTGAAAAGTCCTTGGCCTGGTGTAAACACTGCTCTGCAACAATTAAAACATCGGCATGTTATCAGCGCTCTTCTCATCCTAATCCAAAACATGAGGAAAAATTAACTCTATCCTAACTGGAACCAGGACATATATCCACCCCTTATTCCATACCATTTATGTCATGCTCAGGTTACACTCTTTCCAATACATTCTAATTAATCACCGTTTTCATCTATGGTATATAGCAATCATGGTAGTGATGACATACAGTATTATATAATAATTAACATACTACAATTCAACTCATGGGCTATTCTCACCCAGTATCAAATCCCCTTGAGGTACACACCGGACCTCCTCATTCTTTTGCATTACCCACCAAGTGCATCCAGGTCCCTGAGCAAAAGCAATTCCACGAATGGGTTTGCCTTTGCCTGAGGCAAGAGTAGCCCAGACTGTTTTACCCAGCATGTTTCTTACGTGCACTACAGGAACTTTATCCCCTTCTACAGTGCGTAACAGGTTTGATTGGGCAGGTCCAGCTCGGTTGGCAGATCCCCTGGTATTGACTAACCAGGTGGCCTTTGCCAAATGTGTATCCCAATTTTTGAATGTCCCAGCACCCATTGCTTTCAGTGTAGTCTTTAACAGTCCATTGTATTGCTGAACTTTTCCAGAGGCTGGTGCATGATAGGGGATGTGATACACCCACTCAATACCATGTTCTTTCGCCAAAGTGTCTATAAGGTTGTTCCCTCAGGTACTGAATTCCCTTCTCCATGGTGGTCCATTTGCCTGGTAGACATACAAGTTCTTCCTTGAAGGGATACCTTTCCTGCACAGCTGACAGGAGACGCCTCCAGAGGCTGCGAGATCGTGCTCCATCTCCAATTGCTTTGTCAATGCATGCGTCCCTAGCAAGGGATCCCAGCCGCCTGGCTTCCCTGCCCTCTAATTCCACACAACTGGCTCCGGTGTCCCAGCACCGGAGCAGCCAGGTGGCAAGCTGCTCACCTATACAGCGACCAAAATCTTTTTGCACATCTCGTACCTCATGCTGGTATAGGGTTTGGGTAGTTACTGTTGATTTTTCGACATCCTCATCTTCATCCTCCTGCACATTTGATGGCCCAGCCTCGTCTTCTCTATACCTAGACCTGGCAGAAGACTGTCTGCGTTCTAAACGACCTGAGCCTCTATACCATTTTTTCACCTTGTCTACAGGGGCAATTTGCACTGCTACAGCTCTTTTCTCTGACCCAGCCACAGGGTCTGCCACAGGGGTTGGAATACCCTCTGCAGGGTCAACTTGCACTGCTACAGCTCATTTCTCTGACCCAGCCACAGAAGCGGGAGTGGCTGCAGGATCTGGGGTGGCTGCAGGGGCTGGAGCGGCTGCAGGGGCTGGAGTGGCTGCAGGAGCAGGAACTGGAACAGCTGAAGGAGCTGGAACTGGAACGGCTGCAGGAACTGGAACTGGAACAGCTGCAGGAGCTGGAAGTGGAAGGGCTGCAGGAGCTTGAGCGGCTGCGGGACCTGGAGCGGCTGTAGGAGCTGGAACTGGAATGGCTGCGGGAGCTGGAGCGGCTGCAGGAGCTGGAACTGGAGCGGCTGCAGGAGCTGGAGCGCTGCGGGAGTTGGAACTGGAGCGGCTGCGGGAGCTGGAACCTTGTCCTTGTCCTGGACCAAGTCCTTTTCTTGGTGTAAGCACTGCTGTGCAACAATTAAAACATGAGCATGTTATCAGCACTCTTGTCATCCTAATCCAAAACAGAGCACCCTACCAGCTACTATGAGGGAAAATTAACTCTATCCTAACTGAAACCAGGACACCAAGGATACGCCTGTATGCATACCAGAATGTCCTGATAAAAATACATGTTGCAGTATTTTGCCTAAAACTTTTTTTTTTTCTTTTTTCTCAAAACTCTGCTCAAAGAGGTGGCAACATATCCTCATCTAGAGAATGAAAAAACACCAAATTCATTCTGTAATCAGGTCATCTAGATTTGTACTAGTTTTGACACAGCTGTGTTTTTTGTGTGCCCTCTTATAATGTATCCTTAGAAGAAATACAATAACTGATCCATTAGGACACACAGTCCCAAAGTGCTCAACCATGATGATATAAAAATAGAGCAACTGATTACTTGCTTTCCAGAAAGTTATATTTTTAAATAACATTACCAAAAGCGCAAATGGTGACATGACAAATGTAAATTGCACAAAGTATAAGAACTATATACATTATGAAACATTTCAGTATTGCGAATAAGAGGTGTTTTTTCTCCTCAATAAAAAACACTGCTCTTTCTCCCCAGTAAAAAAGGCTGTTGAACACAGTGAACTCAAAGCTGATTTCAAAATGGAAGATGGAATGATGAACATTTCAGGCGTAAGTGAAAAAATTACTCTCTCAAAAAAAGAAAGAATGAATAATTGAACATGTGTTTACTTAGATATTGTAAATTCATCAAAGGACAAATATCCCTGGAAAGTGTTCCAGTACAAGCTGTAAACATTCTTTCTAAGGAAACATTTTTAGAAAGGCATTAAGTGATCTTTCCTGGACAAAATAGCCCCCTAAACTTCTTTAAGAGGTGTAAGGAGAGATGAGCCTGAAAAAACTTCACAGTTCTAAACAGTTATAAACTGAGCTAAGTTAGTTTACAGCATGTGAAGTATTGAATTTGGTTGAATGGCAGCAGAGCTCTTGCTTTAGCATGTGTTTCTTCATGATCCTCAGAGGCACTCTGACTGCTGGCCAGAATCATCATACTAAGGCATTTATTGCGCAACCTTTCTTGTGCTTTCTGTTGCAGCTTGAAAACAATAATTTCATAGTTTGGGACCAAATTGTGTCTGATCTTATTGCAGATGTAAAAGGTGTGGAGACTACGCAATGTCATCTTAGTCTTTTTGCATATCATTGGGCTTCGAAAATTGTTAATTCTCACCTGATATCAAAGATGGAAGAGTAGGGAGGACATGGTAACTGTGGTCCTCTCTGCTATCTCTGCAAGCCTGGGCATCAGGAAGGACACTTCCAGATAGGCACACAGGGGATCTCAGAGAGGTACTTCGTACTGCACTGGGCACACTGTCACAAAAAAGAAAGTACACTCTAAGCTCCGATGAGAGTTATAACAATGTAAAAAAAGACATGGAAAATTTTCCCTTCCCTGATAATAATAGTGCTGGCACTTCTATGTATCCTCTTAGGGAGGTCCCAGCACGAAAGGGACAAATATGTTATGTGAACTCCCTCCCCTTAACAGCAGAGAGCTTAGGCGTTTTAAGAAGGAAATGAACCCTTTGATTTAGGACCCTATAGGACTAGCGGAACAGTTAGATCAGTTTCTAATGCCTAATTTGTATTCCTGGGGGGAAATTATGTCAGTCCTGAGTATGTTATTCACTAGAAAGGAGCAGGGAATGATTAGGTTGGCAGCTAAGCAAGAATGGGAAAGAATCAACACCCCCCCCCCCCCCCCCCCCCCCGACCGTGAGTAATTCCAGTAGAGCAGAAATATCTGCTTGCCGACCCTAACTGGGATAATAACAACCCACAGCACAGAAATCATGAGAGACTTAGGGGATATAATAACAATGGGAATTAGGGAAGCAGTACCAAAGTCCCAGAATTTTGTCAAGGCATTTGAAGTCCAACAACAAAAGGATGAATGCCTAATGACTTTCTGGAAAGACTTGGGGTCAGAACGAGAAAGTACTCGGAGATGAATCCCGAGGACCCGGTATCCCAAGGGCTCTTGAAAGTTCATTTTGTGACTAAAGCCTGGCCAGATACACAGAAAAAGCTCCAGAAGGTGGGAGGATGGAGCAAACAGTCACTGGAAGCCCTCCTGTGGTGATTCGTGGAAGAACTCTACAACTCAAAGCAAATGAGTTATAAAGTAGGTATGTGGTTTATTTAAGTGTTGGGCGCATGCGGGATAGCTCCCAAAGGCAGGTGCACCCCAACGCAGCAACTTGCCTTGGTTATATGCAGTAAAGAGTTACATATGCACGAAGTTTCCCAATACACTTATACATACGCATAACTTATCCCTGCTTCATATTATAATTAGTTCCAAGAACTAATCTACATGTGGTCCTCCCATCCACGCCTGCGTACTGCTCTCTGGTGGTCATCTCTGGTGGTCTCTTAAGATGAAGTAAGTCTTTTCCTTCCTCTTCCTCATATCTGAACTTTTCACCTTTTTCCCTGGAGCTTGTGCTTTTAAATCCTTGGCCTTTGTCCAAACCACAGGAGCAGTTTCAGCCGTTCTTGAGACAGGTTCTTCATCTTTATCAAGAACTATCCTTTGTGAGGGGCCCCAAAACTTCTCGCTTCGGTTAATTTGCACAATAGTTAGCAGCAACATCTACTAGTTCAATACAACAATTCATTAATCAGCATCCCATCTACTAAGATTCTCTTAACTCCCTCTCTCAGTGGGAGGCCCAGAAGGTGTATGTCAGGAGGGGAGATGAGAAGGAAAAGCAGAGTGAAACTAATGGTCTTCCCAGTGGACCAGATAGTGAGGCAGAGGGCTGGAGATATAGGAAGAAAATCTTCAGGGGGAGTCAGGGCCAGAATGGAAGGGAGAGGAAGAGAGATGAAGGAATGGCAGGCAAGGAAAGCTACCTGTGCTGCAGTCTAAATCCAGGCAGGGACAGGCTTTGGTAAGATGTTTTAAGTGTGGCCGGGCCGGCCACTTCAAGTAGGAATATCTGGAGTAGAAGAAGGAGGAGAGATTGGTGTTATAAATTCAGAATACGGGAGTTGGGGCTTCTCAAAAAGCTGGTCCTACCGAGAACACTTGATAAATATAGTGGTTGGACCTAATGAAGAAGTTGAAAATTTTAGTAGATACTGGAGCAGCTAGGTCATCACTGGCCCATAAAGTATCAGGTCTTAAATTAACTAATGAAACCCTAAAGGTGACAGGGGTAGAAGGGACTGGGATAACAATGCTACTTTTTGGGGACACCAAGCTGAGACTAGGGGATAAAACAATCACTGAGTAATTATTATATGTACCCGAGGCAGGGACTAATTTGTTGGGAAGGGATTTGATGATGAAATTGGGTATTCAAATAGTAAGTTGTCAGAATGGAATAATGGTGTCAATGAAGTTATTGACAGAAGATGATGAAAAAGAAACAGACCCCATAGTTTGGGTCAAGGAAGGAAATAGAGGAGGGCTTAATATCAATACCCTGAAGACAGGTATGCAGGAAGGATATGAGGCAATAAAGCAGAAGCAATACCCCATCTCATCTGAGGGAAGAACTGGTCTTAAATCAGTGGTAAAAAGGCTGATTAAAGGTGGATTATTGGAGCCATGCACGTCTCCTTTTAACACTCCTATCCTGCCAGTAAGAAAGGCTGACAGTTCTTACCGACTGGTAGAGGATCTAAGAAAAATTAAAGAGATAGTGAGGATGTGCCACTCTGTGGTTCCAAATCCATACACTCTGATGAGCAAGATCCCACATGAGCATAAGTGGTTTAGCGTGATATATTTAAAAGATGCCTTTTGGGCTTGTCCATTGGGCCTGACCCTGCGAGCAAAAACATATTCTCCTTCGAGTGGGAAGACCCTGAAACAGGGCAGAAGAAACAATACAGATGGACAGTACTACCTCAGGGGTTTACAGAGTCACCAAATTTATTTGGGCGAGTTCTAGAGCAGATTTTGGAGCAATTCTGTTAGCGTAGCAACCACATAACCACCAAGTGATTATATGAAGGTGCTTTATTCAGCGCTGGAAGCCGGGGCAGGTGCCCAAATCTGGCTTCAAGTCCCGTTACTTCCCAGCCATTATTTATACATACAATATTGCGTCAGGTATACATATTCATTACAGGTTGCAACATCAGCCTCGCTTTTCATTCTAATTAGCTCCCCTCCCCTTTGCACATGCGTGGCGCACTCTGGTGGTCGTCCAGGTGGTCGTCCAGATGAAGTAAGGAGTCTTCCTCTTCGCTAAACTTTTCACCTTTCTATTCGACGCATGCTCTCTCTCCGCTCCTCGGTTCTGCTTCAACTCATTTCATCATCTCCAGGCCCTTATCCAAGGTCAGGTTGTACCTATTCCCTCCCGGGGTTCCCCTCCAACGATTCTTTTGATTGTTCAATGTGCTCCCTAAGTTTCCAGTATACATAGATTACTTGATAATGTAAGTACATTTAATGATATTTAATTATACCGTATGATCCATCACCTGAGAAACATTAATAGAACATCCATTCGATTCTCCCCAACACTAACAATTCCAACCTCCAGTGGAGGTGTTACTGTTACAATGTGTGGATGATCTTTCATTGTCAGGACAGGAGAAAACAGTTGTGAAGGAAGCCATGAACAAGCTATTCAGCTTTCTGAGAAAACAGGGCTTGAGAGTATTGCAAAATAAATTACAATATGTGGAAAGAGAAGTCAAGTATTTAGGGCATCCAGTGTCTTAGGGAGAATGAAGAATAAATACAGAGAGGATTCAGGGAATTGTTGAGTTACCCCTACCCAAAACTAAGAGAGAACTAAGAAAGCTTTTGGGGTTAATGGGATAATGTCAATTACGGATAGAAGCATATGCTCAAAAGACAAAAGAGTTGTATCTTAAGTTATTAGAGGAGGAGCCTAATATACTTGAATGGACAGAAGAGGAAAATGATTTAACAGAAGAATTGAAGCAGAGCTTAATCACAGCACCAGTCTTAGCTCTTCCCGCATTAAATAAGCCTTTTTATCTCTTTGCTACTGTGGATTGGGAAGCAGCACTGGGAGTATTCACCCAGGAGTGGGGGGGGACAAGCGGCAGCCAGTGGCTTATTTATCTAAACTGCTGGACCTAGTTTCCAGAGGATGGCCTGAATTTGTTCAAGCTGTAGCTGCAACTGCTATTCTGGTGGAAGAGAGCAGGAAATTAACCTTTGGGGGTCGTCTGATAGTTACTACACCACACCAGGTTAAGACGCTCTTGACTCAGAGAGCTGGGCGCTGGCTGACTGATTCTAGGATTTTGAAATATGAGGCAACACTGATTGAGAGGGATGATTTAGTGTTAACCACAAAATCATGCTTGAATCCAGCTGCATTCCTATGGAGAGGAGAAAGGGCTGGAGAGGATATAGAACATAACTGCCTGGATTTAATCGAATGTCAGACTGTGAGAAACTAAGTTGTGTTTTTGCAGTAGAGAATTACTTTTCTGTATTCCAAAGTAGTTGTGTAGCCATAATAAGGAGAAATGCTAAGTAGATAAGTGGACAGTAGAAGGCCTCACTGTTCCAAAATAAGGTGGGAGCTTGAGAGAAACAGGATGAGCAGTGCTGGAACAGTAAAACAAAGATCACAAGTTCTCAAAACAGAAGAAAGGGAAAAAAAAGGGAAAAAGGAGAAATTAAAGGGTTGAAAAAACAAGGGTTGAAAAAAAGAAAAATTGTACGTCTATGGTATAGAGGAGTGTCGAGTAGCTTGTGAACCTGTAGTACTCAGCCAATGAGGAAACAGGGGAGGTGATAAGGTGTCAGGTAATAGGGAATAAAAGGTTATGATTTGTTTACTAAAATGTGCTCCTGATTGACAGGACGCCCGCCACTGCAATCGCAAATAAAATAGCTTCATAGAAGATCCTGTCTGAAGAAAATTATTTGAGATTTTTCTCACAAGACTAAAGTGAGACCTAATTTACAAGATATTCCCCTTGAGGAAGGAGATATTCTGTTTCGATGGATCCTCAAGGGTAGTACAGGGAAAAAGGTGTACTGGATATGCTATAGTTGATGGATTAAGTGAGGAAGTAAAAGAGATGAGCTGACTGCCCAATAACTGGTCAGCCGAAACATGAATTATATGCCTTGAATCAGGCACTCAAACTTCTTGAAGGAAAAGAGGGAACCATCTGTATCAATTCGAGATATGCATATTTGGTGGTTCACACATTCGGAAAATCTGGGAGGAACTGTGGTGGTTTTACCGTGCTAGGCAGCTGAACACCACAACCGCTCTCTCACTCCCCCTCCTTAGATGAGGAGGGGAAGAAGTAAAGGAAAGAACAACTCACGGGTTGAGATAAGGATGATTTAATTAAAGGGAAAAAAAAAGAAATAATTATTAAGGAAAGATTATTATTAATTAAACAATTTAACTAAACAAATAACAATTTAAATAAAGGGGGAAAATAGGAAAGGGGAAAAGGGAGGGGGAAAGGGAAAACTAAACAAAACAAGTAAAGGCTATGTGGAAGTGCAGAGGAAAGAAATTACTCTCTACTTCCCACAAATGAGCGGTGCTTGACCACGTCCTTGAAGCAGGGCCTCAACGCACGTAGCCGGTGTTCGGGAGGAGGACAGACGTTTTCACAACGAGAGCCCACCCCTCCCCTCTTCCTCCTTTTTCCACCTTTTATTGCTGAGTGTGACATCATATGGTATGGAATATCCCTTTGGTTGGTTTAGGTCAGCTACCCTGGTGATGTTTCTTTTCTCACATCTTTGCCCACCCCTAGGGGGGTTAGAGAGAGTCCTGATACTGTGCCAGCACTGCTCAGCAGCAGACACAACACTGGTGTGATACCATTGCTGTTTTAGCTACGAGTGCAGAGCACAGCACTGTATGGGCTGCTGCAGGGAAAGTTAACATCCCAGCCCGACCCAGTACAGGAACGTGGGGTGACCAAATTTAAGGGGAAGGAACTGGTCCACGAAGAGCTCGTAAAGCAAGACCTAGATAATTTGCACTTCCAGTATGTAATAATAATAGTGCGTATAGAAGAGCACCAGAAAGGGAATTCAGTCACTGCCCCAGGGAACTCCGTGGAAGATGAAAAAGCCTGGGAGGCAGCCTTACAATCAGAAATCACTATAAATTATCTTATACCTGAAGGAATTAGGAGCCACGAAGTCTGAAGGTAAATGGATACTTCCTGATGGGAGAGAAATGCTGAATAAAGTGCTAATGAGGCAAATATTAACTGTTTTACATCAAGGGAGTCATTGGGGAATTCAAGCAATGCGTGACGCTGTGCTATGGAAATATGTATGTGTGGGAATATATACTCTTGGTAAACAAGTATTCAGGGGTTATGTAGTATGTCAAAAGGTAAATAGGAAAATTATCCACAAGCAGCCCAAAATGGGGCTAGAACCAGGAATTCAACCCTTCCAAAGTGTACAGGTAGATTTTACAGAACTCCTTAGAGCAGGTAGATTTAAATACTTATTAGTCTTGGTCAATCACTTGTCGGGGTGGGTAGGAGCTTTCCCTTCAGTATCTGCTACTGTGAGCTTGGTAGCTAAGGTAACTCTAGAACAGATAATTCCCAGGTATGGAATCGTTGAAAATATTGACTTGGATCAAGGAAATCACTTTATGTCAGAAATATTGCAAGGACTAATGTGGACTCTAGGAATCAAGTGGAAATTTCACACTCCTTGGCATCCTTCCTCTTCTGGAAGGGTGGAGCGGGTGAATCAGACAATAAAGAAGCAATTGACTGAGTTCTGGAAACTCGGCTCCCCAAACGAAGTGCTTACCTTTGGCACTTCTCTGAATTCAAACGGCGGCAAAAAAGATGTGGGAGTTTGACCATAGGGAATATTATTTGGATTGCTGTACCTAGGCAAAGGGAATGAATTACCCTTGGACCCTACCCTTGAAAGTCCTTCCCTTCCAAGCAGGAGATTGGCTTCTGACATGGAGTAAATCGAAGTTACAACCTGAGCAGGATGGACCGTTCCAAGTACTCCTGACTACTGAGATGACAGTAAGAACAGCCGAGAATTGGGGGACTCATCACACCAATGTGAAAGCATCAGTTGACCCTGAGACCTGAGAGACTGTTCCTGCAGGAGAACCTTTAAAATTAAAAAATAAAAATAAAAACAGGAGGAGGTGAGAATCAGTTGTAAACTGACTTTTAACTTCTACTTGGGAAAAAAAATGAATAGCACATGTAACTGGGGGAAAGTACTGGATTACATTAAATTACAGTTTCCAGGGTATTCTGTTTGTTATATTAGTATGTGTATTATTCTTCATACTGAGGGAAATTCAGGGGGCAATAATACTTACCATGGGTGTGGAAATGTTACCTGTGAGGTAGGGAATTATCTGTACTGTCCAAAATATGGTAATTAAGGGAGTGCTAATATATATAATGCGCACCAAACAGTGCACGGGAATCATTACACTAACTGGATGGTATACCCCAAACGGCAAAGGGTGGTATTGGCTATGCGGTAATATGTAGAGTAATGACCACAGGGACACCCTTCGTTGTTCCCTCTCAACTCCTTACATTCCTGATGGTCTCATCCTTAAGAGTCCGATGTTATCAGCAACCATGGGGCTTGTCGACCCCCATGGCCACACTCCCACAACTCCCCCTTCTTTATTAACATATAAACCACGTGACTAACACAAATCAAGAAAGCACGATTAACACAAACTAAAACACAGAGAAAAACTGCCAGGCATGCTAAGTCTATCTTTAACGAACTTTGTAACCCCATCCCTGGGAGAGACAGGCACTGAGTGCTGCCCAGCCGGGGGGCTCTGGTTGCCCCTCCAGCTCCTGGAGTCCTTGTTTGTGGGTCCTGCATATGCCAGCGCGACCCTCCCATACAATGTTTTTTGTTTGTCCCTGTTCTGATAGCCTGTCGCTGTTCCTGTTCTTCATGTCCCTGTTTGTTTTCTTCAGGTTCCTGTTCATTTTCTTCAGGTCCCTGTTTGGGCGCCATTTGTGGCGTAATGACCACACGGACACCAGGGTTCTTTCAGGACCAGTAACTGCTACGTCTGTATTGATGCCATAACTTCAACTCTCTCTTACTGAGGGCGTAACTTCATCTCTCAGAGTGAGGGCACAACTTCATTCTATCCCTTATTCAGGACAGGCTCCCTTCCTATAACATTCGCCCCACAGCAGTACCTTTCCACTAATTATTCATTGGTCAACACCTTTGCCCGGCAACAGCAAACACCCACCAGCTTCCATGCCTTCACGGCTGGAGAACAAGGAACCCGAGACAACAAGGTGTCTCCTGAATCACCCTTCTTTGTTCCCTCTCAACTCTTTCCATTCCTGATGGTCTCATCCTTAAGAGTCCGAAGTTATCACCAACCATGGGCCTTCTCGACCCCCATGGCCACACTCCCACAACCCCCCCTTCTTTATTAACATATAAAACACGTGTGTTTTGGTTTAACCCGTCCGGCAGCTAAACACCACACAGCTGTTCGCTCACCCTCCCCCCTCCCTCTCTGGGATGGGGGAGAGAAACGGGAAAGTGAAGCCGGCGAGTTGAGATAAAGACAGTTTATTAAGACAGGAATATAATAATAACAATAATAATAATAATAGTGATAATGATAATAGTATTAATAATAATAATGTGTAAGAAAACAAGTGATGCACAATGCAATTGCTCACCACCCGCTGACCGATGCCCAGCCTATCCCCGAGCAGCCGGCCCCCCACCCCGGCCAGCCACCCCTATATATTGTTTAGCATGACGTCAGATGGTATGGAATACCCCTTTGGCCAGTTTGGGTCAGCTGTCCTGGGTCTGTCCCCTCCCAGCTCCTGCTGCACCCCCAGCCTGCTCGCTGGCAGGACAGAGCGAGAAGCTGAAAAGTCCTTGGCCTGGTGTAAACACTGCTCTGCAACAATTAAAACATCAGCATGTTATCAGCGCTCTTCTCATCCTAATCCAAAACATAGCACCCTACCAGCTACTAGGAGGAAAATTAACTCTGTCCTAACTGGAACCAGGACAGATATCCACCCCTTATTCCATACCATTTATGTCATGCTCAGGTTACACTCTTTCCAATACATTCTAATTAATCACCGTTTTCATCTATGATATATAGCAATCATGGTAGTGATGACATACAGTATTATATAATAATTAACATACTACAATTCAACTCATGGGCTATTCTCACCCAGTATCAAATCCCCTTGAGGTACACACCGGACCTCCCCATTCTTTTGCATTACCCACCAAGTGCATCCAGGTCCCTGAGCAAAAGCAATTCCACGAATGGGTTTGCCTTTTCCTGAGGCAAGAGTAGCCCAGACTGTTTTACCCAGCATGTTTCTTACGTGCACTACAGGAACTTTATCCCCTTCTACAGTGCGTAACAGGTTTGATTGGGCAGGTCCAGCTCGGTTGGCAGATCCCCTGGTATTGAATAACCAGGTGGCCTTTGCCAAATGTGTATCCCAATTTTTGAATGTCCCAGCACCCATTGCTTTCAGTGTAGTCTTCAACAGTCCATTGTATCGTTCAACTTTTCCAGAGGCTGGTGCATGATAGGGGATGTGATACACCCACTCAATACCATGTTCTTTGGCCCAAGTGTCTATAAGGTTGTTTCGGAAATGAGTCCCGTTGTCTGACTCAATTCTCTCTGGGGTGCCATGTCACCATAGGACTTGCTTTTCAAGGCCCAGGAGAGTGTTCCGGGTGGTGGCATGGGGCACAGGATATGTTTCCAGCCATCCGGTGGTTGCTTCCACCATTGTAAGTACGTGGCGCTTTCCGTTGTGGGTTTGAGGGAGTGTGATGTAATCAATCTGCCAGGCCTCTCCATATTTATATTTCAGCCATCGTCCTCCATACCAAAGAGGTTTTGACCGTTTGGCTTGCTTGATTGCAGCACATGTTTCACAGTCATGAATAACCTGTGCTATAGTGTCCATGGTCAGGTCCACCCCTCGATCACGAGCCCATCTGTAGGTTGCATCTCTACCTTGATGGCCTGAGGTGTCATGGGCCCATCGGGCTATAAATAATTCACCTTTATGTTGCCAGTCCAGGTCCACCTGAGCCACTTCAATCTTAGCAGCCTGATCCACCTGCTGGTTGTTTTGATGTTCTTCAGTAGCCCGATTCTTGGCACATGAGCATCTACATGGCGTACCTTTACAACCAGGTTCTCTACCCGGGCAGCAATATCTTGCCACAATGCCGCAGCCCAGATGGGCTTGCCCCTGCGCTGCCAGTTGTTCTGCTTCCATTGCTGTAACCACCCCCACAGGGCATTTGCCACCATCCATGAATCAGTATAGAGATAGAGAACTGGCCACTTTTCTCGTTCAGCAATATCTAAAGCCAGCTGAATGGCTTTCACTTCTGCAAACTGACTTGATTCACCTTCTCCCTCAGCAGCTTCTGCAACTCGTCGTGTAGGACTCCATACAGCAGCTTTCCATCTCCGATGCTTTCCCACAATACGACAGGACCCGTCAGTGAACAAGGCATATTTCTTCTCATTTTCCGGTAGCTTGTTGTACAGTGGGGCTTCTTCAGCACGGGCCACCTCCTCCTCTGGTGATATCCCAAAGTATTTGCCTTCTGGCCAGTCCATAATCACTTCCAGGATTCCTGGGCGACTGGGGTTTCCTATTCGAGCCCGCTGAGTAATCAGGGCAACCCACTTGCTCCATGTAGCATCAGTTGCATGATGTGTAGAGGGGACCCTTCCTTTGAACATCCAGCCTAGTACCGGCAGTCGGGGTGCCAGGAGGAGCTGCGCTTCAGTACCGACCACTTCCGAAGCAGATCAAACTCCTTCATATGCTGCCAATATCTCCTTTTCAGTTGGAGTATAGCGGGCCTCAGATCCTCTGTATCCCCGACTCCAAAACCCCAGGGGTCGACCTCGAGTTTCCCCAGGTTCTTTCTGCCAGAGGCTCCAGGTGGGACCATTCTCTCCGGCTGCGGTGTAGAGCACATTCTTTACATCTGGTCCTGTTCGGACTGGCCCGAGGGCTACTGCATGAACTATTTCCTGCTTAATTTGTTCAAAGGCTTGTCGTTGCTCAGGGCCCCATTCAAAAGCATTCTTCTTATGGGTTACTTGGTAGAGCGGGTTTACAATCAGACTGTAATTTGGAATATGCATTCTCCAAAACCCCACGACACCTAGGAAAGTTTGTGTTTCTTTTTTGCTAGTTGGTGGAGACATAGCTGTTATTTTGTTGATCACATCCATTGGGATTTGACGATGTCCATCTTGCCATTTTATTCCTAAAAACTGGATCTCTCGTGCAGGTCCTTTAACTTTATTTTGTTTTATGGCAAAACCAGCCTTCAGAAGGATTTGGACTATTTTCTTCCCTTTCTCGAAAACTTCTTCTGCAATGTCACCCCACACAATGATGTCATCGATGTACTGCAGGTGTTCAGGAGCTTCCCCCTGCTCCAGCGCAGACTGGATCAGTCCATGGCAAATGGTAGGGCTATGTTTCCACCCCTAATAGCTGAGACACTGGTTTGTACAGGTGGGGAGGAAAATAATCTCTCTTCAAGTTGGTGGATCTTTTCAGAAAGTTTCTCCAAAGTATTCTCTTTTAGCTGGTGGACACTGGTTCGTTCAGGTGGAGGGGAAGATAATCTTTCCTCAAGTTGGTGGATCTTTTCAGAAAGTTTCGCCAAAGCATTCTCTTTTAGCTGGTGGACACTGGTTCGTTCAGGTGGGGGGGAAGATAAATTCTCTTTAAGTTGGTGGACCTCTTCAGAGAGTTTCTCCACAACCGAGACACAGGCCTGTAGGGAAGAGGAGAGATTTCCTTCGTACTGCCGGAGTATTTTAGTCACTTCATTCACTGGGGGATTCTCCTCCTCTTTCCAGGTTAGTATTGCCAATGAGCTGGCATATGATGATGGTGCACTCCATACAAACTTCCGCCACATGGGTGGTGTACACTGGACTGCATCTGGATCTGTGGATGTTTGTGCGTCGTCTAGGTCCTTATAAATTACTTCCCGTACGGCCAATTCCCTCAGGTACTGAATTCCCTTCTCCATGGTGGTCCATTTGCCTGGTAGACATACAAGTTCTTCCTTGAAGGGATACCTTTCCTGCACAGCTGACAGGAGACGCCTCCAGAGGCTGCGAGATCGTGCTCCATCTCCAATTGCTTTGTCAATGCATGCGTCCCTAGCAAGGGATCCCAGCCGCCTGGCTTCCCTGCCCTCTAATTCCACACAACTGGCTCCGGTGTCCCAGCACCGGAGCAGCCAGGTGACAAGCTGCTCACCTATACAGCGACCAAAATCTTTTTGCACATCTCGTAGCTCACGCTGGTATAGAGTCCGGGTAGTTACTGTTGATTTTTCGACATCCCCATCCTCATCTTCAGTCTCCTGCACCTTTGATGGCCCAGCCTCGTCTTCACTATGCCCAGACTTAGCAGAAGACTGTCTGCGTTCTAAACGACCTGAGCCTCTATACCATTTTTTCACCTTGTCTACAGGGGCAACTTGCACTGCTACAGCTCATTTCTCTGACCCAGCCACAGGGTCTGCCACAGGGGTTGGAATACCCTCTGCGGGGTCAACTTGCACTGCTACAGCTCGTTTCTCTGACCCAGCCACAGGGTCTGCCACAGGGGTTGGAATACCCTCTGCGGGGTCAAGTTGCACTGCTACAGCTCGTTTCTCTGACCCAGACACAGGAGTGGGAGCAGCTGCAGGAGCTGGAGCTGCTGCAGGGGCTGGAGTGGCTGTGGGAGCTGGAGCTGGAGCGGCTGCAGGAGCTGGAGCGGCTGCAGGAGCTGGAGCTGGAGCAGCTGCAGGGGCTGGAGCGGCTGCAGGGGCTGGAGCTGGAGCGGCTGCAGGAGCTGGAGCGGCTGCAGGAGCTGGAGCTGGAGCAGCTGCAGGAGCTGGAGCTGGAACGGCTGCAGGAGCTGGAGCTGGAGCAGCTGCAGGGGCTGGAACTGGAGCGGCTGCAGGAGCTGGAGCTGGAGTGGCTGCAGGAGCTGGAGCGGCTGCAGGAGCTGGAACTGGAGCGGCTGCAGGAGCTGGAGCTGGAGCGGCTGCAGGAGCTGGAACTGGAGCGGCTGCAGGGTCTGTCGCTAGGTTGATAGTAGCATCAATTGCAGCTCGATAGGCACAAGCCAGACCCCAGCACGCTACAGTGATTTGTGTCACTTTGGAACTGCCAGAGTCATGACATCTTTTTTTCAAGCATTCTGCCAGCTTTTTAGGATTTTGCAGTTGTTCAGGGGTAAATGTCCAAAACACTGGAGGTGACCACTGCTCTAGAAACCTGCCCATATCCTCCCACACTCCCTGCCACTCGCAACTATCCCGCCTCAAGACAGATCTCCGGATGAGATTCCTAAGTAGTTATTTATCCTTAAACAAAACCTGAAGCGCATTCAGGAGACATAACAACAAGAGCAGGCTGGTCTGAGTATCCCAAGGATATTCAACATCTTGGAGAACCACCGTAACTAGCTCGGGGGATAAGAGGGTGGTGAAAGAGAAAGGGAGAGTGAACAGGTAGGGAAACATGTCTTCCCCTGTCCCCTTCACAGATTGGCTCCCTAACGAAAACATTCAATAGGTGTAATTGCTAATAGTTTCCGAGATATGGTTTCCAAAGTATAGAGTCAACGTCAGTGCTGAGTACAAATACCAGGTTAGAGTTGTGACCAGATATTTCATCATTTCATAAGCCATTTTTACACCGCACAGTACCATAACAATCTTAAACCAGGGCCCGGAAAGGATAAACAGTGCAACAGGGAGCACATACAGAAAGTAACACGCTATAAAACTTAATTTGGAAAACAGGCACAGCAGACTGGAGATTAAGGCAATCAACATCGTGACTAGCAACTATTAAGCAGGTCCAATACTTATACCAATTTTAGTTTAACACACTCTGGTCAAATTTGTCGATATCTCAACCCTTCGAGCCCCACGTTGGGCGCCAAAAGGGCTGTTGTGGTTTAACCCGTCCGGCAGCTAAACACCACACAGCCGTTCGCTCACCCTCCCCCCTCCCTCTCTGGGATGGGGGAGAGAAATGGGAAAGTGAAGCCGGTGAGTTGAGATAAAGACAGTTTATTAAGACAGGAATATAATAATAACAATAATAATAATAATAGTGATAATGATAATAGTATTAATAATAATAATGTGTAAGAAAACAAGTGATGCACAATGCAATTGCTCACCACCCGCTGACCGATGCCCAGCCTATCCCCAAGCAGCCGGCCCCCCCCACCCCGGCCAGCCACCCCTATATATTGTTTAGCATGACGTCAGATGGTATGGAATACCCCTTTGGCCAGTTTGGGTCAGCTGTTCTGGGTCTGTCCCCTCCCAGCTCCTGCTGCACCCCCAGCCTGCTCGCTGGCAGGACAGAGCGAGAAGCCGAAAAGTCCTTGGCCTGGTGTAAACACTGCTCTGCAACAATTAAAACATCAGCATGTTATCAGTGCTCTTCTCATCCTAATCCAAAACATAGCACCCTACCAGCTACTATGAGGAAAAATTAACTCTGTCCTAACTGGAACCAGGACAACGTGATTAACACAAATCAAGAAAGCACGATTAACACAAACTAAAACACAGAGAAAAACTGCCAGGCATGCTAAGTCTATCTTTAACGAACTTTTTAACCCTATCCCTGGGAGAGGCAGGCACTGAGGGCTGCCCAGCCGGGCGGCTCTGGCTGCCCCTCCAGCTCCTGGAGTCCTTTTTTTGGGTCCTGCATATGCCAGCGCGACCCTCCCATACCATGTTTTTTGTTTGTCCCTGTTCTGATAGCCTGTCGCTGTTCCTGTTCTTCATGTCCCTGTTTGTTTTCTTCAGGTTCCTGTTTGTTTTCTTCATGTCCCTGTTTGGGCGCCATTTGGGGAGTAATGACCA
Organism: Anser anser; assembly: GCF_964211835.1. Classification (NCBI taxonomy): domain Eukaryota; kingdom Metazoa; phylum Chordata; class Aves; order Anseriformes; family Anatidae; genus Anser; species Anser anser. Next base: position 2,175,627 of record NC_139731.1, read on the forward strand.
CAAGGATACCAGGGTTCTTTCAGGATCAGTAACTGCTAACTCTTTACTGATGATGTAACTTCAACTCTCCCTTACTGAGGGCGTAACTTCATCTCTCAGAGTGAGGGCACAACTTCATTCAATCCCTTATTCAGGACAGGCTCCCTTCCTATAACATTCGCCCCACAGCAGTACCTTTCCACTAACTATTCATTGGTCAACAACTTTGCATGGCAACAGCAAACACCCAGCAGCTTCCATGCCTTCACGGCTGGAGAACAAGGAACCCGAGACAACAAGGTGTCTCCTGAATCACCCTTCTTTGTTCCCTCTCAGCTCTTTACATTCCTGATGGTCTCATCCTTAAGAGTCCGATGTTATCAGCAACCATGGGCCTTCTCGACCCCCATGGCCACACTCCCACATCTCCCCCTTCTTTATTAACATCAAAAAGCGCGATTAACACAAATTAAGAAGGCGCGATTAACACAAACTAAAACACAGAGAAAAACTGCCAGGCATACTAAGTCTATCCTTAACAAATTTTGTAACCCCATCCCTGGGAGAGGCAGGCACTGAGGGCTGCCCAGCCGGGGGGCTCTGGCTGCCCCTCCAGCTCCTGGAGTCCTGGTTTTGTTAGTGTTGGGGAGAATCGAATGGATGTTTTACTAATGTCTCTTAGGTGATGGGTCATACAGTATAATTAAGCATTGCCAAATGTACTTACATTATCAATTAATCTATGTACACTGGAAACTTAGGGAGTACACTGAACATTTAAAGGAATCGTTGAAGGGGAACCCTGGGAGGGAACAGGTACAACCTGACCTTGGATAAGGGCCTGGAAATGCTGAAATGAGTTGAAGCAGAACCAAGGAGCGGAGGGAGCATGCGTCGAGTGAGAAAGGTGAAAAGTTTAGCGGAGAGGAAGACTCCTTACTTCATCTGGACGACCACCTGGACGACCACCAGAGTGCGCCACGCAAAGGGGAGGGGAGCTAATTAGAATGGAATGCGAGGCTGATGTTGCAACCTGTAATGAATATGTATGCCTTACGTAATGTTGAATGTATAAATAATGGCTGGGAAGTAACGGGACTTGAAGCCAGATTTGGGCACCTGCCCCGGCTTCCAGCGCTGAATAAAGCACCTTCATATAATCACTTGGTGATTATGTGGTTGCTACGCTAACATTTTGGCGACCCAGATGGGACAGCGTGGGCGCTGCTGAGGCGGATCGTGTCTCGGTTTCGCTCCAGCCGGCACTGAGGGATTCTCGGGGAGCAGTCGACCGCGGCCGACCTCCGCTGCTCACGACGTACCACTGGAGTGGTAAGCAAAGGTGCTTTCAACTTTGGGTATTCGGTACCGATTTGGTTGGGAAAGCCTGCCGGTCAGACGCGGCGAAAGCCACGCTCGGTTGGGCAGGGAGCTCCCGGGGTAAGCCTAGGCGCCGTCCGTTAGACAGAGCGAAAGCTCTGCAGGTTCGGCATTGGTGGTTTGGTATTGGTAATTGTATTGGTTTGTGCTGAAGGGTCAGCACCTGGTATTATTGGTATGTGGTAAGCACGCTGCTGCTCCGGCAGCTTCTGGGAGAGCGTGCTGCTGCTCCGGCAGCTTCTGGGGGAGTGTGCTGTTGCTCTGGCAGCTTTTGGGTTTGTATCATAAGCTCAAAATGAAAAAGATTAAAGGAATTCTGGGAAAAGATGTACCTATCCCGCGGACATCCCCACTGGGGTGTTTGCTAGCACATTGGAAAGAGGGAGGTTTTGGTCAAGAAATGCGGAAAGGAAAGCTGATTGATTATTGTAATATTTGGTGGCCACAGTATAAACTAGAGGACCAAGAAACTTGGCCTGAGAATGGAACATTGCAGTATAATACAATTTTACAATTAATGCTATTTTGTAAGCGGGAAGGAAAATATGATGAACTGCCGTATGTGGAATTATTCTTTTATTTGTGCCGAAAGCCTGATTGGCAGCATGCTTGTGGAATAATGGTGCTTGAAGTTTCAACTGAGGAATGTTGTTGTGCATGTACTAAGGAGGGACGCTGTATACAGCATCAGGCAATAGAGAATAATAAGTATTATGGGGAAATGAATAATGGAAATATTGATTTGGAAGTTGCGCCGTCGGCTCCGCCGGAAGAGCCAGGAAGGGAGGGAAAAGAGAAAAGGAAGATAGCAGTAGTGATGGAGAATCCCCGACTTTAGTCTCCCCTGTGTCACATAGGACCCGGCAACAGCGAAGGGCAGGAGAAACTATAAATGAACAGAGAGGGAAAATAATCGCTCCCCTCAGGCAAGGAGTGGGGACAGAAGGACCGGTATATGTTAAGGTGCCTTTTTCAGCTGGGGACTTAATGATATGGAAACAAGCAGCCGGCACCTACAGGGAAAACCCAGATAAAGTAGCCAGGGTAATGAAAATGATAATTAAAACCCAAAATCCCGATTGGGATGATCTCCAGGTGATCCTGGATACTTTGATGGACTCGACAGAAAAAGACATGGTATTGCGGGCAGCCAGAGAGAGAGCCCGAGAAGATATACGAAATGGATTAGTGCTTGGAAATCTAGATCAAAACTTCCCCACCGAGGATCCCCAATGGGATTATAACACAGGGGATGGAATAAGGAGGCTGAAGAGATATCAAGATTGGGTACAAGTCGGGGTACAGAATGCCATGCCCCGGACCATAAATTGGTCAAAATTGTATAATGTCAGGCAAGAAAAAGCGGAATCACCTTCCGCCTTTTAGAGAGATTGAAAGAAACTGCTAAGAAATATACAGATTTAGACGTAGAGACTGAGCAAGCTAAAGCTCAATTAGCACTCATTTTCCTGGGACAAGCCCAAGAGGATATTAGGAAGAAATTGCAAAAGTTGGAAGGTGCAGATTTGAGAAATTTGGATAGGCTGTTGGAAATAGCCTGGAAAGTGTATAATAACAGAGAAAAGGAAACGACAAAAAGGCAACAACAGAACTTATTAGCAGTAATTCAAGGGAGAGAACATGCAGGATTAAGGGGCAGGGGAAGAGGAAATATTAACGGTTGAGGTAGAGGAACAGGGAGAGGCTACCCGAGCTCAGGGGGAAACCGGCTGGGTCTTAACCAATGTGCCCATTGTAAGGGGGAGGGTCATTGGAAAAACGAGTGCCCTCTCCGTGGACAGCTGATCGTTGGTGGGGGAAATTCGTTCCGAAACCAAGAAGCAGCTAAGGCGATGGTTCTGGGGGAGTATAGTAGCTGACTAGGAGATCCGGTAGCAGAAACTAAAGAGCCCTTAGTAAAAATTCAAATAGGAAATAAGGAAGTAAAATTTTTAATTGATACAGGGGCCACATATTCAGTACTCAATAGATTAAGTGGTAAGATAGGGGAAAGGAAAACTACTATTGTAGGTGCCACCGGGAAGGAGGAAATACGGCCGTTCTTACAACCCCCTGATTTATGGTTTGGAGGTAAAGAAATTACGCATGAATTTTTATATGTACCAGAATACCCTATTCCTCTTTTGGGACGGGATTTGCTAACTAAACTAAACGCTACCATAATGTTTGAAGATGGAGAATTGATTATGAGAATCCCGGAATCAAAAGTGGGACAAATATTAATGATTAAAGAGAAGGCTGTTCCTCATATACCAAAAGAGGTAGAAAATGCAGTAATGCCTATGATTTGGGAAACGGACATGCCCGGAAAATCAAAAGTAGCCCAGCCAGTAAAAATTGAACTTAAGGAAGGGGCCCGACCGGTACGGATTAAACAGTACCCATTGAAGCTAGAAGCTAGGCTAGGAATAGTAAAGATTATAGATAAATTTCTTAGCTACCACATTCTGGAGGAATGCAAATCTGAATATAATACCCCAATTTTCCCAGTAAAGAAACCTAATGGGGAATACAGGCTAGTGCAGGACCTTAGGGCAATAAACGAAATAACAAAAGATATTCACCCAGTGGTGGCTAATCCTTATACATTGTTAACATCTGTAAAAGAGAAATATAAGTGGTTTACGGTAATTGATTTAAAAGATGCCTTCTTCTGCATACCCATTGACAAGGATAGTAGAAAACTTTTTGCTTTTGAATGGGAAAATCCACGGAACGGACGAAAGATGCAACTGACCTGGACAAGGTTGCCTCAAGGATTCAAGAATAGCCCGACCCTCTTCGGCAGTCAACTAGCTAAAGAAATAGAAGATTGGAATAACCAAGGACAGATTCAGGTACCAAAGGATCGATACCTGCTGTTACAATATGTGGACGATATATTAATAGCTACCGAAGGAGAGTCAGAATGTATTCAGGTAACTATTGATATTTTGAATCAATTGGGACTAAATGGGTACAAGGTTTCTAAACAAAAGTCACAAATCGCGTGCACAACAGTAATTTATTTGGGATGTGAAATTTCTCAAGGACAAAGAAAATTGGGAGTTAACCGAATACAAGCTATTTGTGAAATCCCCGAGCCGCGAAATTTGCATGAACTACGGGCTTTCCTAGGTATGGCCGGGTGGTGCAGACTGTGGGTAATGGACTATGGACTCATAGCAAAGCCCCTCTATGAAACCCAAAAGGCCTGTACATTTACCTGGGGAAAGCCACAACAAGAGGCCTTTAAGAAATTAAAAGAAGCCCTGATAAAGGCGCCTGCCTTGGGCTTGCCGGACTTATCAAAGGACTTCCAGCTGTTTGTGCATGAGAGACAACGATTGGCATTAGGAGTACTGACCCAGCGACTTGGGAGCTGGAAAAGACCTGTGGGGTATTTTTCTAAACAATTGGATGCGGTAAGCGCCGGATGGCCCTCGTGTTTAAGGGCCGTGGCAGCCACAGTCCTTTTAATACAGGAAGCCAGGAAGCTCACATTAGGGAAACGAATTGAGGTGTTCGTGCCACATATGGTGACTACGGTATTGGAGCAAAAGGGGGGCCATTGGCTATCGCCCAGCCGAATGATGAAATATCAAGCTATACTAACTGAGCAAGATGATGTAATCTTAAGAACTACTAACTTATTGAACCCAGCAGTGTTTCTAGGAACAACTACGGAGGAAGGAGACCTCAGTCATGATTGCGTGGAGATCATCGAACATACCTATGCCAGCAGAACAGACTTAAAGGATCGGCCTCTGGGGAGACCGGATTGGGAACTTTTCACGGATGGAAGCAGCTTTGTGGAAAATGGGACTCGTTACGCAGGATACGCGGTAACTACATCAAAGGTAGTGATTGAGGCAAATTCCCTACCTCCGGGGACTTCAGCCCAACGAGCAGAAATAGTCGCCCTGACGCGGGCCCTGGAACTAAGCGAGGGTAAGAACGTGAATATTTGGACAGATTCAAAATATGCATTCGGGGCAGTTCATGTACATGGGGCATTATGGAAAGAAAGGGGAATGCTATCCTCACAAGGGACTAATATAAAATACCAGGAAGAAATATTGAAATTAATAACAGCTGTACAGAAACCCCAACAGGTGGCCATAATGCATTGTAAAGCTCATCAAGGAGGGGTGTCAGAGATTGCAGAAGGTAACAGACTGGCAGATTTGACGGCCCGGAAGGTTGCGCGTGAAGTATGGAAAGTAATGGCTCTAATTCCATCAAAGGTAGGCCTCTCTTGTTTTAAATTACCTAAAGACCCAAAGTATTCAGCAGAAGACGAGAGACTTGCAAATTTGATGAAGGCCCAGAAGAATCCTGACGGATGGTATGTGACTGCGACAGGACAACTTATAGTGCCTCCTATAGTAATGAGAGAAATCTTACAAATAAAACATAATGAATGTCACTGGGGTGCAGGAGCAATGGTGACCTATTTGAAACGAGGTGTCATCTCGGTACACATGTTAACAATGGCAAAGTCGGTAATGTCAAAATGTGAGCTTTGCTTAAAGAATAATCCGGTAGCAAGGAAACATGCTGAGATGGGAAGAACTAGAGCTGGGATAGAGCCTGGAGATTACTGGCAAATAGACTTTGTGGAACTGCCTAAAGCAAGAGGTTATAAATACCTATTGGTAGGGGTTGATACTTTTTCAGGATGGCCGGAGGCCCTTCCCTGTCGCACCAACCAAGCAAAGGAAACGGTAAAATGGTTACTACGGGAAATAATCCCTAGATTTGGTGTACCGTTGGATATTTCTTCAGACAGGGGACCACATTTCATTGCCAATGTGGTTAAGGAGGTTAGTAGGTTACTAGGAATTACCTGGAACTTACATACCCCATGGAGGCCTCAATCTAGTGGTCAGGTAGAGAGGATGAACCAAACTTTAAAAGGACAATTAAGCAAAATCTGTCAGGAAGCTAAGATACAGTGGCCACAGGCCTTACCGATAGCCTTGCTAAGAATTAGAATAAAGCCAAGAAGTGGGATGTCAGTAAGTCCCTATGAAATCATGTATGGAAAACCTTATGAGTCTCCTGAACCGAACCCGAATATGCATGTTACCGGTAAACAGGATGTATATAATTATGTTTTATCCCTTGGTAAGACTTTAGGTCAACTACGCAGCGTTCTGGTGTGGAACCGACCCCTGGCCTTGGAGAATCCAGTGCATGATATACAGCCAGGAGACAGAGTCTACATCAAAAATTGGAACGAGGAACCCTTGAAGGAACGGTGGGATGGACCTTACCAAGTTCTACTGATGTGGAAAATGACATATCCCAACTGGCTCATGTGGAAGACGAGCTAGAGGAAGAAAAGCAAGAAGCTGACCAAAATTGGTTGGGAGCAACTTTTGAGGGACTAGGCCTTCATCTGGAAGGATGGCTCAAGTCCCTCCTACAAAGCATTGTGCTGCTGTTAATTGTATTCGCTGCAATGGGAGTAATGTTCTCGTGTGTGAAAGGAGAAATAGTTAGGAGTAGTGCATGGAATCGCCGAATAATGAGAGTCCTTACTGGGAATCACCCAGAACACCCTATCCCACTTACTCCACCCCCGTCCTATAGTACTAGCGTTAACAAGCAGGCATAGAGGAATCAATAAGATAGTAGACTAACGAAGATGCGTTAAGATTATACTTACTAATCTCTATATCAAGTTATACTCACTAACATCTACTAACCTGATTCAACCTAATAGTAATGAAAATACTTGCTCTTGGTATGAGTGAAGTATTTTCAAAGGGGGGAAATGTTAGTGTTGGGGAGAATCGAATGGATGTTTTACTAATGTCTCTTAGGTGATGGGTCATACAGTATAATTAAGCATTGCCAAATGTACTTACATTATCAATTAATCTATGTACACTGGAAACTTAGGGAGTACACTGAACATTTAAAGGAATCGTTGAAGGGGAACCCTGGGAGGGAACAGGTACAACCTGACCTTGGATAAGGGCCTGGAAATGCTGAAATGAGTTGAAGCAGAACCAAGGAGCGGAGGGAGCATGCGTCGAGTGAGAAAGGTGAAAAGTTTAGCGGAGAGGAAGACTCCTTACTTCATCTGGACGACCACCTGGACGACCACCAGAGTGCGCCACGCATGTGCAAAGGGGAGGGGAGCTAATTAGAATGGAATGCGAGGCTGATGTTGCAACCTGTAATGAATATGTATACCTTACGTAATGTTGAATGTATAAATAATGGCTGGGAAGTAACGGGACTTGAAGCCAGATTTGGGCACCTGCCCCGGCTTCCAGCGCTGAATAAAGCACCTTCATATAATCACTTGGTGGTTATGTGGTTGCTACGCTAACAGTTTGTGGGTCCTGCATATGCCAGCGGGACCCTCCCATACGCTGTTTTTTGTTTGTCCCTGTTCTGTTAGCCTGTACCTCTTCATTCCTTTTTTGTTTTTGTCCCTGTTTTTTTAGCCTGTCCCTGTACCTGTTCTTCATGTCCCTGTTTGTTTTCTTCAGGTTCCTGTTGGTTTTCTTCATGTCCCTGTTTGGGCACCATTTGTGGCGTAATGACCACACGCACACCAGGGTTCTTTCAGGATCAGGAACTGCTACCTCTGTTGCTTTCGTAATTTCAACTCTCCCTTACTGAGGGCATAACTTCATCTCTCAGAGTGAGGGCACAACTTCATTCTATCCCTTATTCAGGACAGACTCCCATCCTATAACATTCGCCCCACAGCAGTACATTTCCACTAACTATTCATTGGTCAACAACTTTGCCCGGCAACAGGAAACACCCAGCAGCTTCCGTGCCTTAAGGGCTGGAGAACAAGCAACCCTAGACAACAAGGTGTCTCCTGAATCACCCTTCTTGGTTCCCTCTCAGCTCTTTACATTCCTGATGGTCTCATCCTTAAGAGTCCGATGTTATCAGCAACCATGGGCCTTCTCGACCCCCATGGCCACACTCCCACATCTCCCCCATCTCCCCCTTCTTTATTAACATAAAAAAGCGCGATTAACACAAATTAAGAAGGCGCGATTAACACAAACTAAAACACAGAGAAAAACTGCCAGGCTGTCCTGGTTCCAGTTAGGACAGAGTTAATTTTCCCTCATAGTAGCTGGTAGGGTGCTATGTTTTGGATTAGGATGAGAAGAGCGCTGATAACATGCTGATGTTTTAATTGTTGCAGAGCAGTGTTTACACCAGGCCAAGGACTTTTCGGCTTCTCGCTCTGTCCTGCCAGCGAGCAGGCTGGGGGTGCAGCAGGAGCTGGGAGGGGACAGACCCAGGACAGCTGACCCAAACTGGCCAAAGGGGTATTCCATACCATCTGACGTCATGCTAAACAATATATAGGGGTGGCTGGCCGGGGTGGGGGGGCCGGCTGCTCGGGGATAGGCTGGGCATCGGTCAGCGGGTGGTGAGCAATTCCATTGTGCATCACTTGTTTTCTTACACATTATTATTATTAATACTATTATCATTATCACTATTATTATTATTATTGTTATTATTATATTCCTGTCTTAATACACTGTCTTTATCTCAACTCACCGGCTTCACTTTCCCGTTTCTCTCCCCCATCCCAGAGAGGGAGGGGGGAGGGTGAGCGAACGGCTGTGTGGTGTTTAGCTGCCGGACGGGTTAAACCACAACAGCCCTTTTGGCGCCCAACGTGGGGCTCGAAGGGTTGAGCTATCGACAAATTTGACCAGAGTGTGTTAAACTAAAATTGGTATAAGTATTGCACCTGCTTAATAGTTGCTAGTCACGATGTTGATTGCCTTAATCTCCAGTCTGCTGTACCTGTATTCCAAATTGAGTTTTATGGTGCGTTACTTTCTGTATGTGCTCCCTGTTGCACTGTTTATCCTTTCCGGGCCCTGGTTTAAGATTGTTATGGTACTGTGCGGTGTAAAAATGGCTTATGAAATGATGAAATATCTGGTCACAACTCTAACCTGGTATTTGTACTCAGCACTGACGTCGACTCTATACTTTGGAAACCATATCTCGGAAACTATTAGCAATTACACCTATTGCCTGTTTTCGTTAGGGAGCCACTCTGTGAAGGGGACAGGGGAAGACATGTTTCCCTACCTGTTCACTCTCCCTTTCTCCTTCACCACCACCCTCTTATCCCCCGAGCTAGTTACGGTGGTTCTCCGAGATGTTGAAAATCCTTGGGATACTCAGACCAGCCTGCTCTTGTTGTTATGTCTCCTGAATGCGCTTCAGGTTTTGTTGAGGGTTAAACAACTACTTAGGAATCTCATCCGGAGATCTGTCTTGAGGCGGGATAGTTGCGAGTGGCAGGGAGTGTGGGAGGATATGGGCAGGTTTCTAGAGCAGTGGTCACCTCCAGTGTTTTGGACATTCACCCCTGAACAACTGCAAAATCCTAAAAAGCTGGCAGAATGCTTGAAAAAAAGGTGTCATGACTCTGGCAGTTCCAAAGTGACACAAATCACTGTAGCGTGCTGGGGTCTGGCTTGTGCCTATCGAGCTGCAATTGATGCTACTAGCAACCTAGCTCCTGCAGCCGCTCCAGTTCCAGCTCCTGCAGCCGCTCCAGCTCCTGCAGCCGCTCCAGCTCCAGCTCCTGCAGCCGCTCCAGGTCCTGCAGCCGCTCCAGCTCCTGCAGCTGCTCCAGATCCAGCTCCTGCAGCCGCTCCAGCTCCAGCTCCTGCAGCCGCTCCAGCTCCGGCTCCTGCAGCCGCTCCAGTTCCAGCTCCTGCAGCCGCTCCAGCCCCTGCAGCCGCTCCAGCTCCAGCTCCAGCCCCTGCAGTCACTCCAGCCCCTGCAGCTGCTCCAGCTCCAGCTCCTGCAGCCACTCCAGCCCCTGCAGCTGCTCCAGCTCCAGCTCCTGCAGCCGCGCCAGCTCCTGCAGCCGCTCCACCTCCAGCTCCTGCAGCCGCTCCAGCCCCTGCAGCTGCTCCAGCTCCAGCTCCCGCAGCCACTCCAGCCCCTGCAGCCGCTCCAGCTCCAGCTCCAGCTCCTGCAGCCGCTCCAGCTCCTGCAGCCGCTCCAGCTCCAGCTCCCGCAGCCACTCCAGCCCCTGCAGCAGCTCCAGCTCCTGCAGCTGCTCCCACTCCTGTGTCTGGGTCAGAGAAACGAGCTGTAGCAGTGCAAGTTGACCCCGCAGAGGGTATTCCAACCTCTGTGGCAGACCCTGTGGCTGGGTCAGAGAAACGAGCTGTAGCAGTGCAAGTTGCCCCTGTAGACAAGGTGAAAAAATGGTATAGAGGCTCAGGTCGTTTAGAACGCAGACAGTCTTCTGCTAAGTCTGGGCATAGTGAAGACGAGGCTGGGCCATCAAAGGTGCAGGAGACTGAAGATGAGGATGAGGATGTTGAAAAATCAACTGTAACTACCCGGACTCTATACCAGCGTGAGCTACGAGATGTGCGAAAAGATTTTGGTCGCTGTATAGGCGAGCAGCTTGTCACCTGGCTGCTCCGGTGCTGGGACACGGGAGCCAATTATGTGGAATTAGAGGGCAAGGAAGCCAGGCGGCTGGGATCCCTTGCTAGGGACGCATGCATTGACAAAGCAATTGGAGATGGAGCACGATCTCGCAGCCTCTGGAGGCGTCTCCTGTCAGCTGTGCAGGAAAGGTATCCCTTCAAGGAAGAACTTGTATGTCTACCAGGCAAATGGACCACCATGGAGAAGGGAATTCAGTACCTGAGGGAATTGGCCGTACAGGAAGTAATTTATAAGGACCTAGACGACGCACAAACATCCGCAGATCCAGATGCAGTCCGGTGTACACTACATATGTGGCGGAAGTTTGTACAGAGTGCACCATCATCATATGCCAGCTCATTGGCAATACTAGCCTGGAAAGCGGAGGAGAATCCCACAGTGAATGAAGTGACTAAAATACTCCGTCAGTACGAAGGAAATCTCTCCTCTTCCCTACAGGCCTGTGTCTCGGTTGTGGAGAAACTCTCTGAAGAGGTCCACCAACTTAAAGAGAATTTATCTTCCCCTCCACCTGAACGAACCAGTGTCCACCAGCTAAAAGAGAATGCTTTGGAGAAACGAAGATTCTGACCAGGACTAGAGGGGCCCTGCCTCCAGCCAGGGGGAGGAAAGGGACAATCGAGTTTATTGGACTGTGTGGATTCGATGGCCTGGCACGTCAGACGCACAGAAGTATAAGGCTTTGGTAGACACCGGTGCACAATGTACTCTAATGCCATCAAGCTATAAAGGGCCAGAGCCCATCTGTATTTATGGTGTGACGGGGGGATCCCAGCAGTTAACTGTATTGGAGGCTGAAGTGAGTCTAACCGGTAATGAGTGGCAAAAGCACCGTATTGTGACTGGCCCAGATGCTCCGTGCATCCTTGGCATAGACTATCTTAGAAGAGGATATTTCAAGGACCCAAAAGGGTTCCGCTGGGCTTTTGGCATAGCTGCTTTGGAGACAGAGGACATTAAACAGTTGTCTACCTTGCCTGGTCTCTCAGAGGACCCTTCTGTTGTGGGGTTGCTGAGGGTCGAAGAACAGCAAGTGCCAATCGCTACCACAACTGTGCACCGGCGGCAATATCGCACCAACCGAGACTCCCTGAGTCCCATCCATAAGCTAATTCGTCAACTGGAGAGCCAAGGAGTGATCAGCAAGACTCATTCACCTTTTAATAGTCCTATATGGCCAGTGCGAAAGTCTAATGGTGAGTGGAGACTAACAGTGGACTATCGTGGCCTGAACGAAGTCACGCCACCACTGAGTGCTGCAGTGCCGGACATGCTAGAACTCCAGTATGAACTGGAATCAAAGGCAGCCAAGTGGTATGCCACAATTGATATCGCTAATGCATTTTTCTCCATCCCTCTAGCAGCAGAGTGCAGGCCACAGTTTGCTTTCACTTGGAGGGGAGTCCAATATACTTGGAATCGGCTGCCCCAGGGGTGGAAACACAGCCCTACCATTTGCCATGGACTGATCCAGTCTGCGCTGGAGCAGGGGGAAGCTCCTGAACACCTGCAGTACATCGATGACATCATTGTGTGGGGTGACACTGCAGAAGAAGTTTTCGAGAAAGGGAAGAAAATAGTCCAAATCCTTCTGAAGGCCGGTTTTGTCATAAAACAGAATAAAGTTAAAGGACCTGCACGAGAGATCCAGTTTTTAGGAATAAAATGGCAAGATGGACGTCGTCAAATCCCAATGGATGTGATCAACAAAATAACAGCTATGTCTCCACCAACTAGCAAAAAAGAAACACAAACTTTCCTAGGTGTCGTGGGGTTTTGGAGAATGTATATTCCAAATTACAGTCTGACTGTAAACCCGCTCTACCAAGTAACCCGTAAGAAGAATGCTTTTGAATGGGGCCCTGAGCAACGACAAGCCTTTGAACAAATTAAGCAGGAAATAGTTCATGCAGTAGCCCTCGGGCCAGTCCGAACAGGACCAGATGTAAAGAATGTGCTCTACACCGCAGCCGGGGAGAATGGTCCCACCTGGAGCCTCTGGCAGAAAGAACCTGGGGAAACTCGAGGTCGACCCCTGGGGTTTTGGAGTCGGGGATACAGAGGATCTGAGGCCCGCTATACTCCAACTGAAAAGGAGATATTGGCAGCATATGAAGGAGTTTGATCTGCTTCGGAAGTGGTCGGTACTGAAGCGCAGCTCCTCCTGGCGCCCCGACTGCCGGTACTAGGCTGGATGTTCAAAGGAAGGGTCCCCTCTACACATCATGCAACTGATGCTACATGGAGCAAGTGAGTTGCACTGATTACTCAGCGGGCTCGAATAGGAAACCCCAGTCGCCCAGGAATCTTGGAGGTGGTTATGGACTGGCCAGAAGGCAAATACTTTGGGATATCATCAGAGGAGGAGGTGGTCCCTGCTGAAGAAGCCCCACTGTACAACAAGCTACCGGAAAATGAGAAGAAATATGCCTTGTTCACTGACGGGTCCTGTCGTATTGTGGGAAAGCATCGGAGATGGAAAGCTGCTGTATGGAGTCCTACACGACGAGTTGCAGAAGCTGCTGAGGGAGAAGGTGAATCGAGTCAGTTTGCAGAAGTGAAAGCCATTCAGCTGGCTTTAGATATTGCTGAACGAGAAAAGTGGCCAGTTCTCTATCTCTATACTGATTCATGGATGGTAGCAAATGCCCTGTGGGGGTGGTTACAGCAATGGAAGCAGAACAACTGGCAGCGCAGGGGCAAGCCCATCTGGGCTGCGGCATTGTGGCAAGATATTGCTGCCCGGGTAGAGAACCTGGTTGTAAAGGTACGCCATGTAGATGCTCATGTGCCCAAGAATCGGGCTACTGAAGAACATCAAAACAACCAGCAGGTGGATCAGGCTGCTAAGATTGAAGTGGCTCAGGTGGACCTGGACTGGCAACATAAAGGTGAATTATTTATTGCCCGATGGGCCCATGACACCTCAGGCCATCAAGGTAGAGATGCAACCTACAGATGGGCTTGTGATCGAGGGGTGGACCTGACCATGGACACTATAGCACAGGTTATTCATGACTGTGAAACATGTGCTGCAATCAAGCAAGCCAAACGGTCAAAACCTCTTTGGTATGGAGGACGATGGCTGAAATATAAATATGGAGAGGCCTGGCAGATTGATTACATCACACTCCCTCAAACCCGCAACAGCAAGCGCCACGTACTTACAATGGTGGAAGCAACCACCGGATGGCTGGAAACATATCCTGTGCCCCATGCCACCGCCCGGAACACTCTCCTGGGCCTTGAAAAGCAAGTCCTATGGAGACATGGCACCCCAGAGAGAATTGAGTCAGACAACGGGACTCATTTCCGAAACAACCTTATAGACACTTGGGCCAAAGAACATGGTATTGAGTGGGTGTATCACATCCCCTATCATGCACCAGCCTCTGGAAAAGTTGAACGATACAATGGACTGTTGAAGACTACACTGAAAGCAATGGGTGCTGGGACATTCAAAAATTGGGATACACATTTGGCAAAGGCCACCTGGTTAGTCAATACCAGGGGATCTGCCAACCGAGCTGGACCTGCCCAATCAAACCTGTTACGCACTGTAGAAGGGGATAAAGTTCCTGTAGTGCACGTAAGAAACATGCTGGGTAAAACAGTCTGGGCTACTCCTGCCTCAGGAAAAGGCAAACCCATTCGTGGAATTGCTTTTGCTCAGGGACCTGGATGCACTTGGTGGGTAATGCAAAAGAATGGGGAGGTCCGGTGTGTACCTCAAGGGGATTTGATACTGGGTGAGAATAGCCCATGAGTTGAATTGTAGTATGTTAATTATTATATAATACTGTATGTCATCACTACCATGATTGCTATATATCATAGATAGAAAAGGGTGATTAATTAGAATGTATTGGAAAGAGTGTAACCTGAGCATGACATAAATGGTATGGAATAAGGGGTGGATATCTGTCCTGGTTCCAGTTAGGACAGAGTTAATTTTCCCTCATAGTAGCTGGTAGGGTGCTATGTTTTGGATTAGGATGAGAAGAGCACTGATAACATGCTGATGTTTTAATTGTTGCAGAGCAGTGTTTACACCAGGCCAAGGACTTTTCGGCTTCTCGCTCTGTCCTGCCAGCGAGCAGGCTGGGGGTGCAGCAGGAGCTGGGAGGGGACAGACCCAGGACAGCTGACCCAAACTGGCCAAAGGGGTATTCCATACCATCTGACGTCATGCTAAACAATATATAGGGGTGGCTGGCCGGGGTGGGGGGGCCGGCTGCTCGGGGATAGGCTGGGCATCGGTCAGCGAGTGGTGAGCAATTGCATTGTGCATCACTTGTTTTCTTACACATTATTATTATTAATACTATTATCATTATCACTATTATTATTATTATTGTTATTATTATATTCCTGTCTTAATACACTGTCTTTATCTCAACTCACCGGCTTCACTTTCCCGTTTCTCTCCCCCATCCCAGAGAGGGAGGGGGGAGGGTGAGCGAACCGCTGTGTGGTGTTTAGCTGCCAGCCGGGTTAAACCACAACAATAAAAAAGCGCGATTAACACAAATTAAGAAGGCGCAATTAACACAAACTAAAACACAGAGAAAAACTGCCAGGCATACTAAGTCTATCCTTAACAAACTTTGTAACCCCATCCCTGGGAGAGGCAGGCACTGAGGGCTGCCCAGCCGGGGGGCTCTGGCTGCCCCTCCAACTCCTGGAGTCCTGGTTTGTGGGTCCTGCATATGCCAGCGGGACCCTCCCATATGCTGTTTTTTGTTTCTCCCAGTTCGGTAAGCCTGTCCCTGTTTGGTTTTTTTATGTCCCTTTTTGGGCGCCATTTGTGGCGTAATGACCACACGGACTCAAGGGTTCTTTAAGGATCAGTTGCTGCTACCTCTTTACTGATGATGTAACTTCAACTCTCCCTTACTGAGGGCGTAACTTCATCTCTCCAAGTGAGGGCACAACCACATTCAATCCCTTATTCAGGACAGGCTCTCTTCCTATAACATTCGCCCCACAGCAGTACCTTTCCACTAACTATTCATTGGTCAACAACTTTGCCCGGCAACAGCAAACACCCAGCAGCTTCCATGCCTTCACGGCTGGAGAACAAGCAACCCGAGACAACAAGGTGTCTCCTGAATCACCCTTCTTTGTTCCCTCTCAGCTCTTTACATTCCTGATGGTCTCATCCTTAAGAGTCCGAAGGTATCAGCAACCATGGGGCTTCTCGACCCCCATGGCCACACTCCCACATCTCCCCCTTCCTTATTAACATAAAACAGTGCGATTAACACAAATTAAGAAGGCGTGATTAACACAAACTAAAACACAGAGAAAAACTGCCAGGCATACTAATTCTATCTTCAACAAACTTTGTAACCCCATCCCTGGGAGAGGCAGGCACTGAGTGCTGCCCAGCCGGGGGGCTCTGGCTGCCCCTCCAACTCCTGGAGTCCTGGTTTGTGGGTCCTGCATATGCCAGCGGGACCCTCCCATACGCAGTTTTTTGTTTCTCCCTCTTCTGTTAGCCTGTCCCTGATCGTTTTTTTTATGTCCCTTTTTGGGCGCCATTCGTGGCGTATTGACCACACGGACTCAAGGGTTCTTTAAGGATCAGTTGCTGCTACCTCTTTACTGACGATGTAACTTCAACTGTCTCTTACTGAGGGCGTAACTTCATCTCTCAGAGTGAGGGCACAACTTCATTCTATCCCTTATTCAGGACAGGCTCCCTTCCTATAACATTCGCCCCACAGCAGTACCTTTCCACTAACTATTCATTGCTCAACAACTTTGCCCGGCAACAGCAAACACCCAGCAGCTTCCGTGCCTTCAGGGCTGGAGAACAAGGAACCGGAGAAAACAAGGTGTCTCCTGAATCACCCGTCTTTGTTCCCTCTCAGCTCTTTACATTCCTGATGGTCTCATCCTTAAGAGTCCGATGTTATCAGCAACCATGGGGCTTGTCGACCCCCATGGCCACACTCCCACATCTCCCCCTTCTTTATTAACATCAAAAAGCGCGAGTAACACAAATTAAATAAGCACAATTAACACAAATTAAGAAGGCGCGATTAACACAAATTATAAACACAGAGAAAAACTGCCAGAAATACTAAGTCTATTTTTAACAAACTTTGTAACCCCATCCCTGGGAGAGGCAGGCACTGAGTGCTGCCCAGCCGGGGGGCTCTGGCTGCCCCTCCAACTCCTGGAGTCCTTCTTTGTGGGTCCTGCATATGCCAGCGGGACCCTCCCATACTATGTTTTTTGTTTGTCCCTGTTCTGTTAGCCTGTACCTCTTCATTCCTTTTTTGTTTTTGTCCCTGTTTTTTTAGCCTTTCCCTGTTCCTGTTCTTCTTGTCCATGTTTGTTTTCTTCCGGTTCCTGTTTGTTTTCTTCATGTCCTTTTTTTGGCGCCATTTGGGGCGTAATGACCACACGGACTCAAGGGTTCTTTCAGGATCTGTAAGTGCTACCTCTTTACTGATGATGTAACTTCAACTCTCCCTTACTGAGGGCGTAACTTCATCTCTCAGAGTGAGGGCACAACCTCATTCAATCCCTTATTCAGGACAGGCTCCCTTCCTATAACATTCGGCCCACAGCAGTACCTTTCCACTAACTATTCATTGGTCAACAACTTTGCCTGGCAACAGCAAACACCCAGCAGCTTCCGTGCCTTCAGGGCTGGAGAACAAGCAACCCGAGACAACAAGGTGTCTCCTGAATCACCCTCCTTTGTTCCCTCTCAGCTCTTTACATTCCTGATGGTCTCATCCTTAAGAGTCCGATGTTATCAGCAACCATGGGGCTTGACAACCCCCATGGCCACACTCCCACATCTCCCCCTTCTTTATTAACATCAAAAAGCGCGATTAACACAAATTAAGAAGGCGCGATTAACACAAACTAAAACACAGAGAAAAACTGCCAGGCATACCAAGTCTTTCCTTAACAAACTTTGTAACCCCATCCCTGGGAGAGGCAGGCACTGAGTGCTGACCAGCCGGGGGGCTCTGGCTGCCCCTCCAACTCCTGGAGTCCTTCTTTGTGGGTCCTGCATATGCCAGCGGGACCCTCCCATACTATGTTTTTTGTTTGTCCCTGTTCTGTTAGCCTGTACCTCTTCATTCCTTTTTTGTTTTTGTCCCTGTTTTTTTAGCCTTTCCCTGTTCCTGTTCTTCTTGTCCATGTTTGTTTTCTTCCGGTTCCTGTTTGTTTTCTTCATGTCCTTTTTTTGGCGCCATTTGGGGCGTAATGACCACACGGACTCCAGGGTTCTTTCAGGATCTGTAAGTGCTACCTCTTTACTGATGATGTAACTTCAACTCTCCCTTACTGAGGGCGTAACTTCATCTCTCAGAGTGAGGGCACAACTTCATTCAATCCCTTATTCAGGACAGGCTCCCTTCCTATAACATTTGGCCCACAGCAGTACCTTTCCACTAACTATTCATTGGTCAACAACTTTGCCCGGCAACAGCAAACACCCAGCAGCTTCCCTGTCTTCAGGGCTGGAGAACAAGCAACCCGAGACAACAAGGTGTCTCCTGAATCACCCTCCTTTGTTCCCTCTCAGCTCTTTACATTCCTGATGGTCTCATCCTTAAGAGTCCGATGTTATCAGCAACCATGGGGCTTGACAACCCCCATGGCCACACTCCCACATCTCCCCCTTCCTTATTAACATCAAAAAGCGCGAGTAACACAAATTAAGTAAGCACAATTAACACAAATTAAGAAGGCGCCATTAACACAAATTATAAACACAGAGAAAAACTGCCAGGCATACTATTTTTATCTTCAACAAACTTTGTAACCCCATCCCTGGGAGAGGCAGGCACTGAGTGCTGCCCAGCCGGGGGGCTCTGGCTGCCCCTCCAACTCCTGGAGTCCTGGTTTGTGGGTCCTGCGTATGCCAGCGGGACCCTCCCATACTATGTTTTCTGTTTGTCCCTCTTCTGTTAGCCTGTCCCTGATCGTTTTTTTTATGTCCCTTTTTGGGCGCCATTTGTGGCGTATTGACCACACGGACTCAAGGGTTCTTTAAGGATCAGTTGCTGCTACCTCTTTACTGATGATGTAACTTCAACTGTCTCTTACTGAGGGCGTAACTTCATCTCTCAGAGTGAGGGCACAACTTCATTCTATCCCTTATTCAGGACAGGCTCCCTTCCTATAACATTCACCCCACAGCAGTACCTTTCCACTAACTATTCATTGGTCAACAACTTTGCCCGGCAACAGCAAACACCCAGCAGCTTCCCTGTCTTCAGGGCTGGAGAACAAGGAACCGGAGACAACAAGGTGTCTCCTGAATCACCCTTCTTTGTTCCCTCTCAGCTCTTTACATTCCTGATGGTATCATCCTTAAGAGTCCGAAGGTATCAGCAACCATGGGGCTTCTCGACCCCCATGGCCAAACTCCCACATCTCCCCCTTCTTTATTAACATCAAAAAGCGCGAGTAACACAAATTAAATAAGCACAATTAACACAAATTAAGAAGGCGCGATTAACACAAATTATAAACACAGAGAAAAACTGCCAGGCATACTAATTCTATCTTCAACAAACTTTGTAACCCCATCCCTGGGAGAGGCAGGCACTGAGTGCTGCCCAGCCGGGGGGCTCTGGCTGCCCCTCCAAATCCTGGAGTCCTTGTTTGTGGGTCCTGCGTATGCCAGCGGGACCCTCCCATACGCTGTTTTTTGTTTGACTCTGTTCTGTTAGCCTGTCCCTGTTCGTTTTTTTTTATGTCCCTGTTTGGGCACCATTTGTGGCGTAATGACCACACGCACACCAGGGTTCTTTCAGGATCAGAAACTGCTACCTCTGTTGATGCCGTAATTTCAACTCTCTCTTACTGAGGGCATAACTTCATCTCTTAGAGCGAGGGCACAACTTCATTCTATCCCTTATTCAGGACAGGCTCCCTTCCTATAACATTCGCCCCACAGCAGTACCTTTCCACTAACTATTCATTGGTCAACAACTTTGCCCGGCAACAGCAAACACCCAGCAGCTTCCGTGCCTTCAGGGCTGGAGAACAAGCAACCCGAGGCAACAAGGTGTCTCCTGAATCACCCTTCTTTGTTCCCTCTCAGCTCTTTACATTCCTGATGGTCTCATCCTTAAGAGTCCGATGTTATCAGCAACCGTGGGGCTTGTTGACCCCCATGGCCACACTCCCACATCTCCCCCTTCCTTATTAACATCAAAAAAGCGCGAGTAACACAAATTATAAACACAGAGAAAAACACAGAGAAAAACTGCCAGGCATCTTCCACATTCAATTCTATCTTCAACAAACTTTGTAACCCCATCCCTGGGAGAGGCAGGCACTGAGTGCTGCCCAGCCGGGGGGCTCTGGCTGCCCCTCCAACTCCTGGAGTCCTGGTTTGTGGGTCCTGCATATGCCAGCGGGACCCTCCCATACGCAGTTTTTTGTTTCTCCCAGTTCGCTAAGCCTGTCCCTGTTTGGTTTTTTTATGTCCCTTTTTGGGCGCCATTTGTGGCGTATTGACCACACGGACTCAAGGGTTCTTTAAGGATCAGTTGCTGCTACCTCTTTACTGACGATGTAACTTCAACTGTCTCTTACTGAGGGCGTAACTTCATCTCTCAGAGTGAGGGCACAACTTCATTCTATCCCTTATTCAGGACAGGCTCCCTTCCTATAACATTCGCCCCACAGCAGTACCTTTCCACTAACTATTCATTGCTCAACAACTTTGCCCGGCAACAGCAAACACCCAGCAGCTTCCCTGTCTTCAGGGCTGGAGAACAAGGAACCGGAGACAACAAGGTGTCTCCTGAATCACCCTTCTTTGTTCCCTCTCAGCTCTTTACATTCCTGATGGTATCATCCTTAAGAGTCCGAAGGTATCAGCAACCATGGGGCTTCTCGACCCCCATGGCCAAACTCCCACATCTCCCCCTTCTTTATTAACATCAAAAAGCGCGAGTAACACAAATTAAATAAGCACAATTAACACAAATTAAGAAGGCGCGATTAACACAAATTATAAACACAGAGAAAAACTGCCAGGCATACTAATTCTATCTTCAACAAACTTTGTAACCCCATCCCTGGGAGAGGCAGGCACTGAGTGCTGCCCAGCCGGGGGGCTCTGGCTGCCCCTCCAACTCCTGGAGTCCTGGTTTGTGGGTCCTGCATATGCCAGCGGGACCCTCCCATACGCCGTTTTTTGTTTCTCCCTCTTCTGTTAGCCTGTCCCTGATCGTTTTTTTTATGTCCCTTTTTGGGCGCCATTTGTGGCGTATTGACCACACGGACTCAAGGGTTCTTTAAGGATCAGTTGCTGCTACCTCTTTACTGATGATGTAACTTCAACTGTCTCTTACTGAGGGCGTAACTTCATCTCTCAGAGTGAGGGCACAACTTCATTCTATCCCTTATTCAGGACAGGCTCCCTTCCTATAACATTCGCCCCACAGCAGTACCTTTCCACTAACTATTCATTGGTCAACAACTTTGCCCGGCAACAGGAAACACCCAGCAGCTTCCGTGCCTTAAGGGCTGGAGAACAAGCAACCCTAGACAACAAGGTGTCTCCTGAATCACCCTTCTTGGTTCCCTCTCAGCTCTTTACATTCCTGATGGTCTCATCCTTAAGAGTCCGATGTTATCAGCAACCATGGGCCTTCTCGACCCCCATGGCCACTCTCCCACATCTCCCCCATCTCCCCCTTCTTTATTAACATAAAAAAGCGCGATTAACACAAATTAAGAAGGCGCGATTAACACAAACTAAAACACAGAGAAAAATTGCCAGGCTGTCCTGGTTCCAGTTAGGACAGAGTTAATTTTCCCTCATAGTAGCTGGTAGGGTGCTATGTTTTGGATTAGGATGAGAAGAGCGCTGATAACATGCTGATGTTTTAATTGTTGCAGAGCAGTGTTTACACCAGGCCAAGGACTTTTCGGCTTCTCGCTCTGTCCTGCCAGCGAGCAGGCTGGGGGTGCAGCAGGAGCTGGGAGGGGACAGACCCAGGACAGCTGACCCAAACTGGCCAAAGGGGTATTCCATACCATCTGACGTCATGCTAAACAATATATAGGGGTGGCTGGCCGGGGTGGGGGGGCCGGCTGCTCGGGGATAGGCTGGGCATCGGTCAGCGAGTGGTGAGCAATTCCATTGTGCATCACTTGTTTTCTTACACATTATTATTATTAATACTATTATCATTATCACTATTATTATTATTATTGTTATTATTATATTCCTGTCTTAATAAACTGTCTTTATCTCAACTCACCGGCTTCACTTTCCCGTTTCTCTCCCCCATCCCAGAGAGGGAGGGGGGAGGGTGAGCGAACGGCTGTGTGGTGTTTAGCTGCCGGACGGGTTAAACCACAACAGCCCTTTTGGCGCCCAACGTGGGGCTCGAAGGGTTGAGATATCGACAAATTTGACCAGAGTGTGTTAAACTAAAATTGGTATAAGTATTGCACCTGCTTAATAGTTGCTAGTCACGATGTTGATTGCCTTAATCTCCAGTCTGCTGTACCTGTATTCCAAATTGAGTTTTATGGTGCGTTACTTTCTGTATGTGCTCCCTGTTGCACTGTTTATCCTTTCCGGGCCCTGGTTTAAGATTGTTATGGTACTGTGCGGTGTAAAAATGGCTTATGAAATGATGAAATATCTGGTCACAACTCTAACCTGGTATTTGTACTCAGCACTGACGTCGACTCTATACTTTGGAAACCATATCTCGGAAACTATTAGCAATTACACCTATTGCCTGTTTTCGTTAGGGAGCCACTCTGTGAAGGGGACAGGGGAAGACATGTTTCCCTACCTGTTCACTCTCCCTTTCTCCTTCACCACCACCCTCTTATCCCCCGAGCTAGTTACGGTGGTTCTCCGAGATGTTGAAAATCCTTGGGATACTCAGACCAGCCTGCTCTTGTTGTTATGTCTCCTGAATGCGCTTCAGGTTTTGTTGAGGGTTAAACAACTACTTAGGAATCTCATCCGGAGATCTGTCTTGAGGCGGGATAGTTGCGAGTGGCAGGGAGTGTGGGAGGATATGGGCAGGTTTCTAGAGCAGTGGTCACCTCCAGTGTTTTGGACATTCACCCCTGAACAACTGCAAAATCCTAAAAAGCTGGCAGAATGCTTGAAAAAAAGGTGTCATGACTCTGGCAGTTCCAAAGTGACACAAATCACTGTAGCGTGCTGGGGTCTGGCTTGTGCCTATCGAGCTGCAATTGATGCTACTAGCAACCTAGCTCCTGCAGCCGCTCCAGTTCCAGCTCCTGCAGCCGCTCCAGCTCCTGCAGCCGCTCCAGCTCCAGCTCCTGCAGCCGCTCCAGGTCCTGCAGCCGCTCCAGCTCCTGCAGCTGCTCCAGATCCAGCTCCTGCAGCCGCTCCAGCTCCAGCTCCTGCAGCCGCTCCAGCTCCGGCTCCTGCAGCCGCTCCAGTTCCAGCTCCTGCAGCCGCTCCAGCCCCTGCAGCCGCTCCAGCTCCAGCTCCAGCCCCTGCAGTCACTCCAGCCCCTGCAGCTGCTCCAGCTCCAGCTCCTGCAGCCACTCCACCTCCAGCTCCTGCAGCCGCTCCAGCCCCTGCAGCTGCTCCAGCTCCAGCTCCCGCAGCCACTCCAGCCCCTGCAGCCGCTCCAGCTCCAGCTCCAGCTCCTGCAGCCGCTCCAGCTCCTGCAGCCGCTCCAGCTCCAGCTCCCGCAGCCACTCCAGCCCCTGCAGCAGCTCCAGCTCCTGCAGCTGCTCCCACTCCTGTGGCTGGGTCAGAGAAACGAGCTGTAGCAGTGCAAGTTGCCCCTGTAGACAAGGTGAAAAAATGGTATAGAGGCTCAGGTCGTTTAGAACGCAGACAGTCTTCTGCTAAGTCTGGGCATAGTGAAGACGAGGCTGGGCCATCAAAGGTGCAGGAGACTGAAGATGAGGATGAGGATGTTGAAAAATCAACTGTAACTACCCGGACTCTATACCAGCGTGAGCTACGAGATGTGCGAAAAGATTTTGGTCGCTGTATAGGCGAGCAGCTTGTCACCTGGCTGCTCCGGTGCTGGGACACGGGAGCCAATTATGTGGAATTAGAGGGCAAGGAAGCCAGGCGGCTGGGATCCCTTGCTAGGGACGCATGCATTGACAAAGCAATTGGAGATGGAGCACGATCTCGCAGCCTCTGGAGGCGTCTCCTGTCAGCTGTGCAGGAAAGGTATCCCTTCAAGGAAGAACTTGTATGTCTACCAGGCAAATGGACCACCATGGAGAAGGGAATTCAGTACCTGAGGGAATTGGCCGTACGGGAAGTAATTTATAAGGACCTAGACGACGCACAAACATCCGCAGATCCAGATGCAGTCCGGTGTACACTACATATGTGGCGGAAGTTTGTACAGAGTGCACCATCATCATATGCCAGCTCATTGGCAATACTAGCCTGGAAAGCGGAGGAGAATCCCACAGTGAATGAAGTGACTAAAATACTCCGTCAGTACGAAGGAAATCTCTCCTCTTCCCTACAGGCCTGTGTCTCGGCTGTGGAGAAACTCTCTGAAGAGGTCCACCAACTTAAAGAGAATTTATCTTCCCCCCGACCTGAACGAACCAGTGTCCACCAGCTAAAAGAGAATGCTTTGGAGAAACGAAGATTCTGACCAGGACTAGAGGGGCCCTGCCTCCAGCCAGGGGGAGGAAAGGGACAATCGAGTTTATTGGACTGTGTGGATTCGATGGCCTGGCACGTCAGACGCACAGAAGTATAAGGCTTTGGTAGACACCGGTGCACAATGTACTCTAATGCCATCAAGCTATAAAGGGCCAGAGCCCATCTGTATTTATGGTGTGACGGGGGGATCCCAGCAGTTAACTGTATTGGAGGCTGAAGTGAGTCTAACCGGTAATGAGTGGCAAAAGCACCGTATTGTGACTGGCCCAGATGCTCCGTGCATCCTTGGCATAGACTTCACTTTCCCGTTTCTCTCCCCCATCCCAGAGAGGGAGGGGGGAGGGTGAGCGAACCGCTGTGTGGTGTTTAGCTGCCAGCCGGGTTAAACCACAACAATAAAAAAGCGCGATTAACACAAATTAAGAAGGCGCAATTAACACAAACTAAAACACAGAGAAAAACTGCCAGGCATACTAAGTCTATCCTTAACAAACTTTGTAACCCCATCCCTGGGAGAGGCAGGCACTGAGTGCTGCCCAGCCGGGGGGCTCTGGCTGCCCCTCCAACTCCTGGAGTCCTGGTTTGTGGGTCCTGCATATGCCAGCGGGACCCTCCCATACGCCGTTTTTTGTTTCTCCCTCTTCTGTTAGCCTGTCCCTGATCGTTTTTTTTATGTCCCTTTTTGGGCGCCATTTGTGGCGTATTGACCACACGGACTCAAGGGTTCTTTAAGGATCAGTTGCTGCTACCTCTTTACTGATGATGTAACTTCAACTGTCTCTTACTGAGGGCGTAACTTCATCTCTCAGAGTGAGGGCACAACTTCATTCTATCCCTTATTCAGGACAGGCTCCCTTCCTATAACATTCGCCCCACAGCAGTACCTTTCCACTAACTATTCATTGGTCAACAACTTTGCCCGGCAACAGGAAACACCCAGCAGCTTCCGTGCCTTAAGGGCTGGAGAACAAGCAACCCTAGACAACAAGGTGTCTCCTGAATCACCCTTCTTGGTTCCCTCTCAGCTCTTTACATTCCTGATGGTCTCATCCTTAAGAGTCCGATGTTATCAGCAACCATGGGCCTTCTCGACCCCCATGGCCACTCTCCCACATCTCCCCCATCTCCCCCTTCTTTATTAACATAAAAAAGCGCGATTAACACAAATTAAGAAGGCGCGATTAACACAAACTAAAACACAGAGAAAAATTGCCAGGCTGTCCTGGTTCCAGTTAGGACAGAGTTAATTTTCCCTCATAGTAGCTGGTAGGGTGCTATGTTTTGGATTAGGATGAGAAGAGCGCTGATAACATGCTGATGTTTTAATTGTTGCAGAGCAGTGTTTACACCAGGCCAAGGACTTTTC
The DNA here is from genome assembly GCF_964211835.1 of Anser anser. NCBI lineage: Eukaryota > Metazoa > Chordata > Aves > Anseriformes > Anatidae > Anser > Anser anser. Next base: position 2,201,477 of record NC_139731.1, read on the forward strand.
GGCTTCTCGCTCTGTCCTGCCAGCGAGCAGGCTGGGGGTGCAGCAGGAGCTGGGAGGGGACAGACCCAGGACAGCTGACCCAAACTGGCCAAAGGGGTATTCCATACCATCTGACGTCATGCTAAACAATATATAGGGGTGGCTGGCCGGGGTGGGGGGGCCGGCTGCTCGGGGATAGGCTGGGCATCGGTCAGCGAGTGGTGAGCAATTCCATTGTGCATCACTTGTTTTCTTACACATTATTATTATTAATACTATTATCATTATCACTATTATTATTATTATTGTTATTATTATATTCCTGTCTTAATAAACTGTCTTTATCTCAACTCACCGGCTTCACTTTCCCGTTTCTCTCCCCCATCCCAGAGAGGGAGGGGGGAGGGTGAGCGAACGGCTGTGTGGTGTTTAGCTGCCGGACGGGTTAAACCACAACAGCCCTTTTGGCGCCCAACGTGGGGCTCGAAGGGTTGAGATATCGACAAATTTGACCAGAGTGTGTTAAACTAAAATTGGTATAAGTATTGCACCTGCTTAATAGTTGCTAGTCACGATGTTGATTGCCTTAATCTCCAGTCTGCTGTACCTGTATTCCAAATTGAGTTTTATGGTGCGTTACTTTCTGTATGTGCTCCCTGTTGCACTGTTTATCCTTTCCGGGCCCTGGTTTAAGATTGTTATGGTACTGTGCGGTGTAAAAATGGCTTATGAAATGATGAAATATCTGGTCACAACTCTAACCTGGTATTTGTACTCAGCACTGACGTCGACTCTATACTTTGGAAACCATATCTCGGAAACTATTAGCAATTACACCTATTGCCTGTTTTCGTTAGGGAGCCACTCTGTGAAGGGGACAGGGGAAGACATGTTTCCCTACCTGTTCACTCTCCCTTTCTCCTTCACCACCACCCTCTTATCCCCCGAGCTAGTTACGGTGGTTCTCCGAGATGTTGAAAATCCTTGGGATACTCAGACCAGCCTGCTCTTGTTGTTATGTCTCCTGAATGCGCTTCAGGTTTTGTTGAGGGTTAAACAACTACTTAGGAATCTCATCCGGAGATCTGTCTTGAGGCGGGATAGTTGCGAGTGGCAGGGAGTGTGGGAGGATATGGGCAGGTTTCTAGAGCAGTGGTCACCTCCAGTGTTTTGGACATTCACCCCTGAACAACTGCAAAATCCTAAAAAGCTGGCAGAATGCTTGAAAAAAAGGTGTCATGACTCTGGCAGTTCCAAAGTGACACAAATCACTGTAGCGTGCTGGGGTCTGGCTTGTGCCTATCGAGCTGCAATTGATGCTACTAGCAACCTAGCTCCTGCAGCCGCTCCAGTTCCAGCTCCTGCAGCCGCTCCAGCTCCTGCAGCCGCTCCAGCTCCAGCTCCTGCAGCCGCTCCAGGTCCTGCAGCCGCTCCAGCTCCTGCAGCTGCTCCAGATCCAGCTCCTGCAGCCGCTCCAGCTCCAGCTCCTGCAGCCGCTCCAGCTCCGGCTCCTGCAGCCGCTCCAGTTCCAGCTCCTGCAGCCGCTCCAGCCCCTGCAGCCGCTCCAGCTCCAGCTCCAGCCCCTGCAGTCACTCCAGCCCCTGCAGCTGCTCCAGCTCCAGCTCCTGCAGCCACTCCACCTCCAGCTCCTGCAGCCGCTCCAGCCCCTGCAGCTGCTCCAGCTCCAGCTCCCGCAGCCACTCCAGCCCCTGCAGCCGCTCCAGCTCCAGCTCCAGCTCCTGCAGCCGCTCCAGCTCCTGCAGCCGCTCCAGCTCCAGCTCCCGCAGCCACTCCAGCCCCTGCAGCAGCTCCAGCTCCTGCAGCTGCTCCCACTCCTGTGGCTGGGTCAGAGAAACGAGCTGTAGCAGTGCAAGTTGCCCCTGTAGACAAGGTGAAAAAATGGTATAGAGGCTCAGGTCGTTTAGAACGCAGACAGTCTTCTGCTAAGTCTGGGCATAGTGAAGACGAGGCTGGGCCATCAAAGGTGCAGGAGACTGAAGATGAGGATGAGGATGTTGAAAAATCAACTGTAACTACCCGGACTCTATACCAGCGTGAGCTACGAGATGTGCGAAAAGATTTTGGTCGCTGTATAGGCGAGCAGCTTGTCACCTGGCTGCTCCGGTGCTGGGACACGGGAGCCAATTATGTGGAATTAGAGGGCAAGGAAGCCAGGCGGCTGGGATCCCTTGCTAGGGACGCATGCATTGACAAAGCAATTGGAGATGGAGCACGATCTCGCAGCCTCTGGAGGCGTCTCCTGTCAGCTGTGCAGGAAAGGTATCCCTTCAAGGAAGAACTTGTATGTCTACCAGGCAAATGGACCACCATGGAGAAGGGAATTCAGTACCTGAGGGAATTGGCCGTACGGGAAGTAATTTATAAGGACCTAGACGACGCACAAACATCCGCAGATCCAGATGCAGTCCGGTGTACACTACATATGTGGCGGAAGTTTGTACAGAGTGCACCATCATCATATGCCAGCTCATTGGCAATACTAGCCTGGAAAGCGGAGGAGAATCCCACAGTGAATGAAGTGACTAAAATACTCCGTCAGTACGAAGGAAATCTCTCCTCTTCCCTACAGGCCTGTGTCTCGGCTGTGGAGAAACTCTCTGAAGAGGTCCACCAACTTAAAGAGAATTTATCTTCCCCCCGACCTGAACGAACCAGTGTCCACCAGCTAAAAGAGAATGCTTTGGAGAAACGAAGATTCTGACCAGGACTAGAGGGGCCCTGCCTCCAGCCAGGGGGAGGAAAGGGACAATCGAGTTTATTGGACTGTGTGGATTCGATGGCCTGGCACGTCAGACGCACAGAAGTATAAGGCTTTGGTAGACACCGGTGCACAATGTACTCTAATGCCATCAAGCTATAAAGGGCCAGAGCCCATCTGTATTTATGGTGTGACGGGGGGATCCCAGCAGTTAACTGTATTGGAGGCTGAAGTGAGTCTAACCGGTAATGAGTGGCAAAAGCACCGTATTGTGACTGGCCCAGATGCTCCGTGCATCCTTGGCATAGACTTCACTTTCCCGTTTCTCTCCCCCATCCCAGAGAGGGAGGGGGGAGGGTGAGCGAACCGCTGTGTGGTGTTTAGCTGCCAGCCGGGTTAAACCACAACAATAAAAAAGCGCGATTAACACAAATTAAGAAGGCGCAATTAACACAAACTAAAACACAGAGAAAAACTGCCAGGCATACTAAGTCTATCCTTAACAAACTTTGTAACCCCATCCCTGGGAGAGGCAGGCACTGAGGGCTGCCCAGCCGGGGGGCTCTGGCTGCCCCTCCAACTCCTGGAGTCCTGGTTTGTGGGTCCTGCATATGCCAGCGGGACCCTCCCATACGCTGTTTTTTGTTTCTCCCAGTTCGGTAAGCCTGTCCCTGTTTGGTTTTTTTATGTCCCTTTTTGGGCGCCATTTGTGGCGTATTGACCACACGGACTCAAGGGTTCTTTAAGGATCAGTTGCTGCTACCTCTTTACTGATGATGTAACTTCAACTCTCCCTTACTTAGGGCGTAACTTCATCTCTCAGAGTGAGGGCACAACCTCATTCAATCCCTTATTCAGGACAGGCTCTCTTCCTATAACATTCGCCCCACAGCAGTACCTTTCCACTAACTATTCATTGGTCAACAACTTTGCCCGGCAACAGCAAACACCCAGCAGCTTCCATGCCTTCACGGCTGGAGAACAAGCAACCCGAGACAACAAGGTGTCTCCTGAATCACCCTTCTTTGTTCCCTCTCAGCTCTTTACATTCCTGATGGTCTCATCCTTAAGAGTCCGAAGGTATCAGCAACCATGGGGCTTCTCGACCCCCATGGCCACACTCCCACATCTCCCCCTTCCTTATTAACATAAAACAGTGCGATTAACACAAATTAAGAAGGCGTGATTAACACAAACTAAAACACAGAGAAAAACTGCCAGGCATACTAATTCTATCTTCAACAAACTTTGTAACCCCATCCCTGGGAGAGGCAGGCACTGAGTGCTGCCCAGCCGGGGGGCTCTGGCTGCCCCTCCAACTCCTGGAGTCCTGGTTTGTGGGTCCTGCATATGCCAGCGGGACCCTCCCATACACAGTTTTTTGTTTCTCCCTCTTCTGTTAGCCTGTCCCTGATCGTTTTTTTTATGTCCCTTTTTGGGCGCCATTTGTGGCGTAGTGACCACACGGATTCCAGGGTTCTTTAAGGATCAGTTGCTGCTACCTCTTTACTGATGATGTAACTTCAACTGTCTCTTACTGAGGGCGTAACTTCATCTCTCAGAGTGAGGGCACAACTTCATTCTATCCCTTATTCAGGACAGGCTCCCTTCCTATAACATTCGCCCCACAGCAGTACCTTTCCACTAACTATTCATTGCTCAACAACTTTGCCCGGCAACAGCAAACACCCAGCAGCTTCCGTGCCTTCAGGGCTGGAGAACAAGGAACCGGAGACAACAAGGTGTCTCCTGAATCACCCTTCTTTGTTCCCTCTCAGCTCTTTACATTCCTGATGGTCTCATCCTTAAGAGTCCGATGTTATCAGCAACCATGGGGCTTGTCGACCCCCATGGCCACACTCCCACATCTCCCCCTTCTTTATTAACATCAAAAAGCGCGAGTAACACAAATTAAGAAAGCACGATTAACACAAATTAAGAAGGCGCGATTAACACAAATTATAAACACAGAGAAAAACTGCCAGGCATACTAAGTCTATTTTTAACAAACTTTGTAACCCCATCCCTGGGAGAGGCAGGCACTGAGTGCTGACCAGCCGGGGGGCTCTGGCTGCCCCTCCAACTCCTGGAGTCCTTCTTTGTGGGTCCTGCATATGCCAGCGGGACCCTCCCATACTATGTTTTTTGTTTGTCCCTGTTCTGTTAGCCTGTACCTCTTCATTCCTTTTTTGTTTTTGTCCCTGTTTTTTTAGCCTTTCCCTGTTCCTGTTCTTCTTGTCCATGTTTGTTTTCTTCCGGTTCCTGTTTGTTTTCTTCATGTCCTTTTTTTGGCGCCATTTCTGGCGTAATGACCACACGGACTCCAGGGTTCTTTCAGGATCTGTAAGTGCTACCTCTTTACTGATGATGTAACTTCAACTCTCCCTTACTGAGGGCGTAACTTCATCTCTCAGAGTGAGGGCACAACCTCATTCAATCCCTTATTCAGGACAGGCTCCCTTCCTATAACATTCGGCCCACAGCAGTACCTTTCCACTAACTATTCATTGGTCAACAACTTTGCCTGGCAACAGCAAACACCCAGCAGCTTCCCTGTCTTCAGGGCTGGAGAACAAGCAACCCGAGACAACAAGGTGTCTCCTGAATCACCCTCCTTTGTTCCCTCTCAGCTCTTTACATTCCTGATGGTCTCATCCTTAAGAGTGCGATGTTATCAGCAACCATGGGGCTTGTCGACCCCCATGGCCACACTCCCACATCTCGCCCTTCTTTATTAACATCAAAAAGCGCGAGTAACACAAATTAAGAAAGCACAATTAACACAAATTAAGAAGGCGTGATTAACACAAACTAAAACACAGAGAAAAACTGCCAGGCATACTAATTCTATCTTCAACAAACTTTGTAACCCCATGCCTGGGAGAGGCAGGCACTGAGTGCTGCCCAGCCGGGGGGCTCTGGCTGCCCCTCCAAATCCTGGAGTCCTTCTTTGTGGGTCCTGCATATGCCAGCGGGACCCTCCCATACTAAGTTTTTTGTTTGTCCCTGTTCTGTTAGCCTGCCCCTGTTCCTGTTCTTCATGTCCCTGTTTGTTTTCTTCAGGTTCCTGTTCATTTTCTTCATGTCCCTGTTTGGGAGCCATTTGGGGCGTAATGACCACAAGGACACCAGGATTCTTTCAGGATCAGTTACTGCTACCTCTTTACTGATGATGTAACTTCAACTCTCCCTTACTGAGGGCGTAACTTCATCTCTCAGAGTGAGGGCACAACTTCATTCAATCCCTTATTCAGGACAGGCTCTCTTCCTATAACATTCGCCCCACAGCAGTACCTTTCCACTAACTATTCATTGGTCAACAATTTTGCCCTGCAGCAGCAAACACCCAGCAGCTTCCATGCCTTCACGGCTGGAGAACAAGCAACCCGAGACAAGAAGGTGTCTCCTCAATCACCCTCCGTTGTTCCCTCTCAGCTCTTTACATTCCTGATGGTCTCATCCTTAAGAGTCCGATGTTATCAGCAACCATGGGGCTTGTGGACCCCCATGGCCACACTCCCACATCTCCCCCTTCCTTATTAACATAAAATAGTGGATTAACACAAATTAAGAAGGCGCGATTAACACAAATTATAAACACAGAGAAAAACTGCCAGGCATACTAAGTCTATCTTCAAACTTTGTAACCCCATCCCTGGGAGAGGCAGGCACTGAGTGCTGCCCAGCCGGGGGGCTCTGGCTGCCCCTCCAACTCCTGGAGTCCTGGTTTGTGGGTCCTGCATATGCCAGCGGGACCCTCCCATACGCAGTTTTTTGTTTGTCCCTGTTCTGTTAGCCTGTCCCTGATTGTTTTTTTTATGTCCCTTTTTGGGCGCCATTTGTGGCGTAGTGACCACACGGACTCCAAGGTTCTTTAAGGATCAGTTGCTGCTACCTCTTTACTGATGATGTAACTTCAACTGTCTCTTACTGAGGGCGTAACTTCATCTCTCAGAGTGAGGGCACAACTTCATTCTATCCCTTATTCAGGACAGGCTCCCTTCCTATAACATTCGCCCCACAGCAGTACCTTTCCACTAACTATTCATTGGTCAACAACTTTGCCCGGCAACAGCAAACACCCAGCAGCTTCCCTGTCTTCAGGGCTGGAGAACAAGGAACCGGAGAAAACAAGGTGTCTCCTGAATCACCCTTCTTTGTTCCCTCTTAACTCTTTACATTCCTGATGGTCTCATCCTTAAGAGTCCGAAGGTATCAGCAACCATGGGGCTTCTCGACCCCCATGGCCAAACTCCCACATCTCCCCCTTCTTTATTAACATCAAAAAGCGCGAGTAACACAAATTAAGAAAGCACGATTAACACAAATTAAGAAGGCGCGATTAACACAAATTATAAACACGGAGAAAAACTGCCAGGCATACTAAGTGTATTTTTAACAAACTTTGTAACCCCATCCCTGGGAGAGGCAGGCACTGAGTGCTGCCCAGCCGGGGGGCTCTGGCTGCCCCTCCAACTCCTGGAGTCCTTCTTTGTGGGTCCTGCATATGCCAGCGGGACCCTCCCATACGCAGTTTTTTGTTTCTCCCTCTTCTGTTAGCCTGTCCCTGATTGTTTTTTTTATGTCCCTGTTTGGGCGCCATTTGTGGCGTAGTGACCACACGGACTCCAGGGTTCTTTAAGGATCAGTTGCTGCTACCTCTTTACTGATGATGTAACGTCAACTCTCCCTTACTGAGGGCACAACTTCATCTCTCAGAGTGAGGGCACAACTTCATTCTATCCCTTATTCAGGACAGGCTCCCTTCCTATAACATTCGCCCCACAGCAGTACCTTTCCACTAACTATTCATTGGTCAACAACTTTGCCCGGCAACAGCAAACACCCAGCAGCTTCCCTGTCTTCAGGGCTGGAGAACAAGCAGCCCGAGACAACAAGGTGTCTCCTGAATCACCCTTCTTTGTTCCCTCTCAACTCTTTACATTCCTGATGGTCTCATCCTTAAGAGTCCGAAGGTATCAGCAACCATGGGGCTTGTCGACCCCCATGGCCAAACTCCCACATCTCCCCCTTCTTTATTAACATCAAAAAGCGCGAGTAACACAAATTAAGAAAGCACAATTAACACAAATTAAGAAGGCGCGATTAACACAAATTATAAACACAGAGAAAAACTGCCAGGCATACCAAGTCTATTCTTAACAAACTTTGTAACCCCATCCCTGGGAGAGGCAGGCACTGAGTGCTGCCCAGCCGGGGGGCTCTGGCTGCCCCTCCAACTCCTGGAGTCCTTCTTTGTGGGTCCTGCATATGCCAGCGGGACCCTCCCATACTATGTTTTTTGTTTGTCCCTGTTCTGTTAGCCTGTACCTCTTCATTCCTTTTTTGTTTTTGTCCCTGTTTTTTTAGCCTTTCCCTGTTCCTATTCTTCTTGTCCATGTTTGTTTTCTTCCGGTTCCTGTTCGTTTTCTTCATGTCCTTTTTTTGGCGCCATTTGGGGCGTAATGACCACACGGACTCCAGGGTTCTTTCAGGATCTGTAAGTGCTACCTCTTTACTGATGATGTAACTTCAACTCTCCCTTACTGAGGGCGTAACTTCATCTCTCAGAGTGAGGGCACAACCTCATTCTATCCCTTATTCAGGACAGGCTCCCTTCCTATAACATTCGCCCCACAGCAGTACCTTTCCACTATTCATTGGTCAACAACTTTGCCTGGCAACAGCAAACACCCAGCAGCTTCCCTGTCTTCATGGCTGGAGAACAAGCAACCCGAGACAACAAGGTGTCTCCTGAATCACCCTCCTTTGTTCCCTCTCAGCTCTTTACATTCCTGATGGTGTCATCCTTAAGAGTGTGATGTTATCAGCAACCATGGGGCTTGTCGACCCCCATGGCCACACTCCCACATCTCCCCCTTCTTTATTAACATCAAAAAGCGCGAGTAACACAAATTAAGAAGGCGCGATTAACACAAACTAAAACACAGAGAAAAACTGCCAGGCATATTAAGTCTATCTTTAACAAACCTTGTAACCCCATCCCTGGGAGAGGCAGGCACTGAGGGCTGCCCAGCCGGGGGGCTCTGGCTGCCCCTCCAACTCCTGGAGTCCTTGTTTGTGGGTCCTGCATATGCCAGCGCGACCCTCCCATAGGATGATTTTTGTTTGTCCCTGTTCTTTTAGCCTGCCCCTGTTCGTCTTTTTATGTCCCTGTTTGGGCGCCATTTGTGGCGTAATGACCACACGGACTCAAGGGTTCTTCCAGGATCAGTTGCTGCTACCTCTTTACTGATGATTTAACTTCAACTCTCCCTTACTGAGGGCGTAACTTCATCTCCCAGAGTGAGGGCACAACTTCATTCTATCCCTTATTCAGGACAGGCTCCCTTCCTATAACATTCGCCACACAGCAGTACCTTTCTACTAACTATTCATTGGTCAACAACTTTGCCTGTCAACAGCAAACACCCAGCAGCTTCCATGCCTTCACGGCTGGAGAACAAGCAACCCGAGACAACAAGGTGTCTCCTGAATCACCCTTCTTTGTTCCCTCTCAACTCTTTACATTCCTGATGGTCTCATCCTTAAGAGTGCGACCTTATCAGCAACCATGGGGCTTGACAACCCCCATGGCCACACTCCCACATCTCCCCCTTCCTTATTAACATCAAAAAGCGCGAGTAACACAAATTAAGTAAGCACAATTAACACAAATTAAGAAGGCGCGATTAACACAAATTATAAACACAGAGAAAAACTGCCAGGCATACTATTTCTATCTTCAACAAACTTTGTAACCCCATCCCTGGGAGAGGCAGGCACTGAGTGCTGCCCAGCCGGGGGGCTCTGGCTGCCCCTCCAACTCCTGGAGTCCTGGTTTGTGGGTCCTGCATATGCCAGCGGGACCCTCCCATACGCAGTTTTTTGTTTCTCCCTCTTCTGTTAGCCTGTCCCTGATCGTTTTTTTTATGTCCCTTTTTGGGCGCCATTTGTGGCGTATTGACCACACGGACTCAAGGGTTCTTTAAGGATCAGTTGCTGCTACCACTTTACTGATGATGTAACTTCAACTGTCTCTTACTGAGGGCGTAACTTCATCTCTCAGAGTGAGGGCACAACTTCATTCTATCCCTTATTCAGGACAGGCTCCCTTCCTATAACATTCACCCCACAGCAGTACCTTTCCACTAACTATTCATTGGTCAACAACTTTGCCCGGCAACAGCAAACACCCAGCAGCTTCCCTGTCTTCAGGGCTGGAGAACAAGGAACCGGAGACAACAAGGTGTCTCCTGAATCACCCTTCTTTGTTCCCTCTCAGCTCTTTACATTCCTGATGGTATCATCCTTAAGAGTCCGAAGGTATCAGCAACCATGGGGCTTCTCGACCCCCATGGCCAAACTCCCACATCTCCCCCTTCTTTATTAACATCAAAAAGCGCGAGTAACACAAATTAAATAAGCACAATTAACACAAATTAAGAAGGCGCGATTAACACAAATTATAAACACAGAGAAAAACTGCCAGGCATACTAATTCTATCTTCAACAAACTTTGTAACCCCATCCCTGGGAGAGGCAGGCACTGAGTGCTGCCCAGCCGGGGGGCTCTGGCTGCCCCTCCAACTCCTGGAGTCCTGGTTTGTGGGTCCTGCGTATGCCAGCGGGACCCTCCCATACGCTGTTTTTTGTTTGACTCTGTTCTGTTAGCCTGTCCCTGTTCGTTTTTTTTTATGTCCCTTTTTGGGCGCCATTTGTGGCGTAATGACCACACGCACACCAGGGTTCTTTCAGGATCAGAAACTGCTACCTCTGTTGATGCCGTAATTTCAACTCTCTCTTACTGAGGGCGTAACTTCATCTCTCAGAGTGAGGGCACAACTTCATTCTATCCCTTATTCAGGACAGGCTCCCTTCCTATAACATTCACCCCACAGCAGTACCTTTCCACTAACTATTCATTGGTCAACAACTTTGCCCGGCAACAGCAAACACCCAGCAGCTTCCGTGCCTTCAGGGCTGGAGAACAAGCAACCCGAGGCAACAAGGTGTCTCCTGAATCACCCTTCTTTGTTCCCTCTCAACTCTTTACATTCCTGATGGTCTCATCCTTAAGAGTGCGATGTTATCAGCAACCATGGGGCTTGTCGACCCCCATGGCCACACTCCCACATCTCCCCCTTCCTTATTAACATCAAAAAGCGCGAGTAACACAAATTAAGTAAGCACAATTAACACAAATTAAGAAGGCGCGATTAACACAAATTATAAACACAGAGAAAAACTGCCAGGCATACTAAGTCTATCTTCAACAAACTTTGTAACCCCATCCCTGGGAGAGGCAGGCACTGAGTGCTGCCCAGCCGGGGGGCTCTGGCTGCCCCTCCAACTCCTGGAGTCCTGGTTTGTGGGTCCTGCATATGCCAGCGGGACCCTCCCATACGCAGTTTTTTGTTTCTCCCTCTTCTGTTAGCCTGTCCCTGATCGTTTTTTTTATGTCCCTTTTTGGGCGCCATTTGTGGCGTAGTGACCACACGGACTCCAGGGTTCTTTAAGGATCAGTTGCTGCTACCTCTTTACTGATGATGTAACTTCAACTGTCTCTTACTGAGGGCGTAACTTCATCTCTCAGAGTGAGGGCACAACTTCATTCTATCCCGTATTCAGGACAGGCTCCCTTCCTATAACATTCACCCCACAGCAGTACCTTTCCACTAACTATTCATTGGTCAACAACTTTGCCCGGCAACAGCAAACACCCAGCAGCTTCCCTGTCTTCAGGGCTGGAGAACAAGGAACCGGAGAAAACAAGGTGTCTCCTGAATCACCCTTCTTTGTTCCCTCTCAACTCTTTACATTCCTGATGGTCTCATCCTTAAGAGTCCGAAGGTATCAGCAACCATGGGGCTTCTCGACCCCCATGGCCAAACTCCCACATCTCCCCCTTCTTTATTAACATCAAAAAGCGCGAGTAACACAAATTAAGTAAGCACAATTAACACAAATTAAGAAGGCGCGATTAACACAAATTATAAACACAGAGAAAAACTGCCAGGCATACTAAGTCTATCTTCAACAAACTTTGTAACCCCATCCCTGGGAGAGGCAGGCACTGAGTGCTGCCCAGCCGGGGGGCTCTGGCTGCCCCTCCAACTCCTGGAGTCCTGGTTTGTGGGTCCTGCATATGCCAGCGGGACCCTCCCATACGCAGTTTTTTGTTTCTCCCTCTTCTGTTAGCCTGTCCCTGATCGTTTTTTTTATGTCCCTTTTTGGGCGCCATTTGTGGCGTAGTGACCACACGGACTCCAGGGTTCTTTAAGGATCAGTTGCTGCTACCTCTTTACTGATGATGTAACTTCAACTGTCTCTTACTGAGGGCGTAACTTCATCTCTCAGAGTGAGGGCACAACTTCATTCTATCCCTTATTCAGGACAGGCTCCCTTCCTATAACATTCGGCCCACAGCAGTACCTTTCCACTAACTATTCATTGGTCAACAACTTTGCCCGGCAACAGCAAACACCCAGCAGCTTCCCTGTCTTCAGGGCTGGAGAACAAGGAACCGGAGAAAACAAGGTGTCTCCTGAATCACCCTTCTTTGTTCCCCCTCAACTCTTTACATTCCTGATGGTCTCATCCTTAAGAGTCCGAAGGTATCAGCAACCATGGGGCTTCTCGACCCCCATGGCCAAACTCCCACATCTCCCCCTTCTTTATTAACATCAAAAAGCGCGAGTAACACAAATTAAGAAAGCACGATTAACACAAATTAAGAAGGCGCGATTAACACAAATTATAAACACGGAGAAAAACTGCCAGGCATACTAAGTCTATTTTTAACAAACTTTGTAACCCCATCCCTGGGAGAGGCAGGCACTGAGTGCTCCCAGCCGGGGGGCTCTGGCTGCCCCTCCAACTCCTGGAGTCCTTCTTTGTGGGTCCTGCATATGCCAGCGGGACCCTCCCATACGCAGTTTTTTGTTTCTCCCTCTTCTGTTAGCCTGTCCCTGATCGTTTTTTTTATGTCCCTTTTTGGGCGCCATTTGTGGCGTATTGACCACAGGGACTCAAGGGTTCTTTAAGGATCAGTTGCTGCTACCTCTTTACTGATGATGTAACTTCAACTGTCTCTTACTGAGGGCGTAACTTCATCTCTCAGAGTGAGGGCACAACTTCATTCTATCCCTTATTCAGGACAGGCTCCCTTCCTATAACATTCGCCCCACAGCAGTACCTTTCCACTAACTATTCATTGCTCAACAACTTTGCCCGGCAACAGCAAACACCCAGCAGCTTCCGTGCCTTCAGGGCTGGAGAACAAGCAACCCGAGGCAACAAGGTGTCTCCTGAATCATCCTTCTTTGTTCCCTCTCAGCTCTTTACATTCCTGATGGTCTCATCCTTAAGAGTCCGATGTTATCAGCAACCATGGGGCTTGTCGACCCCCATGGCCAAACTCCCACATCTCCCCCTTCTTTATTAACATCAAAAAGCACGAGTAACACAAATTAAGAAAGCACGATTAACACAAATTAAGAAGGCGCGATTAACACAAATTATAAACACAGAGAAAAACTGCCAGGCATACCAAGTCTATTCTTAACAAACTTTGTAACCCCATCCCTGGGAGAGGCAGGCACTGAGTGCTGCCCAGCCGGGGGGCTCTGGCTGCCCCTCCAACTCCTGGAGTCCTTCTTTGTGGGTCCTGCCTATGCCAGCGGGACCCTCCCATACTATGTTTTTTGTTTGTCCCTGTTCTGTTAGCCTGTACCTCTTCATTCCTTTTTTGTTTTTGTCCCTGTTTTTTTAACCTTTCCCTGTTCCTATTCTTCTTGTCCATGTTTGTTTTCTTCCGGTTCCTGTTCGTTTTCTTCATGTCCTTTTTTTGGCGCCATTTGGGGCGTAATGACCACACGGACTCCAGGGTTCTTTCAGGATCTGTAAGTGCTACCTCTTTACTGATGATGTAACTTCAACTCTCCCTTACTGAGGGCACAACTTCATCTCTCAGAGTGAGGGCACAACCTCATTCAATCCCTTATTCAGGACAGGCTCCCTTCCTATAACATTCGGCCCACAGCAGTACCTTTCCACTAACTATTCATTGGTCAACAACTTTGCCTGGCAACAGCAAACACCCAGCAGCTTCCATGCCTTCACGGCTGGAGAACAAGCAACCCGAGACAACAAGGTGTCTCCTGAATCACCCTTCTTTGTTCCCTCTCAGCTCTTTACATTCCTGATGGTCTCATCCTTAAGAGTCTGATGTTATCAGCAACCATGGGGCTTGACAACCCCCATGGCCACACTCCCACATCTCCCCCTTCTTTATTAACATCAAAAAGCGCGAGTAACACAAATTAAATAAGCACGATTAACACAAATTAAGAAGGCGCGATTAACACAAATTATAAACACAGAGAAAAACTGCCAGGCATACTAATTCTATCTTCAACAAACTTTGTAACCCCATCCCTGGGAGAGGCAGGCACTGAGTGCTGCCCAGCCGGGGGGCTCTGGCTGCCCCTCCAACTCCTGGAGTCCTGGTTTGTGGGTCCTGCATATGCCAGCGGGACCCTCCCATACGCAGTTTTTTGTTTGTCTCTGTTCTGTTAGCCTGTCCCTGTTCGTTTTTTTTATGTCCCTGTTTGGGCACCATTTGTGGCGTAATGACCACACGCACACCAGGGTTCTTTCAGGATCAGAAACTGCTACCTCTGTTGATGCCGTAATTTCAACTCTCTCTTACTGAGGGCATAACTTCATCTCTCAGAGTGAGGGCACAACTTCATTCTATCCCTTATTCAGGACAGGCTCCCTTCCTATAACATTCGCCCCACAGCAGTACCTTTCCACTAACTATTCATTGGTCAACAACTTTGCCCGGCAACAGCAAACACCCAGCAGCTTCCGTGCCTTCAGGGCTGGAGAACAAGCAACCCGAGGCAACAAGGTGTCTCCTGAATCACCCTTCTTTGTTCCCTCTCAACTCTTTACATTCCTGATGGTCTCATCCTTAAGAGTGCGATGTTATCAGCAACCATGGGGCTTGTCGACCCCCATGGCCACACTCCCACATCTCCCCCTTCCTTATTAACATCAAAAAGCGCGAGTAACACAAATTAAGTAAGCACAATTAACACAAATTAAGAAGGCGCGATTAACACAAATTATAAACACAGAGAAAAACTGCCAGGCATACTAAGTCTATCTTCAACAAACTTTGTAACCCCATCCCTGGGAGAGGCAGGCACTGAGTGCTGCCCAGCCGGGGGGCTCTGGCTGCCCCTCCAACTCCTGGAGTCCTGGTTTGTGGGTCCTGCATATGCCAGCGGGACCCTCCCATACGCAGTTTTTTGTTTCTCCCTCTTCTGTTAGCCTGTCCCTGATCGTTTTTTTTATGTCCCTTTTTGGGCGCCATTTGTGGCGTAGTGACCACACGGACTCCAGGGTTCTTTAAGGATCAGTTGCTGCTACCTCTTTACTGATGATGTAACTTCAACTGTCTCTTACTGAGGGCGTAACTTCATCTCTCAGAGTGAGGGCACAACTTCATTCTATCCCGTATTCAGGACAGGCTCCCTTCCTATAACATTCACCCCACAGCAGTACCTTTCCACTAACTATTCATTGGTCAACAACTTTGCCCGGCAACAGCAAACACCCAGCAGCTTCCCTGTCTTCAGGGCTGGAGAACAAGGAACCGGAGAAAACAAGGTGTCTCCTGAATCACCCTTCTTTGTTCCCTCTCAACTCTTTACATTCCTGATGGTCTCATCCTTAAGAGTCCGAAGGTATCAGCAACCATGGGGCTTCTCGACCCCCATGGCCAAACTCCCACATCTCCCCCTTCTTTATTAACATCAAAAAGCGCGAGTAACACAAATTAAGAAAGCACGATTAACACAAATTAAGAAGGCGCGATTAACACAAATTATAAACACGGAGAAAAACTGCCAGGCATACTAAGTCTATTTTTAACAAACTTTGTAACCCCATCCCTGGGAGAGGCAGGCACTGAGTGCTCCCAGCCGGGGGGCTCTGGCTGCCCCTCCAACTCCTGGAGTCCTTCTTTGTGGGTCCTGCATATGCCAGCGGGACCCTCCCATACGCAGTTTTTTGTTTCTCCCTCTTCTGTTAGCCTGTCCCTGATCGTTTTTTTTATGTCCCTTTTTGGGCGCCATTTGTGGCGTATTGACCACAGGGACTCAAGGGTTCTTTAAGGATCAGTTGCTGCTACCTCTTTACTGATGATGTAACTTCAACTGTCTCTTACTGAGGGCGTAACTTCATCTCTCAGAGTGAGGGCACAACTTCATTCTATCCCTTATTCAGGACAGGCTCCCTTCCTATAACATTCGCCCCACAGCAGTACCTTTCCACTAACTATTCATTGCTCAACAACTTTGCCCGGCAACAGCAAACACCCAGCAGCTTCCGTGCCTTCAGGGCTGGAGAACAAGCAACCCGAGGCAACAAGGTGTCTCCTGAATCATCCTTCTTTGTTCCCTCTCAGCTCTTTACATTCCTGATGGTCTCATCCTTAAGAGTCTGATGTTATCAGCAACCATGGGGCTTGACAACCCCCATGGCCACACTCCCACATCTCCCCCTTCTTTATTAACATCAAAAAGCGCGAGTAACACAAATTAAATAAGCACGATTAACACAAATTAAGAAGGCGCGATTAACACAAATTATAAACACAGAGAAAAACTGCCAGGCATACTAATTCTATCTTCAACAAACTTTGTAACCCCATCCCTGGGAGAGGCAGGCACTGAGTGCTGCCCAGCCGGGGGGCTCTGGCTGCCCCTCCAACTCCTGGAGTCCTGGTTTGTGGGTCCTGCATATGCCAGCGGGACCCTCCCATACGCAGTTTTTTGTTTGTCTCTGTTCTGTTAGCCTGTCCCTGTTCGTTTTTTTTATGTCCCTGTTTGGGCACCATTTGTGGCGTAATGACCACACGCACACCAGGGTTCTTTCAGGATCAGAAACTGCTACCTCTGTTGATGCCGTAATTTCAACTCTCTCTTACTGAGGGCATAACTTCATCTCTCAGAGTGAGGGCACAACTTCATTCTATCCCTTATTCAGGACAGGCTCCCTTCCTATAACATTCGCCCCACAGCAGTACCTTTCCACTAACTATTCATTGGTCAACAACTTTGCCCGGCAACAGCAAACACCCAGCAGCTTCCGTGCCTTCAGGGCTGGAGAACAAGCAACCCGAGGCAACAAGGTGTCTCCTGAATCACCCTTCTTTGTTCCCTCTCAACTCTTTACATTCCTGATGGTCTCATCCTTAAGAGTGCGATGTTATCAGCAACCATGGGGCTTGTCGACCCCCATGGCCACACTCCCACATCTCCCCCTTCCTTATTAACATCAAAAAGCGCGAGTAACACAAATTAAGTAAGCACAATTAACACAAATTAAGAAGGCGCGATTAACACAAATTATAAACACAGAGAAAAACTGCCAGGCATACTAAGTCTATCTTCAACAAACTTTGTAACCCCATCCCTGGGAGAGGCAGGCACTGAGTGCTGCCCAGCCGGGGGGCTCTGGCTGCCCCTCCAACTCCTGGAGTCCTGGTTTGTGGGTCCTGCATATGCCAGCGGGACCCTCCCATACGCAGTTTTTTGTTTCTCCCTCTTCTGTTAGCCTGTCCCTGATCGTTTTTTTTATGTCCCTTTTTGGGCGCCATTTGTGGCGTAGTGACCACACGGACTCCAGGGTTCTTTAAGGATCAGTTGCTGCTACCTCTTTACTGATGATGTAACTTCAACTGTCTCTTACTGAGGGCGTAACTTCATCTCTCAGAGTGAGGGCACAACTTCATTCTATCCCGTATTCAGGACAGGCTCCCTTCCTATAACATTCACCCCACAGCAGTACCTTTCCACTAACTATTCATTGGTCAACAACTTTGCCCGGCAACAGCAAACACCCAGCAGCTTCCCTGTCTTCAGGGCTGGAGAACAAGGAACCGGAGAAAACAAGGTGTCTCCTGAATCACCCTTCTTTGTTCCCTCTCAACTCTTTACATTCCTGATGGTCTCATCCTTAAGAGTCCGAAGGTATCAGCAACCATGGGGCTTCTCGACCCCCATGGCCAAACTCCCACATCTCCCCCTTCTTTATTAACATCAAAAAGCGCGAGTAACACAAATTAAGAAAGCACGATTAACACAAATTAAGAAGGCGCGATTAACACAAATTATAAACACGGAGAAAAACTGCCAGGCATACTAAGTCTATTTTTAACAAACTTTGTAACCCCATCCCTGGGAGAGGCAGGCACTGAGTGCTCCCAGCCGGGGGGCTCTGGCTGCCCCTCCAACTCCTGGAGTCCTTCTTTGTGGGTCCTGCATATGCCAGCGGGACCCTCCCATACGCAGTTTTTTGTTTCTCCCTCTTCTGTTAGCCTGTCCCTGATCGTTTTTTTTATGTCCCTTTTTGGGCGCCATTTGTGGCGTATTGACCACAGGGACTCAAGGGTTCTTTAAGGATCAGTTGCTGCTACCTCTTTACTGATGATGTAACTTCAACTGTCTCTTACTGAGGGCGTAACTTCATCTCTCAGAGTGAGGGCACAACTTCATTCTATCCCTTATTCAGGACAGGCTCCCTTCCTATAACATTCGCCCCACAGCAGTACCTTTCCACTAACTATTCATTGCTCAACAACTTTGCCCGGCAACAGCAAACACCCAGCAGCTTCCGTGCCTTCAGGGCTGGAGAACAAGCAACCCGAGGCAACAAGGTGTCTCCTGAATCATCCTTCTTTGTTCCCTCTCAGCTCTTTACATTCCTGATGGTCTCATCCTTAAGAGTCCGATGTTATCAGCAACCATGGGGCTTGTCGACCCCCATGGCCAAACTCCCACATCTCCCCCTTCTTTATTAACATCAAAAAGCACGAGTAACACAAATTAAGAAAGCACGATTAACACAAATTAAGAAGGCGCGATTAACACAAATTATAAACACAGAGAAAAACTGCCAGGCATACCAAGTCTATTCTTAACAAACTTTGTAACCCCATCCCTGGGAGAGGCAGGCACTGAGTGCTGCCCAGCCGGGGGGCTCTGGCTGCCCCTCCAACTCCTGGAGTCCTTCTTTGTGGGTCCTGCCTATGCCAGCGGGACCCTCCCATACTATGTTTTTTGTTTGTCCCTGTTCTGTTAGCCTGTACCTCTTCATTCCTTTTTTGTTTTTGTCCCTGTTTTTTTAACCTTTCCCTGTTCCTATTCTTCTTGTCCATGTTTGTTTTCTTCCGGTTCCTGTTCGTTTTCTTCATGTCCTTTTTTTGGCGCCATTTGGGGCGTAATGACCACACGGACTCCAGGGTTCTTTCAGGATCTGTAAGTGCTACCTCTTTACTGATGATGTAACTTCAACTCTCCCTTACTGAGGGCACAACTTCATCTCTCAGAGTGAGGGCACAACCTCATTCAATCCCTTATTCAGGACAGGCTCCCTTCCTATAACATTCGGCCCACAGCAGTACCTTTCCACTAACTATTCATTGGTCAACAACTTTGCCTGGCAACAGCAAACACCCAGCAGCTTCCATGCCTTCACGGCTGGAGAACAAGCAACCCGAGACAACAAGGTGTCTCCTGAATCACCCTTCTTTGTTCCCTCTCAGCTCTTTACATTCCTGATGGTCTCATCCTTAAGAGTCTGATGTTATCAGCAACCATGGGGCTTGACAACCCCCATGGCCACACTCCCACATCTCCCCCTTCTTTATTAACATCAAAAAGCGCGAGTAACACAAATTAAATAAGCACGATTAACACAAATTAAGAAGGCGCGATTAACACAAATTATAAACACAGAGAAAAACTGCCAGGCATACTAATTCTATCTTCAACAAACTTTGTAACCCCATCCCTGGGAGAGGCAGGCACTGAGTGCTGCCCAGCCGGGGGGCTCTGGCTGCCCCTCCAACTCCTGGAGTCCTGGTTTGTGGGTCCTGCATATGCCAGCGGGACCCTCCCATACGCAGTTTTTTGTTTGTCTCTGTTCTGTTAGCCTGTCCCTGTTCGTTTTTTTTATGTCCCTGTTTGGGCACCATTTGTGGCGTAATGACCACACGCACACCAGGGTTCTTTCAGGATCAGAAACTGCTACCTCTGTTGATGCCGTAATTTCAACTCTCTCTTACTGAGGGCATAACTTCATCTCTCAGAGTGAGGGCACAACTTCATTCTATCCCTTATTCAGGACAGGCTCCCTTCCTATAACATTCGCCCCACAGCAGTACCTTTCCACTAACTATTCATTGGTCAACAACTTTGCCCGGCAACAGCAAACACCCAGCAGCTTCCGTGCCTTCAGGGCTGGAGAACAAGCAACCCGAGGCAACAAGGTGTCTCCTGAATCACCCTTCTTTGTTCCCTCTCAACTCTTTACATTCCTGATGGTCTCATCCTTAAGAGTGCGATGTTATCAGCAACCATGGGGCTTGTCGACCCCCATGGCCACACTCCCACATCTCCCCCTTCCTTATTAACATCAAAAAGCGCGAGTAACACAAATTAAGTAAGCACAATTAACACAAATTAAGAAGGCGCGATTAACACAAATTATAAACACAGAGAAAAACTGCCAGGCATACTAAGTCTATCTTCAACAAACTTTGTAACCCCATCCCTGGGAGAGGCAGGCACTGAGTGCTGCCCAGCCGGGGGGCTCTGGCTGCCCCTCCAACTCCTGGAGTCCTGGTTTGTGGGTCCTGCATATGCCAGCGGGACCCTCCCATACGCAGTTTTTTGTTTCTCCCTCTTCTGTTAGCCTGTCCCTGATCGTTTTTTTTATGTCCCTTTTTGGGCGCCATTTGTGGCGTAGTGACCACACGGACTCCAGGGTTCTTTAAGGATCAGTTGCTGCTACCTCTTTACTGATGATGTAACTTCAACTGTCTCTTACTGAGGGCGTAACTTCATCTCTCAGAGTGAGGGCACAACTTCATTCTATCCCTTATTCAGGACAGGCTCCCTTCCTATAACATTCGGCCCACAGCAGTACCTTTCCACTAACTATTCATTGGTCAACAACTTTGCCCGGCAACAGCAAACACCCAGCAGCTTCCCTGTCTTCAGGGCTGGAGAACAAGGAACCGGAGAAAACAAGGTGTCTCCTGAATCACCCTTCTTTGTTCCCCCTCAACTCTTTACATTCCTGATGGTCTCATCCTTAAGAGTCCGAAGGTATCAGCAACCATGGGGCTTCTCGACCCCCATGGCCAAACTCCCACATCTCCCCCTTCTTTATTAACATCAAAAAGCGCGAGTAACACAAATTAAGAAAGCACGATTAACACAAATTAAGAAGGCGCGATTAACACAAATTATAAACACGGAGAAAAACTGCCAGGCATACTAAGTCTATTTTTAACAAACTTTGTAACCCCATCCCTGGGAGAGGCAGGCACTGAGTGCTGCCCAGCCGGGGGGCTCTGGCTGCCCCTCCAACTCCTGGAGTCCTTCTTTGTGGGTCCTGCATATGCCAGCGGGACCCTCCCATACGCAGTTTTTTGTTTCTCCCTCTTCTGTTAGCCTGTCCCTGATCGTTTTTTTTATGTCCCTGTTTGGGCGCCATTTGTGGCGTAGTGACCACACGGACTCCAGGGTTCTTTAAGGATCAGTTGCTGCTACCTCTTTACTGATGATGTAACTTCAACTGTCTCTTACTGAGGGCGTAACTTCATCTCTCAGAGTGAGGGCACAACTTCATTCTATCCGTTATTCAGGACAGGCTCCCTTCCTATAACATTCACCCCACAGCAGTACCTTTCCACTAACTATTCATTGGTCAACAACTTTGCCCGGCAACAGCAAACACCCAGCAGCTTCCCTGTCTTCAGGGCTGGAGAACAAGGAACCGGAGAAAACAAGGTGTCTCCTGAATCACCCTTCTTTGTTCCCTCTCAACTCTTTACATTCCTGATGGTCTCATCCTTAAGAGTCCGAAGGTATCAGCAACCATGGGGCTTCTCGACCCCCATGGCCAAACTCCCACATCTCCCCCTTCTTTATTAACATCAAAAAGCGCGAGTAACACAAATTAAATAAGCACGATTAACACAAATTAAGAAGGCGCGATTAACACAAATTATAAACACGGAGAAAAACTGCCAGGCATACTAAGTCTATTTTTAACAAACTTTGTAACCCCATCCCTGGGAGAGGCAGGCACTGAGTGCTGCCCAGCCGGGGGGCTCTGGCTGCCCCTCCAACTCCTGGAGTCCTTCTTTGTGGGTCCTGCATATGCCAGCGGGACCCTCCCATACTATGTTTTTTGTTTGTCCCTGTTCTGTTAGCCTGTACCTCTTCATTCCTTTTTTGTTTTTGTCCCTGTTTTTTTAGCCTTTCCCTGTTCCTATTCTTCTTGTCCATGTTTGTTTTCTTCCGGTTCCTGTTCGTTTTCTTCATGTCCTTTTTTTGGCGCCATTTGGGGCGTAATGACCACACGGACTCCAGGGTTCTTTCAGGATCTGTAAGTGCTACCTCTTTACTGATGATGTAACTTCAACTCTCCCTTACTGAGGGCACAACTTCATCTCTCAGAGTGAGGGCACAACCTCATTCAATCCCTTATTCAGGACAGGCTCCCTTCCTATAACATTCGGCCCACAGCAGTACCTTTCCACTAACTATTCATTGCTCAACAACATTGCCCGGCAACAGCAAACACCCAGCAGCTTCCGTGCCTTCAGGGCTGGAGAACAAGCAACCCGAGGCAACAAGGTGTCTCCTGAATCACCCTTCTTTGTTCCCTCTCAACTCTTTACATTCCTGATGGTCTCATCCTTAAGAGTCCGAAGGTATCAGCAACCATGGGGCTTGACAACCCCCATGGCCAAACTCCCACATCTCCCCCTTCTTTATTAACATCAAAAAGCGCGAGTAACACAAATTAAATAAGCACGATTAACACAAATTAAGAAGGCGCGATTAACACAAATTATAAACACAGAGAAAAACTGCCAGGCATACTAATTCTATCTTCAACAAACTTTGTAACCCCATCCCTGGGAGAGGCAGGCACTGAGTGCTGCCCAGCCGGGGGGCTCTGGCTGCCCCTCCAACTCCTGGAGTCCTGGTTTGTGGGTCCTGCATATGCCAGCGGGACCCTCCCATACGCTGTTTTTTGTTTGTCTCTATTCTGTTAGCCTGTCCCTGTTCGTTTTCTTTTATGTCCCTGTTTGGGCACCATTTGTGGCGTAATGACCACACGCACACCAGGGTTCTTTCAGGATCAGAAACTGCTACCTCTGTTGATGCCGTAATTTCAACTCTCTCTTACTGAGGGCATAACTTCATCTCTTAGAGTGAGGGCACAACTTCATTCTATCCCTTATTCAGGACAGGCTCCCTTCCTATAACATTCGCCCCACAGCAGTACCTTTCCACTAACTATTCATTGGTCAACAACTTTGCCTGGCAACAGCAAACACCCAGCAGCTTCCCTGTCTTCAGGGCTGGAGAACAAGCAACCCGAGACAACAAGGTGTCTCCTGAATCACCCTCCTTTGTTCCCTCTCAGCTCTTTACATTCCTGATGGTCTCATCCTTAAGAGTGCGATGTTATCAGCAACCATGGGCCTTCTCGACCCCCATGGCCACACTCCCACATCTCCCCCTTCCTTATTAACATCAAAAAGCGCGAGTAACACAAATTAAGTAAGCACAATTAACACAAATTAAGAAGGCGCGATTAACACAAATTATAAACACAGAGAAAAACTGCCAGGCATACTAAGTCTATCTTCAACAAACTTTGTAACCCCATCCCTGGGAGAGGCAGGCACTGAGTGCTGCCCAGCCGGGGGGCTCTGGCTGCCCCTCCAACTCCTGGAGTCCTGGTTTGTGGGTCCTGCATATGCCAGCGGGACCCTCCCATACGCAGTTTTTTGTTTCTCCCTCTTCTGTTAGCCTGTCCCTGATCGTTTTTTTTATGTCCCTTTTTGGGCGCCATTTGTGGCGTAGTGACCACACGGACTCCAGGGTTCTTTAAGGATCAGTTGCTGCTACCTCTTTACTGATGATGTAACTTCAACTGTCTCTTACTGAGGGCGTAACTTCATCTCTCAGAGTGAGGGCACAACTTCATTCTATCCCGTATTCAGGACAGGCTCCCTTCCTATAACATTCACCCCACAGCAGTACCTTTCCACTAACTATTCATTGGTCAACAACTTTGCCCGGCAACAGCAAACACCCAGCAGCTTCCGTGCCTTCAGGGCTGGAGAACAAGCAACCCGAGGCAACAAGGTGTCTCCTGAATCATCCTTCTTTGTTCCCTCTCAGCTCTTTACATTCCTGATGGTCTCATCCTTAAGAGTCCGATGTTATCAGCAACCATGGGGCTTGTCGACCCCCATGGCCAAACTCCCACATCTCCCCCTTCTTTATTAACATCAAAAAGCGCGAGTAACACAAATTAAGAAAGCACGATTAACACAAATTAAGAAGGCGCGATTAACACAAATTATAAACACGGAGAAAAACTGCCAGGCATACTAAGTCTATTTTTAACAAACTTTGTAACCCCATCCCTGGGAGAGGCAGGCACTGAGTGCTCCCAGCCGGGGGGCTCTGGCTGCCCCTCCAACTCCTGGAGTCCTTCTTTGTGGGTCCTGCATATGCCAGCGGGACCCTCCCATACGCAGTTTTTTGTTTCTCCCTCTTCTGTTAGCCTGTCCCTGATCGTTTTTTTTATGTCCCTTTTTGGGCGCCATTTGTGGCGTATTGACCACAGGGACTCAAGGGTTCTTTAAGGATCAGTTGCTGCTACCTCTTTACTGATGATGTAACTTCAACTGTCTCTTACTGAGGGCGTAACTTCATCTCTCAGAGTGAGGGCACAACTTCATTCTATCCCTTATTCAGGACAGGCTCCCTTCCTATAACATTCGCCCCACAGCAGTACCTTTCCACTAACTATTCATTGCTCAACAACTTTGCCCGGCAACAGCAAACACCCAGCAGCTTCCGTGCCTTCAGGGCTGGAGAACAAGCAACCCGAGGCAACAAGGTGTCTCCTGAATCATCCTTCTTTGTTCCCTCTCAGCTCTTTACATTCCTGATGGTCTCATCCTTAAGAGTCCGATGTTATCAGCAACCATGGGGCTTGTCGACCCCCATGGCCAAACTCCCACATCTCCCCCTTCTTTATTAACATCAAAAAGCACGAGTAACACAAATTAAGAAAGCACGATTAACACAAATTAAGAAGGCGCGATTAACACAAATTATAAACACAGAGAAAAACTGCCAGGCATACCAAGTCTATTCTTAACAAACTTTGTAACCCCATCCCTGGGAGAGGCAGGCACTGAGTGCTGCCCAGCCGGGGGGCTCTGGCTGCCCCTCCAACTCCTGGAGTCCTTCTTTGTGGGTCCTGCCTATGCCAGCGGGACCCTCCCATACTATGTTTTTTGTTTGTCCCTGTTCTGTTAGCCTGTACCTCTTCATTCCTTTTTTGTTTTTGTCCCTGTTTTTTTAACCTTTCCCTGTTCCTATTCTTCTTGTCCATGTTTGTTTTCTTCCGGTTCCTGTTCGTTTTCTTCATGTATTTTTTTTGGCGCCATTTGGGGCGTAATGACCACACGGACTCCAGGGTTCTTTCAGGATCTGTAAGTGCTACCTCTTTACTGATGATGTAACTTCAACTCTCCCTTACTGAGGGCACAACTTCATCTCTCAGAGTGAGGGCACAACCTCATTCAATCCCTTATTCAGGACAGGCTCCCTTCCTATAACATTCGGCCCACAGCAGTACCTTTCCACTAACTATTCATTGGTCAACAACTTTGCCTGGCAACAGCAAACACCCAGCAGCTTCCATGCCTTCACGGCTGGAGAACAAGCAACCCGAGACAACAAGGTGTCTCCTGAATCACCCTTCTTTGTTCCCTCTCAGCTCTTTACATTCCTGATGGTCTCATCCTTAAGAGTCTGATGTTATCAGCAACCATGGGGCTTGACAACCCCCATGGCCACACTCCCACATCTCCCCCTTCTTTATTAACATCAAAAAGCGCGAGTAACACAAATTAAATAAGCACGATTAACACAAATTAAGAAGGCGCGATTAACACAAATTATAAACACAGAGAAAAACTGCCAGGCATACTAATTCTATCTTCAACAAACTTTGTAACCCCATCCCTGGGAGAGGCAGGCACTGAGTGCTGCCCAGCCGGGGGGCTCTGGCTGCCCCTCCAACTCCTGGAGTCCTGGTTTGTGGGTCCTGCATATGCCAGCGGGACCCTCCCATACGCAGTTTTTTGTTTGTCTCTGTTCTGTTAGCCTGTCCCTGTTCGTTTTTTTTATGTCCCTGTTTGGGCACCATTTGTGGCGTAATGACCACACGCACACCAGGGTTCTTTCAGGATCAGAAACTGCTACCTCTGTTGATGCCGTAATTTCAACTCTCTCTTACTGAGGGCATAACTTCATCTCTCAGAGTGAGGGCACAACTTCATTCTATCCCTTATTCAGGACAGGCTCCCTTCCTATAACATTCGCCCCACAGCAGTACCTTTCCACTAACTATTCATTGGTCAACAACTTTGCCCGGCAACAGCAAACACCTAGCAGCTTCCGTGCCTTCAGGGCTGGAGAACAAGCAACCCGAGGCAACAAGGTGTCTCCTGAATCACCCTTCTTTGTTCCCTCTCAACTCTTTACATTCCTGATGGTCTCATCCTTAAGAGTGCGATGTTATCAGCAACCATGGGGCTTGTCGACCCCCATGGCCACACTCCCACATCTCCCCCTTCCTTATTAACATCAAAAAGCGCGAGTAACACAAATTAAGTAAGCACAATTAACACAAATTAAGAAGGCGCGATTAACACAAATTATAAACACAGAGAAAAACTGCCAGGCATACTAAGTCTATCTTCAACAAACTTTGTAACCCCATCCCTGGGAGAGGCAGGCACTGAGTGCTGCCCAGCCGGGGGGCTCTGGCTGCCCCTCCAACTCCTGGAGTCCTGGTTTGTGGGTCCTGCATATGCCAGCGGGACCCTCCCATACGCAGTTTTTTGTTTCTCCCTCTTCTGTTAGCCTGTCCCTGATCGTTTTTTTTATGTCCCTTTTTGGGCGCCATTTGTGGCGTAGTGACCACACGGACTCCAGGGTTCTTTAAGGATCAGTTGCTGCTACCTCTTTACTGATGATGTAACTTCAACTGTCTCTTACTGAGGGCGTAACTTCATCTCTCAGAGTGAGGGCACAACTTCATTCTATCCCGTATTCAGGACAGGCTCCCTTCCTATAACATTCACCCCACAGCAGTACCTTTCCACTAACTATTCATTGGTCAACAACTTTGCCCGGCAACAGCAAACACCCAGCAGCTTCCCTGTCTTCAGGGCTGGAGAACAAGGAACCGGAGAAAACAAGGTGTCTCCTGAATCACCCTTCTTTGTTCCCTCTCAACTCTTTACATTCCTGATGGTCTCATCCTTAAGAGTCCGAAGGTATCAGCAACCATGGGGCTTCTCGACCCCCATGGCCAAACTCCCACATCTCCCCCTTCTTTATTAACATCAAAAAGCGCGAGTAACACAAATTAAGAAAGCACGATTAACACAAATTAAGAAGGCGCGATTAACACAAATTATAAACACGGAGAAAAACTGCCAGGCATACTAAGTCTATTTTTAACAAACTTTGTAACCCCATCCCTGGGAGAGGCAGGCACTGAGTGCTCCCAGCCGGGGGGCTCTGGCTGCCCCTCCAACTCCTGGAGTCCTTCTTTGTGGGTCCTGCATATGCCAGCGGGACCCTCCCATACGCAGTTTTTTGTTTCTCCCTCTTCTGTTAGCCTGTCCCTGATCGTTTTTTTTATGTCCCTTTTTGGGCGCCATTTGTGGCGTATTGACCACAGGGACTCAAGGGTTCTTTAAGGATCAGTTGCTGCTACCTCTTTACTGATGATGTAACTTCAACTGTCTCTTACTGAGGGCGTAACTTCATCTCTCAGAGTGAGGGCACAACTTCATTCTATCCCTTATTCAGGACAGGCTCCCTTCCTATAACATTCGCCCCACAGCAGTACCTTTCCACTAACTATTCATTGGTCAACAACTTTGCCCGGCAACAGCAAACACCCAGCAGCTTCCGTGCCTTCAGGGCTGGAGAACAAGCAACCCGAGGCAACAAGGTGTCTCCTGAATCATCCTTCTTTGTTCCCTCTCAGCTCTTTACATTCCTGATGGTCTCATCCTTAAGAGTCCGATGTTATCAGCAACCATGGGGCTTGTCGACCCCCATGGCCAAACTCCCACATCTCCCCCTTCTTTATTAACATCAAAAAGCACGAGTAACACAAATTAAGAAAGCACGATTAACACAAATTAAGAAGGCGCGATTAACACAAATTATAAACACAGAGAAAAACTGCCAGGCATACCAAGTCTATTCTTAACAAACTTTGTAACCCCATCCCTGGGAGAGGCAGGCACTGAGTGCTGCCCAGCCGGGGGGCTCTGGCTGCCCCTCCAACTCCTGGAGTCCTTCTTTGTGGGTCCTGCCTATGCCAGCGGGACCCTCCCATACTATGTTTTTTGTTTGTCCCTGTTCTGTTAGCCTGTACCTCTTCATTCCTTTTTTGTTTTTGTCCCTGTTTTTTTAACCTTTCCCTGTTCCTATTCTTCTTGTCCATGTTTGTTTTCTTCCGGTTCCTGT
The DNA here is from genome assembly GCF_964211835.1 of Anser anser. NCBI lineage: Eukaryota > Metazoa > Chordata > Aves > Anseriformes > Anatidae > Anser > Anser anser. The sequence goes on from NC_139731.1 coordinate 2,229,857, forward strand.
TCGTTTTCTTCATGTATTTTTTTTGGCGCCATTTGGGGCGTAATGACCACACGGACTCCAGGGTTCTTTCAGGATCTGTAAGTGCTACCTCTTTACTGATGATGTAACTTCAACTCTCCCTTACTGAGGGCACAACTTCATCTCTCAGAGTGAGGGCACAACCTCATTCAATCCCTTATTCAGGACAGGCTCCCTTCCTATAACATTCGGCCCACAGCAGTACCTTTCCACTAACTATTCATTGGTCAACAACTTTGCCTGGCAACAGCAAACACCCAGCAGCTTCCATGCCTTCACGGCTGGAGAACAAGCAACCCGAGACAACAAGGTGTCTCCTGAATCACCCTTCTTTGTTCCCTCTCAGCTCTTTACATTCCTGATGGTCTCATCCTTAAGAGTCTGATGTTATCAGCAACCATGGGGCTTGACAACCCCCATGGCCACACTCCCACATCTCCCCCTTCTTTATTAACATCAAAAAGCGCGAGTAACACAAATTAAATAAGCACGATTAACACAAATTAAGAAGGCGCGATTAACACAAATTATAAACACAGAGAAAAACTGCCAGGCATACTAATTCTATCTTCAACAAACTTTGTAACCCCATCCCTGGGAGAGGCAGGCACTGAGTGCTGCCCAGCCGGGGGGCTCTGGCTGCCCCTCCAACTCCTGGAGTCCTGGTTTGTGGGTCCTGCATATGCCAGCGGGACCCTCCCATACGCAGTTTTTTGTTTGTCTCTGTTCTGTTAGCCTGTCCCTGTTCGTTTTTTTTATGTCCCTGTTTGGGCACCATTTGTGGCGTAATGACCACACGCACACCAGGGTTCTTTCAGGATCAGAAACTGCTACCTCTGTTGATGCCGTAATTTCAACTCTCTCTTACTGAGGGCATAACTTCATCTCTCAGAGTGAGGGCACAACTTCATTCTATCCCTTATTCAGGACAGGCTCCCTTCCTATAACATTCGCCCCACAGCAGTACCTTTCCACTAACTATTCATTGGTCAACAACTTTGCCCGGCAACAGCAAACACCCAGCAGCTTCCGTGCCTTCAGGGCTGGAGAACAAGCAACCCGAGGCAACAAGGTGTCTCCTGAATCACCCTTCTTTGTTCCCTCTCAACTCTTTACATTCCTGATGGTCTCATCCTTAAGAGTGCGATGTTATCAGCAACCATGGGGCTTGTCGACCCCCATGGCCACACTCCCACATCTCCCCCTTCCTTATTAACATCAAAAAGCGCGAGTAACACAAATTAAGTAAGCACAATTAACACAAATTAAGAAGGCGCGATTAACACAAATTATAAACACAGAGAAAAACTGCCAGGCATACTAAGTCTATCTTCAACAAACTTTGTAACCCCATCCCTGGGAGAGGCAGGCACTGAGTGCTGCCCAGCCGGGGGGCTCTGGCTGCCCCTCCAACTCCTGGAGTCCTGGTTTGTGGGTCCTGCATATGCCAGCGGGACCCTCCCATACGCAGTTTTTTGTTTCTCCCTCTTCTGTTAGCCTGTCCCTGATCGTTTTTTTTATGTCCCTTTTTGGGCGCCATTTGTGGCGTAGTGACCACACGGACTCCAGGGTTCTTTAAGGATCAGTTGCTGCTACCTCTTTACTGATGATGTAACTTCAACTGTCTCTTACTGAGGGCGTAACTTCATCTCTCAGAGTGAGGGCACAACTTCATTCTATCCCGTATTCAGGACAGGCTCCCTTCCTATAACATTCACCCCACAGCAGTACCTTTCCACTAACTATTCATTGGTCAACAACTTTGCCCGGCAACAGCAAACACCCAGCAGCTTCCCTGTCTTCAGGGCTGGAGAACAAGGAACCGGAGAAAACAAGGTGTCTCCTGAATCACCCTTCTTTGTTCCCTCTCAACTCTTTACATTCCTGATGGTCTCATCCTTAAGAGTCCGAAGGTATCAGCAACCATGGGGCTTCTCGACCCCCATGGCCAAACTCCCACATCTCCCCCTTCTTTATTAACATCAAAAAGCGCGAGTAACACAAATTAAGAAAGCACGATTAACACAAATTAAGAAGGCGCGATTAACACAAATTATAAACACGGAGAAAAACTGCCAGGCATACTAAGTCTATTTTTAACAAACTTTGTAACCCCATCCCTGGGAGAGGCAGGCACTGAGTGCTCCCAGCCGGGGGGCTCTGGCTGCCCCTCCAACTCCTGGAGTCCTTCTTTGTGGGTCCTGCCTATGCCAGCGGGACCCTCCCATACTATGTTTTTTGTTTGTCCCTGTTCTGTTAGCCTGTACCTCTTCATTCCTTTTTTGTTTTTGTCCCTGTTTTTTTAACCTTTCCCTGTTCCTATTCTTCTTGTCCATGTTTGTTTTCTTCCGGTTCCTGTTCGTTTTCTTCATGTCCTTTTTTTGGCGCCATTTGGGGCGTAATGACCACACGGACTCCAGGGTTCTTTCAGGATCTGTAAGTGCTACCTCTTTACTGATGATGTAACTTCAACTCTCCCTTACTGAGGGCACAACTTCATCTCTCAGAGTGAGGGCACAACCTCATTCAATCCCTTATTCAGGACAGGCTCCCTTCCTATAACATTCGGCCCACAGCAGTACCTTTCCACTAACTATTCATTGGTCAACAACTTTGCCTGGCAACAGCAAACACCCAGCAGCTTCCATGCCTTCACGGCTGGAGAACAAGCAACCCGAGACAACAAGGTGTCTCCTGAATCACCCTTCTTTGTTCCCTCTCAGCTCTTTACATTCCTGATGGTCTCATCCTTAAGAGTCTGATGTTATCAGCAACCATGGGGCTTGACAACCCCCATGGCCACACTCCCACATCTCCCCCTTCTTTATTAACATCAAAAAGCGCGAGTAACACAAATTAAATAAGCACGATTAACACAAATTAAGAAGGCGCGATTAACACAAATTATAAACACAGAGAAAAACTGCCAGGCATACTAATTCTATCTTCAACAAACTTTGTAACCCCATCCCTGGGAGAGGCAGGCACTGAGTGCTGCCCAGCCGGGGGGCTCTGGCTGCCCCTCCAACTCCTGGAGTCCTGGTTTGTGGGTCCTGCATATGCCAGCGGGACCCTCCCATACGCAGTTTTTTGTTTGTCTCTGTTCTGTTAGCCTGTCCCTGTTCGTTTTTTTTATGTCCCTGTTTGGGCACCATTTGTGGCGTAATGACCACACGCACACCAGGGTTCTTTCAGGATCAGAAACTGCTACCTCTGTTGATGCCGTAATTTCAACTCTCTCTTACTGAGGGCATAACTTCATCTCTCAGAGTGAGGGCACAACTTCATTCTATCCCTTATTCAGGACAGGCTCCCTTCCTATAACATTCGCCCCACAGCAGTACCTTTCCACTAACTATTCATTGGTCAACAACTTTGCCCGGCAACAGCAAACACCCAGCAGCTTCCGTGCCTTCAGGGCTGGAGAACAAGCAACCCGAGGCAACAAGGTGTCTCCTGAATCACCCTTCTTTGTTCCCTCTCAACTCTTTACATTCCTGATGGTCTCATCCTTAAGAGTGCGATGTTATCAGCAACCATGGGGCTTGTCGACCCCCATGGCCACACTCCCACATCTCCCCCTTCTTTATTAACATCAAAAAGCGCGATAACACAAATTAAGAAGGCGCGATTAACACAAACTAAAACAGAGAGAAAAACTGCCAGGCATACCAAGTCTTTCCTTAACAAACTTTGTAACCCCATCCCTGGGAGAGGCAGGCACTGAGTGCTGACCAGCCGGGGGGTTCTGGCTGCCCCTCCAACTCCTGGAGTCCTTCTTTGTGGGTCCTGCATATGCCAGCGGGACCCTCCCATACGATGTTTTTCGTTTGTCCCTGTTCTGTTAGCCTCTACCTCTTCATTCCTTTTTTGTTTTTGTCCCTGTTTTTTTAGCATGTCCCTGTTCCTGTTCTTCATGTCCCTGTTTGTTTTCTTCAGGTTCCTGTTCGTTTTCTTCATGTCCTTTTTTTGGCGCCATTTGGGGCGTAATGACCACACGGACTCCAGGGTTCTTTCAGGATCTGTAAGTGCTACCTCTTTACTGATGATGTAACTTCAACTCTCCCTTACTGAGGGCGTAACTTCATCTCTCAGAGTGAGGGCACAACTTCATTCAATCCCTTATTCAGGACAGTCTCTCTTCCTATAACATTTGCCCCACAGCAGTACCTTTCCACTAACTATTCATTGGTCAACAACTTTGCCTGGCAACAGCAAACACCCAGCAGCTTCCCTGTCTTCAGGGCTGGAGAACAAGCAACCCGAGACAACAAGGTGTCTCCTGAATCACCCTCCTTTGTTCCCTCTCAGCTCTTTACATTCCTGATGGTGTCATCCTTAAGAGTGTGATGTTATCAGCAACCATGGGGCTTGTCGACCCCCATGGCCACACTACCACATCTCCCCCTTCTTTATTAACATCAAAAACCGCGATTAACACAAATTAAGAAGGCGCGATTAACACAAACTAAAACACAGAGAAAAACTGCCAGGCATACCAAGTCTTTCCTTAACAAACTTTGTAACCCCATCCCTGGGAGAGGCAGGCACTGAGTGCTGACCAGCCGGGGGGTTCTGGCTGCCCCTCCAACTCCAGGAGTCCTTCTTTGTGGGTCCTGCATATGCCAGTGGGACCCTCCCATACGCTGTTTTTTGTTTGTCCCTGTTCTGTTAGCCTGTACCTCTTTGTAATGGGTAAGATGTATTTGTTCATTGTATAAAGAAATAAAAAAAAAAAAAAAAAAAAGAAAAGGGATAAGATGGTTATAAAATAGATAGTATTTTACATGAGGTTGGGACAGAGCTTCCTGATCATAATAGAACCTTGATATATGATGACAAAGTTGGGGAGGGGGGGGATTTGCTAACTATCTGTAAGGAATTTGGGAATCTGCGAGGGAGATAAGGTTGCACAATGTTGCCTCAATGAAGGGGAGGCTTATTAGGCAGATAACAAGAAGGGGGGGTGTTGGGTAAACATCCTTGAACAGGCACAAAGACTCTGTGAAATACCCCATCGCAAGACATCCTGTCTGCTACTTCACTCCCCCCCACCCAAACATTAGCACAACGCGTGAGCACCAAAGAGAGGAAGCAGCCCCCCCCCCCCCTTTGGACTGCATAGCCGCAGCTGGTTCAACAAGCCCGGACAAGCTGGAACTCGGATACTATAAAACAGCACCCCCGGAGAAGGAAAATTGTGCGCCGCTGCGGAGTCGGAACTCCCCGGCCGCCCAGCGCTGTTTTGCTTCTGCTTGCTTACTTAATTAATTAATAAATTCTGTGATTAATAACATTTATTAACAGACCGACTTCGTATGCGAGTCTGTTCATAACAATTTGGTGCCGTGACTCGGATAGGCAATTTGATTGAGGACTCCCCTTTGGGGGTGGCGCCCCGCCGATTTTGGCGGCCCTCGAAGCAGGAAGTCTCATTCAGGCCTTCACCGACGAACCTCAAAAATTAAGCAGAAGCAAATAAAGCCGGCAAACCCTTAGCAATCTTTGTGCACGAAGACCGAACGAAGACCCACGGGGTGGGTAAGTATAGGCCGGTGATCCGTTCGGTAAGGGTGGGGAATCCCGGAGTACGGCTTCTGAGACGGCCAATCGCGGCCGAAGCGAGTGCGGACCCCTCGGTAGTGTGGTTCCCACATCCCGCGAGGGACTAGGCCACGAAAAGGGGGAAGTGTGTGTGTGTGTGAGTGAAGGTACTCCGGAAGATGGGACAGAAGAAAAGTAAGCCTTCTGGTCCCATGGGTGGGGGAAATAGCGGTAGGAATATTCCTCCTATTCCCCCGGATAGCCCGCTGGGGCTAATGATTAAGAATTGGAGTAATTCCCCTTCTAGGCGGGGAAAAAGTAAAGTAAAAATGATTCATTATTGTGTAGAGATCTGGGGTAATAAGCCCATAAAGGGGGACAGTGTGTTTTGGCCCCTTTTCGGTTCCTTTGAGGATTGGATATGTCAGGCTCTAAATATTTATGTTAATTCAAAGGAACCATTTAGTTTAGAGGAAAGCGAATACGCACATTTATGGATAAATTTTGAAACTGGGACCCAGTTATACCCTCTAAAAGAAAAAGGAGGGAAGGGAAAGAAGAGAGATTTGGAAGTCCCAGTTGCGCCACCTCCCTACGTGCCCTCTTTGCCAACAGCACCCTCTGCTGCCGAATCTGAGGATTCGGATGACAGTGCCTCGGTCCAAGGGAGACGAGGGCCAGTAACTAGAAGCCAGACTCGTCGCGCTAAAGAAGGGTTGTACCCCTTGCGGGAGATTGCAATGGGGGGACCTCAACCAGGGATGGGATATGTAGCCGTCCCCATTAATTCAGGGGACGTTAGAGACTTTAAAAAGGAGATGGGAAGTCTCTTAGAAGACCCGTTAGGAGTAGCCGAACAGGTAGATCAGTTTTTAGGGCCAAACATTTATACTTGGGAAGAATTACAATCTATTTTGGGAATATTATTTACATCAGAAGAGAGAGGAATGATAAGGAGAGCAGGTATGCGAATTTGGGACCAGCAACATCAGCAAGGTCCTGCTGCTGATATTAAGTGGCCAATGCAGACACCTAACTGGAATAACCAGGATCCAATACACAGGGGCCACATGCAGGATCTAAGAACAATCATAATACAAGGAATCAGAGAATCTGTGCCCAGAGGACAGAATATAAATAAAGCATTCAGTGAACAACAGAAAAAGGATGAAACTCCAACAGAATGGTTGGAGAGACTTCGTAAAAGTCTGCAATTATACAGTGGGTTAGACCCAGGTACCCCGTTAGGGGAAGCATTACTTAAGACACAGTTTGTGGCTAAGTCTTGGATAGATATCAGAAAGAAATTGGAAAAAATAGAGGATTGGCAAGATAGAGGTCTGGACGAATTATTAAGGGAAGCACAAAAGGTGTATGTTCATAGGGAAGATGAGAAGGAAAAGAAGCAAGTGCGAATGATGGTGGCAGCGGTGCGAGAAGGATCCAGAAGGGCTGGCAATGAACAAAGATGGAGGAATGAAGGGTTTACTAGAAGGAATAGGAAAGAGAAAAAGGGTGCCCAGGAAAGAAGAGATGTGACCTGTTTTTACTGTAATAAGAAGGGTCACATGAAAAGGGAGTGCCGACAGAGGAAAGAGGATGAGAAAATGTTTAGAAATGAATAGGGGTGTCAGGGGCTCTATTTGCTGAGGACCCAAAGGAACAGTGAGCCCTTGATAAAGTTACGAGTGGGCCCCCAGCGCGAGGAAATCGAATTCCTCATAGACACGGGAGCTGAAAGATCAACTGTCCAGACATTACCTTTAGGATGTAGAACTTCAAAGGATAGAATACAGGTAATAGGAGCAAAAGGGGAGCCTTTTGGGGTCCCCGTTATAAAAGAGGTACCGATTGAATTGGGATCAAAAAAGGGTACGGGGCATCTGCTTCTTGTGCCAGAAGCCGAATATAACTTATTAGGTAGAGATTTGATTAGGCATAGGACTAGAGGTAGTAGAAAAGAAACTGGAAATAAAGCTGTGTCTTCTTCGGGTAGAGGATGAGAAAGAGATAGACCCCGAGGTTTGGTATACCTCGGAGAGCGTTGGAAGGTTAAACATTAAACGATTTAAGGTAACTATCAAAGAGCCAGAAGTACCAATCAGGATAAAACAATACCCCTTGTCTGAAGAGGGTAGAAAGGGTCTGAAGGAAGACATACAACGATTATTACAACAGGGGTTGTTAGAACCCTGTATGTCTCCTTTCAACACCCCTATATTACCAGTTAAAAGAAAGGATGGTAAATACCGATTGGTACATGATTTGAGAGAAATTAATAAGAGAACTATAACCAGATTCCCCGTGGTAGCAAACCCACATACCTTATTGAGCCAATTAAGCCCAGAGGACAAGTGGTACAGTGTAATAGATTTAAAGGATGCTTTCTGGGCCTGTCCTCTTGATGAGGACAGTAGGAATTATTTTGCCTTTGAATGGGAGGATCCCGACACTCACAGGAAACAGCAACTAAGGTGGACAGTGTTACCTCAGGGGTTTACAGAATCTCCAAACTTGTTTGGCCAGGCCCTGGAGCAAATTCTAGAGGATTACGATAGAATGCCAGGGACCAAAATGATCCAATATGTAGATGACTTATTAATAGCGGGAAAAGATGAGAAAATCGTACGACAGGCAAGTATAAACTTGCTGAATTTTTTGGGCTCACGGGGACTAAAGGTTTCAAAAGCAAAATTACAATTCGTGGAGGAAGAAGTAAAGTATTTAGGCCATTTATTAAGCAAAGGAACAAAGAAATTAGACCCTGAAAGAGTTAGAGGTATTTTAGAACTCAGGGCACCAGAGACGAAAAAACAAATCAGGCAGTTGCTAGGATTGACAGGGTACTGCAGACAGTGGATAGAGGATTACAGCGGGAAGGTAAAATTTTTATACAACAAATTGAGTAACGAGGGCCATCTTAAATGGACAAAAGAGGATGAGGAACGACTGATGCTCCTAAAAGAAGAACTCGTGAATCCACCGGTTTTAAGCTTTCCCGAATTAAAGAAGCCCTTTTTCCTGTTTGTTAATACTACAGAAGGAACTGCGTATGGAGTACTGGCACAAGAATGGGCAGGATGTAAAAAGCCAGTGGCCTATTTGTCAAAATTGCTAGATCCAGTCACTAGAGGCTGGCCAAACTGTTTACAAGCAATTGCAGCAGCGGCCTTATTGGTTGAAGAGGCACAAAAGATTACCTTTGGAGGAGAAATTAGAGTAATATCTCCCCACAACATTCGCGGAGTGTTGCAGCAAAAAGCAGACAAATGGATCACCGACGCAAGGCTGTTGAGATACGAGGGGATATTGATCTCTTCCCCAAGATTGACTCTAGAAACTGCGCCAGTACAAAACCCTGCGCAATTTCTCTACGGAGAAACAAATGGCCATCTAGAACATGATTGTCTCAGCAACATCGAAGAACATACGAGATTAAGACCGGACTTAGAAGATACCGAATTGACTCATGGGGAACAGATATATGTGGATGGATCCTCTAGGGTAATAGAAGGGAAAAGAAAATCGGGGTATGCCCTGATAGATGGGAAAACATTTAGAGTCATAGAATCAGGACCCCTCAGTCCGAGTTGGTCAGCTCAGGCTTGTGAATTATATGCAATGTTAAGGGCTTTGAAATTATTGAAAGATAGAAGCGGAACCATCTATACGGATTCAAAATATGTTTATGGGGTAATACACACCTTTGGAAAAATTTGGGAAGAGAGAGGACTTATAAACTCCCAGGGGAAAGGACTAGTTCATCAAGAATTGATTGTTAGGGTTTTACAAGCGATTAGGGAGCCAAAAGAGATAGCGGTGGTACATGTAAAAGGCCACCAGCGTGGACTGACCCCGCAAATAAGGGGAAACAATCTTGCTGATCAAGAGGCAAAGCGGGTAGCCCTCATGACTAACTATGTAATAACAAAAAGGGCGGATTGCCCAACTTGTGGAGAGGATTTAAAGAGGGAACCTTGTTATGGGTGTTGGAAGAATTGGGGGATGGATGGAGTAGAATGTAATTGTTCAAAGGAAGAGAGCCCTCCTTACAAAAATTGTTTCAAACATGGCTTGCAAATGTCTTTGATAGGAGGGACTTTCTTCTCCCCCTTGTTGTGTTTTACTGTGCAAGAAAAAGGGAAAATGATACAAATGGGAATTAAGGAAAATAAGGAAGGGAGATGGTTGCTACCTGATGGGAGAGAGGTATTGCCTAAATCAGTAGCTGTGAGGGTGCTACGGAGATACCATGATCAATCCCACTGGGGAGTACAGGCCCTAGTGGACCAATTTGCATACAAGTATATGTGTATTGGAATATATGATATAGCAAAGACAATAGTTAATGGATGTATAACTTGCCGAAGGGTAAATGCCAAAAACATAAGGAAAAGGATTATGGGAGGAAGGGAATTGGCCCATCGACCCTTCGCAAAAATTCAATTGGACTTTACGGAACTCCCCAGAGTAGGGAGATATAAATATTTGCTCGTGATAGTAGATCATTTGACTAACTTTGTCGAGGCATTCCCTACGGCAAGGGCAACGGCACAAACAGTAGTAAAAATTTTACTGGAGAACATAATCCCTCGATACGGAGTTATTGAAATGATAGATTCTGATAGAGGGCCTCACTTTGTGTCAAAGGTTATACAAGAAATTATGAGAAACTTAGGAATCAAGTGGGAATACCACACTCCTTGGCACTCTGAGAGCTCGGGAAAAGTAGAACGAATGAATGGGGAAATTAAGAAACAACTTACTAAATTGATGATAGAAACTAAAACCTCATGGATAAAATGCTTACCTCTTGCTTTGCTAAACCTGCGTACGAAACCCCGAACTGATCTGGGGTTGTCACCATTTGAAATGCTATATGGGATGCCCTATGACTTAGAGATACCCGTCGATCACCCCCACATTCAAGATGAGAGTTTGAAGTCTTATTTAGTACAGTTAGGGAACAGAAGGAGGGAATTGCAGAAAAGGGGTCTGGTTATACAACGCCCTCCTCTGGATATGGCAATACACAATATACAGCCTGGGGACCAGGTCTTGATTAAAACTTGGAAAGAAACTGCATTGACCCCACGTTGGGAAGGTCCCTATATTGTTTTGCTAACTACAGAGACTGCTGTCCGGACTGCTGAACGGGGATGGACGCACGCCAGCCGAGTTAAAGGGCCAATACAGAACGACAGGTGGGAAGTGACTTCCGGCTCTGAGGACTTAAAGCTGACTCTGCGACGAACTCGGTAGGCATTACTGGAAAGGGGTGGAGGCTCCATGGTCCCTGAAGAATACTACTGCTGCCGAGAAGAATCATAACCCCGTAGGTGGTAGCACCCCATCTGACGGGCGAGGCAGAGTGGTAAAACAAGTGGGAATGGACCTTCACTACCCCCTGTGGTGCTTGGGGTTATTCGCGATGGTCATGCCACCCACCGCTGGTCAACACCACCCGCATCAGCCTTTCTTGTGGAGCTTGATAAGACTTTTCGATACTACGGTCGTACAGCAGATTGTTACGCCAGGGGCTCCCAGCTTTAAGACTGATCTCTGCAACCTCACAACGACTTTGGAGCTATGTAACAATCAGTCAGATTTCTACTTATGCCCAGCTTCTAACCCAGGGAAAAGCTACTGTAATTCCCCAGCACAGTATTACTGCGCTTATTGGGGTTGCGAAACTATAGCCACAGCATGGAATCCAGGCGGGGGAAAAGATAAATATTTAACTGTCCAATTTGGGCCTCAGGGTTGCAGTAATCGGAACACGGTTGAGGCAGTCTATCACCGTGGAGCAGGGACCGCACAAAAAGGGAATTGCGCGTTTTTGTGGGTTAACGTAACTAATCCGATGGATCCGGGGTGGATCCTTGGAAGGACTTGGGGAATAAGGTATTATGAGAAAGGAGCTGATAGAGGGGAAATAATTTTAATAAAGAAGGAAGAACCGCCTAAAACACCTCGAAAGGTAGGCCCCCTCTCACATTTGGAAAACAAAGGGACGTCTCGCCCCACGACAACTAAATTGACCCCCACGCGGCCTGGTAATAATAAAATGACGTCCATTCCCACTCCTACTCCCACTGCGATAGGAAGAAATAGGGATGATTCTTCCTTAAGTAGAATGTGGAAAATTATTGAAGCCAGCTATCAACTCCTTAATCAAACAAACCCGGAAATTACAAAAAAATGCTGGTTATGTGTCAGTGCCCAGCCTCCATATTACGAGGCAATAGGGGATATGGGTGCACTCGAATACTCGAATGAATCAAACCCCAGCAAATGTAACTGGGGGCAGGAAATCGGGATCACTCTAACACAGGTGACAGGGAAAGGTAGGTGTATAGGAACAGTCCCAAGAGGGAAAAGAGATTTATGCAGTATTACAGAAGATAGAAAACAACCCTCTAATTGGTTGATTCCGGCTAATAATACTCGATGGGTATGTTCGTCTTTAGGGGTAACTCCGTGTCTGTCTTTAAAATTGTTTAATTCGTCCCGCGACTTCTGTGTACAGGTAGTAATTATACCAAGAATTCTGTACCATTCTGAAGAGTATATATACATGCAACACACAATACCACAATTTAATCTAAAAAGGAGGGAACCGGTAACAGCTGTTACCCTAGCCACTTTAATGATTTTAGGGGCCGCGGGAGCTGGAACGGGGATTGCATCCCTAGTTAAACAAAGTCAAGAATTTACCTCTTTACGAGTTGCTGTGGATGAGGACTTGGCTCGCATAGAGCAATCGATAACGGCCCTAGAAAAGTCAGTCAGGTCATTATCTGAAGTAGTGCTCCAAAATCGCAGAGGACTGGACTTGATATTCTTACAACAAGGAGGACTTTGCGCAGCCCTGCGAGAAGAGTGTTGCGTATATGCTGACCATACAGGAGTAGTAAGGGACACTATGACAAAACTCCGAGAAGGATTAGAGAAACGAAAAAGGGAACACGAAGCTCGCCAGAGTTGGTATGAATCTTGGTTTAATTACTCACCTTGGCTTACAACATTGTTATCTACTATTGCTGGACCATTATTGTTGCTAATATTTGTGTTGACTTTTGGCCCATGTATCTTTAACCGGGTAATTGCTATTGTAAAAAGTCGACTGGAGGCTGCACATTTGATGCTTATACGTGCTAAGTATGAAACTGTAGATCAGGAAGAAGATACTGAAACCTTGATGATGTGTAAAAAAGCTTTGGAAGAATTTAATGAACAAAATAAGTAGCCTAAAAGAAAAAGGAGGGATTGTAATGGGTAAGATGTATTTGTTCATTGTATAAAGAAATTAAAAAAAAAAAAAAAAAAAAAGAAAAGGGATAAGACGGTTATAAAATAGATAGTATTTTACACGAGGTTGGGACAGAGCTTCCTGATCATAATAGAAACTTGATATATGATGACAAAGTTGGGGAGGGGGGGGATTTGCTAACTATCTGTAAGGAATTTGGGAATCTGCGAGGGAGATAAGGTTGCACAATGTTGCCTCAATGAAGGGGAGGCTTATTAGGCAGATAACAAGAAGGGGGGGTGTTGGGTAAACATCCTTGAACAGGCACAAAGACTCTGTGAAATACCCCATCGCAAGACATCCTGTCTGCTACTTCACTCCCCCCCACCCAAACATTAGCACAACGCGTGAGCACCAAAGAGAGGAAGCAGCCCCCCCCCCCCCCCCTTTGGACTGCATAGCCGCAGCTGGTTCAACAAGCCCGGACAAGCTGGAACTCGGATACTATAAAACAGCACCCCCGGAGAAGGAAAATTGTGCGCCGCTGCGGAGTCAGAACTCCCCGGCCGCCCAGCGCTGTTTTGCTTCTGCTTGCTTACTTAATTAATTAATAAATTCTGTGATTAATAACATTTATTAACAGACTTCGTATGCGAGTCTGTTCATAACACTCTTCATTCCTTTTTTGTTTTTGTCCCTGTTTTTTTAGCCTGTCCCTGTTCCTGTTCTTCATGTCCCTGTTGGTTTTCTTCCGGTTCCTGTTCGTTTTCTTCATGTCCTTTTTTTGGCGCCATTTGGGGCATAATGACCACACGTACTCCAGGGTTCTTTCAGGATCTGTAAGTGCTACCTCTTTACTGATGATGTAACTTCAACTCTCCCTTACTGAGGGCGTAACTTCATCTCTCAGAGTGAGGGCACAACTTCATTCTATCCCTTATTCAGGACAGTCTCTCTTCCTATAAAATTTGCCCCACAGCAGTACCTTTCCACTAACTATTCATTGGTCAACAACTTTGCCCGGCAACAGCAAACACCCAGCAGCTTCCGTGCCTTAAGGGCTGGAGAACAAGCAACCCGAGGCAACAAGGTGTCTCCTGAATCACCCTCCTTTGTTCCCTCTCAGCTCTTTACATTCCTGATGGTCTCATCCTTAAGAGTGTGATGTTATCAGCAACCACGGGCCTTCTCGACCCCCATGGCCACACTCCCACATCTCCCCCTTCTTTATTAACATAAAAAAGCGCGATTAACACAAATTAAGAAGGCGCGATTAACACAAACTAAAACACAGAGAAAAACTGCCAGGCATATTAAGTCTATCTTTAACAAACCTTGTAACCCCATCCCTGGGAGAGGCAGGCACTGAGGGCTGCCCAGCCGGGGGGCTCTGACTGCCCCTCCAAATCCTGGAGTCCTTCTTTGTGGGTCCTGCATATGCCAGCGCGACCCTCCCATAGGATGATTTTTGTTTGTCCCTGTTCTGTTAGCCTGTCCCTGTTCGTCTTTTTATGTCCCTGTTTGGGCGCCATTTGTGGCGTAATGACCACACGGACTCCAGGGTTCTTCCAGGATCAGTTGCTGCTACCTCTTTACTGATGATGTAACTTCAACTCTCCCTTACTGAGGGCGTAACTTCATCTCTCAGAGTGAGGGCACAACTTCATTCTATCCCTTATTCAGGACAGGCTCCCTTCCTATAACATTCGGCCCACAGCAGTACCTTTCCACTAACTATTCATTGGTCAACAACTATGCCCGGCAACAGCAAACACCCAGAAGCTTCCATGCCTTCACGGCTGGAGAACAAGCAACCCGAGACAAAAAGGTGTCTCCTGAATCACCCTTCTTTGTTCCCTCTCAACTCTTTACATTCCTGATGGTCTCATCCTTAAGAGTGCGATGTTATCAGCAACCATGGGCCTTCTTGACCCCCATGGCCACACTCCCACATCTCCCCCTTCTTTATTAACATCAAAAAGCGCGATAACACAAATTAAGAAGGCGCGATTAACACAAACTAAAACACAGAGAAAAACTGCCAGGCATACCAAGTCTTTCCTTAACAAACTTTGTAACCCCATCCCTGGGAGAGGCAGGCACTGAGTGCTGACCAGCCCGGGGGTTCTGGCTGCCCCTCAAACTCCTGGAGTCCTTGTTTGTGGGTCCTGCATATGCCAGTGGGACCCTCCCATACGATGTTTTTTGTTTGTCCCTGTTCTGTTAGCCTGTCCCTATTCATACCTTGTTTCTTTTTGTCCCTCTTTGTTAGCCTGTCCCTGTTCCTGTTCTTCATGTCCCTGTTTGTTTTCTTCAGGTTCCTGTTCGTTTTCTTCATGTCCCAGTTTGGGCACCATTTGGGGCTTAATGACCACACGGACTCAACGGTTCTTTAAGGATCAGTTGCTTCTACCTCTTTACTGATGATGTAACTTCAACTCTCCCTTACTGAGGGCCTAACTTCATCTCTTAGAGTGACGGCACAACTTCATTCTATCCCTTATTCAGGACAGGCTCCCTTCCTATAACATTCGCCCCACAGCAGTACCTTTCCACTAACTATTCATTGGTCAACAACTTTGCCCGGCAACAGCAAACACCCAGCAGCTTCCGTGCCTTAAGGGCTGGAGAACAAGCAACCCGAGGCAACAAGGTGTCTCCTGAATCACCCTTCTTTGTTCCCTCTCAGCTCTTTACATTCCTGATGGTCTCATCCTTAAGAGTCCGATGTTATCAGCAACCATGGGCCTTCTCGACCCCCATGGCCACACTCCCACATCTCCCCCTTCTTTATTAACATCAAAAAGCGCGATTAACACAAATTAAGAAAGCACAATTAACACAAATTAAGAAGGCGCGATTAACACAAACTAAAACACAGAGAAAAACTGCCAGGCATACTAATTCTATCTTCAACAAACTTTGTAACCCCATCCCTGGGAGAGGCAGGCACTGAGTGCTGACCAGCCGGGGGGCTCTGGCTGCCCCTCCAACTCCTGGAGTCCTGGTTTGTGGGTCCTGCATATGCCAACGGGAGCCTCCCATAGGTTGTTTTTTGTTTGTCCCTGTTCTGTTAGCCTGTCCCTGTTCATACCTTGTTTCTTTTTGTCCCTGTTCTGTTAGGCTGTCCCCTTTCCTGTTGTTCCTGTCCCTGTTTGTTTTCTTCAGGTTCCTGTTCGTTTTCTTCATGTCCCTGTTTGGGCGCCATTTGGGGCGTAATGACCACACGGACACCAGGGTTCTTTCAGGATCAGTAACTGCTACCTCTTTACTGATGATGTAACTTCAACTCTCCCTTACTGAGGGAGTAACTTCATGTCTCAGAGTGAGGGCACAACCTCATTCAATCCCTTATTCAGGACAGGCTCCCTTCCTATAACATTCGGCCCACAGCAGTACCTTTCCACTAACTATTCATTGGTCAACAACTTTGCCCGGCAACAGCAAACACCCAGCAGCTTCCATGCCTTCACGGCTGGAGAACAAGCAACCCGAGACAAAAAGGTGTCTCCTGAATCACCCTTCTTTGTTCCCTCTAAGCTCTTTACATTCCTGATGGTCTCATCCTTAAGAGTCCGAAGTTATCAGCAACCATGGGCCTTCTCGACCCCCATGGCCACACTCCCACATCTCCCCCTTCCTTATTAACATAAAACAGTGCAATTAACACAAATTAAGAAGGCACAATTAACACAAATTAAGAAGGCGTGATTAACACAAAATAAAACACAGAGAAAGACTGCCAGGCATACCAATTCTATCTTCAAAAAACTTTGTAACCCCATCCCTGGGAGAGGCAGGCATTGAGTGCTGCCCAGCCGGGGGGCTCTGGCTGCCCCTCCAGCTCCTGGAGTCCTTGTTTGTGGGTCCTGCATATGCCAGTGCGACCCTCCCATACGCTGTTTTTTGTTTGTCCCTGTTCTGTTAGCCTGTCCCTGTTCCTGTTCTTCATGTCCCTGTTGGTTTTCTTCCGGTTCCTGTTTGTTTTCTTCAGGACTCTGTTTGGGCGCCATTTGTGGCGTAATGACCATACATACTCCAGGGTTCTTCCAGGATCAGTTGCTGCTACTTCTTTACTGATGATGTAACTTCAACTCTCCCTTACTGAGGGCACAACTTCATCTCTCCCAGTGAGGGCACAACTTCATTCTATCCCTTATTCTGGACAGGCTCCCATCCTGTAACATTCGCCCCACAGCAGTACCTTTCTACTAACTATTCATTGGTCAACAATTTGCCTGGCAACAGCAAACACCCAGCAGCTTCCATGCCTTCACGGCTGGAGAACAAGCAACCCGAGACAACAAGGTGTCTCCTGAATCACCCTTCTTTGTTCCCTCTCAACTCTTTACATTCCTGATGGTCTCATCCTTAAGAGTCCGATGTTATCAGCAACCATGGGCCTTCTCGACCCCCATGGCCACACTCCCACATCCCCCCTTCTTTATTAACATCAAAAAGCGCGATTAACACAAATTAAGAAAGCACAATTAACACAAATTAAGAAGGCGCGATTAACACAAACTAAAACACAGAGAAAAACTGCCAGGCATACTAATTCTATCTGCAACAAACTTTGTAACCCCATCCCTGGGAGAGGCAGGCACTGAGTGCTGACCAGCCGGGGGGCTCTGGCTGCCCCTCCAAATCCTGGAGTCCTTCTTTGTGGGTCCTGCATATGCCAGCGGGACCCTCCCATACGATGTTTTTTGTTTGTCCCTGTTCTGTTAGCCTCTACCTCTTCATTCCTTTTTTGTTTTTGTCCCTGTTTTTTTTAGCCTGTCCCTGATCCTGTTCTTCATGTCCCTGTTTGTTTTCTTCAGGTTCCTGTTCGTTTTCTTCATGTCCTTTTTTTGGCGCCATTTGGGGCGTAATGACCACACGGACTCCAGGGTTCTTTCAGGATCTGTAAGTGCTACCTCTTTACTGATGATGTAACTTCAACTCTCCCTTACTGAGGGCATAACTTCATCTCCCAGAGTGAGGGCACAACTTCATTCAATCCCTTATTCAGGACAGGCTCCCATCCTATAACATTCGCCCCACAGCAGTACCTTTCTACTAACATTTCATTGATGAACAACTTTGCCCGGCAACAGCAAACACCCAGCAGCTTCCGTGCCTTCAGGGCTGGAGAACAAGCAACCCGAGGCAACAAGGTGTCTCCTGAATCACCCTTCTTTGTTCCCTCTCAACTCTTTACATTCCTGATGGTGTCATCCTTAAGAGTCCGATGTTATCAGCAACCATGGGGCTTGTTGACCCCCATGGCCACACTCCCACATCTCCCCCTTCTTTATTAACATCAAAAAGCGCGAGTAACACAAATTAAGAAAGCACGATTAACACAATATAAGAAGGCGCGATTAACACAAATAAACACGGAGAAAAACTGCCAGGCATAGGAAGTCTATTTTTAACAAACTTTGTAACCCCATCCCTGGGAGAGGCAGGCACTGAGTGCTGCCCAGCCGGGGGGCTCTGGCTGCCCCTCCAACTCCTGGAGTCCTTCTTTGTGGGTCCTGCATATGCCAGCGCGACCCTCCCATACGCTGTTTTTTGTTTGTCCCTGTTCTGTTAGCCTGTCCCTGTTCCTGTTCTTCATGTCCCTGTTGGTTTTCTTCCGGTTCCTGTTTGTTTTCTTCAGGACTCTGTTTGGGCGCCATTTGTGGCGTAATGACCATACAGACTCCAGGGTTCTTCCAGGATCAGTTGCTGCTACCTCTTTACTGATGATGTAACTTCAACTCTCCCTTACTGAGGGCGTAACTTCATCTCTCAGAGTGAGGGAACAAGTTCATTCTATCCCTTATTCAGGACAGTCTCTCTTCCTATAACATTTGCCCCACAGCAGTACCTTTCCACTAACTATTCATTGGTCAACATCTTTGCCCGGCAACAGCAAACACCCAGCAGCTTCCCTGTCTTCAGGGCTGGAGAACAAGCAACCCGAGACAACAAGGTGTCTCCTGAATCACCCTCCTTTGTTCCCTCTCAGCTCTTTACATTCCTGATGGTCTCATCCTTAAGAGTGCGATGTTATCAGCAACCATGGGGCTTGTCGACCCCCATGGCCACACTCCCACATCTCCCCCTTCTTTATTAAAATAAAAAAGCCCGATTAACACAAATTAAGAAGGCGCGATTAACACAAACTAAAACACAGAGAAAAACTGCCAGGCATACTAATTCCATCTTCATCAAACTTTGTAACCCCATCCCTGGGAGAGGCAGGCCCTGAGTACTGCCCAGCCGGGGGGCTCTGGCTGCCCCTCCAACTCCTGGAGTCCTTGTTTGTGGGTCCTGCATATGCCAGCGGGACCCTCCCATACGATGTTTTTTGTTTGTCCCTGTTCTGTTAGCCTGTCCCTATTCATACCTTGTTTCTTTTTGTCCCTCTTTGTTAGCCTGTCCCTGTTCCTGTTCTTCATGTCCCTGTTTGTTTTCTTCAGGTTCCTGTTCGTTTTCTTCATGTCCCTGTTTGGGCACCATTTGGGGCGTAATGACCACACGGACTCAACGGTTCTTTAAGGATCAGTTGCTTCTACCTCTTTACTGATGATGTAACTTGAACTCTCCCTTACTGAGGGCCTAACTTCATCTCTTAGAGTGACGTCACAACTTCATTCTATCCCTTATTCAGGACAGGCTCCCTTCCTATAACATTCGCCCCACAGCAGTACCTTTCCACTAACTATTCATTGGTCAACAACTTTGCCCGGCAACAGCAAACACCCAGCAGCTTCCGTGCCTTAAGGGCTGGAGAACAAGCAACCCGAGGCAACAAGGTGTCTCCTGAATCACCCTTCTTTGTTCCCTCTCAGCTCTTTACATTCCTGATGGTCTCATCCTTAAGAGTCCGATGTTATCAGCAACCATGGGCCTTCTCGACCCCCATGGCCACACTCCCACATCTCCCCCTTCTTTATTAACATCAAAAAGCGCGATTAACACAAATTAAGAAAGCACAATTAACACAAATTAAGAAGGCGCGTTTAACACAAACTAAAACACAGAGAAAAACTGCCAGCCATACTAATTCTATCTTCAACAAACTTTGTAACCCCATCCCTGGGAGAGGCAGGCACTGAGTGCTGACCAGCCGGGGGGCTCTGGCTGCCCCTCCAACTCCTGGAGTCCTGGTTTGTGGGTCCTGCATATGCCAGCGGGAGCCTCCCATAGGTTGTTTTTTGTTTGTCCCTGTTCTGTTAGCCTGTCCCTGTTCATACCTTGTTTCTTTTTGTCCCTGTTCTGTTAGGCTGTCCCCTTTCCTGTTGTTCCTGTCCCTGTTTGTTTTCTTCAGGTTCCTGTTCGTTTTCTTCATGTCCCTGTTTGGGCGCCATTTGGGGCGTAATGACCACACGGACACCAGGGTTCTTTCAGGATCAGTAACTGCTACCTCTTTACTGATGATGTAACTTCAACTCTCCCTTACTGAGGGCGTAACTTCATCTCTCAGAGTGAGGGCACAACCTCATTCAATCCCTTATTCAGGACAGGCTCCGTTCCTATAACATTCGGCCCACAGCAGTACCTTTCCACTAACTATTCATTGGTCAACAACTTTGCCCGGCAACAGCAAACACCCAGCAGCTTCCGTGCCTTAAGGGCTGGAGAACAAGCAACCCGAGACAAAAAGGTGTCTCCTGAATCACCCTTCTTTGTTCCCTCTAAGCTCTTTACATTCCTGATGGTCTCATCCTTAAGAGTCCGAAGTTATCAGCAACCATGGGGCTTGTCGACCCCCATGGCCACACTCCCACATCTCCCCCTTCCTTATTAACATAAAACAGTGCAATTAACACAAATTAAGAAGGCACAATTAACACAAATTAAGAAGGCGCGATTAACACAAACTAAAACACAGAGAAAGACTGCCAGGCATACCAATTCTATCTTCAAAAAACTTTGTAACCCCATCCCTGGGAGAGGCAGGCATTGAGTGCTGCCCAGCCCGGGGGTTCTGGCTGCCCCTCCAACTCCTGGAGTCCTTCTTTGTGGGTCCTGCATATGCCAGTGGGACCCTCCCATACGATGTTTTTTGTTTGTCCCTGTTCTGTTAGCCTGTCCCTGTTCCTGTTCTTCATGTCCCTGTTGGTTTTCTTCCGGTTCCTGTTTGTTTTCTTCAGGACTCTGTTTGGGCGCCATTTGTGGCGTAATGACCATACATACTCCAGGGTTCTTCCAGGATCAGTTGCTGCTACTTCTTTACTGATGATGTAACTTCAACTCTCCCTTACTGAGGGCACAACTTCATCTCTCCCAGTGAGGGCACAACTTCATTCTATCCCTTATTCTGGACAGGCTCCCATCCTGTAACATTCGCCCCACAGCAGTACCTTTCTACTAACTATTCATTGGTCAACAATTTGCCTGGCAACAGCAAACACCCAGCAACCTCCATGCTTTAATGGCTGGAGAACAAGCCACCCCAGACAACAAGGTGTCACCTGAATCACCCTTCTTTGTTCCCTCTCAACTCTTTACTTTCCTGATGGTCTCATCTTTAAGAGTCGGATGTTATCACCAACCATGGGGCTTTTAGGCCCCCAGGGCCACACTCCCACATCTCCCCCTTCTTTATTAATATAAGAAAGAGATATTAACTCCAGTTAAGGAAGCACTATTAACACAAACTAAAACACAGAGAAAAACTGCCAGGCATACTAAGTCTATCTTTAACAACCTTTGTAACCCCATCCCTGGGAGAGGCAGGCACTGAGTGCTGCCCAGCCGGGGGGCTCTGGCTGCCCCTCCAACTCCTGGAGTCCTTGTTTGTGGGTCCTGCATATGCCAGCGGGACCATCCCATACGCTGTTTTTTGTTTGTCCCTGTTCTGTTAGCCTGTCCCTGTTCCTGTTCTTCATGTCCCTGTTTAAGTTGTCTCCTGAATCACCCTTCTTTGTTCCCTCTCAAGGCTTTACTTTCCAGATGGTCTCATCTTTAAGAGTCCGATGTTATCACCAACCATGGGGCTTGTCGACCCCCATGGCCACGCTCCCACATATCCCCCTTCTTTACTAACATAAGAAAGCACAATTAACACAAATTAAGAAGGCAGGATCAACACAAAATAAAACAGAGAGAAAAACTGCCAGGCATAATAAATCTATCTTTAACAATCTTTCTAACCCCTTCCCTGGGAGAGGCAGGCACTGAGTGCTGCCCAGCCGGGGGGCTCTGGCTGCCCCTCCAACTCCTGGAGTCCTTGTTTGTGGGTCCTGCCTATGCCAGCGAGACCCTCCCATATGCTGTTTTCTGTTTGTCCCTGCTCTGTTGGCGTGTCCCTGTTCCTGTTCTTCATGTCCCTGTTTAAGGTGTCTCCTGAATCCCCCTTCTTTGTTCCCTCTCAAGGCTTTACTTTCCTGATGGTCTCATCTTTAAGAGTCAGATGTTATCACCAACCATGGGGCTTGTCGATCCCCATGGCCATGCTCCCACATCTCCCCCTTCTTTATTAACATAAGAAAGCGCGATTAACACAAATTAAGAAGGCAGGACTAACACAAACTAAAACACAGAGAAAAACTGCCAGGCATACTAAGCCTATCTTTAACAACCTTTGTAACCCCATCCCTGGGAGAGGCAGGCACTGAGTGCTGCCCAGCTGGGGGGCTCTGGCTGCCCCTCCAACTCCTGGAGTCCTTGTTTGTGGGTCCTGCCTGTTATAAGTGAGACCATACAAATTTCTTGGTCTATCAGAAATATTTTATTAATTAAGTAAGCAGGCACAAGCAAAACAGCGCTGGGCGGCTGGGGAGTCTCCGCTCCACCACAGCACGCAACTTTCCCCTTTCAGTGTCGCCGTTTTATAGCATCCAAGTTTCGGCTTGTCAGGACTTGCTGGACCTTCTGAAGCTGTGCAGTTTGTTGTTGGGGGTCGTTGTTTTTCTTTCAATGATCATGCCTTGTGCTCGTGTTCAAGGGGGAGGGTAGTGAAGCGGGAAACAGTATTTCACAGAGTCTTTGTTTTACCAAGGATGTTTATCCAACACCCCCTCCCCACTATCTACTTGCTTAGTCTTCCCCCTTAACAAGGTCGTAAATTGCAAAACCTTATCTTCTCAGCAGATCCTCTGAATTCCTTTTAAAGACAATGAACAAACACCCGCTAATTTATCACAATCCCTCCTTTTTCTTTTTCTAACATATTTTGTTCATTGATGAATTTTTGAAGCACTTGTTTGCTCAATATTAAAGTTTCTGCGTCATCCTCCTCCTGTTCAAGAGATTCATATTTCGAACGCACAAGCATAAGGTGAGCTGCCTCTAATCGGTTTTTTTTACAATCGCGATTATTCGATTGAATATACATGGTACAAAAGTTAGTGTTAATATGAGCAGCAACAAAGGTCCTGCTATAGTTGATAGCAGTGTAGTGAGCCAAAGTGAGTAATTAAACCAGGATTCATACCAATTCTGGTGGGCTTCATTTTCTATTTTTCGTTTTTCTAGCCCTTCTCTCAATTTAGTCATTGTATCCCTTACTACTCCAGTATGATCTGCATATACGCAACACTCCTCTCGTAGGGCTGCACACAATCCTCCTTGTTGTAGAAAAATCACATCTAATCCCCTACGATTTTGTCGTACAGATTTCTCTAAAGCTGATATAGATTGCTCGATACGGGCCAAATCCTCATCTACAGCAATGCGTAGAGAGGTAAATTCTTGGCTTTGTTTTACCAGAGAGGTAATTTCAGTTCCGGCTCCTGCAGCCCCCAGAATCATCAGAGTGGCTAAAGTGACAGCCGTAATAGGCTCTCTCTTCCTTAAGTGTTTTTTTTGCCATAGCATGTTGGATGTACATATACTCCTCAGAATGGTAAAGAATCCTAGGTATAATTACTACCTGTACACAAAAATCATGAGAAGAGTTGAACAATTTCAAAGATAAGCATGGAGTTACCCCCAGAGACGAACATACCCATCTGGTGTTATCTGCTGGTATTAACCATTTTTCTTTGTCTAATTGTGTAACATTTTCTGTAATATTGCATAGATGGAACTTCTCACCAGGGACCGTGCCTACGCACCTGCCATTCCCAGTTACTTCCGTTAATGTTATTCCTACATCCCTTCCCCAATTGCATTGTGGGGGATCGGTTTCGTTTGAACGGGTGGTTTCTCCCAGATCCCCAATGGCGTCGTAATATGAGGGCCTTATATCAAGACATAACCAGCAAGGTCTAGGCACGTCTGGATTTGGTTGATTCAACAACTGATAACTAGCATTCATGATTCTCCATATGTTATTCCCGGTCACCCCTTCATTTCTAATCCCATACTCCGGGTTTACTGATTTATTAGCAACCTCCAGTGGTTTAGGGCTATTAGGAGTTAGCATTCTAAAAGCTTGTGTAGGCTGAATCCTCAAAACACTCCCTGACAGTTTCTGATTTGGTCCCACCCGTTGGGGACTCTTAGTCTCTTCCTTCTTTATATAGATGATGCCTCCCCTATCAGTCCCCCAGCAGTAGTTATCTGCTGAACAACATGGTGATCTTCCCATCTAATCAGGCTCCATTTAAAAGGTTTGTGAGGGTGCGCAGACCCAGGAACAGTGTAAACAATCGTACCCATTACTATGTATCGCAAAAAAAAATGGCTAGGGCCCATTTTCCAGAGTTCTTTACCTGGCCACGTAATTCCCCACCGTTTCACTCTCTGCCTCGCTTGTCAGTTCGGTTGCAGCGAACTACAAGGTGCAGGTTCTTCTTGGCAGCAGCAGTGTTCTTCAGGGGAGTTTCTCAGGTAACCGCGACCTTTTTCTGATCAAACAGGGTCCCCTCTCCTCCTTTTTTTTTTTTTTTTTACGATACATAGACAGTTAGACCATACTTATCGAGTTCGTTCCAACGTGAGCTTTAAGTCATCAGGGCCTGCGACCGCTTCCCATTTGCTTTTCTGGATCGGTCCTTTCACGCGACTGGCATGCGTTCACCCCTTCTCAGCCGTCCGGATAGCCGTCTCTGTGATAAGTAAAACAACATAGGGGCCTCCCCACCGTGGTGTTAAAGACGTTTCTTTCCATGTCTTAATTAGAACCCTATCTCCAGGTTGTATCCTATGGATTGCTATATCTAGCCACCAAGCCTTTCGCTTGCAACTCCCTCCGTCGGTTCATAAGCTGTATTAAATAAGGTTTTAATTGGATATCCTGTACCTGGGGGTGATCAGATGGCATCTCTAAATCATAAGGCATACCATACAGCCTTTCAAAAGGTGAGATTCCGACATCGGCTCGGGGCTATGTCCGGATATTCAATAGTGCAAGCAGTAAACATTTCACCCAGGAGGTTTTAGTCTCTATCATAAGCTTTGTTAGTTGCCTTTTAATTTCACCATTCATTCATTCTACCTTTCCCGAACTCTGAGGATGCCAGGGAGTGTGATATTCCCATTTAATTCCCAGAGCCTTCATCGTGTCTCGGGATACCTTTGACACAAAGTGTGGGCCTCGATCAGAGTCAATTGCTTCTATTACCCCGTATCTGGGTATGATGCTTTCTAATAATATCTTTACCACGGTTTGAGCTGTGGCCCTTGCCGTAGGGAATGCTTCAACAAAGTTTGTGAGGTGGTCTACAATAACCAATAAGTATCTATATCGCCCCGTTTTTGGAAGTTCAGTAAAATCTAATTGAATCTTTGCAAAAGGTCGATGTGCCAATTCTCGTCCTCCTCCCGGGACCCTTTTTCTCATGTGTTGAGCATTTACCCTCCGACAAGTTATGCAATCATTTACGATCCTCTTTGCTATATTATAAATCCCTATACACATATAATATGTGGCAAATTGATCCACCAACGCCTGAGTACCCCAGTGCGTCTGTTCATGAAATCTCCGTAGCACCCTCATAGCTACTGATTTTGGTAACACTTCCCGTCCATCAGGCAGTACCCATTTCCCTTTATCTGTTTTTTTTTTTTGTTTTTTTTTTTTTTTTTGAACCCCCATTTGTGTCATCTTGTCTTCTTCTGTAATAGTGAAACAGAGTAAGGGGAGGGGAATGGGTCCATTCGACCAGAGGGAGTTAGTCGGCCCGCACTTGTAGCAGTTTTTATAAGGCGGGCTTTCTTCCTCAGAACAATTGCATTCAATCCCATCAACTCCCCATTCACTCCAGCAATCATAACATGGAAATTCCTTTAAGCCTTTCCCACAGTATTAAGTATTATATTAAGCATTATTATATATTATATTATTATTAATTATTATATTAATTATTATATATTAAATATAAGTATTAAGTATTTCCCACAGTCTGGGCAATCTTCCCTCGTTCTTATAATTCTTATACTCATTAATGCCGCCCTTTTTGCCTCCTGATCTGCTAGATTATTACCCCTAACCTGAGGGGTGAGGCCTTTTTGATGCCCTTTTATATGTACTACAGCAATTTCTTTGGGCTCTCTGATAGCTTGTAAAACCTGGGTAATCAATTCCTGATGTATTAAACCCTTTCCTTGTGAATTGATGAGCCCCCTTTCTTTCCATATTTTACCAAATATATGTACTACCCCATAAGCATATTTTGAATCTGTATATATTGTACCGCTTTTATTTTTCAACAATTTTAGGGCCTGCAATATGGCATATAGCTCGCAAGCTTGGGCAGACCAGCTAGGACTCAAAGGTCCAGATTCCACTATCTCAAATGTTTTCTCGTTTACTAACGCCTATCCTGATTTTTGCTTTCCCTCGACTACTCTCGAGGAACCATCCACATATATCTGTTCACCGATGGGTAATTCCACCTCCTCTAGATCAGGTCTCAATTTCGTTTGCTCTTCTATATTTCGGAGGCAATCATGTCCTAAGGACTCATTTGGTTCCCCATAAAGAAATTGAGCAGGGTTCTGTAGGGAGGTTGTTCCTAAGGTTAATTTTGGAGAGGAAATCAAAATTCCTTCATATTTTAATAATCTGGCATCAGTGATCCATTTCTCTGCCTTCTGTTGCAGTACCCCGCATATATTGTGTAGAGATATTACTTTGATTTCCCCCCCCAAAAGTGATCTTCTGTGCTTCTTCCACTAACAAGGCAGCAGCTACCACTACCTGCAAACAGTTTGGCCAGCCCCGGCTAACCGGATCCAATAATTTAGACAAATAGGCCACAGTTTTTTTTTTTTTTTATTTTTTTTATTTTTTTTTTTTACTCCCTGCCCATTCTTGGGCCAGCACTCTGTATGCTGTGCCTTCTGCGCTGTTCACAAAAAAAAACGAAACAGCCTCCTTAAATCTGGTAAGCTTAACACTGGGGGGGGCGTACTAGTTCCTCCTTTAAGTTGTTCAGTCGTTCCTCATCTTCTTTTGTCCATTTGAGTAATCCATCCTTATTCAGCTTGTTATATAAAAATTTAACCTTTCCACTATAATCTTCTATCCATTGTCTACAGTATCCGGTCAACCCTTACAGTTGCCGTACCTGCCTTTTAGTTCGCGGGGATGCTAAAGCCAATATTCCACTGATTCTGCCTGGGTCTAACTTCTTAGTCCCCTTACTTAACTGGTGACCCAGGTACTTTATCTCTTGCTCCACAATTTGTAATTTTGCCCCTCCTTTTTCTTTTAAAGGGTACAGAGGGTACAGATTAACTCGATTCTCTGAGCCAATCCAAAGGCTCGCATATTCGCTCCCCTCTAAACAAAAAGGTTCCTTTGCACTTACATAAATGTTTAAGGCTTGGCAAACCCAGTCTTCAAACGACCCGAATATGGGCCAATAATTTGCCTACCTCCCCAAACTTCAACACAATAATGAATCATTTTTACTTTATCCTTTCCCCGCCTAAAAGGGGAATCACTCCAATTCTTAATCATTAACCCCAGTGGACTATCTGGGGGAATAGGGGGCAACCTAGCACTAGGCGTTACCCCACCCATGGGACCAGAAGGCTTACTCTTCTTCTGTCCCATCTTCCGGAGTGCCTTCACACACACACACAGCCGCTTCCCCCTGGTCGTGGCCCAGTCCCTCGCGGGATGTGGGAACCGCACTACTGAGGGGTCCGCACTCACTTTGTCCGCAATTGGACGTCTCACACAGACGCACTCCGGGATCACCAACCCCAACCGAACGGATCACCGGCCTATACTTACCCACCCCGTGGGTCTTCGTTCGGTCTTCGTGCACAAAGATTGCTTGGGGTTACCGGTTTTATTTGCTTGTGCCTAATTTTGGGTTCGTCGGTGAAGGGCTCGAGCGGGATTTCCCGTTCCCGGGGCCGCCAGAATCGGCGGGGCGCCTCCCCTAGAGGGATTCCCAGTCAATCCGTCTTCATCCGAGTCACGGCACCAAATTTGTTATAAGTGAGACCATACAAATTTCTTGGTCTATCAGAAATATTTTATTAATCAAGTAAGCAGGCACAAGCAAAACAGCGCTGGGCGGCTGGGGAGTCTCCGCTCCACCACAGCACGCAACTTTCCCTTTTCAGTGTCGCCGTTTTATAGCATCCAAGTTTCGGCTTGTCAGGACTTGTTGGACCTTCTGAAGCTGTGCAGTTCGTTGTTGGGGGTCGTTGTTTTTCTTTCAATGATCATGCGTTGTGCTCGTGTTCAAGGGGGAGGGTAGTGAAGCGGGAAACAGTATTTCACAGAGTCTTTGTTTTACCAAGGATGTTTATCCAACACCCCCACCCCACTATCTACTTGCTTAGTCTTCCCCCTTAACAAGGTCGTAAATTGCAAAACCTTATCTTCTCAGCAGATCCTCTGAATTCCTTTTAAAGACAATGAACAAACACCCGCTAATTTATCACAATTAAAACAAATTAAGAAAGCAGGTTTAACACAAATTAAGAAGGCGCGATTAACAGAAATTAAGAAAGGAAGACTAACACAAATTAAGAAAGAACTATTAACACAAACTAAAATACAGAGAAAAACTGCCAGGCATACTAATTCCATCTTTTACAAACTTTGTAACCCCATCCCTGGGAGAGGCAGGCACTGAGTGCTTCCCAGCTGGGGGGCTCTGGCTGCCCCTCCAACTCCTGGAGTCCTTGTTTGTGGGTCCTGCCTATGCCAGCGAGACCCTCCCATACGCTGTTTTTTGTTTGTCGCTGTTCTGATAACCTGTCCCTTTTCATTCCTTTTTTGTTTTGTCCCTGTTCTGTTAGCCTGTCCCTGTTCCTGTTCTTCATGTCCCTGCTTAAGTTGTCTCCTGAATCACCCTTCTTTGTTCCCTCTCAAGGCTTTACTTTCCTGATGGTCTCTACTTTAAGAGTCCGATGTTATCACCAACCATGGGGCTTGTCGACCCCCATGGCCACACTCCCACATCTTCCCCTTCTTCATTAACTTAAGAAAGCGCGATTAACACAAATTAAGAAGGCAGGATCAACACAAACTAAAACACAGAGAAAAACTGCCAGGCATACTAATTCCATCTTTTACAAACTTTGTAACCCCATCCCTGGGAGAGGCAGGCACTGAGTGCTGCCCAGCAGGGGGGCTCTGGCTGCCCCTCCAACTCCTGGAGTCCTTGTTTGTGGGTCCTGCCTATGCCAGCGAGACCCTCCCATACGCTGTTTTTTGTTTGTCCCTGTTCTGATAGCCTGTCCCTATTCATTCCTTTTTTGTTTTTGTCCCTGTTCTGTTAGACTATCCCTGTTCCTGTTCTTCATGTCCAAGTTTATGGTGTCTCCTGAATCACCCTTCTTTGTTCCCTCTCAAGGCTTTACTTTCCTGATGGTCTCTACTTTAATAGTCGGATGTTATCACCAACCATGGGGCTTGTCGACCCCCATGGCCACACTCCCACATCTTCCCCTTCTTTATTAAAATAAGAAAGTGCGATTAACACATATTAAGAAGGCAGGATCAACACAAACTAAAACACAGAGAAAAACTGCCAGGCATACTAAGTCTATCTTTAACAATCTTTGTAAAACCAGCCGTGGGAGAGGCAGGCACTGATTGCTGCCCAGCCGGGGGGCTCTGGCTGCCCCTCCAACTCCTGGAGTCCTTGTTTGGGGGTCCTGCCTATGCCAGCGAGACCCTCCCATACGCTGTTTTTTGTTTGTCCCTGTTCTGATAGCCTGTCCCTATTCATTCCTTTTTTGTTTTTGTCCCTGTTCTGTTAGACTATCCCTGTTCCTGTTCTTCATGTCCCTGGTTAACTTGTCTTTTGAATAACCCTTCTTTGTTCCCTCTCAAGGGTTTACTTTCCTGATGGTCTCTACTTTAGTAGTCGGATGTTATCACCAACCATGGGGCTTGTGCACCCCCATGGCCACACTCCCACATCTTCCCCTTCTTTATTAACATAAGAAAGCACAATTAACACAAATTAAGAAGGCAGGATCAACACAAACTAAAACACAGAGAAAAACTGCCAGGCATACTAAGTCTATCTTTAACAATCTTTGTAAAACCGTCCCTGGGAGAGGCAGGCACTGAGTGCTGCCCAGCCGGGGGGCTCTGGCTGCCCCTCCAACTCCTGGAGTCCTTGTTTGTGGGTCCAGCATATGCCAGTGGGACCCTCCCATATGCTGTTTTTTGTTTCTCCCTGCTCTGTTAGCCTGCCCCTGTTCCTGTTCTTCATGTCCCTGTTTAAGGTGTCTCCTGAATCACCCTTCTTTGTTCCCTCTCAAGGCTTTACTTTCCTGATGGCCTCATCTTTAAGAGTCAGATGTTATCACCAACCATGGGACTTGTCGACCCCCATGGCCATGCTCCCACAACTCCCCCTTCTTTATTAACATAAAAGAGCTCGATTAACACAAATTAAGAAAGCAGGTTTAACACAAATTATGAAGGCACGATTTACAGAAATTAAGAAAGCAAGACTAACACAAATTAAGAAAGCACTATTAACACAAACTAAAATACAGAGAAAAACTGCCAGGCATACTAATTCCATCTTTAACAAACTTTGTAACCCCATCCCTGGGAGAGGCAGGCACTGAGTGCTGCCCAGCTGGGGGGCTCTGGCTGCCCCTCCAACTCCTGGAGTCCTTTTTTGTGGGTCCTGCCTATGCCAGCGAGACCCTCCCATACGCTGTTTTTTCTTTGTCGCTGTTCTGATAGCATGTCCCTATTCATTCCTTTTTTGTTTTGTCCCTCTTCTGTTAGCCTGTCCCTGTTCCTGTTCTTCATGTCCCTGCTTAAGGTGTCTCCTGAATCACCCTTCTTTGTTCCCTCTCAGGGCTTTACTTTCCTTATGGTCTCATCTTTAAGAGTCGGATGTGATCACCAACCATGGGGCTTGTCGACCCCCATGGCCACACTCCCACATCTCCTCCTTCTTTATTAACATAAGAAAGCGCAATTAACACAAATTAAGAAGGCAGGATCAACACAAACTAAAACACAGAGAAAAGCTGCAAGGCATACTAAGACTATCTTTAACAAACTTTGCAACCCCATCCCTGGGAGTGGCAGGCACTGAGTGCTGCACAGCCGAGGGGCTCTGGCTGCCCCTCCAACTCCTGGAGTCCTTGTTTGTGGGTCCTGCGTAAGCCAGCGTGACCCTCCCATAAGCTCTTTTTGTTCGTCCCTGTTCTGTTAGCCTGTACCTATTCATTCCTTTTCTGTTTTTGTCCCTGTTCCGTTTGCCTGTCCCTATTCATTCCTTTTTTGTTTTTGTCCCTGTTCTGTTAGCCTGTCCCTGTTCCTGTTCTTCATGTCCCTGTTTGTTTTCTTCTGGTCCCTGTTCTTTTTCATGTCCCTGTTGGGGGGCGATTTGTGGCGTAAAGACCACACGGACAACGGGGTTCTTTCAGGATCTGTAACTGCTACCTCTTTATTGATGGCATAACTTGAACTCTCTCTTACTGAAGGCATAACTTCATCTCTCAGAGTGAGGGCACAACTTCATTCTATCCCTTATTCAGGAAAGGCTCCCTTCCTATAATTTCCGCCTCACAGCAGTACCTTTCCACTAACTAGTCATTGGTCAGCAACTTTTCCCGGCAACAACAAACACCCAGCAACTTCCATGCTTTAATGGCTGGAGAACAAGCCACCCCAGACAACAAGGTGTCACCTGAATCACCCTTCTTTGTTCCCTCTCAACTCTTTAAATTCCTGATGGTCTCATCCTTAAGAGTCGGATGTTATTACCAACCATGGGGCTTGTCGACCCCCATGGCCACACTCCCACATCTTCCCCTTCTTTATTAACATAAGAAAGCACAATTAACACAAATTAAGAAGGCAGGATCAACACAAACTAAAACACAGAGAAAAACTGCCAGGCATACTAATTCTATCTTTAACAACCTTTGTAAAACCGTCCCTGGGAGAGGCAGGCACGGAGTACTACCCAGCCAGGGGGCTCTGGCTGCCCCTCCAACTCCTGGAGTCCTTGTTTGTGGGTCCAGCATACGCCAGTGGGACCCTCCCATATGCTGTTTTTTGTTTCTCCCTGCTCTGTTAGCCTGTCCCTGTTCCTTTTCTTCATGTCCCTGTTTAAGGTGTCTCCTGAATCAGCCTTCTTTGTTCCCTCTCAACTCTTTACTTTCCTGATGGCCTCATCTTTAAGAGTCGGATGTTATCACCAACCATGGGACTTGTCGATCCCCATGGCCATGCTCCCACATCTCCGCCTTCTTTATTAACATAAAAGAGCTCGATTAACACAAATTAAGAAAGCAGGTTTAACACAAATTTAGAAGGCGCGATTAACAGAAAATAAGAAAGGAAGAGTAACACATTAAGAAAGAACTATTAACACAAACTAAAATACAGAGAAAAACTGCCAGGCATACTAATTCCATCTTTAACAAACTTTGTAACCCCATCCCTGGGAGAGGCAGGCACTGAGTGCTGCCCAGCCGGGGGGCTCTGGCTGCCCCTCCAACTCCTGGAGTCCTTGTTTGTGGGTCCTGCCTATGCCAGCGAGACCCTCCCATACGCTGTTTTTTGTTTGTCCCTGTTCAGATAGCCTGTCCCTATTCATTCCTTTTTTGTTTTTGTCCCTGTTCTGTTAGACTATCCCTGTTCCTATTCTTCATGTCCCTGTTTAAGGTGTCTCCTGAATCACCCTTCTTTGTTCCCTCTCAAGGCTTTACTTTCTTGATGGTCTCTACTTTAATAGTTGGATGTGATCACCAACCATGGGGCTTGTCAATCCCCATGGCCACACTCCCAGATCTTCCCCTTCTTTATTAACATAACAAAGCACAATTAACACAAATTAAGAAAGCAGGATCAACACAAACTAAAACACAGAGAAAAACTGCCAGGCATACAAAGTCTATCTTTAACAATCTTCGTAAAACCATCCCTGGGAGAGGCAGGCACTGAGTGCTGCCCAGCCGAGGGGCTCTGGCTGCCCCTCCAACTCCTGGAGTCCTTGTTTGTGGGTCCTGCGTAAGCCAGCGTGACCCTCCCATAAGCTCTTTTTGTTCGTCCCTGTTCTGTTAGCCTGTCCCTATTCATTCCTTTTCTGTTTTTGTCCCTGTTCCCTTTGCCTGTCCCTATTCATTCCTTTTTTGTTTTTGTCCCTGTTCTGTTAGCCTGTCCCTGTTCCTGTTCTTCTTGTCCCTGTTTAAGGTGTCTCCTGAATCACCCTTCTTTGTTCCCTCTCAAGGCTTTACTTTCCTGATGGTCTCTACTTTAATAGTTGGATGTGATCACCAACCATGGGGCTTGTCAATCCCCATGGCCACACTCCCACATCTTCCCCTTCCTTATTAACATAAGAAAGCGTGATTAACACAAATTAAGAAGGCAGGATCAACACAAACTAAAACACAGAGAAAAACTGCCAGGCATACTAAGACTATCTAACGAACTTTGCAACCCCATCCCTGGGAGTGGCAGGCACTGAGTGCTGCCCAGCCGGGGGGCTCTGGCTGCCCCTCCAACTCCTGGAGTCCTTGTTTGTGGGTCCTGGGTAAGCCAGCGTGACCCTCCCATACGCTCTTTTTGTTCGTCCCTGTTCTGTTAGCCGGTCCCTATTCATTCCTTTTCTGTTTTTGTCCCTGTTCCGTTTGCCTGTCCCTATTCATTCCTTTTTTGTTTTTGTCCCTGTTCTGTTAGCCTGTCCCTGTTCCTGTTCTTCTTGTCCCTGTTTGTTTTCTTCTCGTCCCTGTTCGTTTTCATGTCCCTGTTGGGGGGCGATTTGTGGCGTAAAGACCGCACGGACATCGGGGTTCTTTCAGGATCTGTAACTGCTACCTCTTTATTGATGGCATAACTTGAACTCTCTCTTACTGAGGGCATAACTTCATCTCTCAGAGTGAGGGCACAACTTCATTCTATCCCTTATTCAGGAAAGGCTCCCTTCCTATAATTTCCGCCTCACAGCAGTACCTTTCCACTAACTAGTCATTGGTCAGCAACTTTTCCCGGCAACAGCAAACACCCAGCAACTTCCATGCTTTAACGGCTGGAGAACAAGCCACCCCAGACAACAAGGTGTCACCTGAAACACCCCTCTTTGTTCCCTCTCAACTCTTTAAATTCCTGATGGTCTCATCCTTAAGAGTCGGATGTTATTACCAACCATGGGGCCTGTCGACCCCCATGGCCACACTCCCACATCTTCCCCTTCTTTATTAACATAAGAAAGCGCGATTAACACAAATTAAGAAGGCAGGAGCAACACAAACTAAAACACAGAGAAAAACTGCCAGGCATACTAAGACTATCTAACAAACTTTGCAACCCCATCCCTGGGACTGTCAGGCACTGAGTGCTGCCCAGCCGGGGGGCTCTGGCTGTCCCTCCAACTCCTGGAGTCCTTGTTTGTGGGTCCTGCATATGCCAGCGGGACCATCCCATACAATTTTTTTTTGTTTGTCCCTGTTCTGTTAGCCTGTCCCTGTTCCTGTTCTTCATGTCCCTGCTTAAGGTGTCTCCTGAATCACCCTTTGTTCCCTCTCAGGGCTTTACTTTCCTGATGGTCTCATCCTTAAGAGTCGGATGTGATCACCAACCATGGGGCTTGTCGACCCCCATGGCCACACTCCCACATCTTCCCCTTCTTTATTAACTTAAGAAACCGCGATTAACACAAATTAAGAAGGCAGGATCAGCACAAACTAAAACACAGAGAAAAACTGCCAGGCATACTAAGTCTATCTTTAACAATATTTGTAAACCCAGTCGTGGGAGAGGCAGGCACTGAGTACTGCCCAGCCGGGGGGCTCTGGCTGGCCCTCCAACTCCTGGAGTCCTTGTTTGTGGGTCCTGCGTAAGCCAGCGTGACCCTCCCATAAGCTCTTTTTGTTCGTCCCTGTTCTGTTAGCCTGTACCTATTCATTCCTTTTCTGTTTTTGTCCCTGTTCCGTTTGCCTGTCCCTATTCATTTCTTTTTTGTTTTTGTCCCTGTTCTGTTAGCCTGTCCCTGTTCCTGTTCTTCTTGTCCCTGTTTGTTTTCTTCTTGTCCCTGTTCGTTTTCATGTCCCTGTTGGGGGGCGATTTGTGGCGTAAAGACCGCACGGACAACGGGGTTCTTTCAGGATCTGTAACTGCTACCTCTTTATTGATGACATAACTTGAACTCTCTCTTACTGAAGACATAACTTCATCTCTCAGAGTGAGGGCACAACTTCATTCTATCCCTTATTCAGGAAAGGCTCCCTTCCTATAATTTCCGCCTCACAGCAGTACCTTTCCACTAACTAGTCATTGGTCAACAACTTTGCCCGGCAACAGCAAACTCCCAGCAACTTCCATGCTTTAACGGCTGGAGAACAAGCCACCCCAGACAACAAGGTATCACCTGAAACACCCTTCTTTGTTCCCTCTCAACTCTTTAAATTCCTGATGGTCTCATCCTTAAGAGTCGGATGTTATTACCAACCATGGGGCCTGTCGACCCCCATGGCCACACTCCCACATCTTCCCCTTCTTTATTAACTTAAGAAAGCGCAATTAACACAAATTAAGAAGGCAGGATCAACACAAACTAAAAAACAGAGGAAAACTGCCAGGCATACTAAGACTAACTAACAAACTTTGCAACCCCATCCCTGGGAGTGGCAGGCACTGAGTGCTGCCCAGCCGGGGGGCTCTGGCTGCCCCTCCAACTCCTGGAGTCCTTGTTTGTGGGTCCTGCATATGCCAGCGGGACCATCCCATACGCTGTTTTTTGTTTGTCCCTGTTCTGTTAGCCTGTCCCTGTTCCTGTTCTTCATGTCCCTGTTTAAGGTGTCTCCTGAATCACCCTTCTTTGTTCCCTCTCAAGGCTTTACTTTCCTGATGGTCTCTACTTTAATATTCGGATGTGATCACCAACCATGGGGCTTGTCGACCCCCATGGCCACCCTCCCACATCTTCCCCTTCTTTATTAACATAAGAAAGCGCGATTAACACAAATTAAGAAGGCAGGAGCAACACAAACTAAAACACAGAGAAAAACTGCCAGGCATACTAAGACTATCTAACAAACTTTGCAACCCCATCCCTGGGACTGTCAGGCACTGAGTGCTGCCCAGCCGGGGGGCTCTGGCTGCCGCTCCAACTCCTGGAGTCCTTGTTTGTGGGTCCTGCATATGCCAGCGGGACCATCCCATACAATTTTTTTTTGTTTGTCCCTGTTCTGTTAGCCTGTCCCTGTTCCTGTTCTTCATGTCCCTGCTTAAGGTGTCTCCTGAATCACCCTTTGTTCCCTCTCAGGGCTTTACTTTCCTGATGGTCTCATCCTTAAGAGTCGGATGTGATCACCAACCATGGGGCTTGTCGACCCCCATGGCCACACTCCCACATCTTCCCCTTCTTTATTAACTTAAGAAACCGCGATTAACACAAATTAAGAAGGCAGGATCAGCACAAACTAAAACACAGAGAAAAACTGCCAGGCATACTAAGTCTATCTTTAACAATATTTGTAAACCCAGCCGTGGGAGAGGCAGGCACTGAGTGCTGCCCAGCCGGGGGGCTCTGGCTGACCCTCCAACTCCTGGAGTCCTTGTTTGTGGGTCCTGCATATGCCAGCGGGACCATCCCATACAATTTTTTTTTGTTTGTCCCTGTTCTGTTAGCCTGTCCCTGTTCCTGTTCTTCATGTCCCTGCTTAAGGTGTCTCCTGAATCACCCTTTGTTCCCTCTCAGGGCTTTACTTTCCTGATGGTCTCATCCTTAAGAGTCGGATGTGATCACCAACCATGGGGCTTGTCGACCCCCATGGCCACACTCCCACATCTTCCCCTTCTTTATTAACTTAAGAAACCGCGATTAACACAAATTAAGAAGGCAGGATCAGCACAAACTAAAACACAGAGAAAAACTGCCAGGCATACTAAGTCTATCTTTAACAATATTTGTAAACCCAGCCGTGGGAGAGGCAGGCACTGAGTGCTGCCCAGCCGGGGGGCTCTGGCTGACCCTCCAACTCCTGGAGTCCTTGTTTGTGGGTCCTGCATATGCCAGCGGGACCATCCCATACAATTTTTTTTTGTTTGTCCCTGTTCTGTTAGCCTGTTCCTGTTCCTGTTCTTCATGTCCCTGCTTAAGGTGTCTCCTGAATCACCCTTTGTTCCCTCTCAGGGCTTTACTTTCCTGATGGTCTCATCCTTAAGAGTCGGATGTGATCACCAACCATGGGGCTTGTCGACCCCCATGGCCACACTCCCACATCTTCCCCTTCTTTATTAACTTAAGAAACCGCGATTAACACAAATTAAGAAGGCAGGATCAGCACAAACTAAAACACAGAGAAAAACTGCCAGGCATACTAAGTCTATCTTTAACAATATTTGTAAACCCAGCCGTGGGAGAGGCAGGCACTGAGTGCTGCCCAGCCGGGGGGCTCTGGCTGACCCTCCAACTCCTGGAGTCCTTGTTTGTGGGTCCTGCCTATGCCAGCGAGACCCTCCCATATGCTGTTTTTTGTTTGTCCCTGTTCCGTTTTCCTGTCCCTATTCATTCCTTTTTTGTTTTCGTCCCTGTTCTGTTAGACTATCCCTGTTCATGTTCTTCATGTCCCTGTTTAAGGTGTCTCCTGAATCATCCTTCTTTGTTTCCTCTCAAGGCTTTACTTTCCTGATGGTCTCTACTTTAATAGTCAGATGTTATCACCAACCATGGGGCTTCTCGACCCCCATGGCCACACTCCCACATCTTCCCCTTCTTTATTAACATAAGAAAGCGCGATTAACACAAATTAAGAAGGCAGGATCAACACAAACTAAAACACAGAGAAAAACTGCCAGGCATACTAAGTCTATCTTTAACAACCTTTGTAAAACCATCCCTGGGAGAGGCAGGCACTGAGTACTGCCCAGCCGGGGGGCTCTGGCTGCCCCTCCAACTCCTGGAGTCCTTGTTTGTGGGTCCAGCATATGCCAGTGGGACCCTCCCATATGCTGTTTTTTGTTTCCTCCTGCTCTGTTAGCCTTCCCCTGTTCCTGTTCTTCATGTCCCTGTTTAAGGTGTCTCCTGAATCACCCTTCTTTGTTCCCTCTCAACTCTTTACTTTCCTGATGGTCTCTACTTTAATAGTCGGATGTTATCACCAACCATGGGACTTGTCGACCCCCATGGCCATGCTCCCACATCTCCCCCTTCTTTATTAACATAAAAGAGCTCGATTAACACAAATTAAGAAAGCAGGTTTAACACAAATTAAGAAGGCGCGATTAACAGAAATTAAGAAAGCAAGAGAAACACAAATTAAGAAAG
This sequence comes from Anser anser, assembly GCF_964211835.1. Taxonomy (NCBI): domain Eukaryota; kingdom Metazoa; phylum Chordata; class Aves; order Anseriformes; family Anatidae; genus Anser; species Anser anser. The sequence goes on from NC_139731.1 coordinate 2,268,260, forward strand.
CACTGTTAACACAAACTAAAATACAGACAAAAACTGCCAGGCATACCAATTCCATCTTTAACAAACTTTGTAACCCCATCCCTGGGAGAGGCAGGCACTGAGTGCTGCCCAGCCGGGGGGCTCTGGCTGCCCCTCCAACTCCTGGAGTCCTTGTTTGGGGGTCCGGCCTATGCCAGCGAGACCCTCCCATACGCTGTTTTTTGTTTGTCCCTGTTCTGATAGCATGTCCCTATTCATTCCTTTTTTGTTTTTTGTCCCTGTTCTGTTAGCCTGTCCCTGTTCCTGTTCTTCATGTCCCTGTTTAAGGTGTCTCCTGAATCACCCTTCTTTGTTCCCTCTCAAGGCTTTACTTTCCTGATGGTCTCTACTTTAATAGTCGGATGTGATCACCAACCATGGGGCTTGTCGATCCCCATGGCCACACTCCCACATCTTCCCCTTCTTTATTAACATAAGAAAGCGCGATTAACACAAATTAAGAAGGCAGGATCAACACAAACTAAAACACAGAGAAAAACTGCCAGGCATACTAAGACTATCTAACAAACTTTCTAACCCCATCCCTGGGAGTGGCAGGCAATGAGTGCTGCCCAGCCGGGGGGCTCTGGCTGCCCCTCCAACTCCTGGAGTCCTTGTTTGGGGGTCCTGCGTAAGCCAGCGTGACCCTCCCATACCCTCTTTTTGTTCGTCCCTGTTCTGTTAGCCTGTACCTATTCATTCCTTTTCTGTTTTTGTCCCTGTTCCGTTTGCCTGTCCCTATTCATTCCTTTTTTGTTTTTGTCCCTGTTCTGTTAGCCTGTCCCTGTTCCTGTTCTACATGTCCCTGTTTGTTTTCTTCTGGTCCCTGTTCGTTTTCATGTCCCTGTTGGGGGGCGATTTGTGGCGTAAAGACCGCACGGACAACGGGGTTCTTTCAGGATCTGTAACTGCTACCTCTTTATTGATGACATAACTTGAACTCTCTCTTACTGAGGGCATAACTTCATCTCTCAGAGTGAGGGCACAACTTCATTCTATCCCTTATTCAGGAAAGGCTCCCTTCCTATAATTTCCGCCTCACAGCAGTACCTTTCCACTAACTAGTCATTGGTCAACAACTTTGCCCGGCAACAGCAAACACCCAGCAACTTCCATGCTTTAATGGTTGGAAAAAATCCACCCCAGACAACAAGGTGTCACCTGAATCACCCTTCTTTGTTCCCTCTCAACTCTTTAAATTCCTGATGGTCTCATCCTTAAGAGTCGGATGTTATTACCAACCATGGGGCTTGTCGACCCCCATGGCCACACTCCCACATCTTCCCCTTCTTTATTAACATAAGAAAGCGCGATTAACACAAATTAAGAAGGCAGGATCAACACAAACTAAAACACAGAGAAAAACTGCCAGGCATACTAAGTCTATCTTTAACAAGCTTTGTAACCCCTTCCCTGGGAGAGGCAGGCACTGAGTGCTGCCCAGCCGGGGGGCTCTGGCTGCCCCTCCAACTCCTGGAGTCCTTGATTGTGGGTCCTGCCTATGCCAGCGAGACCCTCCCATACGCTGTTTTTTGTTTGTCCCTGTTCTGATAGCCTGTCCCTATTCATTCCTTTTTTGTTTTTGTCCCTGCTCTGTTAGACTATCCCTGTTCCTGGTCTTCATGTCCCTGTTTAAGGTGTCTCCTGAATCACCTTTCTTTGTTCCCTCTCAAGGCTTTACTTTCCAGATGGTCTCATCTTCAAGAGTCGGATATTATCACCATATCATTATCATCGGTTCTGAAGGGCAGAGGAGTCCAGGAAGGCTGGGCGCTCCTCAAGAAGGAAATCGTGATGGCACAGGAGCGGTCCGTCCCCACGTGCCCAAAGACGATCCGGCGTGGAAGAAGACCGGCCTGGCTCAACAGAGAGTTGCGGCTTGTGCTTAGCAGAAAAAAGAGGGTTTATAATCTTTGGAAAAAAGGGCGGGCCACTGAGGAGGACTACAAGGATGTAGCGAGGCTGTGCAGGGAGAAAATTAGAAAGGCCAAAGCTCATCTGGAGCTCCACCTGGCTACTGCCGTTAAAGACAACAAAAAATCCTTTTACAAATATATCAACGCGAAACGGAGGACTAAGGAGAATCTCCATCCTTTACTGGATGCGAGGGGAAACCTAGTTACTAAGGATGAGGAAAAGGCTGAGGTGCTTAATGCCGCCTTTGCCTCAGTCTTTAGCGGCAATACCGGTTGTTCTCTGGATACCCAGTGCCTTGAGCTGGTGGAAGGGGATGGGGAGCAGGATGTGGCCTTCGCTATCCATGAGGAAATGGTTGGCGACCTGCTACGGAGCTTGGATGTGCGCAAGTCAATGGGGCCGGATGGGATGCACCCGAGGGTACTGAAAGAACTGGCGGAGGAGCTGGCCGAGCCGCTTTCCATCATTTATCGGCAGTCCTGGCTATCGGGGGAGGTCCCAGTTGACTGGCGGCTAGCCAATGTGACGCCCATCTATAAGAAGGGCCGCAGGGCAGACCCGGGGAACTATAGGCCTGTCGGTTTGACCTCAGTGCCAGGAAAGCTCATGGAGCAGATTATCTTGAGGGTCATCACGCGGCACTTGCAGGGCAAGCAGGCGATCAGGCCCAGTCAGCATGGGTTTATGAAAGGCAGGTCCTGCTTGACGAACCTGATCTCCTTCTATGACCAAGTGACGCGCTTGGTGGATGAGGGAAAGGCTGTGGATGTGGTTTACCTTGACCTCAGTAAGGCTTTTGACACCATTCCCCACAACATTCTCCTCAAGAAACTGGCTGCTCGGGGCTTGGACTGGCGTACGCTTCGCTGGGTTAGAAACTGGCTGGATAGCCGGGCCCAGAGAGTTGTGGTGAATGGAGTCAAATCTGGTTGGAGGCCAGTTACTAGTGGAGTCCCCCAGGGCTCGGTACTGGGGCCGGTCCTCTTTAATATCTTTATCGATGATCTGGATGAGGGCGTCCAGTGCACCCTCAGTAAGTTTGCAGATGACACCAAGCTAAGTGAGTGTGTCGATCTGCTCGAGGGCAGGAAGGCTCTGCAGGAGGATCTGGATAGGCTGGAGCAATGGGCTGAGGTCAACTGTATGAAGTTCAACAAGGCCAAGTGCCGGGTCCTGCACCTGGGGCGCAACAACCCCAAGCAGAGCTACAGGCTGGGAGATGAGTGGCTGGAAAGCTGCCTGGCCGAGAAGGACCTGGGAGTATTGGTTGATAGTCGGCTGAATATGAGCCAGCAGTGTGCCCAGGTGGCCAAGAAGGCCAACAGCATCCTGGCCTGTATAAGAAGCAGTGTGGCCAGCAGGTCTAGGGAAGTGATTGTGCCCCTGTACTCGGCTCTGGTGAGGCCACACCTTGAGTACTGTGTTCAGTTTTGGGCCCCTCGCTACAGGAAGGACATGGACGTGCTCGAGCGAGTCCAGAGAAGGGCGACCAAGCTGGTGAGGGGTCTGGAGAACAAGTCTTATGAGGAGCGGCTGAGGGAGCTGGGATTGTTCAGCCTGGAGAAGAGGAGGCTCAGGGGCGACCTTACCGCTCTCTACAGTTACCTTAAAGGAGGCTGTAAAGAGGTGGGGGTTGGTCTGTTCTCCTACGTGCCTGGTGACAGGACGAGGGGGAATGGGCGAAAGTTGCGACAGGGGAGTTTTAGGTTGGATGTTAGGAAGTACTTCTTTACCGAAAGGGTTATTAAGCATTGGAACGGGCTGCCCAGGGAGGTGGTGGAGTCACCATCCCTAGAGGTCTTTAAAAGACGTTTAGATGTAGAGCTTAGCGATATGGTTTAGTGGAGTACTTAGTGTTAGGTCGGAGGTTGGACTCGATGATCTTGAGGTCTCTTCCAACCTAGAAATCTGTGATACTGCGATACCAACCATGGGGCTTGTCGACCCCCATGGCCACACTCCCACATCTCCCCCTTCTTTATTAACATAGGAAAGAGCGATTAACACAAATTAAGAAGGCAGGATCAACACAAACTAAAATAGAGAGAAAAACTGCCAGGCATACTAAGTCTATCTTTAACAATCTTTCTAACCCCTTCCCAGGGAGAGGCAGGCACTGAGTACTGCCCAGCCGGGGGGCTCTGGCTGCCCCTCCAACTCCTGGAGTCCTTGTTTGGGGGTCCTGCCTATGCCAGCGAGACCCTCCCATATGCTGTTTTTTGTTTGTCCCTGTTCTGATAACCTGTCCCTATTCATTCCTTTTTTGTTTTCGTCCCTGTTCTGTTAGACTATCCCTGTTCCTGTTCTTCATGTCCCTGTTTAAGGTGTCTCCTGAATCACCCTTCTTTGTTCCCTCTCAAGGCTTTACTTTCCTGATGGTCTCATCTTTAAGAGTCCGATGTTATCACCAACCATGGGGCTTTTCGACCCCCAGGGCCACACTCCCACATCTCCCCCTTCTTTATTAACATAAGAAAGCGCGATTAACACAAATTAAGGAGGCAGGATCAACACAAACTAAAACACAGAGAAAAACTGCCAGTCATACTAAGACTATCTTTAACAAACTTTTCAACCCCATCCCTGGGACTGGCAGGCACTGAGAGCTTACCAGCCGGGGGGCTCTGGCTGCCCCTCCAACTCCTGGAGTCCTTGTTTGAGGGTCCTGCATATGCCAGCGAGACCCTCCGATATGCTGTTTTTTGTTTGTCCCTGTTCTATTAGCCTGTCCCTGTTCCTGTTCTTCATGTCCCTGGTTAAGGTGTCTCCTGAATCCCCCTTCTTTGTTCCCTCTCAAGGCTTTACTTTCCTGATGGTCTCATCTTTAAGAGTCCGATGTTATCACTAACCGTGGGGCTTGTCGACCCCCATGGCCAGGCTCCCACATCTCCCCCTTCTTTATTAACATAAGAAAGTGCGATTAACACAAATTAAGTAGGCAGGACTATCGCAAACTAAAACACAGAGAAAAACTGCCAGGCATACTAAGTCTATCTTTAACAAGCTTTGTAACCCCATCCCTGGGAGAGGCAGGCACTGAGTCCTGCCCAGCCAGGGGGCTCTGGCTGCCCCTCCAACTCCTGGAGTCCTTGATTGTGGGTCCTGCATATGCAAGCGAGACCATCCTATACGCTGTTTTTTGTTTGTCCCTGTTCTGTTAGCCTGTCCCTGTTCCTGTTCTTCATGTCCCTGTTTAAGGTGTCTCCTGAATCACCCTTCTTTGTTCCCTCTCAAGGCTTTACTTTCCTGATGGTCTCATCTTCAAGAGTCGGATGTTATCACCAACCATGGGACTTGTCGACCCCCATGGCCAGGCTCACACATCTCCCTCTTCTTTATTAACATAGAAGAGCTCGATTAACACAAATTAAGAAAGCAGGTTTAACAAAATTAAGAAGGCGCGATTAACAGAAATTAAGAAAGCAAGAGAAACACAAATTAAGAAAGCACTCTTAACACAAATTAAAATACAGAGAAAAAGTGCCAGGCATACTAATTCCATCTTTAACAAACTTTGTAACCCCATCCCTGGGAGAGGCAGGCACTGAGTGCTGCCCAGCTGGGGGGCTCTGGCTGCCCCTCCAACTCCTGGAGTCCTTGTTTGTGGGTCCTGCCTATGCCAGCGAGACCCTCCCATACGCTGCTTTTTGTTTGTCGCTGTTCTGATAGCATGTCCCTATTCATTCCTTTTTTGTTTTGTCCCCGTTCTGTTAGACTATCCCTGTTCCTGTTCTTCATGTCCCTGTTTAAGGTGTCTCCTGAATCACCCTTCTTTGTTCCCTCCCAAGGCTTTACTTTCCTGATCCTCTCATCTTTAAGAGTCCGATGTTATCACCAACCATGGGGCTTTTCGACCCCCATGGCCACACTCCCACATCTCCCCCTTCTTTATTAACATAAGAAAGCGCGATTAACACAAATTAAGAAGGCAGGATCAACACAAACTAAAACAGAGAGAAAAACTGCCAGGCATACTAAGCCTATCTTTAACAATCTTTCTAACCCCTTCCCTGGGAGAGGCAGGCACTGAGTGCTGCCCAGCCGGGGGGCTCTGGCTGCCCCTCCAACTCCTGGAGTCCTTGTTTGTGGGTCCTGCGTATGCCAGCGAGACCCTCCCATACGCTGTTTTTCGTTTGTCCCTGTTCTGATAGCCTGTCCCTATTCATTCCTTTTTTGTTTTTGTCCCTGTGCTGTTAGCCTGTCCCTGTTCCTGTTCTTCATGTCCCTGTTTAAGGTGTCTCCTGAATCACCCTTCTTTGTTCCCTCCCAAGGCTTTACTTTCCTGATCCTCTCATCTTTAAGAGTCCAATGTTATCACCAACCATGGGGCTTTTCGACCCCCATGGCCATGCTCCCACATCTCCCCCTTCTTTACTAACATAAGAAAGCTCGATTAACACAAATTAAGAAGGCAGGATCAACACAAACTAAAACAGAGAGAAAAACTGCCAGGCATAATAAGTCTATCTTTAACAAGCTTTGTAACCCCATCCCTGGGAGAGACAGGCACTGACTGCTGCCCAGCCGGGGGGCTCTGGCTGCCCCTCCAACTCCTGGAGTCCTTGTTTGGGGGTCCTGCCTATGGCAGCGAGACCCTCCCATACGCTGTTTTTTTTTTGTCCCTGTTCTGATAACCTGTCCCTATTCATTCCTTTTTTGTTTTCGTCCCTGTTCTGTTAGACTATCCCTGTTCCTGTTCTTCATGTCCCTGTTTAAGGTGTCTCCTGAATCACCCTTCTTTTTTCCATCTCAAGGCTTTACTTTCCTGATGGTCTCATCTTCAAGAGTCGGATATTATCACCAACCATGGGGCTTGTCGACCCCCATGGCCACGCTCCCACATCTCCCCCTTCTTTATTAACATAAGAAAGCGCGATTAACAAAAAATTAAGAAGGCAGGATCAACACAAACTAAAACAGAGAGAAAAACTGCCAGGCATACTAAATCTATCTTTAACAATCTTTCTAACCCCTTCCCTGGGAGAGGCAGGCACTGAGTGCTGCCCAGCCGGGGGGCTCTGGCTGCCCCTCCAACTCCTGGAGTCCTTGTCTGGGGGTCCTGCCTATGCCAGCGAGACCCTCCCATACGCTGTTTTTTGTTTGTCCCTGTTCTGTTAGCCTGTCCCTGTTCCTGTTCTTCATGTCCCTGTTTAAGTTGTCTCCTGAATCACCCTTCTTTGTTCCCTCTCAACTCTTTACATTCCTGATTGTCTCATCTTCAGGAGTCCGATGTTATCACCAACCATGGGGCTTGTCAACCCCCAAGGCCACGCTCCCACATCTCCCCCTTCTTTATTAACATAAGAAAGTGCGATTAACACAAATTAAGTAGGCAGGACTATCGCAAACTAAAACACAGAGAAAAACTGCCAGGCATACTAAGTCTATCTTAAACAACCTTTGTAACCCCATCCCTGGGAGAGGCAGGCACTGAGTCCTGCCCAGCTGGGGGGCTCTGGCTGCCCCTCCAACTCCTGGAGTCCTTGTTTGTGGGTCCTGCCTATGCCAGCGAGACCCTCCCATACGCTGCTTTTTGTTTGTCGCTGTTCTGATAGCATGTCCCTATTCATTCCTTTTTTGTTTTGTCCCTGTTCTGTTAGACTATCCCTGTTCCTGTTCTTCATGTCCCTGTTTAAGGTGTCTCCTGAATCACCCTTCTTTGTTCCCTCCCAAGGCTTTACTTTCCTGATCCTCTCATCTTTAAGAGTCCGATGTTATCACCAACCATGGGGCTTTTCGACCCCCATGGCCACACTCCCACATCTCCCCCTTCTTTATTAACATAAGAAAGCGCGATTAACACAAATTAAGAAGGCAGGATCAACACAAACTAAAACAGAGAGAAAAACTGCCAGGCATACTAAGCCTATCTTTAACAATCTTTCTAACCCCTTCCCTGGGAGAGGCAGGCACTGAGTGCTGCCCAGCCGGGGGGCTCTGGCTGCCCCTCCAACTCCTGGAGTCCTTGTTTGTGGGTCCTGCATATGCCAGCGAGACCCTCCCATACGCTGTTTTTTGTTTGTCCCTGTTCTGATAGCCTGTCCCTATTCATTCCTTTTTTTGTTTTTGTCCCTGTTCTGTTAGACTATCCCTGTTCCTGTTCTTCATGTCCCTGTTTAAGGTGTCTCCTGAATCACCTTTCTTTGTTCCCTCTCAAGGCTTTACTTTCCAGATGGTCTCATCTTCAAGAGTCGGATATTATCACCATATCATTATCATCGGTTCTGAAGGGCAGAGGAGTCCAGGAAGGCTGGGCGCTCCTCAAGAAGGAAATCGTGATGGCACAGGAGCGGTCCGTCCCCACGTGCCCAAAGACGATCCGGCGTGGAAGAAGACCGGCCTGGCTCAACAGAGAGTTGCTGCTTGTGCTTAGCAGAAAAAAGAGGGTTTATAATCTTTGGAAAAAAGGGCGGGCCACTGAGGAGGACTACAAGGATGTAGCGAGGCTGTGCAGGGAGAAAATTAGAAAGGCCAAAGCTCATCTGGAGCTCCACCTGGCTACTGCCGTTAAAGACAACAAAAAATCCTTTTACAAATATATCAACGCGAAACGGAGGACTAAGGAGAATCTCCATCCTTTACTGGATGCGAGGGGAAACCTAGTTACTAAGGATGAGGAAAAGGCTGAGGTGCTTAATGCCGCCTTTGCCTCAGTCTTTAGCGGCAATACCGGTTGTTCTCTGGATACCCAGTGCCTTGAGCTGGTGGAAGGGGATGGGGAGCAGGATGTGGCCTTCGCTATCCATGAGGAAATGGTTGGCGACCTGCTACGGAGCTTGGATGTGCGCAAGTCAATGGGGCCGGATGGGATGCACCCGAGGGTACTGAAAGAACTGGCGGAGGAGCTGGCCGAGCCGCTTTCCATCATTTATCGGCAGTCCTGGCTATCGGGGGAGGTCCCAGTTGACTGGCGGCTAGCCAATGTGACGCCCATCTATAAGAAGGGCCGCAGGGCAGACCCGGGGAACTATAGGCCTGTCAGTTTGACCTCAGTGCCAGGAAAGCTCATGGAGCAGATTATCTTGAGGGTCATCACGCGGCACTTGCAGGGCAAGCAGGCGATCAGGCCCAGTCAGCATGGGTTTATGAAAGGCAGGTCCTGCTTGACGAACCTGATCTCCTTCTATGACCAAGTGACGCGCTTGGTGGATGAGGGAAAGGCTGTGGATGTGGTTTACCTTGACCTCAGTAAGGCTTTTGACACCATTCCCCACAACATTCTCCTCAAGAAACTGGCTGCTCAGGGCTTGGACTGGCGTACGCTTCGCTGGGTTAGAAACTGGCTGGATAGCCGGGCCCAGAGAGTTGTGGTGAATGGAGTCAAATCTGGTTGGAGGCCAGTTACTAGTGGAGTCCCCCAGGGCTCGGTACTGGGGCCGGTCCTCTTTAATATCTTTATCGATGATCTGGATGAGGGCGTCCAGTGCACCCTCAGTAAGTTTGCAGATGACACCAAGCTAAGTGAGTGTGTCGATCTGCTCGAGGGCAGGAAGGCTCTGCAGGAGGATCTGGATAGGCTGGAGCAATGGGCTGAGGTCAACTGTATGAAGTTCAACAAGGCCAAGTGCCGGGTCCTGCACCTGGGGCGCAACAACCCCAAGCAGAGCTACAGGCTGGGAGATGAGTGGCTGGAAAGCTGCCTGGCCGAGAAGGACCTGGGAGTATTGGTTGATAGTCGGCTGAATATGAGCCAGCAGTGTGCCCAGGTGGCCAAGAAGGCCAACAGCATCCTGGCCTGTATAAGAAGCAGTGTGGCCAGCAGGTCTAGGGAAGTGATTGTGCCCCTGTACTCGGCTCTGGTGAGGCCACACCTTGAGTACTGTGTTCAGTTTTGGGCCCCTCGCTACAGGAAGGACATGGACGTGCTCGAGTGAGTCCAGAGAAGGGCGACCAAGCTGGTGAGGGGTCTGGAGAACAAGTCTTATGAGGAGCGGCTGAGGGAGCTGGGATTGTTCAGCCTGGAGAAGAGGAGGCTCAGGGGCGACCTTATCGCTCTCTACAGTTACCTTAAAGGAGGCTGTAAAGAGGTGGGGGTTGGTCTGTTCTCCTACGTGCCTGGTGACAGGACGAGGGGGAATGGGCGAAAGTTGCGACAGGGGAGTTTTAGGTTGGATGTTAGGAAGTACTTCTTTACCGAAAGGGTTATTAAGCATTGGAACGGGCTGCCCAGGGAGGTGGTGGAGTCACCATCCCTAGAGGTCTTTAAAAGACGTTTAGATGTAGAGCTTAGCGATATGGTTTAGTGGAGTACTTAGTGTTAGGTCGGAGGTTGGACTCGATAATCTTGAGGTCTCTTCCAACCTAGAAATCTGTGATACTGCGATACCAACCATGGGGCTTGTCGACCCCCATGGCCACACTCCCACATCTTCCCCTTCTTTATTAACATAAGAAAGCGCGATTAACGCAAATTAAGAAGGCAGGATCAACACAAACTAAAACACAGAGAAAAACTGCCAGGCATACAAAGTCTATCTTTAACAATCTTTCTAACCCCTTCCCTGGGAGAGGCAGGCACTGAGTGCTGCCCAGCCGGGGGGCTCTGGCTGCCCCTCCAACTCCTGGAGTCCTTGTTTGGGGGTCCTGCCTATGCCAGCGAGACCCTCCCATACGCTGTTTTTTGTTTGTCCCTGTTCTGATAGCCTGTCCCTGTTCCTGTTCTTCATGTCCCTGTTTAAGATGTTTCCTGAATGACCCTTCCTTGTTCCCTCTCAAGGCTTTACATTCCTGATGGTCTCATCTTCAAGAGTCGGATATTATCACCAACCATAGGGCTTGTCGACCCCCATGGCCACGCTCCCACATCTTCCCCTTCTTTATTAACATAAGAAAGCGCGATTAACACAAATTAAGAAGGCAGGATCAACACAAACTAAAATAGAGAGAAAAACTGCCAGGCATACTAAGTCTATCTTTAACAATCTTTCTAACCCCTTCCCTGGGAGAGGCAGGCACTGAGTGCTGCCCAGCCGGGGGGCTCTGGCTGCCCCTCCAACTCCTGGAGTCCTTGTTTGTGGGTCCTGCCTATGCCAGCGAGACCCTGCCATACGCTGTCTTTTGTTTGTCCCTGTTCTGTTAGACTATCCCTGTTCCTGTTCTTCATGTCCCTGTTTAAGGTGTCTCCTGAATCACCCTTCTTTGTTCCCTCTCAACTCTTTACTTTCCTGATGGTCTCATCTTCAAGAGTCGGATATTATCACCAACCATGGGGCTTGTCGACCCCCATGGCCACACTCCCACATCTCCCCCTTCTTTATAAAGTTAAAAAAGCTCGATTAACACAAATTAAGAAAGCAGGATTAACACAAATTAAGAAGGCAGGACTAACACAAACTAAAACACAGAGAAAAACTGCCAGGCATACTAAGTCTATCTTTAACAACCTTTGTAACCCCATCCCTGGGAGAGGCAGGCACTGAGTGCTGCCCAGCCGGGGGGCTCTGGCTGCCCCTCCAACTCCTGGAGTCCTTGTTTGTGGGTCCTGCCTATGCCAGCGAGACCCTGCCATACGCTGTTTTTTGTTTGTCCCTGTTCTGTTAGCCTGTCCCTGTTCCTGTTCTTCATGTCCCTGTTTAAGTTGTATCCTGAATCACCCTTCTTTGTTCCCTCTCAACTCTTTACATTCCTGATGGTCTCATCTTTAATAGTCCAATGTTATCACCAACCATGGGGCTTGTCGACCCCCAAGGCCACGCTCCCACATCTCCCCCTTCTTTATTAACATAAGAAAGTGTGATTAACACAAATTAAGAAGGCAGGATCAACACAAACTAAAACACAGAGAAAAACTGCCAGGCATACTAAGTCTATCTATAACAATCTTTCTAACCCCTTCCCTGGGAGAGGCAGGCACTGAGTGCTGCCCAGCCAGGGGGCTCTGGCTGCCCCTCCAACTCCTGGAGTCCTTGTTTGTGGGTCCTGCATATGCCAGCGAGACCCTCCCATATGCTGTTTTTTGTTTGTCCCTGTTCTGATAGCCTGTCCCTATTCATTCCTTTTTTGTTTTTGTCCCTGTTCTGTTAGACTATCCCTGTTCCTGTTCTTCATGTCCCTGTTTAAGGTGTCTCCTGAATCACCCTTCTTTGTTCCCTCTCAAGGCTTTACATTCCTGATCCTCTCATCTTTAAGAGTCCGATGTTATCACCAACCATGGGGCTTGTCGACCCCCATGGCCACGCTCCCACATCTCCCCCTTCTTTATTAACATAAGAAAGCGCGATTATCTCAAATTAAGAAAGCACGATTAACACAAACTAAAACAGAGAGAAAAACTGCCAGGCATACTAAGTCTATCTTTAACAATCTTTGTAAAACCATCCCTGGGCGAGGCAGGCACTGAGTGCTGCCCAGCCGGGGGGCTCTGGCTGCCCCTCCAACTCCTGGAGTCCTTGTTTGTGGGTCCAGCATATGCCAGCGGGACCCTCCCATATGCTGTTTTTTGTTTCTCCCTGCTGTTAGCCTGTCCCTGTTCCTGTTCTTCATGTCCCTGTTTAAGGTGTCTCCTGAATCACCCTTCTTTGTTCCCTCTCAAGGCTTTACTTTCCTGATCCTCTCATCTTTAAGAGTCCGATGTTATCACCAACCATGGGGCTTGTTGACCCCCATGGCCACACTCCCACATCTCCTCCTTCTTTATTAACATAAGAAAGCGCAATTAACACAAATTAAGAAGGCAGGATCAACACAAACTAAAACACAGAGAAAAACTGCCAGGCATACTAAGTCTATCTTTAACAACCTTTGTAAAACCATCCCTGGGAGAGGCAGGCACTGAGTGCTGCCCAGCTGGGGGGCTCTGGCTACCCCTCCAACTCCTGGAGTCCTTGTTTGTGGGTCCTGCATATGCCAGCAGGACCCTCCCATATGCTGTTTTCTGTTTCTCCCTGTTCTGTTAGCCTGTCCCTGTTCCTGTTCTTCATGTCCCTGTTTAAGGTGTCTCCTGAATCCCCCTTCTTTGTTCCCTCTCAAGGCTTTACTTTCCTGATGGTCTCATCTTTAAGAGTCAGATGTTATCACCAACCATGGGGCTTGTCGATCCCCATGGCCATGCTCCCACATCTCCCCCTTCTTTATTAACATAAGAAAGCGCGATTAACACAAATTAAGAAGGCAGGATCAACACAAACTAAAACACAGAGAAAAACGGCCAGGCATACTAAGCCTATCTTTAACAACCTTTGCAACCCCATCCCTGGGAGAGGCAGGCACTGAGTCCTGCCCAGACGGGGGGCTCTGGCTGCCCCTCCAACTCCTGGAGTCCTTGTTTGTGGGTCCTGCCTATGCCAGCGAGACCCTCCCATACGCTGTTTTTTGTTTGTCCCTGTTCTGATAGCCTGTCCCTATTCATTCCTTTTTTGTTTTTGTCCCTGTTCTGTTAGACTATCCCTGTTCCTGTTCTTCATGTCCCTGTTTAAGGTGTCTCCTGAATCACCCTTCTTTGTTCCCTCCCAAGGCTTTACTTTCCTGATCCTCTCATCTTTAAGAGTCCGATGTTATCACCAACCATGGGGCTTTTCGACCCCCATGGCCACGCTCCCACATCTCCCCCTTCTTTATTAACATAAGAAAGCGCGATTAACACAAATTAAGAAGGCAGGATCAACACAAACTAAAACACAGAGAAAAACTGCCAGGCATACTAAGCCTATCTTTAACAATCTTTCTAACCCCTTCCCTGGGAGAGGCAGGCACTGAGTGCTGCCCAGCCGAGGGGCTCTGGCTGCCCTTCCAACTCCTGGAGTCCTTGTTTGTGGGTCCTGCCTATGCCAGCGAGACCCTCCCATACGCTTTCTTTTGTTTGTCCCTGTTCTGATAGCCTGTCCCTATTCATTCCTTTTTTGTTTTTGTCTCTCTTCTGTTACACTATCCCTGTACCTGTTATTCATGTCCCTGTTTAAGGTGTCTCCTGAATCACCCTTCTTTGTTCCCTCTCAAGGGTTTACTTTCCTGATGGTCTCATCTTCAAGAGTCGGATATTATCACCAACCATGGGGCTTGTCGACCCCCATGGCCACACTCCCACATCTCCCCCTTCTTTATAAACTTAAAAAAGCTCGATTAACACAAATTAAGAAAGCAGGATTAACACAAATTAAGAAGGCAGGACTAACACAAACTAAAACACAGAGAAAAACTGCCAGGCATACTAAGTCTATCTTTAACAATCTTTCTAACCCCTTCCCTGGGAGAGGCAGGCACTGAGTGCTGCCCAGCCGGGGGGCTCTGGCTGCCCCTCCAACTCCTGGAGTCCTTGTTTGTGGGTCCTGCATATGCAAGCGAGACCATCCTATACGCTGTTTTTTGTTTGTCCCTGTTCTGTTAGCCTGTCCCTGTTCCTGTTCTTCATGTCCCTGTTTAAGTTGTCTCCTGAATCACCCTTCTTTGTTCCCTCTCAAGGCTTTACTTTCCTGATGGTCTCATCTTTAATAGTCCAATGTTATCACCAACCATGGGGCTTGTCGACCCCCATGGCCACACTCCCACATCTCCCCCTTCTTTATTAACATAAGAAAGTGTGATTAACACAAATTAAGAAGGCAGGATCAACACAAACTAAAACACAGAGAAAAACTGCCAGGCATACTAAGTCTATCTATAACAATCTTTCTAACCCCTTCCCTGGGAGAGGCAGGCACTGAGTGCTGCCCAGCCAGGGGGCTCTGGCTGCCCCTCCAACTCCTGGAGTCCTTGTTTGTGGGTCCTGCATATGCCAGCGAGACCCTCCCATATGCTGTTTTTTGTTTGTCCCTGTTCTGATAGCCTGTCCCTATTCATTCCTTTTTTGTTTTTGTCCCTGTTCTGTTAGACTATCCCTGTTCCTGTTCTTCATGTCCCTGTTTAAGGTGTCTCCTGAATCACCCTTCTTTGTTCCCTCTCAAGGCTTTACATTCCTGATCCTCTCATCTTTAAGAGTCCGATGTTATCACCAACCATGGGGCTTGTCGACCCCCATGGCCACGCTCCCACATCTCCCCCTTCTTTATTAACATAAGAAAGCGCGATTATCTCAAATTAAGAAAGCACGATTAACACAAACTAAAACAGAGAGAAAAACTGCCAGGCATACTAAGTCTATCTTTAACAATCTTTGTAAAACCATCCCTGGGCGAGGCAGGCACTGAGTGCTGCCCAGCCGGGGGGCTCTGGCTGCCCCTCCAACTCCTGGAGTCCTTGTTTGTGGGTCCAGCATATGCCAGCGGGACCCTCCCATATGCTGTTTTTTGTTTCTCCCTGCTGTTAGCCTGTCCCTGTTCCTGTTCTTCATGTCCCTGTTTAAGGTGTCTCCTGAATCACCCTTCTTTGTTCCCTCTCAAGGCTTTACTTTCCTGATCCTCTCATCTTTAAGAGTCCGATGTTATCACCAACCATGGGGCTTGTTGACCCCCATGGCCACACTCCCACATCTCCTCCTTCTTTATTAACATAAGAAAGCGCAATTAACACAAATTAAGAAGGCAGGATCAACACAAACTAAAACACAGAGAAAAACTGCCAGGCATACTAAGTCTATCTTTAACAACCTTTGTAAAACCATCCCTGGGAGAGGCAGGCACTGAGTGCTGCCCAGCTGGGGGGCTCTGGCTACCCCTCCAACTCCTGGAGTCCTTGTTTGTGGGTCCTGCATATGCCAGCAGGACCCTCCCATATGCTGTTTTCTGTTTCTCCCTGTTCTGTTAGCCTGTCCCTGTTCCTGTTCTTCATGTCCCTGTTTAAGGTGTCTCCTGAATCCCCCTTCTTTGCTCCCTCTCAAGGCTTTACTTTCCTGATGGTCTCATCTTTAAGAGTCAGATGTTATCACCAACCATGGGGCTTGTCGATCCCCATGGCCATGCTCCCACATCTCCCCCTTCTTTATTAACATAAGAAAGCGCGATTAACACAAATTAAGAAGGCAGGATCAACACAAACTAAAACACAGAGAAAAACGGCCAGGCATACTAAGCCTATCTTTAACAACCTTTGTAACCCCATCCCTGGGAGAGGCAGGCACTGAGTCCTGCCCAGACGGGGGGCTCTGGCTGCCCCTCCAACTCCTGGAGTCCTTGTTTGTGGGTCCTGCCTATGCCAGCGAGACCCTCCCATACGCTGTTTTTTGTTTGTCCCTGTTCTGATAGCCTGTCCCTATTCATTCCTTTTTTGTTTTTGTCCCTGTTCTGTTAGACTATCCCTGTTCCTGTTCTTCATGTCCCTGTTTAAGGTGTCTCCTGAATCACCCTTCTTTGTTCCCTCCCAAGGCTTTACTTTCCTGATCCTCTCATCTTTAAGAGTCCGATGTTATCACCAACCATGGGGCTTTTCGACCCCCATGGCCACGCTCCCACATCTCCCCCTTCTTTATTAACATAAGAAAGCGCGATTAACACAAATTAAGAAGGCAGGATCAACACAAACTAAAACACAGAGAAAAACTGCCAGGCATACTAAGCCTATCTTTAACAATCTTTCTAACCCCTTCCCTGGGAGAGGCAGGCACTGAGTGCTGCCCAGCCGAGGGGCTCTGGCTGCCCTTCCAACTCCTGGAGTCCTTGTTTGTGGGTCCTGCCTATGCCAGCGAGACCCTCCCATACGCTTTCTTTTGTTTGTCCCTGTTCTGATAGCCTGTCCCTATTCATTCCTTTTTTGTTTTTGTCTCTCTTCTGTTACACTATCCCTGTACCTGTTATTCATGTCCCTGTTTAAGGTGTCTCCTGAATCACCCTTCTTTGTTCCCTCTCAAGGGTTTACTTTCCTGATGGTCTCATCTTCAAGAGTCGGATATTATCACCAACCATGGGGCTTGTCGACCCCCATGGCCACACTCCCACATCTCCCCCTTCTTTATAAACTTAAAAAAGCTCGATTAACACAAATTAAGAAAGCAGGATTAACACAAATTAAGAAGGCAGGACTAACACAAACTAAAACACAGAGAAAAACTGCCAGGCATACTAAGTCTATCTTTAACAATCTTTCTAACCCCTTCCCTGGGAGAGGCAGGCACTGAGTGCTGCCCAGCCGGGGGGCTCTGGCTGCCCCTCCAACTCCTGGAGTCCTTGTTTGTGGGTCCTGCATATGCAAGCGAGACCATCCTATACGCTGTTTTTTGTTTGTCCCTGTTCTGTTAGCCTGTCCCTGTTCCTGTTCTTCATGTCCCTGTTTAAGTTGTCTCCTGAATCACCCTTCTTTGTTCCCTCTCAAGGCTTTACTTTCCTGATGGTCTCATCTTTAATAGTCCAATGTTATCACCAACCATGGGGCTTGTCGACCCCCATGGCCACACTCCCACATCTCCCCCTTCTTTATTAACATAAGAAAGTGTGATTAACACAAATTAAGAAGGCAGGATCAACACAAACTAAAACACAGAGAAAAACTGCCAGGCATACTAAGTCTATCTATAACAATCTTTCTAACCCCTTCCCTGGGAGAGGCAGGCACTGAGTGCTGCCCAGCCAGGGGGCTCTGGCTGCCCCTCCAACTCCTGGAGTCCTTGTTTGTGGGTCCTGCATATGCCAGCGAGACCCTCCCATATGCTGTTTTTTGTTTGTCCCTGTTCTGATAGCCTGTCCCTATTCATTCCTTTTTTGTTTTTGTCCCTGTTCTGTTAGACTATCCCTGTTCCTGTTCTTCATGTCCCTGTTTAAGATGTCTCCTGAATCACCCTTCTTTGTTCCCTCTCAAGGCTTTACATTCCTGATCCTCTCATCTTTAAGAGTCCGATATTATCACAAACCATGGGGCATGTCCACCCCCATGGCCACACTACCACGTCTTCCCCTTCTTTATTATCTTCACAATGCGCGATTAACACAAATTAAGAAGGCAGGATCAACACAAACTAAAACACAGAGAAAAACTGCCAGGCATACTAAGTCTATCTTTAACAAGCTTTGTAAAACCATCCCTGGGAGAGGCAGGCACTGAGTGCTGCCCAGCCGGGGGGCTCTGGCTGCCCCTCCAACTCCTGGAGTCCTTGATTGTGGGTCCTGCATATGCAATCGAGACCATCCTATAGGCTGTTTTTTGTTTGTCCCTGTTCTGTTAGCCTGTCCCTGTTCCTGTTCTTCATGTCCCTGTTTAAGGTGTCTCCTGAATCACCCTTCTTTGTTCCCTCTCAAGGCTTTCCTTTCCTGATGGTCTCATCTTTAAGAGTCAGATGTTATCACCAACCATGGGGCTTGTCGACCCCCATGGCCACGCTCCCACATATCCTCCTTCTTTATTAACGTAAGAAAGCACGATTAACACAAATTAAGAAGGCAGGATCATCACAAACTAAAACACAGAGAAAAACTGCCAGGCATACTAAGTCTATCTTTAACAAGCTTTGTAACCCCATCCCTGGGAGAGGCAGGCACTGAGTGCTGCCCAGCCGGGGGGCTCTGGCTGCCCCTCCAACTCCTGGAGTCCTTGTTTGTGGGTCCTGCCTATGCCAGCGAGACCCTCCCATACGCTGTTTTTTGTTTGTCCCTGTTCTGATAGCCTGTCCCTATTCATTCCTTTTTTGTTTTCCTCCCTGTTCTGTTAGACTATCCCTGTTCCTGTTCTTCATGTCCCTGTTTAAGGTGTCTCCTGAATCACCTTTCTTTGTTCCCTCTCAAGGCTTTACTTTCCCGATGGTCTCATCTTCAAGAGTCCGATGTTATCACCAATCATGGGGCATGTCGATCCCCATGGCGTCACTCCCACATCTCCCCCTTCTTTATAAAGTTAAAAAAGCTCGATTAACACAAATTAAGAAGGCAGGATCAACACAAACTAAAACACAGAGAAAAACTGCCAGGCATACTAAGTCTATCTTTAACAACCTTTGCAACCCCATCCCTGGGAGTGGCAGGCACTGAGTACTGCCCAGCCGGGGGGCTCTGGCTGCCCCTCCAACTCCTGGAGTCCTTGTTTGTGGGTCCTGCCTATGCCAGCGAGACCCTCCCATACGCTTTTTTTTCTTTGTCGCTGTTCTGATAGCATGTCCCTATTCATTCCTTTTTTGTTTTGTCCCTGTTCTGTTAGCCTGTCCCTGTTCCTGTTCTTCATGTCCCTGTTTAAGGTGTCTCCTGAATCACCCTTCTTTGTTCCCTCTCAAGGCTTTCCTTTCCTGATGGTCTCATCTTTAAGAGTCAGATGTTATCACCAACCATGGGGCTTGTCGACCCCCATGGCCACGCTCCCACATATCCTCCTTCTTTATTAACATAAGAAAGCACGATTAACACAAATTAAGAAGGCAGGATCATCACAAACTAAAACACAGAGAAAAACTGCCAGGCATACTAAGACTATCTAACAAACTTTTCAACCCCTTCCCTGGGAGAGGCAGGCACTGAGTGCTGCCCAGCCGGGGGGCTCTGGCTGCCCCTCCAACTCCTGGAGTCCTTGTTTGTGGGTCCTGCCTATGCCAGCGAGACCCTCCCATATGCTGTTTTTTGTTTGTCCCTGTTCTGATAGCCTGTCCCTATTCATTCCTTTTTTGTTTTTGTCCCTGTTCTGTTAGACTATCCCTGTTCCTGTTCTTCATGTCCCTGTTTAAGGTGTCTCCTGAATCACCCTTCTTTGTTCCCTCTCAACTCTTTACTTTCCTGATGGCCTCATCTTTAAGAGTCGGATGTGATCACCAACCATGGGGCTTGTCGACCCCCATGGCCACACTCCCACATCTCCTCCTTCTTTATTAACATAAGAAAGCGCAATTAACACAAATTAAGAAGGCAGGATCAACACAAATTAAAATACAGAGAAAAACTGCCAGGCATACTAATTCCATCTTTAACAAACTTTGTAACCCCATCCCTGGGAGAGGCAGGCACTGAGTGCTGCCCAGCCGGGGGGCTCTGGCTACCCCTCCAACTGCTGGAGTCCTTGTTTGTGGGTCCTGCGTAAGCCAGCGTGACCCTCCCATATGCTGTTTTTTGTTTCTCCCTGTTCTGTTAGCCTGTTCCTATTCATTCCTTTTTTTTTTTTTTCCCTGTTCCGTTTGCCTGTCCCTATTCATTCCTTTTTTGTTTTTGTCCCTGTTCTGTTAGCATGTCCCTGTTCCTGTTCTTCTTGTCCCTGTTTGTTTTCTTCTCGTCCCTGTTCGTTTTCATGTCCCTGTTGGGGGGCGATTTGTGGCGTAAAGACCGCACGGACAACGGGGTTCTTTCAGGATCTGTAACTGCTACCTCTTTATTGATGACATAACTTGAACTCTCTCTTACTGAGGGCATAACTTCATCTCTCAGAGTGAGGGCACAACTTCATTCTATCCCTTATTCGGGAAAGGCTCCCTTCCTATAACTTCCGCCTCACAGCAGTAACTTTCCACTAACTAGTCATTGGTCAACAACTTTGCCCGGCAACAGCAAACACCCAGCCACTTCCATGCATTAATGGCTGGAGAACTAGCCACCCCAGACAAGAAGGTGTCACCTGAATCACCCTTCTTTGTTCCCTCTCAACTCTTTAAATTCCTGATGGTCTCATCCTTTAGAGTCGGATGTTATCACCAACCATGGGGCTTGTGGACCCCCATTGCCACACTCCCACATCTTCCCCTTCTTTATTAACATAAGAAAGCGCAATTAACACAAATTAAGAAGGCAGGATCAACACAAACTAAAACACAGAGAAAAACTGCCAGGCATACTGTTAGCGTAGCAACCACATAACCACCAAGTGATTATATGAAGGTGCTTTATTCAGCGCTGGAAGCCGGGGCAGGTGCCCAAATCTGGCTTCAAGTCCCGTTACTTCCCAGCCGTTATTTATACATACAACATTGCGTCAGGTATACATATTCATTACAGGTTGCAACATCAGCCTCGCTTTTCATTCTAATTAGCTCCCCTCCCCTTTGCACATGCGTGGCGCACTCTGGTGGTCGTCCAGGTGGTCGTCCAGATGAAGTAAGGAGTCTTCCTCTTCGCTAAACTTTTCACCTTTCTATTCGACGCATGCTCTCTCCGCTCCTCGGTTCTGCTTCAACTCACTTCATCATCTCCAGGCCCTTATCCAAGGTCAGGTTGTACCTATTCCCTCCCAGGGTTCCCCTCCAACGATTCTTTTGATTGTTCAGTGTACTCCCTAAGTTTCCAGTGTACATAGATTACTTGATAATGTAAGTACATTTAATGATATTTAATTATACTGTATGTCCCATCACCTAAGAGACATTAGTAAAACATCCATTCAATTCTCCCCAACACTAACATTTCCCCCCTTTGAAAATACTTCACTCATACCAAGAGCAAGTATTTTCATTCCTGTTTACCGGTAACATGCATATTCGGGTTCGGTTCAGGAGACATGATTTCATAGGGACTTACTGACATCCCACTTCTTGGCTTTATTCTAATTCTTAGCAAGGCTATTGGTAAGGCCTGTGGCCACTGTATTTTAGCTTCCTGACAGATTTTGCTCAATTGTCCTTTTAAAGTTTGGTTCATCCTCTCTACCTGACCACTAGATTGAGGCCTCAATGGGGTATGTAAGTTCCAGGTAATTCCCACTAACCTACTAACCTCCTTAACCACATTGGCAATGAAATGTGGTCCCCTGTCTGAAGAAATACCCAATGGTACACCAAATCTAGGGATTATTTCCCGTAGTAACCATTTTACCGTTTCCTTTGCTTGGTTGGTGCGACAGGGAAGGGCCTCCGGCCATCCTGAAAAGGTATCAACCCCTACCAATAGGTATTTATAACCTCTTGCTTTAGGCAGTTCCACGAAATCTATTTGCCAGTAATCTCCAGGCTCTATCCCAGCCCTAGTTCTTCCCATCTCAGCATGTTTCCTTGCTACCGGATTATTCTTTAAGCAAAGCTCACATTTTGACATTACTGACTTTGCCATTGTTAACATGTGTACCGAGATGACACCTCGTTTCAAATAGGTCACCATTGCTCCTGCACCCCAGTGACATTCATTATGTTTTATTTGTAAGATTTCTCGCATTACTATAGGAGGCACTATAAGTTGTCCTGTCGCAGTCACATACCATCCGTCAGGATTCTTCTGGGCCTTCATCAAATTTGCAAGTCTCTCGTCTTCTGCTGAATACTTTGGGTCTTTAGGTAATTTAAAACAAGAGAGGCCTACCTTTGATGGAATTAGAGCCATTGCTTTCCATACTTCACGCGCAACCTTCCGGGCCGTCAAATCTGCCAGTCTGTTACCTTCTGCAATCTCTGACACACCTCCTTGATGGGCTTTACAATGCATTATGGCCACCTGTTGGGGTTTCTGTACAGCTGTTATTAATTTCAATATTTCTTCCTGGTATTTTATATTAGTCCCTTGTGAGGATAGCATTCCCCTTTCTTTCCATAATGCCCCATGTACGTGGACTACCCCGAATGCATATTTTGAATCTGTCCAAATATTCACATTCTTACCCTCGCTTAGTTCCAGGGCCCGCGTCAGGGCGACTATTTCTGCTCGTTGGGCTGAAGTCCCCGGAGGTAGGGAATTTGCCTCAATCACTACCTTTGATGTAGTTACCGCGTATCCTGCGTAACGAGTCCCATTTTCCACAAAGCTGCTTCCATCCGTGAAAAGTTCCCAATCCGGTCTCCCCAGAGGCTGATCTTTTAAGTCTGTTCTGCTGGCATAGGTATGTTCGATGATCTCCACGCAATCATGACTGAGGTCTCCTTCCTCCGTAGTTGTTCCTAGAAACACTGCTGGGTTCAATAAGTTAGTAGTTCTTAAGATTACATCATCTTGCTCAGTTAGTATAGCTTGATATTTCATCATTCGGCTGGGCGATAGCCAATGGCCCCCCTTTTGCTCCAATACCGTAGTCACCATATGTGGCACGAACACCTCAATTCGTTTCCCTAATGTGAGCTTCCTGGCCTCCTGTATTAAAAGGACTGTGGCTGCCACGGCCCTTAAACACGAGGGCCATCCAGCGCTTACCGCGTCCAATTGTTTAGAAAAATACCCCACAGGTCTTTTCCAGCTCCCAAGTCGCTGGGTCAGTACTCCTAATGCCAATCGTTGTCTCTCATGCACAAACAGCTGGAAGTCCTTTGATAAGTCCGGGGCATGGCATTCTGTACCCCGACTTGTACCCAATCTTGATATCTCTTCAGCCTCCTTATTCCATCCCCTGAGTTATAATCCCATTGGGGATCCTCAGTGGGGAAGTTTTGATCTAGATTTCCATGCACTAATCCATTTCGTATATCTTCTCGGGCTCTCTCTCTGGCTGCCCGCAATACCATGTCTTTTTCTGTCGAGTCCATCAAAGTATCCAGGATCACCTGGAGATCATCCCAATTGGGATTTTGGGTTTTAATTATCATTTTCATTACCCTGGCTACTTTATCTGGGTTTTCCCTGTAGGTGCCGGCTGCTTGTTTCCATATCATTAAATCCCCAGCTGAAAAAGGCACCTTAACATATACCGGTCCTTCTGTCCCCACTCCTTGCCTGAGGGGAGCGATTATTTTCCCTCTCTGTTCATTTATAGTTTCTCCTGCCCTTCGCTGTTGCCGGGTCCTATGTGACACAGGGGAGACTAAAGTCGGGGATTCTCCATCACTACTGCTATCTTCCTTTTCTCTTTTCCCTCCCTGTCCTGGCTCTTCCAGCGGGACGGCGCAACTTCCAAATCAATATTTCCATTATTCATTTCCCCATAATACTTATTATTCTCTATTGCCTGATGCTGTATACAGCGTCCCTCCTTAGTACATGCACAACAATGTTCCTCAGTTGAAACTTCAAGCACCATTATTCCACAAGCATGCTGCCATTCAGGCTTTCGGCGCAAATAAAAGAATAATTCCACATACGGCAGTTCATCATATTTTCCTTCCCGCTTACAGAATAGCATCAATTGTAAAATTGTATTATATTGCAATGTTCCATTCTCAGGCCAAGTTTCTTGGTCCTCTAGTTTATACTGTGGCCACCAATTATTACAATAATCAATCAGCTTTCCTTTCCGCATTTCTTGACCAAAACCTCCCTCTTTCCAATGTGCTAGCAAACACCCCAGTGGGGATGTCCGCGGGATAGGTACATCTTTTCCCAGAATTCCTTTGATCTTTTTCATTTTGAGCTTATGATACGAACCCAAAAGCTGCCGGAGCAGCAACACACTCTCCCGGAAGCTGCCGGAGCAGCAACACACTCTCCCGAAAGCTGCCGGAGCAGCAACACACTCTCCCGAAAGCTGCCGGAGCAGCAACAGCACACTTTCCAGAAGCGGCCGGAGCAGCAGCGTGCTTTCCCAGAAGCTGCCGGAGCAGCAGCGTGCTTTCCCAGAAGCTGCCGGAGCAGCAGCAGCACGCTTTCCCAAAAGCTGCCGGAGCAGCAGCGTGCTTTCCCAGAAGCTGCCGGAGCAGCAGCGTGCTTTCCCAGAAGCTGCCGGAGCAGCAGCACGCTTTCTACATACCAATAATACCAGGTGCTGACCCTTCAGCACAAACCAATACAATCACCAATGCCGAACCTGCAGAGCTTTCGCTCTGTCTAACGGACGGCGCCTAGGCTTACCCCGGGAGCTCCCTGCCCAACCGAGCGTGGCTTTCGCCGCGTCTGACCGGCAGGCTTTCCCAACCAAATCGGTACCGAATACCCAAAGTTGAAAGCACCTTTGCTTACCACTCCAGTGGTACGTCGTGAGCAGCGGAGGTCGGTCGTGGTCGACTGCTCCCCGAGAATCCCTCGGTGCCGGCTGGAGCGAAACCGAGACACGATCCGCCTCAGCAGTGCCCACGCAGTCCCATCTGGGTCGCCAAAATGTTAGCGTAGCAACCACATAACCACCAAGTGATTATATGAAGGTGCTTTATTCAGCGCTGGAAGCCGGGGCAGGTGCCCAAATCTGGCTTCAAGTCCCGTTACTTCCCAGCCGTTATTTATACATACAACATTGCGTCAGGTATACATATTCATTACAGGTTGCAACATCAGCCTCGCTTTTCATTCTAATTAGCTCCCCTCCCCTTTGCACATGCGTGGCGCACTCTGGTGGTCGTCCAGGTGGTCCTCCAGATGAAGTAAGGAGTCTTCCTCTCCGCTAAACTCTTTCACCTTTCTCACTCGACGCATGCTCCCTCCGCTCCTTGGTTCTGCTTCAACTCATTTCATCATCTCCAGGCCCTTATCCAAGGTCAGGTTGTACCTATTCCCTCCCAGGGTTCCCCTTCAACGATTCCTTTAAATGTTCAGTGTACTCCCTAGGTTTCCAGTATACATAGATTACTTGATAATGTAAGTACATTTAATAATATTTAATTATACCGTATGATCCATCACCTGAGAAACATTAATAGAACATCCATTCGATTCTCCCCAACACTAACAGCTAGTTAGTGGAAAGGTACTGCTGTGAGGCGGAAATTATGGGAAGGGAGCCTTTCCTGAATAAGGGATAAAATGAAGTTGTGCCCTCACTCTGAGAGATGAAGTTATGCCTTCAGTAAGAGAGAGTTCAAGTTATGCCATCAATAAAGAGGTAGCAGTTACAGATCCCGAAAGAACCCCGTTGTCCGTGCGGTCTTTACGCCACAAATCGCCCCCCAACAGGGACATGAAAAAGAACAGGGTCCAGAAGAAAACAAACAGGGACATGAAGTACAGGAACAGGGACAGGCTAACAGCACAGGGACAAAAACAAAAAAGGAATGAATAGGGACAGGCAAACGGAACAGGGACAAAAACAGAAAAGGAATGAATAGGGACAGGCTAAGAGAACAGGGACGAACAAAAAGAGCTTATGGGAGGTTCACGCTGGCTTACGCAGGACCCACAAACAAGGACTCCAGCAGTTGGAGGGGCAGCCAGAGCCCCCCGGCTGGGCAGCACTCAGTGCCTGCCTCTCCCAGGGATGGTTTTACGAAGATTGTTAAAGATAGACTTAGTATGCCTGGCAGTTTTTCTCTGTGTTTTAGTTTGTGTTGATCCTGCTTTCTTAATTTGTGTTAATCAAGGTCTTTTATGTTAATAAAGAAGGGGGAGATGTGGGAGCATGGCCATGGGGGTCAACAAGTCCCATGGTTGGTGATAACATCCAACTCTTAAAGATGAGGCCATCAGGAAAGTAAAGATTTGAGAGGGAACAAAGAAGGGTGATTCAGGAGACACCTTAACCAGGGACATGAAGAACAGGAACAGGGATAGGCTAGCAGAACAGGGACGAACAAAAAACAGCGTATGGGAGGGTCCCACTGGCATATGCTGGACCCACAAACAAGGACTCCAGGAGTTGGAGGGGCAGCCAGAGCCCCCTGGCTGGGTAGTACTCAGTGCCTGCCTCTCCCAGGGACGGTTATACAAAGGTTGTTAAAGATAGACTTAGTATGCCTGGCAGTTTTTCTCTGTGTTTTAGTTTGCGTTGATCCTGCCTTCTTAATTTGTGTTAATCGCGCTTTCTTATGTTAATAAAGAAGGGGAAGATGTGGGAGTGTCGCCATGGGGGTCGTGAAGCCCCATGGTTGGTAATAACATCCGACTCTTAAGGATGAGACCATCAGGAATTTAAAGAGCTGGAAGGGAACAAAGAAGGGTGATTCAGGTGACACCTTGTTGTCTGGGGTGGCTTGTTCTCCAGCCATTAAAGCATGGAAGTTGCTGGGTGTTTGCTGTTGCCTGGCAAAGTTGTTGACCAATGACTAGTTAGTGGAAAGGTACTGCTGTTAGGCAAAAATTATAGGAAGGGAGCCTTTCCTGAATAAGGGATAGAATGAAGTTGTGCCCTCACTCTGAGAGATGAAGTTATGCCCTCAGTAAGAGAGAGTTCAAGTTATGTCATCAATAAAGAGGTAGCAGTTACAGATCCTGAAAGAACCCCGTTGTCAGTGCGGTCTTTACGCCACAAATCGCCCCCCAACAGGGACATGAAAACGAACAGGGACCAGAAGAAAACAAACAGGGACATGTAGAACAGGAACAGGGACAGGCTAACAGAACAGGGACAAAAACAAAAAAGGAATGAATAGGGACAGGCAAACGGAACAGGGACGAACAAAAAGAGGGTATGGGAGGGTCACGCTGGCTTACGCAGGACCCCCAAACAAGGACTCCAGGAGTTGGAGGGGCAGCCAGATCCCCCCGGCTGGGCAGCACTCAGTGCCTGCCACTCCCAGGGATGGGGTTGCAAAGTTTGTTAGATAGTCTTAGTATGCCTGGCAGTTTTTCTCTGTGTTTTAGTTTGTGTTGATCCTGCCTTCTTAATTTGTGTTAATCGC
Source organism: Anser anser (assembly GCF_964211835.1). Lineage (NCBI taxonomy): Eukaryota > Metazoa > Chordata > Aves > Anseriformes > Anatidae > Anser > Anser anser. The sequence continues at coordinate 2,295,354 of NC_139731.1, forward strand.
GCTTTCTTATGTTAATAAAGAAGGGGAAGATGTCGGAGTGTGGCCATGGGGGTCGACAAGCCCCATGGTTGGTGATCACATCCGACTATTAAAGTAGAGACCATCAGGAAAGTAAAGCCTTGAGAGGGAACAAAGAAGGGTGATTCAGGAGACACCTTAAACAGGGACATGAAGAACAGGAACAGGGACAGGCTAACAGAACAGGGACAAAAACAAAAAAGGAATGAATAGGGACATGCTATCAGAACAGGGACAAACAAAAAACAGCGTATGGGAGGGTCTCGCTGGCATAGGCCGGACCCCCAAACAAGGACTCCAGGAGTTGGAGGGGCAGCCAGAGTCCCCCGGCTGGGCAGCACTCAGTGCCTGCCTCTCCCAGGGATGGGGTTACAAAGTTTGTTAAAGATGGAATTAGTATGCCTGGCAGTTTTTGTGTGTATTTTAGTTTGTGTTAACAGTGCTTTCTTAATTTGTGTTTCTCTTGCTTTCTTAATTTCTGTTAATCGCGCCTTCATAATTTGTGTTAAACCTGCTTTCTTAATTTGTGTTAATCTAGCTCTTTTATGTTAATAAAGAAGGGGAAGATGTGGGAGTGTGGCCATGGGGGTCGAGAAGCCCCATGGTTGGTGATAACATCCGACTATTAAAGTAGAGACCATCAGGAAAGTAAAGCCTTGAGAGGGAACAAAGAAGGATGATTCAGGAGACACCTTAAGCAGGGACATGAAGAACAGGAACAGGGACAGGCTAACAGAACAGGGACAAACAAAAAAAAATTGTATGGGATGGTCCCGCTGGCATATGCAGGACCCACAAAAAAGGACTCCAGGAGTTGGAGGGGCAGCCAGAGCCCCCCGGCTGGGCAGCACTCAGTGCCTGACAGTCCCAGGGATGGGGTTGCAAAGTTTGTTAGATAGTCTTAGTATGCTTGGCAGTTTTTCTCTGTGTTTTAGTTTGTGTTGCTCCTGCCTTCTTAATTTGTGTTAATCGCGCTTTCTTATGTTAATAAAGAAGGGGAAGATGTGGGAGTGTGGCCATGGGGGTCGACAAGCCCCATGGTTGGTGATCACATCCGAATATTAAAGTAGAGACCATCAGGAAAGTAAAGCCTTGAGAGGGAACAAAGAAGGGTGATTCAGGAGACACCTTAAACAGGGACATGAAGAACAGGAACAGGGACAGGCTAACAGAACAGGGACAAACAAAAAACAGCGTATGGGATGGTCCCGCTGGCATATGCAGGACCCACAAACAAGGACTCCAGGAGTTGGAGGGGCAGCCAGAGCCCCCCGGCAGGGCAGCACTCAGTGCCTGCCACTCCCAGGGATGGGGTTGCAAAGTTTGTTAGTTAGTCTTAGTATGCCTGGCAGTTTTCCTCTGTGTTTTAGTTTGTGTTGATCCTGCCTTCTTAATTTGTGTTAATTGCGCTTTCTTAAGTTAATAAAGAAGGGGGAGATGTGGGAGTGTGGCCATGGGGGTCGACAGGCCCCATGGTTGGTAATAACATCCGACTCTTAAGGATGAGACCATCAGGAATTTAAAGAGTTGAGAGGGAACAAAGAAGGGTGTTTCAGGTGACACCTTCTGTCTGGGGTGGCTTGTTCTCCCGCCGTTAAAGCATGGAAGTTGCTGGGTGTTTGCTGTTGCCGGGCAAAGTTGTTGACCAATGACTAGTTAGTGGAAAGGTACTGCTGTGAGGCGGAAATTATAGGAAGGGAGCCTTTCCTGAATAAGGGATAGAATGAAGTTGTGCCCTCACTCTGAGAGATGAAGTTATGCCTTCAGTAAGAGAGAGTTCAAGTTATGCCATCAATAAAGAGGTAGCAGTTACAGATCCCGAAAGAACCCCGATGTCCGTGCGGTCTTTACGCCACAAATCGCCCACCAACAGGGACATGAAAACGAACAGGGTCCAGAAGAAAACAAACAGGGACATGAAGAACAGGAACAGGGACAGGCTAACAGCACAGGGACAAAAACAAAAAAGGAATGAATAGGGACAGGCAAACGGAACAGGGACAAAAACAGAAAAGGAATGAATAGGTACAGGCTAACAGAACAGGGACGAACAAAAAGAGCGTATGGGAGGGTCACGCTGGCTTACGCAGGACCCACAAACAAGGACTCCAGCAGTTGGAGGGCCAGCCAGAGCCCCCCGGCTGGGCAGCACTCAGTGCCTCCCTCTCCCAGGGATGGTTTTACAAAGGTTGTTAAAGATAGACTTCGTATGCCTGGCAGTTTTTCTCTGTGTTTTAGTTTGTGTTGATCCTGCCTTCTTAATTTGTGTTAATCGCGCTTTCTTATGTTAATAAAGAAGGGGAAGATGTGGGAGTGTGGCCATGCGGGTCGTCAAGCCCCATGGTTGGTAATAACATCCGACTCTTAAGGATGAGACCATCAGGAATTTAAAGAGCTGGGAGGGAACAAAGAAGGGTGATTCAGGTGACACCTTGTTGTCTGGGGTGGCTTGTTCTCCAGCCATTAAAGCATGGAAGTTGCTGGGTGTTTGCTGTTGCCGGGCAAAGTTGTTGACCAATGGCTAGTTAGTGGAAAGGTACTGCTGTGAGGCGGAAATTATGGGAAGGGAGCCTTTCCTGAATAAGGGATAAAATGAAGTTGTGCCCTCACTCTGAGAGATGAAGTTATGCCTTCAGTAAGAGAGAGTTCAAGTTATGCCATCAATAAAGAGGTAGCAGTTACAGATCCCGAAAGAACCCCGTTGTCCGTGCGGTCTTTACGCCACAAATCGCCCCCCAACAGGGACATGAAAAAGAACAGGGTCCAGAAGAAAACAAACAGGGACATGAAGAACAGGAACAGGGACAGGCTAACAGAACAGGGACAAAAACAAAAAAGGAATGAATAGGGACAGGCAAACGGAACAGGGACAAAAACAGAAAAGGAATGAATAGGGACAGGCTAAGAGAACAGGGACGAACAAAAAGAGCTTATGGGAGGTTCACGCTGGCTTACGCAGGACCCACAAACAAGGACTCCAGCAGTTGGAGGGGCAGCCAGAGCCCCCCGGCTGGGCAGCACTCAGTGCCTGCCTCTCCCAGGGATGGTTTTACGAAGATTGTTAAAGATAGACTTACTATGCCTGGCAGTTTTTCTCTGTGTTTTAGTTTGTGTTGATCCTGCTTTCTTAATTTGTGTTAATCAAGGTCTTTTATGTTAATAAAGAAGGGGGAGATGTGGGAGCATGGCCATGGGGGTCAACAAGTCCCATGGTTGGTGATAACATCCAACTCTTAAAGATGAGGCCATCAGGAAAGTAAAGATTTGAGAGGGAACAAAGAAGGGTGATTCAGGAGACACCTTAACCAGGGACATGAAGAACAGGAACAGGGACAGGCTAACAGAGCAGGGAGAAACAAAAAGCAGCGTATGGGAGGGTCCCACTGGCATATGCTGGACCCACAAACAAGGACTCCAGGAGTTGGAGGGGCAGCCAGAGCCCCCTGGCTGGGTAGTACTCAGTGCCTGCCTCTCCCAGGGACGGTTATACAAAGGTTGTTAAAGATAGACTCAGTATGCCTGGCAGTTTTTCTCTGTGTTTTAGTTTGCGTTGATCCTGCCTTCTTAATTTGTGTTAATCGCGCTTTCTTATGTTAATAAAGAAGGGGAAGATGTGGGAGTGTGGCCATGGGGGTCGACAAGCCCCATGGTTGGTAATAACATCCGACTCTTAAGGATGAGACCATCAGGAATTTAAAGAGCTGGGAGGGAACAAAGAAGGGTGATTCAGGTGACACCTTGTTTTCTGGGGTGGCTTGTTCTCCAGCCATTAAAGCATGGAAGTTGCTGGGTGTTTGCTGTTGCCGGTCAAAGGTGTTGACCAATGACTAGTTAGTGGAAAGGTACTGCTGTGAGGCGGAAATTATAGGAAGGGAGCCTTTCCTGAATAAGGGATAGAATGAAGTTGTGCCCTCACTCTGAGAGATGAAGTTATGCCTTCAGTAAGAGAGAGTTCAAGTTATGTCATCAATAAAGAGGTAGCAGTTACAGATCCTGAAAGAACCCCGTTGTCCGTGCGGTCTTTACGCCACAAATCGCCCCCCAACAGGGACATGAAAACGAACAGGGACGAGAAGAAAACAAACAGGGACATGAAGAAGAGGAACAGGGACAGGCTAACAGCACAGGGATAAAAACAGAAAAGGAATGAATAGGGATAGGCTAGCAGAACTGGGACGAACAAAAAACAGCGTATGGGAGGGTCTCGCTGGCATATGCAGGACCCACAAACAAGGACTCCAGGAGTTGGAGGGGCAGCCAGAGCCCCCCGGCTGGGCAGCACTCAGTGCCTGCCTCTCCCAGGGATGGTTTTACAAAGGTTGTTAAAGATAGACTTAGTATGCCTGGCAGTTTTTCTCTGTGTTTTAGTTTGTGTTGATCCTGCCTTCTTAATTTGTGTTAATCGCGCTTTCTTATGTTAATAAAGAAGGGGAAGATGTGGGAGTGTGGCCATGGGGGTCGACAAGCCCCATGGTTGGTAATAACATCCGACTCTTAAGGATGAGACCATCAGGAATTTAAAGAGTTGAGAGGGAACAAAGAAGGGTGATTCAGGAGACACCTTGTTGTCTGGGGTGGATTTTTTCCAACCATTAAAGCATGGAAGTTGCTGGGTGTTTGCTGTTGCCGGGCAAAGTTGTTGACCAATGACTAGTTAGTGGAAAGGTACTGCTGTGAGGCGGAAATTATAGGAAGGGAGCCTTTCCTGAATAAGGGATAGAATGAAGTTGTGCCCTCACTCTGAGAGATGAAGTTATGCCCTCAGTAAGAGAGAGTTCAAGTTATGTCATCAATAAAGAGGTAGCAGTTACAGATCCTGAAAAAACCCCGTTGTCCGTGCGGTCTTTACGCCACAAATCGCCCCCCAACAGGGACATGAAAACGAACAGGGACCAGAAGAAAACAAACAGGGACATGTAGAACAGGAACAGGGACAGGCTAACAGAACAGGGACAAAAACAAAAAAGGAATGAATAGGGACAGGCAAACGGAACAGGGACAAAAACAGAAAAGGAATGAATAGGTACAGGCTAACAGAACAGGGACGAACAAAAAGAGGGTATGGGAGGGTCACTTTTCACCTTTCTATTCGACGCATGCTCTCTCCGCTCCTCGGTTCTGCTTCAACTCACTTCATCATCTCCAGGCCCTTATCCAAGGTCAGGTTGTACCTATTCCCTCCCAGGGTTCCCCTCCAACGATTCTTTTGATTGTTCAATGTACTCCCTAAGTTTCCAGTGTACATAGATTACTTGATAATGTAAGTACATTTAATGATATTTAATTATACTGTATGTCCCATCACCTAAGAGACATTAGTAAAACATCCATTCAATTCTCCCCAACACTAACAATACTAAGACTATCTTTAACAAACTTTGCAACCCCATCCCTGGGAGAGGCAGGCACTGAGTGCTGCCCAGCCGGGGGGCTCTGGCTGCCCCTCCAACTCCTGGAGTCCTTGTTTGTATGATGGCATAACTTGAACTCTCTCTTACTGAAGGCATAACTTCATCTCTCAGAGTGAGGGCACAACTTCATTCTATCCCTTATTCAGGAAAGGCTCCCTTCCTATAACTTCCGCCTCACAGCATTACCTTTCCACTAACTAGTCATTGGTCAACAACGTTGCCCGGCAACAGCAAACACCCAGCAACTTCCATGCTTTAATGGCTGGAGAACAAGCCACCCCAGACAACAAGGTGTCACCTGAATCACCCTTCTTTGTTCCCTCTCAACTCTTTAAATTCCTGATGGTCTCATCCTTAAGAGTCTGATGTTATCACCAACCATGGGGCTTGTCGACCCCCATGGCCACACTCCCAAATCTCCCCCTTCTTTATTAACTTAAGAAAGCGCGATTAACACATATTAAGAAGGCAGGACCAACACAAACTAAAACACAGAGAAAAACTGCCAGGCATACTAAGTCTATCTTTAACAATCTTCGTAAAACCAGCCGTGGGAGAGGCAGGCACTGAGTGCTGCCCAGCTGGGGGGCTCTGGCTGCCCCTCCAACTCATGGAGTCCTTGTTTGTGGGTCCTGCCTATGCCAGCGAGATCCTCCCATACGCTGTTTTTTGTTTGTCCCTGTTCTGATAGCCTGTACCTATTCATTCCTTTTTTTTTTTTTCCCTGTTCCCTTTGCCTGTCCCTATTCATTCCTTTTTTGTTTTTGTCCCTGTTCCGTTAGCCTGTCCCTGTTCCTGTTCTTCATGTCCCTGTTTGTTTTCTTCTCGTCCCTGTTCGTTTTCATGTCCCTGTTGGGGGGCGATTTGTGGCGTAAAGACCGCACGGACAATGGGGTTCTTTCAGGATCTGTAACTGCTACCTCTTTATTGATGACATAACTTGAACTCTCTCTTACTGAGGGCATAACTTCATCTCTCAGAGTGAGGGCACAACTTCATTCTATCCCTTATTCAGGAAAGGCTCCCTTCCTATAACTTCCGCCTCACAGCAGTAACTTTCCACTAACTAGTCATTGGTCAACAACTTTGCCCGGCAACAGCAAACACCCAGCCACTTCCATGCATTAATGGCTGGAGAACTAGCCACCCCAGACAAGAAGGTGTCACCTGAATCACCCTTCTTTGTTCCCTCTCAACTCTTTAAATTCGTGATGGTCTCATCCTTAAGAGTCGGATGTTATTACCAACCATGGGGCTTGTGGACCCCCATTGCCACACTCCCACATCTTCCCCTTCTTTATTAACATAAGAAAGCGCGATTAACACAAATTAAGAAGGCAGGATCAACACAAACTAAAACACAGAGAAAAACTGCCAGGCATACTAAGTCTATCTTTAACTATCTTTGTAAAACCATCCCTGGGAGAGGCAGGCACTGAGTGCTGCCCAGCCGGGGGGCTCTGGCTGCCCCTCCAACTCCTGGAGTCCTTGTTTGTGGGTCCAGCATATGCCAGTGGGACCCTCCCATATGCTTTTTTTTGTTTCTCCCTGCTCTGTTAGCCTGTCCCTGTTCCTGTTCTTCATGTCCCTGTTTAAGGTGTCTCCTGAATCACCCTTCTTTGTTCCCTCTCAACTCTTTACTTTCCTGATGGCCTCATCTTTAAGAGTGGGTTGTTATCACCAACCATGGGACTTGTCGACCCCCATGGCCAGGCTCCCACATCTCCCCCTTCTTTATTAACATAAAAGAGCTCGATTAACACAAATTAAGAAAGCAGGTTTAACACAAATTAAGAAGGCGCGATTAACAGAAATTAAGAAAGCAAGAGTAACACAAATTAAAAAAGCACTATTAACACAAACTAAAATACAGAGAAAAACTGCCAGGCATGCTAATTCCATCTTTAACAAACTTTGTAACCCCATCCCTGGGAGTGGCAGGCACTGAGTGCTTCCCAGCTGGGGGGCTCTGGCTGCCCCTCCAACTCCTGGAGTCCTTGTCTGTGGGTCCTGCCTATGCCAGCGAGACCCTCCCATACGCTGTTTTTTGTTTGTCCCTGTTCTGATAGCCTGTCCCTATTCATTCCTTTTTTGTTTTTGTCCCTGTTCTGTTAGACTATCCCTGTTCCTGTTCTTCATGTCCCTGCTTAAGGTGTCTCCTGAATCACCCTTCTTTGTTCCCTCTCAAGGCTTTACTTTCCTGATGGTCTCATCTTTAAGAGTCGGATGTGATCACCAACCATGGGGCTTGTCGACCCCCATGGCCACACTCCCACATCTCCTCCTTCTTTATTAACATAAGAAAGCGCAATTAACACAAATTAAGCAGGCAGGATCAACACAAACTAAAACACAGAGAAAAACTGCCAGGCATACTAAGTCTATCTTTAACAACCTTTGTAAAACCATCCCTGGGAGAGGCAGGCACTGAGTACTGCCCAGCCGGGGGGCTCTGGCTGCCCCTCCAACTCCTGGAGTCCTTGTTTGTGGGTCCAGCATATGCCAGTGGGACCCTCCCATATGCTGTTTTTTGTTTCTCCCTGCTCCGTTAGCCTGTCCCTGTTCCTGTTCTTCATGTCCCTGTTTAAGGTGTCTCCTGAATCACCCTTCTTTGTTCCCTCTCAAGGCTTTCCTTTCCTGATGGTCTCATCTTTAAGAGTCGGATGTGATCACCAACCATGGGGCTTGTCGACCCCCATGGCCACACTCCCACATCTCCTCCTTCTTTATTAACATAAGAAAGCGCAATTAACACAAATTAAGCAGGCAGGATCAACACAAACTAAAACACAGAGAAAAACTGCCAGGCATACTAAGTCTATCTTTAACAAACTTTGCAACCCCATCCCTGGGAGAGGCAGGCACTGAGTGCTGCCCAGCCGGGGGGCTCTGGCTGCCCCTCCAACTGCTGGAGTCCTTGTTTGTGGGTCCTGCGTAAGCCAGCGTGACCCTCCAATAAGCTCTTTTTGTTCGTCCCTGTTCTGTTAGCCTGTACCTATTCATTCCTTTTTTTTTTTTTCCCTGTTCCCTTTGCCTGTCTCTATTCATTCCTTTTTTGTTTTTGTCCCTGTTCTGTTAGCCTGTCCCTGTTCCTGTTCTTCATGTCCCTGTTTGTTTTCTTCTCGTCCCTGTTCGTTTTCATGTCCCTGTTGGGGGGCGATTTGTGGCGTAAAGACCGCACGGACATCGGGGTTCTTTCAGGATCTGTAACTGCTACCTCTTTATTGATGGCATATCTTGAACTCTCTCTTACTGAGGGCATAACTTCATCTCTCAGAGTGAGGGCACAACTTCATTCTATCCCTTATTCAGGAAAGGCTCCCTTCCTATAACTTCCGCCTCACAGCAGTAACTTTCCACTAACTAGTCATTGGTCAACAACTTTGCCCGGCAACAGCAAACACCCAGCCACTTCCATGCATTAATGGCTGGAGAACTAGCCACCCCAGACAAGAAGGTGTCACCTGAATCACCCTTCTTTGTTCCCTCTCAACTCTTTAAATTCGTGATGGTCTCATCCTTAAGAGTCGGATGTTATTACCAACCATGGGGCTTGTGGACCCCCATTGCCACACTCCCACATCTTCCCCTTCTTTATTAACATAAGAAAGCACAATTAACACAAATTAAGAAGGCAGGATCAACACAAACTAAAACACAGAGAAAAACTGCCAGGCATACTAAGTCTATCTTTAACAACCTTTGTAAAACCATCCCTGGGAGAGGCAGGCACTGAGTACTGCCCAGCTGGGGGGCTCTGGCTGCTCCTCCGACTACTGGAGTCCTTGATTGTGGGTCCAGCATATGCCAGTGGGACCCTCCCATATGCTGTTTTTTGTTTCTCCCTGCTCTGTTAGCCTGTCCCTGTTCCTGTTCTTCATGTCCCTGGTTAAGGTGTCTCCTGAATCACCCTTCTTTGTTCCCTCTCAACTCTTTACTTTCCTGATGGCCTCATCTTTAAGAGTGGGTTGTTATCACCAACCATGGGACTTGTCGACCCCCATGGCCAGGCTCCACATCTCCCCCTTCTTTATTAACATAAAAGAGCTCGATTAACACAAATTAAGAAAGCAGGTTTAACACAAATTAAGAAGGCGCGATTAACAGAAATTAAGAAAGCAAGAGTAACACAAATTAAGAAAGCACTATTAACACAAACTAAAACACAGAGAAAAACTGCCAGGCATACTAATTCCATCTTTTACAAACTTTGTAACCCCATCCCTGGGAGTGGCAGGCACTGAGTGCTGCCCAGCCGGGGGGCTCTAGCTGCCTCTCCAACTCCTGGAGTCCTTGTTTGCGGGTCCTGCCTATGCCAGCGAGACCCTCCCATATGCTGTTTTTTGTTTGTCCCTGTTCTGATAGCCTGTCCCTATTCATTCCTTTTTTGTTTTTGTCCCTGTTCTGTTAGACTATCCCTGTTCCTGTTCTTCATGTCCCTGTTTAAGGTGTCTCCTGAATCACCCTTCTTTGTTCCCTCTCAAGGCTTTACTTTCCTCATGGCCTCATCTTTAGGAGTCGGATGTGATCACCAACCATGGGGCTTGTCGACCCCCATGGCCACACTCCCACATCTCCTCCTTCTTTATTAACATAAGAAAGCAAAATTAACACAAATTAAGAAGGCAGGATCAACACAAACTAAAACACAGTGAAAAACTGCCAGGCATACTAAGACTATCTTTAACAAACTTTGCAACCCCATCCCTGGGAGTGGCAGGCACTGAGTGCTGCCCAGCCGGGGGGCTCTGGCTGCCCCTCCAACTCCTGGAGTCCTTGTTTGTGGGTCCTGTGTAAGCCAGCGTGACCCTCCCATAAGCTCTTTTTGTTCGTCCCTGTTCTGTTAGGCTGTACCTATTCATTCCTTTTTTTTTTTTTCCCCTGTTCCCTTTGCCTGTCCCTATTCATTCCTTTTTTGTTTTTGTCCCTGTTCTGTTAGCCTGTCCCTGTTCCTGTTCTTCATGTCCCTGTTTGTTTTCTTCTCGTCCCTGTTCGTTTTCATGTCCCTGTTGGGGGGCGATTTGTGGCGTAAAGACCGCACGGACAACGGGGTTCTTTCAGGATCTGTAACTGCTACCTCTTTATTGATGGCATAACTTGAACTCTCTCTTACTGAGGGCATAACTTCATCTCTCAGAGTGAGGGCACAACTTCATTCTATCCCTTATTCAGGAAAGGCTCCCTTCCTATAACTTCCGCCTCACAGCAGTAACTTTCCACTAACTAGTCATTGGTCAACAACTTTGCCCGGCAACAGCAAACACCCAGCCACTTCCATGCATTAATGGCTGGAGAACTAGCCACCCCAGACAAGAAGGTGTCACCTGAATCACCCTTCTTTGTTCCCTCTCAACTCTTTAAATTCGTGATGGTCTCATCCTTAAGAGTCGGATGTTATTACCAACCATGGGGCTTGTGGACCCCCATTGCCACACTCCCACATCTTCCCCTTCTTTATTAACATAAGAAAGCGCGATTAACACAAATTAAGAAGGCAGGATCAACACAAACTAAAACACAGAGAAAAACTGCCAGGCATACTAAGATATCTTTAACAAACTTTGCAACCCCATCCCTGGGAGAGGCAGGCACTGAGTGCTGCCCAGCTGGGGGACTCTGGCTGCCCCTCCAACTCCTGGAGTCCTTGTTTGTGGGTCCTGCCTATGCCAGTGGGACCCTCCCATATGCTGTTTTTTGTTTCTCCCTGCTCTGTTAGACTATCCCTGTTCCTGTTCTTCATGTCCCTGTTTAAGGTGTCTCCTGAATCACCCTTCTTTGTTCCCTCTCAACTCTTTACTTTCCTGATGGCCTCATCTTTAAGAGTCGCATGTTATCACCAACCATGGGACTTGTCGACCCCCATGGCCATGCTCCCACATCTCCCCGTTCTTTATTAACATAAAAGAGCTTGATTAACACAAATTAAGAAATCAGGTTTAACACAAATTATGAAGGCGCGATTAACAGAAAATAAGAAAGGAAAAGTAACACAAATTAAGAAAGAACTATTAACACAAACTAAAATACAGAGAAAAACGACCAGGCATACTAATTCCATCTTTAACAAACTTTGTAACCCCATCCCTGGGAGAGGCAGGCACTGAGTACTGCCCAGCCGGGGGGCTCTGGCTGCCCCTCCAACTCCTGGAGTCCTTGTTTGTGGGTCCTGCCTATGCCAGCGAGACCCTCCCATACGCTGTTTTTTGTTTGTCGCTGTTCTGATAGCCTGTCCCTATTCATTCCTTTTTTGTTTTTGTCCCTGTTCTGTTAGACTATCCCTGTTCCTGTTCTTCATGTCCCTGCTTAAGGTGTCTCCTGAATCACCCTTCTTTGTTCCCTCTCAAGGCTTTCCTTTCCTGATGGTCTCTACTTTAGTAGTCGGATGTTATCACCAACCATGGGGCTTGTGGACCCCCCATAGCCACACTCCCACATCTTCCCCTTCTTTATTAACTTAAGAAAGCGCAATTAACACAAATTAAGAAGGCAGGATCAACACAAACTAAAAAACAGAGGAAAACTGCCAGGCATACTAAGACTAACTAACAAACTTTGCAACCCCATCCCTGGGAGTGGCAGGCACTGAGTGCTGCCCAGCCGGGGGGCTCTGGCTGCCCCTCCAACTCCTGGAGTCCTTGTTTGTGGGTCCTGCATATGCCAGCGGGACCATCCCATACGCTGTTTTTTGTTTGTCCCTGTTCTGTTAGCCTGTCCCTGTTCCTGTTCTTCATGTCCCTGTTTAAGGTGTCTCCTGAATCACCCTTCTTTTTTCCCTCTCAAGGCTTTACTTTCCTGATGGTCTCTACTTTAATATTCGGATGTGATCACCAACCATGGGGCTTGTCGACCCCCATGGCAACCCTCCCACATCTTCCCCTTCTTTATTAACATAAGAAAGCGCGATTAACACAAATTAAGAAGGCAGGAGCAACACAAACTAAAACACAGAGAAAAACTGCCAGGCATACTAAGTCTATCTTTAACAATCTTTGTAAAACCATCCCTGGGAGAGGCAGGCACTGAGTGCTGCCCAGCCGGGGGGCTCTGGCTGCCCCTCCAACTCCTGGAGTCCTTGTTTGTGGGTCCAGCATATGCCAGTGGGACCCTCCCATATGCTGTTTTTTGTTTCTCCCTGCTCTGTTAGCCTGTCCCTGTTCATTCCTTTTTTGTTTTCCTCCCTGTTCTGTTAGACTATCCCTGTTCCTGTTCTTCATCTCCCTGGTTAAGGTGTCTCCTGAATCACCCTTCTTTGTTCCCTCTCAACTCTTTACTTTCCTGATGGTTTCATCTTTAAGAGTTGGATGTTATCACCAACCATGGGGCTTGTCGACCCCCATGGCCACACTCCCACATCTTCCCATTCTTTATTAAAATATGAAAGCGCAATTAACACAAATTAAGAAGGCAGGATCAACACAAACTAAAACACAGAGAAAAACTGCCAGGCATACTAAGTCTATCTTTAACAACCTTTGTAAAACCATCCCTGGGAGAGGCAGGCACTGAGTGCTGCCCAGCCGGGGGGCTCTGGCTGCCCCTCCAACTCCTGGAGTCCTTGTTTGTGGGTCCTGCGTAAGCCAGCGTGACCCTCCCATAAGCTCTTTTTGTTCGTCCCTGTTCTGTTAGCCTGTACCTATTCATTCCTTTTCTGTTTTTGTCCCTGTTCCGTTTGCCTGTCCCTATTCATTCCTTTTTTGTTTTTGTCCCTGTGCTGTTAGCCTGTCCCTGTTCCTGTTCTTCATGTCCCTGTTTGTTTTCTTCTGGTCCCTGTTCTTTTTCATGTCCCTGTTGGGGGGCGATTTGTGGCGTAAAGACCACACGGACAACGGGGTTCTTTCAGGATCTGTAACTGCTACCTCTTTATTGATGGCATAACTTGAACTCTCTCTTACTGAAGGCATAACTTCATCTCTAAGAGTGAGGGCACAACTTCATTCTATCCCTTATTCAGGAAAGGCTCCCTTCCTATAATTTCCGCCTCACAGCAGTACCTTTCCACTAACTAGTCATTGGTCAGCAACTTTTCCCGGCAACAACAAACACCCAGCAACTTCCATGCTTTAATGGCTGGAGAACAAGCCACCCCAGACAACAAGGTGTCACCTGAATCACCCTTCTTTGTTCCCTCTCAACTCTTTAAATTCCTGATGGTCTCATCCTTAAGAGTCGGATGTTATTACCAACCATGGGGCTTGTCGACCCCCATGGCCACACTCCCACATCTTCCCCTTCTTTATTAACATAAGAAAGCACAATTAACACAAATTAAGAAGGCAGGATCAACACAAACTAAAACACAGAGAAAAACTGCCAGGCATACTAATTCTATCTTTAACAACCTTTGTAAAACCGTCCCTGGGAGAGGCAGGCACGGAGTACTACCCAGCCGGGGGGCTCTGGCTGCCCCTCCAACTCCTGGAGTCCTTGTTTGTGGGTCCAGCATACGCCAGTGGGACCCTCCCATATGCTGTTTTTTGTTTCTCCCTGCTCTGTTAGCCTGTCCCTGTTCCTTTTCTTCATGTCCCTGTTTAAGGTGTCTCCTGAATCAGCCTATTTGTTCCCTCTCAACTCTTTACTTTCCTGATGGCCTCATCTTTAAGAGTCGGATGTTATCACCAACCATGGGACTTGTCGATCCCCATGGCCATGCTCCCACATCTCCGCCTTCTTTATTAACATAAAAGAGCTCGATTAACACAAATTAAGAAAGCAGGTTTAACACAAATTTAGAAGGCGCGATTAACAGAAAATAAGAAAGGAAGAGTAACACATTAAGAAAGAACTATTAACACAAACTAAAATACAGAGAAAAACTGCCAGGCATACTAATTCCATCTTTAACAAACTTTGTAACCCCATCCCTGGGAGAGGCAGGCACTGAGTGCTGCCCAGCCGGGGGGCTCTGGCTGGCCCTCCAACTCCTGGAGTCCTTGTTTGTGGGTCCTGCGTAAGCCAGCGTGACCCTCCCATAAGCTCTTTTTGTTCGTCCCTGTTCTGTTAGCCTGTCCCTATTCATTCCTTTTCTGTTTTTGTCCCTGTTCCCTTTGCCTGTCCCTATTCATTCCTTTTTTGTTTTTGTCCCTGTTCTGTTAGCCTGTCCCTGTTCCTGTTCTTCTTGTCCCTGTTTAAGGTGTCTCCTGAATCACCCTTCTTTGTTCCCTCTCAAGGCTTTACTTTCCTGATGGTCTCTACTTTAATAGTTGGATGTGATCACCAACCATGGGGCTTGTCAATCCCCATGGCCACACTCCCACATCTTCCCCTTCTTTATTAACATAAGAAAGCGTGATTAACACAAATTAAGAAGGCAGGATCAACACAAACTAAAACACAGAGAAAAACTGCCAGGCATACTAAGACTATCTAACGAACTTTGCAACCCCATCCCTGGGAGTGGCAGGCACTGAGTGCTGCCCAGCCGGGGGGCTCTGGCTGCCCCTCCAACTGCTGGAGTCCTTGTTTGTGGGTCCTGGGTAAGCCAGCGTGACCCTCCCATACGCTCTTTTTGTTCGTCCCTGTTCTGTTAGCCGGTCCCTATTCATTCCTTTTCTGTTTTTGTCCCTGTTCCGTTTGCCTGTCCCTATTCATTCCTTTTTTGTTTTTGTCCCTGTTCTGTTAGCCTGTCCCTGTTCCTGTTCTTCTTGTCCCTGTTTGTTTTCTTCTCGTCCCTGTTCGTTTTCATGTCCCTGTTGGGGGGCGATTTGTGGCGTAAAGACCGCACGGACATCGGGGTTCTTTCAGGATCTGTAACTGCTACCTCTTTATTGATGACATATCTTCAACTCTCTCTTACTGAAGACATAACTTCATCTCTCAGAGTGAGGGCACAACTTCATTCTATCCCTTATTCAGGAAAGGCTCCCTTCCTATAATTTCCGCCTCACAGCAGTACCTTTCCACTAACTAGTCATTGGTCAACAACTTTGCCCGGCAACAGCAAACACCCAGCAACTTCCATGCTTTAACGGCTGGAGAACAAGCCACCCCAGACAACAAGGTGTCACCTGAAACACCCCTCTTTGTTCCCTCTCAACTCTTTAAATTCCTGATGGTCTCATCCTTAAGAGCCGGATGTTATTACCAACCATGGGGCCTGTCGACCCCCATGGCCACACTCCCACATCTCCCCCTTCTTTATTAACTTAAGAAAGCGCAATTAACACAAATTAAGAAGGCAGGATCAACACAAACTAAAACACAGAGGAAAACTGCCAGGCATACTAAGACTAACTAACAAACTTTGCAACCCCATCCCTGGGAGAGGCAGGCACTGAGTGCTGCCCAGCCGGGGGGCTCTGGCTGCCCCTCCAACTCCTGGAGTCCTTGTTTGTGGGTCCTGCCTATGCCAGCGGGACCATCCCATACGCTGTTTTTTGTTTGTCCCTGTTCTGTTAGCCTGTCCCTGTTCCTGTTCTTCATGTCCCTGTTTAAGGTGTCTCCTGAATCACCCTTCTTTGTTCCCTCTCAACTCTTTACTTTCCTGATGGTCTCTACTTTAATATTCGGATGTGATCACCAACCATGGGGCTTGTCGACCCCCATGGCCACACTCCCACATCTTCCCCTTCTTTATTAACATAAGAAAGCGCGATTAACACAAATTAAGAAGGCAGGAGCAACACAAACTAAAACACAGAGAAAAACTGCCAGGCATACTAAGACTATCTAACAAACTTTGCAACCCCATCCCTGGGAGTGGCAGGCACTGAGTGCTGCCCAGCCGGGGGGCTCTGGCTGCCCCTCCAACTCCTGGAGTCCTTGTTTGTGGGTCCTGCATATGCCAGCGGGACCATCCCATACAATTTTTTTTTGTTTGTCCCTGTTCTGTTAGCCTGTCCCTGTTCCTGTTCTTCATGTCCCTGCTTAAGGTGTCTCCTGAATCACCCTTTGTTCCCTCTCAGGGCTTTACTTTCCTGATGGTCTCATCCTTAAGAGTCGGATGTGATCACCAACCATGGGGCTTGTCGACCCCCATGGCCACACTCCCACATCTTCCCCTTCTTTATTAACTTAAGAAACCGCGATTAACACAAATTAAGAAGGCAGGATCAGCACAAACTAAAACACAGAGAAAAACTGCCAGGCATACTAAGTCTATCTTTAACAATATTTGTAAACCCAGTCGTGGGAGAGGCAGGCACTGAGTGCTGCCCAGCCGGGGGGCTCTGGCTGCCCCTCCAACTGCTGGAGTCCTTGTTTGTGGGTCCTGCGTAAGCCAGCGTGACCCTCCCATAAGCTCTTTTTGTTCGTCCCTGTTCTGTTAGCCTGTACCTATTCATTCCTTTTTTTTTTTTTTCCCTGTTCCGTTTGCCTGTCCCTATTCATTCCTTTTTTGTTTTTGTCCCTGTGCTGTTAGCCTGTCCCTGTTCCTGTTCTTCATGTCCCTGTTTGTTTTCTTCTGGACCCTGTTCGTTTTCATGTCCCTGTTGGGGGGCGATTTGTGGCGTAAAGACCGCACGGACATCGGGGTTCTTTCAGGATCTGTAACTGCTACCTCTTTATTGATGAGATATCTTGAACTCTCTCTTACTGAAGACATAACTTCATCTCTCAGAGTGAGGGCACAACTTCATTCTATCCCTTATTCAGGAAAGGCTCCCTTCCTATAATTTCCGCCTCACAGCAGTACCTTTCCACTAACTAGTCATTGGTCAACAACTTTGCCCGGCAACAGCAAACACCCAGCAACTTCCATGCTTTAATGACTGGAGAACAAGCCACCCCAGACAAGAAGGTGTCACCTGAATCACCCTTCTTTGTTCCCTCCCAGCTCTTTAAATTCCTGATGGTCTCATCCTTAAGAGTCGGATGTTATTACCAACCATGGGGCTTGACGACCCCCATGGCGACACTCCCACATCTTCCCCTTCTTTATTAACATAAGAAAGCGCGATTAACACAAATTAAGAAGGCAGGATCAACACAAACTAAAACACAGAGAAAAACTGCCAGGCATACTAAGTCTATCTTTAACAACCTTTGTAAAACCATCCCTGGGAGAGGCAGGCACTGAGTACTGCCCAGCCGGGGGGCTCTGGCTGCCCCTCCAACTCCTGGAGTCCTTGTTTGTGGGTCCTGCCTATGCCAGCGAGACCCTCCCATATGCTGTTTTTTGTTTGTCCCTGTTCCGTTTTCCTGTCCCTATTCATTCCTTTTTTGTTTTCGTCCCTGTTCTGTTAGACTATCCCTGTTCATGTTCTTCATGTCCCTGTTTAAGGTGTCTCCTGAATCATCCTTCTTTGTTTCCTCTCAAGGCTTTACTTTCCTGATGGTCTCTACTTTAATAGTCAGATGTTATCACCAACCATGGGGCTTCTCGACCCCCATGGCCACACTCCCACATCTTCCCCTTCTTTATTAACATAAGAAAGCGCGATTAACACAAATTAAGAAGGCAGGATCAACACAAACTAAAACACAGAGAAAAACTGCCAGGCATACTAAGTCTATCTTTAACAACCTTTGTAAAACCATCCCTGGGAGAGGCAGGCACTGAGTACTGCCCAGCCGGGGGGCTCTGGCTGCCCCTCCAACTCCTGGAGTCCTTGTTTGTGGGTCTAGCATATGCCAGTGGGACCCTCCCATATGCTGTTTTTTGTTTCCTCCTGCTCTGTTAGCCTGCCCCTGTTCCTGTTCTTCATGTCCCTGTTTAAGGTGTCTCCTGAATCACCCTTCTTTGTTCCCTCTCAAGGCTTTCCTTTCCTGATGGTCTCTACTTTAATAGTCGGATGTTATCACCAACCATGGGACTTGTCGACCCCCATGGCCATGCTCCCACATCTCCCCCTTCTTTATTAACATAAAAGAGCTCGATTAACACAAATTAAGAAAGCAGGTTTAACACAAATTAAGAAGGCGCGATTAACAGAAATTAAGAAAGCAAGAGAAACACAAATTAAGAAAGCACTGTTAACACAAACTAAAATACAGACAAAAACTGCCAGGCATACCAATTCCATCTTTAACAAACTTTGTAACCCCATCCCTGGGAGAGGCAGGCACTGAGTGCTGCCCAGCCGGGGGGCTCTGGCTGCCCCTCCAACTCCTGGAGTCCTTGTTTGGGGGTCCGGCCTATGCCAGCGAGACCCTCCCATACGCTGTTTTTTGTTTGTCCCTGTTCTGATAGCATGTCCCTATTCATTCCTTTTTTGTTTTTTGTCCCTGTTCTGTTAGCCTGTCCCTGTTCCTGTTCTTCATGTCCCTGTTTAAGGTGTCTCCTGAATCACCCTTCTTTGTTCCCTCTCAAGGCTTTACTTTCCTGATGGCCTCTACTTTAATAGTCGGATGTGATCACCAACCATGGGGCTTGTCGATCCCCATGGCCACACTCCCACATCTTCCCCTTCTTTATTAATATAAGAAAGCGCGATTAACACAAATTAAGAAGGCAGGATCAACACAAACTAAAACACAGAGAAAAACTGCCAGGCATACTAAGACTATCTAACAAACTTTCTAACCCCATCCCTGGGAGTGGCAGGCAATGAGTGCTGCCCAGCCGGGGGGCTCTGGCTGCCCCTCCAACTCCTGGAGTCCTTGTTTGGGGGTCCTGCGTAAGCCAGCGTGACCCTCCCATACCCTCTTTTTGTTCGTCCCTGTTCTGTTAGCCTGTACCTATTCATTCCTTTTCTGTTTTTGTCCCTGTTCCGTTTGCCTGTCCCTATTCATTCCTTTTTTGTTTTTGTCCCTGTTCTGTTAGCCTGTCCCTGTTCCTGTTCTACATGTCCCTGTTTGTTTTCTTCTGGTCCCTGTTCGTTTTCATGTCCCTGTTGGGGGGCGATTTGTGGCGTAAAGACCGCACGGACAACGGGGTTCTTTCAGGATCTGTAACTGCTACCTCTTTATTGATGACATAACTTGAACTCTCTCTTACTGAGGGCATAACTTCATCTCTCAGAGTGAGGGCACAACTTCATTCTATCCCTTATTCAGGAAAGGCTCCCTTCCTATAATTTCCGCCTCACAGCAGTACCTTTCCACTAACTAGTCATTGGTCAACAACTTTGCCCGGCAACAGCAAACACCCAGCAACTTCCATGCTTTAATGGTTGGAAAAAATCCACCCCAGACAACAAGGTGTCTCCTGAATCACCCTTCTTTGTTCCCTCTCAACTCTTTAAATTCCTGATGGTCTCATCCTTAAGAGTCGGATGTTATTACCAACCATGGGGCTTGTCGACCCCCATGGCCACACTCCCACATCTTCCCCTTCTTTATTAACATAAGAAAGCGCGATTAACACAAATTAAGAAGGCAGGATCAACACAAACTAAAACACAGAGAAAAACTGCCAGGCATACTAAGTCTATCTTTAACAACCTTTGTAAAACCATCCCTGGGAGAGGCAGGCACTGAGTGCTGCCCAGCCGGGGGGCTCTGGCTGCCCCTCCAACTCCTGGAGTCCTTGTTTGTGGGTCCTGCATATGCCAGCGAGACCCTCCCATACGCTGTTTTTTGTTCGTCCCAGTTCTGCTAGCCTATCCCTATTCATTCCTTTTCTGTTTTTATCCCTGTGCTGTTAGCCTGTCCCTGTTCCTCTTCTTCATGTCCCTGTTTGTTTTCTTCTCGTCCCTGTTCGTTTTCATGTCCCTGTTGGGGGGCGATTTGTGGCGTAAAGACCGCACGGACAACGGGGTTCTTTCAGGATCTGTAACTGCTACCTCTTTATTGATGGCATAACTTGAACTCTCTCTTACTGAAGGCATAACTTCATCTCTCAGAGTGAGGGCACAACTTCATTCTATCCCTTATTCAGGAAAGGCTCCCTTCCTATAATTTCCGCCTCACAGCAGTACCTTTCCACTAACTAGTCATTGGTCAACACCTTTGACCGGCAACAGCAAACACCCAGCAACTTCCATGCTTTAATGGCTGGAGAACAAGCCACCCCAGAAAACAAGGTGTCACCTGAATCACCCTTCTTTGTTCCCTCCCAGCTCTTTAAATTCCTGATGGTCTCATCCTTAAGAGTCGGATGTTATTACCAACCATGGGGCTTGTCGACCCCCATGGCCACACTCCCACATCTTCCCCTTCTTTATTAACATAAGAAAGCGCGATTAACACAAATTAAGAAGGCAGGATCAACGCAAACTAAAACACAGAGAAAAACTGCCAGGCATACTGAGTCTATCTTTAACAACCTTTGTATAACCGTCCCTGGGAGAGGCAGGCACTGAGTACTACCCAGCCAGGGGGCTCTGGCTGCCCCTCCAACTCCTGGAGTCCTTGTTTGTGGGTCCAGCATATGCCAGTGGGACCCTCCCATACGCTGCTTTTTGTTTCTCCCTGCTCTGTTAGCCTGTCCCTGTTCCTGTTCTTCATGTCCCTGGTTAAGGTGTCTCCTGAATCACCCTTCTTTGTTCCCTCTCAAATCTTTACTTTCCTGATGGCCTCATCTTTAAGAGTTGGATGTTATCACCAACCATGGGACTTGTTGACCCCCATGGCCATGCTCCCACATCTCCCCCTTCTTTATTAACATAAAAGACCTTGATTAACACAAATTAAGAAAGCAGGATCAACACAAACTAAAACACAGAGAAAAACTGCCAGGCATACTAAGTCTATCTTTAACAATCTTCGTAAAACCATCCCTGGGAGAGGCAGGCACTGAGTGCTGCCCAGCCGGGGGGCTCTGGCTGCCCCTCCAACTGCTGGAGTCCTTGTTTGTGGGTCCTGCGTAAGCCAGCGTGAACCTCCCATAAGCTCTTTTTGTTCGTCCCTGTTCTCTTAGCCTGTCCCTATTCATTCCTTTTCTGTTTTTGTCCCTGTTCCGTTTGCCTGTCCCTATTCATTCCTTTTTTGTTTTTGTCCCTGTTCTGTTAGCCTGTCCCTGTTCCTGTTCTTCATGTCCCTGTTTGTTTTCTTCTGGACCCTGTTCTTTTTCATGTCCCTGTTGGGGGGCGATTTGTGGCGTAAAGACCGCACGGACAACGGGGTTCTTTCGGGATCTGTAACTGCTACCTCTTTATTGATGGCATAACTTGAACTCTCTCTTACTGAAGGCATAACTTCATCTCTCAGAGTGAGGGCACAACTTCATTTTATCCCTTATTCAGGAAAGGCTCCCTTCCCATAATTTCCGCCTCACAGCAGTACCTTTCCACTAACTAGCCATTGGTCAACAACTTTGCCCGGCAACAGCAAACACCCAGCAACTTCCATGCTTTAATGGCTGGAGAACAAGCCACCCCAGACAACAAGGTGTCACCTGAATCACCCTTCTTTGTTCCCTCCCAGCTCTTTAAATTCCTGATGGTCTCATCCTTAAGAGTCGGATGTTATTACCAACCATGGGGCTTGACGACCCGCATGGCCACACTCCCACATCTTCCCCTTCTTTATTAACATAAGAAAGCGCGATTAACACAAATTAAGAAGGCAGGATCAACACAAACTAAAACACAGAGAAAAACTGCCAGGCATACGAAGTCTATCTTTAACAACCTTTGTAAAACCATCCCTGGGAGAGGGAGGCACTGAGTGCTGCCCAGCCGGGGGGCTCTGGCTGGCCCTCCAACTGCTGGAGTCCTTGTTTGTGGGTCCTGCGTAAGCCAGCGTGACCCTCCCATACGCTCTTTTTGTTCGTCCCTGTTCTGTTAGCCTGTACCTATTCATTCCTTTTCTGTTTTTGTCCCTGTTCCGTTTGCCTGTCCCTATTCATTCCTTTTTTGTTTTTGTCCCTGTGCTGTTAGCCTGTCCCTGTTCCTGTTCTTCATGTCCCTGTTTGTTTTCTTCTGGTCCCTGTTCGTTTTCATGTCCCTGTTGGTGGGCGATTTGTGGCGTAAAGACCGCACGGACATCGGGGTTCTTTCGGGATCTGTAACTGCTACCTCTTTATTGATGGCATAACTTGAACTCTCTCTTACTGAAGGCATAACTTCATCTCTCAGAGTGAGGGCACAACTTCATTCTATCCCTTATTCAGGAAAGGCTCCCTTCCTATAATTTCCGCCTCACAGCAGTACCTTTCCACTAACTAGTCATTGGTCAACAACTTTGCCCGGCAACAGCAAACACCCAGCAACTTCCATGCTTTAACGGCGGGAGAACAAGCCACCCCAGACAGAAGGTGTCACCTGAAACACCCTTCTTTGTTCCCTCTCAACTCTTTAAATTCCTGATGGTCTCATCCTTAAGAGTCGGATGTTATTACCAACCATGGGGCCTGTCGACCCCCATGGCCACACTCCCACATCTCCCCCTTCTTTATTAACTTAAGAAAGCGCAATTAACACAAATTAAGAAGGCAGGATCAACACAAACTAAAACACAGAGGAAAACTGCCAGGCATACTAAGACTAACTAACAAACTTTGCAACCCCATCCCTGGGAGTGGCAGGCACTGAGTGCTGCCCTGCCGGGGGGCTCTGGCTGCCCCTCCAACTCCTGGAGTCCTTGTTTGTGGGTCCTGCATATGCCAGCGGGACCATCCCATACGCTGTTTTTTGTTTGTCCCTGTTCTGTTAGCCTGTCCCTGTTCCTGTTCTTCATGTCCCTGTTTAAGGTGTCTCCTGAATCACCCTTCTTTGTTCCCTCTCAAGGCTTTACTTTCCTGATGGTCTCTACTTTAATATTCGGATGTGATCACCAACCATGGGGCTTGTCGACCCCCATGGCCACACTCCCACATCTTCCCCTTCTTTATTAACATAAGAAAGCGCGATTAACACAAATTAAGAAGGCAGGAGCAACACAAACTAAAACACAGAGAAAAACTGCCAAGCATACTAAGACTATCTAACAAACTTTGCAACCCCATCCCTGGGACTGTCAGGCACTGAGTGCTGCCCAGCCGGGGGGCTCTGGCTGCCCCTCCAACTCCTGGAGTCCTTTTTTGTGGGTCCTGCATATGCCAGCGGGACCATCCCATACAATTTTTTTTTGTTTGTCCCTGTTCTGTTAGCCTGTCCCTGTTCCTGTTCTTCATGTCCCTGCTTAAGGTGTCTCCTGAATCATCCTTCTTTGTTCCCTCTCAAGGCTTTACTTTCCTGATGGTCTCTACTTTAATAGTCGGATGTTATCACCAACCATGGGGCTTCTCGACCCCCATGGCCACACTCCCACATCTTCCCCTTCTTTATTAACATAAAAGAGCTAGATTAACACAAATTAAGAAAGCAGGTTTAACACAAATTATGAAGGCGCGATTAACAGAAATTAAGAAAGCAAGAGAAACACAAATTAAGAAAGCACTGTTAACACAAACTAAAATACACACAAAAACTGCCAGGCATACTAATTCCATCTTTAACAAACTTTGTAACCCCATCCCTGGGAGAGGCAGGCACTGAGTGCTGCCCAGCCGGGGGACTCTGGCTGCCCCTCCAACTCCTGGAGTCCTTGTTTGGGGGTCCGGCCTATGCCAGCGAGACCCTCCCATACGCTGTTTTTTGTTTGTCCCTGTTCTGATAGCATGTCCCTATTCATTCCTTTTTTGTTTTTGTCCCTGTTCTGTTAGCCTGTCCCTGTTCCTGTTCTTCATGTCCCTGTTTAAGGTGTCTCCTGAATCACCCTTCTTTGTTCCCTCTCAAGGCTTTACTTTCCTGATGGTCTCTACTTTAATAGTCGGATGTGATCACCAACCATGGGGCTTGTCGACCCCCATGGCCACACTCCGACATCTTCCCCTTCTTTATTAACATAAGAAAGCGCGATTAACACAAATTAAGAAGGCAGGATCAACACAAACTAAAACACAGAGAAAAACTGCCAGGCATACTAAGACTATCTAACAAACTTTGCAACCCCATCCCTGGGAGTGGCAGGCACTGAGTGCTGCCCAGCCGGGGGGCTCTGGCTGCCCCTCCAACTCCTGGAGTCCTTGTTTGGGGGTCCTGCGTAAGCCAGCGTGACCCTCCCATACCCTCTTTTTGTTCGTCCCTGTTCCGTTTGCCTGTCCCTATTCATTCCTTTTTTGTTTTTGTCCCTGTTCTGTTAGCCTGTCCCTGTTCCTGTTCTACATGTCCCTGTTTGTTTTCTTCTGGTCCCTGTTCGTTTTCATGTCCCTGTTGGGGGGCGATTTGTGGCGTAAAGACCGCACTGACAACGGGGTTCTTTCAGGATCTGTAACTGCTACCTCTTTATTGATGACATAACTTGAACTCTCTCTTACTGAGGGCATAACTTCATCTCTCAGAGTGAGGGCACAACTTCATTCTATCCCTTATTCAGGAAAGGCTCCCTTCCTATAATTTTTGCCTAACAGCAGTACCTTTCCACTAACTAGTCATTGGTCAACAACTTTGCCAGGCAACAGCAAACACCCAGCAACTTCCATGCTTTAATGGCTGGAGAACAAGCCACCCCAGACAACAAGGTGTCACCTGAATCACCCTTCTTTGTTCCCTTCCAGCTCTTTAAATTCCTGATGGTCTCATCCTTAAGAGTCGGATGTTATTACCAACCATGGGGCTTCACGACCCCCATGGCGACACTCCCACATCTTCCCCTTCTTTATTAACATAAGAAAGCGCGATTAACACAAATTAAGAAGGCAGGATCAACGCAAACTAAAACACAGAGAAAAACTGCCAGGCATACTAAGTCTATCTTTAACAACCTTTGTATAACCGTCCCTGGGAGAGGCAGGCACTGAGTACTACCCAGCCAGGGGGCTCTGGCTGCCCCTCCAACTCCTGGAGTCCTTGTTTGTGGGTCCAGCATATGCCAGTGGGACCCTCCCATACGCTGTTTTTTGTTCGTCCCTGTTCTGCTAGCCTATCCCTGTTCCTGTTCTTCATGTCCCTGGTTAAGGTGTCTCCTGAATCACCCTTCTTTGTTCCCTCTCAAATCTTTACTTTCCTGATGGCCTCATCTTTAAGAGTTGGATGTTATCACCAACCATGGGACTTGTTGACCCCCATGGCCATGCTCCCACATCTCCCCCTTCTTTATTAACATAAAAGACCTTGATTAACACAAATTAAGAAAGCAGGATCAACACAAACTAAAACACAGAGAAAAACTGCCAGGCATACTAAGTCTATCTTTAACAATCTTCGTAAAACCATCCCTGGGAGAGGCAGGCACTGAGTGCTGCCCAGCCGGGGGGCTCTGGCTGCCCCTCCAACTGCTGGAGTCCTTGTTTGTGGGTCCTGCGTAAGCCAGCGTGAACCTCCCATAAGCTCTTTTTGTTCGTCCCTGTTCTCTTAGCCTGTCCCTATTCATTCCTTTTCTGTTTTTGTCCCTGTTCCGTTTGCCTGTCCCTATTCATTCCTTTTTTGTTTTTGTCCCTGTGCTGTTAGCCTGTCCCTGTTCCTGTACTTCATGTCCCTGTTTGTTTTCTTCTGGACCCTGTTCTTTTTCATGTCCCTGTTGGGGGGCGATTTGTGGCGTAAAGACCGCACGGACAACGGGGTTCTTTCGGGATCTGTAACTGCTACCTCTTTATTGATGGCATAACTTGAACTCTCTCTTACTGAAGGCATAACTTCATCTCTCAGAGTGAGGGCACAACTTCATTTTATCCCTTATTCAGGAAAGGCTCCCTTCCCATAATTTCCGCCTCACAGCAGTACCTTTCCACTAACTAGCTGTTAGTGTTGGGGAGAATCGAATGGATGTTCTATTAATGTTTCTCAGGTGATGGATCATACGGTATAATTAAATATTATTAAATGTACTTACATTATCAAGTAATCTATGTATACTGGAAACCTAGGGAGTACACTGAACATTTAAAGGAATCGTTGAAGGGGAACCCTGGGAGGGAATAGGTACAACCTGACCTTGGATAAGGGCCTGGAGATGATGAAATGAGTTGAAGCAGAACCAAGGAGCGGAGGGAGCATGCGTCGAGTGAGAAAGGTGAAAGAGTTTAGCGGAGAGGAAGACTCCTTACTTCATCTGGAGGACCACCTGGACGACCACCAGAGTGCGCCACGCATGTGCAAAGGGGAGGGGAGCTAATTAGAATGAAAAGCGAGGCTGATGTTGCAACCTGTAATGAATATGTATACCTGACGCAATGTTGTATGTATAAATAACGGCTGGGAAGTAACGGGACTTGAAGCCAGATTTGGGCACCTGCCCCGGCTTCCAGCGCTGAATAAAGCACCTTCATATAATCACTTGGTGGTTATGTGGTTGCTACGTGTCCTGGTTCCAGTTAGGACAGAGTTAAGTAGCTCATAGTAGCTGGTAGGGTGCTATGTTTTGGATTAGGATGAGAAGAGCGCTGATAACATGCTGATGTTTTAATTGTTGCAGAGCAGTGTTTACACCAGGCCAAGGACTTTTCGGCTTCTTGCTCTGTCCTGCCAGCGAGCAGGCTGGGGGTGCAGCAGGAGCTGGGAGGGGACAGACCCAGGACAGCTGACCCAAACTGGCCAAAGGGGTATTCCATACCATCTGACGTCATGCTAAACAATATATAGGGGTGGCTGGCCGGGGTGGGGGGGCCGGCTGCTCGGGAATAGGCTGGGCATCGGTCAGCGGGTGGTGAGCAATTGCATTGTGCATCACTTGTTTTCTTACACATTATTATTGTTAATACTATTACCATTATCACTATTATTATTATTATTGTTATTATTATTTTCCTGTCTTAATAAACCGTCTTTATCTCAACTCACAGGCTTCACTTTCCCGTTTCTCTCCCCCCATCCCAGAGAGGGAGGGGGGAGGGTGAGCGAACGGCTGTGTGGTGTTTAGCTGCCAGCCGGGTTAAACCACAACAGTCTTTTTGGCGCCCAACGTGGGGCACGAAGGGTTGAGATATCGACAAATCTGACCAGAGTGTGTTAAACTAAAATTGGTATAAGTATTGGACCTGCTTAATAGTTGCTAGTCACGATGTTGATTGCCTTAATCTCCAGTCTGCTGTACCTGTATTCCAAATTGAGTTTTATGGTGCGTTACTTTCTGTATGTGCTCCCTGTTGCACTGTTTATCCTTTCCGGGCCCTGGTTTAAGATTGTTATGGTACTGTGCGGTGTAACAATGGCTTATGAAATGATGAAATATCTGGTCACGACTTTAACCTGGTATTTGTACTCAGCACTGACGTCGACTCTATACTTTGGAACCCATATCTCGGAAACTATTAGCAATTACACCTATTGCCTGTTTTCGTTAGGGAGCCAATCTGTGAAGGGGACAGGGGAAGACATGTTTCCCTACCTGTTCACTCTCCCTTTCTCCTTCACCACCACCCTCTTATCCCCCGAGTTAGTTACGGTGGTTCTCCGAGATGTTGAATATCCTTGGGATACTCAGACCAGCCTGCTCTTGTTGTTATGTCTCCTGAATGCGCTTCAGATTTTGTGGAGGGTTAAACAACTACTTAGGAATCTCATCCGGAGATCTGTCTTGAGGCGGGATAGTTGCGAGTGGCAGGGAGTGTGGGAGGATATGGGCAGGTTTCTAGAGCAGTGGTCACCTCCAGTGTTTTGGACATTCACCCCTGAACAACTGCAAAATCCTAAAAAGCTGGCAGAATGCTTGAAAAAAAGGTGTCATGACTCTGGCAGTTCCAAAGTGACACAAATCACTGTAGCGTGCTGGGGTCTGGCTTGTGCCTATCGAGCTGCAATTGATGTTATTAGCAACCTAGCTCCTGCAGCCGCTCCAGTTCCAGCTCCTGCAGCTACTCCAGCTGCAGCTCCTGCAGCCGCTCCAGTTCCAGCTCCTGCAGCTACTCCAGCTCCAGCTCCTGCAGCCGCTCCAGCTCCTGCAGCCGCTCCAGTTCCAGCTCCTGCAGCTACTCCAGCTCCAGCTCCTGCAGCCGTTCCAGCTCCAGCTCCAGCTCCTGCAGCCGCTCCAGTTCCAGCTCCTGCAGCTACTCCAGCTCCAGCTCCTGCAGCCGTTCCAGCTCCAGCTCCAGCTCCTGCAGCCGCTCCAGTTCCAGCTCCTGCAGCTACTCCAGCTCCAGCTCCTGCAGCCGCTCCAGCTCCAGCTCCAGCTCCTGCAGCCGCTCCAGTTCCAGCTCCTGCAGCTACTCCAGCTCCAGCTCCTGCAGCCGCTCCAGCTCCTGCAGCCGCTCCAGTTCCAGCTCCTGCAGCTACTCCAGCTCCAGCTCCTGCAGCCGTTCCAGTTCCAGCTCCTGCAGCCGCTCCAGCTCCTGCAGCCGCTCCAGCTCCAGCTCCTGCAGCTACTCCAGCTCCAGCTCCTGCAGCCGCTCCAGCTCCAGCCCCTGCAGCCGCTCCAGCTCCTGCAGCTGCCCCAGCTCCTGCAGCTGCCCCAGCTCGTGCAGCTGCTCCCACTCCTGCGGCTGGGTCAGAGAAACGAGCTGTAGCAGTGCAAGTTGACCCCGCAGAGGGTATCCCAACCCCTGTGGCAGACCCTGTGTCTGGGTCAGAGAAACGAGCTGTAGCAGTGCAAGTTGACCCCGCAGAGTGTATTCCAAGCCCTGTGGCAGACCCTGTGTCTGGGTCAGAGAAACGAGCTGTAGCAGTGCAAGTTGACCCCGCAGAGGGTATTCCAACCCCTGTGGCAGACCCTGTGGCTGGGTCAGAGAAACGAGCTGTAGCAGTGCAAGTTGCCCCTGTAGACAAGGTGAAAAAATGGTATAGAGGCTCAGGTCGTTTAAAACGCAGACAGTCTTCTGCTAAGTCTGGGCGTAGTGAAGACGAGGCTGGGCCATCAAAGGTGCAGGAGACTGAAGATGAGGATGAGGATGGCGAAAAATCAACAGTAACTACCCGGACTCCATACCAGCCATCAAAGGTGCAGGAGACTGAAGATGAGGATGAGGATGTCGGAAAATCAACAGTAATTACCCGGACTCTATACCAGCGTGAGCTACGAGATGTGCGAAAAGATTTTGGTCGCTGTATAGGCGAGCAGCTTGTCACCTGGCTGCTCCGGTGCTGGGACACGGGAGCCAATTATGTGGAATTGGAGGGCAAGGAAGCCAGGCGGCTGGGATCCCTTGCTAGGGACGCATGCATTGACAAAGCAATTGGAGATGGAGCACAATCTCGCAGCCTCTGGAGGCGTCTCCTGTCAGCTGTGAAGGAAAGGTATCTCTTCAAGGAAGAACTTGTATGTTTACCAAGCAAATGGACCACCATGGAGAAGGGAATTCAGTACCTGAGGGAATTGGCCGTACGGGAAGTAATTTATAAGGACCTAGATGACGCACAAACATCCACAGATCCAGATGCAGTCCAGTGTACACCACCCATGTGGCGGAAGTTTGTACGGAGTGCCCCATCATCATATGCCAGCTCATTGGCAATACTAGCCTGGAAAACGGAGGAGAATCCCACAGTGAATGAAGTGACTAAAATACTCCGGCAGTACGAAGGAAATCTCTCCTCTTCCCTAAAGGCCTGTGTCTCAGCTGTGGAGAAACTCTCTGAAGAGGTCCACCAACTTAAAGAGAATTTATCTTCCCCTCCACCTGAACGAACCAGTGTCCACCAGCTAAAAGAGAATGCTTTAGAGAAACTTTCTGAAAAGATCCACCAACTTGAAGAAAGATTATCTTCCCCTTCACCTGAACGAACCAGTGTCCACCAGCTAAAAGAGAATGCTTTGGAGAAACTTTCTGAAAAGATCCACCAACTTGAAGAAAGATTATCTTCCCCTTCACCTGAACGAACCAGTGTCCACCAGCTAAAAGAGAATGCTTTGGAGAAACTTTCTGAAGAGATCCACCAACTTAAAGAGAGTTTATTTTTCTCCCCACCTGTACAAACCAGTGTCTCAGCTATTAGGGGTAAACGTTCATCTATGCAAGGAAGACAATATGGTGGGCACACACACCGCGCCACCCTGTGGTTTTACCTACGTGACCATGGAGAGGACATGAGAAAATGGGATGGAAAATCTACTGCGACCCTAGAGGCACGGGTACGTGAATTGCAAAGGAAAACAATTGGGAAAAAGGAGTTCTCTGAAAGGTTTGCTGCTCCAACTTCCAGCAGGCAGTCCTTTAAACACAGAAATGAAGATTCTGACCAGGACTAGAGGGGCCCTGCCTCCAGCCAGGGGGAGGAAAGGGACAATCGAGTTTATTGGACTGTGTGGATTCGATGGCCTGGCACGTCAGACGCACAGAAGTATAAGGCTTTGGTAGACACCGGTGCACAATGTACTCTAATGCCATCAAGCTATAAAGGGCCAGAGCCCATCTGTATTTATGGTGTGACGGGGGGATCCCAGCAGTTAACTGTATTGGAGGCTGAAGTGAGTCTAACCGGTAATGAGTGGCAAAAGCACCGTATTGTGACTGGCCCAGATGCTCCGTGCATCCTTGGCATAGACTATCTTAGAAGAGGATATTTCAAGGACCCAAAAGGGTTCCGCTGGGCTTTTGGCATAGCTGCTTTGGAGACAGAGGACATTAAACAGTTGTCTACCTTGCCTGGTCTCTCAGAGGACCCTTCTGTTGTGGGGTTGCTGAGGGTTGAAGAACAGCAAGTGCCGATCGCTACCACAACTGTGCACCGGCGGCAATATCGCACCAACCGAGACTCCCTGAGTCCCATCCATAAGCTAATTCGTCAACTGGAGAGCCAAGGAGTGATCAGCAAGACTCATTCACCTTTTAATAGTCCCATATGGCCAGTGCGAAAGTCTAACGGTGAGTGGAGACTAACAGTGGACTATCGTGGCCTGAACGAAGTCACGCCACCACTGAGTGCTGCAGTGCCGGACATGCTAGAACTCCAGTATGAACTGGAATCAAAGGCAGCCAAGTGGTATGCCACAATTGATATCGCTAATGCATTTTTCTCCATCCCTCTAGCAGCACAGTGCAGGCCACAGTTTGCTTTCACTTGGAGGGGAGTCCAATATACTTGGAATCGGCTGCCCCAGGGGTGGAAACACAGCCCTACCATTTGCCATGGACTGATCCAGTCTGCGCTGGAGCAGGGGGAAGCTCCTGAACACCTGCAGTACATCGATGACATCATTGTGTGGGGTGACACTGCAGAAGAAGTTTTCGAGAAAGGGAAGAAAATAGTCCAAATCCTTCTGAAGGCCGGTTTTGCCATAAAACAGAATAAAGTTAAAGGACCTGCACGAGAGATCCAGTTTTTAGGAATAAAATGGCAAGATGGACGCCGTCAAATCCCAATGGATGTGATCAACAAAATAACAGCTATGTCTCCACCAACTAGCAAAAAAGAAACACAAACTTTCCTAGGTGTCGTGGGGTTTTGGAGAATGCATATTCCAAATTACAGTCTGATTGTAAACCCGCTCTACCAAGTAACCCGTAAGAAGAATGCTTTTGAATGGGGCCCTGAGCAACGACAAGCCTTTGAACAAATTAAGCAGGAAATAGTTCATGCAGTAGCCCTCGGGCCAGTCCGAACAGGACCAGATGTAAAGAATGTG
The DNA here is from genome assembly GCF_964211835.1 of Anser anser. NCBI lineage: Eukaryota > Metazoa > Chordata > Aves > Anseriformes > Anatidae > Anser > Anser anser. The sequence goes on from NC_139731.1 coordinate 2,327,078, forward strand.
CTCTACACCGCAGCCGGAGAGAATGGTCCCACCTGGAGCCTCTGGCAGAAAGAACCTGGGGAAACTCGAGGTCGACCCCTGGGGTTTTGGAGTCGGGGATACAGAGGATCTGAAGCCCGCTATACTCCAACTGAAAAGGAGATATTGGCAGCATATGAAGGAGTTCGATCTGCTTCGGAAGTGGTCGGTACTGAAGCGCAGCTCCTCCTGGCACCCCGACTGCCGGTACTAGGCTGGATGTTCAAAGGAAGGGTCCCCTCTACGCATCATGCAACTGATGCTACATGGAGCAAGTGGGTTGCACTGATTACTCAGCGGGCTCGAATAGGAAACCCCAGTCGCCCAGGAATCTTGGAGGTGATTATGGACTGGCCAGAAGGCAAATACTTTGGGATATCACCAGAGGAGGAGGTGGTTCGTGCTGAAGAAGCCCCCCTGTACAACAAGCTACCGGAAAATGAGAAGAAATATGCCTTGTTCACTGACGGGTCCTGTCGTATTGTGGGAAAGCATCGGAGATGGAAAGCTGCTGTATGGAGTCCTACACGACGAGTTGCAGAAGCTGCTGAGGGAGAAGGTGAATCGAGTCAGTTTGCAGAAGTAAAAGCCATTCAGCTGGCTTTAGATATTGCTGAACGAGAAAAGTGGCCAGTTCTCTATCTCTATACTGATTCATGGATGGTAGCAAATGCCCTGTGGGGGTGGTTACAGCAATGGAAGCAGAACAACTGGCAGCGCAGGGGCAAGCCCATCTGGGCTGCGGCATTGTGGCAAGATATTGCTGCCCGGGTAGAGAACCTGGTTGTAAAGGTACGCCATGTAGATGCTCATGTGCCCAAGAATCGGGCTACTGAAGAACACCAAAACAACCAGCAGGTGGATCAGGCTGCTAAGATTGAAGTGGCTCAGGTGGACCTGGACTGGCAACATAAAGGTGAATTATTTATAGCCCGATGGGCCCATGACACCTCAGGCCATCAAGGTAGAGATGCAACCTACAGATGGGCTCGTGATCGAGGGGTGGACCTGACCATGGACACTATAGCACAGGTTATTCATGACTGTGAAACATGTGCTGCAATCAAGCAAGCCAAACGGTCAAAACCTCTTTGGTATGGAGGACGATGGCTGAAATATAAATATGGAGAGGCCTGGCAGATTGATTACATCACACTCCCTCAAACCCGCAACGGCAAGCGCCACGTACTTACAATGGTGGAAGCAACCACCGGATGGCTGGAAACATATCCTGTGCCCCATGCCACCGCCCGGAACACTATCCTGGGCCTTGAAAAGCAAGTCTTATGGCGACATGGCACCCCAGAGAGAATTGAGTCAGACAACGGGACTCATTTCCGAAACAACCTTATAGACACTTGGGCCAAAGAACATGGTATTGAGTGGGTGTATCACATCCCCTATCATGCACCAGCCTCTGGAAAAGTTGAACGATACAATGGACTGTTGAAGACTACACTGAAAGCAATGGGTGCTGGGACATTCAAAAATTGGGATACACATTTGGCAAAGGCCACCTGGTTAGTCAATACCAGGGGGTCTGCCAACCGAGCTGGACCTGCCCAATCAAACCTGTTACGCACTGTAGAAGGGGATAAAGTTCCTGTAGTGCACGTAAGAAACATGCTGGGTAAAACAGTCTGGGCTACTCCTGCCTCAGGAAAAGGCAAACCTATTCGTGGAATTGCTTTTGCTCAGGGACCTGGATGCACTTGGTGGGTAATGCAAAAGAATGGGGAGGTCCGGTGTGTACCTCAAGGGGATTTGATACTGGGTGAGAATAGCCCATGAGTTGAATTGTAGTATGTTAATTATTATATAATAATGTATGTCATCACTACCATGATTGCTATATATCATAGATGAAAATGGTGATTAATTAGAATGTATTGGACAGAGTGTAACCTGAGCATGACATAAATGGTATGGAATAAGGGGTGGATATCTGTCCTGGTTCCAGTTAGGACAGAGTTAAGTAGCTCATAGTAGCTGGTAGGGTGCTATGTTTTGGATTAGGATGAGAAGAGCGCTGATAACATGCTGATGTTTTAATTGTTGCAGAGCAGTGTTTACACCAGGCCAAGGACTTTTCGGCTTCTTGCTCTGTCCTGCCAGCGAGCAGGCTGGGGGTGCAGCAGGAGCTGGGAGGGGACAGACCCAGGACAGCTGACCCAAACTGGCCAAAGGGGTATTCCATACCATCTGACGTCATGCTAAACAATATATAGGGGTGGCTGGCCGGGGTGGGGGGGCCGGCTGCTCGGGAATAGGCTGGGCATCGGTCAGCGGGTGGTGAGCAATTGCATTGTGCATCACTTGTTTTCTTACACATTATTATTGTTAATACTATTACCATTATCACTATTATTATTATTATTGTTATTATTATTTTCCTGTCTTAATAAACCGTCTTTATCTCAACTCACAGGCTTCACTTTCCCGTTTCTCTCCCCCCATCCCAGAGAGGGAGGGGGGAGGGTGAGCGAACGGCTGTGTGGTGTTTAGCTGCCAGCCGGGTTAAACCACAACCTTCATATAATCACTTGGTGGTTATGTGGTTGCTACGCTAACATTTTGGCGACCCAGATGGGACTGCGTGGGCACTGCTGAGGCGGATCGTGTCTCGGTTTCGCTCCAGCCGGCACCGAGGGATTCTCGGGGAGCAGTCGACCACGACCGACCTCCGCTGCTCACGACGTACCACTGGAGTGGTAAGCAAAGGTGCTTTCAACTTTGGGTATTCGGTACCGATTTGGTTGGGAAAGCCTGCCGGTCAGACGCGGCGAAAGCCACGCTCGGTTGGGCAGGGAGCTCCCGGGGTAAGCCTAGGCGCCGTCCGTTAGACAGAGCGAAAGCTCTGCAGGTTCGGCATTGGTAATTGTATTGGTTTGTGCTGAAGGGTCAGCACCTGGTATTATTGGTATGTAAAAAGCGTGCTGCTGCTGCTCCGGCAGCTTTTGGGAAAGCACGCTGCTGCTCCGGCAGCTTTTGGGAAAGCACGCTGCTGCTCCGGCAGCTTCTGGAAAGTGTGCTGTTGCTGCTCCGGCAGCTTTCGGGAGAGTGTGTTGCTGCTCCGGCAGCTTTCGGGAGAGTGTGTTGCTGCTCCGGCAAGCTTTCGGGAGAGTGTGTTGCTGCTCCGGCAGCTTTTGGGAGAGTGTGTTGCTGCTCCGGCAGCTTTTGGGAGAGTGTGTTGCTGCTCCGGCAGCTTTCGGAGAGTGTGTTGCTGCTCCGGCAGCTTTCGGGAGAGTGTGTTGCTGCTCCGGCAGCTTTCGGAAGAGTGTGTTGCTGCTCCGGCAGCTTTCGGGAGAGTGTGTTGCTGCTCTGGCAGCTTTCGGAAGAGTGTGTTGCTGCTCCGGCAGCTTTCGGGAGAGTGTGTTGCTGCTCCGGCAGCTTTCGGGAGAGTGTGTTGCTGCTCCGGCAGCTTCCGGGAGAGTGTGTTGCTGCTCCGGCAGCTTTTGGGTCCGTATCATAAGCTCAAAATGAAAAAGATTAAAGAAATTCTGGGAAAAGATGTACCTATCCCGCGAACATCCCCACTGGGGTGTTTGCTAGCACACTGGAAAGAGGGAGGTTTTGGTCAAGAAATGCGGAAAGGAAAGCTGATTGATTATTGTAATATTTGGTGGCCACAGTATAAACTAGAGGACCAAGAAACTTGGCCTGAGAATGGAACATTGCAATATAATACAATTTTACAATTAATGCTATTTTGTAAGTGGGAAGGAAAATATGATGAACTGCCGTATGTGGAATTATTCTTTTATTTACGCCGAAAGCCTGAATGGCAGCATGCTTGTGGAATAATGGTGCTTGAGGTTTCAACTGAGGAACGTTGTTGTGCATGTACTAAGGAGAGACGCTGTATACAGCATCAGGCAATAGAGAATAATAAGTATTATGGGGAAATGAATAATGGAAATATTGACTTGGAAGTTGCGCCGTCGGCTCCGCCGGAAGAGCCAGGACAGAGAGAAAAAGAAAAGGAAGATAGCAGTAGTAATGGAGAATCCCCGACTTTAGCCTCCCCTGTGTCACATAGGACCCGGCAACAGCGAAGGGCAGGGGAAACTATAAATGAAGAGGGAGGGAAAATAATCGCTCCCCTCAGGCAAGGAGTGGGGACAGAAGGACCGGTATATGTCAAGGTGCCTTTTTCAGCTGGGGATTTAATGATATGGAAGCAAGCAGCCGGCACCTACAGGGAAAACCCAGATAAAGTAGCTAGGATAATGAAAATGATAATTAAAACCCAAAATCCCGATTGGGATGATCTCCAGGTGATCCTGGATACTTTGATGGATTCAACAGAAAAGGACATGGTATTACGGGCAGCCAGAGAGAGAGCCCGAGAAGATATACGTAATGGATTAGTGCTTGGAAATCTAGATCAAAACTTCCCCACCGAGGATCCCCAATGGGATTATAACACAGGGGATGGAATAAGGAGGCTGAAGAGATATCAAGATTGGGTACAAATCGGGGTACAGAATGCCATGCCCCGGACCATAAATTGGTCAAAATTGTATAATGTCAGGCAAGAAAAAGCGGAATCACCTTCCGCCTTTTTAGAGAGATTGAAAGAAACTAAAGAGCCCTTGGTAAAAAATTCAAATAGGAAATAAGGAAGTAAAATTTTTAATTGATACAGGGGCCACATATTCAGTACTCAATAGATTAAGTGGTAAGATAGGGGAAAGGAAAACTACTATTGTAGGTGCCACCGGGAAGGAGGAAATACGGCCGTTCTTACAACCCCTTGATTTACAGTTTGGAGGTAAAGAAATTACGCATGAATTTTTATATGTACCAGAATGCCCTATTCCTCTTTTGGGACGGGATTTGCTAACTAAACTATAATGTTTGAAGATGGAGAATTGATTATGAGAATCCCGGAATCAAAAGTGGGACAAATATTAATGATTAAAGAGAAGGCTGTTCCTCATATCCCAAAAGAGGTAGAAAATGCAGTAATGCCTGCAATTTGGGAAACGGACGTGCCTGGAAAATCAAAAGTAGCCCAGCCAGTAAAAATTGAACTTAAGGAAGGGGCCCGACCGGTACGGATTAAACAGTACCCATTGAAGCTAGAAGCTAGGCTAGGAATAGTAAAGATTATAGATAAATTTCTTAGCTACCACATTCTGGAGGAATGCAAATCTGAATATAATACCCCAATTTTCCCAGTAAAGAAACCTAATGGGGAATACAGGCTAGTGCAGGACCTTAGGGCAATAAACGAAATAACAAAAGATATTCACCCAGTGGTGGCTAATCCTTATACATTGTTAACATCTGTAAAAGAAAAATATAAGTGGTTTACTGTAATTGATTTAAAAGATGCCTTCTTCTGCATACCCATTGACAAGGATAGTAGAAAACTTTTTGCTTTTGAATGGGAAAGTCCACGGAACGGACGAAAGATGCAACTGACCTGGACAAGATTGCCTCAAGGATTCAAGAATAGCCCGACCCTCTTCGGCAGTCAACTAGCTAAAGAAATAGAAGATTGGATTAACCAAGGACAGATTCAGGTACCAAAGGATCGATACCTGCTGTTACAATATGTGGACGATATATTAATAGCTACCGAAGGAGAGTCAGAATGTATTCAGGTAACTGTTGATATTTTGAATCAATTGGGACTAAATGGGTACAAGGTTTCTAAACAAAAGGCACAAATCGCGTGCACAACAGTAATTTATTTGGGATGTGAAATTTCTCAAGGACAAAGAAAATTGGGAGTTAACCGAATACAAGCTATTTGTGAAATCCCCGAGCCGCGAAATCTGCACGAACTACGGGCTTTCTTAGGTATGGCCGGGTGGTGTAGACTGTGGGTAATGGACTATGGACTCATAGCAAAGCCCCTCTATGAAACCCAAAAGGCCTGTACATTTACCTGGGGAAAGCCACAACAAGAGGCCTTTAAGAAATTAAAAGAAGCCCTGATGAAGGCGCCTGCCTTGGGCTTGCCGGACTTATCAAAGGACTTTCAGCTGTTTGTGCATGAGAGACAACGATTGGCATTAGGAGTACTGACCCAGCGACTTGGGAGCTGGAAAAGACCTGTGGGGTATTTTTCTAAACAATTGGATGCGGTAAGCGCTGGATGGCCCTCGTGTTTAAGGGCCGTGGCAGCCACAGTCCTTTTAATACAGGAAGCCAGGAAGCTCACATTAGGGAAACAAATTGAAGTGTTCGTGCCACATATGGTGACTACGGTATTGGAGCAAAAGGGGGGCCATTGGCTATCGCCCAGCCGAATGAATCTTAAGAACTACTAACCTATTGAACCCAGCAGTGTTTCTAGGAACAACTGCGGAGGAAGGAGACCTCAGTCATGATTGCGTGGAGATCATCGAACATACCTATGCCAGCAGAACAGACTTAAAAGATCAGCCCCTGGAGAGACCAGATTGGGAACTTTTCACGGATGGAAGCAGCTTTGTGGAAAATGGGACTCGTTTTGCAGGATACGCGGTAACTACATCAAAGGTAGTGATTGAGGCAAATTCCCTACCTCCGGGGACTTCAGCCCAACGAGCAGAAATAGTCGCCCTGACACGAGCCCTGGAACTAAGCGAGGGTAAGAATGTGAATATTTGGACAGATTCAAAATATGCATTCGGGGTAGTCCACGTACATGGGGCATTATGGAAAGAAAGGGGAATGCTATCCTCATAAGGGACTAATATAAAATATCAGGAAGAAATATTGAAATTAATAACAGCTGTACAGAAACCCCAACAGGTGGCCATAATGCATTGTAAAGCTCATCAAGGAGGGATGTCAGAGATTGCAGAAGGTGACAGATTGGCAGATTTGACGGCCCGGAAGGTCACGCGTGAAGTACGGAAAGTAATGGCTCTAATTCCATCGAAGGTAGGCCTCTCTTGTTTCAAATTACCTAAAAACCCAAAGTATTCAGCAGAAGATGAGAGACTTGCAAATTTGATGAAGGCCCAGAAGAATCCTGACGGCTGGTATGTGACTGCGACAGGACAACTTATAGTGCCTCCTATAGTAATGCGAGAAATCTTACAAATAAAACATAATGAATGTCACTGGGGTGCAGGAGCAATGGTGACCTATTTGAAACGAGGTGTCATCTCGGTACACATGTTAACAATGGCAAAGTCAGTAATGTCAAAATGTGAGCTTTGCTTAAAGAATAACCCGGTAGCAAGGAAACATGCTGAGATGGGAAGAACTAGAGCTGGGATAGAGCCTGGAGATTACTGGCAAATAGACTTCGTAGAACTGCCTAAAGCAAGAGGTTATAAATACCTATTGGTAGGGGTTGATACTTTTTCAGGATGGCCGGAGGCCCTTCCCTGTCGCACCAACCAAGCAAAGGAAACGGTAGAATGGTTACTACGGGAAATAATCCCTAGATTTGGTGTACCGTTGGGTATTTCTTCAGACAGGGGACCACATTTCATTGCCAATGTGGTTAAGGAGGTTAGTAGGTTAGTGGGAATTACCTGGAACTTACATACCCCATTGAGGCCTCAATCTAGTGGTCAGGTAGAGAGGATGAACCAAACTTTAAAAGGACAATTAAGCAAAATCTGTCAGGAGGCTAAGAGGCTAAGATACAGTGGCCACAGGCCTTACCGATAGCTTTGCTAAGAATTAGAATAAAGCCAAGAAGTGGGATGTCAGTAAGTCCCTATGAAATCATGTATGGAAAACCTTATGAGCCTCCTGAACCGAACCCGAATATGCATGTTACCGGTAAACAGGATGTATATAACTATGTTTTAATAGTAATGAAAATACTTGCTCTTGGTATGTGTGAAGTATTTTCAAAGGGGGGAAATGTTAGTGTTGGGGAGAATCGAATGGATGTTCTATTAATGTTTCTCAGGTGATGGATCATACGGTATAATTAAATATTATTAAATGTACTTACATTATCAAGTAATCTATGTATACTGGAAACCTAGGGAGTACACTGAACATTTAAAGGAATCGTTGAAGGGGAACCCTGGGAGGGAATAGGTACAACCTGACCTTGGATAAGGGCCTGGAGATGATGAAATGAGTTGAAGCAGAACCAAGGAGCGGAGGGAGCATGCGTCGAGTGAGAAAGGTGAAAGAGTTTAGCGGAGAGGAAGACTCCTTACTTCATCTGGAGGACCACCTGGACGACCACCAGAGTGCGCCACGCATGTGCAAAGGGGAGGGGAGCTAATTAGAATGAAAAGCGAGGCTGATGTTGCAACCTGTAATGAATATGTATACCTGACGCAATGTTGTATGTATAAATAACGGCTGGGAAGTAACGGGACTTGAAGCCAGATTTGGGCACCTGCCCCGGCTTCCAGCGCTGAATAAAGCACCTTCATATAATCACTTGGTGGTTATGTGGTTGCTACGCTAACATAGCCATTGGTCAACAACTTTGCCCGGCAACAGCAAACACCCAGCAACTTCCATGCTTTAATGGCTGGAGAACAAGCCACCCCAGACAACAAGGTGTCACCTGAATCACCCTTCTTTGTTCCCTCCCAGCTCTTTAAATTCCTGATGGTCTCATCCTTAAGAGTCGGATGTTATTACCAACCATGGGGCTTGACGACCCGCATGGCCACACTCCCACATCTTCCCCTTCTTTATTAACATAAGAAAGCGCGATTAACACAAATTAAGAAGGCAGGATCAACACAAACTAAAACACAGAGAAAAACTGCCAGGCATACTAAGTCTGTCTTTAACAAGCTTTGTAAAACCATCCCTGGGAGAGGCAGGCACTGAGTGCTGCCCAGCCGGGGGGCTCTGGCTGGCCCTCCAACTGCTGGAGTCCTTGTTTGTGGGTCCTGCGTAAGCCAGCGTGACCCTCCCATAAGCTCTTTTTGTTCGTCCCTGTTCTGTTAGCCTGTACCTATTCATTCCTTTTCTGTTTTTGTCCCTGTTCCGTTTGCCTGTCCCTATTCATTCCTTTTTTGTTTTTGTCCCTGTGCTGTTAGCCTGTCCCTGTTCCTGTTCTTCATGTCCCTGTTTGTTTTCTTCTGGTCCCTGTTCGTTTTCATGTCCCTGTTGGGGGGCGATTTGTGGCGTAAAGACCGCACGGACAACGGGGTTCTTTCGGGATCTGTAACTGCTACCTCTTTATTGATGGCATAACTTGAACTCTCTCTTACTGAAGGCATAACTTCATCTCTCAGAGTGAGGGCACAGCTTCATTCTATCCCTTATTCAGGAAAGGCTCCCTTCCTATAATTTCCGCCTCACAGCAGTACCTTTCCACTAACTAGCCATTGGTCAACAACTTTGCCCGGCAACAGCAAACACCCAGCAACTTCCATGCTTTAATGGCTGGAGAACAAGCCACCCCAGACAACAAGGTGTCACCTGAATCACCCTTCTTTGTTCCCTCTCAACTCTTTAAATTCCTGATGGTCTCATCCTTAAGAGTCGGATGTTATTACCAACCATGGGGCTTGACGACCCGCATGGCCACACTCCCACACCTTCCCCTTCTTTATTAACATAAGAAAGCGCGATTAACACAAATTAAGAAGGCAGGATCAACACAAACTAAAACACAGAGAAAAACTGCCAGGCATACTAAGTCTGTCTTTAACAACCTTTGTAAAACCATCCCTGGGAGAGGCAGGCACTGAGTACTGCCCAGCTGGGGGGGCTCTGGTTGCCCCTCCAACTCCTGGAGTCCTTGTTTGTGTGTCCAGCATACGCAAGTGGGACCCTCCCATATGCTGTTTTTTGTTTCTCCCTGCTCTGTTAGCCTGTCCCTGTTCCTGTTCTTCATGTCCCTGTTTAAGGTGTCTCCTGAATCACCCTTCTTTGTTCCCTCTCAACTCTTTACTTTCCTGATGGCCTCATCTTTAAGAGTCGGATGTTATCACCAACAATGGGACTTGTCGACCCCCATGGCCACGCTCCCACATCTCCCCCTTCTTTATTAACATAAAAGAGCTCGATTAACTCAAATTAAGAAAGCAGGTTTAACACAAATTATGAAGGCGCGATTAACAGAAATCAAGAAAGCAAGAGAAACACAAATTAAGAAAGCACTATTAACACAAATTAAAATACAGAGAAAAACTGCCAGGCATACTAATTCCATCTTTAACAAACTTTGTAACCCCATACCTGGGAGAGGCAGGCACTGAGTGCTGCCCAGCCGGGGGGCTCTGGCTGCCCCTCCAACTCCTGGAGTCCTTGTTTGGGGGTCCTGCCTATGCCAGCGAGACCCTCCCATACGCTGTTTTTTGTTTGTCCCTGTTCTGATAGCCTGTCCCTATTCATTCCTTTTTTGTTTTCGTCCCTGTTCTGTTAGACTATCCCTGTTCCTGTTCTCCATGTCCCTGTTTAAGGTGTCTCCTGAATCACCCTTCTTTGTTCCCTCTCAACTCTTTACTTTCCTGATGGCCTCATATTTAAGAGTTGGATGTTATCACCAACCATGGGACTTGTCGACCCCCATGGCCATGCTCCCACATCTCCCCCTTCTTTATTAACATAAAAGAGCTCGATTAACACAAATTAAGAAAGCAGGTTTAACACAAATTAAGAAGGCGCAATTAACAGAAATTAAGAAAGCAAGAGTAACACAAATTAAGAAAGCACTATTAACACAAACTAAAATACAGAGAAAAACTGCCAGGCATACTAAGTCTATCTTTAACAAACTTTGTAACCCCATCCCTGGGAGAGGCAGGCACTGAGTGCTGCCCAGCCGGGGGGCTCTGGCTGCCCCTCCAACTCCTGGAGTCCTTGTTTGTGGGTCCTGCCTATGCCAGCGAAACCCTCCCATACGCTGTTTTTTGTTTGTCCCTGTTCTGTTAGCCTGTCCCTGTTCCTGTTCTTCATGTCCCTGCTTAAGGTATCTCCTGAATCACCCTTCTTTGTTCCCTCTCAAGGCTTTACTTTCCTGATGGTCTCTACTTTAATATTCGGATGTGATCACCAACCATGGGGCTTGTCGACCCCCATGGCCACACTCCCACATCTTCCCCTTCTTTATTCACATAAGAAAGCGCGATTAACACAAATTAAGAAGGCAGGAGCAACACAAACTAAAACACAGAGAAAAACTGCCAGGCATACTAAGTCTATTTTTAACAACCTTTGTAAAACCATCCCTGGGAGAGGCAGGCACTGAGTGCTGCCCAGCCGGGGGGCTCTGGCTGCCCCTCCAACTCCTGGAGTCCTTGTTTGTGGGTCCAGCATATGCCAGTGGGACCCTCCCATATGCTGTTTTTTTTTTCCTCCTGCTCTGTTAGCCTGCCCCTGTTCCTGTTCTTCATGTCCCTGTTTAAGGTGTCTCCTGAATCACCCTTCTTTGTTCCCTCTCAACTCTTTACTTTCCTGATGGCCTCATCTTTAAGAGTCGGGTGTTATCCCCAACCATGGGACTTGTCGACCCCCATGGCCACGCTCCCACATCTCCCCCTTCTTTATTAACATAAAAGAGCTCGATTAACTCAAATTAAGAAAGCAGGTTTAACACAAATTATGAAGGCGCGATTAACAGAAATCAAGAAAGCAAGAGAAACACAAATTAAGAAAGCACTATTAACACAAATTAAAATACAGAGAACAACTTCCAGGCATACTAATTCCATCTTTAACAAACTTTGTAACCCCATCCCTGGGAGAGGCAGGCACTGAGTGCTGCCCAGCCGGGGGGCTCTGGCTGCCCCTCCAACTCCTGGAGTCCTTGTTTGGGGGTCCGGCCTATGCCAGCGAGACCCTCCCATACGCTGTTTTTTGTTTGCCCCTGTTCTGATAGCATGTCCCTATTCATTCCTTTTTTGTTTTTGTCCCTGTTCTGTTAGACTATCCCTGTTCCTGTTCTTCATGTCCCTGTTTAAGGTGTCTCCTGAATCACCCTTCTTTGTTCCCTCTCAAGGCTTTACTTTCCTGATGGTCTCTACTTTAATAGTCGGATGTGATCACCAACCATGGGGCTTGTCGACCCCCATGGCCACACTCCCACATCTTCCCCTTCTTTATTAACATAAGAAAGCGTGATTAACACAAATTAAGAAGGCAGGATCAACACAAACTAAAACACAGAGAAAAACTGCCAGGCATACTAAGACTATCTTTAACAAACTTTGCAACCCCATCCCTGGGAGAGGCAGGCACTGAGTGCTGCCCAGCCGGGGGGCTCTGGCTGCCCCTCCAACTCCTGGAGTCCTTGTTTGTGGGTCCTGTGTAAGCCAGCATGACCCTCCCATACGCTCTTTTTGTTCGTCCCTGTTCTGTTAGCCTGTACCTATTCATTCCTTTTTTTTTTTTTCCCTGTTCCCTTTGCCTGTCCCTATTCATTCCTTTTTTGTTTTTGTCCCTGTGCTGTTAGCCTGTCCCTGTTCCTGTTCTTCTTGTCCCTGTTTTTTTTCTTCTCGTCCCTGTTCGTTTTCATGTCCCTGTTGGGGGGCGATTTGTGGCGTAAAGACCGCACGGACATCGGGGTTCTTTCAGGATCTGTAACTGCTACCTCTTAATAGATGACATATCTTGAACTCTCTCTTACTGAAGACATAACTTCATCTCTCAGAGTGAGGGCACAACTTCATTCTATCCCTTATTCAGGAAAGGCTCCCTTCCTATAATTTCCGCCTCACAGCAGTACCTTTCCACTAACTAGTCATTGGTCAACAACTTTGCCCGGCAACAGCAAACACCCAGCAACTTCCATGCTTTAACGGCTGGAGAACAAGACACCCCAGACAACAAGGTGTCACCTGAAACACCCTTCTTTGTTCCCTCTCAACTCTTTAAATTCCTGATGGTCTCATCCTTAAGAGTCGGATGTTATTACCAACCATGGGGCTTGTCGACCCCCATGGCCACACTCCCACATCTTCCCCTTCTTTATTAACATAAGAAAGCGCGATTAACACAAATTAAGAAGGCAGGATCAACACAAACTAAAACACAGAGAAAAACTGCCAGGCATACTAAGTCTATCTTTAACAACCTTTGTAAAACCATCCCTGGGAGAGGCAGGCACTGAGTGCTGCCCAGCCGGGGGGCTCTGGCTGCCCCTCCAACTCCTGGAGTCCTTGTTTGTGGGTCCGGCATATGCCAGTGGGACCCTCCCATATGCTGTTTTTTGTTTCCTCCTGCTCTGTTAGCCTGCCCCTGTTCCTGTTCTTCATGTCCCTGTTTAAGGTGTCTCCTGAATCACCCTTCTTTGTTCCCTCTCAACTCTTTACTTTCCTGATGGCCTCATCTTTAAGAGTCGGGTGTTATCCCCAACCATGGGACTTGTCGACCCCCATGGCCACGCTCCCACATCTCCCCCTTCTTTATTAACATAAAAGAGCTCGATTAACTCAAATTAAGAAAGCAGGTTTAACACAAATTAAGAAGGCGCGATTAACAGAAATTAAGAAAGCAAGAGTAACACAAATTAAGAAAGCACTATTAACACAAACTAAAACACAGAGAAAAACTGCCAGGCATACTAAGTCTGTCTTTAACAACCTTTGTAAAACCATCCCTGGGAGAGGCAGGCACTGAGTGCTGCCCAGCCGGGGGGCTCTGGCTGGCCCTCCAACTGCTGGAGTCCTTGTTTGTGGGTCCTGCGTAAGCCAGCGTGACCCTCCCATAAGCTCTTTTTGTTCGTCCCTGTTCTGTTAGCCTGTACCTATTCATTCCTTTTCTGTTTTTGTCCCTGTTCCGTTTGCCTGTCCCTATTCATTCCTTTTTTGTTTTTGTCCCTGTGCTGTTAGCCTGTCCCTGTTCCTGTTCTTCATGTCCCTGTTTGTTTTCTTCTGGTCCCTGTTCGTTTTCATGTCCCTGTTGGGGGGCGATTTGTGGCGTAAAGACCGCACGGACAACGGGGTTCTTTCGGGATCTGTAACTGCTACCTCTTTATTGATGGCATAACTTGAACTCTCTCTTACTGAAGGCATAACTTCATCTCTCAGAGTGAGGGCACAGCTTCATTCTATCCCTTATTCAGGAAAGGCTCCCTTCCTATAATTTCCGCCTCACAGCAATACCTTTCCACTAACTAGTCATTGGTCAACAACTTTGCCCGGCAACAGCAAACACCCAGCAACTTCCATGCTTTACTGGCTGGAGAACAAGCCACCCCAGACAACAAGGTGTCACCTGAATCACCCTTCTTCGTTCCCTCCCAGCTCTTTAAATTCCTGATGGTCTCATCCTTAAGAGTCGGATGTTATTACCAACCATGGGGCTTGACGACCCGCATGGCCACACTCCCACATCTTCCCCTTCTTTATTAACATAAGAAAGCGCGATTAACACAAATTAAGAAAGCAGGATCAACACAAACTAAAACACAGAGAAAAACTGCCAGGCATACTAAGTCTATCTTTAACAATCTTCGTAAAACCATCCCTGGGAGAGGCAGGCACTGAGTGCTGCCCAGCCGGGGGGCTCTGGCTGCCCCTCCAACTCCTGGAGTCCTTGTTTGTGGGTCCTGCGTAAGCCAGCGTGACCCTCCCATAAGCTCTTTTTGTTTGTCCCTGTTCTGATAGCCTGTCCCTATTCATTCCTTTTCTGTTTTTGTCCCTGTTCCGTTTCCCTGTCCCTATTCATTCCTTTTTTGTTTTTGTCCCTGTGCTGTTAGCCTGTCCCTGTTCCTGTTCTTCATGTCCCTGTTTGTTTTTTTCTTGTCCCTGTTCGTTTTCATGTCCCTGTTGGGGGGCGATTTGTGGCGTAAAGACCGCACGGACAACGGGGTTCTTTCAGGATCTGTAACTGCTACCTCTTTATTGATGGCATAACTTGAACTCTCTCTTACTGAAGGCATAACTTCATCTCTCAGAGTGAGGGCACAGCTTCATTCTATCCCTTATTCAGGAAAGGCTCCCTTCCTATAATTTCCGCCTCACAGCAGTACCTTTCCACTAACTAGCCATTGGTCAACAACTTTGCCCGGCAACAGCAAACACCCAGCAACTTCCATGCTTTAATGGCTGGAGAACAAGCCACCCCAGACAACAAGGTGTCACCTGAATCACCCTTCTTTGTTCCCTCCCAGCTCTTTAAATTCCTGATGGTCTCATCCTTAAGAGTCGGATGTTATTACCAACCATGGGGCTTGACGACCCCCATGGCCACACTCCCACATCTTCCCCTTCTTTATTAACATAAGAAAGCGCGATTAACACAAATTAAGAAGGCAGGATCAACACAAAATAAAACACAGAGAAAAACTGCCAGGCATACTAAGTCTGTCTTTAACAACCTTTGTAAAACCATCCCTGGGAGAGGCAGGCACTGAGTGCTGCCCAGCCGGGGGACTCTGGCTGCCCCTCCAACTCCTGGAGTCCTTGTTTGTGGGTCCTGCCTATGCCAGCGAAACCCTCCCATACGCTGTTTTTTGTTTGTCCCTGTTCTGTTAGCCTGTCCCTGTTCCTGTTCTTCATGTCCCTGCTTAAGGTATCTCCTGAATCACCCTTCTTTGTTCCCTCTCAAGGCTTTACTTTCCTGATGGTCTCTACTTTAATATTCGGATGTGATCACCAACCATGGGGCTTGTCGACCCCCATGGCCACACTCCCACATCTTCCCCTTCTTTATTCACATAAGAAAGCGCGATTAACACAAATTAAGAAGGCAGGAGCAACACAAACTAAAACACAGAGAAAAACTGCCAGGCATACTAAGTCTATCTTTAACAACCTTTGTAAAACCATCCCTGGGAGAGGCAGGCACTGAGTGCTGCCCAGCCGGGGGGCTCTGGCTGCCCCTCCAACTCCTGGAGTCCTTGTTTTTGGGTCCAGCATATGCCAGTGGGACCCTCCCATATGCTGTTTTTTGTTTCCTCCTGCTCTGTTAGCCTGCCCCTGTTCCTGTTCTTCATGTCCCTGTTTAAGGTGTCTCCTGAATCACCCTTCTTTGTTCCCTCTCAACTCTTTACTTTCCTGATGGCCTCATCTTTAAGAGTCGGGTGTTATCCCCAACCATGGGACTTGTCGACCCCCATGGCCACGCTCCCACATCTCCCCCTTCTTTATTAACATAAAAGAGCTCGATTAACTCAAATTAAGAAAGCAGGTTTAACACAAATTATGAAGGCGCGATTAACAGAAATCAAGAAAGCAAGAGAAACACAAATTAAGAAAGCACTATTAACACAAATTAAAATACAGAGAACAACTGCCAGGCATACTAATTCCATCTTTAACAAACTTTGTAAACCCATCCCTGGGAGAGGCAGGCACTGAGTGCTGCCCAGCCGGGGGGCTCTGGCTGCCCCTCCAACTCCTGGAGTCCTTGTTTGGGGGTCCGGCCTATGCCAGCGAGACCCTCCCATACGCTGTTTTTTGTTTGCCCCTGTTCTGATAGCATGTCCCTATTCATTCCTTTTTTGTTTTTGTCCCTGTTCTGTTAGACTATCCCTGTTCCTGTTCTTCATGTCCCTGTTTAAGGTGTCTCCTGAATCACCCTTCTTTGTTCCCTCTCAAGGCTTTACTTTCCTGATGGTCTCTACTTTAATAGTCGGATGTGATCACCAACCATGGGGCTTGTCGACCCCCATGGCCACACTCCCACATCTTCCCCTTCTTTATTAACATAAGAAAGCGTGATTAACACAAATTAAGAAGGCAGGATGAACACAAACTAAAACACAGAGAAAAACTGCCAGGCATACTAAGACTATCTTTAACAAACTTTGCAACCCCATCCCTGGGAGTGGCAGGCACTGAGTGCTGCCCAGCCAGGGGGCTCTGGCTGCCCCTCCAACTCCTGGAGTCCTTGTTTGTGGGTCCTGTGTAAGCCAGCATGACCCTCCCATACGCTCTTTTTGTTCGTCCCTGTTCTGTTAGCCTGTACCTATTCATTCCTTTTTTTTTTTTTCCCTGTTCCCTTTGCCTGTCCCTATTCATTCCTTTTCTGTTTTTGTCCCTGTGCTGTTAGCCTGTCCCTGTTCCTGTTCTTCTTGTCCCTGTTTGTTTTCTTCTCGTCCCTGTTCGTTTTCATGTCCCTGTTGGGGGGCGATTTGTGGCGTAAAGACCGCACGGACATCGGGGTTCTTTCAGGATCTGTAACTGCTACCTCTTTATTGATGACATATCTTGAACTCTCTCTTACTGAAGACATAACTTCATCTCTCAGAGTGAGGGCACAACTTCATTGTATCCCTTATTCAGGAAAGGCTCCCTTCCTATAATTTCTGCCTCACAGCAGTACCTTTCCACTAACTAGTCATTGGTCAACAACTTTGCCCGGCAACAGCAAACACCCAGCAACTTCCATACTTTAACGGCTGGAGAACAAGACACCCCAGACAACAAGGTGTCACCTGAAACACCCTTCTTTGTTCCCTCTCAACTCTTTAAATTCCTGATGGTCTCATCCTTAAGAGCCGGATGTTATTACCAACCATGGGGCCTGTCGACCCCCATGGCCACACTCCCACATCTCCCCCTTCTTTATTAACTTAAGAAAGCGCGATTAACACAAATTAAGAAGGCAGGATCAACACAAACTAAAACACAGAGGAAAACTGCCAGGCATACTAAGTCTATCTTTAACAACCTTTGTAAAACCATCCCTGGGAGAGGCAGGCACGGAGTGCTGCCCATCCGGGGGGCTCTGGCTGCCCCTCCAACTCCTGGAGTCCTTGTTTGAGGGTCCTGCCTATGCCAGCGAGACCCTCCCATATGCTGTTTTTTGTTTGTCCCTGTTCTGATAGCCTGTCCCTATTCATTCCTTTTTTTGTTTTTGTCCCTGTTCTGTTAGACTATCCCTGTTCCTGTTCTTCATGTCCCTGCTAAAGGTGTCTCCTGAATCACCCTTCTTTGTTCCCTCTCAAGGCTTTACTTTCCTGATGGTCTCTTCATTAAGAGTAGGATGTTATCACCAACCATGGGGCTTGTCGACCCCCATGGCCACACTCCCACATCTCCTCCTTCTTTATTAACATAAGAAAGCGCAATTAACACAAATTAAGAAGGCAGGATCAACACAAACTAAAACACAGAGGAAAACTGCCAGGCATACTAAGACTAACTAACAAACTTTGCAACCCCATCCCTGGGAGTGGCAGGCACTGAGTGCTGCCCAGCCGGGGGGCTCTGGCTGCCCCTCCAACTCCTGGAGTCCTTGTTTGTGGGTCCTGCATATGCCAGCGGGACCATCCCATATGCTGTTTTTTGTTTCCTCCTGCTCTGTTAGCCTGTCCCTGTTCCTGTTCTTCATGTCCCTGTTTAAGGTGTCTCCTGAATCACCTTTCTTTGTTCCCTCTCAACTCTTTACTTTCCTGATGGCCTCATATTTAAGAGTAGGATGTTATCACCAACCATGGGGCTTGTCGACCCCCATGGCCACACTCCCACATCTCCTCCTTCTTTATTAACATAAGAAAGCGCGATTAACACAAATTAAGAAGGCAGGATCAACACAAACTAAAACACAGAGAAAAACTGCCAGGCATACTAAGTCTATCTTTAACAACCTTTGTAAAACCATCCCTGGGAGAGGCAGGCACGGAGTGCTGCCCATCCGGGGGGCTCTGGCTGCCCCTCCAACTCCTGGAGTCCTTGTTTGTGGGTCCTGTGTAAGCCAGCATGACCCTCCTGTACGCTCTTTTTGTTTGTCCCTGTTCCGTTTTCCTGTCCCTATTCATTCCTTTTTTGTTTTCGTCCCTGTTCTGTTAGACTATCCCTGTTCCTGTTCTTCATTTCCCTGTTTAAGGTGTCTCCTGAATCACCCTTCTTTGTTCCCTCGCAAGGCTTTACCTTCCTGATGGTCTCTACTTTAATAGTCGGATGTTATCACCAACCATGGGGCTTGTCGACCCCCATGGCCACACTCCCACATCTTCCCCTTCTTTATTAACATAAGAAAGCGCGATTAACACAAATTAAGAAGGCAGGATCAACACAAACTAAAACACAGAGAAAAACTGCCAGGCATACTAAGTCTATCTTTAACAATCTTTGTAAAACCATACCTGGGAGAGGCAGGCACGGAGTGCTGCCCGGCCCCGGGTCTCTGGCTACCCCTCCAACTCCTGGAGTCCTTGTTTGTGGGTCCTGCGTAAGCCAGCGTGACCCACCCATAAGCTCTTTTTGTTCGTCCCTGTTCTGTTAGCCTGTCCCTATTCATTCCTTTTCTGTTTTTGTCCCTGTTCCGTTTCCCTGTCCCTATTCATTCCTTTTTTGTTTTTGTCCCTGTGCTGTTAGCCTGTCCCTGTTCCTGTTCTTCATGTCCCTGTTTGTTTTCTTCTTGTCCCTGTTCGTTTTCATGTCCCTGTTGGGGGGCGATTTGTGGCGTAAAGACCGCACGGACAACGGGGTTCTTTCAGGATCTGTAACTGCTACCTCTTTATTGATGGCATAACTTGAACTCTCTCTTACTGAAGGCATAACTTCATCTCTCAGAGTGAGGGCACAACTTCATTCTATCCCTTATTCAGGAAAGGCTCCCTTCCTATAATTTCAGCCTCACAGCAGTACCTTTCCACTAACTAGTCATTGGTCAACAACTTTGCCCGGCAACAGCAAACACCCAGCAACTTCCATGCTTTAATGGCTGGAGAACAAGCCACCCCAGACAACAAGGTGTCACCTGAATCACCCTTCTTTGTTCCCTCTCAACTCTTTAAATTCCTGATGGTCTCATCCTTAAGAGTGCGATGTTATCAGCAACCATGGGGCTTGTCGACCCCCATGGCCACACTCCCACATCTCCCCCTTCTTTATTAACATCAAAAAGCGCGATTAACACAAATTAAGAAGGCGCGATTAACACAAACTAAAACAGAGAGAAAAACTGCCAGGCATACCAAGTCTTTCCTTAACAAACTTTGTAACCCCATCCCTGGGAGAGGCAGGCACTGAGTGCTGACCAGCCGGGGGGTTCTGGCTGCCCCTCCAACTCCTGGAGTCCTTCTTTGTGGGTCCTGCATATGCCAGCGGGACCCTCCCATACGATGTTTGTCGTTTGTCCCTGTTCTGTTAGCCTCTACCTCTTCATTCCTTTTTTGTTTTTGTCCCTGTTTTTTTAGCATGTCCCTGTTCCTGTTCTTCATGTCCCTGTTTGTTTTCTTCAGGTTCCTGTTCGTTTTCTTCATGTCCTTTTTTTGGCGCCATTTGGGGCGTAATGACCACACGGACTCCAGGGTTCTTTCAGGATCTGTAAGTGCTACCTCTTTACTGATGATGTAACTTCAACTCTCCCTTACTGAGGGCGTAACTTCATCTCTCAGAGTGAGGGCACAACTTCATTCAATCCCTTATTCAGGACAGTCTCTCTTCCTATAACATTTGCCCCACAGCAGTACCTTTCCACTAACTATTCATTGGTCAACAACTTTGCCTGGCAACAGCAAACACCCAGCAGCTTCCCTGTCTTCAGGGCTGGAGAACAAGCCACCCCAGACAACAAGGTGTCTCCTGAATCACCCTTCTTTGTTCCCTCTCAACTCTTTACATTCCTGATGGTCTCATCCTTAAGAGTGCGATGTTATCAGCAACCATGGGGCTTGTCGACCCCCATGGCCACACTACCACATCTCCCCCTTCTTTATTAACATCAAAAACCGCGATTAACACAAATTAAGAAGGCGCGATTAACACAAACTAAAACACAGAGAAAAACTGCCAGGCATACCAAGTCTTTCCTTAACAAACTTTGTAACCCCATCCCTGGGAGAGGCAGGCACTGAGTGCTGACCAGCCGGGGGGTTCTGGCTGCCCCTCCAACTCCAGGAGTCCTTCTTTGTGGGTCCTGCATATGCCAGTGGGACCCTCCCATACGCTGTTTTTTGTTTGTCCCTGTTCTGTTAGCCTGTACCTCTTTGTAATGGGTAAGATGTATTTGTTCATTGTATAAAGAAATAAAAAAAAAAAAAAAAAAAGAAAAGGGATAAGATGGTTATAAAATAGATAGTATTTTACACGAGGTTGGGACAGAGCTTCCTGATCATAATAGAACCTTGATATATGATGACAAAGTTGGGGAGGGGGGGGATTTGCTAACTATCTGTAAGGAATTTGGGAATCTGCGAGGGAGATAAGGTTGCACAATGTTGCCTCAATGAAGGGGAGGCTTATTAGGCAGATAACGAGAAGGGGGGGTGTTGGGTAAACATCCTTGAACAGGTACAAAGACTCTGTGAAATACCCCATCGCAAGACATCCTGTCTGCTACTTCACTCCCCCCCACCCAAACATTAGCACAACGCGTGAGCACCAAAGAGAGGAAGCAGCCCCCCCCCCCCCCTTTGGACTGCATAGCCGCAGCTGGTTCAACAAGCCCGGACAAGCTGGAACTCGGATACTATAAAACAGCACCCCCGGAGAAGGAAAATTGTGCGCCGCTGCGGAGTCGGAACTCCCCGGCCGCCCAGCGCTGTTTTGCTTCTGCTTGCTTACTTAATTAATTAATAAATTCTGTGATTAATAACATTTATTAACAGACCGACTTCGTATGCGAGTCTGTTCATAACAATTTGGTGCCGTGACTCGGATAGGCAATTTGATTGAGGACTCCCCTTTGGGGGTGGCGCCCCGCCGATTTTGGCGGCCCTCGAAGCAGGAAGTCTCATTCAGGCCTTCACCGACGAACCTCAAAAATTAAGCAGAAGCAAATAAAGCCGGCAAACCCTTAGCAATCTTTGTGCACGAAGACCGAACGAAGACCCACGGGGTGGGTAAGTATAGGCCGGTGATCCGTTCGGTAAGGGTGGGGAATCCCGGAGTACGGCTTCTGAGACGGCCAATCGCGGCCGAAGCGAGTGCGGACCCCTCGGTAGTGTGGTTCCCACATCCCGCGAGGGACTAGGCCACGAAAAGGGGGAAGTGTGTGTGTGTGTGAGTGAAGGTACTCCGGAAGATGGGACAGAAGAAAAGTAAGCCTTCTGGTCCCATGGGTGGGGGAAATAGCGGTAGGAATATTCCTCCTATTCCCCCGGATAGCCCGCTGGGGCTAATGATTAAGAATTGGAGTAATTCCCCTTCTAGGCGGGGAAAAAGTAAAGTAAAAATGATTCATTATTGTGTAGAGATCTGGGGTAATAAGCCCATAAAGGGGGACAGTGTGTTTTGGCCCCTTTTCGGTTCCTTTGAGGATTGGATATGTCAGGCTCTAAATATTTATGTTAATTCAAAGGAACCATTTAGTTTAGAGGAAAGCGAATACGCACATTTATGGATAAATTTTGAAACTGGGACCCAGTTATACCCTCTAAAAGAAAAAGGAGGGAAGGGAAAGAAGAGAGATTTGGAAGTCCCAGTTGCGCCACCTCCCTACGTGCCCTCTTTGCCAACAGCACCCTCTGCTGCCGAATCTGAGGATTCGGATGACAGTGCCTCGGTCCAAGGGAGACGAGGGCCAGTAACTAGAAGCCAGACTCGTCGCGCTAAAGAAGGGTTGTACCCCTTGCGGGAGATTGCAATGGGGGGACCTCAACCAGGGATGGGATATGTAGCCGTCCCCATTAATTCAGGGGACGTTAGAGACTTTAAAAAGGAGATGGGAAGTCTCTTAGAAGACCCGTTAGGAGTAGCCGAACAGGTAGATCAGTTTTTAGGGCCAAACATTTATACTTGGGAAGAATTACAATCTATTTTGGGAATATTATTTACATCAGAAGAGAGAGGAATGATAAGGAGAGCAGGTATGCGAATTTGGGACCAGCAACATCAGCAAGGTCCTGCTGCTGATATTAAGTGGCCAATGCAGACACCTAACTGGAATAACCAGGATCCAATACACAGGGGCCACATGCAGGATCTAAGAACAATCATAATACAAGGAATCAGAGAATCTGTGCCCAGAGGACAGAATATAAATAAAGCATTCAGTGAACAACAGAAAAAGGATGAAACTCCAACAGAATGGTTGGAGAGACTTCGTAAAAGTCTGCAATTATACAGTGGGTTAGACCCAGGTACCCCGTTAGGGGAAGCATTACTTAAGACACAGTTTGTGGCTAAGTCTTGGATAGATATCAGAAAGAAATTGGAAAAAATAGAGGATTGGCAAGATAGAGGTCTGGACGAATTATTAAGGGAAGCACAAAAGGTGTATGTTCATAGGGAAGATGAGAAGGAAAAGAAGCAAGTGCGAATGATGGTGGCAGCGGTGCGAGAAGGATCCAGAAGGGCTGGCAATGAACAAAGATGGAGGAATGAAGGGTTTACTAGAAGGAATAGGAAAGAGAAAAAGGGTGCCCAGGAAAGAAGAGATGTGACCTGTTTTTACTGTAATAAGAAGGGTCACATGAAAAGGGAGTGCCGACAGAGGAAAGAGGATGAGAAAATGTTTAGAAATGAATAGGGGTGTCAGGGGCTCTATTTGCTGAGGACCCAAAGGAACAGTGAGCCCTTGATAAAGTTACGAGTGGGCCCCCAGCGCGAGGAAATCGAATTCCTCATAGACACGGGAGCTGAAAGATCAACTGTCCAGACATTACCTTTAGGATGTAGAACTTCAAAGGATAGAATACAGGTAATAGGAGCAAAAGGGGAGCCTTTTGGGGTCCCCGTTATAAAAGAGGTACCGATTGAATTGGGATCAAAAAAGGGTACGGGGCATCTGCTTCTTGTGCCAGAAGCCGAATATAACTTATTAGGTAGAGATTTGATAATAGAATTAGGCATAGGACTAGAGGTAGTAGAAAAGAAACTGGAAATAAAGCTGTGTCTTCTTCGGGTAGAGGATGAGAAAGAGATAGACCCCGAGGTTTGGTATACCTCGGAGAGCGTTGGAAGGTTAAACATTAAACGATTTAAGGTAACTATCAAAGAGCCAGAAGTACCAATCAGGATAAAACAATACCCCTTGTCTGAAGAGGGTAGAAAGGGTCTGAAGGAAGACATACAACGATTATTACAACAGGGGTTGTTAGAACCCTGTATGTCTCCTTTCAACACCCCTATATTACCAGTTAAAAGAAAGGATGGTAAATACCGATTGGTACATGATTTGAGAGAAATTAATAAGAGAACTATAACCAGATTCCCCGTGGTAGCAAACCCACATACCTTATTGAGCCAATTAAGCCCAGAGGACAAGTGGTACAGTGTAATAGATTTAAAGGATGCTTTCTGGGCCTGTCCTCTTGATGAGGACAGTAGGAATTATTTTGCCTTTGAATGGGAGGATCCCGACACTCACAGGAAACAGCAACTAAGGTGGACAGTGTTACCTCAGGGGTTTACAGAATCTCCAAACTTGTTTGGCCAGGCCCTGGAGCAAATTCTAGAGGATTACGATAGAATGCCAGGGACCAAAATGATCCAATATGTAGATGACTTATTAATAGCGGGAAAAGATGAGAAAATCGTACGACAGGCAAGTATAAACTTGCTGAATTTTTTGGGCTCACGGGGACTAAAGGTTTCAAAAGCAAAATTACAATTCGTGGAGGAAGAAGTAAAGTATTTAGGCCATTTATTAAGCAAAGGAACAAAGAAATTAGACCCTGAAAGAGTTAGAGGTATTTTAGAACTCAGGGCACCAGAGACGAAAAAACAAATCAGGCAGTTGCTAGGATTGACAGGGTACTGCAGACAGTGGATAGAGGATTACAGCGGGAAGGTAAAATTTTTATACAACAAATTGAGTAACGAGGGCCATCTTAAATGGACAAAAGAGGATGAGGAACGACTGATGCTCCTAAAAGAAGAACTCGTGAATCCACCGGTTTTAAGCTTTCCCGAATTAAAGAAGCCCTTTTTCCTGTTTGTTAATACTACAGAAGGAACTGCGTATGGAGTACTGGCACAAGAATGGGCAGGATGTAAAAAGCCAGTGGCCTATTTGTCAAAATTGCTAGATCCAGTCACTAGAGGCTGGCCAAACTGTTTACAAGCAATTGCAGCAGCGGCCTTATTGGTTGAAGAGGCACAAAAGATTACCTTTGGAGGAGAAATTAGAGTAATATCTCCCCACAACATTCGCGGAGTGTTGCAGCAAAAAGCAGACAAATGGATCACCGACGCAAGGCTGTTGAGATACGAGGGGATATTGATCTCTTCCCCAAGATTGACTCTAGAAACTGCGCCAGTACAAAACCCTGCGCAATTTCTCTACGGAGAAACAAATGGCCATCTAGAACATGATTGTCTCAGCAACATCGAAGAACATACGAGATTAAGACCGGACTTAGAAGATACCGAATTGACTCATGGGGAACAGATATATGTGGATGGATCCTCTAGGGTAATAGAAGGGAAAAGAAAATCGGGGTATGCCCTGATAGATGGGAAAACATTTAGAGTCATAGAATCAGGACCCCTCAGTCCGAGTTGGTCAGCTCAGGCTTGTGAATTATATGCAATGTTAAGGGCTTTGAAATTATTGAAAGATAGAAGCGGAACCATCTATACGGATTCAAAATATGTTTATGGGGTAATACACACCTTTGGAAAAATTTGGGAAGAGAGAGGACTTATAAACTCCCAGGGGAAAGGACTAGTTCATCAAGAATTGATTGTTAGGGTTTTACAAGCGATTAGGGAGCCAAAAGAGATAGCGGTGGTACATGTAAAAGGCCACCAGCGTGGACTGACCCCGCAAATAAGGGGAAACAATCTTGCTGATCAAGAGGCAAAGCGGGTAGCCCTCATGACTAACTATGTAATAACAAAAAGGGCGGATTGCCCAACTTGTGGAGAGGATTTAAAGAGGGAACCTTGTTATGGGTGTTGGAAGAATTGGGGGATGGATGGAGTAGAATGTAATTGTTCAAAGGAAGAGAGCCCTCCTTACAAAAATTGTTTCAAACATGGCTTGCAAATGTCTTTGATAGGAGGGACTTTCTTCTCCCCCTTGTTGTGTTTTACTGTGCAAGAAAAAGGGAAAATGATACAAATGGGAATTAAGGAAAATAAGGAAGGGAGATGGTTGCTACCTGATGGGAGAGAGGTATTGCCTAAATCAGTAGCTGTGAGGGTGCTACGGAGATACCATGATCAATCCCACTGGGGAGTACAGGCCCTAGTGGACCAATTTGCATACAAGTATATGTGTATTGGAATATATGATATAGCAAAGACAATAGTTAATGGATGTATAACTTGCCGAAGGGTAAATGCCAAAAACATAAGGAAAAGGATTATGGGAGGAAGGGAATTGGCCCATCGACCCTTCGCAAAAATTCAATTGGACTTTACGGAACTCCCCAGAGTAGGGAGATATAAATATTTGCTCGTGATAGTAGATCATTTGACTAACTTTGTCGAGGCATTCCCTACGGCAAGGGCAACGGCACAAACAGTAGTAAAAATTTTACTGGAGAACATAATCCCTCGATACGGAGTTATTGAAATGATAGATTCTGATAGAGGGCCTCACTTTGTGTCAAAGGTTATACAAGAAATTATGAGAAACTTAGGAATCAAGTGGGAATACCACACTCCTTGGCACTCTGAGAGCTCGGGAAAAGTAGAACGAATGAATGGGGAAATTAAGAAACAACTTACTAAATTGATGATAGAAACTAAAACCTCATGGATAAAATGCTTACCTCTTGCTTTGCTAAACCTGCGTACGAAACCCCGAACTGATCTGGGGTTGTCACCATTTGAAATGCTATATGGGATGCCCTATGACTTAGAGATACCCGTCGATCACCCCCACATTCAAGATGAGAGTTTGAAGTCTTATTTAGTACAGTTAGGGAACAGAAGGAGGGAATTGCAGAAAAGGGGTCTGGTTATACAACGCCCTCCTCTGGATATGGCAATACACAATATACAGCCTGGGGACCAGGTCTTGATTAAAACTTGGAAAGAAACTGCATTGACCCCACGTTGGGAAGGTCCCTATATTGTTTTGCTAACTACAGAGACTGCTGTCCGGACTGCTGAACGGGGATGGACGCACGCCAGCCGAGTTAAAGGGCCAATACAGAACGACAGGTGGGAAGTGACTTCCGGCTCTGAGGACTTAAAGCTGACTCTGCGACGAACTCGGTAGGCATTACTGGGAAGGGGTGGAGGCTCCATGGTCCCTGAAGAATACTACTGCTGCCGAGAAGAATCATAACCCCGTAGGTGGTAGCACCCCATCTGACGGGCGAGGCAGAGTGGTAAAACAAGTGGGAATGGACCTTCACTACCCCCTGTGGTGCTTGGGGTTATTCGCGATGGTCATGCCACCCACCGCTGGTCAACACCACCCGCATCAGCCTTTCTTGTGGAGCTTGATAAGACTTTTCGATACTACGGTCGTACAGCAGATTGTTACGCCAGGGGCTCCCAGCTTTAAGACTGATCTCTGCAACCTCACAACGACTTTGGAGCTATGTAACAATCAGTCAGATTTCTACTTATGCCCAGCTTCTAACCCAGGGAAAAGCTACTGTAATTCCCCAGCACAGTATTACTGCGCTTATTGGGGTTGCGAAACTATAGCCACAGCATGGAATCCAGGCGGGGGAAAAGATAAATATTTAACTGTCCAATTTGGGCCTCAGGGTTGCAGTAATCGGAACACGGTTGAGGCAGTCTATCACCGTGGAGCAGGGACCGCACAAAAAGGGAATTGCGCGTTTTTGTGGGTTAACGTAACTAATCCGATGGATCCGGGGTGGATCCTTGGAAGGACTTGGGGAATAAGGTATTATGAGAAAGGAGCTGATAGAGGGGAAATAATTTTAATAAAGAAGGAAGAACCGCCTAAAACACCTCGAAAGGTAGGCCCCCTCTCACATTTGGAAAACAAAGGGACGTCTCGCCCCACGACAACTAAATTGACCCCCACGCGGCCTGGTAATAATAAAATGACGTCCATTCCCACTCCTACTCCCACTGCGATAGGAAGAAATAGGGATGATTCTTCCTTAAGTAGAATGTGGAAAATTATTGAAGCCAGCTATCAACTCCTTAATCAAACAAACCCGGAAATTACAAAAAAATGCTGGTTATGTGTCAGTGCCCAGCCTCCATATTACGAGGCAATAGGGGATATGGGTGCACTCGAATACTCGAATGAATCAAACCCCAGCAAATGTAACTGGGGGCAGGAAATCGGGATCACTCTAACACAGGTGACAGGGAAAGGTAGGTGTATAGGAACAGTCCCAAGAGGGAAAAGAGATTTATGCAGTATTACAGAAGATAGAAAACAACCCTCTAATTGGTTGATTCCGGCTAATAATACTCGATGGGTATGTTCGTCTTTAGGGGTAACTCCGTGTCTGTCTTTAAAATTGTTTAATTCGTCCCGCGACTTCTGTGTACAGGTAGTAATTATACCAAGAATTCTGTACCATTCTGAAGAGTATATATACATGCAACACACAATACCACAATTTAATCTAAAAAGGAGGGAACCGGTAACAGCTGTTACCCTAGCCACTTTAATGATTTTAGGGGCCGCGGGAGCTGGAACGGGGATTGCATCCCTAGTTAAACAAAGTCAAGAATTTACCTCTTTACGAGTTGCTGTGGATGAGGACTTGGCTCGCATAGAGCAATCGATAACGGCCCTAGAAAAGTCAGTCAGGTCATTATCTGAAGTAGTGCTCCAAAATCGCAGAGGACTGGACTTGATATTCTTACAACAAGGAGGACTTTGCGCAGCCCTGCGAGAAGAGTGTTGCGTATATGCTGACCATACAGGAGTAGTAAGGGACACTATGACAAAACTCCGAGAAGGATTAGAGAAACGAAAAAGGGAACACGAAGCTCGCCAGAGTTGGTATGAATCTTGGTTTAATTACTCACCTTGGCTTACAACATTGTTATCTACTATTGCTGGACCATTATTGTTGCTAATATTTGTGTTGACTTTTGGCCCATGTATCTTTAACCGGGTAATTGCTATTGTAAAAAGTCGACTGGAGGCTGCACATTTGATGCTTATACGTGCTAAGTATGAAACTGTAGATCAGGAAGAAGATACTGAAACCTTGATGATGTGTAAAAAAGCTTTGGAAGAATTTAATGAACAAAATAAGTAGCCTAAAAGAAAAAGGAGGGATTGTAATGGGTAAGATGTATTTGTTCATTGTATAAAGAAATAAAAAAAAAAGAAAAGGGATAAGATGGTTATAAAATAGATAGTATTTTACACGAGGTTGGGACAGAGCTTCCTGATCATAATAGAACCTTGATATATGATGACAAAGTTGGGGAGGGGGGGGATTTGCTAACTATCTGTAAGGAATTTGGGAATCTGCGAGGGAGATAAGGTTGCACAATGTTGCCTCAATGAAGGGGAGGCTTATTAGGCAGATAACAAGAAGGGGGGGTGTTGGGTAAACATCCTTGAACAGGCACAAAGACTCTGTGAAATACCCCATCGCAAGACATCCTGTCTGCTACTTCACTCCCCCCCACCCAAACATTAGCGCAACGCCTGAGCACCAAAGAGAGGAAGCAGCGCCCCCCCCCCCTTTGGACTGCATAGCCGTAGCTGGTTCAACAAGCCCGGACAAGCTGGAACTCGGATACTATAAAACAGCACCCCCGGAGAAGGAAAATTGTGCGCCGCTGCGGAGTCGGAACTCCCCGGCCGCCCAGCGCTGTTTTGCTTCTGCTTGCTTACTTAATTAATTAGTAAATTCTGTGATTAATAACATTTATTAACAGACCGACTTCGTATGCGAGTCTGTTCATAACAGTCTCTACTTTAATAGTCGGATGTGATCACCAACCATGGGGCTTGTCGACCCCCATGGCCACACTCCCACATCTTCCCCTTCTTTATTAACATAAGAAAGCGCGATTAACACAAATTAAGAAAGCAGGATCAACACAAACTAAAACACAGAGAAAAACTGCCAGGCATACTAAGTCTATCTTTAAAAATCTTCGTAAAACCATCCCTGGGAGAGGCAGGCACTGAGTGCTGCCCAGCCGGGGGGCTCTGGCTGCCCCTCCAACTCCTGGAGTCCTTGATTGTGGGTCCAGCATACGCCAGTGGGACCCTCCCATATGCTGTTTTTTGTTTCTCCCTGCTCTGTTAGCCTGCCCCTGTTCCTGTTCTTCATGTCCCTGTTTAAGGTGTCTCCTGAATCACCTTTCTTTGTTCCCTCTCAACTCTTTACTTTCCTGATGGCCTCATCTTTAAGAGTCAGATGTTATCACCAACCATGGGACTTGTCGACCCCCATGGCCATGCTCCCACATCTCCCCCTTCTTTATTAACATAAAAGAGCTCGATTAACAAAAATTAAGAAAGCAGGTTTAACACAAATTAAGAAGGCGTGATTAACAGAAATCAAGAAAGCAAGAGAAACACAAATTAAGAAAGCACTATTAACACAAATTAAAATACAGAGAAAAACTGCCAGGCATACTAATTCCATCTTTAACAAACTTTGTAACCCCATCCCTGGGAGAGGCAGGCACTGAGTGCTGCCCAGCCGGGGGGCTCTGGCTGCCCCTCCAACTCCTGGAGTCCTTGTTTGGGGGTCCGGCCTATGCCAGCGAGACCCTCCCATACGCTGTTTTTTGTTTGTCCCTGTTCTGTTAGCCTGTCCCTGTTCCTGTTCTTCATGTCCCTGCTTAAGGTGTCTCCTGAATCACCCTTCTTTGTTCCCTCTCAACTCTTTACTTTCCTGATGGCCTCATCTTTAAGAGTTGGATGTGATCACCAACCATGGGGCTTGTCGAACCCCATGGCCACACTCCCACATCTCCTCCTTCTTTATTAACATAAGAAAGCGCAATTAACACAAATTAAGAAGGCAGGATCAACACAAACTAAAACACAGAGAAAAACTGCCAGGCATACTAAGACTATCTTTAAAAAACTTTGCAACCCCATCCCTGGGAGTGGCAGGCACTGAGTGCTGCCCAGACGGGGGGCTCTGGCTGCCCCTCCAACTCCTGGAGTCCTTGTTTGTGGGTGCTGCGTAAGCCACCGTGACCCTCCCATAAGCTCTTTTTGTTCGTCCCTGTTCTGTTAGCCTGTACCTATTCATTCCTTTTCTGGTTTTGTCCCTGTTCCGTTTGCCTGTCCCTATTCATTCCTTTTTTGTTTTTGTCCCTGTGCTGTTAGCCTGTCCCTGTTCCTGTTCTTCATGTCCCTGTTTGTTTTCTTCTGGTCCCTGTTCGTTTTCATGTCCCTGTTGGGGGGCGATTTGTGGCGTAAAGACCGCACGGACAACGGGGTTCTTTCAGGATCTGTAACTGCTACCTCTTTATTGATGACATAACTTGAACTCTCTCTTACTGAAGGCATAACTTCATCTCTCAGAGTGAGGGCACAACTTCATTCTATCCCTTATTCAGGAAAGGCTCCCTTCCTATAATTTCCGCCTCACAGCAGTACCTTTCCACTATCTAGTCATTGGTCAACAACTTTGCCCGGCAACAGCAAACACCCAGCAACTTCCATGCTTTAATGGCTGGAGAACTAGCCACCCCAGACAACAAGGTGTCACCTGAATCACCCTTCTTTGTTCCCTCTCAACTCTTTAAATTCCTGATGGACTCATCCTTAAGAGTCGGATATTATTACCAACCATGGGGCTTGTCGAACCCCATGGCCACACTCCCACATCTCCTCCTTCTTTATTAACATAAGAAAGCGCGTTTAACACAAATTAAGAAGGCAGGATCAACACAAACTAAAACACAGAGAAAAGCTACCAGGCATACTAAGTCTATATTTAACAGTCTTTGTAAAACCAGCCGTGTGAGAGGCAGGCACTGAGTGCTGCCCAGCCGGGGGGCTCTGGTGCCCCTCCAACTCCTGGAGTCCTTGTTTGTGGGTCCTGCCTATGC
Source organism: Anser anser (assembly GCF_964211835.1). Lineage (NCBI taxonomy): Eukaryota > Metazoa > Chordata > Aves > Anseriformes > Anatidae > Anser > Anser anser. The sequence continues at coordinate 2,358,748 of NC_139731.1, forward strand.
CAGCGAGACCCTCCCATACGCTGTTTTTTGTTTGTCCCTGTTCTGTTAGCCTGTCCCTGTTCCTGTTCTTCATGTCCCTGCTTAAGGTGTCTCCTGAATCACCCTTCTTTGTTCCCTCTCAACTCTTTACTTTCCTGATGGCCTCATCTTTAAGAGTTGGATGTGATCACCAACCATGGGGCTTGTCGAACCCCATGGCCACACTCCCACATCTCCTCCTTCTTTATTAACATAAGAAAGCGCAATTAACACAAATTAAGAAGGCAGGATCAACACAAACTGAAACACAGAGAAAAACTGCCAGGCATACTAAGACTATCTTTAAAAAACTTTGCAACCCCATCCCTGGGAGTGGCAGGCACTGAGTGCTGCCCAGACGGGGGGCTCTGGCTGCCCCTCCAACTCCTGGAGTCCTTGTTTGTGGGTGCTGCGTAAGCCACCGTGACCCTCCCATAAGCTCTTTTTGTTCGTCCCTGTTCTGTTAGCCTGTACCTATTCATTCCTTTTCTGGTTTTGTCCCTGTTCCGTTTGCCTGTCCCTATTCATTCCTTTTTTGTTTTTGTCCCTGTGCTGTTAGCCTGTCCCTGTTCCTGTTCTTCATGTCCCTGTTTGTTTTCTTCTGGTCCCTGTTCGTTTTCATGTCCCTGTTGGGGGGCGATTTGTGGCGTAAAGACCGCACGGACAACGGGGTTCTTTCAGGATCTGTAACTGCTACCTCTTTATTGATGACATAACTTGAACTCTCTCTTACTGAAGGCATAACTTCATCTCTCAGAGTGAGGGCACAACTTCATTCTATCCCTTATTCAGGAAAGGCTCCCTTCCTATAATTTCCGCCTCACAGCAGTACCTTTCCACTATCTAGTCATTGGTCAACAACTTTGCCCGGCAACAGCAAACACCCAGCAACTTCCATGCTTTAATGGCTGGAGAACTAGCCACCCCAGACAACAAGGTGTCACCTGAATCACCCTTCTTTGTTCCCTCTCAACTCTTTAAATTCCTGATGGACTCATCCTTAAGAGTCGGATATTATTACCAACCATGGGGCTTGTCGAACCCCATGGCCACACTCCCACATCTCCTCCTTCTTTATTAACATAAGAAAGCGCGTTTAACACAAATTAAGAAGGCAGGATCAACACAAACTAAAACACAGAGAAAAGCTACCAGGCATACTAAGTCTATATTTAACAGTCTTTGTAAAACCAGCCGTGTGAGAGGCAGGCACTGAGTGCTGCCCAGCCGGGGGGCTCTGGTGCCCCTCCAACTCCTGGAGTCCTTGTTTGTGGGTCCTGCCTATGCCAGCGAGACCCTCCCATACGCTGTTTTTTGTTTGTCCCTGTTCTGATAGCCTGTCCCTATTCATTCCTTTTTTGTTTTTGTCCCTGTTCTGTTAGACTATCCCTGTTCCTGTTCTTCATGTCCCTGTTTAAGGTGTCTCCTGAATCACCCTTCTTTGTTCCCTCTCAAGGCTTTACTTTCCTGATGGTCTCTTCATTAAGAGTAGGATGTTATCACCAACCATGGGGCTTGTCGACCCCCATGGCCACACTCCCACATCTCCCCCTTCTTTATTAACATAAAAGAGCTCGATTAACACAAATTAAGAAAGCAGGTTTAACACAAATTAAGAAGGTGCGATTAACAGAAGTTAAGAAAGCTAGAGAAACACAAATTAAGAAAGCACTATTAACACAAATTAAAATACAGAGAAAAACTGCCAGGCATACTAATTCCATCTTTAACAAACTTTGTAACCACAACCCTGGGAGAGGCAGGCACTGAGTGCTGCCCAGCCGGGGGGCTCTGGCTGCCCCTCCAACTCCTGGAGTCCTTGTTTGGGGGTCCTACCTATGCCAGCGAGACCCTCCCATACGCTGTTTTTTGTTTGTCCCTGTTCTGATAGCCTGTCCCTATTCATTCCTTTTTTATTTTTGTCCCTGTTCTGTTAGACTATCCCTGTTCCTGTTCTTCATGTCCCTGTTTAAGGTGTCTCCTGTATCACTCTACTTTGTTCCCTCTCAAGGCTTTACTTTCCTGATGGTCTCTACTTTATTAGTCAGATCTTATCACCAACCATGGGGCTTGTCTAACCCCATGGCCAGGCTCCCACATCTCCCCCTCCTTTATTAACATAAAAGAGCTCGATTAACACAAATTAAGAAAGCAGGTTTAACACAAATTAAGAAGGCGCGATTAACAGAAATTAAGAAAGCAAGAGAAACACAAATTAAGAAAGCACTATTAACACAAACTAAAATACAGAGAAAAACTGCCAGGCATACTAAGTCTATCTTTAACAAACTTTATAACCCCATCCCTGGGAGAGGCAGGCACTGAGTGCTGCCCAGCCGGGGGGCTCTGGCTGCCCCTCCAACTCCTGGAGTCCTTGTTTGGGGGTCCTGCGTAAACCATCGTGACCCTCCCATATGCTCTTTTTGGTCATCCCTGTTCTGTTAGCCTGTACCTATTCATTCCTTTTCTGTTTTTGTCCCTGTTCCGTTTGCCTGTCCCTATTCATTCCTTTTTTGTTTTTGTCCCTGTTCTGTTTGCCTGTCCCTGTTCCTCTTCTTCATGTCCCTGTTTGTATTCTTCTCGTCCCTGTTCTTTTTCATGTCCCTGTTGGGGGGCGATTTGTGGCGTAAAGACCGCACGGACAACGGGGTTCTTTCAGGATCTGTAACTGCTACCTCTTTATTGATGACATAACTTGAACTCTCTCTTACTGAGGGCATAACTTCATCTCTCAGAGTGAGGGCACAACTTCATTCTATCCCTTATTCAGGAAAGGCTCCCTTCCTATAACTTCCACCTCACAGCAGTAGCTTTCCACTAACTAGTCATTGGTCAACAACTTTGCCCGGCAACAGCAAACACCCAGCAACTTCCATGCATTAATGGCTGGAGAACTAGCCATCCCAGACAAGAAGGTGTCACCTGAATCACCCTTCTTTGTTCCCTCTCAACTCTTTAAATTCCTGATGGCCTCATCTTTAAGAGTCGGATGTTATCACCAACCATGGGGCCTGTCGACCCCCATGGCCACACTCCCACATCTCCCCCTTCTTTATTCACATAAGAAAGCGCGATTAACACAAATTAAGAAGGCAGGATTAACTCAAACGAAAACACAGAGAAAAACTGCCAGGCATACTAAGTCTATGTTTAACAACCTTTGTAAAACCATCCCTGGGAGAGGCAGGCACTGAGTGCTGCCCAGCCGGGGGGCTCTGGCTGCCCCTCCAACTCCTGGAGTCCTTGTTTGTGGGTCCTGCATATGCCAGCGGGACCATCCCATACGCTGTTTTTTGTTTGTCCCTGTTCTGTTAGCCTGTCCCTGTTCCTGTTCTTCATGTCCCTGCTTAAGGTGTCTCCTGAATCACCCTTCTTTGTTCCCTCCAAACTCTTTAAATTCCTGATGGTCTCATCCTTAAGAGTCGGATGTTATTACCAACCATGGGGCTTGTCGACCCCCATGGCCACACTCCCACATCTTCCCCTTCTTTATTAACATAAGAAAGCGCGTTTAACACAAATTAAGAAGGCAGGATCAACACAAACTAAAACACAGAGAAAAACTGCCAGGCATACTAAGTCTATGTTTAACAAACTTTGTAAAACCAGCCCTGGGAGAGGCAGGCACTGAGTACTGCCCAGCCAGGGGGCTCTGGCTGCACCTCCAACTCCTGGAGTCCTTGTTTGTGGGTGCAGCATATGCCAGTGGGACCCTCCCATATGCTGTTTTTTGTTTCTCCCTGCTCTGTTAGCCTGTCCCTGTTCCTGTTCTTCATGTCCCTGTTTAAGGTGTCTCCTGAATCACCCTTCTTTGGTCCCTCTCAACTCTTTACTTTCCTGATGGTCTCTACTTTAATAGTCGGATGTTATCACCAACCATGGGACTTGTCGACCCCCATGGCCATGCTCCCACATCTCCCCCTTCTTTATTAACATAAAAGAGCTTGATTAACACAAATTAAGAAAGCAGGTTTAACACAAATTAAGAAGGCGCGATTAACAGAAATTAAGAAAGCAAGAGAAACACAAATTAAGAAAGCACTATTAACACAAACTAAAACACAGAGAAAAACTGCCATGCATACTAATTCCGTCTTTAACAAACTTTGTAACCCCATCCCTGGGAGAGGCAGGCACTGAGTGCTGCCCAGCTGGGGGGCTCTGGCTGCCCCTCCAAATCCTGGAGTCCTTGTTTGGGGGTCCGGCCTATGCCAGCGAGACCCTCCCATACGCTGTTTTTTGTTTGTCCATGTTCTGATAGCCTGTCCCTATTCATTCCTTTTTTGTTTTTGTCCCTGTTCTGTTAGACTATCCCTGTTCCTGTTCTTCATGTCCCTGTTTAAGGTGTCTCCTGAATCACCCTTCTTTGTTCCCTCTCAAGGCTTTACTTTCCTGATGGTCTCTACTTTAATAGTCGGATGTGATCACCAACCATGGGGCTTGTCGACCCCCATGGCCACACTCCCACATCTCCTTCTTCTTTATTAACATAAGAAAGTGCGGTTAACACAAGTTAAGAAAGCAGGATCAACACAAACTAAAACACAGAGAAAAACTGCCAGGCATACTAAGTCTATCTTTAAAAATCTTCGTAAAACCATCCCTGGGAGAGGCAGGCACGGAGTGCTGCCCAGCCGGGGGGCTCTGGCTGCCCCTCCAACTCCTGGAGTCCTTGATTGTGGGTCCAGCATATGCCAGTGGGACCCTCCCATATGCTGTTTTTTGTTTCCTCCTGCTCTGTTAGCCTGTCCCTGTTCCTGTTCTTCATGTCCCTGCTTAAGGTGTCTCCTGAATCACCCTTCTTTGTTCCCTCTCAACTCTTTAAATTCCTGATGGTCTCATCCTTAAGAGTTGTATGTTATCACCAACCATGGGGCTTGTCGACCCCCGTGGCCACACTCCCACATCTTCCCCTTCTTTATTAACTTAAGAAAGCGCGATTAACACAAATTAAGAAGGCAGGATCAACACAAACTAAAACTCAGAGAAAAACTGCCAGGCATACTAAGTCTATCTTTAACAAACTTTGTAAAACCATCCCTGGGAGAGGCAGGCACTGAGTGCTGCCCAGCCGGGGGCTCTGGCTGCCCCTCCAAATCCTGGAGTCCTTGTTTGTGGGTCCTGCCTATGCCAGCGAGACCCTCCCATACGCTGTTTTTTGTTTGTCCCTGTTCTGATAGCATGTCCCTATTCATTCCTTTTTTGTTTTCCTCCCTGTTCTGTTAGCCTGTCCCTGTTCCTGTTCTTCATGTCCCTGTTTAAGGTGTCTCCTGAATCACCCTTCTTTGTTCCCTCTCAACTCTTTACTTTCCTGATGGCCTCATCTTTAAGAGTGGGATGTGATCACCAACCATGGGGCTTGTCGAACACCATGGCCACACTCCCACATCTCCTCCTTCTTTATTAACAGAAGAAAGCGCAATTAACACAAATTAAGAAGGCAGGATCAACACAAACTAAAACACAGAGAAAAACTGCCAGGCATACTAAGACTATCTTTAAAAAACTTTGCAACCCCATCCCTGGGAGTGGCAGGCACTGAGTGCTGCCCAGACGGGGGGCTCTGGCTGCCCCTCCAACTCCTGGAGTCCTTGTTTGTGGGTGCTGCGTAAGCCACCGTGACCCTCCCATAAGCTCTTTTTGTTCGTCCCTGTTCTGTTAGCCTGTACCTATTCATTCCTTTTCTGGTTTTGTCCCTGTTCCGTTTGCCTGTCCCTATTCATTCCTTTTTTGTTTTTGTCCCTGTGCTGTTAGCCTGTCCCTGTTCATGTTCTTCATGTCCCTGTTTGTTTTCTTCTGGTCCCTGTTCGTTTTCATGTCCCTGTTGGGGGGCGATTTGTGGCGTAAAGACCGCACGGACAACGGGGTTCTTTCAGGATCTGTAACTGCTACCTCTTTATTGATGACATAACTTGAACTCTCTCTTACTGAGGGCATAACTTCATCTCTCAGAGTGAGGGCACAACTTCATTCTATCCCTTATTCAGGAAAGGCTCCCTTCCTATAACTTCCGCCTCACAGCAGTACCTTTCCACTAACTAGTCATTGGTCAACAACTTTGCCCGGCAACAGCAAACACCCAGCAACTTCCATGCTTTAATGGCTGGAGAACAAGCCACCCCAGACAACAAGGTGTTACCTGAATAACCCTTCTTTGTTCCCTCTCAACTCTTTAAATTCCTGATGGTCTCATCCTTAAGAGTCGGATGTTATTACCAACCATGGGGCTTGTCGACCCCCATGGCCACACTCCCACATCTCCTCCTTCTTTATTAACATAAGAAAGCGCGATTAACACAAATTAAGAAGGCAGGATCAACACAACCTAAAACACAGAGAAAAACTGGCAGGCATACTAAGTCTATCTTTAACAACCTTTGTAAAACCAACCCTGGGAGAGGCAGGCACTGAGTGCTGCCCAGCCGGGGGGTTCTGGCTGCCCCTCCAACTCCTGGAGTCCTTGTTTCTGGGTCCTGCCCATGCCAGCGAGACCCTCCCATATGCTGTTTTTTGTTTGTCCCTGTTCTGATAGCCTGTCCCTATTCATTCCTTTTTTTGTTTTTGTCCCTGTTCTGTTAGACTATCCCTGTTCCTGTTCTTCATGTCCCTGCTTAAGGTGTCTCCTGAATCACCCTTCTTTGTTCCCTCTCAAGGCTTTACTTTCCTGATGGTCTCTTCATTAAGAGTCGGATGTGATCACCAACCATGGGGCTTGTCGACCCCCATGGCCACACTCCCACATCTCCTTCTTCTTTACTAACATAAGAAAGCGCAATTAACACAAATTAAGAAGGCAGGATCAACACAAACTAAAACACAGAGGAAAACTGCCAGGCATACTAAGACTAAATAACAAACTTTGCAACCCCATCCCTGGGAGAGGCAGGCACTGAGTGCTGCCCAGCCGGGGGGCTCTGGCTGCCCCTCCAACTCCTGGAGTCCTTGTTTGTGGGACCTGCATATACCAAGGGGACTATCCCATACGCTGTTTTTTGTTTGTCCCTGTTCTGTTAGCCTGTCCCTGTTCCTGTTCTTCATGTCCCTGTTTAAGGTGTCTCCTGAATCACCTGTCTTTGTTCCCTCTCAACTCTTTACTTTCCTGATGGCCTCATCTTTAAGATTTGGATGTTATCACCAGTCATGGGACTTGTCGACCCCCATGGCCAGGCTCCCACATCTCCCCCTTCTTTATTAACATAAAAGAGCTCGATTAACACAAATTAAGAAAGCAGGTTTAACACAAGTTATGAAGGCGCGATTAACAGAAATTAAGAAAGCAAGAGTAACACAAATTAAGAAAGCACTATTAAAACAAATTAAAATACAGAGATAAACTGCCAGGCATACTAATTCCATCTTTAACAAACTTTGTAACCCCATCCCTGGGAGAGGCAGGCACTGAGTGCTGCCCAGCCGGGGGGCTCTGGCTGCCCCTCCAACTCCTGGAGTCCTTGTTTGTGGGTCCTGCCTATGCCAGCGAGACCCTCCCATACGCTGTTTTTTGTTTGTCCCTGTTCTGTTAGCCTGTCCCTGTTCCTGTTCTTCATGTCCCTGTTTAAGGTGTCTCCTGAATCACCCTTCTTTGTTCCCTCTCAGGGCTTTACTTTCCTGATGGTCTCATCTTTAAGAGTCGGATGTGATCACCAACCATGGGGCTTGTCGACCCCCATGGCCACACTCCCACATCTCCTCCTTCTTTATTAACATAAGAAAGCGCAATTAACACAAATTAAGAAGGCAGGATCAACACAAACTAAAACACAGAGAAAAGCTGCCAGGCATACTAAGACTATCTTTAAAAAACTTTGCAAGCCCATCCCTGGGAGTGGCAGGCACTGAGTGCTGCCCAGCCGGGGGGCTCTGGCTGCCCCTCCAACTCCTGGAGTCCTTGTTTGTGGGTCCTGCGTAAGCCAGCGTGACCCTCCCATATGCTCTTTTTTTTCGTCCCTGTTCTGTTAGCCTGTCCCTATTCATTCCTTTTCTGTTTTTGTCCATGTGCTGTTAGCCTGTCCCTGTTCCTGTTCTTCATGTCCCTGTTTAAGGTGTCTCCTGAATCAACCTTCTTTGTTCCCTCTCAACTCTTTACTTTCCTGATGGCCTCATCTTTAAGAGTGGGATGTTATCACCAACCATGGGACTTGTCGACCCCCATGGCCATGCTCCCACATCTCCCCCTTCTTTATTAACATAAAAGAGCTCGATTAACACAAATTAAGAAAGCAGGTTTAACACAAATTATGAAGGCGCGATTAACAGAAATTAAGAAAGCAAGAGTAACACAAATTAAGAAAGCACTATTAACACAAATTAAAATACAGAGAAAAACTGCCAGGCATACTAATTCCATCTTTAACAAACTTTGTAACCCCATCCCTAGGAGAAACAGGCACTGAGTGCTGCCCAGCCGGGGGGGCTCTGGCTGCCCCTCCAACTCCTGGAGTCCTTGTTTGTGGGTCCTGCATAAGCCAGCGTGACCCTCCCATACGCTCTTTTTGTTCGTCCCTGTTCTGCTAGCCTGTCCCTATTCATTCCTTTTCTGTTTTTGTCCCTGTGCTGTTAGCCTGTCCCTGTTCCTGTTCTTCATGTCCCTGTTTGTTTTCTTCTGGTCCCTGTTCGTTTTCATGTCCCTGTTGGGGGGCGATTTGTGGCGTAAAGACCGCAAGGACAACGGGGTTCTTTCAGGATCTGTAACTGCTACCTCTTTATTGATGGCATAACTTGAACTCTCTCTTACTGAAGGCATAACTTCATCTCTCAGAGTGAGGGCACAACTTCATTCTATCCCCTATTCAGGAAAGGCTCCCTTCCTATAATTTCTGCCTCACAGCAGTACCTTTCCACTAACTAGTCATTGGTCAACAACTTTGCCCGGCAACAGCAAACACCCAGCAACTTCCATGCTTTAATGGCTGGAGAACAAGCCACCCCAGACAACAAGGTGTCACCTGAATCACCCTTCTTTGTTCCCTCTCAACTCTTTAAATTCCTGATGACCTCATCCTTAAGAGTCGGATGTTATTACCAACCATGGGGCTTGTCGACCCCCATGGCCACACTCCCACATCTTCCCCTTCTTTATTAACATAAGAAAGCGCGATTAACACAAATTAAGAAGGCAGGATCAACACAAACTAAAACACAGAGAAAAACTGCCAGGCATACTAAGACTATCTTTAACAAAATTTGCAACCCCATCCCTGGGAGTGGCAGGCACTGAGTGCTGCCCAGACCGGGGGCTCTGGCTGCCCCTCCAACTCCTGGAGTCCTTGTTTTTGGGTCTAGCATACGCCAGTGGGACCCTCCCATATGCTGTTTTTTGTTTGTCCCTGTTCTGTTAGCCTGTCCCTGTTCCTGTTCTTCATGTCCCTGTTTAAGGTGTCTCCTGAATCACCCTTCTTTGTTCCCTCTCAGGGCTTTACTTTCCTGATGGTCTCATCTTTAAGAGTCAGATGTGATCACCAACCATAGGGCTTGTCGACCCCCATGGCCACACTCCCACACCTCCTCCTTCTTTATTAACATAAGAAAGCGCAATTAACACAAATTAAGAAGGCAGGATCAACACAAACTAAAACACAGAGAAAAACTGCCAGGCATACTAAGTCTATCTTTAACAATCTTTGTAAAACCGTCCCTGGGCGAGGCAGGCACTGAGTGCTGCCCAGCCGGGGGGCTCTGGCTGCCCCTCCAACTCCTGGAGTCCTTGTTTGTGGGTCCTGCCTATACCAGGGTGACCCTCCCATATGCTGTTTTTTGTTTGTCCCTGTTCTGATAGACTGGCCCTATTCATTCCCTTTTTGTTTTTGTCCCTGTTCTGTTAGACTATCCCTGTTCCTGTTCTTCATGTCCCTGCTTAAGGTGTCTCCTGAATCACCCTTCTTTGTTCCCTGGCAAGGCTTTACTTTCCTGATGGTCTCATCTTTAAGAGTCGGATGTGATCACCAACCATGGGGCTTGTCGACCCCCATGGCCACACTCCCACACCTCCTCCTTCTTTATTAACATAAGAAAGCGCAATTAACACAAATTAAGAAGGCAGGATCAACACAAACGAAAACACAGATAAAAACTGCCAGGCATACTAAGTCTATCTTTAACAACCTTTGTAAAACCATCCCTGGGAGAGGCAGGCACGGAGTGCTGCCCAGCCGGGGGGCTCTGGCTGCCCCTCCAACTCCTGGAGTCCTTGTTTGTGGGTCCTGCGTAAGCCAGCGTGACCCTCCCATATGCTGTTTTTTGTTTGTCCCTGTTCTGATAGCCTGTCCCTATTCATTCCTTTTTTGTTTTTGTCCCTGTGCTGTTAGCCTGTCCCTGTTCCTGTTCTTCATGTCCCTGTTTGTTTTCTTCTGGTCCCTGTTCGTTTTCATGTCCCTGTTGGGGGGCGATTTGTGGCGTAAAGACCGCACGGACACCGGGGTTCTTTCAGGATCTGTAACTGCTACCTCTTTATTGATGGCATAACTTGAACTCTCTCTTACTGAAGGCATAACCTCATCTCTCAGAGTGAGGGCACAACTTCATTCTATCCCTTATTCAGGAAAGGCTCCCTTCCTATAATTTCCGCCTCACAGCAGTACCTTTCCACTAACTAGTCATTGGTCAACAACTTTGCCCGGCAACAGCAAACACCCAGCAACTTCCATGCTTTAATGGCTGGAGAACAAGCCACCCCAGACAACAAGGTGTTACCTGAATCACCCTTCTTTGTTCCCTCTCAACTCTTTAAATTCCTGATGGTCTCATCCTTAAGAGTCGGATGTTATTACCAACCATGGGGCTTGTCGACCCCCATGGCCACACTCCCACATCTTCCCCTTCTTTATTAACATAAGAAAGCGCGATTAACACAAATTAAGAAGGCAGGATCAACACAAACTAAAACACAGAGAAAAACTGCCAGGCATACTAAGTCTATCTTTAACAATCTTTGTAAAACCATCCCTGGGCGAGGCAGGCACTGAGTGCTGCCCAGCCGGGGGGCTCTGGCTGCCCCTCCAACTCCTGGAGTCCTTGTTTGTGGGTCCTGCGTAAGCCAGCGTGACCCTCCCATATGCTGTTTTTTGTTTGTCCCTGTTCTGATAGCCTGTCCCTATTCATTCCTTTTTTGTTTTTGTCCCTGTTCTGTTATCCTGTCCCTGTTCCTGTTCTTCATGTCCCTGTTTAAGGTGTCTCCTGAATCAACCTTCTTTGTTCCCTCTCAACTCTTTACTTTCCTGATGGCCTCATCTTTAAGAGTGGGATGTTATCACCAACCATGGGACTTGTCGACCCCCATGGCCATGCTCCCACATCTCCCCCTTCTTTATTAACATAAAAGAGCTCGATTAACACAAATTAAGAAAGCAGGTTTAACACAAATTAAGAAGGCGCGATTAACAGAAATTAAGAAAGCAAGAGTAACACAAATTAAGAAAGCACTATTAACACAAACTAAAATACAGAGAAATACTGCCAGGCATACTAATTCCATCTTTAACAAACTTTGTAACCCCATCCCTGGGAGAGGCAGGCACTGAGCGCTGCCCAGCCGGGGGGCTCTGGCGTCCCCTCCAACTCCTGGAGTCCTTGTTTGGGGGTCCTGCGTAAGCCAGCGTGACCCTCCCATACCCTCTTTTTGTTCGTCCCTGTTCTGTTAGCCTGTACCTTTTCATTCCTTTTCTGTTTTTGTCCCTGTTCCCTTTCCCTGTCCCTATTCATTCCTTTTTTGTTTTTGTCCCTGTGCTGTTAGCCTGTCCCTGTTCCTGTTCTTCATGTCCCTGTTTGTTTTCTTCTGGTCCCTGTTCGTTTTCATGTCCCTGTTGGGGGGCGATTTGTGGCGTAAAGACCGCACGGACAACGGGGTTCTTTCAGGATCTGTAACTGCTACCTCTTTATTGATGACATAACTTGAACTCTCTCTTACTGAGGGCATAACTTCATCTCTCAGAGTGAGGGCACAACTTCATTCTATCCCTTATTCAGGAAAGGCTCCCTTCCTATAATTTCCGCCTCACAGCAGTACCTTTCCACTAACTAGTCATTGGTCAACAACTTTGCCCGGCAACAGCAAACACCCAGCAACTTCCATGCTTTAATGGCTGGAGAACAAGCCACCCCAGACAACAAGGTGTCACCTGAATCACCCTTCTTTGTTCCCTCTCAACTCTTTAAATTCCTGATGGTCTCATCCTTAAGAGGCGGATGTTATTACCAACCATGGGGCTTGTCGACCCCCATGGCCACACTCCCACATCTTCTCCTTCTTTATTAACATAAGAAAGCGCGATTAACACAAATTAAGAAGGCAGGATCAACACAAACTAAAACACAGAGAAAAACTGCCAGGCATACTAAGTCTATCTTTAACAACCTTTGTAAAACCATCCCTGGGAGTGGCAGGCACTGAGTGCTGCCCAGCCGGGGGGCTCTGGCTGCCCCTACAACTCCTGGAGTCCTTGTTTGTGGGTCCTGCCTATGCCAGCGAGACCCTCCCATATGCTGTTTTTTGTTTGTCCCTGTTCTGATAGCCTGTCCCTATTCATTCCTTTTTTGTTTTCGTCCCTGTACTATTAGACTATCCCTGTTCCTGTTCTCCATGTCCCTGTTTAAGGTGTCTCCTGAATCACCCTTCTTTGTTCCCTCTCAAGGGTTTACTTTCCTGATGGTCTCTACTTTAATAGTCAGATGTTATCACAAACCATGGGGATTCTCGACCCCCATGGCCACACTCCCACATCTTCCCCTTCTTTATTAACATAAGAAAGCGCGATTAACACAAATTAAGAAGGCAGGATTAACTCAAACTAAAACACAGAGAAAAACTGCCAGGCATAATAAGTCTATCTTTAACAACCTTTGTAAAACCATCCCTGGGAGAGGCAGGCACTGAGTGCTGCCCAGCCGGGGGGCTCTGGCTGCCCCTCCAACTCCTGGAGTCCTTGTTTGTGGGTCCTGCATATGCCAGCGGGACCATCCCATACGCTGCTTTTTGTTTGTCCCTGTTCTGTTAGCCTGTCCCTGTTCCTGTTCTTCATGTCCCTGCTTAAGGTGTCTCCTGAATCACCTTTCTTTGTTCCCTCTTAACTCTTTACTTTCCTGATGGCCTCATCTTTAAGAGTTGGATGTTATCACCAATCATGGGACTTGTCGACCCCCATGGCCATGCTCCCACATCTCCCCCTTCTTTATTAACATAAAAGAGCTCGATTAGCACAAATTAAGAAAGCAGGTTTAACACAAGTTATGAAGGCGCGATTAACAGAAATTAAGAAAGCAAGAGTAACACAAATTAAGAAAGCACTATTAACACAAACTGAAACACAGAGAAAAACTGCCAGGCATACTAATTCCATCTTTAACAAACTTTGTAACCCCATCCCTGGGAGAGGCAGGCACTGAGTGCTGCCCAGCCGGGGGCTCTGGCTGCCCCTCCAACTCCTGGAGTCCTTGTTTGTGGGTCCTGCCTATGCCAGCGAGACCCTCCCATACGCTGTTTTTTGTTTATCCCTGTTCTGATAGCATGTCCCTATTCATTCCTTTTTTGTTTTCCTCCCTGTTCTGTTAGCCTGTCCCTGTTCCTGTTCTTCATGTCCCTGCTTAAGGTGTCTCCTGAATCACCCTTCTTTGTTCCCTCTCAGGGCTTTACTTTCCTGATGGTCTCTACCTTAATAGTCGGATGTGATCACCAACCATGGGGCTTGTCGACCCCCATGGCCACACTCCCACATCTTCCCCTTCTTTATTAACATAAGAAAGTGCGATTAACACAAATTAAGAAAGCAGGATCAACACAAACTAAAACACAGAGAAAAACTGCCAGGCATACTAAGTCTATCTTTAAAAATCTTCGTAAAACACTCCCTGGGAGAGGCAGGCACGGAGTGCTGCCCAGCCGGGGGGCTCTGGCTGCCACTCCAACTCCTGGAGTCCTTGATTGTGGGTCCAGCATATGCCAGTGGGACCCTCCCATATGCTGTTTTTTGTTTCCTCCTGCTCTGTTAGCCTGTCCCTGTTCCTGTTCTTCATGTCCCTGTTTAAGGTGTCTCCTGAATCACCCTTCTTTGTTCCCTCTCAACTCTTTAAATTCCTGATGGTCTCATCCTTAAGAGTCGGATGTTATTACCAACCATGGGGCTTGTCGACCCCCATGGCCACACTCCCACATCTTCCCCTTCTTTATTAACATAAGAAAGCGCGTTTAACACAAATTAAGAAGGCAGGATCAACACAAACTAAAACACAGAGAAAAACTGCCAGGCATACTAAGACTATCTAACAAACTTTGCAACCCCATCCCTGGGAGTGGCAGGCACTGAGTGCTGCCCAGCCAGGGGGCTCTGGTTGCCCCTCCAACTCCTGGAGTCCTTGTTTGTGGGTCCAGTATACGTCAGTGGGACCCTCCCATATGCTGTTTTTTGTTTCTCCCTGCTCTGTTAGCCTGCCCCTGTACCTGTTCTTCATGTCCCTGTTTAAGGTGTCTCCTGAATCACCCTTCTTTGTTCCCTCTCAGGGCTTTACTTTCCTGATGGTCTCTACCTTAATAGTCGGATGTGATCACCAACCATGGGGCTTGTCGACCCCCATGGCCACACTCCCACATCTTCCCCTTCTTTATTAACATAAGAAAGTGCGATTAACACAAATTAAGAAAGCAGGATCAACACAAACTAAAACACAGAGAAAAACTGCCAGGCATACTAAGTCTATCTTTAAAAATCTTCGTAAAACACTCCCTGGGAGAGGCAGGCACGGAGTGCTGCCCAGCCGGGGGGCTCTGGCTGCCACTCCAACTCCTGGAGTCCTTGATTGTGGGTCCAGCATATGCCAGTGGGACCCTCCCATATGCTGTTTTTTGTTTCCTCCTGCTCTGTTAGCCTGTCCCTGTTCCTGTTCTTCATGTCCCTCTTTAAGGTGTCTCCTGAATCACCCTTCTTTGTTCCCTCTCAACTCTTTACTTTCCTGATGGCCTCATTTTTAAGAGTCAGATGTTATCACCAACCATGGGACTTGTCGACCCCCATGGCCACGCTCCCACATCTCCCCCTTCTTTATTAACATAAAAGAGCTCGATTAACAAAAATTAAGAAAGCAGATTTAACACAAATTAAGAAGGCGCGATTAACAGAAATTAAGAAAGCAAGAGTAACACAAATTAAGAAAGCACTTTTAACACAAATTAAAATACAGAGAAAAACTGCCAGGCATACTAATTCCATCTTTAACAAACTTTGTAACCCCATCCCTGGGAGAGGCAGGCACTGAGTGCTGCCCAGCCGGGGGGCTCTGGCTGCCCCTCCAACTCCTGGAGCCCTTGTTTGGGGGTCCGGCCTATGCCAGCGAGACCCTCCCATACGCTGTTTTTTGTTTGTCCCTGTTCTGTTAGCCTGTCCCTGTTCCTGTTCTTCATGTCCCTGCTTAAGGTGTCTCCTGAATCACCCTTCTTCGTTCCCTCTCAACCCACACTTTCCTGATGGCCTCATCTTTAAGAGTGGGATGTGATCACAAACCATGGGGCTTGTCGAACCCCATGGCCACACTCCCACATCTCCTCCTTCTTTATTAACAGAAGAAAGCGCAATTAACACAAATTAAGAAGGCAGGATTAACACAAACTAAAACACAGCGAAAAACTGCCAGGCATACTAAGACTATCTTTAAAAAACTTTGCAAGCCCATCCCTGGGAGTGGCAGGCACTGAGTGCTGCCCAGCCGGGGGGCTCTGGCTGCCCCTCCAACTCCTGGAGTCCTTGTTTGTGGGTGCTGCGTAAGCCAGCGTGACCCTCCCATAAGCTCTTTTTGTTCGTCCCTGTTCTGTTAGCCTGTACCTATTCATTCCTTTTCTGTTTTTGTCCCTGTGCTGTTAGCCTGTCCCTGTTCCTGTTCTTCATGTCCCTGTTTAAGGTGTCTCCTGAATCACCCTTCTTTGTTCCCTCTCAACTCTTTACTTTCCTGATGGCCTCATCTTTAAGAGTGGGATGTTATCACCAACCATGGGACTTGTCGACCCCCATGGCCATGCTCCCAAATCTCCCCCTTCTTTATTAACATAAAAGAGCTCGATTAACACAAATTAAGAAAGCAGGTTTAACACAAATTAAGAAGGCGCGATTAACAGAAATTAAGAAAGCAAGAGTAACACAAATTAAGAAAGCACTATTAACACAAATTAAAATACAGAGAAAAACTGCCAGGCATACTAATTCCATCTTTAACAAACTTTGTAACCCCATCCCTGGGAGAGGCAGGCACTGAGCGCTGCCCAGCCGGGGGGCTCTGGCTGCCCCTCCAACTCCTGGAGTCCTTGTTTGGGGGTCCTGCGTAAGCCAGCGTGACCCTCCCATACCCTCTTTTTGTTCGTCCCTGTTCTGTTAGCCTGTACCTTTTCATTCCTTTTCTATTTTTGTCCCTGTTCCCTTTCCCTGTCCCTATTCATTCCTTTTTTGTTTTTGTCCCTGTGCTGTTAGCCTGTCCCTGTTCCTGTTCTTCATGTCCTTGTTTGTTTAGTTCTGGTCCCTATTCGTTTTCATGTCCCTGTTGGGGGGCGATTTGTGGCGTAAAGACCGCACGGACAACGGGATTCTTTCAGGATCTGTAACTGCTACCTCTTTATTGATGACATATCTTGAACTCTCTTACTGAAGGCATAACTTCATCACTCAGAGTGAGGGCAGAACTTCATTCTATCCCTTATTCAGGAAAGGCTCCCTTCCTATAACTTCCGCCTCACAGCAGTACCTTTCCACTAACTAGTCATTGGTCAACAACTTTGCCCGGCAACACCAAAGACCCAGCAACTTCCATGCTTTAATGGCTGGAGAACAAGCCACCCCAGACAACAAGGTGTCACCTGAATCACCCTTCTTTGTTCCCTCTCAACTCTTTAAATTCCTGATGGTCTCATCCTTAAGAGTCGGATATTATTACCAACCATGGGGCTTGTCGACCCCCATGGCCACACTCCCACATCTTCCCCTTCTTTATTAACATAAGAAAGCGAGATTAAAAAAAATTAAGAAGGCAGGATCAACACAAACTAAAACACAGAGAAAATCTGCCAGGCATACTAAGTCTATCTTTAACAACCTTTGTAAAACCATCCCTGGGAGAGGCAGGCACTTTTGTCTCCTGAATCACCCTTCTTTGTTCCCTCTCAACTCTTTACTTTCCTGATGGTCTCTACTTTAACAGTCGGATGTTATCACCAACCATGGGACTTGTCGACCCCCATGGCCACGCTCCCACATCTCCCCCTTCTTTATTAACATAAAAGAGCTCGATTAACACAAATTAAGAAAGCAGGTTTAACACAAATTAAGAACGCGCGATTAACAGAAATTAAGAAAGCAAGAGAAACACAAATTAAGAAAGCACTATTAACACAAACTAAAATACAGAGAAAAACTGCCAGGCATACTAAGACTACCTTTAACACACTTTGTAACCCCATCCCTGGGAGAGGCAGGCACTGAGTGCTGCCCAGCCGGGGGGCTCTGGCTGCCCCTCCAACTCCTGGAGTCCTTGTTTGGGGGTCCGGCCTATGCCAGCAGGACCCTCCCATACGCTGTTTTTTGTTTGTCCCTGTTCTGATAGCATGTCCCTATTCATTCCTTTTTTGTTTTTGTCCCTGTTCTGTTAGGCTATCCCTGTTCCTGTTCTTCATGTCCCTGTTTAAGGTGTCTCCTGAATCACCCTTCTTTGTTCCCTCTCAAGGCTTTATTTCCGGATGGTCTCTACTTTAATAGTCGGATGTGATCACCAACCATGGGGCTTGTCGACCCCCATGGCCACACTCCCACATCTTCCCCTTCTTTATTAACATAAGAAAGCGCGATTAACACAAATTAAGAAGGTAGGATCAACACAAACTAAAACACAGAGAAAAACAGCCAGGCATACTAAGACTAACTAACAAACTTTGCAACCCCATCCCTGGGAGTGGCAGGCACTGAGTGCTGCCCAGCCGGGGGGCTCTGGCTGCCCCTCCAACTCCTGGAGTCCTTTTTTGGGGGTCCTGCCTATGCCAGTGAGACCCTCCCATATGCTGTTTTTTGTTTGTCCCTGTCCTGATAGCATGTCCCTGTTCCTGTTCTTCATGTCCCTGCTTAAGGTGTCTCCTGAATCACCCTTCTTTGTTCCCTCTCAACTCTTTACATTCCTGATGGCCTCATCTTTAAGAGTGGGATGTTATCACCAACCATGGGACTTGTCCACCCCCATGGCACACTCCCACATCTCCCCCTTCTTTATTAACATAAAAGAGCTCGATTAACACAAATTAAGAAAGCAGGTTTAACACAAATTATGAAGGCGCGATTAATAGAAATTAAGAAAGCAAGAGAAACACAAATTAAGAAAGCACTATTAACACAAACTAAAACACAGAGAAAAACTGCCAGGCATACTAATTCCATCTTTAACAAACTTTGTAACCCCATCCCTGGGAGAGGCAGGCACTGAGTGCTGCCCAGCCGGGGGGCTCTGGCTGCCCCTCCAACTCCTGGAGTCCTTGTTTGGGGGTCCGGCCTATGCCAGCGAGACCCTCCCATACGCTGTTTTATGTTTGTCGCTGTTCTGATAGCATGTCCCTATTCATTCCTTTTTTGTTTTTGTCCCTGTTCTGTTAGACTATCCCTGTTCCTGTTCTTCATGTCCCTGTTTAAGGTGTCTCCTGAATCACCCTTCTTTGTTCCCTCTCAACTCTTTAAATTCCTGATGTTCTCATCCTTAAGAGTCGGATGTTATTACCAACCATGGGGCTTGTCGACCCCCATGGCCACACTCCCACATCTTCCCCTTCTTTATTAACATAAGAAAGCGCGTTTAACACAAATTCAGAAGGCAGGATCAACACAAACTAAAACACAGAGAAAAACTGCCAGGCATACTAAGTCTACCTTTAACAAACTTTGTAAAACCATCCCTGGGAGAGGCAGGCACTGAGTGCTGCCCAGCCGGGGGGCTCTGGCTGACCCTCCAACTCCTGGAGTCCTTGTTTGTGGGTCCAGCATATGCCAGTGGGACCCTCCCATATGCTGTTTTTTGTTTCTCCCTGCTCTGTTAGCCTGCCCCTGTACCTGTTCTTCATGCCCCTGTTTAAGGTGTCTCCTGAATCACCTTTCTTTGTTCCCTCTCAACTCTTTACTTTCCTCATGGCCTCATCTTTAAGAGTCGGATGTTATCACCAACTATGGGACTTGTCGACCCCCATGGCCATGCTCCCACATCTCCCCCTTCTTTATTAACATAAAAGTGCTCGATTAACACAAATTAAGAAAGCAGGTCTAACACAAATTAAGAAGGCGCGATTAACAGAAATTAAGAAAGCAAGAGTAACACAAATTAAGAAAGCACTATTAACACAAACTAAAACACAGAGAAAAACTGCCAGGCATACTAATTCCATCTTTTACAAACTTTGTAACCCCATCCCTGGGAAAGGCAGGCACTGAGTGCTGCCCAGCTGGGGGGCTCTGGCTGCCCCTCCAACTCCTGGAGTCCTTGTTTGTGGGTCCGGCCTATGCCAGCGAGACCCTCCCATATGCTGTTTTTTGTTTGTCGCTGTTCTGATAGCATGTCCCTATTCATTCCTTTTTTGTTTTTGTCCCTGTTCTGTTAGCCTGTCCCTGTTCCTGTCCTTCATGTCCCTGCTTAAGGTGTCTCCTGAATCACCCTTCTTTGTTCCCTCTCAGGGCTTTACTTTCCTGATGGTGTCATCTTTAAGAGTCAGACGTGATCACCAACCATGGGGCTTGTCGACCCCCATGGCCACACTCCCACATCTCCTCCTTCTTTATTAACATAAGAAAGCGCAATTAACACAAATTAAGAAGGCAGGATCAACACAAACTAAAACACAGAGGAAAGCTGCAAGGCATACTAAGACTATCTTTAACAAACTTTGCAACCCCATCCCTGGGAGAGGCAAGCACTGAGTGCTGCCCAGCCGAGGGGCTCTGGCTGCCCCTCCAATTCCTGGAGTCCTTGTTTGGGGGTCCTGCGTAAGCCAGCGTGACCCTCCCATACCCTCTTTTTGTTCGTCCCTGTTCCGTTAGCCTGTCCCTATTCATTCCTTTTCTGTTTTTGTCCCTGTTCCGTTAGCCTGTCCCTATTCATTCCTTTTCTGTTTTTGTCCCTGTTCTGTTAGCCTGTTCCTGTTCCTGTTCTTCGTTCCCCTGTTTGTTTTCTTCTCGTCCCTGTTCGTTTTCATGTCTCTGTTGGGGGGCGATTTGTGGCGTAAAGACCGCACGGACAACGGGGTTCTTTCAGGATCTGTAACTGCTACCTCTTTATTGATGACATATCTTGAACTCTCTCTTACTGAGGGCATAACTTCATCTCTCAGAGTGAGGGCACAACTTCATTCTATCCCTTATTCAGGAAAGGCTCCCTTCCTATAATTTCCGCCTCACAGCAGTACCTTTCCACTAACTAGTCATTGGTCAACAACTTTGCCCGGCAACAGCAAACACCCAGCAACTTCCATGCTTTAACGGCTGGAGAACAAGCCACCCCAGACAACAAGGTGTCACCTGAAACACCCTTCTTTGTTCCCTCTCAACTCTTTAAATTCCTGTTGGTCTCATCCTTAAGAGTCGGATGTTATTACCAACCATGGGGCCTGTCGACCCCCATGGCCACACTCCCACATCTCCCCCTTCTTTATTAACATAAGAAAGCGCGATTAACACAAATTAAGAAGGCAGGATCAACACAAACTAAAACACAGAGAAAAACTGCCAGGCATACTAAGTCTATCTTTAACAACCTTTGTAAAACCATCCCTGGGCGAGGCCGGCACTGAGTGCTGCCCAGCCGGGGGGCTCTGGCTGCCCCTCCAACTCCTGGAGTCCTTGTTTGTGGGTCCAGCATATGCCAGCGGGACCCTCCCATATGCTGTTTTTTGTTTCTCCCTGCTCTGTTAGCCTGTCCCTGTTCCTGTTCTTCATGTCCCTGTTTAAGGTGTCTCCTGAATCACCCTTCTTTGTTCCCTCTCAAGGGTTTACTTTCCTGATGGTCTCTACTTTAATAGTCAGATGTTATCACCAACCATGGGGCTTCTCGACCCCCATGGCCACACTCCCACATCTTCCCCTTCTTTATTAACATAAGAAAGTGCGATTAACACAAATTAAGAAAGCAGGATCAACACAAACTAAAACACAGAGAAAAACTGTCAGGCATACTAAGTCTATCTTTAACAACCTTTGTAAAACCATCCCTGGGAGAGGCAGGCACGGAGTGCTGCCCAGCCGGGGGGCTCTGGCTGCCCCTCCAACTCCTGGAGTCCTTGTTTTTGGGTCCAGCATATGCCATTGGGACCCTCCCATATGCTGTTTTTTGTTTCTCCCTGCTCTGTTAGCCTGCCCCTGTTCCTGTTCTTCATGTCCCTGTTTAAGGTGTCTCCTGAATCACCCTTCTTTGTTCCCTTTCAACTCTTTACTTTCCTGATGGCCTCATCTTTAAGAGTCGGATGTTATCACCAACCATGGGACTTGTCGACCCCCATGGCCATGCTCCCACATCTCCCCCTTCTTTATTAACATAAAAGAGCTCGATTAACACAAATTAAGAAGGCAGGATCAACACAAACTAAAACACAGAGAAAAACTGCCAGGCATACTAAGACTATCTTTAACAAACTTTGCAACCCCATCCCTGGGAGTGGCAGGCACTGAGTGCTGCCCAGCCGGGGGGCTCTGGCTGCCCCTCCAACTCCTGGAGTCCTTGTTTGGGGGTCCTGCCTATGCCAGTGGGACCCTCCCATACCCTCCTTTTGTTCGTCCCTGTTCTGTTAGCCTGTACCTATTCATTCCTTTTCTGTTTTTGTCCCTGTTCCGTTTGCCTGTCCCTATTCATTCCTTTTCTGTTTTTGTCCCTGTGCTGTTAGCCTGTCCCTGTTCCTGTTCTTCATTCCCCTGTTTGTTTTCTTCTGGTCCCTGTTCGTTTTCATGTTCCTGTTGGGGGGCGATTTGTGGCGTAAAGACCGCACGGACAACGGGGTTCGTTCAGGATCTGTAACTGCTACCTCTTTATTGATGACATATCTTGAACTCTCTTACTGAAGGCATAACTTCATCTCTCAGAGTGAGGGCACAACTTCATTCTATCCCTTATTCAGGAAAGGCTCCCTTCCTATAATTTCCGCCTCACAGCAGTACCTTTCCACTAACTAGTCATTGGTCAGCAACTTTGCCCGGCAACAGCAAACACCCAGCAACTTCCATGCTTTAATGGCTGGAGAACAAGCCACCCCAGACAACAAGGTGTCACCTGAATCACCCTTCTTTGTTGCCTCCCAGCTCTTTAAATTCCTGATGGTCTCATCCTTAAGAGTCGGATGTTATCACCAACCATGGGGCTTGTCGACCCCCATGGCCATGCTCCCACATCTCCCCCTTCTTTATTAACATAAAAGAGCTTGATTAACACAAATTAAGAAAGCAGGATCAACACAAACTAAAACACAGAGAAAAACTGCCAGGCATACTAAGTCTATCTTTAACAACCTTTGTAAAACCATCCCTGGGAGAGGCAGGCACTGAGTACTGCCCAGCCAGGGGGCTCTGGCTGCCCCTCCAACTCCTGGAGTCCTTGTTTGTGGGTCCGGCCTATGCCAGCGAGACCCTCCCATACGCTGTTTTTTGTTTGTCCCTGTTCTGATAGCATGTCCCTATTCATTCCTTTTTTGTTTTTGTCCCTGTTCTGTTAGGCTATCCCTGTTCCTGTTCTTCATGTCCCTGTTTAAGGTGTCTCCTGAATCACCCTTCTTTGTTCCCTCTCAAGGCTTTACTTTCCTGATGGTCTCTACTTTAATAGTCGGATGTGATCACCAACCATGGGGCTTGTCGACCCCCATGGCCACACTCCCACATCTTCCCCTTCTTTATTAACATAAGAAAGCGCGATTAACACAAATTAAGAAGGCAGGATCAACACAAACTAAAACACAGAGAAAAACAGCCAGGCATACTAAGACTATCTAACAAACTTTGCAACCCCATCCCTGGGAGTGGCAGGCACTGAGTGCTGCCCAGCCGGGGGGCTCTGGCTGCCCCTCCAATTCCTGGAGTCCTTGTTTGGGGGTCCTGCGTAAGCCAGCGTGACCCTCCCATACCCTCTTTTTGTTCGTCCCTGTTCCGTTAGCCTGTCCCTATTCATTCCTTTTCTGTTTTTGTCCCTGTTCCGTTAGCCTGTCCCTATTCATTCCTTTTCTGTTTTTGTCCCTGTTCTGTTAGCCTGTTCCTGTTCCTGTTCTTCGTTCCCGTTTGTTTTCTTCTCGTCCCTGTTCGTTTTCATGTCTCTGTTGGGGGGCGATTTGTGGCGTAAAGACCGCACGGACAACGGGGTTCTTTCAGGATCTGTAACTGCTACCTCTTTATTGATGACATATCTTGAACTCTCTTACTGAAGGCATAACTTCATCTCTCAGAGTGAGGGCACAACTTCATTCTATCCCTTATTCAGGAAAGGCTCCCTTCCTATAATTTCCGCCTCACAGCAGTACCTTTCCACTAACTAGTCATTGGTCAACAACTTTGCCCGGCAACAGCAAACACCCAGCAACTTCCATGCTTTAACGGCTGGAGAACAAGCCACCCCAGACAACAAGGTGTCACCTGAATCACCCTTCTTTGTTCCCTCTCAACTCTTTAAATTCCTGTTGGTCTCATCCTTAAGAGTCGGATGTTATTACCAACCATGGGGCCTGTCGACCCCCATGGCCACACTCCCACATCTCCCCCTTCTTTATTAACATAAGAAAGCGCGATTAACACAAATTAAGAAGGCAGGATCAACACAAACTAAAACACAGAGAAAAACTGCCAGGCATACTAAGTCTATCTTTAACAACCTTTGTAAAACCATCCCTGGGCGAGGCCGGCACTGAGTGCTGCCCAGCCGGGGGGCTCTGGCTGCCCCTCCAACTCCTGGAGTCCTTGTTTGTGGGTCCAGCATATGCCAGCGGGACCCTCCCATATGCTGTTTTTTGTTTCTCCCTGCTCTGTTAGCCTGTCCCTGTTCCTGTTCTTCATGTCCCTGTTTAAGGTGTCTCCTGAATCACCCTTCTTTGTTCCCTCTCAACTCTTTACTTTCCTGATGGTCTCTACTTTAAGAGTCGGATGTTATCACCAACCATGGGACTTGTCGACCCCCATGGCCATGCTCCCACATCTTCCCCTTCTTTATTAACATAAAAGAGCTTGATTAACACAAATTAAGAAAGCAGGTTTAACACAAATTAAGAAGGCGCGATTAACAGGAAATAAGAAAGGAAGAGTAACACAAATTAAGAAAGAACTATTAACACAAACTAAAATACAGAGAAAAACTGCCAGGCATACTAATTCCATCTTTAACAAACTTTGTAACCCCATCCCTGGGAGAGGCAGGCACTGAGTGCTGCCCAGCCGGGGGGCTCTGGCTGCCCCTCCAACTCCTGGAGTCCTTGTTTGTGGGTCCAGCATATGCCAGCGGGACCCTCCCATATGCTGTTTTTTGTTTCTCCCTGCTCTGTTAGCCTGTCCCTGTTCCTGTTCTTCATGTCCCTGTTTAAGGTGTCTCCTGAATCACCCTTCTTTGTTCCCTCTCAAGGGTTTACTTTCCTGATGGTCTCTACTTTAATAGTCAGATGTTATCACCAACCATGGGGCTTGTCGACCCCCATGGCCACACTCCCACATCTTCCCCTTCTTTATTAACATAAGAAAGTGTGATTAACACAAATTAAGAAAGCAGGATCAACACAAACTAAAACACAGAGAAAAACTGTCAGGCACACTAAGTCTATCTTTAACAACCTTTGTAAAACCATCCCTGGGAGAGGCAGGCACGGAGTGCTGCCCAGCCGGGGGGCTCTGGCTGCCCCTCCAACTCCTGGAGTCCTTGTTTTTGGGTCCAGCATATGCCAGTGGGACCCTCCCATATGCTGTTTTTTGTTTCTCCCTGCTCTGTTAGCCTGCCCCTGTTCCTGTTCTTCATGTCCCTGTTTAAGGTGTCTCCTGAATCACCCTTCTTTGTTCCCTTTCAACTCTTTACTTTCCTGATGGCCTCATCTTTAAGAGTGGGATGTTATCACCAACCATGGGACTTGTCGACCCCCATGGCCATGCTCCCACATCTCCCCCTTCTTTATTAACATAAAAGAGCTCGATTAACACAAATTAAGAAGGCAGGATCAACACAAACTAACACACAGAGAAAAGCTGCCAGGCATACTAAGACTATCTTTAACAAACTTTGCAACCCCATCCCTGGGAGTGGCAGGCACTGAGTGCTGCCCAGCCGGGGGGCTCTGGCTGCCCCTCCAACTCCTGGAGTCCTTGTTTGGGGGTCCTGCGTAAGCCAGCGTGACCCTGCCATACCCTCCTTTTGTTCGTCCCTGTTCTGTTAGCCTGTACCTATTCATTCCTTTTCTGTTTTTGTCCCTGTTCCGTTTGCCTGTCCCTATTCATTCCTTTTCTGTTTTTGTCCCTGTGCTGTTAGCCTGTCCCTGTTCCTGTTCTTCATTCCCCTGTTTGTTTTGTTCTCGTCCCTGTTCGTTTTCATGTCCCTGTTGGGGGGCGATTTGTGGCGTAAAGACCGCACGGACAACGGGATTCTTTCAGGATCTGTAACTGCTACCTCTTTATTGATGACATATCTTGAACTCTCTTACTGAAGGCATAACTTCATCTCTCAGAGTGAGGGCAGAACTTCATTCTATCCCTTATTCAGGAAAGGCTCCCTTCCTATAATTTCCGCCTCACAGCAGTACCTTTCCACTAACTAGTCATTGGTCAACAACTTTGCCCGGCAACAGCAAACACCCAGCAACTTCCATGCTTTAATGGCTGGAGAACAAGCCACCCCAGACAACAAGGTGTCACCTGAATCACCCTTCTTTGTTCCCTCTCAACTCTTTAAATTCCTGATGGTCTCATCCTTAAGAGTCGGATATTATTACCAACCATGGGGCTTGTCGACCCCCATGGCCACACTCCCACATCTTCCCCTTCTTTATTAACTTAAGAAAGCGAGATTAAAAAAAATTAAGAAGGCAGGATCAACACAAACTAAAACACAGAGAAAATCTGCCAGGCATACTAAGTCTATCTTTAACAACCTTTGTAAAACCATCCCTGGGAGAGGCAGGCACTTTTGTCTCCTGAATCACCCTTCTTTGTTCCCTCTCAACTCTTTACTTTCCTGATGGTCTCTACTTTAACAGTCGGATGTTATCACCAACCATGGGACTTGTCGACCCCCATGGCCACGCTCCCACATCTCCCCCTTCTTTATTAACATAAAAGAGCTCGATTAACACAAATTAAGAAAGCAGGTTTAACACAAATTAAGAACGCGCGATTAACAGAAATTAAGAAAGCAAGAGAAACACAAATTAAGAAAGCACTATTAACACAAACTAAAATACAGAGAAAAACTGCCAGGCATACTAAGACTACCTTTAACACAGTTTGTAACCCCATCCCTGGGAGAGGCAGGCACTGAGTGCTGCCCAGCCGGGGGGCTCTGGCTGCCCCTCCAACTCCTGGAGTCCTTGTTTGGGGGTCCGGCCTATGCCAGCAGGACCCTCCCATACGCTGTTTTTTGTTTGTCCCTGTTCTGATAGCATGTCCCTATTCATTCCTTTTTTGTTTTTGTCCCTGTTCTGTTAGGCTATCCCTGTTCCTGTTCTTCATGTCCCTGTTTAAGGTGTCTCCTGAATCACCCTTCTTTGTTCCCTCTCAAGGCTTTATTTCCGGATGGTCTCTACTTTAATAGTCGGATGTGATCACCAACCATGGGGCTTGTCGACCCCCATGGCCACACTCCCACATCTTCCCCTTCTTTATTAACATAAGAAAGCGCGATTAACACAAATTAAGAAGGCAGGATCAACACAAACTAAAACACAGAGACAAACAGCCAGGCATACTAAGACTAACTAACAAACTTTGCAACCCCATCCCTGGGAGTGGCAGGCACTGAGTGCTGCCCAGCCGGGGGGCTCTGGCTGCCCCTCCAACTCCTGGAGTCCTTTTTTGGGGGTCCTGCCTATGCCAGTAAGACCCTCCCATATGCTGTTTTTTGTTTGTCCCTGTCCTGATAGCCTGTCCCTGTTCCTGTTCTTCATGTCCCTGCTTAAGGTGTCTCCTGAATCACCCTTCTTTGTTCCCTCTCAACTCTTTACTTTCCTGATGGCCTCATCTTTAAGAGTGGGATGTTATCACCAACCATGGGACTTGTCCACCCCCATGGCACACTCCCACATCTCCCCCTTCTTTATTAACATAAAAGAGCTCGATTAACACAAATTAAGAAAGCAGGTTTAACACTAATTATGAAGGCGCTATTAATAGAAATTAAGAAAGCAAGAGAAACACAAATTAAGAAAGCACTATTAACACAAACTAAAACACAGAGAAAAACTGCCAGGCATACTAATTCCATCTTTAACAAACTTTGTAACCCCATCCCTGGGAGAGGCAGGCACTGAGTGCTGCCCAGCCGGGGGGCTCTGGCTGCCCCTCCAACTCCTGGAGTCCTTGTTTGGGGGTCCGGCCTATGCCAGCGAGACCCTCCCATATGCTGTTTTATGTTTGTCGCTGTTCTGATAGCATGTCCCTATTCATTCCTTTTTTGTTTTTGTCCCTGTTCTGTTAGACTATCCCTGTTCCTGTTCTTCATGTCCCTGTTTAAGGTGTCTCCTGAATCACCCTTCTTTGTTCCCTCTCAACTCTTTAAATTCCTGATGGTCTCATCCTTAAGAGTCGGATGTTATTACCAACCATGGGGCTTGTCGACCCCCATGGCCACACTCCCACATCTTCCCCTTCTTTATTAACATAAGAAAGCGCGTTTAACACAAATTCAGAAGGCAGGATCAACACAAACTAAAACACAGAGAAAAACTGCCAGGCATACTAAGTCTACCTTTAACAAACTTTGTAAAACCATCCCTGGGAGAGGCAGGCACTGAGTGCTGCCCAGCCGGGGGGCTCTGGCTGACCCTCCAACTCCTGGAGTCCTTGTTTGTGGGTCCAGCATATGCCAGTGGGACCCTCCCATATGCTGTTTTTTGTTTCTCCCTGCTCTGTTAGCCTGCCCCTGTACCTGTTCTTCATGTCCCTGTTTAAGGTGTCTCCTGAATCACCTTTCTTTGTTCCCTCTCAACTCTTTACTTTCCTCATGGCCTCATCTTTAAGAGTGGGATGTTATCACCAACTATGGGACTTGTCGACCCCCATGGCCATGCTCCCACATCTCCCCCTTCTTTATTAACATAAAAGTGCTCGATTAACACAAATTAAGAAAGCAGGTCTAACACAAATTAAGAAGGCGCGATTAACAGAAATTAAGAAAGCAAGAGTAACACAAATTAAGAAAGCACTATTAACACAAACTAAAACACAGAGAAAAACTGCCAGGCATACTAATTCCATCTTTAACAAACTTTGTAACCCCATCCCTGGTAGAGGCAGGCACTGAGTGCTGCCCAGCCGGGGGGCTCTGGCTGCCCCTCCAACTCCTGGAGTCCTTGTTTGGGGGTCCGGCCTATGCCAGCGAGACCCTCCCATACGCTGTTTTATGTTTGTCGCTGTTCTGATAGCATGTCCCTATTCATTCCTTTTTTGTTTTTGTCCCTGTTCTGTTAGACTCTCCCTGTTCCTGTTCTTCATGTCCCTGTTTAAGGTGTCTCCTGAATCACCCTTCTTTGTTCCCTCTCAACTCTTTAAATTCCTGATGGTCTCATCTTTAAGAGTTGGATGTGATCACCAACCATGGGGCTTGTCGACCCCCATGGCCACACTCCCACATCTTCCCCTTCTTTATTAACATAAGAAAGCGCGTTTAACACAAATTAAGAAGGCAGGATCAACACAAACTAAAACACAGAGAAAAACTGCCAGGCATACTAAGTCTACCTTTAACAAACTTTGTAAAACCATCCCTGGGAGAGGCAGGCACTGAGTGCTGCCCAGCCGGGGGGCTCTGGCTGACCCTCCAACACCTGGAGTCCTTGTTTGTGGGTCCAGCATATGCCAGTGGGACCCTCCCATATGCTGTTTTTTGTTTCTCCCTGCTCTGTTAGCCTGCCCCTGTACCTGTTCTTCATGTCCCTGTTTAAGGTGTCTCCTGAATCACCTTTCTTTGTTCCCTCTCAACTCTTTACTTTCCTCATGGCCTCATCTTTAAGAGTCAGATGTTATCACCAACTATGGGACTTGTCGACCCCCATGGCCATGCTCCCACATCTCCCCCTTCTTTATTAACATAAAAGTGCTCGATTAACACAAATTAAGAAAGCAGGTCTAACACAAATTAAGAAGGCGCGATTAACAGAAATTAAGAAAGCAAGAGTAACACAAATTAAGAAAGCACTATTAACACAAACTAAAACACAGAGAAAAACTGCCAGGCATACTAATTCCATCTTTTACAAACTTTGTAACCACAACCCTGGGAGAGGCAGGCACTGAGTGCTGCCCAGCTGGGGGGCTCTGGCTGCCCCTCCAACTCCTGGAGTCCTTGTTTGTGGGTCCGGCCTATGCCAGCGAGACCCTCCCATATGCTGTTTTTTGTTTGTCGCTGTTCTGATAGCATGTCCCTATTCATTCCTTTTTTGTTTTGTCCCTGTTCTGTTAGCCTGTCCCTGTTCCTGTTCTTCATGTCCCTGCTTAAGGTGTCTCCTGAATCACCCTTCTTTGTTCCCTCTCAGGGCTTTACTTTCCTGATGGTGTCATCTTTAAGAGTCAGACGTGATCACCAACCATGGGGCTTGTCGACCCCCATGGCCACACTCCCACATCTCCCCCTTCTTTATTAACATAAGAAAGCGCGATTAACACAAATTAAGAAGGCAGGATCAACACAAACTAAAACACAGAGAAAAACTGCCAGGCATACTAAGACTATCTTTAACAAACTTTGCAACCCCATCCCTGGGAGTGGCAGGCACTGAGTGCTGCCCAGCCGGGGGGCTCTGGCTGCCCCTCCAACTCCTGGAGTCCTTGTTTGGGGGTCCTGCGTAAGCCAGCGTGACCCTCCCATAAGCTCTTTTTGTTCGTCCCTGTTCTGTTAGCCTGTACCTATTCATTCCTTTTCTGTTTTTGTCCCTGTTCCGTTTGCCTGTCCCTATTCATTCCTTTTTTGTTTTTGTCCCTGTGCTGTTAGCCTGTCCCTGTTCCTGTTCTTCATGTCCCTGTTTGTTTTCTTCTGGTCCCTGTTCGTTTTCATGTCCCTGTTGGGGGGCGATTTATGGCGTAAAGACCGCACGGACAACGGGGTTCTTTCAGGATCTGTAACTGCTACCTCTTTATTGATGGCATAACTTGAACTCTCTCTTACTGAAAGCATAACTTCATCTCTCAGAGTGAGGGCACAACTTCATTCTATCCCTGATTCAGGAAAGGCTCCCTTCCTATAATTTCCGCCTCACAGCAGTACCTTTCCACTAACTAGTCATTGGTCAACAACTTTGCCCGGCAACAGCAAACACCCAGCAACTTCCATGCTTTAATGGCTGGAGAACAAGCCACCCCAGAAAACAAGGTGTCACCTGAATCACCCTTCTTTGTTCCCTCTCAACTCTTTAAATTCCTGATGGTCTCATCCTTAAGAGTCGGATGTTATTACCAACAATGGGGCCTGTCGACCCCCATGGCCATGCTCCCACATCTCCCCCTTCTTTATTAACATAAAAGAGCTCGATTAACACAAATTAAGAAAGCAGGTTTAACACAAATTAAGAAGGCGCGATTAACAGAAATTAAGAAAGCAAGAGAAACACAAATTAAGAAAGCACTATTAACACAAACTAAAATACAGAGAAAAACTGCCAGGCATAGTAATTCCATCTTTAACAAACTTTGTAACCACAACCCTGGGAGAGGCAGGCACTGAGTGCTGCCCAGCCGGGGGGCTCTGGCTGCCCCTCCAACTCCTGGAGTCCTCGTTTGGGGGTCCGGCCTATGCCAGCGAGACCCTCCCATACGCTGTTTTTTGTTTGTCCCTGTTCTGTTAGCCTGACCCTGTTCCTGCTCTTCATGTCCCTGCTTAAGGTGTCTCCTGAATCACCCTTCTTTGTTCCCTCTCAACTCTTTACTTTCCTGATGGCCTCATCTTTAAGAGTCGGATGTGATCACCAACCATGGGGCTTGTCGACCCCCATGGCCACACTCCCACATCTCCCCCTTCTTTATTAACATAAGAAAGCGCGATTAACACAAATTAAGAAGGCAGGATCAACACAAACTAAAACACAGAGAAAAACTGCCAGGCATACTAAGACTATCTAAAACAAACTTTGCAACCCCATCCCTGGGAGTGGCAGGCACTGAGTGCTGCCCAGCCGGGGGGCTCTGGCTGCCCCTCCAACTCCTGGAGTCCTTGTTTGGGGGTCCTGCGTAAGCCAGCGTGACCCTCCCATAAGCTCTTTTTGTTCGTCCCTGTTCTGTTAGCCTGTACCTATTCATTCCTTTTCTGTTTTTGTCCCTGTTCCGTTTGCCTGTCCCTATTCATTCCTTTTTTGTTTTTGTCCCTGTCCTGTTAGCCTGTCCCTGTTCCTGTTCTTCATGTCCCTGTTTGTTTTCTTCTGGTCCCTGTTCGTTTTCATGTCCCTGTTGGGGGGCGATTTATGGCGTAAAGACCGCACGGACAACGGGGTTCTTTCAGGATCTGTAACTGCTACCTCTTTATTGATGGCATAACTTGAACTCTCTCTTACTGAAAGCATAACTTCATCTCTCAGAGTGAGGGCACAACTTCATTCTATCCCTGATTCAGGAAAGGCTCCCTTCCTATAATTTCCGCCTTACAGCAGTACCTTTCCACTAACTAGTCATTGGTCAACAACTTTGCCCGGCAACAGCAAACACCCAGCAACTTCCATGCTTTAATGGCTGGAGAACAAGCCACCCCAGAAAACAAGGTGTCACCTGAATCACCCTTCTTTGTTCCCTCTCAACTCTTTAAATTCCTGATGGTCTCATCCTTAAGAGTCGGATGTTATTACCAACAATGGGGCCTGTCGACCCCCATGGCCATGCTCCCACATCTCCCCCTTCTTTATTAACATAAAAGAGCTCGATTAACACAAATTAAGAAAGCAGGTCTAACACAAATTAAGAAGGCGCGATTAACAGAAATTAAGAAAGCGCGATTAACACAAATTAAGAAGGCAGGATCAACACAAACTAAAACACAGAGAAAAACTGCCAGGCATACTAAGTCTATCTTTAACAATCTTTGTAAAACCATCCCTGGGAGAGGCAGGCACTGAGCACTGCCGAGCCGGGGGGCTCTGGCTGCCCCTCCAACTCCTGGAGTCCTTGTTTGTGGGTCCAGCATATGCCAGTGGGACCCTCCCATATGCTGTTTTTTGTTTCTCCCTGCTCTGTTAGCCTGTCCCTATTCATTCCTTTTTTGTTTTCCTCCCTGTTCTGTTAGACTATCCCTGTTCCTGTTCTTCATGTCCCTGTTTAAGGTGTCTCCTGAATCACCCTTCTTTGTTCCCTCTCAACTCTTTACTTTCCTGATGGCCTCATCTTTAAGAGTCAGATGTTATCACCAACCATGGGACTTGTCGACCCCCATGGACATGCTCCCACATCTTCCCCTTCTTTATTAACATAAGAAAGCGCGATTAACACAAATTAAGAAGGCAGGATCAACACAAACTAAAACACAGAGAAAAACAGCCAGGCATACTAAGACTATCTAACAAACTTTGCAACCCCATCCCTGGGAGTGGCAGGCACTGAGTGCTGCCCAGCCGGGGGGCTCTGGCTGCCCCTCCAATTCCTGGAGTCCTTGTTTGGGGGTCCTGCGTAAGCCAGCGTGACCCTCCCATACCCTCTTTTTGTTCGTCCCTGTTCTGTTAGCCTGTCCCTATTCATTCCTTTTCTGTTTTTGTCCCTGTTCCGTTAGCCTGTCCCTATTCATTCCTTTTCTGTTTTTGTCCCTGTTCTTTTAGCCTGTTCCTGTTCCTGTTCTTCGTTCCCCTGTTTGTTTTCTTCTCGTCCCTGTTCGTTTTCATGTCCCTGTTGGGGGGCGATTTGTGGCGTAAAGACCGCACGGACAACGGGGTTCTTTCAGGATCTGTAACTGCTACCTCTTTATTGATGACATATCTTGAACTCTCTTACTGAAGGCATAACTTCATCTCTCAGAGTGAGGGCACAACTTCATTCTATCCCTTATTCAGGAAAGGCTCCCTTCCTATAATTTCCGCCTCACAGCAGTACCTTTCCACTAACTAGTCATTGGTCAACAACTTTGCCCGGCAACAGCAAACACCCAGCAACTTCCATGCATTAATGGCTGGAGAACAAGACACCCCAGACAACAAGGTGTCACCTGAAACACCCTTCTTTGTTCCCTCTCAACTCTTTAAATTCCTGTTGGTCTCATCCTTAAGAGTCGGATGTTATTACCAACCATGGGGCCTGTCGACCCCCATGGCCACACTCCCACATCTCCTCCTTCTTTATTAACATAAGAAAGCGCGATTAACACAAATTAAGAAGGCAGGATCAACACAAACTAAAACACAGAGAAAAACTGCCAGGCATACTAAGTCTAACTTTAACAACCTTTGTAAAACCATCCCTGGGAAAGGCAGGCACGGAGTGCTGCCCAGCCGGGGGGCTCTGGCTGCCCCTCCAACTCCTGGAGTCCTTGTTTTTGGGTCCAGCATATGCCAGTGGGACCCTCCCATATGCTGTTTTTGTTTCTCCCTGCTCTGTTAGCCTGTCCCTGTTCCTGTTCTTCATGTCCCTGTTTAAGGTGTCTCCTGAATCACCCTTCTTTGTTCCCTTTCAACTCTTTACTTTCCTGATGGCCTCATCTTTAAGAGTCGGATGTTATCACCAACCATGGGACTTGTCGACCCCCATGGCCATGCTCCCACATCTCCCCCTTCTTTATTAACATAAAAGAGCTCGATTAACACAAATTAAGAAAGCAGGTTTAACACAAATTATGAAGGCGCGATTAACAGAAATTAAGAAAGCAAGAGAAACACAAATTAAGAAAGCACTATTAACACAAATTAAAATACAGAGAAAAACTGCCAGGCATACTAATTCCATCTTTAACAAACTTTGTAACCCCATCCCTGGGAGAGGCAGGCACTGAGTGCTGCCCAGCCGGGGGGCTCTGGCTGCCCCTCCAACTCCTGGAGTCCTTGTTTGTGGGTCCTGCATATGCCAGCGGGACCATCCCATACAATTTTTTTTTGTTTGTCCCTGTTCTGTTAGCCTGTCCCTGTTCCTGTTCTTCATGTCCCTGCTTAAGGTGTCTCCTGAATCACCCTTTGTTCCCTCTCAGGGCTTTACTTTCCTGATGGTCTCATCCTTAAGAGTCGGATGTGATCACCAACCGTGGGGCGTGTCGACCCCCATGGCCACACTCCCACATCTTCCCCTTCTTTATTAACTTAAGAAAGCGCGATTAACACTAATTAAGAAGGCATGATCAGCACAAAATAAAACACAGAGAAAAACTGCCAGGCATACTAAGTCTATCTTTAACAATCTTCGTAAAACACTCCCTGGGAGAGGCAGGCACGGAGTGCTGCCCAGCCGGGGGGCTCTGGCTGACCCTCCAACTCCTGGAGTCCTTGTTTGTGGGTCCTGCCTATGCCAGCGAGACCCTCCCATATGCTGTTTTTTGTTTGTCCCTGTTCCGTTTTCTTGTCCCTATTAATTCCTTTTTTGTTTTCGTCCCTGTTCTGTTAGACTATCCCTGTTCGTGTTCTTCATGTCCCTGTTTAAGGTGTCTCCTGAATCACCCTTCTTTGTTCCCTCTCAAGGGTTTACTTTCCTGATGGTCTCTACTTTAATAGTCGGATGTTATCACCAACCATGGGGCTTCTCGACCCCCATGGCCACACTCCCACATCTTCCCCTTCTTTATTAACATAAGAAAGCGCAATTAACACAAATTAAGAAGGCAGGATCAACACAAACTAAAACACAGAGAAAAACTGCCAGGCATACTAAGTCTATCTTTAACAATCTTCGTAAAACACTCCCTGGGAGAGGCAGGCACGGAGTGCTGCCCAGCCGGGGGGCTCTGGCTGCCCCTCCAACTCCTGGAGTCCTTGTTTGTGGGTCCAGCATATGCCAGTGGGACCCTCCCATATGCTGTTTTTTGTTTCTCCCTGCTCTGTTAGCCTGCCCCTGTTCCTGTTCTTCATGTCCCTGTTTAAGGTGTCTCCTGAATCACCCTTCTTTGTTCCCTCTCAACTCTTTCCTTTCCTGATGTTCTCTACTTTAATAGTCGGATGTTATCACCAACCATGGGACTTGTCGACCCCCATGGCCACGCTCCCACATCTCCCCCTTCTTTATTAACATAAAAGAGCTCGATTAACACAAATTAAGAAAGCAGGTTTAACACAAATTAAGAAGGCGCGATTAACAGAAATTAAGAAAGCAAGAGAAACACAAATTAAGAAAGCACTATTAACACAAACTAAAATACAGAGAAAAACTGCCAGGCATAGTAATTCCGTCTTTAACAAACTTTGTAACCACAACCCTGGGAGAGGCAGGCACTGAGTGCTGCCCAGCCGGGGGGCTCTGGCTGCCCCTCCAACTCCTGGAGTCCTCGTTTGGGGGTCCGGCCTATGCCAGCGAGACCCTCCCATACGCTGTTTTTTGTTTGTCCCTGTTCTGTTAGCCTGTCCCTGTTCCTGTTCTTCATGTCCCTGCTTAAGGTGTCTCCTGAATCACCCTTCTTTGTTCCCTCTCAACTCTTTACTTTCCTGATGGCCTCATCTTTAAGAGTCGGATGTGATCACCAACCATGGGGCTTGTCGACCCCCATGGCCACACTCCCACATCTCCCCCTTCTTTATTAACATAAGAAAGCGCAATTAACACAAATTAAGAAGGCAGGATCAACACAAACTAAAACACAGAGAAAAACTGCCAGGCATACTAATTCCATCTTTTACAAACTTTGTAACCCCATCCCTGGGAGAGGCAGGCACTGAGTGCTGCCCAGCTGGGGGGCTCTGGCTGCCCCTCCAACTCCTGTGGTCCTTGTTTGTGGGTCCAGCATATGCCAGTGGGACCCTGCCATACGCTGTTTTTTGTTTGTCCCTGTTCTGATAGCCTGTCCCTATTCATTCCTTTTTTTGTTTTCCTCCCTGTTCTGTTAGCCTGCCCCTGTTCCTGTTCTTCATGTCCCTGCTTAAGGTGTCTCCTGAATCACCCTTCTTTGTTCCCTCTCAAGGGTTTACTTTCCTGATGGTCTCTACTTTAATAGTCGGATGTTATCACCAACCATGGGGCTTCTCGACCCCCATGGCCACACTCCCACATCTTCCCCTTCTTTATTAACATAAGAAAGCGCAATTAACACAAATTAAGAAGGCAGGATCAACACAAACTAAAACACAGAGAAAAACTGCCAGGCATACTAAGTCTATCTTTAACAATCTTCGTAAAACACTCCCTGGGAGAGGCAGGCACGGAGTGCTGCCCAGCCGGGGGGCTCTGGCTGCCCCTCCAACTCCTGGAGTCCTTGTTTGTGGGTCCAGCATATGCCAGTGGGACCCTCCCATATGCTGTTTTTTGTTTCTCCCTGCTCTGTTAGCCTGCCCCTGTTCCTGTTCTTCATGTCCCTGTTTAAGGTGTCTCCTGAATCACCCTTCTTTGTTCCCTCTCAACTCTTTCCTTTCCTGATGTTCTCTACTTTAATAGTCGGATGTTATCACCAACCATGGGACTTGTCGACCCCCATGGCCACGCTCCCACATCTCCCCCTTCTTTATTAACATAAAAGAGCTCGATTAACACAAATTAAGAAAGCAGGTTTAACACAAATTAAGAAGGCGCGATTAACAGAAATTAAGAAAGCAAGAGAAACACAAATTAAGAAAGCACTATTAACACAAACTAAAATACAGAGAAAAACTGCCAGGCATAGTAATTCCGTCTTTAACAAACTTTGTAACCACAACCCTGGGAGAGGCAGGCACTGAGTGCTGCCCAGCCGGGGGGCTCTGGCTGCCCCTCCAACTCCTGGAGTCCTTGTTTGGGGGTCCGGCCTATGCCAGCGAGACCCTCCCATATGCTGTTTTTTGTTTGTCCCTGTTCTGTTAGCCTGTCCCTGTTCCTGTTCTTCATGTCCCTGCTTAAGGTGTCTCCTGAATCACCCTTCTTTGTTCCCTCTCAACTCTTTACTTTCCTGATGGCCTCATCTTTAAGAGTCGGATGTGATCACCAACCATGGGGCTTGTCGACCCCCATGGCCACACTCCCACATCTCCCCCTTCTTTATTAACATAAGAAAGCGCAATTAACACAAATTAAGAAGGCAGGATCAACACAAACTAAAACACAGAGAAAAACTGCCAGGCATACTAATTCCATCTTTTACAAACTTTGTAACCCCATCCCTGGGAGAGGCAGGCACTGAGTGCTGCCCAGCTGGGGGGCTCTGGCTGCCCCTCCAACTCCTGTGGTCCTTGTTTGTGGGTCCAGCATATGCCAGTGGGACCCTGCCATATGCTGTTTTTTGTTTGTCCCTGTTCTGATAGCCTGTCCCTATTCATTCCTTTTTTGTTTTCCTCCCTGTTCTGTTAGCCTGCCCCTGTTCCTGTTCTTCATGTCCCTGCTTAAGGTGTCTCCTGAATCACCCTTCTTTGTTCCCTCTCAACTCTTTACTTTCCTGATGGCCTCATCTTTAAGAGTCGGATGTGATCACCAACCATGGGGCTTGTCGACCCCCATGGCCACACTCCCACATCTCCTCCTTCTTTATTAACATAAGAAAGCGCAATTAACACAAATTAAGAAGGCAGGATCAACACAAACTAAAACACAGAGAAAAACTGCCAGGCATACTAATTCCATCTTTTACAAACTTTGTAACCCCATCCCTGGGAGAGGCAGGCACTGAGTGCTGCCCAGCTGGGGGGCTCTGGCTGCCCCTCCAACTCCTGGAGTCCTTGTTTGGGGGTCCTGCGTAAGCCAGCGTGACCCTCCCATACCCTCTTTTTGTTCGTCCCTGTTCTGTTAGCCTGTCCCTATTCATTCCTTTTCTGTTTTTGTCCCTGTTCCGTTTGCCTGTCCCTATTCATTCCTTTTTTGTTTTTGTCCCTGTTCTGTTAGCCTGTCCCTGTTCCTGTTCTTCATTCCCCTGTTTCTTTTCTTCTCGTCCCTGTTCGTTTTCATGTCCCTGTTGGGCGGCGATTTGTGGCGTAAAGACCGCACGGACAACGGGGTTCTTTCAGGATCTGTAACTGCTACCTCTTTATTGACGACATATCTTGAACTCTCTCTTACTGAAGGCATAACTTCATCTCTCAGAGTGAGGGCACAATTTCATTCTATCCCTTATTCAGGAAAGGCTCCCTTCCTATAATTTCCGCCTCACAGCAGTACCTTTCCACTAACTAGTCATTGGTCAACAACGTTGCCGAGCAACAGCAAACACCCAGCAACTTCCATGCTTTAATGGCTGGAGAACAAGCCACCCCAGACAACAAGGTGTCACCTGAATCACCCTTCTTTGTTCCCTCTCAAGGCTTTACTTTCCTGATGGTCTCTACTTTAAGAGTCGGATGTGATCACCAACCATGGGGCTTGTCGACCCCCATGGCCACACTCCCACATCTTCCCCTTCTTCATTAACTTAAGAAAGCACGATTAACACAAATTAAGAAGGCAGGATCAACACAAACTAAAACACAGAGAAAAACTGCCAGGCATACTAATTCCATCTTTTACAAACTTTGTAACCCCATCCCTGGGAGAGGCAGGCACTGAGTGCTGCCCAGCAGGGGGGCTCTGGCTGCCCCTCCAACTCCTGTGGTCCTTGTTTGTGGGTCCTGCCTATGCCAGCGAGACCCTCCCATACGCTGTTTTTTGTTTGTCCCTGTTCTGATATCCTGTCCCTATTCATTCCTTTTTTGTTTTTGTCCCTGTTCTGTTAGACTATCCCTGTTCCTGTTCTTCATGTCCCTGGTTAAGGTGTCTTTTGAATAACCCTTCTTTGTTCCCTCTCAAGGGTTTACTTTCCTGATGATCTCTACTTTAATAGTCGGATGATATCACCAACCATGGGGCTTGTCGACCCCCATGGCCACACTCCCACATCTTCCCCTTCTTTATTAACATAAGAAAGCACAATAAACACAAATTAAGAAGGCAGGATCAACACAAACTAAAACACAGAGAAAAACTGCCAGGCATACTAAGTCTATCTTTAACAACCTTTGTAAAACCATCCCTGGGAGAGGCAGGCACTGAGTGCTGCCCAGCCGGGGGGCTCTGGCTGCCCCTCCAACTCCTGGAGTCCTTGTTTGTGGGTCTAGCATATGCCAGTGGGACCCTCCCATATGCTGTTTTTTGTTTCTCCCTGCTCTGTTAGCCTGTCCCTGTTCTTCATGTCCCTGTATAAGGTGTCTCCTGAATCACCCTTCTTTGTTCCCTCTCAACTCTTTACTTTCCTGATGGCCTCATCTTTAAGAGTTGGATGTGATCACCAACCATGGGGCTTGTCGACCCCCATGGCCACGCTCCCACATCTCCCCCTTCTTTATTAACATAAAAGAGCTCGATTAACACAAATTAAGAAGGCAGGATCAACACAAACTAAAACACAGAGAAAAGCTGCCAGGCATACTAAGTCTATCTTTAACAACCTTTGTAAAACCATCCCTGGGAGAGGCAGGCACTGAGTGCTGCCCAGCCGGGGGGCTCTGGCTGCCCCTCCAACTCCTGGAGTCCTTGTTTTTGGGTCCAGCATATGCCAGTGGGACCCTCCCATATGCTGTTTTTGTTTCTCCCTGCTCTGTTAGCCTGTCCCTGTTCCTGTTCTTCATGTCCCTGTTTAAGGTGTCTCCTGAATCACCCTTCTTTGTTCCCTTTCAACTCTTTACTTTCCTGATGGCCTCATCTTTAAGAGTCGGATGTTATCACCAACCATGGGACTTGTCGACCCCCATGGCCATGCTCCCACATCTCCCCCTTCTTTATTAACATAAAAGAGCTCGATTAACACAAATTAAGAAAGCAGGTTTAACACAAATTATGAAGGCGCGATTAACAGAAATTAAGAAAGCAAGAGAAACACAAATTAAGAAAGCACTATTAACACAAATTAAAATACAGAGAAAAACTGCCAGGCATACTAATTCCATCTTTAACAAACTTTGTAACCCCATCCCTGGGAGAGGCAGGCACTGAGTGCTGCCCAGCCGGGGGGCTCTGGCTGCCCCTCCAACTCCTGGAGTCCTTGTTTGTGGGTCCTGCATATGCCAGCGGGACCATCCCATACAATTTTTTTTTGTTTGTCCCTGTTCTGTTAGCCTGTCCCTGTTCCTGTTCTTCATGTCCCTGCTTAAGGTGTCTCCTGAATCACCCTTTGTTCCCTCTCAGGGCTTTACTTTCCTGATGGTCTCATCCTTAAGAGTCGGATGTGATCACCAACCGTGGGGCGTGTCGACCCCCATGGCCACACTCCCACATCTTCCCCTTCTTTATTAACTTAAGAAAGCGCGATTAACACTAATTAAGAAGGCATGATCAGCACAAAATAAAACACAGAGAAAAACTGCCAGGCATACTAAGTCTATCTTTAACAATCTTCGTAAAACACTCCCTGGGAGAGGCAGGCACGGAGTGCTGCCCAGCCGGGGGGCTCTGGCTGACCCTCCAACTCCTGGAGTCCTTGTTTGTGGGTCCTGCCTATGCCAGCGAGACCCTCCCATATGCTGTTTTTTGTTTGTCCCTGTTCCGTTTTCTTGTCCCTATTAATTCCTTTTTTGTTTTCGTCCCTGTTCTGTTAGACTATCCCTGTTCGTGTTCTTCATGTCCCTGTTTAAGGTGTCTCCTGAATCACCCTTCTTTGTTCCCTCTCAAGGGTTTACTTTCCTGATGGTCTCTACTTTAATAGTCGGATGTTATCACCAACCATGGGGCTTCTCGACCCCCATGGCCACACTCCCACATCTTCCCCTTCTTTATTAACATAAGAAAGCGCAATTAACACAAATTAAGAAGGCAGGATCAACACAAACTAAAACACAGAGAAAAACTGCCAGGCATACTAAGTCTATCTTTAACAATCTTCGTAAAACACTCCCTGGGAGAGGCAGGCACGGAGTGCTGCCCAGCCGGGGGGCTCTGGCTGCCCCTCCAACTCCTGGAGTCCTTGTTTGTGGGTCCAGCATATGCCAGTGGGACCCTCCCATATGCTGTTTTTTGTTTCTCCCTGCTCTGTTAGCCTGCCCCTGTTCCTGTTCTTCATGTCCCTGTTTAAGGTGTCTCCTGAATCACCCTTCTTTGTTCCCTCTCAACTCTTTCCTTTCCTGATGTTCTCTACTTTAATAGTCGGATGTTATCACCAACCATGGGACTTGTCGACCCCCATGGCCACGCTCCCACATCTCCCCCTTCTTTATTAACATAAAAGAGCTCGATTAACACAAATTAAGAAAGCAGGTTTAACACAAATTAAGAAGGCGCGATTAACAGAAATTAAGAAAGCAAGAGAAACACAAATTAAGAAAGCACTATTAACACAAACTAAAATACAGAGAAAAACTGCCAGGCATAGTAATTCCGTCTTTAACAAACTTTGTAACCACAACCCTGGGAGAGGCAGGCACTGAGTGCTGCCCAGCCGGGGGGCTCTGGCTGCCCCTCCAACTCCTGGAGTCCTCGTTTGGGGGTCCGGCCTATGCCAGCGAGACCCTCCCATACGCTGTTTTTTGTTTGTCCCTGTTCTGTTAGCCTGTCCCTGTTCCTGTTCTTCATGTCCCTGCTTAAGGTGTCTCCTGAATCACCCTTCTTTGTTCCCTCTCAACTCTTTACTTTCCTGATGGCCTCATCTTTAAGAGTCGGATGTGATCACCAACCATGGGGCTTGTCGACCCCCATGGCCACACTCCCACATCTCCCCCTTCTTTATTAACATAAGAAAGCGCAATTAACACAAATTAAGAAGGCAGGATCAACACAAACTAAAACACAGAGAAAAACTGCCAGGCATACTAATTCCATCTTTTACAAACTTTGTAACCCCATCCCTGGGAGAGGCAGGCACTGAGTGCTGCCCAGCTGGGGGGCTCTGGCTGCCCCTCCAACTCCTGTGGTCCTTGTTTGTGGGTCCAGCATATGCCAGTGGGACCCTGCCATACGCTGTTTTTTGTTTGTCCCTGTTCTGATAGCCTGTCCCTATTCATTCCTTTTTTTGTTTTCCTCCCTGTTCTGTTAGCCTGCCCCTGTTCCTGTTCTTCATGTCCCTGCTTAAGGTGTCTCCTGAATCACCCTTCTTTGTTCCCTCTCAAGGGTTTACTTTCCTGATGGTCTCTACTTTAATAGTCGGATGTTATCACCAACCATGGGGCTTCTCGACCCCCATGGCCACACTCCCACATCTTCCCCTTCTTTATTAACATAAGAAAGCGCAATTAACACAAATTAAGAAGGCAGGATCAACACAAACTAAAACACAGAGAAAAACTGCCAGGCATACTAAGTCTATCTTTAACAATCTTCGTAAAACACTCCCTGGGAGAGGCAGGCACGGAGTGCTGCCCAGCCGGGGGGCTCTGGCTGCCCCTCCAACTCCTGGAGTCCTTGTTTGTGGGTCCAGCATATGCCAGTGGGACCCTCCCATATGCTGTTTTTTGTTTCTCCCTGCTCTGTTAGCCTGCCCCTGTTCCTGTTCTTCATGTCCCTGTTTAAGGTGTCTCCTGAATCACCCTTCTTTGTTCCCTCTCAACTCTTTCCTTTCCTGATGTTCTCTACTTTAATAGTCGGATGTTATCACCAACCATGGGACTTGTCGACCCCCATGGCCACGCTCCCACATCTCCCCCTTCTTTATTAACATAAAAGAGCTCGATTAACACAAATTAAGAAAGCAGGTTTAACACAAATTAAGAAGGCGCGATTAACAGAAATTAAGAAAGCAAGAGAAACACAAATTAAGAAAGCACTATTAACACAAACTAAAATACAGAGAAAAACTGCCAGGCATAGTAATTCCGTCTTTAACAAACTTTGTAACCACAACCCTGGGAGAGGCAGGCACTGAGTGCTGCCCAGCCGGGGGGCTCTGGCTGCCCCTCCAACTCCTGGAGTCCTTGTTTGGGGGTCCGGCCTATGCCAGCGAGACCCTCCCATATGCTGTTTTTTGTTTGTCCCTGTTCTGTTAGCCTGTCCCTGTTCCTGTTCTTCATGTCCCTGCTTAAGGTGTCTCCTGAATCACCCTTCTTTGTTCCCTCTCAACTCTTTACTTTCCTGATGGCCTCATCTTTAAGAGTCGGATGTGATCACCAACCATGGGGCTTGTCGACCCCCATGGCCACACTCCCACATCTCCCCCTTCTTTATTAACATAAGAAAGCGCAATTAACACAAATTAAGAAGGCAGGATCAACACAAACTAAAACACAGAGAAAAACTGCCAGGCATACTAATTCCATCTTTTACAAACTTTGTAACCCCATCCCTGGGAGAGGCAGGCA
Source organism: Anser anser (assembly GCF_964211835.1). NCBI lineage: Eukaryota > Metazoa > Chordata > Aves > Anseriformes > Anatidae > Anser > Anser anser. Next base: position 2,402,219 of record NC_139731.1, read on the forward strand.
CTGAGTGCTGCCCAGCTGGGGGGCTCTGGCTGCCCCTCCAACTCCTGTGGTCCTTGTTTGTGGGTCCAGCATATGCCAGTGGGACCCTGCCATATGCTGTTTTTTGTTTGTCCCTGTTCTGATAGCCTGTCCCTATTCATTCCTTTTTTGTTTTCCTCCCTGTTCTGTTAGCCTGCCCCTGTTCCTGTTCTTCATGTCCCTGCTTAAGGTGTCTCCTGAATCACCCTTCTTTGTTCCCTCTCAACTCTTTACTTTCCTGATGGCCTCATCTTTAAGAGTCGGATGTGATCACCAACCATGGGGCTTGTCGACCCCCATGGCCACACTCCCACATCTCCTCCTTCTTTATTAACATAAGAAAGCGCAATTAACACAAATTAAGAAGGCAGGATCAACACAAACTAAAACACAGAGAAAAACTGCCAGGCATACTAATTCCATCTTTTACAAACTTTGTAACCCCATCCCTGGGAGAGGCAGGCACTGAGTGCTGCCCAGCTGGGGGGCTCTGGCTGCCCCTCCAACTCCTGGAGTCCTTGTTTGGGGGTCCTGCGTAAGCCAGCGTGACCCTCCCATACCCTCTTTTTGTTCGTCCCTGTTCTGTTAGCCTGTCCCTATTCATTCCTTTTCTGTTTTTGTCCCTGTTCCGTTTGCCTGTCCCTATTCATTCCTTTTTTGTTTTTGTCCCTGTTCTGTTAGCCTGTCCCTGTTCCTGTTCTTCATTCCCCTGTTTCTTTTCTTCTCGTCCCTGTTCGTTTTCATGTCCCTGTTGGGCGGCGATTTGTGGCGTAAAGACCGCACGGACAACGGGGTTCTTTCAGGATCTGTAACTGCTACCTCTTTATTGACGACATATCTTGAACTCTCTCTTACTGAAGGCATAACTTCATCTCTCAGAGTGAGGGCACAATTTCATTCTATCCCTTATTCAGGAAAGGCTCCCTTCCTATAATTTCCGCCTCACAGCAGTACCTTTCCACTAACTAGTCATTGGTCAACAACGTTGCCGAGCAACAGCAAACACCCAGCAACTTCCATGCTTTAATGGCTGGAGAACAAGCCACCCCAGACAACAAGGTGTCACCTGAATCACCCTTCTTTGTTCCCTCTCAAGGCTTTACTTTCCTGATGGTCTCTACTTTAAGAGTCGGATGTGATCACCAACCATGGGGCTTGTCGACCCCCATGGCCACACTCCCACATCTTCCCCTTCTTCATTAACTTAAGAAAGCACGATTAACACAAATTAAGAAGGCAGGATCAACACAAACTAAAACACAGAGAAAAACTGCCAGGCATACTAATTCCATCTTTTACAAACTTTGTAACCCCATCCCTGGGAGAGGCAGGCACTGAGTGCTGCCCAGCAGGGGGGCTCTGGCTGCCCCTCCAACTCCTGTGGTCCTTGTTTGTGGGTCCTGCCTATGCCAGCGAGACCCTCCCATACGCTGTTTTTTGTTTGTCCCTGTTCTGATATCCTGTCCCTATTCATTCCTTTTTTGTTTTTGTCCCTGTTCTGTTAGACTATCCCTGTTCCTGTTCTTCATGTCCCTGGTTAAGGTGTCTTTTGAATAACCCTTCTTTGTTCCCTCTCAAGGGTTTACTTTCCTGATGATCTCTACTTTAATAGTCGGATGATATCACCAACCATGGGGCTTGTCGACCCCCATGGCCACACTCCCACATCTTCCCCTTCTTTATTAACATAAGAAAGCACAATAAACACAAATTAAGAAGGCAGGATCAACACAAACTAAAACACAGAGAAAAACTGCCAGGCATACTAAGTCTATCTTTAACAACCTTTGTAAAACCATCCCTGGGAGAGGCAGGCACTGAGTGCTGCCCAGCCGGGGGGCTCTGGCTGCCCCTCCAACTCCTGGAGTCCTTGTTTGTGGGTCTAGCATATGCCAGTGGGACCCTCCCATATGCTGTTTTTTGTTTCTCCCTGCTCTGTTAGCCTGTCCCTGTTCTTCATGTCCCTGTATAAGGTGTCTCCTGAATCACCCTTCTTTGTTCCCTCTCAACTCTTTACTTTCCTGATGGCCTCATCTTTAAGAGTTGGATGTGATCACCAACCATGGGGCTTGTCGACCCCCATGGCCACGCTCCCACATCTCCCCCTTCTTTATTAACATAAAAGAGCTCGATTAACACAAATTAAGAAGGCAGGATCAACACAAACTAAAACACAGAGAAAAGCTGCCAGGCATACTAAGTCTATCTTTAACAACCTTTGTAAAACCATCCCTGGGAGAGGCAGGCACTGAGTGCTGCCCAGCCGGGGGGCTCTGGCTGCCCCTCCAACTCCTGGAGTCCTTGTTTTTGGGTCCAGCATATGCCAGTGGGACCCTCCCATATGCTGTTTTTGTTTCTCCCTGCTCTGTTAGCCTGTCCCTGTTCCTGTTCTTCATGTCCCTGTTTAAGGTGTCTCCTGAATCACCCTTCTTTGTTCCCTTTCAACTCTTTACTTTCCTGATGGCCTCATCTTTAAGAGTCGGATGTTATCACCAACCATGGGACTTGTCGACCCCCATGGCCATGCTCCCACATCTCCCCCTTCTTTATTAACATAAAAGAGCTCGATTAACACAAATTAAGAAAGCAGGTTTAACACAAATTATGAAGGCGCGATTAACAGAAATTAAGAAAGCAAGAGAAACACAAATTAAGAAAGCACTATTAACACAAATTAAAATACAGAGAAAAACTGCCAGGCATACTAATTCCATCTTTAACAAACTTTGTAACCCCATCCCTGGGAGAGGCAGGCACTGAGTGCTGCCCAGCCGGGGGGCTCTGGCTGCCCCTCCAACTCCTGGAGTCCTTGTTTGTGGGTCCTGCATATGCCAGCGGGACCATCCCATACAATTTTTTTTTGTTTGTCCCTGTTCTGTTAGCCTGTCCCTGTTCCTGTTCTTCATGTCCCTGCTTAAGGTGTCTCCTGAATCACCCTTTGTTCCCTCTCAGGGCTTTACTTTCCTGATGGTCTCATCCTTAAGAGTCGGATGTGATCACCAACCATGGGGCGTGTCGACCCCCATGGCCACACTCCCACATCTTCCCCTTCTTTATTAACTTAAGAAAGCGCGATTAACACTAATTAAGAAGGCATGATCAGCACAAAATAAAACACAGAGAAAAACTGCCAGGCATACTAAGTCTATCTTTAACAATCTTCGTAAAACACTCCCTGGGAGAGGCAGGCACGGAGTGCTGCCCAGCCGGGGGGCTCTGGCTGCCCCTCCAACTCCTGGAGTCCTTGTTTGTGGGTCCTGCCTATGCCAGCGAGACCCTCCCATATGCTGTTTTTTGTTTGTCCCTGTTCCGTTTTCTTGTCCCTATTAATTCCTTTTTTGTTTTCGTCCCTGTTCTGTTAGACTATCCCTGTTCGTGTTCTTCATGTCCCTGTTTAAGGTGTCTCCTGAATCACCCTTCTTTGTTCCCTCTCAAGGGTTTACTTTCCTGATGGTCTCTACTTTAATAGTCGGATGTTATCACCAACCATGGGGCTTCTCGACCCCCATGGCCACACTCCCACATCTTCCCCTTCTTTATTAACATAAGAAAGCGCAATTAACACAAATTAAGAAGGCAGGATCAACACAAACTAAAACACAGAGAAAAACTGCCAGGCATACTAAGTCTATCTTTAACAATCTTCGTAAAACACTCCCTGGGAGAGGCAGGCACGGAGTGCTGCCCAGCCGGGGGGCTCTGGCTGCCCCTCCAACTCCTGGAGTCCTTGTTTGTGGGTCCAGCATATGCCAGTGGGACCCTCCCATATGCTGTTTTTTGTTTCTCCCTGCTCTTAGCCTGCCCCTGTTCCTGTTCTTCATGTCCCTGTTTAAGGTGTCTCCTGAATCACCCTTCTTTGTTCCCTCTCAACTCTTTCCTTTCCTGATGTTCTCTACTTTAATAGTCGGATGTTATCACCAACCATGGGACTTGTCGACCCCCATGGCCACGCTCCCACATCTCCCCCTTCTTTATTAACATAAAAGAGCTCGATTAACACAAATTAAGAAAGCAGGTTTAACACAAATTAAGAAGGCGCGATTAACAGAAATTAAGAAAGCAAGAGAAACACAAATTAAGAAAGCGCTATTAACACAAACTAAAATACAGAGAAAAACTGCCAGGCATAGTAATTCCGTCTTTAACAAACTTTGTAACCACAACCCTGGGAGAGGCAGGCACTGAGTGCTGCCCAGCCGGGGGGCTCTGGCTGCCCCTCCAACTCCTGGAGTCCTCGTTTGGGGGTCCGGCCTATGCCAGCGAGACCCTCCCATACGCTGTTTTTTGTTTGTCCCTGTTCTGTTAGCCTGTCCCTGTTCCTGTTCTTCATGTCCCTGCTTAAGGTGTCTCCTGAATCACCCTTCTTTGTTCCCTCTCAACTCTTTACTTTCCTGATGGCCTCATCTTTAAGAGTCGGATGTGATCACCAACCATGGGGCTTGTCGACCCCCATGGCCACACTCCCACATCTCCCCCTTCTTTATTAACATAAGAAAGCGCAATTAACACAAATTAAGAAGGCAGGATCAACACAAACTAAAACACAGAGAAAAACTGCCAGGCATACTAATTCCATCTTTTACAAACTTTGTAACCCCATCCCTGGGAGAGGCAGGCACTGAGTGCTGCCCAGCTGGGGGGCTCTGGCTGCCCCTCCAACTCCTGTGGTCCTTGTTTGTGGGTCCAGCATATGCCAGTGGGACCCTGCCATACGCTGTTTTTTGTTTGTCCCTGTTCTGATAGCCTGTCCCTATTCATTCCTTTTTTTGTTTTCCTCCCTGTTCTGTTAGCCTGCCCCTGTTCCTGTTCTTCATGTCCCTGCTTAAGGTGTCTCCTGAATCACCCTTCTTTGTTCCCTCTCAAGGGTTTACTTTCCTGATGGTCTCTACTTTAATAGTCGGATGTTATCACCAACCATGGGGCTTCTCGACCCCCATGGCCACACTCCCACATCTTCCCCTTCTTTATTAACATAAGAAAGCGCAATTAACACAAATTAAGAAGGCAGGATCAACACAAACTAAAACACAGAGAAAAACTGCCAGGCATACTAAGTCTATCTTTAACAATCTTCGTAAAACACTCCCTGGGAGAGGCAGGCACGGAGTGCTGCCCAGCCGGGGGGCTCTGGCTGCCCCTCCAACTCCTGGAGTCCTTGTTTGTGGGTCCAGCATATGCCAGTGGGACCCTCCCATATGCTGTTTTTTGTTTCTCCCTGCTCTGTTTGCCTGTCCCTGTTCCTCTTCTTCATGTCCCTGTTTGTATTCTTCTTGTCCCTGTTCGTTTTCATGTCCCTGTTGGGGGGCGATTTGTGGCGTAAAGACCGCACGGACAACGGGGTTCTTTCAGGATCTGTAACTGCTACCTCTTTATTGATGGCATAACTTGAACTCTCTCTTACTGAAGGCATAACTTCATCTCTCAGAGTGAGGGCACAACTTCATTCTATCCCTGATTCAGGAAAGGCTCCCTTCCTATAACTTCCGCCTCACAGCAGTACCTTTCCACTAACTAGTCATTGGTCAACAACGTTGCCCAGCAACAGCAAACACCCAGCAACTTCCATGCTTTAATGGCTGGAGAACAAGCCACCACAGACAACAAGGTGTCTCCTGAATCATCCTTCCTTGTTCCCTCTCAACTCTTTAAATTCCTTATGGTCTCATCCTTAAGAGTCGGATATTATTACACACCATGGGGCTTGTCGACCCCCATGGCCACACTCCCACATCTCCCCCTTCTTTATTAACATAAGAAAGCGCGATTAACACAAATTAAGAAGGCAGGATCAACACAAACTAAAACACAGAGAAAAACTGCCAGGCATACTAAGTCTATCTTTAACAATCTTTGTAAAACCATCCCTGGGAGAGGCAGGCACTGAGTGCTGCCCAGCCGGGGGGCTCTGGCTGCCCCTCCAACTCCTGGAGTCCTTGTTTGGGGGTCCTGCGTAAGCCAGCGTGACCCTCCCATACCCTCTTTTTGTTCGTCCCTGTTCTGTTAGCCTGTACCTGATCATTCCTTTTCTGTTTTTGTCCCTGTTCCGTTTGCCTGTCCCTATTCATTCCTTTTTTGTTTTTGTCCCTGTTCTGTTTGCCTGTCCCTGTTCCTCTTCTTCATGTCCCTGTTTGTATTCTTCTTGTCCCTGTTCGTTTTCATGTCCCTGTTGGGGGGCGATTTGTGGCGTAAAGACCGCATGGACAACGGGGTTCTTTCAGGATCTGTAACTGCTACCTCTTTATTGATGGCATAACTTGAACTCTCTCTTACTGAGGGCATAACTTCATCTCTCAGAGTGAGGGCACAACTTCATTCTATCCCTTATTCAGGAAAGGCTCCCTTCCTATAACTTCCACCTCACAGCAGTACCTTTCCACTAACTAGTCATTGGTCAACAACTTTGCCCGGCAACAGCAAACGCCCAGCCACTTCCATGCATTAATGGCTGGAGAACTAGCCACCCCAGACAAGAAGGTGTCACCTGAATCACCCTTCTTTGTTCCCTCTCAACTCTTTAAATTCCTGATGGCCTCATCTTTAAGAGTCGGATGTTATCACCAACCATGGGGCCTGTCGACCCCCATGGCCACACTCCCACATCTCCCCCTTCTTTATTAACATAAGAAAGCGCGATTAACACAAATTAAGAAGGCAGGATTAACTCAAACTAAAACACAGAGAAAAACTGCCAGGCATACTAGATCTATGTTTAACAATCTTCGTAAAACACTCCCTGGGAGAGGCAGGCACGGAGTGCTGCCCAGCCGGGGGGCTCTGGCTGCCCCTCCAACTCCTGGAGTCCTTGTTTGTGGGTCCAGCATATGCCAGTGGGACCCTCCCATATGCTGTTTTTTGTTTCTCCCTGCTCTGTTAGCCTGTCCCTGTTCCTGTTCTTCATGTCCCTGTTTAAGGTGTCTCCTGAATCACCCTTCTTTGTTCCCTCTCAAGGCTTTACTTTCCTGATGGCCTCATCTTTAAGAGTTGGATGTTATCACCAACCATGGGACTTGTCGACCCCCATGGCCATGCTCCCACATCTCCCCCTTCTTTATTAACATAAAAGAGCTCGATTAACACAAATTAAGAAAGCAGGTTTAAAACAAATTAAGAAGGCGCGATTAACAGAAATTAAGAAAGCAAGAGTAACACAAATTAAGAAAGCACTATTAACACAAACTAAAACACAGAGAAAAACTGCCAGGCATACTAATTCCATCTTTAACAAACTTTGTAACCCCATCCCTGGGAGAGGCAGGCACTGAGTGCTGCCCAGCTGGGGGGCTCTGGCTGCCCCTCCAACTCCTGGAGTCCTTGTTTGTAGGTCCTGCCTATGCCAGCGAGACCCTCCCATACGCTGTTTTTTGTTTGTCCCTGTTCTGATAGCCTGTCCCTATTCATTCCTTTTTTGTTTTCCTCCCTGTTCTGTTAGACTATCCCTGTTCCTGTTCTTCATGTCCCTGCTTAAGGTGTCTCCTGAATCACCCTTCTTTGTTCCCTCTCAAGGCTTTACTTTCCTGATGGTCTCATCTTTAAGAGTCCGATGTTATCACCAACCATGGGGCTTGTCGACCCCCATGGCCACACTCCCACATCTCCCCCTTCTTTATTAATGTGGGAATGGAAATGTTGTTTTTGCAGTGTTACATTGTATAGAAGGAAGGAATGTGGTATTGAGATATGCTTACAGTGATAAGAAAGCTCAGCAGGTGTCCTCCTAAAATGCAGACAACCAGACTCCTTAGAGCAATCAGGTGAAAATCACTATGTTAAGTCAAGCCAGATAAGGGGAGAAAACATTACCATCTCAAAAACAGGCCGGCAACTGAAGGCCAGGCATTGTCTGTGAAGCATCAGGTAGATTGTGAACCTGGATTACCCACTCCAGTGGGGAAACAGGGGAGGGTCCTGTCATCAAAAAGTATATAAACTGTGTTTTTGGAACTAGTAGGTGCGCTCTCCTGCTTGTGGGGCGCCCGCCATTGCAATCGCGAATAAATTACTACTTCACTGAGATCCTCGCCTGAGCCTAAGTTATTGGCTACGGAGTGTTTCTCACAATTTGGGGGCTCGTCCGGGATCCAGTCACCTACCGGGGAGCCCCACCGCCGCAGCAGCAGGAAGGCATGCCCCGCTGATTTCAGCGGTCCTATGCATCGATGGTGGCGGCTCTGCGGAGAGCTGACAGAGGGCCCGAGACTGATTAAAGGGGCAGGATCCGTGAAGTAGTGGGGAAAAGGAAGAAGGTAGGCACTCAGGGTTTTAAGAATTGATCCGGTAACTCTGTGCACAGACCAAGGTAAGAAATCTTAAGTATTGCCTTGGGGGTCGGGTGAGACTCTGTGTGACGTGTGATTGAGACGTACTTTTGTACGAAGCGAGTGTGGAGTCCTGATCCGCGGTTCCGTAGCTCCGCGAGGGGCGCGGCCGGAGACGGACGAAGCGTGAGATAAGGGAGAGAAAGGAAGAGTCTCGGGAAATTTGGTGTGCGGTAATCCTTGCACGGGGTAGTGCTTGGAGTACACCAGGGAATTTTGGTGTGCGGTAAGCCTTGCACGGGGTAGTGCTTGGCAGTACACCAGGGAAATTTGGTGTGCGGTAATCCTTGCACGGGGTAGTGCTTGGAGTACACCAGGGAATTTTGGTGTGCGGTAAGCCTTGCACGGGATAGTGCTTGGCAGTACACCAGGGAAATTTGGTGTGCGGTAATCCTTGCACGGGGTAGTGCTTGGAGTACACCAGGGAAATTTGGTGTGCGGTAAGCCTTGCACGGGGTAGTGCTTGGCAGTACACCAGGGAAATTTGGTGTGCGGTAATCCTTGCACGGGGTAGTGCTTGGAGTACACCAGGGAATTTTGGTGTGCGGTAAGCCTTGCACGGGGTAGTGCTTGGCAGTACACCAGGGAAATTTGGTGTGCGGTAATCCTTGCACGGGGTAGTGCTTGGAGTACACCAGGGAAATTTGGTGTGCGGTAAGCCTTGCACGGGGTAGTGCTTGGAGTACACCAGGGAATTTTGGTGTGCGGTAAGCCTTGCACGGGGTAGTGCTTGGCAGTACACCAGGGAAATTTGGTGTGCGGTAATCCTTGCACGGGGTAGTGCTTGGAGTACACCAGGGAAATTTGGTGTGCGGTAAGCCTTGCACGGGGTAGTGCTTGGCAGTACACCAGGGAAATTTGGTGTGCGGTAATCCTTGCACGGGGTAGTGCTTGGAGTACACCAGGGAAATTTGGTGTGCGGTAATCCTTGCACGGGGTAGTGCTTGGAGTACACCAGGGAAATTTGGTGTGCGGTAATCCTTGCACGGGGTAGTGCTTGGAGTACACCAGGGAATTTTGGTGTGCGGTAAGCCTTGCACGGGGTAGTGCTTGGCAGTACACCAGGGAAATTTGGTGTGCGGTAATCCTTGCACGGGGTAGTGCTTGGAGTACACCAGGGAAATTTGGTGTGCGGTAATCCTTGCACGGGGTAGTGCTTGGAGTACACCAGGGAAATTTGGTGTGCGGTAAGCCTTGCACGGGGTAGTGCTTGGCAGTACACCAGGGAAATTTGGTGTGCGGTAATCCTTGCACGGGGTAGTGCTTGGAGTACACCAGGGAAATTTGGTGTGCGGTAATCCTTGCACGGGGTAGTGCTTGGAGTACACCAGGGAAATTTGGTGTGCGGTAAGCCTTGCACGGGGTAGTGCTTGGCAGTACACCAGGGAAATTTGGTGTGCGGTAATCCTTGCACGGGGTAGTGCTCGGAAGTACACCAGGGAATCTGGTAACTTATAGGTGTGCGGTAGCCCTTGCACGGGGAAGTGCTTGGCAGTACACCCCCATTTTCCAGGATAGGAAAAATGGGAAATATGAGTTCCAAGGGACAGGGAGATATCCCTGGGGGAGTGCCTCCCGACTGTCCTTTAGGAAGGATGTTGAGAAATTGGAAGAATAACCCCAAAACTAAGGAAAAAGATAGGAAGAAAATGGTTAAATATTGTGTATCAGTCTGGACGAAAGAACCAATTAAAGGAACTGCAGTATTTTGGCCAAAATACGGGTCTGACAAAGATTGGGTATGTCAGGCCTTAACTTTTTATGTTAATAACAAATTTCCATTTTCGGAAGAAGAATCGGAGTATGCAGCTTGTTGGATACAAGGAATAAATTTGAATTTGAGCAAAAATCAGAATAAAGAGGGAAAGAAAAAGGAAGAGACAAGTGATAAATGGGACCTTCTGGATAACTTACCTCCTCCTTATAACCCCCAAGTTGCTGCAGCAGCAGCGGCTGCTGTAGCAGTTTCTCCGAAAGAAGAGACAGGAACTATAGATAACATTAGCTCTGGGAACAGGAGGTACCCCAAACTGGTAAAAGAATTAGAACAAGGTAGAAGAGGTACTGAGAATTTTGCCTTCCCTGATACTAACAGCACTAACACTATCTGTGTATCCTCTTAAGTGAACTTCCCCCCCTCCTTACCAGCAGAGAGGTTAGGAGTTTCCTAGGACCTAACTTATACTCTTGGGGAGGGGGAATTATGTATATAAATATGTTGTTTACAGGGAAAGAAATGTGAATGATCAGGAGGAGAGCTGCAATACAAAAATGGGAAAGAACTCATCCTCCAGGACCAGGGGTAATACCGGCAGGGCAGAAATAACCACTTGCCGATCCTGGCTGGAAGAATAATAGTGTGCAACACAGAAATCATATGAGAGACTTGGGGTCAGAATGAGAAAGTACTTGGGGATGAATCCTGAGGACCCGGTATCCCAAGGGCTCTTGAAAGTTCATTTTGTGATTGAAGCCTGGCAAGATGCACAGAAAATGCTCCAGAAGGTGGGGGGGATGTAGTGAACAGTCACTGGGGGGCCCTCCTGTGGGAGGCCCTGAACGTGTGTGTCAAGAGGGGAGATGAGAAGGAAAAGCAGAGAGTGAAACTAATGGTATTGACAATGTAGCAGGTAGTGAGGCAGAGGGTTGGAGAAAGAGGAAGAAAATCTTCAGGGGGAGTCAGGGCCAGGATGGAAAAGAGGGGAAGAGAGATGAAGGAATGGCAGGCAAGGAAAGCTACCCGTGTTGCGGCCTGAATCTTAGCAGGGACAGGCTTTGATAGGATGTTTTAAGTGTGGGCAGGCTGGCCACTTCAGGTAGGAATATCCGGAGTGGAAGAAGGAGGAGAGAAGGAAAATGGGATGAGGGAGAAAGGTATGGAATTAAGTTGGCTAATGACTGAGACTTTGGAGAAAGTACAGGCTGGAGAAAGATAGGAAGAAGTGTTAAAAAGGGTTATTAAAGGTGTTAAAGGTGTGGTATGTAATGTTTGACAGAGCTGTTTTTTTGAATGAGTTGGGAAAGTTGAATGAGCAGGGAAAGAGGATGTAGGCATTATCTAAGTAACCGTCTAGAAGTTTTGGTATATTTGCTGTGGTGTTTGGTCAGTTTCCCAAGTATCGAGAAAGGGGGGGGCAGGGGGGGCAGCCTGCTCCACCAGGGGCCTCTCCACAGGCCGCAGGGGGCTTCGGCTCCGGCGCCTGGAGTGCCTCCACCCCCTCCGTCTGTGCTGACTTTGGTGTCTGCGGGGAGGTTTCTCACTCCTCGCTCTCCCAGCTGCTGTTGAGCAGCAGGTTTTTGTTTGTTTGTATGTTTGTTTTCGTGGATGTGCTCTCACAGAGGCACGGACTGTGTTGCTCATGGCTTGGCTCTGGGCAGCGGTGGGCCCCTCTGGGGCCGGATGAAATTGTCCCTTATCTGCTACGGGGTGGTTTCTGGATTCTCCTCGTGGGGGCTGCCACTGCAGCCCCCTCCCGAACCTTGCCATCAAACACAATACACAGGGGCAGCTAGGTCATTACTGGCCTGTAAAGTATCAGGGATTAAATTAACTAATGAAACCCTAACAAGTGATGGGGGTAGAAGGGGCTGGGGTAACAGTGCCACCTTTGGGGGGTACCAAGCTGAGACTAGGGGATAAAATGATCTCTGGGCAATTATTGTATGTACCCAAGGCAGGGACTAACTTGTTGGGAAGGGATTTGATGATGAAATTGGGCATTCAAATAGTAAATTGTTAGACTGGAATAACAGTGGTATTAATGGAGTGCTCTCAGGCCCTGAGAGCAAAGATATATTCACCTCTGACTGGAAAGACTCTGAAGTGGGGGCGGAAGCAACAATACATATGGACAGTTTTACCTCAGGGGTTTACAGGGCCTCTGATTAATTTGGGCAAAGTTCTAGAACAGATTTTGGAGGAATTCCAACCTCCCAAGGAGGAATTTCTGTTACAAAATGTGTATGATTGTTTATTGTCAGGACAGGAGAAAACAGTTGTGAAGGAAGCTACTAACAAGCTATTCAACTTTCTGGGAAAGCAGGGCTTGGGAGTATTGAAAAATAAATTACAATACGTAGAAAGAGAAGTCAGGTATTTAAGGCATCTAATGTCTGAGGGAAAACTGAGAATAAATCCAGAGAGGATTCAGGGAATTGTTGAAAACTAAGAAAGAACTAAAAAGTTTTTAAGAGAGATTTCTGTAAGGAATCAGGAGCCACGAAGCCTGAGGGAAAATGGATACTCCCTGATGGGAGAGAAATGCTGAATAAAGCACCAATGAGGCAAATATGATGTTTTACATCAAGAGAGTCATTGGGAGATGCAAGCAATGTGTGATGTTGTGCTAAGAAAGTATGTCTGTGTAGGAATATACACTTTAGTGAAGCAAATATGCAGAGGATGTACCATATGTCAAAAAGCAAATAAAAAGGTCATTTGTAACTAACCTAGAGGGGGACGGGAGCCAGGGATTCGACCTTTACAAAGTATACAGGTAGACTTTACTGAGTTACGTAAAGGAGGGAGATTTAAGTACTTGTTTGTCCTAATTGGCCACGTGACTGGATGGGTGTAAGCTTTCCCCTCTTATCTGCCACTGCAAACACGGTGGCTAAGGTATCACCGGAGCAAATAGTCCCTAGATATGGGATAGCTGAAAACATTGATTCAGATCAAGGAAATAATTTCACTTCACAAGTACTGCAAGGGTTAATGCAGGCCTTAGAGATTGAGTGGGCTTTTCACACCCCCTGGCACCCCTCCTCTTCTGGGAAGGCAAAGCGAATGAACCAGACATTAAAGAAGCAATTAACTAAATTAGTGTTAAAAACCCAACTTCCTTGGGTAAAATGTTTACTTTTAGCACTCCTCCAGGTTCAAACAGCACCAAGAAACAATATAGGAATTTCACCGTATGAGATGCTGTTCGGATTACCCTGTCTGGGCAGAAGGGATGAGATACCACAATTCGAAACAAGAGAGTTTTCTTAAGAACTGTGTTCTGGGGTTGTCCTCTTCTTTGTCATTTCTCAGGACCCGTGGGAAATTGGGTCCTGATTCAGACCTGGAAAGGATCAACTCCGGCCTGAATGGGAAGGACACTTCCAAGTACTACTAACCACTGAAACAGCCATAGGAACTGCGGAAAAAGGTTGGACTCACTATACTCGAGTGAAGGCATCCATCGACCCTAGTACCTGGGAAGCTGTTCCTACAGAAGACTTGTTGGAAGCTGAAATCGAAGAGAAAAATCTCATAGTGGACTCTGAGCGGGATAAGAGCTTGCGATTGTAAACTAACCTTTTATTTTCACAGGTAACTAATGAGTGTGACTTGTGATTGAGAGAAAGGACTGGCCTATAGTGAATTGAAGTGTTCCCAAGGGGGGTTTGTTATGGTAGTAGTGTATATCTTATTCTTTGTATTGATAATTATTTGGAAACCTAAGGTTTAAAAATAATGACAGGGAAAAATCAATTATTAATTTTGTTTTTAGTGATTATAGGCCTCAGAGAAAGCCTTGGTCAATTGGCAACTTGGAAAAGGCATGACCAGATAATAGTAAGATGGGATACCCCATAAAAATATGGGTGAATGTGACGGAGGGTTATGTACCACAATCTGTCATGTTTGATGTTTGTGAGGTGTTAGCTTGTGGAGATTTAAATGCCCAATGACAACTGAGCAGAGACAACAAATAACTGGGAGAGGCCCAACAGCCAGATTGAGAATAGCTGTATGGAAACAATCCTCTATTGCCATCAGAGAAAGGGAGAAACTCAAGGAGAAAACAGGAGAGAAAACAGGAGGCCCTCTTTGAAATGCGGCAGTTCAAACATTTGAGATTGAAACAGGGTATGGGGTTGTGAATGCCTGGATAGAATGGGTCAAATATACTGTCCAGAGTCTCAACCATAGCAATTGCTATGCTTGTGCCTCGGGATGACTGATTGCCCAGATAGTGCCCTGCCCATTGGGGTGGACCAAGGATTCCCAGGGAATGCGATGTATGATTGCATTGTACCAAGAAAAGACTGCCTGGGGAAATGAGGCCTGTAAGTCTCTCTCTTTGCTATTCCCTTCCTCGCATGATAGCAATATCAGGGTTCCCCTGTATTCTCCACAGCTATAGGTAACCATACAGCTTGCCTCTCACGGCAGGGTGTGAGTGCTACCTGGCATCTGGGAGAATTTGCCTTGTGCACGAGGACCTTGAATGCTACCGAGGACTTGATGGGAAACTATTCAAGACTTGAGATCCCTAGGGCAGATCTCTGGTGGTACTGTGGAGGGAAGATCTTACGGTCCACCCTACCATCTAACTGGGGAGGCACTTGTGCACTTGTTCAATTAGCTATACCCTTCACCCTGGCATTTGAAAGCGAAACATCACAAATACCCAGAAGAAGTAAAAGAGGCTTAGGAATATCATTTGATGATAGAGTATACATAGATTCTATAGGGGTGCCTAGAGGAGTTCCTGATGAACATAAAGCCAGGAATCAAATTGTTGCAGGGTTTGAGTCACTGTTCTGGTGGGTAACAATTAATAAAAATGTGGATTGGATTAATTATATCTATTATAATCAGCAGAGATTCATAAACTATACAAGAGATGCGATAAGAGGAATCGCTGAACAACTAGATGCCACCAGCAAAATGGCTTGGGAAAACAGAATAGCATTAGATATGATTCTTGCGGAGAAAGGTGGTGTGTGCGTGATGCTGGGCAACCATTGTTGTACTTTTATCCCTAACAATACTGCCCCGGATGGCACAGTAACTAGAGCATTGCAAGGGCTTACCACCCTTGCCAATGAATTGGCAGAAAACTCAGGAACAGACACTTCCATCACAGGATGGTTGGAATCTTGGTTTGGTAAATGGAAAGGAATGGTAGTGTCCATATTTACATCCTTGATTGTAGTAGCAGGAGTTTTGACAGCCATTGGTTGTTGCATTATCCCCTGTGTAAGGGGACTTGTCCAACGGTTAATTGAAACTGCACTTTCGAAACAAATGACCATGGATCCACCACCCTACTCAGATAAGATGATGATATTAGAGGAAATGGAAAGCAAAGAAAGTGAAGAAGAGGAAGACATCTACCAAATTACACCTTAGAGCAAAATTTTGCAAAAATCAACAAATTATAAAAAGAGAAAAGGGGGGAATTGTGGGAATGGAAATGTTGTTTTTGCAGTGTTACATTGTATAGAAGGAAGGAATGTGGTATTGAGATATGCTTACAGTGATAAGAAAGCTCAGCAGGTGTCCTCCTAAAATGCAGACAACCAGACTCCTTAGAGCAATCAGGTGAAAATCACTATGTTAAGTCAAGCCAGATAAGGGGAGAAAACATTACCATCTCAAAAACAGGCCGGCAACTGAAGGCCAGGCATTGTCTGTGAAGCATCAGGTAGATTGTGAACCTGGATTACCCACTCCAGTGGGGAAACAGGGGAGGGTCCTGTCATCAAAAAGTATATAAACTGTGTTTTTGGAACTAGTAGGTGCGCTCTCCTGCTTGTGGGGCGCCCGCCATTGCAATCGCGAATAAATTACTACTTCACTGAGATCCTCGCCTGAGCCTAAGTTATTGGCTACGGAGTGTTTCTCACAATTTGGGGGCTCGTCCGGGATCCAGTCACCTACCGGGGAGCCCCACCGCCGCAGCAGCAGGAAGGCATGCCCCGCTGATTTCAGCGGTCCTATGCATCGATGGTGGCGGCTCTGCGGAGAGCTGACAGAGGGCCCGAGACTGATTAAAGGGGCAGGATCCGTGAAGTAGTGGGGAAAAGGAAGAAGGTAGGCACTCAGGGTTTTAAGAATTGATCCGGTAACTCTGTGCACAGACCAAGGTAAGAAATCTTAAGTATTGCCTTGGGGGTCGGGTGAGACTCTGTGTGACGTGTGATTGAGACGTACTTTTGTACGAAGCGAGTGTGGAGTCCTGATCCGCGGTTCCGTAGCTCCGCGAGGGGCGCGGCCGGAGACGGACGAAGCGTGAGATAAGGGAGAGAAAGGAAGAGTCTCGGGAAATTTGGTGTGCGGTAATCCTTGCACGGGGTAGTGCTTGGAGTACACCAGGGAATTTTGGTGTGCGGTAAGCCTTGCACGGGGTAGTGCTTGGCAGTACACCAGGGAAATTTGGTGTGCGGTAATCCTTGCACGGGGTAGTGCTTGGAGTACACCAGGGAATTTTGGTGTGCGGTAAGCCTTGCACGGGATAGTGCTTGGCAGTACACCAGGGAAATTTGGTGTGCGGTAATCCTTGCACGGGGTAGTGCTTGGAGTACACCAGGGAAATTTGGTGTGCGGTAAGCCTTGCACGGGGTAGTGCTTGGCAGTACACCAGGGAAATTTGGTGTGCGGTAATCCTTGCACGGGGTAGTGCTTGGAGTACACCAGGGAATTTTGGTGTGCGGTAAGCCTTGCACGGGGTAGTGCTTGGCAGTACACCAGGGAAATTTGGTGTGCGGTAATCCTTGCACGGGGTAGTGCTTGGAGTACACCAGGGAAATTTGGTGTGCGGTAAGCCTTGCACGGGGTAGTGCTTGGAGTACACCAGGGAATTTTGGTGTGCGGTAAGCCTTGCACGGGGTAGTGCTTGGCAGTACACCAGGGAAATTTGGTGTGCGGTAATCCTTGCACGGGGTAGTGCTTGGAGTACACCAGGGAAATTTGGTGTGCGGTAAGCCTTGCACGGGGTAGTGCTTGGCAGTACACCAGGGAAATTTGGTGTGCGGTAATCCTTGCACGGGGTAGTGCTTGGAGTACACCAGGGAAATTTGGTGTGCGGTAATCCTTGCACGGGGTAGTGCTTGGAGTACACCAGGGAAATTTGGTGTGCGGTAATCCTTGCACGGGGTAGTGCTTGGAGTACACCAGGGAATTTTGGTGTGCGGTAAGCCTTGCACGGGGTAGTGCTTGGCAGTACACCAGGGAAATTTGGTGTGCGGTAATCCTTGCACGGGGTAGTGCTTGGAGTACACCAGGGAAATTTGGTGTGCGGTAATCCTTGCACGGGGTAGTGCTTGGAGTACACCAGGGAAATTTGGTGTGCGGTAAGCCTTGCACGGGGTAGTGCTTGGCAGTACACCAGGGAAATTTGGTGTGCGGTAATCCTTGCACGGGGTAGTGCTTGGAGTACACCAGGGAAATTTGGTGTGCGGTAATCCTTGCACGGGGTAGTGCTTGGAGTACACCAGGGAAATTTGGTGTGCGGTAAGCCTTGCACGGGGTAGTGCTTGGCAGTACACCAGGGAAATTTGGTGTGCGGTAATCCTTGCACGGGGTAGTGCTCGGAAGTACACCAGGGAATCTGGTAACTTATAGGTGTGCGGTAGCCCTTGCACGGGGAAGTGCTTGGCAGTACACCCCCATTTTCCAGGATAGGAAAAATGGGAAATATGAGTTCCAAGGGACAGGGAGATATCCCTGGGGGAGTGCCTCCCGACTGTCCTTTAGGAAGGATGTTGAGAAATTGGAAGAATAACCCCAAAACTAAGGAAAAAGATAGGAAGAAAATGGTTAAATATTGTGTATCAGTCTGGACGAAAGAACCAATTAAAGGAACTGCAGTATTTTGGCCAAAATACGGGTCTGACAAAGATTGGGTATGTCAGGCCTTAAGCAGGTGCGCTCTCCTGCTTGTGGGGCGCCCGCCATTGCAATCGCGAATAAATTACTACTTCACTGAGATCCTCGCCTGAGCCTAAGTTATTGGCTACGGAGTGTTTCTCACATTAACATAAAAGAGCTCGATTAACACAAATTAAGAAGGCAGGATCAACACAAACTAAAACACAGAGAAAAACTGCCAGGCATACTAAGTCTATGTTTAACAAACTTTGCAACCCGATCCCTGGGAGAGGCAGGCACTGAGTGCTGCCCAGCCGGGGGGCTCTGGCTGCCCCTCCAACTCCTGGAGTCCTTGTTTGGGGGTCCTGCGTAAGCCAGCGTGACCCTCCCATAAGCTCTTTTTGTTCGTCCCTGTTCTGTTAGCCTGTACCTATTCATTCCTTTTCTGTTTTTCTCCCTGTTCCGTTTGCCTGTCCCTATTCATTCCTTTTTTGTTTTTGTCCCTGTGCTGTTAGCCTGTCCCTGTTCCTGTTCTTCATGTCCCTGTTTGTTTTCTTCTTGTCCCTGTTCGTTTTCATGTCCCTGTTGGGGGGCGATTTGTGGCGTAAAGACCGCACGGACAACGGGGTTCTTTCAGGATCTGTAACTGCTACCTCTTTATTGATGACATAACTTGAACTCTCTCTTACTGAGGGCATAACTTCATCTCTCAGAGTGAGGGCCCAACTTCATTCTATCCCTTATTCAGGAAAGGCTCCCTTCCTATAATTTCCGCCTCACAGCAGTACCTTTCCACTAACTAGTCATTGGTCAACAACTTTGCCCGGCAACAGCAAACACCCAGCAACTTCCATGCTTTAATGGCTGGAGAACAAGCCACCCCAGACAACAAGGTGTCACCTGAATCACCCTTCTTTGTTCCCTCTTAACTCTTTAAATTCCTTATGGTCTCATCCTTAAGAGTCGGATATTATTACCAACCATGGGGCTTGTCGACCCCCATGGCCACACTCCCACATCTCCCCCTTCTTTATTAACATAAGAAAGCGCGATTAACACAAATTAAGAAGGCAGGATCAACACAAACTAAAACAGAGAAAAACTGCCAGGCATACTAAGTCTATCTTTAACAATCTTTGTAAAACCATCCCTGGGAGAGGCAGGCACAGAGTGCTGCCCAGCCGGGGGGCTCTGGCTGACCCTCCAACTCCTGGAGTCCTTGTTTGTGGGTCCAGCATACGCCAGTGGGACCCTCCCATATGCTGTTTTTTGTTTCTCCCTCTTCTGTTAGCCTGTCCCTATTCATTCCTTTTTTGTTTTTGTCCCTGTTCTGTTAGCCTATCCCTGTTCCTGTTCTTCATGTCCCTGTTTAAGGTGTCTCCTGAATCACCCTTCTTTGTTCCCTCTCAACTCTTTAGTTTCCTGATGGTCTCATCATTAAGAGTCTGATGTTACCACCAACCATGGGGCTTGTCGACCCCCATGGCCACACTCCCACATCTTCCCCTTCTTTATTAACATAAGAAAGCGCGATTAACACAAATTAAGAAGGCAGGATCAACACAAACTAAAACACAGACAAAAACTGCCAGGCATACTAAGTCTATCTTTAACAATCTTTGTAAAACCAACCGTGGGAGAGGCAGGCACTGAGTGCTGCCCAGCCGGGGTGCTCTGGCTGCCCCTCCAACTCCTGGAGTCCTTGTTTGTGGGTCCTGCCTGTGCCAGCGAGACCCTCCCATACGCTGTTTTTTGTTTGTCCCTGTTCTGATAGCCTGTCCCTATTCATTCCCTTTTTGTTTTCGTCCCTGTTCTGTTAGACTATCCCTGTTCCTGTTCTTCATGTCCCTGTTTAAGGTGTCTCCTGAATCACCCTTCTTTGTTCCCTCTCAACTCTTTAAATTCCTGATGGCCTCATCTTTAAGAGTCGGATGTTATCACCAACCATGGGGCCTGTCGACCCCCATGGCCACACTCCCACATCTCCCCCTTCTTTATTAACATAAGAAAGCGCGATTAACACAAATTAAGAAGGCAGGATTAACTCAAACTAAAACACAGAGAAAAACTGCCAGGCATACTAGATCTATGTTTAACAACCTTTGTAAAACCATCCCTGGGAGAGGCAGGCACTGAGTGCTGCCCAGCCGGGGGGCTCTGGCTGCCCCTCCAACTCCTGGAGTCCTTGTTTGTGGGTCCTGCCTATGCCAGTGGGACCCTCCCATATGCTGTTTTTTGTTTCTCCCTGCTCTGTTAGCCTGTCCCTGTTCCTGTTCTTCATGTCCCTGTTTAAGGTGTCTCCTGAATCACCCTTCTTTGTTCCCTCTCAAGGCTTTACTTTCCTGATGGCCTCATCTTTAAGAGTTGGATGTTATCACCAACCATGGGACTTGTCGACCCCCATGGCCATGCTCCCACATCTCCCCCTTCTTTATTAACATAAAAGAGCTCGATTAACACAAATTAAGAAAGCAGGTTTAACACAAATTAAGAAGGCGCGATTAACAGAAATTAAGAAAGGAAGAGTAACACAAATTAAGAAAGCACTATTAACACAAACTAAAACACAGAGAAAAACTGCCAGGCATACTAAGTCTATGTTTAACAACCTTTGTAAAACCATCCCTGGGAGAGGCAGGCACTGAGTGCTGCCCAGCCGGGGGGCTCTGGCTGCCCCTCCAACTCCTGGAGTCCTTGTTTGTGGGTCCTGCCTGTGCCAGCGAGACCCTCCCATACGCTGTTTTTTGTTTGTCCCTGTTCTGATAGCCTGTCCCTATTCATTCCTTTTTTGTTTTTGTCCCTGTTCTGTTAGACTATCCCTGTTCCTGTTCTTCATGTCCCTGTTTAAGGTGTCTCCTGAATCACCCTTCTTTGTTCCCTCTCAAGGCTTTACTTTCCTGATGGTCTCTACTTCAACAGTTGGATGTTATCACCAACCACGGGGCTTGTCGACCCCCATGGCCACACTCCCACATCTCCTCCTTCTTTATTAACATACGAAAGCGCGATTAACACAAATTAAAAAGGCAGGATCAACACAAACTAAAACACAGAGAAAAACTGCCAGGCATACTAAGTCTATGTTTAACAACCTTGGTGAAACCATCCCTGGGAGAGGCAGGCACTGAGTTCTTCCCAGCCGGGGGGCTCTGGCTGCCCCTCCAACTCCTGGAGTCCTTGTTTGTGGGTCCTGCCTATGCCAGCGAGACCCTCCCATACGCTGTTTTTTGTTTGTCCCTGTTCTGATAGCCTGTCCCTATTCATTACTTTTTTATTTTCGTCCCTGTTCTGTTAGACTATCCCTGTTCCTGTTCTTCATGTCCCTGTTTAAGGTGTCTCCTGAATCACTCTACTTTGTTCCCTCTCAAGGCTTTACTTTCCTGATGGTCTCTACTTTATTAGTCAGATCTTGTCACCAACCATGGGGCTTGTCTAACCCCATGGCCAGGCTCCCACATCTCCCCCTCCTTTATTAACATAAAAGAGCTCCATTAACACAAATTAAGAAAGCAGGTTTAACACAAATTATGAAGGCGCGATTAACAGAAATTAAGAAAGCAAGAGAAACACAAATTAAGAAAGCACTATTAACACAAACTAAAATACAGAGAAAAACTGCCAGGCATACTAAGTCTATCTTTAACAAATTTTATAACCCCATCCCTGGGAGAGGCAGGCACTGAGTGCTGCCCAGCCGGGGGGCTCTGGCTGCCCCTCCAACTCCTGGAGTCCTTGTTTGGGGGTCCTGCGTAAGCCAGCGTGACCCTCCCATATGCTCTTTTTGGTCATCCCTGTTCTGTTAGCCTGTACCTGATCATTCCTTTTCTGTTTTTGTCCCTGTTCCGTTTGCCTGTCCCTATTCATTCCTTTTTTGTTTTTGTCCCTGTTCTGTTTGCCTGTCCCTGTTCCTCTTCTTCATGTCCCTGTTTGTTTTCTTCTCGTCCCTGTTCGTTTTCATGTCCCTGTTGGGGGGCGATTTGTGGCGTAAAGACCGCACGGACAACGGGGTTCTTTCAGGATCTGTAACTGCTACCTCATTATTGATGACATAACTTGAACTCTCTCTTACTGAGGGCATAACTTCATCTCTCAGAGTGAGGGCACAACTTCATTCTATCCCTTATTCAGGAAAGGCTCCCTTCCTATAATTTCCGCCTCACAGCAGTACCTTTCCACTAACTAGTCATTGGTCAACAACTTTGCCCGGCAACAGCAAACACCCAGCCACTTCCATGCATTAATGGCTGGAGAACTAGCCACCCCAGACAAGAAGGTGTCACCTGAATCACCCTTCTTTGTTCCCTCTCAACTCTTTAAATTCCTGATGGTCTCATCCTTAAGAGTCGGATATTATTACCAACCATGGGGCTTGTCGACCCCCATGGCCACACTCCCACATCTCCTTCTTCTTTATTAACATAAGAAAGCGCGATTAACACAAATTAAGAAGGCAGGATCAACACAAACTAAAACACAGAGAAAAACTGCCAGGCATACTAAGTCTATGTTTAACAACCTTTGTAAAACCATCCCTGGGAGAGGCAGGCACTGAGTGCTGCCCAGCCGGGGTGCTCTGGCTGCCCCTCCAACTCCTGGAGTCCTTGTTTGTGGGTCCTGCCTATGCCAGCGAGACCCTCCCATACGCTGTTTTTTGTTTGTCCCTGTTCTGATAGCCTGTCCCTATTCATTCCTTTTTTGTTTTTGTCCCTGTTCTGTTAGACTATCCCTGTTCCTGTTCTTCATGTCCCTGTTTAAGGTGTCTCCTGAATCACCCTTCTTTGTTCCCTCGCAAGGCTTTACTTTCCTCATGGTCTCATCTTTAATAGTCTGATGTGATCACCAACCATGGGGCTTGTCGACCCCCATGGCCACACTCCCACATCTCCTCCTTCTTTATTAACATAAGAAAGCGCAATTAACACAAATTAAGAAGGCAGGTTTAACACAAATTAAGAAGGCGCGATTAACAGAAATTAAGAAAGCAAGAGTAACACAAATTAAGAAAGCACTATAAACACAAACTAAAATACAGAGAAAAACTGCCAGGCATACTAATTCCATCTTTAACAAACTTTGTAACCCCATCCCTGGCAGAGGCAGGCACTGAGTGCTTCCCAGCTGGGGGGCTCTGGCTGCCCCTCAAACTCCTGGAGTCCTTGTTTGGGGGTCCTGCCTATGCCAGCGAGACCCTCCCATACGCTGTTTTTTGTTTGTCCCTGTTCTGATAGCCTGTCCCTATTCATTACTTTTTTGTTTTTGTCCCTGTTCTGTTAGACTATCCCTGTTCCTGTTCTTCATGTCCCTGTTTAAGGTGTCTCCTGAATCACCCCCCTCTTTGTTCCCTCTCAACTCTTTACTTTCCTGATGGCCTCATCTTTAAGAGTTGGATGTTATCACCAACCATGGGACTCTTCGACCCCCATGGCCATGCTCCCACATCTCCCCCTTCTTTATTAACATAAAAGAGCTCGATTAACACAAATTAAGAAGGCAGAATCAACACAAACTAAAACACAGAGAAAAGCTGCCAGGCATACTAAGACTATCTTTAACAAACTTTGCAACCCCATCCCTGGGAGTGGCAGGCACTGAGTGCTGCCCAGCCGGGGGGCTCTGGCTGCCCCTCCAACTCCTGGAGTCCTTGTTTGTGGGTCCTGCGTAAGCCAGCGTGACCCTCCCATAAGCTCTTTTTGTTCGTCTCTGTTCTGTTAGCCTGTCCCTATTCATTCCTTTTTTGTTTTTGTCCCTGTGCTGTTAGCCTGTCCCTGTTCCTGTTCTTCATGTCCCTGTTTGTTTTCTTCTTGTCCCTGTTCGTTTTCATGTCCCTTTTGGGGGGCGATTTGTGGCGTAAAGACCGCACGGACAACGGGGTTCTTTCAGGATCTGTAACTGCTACCTCTTTATTGATGACATAACTTGAACTCTCTCTTACTGAAGGCATAACTTCATCTCTCAGAGGGCACAACTTCATTCTATCCCTTATTCAGGAAAGGCTCCCTTCCTATAATTTCCGCCTCAAAGCAGTACCTTTCCACTAACTAGTCATTGGTCAACAACGTTGCCCGGCAACAGCAAACACCCAGGAACTTCCATGCTTTAATGGCTGGAGAACAAGCCACCCCAGACAACAAGGTGTCACCTGAATCACCCTTCTTTGTTCCCTCTCAACTCTTTAAATTCCTGATGGTCTCATCCTTAAGAGTCGGATGTTATCACCAACCATGGGGCTTGTCGACCCCCATGGCCACACTCCCACATCTCCCCCTTCTTTATTAACTTAAGAAAGCGCGATTAACACATATTAAGAAGGCAGGATCAACACAAACTAAAACACAGAGAAAAAGTGCCAGGCATACTAAGTCTATCTTTAACAATCTTTGTAAAACCAGCCGTGGGAGAGGCAGGCACTGAGTGCTGCCCAGCTGGGGGGCTCTGGCTGCCCCTCCAACTCCTGGAGTCCTTTTTTGGGGGTCCTGCCTATGCCAGCGAGACCGTCCCATACGCTGTTTTTTGTTTGTCCCTGTTCTGATAGCCTGTCCCTATTCATTACTTTTTTGTTTTTGTCCCTGTTCTGTTAGACTATCCCTGTTCCTGTTCTTCATGTCCCTGTTTAAGGTGTCTCCTGAATCACCCTTCTTTGTTCCCTCTCAAGGCTTTACTTTCCTCATGGTCTCATCTTTAAGAGTCTGATGTGATCACCAACCATGGGGCTTGTCGACCCCCATGGCCACACTCCCACATCTCCTCCTTCTTTATTAACATAAGAAAGCGCAATTAACACAAATTAAGAAGGCAGGATCAACACAAACTAAAACACAGAGAAAAACTGCCAGGCATACTAAGTCTATCTTTAACAACCTTTGTAAAACCATCCCTGGGAGAGGCAGGCACTGAGTGCTGCCCAGCCGGGGGGCTCTGGCTGCCCCTCCAACTCCTGGAGTCCTTGTTTGTGGGTCCAGCATATGCCAGTGGGACCCTCCCATATGCTGTTTTTTGTTTCTCCCTGCTCCGTTAGCCTGTCCCTGTTCCTGTTCTTCATGTCCCTGTTTAAGGTGTCTCCTGAATCACCCTTCTTTGTTCCCTCTCAAGGCTTTCCTTTCCTGATGGTCTCATCTTTAAGAGTCGGATGTGATCACCAACCATGGGACTTGTCGACCCCCATGGCCATGCTCCCACATCTCCCCCTTCTTTATTAACATAAAGAGCTCGATTAACACAAATTAAGAAAGCAGGTTTAAAACAAATTAAGAAGGCGCGATTAACAGAAATTAAGAAAGCAAGAGTAACACAAATTAAGAAAGCACTATTAACACAAACTAAAACACAGAGAAAAACTGCCAGGCATACTAAGTCTATCTTTAACAACCTTTGTAAAACCATCCCTGGGAGAGGCAGGCACTGAGTGCTGCCCAGCTGGGGGGCTCTGGCTGCCCCTCCAACTCCTGGAGTCCTTGTTTGGGGGTCCTGCCTATGCCAGCGAGACCCTCCCATACGCTGTTTTTTGTTTGTCCCTGTTCTGATAGCCTGTCCCTATTCATTCCTTTTTTTGTTTTCGTCCCTGTTCTGTTAGACTATCCCTGTTCCTGTTCTTCATGTCCCTGTTTAAGGTGTCTCCTGAATCACCCTTCTTTGTTCCCTCTCAACTCTTTACTTTCCTGATGGCCTCATCTTTAAGAGTCGGATGTTATCACCAACCATGGGACTTGTGGACCCCCATGGCCATACTCCCACATCTCCTCCTTCTTTATTAACATAAGAAAGCGCAATTAACACAAATTAAGAAGGCAGGATCAACACAAACTAAAACACAGAGAAAAACTGCCCGGCATACTAAGTCTATCTTTAACAACCTTTGTAAAACCATCCCTGGGAGAGGCAGGCACTGAGTGCTGCCCAGCCGGGGGGCTCTGGCTGCCCCTCCAACTCCTGGAGTCCTTGTTTGGGGGTCCTGCGTAAGCCAGCGTGACCCTCCCATAAGCTCTTTTTGTTCGTCCCTTTTCTGTTAGCCTGTACCTATTCATTCCTTTTCTGTTTTTGTCCCTGTTCCGTTTGCCTGTCCCTATTCATTCCTTTTTTGTTTTTGTCCCTGTGCTGTTAGCCTGTCCCTGTTCCTATTCTTCATGTCCCTGTTTGTTTTCTTCTCGTCCCTGTTCGTTTTCATGTCCCTGTTGGGGGGCGATTTGTGGCGTAAAGACCGCACGGACAACGGGGTTCTTTCAGGATCTGTAACTGCTACCTCATTATTGATGACTTAACTTGAACTCTCTCTTACTGAGGGCATAACTTCATCTCTCAGAGTGAGGGCACAACTTCATTCTATCCCTTATTCAGGAAAGGCTCCCTTCCTATAATTTCCGCCTCACAGCAGTACCTTTCCACTAACTAGTCATTGGTCAAAAACTTTGCCCGGGAACAGCAAACACCCAGCAACTTCCATGCATTAATGGCTGGTGAACACGCCACCCCAGACAACAAGGTGTCACCTGAATCACCCTTCTTTGTTCCCTCTCAACTCTTTAAATTCCTGATGGTCTCATCCTTAAGAGTCAGATGTTATCACCAACCATGGGGCTTGTGGACCCCCATTGCCACACTCCCACATCTTCCCCTTCTTTATTAACATAAGAAAGCGCGATTAACACAAATTAAGAAGGCAGGATCAACACAAACTAAAACACAGAGAAAAGCTGCCAGGCATACTAAGACTATCTTTAACAAACTTTGCAACCCCATCCCTGGGAGTGGCAGGCACGGAGTGCTGCCCAGCCGGGGGGCTCTGGCTGCCCCTCCAACTCCTGGAGTCCTTGTTTGTGGGTCCTGCGTAAGCCAGCGTGACCCTCCCATACCCTCTTTTTGTTCGTCCCTGTTCTGTTAGCCTGTACCTATTCATTCCTTTTCTGTTTTTGTCCCTGTTCCGTTTGCCTGTCCCTATTCATTCCTTTTTTGTTTTTGTCCTTGTTCTGTTAGCCTGTCCCTGTTCCTGTTCTTCATTCCCCTGTTTGTTTTCTTCTCGTCCCTGTTCGTTTTCATGTCCCTGTTGGGGGGCGATTTGTGGCGTAAAGACCGCACGGACAACGGGGTTCTTTCAGGATCTGTAACTGCTACCTCTTTATTGATGACATATCTTGAACTCTCTCTTACTGAAGGCATAACTTCATCTCTCAGAGTGAGGGCACAACTTCATTGTATCCCTTATTCAGGAAAGGCTCCCTTCATATAATTTCCGCCTCACAGCAGTACCTTTCCACTAACTAGTCATTGGTCAACAACTTTGCCCGGCAACAGCAAACACCCAGCAACTTCCATGCTTTAATGGCTAGAGAACAAGCCACCCCAGACAACAAGGTGTCACCTGAATCACCCTTCTTTGTTCCCTCTCAACTCTTTAAATTCCTGATGGTCTCATCCTTAAGAGTCGGATATTGTTAGCAACCATGGGGCCTGTCGACCCCCATGGCCACACTCCCACATCTCCCCCTTCTTTATTAACTTAAGAAAGCGCGATTAACACAAATTAAGAAGGCAGGATCAACACAAACTAAAACACAGAGAAAAACTGCCAGGCATACTAAGTCTATCTTTAACAACCTTTGTAAAACCATCCCTGGGAGAGGCAGGCACTGAGTGCTGCCCAGCCGGGGGGCTCTGGCTGCCCCTCCAACTCCTGGAGTCCTTGTTTGTGGGTCCTGCGTAAGCCAGCGTGACCCTCCCATAAGCTCTTTTTGTTCGTCCCTGTTCTGTTAGCCTGTACCTATTCATTCCTTTTCTGTTTTTGTCCCTGTTCCGTTTGCCTGTCCCTATTCATTCCTTTTTTGTTTTTGTCCCTGTGCTGTTAGCCTGTCCCTGTTCCTATTCTTCATGTCCCTGTTTGTTTTCTTCTCGTCCCTGTTCGTTTTCATGTCCCTGTTGGGGGGCGATTTGTGGCGTAAAGACCGCACGGACAACGGGGTTCTTTCAGGATCTGTAACTGCTACCTCTTTATTGATGACATAACTTGAACTCTCTCTTACTGAGGGCATAACTTCATCTCTCAGAGTGAGGGCACAACTTCATTCTATCCCTTATTCAGGAAAGGCTCCCTTCCTATAATTTCCGCCTCACAGCAGTACCTTTCCACTAACTAGTCATTGGTCAAAAACTTTGCCCGGGAACAGCAAACACCCAGCAACTTCCATGCATTAATGGCTGGTGAACACGCCACCCCAGACAACAAGGTGTCACCTGAATCACCCTTCTTTGTTCCCTCTCAACTCTTTAAATTCCTGATGGTCTCATCCTTAAGAGTCAGATGTTATCACCAACCATGGGGCTTGTGGACCCCCATTGCCACACTCCCACATCTTCCCCTTCTTTATTAACATAAGAAAGCGCGATTAACACAAATTAAGAAGGCAGGATCAACACAAACTAAAACACAGAGAAAAGCTGCCAGGCATACTAAGACTATCTTTAACAAACTTTGCAACCCCATCCCTGGGAGTGGCAGGCACGGAGTGCTGCCCAGCCGGGGGGCTCTGGCTGCCCCTCCAACTCCTGGAGTCCTTGTTTGTGGGTCCTGCGTAAGCCAGCGTGACCCTCCCATACCCTCTTTTTGTTCGTCCCTGTTCTGTTAGCCTGTACCTATTCATTCCTTTTCTGTTTTTGTCCCTGTTCCGTTTGGCTGTCCCTATTCATTCCTTTTTTGTTTTTGTCCTTGTTCTGTTAGCCTGTCCCTGTTCCTGTTCTTCATTCCCCTGTTTGTTTTCTTCTCGTCCCTGTTCGTTTTCATGTCCCTGTTGGGGGGCGATTTGTGGCGTAAAGACCGCACGGACAACGGGGTTCTTTCAGGATCTGTAACTGCTACCTCTTTATTGATGGCATAACTTGAACTCTCTCTTACAGAAGGCATAACTTCATCTCTCAGAGTGAGGGCACAACTTCATTGTATCCCTTATTCAGGAAAGGCTCCCTTCATATAATTTCCGCCTCACAGCAGTACCTTTCCACTAACTAGTCATTGGTCAACAACTTTGCCCGGCAACAGCAAACACCCAGCAACTTCCATGCTTTAATGGCTAGAGAACAAGCCACCCCAGACAACAAGGTGTCACCTGAATCACCCTTCTTTGTTCCCTCTCAACTCTTTAAATTCCTTATGGTCTCATCCTTAAGAGTCGGATATTGTTAGCAACCATGGGGCCTGTCGAACCCCATGGCCACACTCCCACATCTCCCCCTTCTTTATTAACTTAAGAAAGCGCGATTAACACAAATTAAGAAGGCAGGATCAACACAAACTAAAACACAGAGAAAAACTGCCAGGCATACTAAGTCTATCTTTAACAACCTTTGTAAAACCATCCCTGGGAGAGGCAGGCACTGAGTACTGCCCAGCCAGGGGGCTCTGGCTGCCCCTCCAACTCCTGGAGTCCTTGTTTGTGGGTCCAGCATATGCCAGTGAGACCCTCCCATATGCTGTTTTTTGTTTCTCCCTGTTCTGATAGCCTGTCCCTATTCATTCCTTTTTTGTTTTTGTCCCTGTTCTGTTAGACTATCCCTGTTCCTGTTCTTCATGTCCCTGTTGAAGGTGTCTCCTGAATCACTCTACTTTGTTCCCTCTCAAGGCTTTACTTTCCTGATGGTCTCTACTTTATTAGTCAGATCTTGTCACCAACCATGGGGCTTGTCTAACCCCATGGCCAGGCTCCCACATCTCCCCCTCCTTTATTAACATAAAAGAGCTCCATTAACACAAATTAAGAAAGCAGGTTTAACACAAATTAAGAAGGCGCGATTAACAGAAATTAAGAAAGCAAGAGAAACACAAATTAAGAAAGCACTATTAACACAAACTAAAATACAGAGAAAAACTGCCAGGCATACTAAGTCTATCTTTAACAAATTTTATAACCCCATCGCTGGGAGAGGCAGGCACTGAGTGCTGCCCAGCCGGGGGGCTCTGGCTGCCCCTCCAACTCCTGGAGTCCTTGTTTGGGGGTCCTGCGTAAACCATCGTGACCCTCCCATATGCTCTTTTTGGTCATCCCTGTTCTGTTAGCCTGTACCTGATCATTCCTTTTCTGTTTTTGTCCCTGTTCCGTTTGCCTGTCCCTATTCATTCCTTTTTTGTTTTTGTCCCTGTTCTGTTTGCCTGTCCCTGTTCCTCTTCTTCATGTCCCTGTTTGTATTCTTCTCGTCCCTGTTCGTTTTCATGTCCCTGTTGGGGGGCGATTTGTGGCGTAAAGACCGCACGGACAACGGGGTTCTTTCAGGATCTGTAACTGCTACCTCTTTATTGATGACATAACTTGAACTTTCTCTTACTGAGGGCATAACTTCATCTCTCAGAGTGAGGGCACAACTTCATTCTATCCCTTATTCAGGAAAGGCTCCCTTCCTATAACTTCCACCTCACAGCAGTACCTTTCCACTAACTAGTCATTGGTCAACAACTTTGCCCGGCAACAGCAAACACCCAGCCACTTCCATGCATTAATGGCTGGAGAACTAGCCACCCCAGACAAGAAGGTGTCACCTGAATCACCCTTCTTTGTTCCCTCTCAACTCTTTAAATTCCTGACGGCCTCATCTTTAAGAGTCGGATGTTATCACCAACCATGGGGCTTGTCGACCCCCATGGCCACACTCCCACATCTCCCCCTTCTTTATTAACATAAGAAAGCGCGATTAACACAAATTAAGAAGGCAGGATCAACACAAACTAAAACACAGAGAAAAACTGCCAGGCATACTAAGTCTATCTTTAACAACCTTTGTAAAACCATCCCTGGGAGAGGCAGGCACTGAGTGCTGCCCAGACGGGGGGCTCTGGCTGCCCCTCCAACTCCTGGAGTCCTTGTTTGTGGGTCCTGCCTATGCCAGTGGGACCCTCCCATATGCTGTTTTTTGTTTCTCCCTGCTCTGTTAGCCTGTCCCTGTTCCTGTTCTTCATGTCCCTGTTTGTTTTCTTCTCGTCCCTGTTCGTTTTCATGTCCCTGTTGGGGGGCGATTTGTGGCGTAAAGACCGCACGGACAACGGGGTTCTTTCAGGATCTGTAACTGCTACCTCTTTATTGATGGCATAACTTGAACTCTCTCTTACAGAAGGCATAACTTCATCTCTCAGAGTGAGGGCACAACTTCATTCTATCCCTTATTCAGGAAAGGCTCCCTTCCTATAATTTCCGCCTCACAGCAGTACCTTTCCACTAACTAGTCATTGGACAACAACTTTGCCCGGCAACAGCAAACACCCAGCAACTTCCATGCTTTAATGGCTGGAGAACAAGCCTCCCCAGAGAACAAGGTGTCACCTGAATCACCCTTCTTTGTTCCCTCTCAACTCTTTAAATTCCTGATGGTCTCATCCTTAAGAGTCGGATATTATTACCAACCATGGGGCTTGTCGACCCCCATGGCCACACTCCCACATCTCCTTCTTCTTTATTAACATAAGAAAGCGCGATTAACACAAATTAAGAAGGCAGGATCAACACAAACTAAAACACAGAGAAAAGCTGCCAGGCATACTAAGACTATCTTTAACAAACTTTGCAACCCCATCCCTGGGAGTGGCAGGCACGGAGTGCTGCCCAGCCGGGGGGCTCTGGCTGCCCCTCCAACTCCTGGAGTCCTTGTTTGTGGGTCCTGCGTAAGCCAGCGTGACCCTCCCATACCCTCTTTTTGTTCGTCCCTGTTCTGTTAGCCTGTACCTATTCATTCCTTTTCTGTTTTTGTCCCTGTTCCGTTTGGCTGTCCCTATTCATTCCTTTTTTGTTTTTGTCCTTGTTCTGTTAGCCTGTCCCTGTTCCTGTTCTTCATTCCCCTGTTTGTTTTCTTCTCGTCCCTGTTCGTTTTCATGTCCCTGTTGGGGGGCGATTTGTGGCGTAAAGACCGCACGGACAACGGGGTTCTTTCAGGATCTGTAACTGCTACCTCTTTATTGATGGCATAACTTGAACTCTCTCTTACAGAAGGCATAACTTCATCTCTCAGAGTGAGGGCACAACTTCATTGTATCCCTTATTCAGGAAAGGCTCCCTTCATATAATTTCCGCCTCACAGCAGTACCTTTCCACTAACTAGTCATTGGTCAACAACTTTGCCCGGCAACAGCAAACACCCAGCAACTTCCATGCTTTAATGGCTAGAGAACAAGCCACCCCAGACAACAAGGTGTCACCTGAATCACCCTTCTTTGTTCCCTCTCAACTCTTTAAATTCCTTATGGTCTCATCCTTAAGAGTCGGATATTGTTAGCAACCATGGGGCCTGTCGAACCCCATGGCCACACTCCCACATCTCCCCCTTCTTTATTAACTTAAGAAAGCGCGATTAACACAAATTAAGAAGGCAGGATCAACACAAACTAAAACACAGAGAAAAACTGCCAGGCATACTAAGTCTATCTTTAACAACCTTTGTAAAACCATCCCTGGGAGAGGCAGGCACTGAGTACTGCCCAGCCAGGGGGCTCTGGCTGCCCCTCCAACTCCTGGAGTCCTTGTTTGTGGGTCCAGCATATGCCAGTGAGACCCTCCCATATGCTGTTTTTTGTTTCTCCCTGTTCTGATAGCCTGTCCCTATTCATTCCTTTTTTGTTTTTGTCCCTGTTCTGTTAGACTATCCCTGTTCCTGTTCTTCATGTCCCTGTTGAAGGTGTCTCCTGAATCACTCTACTTTGTTCCCTCTCAAGGCTTTACTTTCCTGATGGTCTCTACTTTATTAGTCAGATCTTGTCACCAACCATGGGGCTTGTCTAACCCCATGGCCAGGCTCCCACATCTCCCCCTCCTTTATTAACATAAAAGAGCTCCATTAACACAAATTAAGAAAGCAGGTTTAACACAAATTAAGAAGGCGCGATTAACAGAAATTAAGAAAGCAAGAGAAACACAAATTAAGAAAGCACTATTAACACAAACTAAAATACAGAGAAAAACTGCCAGGCATACTAAGTCTATCTTTAACAAATTTTATAACCCCATCGCTGGGAGAGGCAGGCACTGAGTGCTGCCCAGCCGGGGGGCTCTGGCTGCCCCTCCAACTCCTGGAGTCCTTGTTTGGGGGTCCTGCGTAAACCATCGTGACCCTCCCATATGCTCTTTTTGGTCATCCCTGTTCTGTTAGCCTGTACCTGATCATTCCTTTTCTCTTTTTGTCCCTGTTCCGTTTGCCTGTCCCTATTCATTCCTTTTTTGTTTTTGTCCCTGTTCTGTTTGCCTGTCCCTGTTCCTCTTCTTCATGTCCCTGTTTGTATTCTTCTCGTCCCTGTTCGTTTTCATGTCCCTGTTGGGGGGCGATTTGTGGCGTAAAGACCGCACGGACAACGGGGTTCTTTCAGGATCTGTAACTGCTACCTCATTATTGATGACATAACTTGAACTTTCTCTTACTGAGGGCATAACTTCATCTCTCAGAGTGAGGGCACAACTTCATTCTATCCCTTATTCAGGAAAGGCTCCCTTCCTATAACTTCCACCTCACAGCAGTACCTTTCCACTAACTAGTCATTGGTCAACAACTTTGCCCGGCAACAGCAAACACCCAGCCACTTCCATGCATTAATGGCTGGAGAACTAGCCACCCCAGACAAGAAGGTGTCACCTGAATCACCCTTCTTTGTTCCCTCTCAACTCTTTAAATTCCTGATGGCCTCATCTTTAAGAGTCGGATGTTATCACCAACCATGGGGCCTGTCGACCCCCATGGCCACACTCCCACATCTCCCCCTTCTTTATTAACATAAGAAAGCGCGATTAACACAAATTAAGAAGGCAGGATTAACTCAAACTAAAACACAGAGAAAAACTGCCAGGCATACTAAGTCTATCTTTAACAACCTTTGTAAAACCATCCCTGGGAGAGGCAGGCACTGAGTGCTGCCCAGCCGGGGGGCTCTGGCTGCCCCTCCAACTCCTGGAGTCCTTGTTTGTGGGTCCTGCCTATGCCAGTGGGACCCTCCCATATGCTGTTTTTTGTTTCTCCCTGCTCTGTTAGCCTGTCCCTGTTCCTGTTCTTCATGTCCCTGTTTGTTTTCTTCTCGTCCCTGTTCGTTTTCATGTCCCTGTTGGGGGGCGATTTGTGGCGTAAAGACCGCACGGACAACGGGGTTCTTTCAGGATCTGTAACTGCTACCTCTTTATTGATGGCATAACTTGAACTCTCTCTTACAGAAGGCATAACTTCATCTCTCAGAGTGAGGGCACAACTTCATTCTATCCCTTATTCAGGAAAGGCTCCCTTCCTATAATTTCCGCCTCACAGCAGTACCTTTCCACTAACTAGTCATTGGACAACAACTTTGCCCGGCAACAGCAAACACCCAGCAACTTCCATGCTTTAATGGCTGGAGAACAAGCCTCCCCAGACAACAAGGTGTCACCTGAATCACCCTTCTTTGTTCCCTCTCAACTCTTTAAATTCCTGATGGTCTCATCCTTAAGAGTCGGATATTATTACCAACCATGGGGCTTGTCGACCCCCATGGCCACACTCCCACATCTCCTTCTTCTTTATTAACATAAGAAAGCGCGATTAACACAAATTAAGAAGGCAGGATCAACACAAACTAAAACACAGAGAAAAGCTGCCAGGCATACTAAGTCTATCTTTAACAATCTTTGTAAAACCAGCCGTGGGAGAGGCAGGCACTGAGTGCTGCCCAGCCAGGGGGCTCTGGCTGCCCCTCCAACTCCTGGAGTCCTTGTTTGTGGGTCCTGCCTATGCCAGCGAGACCCTCCCATATGCTGTTTTTTGTTTGTCCCTGTTCTGATAGCCTGTCCCTATTCATTACTTTTTTGTTTTTGTCCCTGTTCTGTTAGACTATCCCTGTTCCTGTTCTTCATGTCCCTGTTTAAGGTGTCTCCTGAATCACCCTTCTTTGTTCCCTCGCAAGGCTTTACTTTCCTCATGGTCTCATCTTTAAGAGTCCGATGTGATCACCAACCATGGGGCTTGTCGACCCCCATGGCCACACTCCGACATCTCCCCCTTCTTTATTAACATAAGAAAGCGCGATTAACACAAATTAAAAAGGCAGGATCAACACAAACTAAAACAGAGAAAAACTGGCAGGCATACTAAGTCTATCTTTAACAATCTTTGTAAAACCATCCCTGGGAGAGGCAGGCACTGAGTGCTGCCCAGCCGGGGGGCTCTGGCTGCCCCTCCAACTCCTGGAGTCCTTGTTTGTGGGTCCAGCATACGCCAGTGGGACCCTCCCATATGCTGTTTTTTGTTTCTCCCTCTTCTGTTAGCCTGTCCCTATTCATTCCTTTTTTGTTTTTGTCCCTGTTCTGTTAGCCTGTCCCTGTTCCTGTTCTTCATGTCCCTGTTTAAGGTGTCTCCTGAATCACCCTTCTTTGTTCCCTCTCAACTCTTTAGTTTCCTGATGGCCTCATCTTTAAGAGTGGGATGTTATTACCAACCATGGGACTTGTCGACCCCCATGGCCATGCTCCCACATCTCCCCCTTCTTTATTAACATAAAAGAGCTCGATTAACACAAATTAAGAAAGCAGGTTTAACACAAATTAAGAAGGGGCGATTAACAGAAATTAAGAAAGCTAGAGAAACACAAATTAAGAAACCACTATTAACACAAATTAAAATACAGAGAAAAACTGCCAGGCATACTAATTCCATCTTTAACAAACTTTGTAACCACAACCCTGGGAGAGGCAGGCACTGAGTGCTGCCCAGCCGGGGGGCTCTGGCTGCCCCTCCAACTCCTGGAGTCCTTGTTTGGGGGTCCTGCCTATGCCAGCGAGACCCTCCCATACGCTGTTTTTTGTTTGTCCCTGTTCTGATAGCCTGTCCCTATTCATTCCTTTTTTGTTTTCCTCCCTGTTCTGTTAGACTATCCCTGTTCCTCTTCTTCATGTCCCTGTTTAAGGTGTCTCCTGAATCACCCTTCTTTGTTCCCTCTCAAGGCTTTACTTTCCTGATGGACTCATCTGTAAGAGTCGGATGTGATCACCAACCATGGGGCTTGTCGACCCCCATGGCCACACTCCCACATCTTCCCCTTCTTTATTAACTTAAGAAAGCGCGATTAACACAAATTAAGTAGGCAGGATCAGCACAAACTAAAACACAGAGAAAAACTGCCAGGCATACTAAGTCTATCTTCAAAAAACTTTGCAACCCCATCCCTGGGAGTGGCAGGCACTGAGTGCTGCCCAGCAGGGGGGCTCTGGCTACCCCTCCAACTCCTGGAGTCCTTGCTTGTGGGTCCTGCGTAAACCATCGTGACCCTCCCATATGCTCTTTTTGGTCATCCCTGTTCTGTTAGCCTGTACCTGATCATTACTTTTCTGTTTTTGTCCCTTTTTCGTTTTCCTGTCCCTATTCATTCCTTTTTTGTTTTTGTCCCTGTTCTGTTAGACTATCCCTGTTCCTGCTCTTCATGTCCCTGCTTAAGGTGCCTCCTGAATCACCCTTCTTTGTTCCCTCTCAAGGCTTTACTTTCCTCATGGTCTCGTCTTTAAGAGTCGGATGTGATCACCAACCATGGGGCTTGTCGACCCCCATGGCCACGCTCCCACATCTCCTCCTTCTTTATTAACATAAAAGAGCTCGATTAACACAAATTAAGAAAGCAGGTTTAACACAATTTAAGAAGGTGTGATTAACAGAAATTAAGAAAGCAAGAGTAACACAAATTAAGAAAGCACAATTAACGCAAATTAAAATACAGAGAAAAACTGCTAGGCATACTAATTCCATCTTTAACAAACTTTGTAACCCCATCCCTGGGAGAGGCAGGCACTGAGTGCTGCCCAGCCAGGGGGCTCTGGCTGCCCCTCCAACTCCTGGAGTCCTTGTTTGTGGGTCCAGCATATGCCAGTGGGACCCTCCCATATGCTTTTTTTTGTTTGTCCCTGTTCTGTTAGCCTGTCCCTGTTTCTGTTCTTCATGTCCCTGTTTAAGGTGCCCTGAATCACCCTTCTTTGTTCCCTCTCAACTCTTTACTTTCCTGATGGCCTCATCTTTAAGAGTGGGTTGTTATCACCAACCATGGGACTTGTCGACCCCCATGGCCAGGCTCCCACATCTCCCCCTTCTTTACTAACATAAAAGAGCTCGATTAACACAAATTGAAAAAGCAGGTTTAACACAAATTAAGAAGGCGCGATTAACAGAAATTAAGAAAGCAAGAGTAACACAAATTAAAAAAGCACTATTAACACAAACTAAAATACAGAGAAAAACTGCAAGGCATACTAATTCCATCTTTAACAAACTTTGTAACCCCATCCCTGGGAGAGGCAGGCACTGAGTGCTTCCCAGCTGGGGGGCTCTGGCTGCCCCTCCAACCCCTGGAGTCCTTGTTTGTGGGTCCTGCCTATGCCAGCGAGACCCTCCCATACGCTGTTT
This sequence comes from Anser anser, assembly GCF_964211835.1. Classification (NCBI taxonomy): domain Eukaryota; kingdom Metazoa; phylum Chordata; class Aves; order Anseriformes; family Anatidae; genus Anser; species Anser anser. Next base: position 2,439,497 of record NC_139731.1, read on the forward strand.
TTTGTTTGTCCCTGTTCTGATAGCCTGTCCCTATTCATTACTTTTTTGTTTTTGTCCCTGTTCTGTTAGACTATCCCTGTTCCTGTTCTTCATGTCCCTGTTTAAGGTGTCTCCTGAATCACCCTTCTTTGTTCCCTCGCAAGGCTTTACTTTCCTCATGGTCTCATCTTTAAGAGTCGGATGTGATCACCAACCATGGGGCTTGTCGACCCCCATGGCCACACTCCCACATCTCCTCCTTCTTTATTAACATAAGAAAGCGCAATTAACACAAATTCAGAAGGCAGGATCAACACAAACTAAAACACAGAGAAAAACTGCCAGGCATACTAAGTCTATCTTTAACAACCTTTGTAAAACCATCCCTGGGAGAGGCAGGCACTGAGTGCTGCCCAGCCGGGGGGCTCTGGTTGCCCCTCCAACTCCTGGAGTCCTTGTTTGTGGGTCCAGCATATGCCAGTGGGACCCTCCCATATGCTGTTTTTTGTTTCTCCCTGCTCCGTTAGCCTGTCCCTGTTCCTGTTCTTCATGTCCCTGTTTAAGGTGTCTCCTGAATCACCCTTCTTTGTTCCCTCTCAAGGCTTTCCTTTCCTGATGGTCTCATCTTTAAGAGTCGGATGTGATCACCAACCATTGGACTTGTCGACCCCCATGGCCATGCTCCCACATCTCCCCCTTCTTTATTAACATAAAAGAGCTCGATTAACACAAATTAAAAAAGCAGGTTTAACACAAATTAAGAAGGCGCGATTAACAGAAATTAAGAAAGCAAGAGTAACACAAATTAAGAAAGCACTATTAACACAAACTAAAATACAGAGAAAAACTGCCAGGCATACTAATTCCATCTTTAAACAAACTTTGTAACCCCATCCCTGGGAGAGGCAGGCACTGAGTGCTGCCCAGCTGGGGGGCTCTGGCTGCCCCCCCAACTCCTGGAGTCCTTGTTTGGGGGTCCTGCCTATGCCAGCGAGACCCTCCCATATGCTGTTTTTTGTTTATCCCTGTTCTGATAGCCTGTCCCTATTCATTCCTTTTTTGTTTTCCTCCCTGTTCTGTTAGACTATCCCTGTTCCTGTTCTTCATGTCCCTGTTTAAGGTGTCTCCTGAATCACCCTTCTTTGTTCCCTCTCAACTCTTTACTTTCCTGATGGCCTCATCTTTAAGAGTTGGATGTTATCACCAACCATGGGACTCGTCGACCCCCATGGCCACACTCCCACATCTCCTCCTTCTTTATTAACATAAGAAAGCACAATTAACACAAATTCAGAAGGCAGGATCAACACAAACTAAAACACAGAGAAAAACTGCCAGGCATACTAAGTCTATCTTTAACAACCTTTGTAAAACCATCCCTGGGAGAGGCAGGCACTGAGTGCTGCCCAGCCGGGGGGCTCTGGCTGCCCCTCCAACTCCTGGAGTCCTTGTTTGTGGGTCCAGCATATGCCAGTGGGACCCTCCCATATGCTGTTTTTTGTTTCTCCCTGCTCCGTTAGCCTGTCCCTGTTCCTGTTCTTCATGTCCCTGTTTAAGGTGTCTCCTGAATCACCCTTCTTTGTTCCCTCTCAAGGCTTTCCTTTCCTGATGGTCTCATCTTTAAGAGTCGGATGTGATCACCAACCATTGGACTTGTCGACCCCCATGGCCACACTCCCACATCTTCCCCTTCTTTATTAACTTAAGAAAGCGCGATTAACACAAATTAAGTAGGCAGGATCAGCACAAACTAAAACACAGAGAAAAACTGCCAGGCATACTAAGTCTATCTTCAAAAAACTTTGCAACCCCATCCCTGGGAGTGGCAGGCACTGAGTGCTGCCCAGCAGGGGGGCTCTGGCTACCCCTCCAACTCCTGGAGTCCTTGTTTGTGGGTCCTGCGTAAACCATCGTGACCCTCCCATATGCTCTTTTTGGTCATCCCTGTTCTGTTAGCCTGTACCTGATCATTACTTTTCTGTTTTTGTCCCTGTTTCGTTTTCCTGTCCCTATTCATTCCTTTTTTGTTTTCCTCCCTATTCTGTTAGACTATCCCTGTTCCTGTTCTTCATGTCCCTGTTTAAGGTGTCTCCTGAATCACCCTTCTTTGTTCCCTCGCAAGGCTTTACTTTCCTCATGGTCTCATCTTTAAGAGTCGGATGTGATCACCAACCATGGGGCTTGTCGACCCCCATGGCCACACTCCCACATCTCCTCCTTCTTTATTAACATAAGAAAGCGCAATTAACACAAATTCAGAAGGCAGGATCAACACAAACTAAAACACAGAGAAAAACTGCCAGGCATACTAAGTCTATCTTCAAAAACCTTTGCAACCCCATCCCTGGGAGTGGCAGGCACTGAGTGCTGCCCAGCAGGGGGGCTCTGGCTACCCCTCCAACTCCTGGAGTCCTTGTTTGTGGGTCCTGCGTAAACCATCGTGACCCTCCCATATGCTCTTTTTGGTCATCCCTGTTCTGTTAGCCTGTACCTGATCATTACTTTTCTGTTTTTGTCCCTGTTTCGTTTTCCTGTCCCTATTCATTCCTTTTTTGTTTTTGTCCCTGTTCTCTTAGACTATCCCTGTTCCTGCTCTTCATGTCCCTGCTTAAGGTGCCTCCTGAATCACCCTTCTTTGTTCCCTCTCAAGGCTTTACTTTCCTCATGGTCTCGTCTTTAAGAGTCGGATGTGATCACCAACCATGGGGCTTGTCGACCCCCATGGCCACGCTCCCACATCTCCTCCTTCTTTATTAACATAAAAGAGCTCGATTAACACAAATTAAGAAAGCAGGTTTAACACAATTTAAGAAGGTGTGATTAACAGAAATTAAGAAAGCAAGAGTAACACAAATTAAGAAAGCACAATTAACGCAAATTAAAATACAGAGAAAAACTGCCAGGCATACTAATTCCATCTTTAACAAACTTTGTAACCCCATCCCTAGGAGAGGCAGGCACTGAGTGCTGCCCAGCCGGGGGGCTCTGGCTGCCCCTCCAACTCCTGGAGTCCTTGTTTGTGGGTCCTGCATATGCCAGCGGGACCCTCCCATATGCTTTTTTTTGTTTGTCCCTGTTCTGTTAGCCGGTCCCTGTTCCTGTTCTTCATGTCCCTGTTTAAGGTGTCTCCTGAATCACCCTTCTTTGTTCCCTCTCAACTCTTTACTTTCCTGATGGCCTCATCTTTAAGAGTGGGATGTTATCACCAACCATGGGACTTGTCGACCCCCATGGCCATGCTCCCACATCTCCCCCTTCTTTATTAACATAAAAGAGCTCGATTAACACAAATTAAGAAAGCAGGTTTAACACAAATTAAGAAGGCGCGATTAACAGAAATTAAGAAAGCTAGAGAAACACAAATTAAGAAACCACTATTAACACAAATTAAAATACAGAGAAAAACTGCCAGGCATACTAATTCCATCTTTAACAAACTTTGTAACCACAACCCTGGGAGAGGCAGGCACTGAGTGCTGCCCAGCTGGGGGGCTCTGGCTGCCCCTCCAATTCCTGGAGTCCTTGTTTGGGGGTCCTGCCTATGCCAGCGAGACCCTCCCATATGCTGTTTTTTGTTTATCCCTGTTCTGATAGCCTGTCCCTATTCATTCCTTTTTTGTTTTCCTCCCTGTTCTGTTAGACTATCCCTGTTCCTGTTCTTCATGTCCCTGTTTAAGGTGTCTCCTGAATCACCCTTCTTTGTTCCCTCTCAACTCTTTACTTTCCTGATGGCCTCATCTTTAAGAGTTGGATGTTATCACCAACCATGGGACTCGTCGACCCCCATGGCCACACTCCCACATCTCCTCCTTCTTTATTAACATAAGAAAGCGCAATTAACACAAATTCAGAAGGCAGGATCAACACAAACTAAAACACAGAGAAAAACTGCCAGGCATACTAAGTCTATCTTTAACAACCTTTGTAAAACCATCCCTGGGAGAGGCAGGCACTGAGTGCTGCCCAGCCGGGGGGCTCTGGCTGCCCCTCCAACTCCTGGAGTCCTTGTTTGTGGGTCCAGCATATGCCAGTGGGACCCTCCCATATGCTGTTTTTTGTTTCTCCCTGCTCCGTTAGCCTGTCCCTGTTCCTGTTCTTCATGTCCCTGTTTAAGGTGTCTCCTGAATCACCCTTCTTTGTTCCCTCTCAAGGCTTTCCTTTCCTGATGGTCTCATCTTTAAGAGTCGGATGTGATCACCAACCATTGGACTTGTCGACCCCCATGGCCACACTCCCACATCTTCCCCTTCTTTATTAACTTAAGAAAGCGCGATTAACACAAATTAAGTAGGCAGGATCAGCACAAACTAAAACACAGAGAAAAACTGCCAGGCATACTAAGTCTATCTTCAAAAAACTTTGCAACCCCATCCCTGGGAGTGGCAGGCACTGAGTGCTGCCCAGCAGGGGGGCTCTGGCTACCCCTCCAACTCCTGGAGTCCTTGTTTGTGGGTCCTGCGTAAACCATCGTGACCCTCCCATATGCTCTTTTTGGTCATCCCTGTTCTGTTAGCCTGTACCTGATCATTACTTTTCTGTTTTTGTCCCTGTTTCGTTTTCCTGTCCCTATTCATTCCTTTTTTGTTTTTGTCCCTGTTCTGTTAGACTATCCCTGTTCCTGTTCTTCATGTCCCTGTTTAAGGTGTCTCCTGAATCACCCTTCTTTGTTCCCTCGCAAGGCTTTACTTTCCTCATGGTCTCATCTTTAAGAGTCGGATGTGATCACCAACCATGGGGCTTGTCGACCCCCATGGCCACACTCCCACATCTCCTCCTTCTTTATTAACATAAGAAAGCGCAATTAACACAAATTCAGAAGGCAGGATCAACACAAACTAAAACACAGAGAAAAACTGCCAGGCATACTAAGTCTATCTTCAAAAACCTTTGCAACCCCATCCCTGGGAGTGGCAGGCACTGAGTGCTGCCCAGCAGGGGGGCTCTGGCTACCCCTCCAACTCCTGGAGTCCTTGTTTGTGGGTCCTGCGTAAACCATCGTGACCCTCCCATATGCTCTTTTTGGTCATCCCTGTTCTGTTAGCCTGTACCTGATCATTACTTTTCTGTTTTTGTCCCTGTTTCGTTTTCCTGTCCCTATTCATTCCTTTTTTGTTTTTGTCCCTGTTCTCTTAGACTATCCCTGTTCCTGCTCTTCATGTCCCTGCTTAAGGTGCCTCCTGAATCACCCTTCTTTGTTCCCTCTCAAGGCTTTACTTTCCTCATGGTCTCGTCTTTAAGAGTCGGATGTGATCACCAACCATGGGGCTTGTCGACCCCCATGGCCACGCTCCCACATCTCCTCCTTCTTTATTAACATAAAAGAGCTCGATTAACACAAATTAAGAAAGCAGGTTTAACACAATTTAAGAAGGTGTGATTAACAGAAATTAAGAAAGCAAGAGTAACACAAATTAAGAAAGCACAATTAACGCAAATTAAAATACAGAGAAAAACTGCCAGGCATACTAATTCCATCTTTAACAAACTTTGTAACCCCATCCCTAGGAGAGGCAGGCACTGAGTGCTGCCCAGCCGGGGGGCTCTGGCTGCCCCTCCAACTCCTGGAGTCCTTGTTTGTGGGTCCTGCATATGCCAGCGGGACCCTCCCATATGCTTTTTTTTGTTTGTCCCTGTTCTGTTAGCCGGTCCCTGTTCCTGTTCTTCATGTCCCTGTTTAAGGTGTCTCCTGAATCACCCTTCTTTGTTCCCTCTCAACTCTTTACTTTCCTGATGGCCTCATCTTTAAGAGTGGGATGTTATCACCAACCATGGGACTTGTCGACCCCCATGGCCATGCTCCCACATCTCCCCCTTCTTTATTAACATAAAAGAGCTCGATTAACACAAATTAAGAAAGCAGGTTTAACACAAATTAAGAAGGCGCGATTAACAGAAATTAAGAAAGCTAGAGAAACACAAATTAAGAAACCACTATTAACACAAATTAAAATACAGAGAAAAACTGCCAGGCATACTAATTCCATCTTTAACAAACTTTGTAACCACAACCCTGGGAGAGGCAGGCACTGAGTGCTGCCCAGCTGGGGGGCTCTGGCTGCCCCTCCAATTCCTGGAGTCCTTGTTTGGGGGTCCTGCCTATGCCAGCGAGACCCTCCCATACGCTGTTTTTTGTTTGTCCCTGTTCTGATAGCCTGTCCCTATTCATTCCTTTTTTGTTTTCCTCCCTGTTCTGTTAGACTATATCTGTTCCTGTTCTTCATGTCCCTGTTTAAGGTGTCTCCTGAATCACCCTTCTTTGTTCCCTCTCAAGGCTTTACTTTCCTGATGGACTCATCCTTAAGAGTCGGATGTTATCACCAACCATGGGGCTTGTCGACCCCCATGGCCACACTCCCACATCTTCCCCTTCTTTATTAACTTAAGAAAGCGCGATTAACACAAATTAAGTAGGCAGGATCAGCACAAACTAAAACACAGAGAAAAACTGCCAGGCATACTAAGTCTATCTTCAAAAACCTTTGCAACCCCATCCCTGGGAGTGGCAGGCACTGAGTGCTGCCCAGCAGGGGGGCTCTGGCTACCCCTCCAACTCCTGGAGTCCTTGTTTGTGGGTCCTGCGTAAACCATCGTGACCCTCCCATATGCTCTTTTTGGTCATCCCTGTTCTGTTAGCCTGTACCTGATCATTACTTTTCTGTTTTTGTCCCTGTTTCGTTTTCCTGTCCCTATTCATTCCTTTTTTGTTTTTGTCCCTGTTCTCTTAGACTATCCCTGTTCCTGCTCTTCATGTCCCTGCTTAAGGTGCCTCCTGAATCACCCTTCTTTGTTCCCTCTCAAGGCTTTACTTTCCTCATGGTCTCGTCTTTAAGAGTCGGATGTGATCACCAACCATGCGGCTTGTCGACCCCCATGGCCACGCTCCCACGTCTCCTCCTTCTTTATTAACATAAAAGAGCTCGATTAACACAAATTAAGAAAGCAGGTTTAACACAATTTAAGAAGGTGGGATTAACAGAAATTAAGAAAGCAAGAGTAACACAAATTAAGAAAGCACAATTAACGCAAATTAAAATACAGAGAAAAACTGCCAGGCATACTAATTCCATCTTTAACAAACTTTGTAACCCCATCCCTAGCAGAGGCAGGCACTGAGTGCTGCCCAGCCGGGGGGCTCTGGCTGCCCCTCCAACTCCTGGAGTCCTTGTTTGTGGGTCCAGCATATGCCAGTGGGACCCTCCCATATGCTTTTTTTTGTTTGTCCCTGTTCTGTTAGCCTGTCCCTGTTCCTGTTCTTCATGTCCCTGTTTAAGGTGTCTCCTGAATCACCCTTCTTTGTTCCCTCGCAAGGCTTTACTTTCCTCATGGTCTCATCTTTAAGAGTCGGATGTGATCACCAACCATGGGGCTTGTCGACCCCCATGGCCAGACTCCCACATCTCCTCCTTCTTTATTAACATAAGAAAGCGCAATTAATACAAATTCAGAAGGCAGGATCAACACAAACTAAAACACAGAGAAAAACTGCCAGGCATACTAAGTCTATCTTTAACAACCTTTGTAAAACCATCCCTGGGAGAGGCAGGCACTGAGTGCTGCCCAGCCGGGGGGCTCTGGCTGCCCCTCCAACTCCTGGAGTCCTTGTTTGTGGGTCCTGCCTATGCCAGTGGGACCCTCCCATATGCTGTTTTTTGTTTCTCCCTGCTCCGTTAGCCTGTCCCTGTTCCTGTTCTTCATGTCCCTGTTTAAGGTGTCTCCTGAATCACCCTTCTTTGTTCCCTCTCAAGGCTTTCCTTTCCTGATGGTCTCATCTTTAAGAGTCGGATGTGATCACCAACCATTGGACTTGTCGACCCCCATGGCCATGCTCCCACATCTCCCCCTTCTTTATTAACATAAAAGAGCTCGATTAACACAAATTAAAAAAGCAGGTTTAACACAAATTAAGAAGGCGCGATTAACAGAAATTAAGAAAGCAAGAGTAACACAAATTAAAAAAGCACTATTAACACAAACTAAAATACAGAGAAAAACGGCCAGGCATACTAATTCCATCTTTAACAAACTTTGTAACCCCATCCCTGGGAGAGGCAGGCACTGAGTGCTTCCCAGCTGGGGGGCTCTGGCTGCCTCTCCAACTCCTGGAGTCCTTGTTTGTGGGTCCTGTCTATGCCAGCGAGACCCTCCCATACGCTGTTTTTTGTTTGTCCCTGTTCTGATAGCCTGTCCCTATTCATTACTTTTTTGTTTTTGTCCCTGTTCTGTTAGACTATCCCTGTTCCTGTTCTTCATGTCCCTGTTTAAGGTGTCTCCTGAATCACCCTTCTTTGTTCCCTCGCAAGGCTTTACTTTCCTCATGGTCTCATCTTTAAGAGTCGGATGTGATCACCAACCATGGGGCTTGTCGACCCCCATGGCCAGACTCCCACATCTCCTCCTTCTTTATTAACATAAGAAAGCGCAATTAATACAAATTCAGAAGGCAGGATCAACACAAACTAAAACACAGAGAAAAACTGCCAGGCATACTAAGTCTATCTTTAACAACCTTTGTAAAACCATCCCTGGGAGAGGCAGGCACTGAGTGCTGCCCAGCCGGGGGGCTCTGGCTGCCCCTCCAACTCCTGGAGTCCTTGTTTGTGGGTCCTGCCTATGCCAGTGGGACCCTCCCATATGCTGTTTTTTGTTTCTCCCTGCTCCGTTAGCCTGTCCCTGTTCCTGTTCTTCATGTCCCTGTTTAAGGTGTCTCCTGAATCACCCTTCTTTGTTCCCTCTCAAGGCTTTCCTTTCCTGATGGTCTCATCTTTAAGAGTCGGATGTGATCACCAACCATTGGACTTGTCGACCCCCATGGCCATGCTCCCACATCTCCCCCTTCTTTATTAACATAAAAGAGCTCGATTAACACAAATTAAAAAAGCAGGTTTAACACAAATTAAGAAGGCGCGATTAACAGAAATTAAGAAAGCTAGAGAAACACAAATTAAGAAAGCACTATTAACACAAACTAAAATACAGAGAAAAACTGCCAGGCATACTAATTCCATCTTTTACAAACTTTGTAACCCCATCCCTGGGAGAGGCAGGCACTGAGTGCTGCCCAGCTGGGGGGCTCTGGCTGCCCCTCCAACTCCTGGAGTCCTTGTTTGGGGGTCCTGCCTATGCCAGCGAGACCCTCCCATACGCTGTTTTTTGTTTATCCCTGTTCTGATAGCCTGTCCTTATTCATTCCTTTTTTGTTTTCCTCCCTGTTCTGTTAGACTATCCCTGTTCCTGTTCTTCATGTCCCTGTTTAAGGTGTCTCCTGAATCACCCTTCTTTGTTCCCTCTCAACTCTTTACTTTCCTGATGGTCTCTACTTTAATAGCCGGATGTTATCACCAACCATGGGACTTGTCGACCCCCATGGCCATGCTCCCACATCTCCCCCTTCTTTATTAACATAAAAGAGCTTGATTAACACAAATTAAGAAAGCAGGTTTAACACAAATTAAGAAGGCGCGATTAACAGAAAATAAGAAAGGAAGAGTAACACAAATTAAGAAAGAACTATTAACACAAACTAAAATACAGAGAAAAACTTCCAGGCATACTAATTCCATCTTTAACAAACTTTGTAACCCCATCCCTGGGAGAGGCAGGCACTGAGTGCTGCCCAGCCGGGGGGCTCTGGCTGCCCCTCCAACTCCTGGAGTCCTTTTTTGTGGGTCCTGCGTAAGCCAGCGTGACCCTCCCATAAGCTCTTTTTGTTCGTCCCTGTTCTGTTAGCCTGTACCTATTCATTCTTTTTTTTTTTTTTTCCCTGTTCCGTTTGCCTGTCCCTATTCATTCCTTTTTTGTTTTTGTCCCTGTTCTGTTATCCTGTCCCTGTTCCTGTTCTTCATGTCCCTGATTGTTTTCTTCTCGTCCCTGTTCGTTTTCATGTCCCTGTTGGGGGGCGATTTGTGGCGTAAAGACCGCACGGACAACGGGGTTCTTTCAGGATCTGTAACTGCTACCTCTTTATTGATGACATAACTTGAACTCTCTCTTACTGAGGGCATAACTTCATCTCTCAGAGTGAGGGCACAACTTCATTCTATCCCTTATTCAGGAAAGGCTCCCTTCCTATAACTTCCGCCTCACAGCAGTAACTTTCCACTAACTAGTCATTGGTCAACAACTTTGCCCGGCAACAGCAAACACCCAGCCACTTCCATGCATTAATGGCTGGAGAACTAGCCACCCCAGACAAGAAGGTGTCACCTGAATCACCCTTCTTTGTTCCCTCTCAACTCTTTAAATTCCTGATGGTCTCATCCTTAAGAGTCCTAAGTTATCACCAACCATGGAACCTGTCGACCCCCATGGCCACACTCCCACATCTCCCCCTTCTTTATTAACTTAAGAAAGCGCGATAAACACAAATTAAGAAGGCAGGATCAACACAAACTAAAACACAGAGAAAAACTGCCAGGCATACTAAGTCTATCTTTAACAATCTTTGTAAAACCATCCCTGGGAGAGGCAGGCACTGAGTACTGCCCAGCCAGGGGGCTCTGGCTGCCCCTCCAACTCCTGGGGTCCTTGTTTGTGGGTCCTGCCTATGCCAGTGGGACCCTCCCATATGCTCTTTTTTGTTTCTCCCTGCTCTCTTAGCCTGTCCCTGTTCCTGTTCTTCATGTCCCTGTTTAAGGTGTCTCCTGAATCACCCTTCTTTGTTCCCTCTCAACTCTTTACTTTCCTGATGGTCTCTACTTTAATAGCCGGATGTTATCACCAACCATGGGACTTGTCGACCCCCATGGCCATGCTCCCACATCTCCCCCTTCTTTATCAACATAAAAGAGCTTGATTAACACAAATTAAGAAAGCAGGTTTAACACAAATTAAGAAGGCGCGATTAACAGAAAATAAGAAAGGAAGAGTAACACAAATTAAGAAAGAACTATTAACACAAACTAAAATACAGAGAAAAACTGCCAGGCATACTAATTCCATCTTTTACAAACTTTGTAACCCCATCCCTGGGAGAGGCAGGCACTGAGTGCTGCCCAGCCGGGGGGCTCTGGCTGCCCCTCCAACTCCTGGAGTCCTTTTTTGTGGGTCCTGCGTAAGCCAGCGTGACCCTCCCATAAGCTCTTTTTGTTCGTCCCTGTTCTGTTAGCCTGTACCTATTCATTCCTTTTTTTTTTTTTTCCCTGTTCCGTTTGCCTGTCCCTATTCATTCCTTTTTTGTTTTTGTCCCTGTTCTGTTAGCCTGTCCCTGTTCCTGTTCTTCATGTCCCTGTTTGTTTTCTTCTCGTCCCTGTTCGTTTTCTTGTCCCTGTTGGGGGGCGATTTGTGGCGTAAAGACCGCACGGACAACGGGGTTCTTTCAGGATCTGTAACTGCTACCTCTTTATTGATGACATAACTTGAACTCTCTCTTACTGAGGGCATAACTTCATCTCTCAGAGTGAGGGCACAACTTCATTCTATCCCTTATTCAGGAAAGGCTCCCTTCCTATAACTTCCGCCTCACAGCAGTACCTTTCCACTAACTAGTCATTGGTCAACAACTTTGCCCGGCAACAGCAAACACCCAGCCACTTCCATGCATTAATGGCTGGAGAACTAGCCACCCCAGACAAGAAGGTGTCACCTGAATCACCCTTCTTTGTTCCCTCTCAACTCTTTAAATTCCTGATGCTCTCATCCTTAAGAGTCGGATGTTATCACCAACCATGGGGCTTGTGGACCCCCATTGCCACACTCCCACATCTTCCCCTTCTTTATTAACATAAGAAAGCGCGATTAACACAAATTAAGAAGGCAGGATCAACACAAACTAAAACACAGAGAAAAACTGCCAGGCATACTAAGTCTATGTTTAACAACCTTTGTAAAACCATCCCTGGGAGAGGCAGGCACTGAGTGCTGCCCAGCCGGGGGGCTCTGGCTGCCCCTCCAACTCCTGGAGTCCTTGTTTGTGGGTCCTGCCTATGCCAGTGGGACCCTCCCATATGCTGTTTTTTGTTTCTCCCTGCTCTGTTAGCCTGTCCCTGTTCCTGTTCTTCATGTCCCTGCTTAAGGTGTCTCCTGAATCACCCTTCTTTGTTCCCTCTCAACTCTTTACTTTCCTGATGGCCTCATCTTTAAGAGTCGGATGTTATCACCAACCATGGGACTTGTCGACCCCCATGGCCATGCTCCCACAACTCCCCCTTCTTTATTAACATAAAAGAGCTCGATTAACACAAATTAAGAAAGCAGGTTTAACACAAATTATGAAGGCGTGATTAACAGAAATTAAGAAAGCAAGAGTAACACAAATTAAGAAAGCACTATTAACACAAACTAAAATACAGAGAAAAACTGCCAGGCATACTAATTCCATCTTTAACAAACTTTGTCACCCCATCCCTGGGAGAGGCAGGCACTGAGTGCTGCCCAGCTGGGGGGCTCTGGCTGCCCCTCCAACTCCTGGAGTCCTTGTTTGTGGGTCCTGCCTATGCCAGCGAGACCCTCCCATACGCTGTTTTTTGTTTGTCCCTGTTCTGATAGCCTGTCCCTATTCATTCCTTTTTTGTTTTTGTCCCTGTTCTGTTAGCCTGTCCCTGTTCCTGTTCTTCATGTCCCTGCTTAAGGTGTCTCCTGAATCACCCTTCTTTGTTCCCTCTCAAGGCTTTCCTTTCCTGATGGTCTCATCCTTAAGAGTCGGATGTTATCACCAACCATGGGGCTTGTCGACCCCCATGGCCACACTCCCACATCTTCCCCTTCATTATTAACATAAGAAAGCACAATTAACACAAATTAAGAAGGCAGGATCAACACAAACTAAAACACAGAGAAAAGCTGCCAGGCATACTAAGACTATCTTTAACAGTCTTTGTAAAACCATCCCTGGGAGAGGCAGGCACTGAGTGCTGCCCAGCCGGGGGGCTCTGGCTGCCCCTCCAACTCCTGGAGTCCTTGTTTGTGGGTCCTGCCTATGCCAGCGAGACCCTCCCATACGCTGTTTTTTGTTTGTCGCTGTTCTGATAGCATGTCCCTATTCATTCCTTTTTTGTTTTTGTCCCTGTTCTGTTAGCTTGTCCCTGTTCCTGTTCTTCATGTCCCTGCTTAAGGTGTCTCCTGAATCACCCTTCTTTGTTCCCTCGCAAGGCTTTACTTTCCTCATGGTCTCACCTTTAATAGTCGGATGTGATCACAAACCATGGGGCTTGTCGACCCCCATGGCCACACTCCCACATCTCCTCCTTCTTTATTAACATAAGAAAGCGCAATTAACACAAATTAAGAAGGCAGGATCAACACAAACTAAAACACAGAGAAAAACTGCCAGGCATACTAAGACTATCTTTAACAAACTTTGCAACCCCATCCCTGGGAGAGGCAGGCACTGAGTGCTTCCCAGCTGGGGGGCTCTGGCTGCCCCTCCAACTCCTGGAGTCCTTGTTTGTGGGTCCTGCCTATGCCATCGAGACCCTCCCATACGCTGTTTTTTGTTTGTCCCTGTTCTGATAGCATGTCCCTATTCATTCCTTTTTTGTTTTTGTCCCTGTTCTGTTAGACTATCCCTGTTCCTGTTCTTCATGTCCGTGCTTAAGGTGTCTCCTGAATCACCCTTCTTTGTTCCCTCTCAAGGCTTTACTTTCCTCATGGTCTCATCTTTAAGAGTCGGATGTGATCACCAACCATGGGGCTTGTCGACCCCCATGGCCACACTCCCACATCTCCTCCTTCTTTATTAACATAAGAAAGCGCAATTAACACAAATTAAGAAGGCAGGATCAACACAAACTAAAACACAGAGAAAAACTGCCAGGCATACTAAGACTATCTTTAACAAACTTTGCAACCCCATCCCTGGGAGAGGCAGGCACTGAGTGCTGCCCAGCCGGGGGGCTCTGGCTGCCCCTCCAACTCCTGGAGTCCTTGTTTGTGGGTCCTGCGTAAGCCAGCGTGACCCTCCCATAAGCTCATTTTGTTCGTCCCTGTTCTGTTAGCCTGTACCTATTCATTCCTTTTTTTTTTTTTTTCCCTGTTCCGTTTTCCTGTCCCTATTCATTCCTTTTTTGTTTTTGTCCCTGTTCTGTTAGCCTGTCCCTGTTCCTGTTCTTCATGTCCCTGTTTGTTTTCTTCTCGTCCCTGTTCGTTTTCATGTCCCTGTTGGGGGGCGATTTGTGGCGTAAAGACCGCACAGACAACGGGGTTCTTTCAGAATCTGTAACTGCTACCTCTTTATTGATGACATAACTTGAACTCTCTCTTACTGAGGGCATAACTTCATCTCTCAGAGCGAGGGCACAACTTCATTCTATCCCTTATTCAGGAAAGGCTCCCTTCCTATAATTTCCGCCTCACAGCAGTACCTTTCCACTAACTAGTCATTGGTCAACAACTTTGCCCGGCAACAGCAAACACCCAGCCACTTCCATGCATTAATGGCTGGAGAACTAGCCACCCCAGACAAGAAGGTGTCACCTGAATCACCCTTCTTTGTTCCCTCTCAAGGCTTTAAATTCCTGATGGTCTCATCCTTAAGAGTCCTATGTTATCACCAACCATGGGGCTTGTCGACCCCCATGGCCACACTCCCACATCTCCTTCTTCTTTATTAACATAAGAAAGCGCGATTAACACAAATTAAGAAGGCAGGATCAACACAAACTAAAACAGAGAAAAACTGCCAGGCATACTAAGTCTATCTTTAACAATCTTTGTAAAACCATCCCTGGGAGAGGCAGGCACTGAGTGCTGCCCAGCCGGGGGGCTCTGGCTGCCCCTCCAACTCCTGGAGTCCTTGTTTGTGGGTCCAGCATACGCCAGTGGGACCCTCCCATATGCTGTTTTTTGTTTGTCCCTGTTCTGATAGCCTGTCCCTATTCATTCCTTTTTTGTTTTTGTCCCTGTTCTGTTAGACTATCCCTGTTCCTGTTCTTCATGTCCCTGTTTAAGGTGTCTCCTGAATCACCCTTCTTTGTTCCCTCTCAACTCTTTAGTTTCCTGATGGCCTCATCTTTAAGTGTCGGATGTTATCACCAACCATGGGACTTGTGGACCCCCATGGCCAGGCTCCCACATCTCCCCCTCCTTTATTAACATAAAAGAGCTCGATTAACACAAATTAAGAAAGCAGGTTTAACACAAATTAAGAAGGC
This sequence comes from Anser anser, assembly GCF_964211835.1. Lineage (NCBI taxonomy): Eukaryota > Metazoa > Chordata > Aves > Anseriformes > Anatidae > Anser > Anser anser. Next base: position 2,454,562 of record NC_139731.1, read on the forward strand.
GCGATTAACAGAAATTAAGAAAGCAAGAGAAACACAAATTAAGAAAGCACTATTAACACAAACTAAAATACAGAGAAAAACTGCCAGGCATACTAAGTCTATCTTTAACAAACTTTATAACCCCATCCCTGGGAGAGGCAGGCACTGAGTGCTGCCCAGCCGGGGGGCTCTGGCTGCCCCTCCAACTCCTGGAGTCCTTGTTTGTGGGTCCTGCGTAAACCATCCTGGCCCTCCCATATGCTCTTTTTGGTCATCCCTGTTCTGTTAGCCTCTACCTGATCATTACTTTTCTGTTTTTGTCCCTGTTCCGTTTTCCTGTCCCTATTCATTCCTTTTTTTGTTTTTGTCCCTGTTCTGTTTGCCTGTCCCTGTTCCTCTTCTTCATGTCCCTGTTTGTATTCTTCTCGTCCCTGTTCGTTTTCATGTCCCTGTTGGGGGGCGATTTGTGGCGTAAAGACCGCTCGGACACCGGGGTTCTTTCAGGATCTGTAACTGCTACCTCATTATTGATGACATAACTTGAACTCTCTCTTACTGAGGGCATAACTTCATCTCTCAGAGTGAGGGCACAACTTCATTCTATCCCTTATTCAGGAAAGGCTCCCTTCCTATAACTTCCACCTCACAGCAGTACCTTTCCACTAACTAGTCATTGGTCAACAACTTTGCCCGGCAACAGCAAACACCCAGCAACTTCCATGCTTTAATGGCTGGAGAAGAAGCCACCCCAGACAACAAGGTGTCACCTGAATCACCCTTCTTTGTTCCCTCTCAACTCTTTAAATTCCTGATGGTCTCATCCTTAAGAGTCGGATGTTATTACCAACCATGGGGCTTGTCGACCCCCATGGCCACACTCCCACATCTTCCCCTTCTTTATTAACATAAGAAAGCGCGTTTAACACAAATTAAGAAGGCAGGATCAACACAAGCTAAAACACAGAGAAAAACTGCCAGGCATACTAATTCTATCTTTAACAATCTTTGTAAAACCATCCCTGGGCGAGGCAGGCACTGAGTGCTGCCCAGCCGGGGGGCTCTGGCTGCCTCTCCAACTCCTGGAGTCCTTGTTTGTGGGTCCTGCCTATGCCAGTGGGACCCTCCCATATGCTGTTTTTTGTTTGTCCCTGTTCTGATAACCTGTCCCTATTCATTCCCTTTTTTTTTTTGTCCCTGTTCTGTTAGACTATCCCTGTTCCTGTTCCTCATGTCCCTGCTTAAGGTGTCTCCTGAATCACCCTTCTTTGTTCCCTCTCAAGGCTTTACTTTCCTGATGGTCTCATCTTTAAGAGTCCGATGTGATCACCAACCATGGGCTTGTCGACCCCCATGGCCACACTCCCACATCTCCCCCTTCTTTATTAACATAAGAAAGCGCAATTAACACAAATTAAGAAAGCACTATTAACACAAACTAAAACACAGAGAAAAACTGCCAGGCATACTAATTCCATCTTTAACAAACTTTGTAAAACCATCCCTGGCAGAGGGAGACACTAAGTGCTGCCCAGCCGGGGGGCTCTGGCTGCCCCTCCAACTCCTGGAGTCCTTGTTTGTGGGTCCAGCATATGCCAGTGGGACCCTCCCATATGCTGTTTTTTGTTTCTCCCTGCTCTGTTAGCCTGTCCCTGTTCCTGTTCTTCATGTCCCTCTTTAAGGTGTCTCCTGAATCACCTTTCTTTGTTCCCTCTCAACTCTTTACTTTCCTGATGGCCTCATCTTTAAGAGTTGGATGTTATCACCAACCATGGGGCTTGTCGACCCCCATGGCCACGCTCCCACATCTCCCCCTTCTTTATTAACATAAAAGAGCTCGATTAACACAAATTAAGAAAGCAGGTTTAACACAAATTAAGAAGGCGCGATTAACAGAAATTAAGAAAGCAAGAGAAACACAAATTAAGAAAGCACTCAACACAAATTAAAATACAGAGAAAAACTGCCAGGCATACTAATTCCATCTTTAACAAACTTTGTAACCCCATCCCTGGGAGAGGCAGGCACTGAGTGCTGCCCAGCCGGGGGGCTCTGGCTGCCCCTCCAACTCCTGGAGTCCTTGTTTGTGGGTCCGGCCTATGCCAGCGAGACCCTCCCATACGCTGTTTTTTGTTTGTCCCTGTTCTGATAGCATGTCCCTATTCATTCCTTTTTTGTTTTTGTCCCTGTTCTGTTAGACTATCCCTGTTCCTGTTCTTCATGTCCCTGCTTAAGGTGTCTCTTGAATCACCCTTCTTTGTTCCCTCTCAAGGCTTTAATTTCCTGATGGCCTCTACTTTAATAGTCGGACGTGATCAACAACCATGGGGCTTGTCAACCCCCATGGCCACACTCCCACATCTTCCCCTTCTTTATTAACATAAGAAAGCGCGATTAACACAAATTAAGAAGGCAGGATAAACACAAACTAAAACACAGAGAAAAACTGCCAGGCATACTAAGGCTATCTAACAAACTTTGCAACCCCATCCCTGGGAGTGGCAGGCACTGAGTGCTGCCCAGCTGGGGGGCTCTGGCTGCCCCTCCAACTCCTGGAGTCCTTGTTTGTGGGTCCTGCATATGCCAGCGGGACCATCCCATATGCTGTTTTTTGTTTGTCCCTGTTCTGTTAGCCTGTCCCTGTTCCTGTTCTTCATGTCCCTGTTTAAGGTGTCTCCTGAATCACCCTTCTTTGTTCCCTCTCAACTCTTTAAATTCCTGATGGTCTCATCCTTAAGAGTCGGATGTTATTACCAACCATGGGGCTTGTCGACCCCCATGGCCACACTCCCACATTTTCCCCTTCTTTATTAACATAAGAAAGCGCGTTTAACACAAATTAAGAAGGCAGGATCAACACAAACTAAAACACAGAGAAAAACTGCCAGGCATACTAAGTCTATGTTTAACAACCTTTGTAAAACCATCCCTGGGAGAGGCAGGCAGTGATTACTGCCCAGCCAGGGGGCTCTGGCTGCCCCTCCAACTCCTGGAGTCCTTGTTTGTGGGTCCAGCATATGCCAGTGGGACCCTCCCATATGCTGTTTTTTGTTTCTCCCTGCTCTGTTAGCCTGTCCCTGTTCCTGTTCTTCATGTCCCTGTTTAAGGTGTCTCCTGAATCACCCTTCTTTGTTCCCTCTCAGGGCTTTACTTTCCTGATGGTCTCATCTTTAAGAGTCAGATGTGATCACCAACCATGGGGCTTTCGACCCCCATGGCCATGCTCCCAAATCTCCTCCTTCTTTATTAACATAAGAAAGCGCAATTAAAACAAATTAAGAAGGCAGGATCAACACAAATTAAAACACAGAGAAACGCTGCCAGGCATACTAAGACTATCTTTAACAAACTTTGCAACCCCATCCCTGGGAGTGGCAGGCACTGAGTGCTGCCCAGTCGGGGGGCTCTGGCTGCCCCTCCAACTCCTGGAGTCCTTGTTTGGGGGTCCTGCGTAAGCCAGCGTGACCCTCCCATAAGCTCTTTTTGTTCGTCCCAGTTCCGTTTGCCTGTCCCTATTCATTCCTTTTTTGTTTTTGTCCCTGTTCTGTTAGCCTGTCCCTGTTCCTGTTCTTCATTCCCCTGTTTGTTTTCTTCTTGTCCCTGTTCATTTCATGTCCCTGTTGGGGGGCGATTTGTGGCATAAAGACCGCACGGACAACGGGGTTCTTTCAGGATCTGTAACTGCTACCTCTTTATTGATGACATAACTTGAACTCTCTCTTACTGAGGGCATAAGTTCATCTCTCAGAGTGAGGGCACAACTTCATTCTATCCCTTATTCAGGAAAGGCTCCCTTCCTATAATTTCCGCCTCACAGCAGTACCTTTCCACTAACTAGTCATTGGTCAACAACTTTGCCCGGCAACACCAAACACCCAGCCACTTCCATGCATTAATGGCTGGAGAACAAGCCACCCCAGACAAGAAGGTGTCACCTGAATCACCCTTCTTTGTTCCCTCTCAACTCTTTAAATTCCTGATGGTCTCATCTTTAAGAGTCCTATGTTATCACCAACCATGGGGCTTGTCGACCCCCATGGCCACACTCCCACATCTCCCCCTTCTTTATTAACTTAAGAAAGCGCGATTAACACATATTAAGAAGGCAGGATCAACACAAACTAAAACACAGAGAAAAACTGCCAGGCATACTAAGTCTATCTTTAACAACCTTTGTAAAACCATCCCTGGGAGAGGCAGGCACTGAGTACTGCCCAGCCGGGGGGCTCTGGCTGCCCCTCCAACTCCTGGAGTCCTTGTTTGTGGGTCCTGCCTATGCCAGTGGGACCCTCCCATATGCTCTTTTTTGTTTCTCCCTGCTCTGTTAGCCTGTCCCTGTTCCTGTTCTTCATGTCCCTGTTTAAGGTGTCTCCTGAATCACCCTTCTTTGTTCCCTCTCAACTCTTTACTTTCCTGATGGCCTCTACTTTATTAGTCGGATGTTATCACCAACCATGGGACTTGTCGACCCCCATGGCCAGGCTCCCACATCTCCCCCTTCTTTATTAACATAAAAGAGCTCGATTAACACAAATTAAGAAAGCATGTTTAACACAAATTATGAAGGCGCGATTAACAGAAATTAAGAAAGGAAGAGTAACACAAATTAAGAAAGAACTATTAACACAAACTAAAATACAGAGAAAAACTGCCAGGCATACTAATTCCATCTTTAACAAACTTTGTAACCCCATCCCTGGGAGAGGCAGGCACTGAGTGCTGCCCAGCTGGGGGGCTCTGGCTGCCCCTCCAACTCCTGGAGTCCTTGTTTTTGGGTCCAGCATATGCCAGTGGGACCCTCCCATATGCTGTTTTTTGTTTCTCCCTGCTCTGTTAGCCTGTCCGTGTTCCTGTTCTTCATGTCCCTTTTTAAGGTGTCTCCTGAATCACCCTTCTTTGTTCCCTCTGAAGGCTTTACTTTCCTGATGGTCTCATCATTAAGAGTCTGATGTTATCACCAACCATGGGACTTGTCGACCCCCATGGCCACACTCCCACATCTCCCCCTTCTTTATTAACATAAGAAAGCGCGATTAACACAAATTAAGAAGGGAGGATCAGCACAAACTAAAACACAGAGAAAAACTGCCAGGCATACTAAGACTATCTTTAACAAACTTTGCAACCCCATCCCTGGGAGAGGCAGGCACTGAGTGCTGCCCAGCCGGGGGGCTCTGGCTGCCCCTCCAACTCCTGGAGTCCTTTTTTGTGGGTCCTGCGTAAGCCAGCGTGACCCTCCCATAAGCTCTTTTTGTTCGTCCCTGTTCTGTTAGCCTGTACCTATTCATTCTTTTTTTTTTTTTTTTCCCTGTTCCGTTTGCCTGTCCCTATTCATTCCTTTTTTGTTTTTGTCCCTGTTCTGTTAGCCTGTCCCTGTTCCTGTTCTTCATGTCCCTGTTTGTTTTCTTCTCGTCCCTGTTCGTTTTCATGTCCCTGTTGGGGGGCGATTTGTGGCGTAAAGACCGCACGGACAACGGGGTTCTTTCAGGATCTGTAACTGCTACCTCTTTATTGATGACATAACTTGAACTCTCTCTTACTGAGGGCACAACTTCATTCTATCCCTTATTCAGGAAAGGCTCCCTTCCTATAACTTCCGCCTCACAGCAGTAACTTTCCACTAACTAGTCATAGGTCAACAACTTTGCCCGGCAACAGCAAACACCCAGCCACTTCCATGCATTAATGGCTGGAGAACTAGCCACCCCAGACAAGAAGGTGTCACCTGAATCACCCTTCTTTGTTCCCTCTCAACTCTTTAAATTCCTGATGGTCTCATCCTTAAGAGTCGGATGTTATCACCAACCATGGGGCTTGTGGACCCCCATTGCCACACTCCCACATCTTCCCCTTCTTTGTTAACATAAGAAAGCGCGATTAACACAAATTAAGAAGGCAGGATCAACACAAACTAAAACACAGAGAAAAACTGCCAGGCATACTAAGTCTATCTTTAACAATCTTTGTAAAACCATCCCTGGGAGAGGCAGGCACTGAGTGCTGCCCAGCCGGGGGGCTCTGGCTGCCCCTCCAACTCCTGGAGTCCTTGTTTGTGGGTCCAGCATATGCCAGTGGGACCCTCCCATATGCTGTTTTTTGTTTCTCCCTGCTCTGTTAGCCTGTCCCTGTTCCTGTTCTTCATGTCCCTGTTTAAGGTGTCTCCTGAATCACCCTTCTTTGTTCCCTCTCAACTCTTTACTTTCCTGATGGCCTCATCTTTAAGAGTGGGTTGTTATCACCAACCATGGGACTTGTGGACCCCCATGGCCATGCTCCCACATATCCCCCTTCTTTATTAACATAAAAGAGCTCGATTAACACAAATTAAGAAAGCAGGTTTAACACAAATTAAGAAGGCGCGATTAACAGAAATTAAGAAAGCAAGAGTAACACAAATTAAAAAAGCACTATTAACACAAACTAAAATACAGAGAAAAACTGCCAGGCATACTAATTCCATCTTTAACAAACTTTGTAACCCCATCCCTGGGAGAGGCAGGCACTGAGTGCTGCCCAGCTGGGGGGCTCTGGCTGCCCCTCCAACTCCTGGAGTCCTTGTTTGTGGGTCCTGCCTATGCCAGTGGGACCCTCCCATATGCTCTTTTTTGTTTCTCCCTGCTCTGTTAGCCTGTCCCTGTTCCTGTTCTTCATGTCCCTGGTTAAGGTGTCTCCTGAATCACCCTTCTTTGTTCCCTCTCAACTCTTTACTTTCCTGATGGCCTCATCTTTAAGAGTCCGATGTTATCACCAACCATGGGACTTGTCGACCCCCATGGCCATGCTCCCAAAACTCCCCCTTCTTTATTAACATAAAAGAGCTCGATTAACACAAATTAAGAAAGCAGGTTTAACACAAATTATGAAGGCGTGATTAACAGAAATTAAGAAAGCAAGAGTAACACAAATTAAGAAAGCACTATTAACACAAACCAAAATACAGAGAAAAACTGCCAGGCATACTAATTCCATCTTTAACAAACTTTGTAACCACAACCCTGGGAGAGGCAGGCACTGAGTGCTGCCCAGCCGGGGGGCTCTGGCTGCCCCTCCAACTCCTGGAGTCCTTGTTTGGGGGTCCTGCCTATGCCAGCGAGACCCTCCCATACGCTGTTTTTTGTTTGTCCCTGTTCTGATAGCATGTCCCTATTCATTCCTTTTTTGTTTTTGTCCCTGCTCTGTTAGCCTGTCCCTGTTCCTGTTCTTCATGTCCCTGTTTAAGGTGTCTCCTGAATCACCCTTCTTTGTTCCCTCTCAAGGCTTTACTTTCCTCATGGCCTCATCTTTAAGAGTCGGATGTGATCACCAACCATGGGGCTTGTCGACCCCCATGGCCACACTTCCACATCTCCTCCTTCTTTATTAACATAAGAAAGCGCAATTAACACAAATTAAGAAGGCAGGATCAACACAAACTAAAACACAGAGAAAAACTGCCAGGCATACTAAGACTATCTTTAACAAACTTTGCAACCCCATCCCTGGGAGAGGCAGGCACTGAGTGCTGCCCAACCGGGGGGCTCTGGCTGCCCCTCCAACTCCTGGAGTCCTTGTTTGTGGGTCCTGCGTAAGCCAGCGTGACCCTCTCATACGCTCTTTTTGTTCGTCCCTGTTCTGTTAGCCTGTACCTATTCATTCCTTTTTTTTTTTCTTTTTCCTGTTCCGTTTGCCTATCCCTATTCATTCCTTTTTTGTTTTTGTACCTGTTCTGTTAGCCTGTCCCTGTTCCTGTTCTTCATGTCCCTGTTTGTTTTCTTCTCGTCCCTGTTCGTTTTCATGTCCCTGTTGGGGGGCGATTTGTGGCGTAAAGACCGCACGGACAACGGGGTTCTTTCAGGATCTGTAACTGCTACCTCTTTATTGATGACATAACTTGAACTCTCTCTTACTGAGGGCACAACTTCATTCTATCCCTTATTCAGAAAAGGCTCCCTTCCTATAACTTCCGCCTCACAGCAGTAACTTTCCACTAACTAGTCATAGGTCAACAACTTTGCCCGGCAACAGCAAACACCCAGCCACTTCCATGCATTAATGGCTGGAGAACTAGCCACCCCAGACAAGAAGGTGTCACCTGAATCACCCTTCTTTGTTCCCTCTCAACTCTTTAAATTCCTGATGGTCTCATCCTTAAGAGTCCTATGTTATCACCAACCATGGGGCTTGTGGACCCCCATTGCCACACTCCCACATCTTCCCCTTCTTTATTAACATAAGAAAGCGCGATTAACACAAATTAAGAAGGCAGGATCAACACAAACTAAAACACAGAGAAAAACTGCCAGGCATACTAAGTCTATCTTTAACAATCTTTGTAAAACCATCCCTGGGAGAGGCAGGCACTGAGTGCTGCCCAGCCGGGGGGCTCTGGCTGCCCCTCCAACTCCTGGAGTCCTTGTTTGTGGGTCCAGCATATGCCAGTGGGACCCTCCCATATGCTGTTTTTTGTTTCTCCCTGCTCTGTTAGCCTGTCCCTGTTCCTGTTCTTCATGTCCCTGTTTAAGGTGTCTCCTGAATCACCCTTCTTTGTTCCCTCTCAACTCTTTACTTTCCTGATGGCCTCATCTTTAAGAGTGGGTTGTTATCACCAACCATGGGACTTGTGGACCCCCATGGCCATGCTCCCACATCTCCCCCTTCTTTATTAACATAAAAGAGCTCGATTAACACAAATTAAGAAAGCAGGTTTAACACAAATTAAGAAGGCGCGATTAACAGAAATTAAGAAAGCAAGAGTAACACAAATTAAAAAAGCACTATTAACACAAACTAAAACACAGAGAAAAACTGCCAGGCATACTAATTCCATCTTTAACAAACTTTGTAACCCCATCCCTGGGAGAGGCAGGCACTGAGTGCTGCCCAGCTGGGGGGCTCTGGCTGCCCCTCCAACTCCTGGAGTCCTTGTTTGTGGGTCCTGCCTATGCCAGTGGGACCCTCCCATATGCTCTTTTTTGTTTCTCCCTGCTCTGTTAGCCTGTCCCTGTTCCTGTTCTTCATGTCCCTGGTTAAGGTGTCTCCTGAATCACCCTTCTTTGTTCCCTCTCAACTCTTTACTTTCCTGATGGCCTCATCTTTAAGAGTCCGATGTTATCACCAACCATGGGACTTGTCGACCCCCATGGCCATGCTCCCACAACTCCCCCTTCTTTATTAACATAAAAGAGCTCGATTAACACAAATTAAGAAAGCAGGTTTAACACAAATTATGAAGGCGTGATTAACAGAAATTAAGAAAGCAAGAGTAACACAAATTAAGAAAGCACTATTAACACAAACTAAAATACAGAGAAAAACTGCCAGGCATACTAATTCCATCTTTAACAAACTTTGTAACCCCATCCCTGGGAGAGGCAGGCACTGAGTGCTTCCCAGCTGGGGGGCTCTGGCTGCCCCTCCAACTCCTGGAGTCCTTGTTTGTGGGTCCTGCCTATGCCATCGAGACCCTCCCATACGCTGTTTTTTGTTTGTCGCTGTTCTGATAGCATGTCCCTATTCATTCCTTTTTTGTTTTTGTCCCTGTTCTGTTAGCTTGTCCCTGTTCCTGTTCTTCATGTCCCTGCTTAAGGTGTCTCCTGAATCACCCTTCTTTGTTCCCTCCCAAAGCTTTACTTTCCTCATGGTCTCACCTTTAATAGTCGGATGTGATCACCAACCATGGGGCTTGTCGACCCCCATGGCCACACTCCCACATCTCCTCCTTCTTTATTAACATAAGAAAGCACAATTAACACAAATTAAGAAGGCAGGATCAACACAAACTAAAACACAGAGAAAAACTGCCAGGCATACAAAGACTATCTTTAACAAACTTTGCAACCCCATCCCTGGGAGAGGCAGGCACTGAGTGCTTCCCAGCTGGGGGGCTCTGGCTGCCCCACCAACTCCTGGAGTCCTTGTTTGTGGGTCCTGCCTATGCCATCGAGACCCTCCCATACGCTGTTTTTTGTTTGTCGCTGTTCTGATAGCATGTCCCTATTCATTCCTTTTTTGTTTTTGTCCCTGTTCTGTTAGCTTGTCCCTGTTCCTGTTCTTCATGTCCCTGCTTAAGGTGTCTCCTGAATCACCCTTCTTTGTTCCCTCCCAAGGCTTTACTTTCCTCATGGTCTCACCTTTAATAGTCGGATGTGATCACCAACCATGGGGCTTGTCGACCCCCATGGCCACACTCCCACATCTCCTCCTTCTTTATTAACATAAGAAAGCACAATTAACACAAATTAAGAAGGCAGGATCAACACAAACTAAAACACAGAGAAAAACTGCCAGGCATACTAAGACTATCTTTAACAAACTTTGCAACCCCATCCCTGGGAGAGGCAGGCACTGAGTGCTTCCCAGCTGGGGGGTCTGGCTGCCCCACCAACTCCTGGAGTCCTTGTTTGTGGGTCCTGCGTAAGCCAGCGTGACCCTCCCATAAGCTCTTTTTTTTCGTCCCTGTTCTGTTAGCCTGTACCTATTCATTCCTTTTTTTTTTTTTTTCCCTGTTCCCTTTGCCTGTCCCTATTCATTCCTTTTTTGTTTTTGTCCCTGTTCTGTTAGCCTGTCCCTGTTCCTGTTCTTCATGTCCCTGTTTGTTTTCTTCTCGTCCCTGTTCGTTTTCATGTCCCTGTTGGGGGGCGATTTGTGGCGTAAAGACCGCACGGACAACGGGGTTCTTTCAGGATCTGTAACTGCTACCTCTTTATTGATGACATAACTTGAACTCTCTCTTACTGAGGGCATAACTTCATCTCTCAGAGTGAGGGCACAACTTCATTCTATCCCTTATTCAGGAAAGGCTCCCTTCCTATAATTTCCGCCTCACAGCAGTACCTTTCCACTAACTAGTCATTGGTCAACAACTTTGCCCGGCAACAGCAAACACCCAGCCACTTCCATGCATTAATGGCTGGAGAACTAGCCACCCCAGACAAGAAGGTGTCACCTGAATCACCCTTCTTTGTTCCCTCTCAAGGCTTTAAATTCCTGATGGTCTCATCCTTAAGAGTCCTATGTTATCACCAACCCTGGGGCTTGTCGACCCCCATGGCCACACTCCCACATCTCCTTCTTCTTTATTAACATAAGAAAGCGCGATTAACACAAATTAAGAAGGCAGGATCAACACAAACTAAAACAGAGAAAAACTGCCAGGCATACTAAGTCTATCTTTAACAATCTTTGTAAAACCATCCCTGGGAGAGGCAGGCACTGAGTGCTGCCCAGCCGGGGGGCTCTGGCTGCCCCTCCAACTCCTGGAGTCCTTGTTTGTGGGTCCAGCATACGCCAGTGGGACCCTCCCATATGCTGTTTTTTGTTTGTCCCTGTTCTGATAGCCTGTCCCTAATCATTCCTTTTTTGTTTTTGTCCCTGTTCTGTTAGACTATCCCTGTTCCTGTTCTTCATGTCCCTGTTTAAGGTGTCTCCTGAATCACCCTTCTTTGTTCCCTCTCAACTCTTTAGTTTCCTGATGGCCTCATCTTTAAGAGTGGGATGTTATCACCAACCATGGGACTTGTCGACCCCCATGGCCAGGCTCCCACATCTCCCCCTTCTTTATTAACATAAAAGAGCTCGATTAACACAAATTAAGAAAGCAGGTTTAACACAAATTATGAAGGCGCGATTAACAGAAATTAAGAAAGCTAGAGAAACACAAATTAAGAAAGCACTATTAACACAAATTAAAATACAGAGAAAAACTGCCAGGCATACTAATTCCTTCTTTAACAAACTTTGTAACCACAACCCTGGGAGAGGCAGGCACTGAGTGCTGCCCAGCCGGGGGGCTCTGGCTGCCCCTCCAACTCCTGGAGTCCTTGTTTGGGGGTCCTGCCTATGCCAGCAAGACCCTCCCATACGCTGTTTTTTGTTTGTCCCTGTTCTGATAGCATGTCCCTATTCATTCCTTTTTTGTTTTTGTCCCTGTTCTGTTAGACTATCCCTGTTACTGTTCTTCATGTCCCTGCTTAAGGTGTCTCCTGAATCACCCTTCTTTGTTCCCTCTCAAGGCTTTACTTTCCTGATGGACTCATCTTTAAGAGTCGGATGTGATCACCAACCATGGGGCTTGTCGACCCCCATGGCCACACTCCCACATCTTCCCCTTCTTTATTAACTTAAGAAAGCGCGATTAACACAAATTAAGAAGGCAGGATCAGCACAAAGTAAAACACAGAGAAAAACTGCCAGGCATACTAAGTCTATCTTTAACAACCTTTGCAACCCCATCCCTGGGAGAGGCAGGCACTGAGTGCTGCCCAGCTGGGGGGCTCTGGCTGCCCCTCCAACTCCTGGAGTCCTTGTTTGTGGGTCCTGCCTATGCCAGTGGGACCCTCCCATATGCTGTTTTTTGTTTCTCCCTGCTCTGTCAGGCTGTCCCTGTTCCTGTTCTTCATGTCCCTGTTTAAGGTGTCTCCTGAATCACCCTACTTTGTTCCCTCTCAACTCTTTACTTTCCTGATGGCCTCATCTTTAAGAGTTGGATGTTATCACCAACCATAGGGCTTGTGGACCCCCATGGCCACACTCCCACATCTCCCCCTTCTTTATTAACATAAGAGAGCTCGATTAACACAAATTAAGAAAGCAGGTTTAACACAAATTAAGAAGGCGCGATTAACAGAAATTAAGAAAGCTAGAGAAACACAAATTAAGAAAGCACTATTAACACAAATTAAAATACAGAGAAAAACTGCCAGGCATACTAATTCCATCTTTAACAAACTTTGTAACCCCATCCCTGGGAGAGGCAGGCACTGAGTGCTGCCCAGCTGGGGGGCTCTGGCTGCCCCTCCAACTCCTGGAGTCCTTGTTTGTGGGTCCAGCATATGCCAGTGGGACCCTCCATATGCTGTTTTTTGTTTCTCCCTGCTCTGTTAGCCTGTCCCTGTTCCTGTTCTTCATGTCCCTGTTTAAGGTGTCTCCTGAATCACCCTTCTTTGTTCCCTCTCAAGGCTTTACTTTCCTCATGGCCTCATCTTTAAGAGTCGGATGTGATCACCAACCATGGGGCTTGTCGACCCCCATGGCCACACTCCCACATCTCCTCCTTCTTTATTAACATAAGAAAGCGCAATTAACACAAATTAAGAAGGCAGGATCAACACAAACTAAAACACAGAGAAAAACTGCCAGGCATACTAAGACTATCTTTAACAAACTTTGCAACCCCATCCCTGGGAGAGGCAGGCACTGAGTGCTGCCCAACCGGGGGGCTCTGGCTGCCCCTCCACCTCCTGGAGTCCTTGTTTGTGGGTCCTGCGTAAGCCAGCGTGACCCTCCCATAAGCTCTTTTTGTTCGTCCCTGTTCTGTTAGCCTGTACCTATTCATTCCTTTTTTTTTCTTTTTCCTGTTCCGTTTGCCTGTCCCTATTCATTCCTTTTTTGTTTTTGTCCCTGTTCTGTTAGCCTGTCCCTGTTCCTGTTCTTCATGTCCCTGTTTGTTTTCTTCTCGTCCCTGTTCGTTTTCTTGTCCCTGTTGGGGGGCGATTTGTGGCGTAAAGACCGCACGGACAACGGGGTTCTTTCAGGATCTGTAACTGCTACCTCTTTATTGATGACATAACTTGAACTCTCTCTTACTGAGGGCATAACTTCATCTCTCAGAGTGAGGGCACAACTTCATTCTATCCCTTATTCAGGAAAGGCTCCCTTCCTATAACTTCCGCCTCACAGCAGTACCTTTCCACTAACTAGTCATTGGTCAACAACTTTGCCCGGCAACAGCAAACACCCAGCCACTTCCATGCATTAATGGCTGGAGAACTAGCCACCCCAGACAAGAAGGTGTCACCTGAATCACCCTTCTTTGTTCCCTCTCAACTCTTTAAATTCCTGATGGTCTCATCCTTAAGAGTTGGATGTTATCACCAACCATGGGACTTGTCGACCCCCATGGCCATGCTCCCACATCTCCCCCTTCTTTATTAACATAAAAGAGCTCGATTAACACAAATTAAGAAAGCAGGTTTAACACAAATTAAGAAGGCAGGATCAACACAAACTAAAACACAGAGAAAAACTGCCAGGCATACTAAGTCTATGTTTAACAACCTTTGTAAAACCATCCCTGGGAGAGGCAGGCCCTGGCTGCTGCCCAGCCGGGGGGCTCTGGCTGACCCTCCAACTCCTGGAGTCCTTGTTTGTGGGTCCTGCCTATGCCAGTGGGACCCTCCCATATGCTCTTTTTTGTTTCTCCCTGCTCTGTTAGCCTGTCCCTGTTCCTGTTCTTCATGTCCCTGTTTAAGGTGTCTCCTGAATCACCCTTCTTTGTTCCCTCTCAAGGCTTTCCTTTCCTGATGGTCTCATCTTTAAGAGTCGGATGTGATCACCAACCATGGGGCTTGTCGACCCCCATGGCCACACTCCCACATCTCCTCCTTCTTTATTAACATAAGAAAGCGCAATTAACACAAATTAAGAAAGCAGGATCAACACAAACTAAAACACAGAGAAAAACTGCCAGGCATACTAAGACTATCTTTAACAAACTTTGCAACCCCATCCCTGGGAGAGGCAGGCACTGAGTGCTGCCCAGCCGGGGGGCTCTGGCTGCCCCTCCAACTCCTGGAGTCCTTGTTTGGGGGTCCTGCGTAAGCCAGCGTGACCCTCCCATAAGCTCTTTTTGTTCGTCCCTGTTCTGTTAGCCTGTACCTGATCATTCCTTTTTTTTTTTTTTCCCTGTTCCCTTCGCCTGTCCCTATTCATTCCTTTTTTGTTTTTGTCCCTGTTCTGTTAGCCTGTCCCTGTTCCTGTTCTTCATGTCCCTGTTTGTTTTCTTCTCGTCCCTGTTCGTTTTCATGTCCCTGTTGGGGGGCGATTTGTGGCGTAAAGACCGCACGGACAACGGGGTTCTTTCAGGATCTGTAACTGCTACCTCTTTATTGATGACATAACTTGAACTCTCTCTTACTGAGGGCATAACTTCATCTCTCAGAGTGAGGGCACAACTTCATTCTATCCCTTATTCAGGAAAGGCTCCCTTCCTATAACTTCCGCCTCACAGCAGTACCTTTCCACTAACTAGTCATTGGTCAACAACTTTGCCCGGCAACAGCAAACACCCAGCCACTTCCATGCATTAATGGCTGGAGAACTAGCCACCCCAGATAAGAAGGTGTCACCTGAATCACCCTTTGTTCCCTCTCCACTCTTTAAATTCCTGATGGTCTCATCCTTAAGAGTCCTATGTTATCACCAACCATGGGGCTTGTCGACCCCCATGGCCACACTCCCACATCTCCTTCTTCTTTATTAACATAAGAAAGCGCGATTAACACAAATTAAGAAGGCAGGATCAACACAAACTAAAACACAGAGAAAAACTGCCAGGCATACTAAGTCTATCTTTAACAACCTTTGTAAAACCATCCCTGGGAGAGGCAGGCACTGAGTGCTGCCCAGCCGGGGGGCTCTGGCTGCCCCTCCAACTCCTGGAGTCCTTGTTTGTGGGTCCTGCCTATGCCAGTGGGACCCTCCCATATGCTCTTTTTTGTTTCTCCCTGCTCTGTTAGCCTGTCCCTGTTCCTGTTCTTCATGTCCCTGGTTAAGGTGTCTCCTGAATCACCCTTCTTTGTTCCCTCTCAACTCTTTACTTTCCTGATGGACTCATCTTTAAGAGTCGCATGTTATCACCAACCATGGGACTTGTCGACCCCCATGGCCAGGTTCCCACATCTCCCCCTTCTTTATTAACATAAAAGAGCTCGATTAACACAAATTAAGAAAGCAGGTTTAACACAAATTAAGAAGGCGCGATTAACAGAAATTAAGAAAGCAAGAGTAACACAAATTAAGAAAGCACTATTAACACAAACTAAAATACAGAGAAAAACTGCCAGGCATACTAATTCCATCTTTAACAAACTTTGCAACCCCATCCCTGGGAGAGGCAGGCACTGAGTGCTTCCCAGCCGGAGGGCTCTAGCTGCCTCTCCAACTCCTGGAGTCCTTGTTTGTGGGTCCTGCCTATGCCAGCGAGACCCTCCCATATGCTGTTTTTTGTTTGTCCCTGTTCTGATAGCCTGTCCCTATTCATTCCTTTTTTGTTTTTGTCCCTGTTCTGTTAGACTATCCCTGTTCCTGTTCTTCATGTCCCTGTTTAAGGTGTCTCCTGAATCACCCTTCTTTGTTCCCTCTCAAGGCTTTACTTTCCTCATGGCCTCATCTTTAAGAGTCGGATGTGATCACCAACCATGGGGCTTGTCGACCCCCATGGCCACACTCCCACATCTCCTCCTTCTTTATTAACATAAGAAAGCGCAATTAACACAAATTAAGAAGGCAGGATCAACACAAACTAAAACACAGAGAAAAACTGCCAGGCATACTAAGTCTATCTTTAACAATCTTTGTAAAACCAGCCGTGGGAGAGGCAGGCACTGAGTGCTGCCCAGCCGGGGTGCTCTGGCTGCCCCTCCAACTCCTGGAGTCCTTGTTTGGGGGTCCTGCCTATGCCAGCGAGACCCTCCCATATGCTGTTTTTTGTTTGTCCCTGTTCTGATAGCCTGTCCCTATTCATTCCATTTTGTTTTCGTCCCTGTTCTGTTAGACTATCCCTGTTCCTGTTCTTCATGTCCCTGCTTAAGGTGTCTCCTGAATCACCCTTCTTTGTTCCCCCTCAAGGCTTTACTTTCCTGATGGTCTCTACTTTAACAGTCGGATGTTATCACCAACCATGGGGATTGTCGACCCCCATGGCCACACTCCCACATCTCCCCCTTCTTTATTATCATAAAGGAGCTTGATTAACACAAATTAAGAAAGCAGGTTTAACACAAATTATGAAGGCGCGATTAACAGAAATTAAGAAAGCAAGAGTAACACAAATTAAGAAAGCACTATTAACACAAACTAAAATACAGAGAAAAACTGCCAGGCATACTAAGACTATCTTTAACAAACTTTGTAACCCCATCCCTGGGAGTGGCAGGCACTGAGTGCTTCCCAGCTGGGGGGCTCTGGCTGCCCCTCCAACTCCCGGAGTCTTTGTTTTTGGGTCCTGCCTATGCCAACGAGACCCTCCCATACGCTGTTTTTTGTTTGTCCCTGTTCTGATAGCCTGTCCCTATTCATTCCTTTTTTGTTTTTGTCCCTGTTCTGTTAGACTAGCCCTGTTCCTGTTCTTCATGTCCCTGGTCAAGGTGTCTCCTGAATCACCCTTCTTTGTTCCCTCTCAAGGCTTTCCTTTCCTGATGGTCTCATCCTTAAGAGTCCGATGTTATCACCAACCATGGGGCTTGTCGACCCCCATGGCCACACTCCCACATCTCCTCCTTCTTTATTAACATAAGAAAGCGCAATTAACACAAATTAAGAAGGCAGGATCAACACAAACTAAAACACAGAGAAAAACTGCCAGGCATACTAAGACTATCTTTAACAAACTTTGCAACCCCATCCCTGGGAGAGGCAGGCACTGAGTGCTGCCCAGCCGGGGGGCTCTGGCTGCCCCTCCAACTCCTGGAGTCCTTGTTTGTGGGTCCTGCGTAAGCCAGCGTGACCCTCCCATAAGCTCTTTTTGTTCGTCCCTGTTCTGTTAGCCTGTACCTATTCATTCCTTTTTTTTTTTTTCCTGTTCCGTTTGCCTGTCCCTATTCATTCCTTTTTTGTTTTTGTCCCTGTTCTGTTAGCCTGTCCCTGTTCCTGTTCTTCATGTCCCTGTTTGTTTTCTTCTCGTCCCTGTTCGTTTTCTTGTCCCTGTTGGGGGGCGATTTGTGGCGTAAAGACCGCACGGACAACGGGGTTCTTTCAGGATCTGTAACTGCTACCTCTTTATTGATGACATAACTTGAACTCTCTCTTACTGAGGGCATAACTTCATCTCTCAGAGTGAGGGCACAACTTCATTCTATCCCTTATTCAGGAAAGGCTCCCTTCCTATAACTTCCGCCTCACAGCAGTACCTTTCCACTAACTAGTCATTGGTCAACAACTTTGCCCGGCAACAGCAAACACCCAGCCACTTCCATGCATTAATGGCTGGAGAACTAGCCACCCCAGACAAGAAGGTGTCACCTGAATCACCCTTCTTTGTTCCCTCTCAACTCTTTAAATTCCTGATGGTCTCATCCTTAAGAGTCGGATGTTATCACCAACCATGGGGCTTGTCGACCCCCATGGCCACACTCCCACATCTCCTTCTTCTTTATTAACATAAGAAAGCGCGATTAACACAAATTAAGAAGGCAGGATCAACACAAACTAAAACACAGAGAAAAACTGCCAGGCATACTAAGTCTATGTTTAACAACCTTTGTAAAACCATCCCTGGGAGAGGCAGGCACTGAGTGCTGCCCAGCCGGGGGGCTCTGGCTGCCCCTCCAACTCCTGGAGTCCTTGTTTGTGGGTCCTGCCTATGCCAGTGGGACCCTCCCATATGCTCTTTTTTGTTTCTCCCTGCTCTGTTAGCCTGTCCCTGTTCCTGTTCTTCATGTCCCTGGTTAAGGTGTCTCCTGAATCACCCTTCTTTGTTCCCTCTCAACTCTTTACTTTCCTGATGGCCTCATCTTTAAGAGTCGGATGTTATCACCAACCATGGGACTTGTCGACCCCCATGGCCAGGCTCCCACATCTCCCCCTTCTTTATTAACATAAAAGAGCTCGATTAACACAAATTATGAAAGCAGGTTTAACACAAATTAAGAAGGCGCGATTAACAGAAATTAAGAAAGCAAGAGTAACACAAATTAAGAAAGCACTATTAACACAAACTAAAATACAGAGAAAAACTGCCAGGCATACTAATTCCATCTTTAACAAACTTTGCAACCCCATCCCCGGGAGTGGCAGGCACTGAGTGCTGCCCAGCCGGGGGGCTCTAGCTGCCTCTCCAACTCCTGGAGTCCTTGTTTGTGGGTCCTGCCTATGCCAGCGAGACCCTCCCATATGCTGTTTTTTGTTTGTCCCTGTTCTGATAGCCTGTCCCTATTCATTCCTTTTTTGTTTTTGTCCCTGTTCTGTTAGACTATCCCTGTTCCTGTTCTTCATGTCCCTGTTTAAGGTGTCTCCTGAATCACCCTTCTTTGTTCCCTCTGAAGGCTTTACTTTCCTCATGGCCTCATCTTTAAGAGTCGGATGTGATCACCAACCATGGGGATTGTCGACCCCCATGGCCACACTCCCACATCTCCCCCTTCTTTATTAACATAAAGGAGCTTGATTAACACAAATTAAGAAAGCAGGTTTAACACAAATTATGAAGGCGTGATTAACAGAAATTAAGAAAGCAAGAGTAACACAAATTAAGAAAGCACTATTAACACAAACTAAAATACAGAGAAAAACTGCCAGGCATACTAAGACTATCTTTAACAAACTTTGTAACCCCATCCCTGGGAGTGGCAGGCACTGAGTGCTTCCCAGCTGGGGGGCTCTGGCTGCCCCTCCAACTCCCGGAGTCTTTGTTTTTGGGTCCTGCCTATGCCAACGAGACCCTCCCATACGCTGTTTTTTGTTTGTCCCTGTTCTGATAGCCTGTCCCTATTCATTACTTTTTTGTTTTTGTCCCTGTTCTGTTAGCCTGTCCCTGTTCCTGTTCTTCATGTCCCTGTTTGTTTTCTTCTCGTCCCTGTTCGTTTTCTTGTCCCTGTTGGGGGGCGATTTGTGGCGTAAAGACCGCACGGACAACGGGGTTCTTTCAGGATCTGTAACTGCTACCTCTTTATTGATGACATAACTTGAACTCTCTCTTACTGAGGGCATAACTTCATCTCTCAGAGTGAGGGCACAACTTCATTCTATCCCTTATTCAGGAAAGGCTCCCTTCCTATAACTTCCGCCTCACAGCAGTACCTTTCCACTAACTAGTCATTGGTCAACAACTTTGCCCGGCAACAGCAAACACCCAGCCACTTCCATGCATTAATGGCTGGAGAACTAGCCACCCCAGACAAGAAGGTGTCACCTGAATCACCCTTCTTTGTTCCCTCTCAACTCTTTAAATTCCTGATGGCCTCATCCTTAAGAGTCGGATGTTATCACCAACCATGGGGCTTGTCGACCCCCATGGCCACACTCCCACATCTCCTTCTTCTTTATTAACATAAGAAAGCACAATTAACACAAATTAAGAAGGCAGGATCAACACAAACTAAAACACAGAGAAAAACTGCCAGGCATACTAAGTCTATCTTTAACAACCTTTGTAAAACCATCCCTGGGAGAGGCAGGCACTGAGTGCTGCCCAGCCGGGGGGCTCTGGCTGCCCCTCCAACTCCTGGAGTCCTTGTTTGTGGGTCCTGCCTATGCCATCGAGACCCTCCCATACGCTGTTTTTTGTTTGTCCCTGTTCTGATAGCCTGTCCCTATTCATTACTTTTTTGTTTTTGTCCCTGTTCTGTTAGACTATCCCTGTTCCTGTTCTTCATGTCCCTGTTTAAGGTGTCTCCTGAATCACCCTTCTTTGTTCCCTCGCAAGGCTTTACTTTCCTCATGGTCTCATCTTTAAGAGTCGGATGTGATCACCAACCATGGGGCTTGTCGACCCCCATGGCCACACTCCCACATCTCCTCCTTCTTTATTAACATAAGAAAGCGCAATTAACACAAATTAAGAAGGCAGGATCAACACAAACTAAAACACAGAGAAAAACTGCCAGGCATACTAAGACTATCTTTAACAAACTTTGCAACCCCATCCCTGGGAGTGGCAGGCACTGAGTGCTGCCCAGCCGGGGGGCTCTGGCTGCCCCTCCAACTCCTGGAGTCCTTGTCTGTGGGTCCTGCGTAAGCCAGCGTGACCCTCCCATAAGCTCTTTTTGTTCGTCCCTGTTCTGTTAGCCTGTACCTATTCATTCCTTTTTTGTTTTTGTCCCTGTTCTGTTAGCCTGTCCCTGTTCCTGTTCTTCATGTCCCTGTTTGTTTTCTTCTCGTCCCTGTTCGTTTTCATGTCCCTGTTGGGGGGCGATTTGTGGCGTAAAGACCGCACGGACAACGGGGTTCTTTCAGGATCTGTAACTCCTACCTCTTTATTGATGACATAACTTGAACTCTCTCTTACTGAGGGCATAACTTCATCTCTCAGAGTGAGGGCACAACTTCATTCTATCCCTTATTCAGGAAAGGCTCCCTTCCTATAATTTCCGCCTCACAGCAGTACCTTTCCACTAACTAGTCATTGGTCAACAACTTTGCCCGGCAACAGCAAACACCCAGCCACTTCCATGCATTAATGGCTGGAGAACTAGCCACCCCAGACAAGAAGGTGTCACCTGAATCACCCTTCCTTGTTCCCTCTCAAGGCTTTAAATTCCTGATGGTCTCATCCTTACGAGTCCTATGTTATCACCAACCATGGGACTTGTCGACCCCCATGGCCAGGCTCCCACATCTCCCCCTTCTTTATTAACATAAAAGAGCTCGATTAACACAAATTAAGAAAGCAGGTTTAACACAAATTAAGAAGGCACGATTAACAGAAATTAAGAAAGCTAGAGAAACACAAATTAAGAAAGCACTATTAACACAAATTAAAATACAGAGAAAAAATGCCAGGCATACTAATTCCATCTTTAACAAACTTTGTAACCACAACCCTGGGAGAGGCAGGCACTGAGTGCTGCCCAGCCGGGGGGCTCTGGCTGCCCCTCCAACTCCTGGAGTCCTTGTTTGGGGGTCCTGCCTATGCCAGCGAGACCCTCCCATACGCTGTTTTTTGTTTGTCCCTGTTCTGATAGCCTGTCCCTATTCATTACTTTTTTATTTTCGTCCCTGTTCTGTTAGACTATCCCTGTTCCTGTTCTTCATGTCCCTGTTTAAGGTGTCTCCTGAATCACCCTTCTTTGTTCCCTCTCAAGGCTTTACTTTCCTGATGGTCTCTACTTTATTAGTCAGATCTTATCACCAACCATGGGGCTTGTCTAACCCCATGGCCAGGCTCCCACATCTCCCCCTCCTTTATTAACATAAAAGAGCTCGATTAACACAAATTAAGAAAGCAGGTTTAACACAAATTAAGAAGGCGCGATTAACAGAAATTAAGAAAGCAAGAGAAACACAAATTAAGAAAGCACTATTAACACAAACTAAAATACAGAGAAAAACTGCCAGGCATACTAAGTCTATCTTTAACAAACTTTATAACCCCATCCCTGGGAGAGGCAGGCACTGAGTGCTGCCCAGCCGGGGGGCTCTGGCTGCCCCTCCAACTCCTGGAGTCCTTGTTTGGGGGTCCTGCGTAAACCATCGTGGCCCTCCCATATGCTCTTTTTGGTCATCCCTGTTCTGTTAGCCTGTACCTGATCATTCCTTTTCTGTTTTTGTCCCTGTTCCGTTTTCCTGTCCCTATTCATTCCTTTTTTGTTTTTGTCCCTGTTCTGTTAGCCTGTCCCTGTTCCTCTTCTTCATGTCCCTGTTTGTATTCTTCTCGTCCCTGTTCGTTTTCATGTCCCTGTTGGGGGGCGATTTGTGGCGTAAAGACCGCTCGGACACCGGGGTTCTTTCAGGATCTGTAACTGCTACCTCATTATTGATGACATAACTTGAACTCTCTCTTACTGAGGGCATAACTTCATCTCTCAGAGTGAGGGCACAACTTCATTCTATCCCTTATTCAGGAAAGGCTCCCTTCCTATAACTTCCACCTCACAGCAGTACCTTTCCACTAACTAGTCATTGGTCAACAACTTTGCCCGGCAACAGCAAACACCCAGCCACTTCCATGCATTAATGGCTGGAGAACTAGCCACCCCAGACAAGAAGGTGTCACCTGAATCACCCTTCTTTGTTCCCTCTCAACTCTTTAAATTCCTGATGGCCTCATCTTTAAGAGTCGGATGTTATCACCAACCATGGGGCCTGTCGACCCCCATGGCCACACTCCCACATCTTCCCCTTCTTTATTAACATAAGAAAGCGCGTTTAACACAAATTAAGAAGGCAGGATCAACACAAACTAAAACACAGAGAAAAACTGCCAGGCATACTAAGTCTATGTTTAACAACCTTTGTAAAACCATCCCTGGGAGAGGCAGGCACTGAGTGCTGCCCAGCCGGGGGGCTCTGGCTGCCCCTCCAACTCCTGGAGTCCTTGTTTGTGGGTCCTGCCTATGCCAGCGAGACCCTCCCATATGCTGTTTTTTGTTTGTCCCTGTTCTGTTAGCCTGTCCCTGTTCCTGTTCTTCATGTCCCTGTTTAAGGTGTCTCCTGAATCACCCTTCTTTGTTCCCTCTCAACTCTTTACTTTCCTGATGGCCTCATCTTTAAGAGTCGGATGTTATCACCAACCATGGGACTTGTCGACCCCCATGGCCACACTCCCACATCTCCTCCTTCTTTATTAACATAAGAAAGCGCAATTAACACAAATTAAGAAGGCAGGATCAACACAAACTAAAACACAGAGAAAAACTGCCAGGCATACTAAGTCTATCTTTAACAATCTTTGTAAAACCAGCCGTGGGAGAGGCAGGCACTGAGTGCTGCCCAGCCGGGGTGCTCTGGCTGCCCCTCCAACTCCTGGAGTCCTTGTTTGGGGGTCCTGCCTATGCCAGCGAGACCCTCCCATATGCTGTTTTTTGTTTGTCCCTGTTCTGATAGCCTGTCCCTATTCATTCCATTTTGTTTTCGTCCCTGTTCTGTTAGACTATCCCTGTTCCTGTTCTTCATGTCCCTGCTTAAGGTGTCTCCTGAATCACCCTTCTTTGTTCCCCCTCAAGGCTTTACTTTCCTGATGGTCTCTACTTTAACAGTCGGATGTTATCACCAACCATGGGGATTGTCGACCCCCATGGCCACACTCCCACATCTCCCCCTTCTTTATTATCATAAAGGAGCTTGATTAACACAAATTAAGAAAGCAGGTTTAACACAAATTATGAAGGCGCGATTAACAGAAATTAAGAAAGCAAGAGTAACACAAATTAAGAAAGCACTATTAACACAAACTAAAATACAGAGAAAAACTGCCAGGCATACTAATTCCATCTTTAACAAACTTTGTAACCCCATCCCTGGGAGTGGCAGGCACTGAGTGCTTCCCAGCTGGGGGGCTCTGGCTGCCCCTCCAACTCCCGGAGTCTTTGTTTTTGGGTCCTGCCTATGCCAACGAGACCCTCCCATACGCTGTTTTTTGTTTGTCCCTGTTCTGATAGCCTGTCCCTATTCATTCCTTTTTTGTTTTTGTCCCTGTTCTGTTAGACTAGCCCTGTTCCTGTTCTTCATGTCCCTGGTCAAGGTGTCTCCTGAATCACCCTTCTTTGTTCCCTCTCAAGGCTTTCCTTTCCTGATGGTCTCATCCTTAAGAGTCCGATGTTATCACCAACCATGGGGCTTGTCGACCCCCATGGCCACACTCCCACATCTCCTCCTTCTTTATTAACATAAGAAAGCGCAATTAACACAAATTAAGAAGGCAGGATCAACACAAACTAAAACACAGAGAAAAACTGCCAGGCATACTAAGACTATCTTTAACAAACTTTGCAACCCCATCCCTGGGAGAGGCAGGCACTGAGTGCTGCCCAGCCGGGGGGCTCTGGCTGCCCCTCCAACTCCTGGAGTCCTTGTTTGTGGGTCCTGCGTAAGCCAGCGTGACCCTCCCATAAGCTCTTTTTGTTCGTCCCTGTTCTGTTAGCCTGTACCTATTCATTCCTTTTTTTTTTTTTCCTGTTCCGTTTGCCTGTCCCTATTCATTCCTTTTTTGTTTTTGTCCCTGTTCTGTTAGCCTGTCCCTGTTCCTGTTCTTCATGTCCCTGTTTGTTTTCTTCTCGTCCCTGTTCGTTTTCTTGTCCCTGTTGGGGGGCGATTTGTGGCGTAAAGACCGCACGGACAACGGGGTTCTTTCAGGATCTGTAACTGCTACCTCTTTATTGATGACATAACTTGAACTCTCTCTTACTGAGGGCATAACTTCATCTCTCAGAGTGAGGGCACAACTTCATTCTATCCCTTATTCAGGAAAGGCTCCCTTCCTATAACTTCCGCCTCACAGCAGTACCTTTCCACTAACTAGTCATTGGTCAACAACTTTGCCCGGCAACAGCAAACACCCAGCCACTTCCATGCATTAATGGCTGGAGAACTAGCCACCCCAGACAAGAAGGTGTCACCTGAATCACCCTTCTTTGTTCCCTCTCAACTCTTTAAATTCCTGATGGTCTCATCCTTAAGAGTCGGATGTTATCACCAACCATGGGGCTTGTCGACCCCCATGGCCACACTCCCACATCTCCTTCTTCTTTATTAACATAAGAAAGCGCGATTAACACAAATTAAGAAGGCAGGATCAACACAAACTAAAACACAGAGAAAAACTGCCAGGCATACTAAGTCTATGTTTAACAACCTTTGTAAAACCATCCCTGGGAGAGGCAGGCACTGAGTGCTGCCCAGCCGGGGGGCTCTGGCTGCCCCTCCAACTCCTGGAGTCCTTGTTTGTGGGTCCTGCCTATGCCAGTGGGACCCTCCCATATGCTCTTTTTTGTTTCTCCCTGCTCTGTTAGCCTGTCCCTGTTCCTGTTCTTCATGTCCCTGGTTAAGGTGTCTCCTGAATCACCCTTCTTTGTTCCCTCTCAAGGCTTTCCTTTCCTGATGGTCTCATCTTTAAGAGTCGGATGTGATCACCAACCATTGGACTTGTCGACCCCCATGGCCATGCTCCCACATCTCCCCCTTCTTTATTAACATAAAAGAGCTCGATTAACACAAATTAAAAAAGCAGGTTTAACACAAATTAAGAAGGCGCGATTAACAGAAATTAAGAAAGCTAGAGAAACACAAATTAAGAAAGCACTATTAACACAAACTAAAATACAGAGAAAAACTGCCAGGCATACTAATTCCATCTTTTACAAACTTTGTAACCCCATCCCTGGGAGAGGCAGGCACTGAGTGCTGCCCAGCTGGGGGGCTCTGGCTGCCCCTCCAACTCCTGGAGTCCTTGTTTGGGGGTCCTGCCTATGCCAGCGAGACCCTCCCATACGCTGTTTTTTGTTTATCCCTGTTCTGATAGCCTGTCCTTATTCATTCCTTTTTTGTTTTCCTCCCTGTTCTGTTAGACTATCCCTGTTCCTGTTCTTCATGTCCCTGTTTAAGGTGTCTCCTGAATCACCCTTCTTTGTTCCCTCTCAACTCTTTACTTTCCTGATGGCCTCATCTTTAAGAGTTGGATGTTATCACCAACCATGGGACTCGTTGACCCCCATGGCCATGCTCCCACATCTCCCCCTTCTTTATTAACATAAAAGAGCTCGATTAACACAAATTAAGAAGGCAGGATCAACACAAACTAAAACACAGAGAAAAGCTGCCAGGCATACTAAGACTATCTTTAACAAACTGTGCAACCCCATCCCTGGGAGTGGCAGGCACTGAGTGCTGCCCAGCCGGGGGGCTCTGGCTGCCCCTCCAACTCCTGGAGTCCTTGTTTGTGGGTCCTGCGTAAGCCAGCGTGACCCTCCCATAAGCTCTTTTTGTTCGTCCCTGTTCTGTTAGCCTGTCCCTATTCATTCCTTTTTTGTTTTTGTCCCTGTTCTGTTAGCCTGTCCCTGTTCCTGTTCTTCATGTCCCTGTTTGTTTTCTTCTGGTCCCTGTTCGTTTTCATGTCCCTGTTGGGGGGCGATTTGTGGCGTAAAGACCGCACGGACAACGGGGTTCTTTCAGGATCTGTAACTGCTACCTCTTTATTGATGGCATAACTTGAACTCTCTCTTACTGAAGGCATAACTTCATCTCTCAGAGTGAGGGCACAACTTCATTCTATCCCTTATTCAGGAAAGGCTCCCTTCCTATAACTTCCGCCTCACAGCAGTACCTTTCCACTAACTAGTCATTGGTCAACAACGTTGCCCTGCAACAGCAAACACCCAGCAACTTCCATGCTTTAATGGCTGGAGAACAAGCCACCCCAGACAACAAGGTGTCTCCTGAATCACCCTTCTTTGTTCCCTCTCAACTCTTTAAATTCCTTATGGTCTCATCCTTAAGAGTCGGATATTATTACCAACCATGGGGCTTGTCGTCCCCCATGGCCACACTCCCACATCTCCTTCTTCTTTATTAACATAAGAAAGCGCGATTAACACAAATTAAGAAGGCAGGATCAACACAAACTAAAACACAGAGAAAAGCTGCCAGGCATACTAAGTCTATCTTTAACAATCTTTGTAAAACCAGCCGTGGGAGAGGCAGGCACTGAGTGCTGCCCAGCTGGGGGGCTCTGGCTGCCCCTCCAACTCCTGGAGTCCTTGTTTGGGGGTCCTGCCTATGCCAGCGAGACCCTCCCATACGCTGTTTTTTGTTTGTCCCTGTTCTGATAGCCTGTCCCTATTCATTCCTTTTTTTGTTTTCGTCCCTGTTCTGTTAGACTATCCCTGTTCCTGTTCTTCATGTCCCTGTTTAACGTGTCTCCTGAATCACCCTTCTTTGTTCCCTCTCAACTCTTTACTTTCCTGATGGCCTCATCTTTAAGAGTCGGATGTTATCACCAACCATGGGACTTGTCGACCCCCATGGCCACACTCCCACATCTCCCCCTCCTTTATTAACATAAAAGAGCTTGATTAACACAAATTAAGAAAGCAGGTTTAACACAAATTATGAAGGCGCGATTAACAGAAAATAAGAAAGGAAAAGTAACACAAATTAAGAAAGAACTATTAACACAAACTAAAATACAGAGAAAAACGGCCAGGCATACTAATTCCATCTTTAACAAACTTTGTAACCCCATCCCTGGGAGAGGCAGGCACTGAGTACTGCCCAGCCGGGGGGCTCTGGCTGCCCCTCCAACTCCTGGAGTCCTGTTTGGGGGTCCTGCCTATGCCAGCGAGACCCTCCCATACGCTGTTTTTTGTTTGTCGCTGTTCTGATAGCCTGTCCCTATTCATTCCTTTTTTGTTTTTGTCCCTGTTCTGTTAGACTATCCCTGTTCCTGTTCTTCATGTCCCTGCTTAAGGTGTCTCCTGAATCACCCTTCTTTGTTCCCTCTCAAGGCTTTACTTTCCTGATGGTCTCTACTTTAGTAGTCGGATGTTATCACCAACCATGGGGCTTGTGGACCCCCATAGCCACACTCCCACATCTTCCCCTTCTTTATTAACATAAGAAAGCGCGATTAACACAAATTAAGAAGGCAGGATCAACACAAACTAAAACACAGAGAAAAACTGCCAGGCATACTAAGTCTATCTTTAACAATCTTTGTAAAACCATCCCTGGGAGAGGCAGGCACTGAGTGCTGCCCAGCCGGGGGGCTCTGGCTGCCCCTCCAACTCCTGTGGTCCTTGTTTGTGGGTCCAGCATATGCCAGTGGGACCCTCCCATATGCTGTTTTTTGTTTCTCCCTGCTCTGTTAGCCTGTCCCTGTTCATTCCTTTTTTGTTTTCCTCCCTGTTCTGTTAGACTATCCCTGTTCCTGTTCTTCATCTCCCTGGTTAAGGTGTCTCCTGAATCACCCTTCATGTTCCCCCTCAACTCTTTACTTTCCTGATGGTTTCATCTTTAAGAGTTGGATGTTATCACCAACCATGGGGCTTGTCGACCCCCATGGCCACACTCCCACATCTTCCCCTTCTTTATTAAAATATGAAAGCGCAATTAACACAAATTAAGAAGGCAGGATCAACAGAAACTAAAACACAGAGAAAAGCTGCCAGGCATACTAAGACTATCTTTAACAACCTTTGTAAAACCATCCCTGGGAGAGGCAGGCACTGAGTGCTGCCCAGCCGGGGGGCTCTGGCTGCCCCTCCAACTCCTGGAGTCCTTGTTTGTGGGTCCTGCGTAAGCCAGCGTGACCCTCCCATAAGCTCTTTTTGTTCGTCCCTGTTCTGTTAGCCTGTACCTGATCATTCCTTTTCTGTTTTTGTCCCTGTTCCGTTTGCCTGTCCCTATTCATTCCTTTTTTGTTTTTGTCCCTGTGCTGTTAGCCTGTCCCTGTTCCTATTCTTCATGTCCCTGTTTGTTTTCTTCTCGTCCCTGTTCGTTTTCATGTCCCTGCTGGGGGGCGATTTGTGGCGTAAAGACCGCACGGACAACGGGGTTCTTTCAGGATCTGTAACTGCTACCTCTTTATTGATGACATAACTTGAACTCTCTCTTACTGAGGGCATAACTTCATCTCTCAGAGTGAGGGCACAACTTCATTCTATCCCTGATTCAGGAAAGGCTCCCTTCCTATAATTTCCGCCTCACAGCAGTACCTTTCCACTAACTAGTCATTGGTCAACAACTTTGCCCGGCAACAGCAAACACCCAGCAACTTCCATGCTTTAATGGCTGTAGAACAAGCCACCCCAGACAACAAGGTGTCACCTGAATCACCCTTCTTTGTTCCCTCTCAACTCTTTAAATTCGTGATGGTCTCATCCTTAAGAGTCGGATGTTATTACCAACCATGGGGCCTGTCGACCCCCATGGCCACACTCCCACATCTCCCCCTTCTTTATTAACATAAGAAAGCGCAATTAACACAAATTAAGAAGGCAGGATCAACACAAACTAAAACACAGAGAAAAGCTGCCAGGCATACTAAGACTATCTTTAACAACCTTTGTAAAACCATCCCTGGGCGAGGCAGGCACTGAGTGCTGCCCAGCCGGGGGGCTCTGGCTGCCCCTCCAACTCCTGGAGTCCTTGTTTGTGGGTCCAGCATATGCCAGTGGGACCCTCCCATATACTGTTTTTTGTTTCTCCCTGCTCTGTTAGCCTGTCCCTGTTCCTGTTCTTCATGTCCCTGTTTAAGGTGTCTCCTGAATCACCCTTCTTTGTTCCCTCTCAACTCTTTACTTTCCTGATGGCCTCATCTTTAAGAGTGGGTTGTTATCACCAACCATGGGACTTGTTGACCCCCATGGCCATGCTCCCACATCTCCCCCTTCTTTATTAACATAAAAGAGCTCGATTAACACAAATTAAGAAAGCAGGTTTAACACAAATTAAGAAGGCGCGATTAACAGAAATTAAGAAAGCAAGAGTAACACAAATTAAAAAAGCACTATTAACACAAACTAAAATACAGAGAAAAACGGCCAGGCATACTAATTCCATCTTTAACAAACTTTGTAACCCCATCCCTGGGAGAGGCAGGCACTGAGTGTTTCCCAGCTGGGGGGCTCTGGCTGCCCCTCCAACTCCTGGAGTCCTTGTTTGTGGGTCCTGTCTATGCCAGCGAGACCCTCCCATACGCTGTTTTTTGTTTGTCCCTGTTCTGATAGCCTGTCCCTATTCATTCCTTTTTTGTTTTTGTCCCTGTTCTGTTAGACTATCCCTGTTCCTGTTCTTCATGTCCCTGTTTAAGGTGTCTCCTGAATCACCCTTCTTTGTTCCCTCTCAACTCTTTACTTTCCTGATGGCCTCATCTTTAAGAGTTGGATGTTATCACCAACCATGGGACTCGTCGACCCCCATGGCCATGCTCCCACATCTCCCCCTTCTTTATTAACATAAAAGAGCTCGATTAACACAAATTAAGAAGGCAGAATCAACACAAACTAAAACACAGAGAAAAGCTGCCAGGCATACTAAGACTATCTTTAACAAACTTTGCAACCCCATCCCTGGGAGTGGCAGGCACTGAGTGCTGCCCAGCCGGGGGGCTCTGGCTGCCCCTCCAACTCCTGGAGTCCTTGTTTGTGGGTCCTGCGCAAGCCAGCGTGACCCTCCCATAAACTCTTTTTGTTCGTCTCTGTTCTGTTAGCCTGTCCCTATTCATTCCTTTTTTGTTTTTGTCCCTGTGCTGTTAGCCTGTCCCTGTTCCTGTTCTTCATGTCCCTGTTTGATTTCTTCTTGTCCCTGTTCGTTTTCATGTCCCTTTTGGGGGGCGATTTGTGGCGTAAAGACCGCACGGACAACGGGGTTCTTTCAGGATCTGTAACTGCTACCTCTTTATTGATGGCATAACTTGAACTCTCTCTTACTGAAGGCATAACTTCATCTCTCAGAGTGAGGGCACAACTTCATTCTATCCCTTATTCAGGAAAGGCTCCCTTCCTATAATTTCCGCCTCACAGCAGTACCTTTCCACTAACTAGTCATTGGTCAACAACGTTGCCCGGCAACAGCAAACACCCAGCAACTTCCATGCTTTAATGGCTGGAGAACAAGCCACCCCAGACAACAAGGTGTCACCTGAATCACCCTTCTTTGTTCCCTCTCAACTCTTTAAATTCCTGATGGCCTCATCTTTAAGAGTCGGATGTTATCACCAACCATGGGACTTGTCGACCCCCATGGCCATGCTCCCACATCTCCCCCTTCTTTATTAACATAAAAGAGCTTGATTAACACAAATTAAGAAAGCAGGTTTAACACAAATTATGAAGGCGCGATTAACAGAAAATAAGAAAGGAAAAGTAACACAAATTAAGAAAGCACTATTAACACAAACTAAAATACAGAAAAAAACGGCCAGGTATACTAATTCCATCTTTAACAAACTTTGTAACCCCATCCCTGGGAGAGGCAGGCACTGAGTGCTGCCCAGCCGGGGGGCTCTGGCTGCCCCTCCAACTCCTGTGGTCCTTGTTTGTGGGTCCAGCATATGCCAGTGGGACCCTGCCATACGCTGTTTTTTGTTTGTCCCTGTTCTGATAGCCTGTCCCTATTCATTCCTTTTTTTGTTTTCGTCCCTGTTCTGTTAGACTATCCCTGTTCCTGTTCTTCATCTCCCTGGTTAAGGTGTCTCCTGAATCACCCTTCTTTGTTCCCCCTCAACTCTTTACTTTCCTGATGGTTTCATCTTTAAGAGTCGGATGTTATCACCAACCATGGGACTCGTCGACCCCATGGCCACACTCCCACATCTTCCCCTTCTTTATTAAAATATGAAAGCGCAATTAACACAAATTAAGAAGGCAGGATCAACACAAACTAAAACACAGAGAAAAACTGCCCGGCATACTAAGTCTATCTTTAACAATCTTTGTAAAACCATCCCTGGGAGAGGCAGGCACTGAGTGCTGCCCAGCCAGGGGGCTCTGGCTGCCCCTCCAACTCCTGGAGTCCTTGTTTGTGGGTCCTGCCTATGCCAGCGAGACCCTCCCATATGCTGTTTTTTGTTTGTCCCTGTTCTGATAGCCTGTCCCTATTCATTCCTTTTTTGTTTTTGTCCCTGTTCTGTTAGACTATCCCTGTTCCTGTTCTTCATGTCCCTGTTTAAGGTGTCTCCTGAATCACCCTTCTTTGTTCCCTCGCAAGGCTTTACTTTCCGCATGGTCTCATCTTTAAGAGTCGGATGTGATCACCAACCATGGGGCTTGTCGACCCCCATGGCCACGCTCCCACATCTCCCCCTTCTTTATTAACATAAAAGAGCTCGATTAACACAAATTAAGAAAGCAGGTTTAACACAAATTAAGAAGGCGCGATTAACAGAAATTAAGAAAGCTAGAGAAACACAAATTAAGAAACCACTATTAACACAAATTAAAATACAGAGAAAAACTGCCAGGCATACTAATTCCATCTTTAACAAACTTTGTAACCACAACCCTGGGAGAGGCAGGCACTGAGTGCTGCCCAGCTGGGGGGCTCTGGCTGCCCCTCCAATTCCTGGAGTCCTTGTTTGGGGGTCCTGCCTATGCCAGCGAGACCCTCCCATACGCTGTTTTTTGTTTGTCCCTGTTCTGATAGCCTGTCCCTATTCATTCCTTTTTTGTTTTCCTCCCTGTTCTGTTAGACTATCCCTGTTCCTGTTCTTCATGTCCCTGTTTAAGGTGTCTCCTGAATCACCCTTCTTTGTTCCCTCTCAAGGCTTTACTTTCCTGATGGACTCATCTGTAAGAGTCGGATGTGATCACCAACCATGGGGCTTGTCGACCCCCATGGCCAGACTCCCACATCTCCTCCTTCTTTATTAACATAAGAAAGCGCAATTAACACAAATTCAGAAGGCAGGATCAACACAAACTAAAACACAGAGAAAAACTGCCAGGCATACTAAGTCTATCTTTAACAACCTTTGTAAAACCATCCCTGGGAGAGGCAGGCACTGAGTGCTGCCCAGCCGGGGGGCTCTGGCTGCCCCTCCAACTCCTGGAGTCCTTGTTTGTGGGTCCTGCGTAAACCATCGTGACCCTCCCATATGCTCTTTTTGGTCATCCCTGTTCTGTTAGCCTGTACCTGATCATTACTTTTCTGTTTTTGTCCCTGTTTCGTTTTCCTGTCCCTATTCATTCCTTTTTTGTTTTTGTCCCTGTTCTGTTAGACTATCCCTGTTCCTGCTCTTCATGTCCCTGCTTAAGGTGCCTTCTGAATCACCCTTCTTTGTTCCCTCTCAAGGCTTTACTTTCCTCATGGTCTCGTCTTTAAGAGTCGGATGTGATCACCAACCATGGGGCTTGTCGACCCCCATGGCCACGCTCCCACATCTCCTCCTTCTTTATTAATATAAAAGAGCTCGATTAACACAAATTAAGAAAGCAGGTTTAACACAATTTAAGAAGGTGTGATTAACAGAAATTAAGAAAGCAAGAGTAACACAAATTAAGAAAGCACAATTAACGCAAATTAAAATACAGAGAAAAACTGCCAGGCATACTAATTCCATCTTTAACAAACTTTGTAACCCCATCCCTAGGAGAGGCAGGCACTGAGTGCTGCCCAGCCGGGGGGCTCTGGCTGCCCCTCCAACTCCTGGAGTCCTTGTTTGTGGGTCCAGCATATGCCAGTGGGACCCTCCCATATGCTTTTTTTTGTTTGTCCCTGTTCTGTAAGCCTGTCCCTGTTCCTGTTCTTCATGTCCCTGTTTAAGGTGTCTCCTGAATCACCCTTCTTTGTTCCCTCTCAACTCTTTACTTTCCTGATGGCCTCATCTTTAAGAGTGGGTTGTTATCACCAACCATGGGACTTGTCGACCCCCATGGCCAGGCTCCCACATCTCCCCCTTCTTTATTAACATAAAAGAGCTCGATTAACACAAATTAAAAAAGCAGGTTTAACACAAATTAAGAAGGCGCGATTAACAGAAATTAAGAAAGCAAGAGTAACACAAATTAAAAAAGCACTATTAACACAAACTAAAATACAGAGAAAAACTGCCAGGCATACTAATTCCATCTTTAACAAACTTTGTAACCCCATCCCTGGGAGAGGCAGGCACTGAGTGCTTCCCAGCTGGGGGGCTCTGGCTGCCCCTCCAACTCCTGGAGTCCTTGTTTGTGGGTCCTGCCTATGCCAGCGAGACCCTCCCATACGCTGTTTTTTGTTTGTCCCTGTTCTGATAGCCTGTCCCTATTCATTACTTTTTTGTTTTTGTCCCTGTTCTGTTAGACTATCCCTGTTCCTGTTCTTCATGTCCCTGTTTAAGGTGTCTCCTGAATCACCCTTCTTTGTTCCCTCGCAAGGCTTTACTTTCCTCATGGTCTCATCTTTAAGAGTCGGATGTGATCACCAACCATGGGGCTTGTCGACCCCCATGGCCACACTCCCACATCTCCTCCTTCTTTATTAACATAAGAAAGCGCAATTAACACAAATTCAGAAGGCAGGATCAACACAAACTAAAACACAGAGAAAAACTGCCAGGCATACTAAGTCTATCTTTAACAACCTTTGTAAAACCATCCCTGGGAGAGGCAGGCACTGAGTGCTGCCCAGCTGGGGGGCTCTGGCTGCCCCTCCAACTCCTGGAGTCCTTGTTTGTGGGTCCTGCGTAAGCCAGCGTGACCCTCCCATAAGCTCTTTTTGTTCGTCCCTGTTCTGTTAGCCTGTCCCTATTCATTCCTTTTTTATTTTTGTCCCTGTGCTGTTAGCCTGTCCCTGTTCCTCTTCTTCATGTCCCTGTTTGTTTTCTTCTTGTCCCTGTTCGTTTTCATGTCCCTGTTGGGGGGCGATTTGTGGCGTAAAGACCGCACGGACAACGGGGTTCTTTCAGGATCTGTAACTGCTACCTCTTTATTGATGGCATAACTTGAACTCTCTCTTACTGAAGGCATAACTTCATCTCTCAGAGTGAGGGCACAACTTCATTCTATCCCTTATTCAGGAAAGGCTCCCTTCCTATAACTTCCGCCTCACAGCAGTACCTTTCCACTAACTAGTCATTGGTCAACAACGTTGCCCGGCAACAGCAAACACCCAGCAACTTCCATGCTTTAATGGCTGGAGAACAAGCCACCCCAGACAACAAGGTGTCTCCTGAATCACCCTTCTTTGTTCCCTCTCAACTCTTTAAATTCCTTATGGTCTCATCCTTAAGAGTCGGATATTATTACCAACCATGGGGCCTGTCGACCCCCATGGCCACACTCCCACATCTCCTTCTTCTTTATTAACATAAGAAAGCGCGATTAACACAAATTAAGAAGGCAGGATCAACACAAACTAAAACACAGAGAAAAGCTGCCAGGCATACTAAGTCTATCTTTAACAATCTTTGTAAAACCAGCCGTGGGAGAGGCAGGCACTGAGTGCTGCCCAGCTGGGGGGCTCTGGCTGACCCTCCAACTCCTGGAGTCCTTGTTTGGGGGTCCTGCCTATGCCAGCGAGACCCTCCCATACGCTGTTTTTTGTTTGTCCCTGTTCTGATAGCCTGTCCCTATTCATTCCTTTTTTTGTTTTCCTCCCTGTTCTGTTAGACTATCCCTGTTCCTGTTCTTCATGTCCCTGTTTAAGGTGTCTCCTGAATCACCCTTCTTTGTTCCCTCTCAACTCTTTACTTTCCTGATGGCCTCATCTTTAAGAGTCGGATGTTATCACCAACCATGGGACTTGTCGACCCCCATGGCCACACTCCCACATCTCCCCCTTCTTTATTAACATAAAAGAGCTTGATTAACACAAATTAAGAAA
Organism: Anser anser; assembly: GCF_964211835.1. Classification (NCBI taxonomy): domain Eukaryota; kingdom Metazoa; phylum Chordata; class Aves; order Anseriformes; family Anatidae; genus Anser; species Anser anser. Next base: position 2,490,247 of record NC_139731.1, read on the forward strand.
GCAGGTTTAACACAAATTATGAAGGCGCGATTAACAGAAAATAAGAAAGGAAAAGTAACACAAATTAAGAAAGAACTATTAACACAAACTAAAATACAGAGAAAAACGGCCAGGCATACTAATTCCATCTTTAACAAACTTTGTAACCCCATCCCTGGGAGAGGCAGGCACTGAGTGCTGCCCAGCCGGGGGGCTCTGGCTGCCCCTCCAACTCCTGTGGTCCTTGTTTGTGGGTCCAGCATATGCCAGTGGGACCCTCCCATATGCTGTTTTTTGTTTCTCCCTGCTCTGTTAGCCTGTCCCTGTTCATTCCTTTTTTGTTTTCCTCCCTGTTCTGTTAGACTATCCCTGTTCCTGTTCTTCATCTCCCTGGTTAAGGTGTCTCCTGAATCACCCTTCATGTTCCCCCTCAACTCTTTACTTTCCTGATGGTTTCATCTTTAAGAGTTGGATGTTGTCACCAACCATGGGGCTTGTCGACCCCCATGGCCACACTCCCACATCTTCCCCTTCTTTATTAAAATATGAAAGCGCAATTAACACAAATTAAGAAGGCAGGATCAACACAAACTAAAACACAGAGAAAAACTGCCCGGCATACTAAGTCTATCTTTAACAACCTTTGTAAAACCATCCCTGGGAGAGGCAGGCACTGAGTGCTTCCCAGCCGGGGGGCTCTGGCTGCCCCTCCAACTCCTGGAGTCCTTGTTTGTGGGTCCTGCGTAAGCCAGCGTGACCCTCCCATAAGCTCTTTTTGTTCGTCCCTGTTCTGTTAGCCTGTACCTGATCATTCCTTTTCTGTTTTTGTCCCTGTTCCGTTTGCCTGTCCCTATTCATTCCTTTTTTGTTTTTGTCCCTGTGCTGTTAGCCTGTCCCTGTTCCTATTCTTCATGTCCCTGTTTGTTTTCTTCTCGTCCCTGTTCGTTTTCATGTCCCTGTTGGGGGGCGATTTGTGGCGTAAAGACCGCACGGACAACGGGGTTCTTTCAGGATCTGTAACTGCTACCTCTTTATTGATGACATAACTTGAACTCTCTTACTGAGGGCATAACTTCATCTCTCAGAGTGAGGGCACAACTTCATTCTATCCCTGATTCAGGGAAGGCTCCCTTCCTATAATTTCCGCCTCACAGCAGTACCTTTCCACTAACTAGTCATTGGTCAACAACTTTGCCCGGCAACAGCAAACACCCAGCAACTTCCATGCTTTAATGGCTGTAGAACAAGCCACCCCAGACAACAAGGTGTCACCTGAATCACCCTTCTTTGTTCCCTCTCAACTCTTTAAATTCGTGATGGTCTCATCCTTAAGAGTCGGATGTTATTACCAACCATGGGGCCTGTCGACCCCCATGGCCACACTCCCACATCTCCCCCTTCTTTATTAACATAAGAAAGCTCAATTAACACAAATTAAGAAGGCAGGATCAACACAAACTAAAACACAGAGAAAAGCTGCCAGGCATACTAAGTCTATGTTTAACAACCTTTGTAAAACCATCCCTGGGAGAGGCAGGCACTGAGTGCTGCCCAGCCGGGGGGCTCTGGCTGCCCCTCCAACTCCTGGAGTCCTTGTTTGTGGGTCCAGCATATGCCAGTGGGACCCTCCCATATGCTTTTTTTTGTTTGTCCCTGTTCTGTTAGCCTGTCCCTGTTCCTGTTCTTCATGTCCCTGTTTAAGGTGTCTCCTGAATCACCCTTCTTTGTTCCCTCTCAACTCTTTACTTTCCTGATGGCCTCATCTTTAAGAGTGGGTTGTTATCACCAACCATGGGACTTGTTGACCCCCATGGCCAGGCTCCCACATCTCCCCCTTCTTTATTAACATAAAAGAGCTCGATTAACACAAATTAAGAAAGCAGGTTTAACACAAATTAAGAAGGCGCGATTAACAGAAATTAAGAAAGCAAGAGTAACACAAATTAAGAAAGCACTATTAACACAAACTAAAACACAGAGAAAAACTGCCAGGCATACTAATTCCATCTTTTACAAACTTTGCAACCCTATCCCTGGGAGTGGCAGGCACTGAGTGCTGCCCAGCCGGGGGGCTCTGGCTGCCCCTCCAACTCCTGGAGTCCTTGTTTGTGGGTCCTGCGTAAGCCAGCGTGACCCTCCCATAAGCTCTTTTTGTTCGTCTCTGTTCTGTTAGCCTGTCCCTATTCATTCCTTTTTTGTTTTTGTCCCTGTGCTGTTAGCCTGTCCCTGTTCCTGTTCTTCATGTCCCTGTTTGTTTTCTTCTTGTCCCTGTTCGTTTTCATGTCCCTGTTGGGGGGCGATTTGTGGCGTAAAGACCGCACGGACAACGGGGTTCTTTCAGGATCTGTAACTGCTACCTCTTTATTGATGGCATAACTTGAACTCTCTCTTACTGAAGGCATAACTTCATCTCTCAGAGTGAGGGCACAACTTCATTCTATCCCTTATTCAGGAAAGGCTCCCTTCCTATAATTTCCGCCTCACAGCAGTACCTTTCCACTAACTAGTCATTGGTCAACAACTTTGCCCGGCAACAGCAAACACCCAGCAACTTCCATGCTTTAATGGCTGGAGAACAAGCCACCCCAGACAACAAGGTGTCACCTGAATCACCCTTCTTTGTTCCCTCTCAACTCTTTAAATTCCTGATGGTCTCATCCTTAAGAGTCGGATGTTATCACCAACCATGGGGCCTGACGACCCCCATGGCCACACTCCCACATCTTCCCCTTCTTTATTAACTTAAGAAAGCGCGATTAACACATATTAAGAAGGCAGGATCAACACAAACTAAAACACAGAGAAAAACTGCCAGGCATACTAAGTCTATCTTTAACAATCTTTGTAAAACCAGCCGTGGGAGAGGCCGTCACTGAGTGCTGCCCAGCTGGGGGGCTCTGGCTGCCCCTCCAACTCCTGTGGTCCTTGTTTGTGGGTCCAGCATATGCCAGTGGGACCCTCCCATATGCTGTTTTTTGTTTCTCCCTGCTCTGTTAGCCTGTCCCTGTTCATTCCTTTTTTGTTTTCCTCCCTGTTCTGTTAGACTATCCCTGTTCCTGTTCTTCATCTCCCTGGTTAAGGTGTCTCCTGAATCACCCTTCTTTGTTCCCCCTCAACTCTTTACTTTCCTGATGGTTTCATCTTTAAGAGTTGGATGTTATCACCAACCATGGGGCTTGTCGACCCCCATGGCCACACTCCCACATCTTCCCCTTCTTTATTAACATAAGAAAGCGCAATTAACACAAATTAAGAAGGCAGGATCAACACAAACTAAAACACAGAGAAAAGCTGCCAGGCATACTAAGACTATCTTTAACAACCTTTGTAAAACCATCCCTGGGCGAGGCAGGCACTGAGTGCTGCCCAGCCGGGGGGCTCTGGCTGCCCCTCCAACTCCTGGAGTCCTTGTTTGTGGGTCCAGCATATGCCAGTGGGACCCTCCCATATGCTTTTTTTTGTTTGTCCCTGTTCTGTTAGCCTGTCCCTGTTCCTGTTCTTCATGTCCCTGTTTAAGGTGTCTCCTGAATCACCCTTCTTTGTTCCCTCTCAACTCTTTACTTTCCTGATGGCCTCATCTTTAAGAATCCGATGTTATCACCAACCATGGGACTCGTCGACCCCCATGGCCATGCTCCCACATCTCCCCCTTCTTTATTAACATAAAAGAGCTTGATTAACACAAATTAAAAAAGCAGGTTTAACACAAATTAAGAAGGCGCGATTAACAGAAATTAAGAAAGCAAGAGTAACACAAATTAAAAAAGCACTATTAACACAAACTAAAATACAGAGAAAAACGGCCAGGCATACTAATTCCATCTTTAACAAACTTTGTAACCCCATCCCTGGGAGAGGCAGGCACTGAGTGCTTCCCAGCTGGGGGGCTCTGGCTGCCCCTCCAACTCCTGGAGTCCTTGTTTGTGGGTCCTGTCTATGCCAGCGAGACCCTCCCATACGCTGTTTTTTGTTTGTCCCTGTTCTGATAGCCTGTCCCTATTCATTACTTTTTTGTTTTTGTCCCTGTTCTGTTAGACTATCCCTGTTCCTGTTCTTCATGTCCCTGTTTAAGGTGTCTCCTGAATCACCCTTCTTTGTTCCCTCGCAAGGCTTTACTTTCCTCATGGTCTCATCTTTAAGAGTCGGATGTGATCACCAACCATGGGGCTTGTCTAACCCCATGGCCAGGCTCCCACATCTCCTCCTTCTTTATTAACATAAGAAAGCGCAATTAACACAAATTCAGAAGGCAGGATCAACACAAACTAAAACACAGAGAAAAACTGCCAGGCATACTAATTCCATCTTTAAAAACCTTTGTAAGACCATCCCTGGGAGAGGCAGGCACTGAGTGCTGCCCAGCCGGGGGGCTCTGGCTGCCCCTCCAACTCCTGTGGTCCTTGTTTGTGGGTCCAGCATATTCCAGTGGGACCCTGCCATATGCTGTTTTTTGTTTCTCCCTGCTCTGATAGCCTGTCCCTATTCATTCCTTTTTTGTTTTCCTCCCTGTTCTGTTAGACTATCCCTGTTCCTGTTCTTCATCTCCCTGGTTAAGGTGTCTCCTGAATCACCCTTCTTTGTTCCCCCTCAACTCTTTACTTTCCTGATGGTTTCATCTTTAAGAGTTGGATGTTATCACCAACCATGGGGCTTGTCGACCCCCATGGCCACACTCCCACATCTTCCCCTTCTTTATTAACATAAGAAAGCGCAATTAACACAAATTAAGAAGGCAGGATCAACACAAACTAAAACACAGAGAAAAACTGCCCGGCATACTAAGTCTATCTTTAACAACCTTTGTAAAACCATCCCTGGGAGAGGCAGGCACTGAGTGCTGCCCAGCCGGGGGGCTCTGGCTGCCCCTCCAACTCCTGGAGTCCTTGTTTGTGGGTCCTGCGTAAGCCAGCGTGACCCTCCCATAAGCTCTTTTTGTTCGTCCCTGTTCTGTTAGCCTGTACCTGATCATTCCTTTTCTGTTTTTGTCCCTGTTCCGTTTGCCTGTCCCTATTCATTCCTTTTTTGTTTTTGTCCCTGTGCTGTTAGCCTGTTCCTGTTCCTATTCTTCATGTCCCTGTTTGTTTTCTTCTCGTCCCTGTTCGTTTTCATGTCCCTGTTGGGGGGCGATTTGTGGCGTAAAGACCGCACGGACAACGGGGTTCTTTCAGGATCTGTAACTGCTACCTCTTTATTGATGACATAACTTGAACTCTCTCTTACTGAGGGCATAACTTCATCTCTCAGAGTGAGGGCACAACTTCATTCTATCCCTGATTCAGGAAAGGCTCCCTTCCTATAATTTCCGCCTTACAGCAGTACCTTTCCACTAACTAGTCATTGGTCAACAACTTTGCCCGGCAACAGCAAACACCCAGCAACTTCCATGCTTTAATGGCTGGAGAACAAGCCACCCCAGACAACAAGGTGTCACCTGAATCACCCTTCTTTGTTCCCTCTCAACTCTTTAAATTCGTGATGGTCTCATCCTTAAGAGTCGGATGTTATTACCAACCATGGGGCCTGTCGACCCCCATGGCCACACTCCCACATCTCCCCCTTCTTTATTAACATAAGAAAGCGCAATTAACACAAATTAAGAAGGCAGGATCAACACAAACTAAAACACATAGAAAAGCTGCCAGGCATACTAAGACTATCTTTAACAATCTTTGTAAAACCATCCCTGGGCGAGGCAGGCACTGAGTGCTGCCCAGCCGGGGGGCTCTGGCTGCCCCTCCAACTCCTGGAGTCCTTGTTTGTGGGTCCAGCATATGCCAATGGGACCCTCCCATATGCTTTTTTTTGTTTGTCCCTGTTCTGTTAGCCTGTCCCTGTTCCTGTTCTTCATGTCCCTGTTTAAGGTGTCTCCTGAATCACCCTTCTTTGTTCCCTCTCAACTCTTTACTTTCCTGATGGCCTCATCTTTAAGAATCCGATGTTATCACCAACCATGGGACTCGTCGACCCCCATGGCCATGCTCCCACATCTCCCCCTTCTTTATTAACATAAAAGAGCTCGATTAACACAAATTAAAAAAGCAGGTTTAACACAAATTAAGAAGGCGCGATTAACAGAAATTAAGAAAGCAAGAGTAACACAAATTAAAAAAGCACTATAAACACAAACTAAAATACAGAGAAAAACTGCCAGGCATACTAATTCCATCTTTAACAAACTTTGTAACCCCATCCCTGGGAGAGGCAGGCACTGAGTGCTGCCCAGCTGGGGGGCTCTGGCTGCCCCTCCAACTCCTGGAGTCCTTGTTTGGGGGTCCTGCCTATGCCAGCGAGACCGTCCCATACGCTGTTTTTTGTTTGTCCCTGTTCTAACAGCCTGTCCCTATTCATTCCTTTTTTGTTTTCCTCCCTGTTCTGTTAGCCTGTCCCTGTTCCTGTTCTTCATGTCCCTGTTTAAGGTGTCTCCTGAATCACCCGTCTTTGTTCCCTCTCAACTCTTTACTTTCCTGATGGCCTCATCTTTAAGAGTGGGTTGTTATCACCAACCATGGGACTTGTCGACCCCCATGGCCAGGCTCCCACATCTCCCCCTTCTTTATTAACATAAAAGAGCTCGATTAACGCAAATTAAAAAAGCAGGTTTAACACAAATTAAGAAGGCGCGATTAACAGAAATTAAGAAAGCAAGAGTAACACAAATTAAAAAAGCACTATTAACACAAACTAAAATACAGAGAAAAACTGCCAGGCATACTAATTCCATCTTTAACAAACTTTGTAACCCCATCCCTGGGAGAGGCAGGCACTGAGTGCTTCCCAGCTGGGGGGCTCTGGCTGCCCCTCCAACTCCTGGAGTCCTTGTTTGTGGGTCCTGTCTATGCCAGCGAGACCCTCCCATACGCTGTTTTTTGTTTGTCCCTGTTCTGATAGCCTGTCCCTATTCATTACTTTTTTGTTTTTGTCCCTGTTCTGTTAGACTATCCCTGTTCCTGTTCTTCATGTCCCTGTTTAAGGTGTCTCCTGAATCACCCTTCTTTGTTCCCTCGCAAGGCTTTACTTTCCTCATGGTCTCATCTTTAAGAGTCTGATGTGATCACCAACCATGGGGCTTGTCGACCCCCATGGCCACACTCCCACATCTCCTCCTTCTTTATTAACATAAGAAAGCGCAATTAACACAAATTCAGAAGGCAGGATCAACACAAACTAAAACACAGAGAAAAACTGCCAGGCATACTAAGTCTATCTTTAACAACCTTTGTAAAACCATCCCTGGGAGAGGCAGGCACTGAGTGCTGCCCAGCCAGGGGGCTCTGGCTGCCCCTCCAACTCCTGGAGTCCTTGTTTGTGGGTCCAGCATATGCCAGTGGGACCCTCCCATATGCTGTTTTTTGTTTCTCCCTGCTCCGTTAGCCTGTCCCTGTTCCTGTTCTTCATGTCCCTGTTTAAGGTGTCTCCTGAATCACCCTTCTTTGTTCCCTCTCAAGGCTTTCCTTTCCTGATGGTCTCATCTTTAAGAGTCGGATGTGATCACCAACCATGGGACTTGTCGACCCCCATGGACATGCTCCCACATCTCCCCCTTCTTTATTAACATAAAGAGCTCGATTAACACAAATTAAGAAAGCAGGTTTAAAACAAATTAAGAAGGCGCGATTAACAGAAATTAAGAAAGCAAGAGTAACACAAATTAAGAAAGCACTATTAACACAAACTAAAACACAGAGAAAAACTGCCAGGCATACTAATTCCATCTTTTACAAACTTTGTAACCCCATCCCTGGGAGAGGCAGGCACTGAGTGCTGCCCAGCTGGGGGGCTCTGGCTGCCCCTCCAACTCCTGGAGTCCTTGTTTGGGGGTCCTGCCTATGCCAGCGAGACCCTCCCATACGCTGTTTTTTGTTTGTCCCTGTTCTGATAGCCTGTCCCTATTCATTCCTTTTTTGTTTTCCTCCCTGTTCTGTTAGACTATCCCTGTTCCTGTTCTTCATGTCCCTGTTTAAGGTGTCTCCTGAATCACCCTTCTTTGTTCCCTCTCAACTCTTTACTTTCCTGATGGCCTCATCTTTAAGAGTTGGATGTTATCACCAACCATGGGACTCGTCGAACCCCATGGCCATGCTCCCACATCTCCCCCTTCTTTATTAACATAAGAAAGCGCGATTAACACAAATTAAGAAAGCAGGTTTAACACAAATTATGAAGGCGCGATTAACAGAAAATAAGAAAGGAAAAGTAACACAAATTAAGAAAGAACTATTAACACAAACTAAAATACAGAGAAAAACGGCCAGGTATACTAATTCCATCTTTAACAAACTTTGTAACCCCATCCCTGGGAGAGGCAGGCACTGAGTGCTGCCCAGCCGGGGGGCTCTGGCTGCCCCTCCAACTCCTGGAGTCCTTGTTTGTGGGTCCAGCATATGCCAGTGGGACCCTGCCATATGCTGTTCTTTGTTTCTCCCTGCTCTGTTAGCCTGTCCCTGTTCATTCCTTTTTTGTTTTCCTCCCTGTTCTGTTAGACTATCCCTGTTCCTGTTCTTCATCTCCCTGGTTAAGGTGTCTCCTGAATCACCCTTCTTTGTTCCCCCTCAACTCTTTACTTTCCTGATGGTTTCATCTTTAAGAGTTGGATGTTATCACCAACCATGGGGCTTGTCGACCCCCATGGCCACACTCCCACATCTTCCCCTTCTTTATTAAAATATGAAAGCGCAATTAACACAAATTAAGAAGGCAGGATCAACACAAACTAAAACACAGAGAAAAACTGCCAGGCATACTAAGTCTATCTTTAACAACCTTTGTAAAACCATCCCTGGGAGAGGCAGGCACTGAGTGCTGCCCAGCCGGGGGGCTCTGGCTGCCCCTCCAACTCCTGGAGTCCTTGTTTGTGGGTCCTGCGTAAGCCAGCGTGACCCTCCCATAAGCTCTTTTTGTTCGTCCCTGTTCTGTTAGCCTGTAACTATTCATTCCTTTTCTGTTTTTGTCCCTGTTCCGTTTGCCTGTCCCTGTTCATTCCTTTTTTGTTTTTGTCCCTGTGCTGTTAGCCTGTCCCTGTTCCTATTCTTCATGTCCCTGTTTGTTTTCTTCTCGTCCCTGTTCGTTTTCATGTCCCTGTTGGGGGGCGATTTGTGGCGTAAAGACCGCACGGACGCCGGGGTTCTTTCAGGATCTGTAACTGCTACCTCTTTATTGATGACATAACTTGAACTCTCTCTTACTGAGGGCATAACTTCATCTCTCAGAGTGAGGGCACAACTTCATTCTATCCCTTATTCAGGAAAGGCTCCCTTCCTATAATTTCCGCCTCACAGCAGTACCTTTCCACTAACTAGTCATTGGTCAAAAACTTTGCCCGGCAACAGCAAACACCCAGCAACTTCCATGCATTAATGGCTGGTGAACACGCCACCCCAGACAACAAGGTGTCACCTGAATCACCCTTCTTTGTTCCCTCTCAACTCTTTAAATTCCTGATGGTCTCATCCTTAAGAGTAAGATGTTATCACCAACCATGGGGCTTGTGGACCCCCATTGCCACACTCCCACATCTTCCCCTTCTTTATTAACATAAGAAAGCGCGATTAACACAAATTAAGAAGGCAGGATCAACACAAACTAAAACACAGAGAAAAGCTGCCAGGCATACTAAGACTATCTTTAACAAACTTTGCAACCCCATCCCTGGGAGTGGCAGGCACTGAGTGCTGCCCAGCCGGGGGGCTCTGGCTGCCCCTCCAACTCCTGGAGTCCTTGTTTGTGGGTCCTGCGTAAGCCAGCGTGACCCTCCCATACCCTCTTTTTGTTCGTCCCTGTTCTGTTAGCCTGTACCTATTCATTCCTTTTCTGTTTTTGTCCCTGTTCCGTTTGCCTGTCCCTATTCATTCCTTTTTTGTTTTTGTCCTTGTTCTGTTAGCATGTCCCTGTTCCTGTTCTTCATTCCCCTGTTTGTTTTCTTCTCGTCCCTGTCCGTTTTCATGTCCCTGTTGGGGGGCGATTTGTGGCGTAAAGACCGCACGGACAACGGGGTTTTTTCAGGATCTGTAACTGCTACCTCTTTATTGATGACATATCTTGAACTCTCTCTTACTGAAGGCATAACTTCATCTCTCAGAGTGAGGGCACAACTTCATTGTATCCCTTATTCAGGAAAGGCTCCCTTCATATAATTTCCGCCTCACAGCAGTACCTTTCCACTAACTAGTCATTGGTCAACAACTTTGCCCGGCAACAGCAAACACCCAGCAACTTCCATGCTTTAATGGCTAGAGAACAAGCCACCCCAGACAACAATGTGTCACCTGAATCACCCTTCTTTGTTCCCTCTCAACTCTTTAAATTCCTGATGGTCTCATCCTTAAGAGTCGGATATTGTTAGCAACCATGGGGCCTGTCGACCCCCATGGCCACACTCCCACATCTCCCCCTTCTTTATTAACTTAAGAAAGCGCGATTAACACAAATTAAGAAGGCAGGATCAACACAAACTAAAACACAGAGAAAAACTGCCAGGCATACTAAGTCTATCTTTAACAACCTTTGTAAAACCATCCCTGGGAGAGGCAGGCACTGAGTACTGCCCAGCCAGGGGGCTCTGGCTGCCCCTCCAACTCCTGGAGTCCTTGTTTGTGGGTCCAGCATATGCCAGTGAGACCCTCCCATATGCTGTTTTTTGTTTCTCCCTGTTCTGATAGCCTGTCCCTATTCATTCCTTTTTTGTTTTCGTCCCTGTTCTGTTAGACTATCCCTGTTCCTGTTCTTCATGTCCCTGTTTAAGGTGTCTCCTGAATCACTCTACTTTGTTCCCTCTCAAGGCTTTACTTTCCTGATGGTCTCTACTTTATTAGTCAGATCTTGTCACCAACCATGGGGCTTCTCTAACCCCATGGCCAGGCTCCCACATCTCCCCCTCCTTTATTAACATAAAAGAGCTCCATTAACACAAATTAAGAAAGCAGGTTTAACACAAATTATGAAGGCGCGATTAACAGAAATTAAGAAAGCAAGAGAAACACAAATTAAGAAAGCACTATTAACACAAACTAAAATACAGAGAAAAACTGCCAGGCATACTAAGTCTATCTTTAACAACCTTTGTAAAACCATCCCTGGGAGAGGCCGTCACTGAGTGCTGCCCAGCCGGGGGGCTCTGGCTGCCCCTCCAACTCCTGGAGTCCTTGTTTGTGGGTCCTGCCTATGCCAGTGGGACCCTCCCATATGCTGTTTTTTGTTTCTCCCTGCTCTGTTAGCCTGTCCCTATTCATTCCTTTTTTGTTTTTGTCCCTGTTCTGTTAGACTATCCCTGTTCCTGTTCTTCATGTCCCTGTTTAAGGTATCTCCTGAATCACCCTTCTTTGTTCCCTCTCAAGGCTTTACTTTCCTGATGGTCTCATCTTTAAGAGTCCGATGTGATCACCAACCATGGGACTTGTCCACCCCCATGGCCACAGTCCCACATCTCCCCCTTCTTTATTAACATAAAAGAGCTCGATTAACACAAATTAAGAAAGCAGGTTTAACACAAATTAAGAAGGCGCGATTAACAGAAATTAAGAAAGCAAGAGTAACACAAATTAAGAAAGCACTATTAACACAAACTAAAACACAGAGAAAAACTGCCAGGCATACTAATTCCATCTTTAACAAACTTTGTAACCCCGTCCCTGGGAGAGGCAGGCACTGAGTGCTGCCCAGCTGGGGGGCTCTGGCTGCCCCTCCAACTCCTGGAGTCCTTGTTTGGGGGTCCTGCGTAAACCATCGTGACCCTCCCATATGCTCTTTTTGGTCATCCCTGTTCTGTTAGCCTGTACCTGATCATTCCTTTTCTGTTTTTGTCCCTGTTCCGTTTGCCTGTCCCTATTCATTCCTTTTTTGTTTTTGTCCCTGTTCTGTTTGCCTGTCCCTGTTCCTCTTCTTCATGTCCCTGTTTGTTTTCTTCTGGTCCCTGTTAGTTTTCATATCCCTCTTGGGGGGCGATTTGTGGCGTAAAGACCGCACGGACAACGGGGTTCTTTCAGGATCTGTAACTGCTACCTCATTATTGATGACATAACTTGAACTCTCTCTTACTGAGGGCATAACTTCATCTCTCAGAGTGAGGGCACAACTTCATTCTATCCCTTATTCAGGAAAGGCTCCCTTCCTATAACTTCCGCCTCACAGCAGTACCTTTCCACTAACTAGTCATTGGTCAACAACTTTGCCCGGCAACAGCAAACACCCAGCCACTTCCATGCATTAATGGCTGGAGAACTAGCCACCCCAGACAACAAGGTGTCACCTGAATCACCCTTCTTTGTTCCCTCTCAACTCTTTAAATTCCTGATGGTCTCATCCTTAAGAGTCCTTTGTTATCACCAACCATGGGGCTTGTCGACCCCCATGGCCACACTCCCACATCTTCCCCTTCTTTATTAACATAAGAAAGCGCGATTAACACAAATTAAGAAGGCAGGATCAACACAAACTAAAACACAGAGAAAAACTGGCAGGCATACTAAGTCTATCTTTATCAAACTTTGTAACCCCATCCCTGGGAGAGGCAGGCACTGAGTGCTGCCCAGCCGGGGGGCTCTGGCTGCCCCTCCAACTCCTGGAGTCCTTGTTTGTCGGTCCTGCCTATGCCAGTGGGACCCTCCCATATGCTGTTTTTTGTTTCTCCCTGCTCTGTTAGCCTGTCCCTGTTCCTGTTCTTCATGTCCCTGTTTAAGGTGTCTCCTGAATCACCCTTCTTTGTTCCCTCTCAACTCTTTAGTTTCCTGATGGCCTCATCTTTAAGAGTCCGATGTTATCACCAACCATGGGGCTTGTCGACCCCCATGGCCACACTCCCACATCTTCCCCTTCTATATTAACTTAAGAAAGCGCGATTAACACAAATTAAGAAGGCAGGATCAACACAAACTAAAACAGAGAAAAACTGCCAGGCATACTAAGTCTATCTTTAACAATCTTTGTAAAACCATCCCTGGGAGAGGCAGGCACTGAGTGCTGCCCAGCCGGGGGGCTCTGGCTGCCCCTCCAACTCCTGGAGTCCTTGTTTGTGGGTCCAGCATATGCCAGTGGGACCCTCCCATATGCTGTTTTTTGTTTGTCCCTGTTCTGATAGCCTGTCCCTATTCATTCCTTTTTTGTTTTTGTCCCAGTTCTGTTAGACTATCCCTGTTCCTGTTCTTCATGTCCCTGTTTAAGGTGTCTCCTGAATCACCCTTCTTTGTTCCCTCTCAACTCTTTAGTTTCCTGATGGCCTCATCTTTAAGAGTCGGATGTTATCACCAACCATGGGACTTGTGGACCCCCATGGCCAGGCTCCCACATCTCCCCCTCCTTTATTAACATAAAAGAGCTCGATTAACACAAATTAAGAAAGCAGGTTTAACACAAATTAAGAAGGCGCGATTAACAGAAATTAAGAAAGCAAGAGTAACACAAATTAAGAAAGCACTATTAACACAAACTAAAATACAGAGAAAAACTGCCAGGCATGCTAAGTCTATCTTTAACAATCTTTGTAAAACCATCCCTGGGAGAGGCAGGCACTGAGTGCTGCCCAGCCGGGGGGCTCTGGCTGCCCCTCCAACTCCTGGAGTCCTTGTTTGTGGGTCCAGCATACGCCAGTGGGACCCTCCCATATGCTGTTTTTTGTTTGTCCCTGTTCTGATAGCCTGTCCCTATTCATTCCTTTTTTGTTTTTGTCCCTGTTCTGTTAGACTATCCCTGTTCCTGTTCTTCATGTCCCTGTTTAAGGTGTCTCCTGAATCACCCTTCTTTGTTCCCTCTCAACTCTTTAGTTTCCTGATGGCCTCATCTTTAAGAGTCGGATGTTATCACCAACCATGGGACTTATCGACCCCCATGGCCACACTCCCACATCTTCCCCTTCTTTATTAACATAAGAGAGCTCGATTAACACAAATTAAGAAAGCAGGTTTAACACAAATTATGAAGGCGCGATTAACAGAAATTAAGAAAGCAAGAGTAACACAAATTAAGAAAGCACTATTAACACAAACTAAAATACAGAGAAAAACTGCCAGGCATACTAATTCCATCTTTAACAAACTTTGTAACCCCATCCCTGGGAGAGGCAGGCACTGAGTGCTGCCCAGCCGGGGGGCTCTGGCTGCCCCTCCAACTCCTGGAGTCCTTGTTTGTGGGTCCTGCCTATGCCAGCGAGACCCTCCCATACGCTGTTTTTTGTTTGTCCCTGTTCTGATAGCCTGTCCCTATTCATTACTTTTTTATTTTCGTCCCTGTTCTGTTAGACTATCCCTGTTCCTGTTCTTCATGTCCCTGTTTAAGGTGTCTCCTGAATCACTCTACTTTGTTCCCTCTCAAGGCTTTACTTTCCTGATGGTCTCTACTTTATTAGTCAGATCTTATCACCAACCATGGGGCTTGTCTAACCCCATGGCCAGGCTCCCACATCTCCCCCTTCTTTATTAACATAAAAGAGCTCGATTAACACAAATTAAGAAAGCAGGTTTAACACAAATTAAGAAGGCACGATTAACAGAAATTAAGAAAGCTAGAGAAACACAAATTAAGAAAGCACTATTAACACAAATTAAAATACAGAGAAAAAATGCCAGGCATACTAATTCCATCTTTAACAAACTTTGTAACCACAACCCTGGGAGAGGCAGGCACTGAGTGCTGCCCAACCGGGGGGCTCTGGCTGCCCCTCCAACTCCTGGAGTCCTTGTTTGGGGGTCCTCCTATGCCAGCGAGACCCTCCCATACGCTGTTTTTTGTTTGTCCCTGTTCTGATAGCCTGTCCCTATTCATTACTTTTTTATTTTCGTCCCTGTTCTGTTAGACTATCCCTGTTCCTGTTCTTCATGTCCCTGTTTAAGGTGTCTCCTGAATCACCCTTCTTTGTTCCCTGTCAAGGCTTTACTTTCCTGATGGTCTCTTCTTTATTAGTGAGATCTTATCACCAACCATGGGGCTTGTCTAACCCCATGGCCAGGCTCCCACATCTCCCCCTCCTTTATTAACATAAAAGAGCTCGATTAACACAAATTAAGAAAGCAGGTTTAACACAAATTAAGAAGGCGCGATTAACAGAAATTAAGAAAGCAAGAGAAACACAAATTAAGAAAGCACTATTAACACAAACTAAAATACAGAGAAAAACTGCCAGGCATACTAAGTCTATCTTTAACAAACTTTATAACCCCATCCCTGGGAGAGGCAGGCACTGAGTGCTGCCCAGCCGGGGGGCTCTGGCTGCCCCTCCAACTCCTGGAGTCCTTGTTTGGGGGTCCTGCGTAAACCATCGTGGCCCTCCCATATGCTCTTTTTGGTCATCCCTGTTCTGTTAGCCTGTACCTGATCATTCCTTTTCTGTTTTTGTCCCTGTTCCGTTTTCCTGTCCCTATTCATTCCTTTTTTTGTTTTTGTCCCTGTTCTGTTTGCCTGTCCCTGTTCCTTTTCTTCATGTCCCTGTTTGTATTCTTCTCGTCCCTGTTCGTTTTCATGTCCCTGTTGGGGGGCGATTTGTGGCGTAAAGACCGCTCGGACACCGGGGTTCTTTCAGGATCTGTAACTGCTACCTCATTATTGATGACATAACTTGAACTCTCTCTTACTGAGGGCATAACTTCATCTCCCAGAGTGAGGGCACAACTTCATTCTATCCCTTATTCAGGAAAGGCTCCCTTCCTATAACTTCCACCTCACAGCAGTACCTTTCCACTAACTAGTCATTGGTCAACAACTTTGCCCGGCAACAGCAAACACCCAGCCACTTCCATGCATTAATGGCTGGAGAACTAGCCACCCCAGACAAGAAGGTGTCACCTGAATCACCCTTCTTTGTTCCCTCTCAACTCTTTAAATTCCTGATGGCCTCATCTTTAAGAGTCGGATGTTATCACCAACCATGGGGCTTGTCGACCCCCATGGCCACACTCCCACATCTCCTTCTTCTTTATTAACATAAGAAAGCGCGATTAACACAAATTAAGAAGGCAGGATCAACACAAACTAAAACACAGAGAAAAAATGCCAGGCATACTAAGTCTATGTTTAACAACCTTTGTAAAACCATCCCTGGGAGAGGCAGGCACTGAGTGCTGCCCAGCCGGGGGGCTCTGGCTGCCCCTCCAACTCCTGGAGTCCTTGTTTGTGGGTCCTGCCTATGCCAGTGGGACCCTCCCATATGCTGTTTTTTGTTTCTCCCTGCTCTGTTAGCCTGTCCCTGTTCCTGTTCTTCATGTCCCTGTTTAAGGTGTCTCCTGAATCACCCTTCTTTGTTCCCTCTCAACTCTTTACTTTCCTGATGGCCTCATCTTTAAGAGTCGGATGTTATCACCAACCATGGGACTTGTCGACCCCCATGGCCATGCTCCCACATCTCCCCCTTCTTTATTAACATAAAAGAGCTCGATTAACACAAATTAAGAAAGCAGGTTTAACACAAATTATGAAGGCGCGATTAACAGAAATTAAGAAAGCTAGAGAAACACAAATTAAGAAAGCACTATTAACACAAATTAAAATACAGAGAAAAACTGCCAGGCATACTAATTCCATCTTTAACAAACTTTGTAACCACAACCCTGGGAGAGGCAGGCACTGAGTGCTGCCCACCCGGGGGGCTCTGGCTGCCCCTCCAACTCCTGGAGTCCTTGTTTGGGGGTCCTGCCTATGCCAGCAAGACCCTCCCATACGCTGTTTTTTGTTTGTCCCTTTTCTGATAGCATGTCCCTATTCATTCCTTTTTTGTTTTTGACCCTGTTCTGTAAGACTATCCCTGCTCCTGTTCTTCATGTCCTTGCTTAAGGTGTCTCCTGAATCACCCTTCTTTGTTCCCTCTCAAGGCTTTACTTTCCTGATGGACTCATCTTTAAGAGTCGGATGTGATCACCAACCATGGGGCTTGTCGACCCCCATGGCCACACTCCCACATCTTCCCCTTCTTTATTAACTTAAGAAAGCACAATTAACACAAATTAAGAAGGCAGGATCAGCACAAACTAAAACACAGAGAAAAACTGCCAGGCATACTAAGTCTATCTTCAACAAACTTTGCAACCCCATCCCTGGGAGAGGCAGGCACTGAGTGCTGCCCAGCTGGGGGGCTCTGGCTGCCCCTCCAACTCCTGGAGTCCTTCTTTGTGGGTCCTGCCTATGCCAGTGGGACCCTCCCATATGCTGTTTTTTGTTTCTCCCTGCTCTGTTAGCCTGTCCCTGTTCCTGTTCTTCATGTCCCTGTTTAAGGTGTCTCCTGAATCACCCTACTTTGTTCCCTCTCAACTCTTTACTTTCCTGATGGCCTCATCTTTAAGAGTTGGATGTTATCACCAACCATGGGGCTTGTGGACCCCCATGGCCACGCTCCCACATCTCCCCCTTCTTTATTAACATAAAAGAGCTCGATTAACACAAATTAAGAAAGCAGGTTTAACACAAATTAAGAAGGCGCGATTAACAGAAATTAAGAAAGCAAGAGAAACACAAATTAAGAAAGCACTCAACACAAATTAAAATACAGAGAAAAAGTGCCAGGCATACTAATTCCATCTTTAACAAACTTTGTAACCCCATCCCTGGGAGAGGCAGGCACTGAGTGCTTCCCAGCTGGGGGGCTCTGGCTGCCCCTCCAACTCCTGGAGTCCTTGTTTGTGGGTCCAGCATATGCCAGTGGGACCCTCCCATATGCTGTTTTTTGTTTCTCCCTGCTCTGTTAGCCTGTCCCTGTTCCTGTTCTTCATGTCCCTGTTTAAGGTGTCTCCTGAATCACCCTTCTTTGTTCCCTCTCAAGGCTTTACTTTCCTCATGGCCTCATCTTTAAGAGTCGGATGTGATCACCAACCATGGGGCTTGTCGACCCCCATGGCCACACTCCCACATCTCCTCCTTCTTTATTAACATAAGAAAGCGCAATTAACACAAATTAAGAAGGCAGGATCAACACAAACTAAAACACAGAGAAAAACTGCCAGGCATACTAAGACTATCTTTAACAAACTTTGCAACCCCATCCCTGGGAGAGGCAGGCACTGAGTGCTGCCCAGCCGGGGGGCTCTGGCTGCCCCTCCACCTCCTGGAGTCCTTGTTTGTGGGTCCTGCATAAGCCAGCGTGACCCTCCCATAAGCTCTTTTTGTTCGTCCCTGTTCTGTTAGCCTGTACCTATTCATTCCTTTTTTTTTCTTTTTCCTGTTCCGTTTGCCTGTCCCTATTCATTCCTTTTTTGTTTTTGTCCCTGTTCTGTTAGCCTGTCCCTGTTCCTGTTCTTCATGTCCCTGTTTGTTTTCTTCTCGTCCCTGTTCGTTTTCTTGTCCCTGTTGGGGGGCGATTTGTGGCGTAAAGACCGCACGGACAACGGGGTACTTTCAGAATCTGTAACTGCTACCTCTTTATTGATGACATAACTTGAACTCTCTCTTACTGAGGGCATAACTTCATCTCTCAGAGTGAGGGCACAACTTCATTCTATCCCTTATTCAGGAAAGGCTCCCTTCCTATAACTTCCGCCTCACAGCAGTACCTTTCCACTAACTAGTCATTGGTCAACAACTTTGCCCGGCAACAGCAAACACCCAGCCACTTCCATGCATTAATGGCTGGAGAACTAGCCACCCCAGACAAGAAGGTGTCACCTGAATCACCCTTCTTTGTTCCCTCTCAACTCTTTAAATTCCTGATGGTCTCATCCTTAAGAGTTGGATGTTATCACCAACCATGGGATTTGTCGACCCCCATGGCCACACTCCCACATCTCCTCCTTCTTTATTAACATAAAAGAGCTCGATTAACACAAATTAAGAAAGCAGGTTTAACACAAATTATGAAGGCGCGATTAACAGAAATTAAGAAAGCAAGAGTAACACAAATTAAGAAAGCACTATTAACACAAACTAAAATACAGAGAAAAACTGCCAGGCATACTAATTCCATCTTTAACAAACTTTGTAACCCCATCCCTGGGAGAGGCAGGCACTGAGTGCTGCCCAGCCGGGGGGCTCTGGCAGCCCCTCCAACTCCTGGAGTCCTTGTTTCTGGGTCCTGCCTATGCCAGCGAGACCCTCCCATACGCTGTTTTTTGTTTGTCCCTGTTCTGTTAGCCTGTCCCTGTTCCTGTTCTTCATGTCCCTGTTTAAGGTGTCTCCTGAATCACCCTTTGTTCCCTCTCAGGGCTTTACTTTCCTGATGGTCTCATCTTTAAGAGTCTGATGTTATCACAAACCATGGGGCTTGTCGACCCCCATGGCCACACTCCCACATCTTCCCCTTCTTTATTAACTTAAGAAAGCGCGATTAACACAAATTAAGAAGGCAGGATCAGCACAAACTAAAACACAGGTAAAAACTGCCAGGCATACTAAGTCTATCTTTAACAACCTTTGTAAAACCAGCCGTGGGAGAGGCAGGCACTAAGTGCTGCCCAGCCGGGGGGCTCTGGCTGCCCCTCCAACTCCTGGAGTCCTTGTTTGTGGGTCCTGCCTATGCCAGCGAGACCCTCCCATATGCTGTTTTTTGTTTGTCCCTGTTCCGTTTTCCTGTCCCTATTCATTCCTTTTTTCTTTTCGTCCCTGTTCTGTTAGACTATCCCTGTTCCTGTTCTTCATGTCCCTGTTTAAGGTGTCTCCTGAATCACCCTTCTTTGTTCCCTCTCAACTCTTTACTTTCCTGATGGCCTCATCTTTAAGAGTCGCATGTTATCACCAACCATGGGACTTGTCGACCCCCATGGCCATGCTCCCACATCTCCCCCTTCTTTATTAACATAAGAGAGCTCGATTAACACAAATTAAGAAAGCAGGTTTAACACAAATTAAGAAGGCGCGATTAACAGAAATTAAGAAAGCAAGAGTAACACAAATTAAGAAAGCACTATTAACACAAACTAAAACACAGAGAAAAACTGCCAGGCATACTAATTCCATCTTTAACAAACTTTGTAAAACCAACCCTGGGAGAGGCAGGCACTGAGTGCTGCCCAGCCGGGGGGCTCTGGCTGCCTCTCCAACTCCTGGAGTCCTTGTTTGTGGGTCCTGCCTATACCAGCGTGACCCTCTCATATGCTGTTTTTTGTTTGTCCCTGTTCTGATAACCTGTCCCTATGCATTCCATTTTTGTTTTTGTCCCTGTTCTGTTAGACTATCCCTGTTCCTGTTCCTCATGTCCCTGCTTAAGGTGTCTCCTGAATCACCCTTCTTTGTTCCCTCTCAAGGCTTTACTTTCCTGATGGTCTCATCTTTAAGAGTCCGATGTGATCACCAACCATGGGCTTGTCGACCCCCATGGCCACACTCCCACACCTCCTCCTTCTTTATTAACATAAGAAAGCGCAATTAACACAAATTAAGAAGGCAGGATCAACACAAACTTAAACACAGAGAAAAACTGCCAGGCATACTAAGTCTATCTTTAACAACCTTTGTAAAACCATCCCTGGGAGAGGCAGGCACTGAGTGCTGCCCAGACGGGGGGCTCTGGCTACCCCTCCTACTCCTGGAGTCCTTGTTTGTGGGTCCTGCCTATACCAGCGTGACCCTCCCATATGCTGTTTTTTGTTTGTCCCTGTTCTGATAGCCTGTCCCTGTTCCTGTTCTTCATGTCCCTGTTTAAGGTGTCTCCTGAATCACCCTTCTTTGTTCCCTCTCAACTCTTTACATTCCTGATGGTCTCATCCTTAATAGTCTGATGTTATCACAAACCATGGGGCTTGTCGACCCCCATGGCCACACTCCCACATCTTCCCCTTCTTTATTAACTTAAGAAAGCGCGATTAACACAAATTAAGAAGGCAGGATCAGCACAAACTAAAACACAGAGAAAAACTGCCAGGCATACTAAGTCTATCTTTAACAATCTTTGTAAAACCATCCGTGGGAGAGGCAGGCACTGAGTGCTGCCCAGCCGGGGGGCTCTGGCTGCCCCTCCAACTCCTGGAGTCCTTGTTTGTGGGTCCTCCCTATGCCAGCGAGACCCTCCCATATGCTGATTTTTGTTTGTCCCTGTTCCGTTTTCCTGTCCCTATTCATTCCTTTTTTGTTTTCGTCCCTGTTCTGTTAGACTATCCCTGTTCCTGTTCTTCATGTCCCTGTTTAAGGTGTCTCCTGAATCACCCTTCTTTGTTCCCTCTCAACTCTTTACTTTCCTGATGGCCTCATCTTTAAGAGTCGCATGTTATCACCAACCATGGGACTTGTCGACCCCCATGGCCATGCTCCCACATCTCCCCCTTCTTTATTAACATAAGAGAGCTCGATTAACACAAATTAAGAAAGCAGGTTTAACACAAATTAAGAAGGCGCGATTAACAGAAATTAAGAAAGCAAGAGTAACACAAATTAAGAAAGCACTATTAACACAAACTAAAACACAGAGAAAAACTGCCAGGCATACTAATTCCATCTTTAACAAACTTTGTAAAACCAACCCTGGGAGAGGCAGGCACTGAGTGCTGCCCAGCCGGGGGGCTCTGGCTGCCTCTCCAACTCCTGGAGTCCTTGTTTGTGGGTCCTGCCTATACCAGCGTGACCCTCTCATATGCTGTTTTTTGTTTGTCCCTGTTCTGATAGCCTGTCCCTATTCATTCCCTTTTTGTTTTTGTCCCTGTTCTGTTAGACTATCCCTGTTCCTGTTCCTCATGTCCCTGCTTAAGGTGTCTCCTGAATCACCCTTCTTTGTTCCCTCTCAAGGCTTTACTTTCCTGATGGTCTCATCTTTAAGAGTCCGATGTGATCACCAACCATGGGCTTGTCGACCCCCATGGCCACACTCCCACACCTCCTCCTTCTTTATTAACATAAGAAAGCGCAATTAACACAAATTAAGAAGGCAGGATCAACACAAACTTAAACACAGAGAAAAACTGCCAGGCATACTAAGTCTATCTTTAACAACCTTTGTAAAACCATCCCTGGGAGAGGCAGGCACTGAGTGCTGCCCAGACGGGGGGCTCTGGCTACCCCTCCTACTCCTGGAGTCCTTGTTTGTGGGTCCTGCCTATACCAGCGTGACCCTCCCATATGCTGTTTTTTGTTTGTCCCTGTTCTGATAGCCTGTCCCTGTTCCTGTTCTTCATGTCCCTGTTTAAGGTGTCTCCTGAATCACCCTTCTTTGTTCCCTCTCAACTCTTTACATTCCTGATGGTCTCATCCTTAATAGTCTGATGTTATCACAAACCATGGGGCTTGTCGACCCCCATGGCCACACTCCCACATCTTCCCCTTCTTTATTAACTTAAGAAAGCGCGATTAACACAAATTAAGAAGGCAGGATCAGCACAAACTAAAACACAGAGAAAAACTGCCAGGCATACTAAGTCTATCGTCAACAAACTTTGCAACCCCATCCCTGGGAGAGGCAGGCACTGAGTGCTGCCCAGCTGGGGGGCTCTGGCTGCCCCTCCAACTCCTGGAGTCCTTCTTTGTGGGTCCTGCCTATGCCAGTGGGACCCTCCCATATGCTGTTTTTTGTTTCTCCCTGCTCTGTTAGCCTGTCCCTGTTCCTGTTCTTCATGTCCCTGTTTGTGTCTCCTGAATCACCCTACTTTGTTCCCTCTCAACTCTTTACTTTCCTGATGGCCTCATCTTTAAGAGTTGGATGTTATCACCAACCATGGGGCTTGTGGACCCCCATGGCCACGCTCCCACATCTCCCCCTTCTTTATTAACATAAAAGAGCTCGATTAACACAAATTAAGAAAGCAGGTTTAACACAAATTAAGAAGGCGCGATTAACAGAAATTAAGAAAGCAAGAGAAACACAAATTAAGAAAGCACTCAACACAAATTAAAATACAGAGAAAAAGTGCCAGGCATACTAATTCCATCTTTAACAAACTTTGTAACCCCATCCCTGGGAGAGGCAGGCACTGAGTGCTTCCCAGCTGGGGGGCTCTGGCTGCCCCTCCAACTCCTGGAGTCCTTGTTTGTGGGTCCAGCATATGCCAGTGGGACCCTCCCATATGCTGTTTTTTGTTTCTCCCTGCTCTGTTAGCCTGTCCCTGTTCCTGTTCTTCATGTCCCTGTTTAAGGTGTCTCCTGAATCACCCTTCTTTGTTCCCTCTCAAGGCTTTACTTTCCTCATGGCCTCATCTTTAAGAGTCGGATGTGATCACCAACCATGGGGCTTGTCGACCCCCATGGCCACACTCCCACATCTCCTCCTTCTTTATTAACATAAGAAAGCGCAATTAACACAAATTAAGAAGGCAGGATCAACACAAACTAAAACACAGAGAAAAACTGCCAGGCATACTAAGACTATCTTTAACAAACTTTGCAACCCCATCCCTGGGAGAGGCAGGCACTGAGTGCTGCCCAGCCGGGGGGCTCTGGCTGCCCCTCCACCTCCTGGAGTCCTTGTTTGTGGGTCCTGCGTAAGCCAGCGTGACCCTCCCATAAGCTCTTTTTGTTCGTCCCTGTTCTGTTAGCCTGTACCTATTCATTCCTTTTTTTTTCTTTTTCCTGTTCCGTTTGCCTGTCCCTATTCATTCCTTTTTTGTTTTTGTCCCTGTTCTGTTAGCCTGTCCCTGTTCCTGTTCTTCATGTCCCTGTTTGTTTTCTTCTCGTCCCTGTTCGTTTTCTTGTCCCTGTTGGGGGGCGATTTGTGGCGTAAAGACCGCACGGACAACGGGGTTCTTTCAGGATCTGTAACTGCTACCTCTTTATTGATGACATAACTTGAACTCTCTCTTACTGAGGGCATAACTTCATCTCTCAGAGTGAGGGCACAACTTCATTCTATCCCTTATTCAGGAAAGGCTCCCTTCCTATAACTTCCGCCTCACAGCAGTACCTTTCCACTAACTAGTCATTGGTCAACAACTTTGCCCGGCAACAGCAAACACCCAGCCACTTCCATGCATTAATGGCTGGAGAACTAGCCACCCCAGACAAGAAGGTGTCACCTGAATCACCCTTCTTTGTTCCCTCTCAACTCTTTAAATTCCTGATGGTCTCATCCTTAAGAGTTGGATGTTATCACCAACCATGGGATTTGTCGACCCCCATGGCCACACTCCCACATCTCCTCCTTCTTTATTAACATAAAAGAGCTCGATTAACACAAATTAAGAAAGCAGGTTTAACACAAATTATGAAGGCGCAATTAACAGAAATTAAGAAAGCAAGAGTAACACAAATTAAGAAAGCACTATTAACACAAACTAAAATACAGAGAAAAACTGCCAGGCATACTAATTCCATCTTTAACAAACTTTGTAACCCCATCCCTGGGAGAGGCAGGCACTGAGTGCTGCCCAGCCGGGGGGCTCTGGCTGCCCCTCCAACTCCTGGAGTCCTTGTTTCTGGGTCCTGCCTATGCCAGCGAGACCCTCCCATACGCTGTTTTTTGTTTGTCCCTGTTCTGTTAGCCTGTCCCTGTTCCTGTTCTTCATGTCCCTGTTTAAGGTGTCTCCTGAATCACCCTTTGTTCCCTCTCAGGGCTTTACTTTCCTGATGGTCTCATCTTTAAGAGTCTGATGTTATCACAAACCATGGGGCTTGTCGACCCCCATGGCCACACTCCCACATCTTCCCCTTCTTTATTAACTTAAGAAAGCGCGATTAACACACATTAAGAAGGCAGGATCAGCACAAACTAAAACACAGGTAAAAACTGCCAGGCATACTAAGTCTATCTTTAACAATCTTTGTAAAACCAGCCGTGGGAGAGGCAGGCACTGAGTGCTGCCCAGCCGGGGGGCTCTGGCTGCCCCTCCAACTCCTGGAGTCCTTGTTTGTGGGTGCTGCCTATGCCAGTGGGACCCTCCCATATGCTGATTTTTGTTTGTCCCTGTTCCGTTTTCCTGTCCCTATTCATTCCTTTTTTGTTTTCGTCCCTGTTCTGTTAGACTATCCCTGTTCCTGTTCTTCATGTCCCTGTTTAAGGTGTCTCCTGAATCACCCTTCTTTGTTTCCTCTCAACTCTTTAAATTCCTGATGGCCTCATCTTTAAGAGTCGCATGTTATCACCAACCATGGGACTTGTCGACCCCCATGGCCATGCTCCCACATCTCCCCCTTCTTTATTAACATAAGAGAGCTCGATTAACACAAATTAAGAAAGCAGGTTTAACACAAATTAAGAAGGCGCGATTAACAGAAATTAAGAAAGCAAGAGTAACACAAATTAAGAAAGCACGATTAACACAAACTAAAACACAGAGAAAAACTGCCAGGCATACTAATTCCATCTTTAACAAACTTTGTAAAACCAACCCTGGGAGAGGCAGGCACTGAGTGCTGCCCAGCCGGGGGGCTCTGGCTGCCCCTCCAACTCCTGGAGTCCTTGTTTGGGGGTCCTGCGTAAGCCAGCGTGACCCTCCCATACGCTCTTTTTGTTCGTCCCTGTTCTGTTAGCCTGTACCTATTCATTCCTTTTCTGTTTTTGTCCCTGTTCCGTTTGCCTGTCCCTATTCATTCCTTTTTTGTTTTTGTCCCTGTTCTGTTAGCCTGTCCCTGTTCCTGTTCTTCATGTCCCTGTTTGTTTTCTTCTCGTCCCTGTTCGTTTTCATGTCCCTGTTGGGGGGCGATTTGTGGCGTAAAGACCACACGGACAACGGGGTTCTTTCAGGATCTGTAACTGCTACCTCATTATTGATGACATAACTTGAACTCTCTCTTACTGAGGGCATAACTTCATCTCTCAGAGTGAGGGCACAACTTCATTCTATCCCTTATTCAGGAAAGGCTCCCTTCCTATAACTTCCGCCTCACAGCAGTACCTTTCCACTAACTAGTCATTGGTCAACAACTTTGCCCGGCAACAGCAAACACCCAGCCACTTCCATGCATTAATGGCTGGAGAACTAGCCACCCCAGACAAGAAGGTGTCACCTGAATCACCCTTCTTTGTTCCCTCTCAAGGCTTTACTTTCCTGATGGACTCATCTTTAAGAGTCGGATGTGATCACCAACCATGGGGCTTGTCGACCCCCATGGCCACACTCCCACATCTTCCCCTTCTTTATTAACTTAAGAAAGCGCGATTAACACAAATTAAGAAGGCAGGATCAGCACAAACTAAAACACAGAGAAAAACTGCCAGGCATACTAAGTCTATCTTTAACAACCTTTGTAAAACCATCCCTGGGAGAGGCAGGCACTGAGTGCTGCCCAGACGGGGGGCTCTGGCTGCCCCTCCAACTCCTGGAGTCCTTGTTTGTGGGTCCTGCCTATGCCAGTGGGACCCTCCCATATGCTGTTTTTTGTTTCTCCCTGCTCTGTTAGCCTGTCCCTGTTCCTGTTCTTCATGTCCCTGTTTAAGGTGTCTCCTGAATCACCCTACTTTGTTCCCTCTCAACTCTTTACTTTCCTGATGGCCTCATCTTTAAGAGTTGGATGTTATCACCAACCATAGGGCTTGTGGACCCCCATGGCCATGCTCCCACATCTCCCCCTTCTTTATTAACATAAAAGAGCTCGATTAACACAAATTAAGAAAGCAGGTTTAACACAAATTAAGAAGGAGCGATTAACAGAAATTAAGAAAGCAAGAGAAACACAAATTAAGAAAGCACTCAACACAAATTAAAATACAGAGAAAAACTGCCAGGCATACTAAGACTATCTTTAACAAACTTTGCAACCCCATCCCTGGGAGAGGCAGGCACTGAGTGCTGCCCAGCCGGGGGGCTCTGGCTGCCCCTCCACCTCCTGGAGTCCTTGTTTGTGGGTCCTGCGTAAGCCAGCGTGACCCTCCCATAAGCTCTTTTTGTTCGTCCCTGTTCTGTTAGCCTGTACCTACTCATTCCTTTTTTTTTCTTTTTCCTGTTCCGTTTGCCTGTCCCTATTCATTCCTTTTTTGTTTTTGTCCCTGTTCTGTTAGCCTGTCCCTGTTCCTGTTCTTCATGTCCCTGTTTGTTTTCTTCTCGTCCCTGTTCGTTTTCTTGTCCCTGTTGGGGGGCGATTTGTGGCGTAAAGACCGCACGGACAACGGGGTTCTTTCAGGATCTGTAACTGCTACCTCTTTATTGATGACATAACTTGAACTCTCTCTTACTGAGGGCATAACTTCATCTCTCAGAGTGAGGGCACAACTTCATTCTATCCCTTATTCAGGAAAGGCTCCCTTCCTTTAATTTCCGCCTCACAGCAGTACCTTTCCACTAACTAGTCATTGGTCAACAACTTTGCCCGGCAACAGCAAACACCCAGCCACTTCCATGCATTAATGGCTGGAGAACTAGCCACCCCAGACAAGAAGGTGTCACCTGAATCACCCTTCTTTGTTCCCTCTCAACTCTTTAAATTCCTGATGGTCTCATCCTTAAGAGTTGGATGTTATCACCAACCATGGGACTTGTCGACCCCCATGGCCACGCTCCCACATCTCCTCCTTCTTTATTAACGTAAAAGAGCTCGATTAACACAAATTAAGAAAGCAGGTTTAACACAAATTATGAAGGCGCGATTAACAGAAATTAAGAAAGCAAGAGAAACACAAATTAAGAAAGCACTATTAACACAAACTAAAATACAGAGAAAAACTGCCAGGCATACTAATTCCATCTTTAACAAACTTTGTAACCCCATCCCTGGGAGAGGCAGGCACTGAGTGCTGCCCAGCCGGGGGGCTCTGGCTGCCCCTCCAACTCCTGGAGTCCTTGTTTCTGGGTCCTGCCTATGCCAGCGAGACCCTCCCATACGCTGTTTTTTGTTTCTCCCTGCTCTGTTAGCCTGTCCCTGTTCATTCCTTTTTTTTTTTCGTCCCTGTTCTGTTAGACTATCCCTGTTCCTGTTCTTCATGTTCCTGTTTAAGGTGTCTCCTGAATCACCCTTCTTTGTTCCCTCTCAACTCTTTACTTTCCTGATGGCCTCATCTTTAAGAGTCGCATGTTATCACCAACCATGGGACTTGTCGACCCCCATGGCCATGCTCCCACATCTCCCCCTTCTTTATTAACATAAGAGAGCTCGATTAACACAAATTAAGAAAGCAGGTTTAACACAAATTAAGAAGGCGCGATTAACAGAAATTAAGAAAGCAAGAGAAACACAAATTAAGAAAGCACTCAACACAAATTAAAATACAGAGAAAAACTGCCAGGCATACTAATTCCATCTTTAACAAACTTTGTAACCCCATCCCTGGGAGAGGCAGGCACTGAGTGCTTCCCAGCTCGGGGGCTCTGGCTGCCCCTCCAACTCCTGGAGTCCTTGTTTGTGGGTCCAGCATATGCCAGTGGGACCCTCCCATATGCTGTTTTTTGTTTCTCCCTGCTCTGTTAGCCTGTCCCTGTTCCTGTTCTTCATGTCCCTGTTTAAGGTGTCTCCTGAATCACCCTTCTTTGTTCCCTCTCAAGGCTTTACTTTCCTCATGGCCTCATCTTTAAGAGTCGGATGTGATCACCAACCATGGGGCTTGTCGACCCCCATGGCCACACTCCCACATCTCCTCCTTCTTTATTAACATAAGAAAGCGCAATTAACACAAATTAAGAAGGCAGGATCAACACAAACTAAAACACAGAGAAAAACTGCCAGGCATACTAAGACTATCTTTAACAAACTTTGCAACCCCATCCCTGGGAGAGGCAGGCACTGAGTGCTGCCCAGCCGGGGGGCTCTGGCTGCCCCTCCACCTCCTGGAGTCCTTGTTTGTGGGTCCTGCCTATGCCAGTGGGACCCTCCCATATGCTGTTTTTTGTTTCTCCCTGCTCTGTTAGCCTGTCCCTGTTCCTGTTCTTCATGTCCCTGTTTAAGGTGTCTCCTGAATCACCCTTCTTTGTTCCCTCTCAACTCTTTACTTTCCTGATGGCCTCATCTTTAAGAGTTGGATGTTATCACCAACCATGGGACTTCTGGACCCCCATGGCCATGCTCCCACATCTCCCCCTTCTTTATTAACATAAAAGAGCTCGATTAACACAAATTAAGAAAGCAGGTTTAACACAAATTATGAAGGCGCGATTAACAGAAATTAAGAAAGCAAGAGTAACACAAATTAAGAAAGCACTATTAACACAAACTAAAATACAGAGAAAAACTGCCAGGCATACTAATTCCATCTTTAACAAACTTTGTAACCACAACCCTGGGAGAGGCAGGCACTGAGTGCTACCCAGCTGGGGGGCTCTGTCTGCCCCTCCAACTCCTGGAGTCCTTGTTTGGGGGTCCTGCCTATGCCAGCGAGACCATCCCATACGCTGTTTTTTGTTTGTCCCTGTTCTGATAGCATGTCCCTATTCATTGCTTTTTTGTATTTGTCCCTGTTCTGTTAGACTATCCCTGTTCCTGTTCTTCATGTCCCTGTTTAAGGTGTCTCCTGAATCACCCTTCTTTGTTCCCTCTCAAGGCTTTCCTTTCCTGATGGTCTCATCCTTAAGAGTCGGATGTTATCACCAACCATGGGGCTTGTCGACCCCCATGGCCACACTCCCACATCTTCCCCTTCTTTCTTAACTTAAGAAAGCACAATTAACACAAATTAAGAAAGCAGGATCAACACAAACTAAAACACAGAGAAAAACTGCCAGGCATACTAAGACTATCTTTAACAAACTTTGCAACCCCATCCCT
Organism: Anser anser; assembly: GCF_964211835.1. Classification (NCBI taxonomy): domain Eukaryota; kingdom Metazoa; phylum Chordata; class Aves; order Anseriformes; family Anatidae; genus Anser; species Anser anser. Next base: position 2,519,674 of record NC_139731.1, read on the forward strand.
GGGAGTGGCAGGCACTGAGTGTTGCCCAGCCGGGGGGCTCTGGCTGCCCCTCCAACTCCTGGAGTCCTTGTTTGTGGGTCCTGCCTATGCCAGCGAGACCCTCCCATATGCTGTTTTTTGTTTGTCCCTGTTCTGATAGCCTGTCCCTATTCATTCCTTTTTTGTTTTTGTCCCTGTTCTGTTAGACTATCCCTGTTCCTGTTCTTCATGTCCCTGTTTAAGGTGTCTCCTGAATCACCCTTCTTTGTTCCCTCTCAAGGCTTTACTTTCCTCATGGCCTCATCTTTAAGAGTCGGATGTGATCACCAACCATGGGGCTTGTCGACCCCCATGGCCACACTCCCACATCTCCTCCTTCTTTATTAACATAAGAAAGCGCAATTAACACAAATTAAGAAGGCAGGATCAACACAAACTAAAACACAGAGAAAAACTGCCAGGCATACTAAGACTATCTTTAACAAACTTTGCAACCCCATCCCTGGGAGAGGCAGGTACTGAGTGCTGCCCAACCGGGGGGCTCTGGCTGCCCCTCCACCTCCTGGAGTCCTTGTTTGTGGGTCCTGCGTAAGCCAGCGTGACCCTCCCATAAGCTCTTTTTGTTCGTCCCTGTTCTGTTAGCCTGTACCTATTCATTCCTTTTTTTTTCTTTTTCCTGTTCCGTTTGCCTGTCCCTATTCATTCCTTTTTTGTTTTTGTCCCTGTTCTGTTAGCCTGTCCCTGTTCCTGTTCTTCATGTCCCTGTTTGTTTTCTTCTCGTCCCTGTTCGTTTTCTTGTCCCTGTTGGGGGGCGATTTGTGGCGTAAAGACCGCACGGACAATGGGGTTCTTTCAGGATCTGTAACTGCTACCTCTTTATTGATGACATAACTTGAACTCTCTCTTACTGAGGGCATAACTTCATCTCTCAGAGTGAGGGCACAACTTCATTCTATCCCTTATTCAGGAAAGGCTCCCTTCCTATAACTTCCGCCTCACAGCAGTACCTTTCCACTAACTAGTCATTGGTCAACAACTTTGCCCGGCAACAGCAAACACCCAGCCACTTCCATGCATTAATGGCTGGAGAACTAGCCACCCCAGACAAGAAGGTGTCACCTGAATCACCCTTCTTTGTTCCCTCTCAACTCTTTAAATTCCTGATGGTCTCATCCTTAAGAGTCCTTTGTTATCACCAACCATGGGGCTTGTCGACCCCCATGGCCACACTCCCACATCTCCCCCTTCTTTATTAACATAAGAAAGCGCGATTAACACAAATTAAGAAGGCAGGATCAACACAAACTAAAACACAGAGAAAAACTGCCAGGCATACTAAGTCTATCTTTATCAAACTTTGTAACCCCATCCCTGGGAGAGGCAGGCACTGAGTGCTGCCCAGCCGGGGGGCTCTGGCTGCCCCTCCAACTCCTGGAGTCCTTGTTTGTGGGTCCTGCCTATGCCAGTGGGACCCTCCCATATGCTGATTTTTGTTTCTCCCTGCTCTGTTAGCCTGTCCCTGTTCCTGTTCTTCATGTCCCTGTTTAAGGTGTCTCCTGAATCACCCTTCTTTGTTCCCTCTCAACTCTTTACTTTCCTGATGGCCTCATCTTTAAGAGTTGGATGTTATCACCAACCATGGGACTTCTGGACCCCCATGGCCATGCTCCCACATCTCCCCCTTCTTTATTAACATAAAAAAGCTCGATTAACACAAATTAAGAAAGCAGGTTTAACACAAATTATGAAGGCGCGATTAACAGAAATTAAGAAAGCAAGAGTAACACAAATTAAGAAAGCACTATTAACACAAACTAAAATACAGAGAAAAACTGCCAGGCATACTAATTCCAGCTTTAACAAACTTTGTAACCACAACCCTGGGAGAGGCAGGCACTGAGTGCTACCCAGCTGGGGGGGTCTGGCTGCCCCTCCAACTCCTGGAGTCCTTGTTTGGGGGTCCTGCCTATGCCAGCGAGACCCTCCCATACGCTGTTTTTTGTTTGTCCCTGTTCTGATAGCCTGTCCCTATTCATTCCTTTTTTGTTTTTGTCCCTGTTCTGTTAGACTATCCCTGTTCCTGTTCTTCATGTCCCTGTTTAAGGTGTCTCCTGAATCACCCTTCTTTGTTCCCTCTCAAGGCTTTCCTTTCCTGATGGTCTCATCCTTAAGAGTCGGATGTTATCACCAACCATGGGGCTTGTCGACCCCCATGGCCACACTCCCACATCTTCCCCTTCTTTATTAACATAAGAAAGCACAATTAACACAAATTAAGAAAGCAGGATCAACACAAACTAAAACACAGAGAAAAACTGCCAGGCATACTAAGACTATCTTTAACAAACTTTGCAACCCCATCCCTGGGAGTGGCAGGCACTGAGTGCTGCCCAGCCGGGGGGCTCTGGCTGCCCCTCCAACTCCTGGAGTCCTTGTTTGTGGGTCCTGCCTATGCCAGCGAGACCCTCCCATATGCTGTTTTTTTTTTGTCCCTGTTCTGATAGCCTGTCCCTATTCATTCCTTTTTTGTTTTTGTCCCTGTTCTGTTAGACTATCCCTGTTCCTGTTCTTCATGTCCCTGTTTAAGGTGTCTCCTGAATCACCCTCCTTTGTTCCCTCTCAACTCTTTAGTTTCCTGATGGCCTCATCTTTAAGAGTCGGATGTTATCACCAACCATGGGACTTGTCGACCCCCATGGCCAGGCTCCCACATCTCCCCCTCCTTTATTAACATAAAAGAGCTCGATTAACACAAATTAAGAAGGCGCGATTAACAGAAATTAAGAAAGCAAGAGTAACACAAATTAAGAAAGCACTATTAACACAAACTAAAATACAGAGAAAAACTGCCAGGCATACTAATTCCATCTTTAACAAACATTGTAACCCCATCCCTGGGAGAGGCAGGCACTGAGTGCTGCCCAGCCGGGGGGCTCTAGCTGCCTCTCCAACTCCTGGAGTCCTTGTTTGTGGGTCCTGCCTATGCCAGCGAGACCCTCCCATATGCTGTTTTTTGTTTGTCCCTGTTCTGATAGCCTGTCCCTATTCATTACTTTTTTGTATTTGTCCCTGTTCTGTTAGACTATCCCTGTTCCTGTTCTTCATGTCCCTGTTTAAGGTGTCTCCTGAATCAACGTTCTTTGTTCCCTCTCAAGGTTTTACTTTCCTCATGGCCTCATCTTTAAGAGTCGGATGTGATCACCAACCATGGGGCTTGTCGACCCCCATGGCCACACTCCCACATCTCCTCCTTCTTTATTAACATAAGAAAGCGCAATTAACACAAATTAAGAAGGCAGGATCAACACAAACTAAAACACAGAGAAAAACTGCCAGGCATACTAAGTCTATCTTTAACAACCTTTGTAAAACCATCCCTGGGAGAGGCAGGCACTGAGTGCTGCCCAGCCGGGGGGCTCTGGCTGCCCCTCCAACTCCTGGAGTCCTTGTTTGTGGGTCCTTCCTATGCCAGTGGGACCCTCCCATATGCTGTTTTTTGTTTCTCCCTGCTCTGTTAGCCTGTCCCTGTTCCTGTTCTTCATGTCCCTGTTTAAGGTGTCTCCTGAATCACCCTTCTTTGTTCCCTCTCAAGGCTTTACTTTCCTGATGGCCTCATCTTTAAGAGTTGGATGTTATCACCAACCATGGGACTTGTGGACCCCCATGGCCATGCTCCCACATCTCCCCCTTCTTTATTAACATAAAAGAGCTCGAATAACACAAATTAAGAAAGCAGGTGTAACACAAATTATGAAGGCGCGATTAACAGAAATTAAGAAAGCAAGAGTAACACAAATTAAGAAAGCAGGATCAACACAAACTAAAACACAGAGAAAAACTGCCAGGCATACTAAGACTATCTTTAACAAACTTTGCAACCCCATCCCTGGGAGAGGCAGGCACTGAGTGCTGCCCAGCCGGGGGGCTCTGGCTGCCCCTCCAACTCCTGGAGTCCTTGTTTGTGGGTCCTGCCTATGCCAGCGAGACCCTCCCATACGCTGTTTTTTGTTTGTCCCTGTTCTGATAGCCTGTCCCTATTCATTCCTTTTTTGTTTTTGTCCCTGTTCTGTTAGACTATCCCTGTTCCTGTTCTTCATGTCCCTGTTTAAGGTGTCTCCTGAATCACCCTTCTTTGTTCCCTCTCAACTCTTTAGTTTCCTGATGGCCTCATCTTAAAGAGTCGGATGTTATCACCAACCATGGGGCTTGTCGACCCCCATGGCCACACTCCCACATCTTCCCCTTCTTTATTAACATAAGAAAGCGCGATTAACACAAATTAAGAAGGCAGGATCAACACAAACTAAAAAACAGAGAAAAACTGCCAGGCATACTAATTCCATCTTTAACAAACTTTGTAACCCCATCCCTGGGAGAGGCAGGCACTGAGTGCTGCCCAGCTGGGGGGCTCTGGCTGCCCCTCCAACTCCTGGAGTCCTTGTTTGTGGGTCCTGCCTATGCCAGCGAGACCCTCCCATATGCTGTTTTTTGTTTGTCCCTGTTCTGATAGCCTGTCCCTATTCATTCCTTTTTTGTTTTCCTCCCTGTTCTGTTAGACTATCCCTGTTCCTGTTCTTCATGTCCCTGGTTAAGGTGTCTCCTGAATCACCCTTCTTTGTTCCCTCTCAAGGCTTTCCTTTCCTGATGGTCTCATCCTTAAGAGTCCGATGTTATCACCAACCATGCGGCTTGTCGACCCCCATGGCCACACTCCCACATCTTCCCCTTCTTTATTAACATAAGAAAGCACAATTAACACAAATATAGAAGGCAGGATCAACACAAACAAAAACACAGAGAAAAACTGCCAGGCATACTAATTCTATATTTAACAACCTTTGTAAAACCATCCCTGGGAGAGGCAGGCACTGAGTGCTGCCCAGCCGGGGGGCTCTGGCTGCCCCTCCAACTCCTGGAGTCCTTGTTTGTGGGTCCAGCATATGCCAGTGGGACCCTCCCATATGCTCTTTTTTGTTTCTCCCTGCTCTGTTAGCCTGTCCCTGTTCCTGTTCTTCATGTCCCTGGTTAAGGTGTCTCCTGAATCACCCTTCTTTGTTCCCTCTCAACTCTTTACTTTCCTGATGGCCTCATCTTTAAGAGTCGGATGTTATCACCAACCACGGGACTTGTCGACCCCCATGGCCAGGCTCCCACATCTCCCCCTTCTTTATTAACATAGAAGAGCTCGATTAACACAAATTAAGAAAGCAGGTTTAACACAAATTAAGAAGGCGCGATTAACAGAAATCAAGAAAGCAAGAGAAACACAAATTAAGAAAGCACTATTAACACAAATTAAAATACAGAGAAAAAGTGCCAGGCATACTAATTCCATCTTTAACAAACTTTGTAACCCCATCCCTGGGAGAGGCAGGCACTGAGTGCTTCCCAGCTGGGGGGCTCTGGCTGCCCCTCCAACTCCTGGAGTCCTTGTTTGTGGGTCCTGCCTATGCCAGTGGGACCCTCCCATATGCTGTTTTTTGTTTCTCCCTGCTCTGTTAGCCTGTCCCTGTTCCTGTTCTTCATGTCCCTGTTTAAGGTGTCTCCTGAATCACCCTTCTTTGTTCCGTCTCAAGGCTTTACTTTCCTCATGGCCTCATCTTTAAGAGTCGGATGTGATCACCAACCATGGGGCTTGTCGACCCCCATGGCCAGGCTCCCACATCTCCCCCTTCTTTATTAACATAAAGGAGCTTGATTAACACAAATTAAGAAAGCAGGTTTAACACAAATTATGAAGGCGCGATTAACAGAAATTAAGAAAGCAAGAGTAACACAAATTAAGAAAGCACTATTAACACAAACTAAAATACAGAGAAAAACTGCCAGGCATACTAATTCCATCTTTAACAAACTTTGTAACCCCATCCCTGGGAGTGGCAGGCACTGAGTGCTAACCAGCTGGGGGGCTCCGGCTGCCCCTCCAACTCCCGGAGTCTTTGTTTTTGGGTCCTGCCTATGCCAACGAGACACTCCCATACGCTGTTTTTTGTTTGTCCCTGTTCTGATAGCCTGTCCCTATTCATTCCTTTTTTGTTTTTGTCCCTGTTCTGTTAGACTATCCCTGTTCCTGTTCTTCATGTCCCTGGTTAAGGTGTCTCCTGAATCACCCTTCTTTGTTCCCTCTCAAGGCTTTCCTTTCCTGATGGTCTCATCCTTAAGAGTCCGATGTTATCACCAACCATGGGGCTTGTCGACCCCCATGGCCACACTCCCACATCTCCTCCTTCTTTATTAACATAAGAAAGCGCAATTAACACAAATTAAGAAGGCAGGATCAACACAAACTAAAACACAGAGAAAAACTGCCAGGCATACTAAGACTATCTTTAACAAACTTTGCAACCCCATCCCTGGGAGAGGCAGGCACTGAGTGCTGCCCAGACAGGGGGCTCTGGCTGCCCCTCCAACTCCTGGAGTCCTTGTTTGCGGGTCCTGCGTAAGCCAGCGTGACCCTCCCATAAGCTCTTTTTGTTCGTCCCTGTTCTGTTAGCCTGTACCTATTCATTCCTTTTTTTTTTTTTTCCTGTTCCGTTTGCCTGTCCCTATTCATTCCTTTTTTGTTTTTGTCCCTGTTCTGTTAGCCTGTCCCTGTTCCTGTTCTTCATGTCCCTGTTTGTTTTCTTCTCGTCCCTGTTCGTTTTCTTGTCCCTGTTGGGGGGCGATTTGTGGCGTAAAGACCGCACGGACAACGGGGTTCTTTCAGGATCTGTAACTGCTACCTCTTTATTGATGACATAACTTGAACTCTCTCTTACTGAGGGCATAACTTCATCTCTCAGAGTGAGGGCACAACTTCATTCTATCCCTTATTCAGGAAAGGCTCCCTTCCTATAACTTCCGCCTCACAGCAGTACCTTTCCACTAACTAGTCATTGGTCAACAACTTTGCCCGGCAACAGCAAACACCCAGCCACTTCCATGCATTAATGGCTGGAGAACTAGCCACCCCAGACAAGAAGGTGTCACCTGAATCACCCTTCTTTGTTCCCTCTCAACTCTTTAAATTCCTGATGGTCTCATCCTTAAGAGTCGGATGTTATCACCAACCATGGGGCTTGTCCACCCCCATGGCCACACTCCCACATCTCCTTCTTCTTTATTAACATAAGAAAGCACAATTAACACAAATTAAGAAGGCAGGATCAACACAAACTAAAACACAGAGAAAAACTGCCAGGCATACTAAGTCTATCTTTAACAACCTTTGTAAAACCATCCCTGGGAGAGGCAGGCACTGAGTGCTGCCCAGCCGGGGGGCTCTGGCTGCCCCTCCAACTCCTGGAGTCCTTGTTTGTGGGTCCAGCATACGCCAGTGGGACCCTCCCATATGCTGTTTTTTGTTTCTCCCTGCTCTGTTAGCCTGCCCCTGTTCCTGTTCTTCATGTCCCTGCTTAAGGTGTCTCCTGAATCACCCTTCTTTGTTCCCTCTCAACTCTTTACTTTCCTGATGGCCTCATCTTTAAGAGTGGGTTGTTATCACCAACCATGGGACTTGTCGACCCCCATGGCCATGCTCCCACATCTCCCCCTTCTTTATTAACATAAAAGAGCTCGATTAACACAAATTAAGAAAGCAGGTTTAACACAAATTAAGAAGGCGCGATTAACAGAAATTAAGAAAGCAAGAGTAACACAAATTAAGAAAGCACTATTAACACAAACTAAAATACAGAGAAAAACTGCCAGGCATACTAATTCCATCTTTAACAAACTTTGCAACCCCATCCCGGGGAGTGGCAGGCACTGAGTGCTGCCCAGCTGGGGGGCTCTGGCTGCCCCTCCAACTCCTGGAGTCCTTGTTTGTGGGTGCTGCCTATGCCAGCGAGACCCTCCCATATGCTGTTTTTTGTTTGTCCCTGTTCTGATAGCCTGCCCCTATTCATTTCTTTTTTGTCTTTGTCCCTGTTCTGTTAGACTATCCCTGTTCCTGTTCTTCATGTCCCTGGTTAAGGTGTCTCCTGAATCACCCTTCTTTGCTCCCTCTCAAGGCTTTACTTTCCTGATGGTCTCTACTTTAATAGTCGGATGTGATCACCAACCATGGGGCTTGTCGACCCCCATGGCCACACTCCCACATCTTCCCCTTCTTTATTAACATAAGAAAGCGCGATTAACACAAATTAAGAAGGCAGGATCAACACAAACTAAAAAACAGAGAAAAACTGCCAGGCATACTAATTCCATCTTTAACAAACTTTGTAACCCCATCCCTGGGAGAGGCAGGCACTGAGTGCTGCCCAGCTGGGGGGCTCTGGCTGCCCCTCCAACTCCTGGAGTCCTTGTTTGTGGGTCCTGCCTATGCCAGCGAGACCCTCCCATATGCTGTTTTTTGTTTGTCCCTGTTCTGATAGCCTGTCCCTATTCATTCCTTTTTTGTTTTCCTCCCTGTTCTGTTAGACTATCCCTGTTCCTGTTCTTCATGTCCCTGGTTAAGGTGTCTCCTGAATCACCCTTCTTTGTTCCCTCTCAAGGCTTTCCTTTCCTGATGGTCTCATCCTTAAGAGTCCGATGTTATCACCAACCATGCGGCTTGTCGACCCCCATGGCCACACTCCCACATCTTCCCCTTCTTTATTAACATAAGAAAGCACAATTAACACAAATATAGAAGGCAGGATCAACACAAACAAAAACACAGAGAAAAACTGCCAGGCATACTAATTCTATCTTTAACAACCTTTGTAAAACCATCCCTGGGAGAGGCAGGCACTGAGTGCTGCCCAGCCGGGGGGCTCTGGCTGCCCCTCCAACTCCTGGAGTCCTTGTTTGTGGGTCCAGCATATGCCAGTGGGACCCTCCCATATGCTCTTTTTTGTTTCTCCCTGCTCTGTTAGCCTGTCCCTGTTCCTGTTCTTCATGTCCCTGATTAAGGTGTCTCCTGAATCACCCTTCTTTGTTCCCTCTCAACTCTTTACTTTCCTGATGGCCTCATCTTTAAGAGTCGGATGTTATCACCAACCATGGGACTTGTCGACCCCCATGGCCATGCTCCCACATCTCCCCCTTCTTTATTAACATAGAAGAGCTTGATTAACACAAATTAAGAAAGCAGGTTTAACACAAATTAAGAAGGCGCGATTAACAGAAATCAAGAAAGCAAGAGAAACACAAATTAAGAAAGCACTATTAACACAAATTAAAATACAGAGAAAAAGTGCCAGGCATACTAATTCCATCTTTAACAAACTTTGTAACCCCATCCCTGGGAGAGGCAGGCACTGAGTGCTTCCCAGCTGGGGGGCTCTGGCTGCCCCTCCAACTCCTGGAGTCCTTGTTTGTGGGTCCTGCCTATGCCAGTGGGACCCTCCCATATGCTGTTTTTTGTTTCTCCCTGCTCTGTTAGCCTGTCCCTGTTCCTGTTCTTCATGTCCCTGTTTAAGGTGTCTCCTGAATCACCCTTCTTTGTTCCCTCTCAAGGCTTTACTTTCCTCATGGCCTCATCTTTAAGAGTCGGATGTGATCACCAACCATGGGGCTTGTCGACCCCCATGGCCAGGCTCCCACATCTCCCCCTTCTTTATTAACATAAAGGAGCTTGATTAACACAAATTAAGAAAGCAGGTTTAACACAAATTATGAAGGCGCGATTAACAGAAATTAAGAAAGCAAGAGTAACACAAATTAAGAAAGCACTATTAACACAAACTAAAATACAGAGAAAAACTGCCAGGCATACTAAGACCATATTTAACAAACTTTGTAACCCCATCCCTGGGAGTGGCAGGCACTGAGTGCTTCCCAGCTGGGGGGCTCTGGCTGCCCCTCCAACTCCCGGAGTCTTTGTTTTTGGGTCCTGCCTATGCCAACGAGACCCTCCCATACGCTGTTTTTTGTTTGTCCCTGTTCTGATAGCCTGTCCCTATTCATTCCTTTTTTGTTTTTGTCCCTGTTCTGTTAGACTATCCCTGTTCCTGTTCTTCATGTCCCTGGTTAAGGTGTCTCCTGAATCACCCTTCTTTGTTCCCTCTCAAGGCTTTCCTTTCCTGATGGTCTCATCCTTAAGAGTCCGATGTTATCACCAACCATGGGGCTTGTCGACCCCCATGGCCACACTCCCACATCTCCTCCTTCTTTATTAACATAAGAAAGCGCAATTAACACAAATTAAGAAGGCAGGATCAACACAAACTAAAACACAGAGAAAAACTGCCAGGCATACTAAGACTATCTTTAACAAACTTTGCAACCCCATCCCTGGGAGAGGCAGGCACTGAGTGCTGCCCAGACGGGGGGCTCTGGCTGCCCCTCCAACTCCTGGAGTCCTTGTTTGTGGGTCCTGCGTAAGCCAGCGTGACCCTCCCATAAGCTCTTTTTGTTCGTCCCTGTTCTGTTAGCCTGTACCTATTCATTCCTTTTTTTTTTTTTCCTGTTCCGTTTGCCTGTCCCTATTCATTCCTTTTTTGTTTTTGTCCCTGTTCTGTTAGCCTGTCCCTGTTCCTGTTCTTCATGTCCCTGTTTGTTTTCCTCTCGTCTTTGTTCGTTTTCTTGTCCCTGTTGGGGGGCGATTTGTGGCGTAAAGACCGCACGGACAACGGGGTTCTTTCAGGATCTGTAACTGCTACCTCTTTATTGATGACATAACTTGAACTCTCTCTTACTGAGGGCATAACTTCATCTCTCAGAGTGAGGGCACAACTTCATTCTATCCCTTATTCAGGAAAGGCTCCCTTCCTATAACTTCCGCCTCACAGCAGTACCTTTCCACTAACTAGTCATTGGTCAACAACTTTGCCCGGCAACAGCAAACACCCAGCCACTTCCATGCATTAATGGCTGGAGAACAAGCCACCCCAGACAAGAAGGTGTCACCTGAATCACCCTTCTTTGTTCCCTCTCAAGTCTTTAAATTCCTGATGGTCTCATCCTTAAGAGTCGGATGTTATCACCAACCATGGGGCTTGTCGACCCCCATGGCCACACTCCCACATCTCCTCCTTCTTTATTAACATAAGAAAGCACAATTAACACAAATTAAGAAGGCAGGATCAACACAAACTAAAACACAGAGAAAAACTGCCAGGCATACTAAGTCTATCTTTAACAACCTTTGTAAAACCATCCCTGGGAGAGGCAGGCACTGAGTACTGCCCAGCCGGGGGGCTCTGGCTGCCCCTCCGACTACTGGAGTCCTTGTTTGTGGGTCCTGCCTATGCCAGTGCGACCCTCCCATATGCTGTTTTTTGTTTCTCCCTGCTCTGTTAGCCTGTCCCTGTTCCTGTTCTTCATGTCCCTGGTTAAGGTGTCTCCTGAATCACCCTTCTTTGCTCCCTCTCAAGGCTTTACTTTCCTGATGGCCTCATCTTTAAGAGTCCGATGTTATCACCAACCATGGGACTTGTCGACCCCCATGGCCATGCTCCCACAACTCCCCCTTCTTTATTAACATAAAAGAGCTCGATTAACACAAATTAAGAAAGCAGGTTTAACACAAATTATGAAGGCGTGATTAACAGAAATTAAGAAAGCAAGAGTAACACAAATTAAGAAAGCACTATTAACACAAACTAAAATACAGAGAAAAACTGCCAGGCATACTAATTCCATCTTTAACAAACTTTGTAACCCCATCCCTGGGAGAGGCAGGCACTGAGTGCTGCCCAGCTGGGGGGCTCTGGCTGCCCCTCCAACTCCTGGAGTCCTTGTTTGTGGGTCCTGCCTATGCCAGCGAGACCCTCCCATACGCTGCTTTTTGTTTGTCGCTGTTCTGATAGCCTGTCCCTATTCATTCCTTTTTTGTTTTTGTCCCTGTTCTGTTAGACTATCCCTGTTCCTGTTCTTCATGTCCCTGGTTAAGGTGTCTCCTGAATCACCCTTCTTTGTTCCCTCTCAAGGCTTTCCTTTCCTGATGGTCTCATCCTTAAGAGTCGGATGTTATCACCAACCATGGGGCTTGTCGACCCCCATGGCCACACTCCCACATCTTCCCCTTCTTTCTTAACTTAAGAAAGCACAATTAACACAAATTAAGAAGGCAGGATCAACACAAACTAAAACACAGAGAAAAACTGCCACGCATACTAAGTCTATCTTTAACAACCTTTGTAAAACCATCCCTGGGAGAGGCAGGCACTGAGTGCTGCCCAGCCGGGGGGCTCTGGCTGCCCCTCCGACTACTGGAGTCCTTGTTTGTGGGTCCTGCCTATGCCAGTGGGACCCTCCCATATGCTGTTTTTTGTTTCTCCCTGCTCTGTTAGCCTGTCCCTGTTCCTGTTCTTCATGTCCCTGGTTAAGGTGTCTCCTGAATCACCCTTCTTTGTTCCCTCTCAACTCTTTACTTTCCTGATGGCCTCATCTTTAAGAGTCGGATGTTATCACCAACCATGGGACTTGTCGACCCCCATGGCCATGCTCCCACAACTCCCCCTTCTTTATTAACATAAAAGAGCTCGATTAACACAAGTTAAGAAAGCAGGTTTAACACAAATTATGAAGGCGTGATTAACAGAAATTAAGAAAGCAAGAGTAACACAAATTAAGAAAGCACTATTAACACAAACTAAAATACAGAGAAAAACTGCCAGGCATACTAATTCCATCTTTAACAAACTTTGTAACCCCATCCCTGGGAGAGGCAGGCACTGAGTGCTTCCCAGCTGGGGGGCTCTGGCTGCCCCTGCAACTCCCGGAGTCTTTGTTTTTGGGTCCTGCCTATGCCAACGAGACCCTCCCATATGCTGTTTTTTGTTTGTCCCTGTTCTGATAGCCTGTCCCTATTCATTCCTTTTTTGTTTTTGTCCCTGTTCTGTTAGACTATCCCTGTTCCTGTTCTTCATGTCCCTGGTTAAGGTGTCTCCTGAATCACCCTTCTTTGTTCCCTCTCAAGGCTTTCCTTTCCTGATGGTCTCATCCTTAAGAGTCCGATGTTATCACCAACCATGGGGCTTGTCGACCCCCATGGCCACACTCCCACATCTCCTCCTTCTTTATTAACATAAGAAAGCGCAATTAACACAAATTAAGAAGGCAGGATCAACACAAACTAAAACACAGAGAAAAACTGCCAGGCATACTAAGACTATCTTTAACAAACTTTGCAACCCCATCCCTGGGAGAGGCAGGCACTGAGTGCTGCCCAGCCGGGGGGCTCTGGCTGCCCCTCCAACTCCTGGAGTCCTTGTTTGTGGGTCCTGCGTAAGCCAGCGTGACCCTCCCATAAGCTCTTTTTGTTCGTCCCTGTTCTGTTAGCCTGTACCTATTCATTCCTTTTTTTTTTTTTTCCCTGTTCCCTTTGCCTGTCCCTATTCATTCCTTTTTTGTTTTTGTCCCTGTTCTGTTAGCCTGTCCCTGTTCCTGTTCTTCATGTCCCTGTTTGTTTTCTTCTCGTCCCTGTTCGTTTTCTTGTCCCTGTTGGGGGGCGATTTGTGGCGTAAAGACCGCACGGACAACGGGGTTCTTTCAGGATCTGTAACTGCTACCTCTTTATTGATGACATAACTTGAACTCTCTCTTACTGAGGGCATAACTTCATCTCTCAGAGTGAGGGCACAACTTCATTCTATCCCTTATTCAGGAAAGGCTCCCTTCCTATAACTTCCGCCTCACAGCAGTACCTTTCCACTAACTAGTCATTGGTCAACAACTTTGCCCGGCAACAGCAAACACCCAGCCACTTCCATGCATTAATGGCTGGAGAACTAGCCACCCCAGACAAGAAGGTGTCACCTGAATCACCCTTCTTTGTTCCCTCTCAACTCTTTAAATTCCTGATGGTCTCATCCTTAAGAGTCGGATGTTATCACCAACCATGGGGCTTGTCCACCCCCATGGCCACACTCCCACATCTCCTTCTTCTTTATTAACATAAGAAAGCACAATTAACACAAATTAAGAAGGCAGGATCAACACAAACTAAAACACAGAGAAAAACTGCCAGGCATACTAAGTCTATCTTTAACAACCTTTGTAAAACCATCCCTGGGAGAGGCAGGCACTGAGTGCTGCCCAGCCGGGGGGCTCTGGCTGCCCCTCCAACTCCTGGAGTCCTTGTTTGTGGGTCCAGCATACGCCAGTGGGACCCTCCCATATGCTGTTTTTTGTTTCTCCCTGCTCTGTTAGCCTGCCCCTGTTCCTGTTCTTCATGTCCCTGCTTAAGGTGTCTCCTGAATCACCCTTCTTTGTTCCCTCTCAAGGCTTTACTTTCCTGATGGTCTCATCTTTAAGAGTCGGATGTTATCACCAACCATGGGACTTGTCGACCCCCATGGCCAGGCTCCCACATCTCCCCCTTCTTTATTAACATAAAAGAGCTCGATTAACACAAATTAAGAAAGCAGGTTTAACACAAATTAAGAAGGCGCGATTAACAGAAATTAAGAAAGCAAGAGTAACACAAATTAAGAAAGCACTATTAACACAAACTAAAATACAGAGAAAAACTGCCAGGCATACTAATTCCATCTTTAACAAACTTTGCAACCCCATCCCGGGGAGTGGCAGGCACTGAGTGCTGCCCAGCTGGGGGGCTCTGGCTGCCCCTCCAACTCCTGGAGTCCTTGTTTGTGGGTGCTGCCTATGCCAGCGAGACCCTCCCATATGCTGTTTTTTGTTTGTCCCTGTTCTGATAGCCTGCCCCTATTCATTTCTTTTTTGTCTTTGTCCCTGTTCTGTTAGACTATCCCTGTTCCTGTTCTTCATGTCCCTGGTTAAGGTGTCTCCTGAATCACCCTTCTTTGCTCCCTCTCAAGGCTTTACTTTCCTGATGGTCTCTACTTTAATAGTCGGATGTGATCACCAACCATGGGGCTTGTCGACCCCCATGGCCACACTCCCACATCTTCCCCTTCTTTATTAACATAAGAAAGCGCGATTAACACAAATTAAGAAGGCAGGATCAACACAAACTAAAAAACAGAGAAAAACTGCCAGGCATACTAATTCCATCTTTAACAAACTTTGTAACCCCATCCCTGGGAGAGGCAGGCACTGAGTGCTGCCCAGCTGGGGGGCTCTGGCTGCCCCTCCAACTCCTGGAGTCCTTGTTTGTGGGTCCTGCCTATGCCAGCGAGACCCTCCCATATGCTGTTTTTTGTTTGTCCCTGTTCTGATAGCCTGTCCCTATTCATTCCTTTTTTGTTTTTGTCCCTGTTCTGTTAGACTATCCCTGTTCCTGTTCTTCATGTCCCTGGTTAAGGTGTCTCCTGAATCACCCTTCTTTGTTCCCTCTCAAGGCTTTCCTTTCCTGATGGTCTCATCCTTAAGAGTCCGATGTTATCACCAACCATGCGGCTTGTCGACCCCCATGGCCACACTCCCACATCTTCCCCTTCTTTATTAACATAAGAAAGCACAATTAACACAAATATAGAAGGCAGGATCAACACAAACAAAAACACAGAGAAAAACTGCCAGGCATACTAATTCTATCTTTAACAACCTTTGTAAAACCATCCCTGGGAGAGGCAGGCACTGAGTGCTGCCCAGCCGGGGGGCTCTGGCTGCCCCTCCAACTCCTGGAGTCCTTGTTTGTGGGTCCAGCATATGCCAGTGGGACCCTCCCATATGCTCTTTTTTGTTTCTCCCTGCTCTGTTAGCCTGTCCCTGTTCCTGTTCTTCATGTCCCTGATTAAGGTGTCTCCTGAATCACCCTTCTTTGTTCCCTCTCAACTCTTTACTTTCCTGATGGCCTCATCTTTAAGAGTCGGATGTTATCACCAACCATGGGACTTGTCGACCCCCATGGCCATGCTCCCACATCTCCCCCTTCTTTATTAACATAGAAGAGCTTGATTAACACAAATTAAGAAAGCAGGTTTAACACAAATTAAGAAGGCGCGATTAACAGAAATCAAGAAAGCAAGAGAAACACAAATTAAGAAAGCACTATTAACACAAATTAAAATACAGAGAAAAAGTGCCAGGCATACTAATTCCATCTTTAACAAACTTTGTAACCCCATCCCTGGGAGAGGCAGGCACTGAGTGCTTCCCAGCTGGGGGGCTCTGGCTGCCCCTCCAACTCCTGGAGTCCTTGTTTGTGGGTCCTGCCTATGCCAGTGGGACCCTCCCATATGCTGTTTTTTGTTTCTCCCTGCTCTGTTAGCCTGTCCCTGTTCCTGTTCTTCATGTCCCTGTTTAAGGTGTCTCCTGAATCACCCTTCTTTGTTCCCTCTCAAGGCTTTACTTTCCTCATGGCCTCATCTTTAAGAGTCGGATGTGATCACCAACCATGGGGCTTGTCGACCCCCATGGCCAGGCTCCCACATCTCCCCCTTCTTTATTAACATAAAGGAGCTTGATTAACACAAATTAAGGAAGCAGGTTTAACACAAATTAAGAAGGCGCGATTAACAGAAATTAAGAAAGCAAGAGTAACACAAATTAAGAAAGCACTATTAACACAAACTAAAATACAGAGAAAAACTGCCAGGCATACTAAGACCATATTTAACAAACTTTGTAACCCCATCCCTGGGAGTGGCAGGCACTGAGTGCTTCCCAGCTGGGGGGCTCTGGCTGCCCCTCCAACTCCCGGAGTCTTTGTTTTTGGGTCCTGCCTATGCCAACGAGACCCTCCCATACGCTGTTTTTTGTTTGTCCCTGTTCTGATAGCCTGTCCCTATTCATTCCTTTTTTGTTTTTGTCCCTGTTCTGTTAGACTATCCCTGTTCCTGTTCTTCATGTCCCTGGTTAAGGTGTCTCCTGAATCACCCTTCTTTGTTCCCTCTCAAGGCTTTCCTTTCCTGATGGTCTCATCCTTAAGAGTCCGATGTTATCACCAACCATGGGGCTTGTCGACCCCCATGGCCACACTCCCACATCTCCTCCTTCTTTATTAACATAAGAAAGCGCAATTAACACAAATTAAGAAGGCAGGATCAACACAAACTAAAACACAGAGAAAAACTGCCAGGCATACTAAGACTATCTTTAACAAACTTTGCAACCCCATCCCTGGGAGAGGCAGGCACTGAGTGCTGCCCAGACGGGGGGCTCTGGCTGCCCCTCCAACTCCTGGAGTCCTTGTTTGTGGGTCCTGCGTAAGCCAGCGTGACCCTCCCATAAGCTCTTTTTGTTCGTCCCTGTTCTGTTAGCCTGTACCTATTCATTCCTTTTTTTTTTTTTCCTGTTCCGTTTGCCTGTCCCTATTCATTCCTTTTTTGTTTTTGTCCCTGTTCTGTTAGCCTGTCCCTGTTCCTGTTCTTCATGTCCCTGTTTGTTTTCCTCTCGTCTTTGTTCGTTTTCTTGTCCCTGTTGGGGGGCGATTTGTGGCGTAAAGACCGCACGGACAACGGGGTTCTTTCAGGATCTGTAACTGCTACCTCTTTATTGATGACATAACTTGAACTCTCTCTTACTGAGGGCATAACTTCATCTCTCAGAGTGAGGGCACAACTTCATTCTATCCCTTATTCAGGAAAGGCTCCCTTCCTATAACTTCCGCCTCACAGCAGTACCTTTCCACTAACTAGTCATTGGTCAACAACTTTGCCCGGCAACAGCAAACACCCAGCCACTTCCATGCATTAATGGCTGGAGAACTAGCCACCCCAGACAAGAAGGTGTCACCTGAATCACCCTTCTTTGTTCCCTCTCAACTCTTTAAATTCCTGATGGTCTCATCCTTAAGAGTCGGATGTTATCACCAACCATGGGGCTTGTCGACCCCCATGGCCACACTCCCACATCTCCTTCTTCTTTATTAACATAAGAAAGCACAATTAACACAAATTAAGAAGGCAGGATCAACACAAACTAAAACACAGAGAAAAACTGCCAGGCATACTAAGTCTATCTTTAACAACCTTTGTAAAACCATCCCTGGGAGAGGCAGGCACTGAGTACTGCCCAGCCGGGGGGCTCTGGCTGCCCCTCCGACTACTGGAGTCCTTGTTTGTGGGTCCTGCCTATGCCAGTGGGACCCTCCCATATGCTGTTTTTTGTTTCTCCCTGCTCTGTTAGCCTGTCCCTGTTCCTGTTCTTCATGTCCCTGGTTAAGGTGTCTCCTGAATCACCCTTCTTTGTTCCCTCTCAACTCTTTACTTTCCTGATGGCCTCATCCTTAAGAGTCCGATGTTATCACCAACCATGGGACTTGTCGACCCCCATGGCCATGCTCCCACAACTCCCCCTTCTTTATTAACATAAAAGAGCTCGATTAACACAAATTAAGAAAGCAGGTTTAACACAAATTATGAAGGCGTGATTAACAGAAATTAAGAAAGCAAGAGTAACACAAATTAAGAAAGCACTATTAACACAAACTAAAATACAGAGAAAAACTGCCAGGCATACTAATTCCACCTTTAACAAACTTTGTAACCCCATCCCTGGGAGAGGCAGGCACTGAGTGCTGCCCAGCTGGGGGGCTCTGGCTGCCCCTCCAACTCCTGGAGTCCTTGTTTGTGGGTCCTGCCTATGCCAGCGAGACCCTCCCATACGCTGCTTTTTGTTTGTCGCTGTTCTGATAGCCTGTCCCTATTCATTCCTTTTTTGTTTTTGTCCCTGTTCTGTTAGACTATCCCTGTTCCTGTTCTTCATGTCCCTGGTTAAGGTGTCTCCTGAATCACCCTTCTTTGTTCCCTCTCAAGGCTTTCCTTTCCTGATGGTCTCATCCTTAAGAGTCGGATGTTATCACCAAACATGGGGCTTGTCGACCCCCATGGCCACACTCCCACATCTTCCCCTTCATTATTAACATACGAAAGCACAATTAACACAAATTAAGAAGGCAGGATCAACACAAACTAAAACACAGAGAAAAACTGCCACGCATACTAAGTCTATCTTTAACAACCTTTGTAAAACCATCCCTGGGAGAGGCAGGCACTGAGTACTGCCCAGCCGGGGGGCTCTGGCTGCCCCTCCGACTACTGGAGTCCTTGTTTGTGGGTCCTGCCTATGCCAGTGGGACCCTCCCATATGCTGTTTTTTGTTTCTCCCTGCTCTGTTAGCCTGTCCCTGTTCCTGTTCTTCATGTCCCTGGTTAAGGTGTCTCCTGAATCACCCTTCTTTGTTCCCTCTCAACTCTTTACTTTCCTGATGGCCTCATCTTTAAGAGTCGGATGTTATCACCAACCATGGGACTTGTCGACCCCCATGGCCATGCTCCCACAACTCCCCCTTCTTTATTAACATAAAAGAGCTCGATTAACACAAGTTAAGAAAGCAGGTTTAACACAAATTATGAAGGCGTGATTAACAGAAATTAAGAAAGCAAGAGTAACACAAATTAAGAAAGCACTATTAACACAAACTAAAATACAGAGAAAAACTGCCAGGCATACTAATTCCATCTTTAACAAACTTTGTAACCCCATCCCTGGGAGAGGCAGGCACTGAGTGCTTCCCAGCTGGGGGGCTCTGGCTGCCCCTGCAACTCCCGGAGTCTTTGTTTTTGGGTCCTGCCTATGCCAACGAGACCCTCCCATATGCTGTTTTTTGTTTGTCCCTGTTCTGATAGCCTGTCTCTATTCATTCCTTTTTTGTTTTTGTCCCTGTTCTGTTAGACTATCCCTGTTCCTGTTCTTCATGTCCCTGGTTAAGGTGTCTCCTGAATCACCCTTCTTTGTTCCCTCTCAAGGCTTTCCTTTCCTGATGGTCTCATCCTTAAGAGTCCTATGTTATCACCAACCATGGGGCTTGTCGACCCCCATGGCCACACTCCCACATCTCCTCCTTCTTTATTAACATAAGAAAGCGCAATTAACACAAATTAAGAAGGCAGGATCAACACAAACTAAAACACAGAGAAAAACTGCCAGGCATACTAAGACTATCTTTAACAAACTTTGCAACCCCATCCCTGGGAGAGGCAGGCACTGAGTGCTTCCCAGCTGGGGGGCTCTGGCTGCCCCTCCAACTCCTGGAGTCCTTGTTTGTGGGTCCTGCCTATGCCATCGAGACCCTCCCATACGCTGTTTTTTGTTTGTCCCTGTTCTGATAGCCTGTCCCTATTCATTACTTTTTTGTTTTTGTCCCTGTTCTGTTAGACTATCCCTGTTCCTGTTCTTCATGTCCCTGTTTAAGGTGTCTCCTGAATCACCCTTCTTTGTTCCCTCGCAAGGCTTTACTTTCCTCATGGTCTCATCTTTAAGAGTCGGATGTGATCACCAACCGTGGGGCTTGTCGACCCCCATGGCCACACTCCCACATCTCCTCCTTCTTTATTAACATAAGAAAGCGCAATTAACACAAATTAAGAAGGCAGGATCAACACAAACTAAAACACAGAGAAAAACTGCCAGGCATACTAAGACTATCTTTAACAAACTTTGCAACCCCATCCCTGGGAGAGGCAGGCACTGAGTGCTGCCCAGCCGGGGGGCTCTGGCTGCCCCTCCACCTCCTGGAGTCCTTGTTTGTGGGTCCTGCGTAAGCCAGCGTGACCCTCCCATAAGCTCTTTTTGTTCGTCCCTGTTCTGTTAGCCTGTACCTATTCATTCCTTTTTTTTTTTTTTCCCTGTTCCCTTTGCCTGTCCCTATTCATTCCTTTTTTGTTTTTGTCCCTGTTCTGTTAGCCTGTCCCTGTTCCTGTTCTTCATGTCCCTGTTTGTTTTCTTCTCGTCCCTGTTCGTTTTCATGTCCCTGTTGGGGGGCGATTTGTGGCGTAAAGACCGCACGGACAACGGGGTTCTTTCAGGATCTGTAACTGCTACCTCTTTATTGATGACATAACTTGAACTCTCTCTTACTGAGGGCATAACTTCATCTCTCAGAGTGAGGGCACAACTTCATTCTATCCCTTATTCAGGAAAGGCTCCCTTCCTATAATTTCCGCCTCACAGCAGTAACTTTCCACTAACTAGTCATTGGTCAACAACTTTGCCCGGCAACAGCAAACACCCAGCCACTTCCATGCATTAATGGCTGGAGAACTAGCCACCCCAGACAAGAAGGTGTCACCTGAATCACCCTTCTTTGTTCCCTCTCAAGGCTTTAAATTCCTGATGGTCTCATCCTTAAGAGTCCTATGTTATCACCAACCATGGGGCTTGTCGACCCCCATGGCCACACTCCCACATCTCCTCCTTCTTTATTAACATAAGAAAGCGCGATTAACACAAATTAAGAAGGCAGGATCAACACAAACTAAAACAGAGAAAAACTGCCAGGCATACTAAGTCTATCTTTAACAATCTTTGTAAAACCATCCCTGGGAGAGGCAGGCACTGAGTGCTGCCCAGCCGGGGGGCTCTGGCTGCCCCTCCAACTCCTGGAGTCCTTGTTTGTGGGTCCAGCATACGCCAGCGAGACCCTCCCATACGCTGTTTTTTGTTCGTCCCTGTTCTGTTAGCCTGTCCCTATTCATTCCTTTTTTGTTTTTGTCCCTGTTCTGTTAGACTATCCCTGTTCCTGTTCTTCATGTCCCTGTTTAAGGTGTCTCCTGAATCACCCTTCTTTGTTCCCTCTCAAGGCTTTACTTTCCTGATGGTCTCTACTTCAACAGTTGGATGTTATCAACAACCATGGGGCTTGTCCACCCCCCTGGCCACACTCCCACATCTCCCCCTTCTTTATTAACATAAGAAAGCGCGATTAACACAAATTAAAAAGGCAGGATCAACACAAACTAAAACACAGAGAAAAACTGCCAGGCATACTAAGTCAATTTTAACAATCTTTGTAAAACCATCCCTGGGATAGGCAGGCACTGAGTGCTGCCCAGCCGGGGGGCTCTGGCTGCCCCTCCAACTCCTGGAGTCCTTGTTTGTGTGTCCAGCATACGCCAGTGGGACCCTCCCATATGCTGTTTTTTGTTTCTCCCTGCTCTGTTAGCCTGTCCCTATTCATTCCTTTTTTGTTTTTGTCCCTGTTCTGTTAGACTATCCCTGTTCCTGTTCTTCATGTCCCTGCTTAAGGTGTCTCCTGAATCACCCTTCTTTGTTCCCTCTCAACTCTTTACTTTCCTCATGGACTCATCTTTAATAGTCGGATGTGATCACCAACCATGGGGCTTGTCGACCCCCATGGCCACACTCCCACATCTTCCCCTTCTTTATTAACTTAAGAAAGCGCGATTAACACAAATTAAGAAGGCAGGATCAACACAAACTAAAACACAGAGAAAAACTGCCAGGCATACTAAGTCTGTCTTCAACAAACTTTGCAACCCCATCCCTGGGAGAGGCAGGCACTGAGTGCTGCCCAGCTGGGGGGCTCTGGCTGCCCCTCCAACTCCTGGACTCCTTGTTTGTGGGTCCTGCGTAAACCATCGTCACCCTCCCATATGCTCTTTCTGGTCATCCCTGTTCTGTTAGCCTGTACCTGATCATTTCTTTTCTGTTTTTGTCCCTGTTTCGTTTTCCTGTCCCTATTCATTCCTTTTTTGTTTTTGTCCCTGTTCTGTTAGACTATCCCTGTTCCTGCTCTTCATGTCCCTGCTTAAGGTGTCTCCTGAATCACCCTTCTTTGTTCCCTCTCAAGGCTTTACTTTCCTCATGGTCCCGTCTTTAAGAGTCGGTTGTTATCACCAACCATGGGACTTGTCGACCCCCATGGCCACACTCCCACATCTCCCCCTTCTTTATTAACATAAAAGAGCTCGATTAACACAAATTAAGAAAGCAGGTTTAACACAAATTAAGAAGGCGCGATTAACAGAAATTAAGAAAGCAAGAGTAACACAAATTAAGAATGCACTATTAACACAAATTAAAATACAGAGAAAAACTGCAAGGCATACTAATTCCATCTTTATCAAACTTTGTAACCCCATCCCTGGGAGAGGCAGGCACTGAGTGCTGCCCAGCCGGGGGGCTCTGGCTGCCCCTCCAACTCCTGGAGTCCTTGTTTGTGTGTCCAGCATACGCCAGTGGGACCCTCCCATATGCTGTTTTTTGTTTCTCCCTGCTCTGTTAGCCTGTCCCTATTCATTCCTTTTTTGTTTTTGTCCCTGTTCTGTTAGACTATCCCTGTTCCTGTTCTTCATGTCCCTGTTTAAGGTGTCTCCTGAATCACCCTTCTTTGCTCCCTCTCAAGGCTTTACTTTCCTGATGGTCTCTACTTTAATAGTCGGATGTGATCACCAACCATGGGGCTTGTCGACCCCCATGGCCACGCTCCCACATCTTCCCCTTCTTTATTAACATAAGAAAGCGCGATTAACACAAATTAAGAAGGCAGGATCAACACAAACTAAAAAACAGAGAAAAACTGCCAGGCATACTAATTCCATCTTTAACAAACTTTGTAACCCCATCCCTGGGAGAGGCAGGCACTGAGTGCTTCCCAGCCGGGGGGCTCTGGCTGCCCCTCCAACTCCTGGAGTCCTTGTTTGTGGGTCCAGCATATGCCAGTGGGACCCTCCCATATGCACTTTTTTGTTTCTCCCTGCTCTGTTAGCCTGTCCCTGTTCCTGTTCTTCATGTCCCTGGTTAAGGTGTCTCCTGAATCACCCTTCTTTGTTCCCTCTCAAGGCTTTACTTTCCTGATGGCCTCATCTTTAAGAGTCGGATGTTATCACCAACCATGGGGCTTGTCGACCCCCATGGCCAGGCTCCCACATCTCCCCCTTCTTTATTAACATAAAAGAGCTCGATTAACACGAATTAAGAAAGCAGGTTTAACACAAATTAAGAAGGCGCGATTAACAGAAATTAAGAAAGCAAGAGTAACACAAATTAAGAAAGCACTCTTAACACAAATTAAAGTACAGAGAAAAAGTGCCAGGCATACTAATTCCATCTTTAACAACCTTTGTAAAACCATCCCTGGGAGAGGCAGGCACTGAGTGCTTCCCAGCTGGGGGGCTCTGGCTGCCCCTCCAACTCCTGGAGTCCTTGTTTGTGGGTCCAGCATATGCCAGCGAGACCCTCCCATACGCTGTTTTTTGTTTGTCCCTGTTCTGATAGCCTGTCCCTATTCATTCCTTTTTTGTTTTCCTCCCTGTTCTGTTAGACTATCCCTGTTCCTGTTCTTCATGTCCCTGCTTAAGGTGTCTCCTGAATCACCCTTCTTTGTTCCCTCTCAAGGCTTTACTTTCCTCATGGTCTCATCTTTAAGAGTCCGATGTTATCACCAACCATGGGGCTTGTCGACCCCCATGGCCACACTCCCACATCTTCCCCTTCTTTATTAACATAAGAAAGCGCGATTAACACAAATTAAGAAGGCAGGATCAACACAAACTAAAACACAGAGAAAAACTGCCAGGCATACTAAGTCTATGTTTAACAAACTTTGCAACCCCATCCCTGGGAGAGGCAGGCACTGAGTGCTGCCCAGCCGGGGGGCTCTGGCTGCCCCTCCACCTCCTGGAGTCCTTGTTTGTGGGTCCTGCGTAAGCCAGCGTGACCCTCCCATAAGCTCTTTTTGTTCGTCCCTGTTCTGTTAGCCTGTAACTATTCATTCCTTTTCTGTTTTTGTCCCTGTTCCGTTTGCCTGTCCCTATTCATTCCTTTTTTGTTTTTGTCCCTGTGCTGTTAGCCTCTCCCTGTTCCTGTTCTTCATGTCCCTGTTTGTTTTCTTCTGGTCCCTGTTCGTTTTCATGTCCCTGTTGGGGGGCGATTTGTGGCGTAAAGACCGCACGGACAACGGGGTTCTTTCAGGATCTGTAACTGCTACCTCTTTATTGATGACATAACTTGAACTCTCTCTTACTGAAGGCATAACTTCATCTCTCAGAGTGAGGGCACAACTTCATTCTATCCCTTATTCAGGAAAGGCTCCCTTCCTTTAATTTCCGCCTCACAGCAGTACCTCTCCACTATCTAGTCATTGGTCAACAACTTTGCCCGGCAACAGCAAACACCCAGCAACTTCCATGCTTTAATGGCTGGAGAACAAGCCACCCCAGACAACAAGGTGTCACCTGAATCACCCTTCTTTGTTCCCTCTCAACTCTTTAAATTCCTGATGGTCTCATCCTTAAGAGTCGGATATTATTACCAACCATGGGGCTTGTCGACCCCCATGGCCACACTCCCACATCTTCCCCTTCTTTATTAACTTAAGAAAGCGCGATTAACACAAATTAAGAAGGCAGGATCAACACAAACTAAAACACAGAGAAAACCTGCCAGGCATACTAAGTCTATCTTTAACAATCTTTGTAAAACCAGCCGTGTGAGAGGCAGGCACTGAGTGCTGCCCAGCCAGGGGGCTCTGGCTGCCCCTCCAACTCCTGGAGTCCTTGTTTGTGGGTCCTGCCTATGCCAGCGAGACCCTCCCATACGCTGTTTTTTGTTTGTCCCTGTTCTGATAGCCTGTCCCTATTCATTCCTTTTTTGTTTTTGTCCCTGTTCTGTTAGACTATCCCTGTTCCTGTTCTTCATGTCCCTGTTTAAGGTGTCTCCTGAATCACCCTTCTTTGTTCCCTCTCAAGGCTTTACTTTCCTGATGGTCTCTACTTCAACAGTTGGATGTTATCAACAACCATGGGGCTTGTCGACCCCCATGGCCACACTCCCACATCTCCCCCTTCTTTATTAACATAAGAAAGCGCGATTAACACAAATTAAAAAGGCAGGATCAACACAAACTAAAATACAGAGAAAAACTGCCAGGCATACTAATTCCATCTTTAACAAACTTTGTAACCCCATCCCTGGGAGAGGCAGGCACTGAGTGCTGCCCAGCTGGGGGGCTCTGGCTGCCCCTCCAACTCCTGGAGTCCTTGTTTGTGGGTCCTACCTATGCCAGCGAGACCCTCCCATACGCTGTTTTTTGTTTGTCCCTGTTCTGATAGCCTGTCCCTATTCATTCCTTTTTTGTTTTCCTCCCTGTTCTGTTAGACTATCCCTGTTCCTGTTCTTAATGTCCCTGGTTAAGGTGTCTCCTGAATCACCCTTCTTTGTTCCCTCTCATGGCTTTCCTTTCCTGATGGTCTCATCCTTAAGAGTCCGATGTTATCACCAACCATGCGGCTTGTCGACCCCCATGGCCACACTCCCACATCTTCCCCTTCTTTATTAACATAAGAAAGCACAATTAACACAAATTTAGAAGGCAGGATCAACACAAACAAAAACACAGAGAAAAACTGCCAGGCATACTAATTCTATTTTTAACAACCTTTGTAAAACCATCCCTGGGAGAGGCAGGCACTGAGTGCTGCCCAGCCGGGGTGCTCTGGCTGCCCCTCCAACTCCTGGAGTCCTTGTTTGTGGGTCCAGCATATGCCAGTGGGACCCTCCCATATGCTCTTTTTTGTTTCTCCCTGCTCTGTTAGCCTGTCCCTGTTCCTGTTCTTCATGTCCCTGATTAAGGTGTCTCCTGAATCACCCTTCTTTGTTCCCTCTCAACTCTTTACTTTCCTGATGGCCTCATCTTTAAGAGTCGGATGTTATCACCAACCATGGGACTTGTCGACCCCCATGGCCATGCTCCCACATCTCCCCCTTCTTTATTAACATAAAAGAGCTCGATTAACACAAATTAAGAAAGCAGGTTTAACACAAATTAAGAAGGCGCGATTAACAGTAATTAAGAAAGCAAGAGAAACACAAATTAAGAAAGCACTCTTAACACAAATTAAAATACAGAGAAAAAGTGCCAGGCATACTAATTCCATCTTTAACAAACATTGTAACCCCATCCCTGGGAGAGGCAGGCACTGAGTGCTACCCAGCCGGGGGGCTCTAGCTGCCTCTCCAACTCCTGGAGTCCTGGTTTTTGGGTCCTGCCTATGCCAGCGAGACCCTCCCATATGCTGTTTTTTGTTTGTCCCTGTTCTGATAGCCTGTCCCTATTCATTACTTTTTTGTATTTGTCCCTGTTCTGTTAGACTATCCCTGTTCCTGTTCTTCATGTCCCTGTTTAAGGTGTCTCCTGAATCACCCTTCTTTGTTCCCTCTCAACTCTTTAGTTTCCTGATGGCCTCATCTTTAAGAGTCGGATGTTATCACCAACCATGGGACTTGTCGACCCCCATGGCCAGGGTCCCACATCTCCCCCTTCTTTATTAACCTGAAAGAGCTCGATTAACACAAATTAAGAAGGCAGGTTTAACACAAATTAAGAAGGCACGATTAACAGAAATTAAGAAAGCAAGAGTAACACAAATTAAGAAAGCACTATTAACACAAACTAAAATACAGAGAAAAACTGCCAGGCATACTAATTCCATCTTTAACAAACTTTGTAACCCCATCCCTGGGAGAGGCAGGCACTGAGTGCTGCCCAGCTGGGGGGCTCTGGCTGCCCCTCCAACTCCTGGAGTCCTTGTTTGTGGGTCCTGCCTATGCCAGCGAGACCCTCCCATACGCTGTTTTTTGTTTGTCCCTGTTCTGATAGCCTGTCCCTATTCATTCCTTTTCTGTTTTCGTCCCTGTTCTGTTAGACTATCCCTGTTCCTGTTCTTCATGTCCCTGTTTAAGGTGTCTCCTGAATCACCCTTCTTTGTTCCCTCTCAAGGCTTTACTTTCCTCATCATCTCATCTTTAACAGTCTGATGTTATCACCAACCATGGGGCTTGTCGACCCCCATGGCCACACTCCCACATCTCCCCCTTCTTTATTAAAATAAGAAAGCGCGATTAACACAAATTAAGAAGGCAGGATCAACACAAACAAAAACACAGAGAAAAACTGCCAGGCATACTAAGTCTATCTTTAACAATCTTTGTAAAACCATCCCTGGGAGAGGCAGGCACTGAGTGCTTCCCAGCCGGGGGGCTCTGGCTGCCCCTCCAACTCCTGGAGTCCTTGTTTGTGGGTCCAGCATACGCCAGTGGGACCCTCCCATATGCTGTTTTTTGTTTCTCCCTGCTCTGTTAGCCTGCCCCTGTTCCTGTTCTTCATGTCCCTGCTTAAGGTGTCTCCTGAATCACCCTTCTTTGTTCCCTCTCAAGGCTTTACTTTCCTGATGGTCTCATCTTTAAGAGTCGGATGTTATCACCAACCATGGGACTTGTCGACCCCCATGGCCATGCTCCCACATCTCCCCCTTCTTTATTAACATAAAAGAGCTCGATTAACACAAATTAAGAAAGCAGGTTTAACACAAATTAAGAAGGCGCGATTAACAGAAATTAAGAAAGCAAGAGTAACACAAATTAAGAAAGCAGGATCAACACAAACTAAAACACAGAGAAAAACTGCCAGGCATACTAAGACTATCTTTAACAAACTTTGCAACCCCATCCCTGGGAGTGGCAGGCACTGAGTGCTGCCCAGCCGGGGGGCTCTGGCTGCCCCTCCAACTCCTGGAGTCCTTGTTTGTGGGTGCTGCCTATGCCAGCGAGACCCTCCCATATGCTGTTTTTTGTTTGTCCCTGTTCTGATAGCCTGCCCCTATTCATTTCTTTTTTGTTTTTGTCCCTGTTCTGTTAGACTATCCCTGTTCCTGTTCTTCATGTCCCTGTTTAAGGTGTCTCCTGAATCACCCTTCTTTTCTCCCTCTCAAGGCTTTACTTTCCTGATGGTCTCTACTTTAATATTCGGATGTTATCACCAACCATGGGGCTTGTCGACCCCCATGGCCACACTCCCACATCTTCCCCTTCTTTATTAACATAAGAAAGCGCGATTAACACAAATTAAGAAGGCAGGATCAACACAAACTAAAAAACAGAGAAAAACTGCCAGGCATACTAATTCCATCTTTAACAAACTTTGTAACCCCATCCCTGGGAGAGGCAGGCACTGAGTGCTGCCCAGCTGGGGGGCTCTGGCTGCCCCTCCAACTCCTGGAGTCCTTGTTTGTGGGTCCTGCCTATGCCAGCGAGACCCTCCCATATGCTGTTTTTTGTTTGTCCCTGTTCTGATAGCCTGTCCCTATTCATTCCTTTTTTGTTTTCCTCCCTGTTCTGTTAGACTATCCCTGTTCCTGTTCTTCATGTCCCTGGTTAAGGTGTCTCCTGAATCACCCTTCTTTGTTCCCTCTCAAGGCTTTCCTTTCCTGATGGTCTCATCTTTAAGAGTCCGATGTTATCACCAACCATGCGGCTTGTCGACCCCCATGGCCACACTCCCACATCTTCCCCTTCTTTATTAACATAAGAAAGCACAATTAACACAAATATAGAAGGCAGGATCAACACAAACAAAAACACAGAGAAAAACTGCCAGGCATACTAATTCTATCTTTAACAACCTTTGTAAAACCATCCCTGGGAGAGGCAGGCACTGAGTGCTGCCCAGCCGGGGGGCTCTGGCTGCCCCTCCAACTCCTGGAGTCCTTGTTTGTGGGTCCAGCATATGCCAGTGGGACCCTCCCATATGCTGTTTTTTGTTTCTCCCTGCTCTGTTAGCCTGTCCCTGTTCCTGTTCTTCATGTCCCTGGTTAAGGTGTCTCCTGAATCACCCTTCTTTGTTCCCTCTCAACTCTTTACTTTCCTGATGGCCTCATCTTTAAGAGTCGGATGTTATCACCAACCACGGGACTTGTCGACCCCCATGGCCAGGCTCCCACATCTCCCCCTTCTTTATTAACATAGAAGAGCTCGATTAACACAAATTAAGAAAGCAGGTTTAACACAAATTAAGAAGGCGCGATTAACAGAAATCAAGAAAGCAAGAGAAACACAAATTAAGAAAGCACTATTAACACAAATTAAAATACAGAGAAAAAGTGCCAGGCATACTAATTCCATCTTTAACAAACTTTGTAACCCCATCCCTGGGAGAGGCAGGCACTGAGTGCTTCCCAGCTGGGGGGCTCTGGCTGCCCCTCCAACTCCTGGAGTCCTTGTTTGTGGGTCCTGCCTATGCCAGTGGGACCCTCCCATATGCTGTTTTTTGTTTCTCCCTGCTCTGTTAGCCTGTCCCTGTTCCTGTTCTTCATGTCCCTGTTTAAGGTGTCTCCTGAATCACCCTTCTTTGTTCCCTCTCAAGGCTTTACTTTCCTGATGGTCTCATCCTTAAGAGTCCGATGTTATCACCAACCATGGGGCTTGTCGACCCCCATGGCCACACTCCCACATCTCCTCCTTCTTTATTAACATAAGAAAGCGCAATTAACACAAATTAAGAAGGCAGGATCAACACAAACTAAAACACAGAGAAAAACTGCCAGGCATACTAAGACTATCTTTAACAAACTTTGCAACCCCATCCCTGGGAGAGGCAGGCACTGAGTGCTGCCCAGACAGGGGGCTCTGGCTGCCCCTCCAACTCCTGGAGTCCTTGTTTGCGGGTCCTGCGTAAGCCAGCGTGACCCTCCCATAAGCTCTTTTTGTTCGTCCCTGTTCTGTTAGCCTGTACCTATTCATTCCTTTTTTTTTTTTTTCCCTGTTCCCTTTGCCTGTCCCTATTCATTCCTTTTTTGTTTTTGTCCCTGTTCTGTTAGCCTGTCCCTGTTCCTGTTCTTCATGTCCCTGATTGTTTTCTTCTCGTCCCTGTTCGTTTTCTTGTCCCTGTTGGGGGGCGATTTGTGGCGTAAAGACCGCACGGACAACGGGGTTCTTTCAGGATCTGTAACTGCTACCTCTTTATTGATGACATAACTTGAACTCTCTCTTACTGAGGGCATCACTTCATCTCTCAGAGTGAGGGCACAACTTCATTCTATCCCTTATTCAGGAAAGGCTCCCTTCCTATAACTTCCGCCTCACAGCAGTACCTTTCCACTAACTAGTCATTGGTCAACAACTTTGCCCGGCAACAGCAAACACCCAGCCACTTCCATGCATTAATGGCTGGAGAACTAGCCACCCCAGACAAGAAGGTGTCACCTGAATCACCCTTCTTTGTTCCCTCTCAACTCTTTAAATTCCTGATGGTCTCATCCTTAAGAGTCGGATGTTATCACCAACCATGGGGCTTGTCCACCCCCATGGCCACACTCCCACATCTCCTTCTTCTTTATTAACATAAGAAAGCACAATTAACACAAATTAAGAAGGCAGGATCAACACAAACTAAAACACAGAGAAAAACTGCCAGGCATACTAAGTCTATCTTTAACAACCTTTGTAAAACCATCCCTGGGAGAGGCAGGCACTGAGTGCTGCCCAGCCGGGGGGCTCTGGCTGCCCCTCCAACTCCTGGAGTCCTTGTTTGTGGGTCCAGCATATGCCAGTGGGACCCTCCCATATGCTGTTTTTTGTTTCTCCCTGCTCTGTTAGCCTGCCCCTGTTCCTGTTCTTCATGTCCCTGTTTAAGGTGTCTCCTGAATCACCCTTCTTTGTTCCCTCTCAACTCTTTACTTTCCTGATGGCCTCATCTTTAAGAGTGGGTTGTTATCACCAACCATGGGACTTGTGGACCCCCATGGCCATGCTCCCACATCTCCCCCTTCTTTATTAACATAAAAGAGCTCGATTAACACAAATTAAGAAAGCAGGTTTAACACAAATTAAGGAGGCGCGATTAACAGAAATTAAGAAAGCAAGAGTAACACAAATTAAAAAAGCACTATTAACACAAACTAAAATACAGAGAAAAACTGCCAGGCATACTAATTCCATCTTTAACAAACTTTGTAACCCCATCCCTGGGAGAGGCAGGCACTGAGTGCTGCCCAGCTGGGGGGCTCTGGCTGCCCCTCCAACTCCTGGAGTCCTTGTTTGTGGGTCCTGCCTATGCCAGGGAGACCCTCCCATATGCTGTTTTTTGTTTGTCCCTGTTCTGATAGCCTGTCCCTATTCATTCCTTTTTTGTTTTTGTCCCTGTTCTGTTAGACTATCCCTGTTCCTGTTCTTCATGTCCCTGTTTAAGGTGTCTCCTGAATCACCCTTCTTTGTTCCTTCTCAAGGCTTTACTTTCCTCATGGCCTCATCTTTAAGAGTCGGATGTGATCACCAACCATGGGGCTTGTCGACCCCCATGGCCACACTCCCACATCTCCTCCTTCTTTATTAACATAAGAAAGCGCAATTAACACAAATTAAGAAGGCAGGATCAACACAAACTAAAACACAGAGAAAAACTGCCAGGCATACTAAGACTATCTTTAACAAACTTTGCAACCCCATCCCTGGGAGAGGCAGGCACTGAGTGCTGCCCAGACGGGGGGCTCTGGCTGCCCCTCCAACTCCTGGAGTCCTTGTTTGTGGGTCCAGCATATGCCAGTGGGACCCTCCCATATGCTCTTTTTTGTTTCTCCCTGCTCTGTTAGCCTGTCCCTGTTCCTGTTCTTCATGTCCCTGGTTAAGGTGTCTCCTGAATCACCCTTCTTTGTTCCCTCTCAACTCTTTACTTTCCTGATGGCCTCATCTTTAAGAGTCGGATGTTATCACCAACCATGGGACTTGTCGACCCCCATGGCCATGCTCCCACAACTCCCCCTTCTTTATTAACATAAAAGAGCTCGATTAACACAAATTAAGAAAGCAGGTTTAACACAAATTATGAAGGCGCGATTTACAGAAATTAAGAAAGCAAGAGTAACACAAATTAAGAAAGCACTATTAACACAAACTAAAATACAGAGAAAAACTGCCAGGCATACTAATTCCATCTTTAACAAACTTTGTAACCCCATCCCTGGGAGAGGCAGGCACTGAGTGCTTCCCAGCTGGGGGGCTCTGGCTGCCCCTCCAACTCCCGGAGTCCTTGTTTGTGGGTCCTGCCTATGCCAACGAGACCCTCCCATACGCTGTTTTTTGTTTGTCCCTGTTCTGATAGCCTGTCCCTATTCATTCCTTTTTTGTTTTTGTCCCTGTTCTGTTAGCTTGTCCCTGTTCCTGTTCTTCATGTCCCTGGTTAAGGTGTCTCCTGAATCACCCTTCTTTGTTCCCTCGCAAGGCTTTACTTTCCTCATGGTCTCACCTTTAAGAGTCGGATGTGATCACCAACCATGGGGCTTGTCGACCCCCATGGCCACACTCCCACATCTCCTCCTTCTTTATTTACATAAGAAAGCACAATTAACACAAATTAAGAAGGCAGGATCAACACAAACTAAAACACAGAGAAAAACTGCCAGGCATACTAAGACTATCTTTAACAAACTTTGCAACCCCATCCAGTTGGAGAGGCAGGCACTGAGTGCTTCCCAGCTGGGGGGCTCTGGCTGCCCCTCAAACTCCTGGAGTCCTTGTTTGTGGGTCCTGCCTATGCCAGCGAGACCCTCCCATACGCTGTTTTTTGTTTGTCCCTGTTCTGATAGCCTGTTCCTATTCATTACTTTTTTGTTTTTGTCCCTGTTCTGTTAGACTATCCCTGTTCCTGTTCTTCATGTCCCTGTTTAAGGTGTCTCCTGAATCACCCTTCTTTGTTCCCTCGCAAGGCTTTACTTTCCTCATGGTCTCATCTTTAAGAGTCGGATGTGATCACCAACCATGGGGCTTGTCGACCCCCATGGCCACACTCCCACATCTCCTCCTTCTTTATTAACATAAGAAAGCGCAATTAACACAAATTAAGAAGGCAGGATCAACACAAACTAAAACACAGAGAAAAACTGCCAGGCATACTAAGACTATCTTTAACAAACTTTGCAACCCCATCCCTGGGAGAGGCAGGCACTGAGTGCTGCCCAGACGGGGGGCTCTGGCTGCCCCTCCAACTCCTGGAGTCCTTGTTTGTGGGTCCTGCGTAAGCCAGCGTGACCCTCCCATAAGCTCTTTTTGTTCGTCCCTGTTCTGTTAGCCTGTACCTATTCCTTTTTTTTTTTTCCCTGTTCCCTTTGCCTGTCCCTATTCATTCCTTTTTTGTTTTTGTCCCTGTTCTGTTAGCCTGTCCCTGTTCCTGTTCTTCATGTCCCTGTTTGTTTTCTTCTCGTCCCTGTTCGTTTTCATGTCCCTGTTGGGGGGCGATTTGTGGCGTAAAGACCGCACAGACAACGGGGTTCTTTCAGGATCTGTAACTGCTACCTCTTTATTGATGACATAACTTGAACTCTCTCTTACTGAGGGCATAACTTCATCTCTCAGAGTGAGGGCACAACTTCATTCTATCCCTTATTCAGGAAAGGCTCCCTTCCTATAATTTCCGCCTCACAGCAGTACCTTTCCACTAACTAGTCATTGGTCAACAACTTTGCCCGGCAACAGCAAACACCCAGCCACTTCCATGCATTAATGGCTGGAGAACTAGCCACCCCAGACAAGAAGGTGTCACCTGAATCACCCTTCTTTGTTCCCTCTCAAGGCTTTAAATTCCTGATGGTCTCATCCTTAAGAGTCCTATGTTATCACCAACCATGGGGCTTGTCGACCCCCATGGCCACACTCCCACATCTCCTTCTTCTTTATTAACATAAGAAAGCGCGATTAACACAAATTAAGAAGGCAGGATCAACACAAACTAAAACACAGAGAAAAACTGCCAGGCATACTAAGTCTATCTTTAACAACCTTTGTAAAACCATCCCTGGGAGAGGCAGGCACTGAGTGCTGCCCAGCCGGGGGGCTCTGGCTGACCCTCCAACTCCTGGAGTCCTTGTTTGTGGGTCCAGCATATGCCAGTGGGACCCTCCCATATGCTGTTTTTTGTTTCTCCCTGCTCTGTTAGCCTGTCCCTGTTCCTGTTCTTCATGTCCCTGGTTAAGGTGTCTCCTGAATCACCCTTCTTTGTTCCCTCTCAACTCTTTACTTTCCTGATGGCCTCATCTTTAAGAGTGGGTTGTTATCACCAACCATGGGACTTGTGGACCCCCATGGCCATGCTCCCACATCTCCCCCTTCTTTATTAACATAAAAGAGCTCGATTAACACAAATTAAGAAAGCAGGTTTAACACAAATTAAGGAGGCGCGATTAACAGAAATTAAGAAAGCAAGAGTAACACAAATTAAAAAAGCACTATTAACACAAACTAAAATACAGAGAAAAACTGCCAGGCATACTAATTCCATCTTTAACAAACTTTGTAACCCCATCCCTGGGAGAGGCAGGCACTGAGTGCTGCCCAGCTGGGGGGCTCTGGCTGCCCCTCCAACTCCTGGAGTCCTTGTTTGTGGGTCCTGCCTATGCCAGGGAGACCCTCCCATATGCTGTTTTTTGTTTGTCCCTGTTCTGATAGCCTGTCCCTATTCATTCCTTTTTTGTTTTTGTCCCTGTTCTGTTAGACTATCCCTGTTCCTGTTCTTCATGTCCCTGTTTAAGGTGTCTCCTGAATCACCCTTCTTTGTTCCTTCTCAAGGCTTTACTTTCCTCATGGCCTCATCTTTAAGAGTCGGATGTGATCACCAACCATGGGGCTTGTCGACCCCCATGGCCACACTCCCACATCTCCTCCTTCTTTATTAACATAAGAAAGCGCAATTAACACAAATTAAGAAGGCAGGATCAACACAAACTAAAACACAGAGAAAAACTGCCAGGCATACTAAGACTATCTTTAACAAACTTTGCAACCCCATCCCTGGGAGAGGCAGGCACTGAGTGCTGCCCAGACGGGGGGCTCTGGCTGCCCCTCCAACTCCTGGAGTCCTTGTTTGTGGGTCCAGCATATGCCAGTGGGACCCTCCCATATGCTCTTTTTTGTTTCTCCCTGCTCTGTTAGCCTGTCCCTGTTCCTGTTCTTCATGTCCCTGGTTAAGGTGTCTCCTGAATCACCCTTCTTTGTTCCCTCTCAACTCTTTACTTTCCTGATGGCCTCATCTTTAAGAGTCGGATGTTATCACCAACCATGGGACTTGTCGACCCCCATGGCCATGCTCCCACAACTCCCCCTTCTTTATTAACATAAAAGAGCTCGATTAACACAAATTAAGAAAGCAGGTTTAACACAAATTATGAAGGCGCGATTTACAGAAATTAAGAAAGCAAGAGTAACACAAATTAAGAAAGCACTATTAACACAAACTAAAATACAGAGAAAAACTGCCAGGCATACTAATTCCATCTTTAACAAACTTTGTAACCCCATCCCTGGGAGAGGCAGGCACTGAGTGCTTCCCAGCTGGGGGGCTCTGGCTGCCCCTCCAACTCCCGGAGTCCTTGTTTGTGGGTCCTGCCTATGCCAACGAGACCCTCCCATACGCTGTTTTTTGTTTGTCCCTGTTCTGATAGCCTGTCCCTATTCATTCCTTTTTTGTTTTTGTCCCTGTTCTGTTAGCTTGTCCCTGTTCCTGTTCTTCATGTCCCTGGTTAAGGTGTCTCCTGAATCACCCTTCTTTGTTCCCTCGCAAGGCTTTACTTTCCTCATGGTCTCACCTTTAAGAGTCGGATGTGATCACCAACCATGGGGCTTGTCGACCCCCATGGCCACACTCCCACATCTCCTCCTTCTTTGTTTACATAAGAAAGCACAATTAACACAAATTAAGAAGGCAGGATCAACACAAACTAAAACACAGAGAAAAACTGCCAGGCATACTAAGACTATCTTTAACAAACTTTGCAACCCCATCCCTGGGAGAGGCAGGCACTGAGTGCTTCCCAGCTGGGGGGCTCTGGCTGCCCCTCAAACTCCTGGAGTCCTTGTTTGTGGGTCCTGCCTATGCCAGCGAGACCCTCCCATACGCTGTTTTTTGTTTGTCCCTGTTCTGATAGCCTGTTCCTATTCATTACTTTTTTGTTTTTGTCCCTGTTCTGTTAGACTATCCCTGTTCCTGTTCTTCATGTCCCTGTTTAAGGTGTCTCCTGAATCACCCTTCTTTGTTCCCTCGCAAGGCTTTACTTTCCTCATGGTCTCATCTTTAAGAGTCGGATGTGATCACCAACCATGGGGCTTGTCGACCCCCATGGCCACACTCCCACATCTCCTCCTTCTTTATTAACATAAGAAAGCGCAATTAACACAAATTAAGAAGGCAGGATCAACACAAACTAAAACACAGAGAAAAACTGCCAGGCATACTAAGACTATCTTTAACAAACTTTGCAACCCCATCCCTGGGAGAGGCAGGCACTGAGTGCTGCCCAGACGGGGGGCTCTGGCTGCCCCTCCAACTCCTGGAGTCCTTGTTTGTGGGTCCTGCGTAAGCCAGCGTGACCCTCCCATAAGCTCTTTTTGTTCGTCCCTGTTCTGTTAGCCTGTACCTATTCCTTTTTTTTTTTTCCCTGTTCCCTTTGCCTGTCCCTATTCATTCCTTTTTTGTTTTTGTCCCTGTTCTGTTAGCCTGTCCCTGTTCCTGTTCTTCATGTCCCTGTTTGTTTTCTTCTCGTCCCTGTTCGTTTTCATGTCCCTGTTGGGGGGCGATTTGTGGCGTAAAGACCGCACAGACAACGGGGTTCTTTCAGGATCTGTAACTGCTACCTCTTTATTGATGACATAACTTGAACTCTCTCTTACTGAGGGCATAACTTCATCTCTCAGAGTGAGGGCACAACTTCATTCTATCCCTTATTCAGGAAAGGCTCCCTTCCTATAATTTCCGCCTCACAGCAGTACCTTTCCACTAACTAGTCATTGGTCAACAACTTTGCCCGGCAACAGCAAACACCCAGCCACTTCCATGCATTAATGGCTGGAGAACTAGCCACCCCAGACAAGAAGGTGTCACCTGAATCACCCTTCTTTGTTCCCTCTCAAGGCTTTAAATTCCTGATGGTCTCATCCTTAAGAGTCCTATGTTATCACCAACCATGGGGCTTGTCGACCCCCATGGCCACACTCCCACATCTCCTTCTTCTTTATTAACATAAGAAAGCGCGATTAACACAAATTAAGAAGGCAGGATCAACACAAACTAAAACACAGAGAAAAACTGCCAGGCATACTAAGTCTATCTTTAACAACCTTTGTAAAACCATCCCTGGGAGAGGCAGGCACTGAGTGCTGCCCAGCCGGGGGGCTCTGGCTGACCCTCCAACTCCTGGAGTCCTTGTTTGTGGGTCCAGCATATGCCAGTGGGACCCTCCCATATGCTGTTTTTTGTTTCTCCCTGCTCTGTTAGCCTGTCCCTGTTCCTGTTCTTCATGTCCCTGGTTAAGGTGTCTCCTGAATCACCCTTCTTTGTTCCCTCTCAACTCTTTACTTTCCTGATGGCCTCATCTTTAAGAGTCGGATGTTATCACCAACCATGGGACTTGTCGACCCCCATGGCCAGGCTCCCACATCTCCCCCTTCTTTATTAACATAAAAGAGCTCGATTAACACAAATTAAGAAAGCAGGTTTAACACAAATTAAGAAGGCGCGATTAACAGAAATTAAGAAAGCAAGAGTAACACAAATTAAGAAAGCACTATTAACACAAACTAAAATACAGAGAAAAACTGCCAGGCATACTAATTCCATCTTTAACAAACTTTGTAACCCCATCCCTGGGAGAGGCAGGCACTGAGTGCTGCCCAGCCGGGGGGCTCTGGCTGCCTCTCCAACTCCTGGAGTCCTTGTTTGTGGGTCCTGCCTATACCAGCGTGACCCTCCCATATGCTGTTTTTTGTTTGTCCCTGTTCTGATAACCTGTCCCTATTCATTCCCTTTTTGTTTTTGTCCCTGTTCTGTTAGACTATCCCTGTTCCTGTTCCTCATGTCCCTGCTTAAGGTGTCTCCTGAATCACCCTTCTTTGTTCCCTCTCAAGGCTTTACTTTCCTGATGGTCTCATCTTTAAGAGTCGGATGTGATCACCAACCATGGGGCTTGTCGACCCCCATGGCCACACTCCCACACCTCCTCCTTCTTTATTAACATAAGAAAGCGCAATTAACACAAATTAAGAAGGCAGGATCAACACAAACTTAAACACAGAGAAAAACTGCCAGGCATACTAAGTCTATCTTTAACAACCTTTTTAAAACCATCCCTGGGAGAGGCAGGCACTGAGTGCTGCCCAGACGGGGGGCTCTGGCTACCCCTCCAACTCCTGGAGTCCTTGTTTGTGGGTCCTGCCTATACCAGCGTGACCCTCCCATATGCTGTTTTTTGTTTGTCCCTGTTCTGATAGCCTGTCCCTGTTCCTGTTCTTCATGTCCCTGTTTAAGGTGTCTCCTGAATCACCCTTCTTTGTCACCTCTCAACTCTTTACATTCCTGATGGTCTCATCCTTAATAGTCTGATGTTATCACAAACCATGGGGCTTGTCCACCCCCCCATGGCCACACTCCCACATCTCCCCCTTCTTTATTAACATAAGAAAGCGCAATTAACACAAATTAAGAAAGCACTATTAACACAAACTAAAACACAGAGAAAAACTGCCAGGCATACTAATTCCATCTTTAACAAACTTTGTAAACCCATCCCTGGCAGAGGGAGACACTAAGTGCTGCCCAGCCGGGGGGCTCTGGCTGCCCCTCCAACTCCTGGAGTCCTTGTTTGTGGGTCCGGCCTATGCCAGCGAGACCCTCCCATACGCTGTTTTTTGTTTGTCGCTGTTCTGATAGCATGTCCCTATTCATTCCTTTTTGTTTTTGTCCCTGTTCTGTTAGACTATCCCTGTTCCTGTTCTTCATGTCCCTGTTTAAGGTGTCTCCTGAATCACCCTTCTTTGTTCCCTCTCAACTCTTTAAATTCCTGATGGTCTCATCCTTAAGAGTCGGATGTTATTACCAACCATGGGGCTTGTCGACCCCCATGGCCACACTCCCACATTTTCCCCTTCTTTATTAACATAAGAAAGCGCGTTTAACACAAATTAAGAAGGCAGGATCAACACAAACAAAAACACAGAGAAAAACTGCCAGGCATACTAAGTCTATGTTTAACAACCTTTGTAAAACCATCCCTGGGAGAGGCAGGCACTGAGTACTGCCCAGCCAGGGGGCTCTGGCTGCCCCTCCAACTCCTGGAGTCCTTGTTTGTGGGTCCAGCATATGCGAGTGGGACCCTCCCATATGCTGTTTTTTGTTTCTCCCTGCTCTGTTAGCCTGTCCCTGTTCCTGTTCTTCATGTCCCTGTTTAAGGTGTCTCCTGAATCACCCTTCTTTGTTCCCTCTCAGGGCTTTACTTTCCTGATGGTCTCATCTTTAAGAGTCAGATGTGATCACCAACCATGGGGCTTGTCGACCCCCATGGCCACACTCCCACATCTCCTCCTTCTTTATTAACATAAGAAAGCGCAATTAAAACAAATTAAGAAGGCAGGATCAACACAAATTAAAACACAGAGAAATGCTGCCAGGCATACTAAGACTATCTTTAACAAACTTTGCAACCCCATCCCTGGGAGTGGCAGGTACTGAGTGCTGCCCAGTCTGGGGGCTCTGGCTGCCCCGCCAACTCCTGGAGTCCTTGTTTGGGGGTCCTGCGTAAGCCAGCGTGACCCTCCCATAAGCTCTTTTTGTTCGTCCCTGTTCTGTTAGCCTGTACGTATTCATTCCTTTTCTGTTTTTGTCCCAGTTCCGTTTGCCTGTCCCTATTCATTCCTTTTTTGTTTTTGTCCCTGTTCTGTTAGCCTGTCCCTGTTCCTGTTCTTCATTCCCCTGTTTGTTTTCTTCTCGTCCCTGTTCATTTCATGTCCCTGTTGGGGGGCGATTTGTGGCGTAAAGACCGCACGGACAACGGGGTTCTTTCAGGATCTGTAACTGCTACCTCTTTATTGATGACATAACTTGAACTCTCTCTTACTGAGGGCATAAGTTCATCTCTCAGAGTGAGGGCACAACTTCATTCTATCCCTTATTCAGGAAAGGCTCCCTTCCTATAATTTCTGCCTCACAGCAGTACCTTTCCACTAACTAGTCATTGGTCAACAACTTTGCCCGGCAACACCAAACACCCAGCCACTTCCATGCATTAATGGCTGGAGAACAAGCCACCCCAGACAACAAGGTGTCACCTGAATCACCCTTCTTTGTTCCCTCTCAACTCTTTAAATTCCTGATGGTCTCATCCTTAAGAGTCGGATGTTATCACCAACCATGGGGCTTGTCGACCCCCATGGCCACACTCCCACATCTCCTTCTTCTTTATTAACATAAGAAAGCGCGATTAACACAAATTAAGAAGGCAGGATCAACACAAACTAAAACACAGAGAAAAACTGCCAGGCATACTAATTCCATCTTTAACAATCTTTGTAAAACCATCCCTGGGAGAGGCAGGCACTGAGTTCTGCCCAGCCGGGGGGCTCGTGCTGCCCCTCCAACTCCTGGAGTCCTTGTTTGTGGGTCCTGCCTATGCCAGTGGGACCCTCCCATATGCTGATTTTTGTTTCTCCCTGCTCTGTTAGCCTGTCCCTGTTCCTGTTCTTCATGTCCCTGTTTAAGGTGTCTCCTGAATCACCCTTCTTTGTTCCCTCTCAACTCTTTACTTTCCTGATGGCCTCATCTTTAAGAGTGGGTTGTTATCACCAACCATGGGACTTGTCGACCCCCATGGCCAGGCTCCCACATCTCCCCCTTCTTTATTAACATAAAAGAGCTCGATTAACACAAATTAAGAAAGCAGGTTTAACACAAATTATGAAGGCGCGATTAACAGAAATTAAGAAAGCAAGAGTATCACAAATTAAGAAAGCACTATTAACACAAACTAAAATACAGAGAAAAACTGCCAGGCATACTAATTCCATCTTTAACAAACTTTGTAACCCCATCCCTGGGAGAGGCAGGCACTGAGTGCTGCCCAGCCGGGGGGCTCTGGCTGCCCCTCCAACTCCTGGAGTCCTTGTTTGGGGGTCCTGCGTAAGCCAGCGTGACCCTCCCATACCCTCTTTTTGTTCGTCCCTATTCTGTTAGCCTGTACCTATTCATTCCTTTTCTGGTTTTGTCCCTGTTCCCTTAGACTATCCCTGTTCCTGTTCTTCATGTCCCTGTTTAAGGTGTCTCCTGAATCACCCTTCTTTGTTCCCTTTCAACTCTTTACTTTCCTGATGGTCTCTACTTTATTAGTCAGATCTTATCACCAACCATGGGGCTTGTCTAACCCCATGGCCAGGCTCCCACATCTCCCCCTCCTTTATTAACATAAAAGAACTCGATTAACACAAATTAAGAAAGCAGGTTTAACACAAATTAAGAAGGCGCGATTAACAGAAATTAAGAAAGCAAGAGTAACACAAATTAAGAAAGCACTATTAACACAAACTAAAATACAGAGAACAACTGCCAGGCATACTAATTCCATCTTTAACAAACTTTGTAACCCCGTCCCTGGGAGAGGCAGGACCTGAGTGCTGCCCAGCTGGGGGGCTCTGGCTGCCCCTCCAACTCCTGGAGTCCTTGTTTGGGGGTCCTGCGTAAACCATCGTGACCCTCCCATATGCTCTTTTTGGTCATCCCTGTTCTGTTAGCCTGTACCTGATCATTCCTTTTCTGTTTTTGTCCCTGTTCCGTTTGCCTGTCCCTATTCATTCCTTTTTTGTTTTTGTCCCTGTTCTGTTTGCCTGTCCCTGTTCCTCTTCTTCATGTCCCTGTTTGTTTTCTTCTCGTCCCTGTTCGTTTTCATGTCCCTGTTGGGGGGCGATTTGTGGCGTAAAGACCGCACGGACAACACGGTTCTTTCAGGATCTGTAACTGCTACCTCTTTATTGATGACATAACTTGAACTCTCTCTTACTGAGGGCATAACTTCATCTCTCAGAGTGAGGGCACAACTTCATTCTATCCCTTATTCTGGAAAGGCTCCCTTCCTGTAACTTCCGCCTCACAGCAGTACCTTTCCACTAACTAGTCATTGGTCAACAACTTTGCCCGGCAACAGCAAACACCCAGCCACTTCCATGCATTAATGGCTGGAGAACTAGCCACCCCAGACAAGAAGGTGTCACCTGAATCACCCTTCTTTGTTCCCTCTCAACTCTTTAAATTCCTGATGGTCTCATCCTTAAGAGTCGGATGTTATCACCAACCATGGGGCTTGTCGACCCCCATGGCCACACTCCCACATCTCCTTCTTCTTTATTAACATAAGAAAGCGCGATTAACACAAATTAAGAAGGCAGGATCAACACAAACTAAAACACAGAGAAAAACTGCCAGGCATACTAATTCCATCTTTAACAATCTTTGTAAAACCATCCCTGGGAGAGGCAGGCACTGAGTTCTGCCCAGCCGGGGGGCTCGTGCTGCCCCTCCAACTCCTGGAGTCCTTGTTTGTGGGTCCTGCCTATGCCAGTGGGACCCTCCCATATGCTGATTTTTGTTTCTCCCTGCTCTGTTAGCCTGTCCCTGTTCCTGTTCTTCATGTCCCTGTTTAAGGTGTCTCCTGAATCACCCTTCTTTGTTCCCTCTCAACTCTTTACTTTCCTGATGGCCTCATCTTTAAGAGTGGGTTGTTATCACCAACCATGGGACTTGTCGACCCCCATGGCCAGGCTCCCACATCTCCCCCTTCTTTATTAACATAAAAGAGCTCGATTAACACAAATTAAGAAAGCAGGTTTAACACAAATTATGAAGGCGCGATTAACAGAAATTAAGAAAGCAAGAGTATCACAAATTAAGAAAGCACTA
Source organism: Anser anser (assembly GCF_964211835.1). NCBI lineage: Eukaryota > Metazoa > Chordata > Aves > Anseriformes > Anatidae > Anser > Anser anser. Next base: position 2,562,703 of record NC_139731.1, read on the forward strand.
TTAACACAAACTAAAATACAGAGAAAAACTGCCAGGCATACTAATTCCATCTTTAACAAACTTTGTAACCCCATCCCTGGGAGAGGCAGGCACTGAGTGCTGCCCAGCCGGGGGGCTCTGGCTGCCCCTCCAACTCCTGGAGTCCTTGTTTGGGGGTCCTGCGTAAGCCAGCGTGACCCTCCCATACCCTCTTTTTGTTCGTCCCTATTCTGTTAGCCTGTACCTATTCATTCCTTTTCTGGTTTTGTCCCTGTTCCCTTAGACTATCCCTGTTCCTGTTCTTCATGTCCCTGTTTAAGGTGTCTCCTGAATCACCCTTCTTTGTTCCCTTTCAACTCTTTACTTTCCTGATGGTCTCTACTTTATTAGTCAGATCTTATCACCAACCATGGGGCTTGTCTAACCCCATGGCCAGGCTCCCACATCTCCCCCTCCTTTATTAACATAAAAGAACTCGATTAACACAAATTAAGAAAGCAGGTTTAACACAAATTAAGAAGGCGCGATTAACAGAAATTAAGAAAGCAAGAGTAACACAAATTAAGAAAGCACTATTAACACAAACTAAAATACAGAGAACAACTGCCAGGCATACTAATTCCATCTTTAACAAACTTTGTAACCCCGTCCCTGGGAGAGGCAGGACCTGAGTGCTGCCCAGCTGGGGGGCTCTGGCTGCCCCTCCAACTCCTGGAGTCCTTGTTTGGGGGTCCTGCGTAAACCATCGTGACCCTCCCATATGCTCTTTTTGGTCATCCCTGTTCTGTTAGCCTGTACCTGATCATTCCTTTTCTGTTTTTGTCCCTGTTCCGTTTGCCTGTCCCTATTCATTCCTTTTTTGTTTTTGTCCCTGTTCTGTTTGCCTGTCCCTGTTCCTCTTCTTCATGTCCCTGTTTGTTTTCTTCTCATCCCTGTTCGTTTTCATGTCCCTGTTTGGGGGCGATTTGTGGCGTAAAGACCGCACGGACAACGCGGTTCTTTCAGGATCTGTAACTGCTACCTCTTTATTGATGACATAACTTGAACTCTCTCTTACTGAGGGCATAACTTCATCTCTCAGAGTGAGGGCACAACTTCATTCTATCCCTTATTCTGGAAAGGCTCCCTTCCTGTAACTTCCGCCTCACAGCAGTACCTTTCCACTAACTAGTCATTGGTCAACAACTTTGCCCGGCAACAGCAAACACCCAGCCACTTCCATGCATTAATGGCTGGAGAACTAGCCACCCCAGACAAGAAGGTGTCACCTGAATCACCCTTCTTTGTTCCCTCTCAACTCTTTAAATTCCTGATGGTCTCATCCTTAAGAGTCGGATGTTATCACCAACCATGGGGCTTGTCGACCCCCATGGCCACACTCCCACATCTTCCCCTTCTTTATTAACATAAGAAAGCGCGATTAACACAAATTAAGAAGGCAGGATCAACACAAACTAAAACACAGAGAAAAACTGCCAGGCATACTAAGTCTATCTTTAACAACCTTTGTAAAACCATCCCTGGGAGAGGCAGGCACTGAGTGCTGCCCAGCCGGGAGGCTCTGGCTGCCCCTCCAACTCCTGGAGTCATTCTTTGTGGGTCCTGCCTATGCCAGTGGGACCCTCCCATATGCTGTTTTTTGTTTCTCCCTGCTCTGTTAGCCTGTCCCTGTTCCTGTTCTTCATGTCCCTGTTTAAGGTGTCTCCTGAATCACCCTTCTTTGTTCCCTCTCAACTCTTTACTTTCCTGATGGCCTCATCTTTAAGAGTGGGTTGTTATCACCAACCATGGGACTTGTCGACCCCCATGGCCAGGCTCCCACATCTCCCCCTTCTTTATTAACATAAAAGAGCTCGATTAACACAAATTAAGAAAGCAGGTTTAACACAAATTATGAAGGCGCGATTAACAGAAATTAAGAAAGCAAGAGTATCACAAATTAAGAAAGCACTATTAACACAAACTAAAATACAGAGAAAAACTGCCAGGCATACTAATTCCATCTTTAACAAACTTTGTAACCCCATCCCTGGGAGAGGCAGGCACTGAGTGCTGCCCAGCTGGGGGGCTCTGGCTGCCCCTCCAACTCCTGGAGTCCTTGTTTTTGGGTCCAGCATATGCCAGTGGGACCCTCCCATATGCTGTTTTTTGTTTCTCCCTGCTCTGTTTGCCTGTCCCTGTTCCTGTTCTTCATGTCCCTGTTTAAGGTGTCTCCTGAATCACCCTTCTTTGTTCCCTCTCAAGGCTTTACTTTCCTGATGGTCTCATCATTAAGAGTTTGATGTTATCACCAACCATGGGACTTGTCGACCCCCATGGCCACACTCCCACATCTCCTTCTTCTTTATTAACATAAGAAAGCGCGATTAACACAAATTAAGAAGGCAGGATCAACACAAACTAAAACACAGAGAAAAACTGCCAGGCATACTAATTCCATCTTTAACAATCTTTGTAAAACCATCCCTGGGAGAGGCAGGCACTGAGTGCTGCCCAGCCGGGGGGCTCTGGCTGCCCCTCCAACTCCTGGAGTCCTTGTTTGGGGGTCCTGCGTAAGCCAGCGTGACCCTCCCATACCCTCTTTTTGTTCGTCCCTATTCTGTTAGCCTGTACCTATTCATTCCTTTTCTGTTTTTGTCCCTGTTCTGTTAGACTATCCCTGTTCCTGTTCTTCATGTCCCTGTTTAAGGTGTCTCCTGAATCACCCTTCTTTGTTCCCTTTCAACTCTTTACTTTCCTGATGGTCTCTACTTTATTAGTCAGATCTTATCACCAACCATGGGGCTTGTCTAACCCCATGGCCAGGCTCCCACATCTCCCCCTCCTTTATTAACATAAAAGAGCTCGATTAACACAAATTAAGAAAGCAGGTTTAACACAAATTAAGAAGGCGCGATTAACAGAAATTAAGAAAGCAAGAGTAACACAAATTAAGAAAGCACTATTAACACAAACTAAAATACAGAGAAAAACTGCCAGGCATACTAATTCCATCTTTAACAAACTTTGTAACCCTGTCCCTGGGAGAGGCAGGACCTGAGTGCTGCCCAGCCGGGGGGCTCTGGCTGCCCCTCCAACACCTGGAGTCCTTGTTTGGGGGTCCTGCGTAAACCATCGTGACCCTCCCATATGCTCTTTTTGGTCATCCCTGTTCTGTTAGCCTGTACCTGATCATTCCTTTTCTGTTTTTGTCCCTGTTCCGTTTGCCTGTCCCTATTCATTCCTTTTTTGTTTTTGTCCCTGTTCTGTTTGCCTGTCCCTGTTCCTGTTCTTCATGTCCCTGTTTGTTTTCTTCTCGTCCCTGTTCGTTTTCATGTCCCTGTTGGGGGGCGATTTGTGGCGTAAAGGCCGCACGGACAACGCGGTTCTTTCAGGATCTGTAACTGCTACCTCTTTATTGATGACATAACTTGAACTCTCTCTTACTGAGGGCATAACTTCATCTCTCAGAGTGAGGGCACAACTTCATTCTATCCCTTATTCTGGAAAGGCTCCCTTCCTGTAACTTCCGCCTCACAGCAGTACCTTTCCACTAACTAGTCATTGGTCAACAACTTTGCCCGGCAACAGCAAACACCCAGCCACTTCCATGCATTAATGGCTGGAGAACTAGCCACCCCAGACAAGAAGGTGTCACCTGAATCACCCTTCTTTGTTCCCTCTCAACTCTTTAAATTCCTGATGGTCTCATCCTTAAGAGTTGGATGTTATCACCAACCATGGGACTTGTCGACCCCCATGGCCACACTCCCACATCTTCCCCTTCTTTATTAACATAAGAAAGCGCGATTAACACAAATTAAGAAGGCAGGATCAACACAAACTAAAACACAGAGAAAAACTGCCAGGCATACTAATTCCATCTTTAACAATCTTTGTAAAACCACCCCTGGGAGAGGCAGGCACTGAGTGCTGCCCAGCCGGGGGGCTCTGGCTGCCCCTCCAACTCCTGGAGTCCTTGTTTGTGGGTGCTGCCTATGCCAGTGGGACCCTCCCATATGCTGATTTTTGTTTCTCCCTGCTCTGTTAGCCTGTCCCTGTTCCTGTTCTTCATGTCCCTGTTTAAGGTGTCTCCTGAATCACCCTTCTTTGTTCCCTCTCAACTCTTTACTTTCCTGATGGCCTCATCTTTAAGAGTGGGTTGTTATCACCAACCATGGGACTTGTCGACCCCCATGGCCAGGCTCCCACATCTCCCCCTTCTTTATTAACATAAAAGAGCTCGATTAACACAAATTAAGAAAGCAGGTTTAACACAAATTATGAAGGCGCGATTAACTCTTGCCGAGGCGACCGGCTCCGGGGCAGACGTGCGCTGCAGCGGAGCGCGGGATCGGGACAGGCAGGGCTATTTTTCGGGCATCGAGCCTACGTGAGGGAGCCGCCAGGCACCGGCAGCCCTCGTGAGGGGGGCTGACGAGGCATAGGCGGGGCCAGCAGCGTCAGCGACAGCTCCTCCCCCCGGCCGTTCAAAGGCATCCCTTAGGGAGCGCGAGCGACCAGGAGCGCGGCGAACAGGGCCGGCAAACAGGGAGTGACGCGGCAGTTAGCGAGGCAGTTGGCGCAGGCAGGGCGGGCAGGCAGGGCGGAGCGCTCACACCCGCCCATAGGGACAACTCCTCTAACGGCACTCTCCTGTCAGCTGGGCTGCAATGGTCTCCACCAGGCACGGTGCTTTCTCTAGGAAGTCAGTGCACACCCAGACCGACTGCCCATCCAAACATGCGGCAGTTCAGGTCTCCGGATGCGGGGAGTGTCTGAGCCTCTTGCTGCCATCGGCGGGGGGCAGGGAGACTGCTTGCGTGAGGTGCGAGCAGGTGGACGACCTGGTCCGCATGGTGGCAGAGCTCAAGGAGGAGGTGCAGAGGCTGAGGGATATCAGGGAGTGCGAGCGGGAGATAGACTGGTGGAGCGACTCCCTGCAGGACCGGAGGGAGAGGGACCAGGGTGAGACGCCCCAAAGGGGGGTGGACCCCCTGCCCTGTTGCCATCGGGCAGAGGGAGGGGACCTGCGAGTTGAGGAGGAATGGAGGCAGGTCCCTGCTCGACCTCGCAGGAGATGCCCTCCCCTTCCGGCGCCGCCTTCCCAGGTGCCCTTGAACAATAGGTTTGAGGCCCTGGAGCTGGAGAGACTGGTGGGTGAGGATGAGGTAGGAAGCCTACCCGGGAGGATGCCTGAGGTGAGGAAGTTGACTCCACGCCTCAGGACTGCCTCCACCAAGAAAGAAAGAAGGGTGATTGTTGTGGGCGACTCCCTCCTCAGGGGAACGGAGGGCCCCATTTGTCGGCCTGACCCCACACATAGGGAAGTCTGCTGCCTCCCTGGGGCCAGGGTCAGAGACGTTACCAGGAAGCTTCCAAACCTGGTTCGCCCCTCTGACTATTACCCGCTTTTGATAGTCCAGGCTGGCAGCGATGATGTTGAAAAGAGAAGCCTCAGGGCAATCAAACAGGACTATAGGGGGCTGGGACGATTGGTGGAGGGAGCGGGAGTGCAGGTGGTGTTTTCGTCCATCCCTACGGGGGAAGGGAGAGGCACGGAGAGGACATGGAAAGCTCATGTGGTTAATAGGTGGCTCAGAGGCTGGTGCCAGCATAGAAATTTTGGGTTTTTTCACCATGGGGAGCTTTACTCGGCACCCGGCCTGATGGCCCCAGATGGGTCTCTATCTCCAAGGGGAAAACGGATCCTAGGCCAGGAGCTGGCGGGGCTCATAGAGAGAGCTTTAAACTAGGTAAGAAGGGGGACGGGGCTCAAACAAGGCTTGTCGGAGCTGTGCCGGGGGAAACAATGGCTAGGCCGGGGAAGAAGGCGATGGCCCAGCTGAAGTGCATCTACACTAATGCACGCAGCATGGGTAACAAACAGGAGGAGCTGGAAGCCACTGTGCAGCAGGCAGGCTACGACTTGGTTGCCATCACGGAGACGTGGTGGGACCGCTCCCACGACTGAAGTGCTGCAATGCCTGGCTATCGGCTCTTCAGGAGGGACAGGCAGCACAGAAGGGGTGGTGGCGTGGCTCTCTACATTAGAGAATCTTTTGATGTTGTGGAACTCCAGGCTGGGAATGATAAGGTTGAATCCCTGTGGGTTAGGATCCGCGGGAAGGCCGGCAAGGCTAGCATCCTGGTGGGGGTCTGTTATAGACCGCCGAACCAGGATGAGGAGACGGATGAGGAGTTTTATAGGCAACTGACAGAAGTTGCAAAATCATCGGCGCTTGTCCTCGTGGGGGACTTCAACTTCCCGGACATATCCTGGAAACACAACACGGCACAGAGAAAGCAGTCTAGGAGGTTTCTGGAGAGCGTGGGAGATAGCTTCCTGACGCAGCTGGTCAGTGAACCTACCAGGGGTGGTGCCCCGCTAGACCTTCTCTTCACAAACAGAGAAGGACTGGTGGGAGATGTGGTGGTCGGAAGCTGTCTGGGGCAGAGTGACCACGAAATGGTAGAGTTCTCTATTCTTGGCGAGGCCAGGAAGGGGACCAGTAAAACTGCTGTCTTGGACTTCCGGAGGGCTGACTTTGAGCTGCTCAGGACGCTGGTTGGCCGAGTCCCTTGGGAGGCGGTTCTGAAGGGCAGAGGAGTCCAGGAAGGCTGGGCGCTCCTCAAGAAGGAAATCGTGATGGCACAGGAGCGGTCCGTCCCCACGTGCCCAAAGATGAGCCGGCGTGGAAGAAGACCGGCCTGGCTCAACAGAGAGTTGCGGCTGGAGCTTAGCAGAAAAAAGAGGGTTTATAATCTTTGGAAAAAAGGGCGGGCCACTGAGGAGGACTACAAGGATGTAGCGAGGCTGTGCAGGGAGAAGATTAGAAAGGCCAAAGCTCATCTGGAGCTCAATCTGGCTACTGCCGTTAAAGACAACAAAAAATCCTTTTACAAATACATCAACGCGAAACGGAGGACTAGGGAGAATCTCCATCCTTTACTGGATGCGAGGGGAAACCTAGTTACTAAGGATGAGGAAAAGGCTGAGGTGCTTAATGCCGCCTTTGCCTCAGTCTTTAGCGGCAATACCGGTTGTTCTCCGGACACCCAGTGCCCTGAGCTGGTGGAAGGGGATGGGGAGCTGGATGTGGCCTTCGCTATCCATGAGGAAATGGTTGGCGACCTGCTACGGAGCTTGGATGTGCGCAAGTCGATGGGGCCGGATGGGATCCACCCAAGGGTACTGAGAGAACTGGCGGAGGAGCTGGCTGAGCCGCTTTCCATCATTTATCGGCAGTCCTGGCTATCGGGGGAGGTCCCGGTTGACTGGCAGCTAGCCAATGTGATGCCTATCTATAAGAAAGGCCGGAGGGCAGACCCGGGGAACTATAGGCCTGTCAGTTTGACCTCAGTGCCGGGGAAGCTCATGGAGCAGATTATCTTGAGGGTCATCACGCGGCACTTGCAGGGCAAGCAGGCGATCAGGCCCAGTCAGCATGGGTTTATGAAAGGCAGGTCCTGCTTGACGAACCTGATCTCCTTCTATGACCAAGTGACGCGCTTGGTGGATGAGGGAAAGGCTGTGGACGTGGTCTACCTTGACCTCAGTAAGGCTTTTGACACCGTTCCCCACAACATTCTCCTCAAGAAACTGGCTGCTCGGGGCTTGGACTGGCGTACGCTTCGCTGGGTTAGAAACTGGCTGGATGGCCGGGCCCAGAGAGTTGTGGTGAATGGAGCCAAATCTGGTTGGAGGCCGGTCACTAGTGGAGTCCCCCAGGGCTCGGTACTGGGGCCGGTCCTCTTTAATATCTTTATTGATGATCTGGATGAGGGCGTCCAGTGCACCCTCAGTAAGTTTGCAGATGACACCAAGCTAAGTGCGTGTGTCGATCTGCTCGAGGGCAGGAAGGCTCTGCAGGAGGATCTGGATAGGCTGGAGCGATGGGCTGGGGTCAACTGCATGAAGTTCAACAAGGCCAAGTGCCGGGTCCTGCACCTGGGCTGCAACAACCCCAAGCAGAGCTACAGGCTGGGAGATGAGTGGCTGGAAAGCTGCCTGGCCGAGAAGGACCTGGGAGTATTGGTGGATAGTCGGCTGAATATGAGCCAGCAGTGTGCTCAGGTGGCCAAGAAGGCCAACGGCATCCTGGCCTGTATAAGAAGCAGTGTGGCCAGCAGGTCGAGGGAAGTGATTGTGCCCCTGTACTCGGCTCTGGTGAGGCCGCACCTCGAGTACTGTGTTCAGTTTTGGGCCCCTCGCTACAGGAAGGACATGGACGTGCTCGAGCGAGTCCAGAGAAGGGCGACCAAGCTGGTGAGGGGTCTGGAGAACAAGTCTTACGAGGAGCGGCTGAGGGAGCTGGGCTTGTTCAGCCTGGAGAAGAGGAGGCTCAGGGGCGACCTCATCGCTCTCTACAGTTACCTGAAAGGAGGCTGTAGAGAGGTGGGGGTTGGTCTATTCTCCCACGTGCCTAGTGACAGGACGAGGGGGAATGGGCTAAAGTTGCGACAGGGGAGTTTTAGGTTGGATGTTAGGAAGTACTTCTTTACCGAAAGGGTTATTAAGCATTGGAACGGGCTGCCCAGGGAGGTGGTGGAGTCACCATCCCTGGAGGTCTTTAAAAGACGTTTAGATGTAGAGCTTAGGGATATGGTTTAGTGGAGTACTTAGTGTTAGGTCGGAGGTTGGACTCGATGATCTTGAGGTCTCTTCCAACCTAGAGAAATCTGTGAATCTGTGAATCTGTGAATCTGTAACAGAAATTATGAAAGCAAGAGTAACACAAATTAAGAAAGCACTATTAACACAAACTAAAATACAGAGAAAAACTGCCAGGCATACTAATTCCATCTTTAACAAACTTTGTAACCCCATCCCTGGGAGAGGCAGGCACTGAGTGCTGCCCAGCTGGGGGGCTCTGGCTGCCCCTCCAACTCCTGGAGTCCTTGTTTGTGGGTCCTGCCTATGCCAGCGAGACCCTCCCATACGCTGTTTTTTGTTTGTCCCTGTTCTGATAGCATGTCCCTATTCATTCCTTTTTTGTATTTGTCCCTGTTCTGTTAGACTATCCCTGTTCCTGTTCTTCATGTCCCTGTTTAAGGTGTCTCCTGAATCACCCTTCTTTGTTCCCTCTCAAGGCTTTCCTTTCCTGATGGTCTCATCCTTAAGAGTCCGATGTTATCACCAACCATGGGGCTTGTCGACCCCCATGGCCACAATCCCACATCTTCCCCTTCTTTATTAACATAAGAAAGCACAATTAACACAAATTAAGAAAGCAGGATCAACACAAACTAAAACACAGAGAAAAACTGCCAGGCATACTAAGACTATCTTTAACAAACTTTGCAACCCCATCCCTGGGAGTGGCAGGCACTGAGTGCTGCCCAGCCGGGGGGCTCTGGCTGCCCCTCCAACTCCTGGAGTCCTTGTCTGTGGGTGCTGCCTATGCCAGCGAGACCCTCCCATATGCTGTTTTTTGTTTGTACCTGTTCTGATAGCCTGTCCCCATTCATTCCTTTTTTGTTTTTGTCCCTGTTCTGTTAGACTATCCCTGTTCCTGTTCTTCATGTCCCTGTTTAAGGTGTCTCCTGAATCACCCTTCTTTGTTCCCTCTCAAGGCTTTACTTTCCTGATGGTCTCTACTTTAATAGTCGGATGTTATCACCAACCATGGGGCTTGTCGACCCCCATGGCCAGGCTCCCACATCTCCCCCTTCTTTATTAACCTAAAAGAGCTCGATTAACACAAATTAAGAAAGCAGGTTTAACACAAATTAAGAAGGCGCAATTAACAGAAATTAAGAAAGCAAGAGTAACACAAATAAAGAAAGCACTATTAACACAAACTAAAACACAGAGAAAAACTGCCAGGCATACTAATTCCATCTTTAACAAACTTTGTAACCCCATCCCTGGGAGAGGCAGGCACTGAGTGCTGCCCAGCTGGGGGGCTCTGGCTGCCCCTCCAACTCCTGGAGTCCTTGTTTGTGGGTCCTGCCTATGCCAGCGAGACCCTCCCATATGCTGTTTTTTGTTTCTCCCTGTTCTGTTAGCCTGTCCCTGTTCCTGTTCTTCATGTCCCTGTTTAAGGTGTCTCCTGAATCACCCTTCTTTGTTCCCTCTCAAGGCTTTACTTTCCTCATGGCCTCATCTTTAAGAGTCGGATGTGATCACCAACCATGGGACTTGTCGACCCCCATGGCCATGCTCCCACAACTCCGCCTTCTTTATTAACATAAAAGAGTTCGATTAACACAAATTAAGAACGCAGGTGTAACACAAATTATGAAGGCGCGATTAACAGAAATTAAGAAAGCAAGAGTAACACAAATTAAGAAGGCAGGATCAACACAAACTAAAACACAGAGAAAAACTGCCAGGCATACTAAGACTATCTTTAACAAACTTTGCAACCCCATCCCGGGGAGTGGCAGGCACTGAGTGCTGCCCAGCTGGGGGGCTCTGGCTGCACCTCCAACTCCTGGAGTCCTTGTTTGTGGGTCCAGCATACGCCAGCGAGACCCTCCCATATGCTGTTTTTTGTTTGTCCCTGTTCTGATAGCCTGTCCCTATTCATTCCTTTTTTGTTTTTCTCCCTGTTCTGTTAGACTATCCCTGTTCCTGTTCTTCATGTCCCTGTTTAAGGTGTCTCCTGAATCACCCTTCTTTGCTCCCTCTCAAGGCTTTACTTTCCTGATGGTCTCTACTTTAATAGTCGGATGTGATCACCAACCATGGGGCTTGTCGACCCCCATGGCCACACTCCCACATCTTCCCCTTCTTTATTAACATAAGAAAGCACAATTAACACAAATTAAGAAGGCAGGATCAACACAAACTAAAACACAGAGAAAAACTGCCAGGCATACTAAGACTATCTTTAACAAACTTTGCAACCCCATCCCTGGGAGAGGCAGGCACTGAGTGCTGCCCAGCCGGGGGGCTCTGGCTGTCCCTCCAACTCCTGGAGTCCTTGTTTGTGGGTCCAGCATACGCCAGTGGGACCCTCCCATATGCTGTTTTTTGTTTCTCCCTGCTCTGTTAGCCTGCCCCTGTTCCTGTTCTTCATGTCCCTGTTTAAGGTGTCTCCTGAATCACCTTTCTTTGTTCCCTCTCAACTCTTTACTTTCCTGATGGCCTCATCTTTAAGAGTCAGATGTTATCACCAACCATGGGACTTGTCGACCCCCATGGCCATGCTCCCACAACTCCCCCTTCTTTATTAACATAAAAGAGCTCGATTAACACAAATTAAGAAAGCAGGTTTAACACAAATTATGAAGGCGCGATTAACAGAAATTAAGAAAGCAAGAGTAACACAAATAAAGAAAGCACTATTAACACAAACTAAAATACAGAGAAAAACTGCCAGGCATACTAATTCCATCTTTAACAAACTTTGTAACCCCATCCCTGGGAGAGGCAGGCACTGAGTGCTGCCCAGCCGGGGGGCTCTGGCTGCCCCTCCAACTCCTGGAGTCCTTGTTTGTGGGTCCTGCCTATGCCAGCGAGACCCTCCCATACGCTGTTTTTTGTTTCTCCCTGCTCTGTTAGCCTGTCCCTGTTCCTGTTCTTCATGTCCCTGCTTAAGGTGTCTCCTGAATCACCCTTCTTTGTTCCCTCTCAAGGCTTTACTTTCCTCATGGCCTCATCTTTAAGAGTCGGATGTGATCACCAACCATGGGGCTTGTCGACCCCCATGGCCACACTCCCACATCTCCTCCTTCTTTATTAACATAAGAAAGCGCAATTAACACAAATTAAGAAGGCAGGATCAACACAAACTAAAACACAGAGAAAAACTGCCAGGCATACTAAGTCTATCTTTAACAATCTTTGTAAAACCATCCCTGGGAGAGGCAGGCACTGAGTGCTGCCCAGCCGGGGGGCTCTGGCTGCCCCTCCAACTCCTGGAGTCCTTGTTTGTGGGTCCTGCGTAAGCCAGCGTGACCCTCCCATAAGCTCTTTTTGTTCGTCCCTGTTCTGTTAGCATGTACCTATTCATTCCTTTTTTTTTTTTTTTCCCTGTTCCCTTTGCCTGTCCCTATTCATTCCTTTTTTGTTTTTGTCCCTGTTCTGTTAGCCTGTCCCTGTTCATGTTTTTCATGTCCCTGTTTATTTTCTTCTCGTCCCTGTTCGTTTTCATGTCCCTGCTGGGTGGCGATTTGTGGCGTAAAGACCGCACGGACAACGGGGTTCTTTCAGGATCTGTAACTGCTACCTCTTTATTGATGACATAACTTGAACTCTCTCTTACTGAGGGCATAACTTCATCTCTCAGAGTGAGGGCACAACTTCATTCTATCCCTTATTCAGGAAAGGCTCCCTTCCTATAACTTCCGCCTCACAGCAGTACCTTTCCACTAACTAGTCATTGGTCAACAACTTTGCCCGGCAACAGCAAACACCCAGCCACTTCCATGCATTAATGGCTGGAGAACTAGCCACCCCAGACAAGAAGGTGTCACCTGAATCGCCCTTCTTTGTTCCCTCTCAACTCTTTAAATTCCTGATGGTCTCATCCTTAAGAGTCGGATGTTATTACCAGCCATGGGGCCTGTCGACCCCCATGGCCACACTCCCACATCTTCCCCTTCTTTATTAACATAAGAAAGCGCGATTAACACAAATTAAGAAAGCAGGATCAACACAAACTAAAACACAGAGAAAAACTGCCAGGCATACTAAGACTATCTTTAACAAACTTTGCAACCCCATCCCTGGGAGTGGCAGGCACTGAGTGCTGCCCAGCCGGGGGGCTCTGGCTGCCCCTCCAACTCCTGGAGTCCTTGTTTGTGTGTCCTGCCTATGCCAGCGAGACCCTCCCATACGCTGTTTTTTGTTTGTCCCTGTTCTGATAGCCTGTCCCTATTCATTCCCTTTTTGTTTTCGTCCCTGTTCTGTTAGACTATCCCTGATCCTGTTCTTCATTTCCCTGCTTAAGGTGTCTCCTGAATCATCCTTCTTTGTTCCCTCTCAAGGCTTTACTTTCCTGATGGTCTCTACTTTAACAGTCGGATGTTATCACCAACCATGGGGCTTGTCGACCCCCATGGCCACACTCCCACATCTCCCCCTTCTTTATTAAAATAAAAAGCGCGATTAACACAAATTAAGAAGGCAGGATCAACACAAACAAAAACACAGACAAAAACTGCCAGGCATACTAAGTCTATCTTTAACAATCTTTGTAAAACCATCCCTGGGAGAGGCAGGCACTGAGTGCTGCCCAGCCGGGGGGCTCTGGCTGCCCCTCCAACTCCTGGAGTCCTTGTTTGTGGGTCCAGCATATGCCAGTGGGACCCTCCCATATGCTCTTTTTTGTTTCTCCCTGCTCTGTTAGCCTGTCCCTGTTCCTGTTCTTCATGTCCCTGATTAAGGTGTCTCCTGAATCACCCTTCTTTGTTCCCTCTCAACTCTTTACTTTCCTGATGGCCTCATCTTTAAGAGTCGGATGTTATCACCAACCATGGGACTTGTCGACCCCCATGGCCAGGCTCCCACATCTCCCCCTTCTTTATTAACATAGAAGAGCTTGATTAACACAAATTAAGAAAGCAGGTTTAACACAAATTAAGAAGGCGCGATTAACAGAAATCAAGAAAGCAAGAGAAACACAAATTAAGAAAGCACTATTAACACAAATTAAAATACAGAGAAAAAGTGCCAGGCATACTAATTCCATCTTTAACAAACTTTGTAACCCCATCCCTGGGAGAGGCAGGCACTGAGTGCTTCCCAGCTGGGGGGGTCTGGCTGCCCCTCCAACTCCTGGAGTCCTTGTTTGTGGGTCCTGCCTATGCCAGTGGGACCCTCCCATATGCTGTTTTTTGTTTCTCCCTGCTCTGTTAGCCTGTCCCTATTCATTCCTTTTTTTTTTTGTCCCTGTTCTGTTAGACTATCCCTGTTCCTGTTCTTCATGTCCCTGGTTAAGGTGTCTCCTGAATCACCCTTCTTTGTTCCCTCTCAAGGCTTTCCTTTCCTGATGGTCTCATCCTTAAGAGTCCGATGTTATCACCAACCATGGGGCTTGTCGACCCCCATGGCCACACTCCCACATCTCCTCCTTCTTTATTAACATAAGAAAGCGCAATTAACACAAATTAAGAAGGCAGGATCAACACAAACTAAAACACAGAGAAAAACTGCCAGGCATACTAAGACTATCTTTAACAAACTTTGCAACCCCATCCCTGGGAGAGGCAGGCACTGAGTGCTGCCCAGACAGGGGGCTCTGGCTGCCCCTCCAACTCCTGGAGTCCTTGTTTGCGGGTCCTGCGTAAGCCAGCGTGACCCTCCCATAAGCTCTTTTTGTTCGTCCCTGTTCTGTTAGCCTGTACCTATTCATTCCTTTTTTTTTTTTTTCCTGTTCCGTTTGCCTGTCCCTATTCATTCCTTTTTTGTTTTTGTCCCTGTTCTGTTAGCCTGTCCCTGTTCCTGTTCTTCATGTCCCTGTTTGTTTTCTTCTCGTCCCTGTTCGTTTTCTTGTCCCTGTTGGGGGGCGATTTGTGGCGTAAAGACCGCACGGACAACGGGGTTCTTTCAGGATCTGTAACTGCTACCTCTTTATTGATGACATAACTTGAACTCTCTCTTACTGAGGGCATAACTTCATCTCTCAGAGTGAGGGCACAACTTCATTCTATCCCTTATTCAGGAAAGGCTCCCTTCCTATAACTTCCGCCTCACAGCAGTACCTTTCCACTAACTAGTCATTGGTCAACAACTTTGCCCGGCAACAGCAAACACCCAGCCACTTCCATGCATTAATGGCTGGAGAACTAGCCACCCCAGACAAGAAGGTGTCACCTGAATCACCCTTCTTTGTTCCCTCTCAACTCTTTAAATTCCTGATGGTCTCATCCTTAAGAGTCGGATGTTATCACCAACCATGGGGCTTGTCCACCCCCATGGCCACACTCCCACATCTCCTTCTTCTTTATTAACATAAGAAAGCACAATTAACACAAATTAAGAAGGCAGGATCAACACAAACTAAAAAACAGAGAAAAACTGCCAGGCATACTAAGTCTATCTTTAACAACCTTTGTAAAACCATCCCTGGGAGAGGCAGGCACTGAGTGCTGCCCAGCCGGGGGGCTCTGGCTGCCCCTCCAACTCCTGGAGTCCTTGTTTGTGGGTCCAGCATACGCCAGTGGGACCCTCCCATATGCTGTTTTTTGTTTCTCCCTGCTCTGTTAGCCTGCCCCTGTTCCTGTTCTTCATGTCCCTGCTTAAGGTGTCTCCTGAATCACCCTTCTTTGTTCCCTCTCAAGGCTTTACTTTCCTGATGGTCTCATCTTTAAGAGTCGGATGTTATCACCAACCATGGGACTTGTCGACCCCCATAGCCATGCTCCCACATCTCCCCCTTCTTTATTAACATAAAAGAGCTCGATTAACACAAATTAAGAAAGCAGGTTTAACACAAATTAAGAAGGCGCGATTAACAGAAATTAAGAAAGCAAGAGTAACACAAATTAAGAAAGCACTATTAACACAAACTAAAATACAGAGAAAAACTGCCAGGCATACTAATTCCATCTTTAACAAACTTTGCAACCCCATCCCGGGGAGTGGCAGGCACTGAGTGCTGCCCAGCTGGGGGGCTCTGGCTGCCCCTCCAACTCCTGGAGTCCTTGTTTGTGGGTGCTGCCTATGCCAGCGAGACCCTCCCATATGCTGTTTTTTGTTTGTCCCTGTTCTGATAGCCTGCCCCTATTCATTTCTTTTTTGTCTTTGTCCCTGTTCTGTTAGACTATCCCTGTTCCTGTTCTTCATGTCCCTGTTTAAGGTGTCTCCTGAATCACCCTTCTTTGCTCCCTCTCAAGGCTTTACTTTCCTGATGGTCTCTACTTTAATAGTCGGATGTGATCACCAACCATGGGGCTTGTCGACCCCCATGGCCACACTCCCACATCTTCCCCTTCTTTATTAACATAAGAAAGCGCGATTAACACAAATTAAGAAGGCAGGATCAACACAAACTAAAAAACAGAGAAAAACTGCCAGGCATACTAATTCCATCTTTAACAAATTTTGTAACCCCATCCCTGGGAGAGGCAGGCACTGAGTGCTGCCCAGCTGGGGGGCTCTGGCTGCCCCTCCAACTCCTGGAGTCCTTGTTTGTGGGTCCTGCCTATGCCAGCGAGACCCTCCCATATGCTGTTTTTTGTTTCTCCCTGTTCTGATAGCCTGTCCCTATTCATTCCTTTTTTGTTTTCCTCCCTGTTCTGTTAGACTATCCCTGTTCCTGTTCTTCATGTCCCTGGTTAAGGTGTCTCCTGAATCACCCTTCTTTGTTCCCTCTCAAGGCTTTCCTTTCCTGATGGTCTCATCCTTAAGAGTCCGATGTTATCACCAACCATGCGGCTTGTCGACCCCCATGGCCACACTCCCACATCTTCCCCTTCTTTATTAACATAAGAAAGCACAATTAACACAAATATAGAAGGCAGGATCAACACAAACAAAAACACAGAGAAAAACTGCCAGGCATACTAATTCTATCTTTAACAACCTTTGTAAAACCATCCCTGGGAGAGGCAGGCACTGAGTGCTGCCCAGCCGGGGGGCTCTGGCTGCCCCTCCAACTCCTGGAGTCCTTGTTTGTGGGTCCAGCATATGCCAGTGGGACCCTCCCATATGCTCTTTTTTGTTTCTCCCTGCTCTGTTAGCCTGTCCCTGTTCCTGTTCTTCATGTCCCTGATTAAGGTGTCTCCTGAATCACCCTTCTTTGTTCCCTCTCAACTCTTTACTTTCCTGATGGCCTCATCTTTAAGAGTCGGATGTTATCACCAACCATGGGACTTGTCGACCCCCATGGCCATGCTCCCACATCTCCCCCTTCTTTATTAACATAGAAGAGCTTGATTAACACAAATTAAGAAAGCAGGTTTAACACAAATTAAGAAGGCGCGATTAACAGAAATCAAGAAAGCAAGAGAAACACAAATTAAGAAAGCACTATTAACACAAATTAAAATACAGAGAAAAAGTGCCAGGCATACTAATTCCATCTTTAACAAACTTTGTAACCCCATCCCTGGGAGAGGCAGGCACTGAGTGCTTCCCAGCTGGGGGGCTCTGGCTGCCCCTCCAACTCCTGGAGTCCTTGTTTGTGGGTCCTGCCTATGCCAGTGGGACCCTCCCATATGCTGTTTTTTGTTTCTCCCTGCTCTGTTAGCCTGTCCCTGTTCCTGTTCTTCATGTCCCTGTTTAAGGTGTCTCCTGAATCACCCTTCTTTGTTCCCTCTCAAGGCTTTACTTTCCTCATGGCCTCATCTTTAAGAGTCGGATGTGATCACCAACCATGGGGCTTGTCGACCCCCATGGCCAGGCTCCCACATCTCCCCCTTCTTTATTAACATAAAGGAGCTTGATTAACACAAATTAAGAAAGCAGGTTTAACACAAATTATGAAGGCGCGATTAACAGAAATTAAGAAAGCAAGAGTAACACAAATTAAGAAAGCACTATTAACACAAACTAAAATACAGAGAAAAACTGCCAGGCATACTAAGACCATATTTAACAAACTTTGTAACCCCATCCCTGGGAGTGGCAGGCACTGAGTGCTTCCCAGCTGGGGGGCTCTGGCTGCCCCTCCAACTCCCGGAGTCTTTGTTTTTGGGTCCTGCCTATGCCAACGAGACCCTCCCATACGCTGTTTTTTGTTTGTCCCTGTTCTGATAGCCTGTCCCTATTCATTCCTTTTTTGTTTTTGTCCCTGTTCTGTTAGACTATCCCTGTTCCTGTTCTTCATGTCCCTGGTTAAGGTGTCTCCTGAATCACCCTTCTTTGTTCCCTCTCAAGGCTTTCCTTTCCTGATGGTCTCATCCTTAAGAGTCCGATGTTATCACCAACCATGCGGCTTGTCGACCCCCATGGCCACACTCCCACATCTTCCCCTTCTTTATTAACATAAGAAAGCACAATTAACACAAATATAGAAGGCAGGATCAACACAAACAAAAACACAGAGAAAAACTGCCAGGCATACTAATTCTATCTTTAACAACCTTTGTAAAACCATCCCTGGGAGAGGCAGGCACTGAGTGCTGCCCAGCCGGGGGGCTCTGGCTGCCCCTCCAACTCCTGGAGTCCTTGTTTGTGGGTCCAGCATATGCCAGTGGGACCCTCCCATATGCTCTTTTTTGTTTCTCCCTGCTCTGTTAGCCTGTCCCTGTTCCTGTTCTTCATGTCCCTGATTAAG
This sequence comes from Anser anser, assembly GCF_964211835.1. Taxonomy (NCBI): domain Eukaryota; kingdom Metazoa; phylum Chordata; class Aves; order Anseriformes; family Anatidae; genus Anser; species Anser anser. Next base: position 2,580,834 of record NC_139731.1, read on the forward strand.
GTGTCTCCTGAATCACCCTTCTTTGTTCCCTCTCAACTCTTTACTTTCCTGATGGCCTCATCTTTAAGAGTCGGATGTTATCACCAACCATGGGACTTGTCGACCCCCATGGCCAGGCTCCCACATCTCCCCCTTCTTTATTAACATAGAAGAGCTTGATTAACACAAATTAAGAAAGCAGGTTTAACACAAATTAAGAAGGCGCGATTAACAGAAATCAAGAAAGCAAGAGAAACACAAATTAAGAAAGCACTATTAACACAAATTAAAATACAGAGAAAAAGTGCCAGGCATACTAATTCCATCTTTAACAAACTTTGTAACCCCATCCCTGGGAGAGGCAGGCACTGAGTGCTTCCCAGCTGGGGGGGTCTGGCTGCCCCTCCAACTCCTGGAGTCCTTGTTTGGGGGTCCTGCCTATGCCAGTGGGACCCTCCCATATGCTGTTTTTTGTTTCTCCCTGCTCTGTTAGCCTGTCCCTATTCATTCCTTTTTTGTTTTTGTCCCTGTTCTGTTAGACTATCCCTGTTCCTGTTCTTCATGTCCCTGGTTAAGGTGTCTCCTGAATCACCCTTCTTTGTTCCCTCTCAAGGCTTTCCTTTCCTGATGGTCTCATCCTTAAGAGTCCGATGTTATCACCAACCATGGGGCTTGTCGACCCCCATGGCCACACTCCCACATCTCCTCCTTCTTTATTAACATAAGAAAGCGCAATTAACACAAATTAAGAAGGCAGGATCAACACAAACTAAAACACAGAGAAAAACTGCCAGGCATACTAAGACTATCTTTAACAAACTTTGCAACCCCATCCCTGGGAGAGGCAGGCACTGAGTGCTGCCCAGACAGGGGGCTCTGGCTGCCCCTCCAACTCCTGGAGTCCTTGTTTGCGGGTCCTGCGTAAGCCAGCGTGACCCTCCCATAAGCTCTTTTTGTTCGTCCCTGTTCTGTTAGCCTGTACCTATTCATTCCTTTTTTTTTTTTTCCTGTTCCGTTTGCCTGTCCCTATTCATTCCTTTTTTGTTTTTGTCCCTGTTCTGTTAGCCTGTCCCTGTTCCTGTTCTTCATGTCCCTGTTTGTTTTCTTCTCGTCCCTGTTCGTTTTCTTGTCCCTGTTGGGGGGCGATTTGTGGCGTAAAGACCGCACGGACAACGGGGTTCTTTCAGGATCTGTAACTGCTACCTCTTTATTGATGACATAACTTGAACTCTCTCTTACTGAGGGCATAACTTCATCTCTCAGAGTGAGGGCACAACTTCATTCTATCCCTTATTCAGGAAAGGCTCCCTTCCTATAACTTCCGCCTCACAGCAGTACCTTTCCACTAACTAGTCATTGGTCAACAACTTTGCCCGGCAACAGCAAACACCCAGCCACTTCCATGCATTAATGGCTGGAGAACTAGCCACCCCAGACAAGAAGGTGTCACCTGAATCACCCTTCTTTGTTCCCTCTCAACTCTTTAAATTCCTGATGGTCTCATCCTTAAGAGTCGGATGTTATCACCAACCATGGGGCTTGTCCACCCCCATGGCCACACTCCCACATCTCCTTCTTCTTTATTAACATAAGAAAGCACAATTAACACAAATTAAGAAGGCAGGATCAACACAAACTAAAAAACAGAGAAAAACTGCCAGGCATACTAAGTCTATCTTTAACAACCTTTGTAAAACCATCCCTGGGAGAGGCAGGCACTGAGTGCTGCCCAGCCGGGGGGCTCTGGCTGCCCCTCCAACTCCTGGAGTCCTTGTTTGTGGGTCCAGCATACGCCAGTGGGACCCTCCCATATGCTGTTTTTTGTTTCTCCCTGCTCTGTTAGCCTGCCCCTGTTCCTGTTCTTCATGTCCCTGCTTAAGGTGTCTCCTGAATCACCCTTCTTTGTTCCCTCTCAAGGCTTTACTTTCCTGATGGTCTCATCTTTAAGAGTCGGATGTTATCACCAACCATGGGACTTGTCGACCCCCATAGCCATGCTCCCACATCTCCCCCTTCTTTATTAACATAAAAGAGCTCGATTAACACAAATTAAGAAAGCAGGTTTAACACAAATTAAGAAGGCGCGATTAACAGAAATTAAGAAAGCAAGAGTAACACAAATTAAGAAAGCACTATTAACACAAACTAAAATACAGAGAAAAACTGCCAGGCATACTAATTCCATCTTTAACAAACTTTGCAACCCCATCCCGGGGAGTGGCAGGCACTGAGTGCTGCCCAGCTGGGGGGCTCTGGCTGCCCCTCCAACTCCTGGAGTCCTTGTTTGTGGGTGCTGCCTATGCCAGCGAGACCCTCCCATATGCTGTTTTTTGTTTGTCCCTGTTCTGATAGCCTGCCCCTATTCATTTCTTTTTTGTCTTTGTCCCTGTTCTGTTAGACTATCCCTGTTCCTGTTCTTCATGTCCCTGTTTAAGGTGTCTCCTGAATCACCCTTCTTTGCTCCCTCTCAAGGCTTTACTTTCCTGATGGTCTCTACTTTAATAGTCGGATGTGATCACCAACCATGGGGCTTGTCGACCCCCATGGCCACACTCCCACATCTTCCCCTTCTTTATTAACATAAGAAAGCGCGATTAACACAAATTAAGAAGGCAGGATCAACACAAACTAAAAAACAGAGAAAAACTGCCAGGCATACTAATTCCATCTTTAACAAACTTTGTAACCCCATCCCTGGGAGAGGCAGGCACTGAGTGCTGCCCAGCTGGGGGGCTCTGGCTGCCCCTCCAACTCCTGGAGTCCTTGTTTGTGGGTCCTGCCTATGCCAGCGAGACCCTCCCATATGCTGTTTTTTGTTTGTCCCTGTTCTGATAGCCTGCCCCTATTCATTCCTTTTTTGTTTTCCTCCCTGTTCTGTTAGACTATCCCTGTTCCTGTTCTTCATGTCCCTGGTTAAGGTGTCTCCTGAATCACCCTTCTTTGTTCCCTCTCAAGGCTTTCCTTTCCTGATGGTCTCATCCTTAAGAGTCCGATGTTATCACCAACCATGCGGCTTGTCGACCCCCATGGCCACACTCCCACATCTTCCCCTTCTTTATTAACATAAGAAAGCACAATTAACACAAATATAGAAGGCAGGATCAACACAAACAAAAACACAGAGAAAAACTGCCAGGCATACTAATTCTATCTTTAACAACCTTTGTAAAACCATCCCTGGGAGAGGCAGGCACTGAGTGCTGCCCAGCCGGGGGGCTCTGGCTGCCCCTCCAACTCCTGGAGTCCTTGTTTGTGGGTCCAGCATATGCCAGTGGGACCCTCCCATATGCTCTTTTTTGTTTCTCCCTGCTCTGTTAGCCTGTCCCTGTTCCTGTTCTTCATGTCCCTGATTAAGGTGTCTCCTGAATCACCCTTCTTTGTTCCCTCTCAACTCTTTACTTTCCTGATGGCCTCATCTTTAAGAGTCGGATGTTATCACCAACCATGGGACTTGTCGACCCCCATGGCCATGCTCCCACATCTCCCCCTTCTTTATTAACATAGAAGAGCTTGATTAACACAAATTAAGAAAGCAGGTTTAACACAAATTAAGAAGGCGCGATTAACAGAAATCAAGAAAGCAAGAGAAACACAAATTAAGAAAGCACTATTAACACAAATTAAAATACAGAGAAAAAGTGCCAGGCATACTAATTCCATCTTTAACAAACTTTGTAACCCCATCCCTGGGAGAGGCAGGCACTGAGTGCTTCCCAGCTGGGGGGCTCTGGCTGCCCCTCCAACTCCTGGAGTCCTTGTTTGTGGGTCCTGCCTATGCCAGTGGGACCCTCCCATATGCTGTTTTTTGTTTCTCCCTGCTCTGTTAGCCTGTCCCTGTTCCTGTTCTTCATGTCCCTGTTTAAGGTGTCTCCTGAATCACCCTTCTTTGTTCCCTCTCAAGGCTTTACTTTCCTCATGGCCTCATCTTTAAGAGTCGGATGTGATCACCAACCATGGGGCTTGTCGACCCCCATGGCCAGGCTCCCACATCTCCCCCTTCTTTATTAACATAAAGGAGCTTGATTAACACAAATTAAGAAAGCAGGTTTAACACAAATTATGAAGGCGCGATTAACAGAAATTAAGAAAGCAAGAGTAACACAAATTAAGAAAGCACTATTAACACAAACTAAAATACAGAGAAAAACTGCCAGGCATACTAAGACCATATTTAACAAACTTTGTAACCCCATCCCTGGGAGTGGCAGGCACTGAGTGCTTCCCAGCTGGGGGGCTCTGGCTGCCCCTCCAACTCCCGGAGTCTTTGTTTTTGGGTCCTGCCTATGCCAACGAGACCCTCCCATACGCTGTTTTTTGTTTGTCCCTGTTCTGATAGCCTGTCCCTATTCATTCCTTTTTTGTTTTTGTCCCTGTTCTGTTAGACTATCCCTGTTCCTGTTCTTCATGTCCCTGGTTAAGGTGTCTCCTGAATCACCCTTCTTTGTTCCCTCTCAAGGCTTTCCTTTCCTGATGGTCTCATCCTTAAGAGTCCGATGTTATCACCAACCATGGGGCTTGTCGACCCCCATGGCCACACTCCCACATCTCCTCCTTCTTTATTAACATAAGAAAGCGCAATTAACACAAATTAAGAAGGCAGGATCAACACAAACTAAAACACAGAGAAAAACTGCCAGGCATACTAAGACTATCTTTAACAAACTTTGCAACCCCATCCCTGGGAGAGGCAGGCACTGAGTGCTGCCCAGACGGGGGGCTCTGGCTGCCCCTCCAACTCCTGGAGTCCTTGTTTGTGGGTCCTGCGTAAGCCAGCGTGACCCTCCCATAAGCTCTTTTTGTTCGTCCCTGTTCTGTTAGCCTGTACCTATTCATTCCTTTTTTTTTTTTTCCTGTTCCGTTTGCCTGTCCCTATTCATTCCTTTTTTGTTTTTGTCCCTGTTCTGTTAGCCTGTCCCTGTTCCTGTTCTTCATGTCCCTGTTTGTTTTCCTCTCGTCCCTGTTCGTTTTCTTGTCCCTGTTGGGGGGCGATTTGTGGCGTAAAGACCGCACGGACAACGGGGTTCTTTCAGGATCTGTAACTGCTACCTCTTTATTGATGACATAACTTGAACTCTCTCTTACTGAGGGCATAACTTCATCTCTCAGAGTGAGGGCACAACTTCATTCTATCCCTTATTCAGGAAAGGCTCCCTTCCTATAACTTCCGCCTCACAGCAGTACCTTTCCACTAACTAGTCATTGGTCAACAACTTTGCCCGGCAACAGCAAACACCCAGCCACTTCCATGCATTAATGGCTGGAGAACTAGCCACCCCAGACAAGAAGGTGTCACCTGAATCACCCTTCTTTGTTCCCTCTCAAGTCTTTAAATTCCTGATGGTCTCATCCTTAAGAGTCGGATGTTATCACCAACCATGGGGCTTGTCGACCCCCATGGCCACACTCCCACATCTCCTCCTTCTTTATTAACATAAGAAAGCGCGATTAACACAAATTAAGAAGGCAGGATCAACACAAACTAAAACAGAGAAAAACTGCCAGGCATACTAAGTCTATCTTTAACAATCTTTGTAAAACCATCCCTGGGAGAGGCAGGCACTGAGTGCTGCCCAGCCGGGGGGCTCTGGCTGCCCCTCCAACTCCTGGAGTCCTTGTTTGTGGGTCCAGCATACGCCAGTGGGACCCTCCCATACGCTGTTTTTTGTTTGTCCCTGTTCTGATAGCCTGTCCCTATTCATTCCTTTTTTGTTTTTGTCCCTGTTCTGTTAGACTATCCCTGTTCCTGTTCTTCATGTCCCTGTTTAAGGTGTCTCCTGAATCACCCTTCTTTGTTCCCTCTCAACTCTTTACTTTCCTGATGGCCTCATCTTTAAGAGTTGGATGTTATCACCAACCATGGGACTTTTCGACCCCCATGGCCATGCTCCCACATCTCCCCCTTCTTTATTAACATAAAAGAGCTCGATTAACACAAATTAAGAAAGCAGGTTTAACCCAAATTAAGAAGGCGCGATTAACAGAAATTAAGAAAGCTAGGGAAACACAAATTAAGAAAGCACTATTAACACAAATTAAAATACAGAGAAAAACTGCCAGGCATACTAATTCCATCTTTAACAAACTTTGTAACCACAACCCTGGGAGAGGCAGGCACTGAGTGCTGCCCAGCCGGGGGGCTCTGGCTGCCCCTCCAACTCCTGGAGTCCTTGTTTGGGGGTCCTGCCTATGCCAGCGAGACCCTCCCATACGCTGTTTTTTGTTTGTCCCTGTTCTGATAGCATGTCCCTATTCATTCCTTTTTTGTTTTTGTCCCTGTTCTGTTAGACTATCCCTGTTCCTGTTCTTCATGTCCCTGCTTAAGGTGTCTCCTGAATCACCCTTCTTTGTTCCCTCTCAAGGCTTTACTTTCCTGATGGACTCATCTTAAAGAGTCGGATGTGATCACCAACCATGGGGCTTGTCGACCCCCATGGCCACACTCCCACATCTCCTCCTTCTTTATTAACATAAGAAAGCGCGATTAACACAAATTAAGAAGGCAGGATCAGCACAAACTAAAACACAGAGAAAAACTGCCAGGCATACTAAGTCTATCTTCAACAAACTTTGCAACCCCATCCCTGGGAGAGGCAGACACTGAGTGCTGCCCAGCTGGGGGGCTCTGGCTGCCCCTCCAACTCCTGGAGTCCTTCTTTGTGGGTCCTGCCTATGCCAGTGGGACCCTCCCATATGCTGTTTTTTGTTTCTCCCTGCTCTGTTAGCCTGTCCCTGTTCCTGTTCTTCATGTCCCTGTTTAAGGTGTCTCCTGAATCACCCTTCTTTGTTCCCTCTCAAGGCTTTACTTTCCTCATGGCCTCATCTTTAAGAGTCGGATGTGATCACCAACCATGGGGCTTGTCGACCCCCATGGCCACACTCCCACATCTCCTCCTTCTTTATTAACATAAGAAAGCGCAATTAACACAAATTAAGAAGGCAGGATCAACACAAACTAAAACACAGAGAAAAACTGCCAGGCATACTGAGACTATCTTTAACAAACTTTGCAACCCCATCCCTGGGAGAGGCAGGCACTGAGTGCTGCCCAACCGGGGGGCTCTGGCTGCCCCTCCACCTCCTGGAGTCCTTGTTTGTGGGTCCTGCGTAAGCCAGCGTGACCCTCCCATAAGCTCTTTTTGTTCGTCCCTGTTCTGTTAGCCTGTACCTATTCATTCCTTTTTTTTTCTTTTTCCTGTTCCGTTTGCCTGTCCCTATTCATTCCTTTTTTGTTTTTGTCCCTGTTCTGTTAGCCTGTCCCTGTTCCTGTTCTTCATGTCCCTGTTTGTTTTCTTCTCGTCCCTGTTCGTTTTCATGTCCCTGTTGGGGGGCGATTTGTGGCGTAAAGACCGCACGGACAACGGGGTTCTTTCAGGATCTGTAACTGCTACCTCTTTATTGATGACATAACTTGAACTCTCTCTTACTGAGGGCATAACTTCATCTCTCAGAGTGAGGGCACAACTTCATTCTATCCCTTATTCAGGAAAGGCTCCCTTCCTATAACTTCCGCCTCACAGCAGTACCTTTCCACTAACTAGTCATTGGTCAACAACTTTGCCCGGCAACAGCAAACACCCAGCCACTTCCATGCATTAATGGCTGGAGAACTAGCCACCCCAGACAAGAAGGTGTCACCTGAATCACCCTTCTTTGTTCCCTCTCAACTCTTTAAATTCCTGATGGTCTCATCCTTAAGAGTCCTATGTTATCACCAACCATGGGACTTGTCGACCCCCATGGCCACGCTCCCACATCTCCTCCTTCTTTATTAACATAAAAGAGCTCGATTAACACAAATTAAGAAAGCAGGTTTAACACAAATTATGAAGGCGCGATTAACAGAAATTAAGAAAGCAAGAGTAACACAAATTAAGAAAGCACTATTAACACAAACTAAAATACAGAGAAAAACTGCCAGGCATACTAATTCCATCTTTAACAAACTTTGTAACCCCATCCCTGGGAGAGGCAGGCACTGAGTGCTGCCCAGCCGGGGGGCTCTGGCTGCCCCTCCAACTCCTGGAGTCCTTGTTTCTGGGTCCTGCCTATGCCAGCGAGACCCTCCCATACGCTGTTTTTTGTTTGTCCCTGTTCTGTTAGCCTGTCCCTGTTCCTGTTCTTCATGTCCCTGTTTAAGGTGTCTCCTGAATCACCCTTTGTTCCCTCTCAGGGCTTTACTTTCCTGATGGTCTCATCTTTAAGAGTCTGATGTTATCACCAACCATGGGGCTTGTCGACCCCCATGGCCACACTCCCACATCTTCCCCTTCTTTATTAACTTAAGAAAGCGCGATTAACACAAATTAAGAAGGCAGGATCAGCACAAACTAAAACACAGATAAAAACTGCCAGGCATACTAAGTCTATCTTTAACAATCTTTGTAAAACCAGCCGTGGGAGAGGCAGGCACTGAGTGCTGCCCAGCCGGGGGGCTCTGGCTGACCCTCCAACTCCTGGAGTCCTTGTTTGTGGGTCCTGCCTATGCCAGCGAGACCCTCCCATATGCTGTTTTTTGTTTGTCCCTGTTCCGTTTTCCTGTCCCTATTCATTCCTTTTTTGTTTTCGTCCCTGTTCTGTTAGACTATCCCTGTTCCTGTTCTTCATGTCCCTGTTTAAGGTGTCTCCTGAATCACCCTTCTTTGTTCCCTCTCAACTCTTTACTTTCCTGATGGCCTCATCTTTAAGAGTCGCATGTTATCACCAACCATGGGACTTGTCGACCCCCATGGCCATGCTCCCACATCTCCCCCTTCTTTATTAACATAAGAGAGCTCGATTAACACAAATTAAGAAAGCAGGTTTAACACAAATTAAGAAGGCGCGATTAACAGAAATTAAGAAAGCAAGAGTAACACAAATTAAGAAAGCACTATTAACACAAACTAAAACACAGAGAAAAACTGCCAGGCATACTAATTCCATCTTTAACAAACTTTGTAAAACCAACCCTGGGAGAGGCAGGCACTGAGTGCTGCCCAGCCGGGGGGCTCTGGCTGCCCCTCCAACTCCTGGAGTCCTTGTTTGGGGATCCTGCGTAAGCCAGCGTGACCCTCCCATACGCTCTTTTTGTTCGTCCCTGTTCTGTTAGCCTGTACCTATTCATTCCTTTTCTGTTTTTGTCCCTGTTCCGTTTGCCTGTCCCTATTCATTCCTTTTTTGTTTTTGTCCCTGTTCTGTTAGCCTGTCCCTGTTCCTGTTCTTCATGTCCCTGTTTGTTTTCTTCTCGTCCCTGTTCGTTTTCATGTCCCTGTTGGGGGGCGATTTGTGGCGTAAAGACCGCACGGACAACGGGGTTCTTTCAGGATCTGTAACTGCTACCTCTTTATTGATGACATAACTTGAACTCTCTCTTACTGAGGGCATAACTTCATCTCTCAGAGTGAGGGCACAACTTCATTCTTTCCCTTATTCAGGAAAGGCTCCCTTCCTATAACTTCCGCCTCACAGCAGTACCTTTCCACTAACTAGTCATTGGTCAACAACTTTGCCCGGTAACAGCAAACACCCAGCAACTTCCATGCTTTAATGGCTGGAGAACAAGCCACCCCAGACAACAAGGTGTCACCTGAATCACCCTTCTCTGTTCCCTCTCAACTCTTTAAATTCCTGATGGTCTCATCCTTAAGAGTCGGATGTTATTACCAACCATGGGGCTTGTCGACCCCCATGGCCACACTCCCACATCTTCCCCTTCTTTATTAACATAAGAAAGTGCGTTTAACACAAATTAAGAAGGCAGGATCAACACAAACTAAAACACAGAGAAAAACTGCCAGGCATACTAATTCTATCTTTAACAATCTTTGTAAAACCATCCCTGGGCGAGGCAGGCACTGAGTGCTGCCCAGCCGGGGGGCTCTGGCTGCCTCTCCAACTCCTGGAGTCCTTGTTTGTGGGTCCTGCCTATACCAGCGTGACCCTCCCATATGCTGTTTTTTGTTTGTCCCTGTTCTGATAACCTGTCCCTATTCATTCCCTTTTTGTTTTTGTCCCTGTTCTGTTAGACTATCCCTGTTCCTGTTCCTCATGTCCCTGCTTAAGGTGTCTCCTGAATCACCCTTCTTTGTTCCCTCTCAAGGCTTTACTTTCCTGATGGTCTCATCTTTAAGAGTCGGATGTGATCACCAACCATGGGGCTTGTCGACCCCCATGGCCACACTCCCACACCTCCTCCTTCTTTATTAACATAAGAAAGCGCAATTAACACAAATTAAGAAGGCAGGATCAACACAAACTTAAACACAGAGAAAAACTGCCAGGCATACTAAGTCTATCTTTAACAACCTTTGTAAAACCATCCCTGGGAGAGGCAGGCACTGAGTGCTGCCCAGACGGGGGGCTCTGGCTACCCCTCCAACTCCTGGAGTCCTTGTTTGTGGGTCCTGCCTATACCAGCGTGACCCTCCCATATGCTGTTTTTTGTTTGTCCCTGTTCTGATAGCCTGTCCCTGTTCCTGTTCTTCATGTCCCTGTTTAAGGTGTCTCCTGAATCACCCTTCTTTGTTCCCTCTCAACTCTTTACATTCCTGATGGTCTCATCCTTAATAGTCTGATGTTATCACAAACCATGGGGCTTGTCCACCCCCATGGCCACACTCCCACATCTCCCCCTTCTTTATTAACATAAGAAAGCGCAATTAACACAAATTAAGAAAGCACTATTAACACAAACTAAAACACAGAGAAAAACTGCCAGGCATACTAATTCCATCTTTAACAAACTTTGTAAACCCATCCCTGGCAGAGGGAGACACTAAGTGCTGCCCAGCCGGGGGGCTCTGGCTGCCCCTCCAACTCCTGGAGTCCTTGTTTGTGGGTCCCGCATATGCCAGTGGGACCCTCCCATATGCTGTTTTTTGTTTCTCCCTGCTCTGTTAGCCTGTCCCTGTTCCTGTTCTTCATGTCCCTCTTTAAGGTGTCTCCTGAATCACCTTTCTTTGTTCCCTCTCAACTCTTTACTTTCCTGATGGCCTCATCTTTAAGAGTGGGATGTTATCACCAACCATGGGGCTTGTCGACCCCCATGGCCACGCTCCCACATCTCCCCCTTCTTTATTAACATAAAAGAGCTCGATTAACACAAATTAAGAAAGCAGGTTTAACACAAATTAAGAAGGCGCGATTAACAGAAATTAAGAAAGCAAGAGAAACACAAATTAAGAAAGCACTCTTAACACAAATTAAAATACAGAGAAAAACTGCCAGGCATACTAATTCCATCTTTAACAAACTTTGTAACCCCATCCCTGGGAGAGGCAGGCACTGAGTGCTGCCCAGCCGGGGGGCTCTGGCTGCCCCTCCAACTCCTGGAGTCCTCGTTTGTGGGTCCGGCCTATGCCAGCGAGACCCTCCCATACGCTGTTTTTTGTTTGTCGCTGTTCTGATAGCATGTCCCTATTCATTCCTTTTTTGTTTTTGTCCCTGTTCTGTTAGACTATCCCTGTTCCTGTTCTTCATGTCCCTGCTTAAGGTGTCTCCTGAATCACCCTTCTTTGTTCCCTCTCAAGGCTTTACTTTTCTGATGGCCTCTACTTTAATAGTCGGATGTGATCACCAACCATGGGGCTTGTTGACCCCCATGGCCACACTCCCACATCTTCCCCTTCTTTATTAACATAAGAAAGCGCGATTAACACAAATTAAGAAGGCAGGATAAACACAAACTAAAACACAGAGATAAACTGCCAGGCATACTAAGGCTATCTAACAAACTTTGCAACCCCATCCCTGGGAGTGGCAGGCACTGAGTGCTGCCCAGCCGGGGGGCTCTGGCTGCCCCTCCAACTCCTGGAGTCCTTGTTTGTGGGTCCTGCATATGCCAGCGGGACCATCCCATATGCTGTTTTTTGTTTGTCCCTGTTCTGTTAGCCTGTCCCTGTTCCTGTTCTTCATGTCCCTGTTTAAGGTGTCTCCTGAATCACCCTTCTTTGTTCCCTCTCAACTCTTTAAATTCCTGATGTTCTCATCCTTAAGAGTCGGATGTTATTACCAACCATGGGGCTTGTGGACCCCCATGGCCACACTCCCACATTTTCCCCTTCTTTATTAACATAAGAAAGCGCGTTTAACACAAATTAAGATGGCAGGATCAACACAAACTAAAACACAGAGAAAAACTGCCAGGCATACTAAGTCTATGTTTAACAACCTTTGTAAAACCATACCTGGGAGAGGCAGGCACTGATTACTGCCCAGCCAGGGGGCTCTGGCTGCCCCTCCAACTCCTGGAGTCCTTGTTTGTGGGTCCAGCATATGCCAGTGGGACCCTCCCATATGCTGTTTTTTGTTTCTCCCTGCTCTGTTAGCCTGTCCCTGTTCCTGTTCTTCATGTCCCTGTTTAAGGTGTCTCCTGAATCACCCTTCTTTGTTCCCTCTCAGGGCTTTACTTTCCTGATGGTCTCATCTTTAAGAGTCAGATGTGATCACCAACCATGGGGCTTGTCGACCCCCATGGCCACACTCCCACATCTCCTCCTTCTTTATTAACATAAGAAAGCGCAATTAAAACAAATTAAGAACGCAGGATCAACACAAATTAAAACACAGAGAAACGCTGCCAGGCATACTAAGACTATCTTTAACAAACTTTGCAACCCCATCCCTGGGAGAGGCAGGCACTGAGTGCTGCCCAGCCGGGGGGCTCTGGCTGCCCCTCCAACTCCTGGAGTCCTTTTTTGTGGGTCCTGCGTAAGCCAGCGTGACCCTCCCATAAGCTCTTTTTGTTCGTCCCTGTTCTGTTAGACTGTACCTATTCATTCTTTTTTTTTTTTTTCCCTGTTCCGTTTGCCTGTCCCTATTCATTCCTTTTTTGTTTTTGTCCCTGTTCTGTTATCCTGTCCCTGTTCCTGTTCTTCATGTCCCTGTTTGTTTTCTTCTCGTCCCTGTTCGTTTTCATGTCCCTGTTGGGGGGCGATTTGTGGCGTAAAGACTGCACGGACAACGGGGTTCTTTCAGGATCTGTAACTGCTACCTCTTTATTGATGACATAACTTGAACTCTCTCTTACTGAGGGCATAACTTCATCTCTCAGAGTGAGGGCACAACTTCATTCTATCCCTTATTCAGGAAAGGCTCCCTTCCTATAACTTCCGCCTCACAGCAGTAACTTTCCACTAACTAGTCATTGGTCAACAACTTTGCCCGGCAACAGCAAACACCCAGCCACTTCCATGCATTAATGGCTGGAGAACTAGCCACCCCAGACAAGAAGGTGTCACCTGAATCACCCTTCTTTGTTCCCTCTCAACTCTTTAAATTCCTGATGGTCTCATCCTTAAGAGTCGGATGTTATCACCAACCATGGGGCTTGTCGACCCCCATGGCCACACTCCCACATCTCCTTCTTCTTTATTAACATAAGAAAGCGCGATTAACACAAATTAAGAAGGCAGGATCAACACAAACTAAAACACAGAGAAAAACTGCCAGGCATACTAAGTCTATGTTAAACAACCTTTGTAAAACCATCCCTGGGAGAGGCAGGCACTGAGTGCTGCCCAGCCGGGGGGCTCTGGCTGCCCCTCCGACTACTGGAGTCCTTGTTTGTGGGTCCTGCCTATGCCAGTGGGACCCTCCCATATGCTGTTTTTTGTTTCTCCCTGCTCTGTTAGCCTGTCCCTGTTCCTGTTCTTCATGTCCCTGGTTAAGGTGTCTCCTGAATCACCCTTCTTTGTTCCCTCTCAACTCTTTACTTTCCTGATGGCCTCATCTTTAAGAGTCCGATGTTATCACCAACCATGGGACTTGTCGACCCCCATGGCCATGCTCCCACAACTCCCCCTTCTTTATTAACATAAGAGAGCTCGATTAACACAAATTAAGAAAGCAGGTTTAACACAAATTATGAAGGCGTGATTAACAGAAATTAAGAAAGCAAGAGTAACACAAATTAAGAAAGCACTATTAACACAAACTAAAATACAGAGAAAAACTGCCAGGCATACTAATTCCATCTTTAACAAACTTTGCAACCCCATCCCTGGGAGAGGCAGGCACTGAGTGCTGCCCAGCTGGGGGGCTCTGTCTGCCCCTCCAACTCCTGGAGTCCTTGTTTGTGGGTCCTGCCTATGCCAGCGAGACCCTCCCATACGCTGTTTTTTGTTTGTCGCTGTTCTGATAGCATGTCCCTATTCATTCCTTTTTTGTTTTTGTCCCTGTTCTGTTAGCTTGTCCCTGTTCCTGTTCTTCATGTCCCTGCTTAAGGTGTCTCCTGAATCACCCTTCTTTGTTCCCTCGCAAGGCTTTACTTTCCTCATGGTCTCACCTTTAATAGTCGGATGTGATCACCAACCATGGGGCTTGTCGACCCCCATGGCCACACTCCCACATCTCCTCCTTCTTTATTAACATAAGAAAGCGCAATTAACACAAATTAAGAAGGCAGGATCAACACAAACTAAAACACAGAGAAAAACTGCCAGGCATACTAAGACTATCTTTAACAAACTTTGCAACCCCATCCCTGGGAGAGGCAGGCACTGAGTGCTTCCCAGCTGGGGGGCTCTGGCTGCCCCTCCAACTCCTGGAGTCCTTGTTTGTGGGTCCTGCCTATGCCATCGAGACCCTCCCATACGCTGTTTTTTGTTTGTCCCTGTTCTGATAGCCTGTCCCTATTCATTACTTTTTTGTTTTTGTCCCTGTTCTGTTAGACTATCCCTGTTCCTGTTCTTCATGTCCCTGTTTAAGGTGTCTCCTGAATCACCCTTCTTTGTTCCCTCGCAAGGCTTTACTTTCCTCATGGTCTCATCTTTAAGAGTCGGATGTGATCACCAACCATGGGGCTTGTCGACCCCCATGGCCACACTCCCACATCTCCTCCTTCTTTATTAACATAAGAAAGCGCAATTAACACAAATTAAGAAGGCAGGATCAACACAAACTAAAACACAGAGAAAAACTGCCAGGCATACTAAGACTATCTTTAACAAACTTTGCAACCCCATCCCTGGGAGAGGCAGGCACTGAGTGCTGCCCAGCCTGGGGGCTCTGGCTGCCCCTCCAACTCCTGGAGTCCTTGTTTGTGGGTCCTGCGTAAGCCAGCGTGACCCTCCCATAAGCTCTTTTTGTTCGTCCCTGTTCTGTTAGCCTGTACCTATTCATTCCTTTTTTTTTTTTTTCCCTGTTCCCTTTGCCTGTCCCTATTCATTCCTTTTTTGTTTTTGTCCCTGTTCTGTTAGCCTGTCCCTGTTCCTGTTCTTCATGTCCCTGTTTGTTTTCTTCTCGTCCCTGTTCGTTTTCATGTCCCTGTTGGGGGGCGATTTGTGGCGTAAAGACCGCACGGACAACGGGGTTCTTTCAGGATCTGTAACTGCTACCTCTTTATTGATGACATAACTTGAACTCTCTCTTACTGAGGGCATAACTTCATCTCTCAGAGTGAGGGCACAACTTCATTCTATCCCTTATTCAGGAAAGGCTCCCTTCCTATAATTTCCGCCTCACAGCAGTACCTTTCCACTAACTAGTCATTGGTCAACAACTTTGCCCGGCAACAGCAAACACCCAGCCACTTCCATGCATTAATGGCTGGAGAACTAGCCACCCCAGACAAGAAGGTGTCACCTGAATCACCCTTCTTTGTTCCCTCTCAAGGCTTTAAATTCCTGATGGTCTCATCCTTAAGAGTCCTATGTTATCACCAACCATGGGGCTTGTCGACCCCCATGGCCACACTCCCACATCTCCTTCTTCTTTATTAACATAAGAAAGCGCGATTAACACAAATTAAGAAGGCAGTATCAACACAAACTAAAACAGAGAAAAACTGCCAGGCATACTAAGTCTATCTTTAACAATCTTTGTAAAACCATCCCTGGGAGAGGCAGGCACTGAGTGCTGCCCAGCCGGGGGGCTCTGGCTGCCCCTCCAACTCCTGGAGTCCTTGTTTGTGGGTCCAGCATACGCCAGTGGGACCCTCCCATATGCTGTTTTTTGTTTGTCCCTGTTCTGATAGCCTGTCCCTATTCATTCCTTTTTTGTTTTTGTCCCTGTTCTGTTAGACTATCCCTGTTCCTGTTCTTCATGTCCCTGTTTAAGGTGTCTCCTGAATCACCCTTCTTTGTTCCCTCTCAACTCTTTACTTTCCTGATGGCCTCATCTTTAAGAGTCGGATGTTATCACCAACCATGGGACTTGTCGACCCCCATGGCCAGGCTCCCACATCTCCCCCTTCTTTATTAACATAAAAGAGCTCGATTAACACAAATTAAGAAAGCAGGTTTAACACAAATTAAGAAGGCACGATTAACAGAAATTAAGAAAGCTAGAGAAACACAAATTAAGAAAGCACTATTAACACAAATTAAAATACAGAGAAAAAATGCCAGGCATACTAATTCCATCTTTAACAAACTTTGTAACCACAACCCTGGGAGAGGCAGGCACTGAGTGCTGCCCAACCGGGGGGCTCTGGCTGCCCCTCCAACTCCTGGAGTCCTTGTTTGGGGGTCCTCCTATGCCAGCGAGACCCTCCCATACGCTGTTTTTTGTTTGTCCCTGTTCTGATAGCCTGTCCCTATTCATTACTTTTTTATTTTCGTCCCTGTTCTGTTAGACTATCCCTGTTCCTGTTCTTCATGTCCCTGTTTAAGGTGTCTCCTGAATCACCCTTCTTTGTTCCCTGTCAAGGCTTTACTTTCCTGATGGTCTCTACTTTATTAGTGAGATCTTATCACCAACCATGGGGCTTGTCTAACCCCATGGCCAGGCTCCCACATCTCCCCCTCCTTTATTAACATAAAAGAGCTCGATTAACACAAATTAAGAAAGCAGGTTTAACACAAATTAAGAAGGCGCGATTAACAGAAATTAAGAAAGCAAGAGAAACACAAATTAAGAAAGCACTATTAACACAAACTAAAATACAGAGAAAAACTGCCAGGCATACTAAGTCTATCTTTAACAAACTTTATAACCCCATCCCTGGGAGAGGCAGGCACTGAGTGCTGCCCAGCCGGGGGGCTCTGGCTGCCCTTCCAACTCCTGGAGTCCTTGTTTGGGGGTCCTGCGTAAACCATCGTGGCCCTCCCATATGCTCTTTTTGGTCATCCCTGTTCTGTTAGCCTGTACCTGATCATTCCTTTTCTGTTTTTGTCCCTGTTCCGTTTTCCTGTCCCTATTCATTCCTTTTTTTGTTTTTGTCCCTGTTCTGTTTGCCTGTCCCTGTTCCTCTTCTTCATGTCCCTGTTTGTATTCTTCTCGTCCCTGTTCGTTTTCATGTCCCTGTTGGGGGGCGATTTGTGGCGTAAAGACCGCTCGGACACCGGGGTTCTTTCAGGATCTGTAACTGCTACCTCATTATTGATGACATAACTTGAACTCTCTCTTACTGAGGGCATAACTTCATCTCCCAGAGTGAGGGCACAACTTCATTCTATCCCTTATTCAGGAAAGGCTCCCTTCCTATAACTTCCACCTCACAGCAGTACCTTTCCACTAACTAGTCATTGGTCAACAACTTTGCCCGGCAACAGCAAACACCCAGCCACTTCCATGCATTAATGGCTGGAGAACTAGCCACCCCAGACAAGAAGGTGTCACCTGAATCACCCTTCTTTGTTCCCTCTCAACTCTTTAAATTCCTGATGGCCTCATCTTTAAGAGTCGGATGTTATCACCAACCATGGGGCCTGTCGACCCCCATGGCCACACTCCCACATCTCCTTCTTCTTTATTAACATAAGAAAGCGCGATTAACACAAATTAAGAAGGCAGGATCAACACAAACTAAAACACAGAGAAAAAATGCCAGGCATACTAAGTCTATGTTTAACAACCTTTGTAAAACCATCCCTGGGAGAGGCAGGCACTGAGTGCTGCCCAGCCGGGGGGCTCTGGCTGCCCCTCCAACTCCTGGAGTCCTTGTTTGTGGGTCCTGCCTATGCCAGTGGGACCCTCCCATATGCTGTTTTTTGTTTCTCCCTGCTCTGTTAGCCTGTCCCTGTTCCTGTTCTTCATGTCCCTGTTTAAGGTGTCTCCTGAATCACCCTTCTTTGTTCCCTCTCAACTCTTTACTTTCCTGATGGCCTCATCTTTAAGAGTCGGATGTTATCACCAACCATGGGACTTGTCGACCCCCATGGCCATGCTCCCACATCTCCCCCTTCTTTATTAACATAAAAGAGCTCGATTAACACAAATTAAGAAAGCAGGTTTAACACAAATTATGAAGGCGCGATTAACAGAAATTAAGAAAGCTAGAGAAACACAAATTAAGAAAGCACTATTAACACAAATTAAAATACAGAGAAAAACTGCCAGGCATACTAATTCCATCTTTAACAAACTTTGTAACCACAACCCTGGGAGAGGCAGGCACTGAGTGCTGCCCACCCGGGGGGCTCTGGCTGCCCCTCCAACTCCTGGAGTCCTTGTTTGGGGGTCCTGCCTATGCCAGCAAGACCCTCCCATACGCTGTTTTTTGTTTGTCCCTTTTCTGATAGCATGTCCCTATTCATTCCTTTTTTGTTTTTGACCCTGTTCTGTAAGACTATCCCTGCTCCTGTTCTTCATGTCCTTGCTTAAGGTGTCTCCTGAATCACCCTTCTTTGTTCCCTCTCAAGGCTTTACTTTCCTGATGGACTCATCTTTAAGAGTCGGATGTGATCACCAACCATGGGGCTTGTCGACCCCCATGGCCACACTCCCACATCTTCCCCTTCTTTATTAACTTAAGAAAGCACAATTAACACAAATTAAGAAGGCAGGATCAGCACAAACTAAAACACAGAGAAAAACTGCCAGGCATACTAAGTCTATCTTCAACAAACTTTGCAACCCCATCCCTGGGAGAGGCAGGCACTGAGTGCTGCCCAGCTGGGGGGCTCTGGCTGCCCCTCCAACTCCTGGAGTCCTTCTTTGTGGGTCCTGCCTATGCCAGTGGGACCCTCCCATATGCTGTTTTTTGTTTCTCCCTGCTCTGTTAGCCTGTCCCTGTTCCTGTTCTTCATGTCCCTGTTTAAGGTGTCTCCTGAATCAGCCTACTTTGTTCCCTCTCAACTCTTTACTTTCCTGATGGCCTCATCTTTAAGAGTTGGATGTTATCACCAACCATGGGGCTTGTGGACCCCCATGGCCATGCTCCCACATCTCCCCCTTCTTTATTAACATAGAAGAGCTCGATTAACACAAATTAAGAAAGCAGGTTTAACACAAATTAAGAAGGCGCGATTAACAGAAATTAAGAAAGCAAGAGAAACACAAATTAAGAAAGCACTCAACACAAATTAAAATACAGAGAAAAAGTGCCAGGCATACTAATTCCATCTTTAACAAACTTTGTAACCCCATCCCTGGGAGAGGCAGGCACTGAGTGCTTCCCAGCTGGGGGGCTCTGGCTGCCCCTCCAACTCCTGGAGTCCTTGTTTGTGGGTCCAGCATATGCCAGTGGGACCCTCCCATATGCTGTTTTTTGTTTCTCCCTGCTCTGTTAGCCTGTCCCTGTTCCTGTTCTTCATGTCCCTGCTTAAGGTGTCTCCTGAATCACCCTTCTTTGTTCCCTCTCAAGGCTTTACTTTCCTCATGGCCTCATCTTTAAGAGTCGGATGTGATCACCAACCATGGGGCTTGTCGACCCCCATGGCCACACTCCCACATCTCCTCCTTCTTTATTAACATAAGAAAGCGCAATTAACACAAATTAAGAAGGCAGGATCAAGACAAACTAAAACACAGAGAAAAACTGCCAGGCATACTAAGACTATCTTTAACAAACTTTGCAACCCCATCCCTGGGAGAGGCAGGCACTGAGTGCTGCCCAGCCGGGGGGCTCTGGCTGCCCCTCCACCTCCTGGAGTCCTTGTTTGTGGGTCCTGCGTAAGCCAGCGTGACCCTCCCATAAGCTCTTTTTGTTCGTCCCTGTTCTGTTAGCCTGTACCTATTCATTCCTTTTTTTTTCTTTTTCCTGTTCCGTTTGCCTGTCCCTATTCATTCCTTTTTTGTTTTTGTCCCTGTTCTGTTAGCCTGTCCCTGTTCCTGTTCTTCATGTCCCTGTTTGTTTTCTTCTCGTCCCTGTTCGTTTTCATGTCCCTGTTGGGGGGCGATTTGTGGCGTAAAGACCGCACGGACAACGGGGTTCTTTCAGGATCTGTAACTGCTACCTCTTTATTGATGACATAACTTGAACTCTCTCTTACTGAGGGCATAACTTCATCTCTCAGAGTGAGGGCACAACTTCATTCTATCCCTTATTCAGGAAAGGCTCCCTTCCTATAACTTCCGCCTCACAGCAGTACCTTTCCACTAACTAGTCATTGGTCAACAACTTTGCCCGGCAACAGCAAACACCCAGCCACTTCCATGCATTAATGGCTGGAGAACTAGCCACCCCAGACAAGAAGGTGTCACCTGAATCACCCTTCTTTGTTCCCTCTCAACTCTTTAAATTCCTGATGGTCTCATCCTTAAGAGTTGGATGTTATCACCAACCATGGGATTTGTCGACCCCCATGGCCACACTCCCACATCTCCTCCTTCTTTATTAACATAAAAGAGCTCGATTAACACAAATTAAGAAAGCAGGTTTAACACAAATTATGAAGGCGCGATTAACAGAAATTAAGAAAGCAAGAGTAACACAAATTAAGAAAGCACTATTAACACAAACTAAAATACAGAGAAAAACTGCCAGGCATACTAATTCCATCTTTAACAAACTTTGTAACCCCATCCCTGGGAGAGGCAGGCACTGAGTGCTGCCCAGCCGGGGGGCTCTGGCAGCCCCTCCAACTCCTGGAGTCCTTGTTTCTGGGTCCTGCCTATGCCAGCGAGACCCTCCCATACGCTGTTTTTTGTTTGTCCCTGTTCTGTTAGCCTGTCCCTGTTCCTGTTCTTCATGTCCCTGTTTAAGGTGTCTCCTGAATCACCCTTTGTTCCCTCTCAGGGCTTTACTTTCCTGATGGTCTCATCTTTAAGAGTCTGATGTTATCACAAACCATGGGGCTGGTCGACCCCCATGGCCACACTCCCACATCTTCCCCTTCTTTATTAACTTAAGAAAGCGCGATTAACACAAATTAAGAAGGCAGGATCAGCACAAACTAAAACACAGGTAAAAACTGCCAGGCATACTAAGTCTATCTTTAACAATCTTTGTAAAACCAGCCGTGGGAGAGGCAGGCACTGAGTGCTGCCCAGCCGGGGGGCTCTGGCTGCCCCTCCAACTCCTGGAGTCCTTGTTTGTGGGTCCTCCCTATGCCAGCGAGACCCTCCCATATGCTGATTTTTGTTTGTCCCTGTTCCGTTTTCCTGTCCCTATTCATTCCTTTTTTGTTTTCGTCCCTGTTCTGTTAGACTATCCCTGTTCCTGTTCTTCATGTCCCTGTTTAAGGTGTCTCCTGAATCACCCTTCTTTGTTCCCTCTCAACTCTTTACTTTCCTGATGGCCTCATCTTTAAGAGTCGCATGTTATCACCAACCATGGGACTTGTCGACCCCCATGGCCATGCTCCCACATCTCCCCCTTCTTTATTAACATAAGAGAGCTCGATTAACACAAATTAAGAAAGCAGGTTTAACACAAATTAAGAAGGCGCGATTAACAGAAATTAAGAAAGCAAGAGTAACACAAATTAAGAAAGCACTATTAACACAAACTAAAACACAGAGAAAAACTGCCAGGCATACTAATTCCATCTTTAACAAATTTTGTAAAACCAACCCTGGGAGAGGCAGGCACTGAGTGCTGCCCAGCCGGGGGGCTCTGGCTGCCTCTCCAACTCCTGGAGTCCTTGTTTGTGGGTCCTGCCTATACCAGCGTGACCCTCTCATATGCTGTTTTTTGTTTGTCCCTGTTCTGATAGCCTGTCCCTATTCATTCCCTTTTTGTTTTTGTCCCTGTTCTGTTAGACTATCCCTGTTCCTGTTCCTCATGTCCCTGCTTAAGGTGTCTCCTGAATCACCCTTCTTTGTTCCCTCTCAAGGCTTTACTTTCCTGATGGTCTCATCTTTAAGAGTCCGATGTGATCACCAGCCATGGGCTTGTCGACCCCCATGGCCACACTCCCACACCTCCTCCTTCTTTATTAACATAAGAAAGCGCAATTAACACAAATTAAGAAGGCAGGATCAACACAAACTTAAACACAGAGAAAAACTGCCAGGCATACTAAGTCTATCTTTAACAACCTTTGTAAAACCATCCCTGGGAGAGGCAGGCACTGAGTGCTGCCCAGACGGGGGGCTCTGGCTACCCCTCCTACTCCTGGAGTCCTTGTTTGTGGGTCCTGCCTATACCAGCGTGACCCTCCCATATGCTGTTTTTTGTTTGTCCCTGTTCTGATAGCCTGTCCCTGTTCCTGTTCTTCATGTCCCTGTTTAAGGTGTCTCCTGAATCACCCTTCTTTGTTCCCTCTCAACTCTTTACATTCCTGATGGTCTCATCCTTAATAGTCTGATGTTATCACAAACCATGGGGCTTGTCGACCCCCATGGCCACACTCCCACATCTTCCCCTTCTTTATTAACTTAAGAAAGCGCGATTAACACAAATTAAGAAGGCAGGATCAGCACAAACTAAAACACAGAGAAAAACTGCCAGGCATACTAAGTCTATCGTCAACAAACTTTGCAACCCCATCCCTGGGAGAGGCAGGCACTGAGTGCTGCCCAGCTGGGGGGCTCTGGCTGCCCCTCCAACTCCTGGAGTCCTTGTTTGTGGGTCCTGCCTATGCCAGTGGGACCCTCCCATATGCTGTTTTTTGTTTCTCCCTGCTCTGTTAGCCTGTCCCTGTTCCTGTTCTTCATGTCCCTGTTTGTGTCTCCTGAATCACCCTACTTTGTTCCCTCTCAACTCTTTACTTTCCTGATGGCCTCATCTTTAAGAGTTGGATGTTATCACCAACCATGGGCTTGTCGACCCCCATGGCCACGCTCCCACATCTCCCCCTTCTTTATTAACATAAAAGAGCTCGATTAACACAAATTAAGAAAGCAGGTTTAACACAAATTAAGAAGGCGCGATTAACAGAAATTAAGAAAGCAAGAGAAACACAAATTAAGAAAGCACTCAACACAAATTAAAATACAGAGAAAAAGTGCCAGGCATACTAATTCCATCTTTAACAAACTTTGTAACCCCATCCCTGGGAGAGGCAGGCACTGAGTGCTTCCCAGCTGGGGGGCTCTGGCTGCCCCTCCAACTCCTGGAGTCCTTGTTTGTGGGTCCAGCATATGCCAGTGGGACCCTCCCATATGCTGTTTTTTGTTTCTCCCTGCTCTGTTAGCCTGTCCCTGTTCCTGTTCTTCATGTCCCTGTTTAAGGTGTCTCCTGAATCACCCTTCTTTGTTCCCTCTCAAGGCTTTACTTTCCTCATGGCCTCATCTTTAAGAGTCGGATGTGATCACCAACCATGGGGCTTGTCGACCCCCATGGCCACACTCCCACATCTCCTCCTTCTTTATTAACATAAGAAAGCGCAATTAACACAAATTAAGAAGGCAGGATCAACACAAACTAAAACACAGAGAAAAACTGCCAGGCATACTAAGACTATCTTTAACAAACTTTGCAACCCCATCCCTGGGAGAGGCAGGCACTGAGTGCTGCCCAGCCGGGGGGCTCTGGCTGCCCCTCCACCTCCTGGAGTCCTTGTTTGTGGGTCCTGCGTAAGCCAGCGTGACCCTCCCATAAGCTCTTTTTGTTCGTCCCTGTTCTGTTAGCCTGTACCTATTCATTCCTTTTTTTTTCTTTTTCCTGTTCCGTTTGCCTGTCCCTATTCATTCCTTTTTTGTTTTTGTCCCTGTTCTGTTAGCCTGTCCCTGTTCCTGTTCTTCATGTCCCTGTTTGTTTTCTTCTCGTCCCTGTTCGTTTTCTTGTCCCTGTTGGGGGGCGATTTGTGGCGTAAAGACCGCACGGACAACGGGGTTCTTTCAGGATCTGTAACTGCTACCTCTTTATTGATGACATAACTTGAACTCTCTCTTACTGAGGGCATAACTTCATCTCTCAGAGTGAGGGCACAACTTCATTCTATCCCTTATTCAGGAAAGGCTCCCTTCCTATAACTTCCGCCTCACAGCAGTACCTTTCCACTAACTAGTCATTGGTCAACAACTTTGCCCGGCAACAGCAAACACCCAGCCACTTCCATGCATTAATGGCTGGAGAACTAGCCACCCCAGACAAGAAGGTGTCACCTGAATCACCCTTCTTTGTTCCCTCTCAACTCTTTAAATTCCTGATGGTCTCATCCTTAAGAGTTGGATGTTATCACCAACCATGGGATTTGTCGACCCCCATGGCCACACTCCCACATCTCCTCCTTCTTTATTAACATAAAAGAGCTCGATTAACACAAATTAAGAAAGCAGGTTTAACACAAATTATGAAGGCGCAATTAACAGAAATTAAGAAAGCAAGAGTAACACAAATTAAGAAAGCACTATTAACACAAACTAAAATACAGAGAAAAACTGCCAGGCATACTAATTCCATCTTTAACAAACTTTGTAACCCCATCCCTGGGAGAGGCAGGCACTGAGTGCTGCCCAGCCGGGGGGCTCTGGCTGCCCCTCCAACTCCTGGAGTCCTTGTTTCTGGGTCCTGCCTATGCCAGCGAGACCCTCCCATACGCTGTTTTTTGTTTGTCCCTGTTCTGTTAGCCTGTCCCTGTTCCTGTTCTTCATGTCCCTGTTTAAGGTGTCTCCTGAATCACCCTTTGTTCCCTCTCAGGGCTTTACTTTCCTGATGGTCTCATCTTTAAGAGTCTGATGTTATCACAAACCATGGGGCTTGTCGACCCCCATGGCCACACTCCCACATCTTCCCCTTCTTTATTAACTTAAGAAAGCGCGATTAACACAAATTAAGAAGGCAGGATCAGCACAAACTAAAACACAGGTAAAAACTGCCAGGCATACTAAGTCTATCTTTAACAATCTTTGTAAAACCAGCCGTGGGAGAGGCAGGCACTGAGTGCTGCCCAGCCGGGGGGCTCTGGCTGCCCCTCCAACTCCTGGAGTCCTTGTTTGTGGGTGCTGCCTATGCCAGTGGGACCCTCCCATATGCTGATTTTTGTTTGTCCCTGTTCCGTTTTCCTGTCCCTATTCATTCCTTTTTTGTTTTCGTCCCTGTTCTGTTAGACTATCCCTGTTCCTGTTCTTCATGTCCCTGTTTAAGGTGTCTCCTGAATCACCCTTCTTTGTTTCCTCTCAACTCTTTAAATTCCTGATGGCCTCATCTTTAAGAGTCGCATGTTATCACCAACCATGGGACTTGTCGACCCCCATGGCCATGCTCCCACATCTCCCCCTTCTTTATTAACATAAGAGAGCTCGATTAACACAAATTAAGAAAGCAGGTTTAACACAAATTAAGAAGGCGCGATTAACAGAAATTAAGAAAGCAAGAGTAACACAAATTAAGAAAGCACGATTAACACAAACTAAAACACAGAGAAAAACTGCCAGGCATACTAATTCCATCTTTAACAAACTTTGTAAAACCAACCCTGGGAGAGGCAGGCACTGAGTGCTGCCCAGCCGGGGGGCTCTGGCTGCCCCTCCAACTCCTGGAGTCCTTGTTTGGGGGTCCTGCGTAAGCCAGCGTGACCCTCCCATACGCTCTTTTTGTTCGTCCCTGTTCTGTTAGCCTGTACCTATTCATTCCTTTTCTGTTTTTGTCCCTGTTCCGTTTGCCTGTCCCTATTCATTCCTTTTTTGTTTTTGTCCCTGTTCTGTTAGCCTGTCCCTGTTCCTGTTCTTCATGTCCCTGTTTGTTTTCTTCTCGTCCCTGTTCGTTTTCATGTCCCTGTTGGGGGGCGATTTGTGGCGTAAAGACCACACGGACAACGGGGTTCTTTCAGGATCTGTAACTGCTACCTCTTTATTGATGACATAACTTGAACTCTCTCTTACTGAGGGCATAACTTCATCTCTCAGAGTGAGGGCACAACTTCATTCTATCCCTTATTCAGGAAAGGCTCCCTTCCTATAATTTCCGCCTCACAGCAGTACCTTTCCACTAACTAGTCATTGGTCAACAACTTTGCCCAGTAACAGCAAACACCCAGCAACTTCCATGCTTTAATGGCTGGAGAAGAAGCCACCCCAGACAAGAAGGTGTCACCTGAATCACCCTTCTTTGTTCCCTCTCAACTCTTTAAATTCCTGATGGTCTCATCCTTAAAAGTCGGATGTTATTACCAACCATGGGGCTTGTCTAACCCCATGGCCACACTCTCACATCTTCCCCTTCTTTATTAACATAAGAAAGCGCGTTTAACACAAATTAAGAAGGCAGGATCAACACAAACTAAAACACAGAGAAAAACTGCCAGGCATACTAATTCTATCTTTAACAATCTTTGTAAAACCATCCCTGGGCGAGGCAGGCACTGAGTGCTGCCCAGCCGGGGGGCTCTGGCTGCCTCTCCAACTCCTGGAGTCCTTGTTTGTGGGTCCTGCCTATACCAGCGTGACCCTCCCATATGCTGTTTTTTGTTTGTCCCTGTTCTGATAGCCTGTCCCTGTTCCTGTTCTTCATGTCCCTGTTTAAGGTGTCTCCTGAATCACCCTTCTTTGTTCCCTCTCAACTCTTTACATTCCTGATGGTCTCATCCTTAATAGTCTGATGTTGTCACAAACCATGGGGCTTGTCCACCCCCATGGCCACACTCCCACATCTCCCCCTTCTTTATTAACATAAGAAAGCGCAATTAACACAAATTAAGAAAGCACTATTAACACAAACTAAAACACAGAGAAAAACTGCCAGGCATACTAATTCCATCTTTAACAAACTTTGTAAACCCATCCCTGGCAGAGGGAGACACTAAGTGCTGCCCAGCCGGGGGGCTCTGGCTGCCCCTCCAACTCCTGGAGTCCTTGTTTGTGGGTCCAGCATATGCCAGTGGGACCCTCCCATATGCTGTTTTTTGTTTCTCCCTGCTCTGTTAGCCTGTCCCTGTTCCTGTTCTTCATGTCCCTGTTTAAGGTGTCTCCTGAATCACCCTTCTTTGTTCCCTCTCAACTCTTTACTTTCCTGATGGCCTCATCTTTAAGAGTTGGATGTTATCACCAACCATGGGGCTTGTCGACCCCCATGGCCACGCTCCCACATCTCCCCCTTCTTTATTAACATAAAAGAGCTCGATTAACACAAATTAAGAAAGCAGGTTTAACACAAATTAAGAAGGCGCGATTAACAGAAATTAAGAAAGCAAGAGAAACACAAATTAAGAAAGCACTCTTAACACAAATTAAAATACAGAGAAAAAATGCCAGGCATACTAATTCCATCTTTAACAAACTTTGCAACCCCATCCCTGGGAGAGGCAGGCACTGAGTGCTGCCCAGCCGGGGGGCTCTGGCTGCCTCTCCAACTCCTGGAGTCCTTGTTTGTGGGTCCTGCCTATACCAGCGTGACCCTCCCATATGCTGTTTTTTGTTTGTCCCTGTTCTGATAACCTGTCCCTATTCATTCCCTTTTTGTTTTTGTCCCTGTTCTGTTAGACTATCCCTGTTCCTGTTCCTCATGTCCCTGCTTAAGGTGTCTCCTGAATCACCCTTCTTTGTTCCCTCTCAAGGCTTTACTTTCCTGATGGTCTCATCTTTAAGAGTCGGATGTGATCACCAACCATGGGCTTGTCGACCCCCATGGCCACACTCCCACAACTCCTCCTTCTTTATTAACATAAGAAAGCGCAATTAACACAAATTAAGAAGGCAGGATCAACACAAACTTAAACACAGAGAAAAACTGCCAGGCATGCTAAGTCTATCTTTAACAACCTTTGTAAAACCATCCCTGGGAGAGGCAGGCACTGAGTGCTGCCCAGACGGGGGGCTCTGGCTACCCCTCCAACTCCTGGAGTCCTTGTTTGTGGGTCCTGCCTATACCAGCGTGACCCTACCATATGCTGTTTTTTGTTTGTCCCTGTTCTGATAGCCTGTCCCTGTTCCTGTTCTTCATGTCCCTGTTTAAGGTGTCTCCTGAATCACCCTTCTTTGTTCCCTCTCAGGGCTTTACTTTCCTGATGGTCTCATCTTTAAGAGTCAGATGTGATCACCAACCATGGGACTTGTCGACCCCCATGGCCACACTCCCACATCTCCTCCTTCTTTATTAACATAAGAAAGCGCAATTAAAACAAATTAAGAAGGCAGGATCAACACAAATTAAAACACAGAGAAACGCTGCCAGGCATACTAAGACTATCTTTAACAAACTTTGCAACCCCATCCCTGGGAGTGGCAGGCACTGAGTGCTGCCCAGTCGGGGGGCTCTGACTGCCCCTCCAACTCCTGGAGTCCTTGTTTGGGGGTCCTGCGTAAGCCAGCGTGACCCTCCCATAAGCTCTTTTTGTTCGTCCCAGTTCTGTTAGCCTGTCCCTATTCATTCCTTTTTTGTTTTTGTCCCTGTTCTGTTAGCCTGTCCCTGTTCCTGTTCTTCATTCCCCTGTTTGTTTTCTTCTCGTCCCTGTTCATTTCATGTCCCTGTTGGGGGGCGATTTGTGGCGTAAAGACCGCACGGACAACGGGGTTCTTTCAGGATCTGTAACTGCTACCTCTTTATTGATGACATAACTTGAACTCTCTCTTACTGAGGGCATAAGTTCATCTCTCAGAGTGAGGGCACAACTTCATTCTATCCCTTATTCAGGAAAGGCTCCCTTCCTATAATTTCCCCCTCACAGCAGTACCTTTCCACTAACTAGTCATTGGTCAACAACTTTGCCCGGCAACACCAAACACCCAGCCACTTCCATGCATTAGTGGCTGGAGAACAAGCCACCCCAGACAACAAGGTGTCACCTGAATCACCCTTCTTTGTTCCCTCTCAACTCTTTAAATTCCTGATGGTCTCATCCTTAAGAGTCCTATGTTATCACCAACCACGGGGCCTTTCGACCCCCATGGCCACACTCCCACATCTCCCCCTTCTTTATTAACTTAAGAAAGCGCGATTAACACAAATTAAGAAGGCAGGATCAACACAAACTAAAACACAGAGAAAAACTGCCAGGCATACTAATTCCATCTTTAACAAACTTTGTAACCCCATCCCTGGGAGAGGCAGGCACTGAGTGCTGCCCAGCTGGGGGGCTCTGGCTGCCCCTCCAACTCCTGGAGTCCTTGTTTGTGGGTCCAGCATATGCCAGTGGGACCCTCCCATATGCTGTTTTTTGTTTCTCCCTGCTCTGTTAGCCTGTCCCTGTTCCTGTTCTTCATGTCCCTTTTTAAGGTGTCTCCTGAATCACCCTTCTTTGTTCCCTCTCAAGGCTTTACTTTCCTGATGGTCTCATCATTAAGAGTCTGATGTTATCACCAACCATGGGACTTGTCGACCCCCATGGCCACACTCCCACATCTCCCCCTTCTTTATTAACATAAGAAAGCGCGATTAACACAAATTAAGAAGGGAGGATCAGCACAAACTAAAACACAGAGAAAAACTGCCAGGCATACTAAGACTATCTTTAACAAACTTTGCAACCCCATCCCTGGGAGAGGCAGGCACTGAGTGCTGCCCAGCCGGGGGGCTCTGGCTGCCTCTCCAACTCCTGGAGTCCTTGTTTGTGGGTCCTGCCTATACCAGCGTGACCCTCCCATATGCTGTTTTTTGTTTGTCCCTGTTCTGATAACCTGTCCCTATTCATTCCCTTTTTGTTTTTGTCCCTGTTCTGTTAGACTATCCCTGTTCCTGTTCCTCATGTCCCTGCTTAAGGTGTCTCCTGAATCACCCTTCTTTGTTCCCTCTCAAGGCTTTACTTTCCTGATGGTCTCATCTTTAAGAGTCGGATGTGATCACCAACCATGGGCTTGTCGACCCCCATGGCCACACTCCCACAACTCCTCCTTCTTTATTAACATAAGAAAGCGCAATTAACACAAATTAAGAAGGCAGGATCAACACAAACTTAAACACAGAGAAAAACTGCCAGGCATGCTAAGTCTATCTTTAACAACCTTTGTAAAACCATCCCTGGGAGAGGCAGGCACTGAGTGCTGCCCAGACGGGGGGCTCTGGCTACCCCTCCAACTCCTGGAGTCCTTGTTTGTGGGTCCTGCCTATACCAGCGTGACCCTACCATATGCTGTTTTTTGTTTGTCCCTGTTCTGATAGCCTGTCCCTGTTCCTGTTCTTCATGTCCCTGTTTAAGGTGTCTCCTGAATCACCCTTCTTTGTTCCCTCTCAGGGCTTTACTTTCCTGATGGTCTCATCTTTAAGAGTCAGATGTGATCACCAACCATGGGGCTTGTCGACCCCCATGGCCACACTCCCACATCTCCTCCTTCTTTATTAACATAAGAAAGCGCAATTAAAACAAATTAAGAAGGCAGGATCAACACAAATTAAAACACAGAGAAACGCTGCCAGGCATACTAAGACTATCTTTAACAAACTTTGCAACCCCATCCCTGGGAGTGGCAGGCACTGAGTGCTGCCCAGCCGGGGTGCTCTGACTGCCCCTCCAACTCCTGGAGTCCTTGTTTGGGGGTCCTGCGTAAGCCAGCGTGACCCTCCCATAAGCTCTTTTTGTTCGTCCCAGTTCCGTTTGCCTGTCCCTATTCATTCCTTTTTTGTTTTTGTCCCTGTTCTGTTAGCCTGTCCCTGTTCCTGTTCTTCATTCCCCTGTTTGTTTTCTTCTCGTCCCTGTTCATTTCATGTCCCTGTTGGGGGGCGATTTGTGGCGTAAAGACCGCACGGACAACGGGGTTCTTTCAGGATCTGTAACTGCTACCTCTTTATTGATGACATAACTTGAACTCTCTCTTACTGAGGGCATAAGTTCATCTCTCAGAGTGAGGGCACAACTTCATTCTATCCCTTATTCAGGAAAGGCTCCCTTCCTATAATTTCCCCCTCACAGCAGTACCTTTCCACTAACTAGTCATTGGTCAACAACTTTGCCCGGCAACACCAAACACCCAGCCACTTCCATGCATTAATGGCTGGAGAACAAGCCACCCCAGACAACAAGGTGTCACCTGAATCACCCTTCTTTGTTCCCTCTCAACTCTTTAAATTCCTGATGGTCTCATCCTTAAGAGTCCTATGTTATCACCAACCATGGGGCCTTTCGACCCCCATGGCCACACTCCCACATCTCCCCCTTCTTTATTAACTTAAGAAAGCGCGATTAACACAAATTAAGAAGGCAGGATCAACACAAACTAAAACACAGAGAAAAACTGCCAGGCATACTAATTCCATCTTTAACAACCTTTGTAAAACCATCCCTGGGAGAGGCAGGCACTGAGTGCTGCCCAGCCAGGGGGCTCTGGCTGCCCCTCCAACTCCTGGAGTCCTTGTTTGTGGGTCCTGCCTATGCCAGTGGGACCCTCCCATATGCTGATTTTTGTTTCTCCCTGCTCTGTTAGCCTGTCCCTGTTCCTGTTCTTCATGTCCCTGTTTAAGGTGTCTCCTGAATCACCCTTCTTTGTTCCCTCTCAACTCTTTACTTTCCTGATGGCCTCATCTTTAAGAGTGGGTTGTTATCACCAACCATGGGACTTGTCGACCCCCATGGCCATGCTCCCACATCTCCCCCTTCTTTATTAACATAAAAGAGCTCGATTAACACAAATTAAGAAAGCAGGTTTAACACAAATTATGAAGGCGCGATTAACAGAAATTAAGAAAGCAAGAGTAACACAAATTAAGAAAGCACTATTAACACAAACTAAAACACAGAGAAAAACTGCCAGGCATACTAAGACTATCTTTAACAAACTTTGCAACCCCATCCCTGGGAGAGGCAGGCACTGAGTGCTGCCCAGCCGGGGGGCTCTGGCTGCCCCTCCAACTCCTGGAGTCCTTTTTTGTGGGTCCTGCGTAAGCCAGCGTGACCCACCCATAAGCTCTTTTTGTTCGTCCCTGTTCTGTTAGCCTGTACCTATTCATTCTTTTTTTTTTTTTTTCCCTGTTCCGTTTGCCTGTCCCTATTCATTCCTTTTTTGTTTTTGTCCCTGTTCTGTTAGCCTGTCCCTGTTCCTCTTTTTCATGTCCCTGTTTGTTTTCTTCTTGTCCCTGTTCGTTTTCATGTCCCTGTTGGGGGGCGATTTGTGGCGTAAAGACCGCACGGACAACGGGGTTCTTTCAGGATCTGTAACTGCTACCTCTTTATTGATGACATAACTTGAACTCTCTCTTACTGAGGGCATAACTTCATCTCTCAGAGTGAGGGCAAAACTTCATTCTATCCCTTATTCAGGAAAGGCTCCCTTCCTATAACTTCCGCCTCACAGCAGTAACTTTCCACTAACTAGTCATTGGTCAACAACTTTGCCCGGCAACAGCAAACACCCAGCCACTTCCATGCATTAATGGCTGGAGAACTAGCCACCCCAGACAAGAAGGTGTCACCTGAATCACCCTTCTTTGTTCCCTCTCAACTCTTTAAATTCCTGATGGTCTCATCCTTAAGAGTCGGATGTTATCACCAACCATGGGGCTTGTGGACCCCCATTGCCACACTCCCACATCTTCCCCTTCTTTATTAACATAAGAAAGCGCGATTAACACAAATTAAGAAGGCAGGATCAACACAAACTAAAACACAGAGAAAAACTGCCAGGCATACTAAGTCTATCTTTAACAATCTTTGTAAAACCATCCCTGGGAGAGGCAGGCACTGAGTGCTGCCCAGCCGGGGGGCTCTGGCTGCCCCTCCAACTCCTGGAGTCCTTGTTTGTGGGTCCAGCATATGCCAGTGGGACCCTCCCATATGCTCTTTTTTGTTTCTCCCTGCTCTGTTAGCCTGTCCCTGTTCCTGTTCTTCATGTCCCTGTTTAAGGTGTCTCCTGAATCACCCTTCTTTGTTCCCTCTCAACTCTTTACTTTCCTGATGGCCTCATCTTTAAGAGTGGGTTGTTATCACCAACCATGGGACTTGTGGACCCCCATGGCCATGCTCCCACATCTCCCCCTTCTTTATTAACATAAAAGAGCTCGATTAACACAAATTAAGAAAGCAGGTTTAACACAAATTAAGAAGGCGCGATTAACAGAAATTAAGAAACAAGAGTAACACAAATTAAAAAAGCACTATTAACACAAACTAAAATACAGAGAAAAACTGCCAGGCATACTAATTCCATCTTTAACAAACTTTGTAACCCCATCCCTGGGAGAGGCAGGCACTGAGTGCTTCCCAGCTGGGGGGCTCTGGCTGCCCCTCCAACTCCTGGAGTCCTTGTTTGTGGGTCCTGCCTATGCCAGCGAGACCCTCCCATACGCTGTTTTTTGTTTGTCCCTGTTCTGATAGCCTGTCCCTATTCATTCCTTTTTTGTTTTTGTCCCTGTTCTGTTAGCCTGTCCCTGTTCCTGTTCTTCATGTCCCTGTTTAAGGTGTCTCCTGAATCACCCTTCTTTGTTCCCTCTCAAGGCTTTCTTTTCCTCATGGCCTCATCTTTAAGAGTCGGATGTGATCACCAACCATGGGGCTTGTCGACCCCCATGGCCACACTCCCACATCTCCTCCTTCTTTATTAACATAAGAAAGCGCAATTAACACAAATTAAGAAGGCAGGATCAACACAAACTAAAACACAGAGAAAAACTGCCAGGCATACTAAGACTATCTTTAACAAACTTTGCAACCCCATCCCTGGGAGAGGCAGGCACTGAGTGCTGCCCAGACGGGGGGCTCTGGCTGCCCCTCCAACTCCTGGAGTCCTTGTTTGGGGGTCCTGCGTAAACCATCGTGGCCCTCCCATATGCTCTTTTTGGTCATCCCTGTTCTGTTAGCCTGTACCTGATCATTCCTTTTCTGTTTTTGTCCCTGTTCCGTTTTCCTGTCCCTATTCATTCCTTTTTTGTTTTTGTCCCTGTTCTTTTTGCCTGTCCCTGTTCCTCTTCTTCATGTCCCTGTTTGTATTCTTCTCGTCCCTGTTCGTTTTCATGTCCCTGTTGGGGGGCGATTTGTGGCGTAAAGACCGCTCGGACACCGGGGTTCTTTCAGGATCTGTAACTGCTACCTCATTATTGATGACATAACTTGAACTCTCTCTTACTGAGGGCATAACTTCATCTCTCAGAGTGAGGGCACAACTTCATTCTATCCCTTATTCAGGAAAGGCTCCCTTCCTATAACTTCCACCTCACAGCAGTACCTTTCCACTAACTAGTCATTGGTCAACAACTTTGCCCGGCAACAGCAAACACCCAGCCACTTCCATGCATTAATGGCTGGAGAACTAGCCACCCCAGACAAGAAGGTGTCACCTGAATCACCCTTCTTTGTTCCCTCTCAACTCTTTAAATTCCTGATGGCCTCATCTTTAAGAGTCGGATGTTATCACCAACCATGGGGCCTGTCGACCCCCATGGCCACACTCCCACATCTCCCCCTTCTTTATTAACATAAGAAAGCGCGATTAACACAAATTAAGAAGGCAGGATCAACACAAACTAAAACACAGAGAAAAACTGCCAGGCATACTAAGTCTATGTTTAACAACCTTTGTAAAACCATCCCTGGGAGAGGCAGGCACTGAGTGCTGCCCAGCCGGGGGGCTCTGGCTGCCCCTCCAACTCCTGGAGTCCTTGTTTGTGGGTCCTGCCTATGCCAGTGGGACCCTCCCATATGCAGTTTTTTGTTTCTCCCTGCTCTGTTAGCCTGTCCCTGTTCCTGTTCTTCATGTCCCTGTTTAAGGTGTCTCCTGAATCACCCTTCTTTGTTCCCTCTCAACTCTTTACTTTCCTGATGGCCTCATCTTTAAGAGTCGGATGTTATCACCAACCATGGGACTTGTCGACCCCCATGGCCATGCTCCCACATCTCCCCCTTCTTTATTAACATAAAAGAGCTCGATTAACACAAATTAAGAAAGCAGGTTTAACCCAAATTAAGAAGGCGCGATTAACAGAAATTAAGAAAGCTAGAGAAACACAAATTAAGAAAGCACTATTAACACAAATTAAAATACAGAGAAAAACTGCCAGGCATACTAATTCCATCTTTAACAAACTTTGTAACCACAACCCTGGGAGAGGCAGGCACTGAGTGCTGCCCAGCCGGGGGGCTCTGGCTGCCCCTCCAACTCCTGGAGTCCTTGTTTGGGGGTCCTGCCTATGCCAGCGAGACCCTCCCATACGCTGTTTTTTGTTTGTCCCTGTTCTGATAGCATGTCCCTATTCATTCCTTTTTTGTTTTTGTCCCTGCTCTGTTAGCCTGTCCCTGTTCCTGTTCTTCATGTCCCTGTTTAAGGTGTCTCCTGAATCACCCTTCTTTGTTCCCTCTCAAGGCTTTACTTTCCTCATGGCCTCATCTTTAAGAGTCGGATGTGATCACCAACCATGGGGCTTGTCGACCCCCATGGCCACACTCCCACATCTCCTCCTTCTTTATTAACATAAGAAAGCGCAATTAACACAAATTAAGAAGGCAGGATCAACACAAACTAAAACACAGAGAAAAACTGCCAGGCATACTAAGACTATCGTTAACAACCTTTGTAAAACCATCCCTGGGAGAGGCAGGCACTGAGTGCTGCCCAGCCGGGGGGCTCTGGCTGCCCCTCCAACTCCTGGAGTCCTTTTTTGTGGGTCCTGCGTAAGCCAGCGTGACCCTCCCATAAGCTCTTTTTGTTCGTCCCTGTTCTGTTAGCCTGTACCTATTCATTCTTTTTTTTTTTTTTTCCCTGTTCCGTTTGCCTGTCCCTATTCATTCCTTTTTTGTTTTTCTCCCTGTTCTGTTATCCTGTCCCTGTTCCTGTTCTTCATGTCCCTATTTGTTTTCTTCTCGTCCCTGTTCGTTTTCATGTCCCTGTTGGGGGGCGATTTGTGGCGTAAAGACCGCACGGACAACGGGGTTCTTTCAGGATCTGTAACTGCTACCTCTTTAATGATGACATAACTTGAACTCTCTCTTACTGAGGGCATAACTTCATCTCTCAGAGTGAGGGCACAACTTCATTCTATCCCTTATTCAGGAAAGGCTCCCTTCCTATAACTTCCGCCTCACAGCAGTAACTTTCCACTAACTAGTCATTGGTCAACAACTTTGCCCGGCAACAGCAAACACCCAGCCACTTCCATGCATTAATGGCTGGAGAACTAGCCACCCCAGACAAGAAGGTGTCACCTGAATCACCCTTCTTTGTTCCCTCTCAACTCTTTAAATTCCTGATGGTCTCATCCTTAAGAGTCGGATGTTATCACCAACCATGGGGCTTGTGGACCCCCATTGCCACACTCCCACATCTTCCCCTTCTTTATTAACATAAGAAAGCGCGATTAACACAAATTAAGAAGGCAGGATCAACACAAACTAAAACACAGAGAAAAACTGCCAGGCATACTAAGTCTATCTTTAACAACCTTTGTAAAACCATCCCTGGGAGAGGCAGGCACTGAGTGCTGCCCAGCCGGGGGGCTCTGGCTGCCCCTCCAACTCCTGGAGTCCTTGTTTGTGGGTCCAGCATATGCCAGTGGGACCCTCCCATATGCTGTTTTTTGTTTCTCCCTGCTCTGTTAGCCTGTCCCTGTTCCTGTTCTTCATGTCCCTGTTTAAGGTGTCTCCTGAATCACCCTTCTTTGTTCCCTCTCAACTCTTTACTTTCCTGATGGCCTCATCTTTAAGAGTGGGTTGTTATCACCAACCATGGGACTTGTGGACCCCCATGGCCATGCTCCCACATCTCCCCCTTCTTTATTAACATAAAAGAGCTCGATTAACACAAATTAAGAAAGCAGGTTTAACACAAATTAAGAAGGCTCGATTAACAGAAATTAAGAAAGCAAGAGTAACACAAATTAAAAAAGCACTATTAACACAAACTAAAATACAGAGAAAAACTGCCAGGCATACTAATTCCATCTTTAACAAACTTTGTAACCCCATCCCTGGGAGAGGCAGGCACTGAGTGCTGCCCAGCTGGGGGGCTCTGGCTGCCCCTCCAACTCCTGGAGTCCTTGTTTGTGGGTCCTGCCTATGCCAGCGAGACCCTCCCATACGCTGTTTTTTGTTTGTCGCTGTTCTGATAGCCTGTCCCTATTCATTCCTTTTTTGTTTTTGTCCCTGTTCTGTTAGACTATCCCTGTTCCTGTTCTTCATGTCCCTGTTTAAGGTGTCTCCTGAATCACCCTTCTTTGTTCCCTCTCAAGGCTTTACTTTCCTCATGGCCTCATCTTTAAGAGTCGGATGTGATCACCAACCATGGGGCTTGTCGACCCCAATGGCCACACTCCCACATCTCCTCCTTCTTTATTAACATAAGAAAGCGCAATTAACACAAATTAAGAAGGCAGGATCAACACAAACTAAAACACAGAGAAAAACTGCCAGGCATACTAAGACTATCTTTAACAAACTTTGCAACCCCATCCCTGGGAGAGGCAGGCACTGAGTGTTGCCCAGCCGGGGGGCTCTGGCTGCCCCTCCAACTCCTGGAGTCCTTGTTTGTGGGTCCTGCGTAAGCCAGCGTGACCCTCCCATAAGCTCTTTTTGTTCGTCCCTGTTCTGTTAGCCTGTACCTATTCATTCCTTTTCTGTTTTTGTCCCTGTTCCGTTTGCCTGTCCCTATTCATTCCTTTTTTGTTTTTGTCCCTGTTCTGTTAGCCTGTCCCTGTTCCTGTTCTTCATGTCCCTGTTTGTTTTCTTCTCGTCCCTGTTCGTTTTCATGTCCCTGTTGGGGGGCGATTTGTGGCGTAAAGACCGCACGGACAACGGGGTTCTTTCAGGATCTGTAACTGCTACCTCTTTATTGATGACATAACTTGAACTCTCTCTTACTGAGGGCATAACTTCATCTCTCAGAGTGAGGGCACAACTTCATTCTATCCCTTATTCAGGAAAGGCTCCCTTCCTATAACTTCCGCCTCACAGCAGTACCTTTCCACTAACTAGTCATTGGTCAACAACTTTGCCCGGCAACAGCAAACACCCAGCCACTTCCATGCATTAATGGCTGGAGAACTAGCCACCCCAGACAAGAAGGTGTCACCTGAATCACCCTTCTTTGTTCCCTCTCAACTCTTTAAATTCCTGATGGTCTCATCCTTAAGAGTCGGATGTTATCACCAACCATGGGGCTTGTGGACCCCCATTGCCACACTCCCACATCTTCCCCTTCTTTATTAACATAAGAAAGCGCGATTAACACAAATTAAGAAGGCAGGATCAACACAAACTAAAACACAGAGAAAAACTGCCAGGCATACTAAGTCTATCTTTAACAATCTTTGTAAAACCATCCCTGGGAGAGGCAGGCACTGAGTGCTGCCCAGCCGGGGGGCTCTGGCTGCCCCTCCAACTCCTGGAGTCCTTGTTTGTGGGTCCAGCATATGCCAGTGGGACCCTCCCATATGCTGTTTTTTGTTTCTCCCTGCTCTGTTAGCCTGTCCCTGTTCCTGTTCTTCATGTCCCTGTTTAAGGTGTCTCCTGAATCACCCTTCTTTGTTCCCTCTCAACTCTTTACTTTCCTGATGGCCTCATCTTTAAGAGTCCGATGTTATCACCAACCATGGGACTTGTCGACCCCCATGGCCATGCTCCCACAACTCCCCCTTCTTTATTAACATAAAAGAGCTCGATTAACACAAATTAAGAAAGCAGGTTTAACACAAATTATGAAGGCGTGATTAACAGAAATTAAGAAAGCAAGAGTAACACAAATTAAGAAAGCACTATTAACACAAACTAAAATACAGAGAAAAACTGCCAGGCATACTAAGTCTATCTTTAACAATCTTTGTAAAACCATCCCTGGGAGAGGCAGGCACTGAGTGCTGCCCAGCCGGGGGGCTCTGGCTGCCCCTCCAACTCCTGGAGTCCTTGTTTGTGGGTCCTGCCTATGCCATCGAGACCCTCCCATACGCTGTTTTTTGTTTGTCCCTGTTCTGATAGCCTGTCCCTATTCATTACTTTTTTGTTTTTGTCCCTGTTCTGTTAGCTTGTCCCTGTTCCTGTTCTTCATGTCCCTGCTTAAGGTGTCTCCTGAATCACCCTTCTTTGTTCCCTCTCAAGGCTTTACTTTCCTCATGGTCTCACCTTTAAGAGTCGGATGTGATCACCAACCATGGGGCTTGTCGACCCCCATGGCCACACTCCCACATCTCCTCCTTCTTTATTAACATAAGAAAGCACAATTAACACAAATTAAGAAGGCAGGATCAACACAAACTAAAACACAGAGAAAAACTGCAAGGCATACTAAGACTATCTTTAACAAACTTTGCAACCCCATCCCTGGGAGAGGCAGGCACTGAGTTCTTCCCAGCTGGGGGGCTCCGGCTGCCCCACCAACTCCTGGAGTCCTTGTTTTTGGGTCCTGCCTATGCCATCGAGACCCTCCCATACGCTGTTTTTTGTTTGTCCCTGTTCTGATAGCCTGTCCCTATTCATTACTTTTTTGTTTTTGTCCCTGTTCTGTTAGACTATCCCTGTTCCTGTTCTTCATGTCCCTGTTTAAGGTGTCTCCTGAATCACCCTTCTTTGTTCCCTCGCAAGGCTTTACTTTCCTCATGGTCTCATCTTTAAGAGTCGGATGTGATCACCAACCATGGGGCTTGTCGACCCCCATGGCCACACTCCCACATCTCCTCCTTCTTTATTAACATAAGAAAGCGCAATTAACACAAATTAAGAAGGCAGGATCAACACAAACTAAAACACAGAGAAAAACTGCCAGGCATACTAAGACTATCTTTAACAAACTTTGCAACCCCATCCCTGGGAGAGGCAGGCACTGAGTGCTGCCCAGACGGGGGGCTCTGGCTGCCCCTCCAACTCCTGGAGTCCTTGTTTGTGGGTCCTGCGTAAGCCAGCGTGACCCTCCCATAAGCTCTTTTTGTTCGTCCCTGTTCTGTTAGCCTGTACCTATTCATTCCTTTTTTTTTCTTTTTCCTGTTCCGTTTGCCTGTCCCTATTCATTCCTTTTTTGTTTTTGTCCCTGTTCTGTTAGCCTGTCCCTGTTCCTGTTCTTCATGTCCCTGTTTGTTTTCTTCTCGTCCCTGTTCGTTTTCTTGTCCCTGTTGGGGGGCGATTTGTGGCGTAAAGACCGCACGGACAACGGGGTTCTTTCAGGATCTGTAACTGCTACCTCTTTATTGATGACATAACTTGAACTCTCTCTTACTGAGGGCATAACTTCATCTCTCAGAGTGAGGGCACAACTTCATTCTATCCCTTATTCAGGAAAGGCTCCCTTCCTATAACTTCCGCCTCACAGCAGTACCTTTCCACTAACTAGTCATTGGTCAACAACTTTGCCCGGCAACAGCAAACACCCAGCCACTTCCATGCATTAATGGCTGGAGAACTAGCCACCCCAGACAAGAAGGTGTCACCTGAATCACCCTTCTTTGTTCCCTCTCAACTCTTTAAATTCCTGATGGTCTCATCCTTAAGAGTTGGATGTTATCACCAACCATGGGGCTTGTCGACCCCCATGGCCATGCTCCCACATCTCCTCCTTCTTTATTAACATAAAAGAGCTCGATTAACACAAATTAAGAAAGCAGGTTTAACACAAATTATGAAGGCGCGATTAACAGAAATTAGGAAAGCAAGAGTAACACAAATTAAGAAAGCACTATTAACACAAACTAAAATACAGAGAAAAACTGCCAGGCATACTAATTCCATCTTTAACAAACTTTGTAACCCCAGCCCTGGGAGAGGCAGGCACTGAGTGCTGCCCAGCCGGGGGGCTCTGGCTGCCCCTCCAACTCCTGGAGTCCTTGTTTCTGGGTCCTGCCTATGCCAGCGAGACCCTCCCATACGCTGTTTTTTGTTTGTCCCTGTTCTGTTAGCCTGTCCCTGTTCCTGTTCTTCATGTCCCTGTTTAAGGTGTCTCCTGAATCACCCTTTGTTCCCTCTCTGGGCTTTACTTTCCTGATGGTCTCATCTTTAAGAGTCTGATGTTATCACCAACCATGGGGCTTGTCGACCCCCATGGCCACACTCCCACATCTTCCCCTTCTTTATTAACTTAAGAAAGCGCGATTAACACAAATTAAGAAGGCAGGATCAGCACAAACTAAAACACAGATAAAAACTGCCAGGCATACTAAGTCTATCTTTAACAATCTTTGTAAAACCAGCCGTGGGAGAGGCAGGCACTGAGTGCTGCCCAGCCGGGGGGCTCTGGCTGCCCCTCCAACTCCTGGAGTCCTTGTTTATGGAGTCCTGCCTATGCCAGCGTGACCCTCCCATATGCTGTTTTTTGTTTGTCCCTGTTCCGTTTTCCTGTCCCTATTCATTCCTTTTTTGTTTTTGTCCCTGTTCTGTTAGACTATCCCTGTTCCTGTTCTTCATGTCCCTGTTTGTTTTCTTCTCGTCCCTGTTCGATTTCATGTCCCTGTTGGGGGGCGATTTGTGGCGTAAAGACCGCTCGGACACCGGGGTTCTTTCAGGATCTGTAACTGCTACCTCTTTATTGATGACATAACTTGAACTCTCTCTTACTGAGGGCATAACTTCATCTCTCAGAGTGAGGGCACAACTTCATTCTATCCCTTATTCAGGAAAGGCTCCCTTCCTATAATTTCCGCCTCACAGCAGTACCTTTCCACTAACTAGTCATTGGTCAACAACTTTGCCCGGTAACAGCAAACACCCAGCAACTTCCATGCTTTAATGGCTGGAGAACAAGCCACCCCAGAAAACAAGGTGTCACCTGAATCACCCTTCTTTGTTCCCTCTCAAGGCTTTACTTTCCTGATGGTCTCATCTTTAAGAGTCGGATGTGATCACCAACCATGGGACTTGTCGACCCCCATGGCCACACTCCCACACCTCCTCCTTCTTTATTAACATAAGAAAGCGCAATTAACACAAATTAAGAAGGCAGGATCAACACAAACTTAAACACAGAGAAAAACTGCCAGGCATACTAAGTCTATCTTTAACAACCTTTGTAAAACCATCCCTGGGAGAGGCAGGCACTGAGTGCTGCCCAGACGGGGGGCTCTGGCTACCCCTCCAACTCCTGGAGTCCTTGTTTGTGGGTCCTGCCTATACCAGCGTGACCCTCCCATATGCTGTTTTTTGTTTGTCCCTGTTCTGATAGCCTGTCCCTGTTCCTGTTCTTCATGTCCCTGTTTAAGGTGTCTCCTGAATCACCCTTCTTTGTTCCCTCTCAACTCTTTACATTCCTGATGGTCTCATCCTTAATAGTCTGATGTTATCACAAACCATGGGGCTTGTCCACCCCCATGGCCACACTCCCACATCTCCCCCTTCTTTATTAACATAAGAAAGCGCAATTAACACAAATTAAGAAAGCACTATTAACACAAACTAAAACACAGAGAAAAACTGCCAGGCATACTAATTCCATCTTTAACAAACTTTGTAAACCCATCCCTGGCAGAGGGAGACACTAAGTGCTGCCCAGCCGGGGGGCTCTGGCTGCCCCTCCAACTCCTGGAGTCCTTGTTTCTGGGTCCTGCCTATGCCAGTGGGACCCTCCCATATGCTGTTTTTTGTTTCTCCCTGCTCTGTTAGCCTGTCCCTGTTCCTGTTCTTCATGTCCCTCTTTAAGGTGTCTCCTGAATCACCTTTCTTTGTTCCCTCTCAACTCTTTACTTTCCTGATGGCCTCATCTTTAAGAGTGGGATGTTATCACCAACCATGGGGCTTGTCGACCCCCATGGCCACACTCCCACATCTCCTCCTTCTTTATTAACATAAGAAAGCGCAATTAACACAAATTAAGAAGGCAGGATCAACACAAACTAAAACACAGAGAAAAACTGCCAGGCATACTAAGACTATCTTTAACAAACTTTGCAACCCCATCCCTGGGAGAGGCAGGCACTGAGTGCTGCCCAGACGGGGGGCTCTGGCTGCCCCTCCAACTCCTGGAGTCCTTGTTTGTGGGTCCTGCGTAAGCCAGCGTGACCCTCCCATAAGCTCTTTTTGTTCGTCCCTGTTCTGTTAGCCTGTACCTATTCATTCCTTTTTTTTTCTTTTTCCTGTTCCGTTTGCCTGTCCCTATTCATTCCTTTTTTGTTTTTGTCCCTGTTCTGTTAGCCTGTCCCTGTTCCTGTTCTTCATGTCCCTGTTTGTTTTCTTCTCGTCCCTGTTCGTTTTCTTGTCCCTGTTGGGGGGCGATTTGTGGCGTAAAGACCGCACGGACAACGGGGTTCTTTCAGGATCTGTAACTGCTACCTCTTTATTGATGACATAACTTGAACTCTCTCTTACTGAGGGCATAACTTCATCTCTCAGAGTGAGGGCACAACTTCATTCTATCCCTTATTCAGGAAAGGCTCCCTTCCTATAACTTCCGCCTCACAGCAGTACCTTTCCACTAACTAGTCATTGGTCAACAACTTTGCCCGGCAACAGCAAACACCCAGCCACTTCCATGCATTAATGGCTGGAGAACTAGCCACCCCAGACAAGAAGGTGTCACCTGAATCACCCTTCTTTGTTCCCTCTCAACTCTTTAAATTCCTGATGGTCTCATCCTTAAGAGTTGGATGTTATCACCAACCATGGGGCTTGTCGACCCCCATGGCCATGCTCCCACATCTCCTCCTTCTTTATTAACATAAAAGAGCTCGATTAACACAAATTAAGAAAGCAGGTTTAACACAAATTATGAAGGCGCGATTAACAGAAATTAGGAAAGCAAGAGTAACACAAATTAAGAAAGCACTATTAACACAAACTAAAATACAGAGAAAAACTGCCAGGCATACTAATTCCATCTTTAACAAACTTTGTAACCCCAGCCCTGGGAGAGGCAGGCACTGAGTGCTGCCCAGCCGGGGGGCTCTGGCTGCCCCTCCAACTCCTGGAGTCCTTGTTTCTGGGTCCTGCCTATGCCAGCGAGACCCTCCCATACGCTGTTTTTTGTTTGTCCCTGTTCTGTTAGCCTGTCCCTGTTCCTGTTCTTCATGTCCCTGTTTAAGGTGTCTCCTGAATCACCCTTTGTTCCCTCTCTGGGCTTTACTTTCCTGATGGTCTCATCTTTAAGAGTCTGATGTTATCACCAACCATGGGGCTTGTCGACCCCCATGGCCACACTCCCACATCTTCCCCTTCTTTATTAACTTAAGAAAGCGCGATTAACACAAATTAAGAAGGCAGGATCAGCACAAACTAAAACACAGATAAAAACTGCCAGGCATACTAAGTCTATCTTTAACAATCTTTGTAAAACCAGCCGTGGGAGAGGCAGGCACTGAGTGCTGCCCAGCCGGGGGGCTCTGGCTGCCCCTCCAACTCCTGGAGTCCTTGTTTATGGAGTCCTGCCTATGCCAGCGTGACCCTCCCATATGCTGTTTTTTGTTTGTCCCTGTTCCGTTTTCCTGTCCCTATTCATTCCTTTTTTGTTTTTGTCCCTGTTCTGTTAGACTATCCCTGTTCCTGTTCTTCATGTCCCTGTTTGTTTTCTTCTCGTCCCTGTTCGTTTTCATGTCCCTGTTGGGGGGCGATTTGTGGCGTAAAGACCGCTCGGACACCGGGGTTCTTTCAGGATCTGTAACTGCTACCTCTTTATTGATGACATAACTTGAACTCTCTCTTACTGAGGGCATAACTTCATCTCTCAGAGTGAGGGCACAACTTCATTCTATCCCTTATTCAGGAAAGGCTCCCTTCCTATAATTTCCGCCTCACAGCAGTACCTTTCCACTAACTAGTCATTGGTCAACAACTTTGCCCGGTAACAGCAAACACCCAGCAACTTCCATGCTTTAATGGCTGGAGAACAAGCCACCCCAGAAAACAAGGTGTCACCTGAATCACCCTTCTTTGTTCCCTCTCAAGGCTTTACTTTCCTGATGGTCTCATCTTTAAGAGTCGGATGTGATCACCAACCATGGGACTTGTCGACCCCCATGGCCACACTCCCACA
The DNA here is from genome assembly GCF_964211835.1 of Anser anser. Classification (NCBI taxonomy): domain Eukaryota; kingdom Metazoa; phylum Chordata; class Aves; order Anseriformes; family Anatidae; genus Anser; species Anser anser. The sequence goes on from NC_139731.1 coordinate 2,625,567, forward strand.
CCTCCTCCTTCTTTATTAACATAAGAAAGCGCAATTAACACAAATTAAGAAGGCAGGATCAACACAAACTTAAACACAGAGAAAAACTGCCAGGCATACTAAGTCTATCTTTAACAACCTTTGTAAAACCATCCCTGGGAGAGGCAGGCACTGAGTGCTGCCCAGACGGGGGGCTCTGGCTACCCCTCCAACTCCTGGAGTCCTTGTTTGTGGGTCCTGCCTATACCAGCGTGACCCTCCCATATGCTGTTTTTTGTTTGTCCCTGTTCTGATAGCCTGTCCCTGTTCCTGTTCTTCATGTCCCTGTTTAAGGTGTCTCCTGAATCACCCTTCTTTGTTCCCTCTCAACTCTTTACATTCCTGATGGTCTCATCCTTAATAGTCTGATGTTATCACAAACCATGGGGCTTGTCCACCCCCATGGCCACACTCCCACATCTCCCCCTTCTTTATTAACATAAGAAAGCGCAATTAACACAAATTAAGAAAGCACTATTAACACAAACTAAAACACAGAGAAAAACTGCCAGGCATACTAATTCCATCTTTAACAAACTTTGTAAACCCATCCCTGGCAGAGGGAGACACTAAGTGCTGCCCAGCCGGGGGGCTCTGGCTGCCCCTCCAACTCCTGGAGTCCTTGTTTGTGGGTCCAGCATATGCCAGTGGGACCCTCCCATATGCTGTTTTTTGTTTCTCCCTGCTCTGTTAGCCTGTCCCTGTTCCTGTTCTTCATGTCCCTCTTTAAGGTGTCTCCTGAATCACCTTTCTTTGTTCCCTCTCAACTCTTTACTTTCCTGATGGCCTCATCTTTAAGAGTGGGATGTTATCACCAACCATGGGGCTTGTCGACCCCCATGGCCACGCTCCCACATCTCCCCCTTCTTTATTAACATAAAAGAGCTCGATTAACACAAATTAAGAAAGCAGGTTTAACACAAATTAAGAAGGCAGGATCAACACAAACTAAAACACAGAGAAAAACTGCCAGGCATACTAAGTCTATCTTTAACAACCTTTGTAAAACCATCCCTGGGAGAGGCAGGCACTGAGTGCTGCCCAGCCGGGGGGCTCTGGCTGCCCCTCCGACTACTGGAGTCCTTGTTTGTGGGTCCAGCATATGCCAGTGGGACCCTCCCATATGCTGTTTTTTGTTTCTCCCTGCTCTGTTAGCCTGTCCCTGTTCCTGTTCTTCATGTCCCTGTTTAAGGTGTCTCCTGAATCACCCTTCTTTGTTCCCTCTCAAGGCTTTCCTTTCCTGATGGTCTCATCTTTAAGAGTCGGATGTGATCACCAACCATGGGGCTTGTCGACCCCCATGGCCACACTCCCACATCTCCTCCTTCTTTATTAACATAAGAAAGCGCAATTAACACAAATTAAGAAAGCAGGATCAACACAAACTAAAACACAGAGAAAAACTGCCAGGCATACTAAGACTATCTTTAACAAACTTTGCAACCCCATCCCTGGGAGAGGCAGGCACTGAGTGCTGCCCAACCGGGGGGCTCTGGCTGCCCCTCCAACTCCTGGAGTCCTTGTTTGGGGGTCGTGCGTAAGCCAGCGTGACCCTCCCATAAGCTCTTTTTGTTCGTCCCTGTTCTGTTAGCCTGTACCTGATCATTCCTTTTTTTTTTTTTTCCCTGTTCCCTTCACCTGTCCCTATTCATTCCTTTTTTGTTTTTGTCCCTGTTCTGTTAGCCTGTCCCTGTTCCTGTTCTTCATGTCCCTGTTTGTTTTCTTCTCGTCCCTGTTCGTTTTCATGTCCCTGTTGGGGGGCGATTTGTGGCGTAAAGACCGCACGGACAACGGGGTTCTTTCAGGATCTGTAACTGCTACCTCTTTATTGATCACATAACTTGAACTCTCTCTTACTGAGGGCATAACTTCATCTCTCAGAGTGAGGGCACAACTTCATTCTATCCCTTATTCAGGAAAGGCTCCCTTCCTATAACTTCCGCCTCACAGCAGTACCTTTCCACTAACTAGTCATTGGTCAACAACTTTGCCCGGCAACAGCAAACACCCAGCCACTTCCATGCATTAATGGCTGGAGAACTAGCCACCCCAGATAAGAAGGTGTCACCTGAATCACCCTTTGTTCCCTCTCAACTCTTTAAATTCCTGATGGTCTCATCCTTAAGAGTCCTATGTTATCACCAACCATGGGGCTTGTCGACCCCCATGGCCACACTCCCACATCTCCTTCTTCTTTATTAACTTAAGAAAGCGCGATTAACACAAATTAAGAAGGCAGGATCAACACAAACTAAAACACAGAGAAAAACTGCCAGGCATACTAAGTCTATCTTTAACAACCTTTGTAAAACCATCCCTGGGAGAGGCAGGCACTGAGTGCTGCCCAGCCGGGGGGCTCTGGCTGACCCTCCAACTCCTGGAGTCCTTGTTTGTGGGTCCTGCCTATGCCAGTGGGACCCTCCCATATGCTCTTTTTTGTTTCTCCCTGCTCTGTTAGCCTGTCCCTGTTCCTGTTCTTCATGTCCCTGGTTAAGGTGTCTCCTGAATCACCCTTCTTTGTTCCCTCTCAACTCTTTACTTTCCTGATGGCCTCATCTTTAAGAGTCGGATGTTATCACCAACCATGGGACTTGTCGACCCCCATGGCCAGGCTCCCACATCTCCCCCTTCTTTATTAACATAAAAGAGCTCGATTAACACAAATTAAGAAAGCAGGTTTAACACAAATTAAGAAGGCGCGATTAACAGAAATTAAGAAAGCAAGAGTAACACAAATTAAGAAAGCACTATTAACACAAACTAAAATACAGAGAAAAGCTGCCAGGCATACTAATTCCATCTTTAACAAACTTTGCAACCCCATCCCTGGGAGTGGCAGGCACTGAGTGCTGCCCAGCCGGGGGGCTCTAGCTGCCTCTCCAACTCCTGGAGTCCTTGTTTTTGGGTCCTGCCTATGCCAGCGAGACCCTCCCATATGCTGTTTTTTGTTTGTCCCTGTTCTGATAGCCTGTCCCTATTCATTCCTTTTTTGTTTTTGTCCCTGTTCTGTTAGACTATCCCTGTTCCTGTTCTTCATGTCCCTGTTTAAGGTGTCTCCTGAATCACCCTTCTTTGTTCCCTCTCAAGGCTTTACTTTCCTCATGGCCTCATCTTTAAGAGTCGGATGTTATCACCAACCATGGGGATTGTCGACCCCCATGGCCACACTCCCACATCTCCCCCTTCTTTATTAACATAAAGGAGCTTGATTAACACAAATTAAGAAGGCGCGATTAACAGAAATTAAGAAAGCAAGAGTAACACAAATTAAGAAAGCACTATTAACACAAACTAAAACACAGAGAAAAACTGCCAGGCATACTAAGTCTATCTTTAACAATCTTTGTAAAACCAGCCGTGGGAGAGGCAGGCACTGAGTGCTGCCCAGCCGGGGGGCTCTGGCTGCCCCTCCAACTCCTGGAGTCCTTGTTTGGGGGTCCTGCCTATGCCAGCGAGACCCTCCCATATGCTGTTTTTTGTTTGTCCCTGTTCTGATAGCCTGTCCCTATTCATTCCATTTTGTTTTCGTCCCTGTTCTGTTAGACTATCCCTTTTCCTGTTCTTCATGTCCCTGTTTGAGGTGTCTCCTGAATCACCCTTCTTTGTTCCCTCTCAAGGCTTTACTTTCCTGATGGTCTCTACTTTAACAGTCGGATGTTATCACCAACCATGGGGATTGTCGACCCCCATGGCCACACTCCCACATCTCCCCCTTCTTTATTAACATAAAGGAGCTTGATTAACACAAATTAAGAAAGCAGGTTTAACACCAATTATGAAGGCGGGATTAACAGAAATTAAGAAAGCAAGAGTAACACAAATTAAGAAAGCACTATTAACACAAACTAAAATACAGAGATAAACTGCCAGGCATACTAAGACTATCTTTAACAAACTTTGTAAACCCAACCCTGGGAGTGGCAGGCACTGAGTGCTTCCCAGCTGGGGGGCTCTGGCTGCCCCTCCAACTCCCGGAGTCTTTGTTTTTGGGTCCTGCCTATGCCAACGAGACCCTCCCATACGCTGTTTTTTGTTTGTCCCTGTTCTGATAGCCTGTCCCTATTCATTCCTTTTTTGTTTTTGTCCCTGTTCTGTTAGACTATCCCTGTTCCTGTTCTTCATGTCCCTGGTTAAGGTGTCTCCTGAATCACCCTTCTTTGTTCCCTCTCAAGGCTTTCCTTTCCTGATGGTCTCATCCTTAAGAGTCCGATGTTATCACCAACCATGGGGCTTGTCGACCCCCATGGCCACACTACCACATCTCCTCCTTCTTTATTAACATAAGAAAGCGCGATTAACACAAATTAAGAAGGCAGGATCAACACAAACTAAAACACAGAGAAAAACTGCCAGGCATACTAAGACTATCTTTAACAAACTTTGCAACCCCATCCCTGGGAGAGGCAGGCACTGAGTGCTGCCCAGCCGGGGGGCTCTGGCTGACCCTCCAACTCCTGGAGTCCTTGTTTGTGGGTCCTGCGTAAGCCAGCGTGACCCTCCCATAAGCTCTTTTTGTTCGTCCCTGTTCTGTTAGCCTGTACCTATTCATTCCTTTTTTTTTTTTTTCCCTGTTCCCTTTGCCTGTCCCTATTCATTCCTTTTTTGTTTTTGTCCCTGTTCTGTTAGCCTGTCCCTGTTCCTGTTCTTCATGTCCCTGTTTGTTTTCTTCTCGTCCCTGTTCGTTTTCATGTCCCTGTTGGGGGGCGATTTGTGGCGTAAAGACCGCACGGACAACGGGGTTCTTTCAGGATCTGTAACTGCTACCTCTTTATTGATGACATAACTTGAACTCTCTCTTACTGAGGGCATAACTTCATCTCTCAGAGTGAGGGCACAACTTCATTCTATCCCTTATTCAGGAAAGGCTCCCTTCCTATAACTTCCGCCTCACAGCAGTACCTTTCCACTAACTAGTCATTGGTCAACAACTTTGCCCGGCAACAGCAAACACCCAGCCACTTCCATGCATTAATGGCTGGAGAACTAGCCACCCCAGACAAGAAGGTGTCACCTGAATCACCCTTCTTTGTTCCCTCTCAACTCTTTAAATTCCTGATGGTCTCATCCTTAAGAGTCGGATGTTATCAACAACCATGGGGCTTGTCGACCCCCATGGCCACACTCCCACATCTCCTTCTTCTTTATTAACATAAGAAAGCACAATTAACACAAATTAAGAAGGCAGGATCAACACAAACTAAAACACAGAGAAAAACTGCCAGGCATACTAAGTCTATCTTTAACAACCTTTGTAAAACCATCCCTGGGAGAGGCAGGCACTGGCTGCTGCCCAGCCGGGGGGCTCTGGCTGCCCCTCCAACTCCTGGAGTCCTTGTTTGTGGGTCCTGCCTATGCCAGTGGGACCCTCCCATATGCTCTTTTTTGTTTCTCCCTGCTCTGTTAGCCTGCCCCTGTTCCTGTTCTTCATGTCCCTGGTTAAGGTGTCTCCTGAATCACCCTTCTTTGTTCCCTCTCAACTCTTTACTTTCCTGATGGCCTCATCTTTAAGAGTCGGATGTTATCACCAACCATGGGACTTGTCGACCCCCATGGCCAGGCTCCCACATCTCCCCCTTCTTTATTAACATAAAAGAGCTCGATTGACACAAATTAAGAAAGCAGGTTTAACACAAATTAAGAAGGCGCGATTAACAGAAATTAAGAAAGCAAGAGTAACACAAATTAAGAAAGCACTATTAACACAAACTAAAATACAGAGAAAAACTGCCAGGCATACTAATTCCATCTTTAACAAACTTTGTAACCCCATCCCTGGGAGTGGCAGGCACTGAGTGCTGCCCAGCCGGGGGGCTCTGGCTGCCCCTCCAACTCCTGGAGTCCTTGTTTGGGGGTCCTGCCTATGCCAGCGAGACCCTCCCATATGCTGTTTTTTGTTTGTCCCTGTTCTGATAGCCTGTCCCTATTCATTCCATTTTGTTTTCGTCCCTGTTCTGTTAGACTATCCCTGTTCCTGTTCTTCATGTCCCTGCTTAAGGTGTCTCCTGAATCACCCTTCTTTGTTCCCTCTCAAGGCTTTACTTTCCTGATGGTCTCTACTTTAACAGTCGGATGTTATCACCAACCATGGGGATTGTCGACCCCCATGGCCACACTCCCACATCTCCCCCTTCTTTATTAACATAAAGGAGCTTGATTAACACAAATTAAGAAAGCAGGTTTAACACCAATTATGAAGGCGCGATTAACAGAAATTAAGAAAGCAAGAGTAACACAAATTAAGAAAGCACTATTAACACAAACTAAAATACAGAGAAAAACTGCCAGGCATACTAAGACTATCTTTAACAAACTTTGTAACCCCATCCCTGGGAGTGGCAGGCACTGAGTGCTTCCCAGCTGGGGGGCTCTGGCTGCCCTTCCAACTCCCGGAGTCTTTGTTTTTGGGTCCTGCCTATGCCAACGAGACCCTCCCATACGCTGTTTTTTGTTTGTCCCTGTTCTGATAGCCTGTCCCTATTCATTCCTTTTTTGTTTTTGTCCTGTTCTGTTAGACTATCCCTGTTCCTGTTCTTCATGTCCCTGGTTAAGGTGTCTCCTGAATCACCCTTCTTTGTTCCCTCTCAAGGCTTTCCTTTCCTGATGGTCTCATCCTTAAGAGTCCGATGTTATCACCAACCATGGGGCTTGTCGACCCCCATGGCCACACTCCCACATCTCCTCCTTCTTTATTAACATAAGAAAGCGCAATTAACACAAATTAAGAAGGCAGGATCAACACAAACTAAAACACAGAGAAAAACTGCCAGGCATACTAAGACTATCTTTAACAAACTTTGCAACCCCATCCCTGGGAGTGGCAGGCACTGAGTGCTGCCCAGCCGGGGGGCTCTGGCTGCCCCTCCACCTCCTGGAGTCCTTGTTTGTGGGTCCTGCGTAAGCCAGCGTGACCCTCCCATAAGCTCTTTTTGTTCGTCCCTGTTCTGTTAGCCTGTACCTATTCATTCCTTTTTTTTTTTTTTCCCTGTTCCCTTTGCCTGTCCCTATTCATTCCTTTTTTGTTTTTGTCCCTGTTCTGTTAGCCTGTCCCTGTTCCTGTTCTTCATGTCCCTGTTTGTTTTCTTCTCGTCCCTGTTCGTTTTCATGTCCCTGTTGGGGGGCGATTTGTGGCGTAAAGACCGCACGGACAACGGGGTTCTTTCAGGATCTGTAACTGCTACCTCTTTATTGATGACATAACTTGAACTCTCTCTTACTGAGGGCATAACTTCATCTCTCAGAGTGAGGGCACAACTTCATTCTATCCCTTATTCAGGAAAGGCTCCCTTCCTATAACTTCCGCCTCACAGCAGTACCTTTCCACTAACTAGTCATTGGTCAACAACTTTGCCCGGCAACAGCAAACACCCAGCCACTTCCATGCATTTATGGCTGGAGAACTAGCCACCCCAGACAAGAAGGTGTCACCTGAATCACCCTTCTTTGTTCCCTCTCAACTCTTTAAATTCCTGATGGTCTCATCCTTAAGAGTCGGATGTTATCAACAACCATGGGGCTTGTCGACCCCCATGGCCACACTCCCACATCTCCTTCTTCTTTATTAACATAAGAAAGCACAATTAACACAAATTAAGAAGGCAGGATCAACACAAACTAAAACACAGAGAAAAACTGCCAGGCATACTAAGTCTATCTTTAACAACCTTTGTAAAACCATCCCTGGGAGAGGCAGGCACTGGCTGCTGCCCAGCCGGGGGGCTCTGGCTGCCCCTCCAACTCCTGGAGTCCTTGTTTGTGGGTCCTGCCTATGCCAGTGGGACCCTCCCATATGCTCTTTTTTGTTTCTCCCTGCTCTGTTAGCCTGTCCCTGTTCCTGTTCTTCATGTCCCTGTTTAAGGTGTCTCCTGAATCACCCTTCTTTGTTCCCTCTCAACTCTTTACTTTCCTGATGGCCTCATCTTTAAGAGTCGGATGTTATCACCAACCATGGGACTTGTCGACCCCCATGGCCAGGCTCCCACATCTCCCCCTTCTTTATTAACATAAAAGAGCTCGATTGACACAAATTAAGAAAGCAGGTTTAACACAAATTAAGAAGGCGCGATTAACAGAAATTAAGAAAGCAAGAGTAACACAAATTAAGAAAGCACTATTAACACAAACTAAAATACAGAGAAAAACTGCCAGGCATACTAATTCCATCTTTAACAAACTTTGCAACCCCATCCCTGGGAGTGGCAGGCACTGAGTGCTGCCCAGCCGGGGGGCTCTAGCTGCCTCTCCAACTCCTGGAGTCCTTGTTTGTGGGTCCTGCCTATGCCAGCGAGACCCTCCCATATGCTGTTTTTTGTTTGTCCCTGTTCTGATAGCCTGTCCCTATTCATTCCTTTTTTGTTTTTGTCCCTGTTCTGTTAGACTATCCCTGTTCCTGTTCTTCATGTCCCTGTTTAAGGTGTCTCCTGAATCACCCTTCTTTGTTCCCTCTCAAGGCTTTACTTTCCTCATGGCCTCATCTTTAAGAGTCGGATGTGATCACCAACCATGGGGATTGTCGACCCCCATGGCCACACTCCCACATCTCCCCCTTCTTTATTAACATAAAGGAGCTTGATTAACACAAATTAAGAAAGCAGGTTTAACACAAATTATGAAGGCGCGATTAACAGAAATTAAGAAAGCAAGAGTAACACAAATTAAGAAAGCACTATTAACACAAACTAAAATACAGAGAAAAACTGCCAGGCATACTAAGTCTATCTTTAACAACCTTTGTAAAACCATCCCTGGGAGTGGTAGGCACTGAGTGCTTCCCAGCTGGGGGGCTCTGGCTGCCCCTCCAACTCCCGGAGTCTTTGTTTTTGGGTCCTGCCTATGCCAACGAGACCCTCCCATACGCTGTTTTTTGTTTGTCCCTGTTCTGATAGCCTGTCCCTATTCATTACTTTTTTGTTTTTGTCCCTGTTCTGTTAGCCTGTCCCTGTTCCTGTTCTTCATGTCCCTGTTTGTTTTCTTCTCGTCCCTGTTCGTTTTCTTGTCCCTGTTGGGGGGCGATTTGTGGCGTAAAGACCGCACGGACAACGGGGTTCTTTCAGGATCTGTAACTGCTACCTCTTTATTGATGACATAACTTGAACTCTCTCTTACTGAGGGCATAACTTCATCTCTCAGAGTGAGGGCACAACTTCATTCTATCCCTTATTCTGGAAAGGCTCCCTTCCTGTAACTTCCGCCTCACAGCAGTACCTTTCCACTAACTAGTCATTGGTCAACAACTTTGCCCGGCAACAGCAAACACCCAGCCACTTCCATGCATTAATGGCTGGAGAACTAGCCACCCCAGACAAGAAGGTGTCACCTGAATCACCCTTCTTTGTTCCCTCTCAACTCTTTAAATTCCTGATGGTCTCATCCTTAAGAGTCGGATGTTATCACCAACCATGGGGCTTGTCGACCCCCATGGCCACACTCCCACATCTCCTTCTTCTTTATTAACATAAGAAAGCACAATTAACACAAATTAAGAAGGCAGGATCAACACAAACTAAAACACAGAGAAAAACTGCCAGGCATACTAAGTCTATGTTAAACAACCTTTGTAAAACCATCCCTGGGAGAGGCAGGCACTGAGTGCTGCCCAGCCGGGGGGCTCTGGCTGCCCCTCCAACTCCTGGAGTCCTTGTTTGGGGGTCCTGCCTATGCCAGCGAGACCCTCCCATACGCTGTTTTTTGTTTGTCCCTGTTCTGATAGCCTGTCCCTATTCATTACTTTTTTGTTTTTGTCCCTGTTCTGTTAGACTATCCCTGTTCCTGTTCTTCATGTCCCTGTTTGAGGTGTCTCCTGAATCACCCTTCTTTGTTCCCTCTCAAGGCTTTACTTTCCTCATGGCCTCATCTTTAAGAGTCGGATGTGATCACCAACCATGGGGCTTGTCGACCCCCATGGCCACACTCCCACATCTCCTCCTTCTTTATTAACATAAGAAAGCGCAATTAACACAAATTAAGAAGGCAGGATCAACACAAACTAAAACACAGAGAAAAACTGCCAGGCATACTAAGACTATCTTTAACAAACTTTGCAACCCCATCCCTGGGAGTGGCAGGCACTGAGTGCTGCCCAGCCGGGGGGCTCTGGCTGCCCCTCCACCTCCTGGAGTCCTTGTTTGTGGGTCCTGCGTAAGCCAGCGTGACCCTCCCATAAGCTCTTTTTGTTCGTCCCTGTTCTGTTAGCCTGTACCTATTCATTCCTTTTTTTTTTTTTTCCCTGTTCCCTTTGCCTGTCCCTATTCATTCCTTTTTTGTTTTTGTCCCTGTTCTGTTAGCCTGTCCCTGTTCCTGTTCTTCATGTCCCTGTTTGTTTTCTTCTCGTCCCTGTTCGTTTTCATGTCCCTGTTGGGGGGCGATTTGTGGCGTAAAGACCGCACGGACAACGGGGTTCTTTCAGGATCTGTAACTGCTACCTCTTTATTGATGACATAACTTGAACTCTCTCTTACTGAGGGCATAACTTCATCTCTCAGAGTGAGGGCACAACTTCATTCTATCCCTTATTCAGGAAAGGCTCCCTTCCTATAACTTCCGCCTCACAGCAGTACCTTTCCACTAACTAGTCATTGGTCAACAACTTTGCCCGGCAACAGCAAACACCCAGCCACTTCCATGCATTAATGGCTGGAGAACTAGCCACCCCAGACAAGAAGGTGTCACCTGAATCACCCTTCTTTGTTCCCTCTCAAGGCTTTAAATTCCTGATGGTCTCATCCTTAAGAGTTGGATGTTATCACCAACCATGGGGCTTGTCGACCCCCATGGCCACGCTCCCACATCTCCCCCTTCTTTATTAACATAAAAGAGCTCGATTAACACAAATTAAGAAAGCAGGTTTAACACAAATTAAGAAGGCGCGATTAACAGAAATTAAGAAAGCAAGAGTAACACAAATTAAGAAAGCACTATTAACACAAACTAAAACACAGAGAAAAACTGCCAGGCATACTAATTCCATCTTTAACAAACTTTGTAACCCCATCCCTGGGAGAGGCAGGCACTGAGTGCTGCCCAGCCGGGGGGCTCTGGCTGCCCCTCCAACTCCTGGAGTCCTTGTTTCTGGGTCCTGCCTATGCCAGCGAGACCCTCCCATACGCTGTTTTTTGTTTGTCCCTGTTCTGTTAGCCTGTCCCTGTTCCTGTTCTTCATGTCCCTGTTTAAGGTGTCTCCTGAATCACCCTTTGTTCCCTCTCAGGGCTTTACTTTCCTGATGGTCTCATCTTTAAGAGTCTGATGTTATCACCAACCATGGGGCTTGTCGACCCCCATGGCCACACTCCCACATCTTCCCCTTCTTTATTAACTTAAGAAAGCGCGATTAACACAAATTAAGAAGGCAGGATCAGCACAAACTAAAACACAGAGAAAAACTGCCAGGCATACTAAGTCTATCTTTAACAACCTTTGTAAAACCAGCCGTGGGAGAGGCAGGCACTGAGTGCTGCCCAGCCGGGGGGCTCTGGCTGACCCTCCAACTCCTGGAGTCCTTGTTTGTGGGTCCTGCCTATGCCAGCGAGACCCTCCCATATGCTGTTTTTTGTTTGTCCCTGTTCCGTTTTCCTGTCCCTATTCATTCCTTTTTTGTTTTCGTCCCTGTTCTGTTAGACTATCCCTGTTCCTGTTCTTCATGTCCCTGTTTAAGGTGTCTCCTGAATCACCCTTCTTTGTTCCCTCTCAACTCTTTACTTTCCTGATGGCCTCATCTTTAAGAGTCGCATGTTATCACCAACCATGGGACTTGTCGACCCCCATGGCCATGCTCCCACATCTCCCCCTTCTTTATTAACATAAGAGAGCTCGATTAACACAAATTAAGAAAGCAGGTTTAACACAAATTATGAAGGCGCGATTAACAGAAATTAAGAAAGCAAGAGTAACACAAATTAAGAAAGCACTATTAACACAAACTAAAACACAGAGAAAAACTGCCAGGCATACTAATTCCATCTTTAACAAACTTTGTAAAACCATCCCTGGGAGAGGCAGGCACTGAGTGCTGCCCAACCGGGGGGCTCTGGCTGCCCCTCCAACTCCTGGAGTCCTCGTTTGGGGGTCCTGCGTAAGCCAGCGTGACCCTCCCATACGCTCTTTTTGTTCGTCCCTGTTCTGTTAGCCTGTACCTATTCATTCCTTTTCTTTTTTTGTCCCTGTTCCGTTTGCCTGTCCCTATTCATTCCTTTTTCGTTTTTGTCCCTGTTCTGTTAGCCTGTCCCTGTTCCTGTTCTTCATGTCCCTGTTTGTTTTCTTCTCGTCCCTGTTCGTTTTCATGTCCCTGTTGGGGGGCGATTTGTGGCGTAAAGACCGTACAAACAACGGGGTTCTTTCAGGATCTGTAACTGCTACCTCTTTATTGATGACATAACTTGAACTCTCTCTTACTGAGGGCATAACTTCATCTCTCAGAGTGAGGGCACAACTTCATTCTATCCCTTATTCAGGAAAGGCTCCCTTCCTATAATTTCCGCCTCACAGCAGTACCTTTCCACTAACTAGTCATTGGTCAACAACTTTGCCCGGCAACAGCAAACACCCAGCAACTTCCATGCTTTAATGGCTGGAGAACAAGCCACCCCAGACAACAAGGTGTCACCTGAATCACCCTTCTTTGTTCCCTCTCAACTCTTTAAATTCCTGATGGTCTCATCCTTAAGAGTCGGATGTTATTACCAACCATGGGGCTTGTCGACCCCCATGGCCACACTCCCACATCTTCCCCTTCTTTATTAACATAAGAAAGCGCGTTTAACACAAATTAAGAAGGCAGGATCAACACAAACTAAAACACAGAGAAAAACTGCCAGGCATACTAATTCTATCTTTAACAATCTTTGTAAAACCATCCCTGGGCGAGGCAGGCACTGAGTGCTGCCCAGCCGGGGGGCTCTGGCTGCCTCTCCAACTCCTGGAGTCCTTGTTTGTGGGTCCTGCCTATACCAGCGTGACCCTCCCATATGCTGTTTTTTGTTTGTCACTGTTCTGATAGCCTGTCCCTATTCATTCCCTTTTTGTTTTTGTCCCTGTTCTGTTAGACTATCCCTGTTCCTGTTCCTCATGTCCCTGCTTAAGGTGTCTCCTGAATCACCCTTCTTTGTTCCCTCTCAAGGCTTTACTTTCCTGATGGTCTCATCTTTAAGAGTCGGATGTGATCACCAACCATGGGGCTTGTCGACCCCCATGGCCACACTCCCACACCTCCTCCTTCTTTATTAACATAAGAAAGCGCAATTAACACAAATTAAGAAGGCAGGATCAACACAAACTAAAACACAGAGAAAAACTGCCAGGCATACTAAGTCTATCTTTAACAACCTTTGTAAAACCATCCCTGGGAGAGGCAGGCACTGAGTGCTGCCCAGACGGGGGGCTCTGGCTACCCCTCCAACTCCTGGAGTCCTTGTTTGTGGGTCCTGCCTATACCAGCGTGACCCTCACATATGCTGTTTTTTGTTTGTCCCTGTTCTGATAGCCTGTCCCTATTCATTCCCTTTTTGTTTGTCCCTGTTCTGTTAGCCTGTCCCTGTTCCTGTTCTTCATGTCCCTGTTTAAGGTGTCTCCTGAATCACCCTTCTTTGTTCCCTCTCAACTCTTTACATTCCTGATGGTCTCATCCTTAATAGTCTGATGTTATCACAAACCATGGGGCTTGTCCACCCCCATGGCCACACTCCCACATCTCCCCCTTCTTTATTAATATAAGAAAGCGCAATTAACACAAATTAAGAAAGCACTATTAACACAAACTAAAACACAGAGAAAAACTGCCAGGCATACTAATTCCATCTTTAACAAACTTTGTAAAACCATCCCTGGCAGAGGGAGACACTAAGTGCTGCCCAGCCGGGGGGCTCTGGCTGCCCCTCCAACTCCTGGAGTCCTTGTTTGTGGGTCCAGCATATGCCAGTGGGACCCTCCCATATGCTGTTTTTTGTTTCTCCCTGCTCTGTTAGCCAGTCCCTGTTCCTGTTCTTCATGTCCCTCTTTAAGGTGTCTCCTGAATCACCCTTCTTTGTTCCCTCTCAACTCTTTACTTTCCTGATGGCCTCATCTTTAAGAGTGGGATGTTATCACCAACCATGGGGCTTGTCGACCCCCATGGCCACGCTCCCACATCTCCCCCTTCTTTATTAACATAAAAGAGCTCGATTAACACAAATTAAGAAAGCAGGTTTAACACAAATTAAGAAGGCGCGATTAACAGAAATTAAGAAAGCAAGAGAAACACAAATTAAGAAAGCACTCTTAACACAAATTAAAATACAGAGAAAAACTGCCAGGCATGCTAATTCCATCTTTAACAAACTTTGTAACCCCATCCCTGGGAGAGGCAGGCACTGAGTGCTGCCCAGCCGGGGGGCTCTGGCTGCCCCTCCAACTCCTGGAGTCCTTGTTTGTGGGTCCGGCCTATGCCAGCGAGACCCTCCCATACGCTGTTTTTTGTTTGTCACTGTTCTGATAGCATGTCCCTATTCATTCCTTTTTTGTTTTTGTCCCTGTTCTGTTAGACTATCCCTGTTCCTGTTCTTCATGTCCCTGCTTAAGGTGTCTCCTGAATCACCCTTCTTTGTTCCCTCTCAAGGCTTTACTTTCCTGATGGCCTCTACTTTAATAGTCGGATGTGATCACCAACCATGGGGCTTGTCGACCCCCATGGCCACACTCCCACATCTTCCCCTTCTTTATTAACATAAGAAAGCGCGATTAACACAAATTAAGAAGGCAGGATAAACACAAACTAAAACACAGAGAAAAACTGCCAGGCATACTAAGGCTATCTAACAAACTTTGCAACCCCATCCCTGGGAGTGGCAGGCACTGAGTGCTGCCCAGCCGGGGGGCTCTGGCTGCCCCTCCAACTCCTGGAGTCCTTGTTTGTGGGTCCAGCATACGCCAGTGGGACCCTCCCATATGCTGTTTTTTGTTTCTCCCTGCTCTGTTAGCCTGTCCCTGTTCCTGTTCTTCATGTCCCTGTTTAAGGTGTCTCCTGAATCACCTTTCTTTGTTCCCTCTCAACTCTTTACTTTCCTGATGGCCTCATCTTTAAGAGTCAGATGTTATCACCAACCATGGGACTTGGCGACCCCCATGGCCATGCTCCCACATCTCCCCCTTCTTTATTAACATAAAAGAGCTCGAATAACACAAATTAAGAAAGCAGGTGTAACACAAATTATGAAGGCGCAATTAACAGAATTTAAGAAAGCAAGAGTAACACAAATAAAGAAAGCACTATTAACACAAACTAAAATACAGAGAAAAACTGCCAGGCATACTAAGACTATCTTTAACAAACTTTGCAACCCCATCCCTGGGAGTGGCAGGCACTGAGTGCTGCCCAGCCGGGGGGCTCTGGCTGCCCCCCCAACTCCTGGAGTCCTTGTTTCTGGGTCCTGCCTATGCCAGCGAGACCCTCCCATATGCTGTTTTTTGTTTGTCCCTGTTCTGATAGCCTGTCCCTATTCATTCCTTTTTTGTTTTTGTCCCTGTTCTGTTAGACTATCCCTGTTCCTGTTCTTCATGTCCCTGTTTAAGGTGTCTCCTGAATCACCCTTCTTTGTTCCCTCTCAACTCTTTACTTTCCTGATGGCCTCATCTTTAAGAGTCGCATGTTATCACCAACCATGGGACTTGTCGACCCCCATGGCCATGCTCCCACATCTCCCCCTTCTTTATTAACATAAGAGAGCTCGATTAACACAAATTAAGAAAGCAGGTTTAACACAAATTATGAAGGCGCGATTAACAGAAATTAAGAAAGCAAGAGTAACACAAATTAAGAAAGCACTATTAACACAAACTAAAACACAGAGAAAAACTGCCAGGCATACTAATTCCATCTTTAACAAACTTTGTAAAACCATCCCTGGGAGAGGCAGGCACTGAGTGCTGCCCAGCCGGGGGGCTCTGGCTGCCCCTCCAACTCCTGGAGTCCTCGTTTGGGGGTCCTGCGTAAGCCAGCGTGACCCTCCCATACGCTCTTTTTGTTCGTCCCTGTTCTGTTAGCCTGTACCTATTCATTCCTTTTCTTTTTTTGTCCCTGTTCCGTTTGCCTGTCCCTATTCATTCCTTTTTTGTTTTTGTCCCTGTTCTGTTAGCCTGTCCCTGTTCCTGTTCTTCATGTCCCTGTTTGTTTTCTTCTCGTCCCTGTTCGTTTTCATGTCCCTGTTGGGGGGCGATTTGTGGCGTAAAGACCGTACAAACAACGGGGTTCTTTCAGGATCTGTAACTGCTACCTCTTTATTGATGACATAACTTGAACTCTCTCTTACTGAGGGCATAACTTCATCTCTCAGAGTGAGGGCACAACTTCATTCTATCCCTTATTCAGGAAAGGCTCCCTTCCTATAATTTCCGCCTCACAGCAGTACCTTTCCACTAACTAGTCATTGGTCAACAACTTTGCCCGGCAACAGCAAACACCCAGCAACTTCCATGCTTTAATGGCTGGAGAACAAGCCACCCCAGACAACAAGGTGTCACCTGAATCACCCTTCTTTGTTCCCTCTCAACTCTTTAAATTCCTGATGGTCTCATCCTTAAGAGTCGGATGTGATCACCAACCATGGGGCTTGTCGACCCCCATGGCCACACTCCCACACCTCCTCCTTCTTTATTAACATAAGAAAGCGCAATTAACACAAATTAAGAAGGCAGGATCAACACAAACTAAAACACAGAGAAAAACTGCCAGGCATACTAAGTCTATCTTTAACAACCTTTGTAAAACCATCCCTGGGAGAGGCAGGCACTGAGTGCTGCCCAGCCGGGGGGCTCTGGCTACCCCTCCAACTCCTGGAGTCCTTGTTTGTGGGTCCTGCCTATACCAGCGTGACCCTCACATATGCTGTTTTTTGTTTGTCCCTGTTCTGATAGCCTGTCCCTATTCATTCCCTTTTTGTTTGTCCCTGTTCTGTTAGCCTGTCCCTGTTCCTGTTCTTCATGTCCCTGTTTAAGGTGTCTCCTGAATCACCCTTCTTTGTTCCCTCTCAACTCTTTACATTCCTGATGGTCTCATCCTTAATAGTCTGATGTTATCACAAACCATGGGGCTTGTCCACCCCCATGGCCACACTCCCACATCTCCCCCTTCTTTATTAATATAAGAAAGCGCAATTAACACAAATTAAGAAAGCACTATTAACACAAACTAAAACACAGAGAAAAACTGCCAGGCATACTAATTCCATCTTTAACAACCTTTGTAAAACCATCCCTGGCAGAGGGAGACACTAAGTGCTGCCCAGCCGGGGGGCTCTGGCTGCCCCTCCAACTCCTGGAGTCCTTGTTTGTGGGTCCAGCATATGCCAGTGGGACCCTCCCATATGCTGTTTTTTGTTTCTCCCTGCTCTGTTAGCCAGTCCCTGTTCCTGTTCTTCATGTCCCTCTTTAAGGTGTCTCCTGAATCACCCTTCTTTGTTCCCTCTCAACTCTTTACTTTCCTGATGGCCTCATCTTTAAGAGTGGGATGTTATCACCAACCATGGGGCTTGTCGACCCCCATGGCCACGCTCCCACATCTCCCCCTTCTTTATTAACATAAAAGAGCTCGATTAACACAAATTAAGAAAGCAGGTTTAACACAAATTAAGAAGGCGCGATTAACAGAAATTAAGAAAGCAAGAGAAACACAAATTAAGAAAGCACTCTTAACACAAATTAAAATACAGAGAAAAACTGCCAGGCATACTAATTCCATCTTTAACAAACTTTGTAACCCCATCCCTGGGAGAGGCAGGCACTGAGTGCTGCCCAGCCGGGGGGCTCTGGCTGCCCCTCCAACTCCTGGAGTCCTTGTTTGTGGGTCCGGCCTATGACAGCGAGACCCTCCCATACGCTGTTTTTTGTTTGTCACTGTTCTGATAGCATGTCCCTATTCATTCCTTTTTTGTTTTTGTCCCTGTTCTGTTAGACTATCCCTGTTCCTGTTCTTCATGTCCCTGCTTAAGGTGTCTCCTGAATCACCCTTCTTTGTTCCCTCTCAAGGCTTTACTTTCCTGATGGCCTCTACTTTAATAGTCGGATGTGATCACCAACCATGGGGCTTGTCGACCCCCATGGCCACACTCCCACATCTTCCCCTTCTTTATTAACATAAGAAAGCGCGATTAACACAAATTAAGAAGGCAGGATAAACACAAACTAAAACACAGAGAAAAACTGCCAGGCATACTAAGGCTATCTAACAAACTTTGCAACCCCATCCCTGGGAGTGGCAGGCACTGAGTGCTGCCCAGCCGGGGGGCTCTGGCTGCCCCTCCAACTCCTGGAGTCCTTGTTTGTGGGTCCAGCATACGCCAGTGGGACCCTCCCATATGCTGTTTTTTGTTTCTCCCTGCTCTGTTAGCCTGTCCCTGTTCCTGTTCTTCATGTCCCTGTTTAAGGTGTCTCCTGAATCACCTTTCTTTGTTCCCTCTCAACTCTTTACTTTCCTGATGGCCTCATCTTTAAGAGTCAGATGTTATCACCAACCATGGGACTTGGCGACCCCCATGGCCATGCTCCCACAACTCCCCCTTCTTTATTAACATAAAAGAGCTCGATTAACACAAATTAAGAAAGCAGGTTTAACACAAATTATGAAGGCGCGATTAACAGAAATTAAGAAAGCAAGAGTAACACAAATAAAGAAAGCACTATTAACACAAACTAAAATACAGAGAAAAACTGCCAGGCATACTAAGTCTATCTTTAACAACCTTTGTAAAACCATCCCTGGGAGAGGCAGGCACTGAGTGCTGCCCAGCCGGAGGGCTCTGGCTGCCCCTCCAACTCCTGGAGTCCTTGTTTGTGGGTCCTGCCTATGCCAGTGGGACCCTCCCATATGCTGTTTTTTGTTTCTCCCTGCTCTGTTAGCCTGTCCCTGTTCCTGTTCTTCATGTCCCTGCTTAAGGTGTCTCCTGAATCACCCTTCTTTGTTCCCTCTCAAGGCTTTACTTTCCTGATGGCCTCATCTTTAAGAGTTGGATGTTATCACCAACCATGGGACTTGTGGACCCCCATGGCCATGCTCCCACATCTCCCCCTTCTTTATTAACATAAAAGAGCTCGAATAACACAAATTAAGAAAGCAGGTGTAACACAAATTATGAAGGCGCAATTAACAGAATTTAAGAAAGCAAGAGTAACACAAATTAAGAAAGCAGGATCAACACAAACTAAAACACAGAGAAAAACTGCCAGGCATACTAAGACTATCTTTAACAAACTTTGCAACCCCATCCCTGGGAGTGGCAGGCACTGAGTGCTGCCCAGCCGGGGGGCTCTGGCTGCCCCCCCAACTCCTGGAGTCCTTGTTTCTGGGTCCTGCCTATGCCAGCGAGACCCTCCCATATGCTGTTTTTTGTTTGTCCCTGTTCTGATAGCCTGTCCCTATTCATTCCTTTTTTGTTTTTGTCCCTGTTCTGTTAGACTATCCCTGTTCCTGTTCTTCATGTCCCTGTTTAAGGTGTCTCCTGAATCACCCTTCTTTGTTCCCTCTCAAGGCTTTACTTTCCTGATGGTCTCATCATTAAGAGTCGGATGTTATCACCAACCATGGGACTTGTCGACCCCCATGGCCAGGCTCCCACATCTCCCCCTTCTTTATTAACATAAAAGAGCTCGATTAACACAAATTAAGAAAGCAGGTTTAACACAAATTAAGAAGGCGCGATTAACAGAAATTAAGAAAGCAAGAGTAACACAAATTAAGAAAGCACTATTAACACAAACTAAAATACAGAGAAAAACTGCCAGGCATACTAATTCCATCTTTAACAACCTTTGTAAAACCATCCCTGGGAGAGGCAGGCACTGAGTGCTGCCCAGCCGGGGGGCTCTGGCTGCCCCTCCAACTCCTGGAGTCCTTGTTTGTGGGTCCTGCCTATGCAAGTGGGACCCTCCCATATGCTGATTTTTGTTTCTCCCTGCTCTGTTAGCCTGTCCCTGTTCCTGTTCTTCATGTCCCTGGTTAAGGTGTCTCCTGAATCACCCTTCTTTGTTCCCTCTCAACTCTTTACTTTCCTGATGGCCTCATCTTTAAGAGTCGGTTGTTATCACCAACCATGGGACTTGTCGACCCCCATGGCCATGCTCCCACATCTCCCCCTTCTTTATTAACATAAAAGAGCTCGATTAACTAAAATTAAGAAAGCAGGTTTAACCCAAATTAAGAAGGCGCGATTAACAGAAATTAAGAAAGCAAGAGTAACACAAATTAAGAAAGCACTATTAACACAAACTAAAATACAGAGAAAAACTGCCAGGCATACTAATTCCATCTTTAACAAACTTTGTACCCCCATCCCTGGGAGAGGCAGGCACTGAGTGCTGCCCAGCTGGGGGGCTCTGGCTGCCCCTCCAACTCCTGGAGTCCTTGTTTTTGGGTCCAGCATATGCCAGTGGGACCCTCCCATATGCTGTTTTTTGTTTCTCCCTGCTCTGTTAGCCTGTCCCTGTTCCTGTTCTTCATGTCCCTTTTTAAGGTGTCTCCTGAATCACCCTTCTTTGTTCCCTCTCAAGGCTTTACTTTCCTGATGGTCTCATCATTAAGAGTCTGATGTTATCACCAACCATGGATCTTGTCCACACCCATGGCCACACTCCCACATCTTCCCCTTCTTTATTAACATAAGAAAGCGCGATTAACACAAATTAAGAAGGCAGGAACAGCACAAACTAAAACACAGAGAAAAACTGCCAGGCATACTATGTCTATCTTTAACAACCTTTGTAAACCCATCCCTGGGAGAGGCAGGCACTGAGTGCTGCCCAGCCGGGGGGCTCTGGCTGCCCCTCCAACTCCTGGAGTCCTTGTTTGGGGGTCCTGCCTATGCCAGCGAGACCCTCCCATACGCTGTTTTTTGTTTGTCCCTGTTCTGATAGCCTGTCCCTATTCATTACTTTTTTGTTTTCGTCCCTGTTCTGTTAGACTATCCCTGTTCCTGTTCTTCATGTCCCTGTTTAAGGTGTCTCCTGAATCACCCTTCTTTGTTCCCTCTCAAGGCTTTACTTTCCTGATGGTCTCATCATTAAGAGTCTGATGTTATCACCAACCATGGGGCTTGTCGACCCCCATGGCAACACTCCCACATCTTCCCCTTCTTTATTAACATAAGAAAGCGCAATTAACACAAATTAAGAAAGCAGGTTTAACACAAATTAAGAAGGCTCGATTAACAGAAATTAAGAAAGCAAGAGTAACACAAATTAAGAAAGCACTATTAACACAAACTAAAATACAGACAAAAACTGCCAAGCATACTAATTCCATCTTTAACAAACTTTGTAACCCCATCCCTGGGAGAGGCAGGCACTGAGTGCTGCCCAGCTGGGGGGCTCTGGCTGCCCCTCCAACTGCTGGAGTCCTTGTTTGGGGGTCCTGAGTAAACCATCGTGACCCTCCCATATGCTCTTTTTGGTCATCCCTGTTCTGTTAGCCTGTACCTGATCATTCCTTTTCTGTTTTTGTCCATGTTCCGTTTGCCTGTCCCTATTCATTCCTTTTTTTTTTTTTTGTCCCTGTTCTGTTAGCCTGTCCCTGTTCCTGTTCATTTCCCTGTTTTTTTTCTTCTCGTCCCTGTTCGTTTTCATGTCCCTTTTGGGGGGCGATTTGTGGCGTAAAGACCGCAAGGACAACGGGGTTCTTTCAGGATCTGTAACTGCTACCTCTTTATTGATGACATAACTTGAACTCTCTCTTACTGAAGGCATAACTTCATCTCTCAGAGTGAGGGCACAACTTCATTCTATCCCTTATTCAGGAAAGGCTCCCTTTCCTATAACTTCCTCCTCACAGCAGTACCTTTCCACTAACTAGTCATTGGTCAACAACTTTGCCCGGCAACAGCAAACACCCAGCCACTTCCATGCATTAATGGCTGGAGAACTAGCCACCCCAGACAAGAAGGTGTCACCTGAACCACCCTTCTTTCTTCCCTCTACACTCTTTAAATTCCTGATGGTCTCATCCTTAAGAGTCCTATGTTATCACCAACCATGGGGCTTGTCGACCCCCATGGCAACACTCCCACATCTTCCCCTTCTTTATTAACATAAGAAAGCGCAATTAACACAAATTAAGAAAGCAGGTTTAACACAAATTAAGAAGGCTCGATTAACAGAAATTAAGAAAGCAAGAGTAACACAAATTAAGAAAGCACTATTAACACAAACTAAAATACAGAGAAAAACTGCCAAGCATACTAATTCCATCTTTAACAAACTTTGTAACCCCATCCCTGGGAGAGGCAGGCACTGAGTGCTGCCCAGCTGGGGGGCTCTGGCTGCCCCTCCAACTCCTGGAGTCCTTGTTTGTGGGTCCAGCATACGCCAGTGGGACCCTCCCATATGCTGTTTTTTGTTTCTCCCTGCTCTGTTAGCCTGTCCCTGTTCCTGTTCTTCATGTCCCTGTTTAAGGTGTCTCCTGAATCACCCTTCTTTGTTCCCTCTCAACTCTTTACTTTCCTGATGGCCTCATCTTTAAGAGTTGGATGTTATCACCAACCATGGGACTTGTGGACCCCCATGGCCATGCTCCCACATCTCCCCCTTCTTTATTAACATAAAAGAGCTCGATTAACACAAATTAAGAAAGCAGGTTTAACACAAATTAAGAAGGCGCGATTAACAGAATTTAAGAAAGCAAGAGTAACACAAATTAAGAAAGCACTATTAACACAAACTAAAATACAGAGAAAAACTGCCAGGCATACTAATTCCATCTTTAACAAACTTTGTAACCCCATCCCTGGGAGAGGCAGGCACTGAGTGCTGCCCAGCCGGGGGGCTCTGGCTGCCCCTCCAACTCCTGGAGTCCTTGTTTTTGGGTCCTGCCTATGCCAGTGGGACCCTCCCATATGCTGATTTTTCTTTCTCCCTGCTCTGTTAGCCTGTCCCTGTTCCTGTTCTTCATGTCCCTGTTTAAGGTGTCTCCTGAATCACCCTTCTTTGTTCCCTCTCAACTCTTTACTTTCCTGATGGTCTCATCATTAAGAGTCTGATGTTATCACCAACCATGGGGCTTGTCGACCCCCATGGCCACACTCCCACATCTTCCCCTTCTTTATTAACATAAGAAAGCGCGATTAACACAAATTAAGAAGGCAGGATCAACACAAACTAAAACACAGAGAAAAACTGCCAGGCATACTAAGTCTATCTTTAACAACCTTTGTAAAACCATCCCTGGGAGAGGCAGGCACTGAGTGCTGCCCAGCCGGGGGGCTCTGGCTGCCCCTCCAACTCCTGGAGTCCTTGTTTGGGGGTCCTGCCTATGCCAGTGGGACCCTCCCATATGCTCTTTTTTGTTTCTCCCTGCTCTGTTAGCCTATCCCTGTTCCTGTTCTTCATGTCCCTCTTTAAGGTGTCTCCTGAATCACCCTTCTTTGTTCCCTTTCAACTCTTTACTTTCCTGATGGTCTCTACTTTATTAGTCAGATCTTATCACCAACCATGGGGCTTGTCTAACCCCATGGCCAGGCTCCCACATCTCCCCCTCCTTTATTAACATAAAAGAGCTCGATTAACACAAATTAAGAAAGCAGGTTTAACACAAATTAAGAAGGCGCGATTAACAGAAATTAAGAAAGCAAGAGTAACACAAATAAAGAAAGCACGATTAACACAAACTAAAATACAGAGAAAAACTGCCAGCCATACTAATTCCATCTTTAACAGACTTTGTAACCCCATCCCTGGGAGAGGCAGGCACTGAGTGCTGCCCAGCTGGGGGGCTCTGGCTGCCCCTCCAGCTCCTGGAGTCCTTGTTTGGGGGTCCTGCCTATGCCAGCGAGACCCTCCCATACGCTGTTTTTTGTTTGTCCCTGTTCTGATAGCATGTCCCTATTCATTCCTTTTTTGTTTTGTCCCTGTTCTGTTAGCCTGTCCCTGTTCCTGTTCTTCATGTCCCTGCTTAAGGTGTCTTTTGAATCACCCTTCTTTGTTCCCTCTCAAGGCTTTACTTTCCTGATGGTCTCTACTTTAATAGTCGGATGTGATCACCAACCATGGGGCTTGTCGACCCCCATGGCAACACTCCCACATCTCCTCCTTCTTTATTAACATAAGAAAGCACAATTAACACAAATTAAGAAGGCAGGATCAACACAAACTAAAACACAGAGAAAAACTGCCAGGCATACTAAGTCTATCTTTAACAACCTTTGTAAAACCATCCCTGGGAGAGGCAGGCACTGAGTACTGCCCAGCCGGGGGGGCTCTGGCTGCCCCTCCGACTACTGGAGTCCTTGTTTGTGGGTCCAGCATATGCCAGTGGGACCCTCCCATATGCTGTTTTTTGTTTCTCCCTGCTCTGTTAGCCTGTCCCTGTTCCTGTTCTTCATGTCCCTGCTTAAGGTGTCTCCTGAATCACCCTTCTTTGTTCCCTCTCAAGGCTTTACTTTCCTGATGGTCTCATCTTTAAGAGTCGGATGTGATCACCAACCATGGGGCTTGTCGACCCCCATGGCCACACTCCCACATCTCCTCCTTCTTTATTAACATAAGAAAGCGCAATTAACACAAATTAAGAAGGCAGGATCAACTCAAACTAAAACACAGAGAAAAACTGCCAGGCATACTAAGACTATCTTTAACAAACTTTGCAACCCCATCCCTGGGAGTGGCAGGCACTGAGTGCTGCCCAGCCGGGGGGCTCTGGCTGCCCCTCCAACTCCTGGAGTCCTTGTTTGGGGGTCCTGCGTAAACCATCGTGACCCTCCCATATGCTCTTTTTGGTCATCCCTGTTCTGTTAGCCTGTACCTGATCATTCCTTTTCTGTTTTTGTCCCTGTTCCGTTTTCCTGTCCCTATTCATTCCTTTTTTGGTTTTGTCCCTGTTCTGTTAGCCTGTCCCTGTTCCTCTTCTTCAGGTCCCTGTTTGTTTTCTTCTCGTCCCTGTTCGATTTCATGTCCCTGTTGGGGGGCGATTTGTGGCGTAAAGACCGCACGGACACCGGGGTTCTTTCAGGATCTGTAACTGCTACCTCTTTATTGATGACATAACTTGAACTCTCTCTTACTGAGGGCATAACTTCATCTCTCAGAGTGAGGGCACAACTTCATTCTATCCCTTATTCAGGAAAGGCTCCCTTCCTATAATTTCTGCCTCACAGCAGTACCTTTCCACTAACTAGTCATTGGTCAACAACTTTGCCCGGCAACAGCAAACACCCAGCCACTTCCATGCATTAATGGCTGGAGAACTAGCCACCCCAGACAAGAAGGTGTCACCTGAATCACCCTTCTTTGTTCCCTCTCAACTCTTTAAATTCCTGATGGCCTCATCTTTAAGAGTCTGATGTTATCACCAACCATGGGGCCTGTCGACCCCCATGGCCACACTCCCACATCTTCCCCTTCTTTATTAACATAAGAAAGCGCGATTAACACAAATTAAGAAGGCAGGATCAACACAAACTAAAACACAGAGAAAAACTGCCAGGCATACTAAGTCTATCTTTAACAATCTTTGTAAAACCATCCCTGGGAGAGGCAGGCACTGAGTGCTGCCCAGCCGGGGGGCTCTGGCTGCCCCTCCAACTCCTGGAGTCCTTGTTTGTGGGTCCAGCATACGCCAGTGGGACCCTCCCATATGCTGTTTTTTGTTTGTCCCTGTTCTGTTAGCCTGTCCCTGTTCCTGTTCTTCATGTCCCTGCTTAAGGTGTCTCCTGAATCACCCTTCTTTGTTCCCTCTCAACTCTTTAGTTTCCTGATGGCCTCATCTTTAAGAGTCGGATGTTATCACCAACCACGGGACTTGTCGACCCCCATGGCCAGGCTCCCACATCTCCCCCTTCTTTATTAACATAGAAGAGCTCGATTAACACAAATTAAGAAAGCAGGTTTAACACAAATTAAGAAGGCACGATTAACAGAAATTAAGAAAGCTAGAGAAACACAAATTAAGAAAGCACTATTAACACAAATTAAAATACAGAGAAAAACTGCCAGGCATACTAATTCCATCTTTAACAAACTTTGTAACCCCATCCCTGGGAGAGGCAGGCACTGAGTGCTGCCCAGCCGGGGGGCTCTGGCTGCCCCTCCAACTCCTGGAGTCCTTGTTTGGGGGTCCTGCCTATGCCAGCGAGACCCTCCCATACGCTGTTTTTTGTTTGTCCCTGTTCTGATAGCCTGTCCCTATTCATTACTTTTTTATTTTCGTCCCTGTTCTGTTAGACTATCCCTGTTCCTGTTCTTCATGTCCCTGTTTAAGGTGTCTCCTGAATCACCCTTCTTTGTTCCCTCTCAAGGCTTTACTTTCCTGATGGTCTCATCATTAAGAGTCTGATGTTATCACCAACCATGGGGCTTGTCTAACCCCATGGCCAGGCTCCCACATCTTCCCCTTCTTTATTAACATAAGAAAGCGCAATTAACACAAATTAAGAAAGCAGGTTTAACACAAATTAAGAAGGCTCGATTAACAGAAATTAAGAAAGCAAGAGTAACACAAATTAAGAAAGCACTATTAACACAAACTAAAATACAGACAAAAACTGCCAAGCATACTAATTCCATCTTTAACAAACTTTGTAACCCCATCCCTGGGAGAGGCAGGCACTGAGTGCTGCCCAGCTGGGGGGCTCTGGCTGCCCCTCCAACTGCTGGAGTCCTTGTTTGGGGGTCCTGAGTAAACCATCGTGACCCTCCCATATGCTCTTTTTGGTCATCCCTGTTCTGTTAGCCTGTACCTGATCATTCCTTTTCTGTTTTTGTCCATGTTCCGTTTGCCTGTCCCTATTCATTCCTTTTTTTTTTTTTGTCCCTGTTCTGTTAGCCTGTCCCTGTTCCTGTTCATTTCCCTGTTTTTTTTCTTCTCGTCCCTGTTCGTTTTCATGTCCCTTTTGGGGGGCGATTTGTGGCGTAAAGACCGCAAGTACAACGGGGTTCTTTCAGGATCTGTAACTGCTACCTCTTTATTGATGACATAACTTGAACTCTCTCTTACTGAAGGCATAACTTCATCTCTCAGAGTGAGGGCACAACTTCATTCTATCCCTTATTCAGGAAAGGCTCCCTTTCCTATAACTTCCTCCTCACAGCAGTACCTTTCCACTAACTAGTCATTGGTCAACAACTTTGCCCGGCAACAGCAAACACCCAGCCACTTCCATGCATTAATGGCTGGAGAACTAGCCACCCCAGACAAGAAGGTTTCACCTGAACCACCCTTCTTTCTTCCCTCTACACTCTTTAAATTCCTGATGGTCTCATCCTTAAGAGTCCTATGTTATCACCAACCATGGGGCTTGTCGACCCCCATGGCAACACTCCCACATCTTCCCCTTCTTTATTAACATAAGAAAGCGCAATTAACACAAATTAAGAAAGCAGGTTTAACACAAATTAAGAAGGCTCGATTAACAGAAATTAAGAAAGCAAGAGTAACACAAATTAAGAAAGCACTATTAACACAAACTAAAATACAGACAAAAACTGCCAAGCATACTAATACCATCTTTAACAAACTTTGTAACCCCATCCCTGGGAGAGGCAGGCACTGAGTGCTGCCCAGCTGGGGGGCTCTGGCTGCCCCTCCAACTCCTGGAGTCCTTGTTTGTGGGTCCAGCATACGCCAGTGGGACCCTCCCATATGCTGTTTTTTGTTTCTCCCTGCTCTGTTAGCCTGTCCCTGTTCCTGTTCTTCATGTCCCTGTTTAAGGTGTCTCCTGAATCACCCTTCTTTGTTCCCTCTCAACTCTTTACTTTCCTGATGGCCTCATCTTTAAGAGTTGGATGTTATCACCAACCATGGGACTTGTGGACCCCCATGGCCATGCTCCCACATCTCCCCCTTCTTTATTAACATAAAAGAGCTCGATTAACACAAATTAAGAAAGCAGGTTTAACACAAATTAAGAAGGCGCGATTAACAGAATTTAAGAAAGCAAGAGTAACACAAATTAAGAAAGCACTATTAACACAAACTAAAATACAGAGAAAAACTGCCAGGCATACTAATTCCATCTTTAACAAACTTTGTAACCCCATCCCTGGGAGAGGCAGGCACTGAGTGCTGCCCAGCCGGGGGGCTCTGGCTGCCCCTCCAACTCCTGGAGTCCTTGTTTTTGGGTCCTGCCTATGCCAGTGGGACCCTCCCATATGCTGATTTTTCTTTCTCCCTGCTCTGTTAGCCTGTCCCTGTTCCTGTTCTTCATGTCCCTGTTTAAGGTGTCTCCTGAATCACCCTTCTTTGTTCCCTCTCAACTCTTTACTTTCCTGATGGTCTCATCATTAAGAGTCTGATGTTATCACCAACCATGGGGCTTGTCGACCCCCATGGCCACACTCCCACATCTTCCCCTTCTTTATTAACATAAGAAAGCGCGATTAACACAAATTAAGAAGGCAGGATCAACACAAACTAAAACACAGAGAAAAACTGCCAGGCATACTAAGTCTATCTTTAACAACCTTTGTAAAACCATCCCTGGGAGAGGCAGGCACTGAGTGCTGCCCAGCCGGGGGGCTCTGGCTGCCCCTCCAACTCCTGGAGTCCTTGTTTGGGGGTCCTGCCTATGCCAGTGGGACCCTCCCATATGCTGTTTTTTGTTTGTCCCTGTTCTGTTAGCCTGTCCCTGTTCCTGTTCTTCATGTCCCTGCTTAAGGTGTCTCCTGAATCACCCTTCTTTGTTCCCTCTCAACTCTTTAGTTTCCTGATGGCCTCATCTTTAAGAGTCGGATGTTATCACCAACCATGGGACTTGTCGACCCCCATGGCCAGGCTCCCACATCTCCCCCTTCTTTATTAACATAGAAGAGCTCGATTAACACAAATTAAGAAAGCAGGTTTAACACAAATTAAGAAGGCACGATTAACAGAAATTAAGAAAGCTAGAGAAACACAAATTAAGAAAGCACTATTAACACAAATTAAAATACAGAGAAAAACTGCCAGGCATACTAATTCCATCTTTAACAAACTTTGTAACCCCATCCCTGGGAGAGGCAGGCACTGAGTGCTGCCCAGCCGGGGGGCTCTGGCTGCCCCTCCAACTCCTGGAGTCCTTGTTTGGGGGTCCTGCCTATGCCACCGAGACCCTCCCATACGCTGTTTTTTGTTTGTCCCTGTTCTGATAGCCTGTCCCTATTCATTACTTTTTTATTTTCGTCCCTGTTCTGTTAGACTATCCCTGTTCCTGTTCTTCATGTCCCTGTTTAAGGTGTCTCCTGAATCACCCTTCTTTGTTCCCTCTCAAGGCTTTACTTTCCTGATGGTCTCTACTTTATTAGTCAGATCTTATCACCAACCATGGGGCTTGTCTAACCCCATGGCCAGGCTCCCACATCTCCCCCTCCTTTATTAACATAAAAGAGCTCGATTAACACAAATTAAGAAAGCAGGTTTAACACAAATTAAGAAGGCGCGATTAACAGAAATTAAGAAAGCAAGAGAAACACAAATTAAGAAAGCACTATTAACACAAACTAAAATACAGAGAAAAACTGCCAGGCATACTAAGTCTATCTTTAACAAACTTTATAACCCCATCCCTGGGAGAGGCAGGCACTGAGTGCTGCCCAGCCGGGGGGCTCTGGCTGCCCCTCCAACTCCTGGAGTCCTTGTTTGGGGGTCCTGCGTAAACCATCGTGGCCCTCCCATATGCCCTTTTTGGTCATCCCTGTTCTGTTAGCCTGTACCTGATCATTCCTTTTCTGTTTTTGTCCCTGTTCCGTTTTCCTGTCCCTATTCATTCCTTTTTTGTTTTTGTCCCTGTTCTGTTTGCCTGTCCCTGTTCCTCTTCTTCATGTCCCTGTTTGTATTCCTCTCGTCCCTGTTCGTTTTCATGTCCCTGTTGGGGGGCGATTTGTGGCGTAAAGACCGCACGGACAACGGGGTTCTTTCAGGATCTGTAACTGCTACCTCATTATTGATGACATAACTTGAACTCTCTCTTACTGAGGGCATAACTTCATCTCTCAGAGTGAGGGCACAACTTCATTCTATCCCTTATTCAGGAAAGGCTCCCTTCCTATAACTTCCGCCTCACAGCAGTACCTTTCCACTAACTAGTCATTGGTCAACAACTTTGCCCGGCAACAGCAAACACCCAGCCACTTCCATGCATTAATGGCTGGAGAACTAGCCACCCCAGACAAGAAGGTGTCACCTGAATCACCCTTCTTTGTTCCCTCTCAAGGCTTTACTTTCCTAATGGTCTCATCATTAAGAGTCTGATGTTATCACCAACCATGGGGCTTGTCGACCCCCATGGCAACACTCCCACATCTTCCCCTTCTTTATTAACATAAGAAAGCGCAATTAACACAAATTAAGAAAGCAGGTTTAACACAAATTAAGAAGGCTCGATTAACAGAAATTAAGAAAGCAAGAGTAACACAAATTAAGAAAGCACTATTAACACAAACTAAAATACAGACAAAAACTGCCAAGCATACTAATTCCATCTTTAACAAACTTTGTAACCCCATCCCTGGGAGAGGCAGGCACTGAGTGCTGCCCAGCTGGGGGGCTCTGGCTGCCCCTCCAACTGCTGGAGTCCTTGTTTGGGGGTCCTGAGTAAACCATCGTGACCCTCCCATATGCTCTTTTTGGTCATCCCTGTTCTGTTAGCCTGTACCTGATCATTCCTTTTCTGTTTTTGTCCATGTTCCGTTTGCCTGTCCCTATTCATTCCTTTTTTTTTTTTTGTCCCTGTTCTGTTAGCCTGTCCCTGTTCCTGTTCATTTCCCTGTTTTTTTTCTTCTCGTCCCTGTTCGTTTTCATGTCCCTTTTGGGGGGCGATTTGTGGCGTAAAGACCGCAAGGACAACGGGGTTCTTTCAGGATCTGTAACTGCTACCTCTTTATTGATGACATAACTTGAACTCTCTCTTACTGAAGGCATAACTTCATCTCTCAGAGTGAGGGCACAACTTCATTCTATCCCTTATTCAGGAAAGGCTCCCTTTCCTATAACTTCCTCCTCACAGCAGTACCTTTCCACTAACTAGTCATTGGTCAACAACTTTGCCCGGCAACAGCAAACACCCAGCCACTTCCATGCATTAATGGCTGGAGAACTAGCCACCCCAGACAAGAAGGTGTCACCTGAACCACCCTTCTTTCTTCCCTCTACACTCTTTAAATTCCTGATGGTCTCATCCTTAAGAGTCCTATGTTATCACCAACCATGGGGCTTGTCGACCCCCATGGCAACACTCCCACATCTTCCCCTTCTTTATTAACATAAGAAAGCGCAATTAACACAAATTAAGAAAGCAGGTTTAACACAAATTAAGAAGGCTCGATTAACAGAAATTAAGAAAGCAAGAGTAACACAAATTAAGAAAGCACTATTAACACAAACTAAAATACAGACAAAAACTGCCAAGCATACTAATTCCATCTTTAACAAACTTTATAACCCCATCCCTGGGAGAGGCAGGCACTGAGTGCTGCCCAGCCGGGGGGCTCTGGCTGCCCCTCCAACTCCTGGAGTCCTTGTTTGGGGGTCCTGCGTAAACCATCGTGGCCCTCCCATATGCCCTTTTTGGTCATCCCTGTTCTGTTAGCCTGTACCTGATCATTCCTTTTCTGTTTTTGTCCCTGTTCCGTTTTCCTGTCCCTATTCATTCCTTTTTTGTTTTTGTCCCTGTTCTGTTTGCCTGTCCCTGTTCCTCTTCTTCATGTCCCTGTTTGTATTCCTCTCGTCCCTGTTCGTTTTCATGTCCCTGTTGGGGGGCGATTTGTGGCGTAAAGACCGCACGGACAACGGGGTTCTTTCAGGATCTGTAACTGCTACCTCATTATTGATGACATAACTTGAACTCTCTCTTACTGAGGGCATAACTTCATCTCTCAGAGTGAGGGCACAACTTCATTCTATCCCTTATTCAGGAAAGGCTCCCTTCCTATAACTTCCGCCTCACAGCAGTACCTTTCCACTAACTAGTCATTGGTCAACAACTTTGCCCGGCAACAGCAAACACCCAGCCACTTCCATGCATTAATGGCTGGAGAACTAGCCACCCCAGACAAGAAGGTGTCACCTGAATCACCCTTCTTTGTTCCCTCTCAAGGCTTTACTTTCCTGATGGTCTCATCATTAAGAGTCTGATGTTATCACCAACCATGGGGCTTGTCGACCCCCATGGCAACACTCCCACATCTTCCCCTTCTTTATTAACATAAGAAAGCGCAATTAACACAAATTAAGAAAGCAGGTTTAACACAAATTAAGAAGGCTCGATTAACAGAAATTAAGAAAGCAAGAGTAACACAAATTAAGAAAGCACTATTAACACAAACTAAAATACAGACAAAAACTGCCAAGCATACTAATTCCATCTTTAACAAACTTTGTAACCCCATCCCTGGGAGAGGCAGGCACTGAGTGCTGCCCAGCTGGGGGGCTCTGGCTGCCCCTCCAACTGCTGGAGTCCTTGTTTGGGGGTCCTGAGTAAACCATCGTGACCCTCCCATATGCTCTTTTTGGTCATCCCTGTTCTGTTAGCCTGTACCTGATCATTCCTTTTCTGTTTTTGTCCATGTTCCGTTTGCCTGTCCCTATTCATTCCTTTTTTTTTTTTTGTCCCTGTTCTGTTAGCCTGTCCCTGTTCCTGTTCATTTCCCTGTTTTTTTTCTTCTCGTCCCTGTTCGTTTTCATGTCCCTTTTGGGGGGCGATTTGTGGCGTAAAGACCGCAAGGACAACGGGGTTCTTTCAGGATCTGTAACTGCTACCTCTTTATTGATGACATAACTTGAACTCTCTCTTACTGAAGGCATAACTTCATCTCTCAGAGTGAGGGCACAACTTCATTCTATCCCTTATTCAGGAAAGGCTCCCTTTCCTATAACTTCCTCCTCACAGCAGTACCTTTCCACTAACTAGTCATTGGTCAACAACTTTGCCCGGCAACAGCAAACACCCAGCCACTTCCATGCATTAATGGCTGGAGAACTAGCCACCCCAGACAAGAAGGTTTCACCTGAACCACCCTTCTTTCTTCCCTCTACACTCTTTAAATTCCTGATGGTCTCATCCTTAAGAGTCCTATGTTATCACCAACCATGGGGCTTGTCGACCCCCATGGCAACACTCCCACATCTTCCCCTTCTTTATTAACATAAGAAAGCGCAATTAACACAAATTAAGAAAGCAGGTTTAACACAAATTAAGAAGGCTCGATTAACAGAAATTAAGAAAGCAAGAGTAACACAAATTAAGAAAGCACTATTAACACAAACTAAAATACAGACAAAAACTGCCAAGCATACTAATACCATCTTTAACAAACTTTGTAACCCCATCCCTGGGAGAGGCAGGCACTGAGTGCTGCCCAGCTGGGGGGCTCTGGCTGCCCCTCCAACTCCTGGAGTCCTTGTTTGTGGGTCCAGCATACGCCAGTGGGACCCTCCCATATGCTGTTTTTTGTTTCTCCCTGCTCTGTTAGCCTGTCCCTGTTCCTGTTCTTCATGTCCCTGTTTAAGGTGTCTCCTGAATCACCCTTCTTTGTTCCCTCTCAACTCTTTACTTTCCTGATGGCCTCATCTTTAAGAGTTGGATGTTATCACCAACCATGGGACTTGTGGACCCCCATGGCCATGCTCCCACATCTCCCCCTTCTTTATTAACATAAAAGAGCTCGATTAACACAAATTAAGAAAGCAGGTTTAACACAAATTAAGAAGGCGCGATTAACAGAATTTAAGAAAGCAAGAGTAACACAAATTAAGAAAGCACTATTAACACAAACTAAAATACAGAGAAAAACTGCCAGGCATACTAATTCCATCTTTAACAAACTTTGTAACCCCATCCCTGGGAGAGGCAGGCACTGAGTGCTGCCCAGCCGGGGGGCTCTGGCTGCCCCTCCAACTCCTGGAGTCCTTGTTTTTGGGTCCTGCCTATGCCAGTGGGACCCTCCCATATGCTGATTTTTCTTTCTCCCTGCTCTGTTAGCCTGTCCCTGTTCCTGTTCTTCATGTCCCTGTTTAAGGTGTCTCCTGAATCACCCTTCTTTGTTCCCTCTCAACTCTTTACTTTCCTGATGGTCTCATCATTAAGAGTCTGATGTTATCACCAACCATGGGGCTTGTCGACCCCCATGGCCACACTCCCACATCTTCCCCTTCTTTATTAACATAAGAAAGCGCGATTAACACAAATTAAGAAGGCAGGATCAACACAAACTAAAACACAGAGAAAAACTGCCAGGCATACTAAGTCTATCTTTAACAACCTTTGTAAAACCATCCCTGGGAGAGGCAGGCACTGAGTGCTGCCCAGCCGGGGGGCTCTGGCTGCCCCTCCAACTCCTGGAGTCCTTGTTTGGGGGTCCTGCCTATGCCAGTGGGACCCTCCCATATGCTGTTTTTTGTTTGTCCCTGTTCTGTTAGCCTGTCCCTGTTCCTGTTCTTCATGTCCCTGCTTAAGGTGTCTCCTGAATCACCCTTCTTTGTTCCCTCTCAACTCTTTAGTTTCCTGATGGCCTCATCTTTAAGAGTCGGATGTTATCACCAACCATGGGACTTGTCGACCCCCATGGCCAGGCTCCCACATCTCCCCCTTCTTTATTAACATAGAAGAGCTCGATTAACACAAATTAAGAAAGCAGGTTTAACACAAATTAAGAAGGCACGATTAACAGAAATTAAGAAAGCTAGAGAAACACAAATTAAGAAAGCACTATTAACACAAATTAAAATACAGAGAAAAACTGCCAGGCATACTAATTCCATCTTTAACAAACTTTGTAACCCCATCCCTGGGAGAGGCAGGCACTGAGTGCTGCCCAGCCGGGGGGCTCTGGCTGCCCCTCCAACTCCTGGAGTCCTTGTTTGGGGGTCCTGCCTATGCCACCGAGACCCTCCCATACGCTGTTTTTTGTTTGTCCCTGTTCTGATAGCCTGTCCCTATTCATTACTTTTTTATTTTCGTCCCTGTTCTGTTAGACTATCCCTGTTCCTGTTCTTCATGTCCCTGTTTAAGGTGTCTCCTGAATCACCCTTCTTTGTTCCCTCTCAAGGCTTTACTTTCCTGATGGTCTCTACTTTATTAGTCAGATCTTATCACCAACCATGGGGCTTGTCTAACCCCATGGCCAGGCTCCCACATCTCCCCCTCCTTTATTAACATAAAAGAGCTCGATTAACACAAATTAAGAAAGCAGGTTTAACACAAATTAAGAAGGCGCGATTAACAGAAATTAAGAAAGCAAGAGAAACACAAATTAAGAAAGCACTATTAACACAAACTAAAATACAGAGAAAAACTGCCAGGCATACTAAGTCTATCTTTAACAAACTTTATAACCCCATCCCTGGGAGAGGCAGGCACTGAGTGCTGCCCAGCCGGGGGGCTCTGGCTGCCCCTCCAACTCCTGGAGTCCTTGTTTGGGGGTCCTGCGTAAACCATCGTGGCCCTCCCATATGCCCTTTTTGGTCATCCCTGTTCTGTTAGCCTGTACCTGATCATTCCTTTTCTGTTTTTGTCCCTGTTCCGTTTTCCTGTCCCTATTCATTCCTTTTTTGTTTTTGTCCCTGTTCTGTTTGCCTGTCCCTGTTCCTCTTCTTCATGTCCCTGTTTGTATTCCTCTCGTCCCTGTTCGTTTTCATGTCCCTGTTGGGGGGCGATTTGTGGCGTAAAGACCGCACGGACAACGGGGTTCTTTCAGGATCTGTAACTGCTACCTCATTATTGATGACATAACTTGAACTCTCTCTTACTGAGGGCATAACTTCATCTCTCAGAGTGAGGGCACAACTTCATTCTATCCCTTATTCAGGAAAGGCTCCCTTCCTATAACTTCCGCCTCACAGCAGTACCTTTCCACTAACTAGTCATTGGTCAACAACTTTGCCCGGCAACAGCAAACACCCAGCCACTTCCATGCATTAATGGCTGGAGAACTAGCCACCCCAGACAAGAAGGTGTCACCTGAATCACCCTTCTTTGTTCCCTCTCAAGGCTTTACTTTCCTAATGGTCTCATCATTAAGAGTCTGATGTTATCACCAACCATGGGGCTTGTCGACCCCCATGGCAACACTCCCACATCTTCCCCTTCTTTATTAACATAAGAAAGCGCAATTAACACAAATTAAGAAAGCAGGTTTAACACAAATTAAGAAGGCTCGATTAACAGAAATTAAGAAAGCAAGAGTAACACAAATTAAGAAAGCACTATTAACACAAACTAAAATACAGACAAAAACTGCCAAGCATACTAATTCCATCTTTAACAAACTTTGTAACCCCATCCCTGGGAGAGGCAGGCACTGAGTGCTGCCCAGCTGGGGGGCTCTGGCTGCCCCTCCAACTGCTGGAGTCCTTGTTTGGGGGTCCTGAGTAAACCATCGTGACCCTCCCATATGCTCTTTTTGGTCATCCCTGTTCTGTTAGCCTGTACCTGATCATTCCTTTTCTGTTTTTGTCCATGTTCCGTTTGCCTGTCCCTATTCATTCCTTTTTTTTTTTTTGTCCCTGTTCTGTTAGCCTGTCCCTGTTCCTGTTCATTTCCCTGTTTTTTTTCTTCTCGTCCCTGTTCGTTTTCATGTCCCTTTTGGGGGGCGATTTGTGGCGTAAAGACCGCAAGGACAACGGGGTTCTTTCAGGATCTGTAACTGCTACCTCTTTATTGATGACATAACTTGAACTCTCTCTTACTGAAGGCATAACTTCATCTCTCAGAGTGAGGGCACAACTTCATTCTATCCCTTATTCAGGAAAGGCTCCCTTTCCTATAACTTCCTCCTCACAGCAGTACCTTTCCACTAACTAGTCATTGGTCAACAACTTTGCCCGGCAACAGCAAACACCCAGCCACTTCCATGCATTAATGGCTGGAGAACTAGCCACCCCAGACAAGAAGGTGTCACCTGAACCACCCTTCTTTCTTCCCTCTACACTCTTTAAATTCCTGATGGTCTCATCCTTAAGAGTCCTATGTTATCACCAACCATGGGGCTTGTCGACCCCCATGGCAACACTCCCACATCTTCCCCTTCTTTATTAACATAAGAAAGCGCAATTAACACAAATTAAGAAAGCAGGTTTAACACAAATTAAGAAGGCTCGATTAACAGAAATTAAGAAAGCAAGAGTAACACAAATTAAGAAAGCACTATTAACACAAACTAAAATACAGACAAAAACTGCCAAGCATACTAATTCCATCTTTAACAAACTTTATAACCCCATCCCTGGGAGAGGCAGGCACTGAGTGCTGCCCAGCCGGGGGGCTCTGGCTGCCCCTCCAACTCCTGGAGTCCTTGTTTGGGGGTCCTGCGTAAACCATCGTGGCCCTCCCATATGCCCTTTTTGGTCATCCCTGTTCTGTTAGCCTGTACCTGATCATTCCTTTTCTGTTTTTGTCCCTGTTCCGTTTTCCTGTCCCTATTCATTCCTTTTTTGTTTTTGTCCCTGTTCTGTTTGCCTGTCCCTGTTCCTCTTCTTCATGTCCCTGTTTGTATTCCTCTCGTCCCTGTTCGTTTTCATGTCCCTGTTGGGGGGCGATTTGTGGCGTAAAGACCGCACGGACAACGGGGTTCTTTCAGGATCTGTAACTGCTACCTCATTATTGATGACATAACTTGAACTCTCTCTTACTGAGGGCATAACTTCATCTCTCAGAGTGAGGGCACAACTTCATTCTATCCCTTATTCAGGAAAGGCTCCCTTCCTATAACTTCCGCCTCACAGCAGTACCTTTCCACTAACTAGTCATTGGTCAACAACTTTGCCCGGCAACAGCAAACACCCAGCCACTTCCATGCATTAATGGCTGGAGAACTAGCCACCCCAGACAAGAAGGTGTCACCTGAATCACCCTTCTTTGTTCCCTCTCAAGGCTTTACTTTCCTGATGGTCTCATCATTAAGAGTCTGATGTTATCACCAACCATGGGGCTTGTCGACCCCCATGGCAACACTCCCACATCTTCCCCTTCTTTATTAACATAAGAAAGCGCAATTAACACAAATTAAGAAAGCAGGTTTAACACAAATTAAGAAGGCTCGATTAACAGAAATTAAGAAAGCAAGAGTAACACAAATTAAGAAAGCACTATTAACACAAACTAAAATACAGACAAAAACTGCCAAGCATACTAATTCCATCTTTAACAAACTTTGTAACCCCATCCCTGGGAGAGGCAGGCACTGAGTGCTGCCCAGCTGGGGGGCTCTGGCTGCCCCTCCAACTGCTGG
Source organism: Anser anser (assembly GCF_964211835.1). Classification (NCBI taxonomy): domain Eukaryota; kingdom Metazoa; phylum Chordata; class Aves; order Anseriformes; family Anatidae; genus Anser; species Anser anser. The sequence goes on from NC_139731.1 coordinate 2,663,721, forward strand.
AGTCCTTGTTTGGGGGTCCTGAGTAAACCATCGTGACCCTCCCATATGCTCTTTTTGGTCATCCCTGTTCTGTTAGCCTGTACCTGATCATTCCTTTTCTGTTTTTGTCCATGTTCCGTTTGCCTGTCCCTATTCATTCCTTTTTTTTTTTTTGTCCCTGTTCTGTTAGCCTGTCCCTGTTCCTGTTCATTTCCCTGTTTTTTTTCTTCTCGTCCCTGTTCGTTTTCATGTCCCTTTTGGGGGGCGATTTGTGGCGTAAAGACCGCAAGGACAACGGGGTTCTTTCAGGATCTGTAACTGCTACCTCTTTATTGATGACATAACTTGAACTCTCTCTTACTGAAGGCATAACTTCATCTCTCAGAGTGAGGGCACAACTTCATTCTATCCCTTATTCAGGAAAGGCTCCCTTTCCTATAACTTCCTCCTCACAGCAGTACCTTTCCACTAACTAGTCATTGGTCAACAACTTTGCCCGGCAACAGCAAACACCCAGCCACTTCCATGCATTAATGGCTGGAGAACTAGCCACCCCAGACAAGAAGGTGTCACCTGAACCACCCTTCTTTCTTCCCTCTACACTCTTTAAATTCCTGATGGTCTCATCCTTAAGAGTCCTATGTTATCACCAACCATGGGGCTTGTCGACCCCCATGGCAACACTCCCACATCTTCCCCTTCTTTATTAACATAAGAAAGCGCAATTAACACAAATTAAGAAAGCAGGTTTAACACAAATTAAGAAGGCTCGATTAACAGAAATTAAGAAAGCAAGAGTAACACAAATTAAGAAAGCACTATTAACACAAACTAAAATACAGACAAAAACTGCCAAGCATACTAATTCCATCTTTAACAAACTTTATAACCCCATCCCTGGGAGAGGCAGGCACTGAGTGCTGCCCAGCCGGGGGGCTCTGGCTGCCCCTCCAACTCCTGGAGTCCTTGTTTGGGGGTCCTGCGTAAACCATCGTGGCCCTCCCATATGCCCTTTTTGGTCATCCCTGTTCTGTTAGCCTGTACCTGATCATTCCTTTTCTGTTTTTGTCCCTGTTCCGTTTTCCTGTCCCTATTCATTCCTTTTTTGTTTTTGTCCCTGTTCTGTTTGCCTGTCCCTGTTCCTCTTCTTCATGTCCCTGTTTGTATTCCTCTCGTCCCTGTTCGTTTTCATGTCCCTGTTGGGGGGCGATTTGTGGCGTAAAGACCGCACGGACAACGGGGTTCTTTCAGGATCTGTAACTGCTACCTCATTATTGATGACATAACTTGAACTCTCTCTTACTGAGGGCATAACTTCATCTCTCAGAGTGAGGGCACAACTTCATTCTATCCCTTATTCAGGAAAGGCTCCCTTCCTATAACTTCCGCCTCACAGCAGTACCTTTCCACTAACTAGTCATTGGTCAACAACTTTGCCCGGCAACAGCAAACACCCAGCCACTTCCATGCATTAATGGCTGGAGAACTAGCCACCCCAGACAAGAAGGTGTCACCTGAATCACCCTTCTTTGTTCCCTCTCAAGGCTTTACTTTCCTGATGGTCTCATCATTAAGAGTCTGATGTTATCACCAACCATGGGGCTTGTCGACCCCCATGGCAACACTCCCACATCTTCCCCTTCTTTATTAACATAAGAAAGCGCAATTAACACAAATTAAGAAAGCAGGTTTAACACAAATTAAGAAGGCTCGATTAACAGAAATTAAGAAAGCAAGAGTAACACAAATTAAGAAAGCACTATTAACACAAACTAAAATACAGACAAAAACTGCCAAGCATACTAATTCCATCTTTAACAAACTTTGTAACCCCATCCCTGGGAGAGGCAGGCACTGAGTGCTGCCCAGCTGGGGGGCTCTGGCTGCCCCTCCAACTGCTGGAGTCCTTGTTTGGGGGTCCTGAGTAAACCATCGTGACCCTCCCATATGCTCTTTTTGGTCATCCCTGTTCTGTTAGCCTGTACCTGATCATTCCTTTTCTGTTTTTGTCCATGTTCCGTTTGCCTGTCCCTATTCATTCCTTTTTTTTTTTTTGTCCCTGTTCTGTTAGCCTGTCCCTGTTCCTGTTCATTTCCCTGTTTTTTTTCTTCTCGTCCCTGTTCGTTTTCATGTCCCTTTTGGGGGGCGATTTGTGGCGTAAAGACCGCAAGGACAACGGGGTTCTTTCAGGATCTGTAACTGCTACCTCTTTATTGATGACATAACTTGAACTCTCTCTTACTGAAGGCATAACTTCATCTCTCAGAGTGAGGGCACAACTTCATTCTATCCCTTATTCAGGAAAGGCTCCCTTTCCTATAACTTCCTCCTCACAGCAGTACCTTTCCACTAACTAGTCATTGGTCAACAACTTTGCCCGGCAACAGCAAACACCCAGCCACTTCCATGCATTAATGGCTGGAGAACTAGCCACCCCAGACAAGAAGGTGTCACCTGAACCACCCTTCTTTCTTCCCTCTACACTCTTTAAATTCCTGATGGTCTCATCCTTAAGAGTCCTATCTTAAGAGTCTGATGTTATCACCAACCATGGGGCTTGTCGACCCCCATGGCCACACTCCCACATCTTCCCCTTCTTTATTAACATAAGAAAGCGCGATTAACACAAATTAAGAAGGCAGGATCAACACAAACTAAAACACAGAGAAAAACTGCCAGGCATACTAAGTCTATCTTTAACAACCTTTGTAAAACCATCCCTGGGAGAGGCAGGCACTGAGTGCTGCCCAGCCGGGGGGCTCTGGCTGCCCCTCCAACTCCTGGAGTCCTTGTTTGGGGGTCCTGCCTATGCCAGTGGGACCCTCCCATATGCTGTTTTTTGTTTCTCCCTGCTCTGTTAGCCTATCCCTGTTCCTGTTCTTCATGTCCCTGTTTAAGGTGTCTCCTGAATCACCCTTCTTTGTTCCCTTTCAACTCTTTACTTTCCTGATGGTCTCTACTTTATTAGTCAGATCTTATCACCAACCATGGGGCTTGTCTAACCCCATGGCCAGGCTCCCACATCTCCCCCTCCTTTATTAACATAAAAGAGCTCGATTAACACAAATTAAGAAAGCAGGTTTAACACAAATTAAGAAGGCGCGATTAACAGAAATTAAGAAAGCAAGAGTAACACAAATAAAGAAAGCACGATTAACACAAACTAAAATACAGAGAAAAACTGCCAGCCATACTAATTCCATCTTTAACAGACTTTGTAACCCCATCCCTGGGAGAGGCAGGCACTGAGTGCTGCCCAGCTGGGGGGCTCTGGCTGCCCCTCCAGCTCCTGGAGTCCTTGTTTGGGGGTCCTGCCTATGCCAGCGAGACCCTCCCATACGCTGTTTTTTGTTTGTCCCTGTTCTGATAGCATGTCCCTATTCATTCCTTTTTTGTTTTGTCCCTGTTCTGTTAGCCTGTCCCTGTTCCTGTTCTTCATGTCCCTGCTTAAGGTGTCTTTTGAATCACCCTTCTTTGTTCCCTCTCAAGGCTTTACTTTCCTGATGGTCTCTACTTTAATAGTCGGATGTGATCACCAACCATGGGGCTTGTCGACCCCCATGGCAACACTCCCACATCTCCTCCTTCTTTATTAACATAAGAAAGCACAATTAACACAAATTAAGAAGGCAGGATCAACACAAACTAAAACACAGAGAAAAACTGCCAGGCATACTAAGTCTATCTTTAAGAACCTTTATAAAACCATCCCTGGGAGAGGCAGGCACTGAGTACTGCCCAGCCGGGGGGGCTCTGGCTGCCCCTCCGACTACTGGAGTCCTTGTTTGTGGGTCCAGCATATGCCAGTGGGACCCTCCCATATGCTGTTTTTTGTTTCTCCCTGCTCTGTTAGCCTGTCCCTGTTCCTGTTCTTCATGTCCCTGCTTAAGGTGTCTCCTGAATCACCCTTCTTTGTTCCCTCTCAAGGCTTTACTTTCCTGATGGTCTCATCTTTAAGAGTCGGATGTGATCACCAACCATGGGGCTTGTCGACCCCCATGGCCACACTCCCACATCTCCTCATTCTTTATTAACATAAGAAAGCGCAATTAACACAAATTAAGAAGGCAGGATCAACACAAACTAAAACACAGAGAAAAACTGCCAGGCATACTAAGACTATCTTTAACAAACTTTGCAACCCCATCCCTGGGAGTGGCAGGCACTGAGTGCTGCCCAGCCGGGGGGCTCTGGCTGCCCCTCCAACTCCTGGAGTCCTTGTTTGGGGGTCCTGCGTAAACCATCGTGACCCTCCCATATGCTCTTTTTGGTCATCCCTGTTCTGTTAGCCTGTACCTGATCATTCCTTTTCTGTTTTTGTCCCTGTTCCGTTTTCCTGTCCCTATTCATTCCTTTTTTGGTTTTGTCCCTGTTCTGTTTGCCTGTCCCTGTTCCTCTTCTTCATGTCCCTGTTTGTTTTCTTCTCGTCCCTGTTCGTTTTCATGTCCCTGTTGGGGGGCGATTTGTGGCGTAAAGACCGCACGGACAACGGGGTTCTTTCAGGATCTGTAACTGCTACCTCTTTATTGATGACATAACTTGAACTCTCTCTTACTGAGGGCATAACTTCATCTCTCAGAGTGAGGGCACAACTTCATTCTATCCCTTATTCAGGAAAGGCTCCCTTCCTATAATTTCTGCCTCACAGCAGTACCTTTCCACTAACTAGTCATTGGTCAACAACTTTGCCCGGCAACAGCAAACACCCAGCCACTTCCATGCATTAATGGCTGGAGAACTAGCCACCCCAGACAAGAAGGTGTCACCTGAATCACCCTTCTTTGTTCCCTCTCAACTCTTTAAATTCCTGATGGCCTCATCTTTAAGAGTCCGATGTTATCACCAACCATGGGGCCTGTCGACCCCCATGGCCACACTCCCACATCTTCCCCTTCTTTATTAACATAAGAAAGCGCGATTAACACAAATTAAGAAGGCAGGATCAACACATACTAAAACACAGAGAAAAACTGCCAGCCATACTAATTCCATCTTTAACAATCTTTGTAAAACCATCCCTGGGAGAGGCAGGCACTGAGTGCTGCCCAGCCGGGGGGCTCTGGCTGCCCCTCCAACTCCTGGAGTCCTTGTTTGTGGGTCCTGCCTATGCCAGTGGGACCCTCCCATATGCTCTTTTTTGTTTCTCTCTGCTCTGTTAGCCTGTCCCTGTTCCTGTTCTTCATGTCCCTGTTTAAGGTGTCTCCTGAATCACCCTTCTTTGTTCCCTCTCAACTCTTTACTTTCCTGATGGCCTCATCTTTAAGAATTGGATGTTATCACCAACCATGGGACTTGTCGACCCCCATGACCATGCTCCCACATCTCCCCCTTCTTTATTAACATAAAAGAGCTGGATTAACACAAATTAAGAAAGCAGGTTTAACACAAATTAAGAAGGCGCGATTAACAGAAATTAAGAAAGCAAGAGAAACACAAATTAAGAAAGCACTATTAACACAAACTAAAACACAGAGAAAAACTGCCAGGCATACTAATTCCATCTTTAACAAACTTTGTAACCCCATCCCTGGGAGAGGCAGGCACTGAGTGCTGCCCAGCCGGGGGGCTCTGGCTGCCCCTCCAACTCCTGGTGTCCTTGTTTGTAGGTCCTACCTATGCCAGCGAGACCCTCCCATACGCTGTTTTTTGTTTGTCCCTGTTCTGATAGCCTGTCCCTATTCATTCCTTTTTGGTTTTCCTCCCTGTTCTGCTGGACTATCCCTGTTCCTGTTCTTCATGTCCCTGCTTAAGGTGTCTCCTGAATCACCCTTCTTTGTTCCCTCTCAAGGCTTTACTTTCCTGATGGTCTCATCTTTAAGAGTCCGATGTTATCACCAACCATGGGGCTTGTCGACCCCCATGGCCACACTCCCACATCTTCCCCTTCTTTATTAACTTAAGAAAGCGCGATTAACACAAATTAAGAAGGCAGGATCAACACAAACTAAAACAGAGAAAAACTGCCAGGCATACTAAGTCTATCTTTAACAATCTTTGTAAAACCATCCCTGGGAGAGGCAGGCACTGAGTGCTGCCCAGCCGGGGGGCTCTGGCTGCCCCTCCAACTCCTGGAGTCCTTGTTTGTGGGTCCAGCATACGCCAGTGGGACCCTCCCATATGCTGTTTTTTGTTTGTCCCTGTTCTGTTAGCCTGTCCCTGTTCCTGTTCTTCATGTCCCTGCTTAAGGTGTCTCCTGAATCACCCTTCTTTGTTCCCTCTCAAGGCTTTACTTTCCTCATGGCCTCATCTTTAAGAGTCGGATGTGATCACCAACCATGGGACTTGTCGACCCCCATGGCCAGGCTCCCACATCTCCCCCTTCTTTATTAACATAGAAGAGCTCGATTAACACAAATTAAGAAAGCAGGTTTAACACAAATTAAGAAGGCACGATTAACAGAAATTAAGAAAGCTAGAGAAACACAAATTAAGAAAGCACTATTAACACAAATTAAAATACAGAGAAAAACTGCCAGGCATACTAATTCCATCTTTAACAAACTTTGTAACCCCATCCCTGGGAGAGGCAGGCACTGAGTGCTGCCCAGCCGGGGGGCTCTGGCTGCCCCTCCAACTCCTGGAGTCCTTGTTTGGGGGTCCTGCCTATGCCAGCGAGACCCTCCCATACGCTGTTTTTTGTTTGTCCCTGTTCTGATAGCCTGTCCCTATTCATTACTTTTTTATTTTCGTCCCTGTTCTGTTAGACTATCCCTGTTCCTGTTCTTCATGTCCCTGTTTAAGGTGTCTCCTGAATCACCCTTCTTTGTTCCCTCTCAAGGCTTTACTTTCCTGATGGTCTCTACTTTATTAGTCAGATCTTATCACCAACCATGGGGCTTGTCTAACCCCATGGCCAGGCTCCCACATCTCCCCCTCCTTTATTAACATAAAAGAGCTCGATTAACACAAATTAAGAAAGCAGGTTTAACACAAATTAAGAAGGCGCGATTAACAGAAATTAAGAAAGCAAGAGAAACACAAATTAAGAAAGCACTATTAACACAAACTAAAATACAGAGAAAAACTGCCAGGCATACTAATTCCATCTTTAACAAACTTTATAACCCCATCCCTGGGAGAGGCAGGCACTGAGTGCTGCCCAGCCGGGGGGCTCTGGCTGCCCCTCCAACTCCTGGAGTCCTTGTTTGGGGGTCCTGCGTAAACCATCGTGGCCCTCCCATATGCCCTTTTTGGTCATCCCTGTTCTGTTAGCCTGTACCTGATCATTCCTTTTCTGTTTTTGTCCCTGTTCCGTTTTCCTGTCCCTATTCATTCCTTTTTTGTTTTTGTCCCTTTTCTGTTTGCCTGTCCCTGTTCCTCTTCTTCATGTCCCTGTTTGTATTCCTCTCATCCCTGTTCGTTTTCATGTCCCTGTTGGGGGGCGATTTGTGGCGTAAAGACCGCACGGACAACGGGGTTCTTTCAGGATCTGTAACTGCTACCTCATTATTGATGACATAACTTGAACTCTCTCTTACTGAGGGCATAACTTCATCTCTCAGAGTGAGGGCACAACTTCATTCTATCCCTTATTCAGGAAAGGCTCCCTTCCTATAACTTCCGCCTCACAGCAGTACCTTTCCACTAACTAGTCATTGGTCAACAACTTTGCCCGGCAACAGCAAACACCCAGCCACTTCCATGCATTAATGGCTGGAGAACTAGCCACCCCAGACAAGAAGGTGTCACCTGAATCACCCTTCTTTGTTCCCTCTCAAGGCTTTACTTTCCTGATGGACTCATCTTTAAGAGTCGGATGTGATCACCAACCATGGGGCTTGTCGACCCCCATGGCCACACTCCCACATCTTCCCCTTCTTTATTAACTTAAGAAAGCGCGATTAACACAAATTAAGAAGGCAGGATCAGCACAAACTAAAACACAGAGAAAAACTGCCAGGCATACTAAGTCTATCTTCAACAAACTTTGCAACCCCATCCCTGGGAGAGGCAGGCACTGAGTGCTGCCCAGCTGGGGGTCTCTGGCTGCCCCTCCAACTCCTGGAGTCCTTCTTTGTGGGTCCTGCCTATGCCAGTGGGACCCTCCCATATGCTGTTTTTTGTTTCTCCCTGCTCTGTTAGCCTGTCCCTGTTCCTGTTCTTCATGTCCCTGTTTAAGGTGTCTCCTGAATCACCCTACTTTGTTCCCTCTCAACTCTTTACTTTCCTGATGGCCTCATCTTTAAGAGTTGGATGTTATCACCAACCATAGGGCTTGTGGACCCCCATGGCCATGCTCCCACATCTCCCCCTTCTTTATTAACATAAAAGAGCTCGATTAACACAAATTAAGAAAGCAGGTTTAACACAAATTAAGAAGGCGCGATTAACAGAAATTAAGAAAGCAAGAGAAACACAAATTAAGAAAGCACTCAACACAAATTAAAATACAGAGAAAAACTGCCAGGCATACTAATTCCATCTTTAACAAACTTTGTAACCCCATCCCTGGGAGAGGCAGGCACTGAGTGCTTCCCAGCTGGGGGGCTCTGGCTGCCCCTCCAACTCCTGGAGTCCTTGTTTGTGGGTCCAGCATATACCAGTGGGACCCTCCCATATGCTGTTTTTTGTTTCTCCCTGCTCTGTTAGCCTGTCCCTGTTCCTGTTCTTCATGTCCCTGTTTAAGGTGTCTCCTGAATCACCCTTCTTTGTTCCCTCTCAAGGCTTTACTTTCCTCATGGCCTCATCTTTAAGAGTCGGATGTGATCACCAACCATGGGGCTTGTCGACCCCCATGGCCACACTCCCACATCTCCTCCTTCTTTATTAACATAAGAAAGCGCAATTAACACAAATTAAGAAGGCAGGATCAACACAAACTAAAACACAGAGAAAAACTGCCAGGCATACTAAGACTATCTTTAACAAACTTTGCAACCCCATCCCTGGGAGAGGCAGGCACTGAGTGCTGCCCAACCGGGGGGCTCTGGCTGCCCCTCCACCTCCTGGAGTCCTAGTTTGTGGGTCCTGCGTAAGCCAGCGTGACCCTCCCATAAGCTCTTTTTGTTCGTCCCTGTTCTGTTAGCCTGTACCTATTCATTCCTTTTTTTTTCTTTTTCCTGTTCCGTTTGCCTGTCCCTATTCATTCCTTTTTTGTTTTTGTCCCTGTTCTGTTAGCCTGTCCCTGTTCCTGTTCTTCATGTCCCTGTTTGTTTTCTTCTCGTCCCTGTTCGTTTTCTTGTCCCTGTTGGGGGGCGATTTGTGGCGTAAAGACCGCACGGACAACGGGGTTCTTTCAGGATCTGTAACTGCTACCTCTTTATTGATGACATAACTTGAACTCTCTCTTACTGAGGGCATAACTTCATCTCTCAGAGTGAGGGAACAACTTCATTCTATCCCTTATTCAGGAAAGGCTCCCTTCCTATAATTTCCGCCTCAAAGCAGTACCTTTCCACTAACTAGTCATTGGTCAACAACTTTGCCCGGCAACAGCAAACACCCAGCCACTTCCATGCATTAATGGCTGGAGAACTAGCCACCCCAGACAAGAAGGTGTCACCTGAATCACCCTTCTTTGTTCCCTCTCAACTCTTTAAATTCCTGATGGTCTCATCCTTAAGAGTTGGATGTTATCACCAACCATGGGACTTGTCGACCCCCATGGCCACACTCCCACATCTTCCCCTTCTTTATTAACATAAGAAAGCGCGATTAACACAAATTAAGAAGGCAGGATCAACACAAACTAAAACACAGAGAAAAACTGCCAGGCATACTAATTCCATCTTTAACAACCTTTGTAAAACCATCCCTGGGAGAGGCAGGCACTGAGTGCTGCCCAGCCGGGGGGCTCTGGCTGCCCCTCCAACTCCTGGAGTCCTTGTTTGTGGGTCCTGCCTATGCCAGTGGGACCCTCCCATATGCTGTTTTTTGTTTCTCCCTGCTCTGTTAGCCTGTCCCTGTTCCTGTTCTTCATGTCCCTGTTTAAGGTGTCTCCTGAATCACCCTTCTTTGTTCCCTTTCAACTCTTTACTTTCCTGATGGTCTCTACTTTATTAGACAGATCTTATCACCAACCATGGGGCTTGTCTAACCCCATGGCCAGGCTCCCACATCTCCCCCTTCTTTATTAACATAAAAGAGCTCGATTAACACAAATTAAGAAAGCAGGTTTAACACAAATTATGAAGGCGCGATTAACAGAAATTAAGAAAGCAAGAGTAACACAAATTAAGAAAGCACTCAACACAAATTAAAATACAGAGAAAAACTGCCAGGCATACTAATTCCATCTTTAACAAACTTTGTAACCCCATCCCTGGGAGAGGCAGGCACTGAGTGCTGCCCAGCCGGGGGGCTCTGGCTGCCTCTCCAACTCCTGGAGTCCTTGTTTGTGGGTCCGGCCTGTGCCAGCGAGACCCTCCCATACGCTGTTTTTTGTTTGTCGCTGTTCTGATAGCATGTCCCTATTCATTCCTTTTTTGTTTTTGTCCCTGTTCTGTTAGACTATCCCTGTTCCTGTTCTTCATGTCCCTGCTTAAGGTGTCTCCTGAATCACCCTTCTTTGTTCCCTCTCAAGGCTTTACTTTCCTCATGGCCTCATCTTTAAGAGTCGGATGTGATCACCAACCATGGGGCTTGTCGACCACCATGGCCACACTCCCACATCTTCCCCTTCTTTATTAACATAAGAAAGCGCGTTTAACACAAATTAAGAAGGCAGGATCAACACAAACTAAAACACAGAGAAAAACTGCCAGGCATACTAATTCCATCTTTAACAAACTTTGTAAAACCAACCCTGGGAGAGGCAGGCACTGAGTGCTGCCCAGCCGGGGGGCTCTGGCTGCCCCTCCAACTCCTGGAGTCCTTGTTTGTGGGTCCTGCCTATGCCAGTGGGACCCTCCCATATGCTGTTTTTTGTTTCTCCCTGCTCTGTTAGCCTGTCCCTGTTCCTGTTCTTCATGTCCCTGTTTAAGGTGTCTCCTGAATCACCCTTCTTTGTTCCCTTTCAACTCTTTACTTTCCTGATGGTCTCTACTTTATTAGACAGATCTTATCACCAACCATGGGGCTTGTCTAACCCCATGGCCAGGCTCCCACATCTCCCCCTTCTTTATTAACATAAAAGAGCTCGATTAACACAAATTAAGAAAGCAGGTTTAACACAAATTATGAAGGCGCGATTAACAGAAATTAAGAAAGCAAGAGTAACACAAATTAAGAAAGCACTCAACACAAATTAAAATACAGAGAAAAACTGCCAGGCATACTAATTCCATCTTTAACAAACTTTGTAACCCCATCCCTGGGAGAGGCAGGCACTGAGTGCTGCCCAGCCGGGGGGCTCTGGCTGCCTCTCCAACTCCTGGAGTCCTTGTTTGTGGGTCCGGCCTGTGCCAGCGAGACCCTCCCATACGCTGTTTTTTGTTTGTCGCTGTTCTGATAGCATGTCCCTATTCATTCCTTTTTTGTTTTTGTCCCTGTTCTGTTAGACTATCCCTGTTCCTGTTCTTCATGTCCCTGCTTAAGGTGTCTCCTGAATCACCCTTCTTTGTTCCCTCTCAAGGCTTTACTTTCCTCATGGCCTCATCTTTAAGAGTCGGATGTGATCACCAACCATGGGGCTTGTCGACCACCATGGCCACACTCCCACATCTTCCCCTTCTTTATTAACATAAGAAAGCCCGATTAACACAAATTTAGAAGGCAGGATAAACACAAACTAAAACACAGAGAAAAACTGCCAGGCACACTAAGGCTATCTAACAAACTTTGCAACCCCATCCCTGGGAGTGGCAGGCACTGAGTGCTGCCCAGCCGGGGGGCTCTGGCTGCCCCTCCAACTCCTGGAGTCCTTGTATGTGGGTCCTGCATATGCCAGCGGGACCATCCCATATGCTGTTTTTTGTTTGTCCCTGTTCTGTTAGCCTGTCCCTGTTCCTGTTCTTCATGTCCCTGGTTAAGGTGTCTCCTGAATCACCCTTCTTTGTTCCCTCTCAACTCTTTAAATTCCTGATGGTCTCATCCTTAAGAGTCGGATGTTATTACCAACCATGGGGCTTATCGACCAACATGGCCACACTCCCACATCTTCCCCTTCTTTATTAACATAAGAAAGCGCGTTTAACACAAATTAAGAAGGCAGGATCAACACAAACTAAAACACAGAGAAAAACTGCCAGGCATACTAATTCCATCTTTAACAAACTTTGTAAAACCAACCCTGGGAGAGGCATGCACTGAGTGCTGCCCAGCCGGGGGGCTCTGGCTGCCCCTCCAACTCCTGGAGTCCTTGTTTGGGGGTCCTGCGTAAGCCAGCGTGACCCTCCCATACGCTCTTTTTGTTCGTCCCTGTTCTGTTAGCCTGTACCTATTCATTCCTTTTCTGTTTTTGTCCCTGTTCCGTTTGCCTGTCCCTATTCATTCCTTTTTTGTTTTTGTCCCTGTTCTGTTAGCCTGTCCCTGTTCCTGTTCTTCATGTCCCTGTTTGTTTTCTTCTCGTCCCTGTTCGTTTTCATGTCCCTGCTGGGGGGCGATTTGTGGCGTAAAGACCGCACGGACAACGGGGTTCTTTCAGGATCTGTAACTGCTACCTCTTTATTGATGACATAACTTGAACTCTCTCTTACTGAGGGCATAACTTCATCTCTCAGAGTGAGGGCACAACTTCATTCTATCCCTTATTCAGGAAAGGCTCCCTTCCTATAATTTCCGCCTCACAGCAGTACCTTTCCACTAACTAGTCATTGGTCAACAACTTTGCCCGGCAACAGCAAACACCCAGCAACTTCCATGCTTTAATGGCTGGAGAACAAGCCACCTCAGACAACAAGGTGTCACCTGAATCACCCTTCTTTGTTCCCTCTCAACTCTTTAAATTCCTGATGGTCTCATCCTTGAGAGTCGGATGTTATTACCAACCATGGGGCTTGTCGACCCCCATGGCCACACTCCCACATCTTCCCCTTCTTTATTAACATAAGAAAGCGCGTTTAACACAAATTAAGAAGGCAGGATCAACACAAACTAAAACACAGAGAAAAACTGCCAGGCATACTAATTCTATCTTTAACAATCTTTGTAAAACCATCCCTGGGCGAGGCAGGCACTGAGTGCTGCCCAGCCGGGGGGCTCTGGCTGCCTCTCCAACTCCTGGAGTCCTTGTTTGTGGGTCCTGCCTATACCAGCGTGACCCTCCCATATGCTGCTTTTTGTTTGTCCCTGTTCTGATAACCTGTCCCTATTCATTCCCTTTTTGTTTTTCTCCCTGTTCTGTTAGACTATCCCTGTTCCTGTTCCTCATGTCCCTGCTTAAGGTGTCTCCTGAATCACCCTTCTTTGTTCCCTCTCAAGGCTTTACTTTCCTGATGGTCTCATCTTTAAGAGTCGGATGTGATCACCAACCATGGGGCTTGTCGACCCCCATGGCCACACTCCCACAACTCCTCCTTCTTTATTAACATAAGAAAGCGCAATTAACACAAATTAAGAAGGCAGGATCAACACAAACTTAAACACAGAGAAAAACTGCCAGGCATACTAAGTCTATCTTTAACAACCTTTGTAAAACCATCCCTGGGAGAGGCAGGCACTGAGTGCTGCCCAGACGGGGGGCTCTGGCTACCCCTCCAACTCCTGGAGTCCTTGTTTCTGGGTCCTGCCTATACCAGCGTGACCCTCCCATATGCTGTTTCTTGTTTGTCCCTGTTCTGTTAGCCTGTCCCTGTTCCTGTTCTTCATGTCCCTGTTTAAGGTGTCTCCTGAATCACCCTTCTTTGTTCCCTCTCAACTCTTTACATTCCTGATGGTCTCATCCTTAATAGTCTGATGTTATCACAAACCATGGGGCTTGTCCAACCCCATGGCCACACTCCCACATCTCCCCCTTCTTTATTAACATAAGAAAGCGCAATTAACACAAATTAAGAAAGCACTATTAACACAAACTAAAACACAGAGAAAAACTGCCAGGCATACTAATTCCATCTTTAACAAACTTTGTAAACCCATCCCTGGCAGAGGGAGACACTAAGTGCTGCCCAGCCGGGGGGCTCTGGCTGCCCCTCCAACTCCTGGAGTCCTTGTTTGTGGGTCCAGCATATGCCAGTGGGACCCTCCCATATGCTGTTTTTTGTTTCTCCCTGCTCTGTTAGCCTGTCCCTGTTCCTGTTCTTCATGTCCCTCTTTAAGGTGTCTCCTGAATCACCTTTCTTTGTTCCCTCTCAACTCTTTACTTTCCTGATGGCCTCATCTTTAAGAGTGGGATGTTATCACCAACCATGGGGCTTGTGGACCCCCATGGCCATGCTCCCACATCTCCCCCTTCTTTATTAACATAAAAGAGCTCGATTAACACAAATTAAGAAAGCGGGTTTAACACAAATTAAGAAGGCGCGATTAACAGAAATTAAGAAAGCAAGAGAAACACAAATTAAGAAAGCACTCTTAACACAAATTAAAATACAGAGAAAAACTGCCAGGCATACTAATTCCATCTTTAACAAACTTTGTAACCCCATCCCTGGGAGAGGCAGGCACTGAGTGCTGCCCAGCCGGGGGGCTCTGGCTGCCCCTCCAACTCCTGGAGTCCTTGTTTGTGGGTCCGGCCTATGCCAGCGAGACCCTCCCATACGCTGTTTTTTGTTTGTCGCTGTTCTGATAGCATGTCCCTATTCATTCCTTTTTTGTTTTTGTCCCTGTACTGTTAGACTATCCCTGTTCCTGTTCTTCATGTCCCTGCTTAAGGTGTCTCCTGAATCACCCTTCTTTGTTCCCTCTCAAGGCTTTACTTTCCTGATGGCCTCTACTTTAATAGTCGGATGTGATCACCAACCATGGGGCTTGTCGACCCCCATGGCCACACTCCCACATCTTCCCCTTCTTTATTAACATAAGAAAGCGCGATTAACACAAATTAAGAAGGCAGGATAAACACAAACTAAAACACAGAGAAAAACTGCCAGGCATACTAAGGCTATCTAACAAACTTTGCAACCCCATCCCTGGGATTGGCAGGCACTGAGTGCTGCCCAGCCGGGGGGCTCTGGCTGCCCCTCCAACTCCTGGAGTCCTTGTTTGTGGGTCCTGCATATGCCAGCGGGACCATCCCATATGCTGTTTTTTGTTTGTCCCTGTTCTGTTAGCCTGTCCCTGTTCCTGTTCTTCATGTCCCTGTTTAAGGTGTCTCCTGAATCACCCTTCTTTGTTCCCTCTCAACTCTTTAAATTCCTGATGGTCTCATCCTTAAGAGTCGGATGTTATTACCAACCATGGGGCTTGTCGACCCCCATGGCCACACTCCCACATTTTCCCCTTCTTTATTAACATAAGAAAGCGCAATTAACACAAATTAAGAAGGCAGGATCAACACAAACTAAAACACAGAGAAAAACTGCCAGGCATACTAAGTCTATCTTTAACAACCTTTGTAAAACCATCCCTGGGAGAGGCAGGCACTGAGTACTGCCCAGCCAGGGGGCTCTGGCTGCCCCTCCAACTCCTGGAGTCCTTGTTTGTGGGTCCAGCATATGCCAGTGGGACCCTCCCATATGCTGTTTTTTGTTTCTCCCTGCTCTGTTAGCCTGTCCCTGTTCCTGTTCTTCATGTCCCTGTTTAAGGTGTCTCCTGAATCACCCTTCTTTGTTCCCTCTCAGGGCTTTACTTTCCTGATGGTCTCATCTTTAAGAGTCAGATGTGATCACCAACCATGGGGCTTGTCCACCCCCATGGCCACACTCCCACATCTCCTCCTTCTTTATTAACATAAGAAAGCGCAATTAAAACAAATTAAGAAGGCAGGATCAACACAAATTAAAACACAGAGAAACGCTGCCAGGCATACTAAGGCTATCTTTAACAAACTTTGCAACCCCATCCCTTGGAGTGGCAGGCACTGAGTGCTGCCCAGTCGGGGGGCTCTGGCTGCCCCTCCAACTTCTGGAGTCCTTGTTTGGGGGTCCTGCGTAAGCCAGCGTGACCCTCCCATATGCTCTTTTTCGTCATCCCTGTTCTGTTAGCCTGTACGTATTCATTCCTTTTCTGTTTTTGTCCCAGTTCCGTTTGCCTGTCCCTATTCATTCCTTTTTTGTTTTTGTCCCTGTTCTGTTAGCCTGTCCCTGTTCCTGTTCTTCATTCCCCTGTTTGTTTTCTTCTCGTCCCTGTTCATTTCATGTTCCTGTTGGGGGGCGATTTGTGGCGTAAAGACCGCACAGACAACGGGGTTCTTTCAGGATCTGTAACTGCTACCTCTTTATTGATGACATAACTTGAACTCTCTCTTACTGAGGGCATAAGTTCATCTCTCAGAGTGAGGGCACAACTTCATTCTATCCCTTATTCAGGAAAGGCTCCCTTCCTATAATTTCCGCCTCACAGCAGTACCTTTCCACTAACTAGTCATTGGTCAACAACTTTGCCCGGCAACACCAAACACCCAGCCACTTCCATGCATTAATGGCTGGAGAACAAGCCACCCCAGACAACAAGGTGTCACCTGAATCACCCTTCTTTGTTCCCTCTCAACTCTTTAAATTCCTGATGGTCTCATCCTTAAGAGTCCTATGTTATCACCAACCATGGGGCCTTTCGACCCCCATGGCCACACTCCCACATCTCCCCCTTCTTTATTAACTTAAGAAAGCGCGATTAACACAAATTAAGAAGGCAGGATCAACACAAACTAAAACACAGAGAAAAACTGCCAGGCATACTAAGTCTATCTTTAACAACCTTTGTAAAACCATCCCTGGGAGAGGCAGGCACTGAGTACTGCCCAGCCGGGGGGCTCTGGCTGCCCCTCCAACTCCTGGAGTCCTTGTTTGTGGGTCCTGCCTATGCCAGTGGTACCCTCCCATATGCTCTTTTTTGTTTCTCCCTGCTCTGTTAGCCTGTCCCTGTTCCTGTTCTTCATGTCCCTGTTTAAGGTGTCTCCTGAATCACCCTTCTTTGTTCCCTCTCAACTCTTTACTTTCCTGATGGTCTCTACTTTATTAGTCAGATCTTATCACCAACCATGGGGCTTGTCTAACCCCATGGCCAGGCTCCCACATCTCCCCCTCCTTTATTAACATAAAAGAGCTCGATTAACACAAATTAAGAAAGCAGGTTTAACACAAATTAAGAAGGCGCGATTAACAGAAATTAAGAAAGCAAGAGTAACACAAATTAAGAAAGCACTATTAACACAAACTAAAATACAGAGAAAAACTGCCAGGCATACTAATTCCATCTTTAACAAACTTTGTAACCCCGTCCCTGGGAGAGGCAGTGTTAGCGTAGCAACCACATAACCACCAAGTGATTATATGAAGGTGCTTTATTCAGCGCTGGAAGCCGGGGCAGGTGCCCAAATCTGGCTTCAAGTCCCGTTACTTCCCAGCCGTTATTTATACATACAACATTGCGTCAGGTATACATATTCATTACAGGTTGCAACATCAGCCTCGCTTTTCATTCTAATTAGCTCCCCTCCCCTTTGCACATGCGTGGCGCACTCTGGTGGTTGTCCAGGTGGTCGTCCAGATGAAGTAAGGAGTCTTCCTCTCCGCTGAACTCTTTCACCTTTCTCACTCGACGCATGCTCCCTCCGCTCCTTGGTTCTGCTTCAACTCATTTCATCATCTCCAGGCCCTTATCCAAGGTCAGGTTGTACCTATTCCCTCCCAGGGTTCCCCTTCAACGATTCCTTTAAATGTTCAGTGTACTCCCTAGGTTTCCAGTATACATAGATTACTTGATAATGTAAGTACATTTAATAATATTTAATTATACCGTATGATCCATCACCTGAGAAACATTAATAGAACATCCATTCGATTCTCCCCAACACTAACATTTCCCCCCTTTGAAAATACTTCACTCATACCAAGAGCAAGTATTTTCATTACTATTAGGTTGAATCAGGTTAGTAGAGGTTAGTGAGTATAACTTGATATAGAGATTAGTAAGTATAATCTTAACGCATCTTCGTTAGTCTACTATCTTATTGATTCCTCTATGCCTGCTTGTTAACGCTAGTACTATAGGATGGGGGTGGAGTAAGTGGGATAGGGTGTTCTGGGTGATTCCCAGTAACCTACTAACCTCCTTAACCACATTGGCAATGAAATGTGGTCCCCTGTCTGAAGAAATACCCAATGGTACACCAAATCTAGGGATTATTTCCTGTAGTAACCATTTTACCGTTTCCTTTGCTTGGTTGGTGCGACAGGGAAGGGCCTCCGGCCATCCTGAAAAAGTATCAACCCCTACCAATAGGTATTTATAACCTCTTGCTTTAGGCAGTTCCACGAAATCTATTTGCCAGTAATCTCCAGGCTCTATTCCAGCTCTAATTCTCCCCATCTCAGCATGTTTCCTTGCTACCGGGTTATTCTTTAAGCAAAGCTCACATTTTGACATTACTGACTTTGCCATTGTTAACATGTGTACCGAGATGACACCTCGTTTCAAATAGGTCACCATTGCTCCTGCACCCCAGTGACATTCATTATGTTTTATTTGTAAGATTTCTCGCATTATTATAGGAGGCACTATGAGTTGTCCTGTCGCAGTCACATACCATCCGTCAGGATTCTTCCGGGCCTTCATCAAATTTGCAAGTCTCTCATCTTCTGCTGAATACTTTGGGTCTTTAGGTAATTTAAAACAAGAGAGGCCTACCTTCGATGGAATTAGAGCCATTACTTTCCGTACTTCACGCGCGACCTTCCGGGCCGTCAAATCTGCCAGTCTGTTACCTTCTGCATTCTCTGACATCCCTCCTTGATGAGCTTTACAATGCATTATGGCCACCTGTTGGGGTTTCTGTACAGCTGTTATTAATTTCAATATTTCTTCCTGATATTTTATATTAGTCCCTTGTGAGGATAGCATTCCCCTTTCTTTCCATAATGCCCCATGTACGTGGACTACCCGGAATGCATATTTTGAATCTGTCCAAATATTCACATTCTTACCCTCGCTTAGTTCCAGGGCTCGTGTCAGGGCGACTATTTCTGCTCGTTGGGCTGAAGTCCCCGGAGGTAGGGAATTTGCCTCAATCACTACCTTTGATGTAGTTACCGCGTATCCTGCAAAACGAGTCCCATTTTCCACAAAGCTGCTTCCATCCGTGAAAAGTTCCCAATCCGGTCTCTCCAGAGGCTGATCTTTTAAGTCTGTTCTGCTGGCATAGGTATGTTCGATGATCTCCACGCAATCATGACTGAGGTCTCCTTCCTCCGCAGTTGTTCCTAGAAACACTGCTGGGTTCAATAGGTTAGTAGTTCTTAAGATTCATTCGGCTGGGCGATAGCCAATGGCCCCCCTTTTGCCTGTATTAAAAGGACTGTGGCTGCCACGGCCCTTAAACACGAGGGCCATCCGGCGCTTACCGCATCCAATTGTTTAGAAAAATACCCCACAGGTCTTTTCCAGCTCCCAAGTCGCTGGGTCAGTACTCCTAATGCCAATCGTTGTCTCTCATGCACAAACAGCTGAAAGTCCTTTGATAAGTCCGGCAAGCCCAAGGCAGGCGCCTTTATCAGGGCTTCTTTTAATTTCTTAAAGGCCTCTTGTTGTGGCTTTCCCCAGGTAAATGTACAGGCCTTTTGGGTTTCATAGAGGGGCTTTGCTATGAGTCCATAGTCCATTACCCACAGTCTACACCACCCGGCCATACCTAGGAAAGCCCGTAGTTCGTGCAGATTTCGCGGCTCGGGGATTTCACAAATAGCTTGTATTCGGTTAACTCCCAATTTTCTTTGTCCTTGAGAAATTTCACATCCCAAATAAATTACTGTTGTGCACGCGATTTGTGCCTTTTGTTTAGAAACCTTGTACCCATTTAGTCCCAATTGATTCAAAATATCAATAGTTACCTGAATACATTCTGACTCTCCTTCGGTAGCTATTAATATATCGTCCGCATATTGTAGCAGCAAGTATCGGTCCTTTGGTACCTGAATCTGTTCTTGGTTAATCCAGTCTTCTATTTCTTTAGCTAGTTGACTGCCGAAGAGGGTCGGGCTATTCTTGAATCCTTGAGGCAACCTTGTCCAGGTTAGTTGCATCTTTCGTCCGTTCCGTGGATTTTCCCATTCAAAAGCAAAAAGCTTTCTACTTTCCTTGTCAATGGGTATGCAGAAGAAGGCGTCTTTTAAATCAATTACCGTAAACCACTTATATTTCTCTTTTACAGATGTTAACAATGTATAAGGATTAGCCACCACTGGGTGAATATCTTTTGTTATTTCGTTTATTGCCCTAAGGTCCTGCACTAGCCTGTATTCCCCATTAGGTTTCTTTACTGGGAAAATTGGGGTATTATATTCAGATTTGCATTCCTCCAGAATGTGGTAGCTAAGAAATTTATCTATAATCTTTACTATCCCTAGCCTAGCTTCTAGCTTCAACGGGTACTGTTTAATCCGTACCGGTCGGGCCCCTTCCTTAAGTTCAATTTTTACTGGCTGGGCTAGTTTTGATTTTCCAGGCTATTTCCAACAGCCTATCCAAATTTCTCAAATCTGCACCTTCTAACTTTTGCAATTTCTTCCTAATATCCTCTTGGGCTTGTCCCAAGAAAATGAGTACTAATTGAGCTTTAGCTTGCTCAGTCTCTACGTCTAAATCTGTATATTTCTTAGCAGTTTCTTTCAATCTCTCTAAAAAGGCGGAAGGTGATTCCGCTTTTTCTTGCCTGACATTATACAATTTTGACCAATTTATGGTCCGGGGCATGGCATTCTGTACCCCGATTTGTACCCAATCTTGATATCTCTTCAGCCTCCTTATTCCATCCCCTGTGTTATAATCCCATTGGGGATCCTCAGTGGGGAAGTTTTGATCTAGATTTCCAAGCACTAATCCATTTCATATATCTTCTCGGGCTCTCTCTCTGGCTGCCCGCAATACCATGTCTTTTTCTGTCGAGTCCATCAAAGTATCCAGGATCACCTGGAGATCATCCCAGTCGGGATTTTGGGTTTTAATTATCATTTTCATTACCCTGGCTACTTTATCTGGGTTTTCCCTGTAGGTGCCGGCTGCTTGTTTCCATATCATTAAGTCCCCGGCTGAAAAAGGCACCTTAACATATACCGGTCCTTCTGTCCCCACTCCTTGCCTGAGGGGAGCGATTATTTTCCCTCTCTGTTCGTTTATAGTTTCTCCTGCCCTTCGCTGTTGCCGGGTCCTATGTGACACAGGGGAAACTAAAGTCGGGGATTCTCCATTACTACTGCTATCTTCCTTTTCTTTTTCTCTCTGTCCTGGCTCTTCCGGCGGAGCCGACGGCGCAACTTCCAAGTCAATATTTCCATTATTCATTTCCCCATAATACTTATTATTCTCTATTGCCTGATGCTGTATACAGCGTCCCTCCTTAGTACATGCACAACAACGTTCCTCAGTTGAAACTTCAAGCACCATTATTCCACAAGCATGCTGCCATTCAGGCTTTCGGCGCAAATAAAAGAATAATTCCACATACGGCAGTTCATCATATTTTCCTTCCCACTTACAAAATAGCATTAATTGTAAGATTGTATTATATTGCAATGTTCCATTCTCAGGCTAAGTTTCTTGGTCCTCTAGTTTATACTGTGGCCACCAAATATTACAATAATCAATCAGCTTTCCTTTCCGCATTTCTTGACCAAAACCTCCCTCTTTCCAGTGTGCTAGCAAACACCCCAGCGGGGATGTCTGCGGGATAGGTACATCTTTTCCCAGAATTTCTTTAATCTTTTTCATTTTGAGCTTATGATACGGACCCAAAAGCTGCCGGAGCAGCAACACACTCTCCCGGAAGCTGCCGGAGCAGCAACACACTCTCCCGAAAGCTGCCGGAGCAGCAACACACTCTCCCGAAAGCTGCCGGAGCAGCAACAGCACACTTTCCGGAAGCTGCCGGAGCAGCAGCGTGCTTTCCCAAAAGCTGCCGGAGCAGCAGCAGCACGCTTTTTACATACCAATAATACCAGGTGCTGACCCTTCAGCACAAACCAATACAATTACCAATGCCGAACCTGCAGAGCTTTCGCTCTGTCTAACGGACGGCGCCTAGGCTTACCCCGGGAGCTCCCTGCCCAACCGAGCGTGGCTTTCGCCGCGTCTGACCGGCAGGCTTTCCCAACCAAATCGGTACCGAATACCCAAAGTTGAAAGCACCTTTGCTTACCACTCCAGTGGTACGTCGTGAGCAGCGGAGGTCGGTCGTGGTCGACTGCTCCCCGAGAATCCCTCGGTGCCGGCTGGAGCGAAACCGAGACACGATCCGCCTCAGCAGTGCCCACGCTGTCCCATCTGGGTCGCCAAAATGTTAGCGTAGCAACCACATAACCACCAAGTGATTATATGAAGGTGCTTTATTCAGCGCTGGAAGCCGGGGCAGGTGCCCAAATCTGGCTTCAAGTCCCGTTACTTCCCAGCCGTTATTTATACATACAACATTGCGTCAGGTATACATATTCATTACAGGTTGCAACATCAGCCTTGCTTTTCATTCTAATTAGCTCCCCTCCCCTTTGCACATGCGTGGCGCACTCTGGTGGTCGTCCAGGTGGTCGTCCAGATGAAGTAAGGAGTCTTCCTCTCCGCTGAACTCTTTCACCTTTCTCACTCGACGCATGCTCCCTCCGCTCCTTGGTTCTGCTTCAACTCATTTCATCATCTCCAGGCCCTTATCCAAGGTCAGGTTGTACCTATTCCCTCCCAGGGTTCCCCTTCAACGATTCCTTTAAATGTTCAGTGTACTCCCTAGGTTTCCAGTATACATAGATTACTTGATAATGTAAGTACATTTAATAATATTTAATTATACCGTATGATCCATCACCTGAGAAACATTAATAGAACATCCATTCGATTCTCCCCAACACTAACAGCAGGACCTGAGTGCTGCCCAGCTGGGGGGCTCTGGCTTCCCCTCCAACTCCTGGAGTCCTTGTTTGGGGGTCCTGCGTAAACCATCGTGACCCTCCCATATGCTCTTTTTCGTCATCCCTGTTCTGTTAGCCTGTACCTGATTATTCCTTTTCTGTTTTTGTCCCTGTTCCGTTTGCCTGTCCCTATTCATTCCTTTTTTGTTTTTGTCCCTGTTCTGTTTGCCTGTCCCTGTTCCTGTTCTTCATGTCCCTGTTTGTTTTCTTCTGGTCCCTGTTAGTTTTCATGTCCCTGTTGGGGGGCGATTTGTGGCGTAAAGACCGCACGGACAACGGGGTTCTTTCAGGATCTGTAACTGCTACCTCATTATTGATGACATAACTTGAACTCTCTCTTACTGAGGGCATAACTTCATCTCTCAGAGTGAGGGCACAACTTCATTCTATCCCTTATTCTGGAAAGGCTCCCTTCCTGTAACTTCCGCCTCACAGCAGTACCTTTCCACTAACTAGTCATTGGTCAACAACTTTGCCCGGCAACAGCAAACACCCAGCCACTTCCATGCATTAATGGCTGGAGAACTAGCCACCCCAGACAAGAAGGTGTCACCTGAATCACCCTTCTTTGTTCCCTCTCAACTCTTTAAATTCCTGATGGTCTCATCCTTAAGAGTTGGATGTTATCACCAACCATGGGACTTGTCGACCCCCATGGCCACACTCCCACATCTTCCCCTTCTTTATTAACATAAAAGAGCTCGATTAACACAAATTAAGAAAGCAGGTTTAACACAAATTAAGAAGGCGCGATTAACAGAAATTAAGAAAGCAAGAGTAACACAAATAAAGAAAGCACTATTAACACAAACTAAAATACAGAGAAAAACTGCCAGGCATACTAAGTCTATCTTTATCAACCTTTGTAAAACCATCCCTGGGAGAGGCAGGCACTGAGTGCTGCCCAGCTGGGGGGCTCTGGCTGCCCCTCCGACTACTGGAGTCCTTGTTTGTGGGTCCAGCATATGCCAGTGGGACCCTCCCATATGCTGTTTTTTGTTTCTCCCTGCTCTGTGAGCCTGTCCCTGTTCCTGTTCTTCATGTCCCTGCTTAAGGTGTCTCCTGAATCACCCTTCTTTGTTCCCTCTCAAGGCTTTACTTTCCTGATGGTCTCATCTTTAAGAGTCGGATGTGATCACCAACCATGGGGCTTGTCGACCCCCATGGCCACACTCCCACACCTCCTCCTTCTTTATTAACATAAGAAAGCGCAATTAACACAAATTAAGAAGGCAGGATCAACACAAACTAAAACACAGAGAAAAACTGCCAGGCATACTAATTCCATCTTTAACAAACTTTGTAAACCCATCCCTGGCAGAGGGAGACACAAAGTGCTGCCCAGCCAGGGGGCTCTGGCTGCCCCTCCAACTCCTGGAGTCCTTGTTTGGGGGTCCAGCATACGCCAGTGGGACCCTCCCATATGCTGTTTTTTGTTTCTCCCTGCTCTGTTAGCCAGTCCCTGTTCCTGTTCTTCATGTCCCTCTTTAAGGTGTCTCCTGAATCACCTTTCTTTGTTCCCTCTCAACTCTTTACTTTCCTGATGGCCTCATCTTTAAGAGTGGGATGTTATCACCAACCATGGGGCTTGTGGACCCCCATGGCCATGCTCCCACATCTCCCCCTTCTTTATTAACATAAAAGAGCTCGATTAACACAAATTAAGAAAGCAGGTTTAACACAAATTAAGAAGGCGCGATTAACAGAAATTAAGAAAGCAAGAGAAACACAAATTAAGAAAGCACTCTTAACACAAACTAAAATACAGAGAAAAACTGCCAGGCATACTAATTCCATCTTTAACAAACTTTGTAACCCCATCCCTGGGAGAGGCAGGCACTGAGTGCTGCCCAGCCGGGGGGCTCTGGCTGCCCCTCCAACTCCTGGAGTCCTTGTTTGTGGGTCCGGCCTATGCCAGCGAGACCCTCCCATACGCTGTTTTTTGTTTGTCGCTGTTCTGATAGCATGTCCCTATTCATTCCTTTTTTGTTTTTGTCCCTGTTCTGTTAGACTATCCCTGTTCCTGTTCTTCATGTCCCTGTTTAAGGTGTCTCCTGAATCACCCTTCTTTGTTCCCTCTCAAGGCTTTACTTTCCTCATGGCCTCATCTTTAAGAGTCGGATGTGATCACCAACCATGGGGCTTGTCGACCCCCATGGCCACACTCCCACATCTTCCCCTTCTTTATTAACATAAGAAAGCGCGATTAACACAAATTAAGAAGGCAGGATAAACACAAACTAAAACACAGAGAAAAACTGCCAGGCATACTAAGGCTATCTAACAAACTTTGCAACCCCATCCCTGGGAGTGGCAGGCACTGAGTGCTGCCCAGCCGGGGGGCTCTGGCTGCCCCTCCAACTCCTGGAGTCCTTGTTTGTGGGTCCTGCATATGCCAGCGGGACCATCCCATATGCTGTTTTTTGTTTGTCCCTGTTCTGTTAGCCTGTCCCTGTTCCTGTTCTTCATGTCCCTGTTTAAGGTGTCTCCTGAATCACCCTTCTTTGTTCCCTCTCAACTCTTTAAATTCCTGATGGTCTCATCCTTAAGAGTCGGATGTTATTACCAACCATGGGGCTTGTCGACCCCCATGGCCACACTCCCACATTTTCCCCTTCTTTATTAACATAAGAAAGCGCGTTTAACACAAATTAAGAAGGCAGGATCAACACAAACTAAAACACAGAGAAAAACTGCCAGGCATACTAAGTCTATCTTTAACAACCTTTGTAAAACCATCCCTGGGAGAGGCAGGCACTGAGTACTGCCCAGCCAGGGGGCTCTGGCTGCCCCTCCAACTCCTGGAGTCCTTGTTTGTGGGTCCTGCCTATGCCAGTGGGACCCTCCCATATGCTCTTTTTTGTTTCTCCCTGCTCTGTTAGCCTGTCCCTGTTCCTGTTCTTCATGTCCCTGTTTAAGGTGTCTCCCGAATCACCCTTCTTTGTTCCCTCTCAACTCTTTACTTTCCTGATGGTCTCTACTTTAATAGTCGGATGTTATCACCAACCATGGGACTTGTCGACCCCCATGGCCATGCTCCCACATCTCCCCCTTCTTTATTAACATAAAAGAGCTCGATTAACACAAATTAAGAAAGCAGGTTTAACACAAATTAAGAAGGCACGATTAACAGAAATTAAGAAAGCTAGAGAAACACAAATTAAGAAAGCACTATTAACACAAATTAAAATACAGAGAAAAAAGGCCAGGCATACTAATTCCATCTTTAACAAACTTTGTAACCACAACCCTGGGAGAGGCAGGCACTGAGTGCTGCCCAGCCGGGGGGCTCTGGCTGCCCCTCCAACTCCTGGAGTCCTTGTTTGGGGGTCCTGCCTATGCCAGCGAGACCCTCTCATATGCTGTTTTTTGTTTGTCCCTGTTCTGATAGCCTGTCCCTATTCATTACTTTTTTATTTTCGTCCCTGTTCTGTTAGACTATCCCTGTTCCTGTTCTTCATGTCCCTGTTTAAGGTGTCTCCTGAATCACCCTTCTTTGTTCCCTCTCAAGGCTTTACTTTCCTGATGGTCTCTACTTTATTAGTCAGATCTTACCACCAACCATGGGGCTTGTCTAACCCCATGGCCAGGCTCCCACATCTCCCCCTCCTTTATTAACATAAAAGAGCTCGATTAACACAAATTAAGAAAGCAGGTTTAACACAAATTAAGAAGGCGCGATTAACAGAAATTAAGAAAGCAAGAGAAACACAAATTAAGAAAGCACTATTAACACAAACTAAAATACAGAGAAAAACTGCCAGGCATACTAAGTCTATCTTTAACAAACTTTATAACCCCATCCCTGGGAGAGGCAGGCACTGAGTGCTGCCCAGCCGGGGGGCTCTGGCTGCCCCTCCAACTCCTGGAGTCCTTGTTTGTGGATCCTGCCTATACCAGCGTGACCCTCCCATATGCTGTTTTTTGTTTGTCCCTGTTCTGATAGCCTGTCCCTATTCATTCCCTTTTTGTTTTTGTCCCTGTTCTGTTAGACTATCCCTGTTCCTGTTCCTCATGTCCCTGCTTAAGGTGTCTCCTGAATCACCCTTCTTTGTTCCCTCTCAAGGCTTTACTTTCCTGATGGTCTCATCTTTAAGAGTCGGATGTGATCACCAACCATGGGGCTTGTCGACCCCCATGGCCACACTCCCACACCTCCTCCTTCTTTATTAACATAAGAAAGCGCAATTAACACAAATTAAGAAGGCAGGATCAACACAAACTAAAACACAGAGAAAAACTGCCAGGCATACTAAGTCTATCTTTAACAATCTTTGTAAAACCATCCCTGGGAGAGGCAGGCACTGAGTGCTGCCCAGATGGGGGGCTCTGGCTACCCCTCCAACTCCTGGAGTCCTTGTTTGTGGGTCCTGCCTATACCAGCGTGACCCTCCCATATGCTGTTTTTTGTTTGTCCCTGTTCTGATAGCCTGTCCCTATTCATTCCCTTTTTGTTTGTCCCTGTTCTGTTAGCCTGTCCCTGTTCCTGTTCTTCATGTCCCTGTTTAAGGTGTCTCCTGAATCACCCTTCTTTGTTCCCTCTCAACTCTTTACATTCCTGATGGTCTCATCCTTAATAGTCTGATGTTATCACAAACCATGGGGCTTGTCGACCCCCATGGCCACACTCCCACATCTCCCCCTTCTTTATTAACATAAGAAAGCGCAATTAACACAAATTAAGAAAGCACTATTAACACAAACTAAAACACAGAGAAAAACTGCCAGGCATACTAATTCCATCTTTAACAAACTTTGTAAACCCATCCCTGGCAGAGGGAGACACAAAGTGCTGCCCAGCCAGGGGGCTCTGGCTGCCCCTCCAACTCCTGGAGTCCTTGTTTGGGGGTCCAGCATACGCCAGTGGGACCCTCCCATATGCTGTTTTTTGTTTCTCCCTGCTCTGTTAGCCAGTCCCTGTTCCTGTTCTTCATGTCCCTCTTTAAGGTGTCTCCTGAATCACCTTTCTTTGTTCCCTCTCAACTCTTTACTTTCCTGATGGCCTCATCTTTAAGAGTGGGATGTTATCACCAACCATGGGGCTTGTGGACCCCCATGGCCATGCTCCCACATCTCCCCCTTCTTTATTAACATAAAAGAGCTCGATTAACACAAATTAAGAAAGCAGGTTTAACACAAATTAAGAAGGCGCGATTAACAGAAATTAAGAAAGCAAGAGAAACACAAATTAAGAAAGCACTCTTAACACAAATTAAAATACAGAGAAAAACTGCCAGGCATACTAATTCCATCTTTAACAAACTTTGTAACCCCATCCCTGGGAGAGGCAGGCACTGAGTGCTGCCCAGCCGGGGGGCTCTGGCTGCCCCTCCAACTCCTGGAGTCCTTGTTTGTGGGTCCGGCCTATGCCAGCGAGACCCTCCCATACGCTGTTTTTTGTTTGTCGCTGTTCTGATAGCATGTCCCTATTCATTCCTTTTTTGTTTTTGTCCCTGTTCTGTTAGACTATCCCTGTTCCTGTTCTTCATG
The DNA here is from genome assembly GCF_964211835.1 of Anser anser. Lineage (NCBI taxonomy): Eukaryota > Metazoa > Chordata > Aves > Anseriformes > Anatidae > Anser > Anser anser. The sequence goes on from NC_139731.1 coordinate 2,692,058, forward strand.
TCCCTGTTTAAGGTGTCTCCTGAATCACCCTTCTTTGTTCCCTCTCAAGGCTTTACTTTCCTCATGGCCTCATCTTTAAGAGTCGGATGTGATCACCAACCATGGGGCTTGTCGACCCCCATGGCCACACTCCCACATCTTCCCCTTCTTTATTAACATAAGAAAGCGCGATTAACACAAATTAAGAAGGCAGGATAAACACAAACTAAAACACAGAGAAAAACTGCCAGGCATACTAAGGCTATCTAACAAACTTTGCAACCCCATCCCTGGGAGTGGCAGGCACTGAGTGCTGCCCAGCCGGGGGGCTCTGGCTGCCCCTCCAACTCCTGGAGTCCTTGTTTGTGGGTCCTGCATATGCCAGCGGGACCATCCCATATGCTGTTTTTTGTTTGTCCCTGTTCTGTTAGCCTGTCCCTGTTCCTGTTCTTCATGTCCCTGTTTAAGGTGTCTCCTGAATCACCCTTCTTTGTTCCCTCTCAACTCTTTAAATTCCTGATGGTCTCATCCTTAAGAGTCGGATGTTATTACCAACCATGGGGCTTGTCGACCCCCATGGCCACACTCCCACATTTTCCCCTTCTTTATTAACATAAGAAAGCGCGTTTAACACAAATTAAGAAGGCAGGATCAACACAAACTAAAACACAGAGAAAAACTGCCAGGCATACTAAGTCTATCTTTAACAACCTTTGTAAAACCATCCCTGGGAGAGGCAGGCACTGAGTACTGCCCAGCCAGGGGGCTCTGGCTGCCCCTCCAACTCCTGGAGTCCTTGTTTGTGGGTCCTGCCTATGCCAGTGGGACCCTCCCATATGCTCTTTTTTGTTTCTCCCTGCTCTGTTAGCCTGTCCCTGTTCCTGTTCTTCATGTCCCTGTTTAAGGTGTCTCCCGAATCACCCTTCTTTGTTCCCTCTCAACTCTTTACTTTCCTGATGGTCTCTACTTTAATAGTCGGATGTTATCACCAACCATGGGACTTGTCGACCCCCATGGCCATGCTCCCACATCTCCCCCTTCTTTATTAACATAAAAGAGCTTGATTAACACAAATTAAGAAAGCAGGTTTAACACAAATTAAGAACGCGCGATTAACAGAAAATAAGAAAGGAAGAGTAACACAAATTAAGAAAGAACTATTAACACAAAATAAAATACAGAGAAAAACTGCCAGGCATACTAAGTCTATCTTTAACAACCTTTGTAAAACCATCCCTGGGAGAGGCAGGCACTGAGTGCTGCCCAGCCGGGGGGCTCTGGCTGCCCCTCCAACTCCTGGAGTCCTTGTTTGTGGGTCCAGCATACGCCAGTGGGACCCTCCCATATGCTGTTTTTTGTTTCTCCCTGCTCTGTTAGCCTGCCCCTGTTCCTGTTCTTCATGTCCCTGTTTAAGGTGTCTCCTGAATCACCTTTCTTTGTTCCCTCTCAACTCTTTACTTTCCTGATGGCCTCATCTTTAAGAGTCAGATGTTATCACCAACCATGGGACTTGTCGACCCCCATGGCCATGCTCCCACAACTCCCCCTTCTTTATTAACATAAAAGAGCTCGATTAACACAAATTAAGAAAGCAGGTTTAACACAAATTATGAAGGCGCGATTAACAGAAATTAAGAAAGCAAGAGTAACACAAATAAAGAAAGCACTATTAACACAAACTAAAATACAGAGAAAAACTGCCAGGCATACTAAGTCTATCTTTATCAACCTTTGTAAAACCATCCCTGGGAGAGGCAGGCACTGAGTGCTGCCCAGCCGGGGGGCTCTGGCTGCCCCTCCGACTACTGGAGTCCTTGTTTGTGGGTCCAGCATATGCCAGTGGGACCCTCCCATATGCTGTTTTTTGTTTGTCCCTGTTCTGATAGCCTGTCCCTATTCATTCCTTTTTTGTATTTGTCCCTGTTCTGTTAGACTATCCCTGTTCCTGTTCTTCATGTCCCTGTTTAAGGTGTCTCCTGAATCACCCTTCTTTGTTCCCTCTCAAGGCTTTACTTTCCTCATGGCCTCATCTTTAAGAGTCGGATGTGATCACCAACCATGGGGCTTGTCGACCCCCATGGCCACACTCCCACATCTCCTCCTTCTTTATTAACATAAGAAAGCGCAATTAACACAAATTAAGAAGGCAGGATCAACACAAACTAAAACACAGAGAAAAACTGCCAGGCATACTAAGTCTGTCTTTAACAATCTTTGTAAAACCATCCCTGGGAGAGGCAGGCACTGAGTGCTGCCCAGCCGGGGGGCTCTGGCTGCCCCTCCAACTCCTGGAGTCCTTGTTTGTGGGTCCTGGGTAAGCCAGCGTGACCCTCCCATAAGCTCTTTTTGTTCGTCCCTGTTCTGTTAGCCTGTACCTATTCATTCCTTTTTTTTTTTTTTTCCCTGTTCCCTTTGCCTGTCCCTATTCATTCCTTTTTTGTTTTTCTCCCTGTTCTGTTAGCCTGTCCCTGTTCATGTTCTTCATGTCCCTGTTTGTTTTCTTCTCGTCCCTGTTCGTTTTCATGTCCCTGTTGGGGGGCGATTTGTGGCGTAAAGACCGCACGGACACCGGGGTTCTTTCAGGATCTGTAACTGCTACCTCTTTATTGATGACATAACTTGAACTCTCTCTTACTGAGGGCATAACTTCATCTCTCAGAGTGAGGGCACAACTTCATTCTATCCCTTATTCAGGAAAGGCTCCCTTCCTATAACTTCCGCCTCACAGCAGTACCTTTCCACTAACTAGTCATTGGTCAACAACTTTGCCCGGCAACAGCAAACACCCAGCCACTTCCATGCATTAATGGCTGGAGAACTAGCCACCCCAGACAAGAAGGTGTCACCTGAATCACCCTTCTTTGTTCCCTCTCAACTCTTTAAATTCCTGATGGTCTCATCCGTAAGAGTCCTATGTTATCACACACCATGGGGCTTGTCGACCCCCATGGCCACACTCCCACATCTCCTTCTTCTTTATTAACATAAGAAAGCGCGATTAACACAAATTAAGAAGGCAGGATCAACACAAACTAAAACACAGAGAAAAACTGCCAGGCATACTAAGACTATCTTTAACAAACTTTGTAACCCCATCCCTGGGAGAGGCAGGCACTGAGTGCTGCCCAGCCGGGGGGCTCTGGCTGCCCCTCCAACTCCTGGAGTCCTTGTTTGTGGGTCCTGCCTATGCCAGCGAGACCCTCCCATACGCTGTTTTTTGTTTGTCCCTGTTCTGATAGCCTGTCCCTATTCATTCCTTTTTCGTTTTTGTCCCTGTTCTGTTAGACTATCCCTGTTCCTGTTCTTCATGTCCCTGTTTAAGGTGTCTCCTGAATCACCCTTCTTTGTTCCCTCTCAAGGCTTTACTTTCCTCATGGCCTCATCTTTAAGAGTCGGATGTGATCACCAACCATGGGGCTTGTCGACCCCCATGGCCACACTCCCACATCTCCTCCTTCTTTATTAACATAAGAAAGCGCAATTAACACAAATTAAGAAGGCAGGATCAACACAAACTAAAACACAGAGAAAAACTGCCAGGCATACTAAGTCTGTCTTTAACAATCTTTGTAAAACCATCCCTGGGAGAGGCAGGCACTGAGTGCTGCCCAGCCGGGGGGCTCTGGCTGCCCCTCCAACTCCTGGAGTCCTTGTTTGTGGGTCCTGGGTAAGCCAGCGTGACCCTCCCATAAGCTCTTTTTGTTCGTCCCTGTTCTGTTAGCCTGTACCTATTCATTCCTTTTTTTTTTTTTTTCCCTGTTCCCTTTGCCTGTCCCTATTCATTCCTTTTTTGTTTTTCTCCCTGTTCTGTTAGCCTGTCCCTGTTCATGTTCTTCATGTCCCTGTTTGTTTTCTTCTCGTCCCTGTTCGTTTTCATGTCCCTGTTGGGGGGCGATTTGTGGCGTAAAGACCGCACGGACACCGGGGTTCTTTCAGGATCTGTAACTGCTACCTCTTTATTGATGACATAACTTGAACTCTCTCTTACTGAGGGCATAACTTCATCTCTCAGAGTGAGGGCACAACTTCATTCTATCCCTTATTCAGGAAAGGCTCCCTTCCTATAACTTCCGCCTCACAGCAGTACCTTTCCACTAACTAGTCATTGGTCAACAACTTTGCCCGGCAACAGCAAACACCCAGCCACTTCCATGCATTAATGGCTGGAGAACTAGCCACCCCAGACAAGAAGGTGTCACCTGAATCACCCTTCTTTGTTCCCTCTCAACTCTTTAAATTCCTGATGGTCTCATCCGTAAGAGTCCTATGTTATCACACACCATGGGGCTTGTCGACCCCCATGGCCACACTCCCACATCTCCTTCTTCTTTATTAACATAAGAAAGCGCGATTAACACAAATTAAGAAGGCAGGATCAACACAAACTAAAACACAGAGAAAAACTGCCAGGCATACTAAGACTATCTTTAACAAACTTTGTAACCCCATCCCTGGGAGAGGCAGGCACTGAGTGCTGCCCAGCCGGGGGGCTCTGGCTGCCCCTCCAACTCCTGGAGTCCTTGTTTGTGGGTCCTGCCTATGCCAGCGAGACCCTCCCATATGCTGTTTTTTGTTTGTCCCTGTTCTGATAGCCTGTCCCTATTCATTCCTTTTTCGTTTTTGTCCCTGTTCTGTTAGACTATCCCTGTTCCTGTTCTTCATGTCCCTGTTTAAGGTGTCTCCTGAATCACCCTTCTTTTCTCCCTCTCAAGGCTTTACTTTCCTGATGGTCTCTACTTTAATAGTCGGATGTTATCACCAACCATGGGGCTTGTCGACCCCCATGGCCACACTCCCACATCTTCCCCTTCTTTATTAACATAAGAAAGGGCGATTAACACAAATTAAGAAGGCAGGATCAACACAAACTAAAACACAGAGAAAAACTGCCAGGCATACTAAGTCTATCTTTAACAACCTTTGTAAAACCATCCCTGGGAGAGGCAGGCACTGAGTGCTGCCCAGCCGGGGGGCTCTGGCTGCCCCTCCAACTGCTGGAGTCCTTGTTTGGGGGTCCTGAGTAAACCATCGTGACCCTCCCATATGCTCTTTTTGGTCATCCCTGTTCTGTTAGCCTGTACCTGATCATTCCTTTTCTGTTTTTGTCCATGTTCCGTTTGCCTGTCCCTATTCATTCCTTTTTTTTTTTTTGTCCCTGTTCTGTTAGCCTGTCCCTGTTCCTGTTCATTTCCCTGTTTTTTTTCTTCTCGTCCCTGTTCATTTTCATGTCCCTTTTGGGGGGCGATTTGTGGCGTAAAGACCGCAAGGACAACGGGGTTCTTTCAGGATCTGTAACTGCTACCTCTTTATTGATGACATAACTTGAACTCTCTCTTACTGAAGGCATAACTTCATCTCTCAGAGTGAGGGCACAACTTCATTCTATCCCTTATTCAGGAAAGGCTCCCTTTCCTATAACTTCCTCCTCACAGCAGTACCTTTCCACTAACTAGTCATTGGTCAACAACTTTGCCCGGCAACAGCAAACACCCAGCCACTTCCATGCATTAATGGCTGGAGAACTAGCCACCCCAGACAAGAAGGTGTCACCTGAACCACCCTTCTTTCTTCCCTCTACACTCTTTAAATTCCTGATGGTCTCATCCTTAAGAGTCCTATGTTATCACCAACCATGGGGCTTGTCGACCCCCATGGCAACACTCCCACATCTTCCCCTTCTTTATTAACATAAGAAAGCGCAATTAATACAAATTAAGAAAGCAGGTTTAACACAAATTAAGAAGGCTCGATTAACAGAAATTAAGAAAGCAAAAGTAACACAAATTAAGAAAGCACTATTAACACAAACTAAAATACAGACAAAAACTGCCAAGCATACTAATTCCATCTTTAACAAACTTTGTAACCCCATCCCTGGGAGAGGCAGGCACTGAGTGCTGCCCAGCTGGGGGGCTCTGGCTGCCCCTCCAACTCCTGGAGTCCTTGTTTGTGGGTCCAGCATACGCCAGTGGGACCCTCCCATATGCTGTTTTTTGTTTCTCCCTGCTCTGTTAGCCTGTCCCTGTTCCTGTTCTTCATGTCCCTGTTTAAGGTGTCTCCTGAATCACCCTTCTTTGTTCCCTCTCAACTCTTTACTTTCCTGATGGCCTCATCTTTAAGAGTTGGATGTTATCACCAACCATGGGACTTGTGGACCCCCATGGCCATGCTCCCACATCTCCCCCTTCTTTATTAACATAAAAGAGCTCGATTAACACAAATTAAGAAAGCAGGTTTAACACAAATTAAGAAGGCGCGATTAACAGAATTTAAGAAAGCAAGAGTAACACAAATTAAGAAAGCACTATTAACACAAACTAAAATACAGAGAAAAACTGCCAGGCATACTAATTCCATCTTTAACAAACTTTGTAACCCCATCCCTGGGAGAGGCAGGCACTGAGTGCTGCCCAGCCGGGGGGCTCTGGCTGCCCCTCCAACTCCTGGAGTCCTTGTTTTTGGGTCCTGCCTATGCCAGTGGGACCCTCCCATATGCTGATTTTTCTTTCTCCCTGCTCTGTTAGCCTGTCCCTGTTCGTGTTCTTCATGTCCCTGTTTAAGGTGTCTCCTGAATCACCCTTCTTTGTTCCCTCTCAACTCTTTACTTTCCTGATGGTCTCATCATTAAGAGTCTGATGTTATCACCAACCATGGGGCTTGTCGACCCCCATGGCCACACTCCCACATCTTCCCCTTCTTTATTAACATAAGAAAGCGCGATTAACACAAATTAAGAAGGCAGGATCAACACAAACTAAAACACAGAGAAAAACTGCCAGGCATACTAAGTCTATCTTTAACAACCTTTGTAAAACCATCCCTGGGAGAGGCAGGCACTGAGTGCTGCCCAGCCGGGGGGCTCTGGCTGCCCCTCCAACTCCTGGAGTCCTTGTTTGGGGGTCCTGCCTATGCCAGTGGGACCCTCCCATATGCTCTTTTTTGTTTCTCCCTGCTCTGTTAGCCTGTCCCTGTTCCTGTTCTTCATGTCCCTGTTTAAGGTGTCTCCTGAATCACCCTTCTTTGTTCCCTTTCAACTCTTTACTTTCCTGATGGTCTCTACTTTATTAGTCAGATCTTATCACCAACCATGGGGCTTGTCTAACCCCATGGCCAGGCTCCCACATCTCCCCCTCCTTTATTAACATAAAAGAGCTCGATTAACACAAATTAAGAAAGCAGGTTTAACACAAATTAAGAAGGCGCGATTAACAGAAATTAAGAAAGCAAGAGTAACACAAATAAAGAAAGCACGATTAGCACAAACTAAAATACAGAGAAAAACTGCCAGCCATACTAATTCCATCTTTAACAGACTTTGTAACCCCATCCCTGGGAGAGGCAGGCACTGAGTGCTGCCCAGCTGGGGGGCTATGGCTGCCCCTCCAGCTCCTGGAGTCCTTGTTTGGGGGTCCTGCCTATGCCAGCGAGACCCTCCCATACGCTGTTTTTTGTTTGTCCCTGTTCTGATAGCATGTCCCTATTCATTCCTTTTTTGTTTTGTCCCTGTTCTGTTAGCCTGTCCCTGTTCCTGTTCTTCATGTCCCTGCTTAAGGTGTCTTTTGAATCACCCTTCTTTGTTCCCTCTCAAGGCTTTCCTTTCCTGATGGTCTCTACTTTAATAGTCGGATGTGATCACCAACCATGGGGCTTGTCGACCCCCATGGCAACACTCCCACATCTCCTCCTTCTTTATTAACATAAGAAAGCACAATTAACACAAATTAAGAAGGCAGGATCAACACAAACTAAAACACAGAGAAAAACTGCCAGGCATACTAAGTCTATCTTTAACAACCTTTGTAAAACCATCCCTGGGAGAGGCAGGCACTGAGTACTGCCCAGCCGGGGGGGCTCTGGCTGCCCCTCCGACTACTGGAGTCCTTGTTTGTGGGTCCAGCATATGCCAGTGGGACCCTCCCATATGCTGTTTTTTGTTTCTCCCTGCTCTGTTAGCCTGTCCCTGTTCCTGTTCTTCATGTCCCTGCTTAAGGTGTCTCCTGAATCACCCTTCTTTGTTCCCTCTCAAGGCTTTACTTTCCTGATGGTCTCATCTTTAAGAGTCGGATGTGATCACCAACCATGGGGCTTGTCGACCCCCATGGCCACACTCCCACATCTCCTCATTCTTTATTAACATAAGAAAGCGCAATTAACACAAATTAAGAAGGCAGGATCAACACAAACTAAAACACAGAGAAAAACTGCCAGGCATACTAAGACTATCTTTAACAAACTTTGCAACCCCATCCCTGGGAGTGGCAGGCACTGAGTGCTGCCCAGCCGGGGGGCTCTGGCTGCCCCTCCAACTCCTGGAGTCCTTGTTTGGGGGTCCTGCGTAAACCATCGTGACCCTCCCATATGCTCTTTTTGGTCATCCCTGTTCTGTTAGCCTGTACCTGATCATTCCTTTTCTGTTTTTGTCCCTGTTCCGTTTTCCTGTCCCTATTCATTCCTTTTTTGGTTTTGTCCCTGTTCTGTTTGCCTGTCCCTGTTCCTCTTCTTCATGTCCCTGTTTGTTTTCTTCTCGTCCCTGTTCGTTTTCATGTCCCTGTTGGGGGGAGATTTGTGGCGTAAAGACCGCACGGACACCGGGGTTCTTTCAGGATCTGTAACTGCTACCTCTTTATTGATGACATAACTTGAACTCTCTCTTACTGAGGGCATAACTTCATCTCTCAGAGTGAGGGCACAACTTCATTCTATCCCTTATTCAGGAAAGGCTCCCTTCCTATAATTTCTGCCTCACAGCAGTACCTTTCCACTAACTAGTCATTGGTCAACAACTTTGCCCGGCAACAGCAAACACCCAGCCACTTCCATGCATTAATGGCTGGAGAACTAGCCACCCCAGACAAGAAGGTGTCACCTGAATCACCCTTCTTTGTTCCCTCTCAACTCTTTAAATTCCTGATGGCCTCATCTTTAAGAGTCCGATGTTATCACCAACCATGGGGCCTGTCGACCCCCATGGCCACACTCCCACATCTTCCCCTTCTTTATTAACATAAGAAAGCGCGATTAACACAAATTAAGAAGGCAGGATCAACACATACTAAAACACAGAGAAAAACTGCCAGGCATACTAAGTCTATGTTTAACAACCTTTGTAAAACCATCCCTGGGAGAGGCAGGCACTGAGTGCTGCCCAGCCGGGGGGCTCTGGCTGCCCCTCCAACTCCTGGAGTCCTTGTTTGTGGGTCCTGCCTATGCCAGTGGGACCCTCCCATATGCTCTTTTTTGTTTCTCCCTGCTCTGTTAGCCTGTCCCTGTTCCTGTTCTTCATGTCCCTGTTTAAGGTGTCTCCTGAATCACCCTTCTTTGTTCCCTCTCAACTCTTTACTTTCCTGATGGCCTCATCTTTAAGAATTGGATGTTATCACCAACCATGGGACTTGTCGACCCCCATGACCATGCTCCCACATCTCCCCCTTCTTTATTAACATAAAAGAGCTGGATTAACACAAGTTAAGAAAGCAGGTTTAACACAAATTAAGAAGGCGCGATTAACAGAAATTAAGAAAGCAAGAGAAACACAAATTAAGAAAGCACTATTAACACAAACTAAAACACAGAGAAAAATGCCAGGCATACTAATTCCATCTTTAACAAACTTTGTAACCCCATCCCTGGGAGAGGCAGGCACTGAGTGCTGCCCAGCTGGGGGGCTCTGGCTGCCCCTCCAACTCCTGGAGTCCTTGTTTGTAGGTCCTACCTATGCCAGCGAGACCCTCCCATACGCTGTTTTTTGTTTGTCCCTGTTCTGATAGCCTGTCCCTATTCATTCCTTTTTGGTTTTCCTCCCTGTTCTGCTGGACTATCCCTGTTCCTGTTCTTCATGTCCCTGCTTAAGGTGTCTCCTGAATCACCCTTCTTTGTTCCCTCTCAAGGCTTTACTTTCCTGATGGTCTCATCTTTAAGAGTCCGATGTTATCACCAACCATGGGGCTTGTCGACCCCCATGGCCACACTCCCACATCTTCCCCTTCTTTATTAACTTAAGAAAGCGCGATTAACACAAATTAAGAAGGCAGGATCAACACAAACTAAAACAGAGAAAAACTGCCAGGCATACTAAGTCTATCTTTAACAATCTTTGTAAAACCATCCCTGGGAGAGGCAGGCACTGAGTGCTGCCCAGCCGGGGGGCTCTGGCTGCCCCTCCAACTCCTGGAGTCCTTGTTTGTGGGTCCAGCATACGCCAGTGGGACCCTCCCATATGCTGTTTTTTGTTTGTCCCTGTTCTGTTAGCCTGTCCCTGTTCCTGTTCTTCATGTCCCTGCTTAAGGTGTCTCCTGAATCACCCTTCTTTGTTCCCTCTCAACTCTTTACTTTCCTGATGGCCTCATCTTTAAGAGTCGGATGTTATCACCAACCATGGGACTTGTCGACCCCCATGGCCACACTCCTACAACTCCCCCTTCTTTATTAACATAAAAGAGCTCGATTAACACAAATTAAGAAAGCAGGTTTAACACAAATTATGAAGGCGCGATTAACAGAAATTAAGAAAGCTAGAGAAACACAAATTAAGAAAGCACTATTAACACAAATTAAAATACAGAGAAAAACTGCCAGGCATACTAATTCCATCTTTAACAAACTTTGTAACCCCATCCCTGGGAGAGGCAGGCACTGAGTGCTGCCCAGCCGGGGGGCTCTGGCTGCCCCTCCAACTCCTGGAGTCCTTGTTTGGGGGTCCTGCCTATGCCAGCGAGACCCTCCCATACGCTGTTTTTTGTTTGTCCCTGTTCTGATAGCCTGTCCCTATTCATTACTTTTTTATTTTCGTCCCTGTTCTGTTAGACTATCCCTGTTCCTGTTCTTCATGTCCCTGTTTAAGGTGTCTCCTGAATCACCCTTCTTTGTTCCCTCTCAAGGCTTTACTTTCCTGATGGTCTCTACTTTATTAGTCAGATCTTATCACCAACCATGGGGCTTGTCTAACCCCATGGCCAGGCTCCCACATCTCCCCCTTCTTTATTAACATAAAAGAGCTCGATTAACACAAATTAAGAAAGCAGGTTTAACACAAATTAAGAAGGCGCGATTAACAGAAATTAAGAAAGCAAGAGAAACACAAATTAAGAAAGCACTATTAACACAAACTAAAATACAGAGAAAAACTGCCAGGCATACTAATTCCATCTTTAACAAACTTTATAACCCCATCCCTGGGAGAGGCAGGCACTGAGTGCTGCCCAGCCGGGGGGCTCTGGCTGCCCCTCCAACTCCTGGAGTCCTTGTTTGGGGGTCCTGCGTAAACCATCGTGGCCCTCCCATATGCCCTTTTTGGTCATCCCTGTTCTGTTAGCCTGTACCTGATCATTCCTTTTCTGTTTTTGTCCCTGTTCCGTTTTCCTGTCCCTATTCATTCCTTTTTTGTTTTTGTCCCTGTTCTGTTTGCCTGTCCCTGTTCCTCTTCTTCATGTCCCTGTTTGTATTCCTCTCGTCCCTGTTCGTTTTCATGTCCCTGTTGGGGGGCGATTTGTGGCGTAAAGACCGCACGGACAACGGGGTTCTTTCAGGATCTGTAACTGCTACCTCATTATTGATGACATAACTTGAACTCTCTCTTACTGAGGGCATAACTTCATCTCTCAGAGTGAGGGCACAACTTCATTCTATCCCTTATTCAGGAAAGGCTCCCTTCCTATAACTTCCGCCTCACAGCAGTACCTTTCCACTAACTAGTCATTGGTCAACAACTTTGCCCGGCAACAGCAAACACCCAGCCACTTCCATGCATTAATGGCTGGAGAACTAGCCACCCCAGACAAGAAGGTGTCACCTGAATCACCCTTCTTTGTTCCCTCTCAAGGCTTTACTTTCCTGATGGACTCATCTTTAAGAGTCGGATGTGATCACCAACCATGGGGCTTGTCGACCCCCATGGCCACACTCCCACATCTTCCCCTTCTTTATTAACTTAAGAAAGCGCGATTAACACAAATTAAGAAGGCAGGATCAGCACAAACTAAAACACAGAGAAAAACTGCCAGGCATACTAAGTCTATCTTCAACAAACTTTGCAACCCCATCCCTGGGAGAGGCAGGCACTGAGTGCTGCCCAGCTGGGGGGCTCTGGCTGCCCCTCCAACTCCTGGAGTCCTTGTTTGTGGGTCCTGCCTATGCCAGTGGGACCCTCCCATATGCTGTTTTTTGTTTCTCCCTGCTCTGTTAGCCTGTCCCTGTTCCTGTTCTTCATGTCCCTGTTTAAGGTGTCTCCTGAATCACCCTACTTTGTTCCCTCTCAACTCTTTACTTTCCTGATGGCCTCATCTTTAAGAGTTGGATGTTATCACCAACCATAGGGCTTGTGGACCCCCATGGCCATGCTCCCACATCTCCCCCTTCTTTATTAACATAAAAGAGCTCGATTAACACAAATTAAGAAAGCAGGTTTAACACAAATTAAGAAGGAGCGATTAACAGAAATTAAGAAAGCAAGAGAAACACAAATTAAGAAAGCACTCAACACAAATTAAAATACAGAGAAAAACTGCCAGGCATACTAAGACTATCTTTAACAAACTTTGCAACCCCATCCCTGGGAGAGGCAGGCACTGAGTGCTGCCCAGCCGGGGGGCTCTGGCTGCCCCTCCACCTCCTGGAGTCCTTGTTTGTGGGTCCTGCGTAAGCCAGCGTGACCCTCCCATAAGCTCTTTTTGTTCGTCCCTGTTCTGTTAGCCTGTACCTACTCATTCCTTTTTTTTTCTTTTTCCTGTTCCGTTTGCCTGTCCCTATTCATTCCTTTTTTGTTTTTGTCCCTGTTCTGTTAGCCTGTCCCTGTTCCTGTTCTTCATGTCCCTGTTTGTTTTCTTCTCGTCCCTGTTCGTTTTCTTGTCCCTGTTGGGGGGCGATTTGTGGCGTAAAGACCGCACGGACAACGGGGTTCTTTCAGGATCTGTAACTGCTACCTCTTTATTGATGACATAACTTGAACTCTCTCTTACTGAGGGCATAACTTCATCTCTCAGAGTGAGGGCACAACTTCATTCTATCCCTTATTCAGGAAAGGCTCCCTTCCTTTAATTTCCGCCTCACAGCAGTACCTTTCCACTAACTAGTCATTGGTCAACAACTTTGCCCGGCAACAGCAAACACCCAGCCACTTCCATGCATTAATGGCTGGAGAACTAGCCACCCCAGACAAGAAGGTGTCACCTGAATCACCCTTCTTTGTTCCCTCTCAACTCTTTAAATTCCTGATGGTCTCATCCTTAAGAGTCGGATGTTATCACCAACCATGGGACTTGTCGACCCCCATGGCCACGCTCCCACATCTCCTCCTTCTTTATTAACGTAAAAGAGCTCGATTAACACAAATTAAAAAAGCAGGTTTAACACAAATTATGAAGGCGCGATTAACAGAAATTAAGAAAGCAAGAGAAACACAAATTAAGAAAGCACTATTAACACAAACTAAAATACAGAGAAAAACTGCCAGGCATACTAATTCCATCTTTAACAAACTTTGTAACCCCATCCCTGGGAGAGGCAGGCACTGAGTGCTGCCCAGCCGGGGGGCTCTGGCTGCCCCTCCAACTCCTGGAGTCCTTGTTTCTGGGTCCTGCCTATGCCAGCGAGACCCTCCCATACGCTGTTTTTTGTTTCTCCCTGCTCTGTTAGCCTGTCCCTGTTCCTGTTCTTCATGTCCCTGTTTAAGGTGTCTCCTGAATCGCCCTTTGTTCCCTCTCAGGGCTTTACTTTCCTGATGGTCTCATCTTTAAGAGTCTGATGTTATCACCAACCATGGGGCTTGTCGACCCCCATGGCCACACTCCCACATCTTCCCCTTCTTTATTAACTTAAGAAAGCGCGATTAACACAAATTAAGAAGGCAGGATCAGCACAAACTAAAACACAGATAAAAACTGCCAGGCATACTAAGTCTATCTTTAACAATCTTTGTAAAACCAGCCGTGGGAGAGGCAGGCACTGAGTGCTGCCCAGCCGGGGGGCTCTGGCTGACCCTCCAACTCCTGGAGTCCTTGTTTGTGGGTCCTGCCTATGCCAGCGAGACCCTCCCATATGCTGTTTTTTGTTTGTCCCTGTTCCGTTTTCCTGTCCCTATTCATTCCTTTTTTGTTTTCGTCCCTGTTCTGTTAGACTATCCCTGTTCCTGTTCTTCATGTCCCTGTTTAAGGTGTCTCCTGAATCACCCTTCTTTGTTCCCTCTCAACTCTTTACTTTCCTGATGGCCTCATCTTTAAGAGTCGGATGTTATCACCAACCATGGGACTTGTCGACCCCCATGGCCATGCTCCCACATCTCCCCCTTCTTTATTAACATAAAAGAGCTCGATTAACACAAATTAAGAAAGCAGGTTTAACACAAATTATGAAGGCGCGATTAACAGAAATTAAGAAAGCAAGAGTAACACAAATCAAGAAAGCACTATTAACACAAACTAAAACACAGAGAAAAACTGCCAGGCATACTAATTCCATCTTTAACAAACTTTGTAACCCCAACCCTGGGAGAGGCAGGCACTGAGTGCTGCCCAGCCGGGGGGCTCTGGCTGCCCCTCCAACTCCTGGAGTCCTTGTTTTTGGGTCCTGCCTATGCCAGTGGGACCCTCCCATATGCTGATTTTTCTTTCTCCCTGCTCTGTTAGCCTGTCCCTGTTCGTGTTCTTCATGTCCCTGTTTAAGGTGTCTCCTGAATCACCCTTCTTTGTTCCCTCTCAACTCTTTACTTTCCTGATGGTCTCATCATTAAGAGTCTGATGTTATCACCAACCATGGGGCTTGTCGACCCCCATGGCCACACTCCCACATCTTCCCCTTCTTTATTAACATAAGAAAGCGCGATTAACACAAATTAAGAAGGCAGGATCAACACAAACTAAAACACAGAGAAAAACTGCCAGGCATACTAAGTCTATCTTTAACAACCTTTGTAAAACCATCCCTGGGAGAGGCAGGCACTGAGTGCTGCCCAGCCGGGGGGCTCTGGCTGCCCCTCCAACTCCTGGAGTCCTTGTTTGGGGGTCCTGCCTATGCCAGTGGGACCCTCCCATATGCTCTTTTTTGTTTCTCCCTGCTCTGTTAGCCTGTCCCTGTTCCTGTTCTTCATGTCCCTGTTTAAGGTGTCTCCTGAATCACCCTTCTTTGTTCCCTCTCAACTCTTTACTTTCCTGATGGTCTCATCATTAAGAGTCTGATGTTATCACCAACCATGGGGCTTGTCGACCCCCATGGCCACACTCCCACATCTTCCCCTTCTTTATTAACATAAGAAAGCGCGATTAACACAAATTAAGAAGGCAGGATCAACACAAACTAAAACACAGAGAAAAACTGCCAGGCATACTAAGTCTATCTTTAACAACCTTTGTAAAACCATCCCTGGGAGAGGCAGGCACTGAGTGCTGCCCAGCCGGGGGGCTCTGGCTGCCCCTCCAACTCCTGGAGTCCTTGTTTGGGGGTCCTGCCTATGCCAGTGGGACCCTCCCATATGCTCTTTTTTGTTTCTCCCTGCTCTGTTAGCCTGTCCCTGTTCCTGTTCTTCATGTCCCTGTTTAAGGTGTCTCCTGAATCACCCTTCTTTGTTCCCTTTCAACTCTTTACTTTCCTGATGGTCTCTACTTTATTAGTCAGATCTTATCACCAACCATGGGGCTTGTCTAACCCCATGGCCAGGCTCCCACATCTCCCCCTCCTTTATTAACATAAAAGAGCTCGATTAACACAAATTAAGAAAGCAGGTTTAACACAAATTAAGAAGGCGCGATTAACAGAAATTAAGAAAGCAAGAGCAACACAAATAAAGAAAGCACGATTAGCACAAACTAAAATACAGAGAAAAACTGCCAGCCATACTAATTCCATCTTTAACAGACTTTGTAACCCCATCCCTGGGAGAGGCAGGCACTGAGTGCTGCCCAGCTGGGGGGCTATGGCTGCCCCTCCAGCTCCTGGAGTCCTTGTTTGGGGGTCCTGCCTATGCCAGCGAGACCCTCCCATACGCTGTTTTTTGTTTGTCCCTGTTCTGATAGCATGTCCCTATTCATTCCTTTTTTGTTTTGTCCCTGTTCTGTTAGCCTGTCCCTGTTCCTGTTCTTCATGTCCCTGCTTAAGGTGTCTTTTGAATCACCCTTCTTTGTTCCCTCTCAAGGCTTTCCTTTCCTGATGGTCTCTACTTTAATAGTCGGATGTGATCACCAACCATGGGGCTTGTCGACCCCCATGGCAACACTCCCACATCTCCTCCTTCTTTATTAACATAAGAAAGCACAATTAACACAAATTAAGAAGGCAGGATCAACACAAACTAAAACACAGAGAAAAACTGCCAGGCATACTAAGTCTATCTTTAACAACCTTTGTAAAACCATCCCTGGGAGAGGCAGGCACTGAGTACTGCCCAGCCGGGGGGGCTCTGGCTGCCCCTCCGACTACTGGAGTCCTTGTTTGTGGGTCCAGCATATGCCAGTGGGACCCTCCCATATGCTGTTTTTTGTTTCTCCCTGCTCTGTTAGCCTGTCCCTGTTCGTGTTCTTCATGTCCCTGTTTAAGGTGTCTCCTGAATCACCCTTCTTTGTTCCCTCTCAACTCTTTACTTTCCTGATGGTCTCATCTTTAAGAGTCTGATGTTATCACCAACCATGGGGCTTGTCGACCCCCATGGCCACACTCCCACATCTTCCCCTTCTTTATTAACATAAGAAAGCGCGATTAACACAAATTAAGAAGGCAGGATCAACACAAACTAAAACACAGAGAAAAACTGCCAGGCATACTAAGTCTATCTTTAACAACCTTTGTAAAACCATCCCTGGGAGAGGCAGGCACTGAGTGCTGCCCAGCCGGGGGGCTCTGGCTGCCCCTCCAACTCCTGGAGTCCTTGTTTGGGGGTCCTGCCTATGCCAGTGGGACCCTCCCATATGCTCTTTTTTGTTTCTCCCTGCTCTGTTAGCCTGTCCCTGTTCCTGTTCTTCATGTCCCTGTTTAAGGTGTCTCCTGAATCACCCTTCTTTGTTCCCTCTCAACTCTTTACTTTCCTGATGGTCTCATCATTAAGAGTCTGATGTTATCACCAACCATGGGGCTTGTCGACCCCCATGGCCACACTCCCACATCTTCCCCTTCTTTATTAACATAAGAAAGCGCGATTAACACAAATTAAGAAGGCAGGATCAACACAAACTAAAACACAGAGAAAAACTGCCAGGCATACTAAGTCTATCTTTAACAACCTTTGTAAAACCATCCCTGGGAGAGGCAGGCACTGAGTGCTGCCCAGCCGGGGGGCTCTGGCTGCCCCTCCAACTCCTGGAGTCCTTGTTTGGGGGTCCTGCCTATGCCAGTGGGACCCTCCCATATGCTCTTTTTTGTTTCTCCCTGCTCTGTTAGCCTGTCCCTGTTCCTGTTCTTCATGTCCCTGTTTAAGGTGTCTCCTGAATCACCCTTCTTTGTTCCCTTTCAACTCTTTACTTTCCTGATGGTCTCTACTTTATTAGTCAGATCTTATCACCAACCATGGGGCTTGTCTAACCCCATGGCCAGGCTCCCACATCTCCCCCTCCTTTATTAACATAAAAGAGCTCGATTAACACAAATTAAGAAAGCAGGTTTAACACAAATTAAGAAGGCGCGATTAACAGAAATTAAGAAAGCAAGAGTAACACAAATAAAGAAAGCACGATTAGCACAAACTAAAATACAGAGAAAAACTGCCAGCCATACTAATTCCATCTTTAACAGACTTTGTAACCCCATCCCTGGGAGAGGCAGGCACTGAGTGCTGCCCAGCTGGGGGGCTATGGCTGCCCCTCCAGCTCCTGGAGTCCTTGTTTGGGGGTCCTGCCTATGCCAGCGAGACCCTCCCATACGCTGTTTTTTGTTTGTCCCTGTTCTGATAGCATGTCCCTATTCATTCCTTTTTTGTTTTGTCCCTGTTCTGTTAGCCTGTCCCTGTTCCTGTTCTTCATGTCCCTGCTTAAGGTGTCTTTTGAATCACCCTTCTTTGTTCCCTCTCAAGGCTTTCCTTTCCTGATGGTCTCTACTTTAATAGTCGGATGTGATCACCAACCATGGGGCTTGTCGACCCCCATGGCAACACTCCCACATCTCCTCCTTCTTTATTAACATAAGAAAGCACAATTAACACAAATTAAGAAGGCAGGATCAACACAAACTAAAACACAGAGAAAAACTGCCAGGCATACTAAGTCTATCTTTAACAACCTTTGTAAAACCATCCCTGGGAGAGGCAGGCACTGAGTACTGCCCAGCCGGGGGGGCTCTGGCTGCCCCTCCGACTACTGGAGTCCTTGTTTGTGGGTCCAGCATATGCCAGTGGGACCCTCCCATATGCTGTTTTTTGTTTCTCCCTGCTCTGTTAGCCTGTCCCTGTTCCTGTTCTTCATGTCCCTGCTTAAGGTGTCTCCTGAATCACCCTTCTTTGTTCCCTCTCAAGGCTTTACTTTCCTGATGGTCTCATCTTTAAGAGTCGGATGTGATCACCAACCATGGGGCTTGTCGACCCCCATGGCCACACTCCCACATCTCCTCATTCTTTATTAACATAAGAAAGCGCAATTAACACAAATTAAGAAGGCAGGATCAACACAAACTAAAACACAGAGAAAAACTGCCAGGCATACTAAGACTATCTTTAACAAACTTTGCAACCCCATCCCTGGGAGTGGCAGGCACTGAGTGCTGCCCAGCCGGGGGGCTCTGGCTGCCCCTCCAACTCCTGGAGTCCTTGTTTGGGGGTCCTGCGTAAACCATCGTGACCCTCCCATATGCTCTTTTTGGTCATCCCTGTTCTGTTAGCCTGTACCTGATCATTCCTTTTCTGTTTTTGTCCCTGTTCCGTTTTCCTGTCCCTATTCATTCCTTTTTTGGTTTTGTCCCTGTTCTGTTTGCCTGTCCCTGTTCCTCTTCTTCATGTCCCTGTTTGTTTTCTTCTCGTCCCTGTTCGTTTTCATGTCCCTGTTGGGGGGAGATTTGTGGCGTAAAGACCGCACGGACACCGGGGTTCTTTCAGGATCTGTAACTGCTACCTCTTTATTGATGACATAACTTGAACTCTCTCTTACTGAGGGCATAACTTCATCTCTCAGAGTGAGGGCACAACTTCATTCTATCCCTTATTCAGGAAAGGCTCCCTTCCTATAATTTCTGCCTCACAGCAGTACCTTTCCACTAACTAGTCATTGGTCAACAACTTTGCCCGGCAACAGCAAACACCCAGCCACTTCCATGCATTAATGGCTGGAGAACTAGCCACCCCAGACAAGAAGGTGTCACCTGAATCACCCTTCTTTGTTCCCTCTCAACTCTTTAAATTCCTGATGGCCTCATCTTTAAGAGTCCGATGTTATCACCAACCATGGGGCCTGTCGACCCCCATGGCCACACTCCCACATCTTCCCCTTCTTTATTAACATAAGAAAGCGCGATTAACACAAATTAAGAAGGCAGGATCAACACATACTAAAACACAGAGAAAAACTGCCAGGCATACTAAGTCTATGTTTAACAACCTTTGTAAAACCATCCCTGGGAGAGGCAGGCACTGAGTGCTGCCCAGCCGGGGGGCTCTGGCTGCCCCTCCAACTCCTGGAGTCCTTGTTTGTGGGTCCTGCCTATGCCAGTGGGACCCTCCCATATGCTCTTTTTTGTTTCTCCCTGCTCTGTTAGCCTGTCCCTGTTCCTGTTCTTCATGTCCCTGTTTAAGGTGTCTCCTGAATCACCCTTCTTTGTTCCCTCTCAACTCTTTACTTTCCTGATGGCCTCATCTTTAAGAATTGGATGTTATCACCAACCATGGGACTTGTCGACCCCCATGACCATGCTCCCACATCTCCCCCTTCTTTATTAACATAAAAGAGCTGGATTAACACAAGTTAAGAAAGCAGGTTTAACACAAATTAAGAAGGCGCGATTAACAGAAATTAAGAAAGCAAGAGAAACACAAATTAAGAAAGCACTATTAACACAAACTAAAACACAGAGAAAAATGCCAGGCATACTAATTCCATCTTTAACAAACTTTGTAACCCCATCCCTGGGAGAGGCAGGCACTGAGTGCTGCCCAGCTGGGGGGCTCTGGCTGCCCCTCCAACTCCTGGAGTCCTTGTTTGTAGGTCCTACCTATGCCAGCGAGACCCTCCCATACGCTGTTTTTTGTTTGTCCCTGTTCTGATAGCCTGTCCCTATTCATTCCTTTTTGGTTTTCCTCCCTGTTCTGCTGGACTATCCCTGTTCCTGTTCTTCATGTCCCTGCTTAAGGTGTCTCCTGAATCACCCTTCTTTGTTCCCTCTCAAGGCTTTACTTTCCTGATGGTCTCATCTTTAAGAGTCCGATGTTATCACCAACCATGGGGCTTGTCGACCCCCATGGCCACACTCCCACATCTTCCCCTTCTTTATTAACTTAAGAAAGCGTGATTAACACAAATTAAGAAGGCAGGATCAACACAAACTAAAACAGAGAAAAACTGCCAGGCATACTAAGTCTATCTTTAACAATCTTTGTAAAACCATCCCTGGGAGAGGCAGGCACTGAGTGCTGCCCAGCCGGGGGGCTCTGGCTGCCCCTCCAACTCCTGGAGTCCTTGTTTGTGGGTCCAGCATACGCCAGTGGGACCCTCCCATATGCTGTTTTTTGTTTGTCCCTGTTCTGTTAGCCTGTCCCTGTTCCTGTTCTTCATGTCCCTGCTTAAGGTGTCTCCTGAATCACCCTTCTTTGTTCCCTCTCAACTCTTTACTTTCCTGATGGCCTCATCTTTAAGAGTCGGATGTTATCACCAACCATGGGACTTGTCGACCCCCATGGCCACACTCCTACAACTCCCCCTTCTTTATTAACATAAAAGAGCTCGATTAACACAAATTAAGAAAGCAGGTTTAACACAAATTATGAAGGCGCGATTAACAGAAATTAAGAAAGCTAGAGAAACACAAATTAAGAAAGCACTATTAACACAAATTAAAATACAGAGAAAAACTGCCAGGCATACTAATTCCATCTTTAACAAACTTTGTAACCCCATCCCTGGGAGAGGCAGGCACTGAGTGCTGCCCAGCCGGGGGGCTCTGGCTGCCCCTCCAACTCCTGGAGTCCTTGTTTGGGGGTCCTGCCTATGCCAGCGAGACCCTCCCATACGCTGTTTTTTGTTTGTCCCTGTTCTGATAGCCTGTCCCTATTCATTACTTTTTTATTTTCGTCCCTGTTCTGTTAGACTATCCCTGTTCCTGTTCTTCATGTCCCTGTTTAAGGTGTCTCCTGAATCACCCTTCTTTGTTCCCTCTCAAGGCTTTACTTTCCTGATGGTCTCTACTTTATTAGTCAGATCTTATCACCAACCATGGGGCTTGTCTAACCCCATGGCCAGGCTCCCACATCTCCCCCTTCTTTATTAACATAAAAGAGCTCGATTAACACAAATTAAGAAAGCAGGTTTAACACAAATTAAGAAGGCGCGATTAACAGAAATTAAGAAAGCAAGAGAAACACAAATTAAGAAAGCACTATTAACACAAACTAAAATACAGAGAAAAACTGCCAGGCATACTAATTCCATCTTTAACAAACTTTATAACCCCATCCCTGGGAGAGGCAGGCACTGAGTGCTGCCCAGCCGGGGGGCTCTGGCTGCCCCTCCAACTCCTGGAGTCCTTGTTTGGGGGTCCTGCGTAAACCATCGTGGCCCTCCCATATGCCCTTTTTGGTCATCCCTGTTCTGTTAGCCTGTACCTGATCATTCCTTTTCTGTTTTTGTCCCTGTTCCGTTTTCCTGTCCCTATTCATTCCTTTTTTGTTTTTGTCCCTGTTCTGTTTGCCTGTCCCTGTTCCTCTTCTTCATGTCCCTGTTTGTATTCCTCTCGTCCCTGTTCGTTTTCATGTCCCTGTTGGGGGGCGATTTGTGGCGTAAAGACCGCACGGACAACGGGGTTCTTTCAGGATCTGTAACTGCTACCTCATTATTGATGACATAACTTGAACTCTCTCTTACTGAGGGCATAACTTCATCTCTCAGAGTGAGGGCACAACTTCATTCTATCCCTTATTCAGGAAAGGCTCCCTTCCTATAACTTCCGCCTCACAGCAGTACCTTTCCACTAACTAGTCATTGGTCAACAACTTTGCCCGGCAACAGCAAACACCCAGCCACTTCCATGCATTAATGGCTGGAGAACTAGCCACCCCAGACAAGAAGGTGTCACCTGAATCACCCTTCTTTGTTCCCTCTCAAGGCTTTACTTTCCTGATGGACTCATCTTTAAGAGTCGGATGTGATCACCAACCATGGGGCTTGTCGACCCCCATGGCCACACTCCCACATCTTCCCCTTCTTTATTAACTTAAGAAAGCGCGATTAACACAAATTAAGAAGGCAGGATCAGAACAAACTAAAACACAGAGAAAAACTGCCAGGCATACTAAGTCTATCTTCAACAAACTTTGCAACCCCATCCCTGGGAGAGGCAGGCACTGAGTGCTGCCCAGCTGGGGGGCTCTGGCTGCCCCTCCAACTCCTGGAGTCCTTGTTTGTGGGTCCTGCCTATGCCAGTGGGACCCTCCCATATGCTGTTTTTTGTTTCTCCCTGCTCTGTTAGCCTGTCCCTGTTCCTGTTCTTCATGTCCCTGTTTAAGGTGTCTCCTGAATCACCCTACTTTGTTCCCTCTCAACTCTTTACTTTCCTGATGGCCTCATCTTTAAGAGTTGGATGTTATCACCAACCATAGGGCTTGTGGACCCCCATGGCCATGCTCCCACATCTCCCCCTTCTTTATTAACATAAAAGAGCTCGATTAACACAAATTAAGAAAGCAGGTTTAACACAAATTAAGAAGGAGCGATTAACAGAAATTAAGAAAGCAAGAGAAACACAAATTAAGAAAGCACTCAACACAAATTAAAATACAGAGAAAAACTGCCAGGCATACTAAGACTATCTTTAACAAACTTTGCAACCCCATCCCTGGGAGAGGCAGGCACTGAGTGCTGCCCAGCCGGGGGGCTCTGGCTGCCCCTCCACCTCCTGGAGTCCTTGTTTGTGGGTCCTGCGTAAGCCAGCGTGACCCTCCCATAAGCTCTTTTTGTTCGTCCCTGTTCTGTTAGCCTGTACCTACTCATTCCTTTTTTTTTCTTTTTCCTGTTCCGTTTGCCTGTCCCTATTCATTCCTTTTTTGTTTTTGTCCCTGTTCTGTTAGCCTGTCCCTGTTCCTGTTCTTCATGTCCCTGTTTGTTTTCTTCTCGTCCCTGTTCGTTTTCTTGTCCCTGTTGGGGGGCGATTTGTGGCGTAAAGACCGCACGGACAACGGGGTTCTTTCAGGATCTGTAACTGCTACCTCTTTATTGATGACATAACTTGAACTCTCTCTTACTGAGGGCATAACTTCATCTCTCAGAGTGAGGGCACAACTTCATTCTATCCCTTATTCAGGAAAGGCTCCCTTCCTTTAATTTCCGCCTCACAGCAGTACCTTTCCACTAACTAGTCATTGGTCAACAACTTTGCCCGGCAACAGCAAACACCCAGCCACTTCCATGCATTAATGGCTGGAGAACTAGCCACCCCAGACAAGAAGGTGTCACCTGAATCACCCTTCTTTGTTCCCTCTCAACTCTTTAAATTCCTGATGGTCTCATCCTTAAGAGTCGGATGTTATCACCAACCATGGGACTTGTCGACCCCCATGGCCACGCTCCCACATCTCCTCCTTCTTTATTAACGTAAAAGAGCTCGATTAACACAAATTAAGAAAGCAGGTTTAACACAAATTATGAAGGCGCGATTAACAGAAATTAAGAAAGCAAGAGAAACACAAATTAAGAAAGCACTATTAACACAAACTAAAATACAGAGAAAAACTGCCAGGCATACTAATTCCATCTTTAACAAACTTTGTAACCCCATCCCTGGGAGAGGCAGGCACTGAGTGCTGCCCAGCCGGGGGGCTCTGGCTGCCCCTCCAACTCCTGGAGTCCTTGTTTCTGGGTCCTGCCTATGCCAGCGAGACCCTCCCATACGCTGTTTTTTGTTTCTCCCTGCTCTGTTAGCCTGTCCCTGTTCCTGTTCTTCATGTCCCTGTTTAAGGTGTCTCCTGAATCGCCCTTTGTTCCCTCTCAGGGCTTTACTTTCCTGATGGTCTCATCTTTAAGAGTCTGATGTTATCACCAACCATGGGGCTTGTCGACCCCCATGGCCACACTCCCACATCTTCCCCTTCTTTATTAACTTAAGAAAGCGCGATTAACACAAATTAAGAAGGCAGGATCAGCACAAACTAAAACACAGATAAAAACTGCCAGGCATACTAAGTCTATCTTTAACAATCTTTGTAAAACCAGCCGTGGGAGAGGCAGGCACTGAGTGCTGCCCAGCCGGGGGGCTCTGGCTGACCCTCCAACTCCTGGAGTCCTTGTTTGTGGGTCCTGCCTATGCCAGCGAGACCCTCCCATATGCTGTTTTTTGTTTGTCCCTGTTCCGTTTTCCTGTCCCTATTCATTCCTTTTTTGTTTTCGTCCCTGTTCTGTTAGACTATCCCTGTTCCTGTTCTTCATGTCCCTGTTTAAGGTGTCTCCTGAATCACCCTTCTTTGTTCCCTCTCAACTCTTTACTTTCCTGATGGCCTCATCTTTAAGAGTCGGATGTTATCACCAACCATGGGACTTGTCGACCCCCATGGCCATGCTCCCACATCTCCCCCTTCTTTATTAACATAAAAGAGCTCGATTAACACAAATTAAGAAAGCAGGTTTAACACAAATTATGAAGGCGCGATTAACAGAAATTAAGAAAGCAAGAGTAACACAAATCAAGAAAGCACTATTAACACAAACTAAAACACAGAGAAAAACTGCCAGGCATACTAATTCCATCTTTAACAAACTTTGTAACCCCAACCCTGGGAGAGGCAGGCACTGAGTGCTGCCCAGCCGGGGGGCTCTGGCTGCCCCTCCAACTCCTGGAGTCCTTGTTTGGGGGTCCTGCGTAAGCCAGCGTGACCCTCCCATACGCTCTTTTTGTTCGTCCCTGTTCTGTTAGCCTGTACCTATTCATTCCTTTTCTGTTTTTGTCCCTGTTCCGTTTGCCTGTCCCTATTCATTCCTTTTTTGTTTTTGTCCCTGTTCTGTTAGCCTGTCCCTGTTCCTGTTCTTCATGTCCCTGTTTGTTTTCTTCTCGTCCCTGTTCGTTTTCATGTCCCTGTTGGGGGGCGATTTGTGGCGTAAAGACCGCACGGACAACGGGGTTCTTTCAGGATCTGTAACTGCTACCTCTTTATTGATGACATAACTTGAACTCTCTCTTACTGAGGGCATAACTTCATCTCTCAGAGTGAGGGCACAACTTCATTCTATCCCTTATTCAGGAAAGGCTCCCTTCCTATAATTTCCGCCTCACAGCAGTACCTTTCCACTAACTAGTCATTGGTCAACAACTTTGCCCGGCAACAGCAAACACCCAGCAACTTCCATGCTTTAATGGCTGGAGAACAAGCCACCTCAGACAACAAGGTGTCACCTGAATCACCCTTCTTTGTTCCCTCTCAACTCTTTAAATTCCTGATGGTCTCATCCTTAAGAGTCGGATGTTATTACCAACCATGGGGCTTGTCGACCCCCATGGCCACACTCCCACATCTTCCCCTTCTTTATTAACATAAGAAAGCGCGTTTAACTCAAATTAAGAAGGCAGGATCAACACAAACTAAAACACAGAGAAAAACTGCCAGCCATACTAATTCCATCTTTAACAATCTTTGTAAAACCATCCCTGGGAGAGGCAGGCACTGAGTGCTGCCCAGCCGGGGGGCTCTGGCTGCCCCTCCAACTCCTGGAGTCCTTGTTTGTGGGTCCTGCCTATGCCAGTGGGACCCTCCCATACGCTGTTTTTTGTTTGTCCCTGTTCTGTTAGCCTGTCCCTGTTCCTGTTCTTCATGTCCCTGTTTAAGGTGTCTCCTGAATCACCCTTCTTTGTTCCCTCTCAAGGCTTTCCTTTCCTCATGGCCTCATCTTTAAGAGTGGGTTGTTATCACCAACCATGGGACTTGTCGACCCCCATGGCCAGGCTCCCACATCTCCCCCTTCTTTATTAACATAAAAGAGCTCGATTAACACAAATTAAGAAAGCAGGTTTAACACAAATTATGAAGGCGCGATTAACAGAAATTAAGAAAGCAAGAGTAACACAAATTAAGAAAGCACTCTTAACACAAATTAAAATACAGAGAAAAACTGCCAGGCATACTAATTCCATCTTTAACAAACTTTGTAACCCCATCCCTGGGAGAGGCAGGCACTGAGTGCTGCCCAGCCGGGGGGCTCTGGCTGCCCCTCCAACTCCTGGAGTCCTTGTTTGTGGGTCCGGCCTGTGCCAGCGAGACCCTCCCATACGCTGTTTTTTGTTTGTCGCTGTTCTGATAGCATGTCCCTATTCATTCCTTTTTTGTTTTTGTCCCTGTTCTGTTAGACTATCCCTGTTCCTGTTCTTCATGTCCCTGCTTAAGGTGTCTCCTGAATCACCCTTCTTTGTTCCCTCTCAAGGCTTTACTTTCCTGATGGCCTCTACTTTAAGAGTCGGATGTGATCACCAACCATGGGGCTTGTCGACCCCCATGGCCACACTCCCACATCTTCCCCTTCTTTATTAACATAAGAAAGCCCGATTAACACAAATTTAGAAGGCAGGATAAACACAAACTAAAACACAGAGAAAAACTGCCAGGCATACTAAGGCTATCTAACAAACTTTGCAACCCCATCCCTGGGAGTGGCAGGCACTGAGTGCTGCCCAGCCGGGGGGCTCTGGCTGCCCCTCCAACTCCTGGAGTCCTTGTTTGTGGGTCCTGCATATGCCAGCGGGACCATCCCATATGCTGTTTTTTGTTTGTCCCTGTTCTGTTAGCCTGTCCCTGTTCCTGTTCTTCATGTCCCTGTTTAAGGTGTCTCCTGAATCACCCTTCTTTGTTCCCTCTCAACTCTTTAAATTCCTGATGGTCTCATCCTTAAGAGTCGGATGTTATTACCAACCATGGGGCTTATAGACCCCCATGGCCACACTCCCACATCTTCCCCTTCTTTATTAACTTAAGAAAGCGCGATTAACACAAATTAAGAAGGCAGGATCAGCACAAACTAAAACACAGAGAAAAACTGCCAGGCATACTAAGTCTATCTTCAACAAACTTTGCAACCCCATCCCTGGGAGAGGCAGGCACTGAGTGCTGCCCAGCTGGGGGTCTCTAGCTGCCCCTCCAACTCCTGGAGTCCTTCTTTGTGGGTCCTGCCTATGCCAGTGGGACCCTCCCATATGCTGTTTTTTGTTTCTCCCTGCTCTGTTAGCCTGTCCCTGTTCCTGTTCTTCATGTCCCTGTTTAAGGTGTCTCCTGAATCACCCTACTTTGTTCCCTCTCAACTCTTTACTTTCCTGATGGCCTCATCTTTAAGAGTTGGATGTTATCACCAACCATAGGGCTTGTGGACCCCCATGGCCATGCTCCCACATCTCCCCCTTCTTTATTAACATAAAAGAGCTCGATTAACACAAATTAAGAAAGCAGGTTTAACACAAATTAAGAAGGCGCGATTAACAGAAATTAAGAAAGCAAGAGAAACACAAATTAAGAAAGCACTCAACACAAATTAAAATACAGAGAAAAAGTGCCAGGCATACTAATTCCATCTTTAACAAACTTTGTAACCCCATCCCTGGGAGAGGCAGGCACTGAGTGCTTCCCAGCTGGGGGGCTCTGGCTGCCCCTCCAACTCCTGGAGTCCTTGTTTGTGGGTCCAGCATATGCCAGTGGGACTCTCCCATATGCTGTTTTTTGTTTCTCCCTGCTCTGTTAGCCTGTCCCTGTTCCTGTTCTTCATGTCCCTGTTTAAGGTGTCTCCTGAATCACCCTTCTTTGTTCCCTCTCAAGGCTTTACTTTCCTCATGGCCTCATCTTTAAGAGTCGGATGTGATCACCAACCATGGGACTTGTCGACCCCCATGGCCACACTCCCACATCTCCTCCTTCTTTATTAACATAAGAAAGCGCAATTAACACAAATTAAGAAGGCAGGATCAACACAAACTAAAACACAGAGAAAAACTGCCAGGCATACTAAGACTATCTTTAACAAACTTTGCAACCCCATCCCTGGGAGAGGCAGGCACTGAGTGCTGCCCAACCGGGGGGCTCTGGCTGCCCCTCCACCTCCTGGAGTCCTTGTTTGTGGGTCCTGCGTAAGCCAGCGTGACCCTCCCATAAGCTCTTTTTGTTCGTCCCTGTTCTGTTAGCCTGTACCTATTCATTCCTTTTTTTTTCTTTTTCCTGTTCCGTTTGCCTGTCCCTATTCATTCCTTTTTTGTTTTTGTCCCTGTTCTGTTAGCCTGTCCCTGTTCCTGTTCTTCATGTCCCTGTTTGTTTTCTTCTCGTCCCTGTTCGTTTTCTTGTCCCTGTTGGGGGGCGATTTGTGGCGTAAAGACCGCACGGACAACGGGGTTCTTTCAGGATCTGTAACTGCTACCTCTTTATTGATGACATAACTTGAACTCTCTCTTACTGAGGGCATAACTTCATCTCTCAGAGTGAGGGCACAACTTCATTCTATCCCTTATTCAGGAAAGGCTCCCTTCCTATAACTTCTGCCTCAAAGCAGTACCTTTCCACTAACTACTCATTGGTCAACAACTTTGCCCGGCAACAGCAAACACCCAGCCACTTCCATGCATTAATGGCTGGAGAACTAGCCACCCCAGACAAGAAGGTGTCACCTGAATCACCCTTCTTTGTTCCCTCTCAACTCTTTAAATTCCTGATGGTCTCATCCTTAAGAGTTGGATGTTATCACCAACCATGGGACTTGTCGACCCCCATGGCCACACTCCCACATCTTCCCCTTCTTTATTAACATAAGAAAGCGCGATTAACACAAATTAAGAAGGCAGGATCAACACAAACTAAAACACAGAGAAAAACTGCCAGGCATACTAATTCCATCTTTAACAACCTTTGTAAAACCATCCCTGGGAGAGGCAGGCACTGAGTGCTGCCCAGCCGGGGGGCTCTGGCTGCCCCTCCAACTCCTGGAGTCCTTGTTTGTGGGTCCTGCCTATGCCAGTGGGACCCTCCCATATGCTGTTTTTTGTTTCTCCCTGCTCTGTTAGCCTGTCCCTGTTCCTGTTCTTCATGTCCCTGTTTAAGGTGTCTCCTGAATCACCCTTCTTTGTTCCCTTTCAACTCTTTACTTTCCTGATGGTCTCTACTTTATTAGTCAGATCTTATCACCAACCATGGGGCTTGTCTAACCCCATGGCCAGGCTCCCACATCTCCCCCTTCTTTATTAACATAAAAGAGCTCGATTAACACAAATTAAGAAAGCAGGTTTAACACAAATTATGAAGGCGCGATTAACAGAAATTAAGAAAGCAAGAGTAACACAAATTAAGAAAGCACTCAACACAAATTAAAATACAGAGAAAAACTGCCAGGCATACTAATTCCATCTTTAACAAACTTTGTAACCCCATCCCTGGGAGAGGCAGGCACTGAGTGCTGCCCAGCCGGGGGGCTCTGGCTGCCTCTCCAACTCCTGGAGTCCTTGTTTGTGGGTCCGGCCTGTGCCAGCGAGACCCTCCCATACGCTGTTTTTTGTTTGTCGCTGTTCTGATAGCATGTCCCTATTCATTCCTTTTTTGTTTTTGTCCCTGTTCTGTTAGACTATCCCTGTTCCTGTTCTTCATGTCGCTGCTTAAGGTGTCTCCTGAATCACCCTTCTTTGTTCCCTCTCAAGGCTTTACTTTCCTGATGGCCTCTACTTTAAGAGTCGGATGTGATCACCAACCATGGGGCTTGTCGACCCCCATGGCCACACTCCCACATCTTCCCCTTCTTTATTAACATAAGAAAGCCCGATTAACACAAATTTAGAAGGCAGGATAAACACAAACTAAAACACAGAGAAAAACTGCCAGGCACACTAAGGCTATCTAACAAACTTTGCAACCCCATCCCTGGGAGTGGCAGGCACGTAGTGCTGCCCAGCCGGGGGGCTCTGGCTGCCCCTCCAACTCCTGGAGTCCTTGTATGTGGGTCCTGCATATGCGAGCGGGACCATCCCATATGCTGTTTTTTGTTTGTCCCTGTTCTGTTAGCCTGTCCCTGTTCCTGTTCTTCATGTCCCTGTTTAAGGTGTCTCCTGAATCACCCTTCTTTGTTCCCTCTCAACTCTTTAAATTCCTGATGGTCTCATCCTTAAGAGTCGGATGTTATTACCAACCATGGGGCTTATCGACCAACATGGCCACACTCCCACATCTTCCCCTTCTTTATTAACATAAGAAAGCGCGTTTAACACAAATTAAGAAGGCAGGATCAACACAAACTAAAACACAGAGAAAAACTGCCAGGCATACTAATTCCATCTTTAACAAACTTTGTAAAACCAACCCTGGGAGAGGCAGGCACTGAGTGCTGCCCAGCCGGGGGGCTCTGGCTGCCCCTCCAACTCCTGGAGTCCTTGTTTGGGGGTCCTGCGTAAGCCAGCGTGACCCTCCCATACGCTCTTTTTGTTCGTCCCTGTTCTGTTAGCCTGTACCTATTCATTCCTTTTCTGTTTTTGTCCCTGTTCCGTTTGCCTGTCCCT
Organism: Anser anser; assembly: GCF_964211835.1. Lineage (NCBI taxonomy): Eukaryota > Metazoa > Chordata > Aves > Anseriformes > Anatidae > Anser > Anser anser. The sequence continues at coordinate 2,722,640 of NC_139731.1, forward strand.
ATTCATTCCTTTTTTGTTTTTGTCCCTGTTCTGTTAGCCTGTCCCTGTTCCTGTTCTTCATGTCCCTGTTTGTTTTCTTCTCGTCCCTGTTCGTTTTCATGTCCCTGCTGGGGGGCGATTTGTGGCGTAAAGACCGCACGGACAACGGGGTTCTTTCAGGATCTGTAACTGCTACCTCTTTATTGATGACATAACTTGAACTCTCTCTTACTGAGGGCATAACTTCATCTCTCAGAGTGAGGGCACAACTTCATTCTATCCCTTATTCAGGAAAGGCTCCCTTCCTATAACTTCCGCCCCACAGCAGGACCTTTCCACTAACTAGTCATTGGTCAACAACGTTGCCCGGCAACAGCAAACACCCAGCAACTTCCATGCTTTAATGGCTGGAGAACAAGCCACCCCAGACAAGAAGGTGTCACCTGAATCACCCTTCTTTGTTCCCTCTCAACTCTTTAAATTCCTGATGGTCTCATCCTTAAGAGTCCTATGTTATCACCAACCATGGGGCTTGTCGACCCCCATGGCCACACTCCCACATCTCCCCCTTCTTTATTAACTTAAGAAAGCGCGATTAACACATATTAAGAAGGCAGGATCAACACAAACTAAAACACAGAGAAAAACTGCCAGGCATACTAATTCTATCTTTAACAATCTTTGTAAAACCATCCCTGGGCGAGGCAGGCACTGAGTGCTGCCCAGCCGGGGGGCTCTGGCTGCCTCTCCAACTCCTGGAGTCCTTGTTTGTGGGTCCTGCCTATACCAGCGTGACCCTCCCATATGCTGCTTTTTGTTTGTCCCTGTTCTGATAACCTGTCCCTATTCATTCCTTTTTTGTTTTTGTCCCTGTTCTGTTAGACTATCCCTGTTCCTGTTCCTCATGTCCCTGCTTAAGGTGTCTCCTGAATCACCCTTCTTTGTTCCCTCTCAAGGCTTTACTTTCCTGATGGTCTCATCTTTAAGAGTCGGATGTGATCACCAACCATGGGGCTTGTCGACCCCCATGGCCACACTCCCACACCTCCTCCTTCTTTATTAACATAAGAAAGCGCAATTAACACAAATTAAGAAGGCAGGATCAACACAAACTTAAACACAGAGAAAAACTGCCAGGCATACTAAGTCTATCTTTAACAACCTTTGTAAAACCATCCCTGGGAGAGGCAGGCACTGAGTGCTGCCCAGACGGGGGGCTCTGGCTACCCCTCCAACTCCTGGAGTCCTTGTTTGTGGGTCCTGCCTATACCAGCGTGACCCTCCCATATGCTGTTTTTTGTTTGTCCCTGTTCTGTTAGCCTGTCCCTGTTCCTGTTCTTCATGTCCCTGTTTAAGGTGTCTCCTGAATCACCCTTCTTTGTTCCCTCTCAACTCTTTACATTCCTGATGGTCTCATCCTTAATAGTCTGATGTTATCACAAACCATGGGGCTTGTCCACCCCCATGGCCACACTCCCACATCTCCCCCTTCTTTATTAACATAAGAAAGCGCAATTAACACAAATTAAGAAAGCACTATTAACACAAACTAAAACACAGAGAAAAACTGCCAGGCATACTAATTCCATCTTTAACAAACTTTGTAAACCCATCCCTGGCAGAGGGAGACACTAAGTGCTGCCCAGCCGGGGGGCTCTGGCTGCCCCTCCAACTCCTGGAGTCCTTGTTTGTGGGTCCAGCATATGCAAGTGGGACCCTCCCATATGCTGTTTTTTGTTTCTCCCTGCTCTGTTAGCCTGTCCCTGTTCCTGTTCTTCATGTCCCTGTTTAAGGTGTCTCCTGAATCACCCTTCTTTGTTCCCTCTCAACTCTTTACTTTCCTGATGGCCTCATCTTTAAGAGTGGGTTGTTATCACCAACCATGGGACTTGTCGACCCCCATGGCCAGGCTCCCACATCTCCCCCTTCTTTATTAACATAAAAGAGCTCGATTAACACAAATTAAGAAAGCAGGTTTAACACAAATTATGAAGGCGCGATTAACAGAAATTAAGAAAGCAAGAGTAACACAAATTAAGAAAGCACTCAACACAAATTAAAATACAGAGAAAAACTGCCAGGCATACTAATTCCATCTTTAACAAACTTTGTAACCCCATCCCTGGGAGAGGCAGGCACTGAGTGCTGCCCAGCCGGGGGGCTCTGGCTGCCTCTCCAACTCCTGGAGTCCTTGTTTGTGGGTCCGGCCTGTGCCAGCGAGACCCTCCCATACGCTGTTTTTTGTTTGTCGCTGTTCTGATAGCATGTCCCTATTCATTCCTTTTTTGTTTTTGTCCCTGTTCTGTTAGACTATCCCTGTTCCTGTTCTTCATGTCCCTGCTTAAGGTGTCTCCTGAATCACCCTTCTTTGTTCCCTCTCAAGGCTTTACTTTCCTGATGGCCTCTACTTTAAGAGTCGGATGTGATCACCAACCATGGGGCTTGTCGACCCCCATGGCCACACTCCCACATCTTCCCCTTCTTTATTAACATAAGAAAGCCCGATTAACACAAATTTAGAAGGCAGGATAAACACAAACTAAAACACAGAGAAAAACTGCCAGGCACACTAAGGCTATCTAACAAACTTTGCAACCCCATCCCTGGGAGTGGCAGGCACTGAGTGCTGCCCAGCCGGGGGGCTCTGGCTGCCCCTCCAACTCCTGGAGTCCTTGTATGTGGGTCCTGCATATGCCAGCGGGACCATCCCATATGCTGTTTTTTGTTTGTCCCTGTTCTGTTAGCCTGTCCCTGTTCCTGTTCTTCATGTCCCTGTTTAAGGTGTCTCCTGAATCACCCTTCTTTGTTCCCTCTCAACTCTTTAAATTCCTGATGGTCTCATCCTTAAGAGTCGGATGTTATTACCAACCATGGGGCTTATCGACCAACATGGCCACACTCCCACATCTTCCCCTTCTTTATTAACATAAGAAAGCGCGTTTAACACAAATTAAGAAGGCAGGATCAACACAAACTAAAACACAGAGAAAAACTGCCAGGCATACTAATTCCATCTTTAACAAACTTTGTAAAACCAACCCTGGGAGAGGCAGGCACTGAGTGCTGCCCAGCCGGGGGGCTCTGGCTGCCCCTCCACCTCCTGGAGTCCTTGTTTGGGGGTCCTGCGTAAGCCAGCGTGACCCTCCCATACGCTCTTTTTGTTCGTCCCTGTTCTGTTAGCCTGTACCTATTCATTCCTTTTCTGTTTTTGTCCCTGTTCCGTTTGCCTGTCCCTATTCATTCCTTTTTTGTTTTTGTCCCTGTTCTGTTAGCCTGTCCCTGTTCCTGTTCTTCATGTCCCTGTTTGTTTTCTTCTCGTCCCTGTTCGTTTTCATGTCCCTGTTGGGGGGCGATTTGTGGCGTAAAGACCGCACGGACAACGGGGTTCTTTCAGGATCTGTAACTGCTACCTCTTTATTGATGACATAACTTGAACTCTCTCTTACTGAGGGCATAACTTCATCTCTCAGAGTGAGGGCACAACTTCATTCTATCCCTTATTCAGGAAAGGCTCCCTTCCTATAATTTCCGCCTCACAGCAGTACCTTTCCACTAACTAGTCATTGGTCAACAACTTTGCCCGGCAACAGCAAACACCCAGCAACTTCCATGCTTTAATGGCTGGAGAACAAGCCACCTCAGACAACAAGGTGTCACCTGAATCACCCTTCTTTGTTCCCTCTCAACTCTTTAAATTCCTGATGGTCTCATCCTTAAGAGTCGGATGTTATTACCAACCATGGGGCTTGTCGACCCCCATGGCCACACTCCCACATCTTCCCCTTCTTTATCAACATAAGAAAGCGCGTTTAACACAAATTAAGAAGGCAGGATCAACACAAACTAAAACACAGAGAAAAACTGCCAGGCATACTAATTCTATCTTTAACAATCTTTGTAAAACCATCCCTGGGAGAGGCAGGCACTGAGTGCTGCCCAGCCGGGGGGCTCTGGCTGCCTCTCCAACTCCTGGAGTCCTTGTTTGTGGGTCCTGCCTATACCAGCGTGACCCTCCCATATGCTGCTTTTTGTTTGTCCCTGTTCTGATAACCTGTCCCTATTCATTCCCTTTTTGTTTTTGTCCCTGTTCTGTTAGACTATCCCTGTTCCTGTTCCTCATGTCCCTGCTTAAGGTGTCTCCTGAATCACCCTTCTTTGTTCCCTCTCAAGGCTTTACTTTCCTGATGGTCTCATCTTTAAGAGTCGGATGTGATCACCAACCATGGGGCTTGTCGACCCCCATGGCCACACTCCCACAACTCCTCCTTCTTTATTAACATAAGAAAGCGCAATTAACACAAATTAAGAAGGCAGGATCAACACAAACTTAAACACAGAGAAAAACTGCCAGGCATACTAAGTCTATCTTTAACAACCTTTGTAAAACCATCCCTGGGAGAGGCAGGCACTGAGTGCTGCCCAGACGGGGGGCTCTGGCTACCCCTCCAACTCCTGGAGTCCTTGTTTGTGGGTCCTGCCTATACCAGCGTGACCCTCCCATATGCTGTTTTTTGTTTGTCCCTGTTCTGTTAGCCTGTCCCTGTTCCTGTTCTTCATGTCCCTGTTTAAGGTGTCTCCTGAATCACCCTTCTTTGTTCCCTCTCAACTCTTTACATTCCTGATGGTCTCATCCTTAATAGTCTGATGTTATCACAAACCATGGGGCTTGTCCACCCCCATGGCCACACTCCCACATCTCCCCCTTCTTTATTAACATAAGAAAGCGCAATTAACACAAATTAAGAAAGCACTATTAACACAAACTAAAACACAGAGAAAAACTGCCAGGCATACTAATTCCATCTTTAACAAACTTTGTAAACCCATCCCTGGCAGAGGGAGACACAAAGTGCTGCCCAGCCGGGGGGCTCTGGCTGCCCCTCCAACTCCTGGAGTCCTTGTTTGTGGGTCCAGCATATGCCAGTGGGACCCTCCCATATGCTGTTTTTTGTTTCTCCCTGCTCTGTTAGCCTGTCCCTGTTCCTGTTCTTCATGTCCCTCTTTAAGGTGTCTCCTGAATCACCTTTCTTTGTTCCCTCTCAACTCTTTACTTTCCTGATGGCCTCATCTTTAAGAGTGGGATGTTATCACCAGCCATGGGGCTTGTGGACCCCCATGGCCATGCTCCCACATCTCCCCCTTCTTTATTAACATAAAAGAGCTCGATTAACACAAATTAAGAAAGCGGGTTTAACACAAATTAAGAAGGCGCGATTAACAGAAATTAAGAAAGCAAGAGAAACACAAATTAAGAAAGCACTCTTAACACAAATTAAAATACAGAGAAAAACTGCCAGGCATACTAATTCCATCTTTAACAAACTTTGTAACCCCATCCCTGGGAGAGGCAGGCACTGAGTGCTGCCCAGCCGGGGGGCTCTGGCTGCCCCTCCAACTCCTGGAGTCCTTGTTTGTGGGTCCGGCCTATGCCAGCGAGACCCTCCCATACGCTGTTTTTTGTTTGTCGCTGTTCTGATAGCATGTCCCTATTCATTCCTTTTTTGTTTTTGTCCCTGTACTGTTAGACTATCCCTGTTCCTGTTCTTCATGTCCCTGCTTAAGGTGTCTCCTGAATCACCCTTCTTTGTTCCCTCTCAAGGCTTTACTTTCCTGATGGCCTCTACTTTAATAGTCGGATGTGATCACCAACCATGGGGCTTGTCGACCCCCATGGCCACACTCCCACATCTTCCCCTTCTTTATTAACATAAGAAAGCACGATTAACACAAATTAAGAAGGCAGGATAAACACAAACTAAAACACAGAGAAAAACTGCCAGGCATACTAAGGCTATCTTTAACAACCTTTGTAAAACCATCCCTGGGAGAGGCAGGCACTGAGTACTGCCCAGCCAGGGGGCTCTGGCTGCCCCTCCAACTCCTGGAGTCCTTGTTTGTGGGTCCAGCATATGCCAGCGGGACCATCCCATATGCTGTTTTTTGTTTGTCCCTGTTCTGTTAGCCTGTCCCTGTTCCTGTTCTTCATGTCCCTGTTTAAGGTGTCTCCTGAATCACCCTTCTTTGTTCCCTCTCAACTCTTTAAATTCCTGATGGTCTCATCCTTAAGAGTCGGATGTTATTACCAACCACGGGGCTTGTCGACCCCCATGGCCACACTCCCACATTTTCCCCTTCTTTATTAACATAAGAAAGCGCGTTTAACACAAATTAAGAAGGCAGGATCAACACAAACTAAAACACAGAGAAAAACTGCCAGGCATACTAAGTCTATCTTTAACAACCTTTGTAAAACCATCCCTGGGAGAGGCAGGCACTGAGTACTGCCCAGCCAGGGGGCTCTGGCTGCCCCTCCAACTCCTGGAGTCCTTGTTTGTGGGTCCAGCATATGCCAGTGGGACCCTCCCATATGCTGTTTTTTGTTTCTCCCTGCTCTGTTAGCCTGTCCCTGTTCCTGTTCTTCATGTCCCTGTTTAAGGTGTCTCCTGAATCACCCTTCTTTGTTCCCTCTCAGGGCTTTACTTTCCTGATGGTCTCATCTTTAAGAGTCAGATGTGATCACCAGCCATGGGGCTTGTCGACCCCCATGGCCACACTCCCACATCTCCTCCTTCTTTATTAACATAAGAAAGCGCAATTAAAACAAATTAAGAAGGCAGGATCAACACAAATTAAAACACAGAGAAACGCTGCCAGGCATACTAAGGCTATCTTTAACAAACTTTGCAACCCCATCCCTTGGAGTGGCAGGCACTGAGTGCTGCCCAGTCGGGGGGCTCTGGCTGCCCCTCCAACTTCTGGAGTCCTTGTTTGGGGGTCCTGCGTAAGCCAGCGTGACCCTCCCATAAGCTCTTTTTGTTCGTCCCTGTTCTGTTAGCCTGTACGTATTCATTCCTTTTCTGTTTTTGTCCCAGTTCCGTTTGCCTGTCCCTATTCATTCCTTTTTTGTTTTTGTCCCTGTTCTGTTAGCCTGTCCCTGTTCCTGTTCTTCATTCCCCTGTTTGTTTTCTTCTCGTCCCTGTTCATTTCATGTCCCTGTTGCGGGGCGATTTGTGGCGTAAAGACCGCACGGACAACGGGGTTCTTTCAGGATCTGTAACTGCTACCTCTTTATTGATGACATAACTTGAACTCTCTCTTACTGAGGGCATAACTTCATCTCTCAGAGTGAGGGCACAACTTCATTCTATCCCTTATTCAGGAAAGGCTCCCTTCCTATAACTTCCGCCTCACAGCAGTACCTTTCCACTAACTAGTCATTGGTCAACAACTTTGCCCGGCAACACCAAACACCCAGCCACTTCCATGCATTAATGGCTGGAGAACAAGCCACCCCAGACAAGAAGGTGTCACCTGAATCACCCTTCTTTGTTCCCTCTCAACTCTTTAAATTCCTGATGGTCTCATCCTTAAGAGTCCTATGTTATCACCAACCATGGGGCCTTTCGACCCCCATGGCCACACTCCCACATCTCCCCCTTCTTTATTAACTTAAGAAAGCGCGATTAACACAAATTAAGAAGGCAGGATCAACACAAACTAAAACACAGAGAAAAACTGCCAGGCATACTAATTCCATCTTTAACAACCTTTGTAAAACCATCCCTGGGAGAGGCAGGCACTGAGTACTGCCCAGCCGGGGGGCTCTGGCTGCCCCTCCAACTCCTGGAGTCCTTGTTTGTGGGTCCTGCCTATGCCAGTGGTACCCTCCCATATGCTCTTTTTTGTTTCTCCCTGCTCTGTTAGCCTGTCCCTGTTCCTGTTCTTCATGTCCCTGTTTAAGGTGTCTCCTGAATCACCCTTCTTTGTTCCCTCTCAACTCTTTACTTTCCTGATGGTCTCTACTTTATTAGTCAGATCTTATCACCAACCATGGGGCTTGTCTAACCCCATGGCCAGGCTCCCACATCTCCCCCTCCTTTATTAACATAAAAGAGCTCGATTAACACAAATTAAGAAAGCAGGTTTAACACAAATTAAGAAGGCGCGATTAACAGAAATTAAGAAAGCAAGAGTAACACAAATTAAGAAAGCACTATTAACACAAACTAAAATACAGAGAAAAACTGCCAGGCATACTAATTCCATCTTTAACAAACTTTGTAACCCCGTCCCTGGGAGAGGCAGTGTTAGCGTAGCAACCACATAACCACCAAGTGATTATATGAAGGTGCTTTATTCAGCGCTGGAAGCCGGGGCAGGTGCCCAAATCTGGCTTCAAGTCCCGTTACTTCCCAGCCGTTATTTATACATACAACATTGCGTCAGGTATACATATTCATTACAGGTTGCAACATCAGCCTCGCTTTTCATTCTAATTAGCTCCCCTCCCCTTTGCACATGCGTGGCGCACTCTGGTGGTCGTCCAGGTGGTCGTCCAGATGAAGTAAGGAGTCTTCCTCTCCGCTGAACTCTTTCACCTTTCTCACTCGACGCATGCTCCCTCCGCTCCTTGGTTCTGCTTCAACTCATTTCATCATCTCCAGGCCCTTATCCAAGGTCAGGTTGTACCTATTCCCTCCCAGGGTTCCCCTTCAACGATTCCTTTAAATGTTCAGTGTACTCCCTAGGTTTCCAGTATACATAGATTACTTGATAATGTAAGTACATTTAATAATATTTAATTATACCGTATGATCCATCACCTGAGAAACATTAATAGAACATCCATTCGATTCTCCCCAACACTAACATTTCCCCCCTTTGAAAATACTTCACTCATACCAAGAGCAAGTATTTTCATTACTATTAGGTTGAATCAGGTTAGTAGAGGTTAGTGAGTATAACTTGATATAGAGATTAGTAAGTATAATCTTAACGCATCTTCGTTAGTCTACTATCTTATTGATTCCTCTATGCCTGCTTGTTAACGCTAGTACTATAGGATGGGGGTGGAGTAAGTGGGATAGGGTGTTCTGGGTGATTCCCAGTAACCTACTAACCTCCTTAACCACATTGGCAATGAAATGTGGTCCCCTGTCTGAAGAAATACCCAATGGTACACCAAATCTAGGGATTATTTCCTGTAGTAACCATTTTACCGTTTCCTTTGCTTGGTTGGTGCGACAGGGAAGGGCCTCCGGCCATCCTGAAAAAGTATCAACCCCTACCAATAGGTATTTATAACCTCTTGCTTTAGGCAGTTCCACGAAATCTATTTGCCAGTAATCTCCAGGCTCTATTCCAGCTCTAATTCTCCCCATCTCAGCATGTTTCCTTGCTACCGGGTTATTCTTTAAGCAAAGCTCACATTTTGACATTACTGACTTTGCCATTGTTAACATGTGTACCGAGATGACACCTCGTTTCAAATAGGTCACCATTGCTCCTGCACCCCAGTGACATTCATTATGTTTTATTTGTAAGATTTCTCGCATTATTATAGGAGGCACTATGAGTTGTCCTGTCGTAGTCACATACCATCCGTCAGGATTCTTCCGGGCCTTCATCAAATTTGCAAGTCTCTCATCTTCTGCTGAATACTTTGGGTCTTTAGGTAATTTAAAACAAGAGAGGCCTACCTTCGATGGAATTAGAGCCATTACTTTCCGTACTTCACGCGCGACCTTCCGGGCCGTCAAATCTGCCAGTCTGTTACCTTCTGCATTCTCTGACATCCCTCCTTGATGAGCTTTACAATGCATTATGGCCACCTGTTGGGGTTTCTGTACAGCTGTTATTAATTTCAATATTTCTTCCTGATATTTTATATTAGTCCCTTGTGAGGATAGCATTCCCCTTTCTTTCCATAATGCCCCATGTACGTGGACTACCCGGAATGCATATTTTGAATCTGTCCAAATATTCACATTCTTACCCTCGCTTAGTTCCAGGGCTCGTGTCAGGGCGACTATTTCTGCTCGTTGGGCTGAAGTCCCCGGAGGTAGGGAATTTGCCTCAATCACTACCTTTGATGTAGTTACCGCGTATCCTGCAAAACGAGTCCCATTTTCCACAAAGCTGCTTCCATCCGTGAAAAGTTCCCAATCCGGTCTCTCCAGAGGCTGATCTTTTAAGTCTGTTCTGCTGGCATAGGTATGTTCGATGATCTCCACGCAATCATGACTGAGGTCTCCTTCCTCCGCAGTTGTTCCTAGAAACACTGCTGGGTTCAATAGGTTAGTAGTTCTTAAGATTCATTCGGCTGGGCGATAGCCAATGGCCCCCCTTTTGCCTGTATTAAAAGGACTGTGGCTGCCACGGCCCTTAAACACGAGGGCCATCCGGCGCTTACCGCATCCAATTGTTTAGAAAAATACCCCACAGGTCTTTTCCAGCTCCCAAGTCGCTGGGTCAGTACTCCTAATGCCAATCGTTGTCTCTCATGCACAAACAGCTGAAAGTCCTTTGATAAGTCCGGCAAGCCCAAGGCAGGCGCCTTTATCAGGGCTTCTTTTAATTTCTTAAAGGCCTCTTGTTGTGGCTTTCCCCAGGTAAATGTACAGGCCTTTTGGGTTTCATAGAGGGGCTTTGCTATGAGTCCATAGTCCATTACCCACAGTCTACACCACCCGGCCATACCTAGGAAAGCCCGTAGTTCGTGCAGATTTCGCGGCTCGGGGATTTCACAAATAGCTTGTATTCGGTTAACTCCCAATTTTCTTTGTCCTTGAGAAATTTCACATCCCAAATAAATTACTGTTGTGCACGCGATTTGTGCCTTTTGTTTAGAAACCTTGTACCCATTTAGTCCCAATTGATTCAAAATATCAATAGTTACCTGAATACATTCTGACTCTCCTTCGGTAGCTATTAATATATCGTCCGCATATTGTAGCAGCAAGTATCGGTCCTTTGGTACCTGAATCTGTTCTTGGTTAATCCAGTCTTCTATTTCTTTAGCTAGTTGACTGCCGAAGAGGGTCGGGCTATTCTTGAATCCTTGAGGCAACCTTGTCCAGGTTAGTTGCATCTTTCGTCCGTTCCGTGGATTTTCCCATTCAAAAGCAAAAAGCTTTCTACTTTCCTTGTCAATGGGTATGCAGAAGAAGGCGTCTTTTAAATCAATTACCGTAAACCACTTATATTTCTCTTCTACAGATGTTAACAATGTATAAGGATTAGCCACCACTGGGTGAATATCTTTTGTTATTTCGTTTATTGCCCTAAGGTCCTGCACTAGCCTGTATTCCCCATTAGGTTTCTTTACTGGGAAAATTGGGGTATTATATTCAGATTTGCATTCCTCCAGAATGTGGTAGCTAAGAAATTTATCTATAATCTTTACTATCCCTAGCCTAGCTTCTAGCTTCAACGGGTACTGTTTAATCCGTACCGGTCGGGCCCCTTCCTTAAGTTCAATTTTTACTGGCTGGGCTAGTTTTGATTTTCCAGGCTATTTCCAACAGCCTATCCAAATTTCTCAAATCTGCACCTTCTAACTTTTGCAATTTCTTCCTAATATCCTCTTGGGCTTGTCCCAAGAAAATGAGTACTAATTGAGCTTTAGCTTGCTCAGTCTCTACGTCTAAATCTGTATATTTCTTAGCAGTTTCTTTCAATCTCTCTAAAAAGGCGGAAGGTGATTCCGCTTTTTCTTGCCTGACATTATACAATTTTGACCAATTTATGGTCCGGGGCATGGCATTCTGTACCCCGATTTGTACCCAATCTTGATATCTCTTCAGCCTCCTTATTCCATCCCCTGTGTTATAATCCCATTGGGGATCCTCAGTGGGGAAGTTTTGATCTAGATTTCCAAGCACTAATCCATTTCATATATCTTCTCGGGCTCTCTCTCTGGCTGCCCGCAATACCATGTCTTTTTCTGTCGAGTCCATCAAAGTATCCAGGATCACCTGGAGATCATCCCAGTCGGGATTTTGGGTTTTAATTATCATTTTCATTACCCTGGCTACTTTATCTGGGTTTTCCCTGTAGGTGCCGGCTGCTTGTTTCCATATCATTAAGTCCCCGGCTGAAAAAGGCACCTTAACATATACCGGTCCTTCTGTCCCCACTCCTTGCCTGAGGGGAGCGATTATTTTCCCTCTCTGTTCGTTTATAGTTTCTCCTGCCCTTCGCTGTTGCCGGGTCCTATGTGACACAGGGGAAACTAAAGTCGGGGATTCTCCATTACTACTGCTATCTTCCTTTTCTTTTTCTCTCTGTCCTGGCTCTTCCGGCGGAGCCGACGGCGCAACTTCCAAGTCAATATTTCCATTATTCATTTCCCCATAATACTTATTATTCTCTATTGCCTGATGCTGTATACAGCGTCCCTCCTTAGTACATGCACAACAACGTTCCTCAGTTGAAACTTCAAGCACCATTATTCCACAAGCATGCTGCCATTCAGGCTTTCGGCGCAAATAAAAGAATAATTCCACATACGGCAGTTCATCATATTTTCCTTCCCACTTACAAAATAGCATTAATTGTAAGATTGTATTATATTGCAATGTTCCATTCTCAGGCTAAGTTTCTTGGTCCTCTAGTTTATACTGTGGCCACCAAATATTACAATAATCAATCAGCTTTCCTTTCCGCATTTCTTGACCAAAACCTCCCTCTTTCCAGTGTGCTAGCAAACACCCCAGCGGGGATGTCTGCGGGATAGGTACATCTTTTCCCAGAATTTCTTTAATCTTTTTCATTTTGAGCTTATGATACGGACCCAAAAGCTGCCGGAGCAGCAACACACTCTCCCGGAAGCTGCCGGAGCAGCAACACACTCTCCCGAAAGCTGCCGGAGCAGCAACACACTCTCCCGAAAGCTGCCGGAGCAGCAACACACTCTCCCAAAAGCTGCCGGAGCAGCAACAGCACACTTTCCGGAAGCTGCCGGAGCAGCAGCGTGCTTTCCCAAAAGCTGCCGGAGCAGCAGCAGCACGCTTTTTACATACCAATAATACCAGGTGCTGACCCTTCAGCACAAACCAATACAATTACCAATGCCGAACCTGCAGAGCTTTCGCTCTGTCTAACGGACGGCGCCTAGGCTTACCCCGGGAGCTCCCTGCCCAACCGAGCGTGGCTTTCGCCGCGTCTGACCGGCAGGCTTTCCCAACCAAATCGGTACCGAATACCCAAAGTTGAAAGCACCTTTGCTTACCACTCCAGTGGTACGTCGTGAGCAGCGGAGGTCGGTCGTGGTCGACTGCTCCCCGAGAATCCCTCGGTGCCGGCTGGAGCGAAACCGAGACACGATCCGCCTCAGCAGTGCCCACGCTGTCCCATCTGGGTCGCCAAAATGTTAGCGTAGCAACCACATAACCACCAAGTGATTATATGAAGGTGCTTTATTCAGCGCTGGAAGCCGGGGCAGGTGCCCAAATCTGGCTTCAAGTCCCGTTACTTCCCAGCCGTTATTTATACATACAACATTGCGTCAGGTATACATATTCATTACAGGTTGCAACATCAGCCTCGCTTTTCATTCTAATTAGCTCCCCTCCCCTTTGCACATGCGTGGCACACTCTGGTGGTCGTCCAGGTGGTCGTCCAGATGAAGTAAGGAGTCTTCCTCTCCGCTGAACTCTTTCACCTTTCTCACTCGACGCATGCTCCCTCCGCTCCTTGGTTCTGCTTCAACTCATTTCATCATCTCCAGGCCCTTATCCAAGGTCAGGTTGTACCTATTCCCTCCCAGGGTTCCCCTTCAACGATTCCTTTAAATGTTCAGTGTACTCCCTAGGTTTCCAGTATACATAGATTACTTGATAATGTAAGTACATTTAATAATATTTAATTATACCGTATGATCCATCACCTGAGAAACATTAATAGAACATCCACTCGATTCTCCCCAACACTAACAGCAGGACCTGAGTGCTGCCCAGCTGGGGGGCTCTGGCTTCCCCTCCAACTCCTGGAGTCCTTGTTTGGGGGTCCTGCGTAAACCATCGTGACCCTCCCATATGCTCTTTTTCGTCATCCCTGTTCTGTTAGCCTGTACCTGATCATTCCTTTTCTGTTTTTGTCCCTGTTCCGTTTGCCTGTCCCTATTCATTCCTTTTTTGTTTTTGTCCCTGTTCTGTTTGCCTGTCCCTGTTCCTGTTCTTCATGTCCCTGTTTGTTTTCTTCTGGTCCCTGTTAGTTTTCATGTCCCTGTTGGGGGGCGATTTGTGGCGTAAAGACCGCACGGACAACGGGGTTCTTTCAGGATCTGTAACTGCTACCTCATTATTGATGACATAACTTGAACTCTCTCTTACTGAGGGCATAACTTCATCTCTCAGAGTGAGGGCACAACTTCATTCTATCCCTTATTCTGGAAAGGCTCCCTTCCTATAACTTCCGCCTCACAGCAGTACCTTTCCACTAACTAGTCATTGGTCAACAACTTTGCCCGGCAACAGCAAACACCCAGCCACTTCCATGCATTAATGGCTGGAGAACTAGCCACCCCAGACAAGAAGGTGTCACCTGAATCACCCTTCTTTGTTCCCTCTCAACTCTTTAAATTCCTGATGGTCTCATCCTTAAGAGTTGGATGTTATCACCAACCATGGGACTTGTCGACCCCCATGGCCACACTCCCACATCTCCCCCTTCTTTATTAACTTAAGAAAGCGCGATTATCACAAATTAAGAAGGCAGGATCAACACAAACTAAAACACAGAGAAAAACTGCCAGGCATACTAAGTCTATCTTTAACAACCTTTGTAAAACCATCCCTGGGAGAGGCAGGCACTGAGTACTGCCCAGCCGGGGGGCTCTGGCTGCCCCTCCAACTCCTGGAGTCCTTGTTTGTGGGTCCTGCCTATGCCAGTGGTACCCTCCCATATGCTCTTTTTTGTTTCTCCCTGCTCTGTTAGCCTGTCCCTGTTCCTGTTCTTCATGTCCCTGTTTAAGGTGTCTCCTGAATCACCCTTCTTTGTTCCCTCTCAACTCTTTACTTTCCTGATGGTCTCTACTTTATTAGTCAGATCTTATCACCAACCATGGGGCTTGTCTAACCCCATGGCCAGGCTCCCACATCTCCCCCTCCTTTATTAACATAAAAGAGCTCGATTAACACAAATTAAGAAAGCAGGTTTAACACAAATTATGAAGGCGCGATTAACAGAAATTAAGAAAGCAAGAGTAACACAAATTAAGAAAGCACTATTAACACAAACTAAAATACAGAGAAAAACTGCCAGGCATACTAATTCCATCTTTAACAAACTTTGTAACCCCGTCCCTGGGAGAGGCAGTGTTAGCGTAGCAACCACATAACCACCAAGTGATTATATGAAGGTGCTTTATTCAGCGCTGGAAGCCGGGGCAGGTGCCCAAATCTGGCTTCAAGTCCCGTTACTTCCCAGCCGTTATTTATACATACAACATTGCGTCAGGTATACATATTCATTACAGGTTGCAACATCAGCCTCGCTTTTCATTCTAATTAGCTCCCCTCCCCTTTGCACATGCGTGGCGCACTCTGGTGGTCGTCCAGGTGGTCGTCCAGATGAAGTAAGGAGTCTTCCTCTCCGCTGAACTCTTTCACCTTTCTCACTCGACGCATGCTCCCTCCGCTCCTTGGTTCTGCTTCAACTCATTTCATCATCTCCAGGCCCTTATCCAAGGTCAGGTTGTACCTATTCCCTCCCAGGGTTCCCCTTCAACGATTCCTTTAAATGTTCAGTGTACTCCCTAGGTTTCCAGTATACATAGATTACTTGATAATGTAAGTACATTTAATAATATTTAATTATACCGTATGATCCATCACCTGAGAAACATTAATAGAACATCCATTCGATTCTCCCCAACACTAACATTTCCCCCCTTTGAAAATACTTCACTCATACCAAGAGCAAGTATTTTCATTACTATTAGGTTGAATCAGGTTAGTAGAGGTTAGTGAGTATAACTTGATATAGAGATTAGTATGTATAATCTTAACGCATCTTCGTTAGTCTACTATCTTATTGATTCCTCTATGCCTGCTTGTTAACGCTAGTACTATAGGATGGGGGTGGAGTAAGTGGGATAGGGTGTTCTGGGTGATTCCCAGTAACCTACTAACCTCCTTAACCACATTGGCAATGAAATGTGGTCCCCTGTCTGAAGAAATACCCAATGGTACACCAAATCTAGGGATTATTTCCTGTAGTAACCATTTTACCGTTTCCTTTGCTTGGTTGGTGCGACAGGGAAGGGCCTCCGGCCATCCTGAAAAAGTATCAACCCCTACCAATAGGTATTTATAACCTCTTGCTTTAGGCAGTTCCACGAAATCTATTTGCCAGTAATCTCCAGGCTCTATTCCAGCTCTAATTCTCCCCATCTCAGCATGTTTCCTTGCTACCGGGTTATTCTTTAAGCAAAGCTCACATTTTGACATTACTGACTTTGCCATTGTTAACATGTGTACCGAGATGACACCTCGTTTCAAATAGGTCACCATTGCTCCTGCACCCCAGTGACATTCATTATGTTTTATTTGTAAGATTTCTCGCATTATTATAGGAGGCACTATGAGTTGTCCTGTCGTAGTCACATACCATCCGTCAGGATTCTTCCGGGCCTTCATCAAATTTGCAAGTCTCTCATCTTCTGCTGAATACTTTGGGTCTTTAGGTAATTTAAAACAAGAGAGGCCTACCTTCGATGGAATTAGAGCCATTACTTTCCGTACTTCACGCGCGACCTTCCGGGCCGTCAAATCTGCCAGTCTGTTACCTTCTGCATTCTCTGACATCCCTCCTTGATGAGCTTTACAATGCATTATGGCCACCTGTTGGGGTTTCTGTACAGCTGTTATTAATTTCAATATTTCTTCCTGATATTTTATATTAGTCCCTTGTGAGGATAGCATTCCCCTTTCTTTCCATAATGCCCCATGTACGTGGACTACCCGGAATGCATATTTTGAATCTGTCCAAATATTCACATTCTTACCCTCGCTTAGTTCCAGGGCTCGTGTCAGGGCGACTATTTCTGCTCGTTGGGCTGAAGTCCCCGGAGGTAGGGAATTTGCCTCAATCACTACCTTTGATGTAGTTACCGCGTATCCTGCAAAACGAGTCCCATTTTCCACAAAGCTGCTTCCATCCGTGAAAAGTTCCCAATCCGGTCTCTCCAGAGGCTGATCTTTTAAGTCTGTTCTGCTGGCATAGGTATGTTCGATGATCTCCACGCAATCATGACTGAGGTCTCCTTCCTCCGCAGTTGTTCCTAGAAACACTGCTGGGTTCAATAGGTTAGTAGTTCTTAAGATTCATTCGGCTGGGCGATAGCCAATGGCCCCCCTTTTGCCTGTATTAAAAGGACTGTGGCTGCCACGGCCCTTAAACACGAGGGCCATCCGGCGCTTACTGCATCCAATTGTTTAGAAAAATACCCCACAGGTCTTTTCCAGCTCCCAAGTCGCTGGGTCAGTACTCCTAATGCCAATCGTTGTCTCTCATGCACAAACAGCTGAAAGTCCTTTGATAAGTCCGGCAAGCCCAAGGCAGGCGCCTTTATCAGGGCTTCTTTTAATTTCTTAAAGGCCTCTTGTTGTGGCTTTCCCCAGGTAAATGTACAGGCCTTTTGGGTTTCATAGAGGGGCTTTGCTATGAGTCCATAGTCCATTACCCACAGTCTACACCACCCGGCCATACCTAGGAAAGCCCGTAGTTCGTGCAGATTTCGCGGCTCGGGGATTTCACAAATAGCTTGTATTCGGTTAACTCCCAATTTTCTTTGTCCTTGAGAAATTTCACATCCCAAATAAATTACTGTTGTGCACGCGATTTGTGCCTTTTGTTTAGAAACCTTGTACCCATTTAGTCCCAATTGATTCAAAATATCAATAGTTACCTGAATACATTCTGACTCTCCTTCGGTAGCTATTAATATATCGTCCGCATATTGTAGCAGCAAGTATCGGTCCTTTGGTACCTGAATCTGTTCTTGGTTAATCCAGTCTTCTATTTCTTTAGCTAGTTGACTGCCGAAGAGGGTCGGGCTATTCTTGAATCCTTGAGGCAACCTTGTCCAGGTTAGTTGCATCTTTCGTCCGTTCCGTGGATTTTCCCATTCAAAAGCAAAAAGCTTTCTACTTTCCTTGTCAATGGGTATGCAGAAGAAGGCGTCTTTTAAATCAATTACCGTAAACCACTTATATTTCTCTTCTACAGATGTTAACAATGTATAAGGATTAGCCACCACTGGGTGAATATCTTTTGTTATTTCGTTTATTGCCCTAAGGTCCTGCACTAGCCTGTATTCCCCATTAGGTTTCTTTACTGGGAAAATTGGGGTATTATATTCAGATTTGCATTCCTCCAGAATGTGGTAGCTAAGAAATTTATCTATAATCTTTACTATCCCTAGCCTAGCTTCTAGCTTCAACGGGTACTGTTTAATCCGTACCGGTCGGGCCCCTTCCTTAAGTTCAATTTTTACTGGCTGGGCTAGTTTTGATTTTCCAGGCTATTTCCAACAGCCTATCCAAATTTCTCAAATCTGCACCTTCTAACTTTTGCAATTTCTTCCTAATATCCTCTTGGGCTTGTCCCAAGAAAATGAGTACTAATTGAGCTTTAGCTTGCTCAGTCTCTACGTCTAAATCTGTATATTTCTTAGCAGTTTCTTTCAATCTCTCTAAAAAGGCGGAAGGTGATTCCGCTTTTTCTTGCCTGACATTATACAATTTTGACCAATTTATGGTCCGGGGCATGGCATTCTGTACCCCGATTTGTACCCAATCTTGATATCTCTTCAGCCTCCTTATTCCATCCCCTGTGTTATAATCCCATTGGGGATCCTCAGTGGGGAAGTTTTGATCTAGATTTCCAAGCACTAATCCATTTCATATATCTTCTCGGGCTCTCTCTCTGGCTGCCCGCAATACCATGTCTTTTTCTGTCGAGTCCATCAAAGTATCCAGGATCACCTGGAGATCATCCCAGTCGGGATTTTGGGTTTTAATTATCATTTTCATTACCCTGGCTACTTTATCTGGGTTTTCCCTGTAGGTGCCGGCTGCTTGTTTCCATATCATTAAGTCCCCGGCTGAAAAAGGCACCTTAACATATACCGGTCCTTCTGTCCCCACTCCTTGCCTGAGGGGAGCGATTATTTTCCCTCTCTGTTCGTTTATAGTTTCTCCTGCCCTTCGCTGTTGCCGGGTCCTATGTGACACAGGGGAAACTAAAGTCGGGGATTCTCCATTACTACTGCTATCTTCCTTTTCTTTTTCTCTCTGTCCTGGCTCTTCCGGCGGAGCCGACGGCGCAACTTCCAAGTCAATATTTCCATTATTCATTTCCCCATAATACTTATTATTCTCTATTGCCTGATGCTGTATACAGCGTCCCTCCTTAGTACATGCACAACAACGTTCCTCAGTTGAAACTTCAAGCACCATTATTCCACAAGCATGCTGCCATTCAGGCTTTCGGCGCAAATAAAAGAATAATTCCACATACGGCAGTTCATCATATTTTCCTTCCCACTTACAAAATAGCATTAATTGTAAGATTGTATTATATTGCAATGTTCCATTCTCAGGCTAAGTTTCTTGGTCCTCTAGTTTATACTGTGGCCACCAAATATTACAATAATCAATCAGCTTTCCTTTCCGCATTTCTTGACCAAAACCTCCCTCTTTCCAGTGTGCTAGCAAACACCCCAGCGGGGATGTCTGCGGGATAGGTACATCTTTTCCCAGAATTTCTTTAATCTTTTTCATTTTGAGCTTATGATACGGACCCAAAAGCTGCCGGAGCAGCAACACACTCTCCCGGAAGCTGCCGGAGCAGCAACACACTCTCCCGGAAGCTGCCGGAGCAGCAACACACTCTCCCGAAAGCTGCCGGAGCAGCAACACACTCTCCCGAAAGCTGCCGGAGCAGCAACACACTCTCCCAAAAGCTGCCGGAGCAGCAACAGCACACTTTCCGGAAGCTGCCGGAGCAGCAGCGTGCTTTCCCAAAAGCTGCCGGAGCAGCAGCAGCACGCTTTTTACATACCAATAATACCAGGTGCTGACCCTTCAGCACAAACCAATACAATTACCAATGCCGAACCTGCAGAGCTTTCGCTCTGTCTAACGGACGGCGCCTAGGCTTACCCCGGGAGCTCCCTGCCCAACCGAGCGTGGCTTTCGCCGCGTCTGACCGGCAGGCTTTCCCAACCAAATCGGTACCGAATACCCAAAGTTGAAAGCACCTTTGCTTACCACTCCAGTGGTACGTCGTGAGCAGCGGAGGTCGGTCGTGGTCGACTGCTCCCCGAGAATCCCTCGGTGCCGGCTGGAGCGAAACCGAGACACGATCCGCCTCAGCAGTGCCCACGCTGTCCCATCTGGGTCGCCAAAATGTTAGCGTAGCAACCACATAACCACCAAGTGATTATATGAAGGTGCTTTATTCAGCGCTGGAAGCCGGGGCAGGTGCCCAAATCTGGCTTCAAGTCCCGTTACTTCCCAGCCGTTATTTATACATACAACATTGCGTCAGGTATACATATTCATTACAGGTTGCAACATCAGCCTCGCTTTTCATTCTAATTAGCTCCCCTCCCCTTTGCACATGCGTGGCACACTCTGGTGGTCGTCCAGGTGGTCGTCCAGATGAAGTAAGGAGTCTTCCTCTCCGCTGAACTCTTTCACCTTTCTCACTCGACGCATGCTCCCTCCGCTCCTTGGTTCTGCTTCAACTCATTTCATCATCTCCAGGCCCTTATCCAAGGTCAGGTTGTACCTATTCCCTCCCAGGGTTCCCCTTCAACGATTCCTTTAAATGTTCAGTGTACTCCCTAGGTTTCCAGTATACATAGATTACTTGATAATGTAAGTACATTTAATAATATTTAATTATACCGTATGATCCATCACCTGAGAAACATTAATAGAACATCCATTCGATTCTCCCCAACACTAACAGCAGGACCTGAGTGCTGCCCAGCTGGGGGGCTCTGGCTTCCCCTCCAACTCCTGGAGTCCTTGTTTGGGGGTCCTGCGTAAACCATCGTGACCCTCCCATATGCTCTTTTTCGTCATCCCTGTTCTGTTAGCCTGTACCTGATCATTCCTTTTCTGTTTTTGTCCCTGTTCCGTTTGCCTGTCCCTATTCATTCCTTTTTTGTTTTTGTCCCTGTTCTGTTTGCCTGTCTCTGTTCCTGTTCTTCATGTCCCTGTTTGTTTTCTTCTGGTCCCTGTTAGTTTTCATGTCCCTGTTGGGGGGCGATTTGTGGCGTAAAGACCGCACGGACACCGGGGTTCTTTCAGGATCTGTAACTGCTACCTCATTATTGATGACATAACTTGAACTCTCTCTTACTGAGGGCATAACTTCATCTCTCAGAGTGAGGGCACAACTTCATTCTATCCCTTATTCTGGAAAGGCTCCCTTCCTGTAACTTCCGCCTCACAGCAGTACCTTTCCACTAACTAGTCATTGGTCAACAACTTTGCCCGGCAACAGCAAACACCCAGCCACTTCCATGCATTAATGGCTGGAGAACTAGCCACCCCAGACAAGAAGGTGTCACCTGAATCACCCTTCTTTGTTCCCTCTCAACTCTTTAAATTCCTGATGGTCTCATCCTTAAGAGTTGGATGTTATCACCAACCATGGGACTTGTCGACCCCCATGGCCACACTCCCACATCTTCCCCTTCTTTATTAACATAAGAAAGCGCGATTATCACAAATTAAGAAGTCAGGATCAACACAAACTAAAACACAGAGAAAAACTGCCAGGCATACTAAGTCTATCTTTAACAATCTTTGTAAAACCATCCCTGGGCGAGGCAGGCACCGAGTGCTGCCCAGCCGGGGGGCTCTGGCTGCCCCTCCAACTCCTGGAGTCCTTGTTTGTGGGTCCAGCACACGCCAGTGGGACCCTCCCATATGCTGTTTTTTGTTTCTCCCTGCTCTGTTAGCCTGCCCCTGTTCCTGTTCTTCATGTCCCTGTTTAAGGTGTCTCCTGAATCACCTTTCTTTGTTCCCTCTCAACTCTTTACTTTCCTGATGGCCTCGTCTTTAAGAGTCCGATGTTATCACCAACCATGGGGCTTGTCGACCCCCATGGCCATGCTCCCACATCTCCCCCTTCTTTATTAACATAAAAGAGCTCGATTAACACAAATTAAGAAAGCAGGTTTAACACAAATTAAGAAGGCGCGATTAACAGAAATTAAGAAAGCAAGAGTAACACAAATAAAGAAAGCACTATTAACACAAACTAAAATACAGAGAAAAACTGCCAGGCATACTAAGTCTATCTTTATCAACCTTTGTAAAACCATCCCTGGTAGAGGCAGGCACTGAGTGCTGCCCAGCTGGGGGGCTCTGGCTGCCCCTCCGACTACTGGAGTCCTTGTTTGTGGGTCCAGCATATGCCAGTGGGACCC
Source organism: Anser anser (assembly GCF_964211835.1). Lineage (NCBI taxonomy): Eukaryota > Metazoa > Chordata > Aves > Anseriformes > Anatidae > Anser > Anser anser. Next base: position 2,744,853 of record NC_139731.1, read on the forward strand.
TCCCATATGCTGTTTTTTGTTTCTCCCTGCTCTGTGAGCCTGTCCCTGTTCCTGTTCTTCATGTCCCTGCTTAAGGTGTCTCCTGAATCACCCTTCTTTGTTCCCTCTCAAGGCTTTACTTTCCTCATGGCCTCATCTTTAAGAGTCGGATGTGATCACCAACCATGGGGCTTGTCGACCCCCATGGCCACACTCCCACATCTCCTCCTTCTTTATTAACATAAGAAAGCGCAATTAACACAAATTAAGAAGGCAGGATCAACACAAACTAAAACACAGAGAAAAACTGCCAGGCATACTAAGTCTATCTTTAACAATCTTTGTAAAACCATCCCTGGGAGAGGCAGGCACTGAGTGCTGCCCAGCCGGGGGGCTCTGGCTGCCCCTCCAACTCCTGGAGTCCTTGTTTGTGGGTCCTACGTAAGCCAGCGTGACCCTCCCATAAGCTCTTTTTGTTCGTCCCTGTTCTGTTAGCCTGTACCTATTCATTCCTTTTTTTTTTTTTTCCCTGTTCCCTTTGCCTGTCCCTATTCATTCCTTTTTTGTTCTTGTCCCTGTTCTGTTAGCCTGCCCCTGTTCATGTTCTTCATGTCCCTGTTTGTTTTCTTCTCGTCCCTGTTCGTTTTCATGTCCCTGTTGGGGGGCGATTTGTGGCGTAAAGACCGCACGGACAACGGGGTTCTTTCAGGATCTGTAACTGCTACCTCTTTATTGATGACATAACTTGAACTCTCTCTTACTGAGGGCATAACTTCATCTCTCAGAGTGAGGGCACAACTTCATTCTATCCCTTATTCAGGAAAGGCTCCCTTCCTATAACTTCCGCCTCACAGCAGTACCTTTCCACTAACTAGTCATTGGTCAACAACTTTGCCCGGCAACAGCAAACACCCAGCCACTTCCATGCATTAATGGCTGGAGAACTAGCCACCCCAGACAAGAAGGTGTCACCTGAATCACCCTTCTTTGTTCCCTCTCAAGGCTTTAAATTCCTGATGGTCTCATCCTTAAGAGTCCTATGTTATCACCAACCATGGGGCTTGTCGACCCCCATGGCCACACTCCCACATCTCCTTCTTCTTTATTAACATAAGAAAGCGCAATTAACACAAATTAAGAAGGCAGGATCAACACAAACTAAAACACAGAGAAAAACTGCCAGGCATACTAAGTCTATCTTTAACAACCTTTGTAAAACCATCCCTGGGAGAGGCAGGCACTGAGTGCTGCCCAGCCGGGGGGCTCTGGCTGCCCCTCCAACTCCTGGAGTCCTTGTTTGTGGGTCCTGCCTATGCCAGTGGGACCCTCCCATATGCTGTTTTTTGTTTCTCCCTGCTCTGTTAGCCTGTCCCTGTTCCTGTTCTTCATGTCCCTGTTTAAGGTGTCTCCTGAATCACCCTTCTTTGTTCCCTCTCAAGGCTTTACTTTCCTGATGGCCTCATCTTTAAGAGTTGGATGTTATCACCAACCATGGGACTTGTGGACCCCCATGGCCATGCTCCCACATCTCCCCCTTCTTTATTAACATAAAAGAGCTCGAATAACACAAATTAAGAAAGCAAGAGTAACACAAATTAAGAAAGCAGGATCAACACAAACTAAAACACAGAGAAAAACTGCCAGGCATACTAAGACTATCTTTAACAAACTTTGCAACCCCATCCCTGGGAGTGGCAGGCACTGAGTGCTGCCCAGCCGGGGGGCTCTGGCTGCCCCTCCAACTCCTGGAGTCCTTGTTTGGGGGTCCTGCCTATGCCAGCGAGACCCTCCCATATGCTGTTTTTTGTTTGTCCCTATTCTGATAGCCTGTCCCTATTCATTCCTTTTTTGTTTTTGTCCCTGTTCTGTTAGACTATCCCTGTTCCTGTTCTTCATGTCCCTGTTTAAGGTGTCTCCTGAATCACCCTTCTTTGCTCCTTCTCAAGGCTTTACTTTCCTGATGGTCTCTACTTTAATAGTCGGATGTTATCACCAACCATGGGGCTTGTCGACCCCCATGGCCACACTCCCACATCTTCCCCTTCTTTATTAACATAAGAAAGCACAATTAACACAAATTTAGAAGGCAGGATCAACACAAACAAAAACACAGAGAAAAACTGCCAGGCATACTAATTCTATCTTTAACAACCTTTGTAAAACCATCCCTGGGAGAGGCAGGCACTGAGTACTGCCCAGCCGGGGGGCTCTGGTTGCCCCTCCAACTCCTGGAGTCCTTGTTTGTGGGTCCAGCATATGCCAGTGGGACCCTCCCATATGCTCTTTTTTGTTTCTCCCTGCTCTGTTAGCCTGTCCCTGTTCCTGTTCTTCATGTCCCTGGTTAAGGTGTCTCCTGAATCACCCTTCTTTGTTCCCTCTCAACTCTTTACTTTCCTGATGGCCTCATCTTTAAGAGTCGGATGTTATCACCAACCATGGGACTTGTCGACCCCCATGGCCAGGCTCTCACATCTCCCCCTTCTTTATTAACATAGAAGAGCTCGATTAACACAAATTAAGAAAGCAGGTTTAACACAAATTAAGAAGGCGTGATTAACAGAAATTAAGAAAGCAAGAGAAACACAAATTAAGAAAGCACTCTTAACACAAATTAAAATACAGAGAAAAAGTGCCAGGCATACTAATTCCATCTTTAACAAACTTTGTAACCCCATCCCTGGGAGAGGCAGGCACTGAGTGCTGCCCAGCCGGGGGGCTCTGGCTGCCCCTCCAACTCCTGGAGTCCTTGTTTGTGGGTCCTGCGTAAGCCAGCGTGACCCTCCCATAAGCTCTTTTTGTTCGTCCCTGTTCTGTTAGCCTGTACCTATTCATTCCTTTTTTTTTCTTTTTCCTGTTCCGTTTGCCTGTCCCGATTCATTCCTTTTTTGTTTTTGTCCCTGTTCTGTTAGCCTGTCCCTGTTCCTGTTCTTCATGTCCCTGTTTGTTTTCTTCTCGTCCCTGTTCGTTTTCATGTCCCTGTTGGGGGGAGATTTGTGGCGTAAAGACCGCACGGACAACGGGGTTCTTTCAGGATCTGTAACTGCTACCTCTTTATTGATGACATAACTTGAACTCTCTCTTACTGAGGGCATAACTTCATCTCTCAGAGTGAGGGCACAACTTCATTCTATCCCTTATTCAGGAAAGGCTCCCTTCCTATAACTTCCGCCTCACAGCAGTACCTTTCCACTAACTAGTCATTGGTCAACAACTTTGCCCGGCAACAGCAAACACCCAGCCACTTCCATGCATTAATGGCTGGAGAACTAGCCACCCCAGACAAGAAGGTGTCACCTGAATCACCCTTCTTTGTTCCCTCTCAACTCTTTAAATTCCTGATGGTCTCATCCTTAAGAGTCCGATGTGATCACCAACCATGGGGCTTGTCGACCCCCATGGCCACACTCCCACATCTTCCCCTTCTTTATTAACATAAGAAAGCGCGATTAACACAAATTAAGAAGGCAGGATCAACACAAACTAAAACACAGAGAAAAACTACCAGGCATACTAATTCCATCTTTAACAATCTTTGTAAAACCATCCCTGGGAGAGGCAGGCACTGAGTGCTGCCCAGCCGGGGGGCTCTGGCTGCCCCTCCAACTCCTGGAGTCCTTGTTTGGGGGTCCTGCCTATTCCAGCGAGACCCTCCCATAGGCTGTTTTTTGTTTGTCCCTGTTCTGATAGCCTGTCCCTATTCATTCCCTTTTTGTTTTCGTCCCTGTTCTGTTAGACTATCCCTGTTCCTGTTCTTCATGTCCCTGTTTAAGGTGTCTCCTGAATCACCCTTCTTTGTTCCCTCTCAAGGCTTTCCTTTCCTCATGGCCTCATCTTTAAGAGTTGGATGTTATCACCAAACATGGGACTTGTCGACCCCCATGGCCATGCTCCCACATCTCCCCCTTCTTTATTAACATAAAAGAGCTCGATTAACACAAATTAAGAAAGCAGGTTTAACACAAATTAAGAAGGCGCGATTAACAGAAATTAATAAAGCAAGAGTAACACAAATTAAGAAAGCACTATTAACACAAACTAAAATACAGAGAAAAACTGCCAGGCATACTAATTCCATCTTTAACAAACTTTGCAACCCCATCGCGGGGAGTGGCAGGCACTGAGTGCTGCCCAGCTGGGGGGCTCTGGCTGCCCCTCCAACTCCTGGAGTCCTTGTTTGTGGGTCCTGCCTATGCCAGCGAGACCCTCCCATACGCTGTTTTTTGTTTGTCCCTGTTCTGATAGCATGTCCCTATTCTTTCCTTTTTTATGTTTGTCCCTGTTCTGTTAGACTATCCCTGTTCCTGTTCTTCATGTCCCTGTTTAAGGTGTCTCCTGAATCACCCTTCTTTGTTCCCTCTCAAGGCTTTCCTTTCCTGATGGTCTCATCCTTAAGAGTCCGATGTTATCACCAACCATGGGGATTGTCGACCCCCATGGCCACACTCCCACATCTTCCCCTTCTTTATTAACATAAGAAAGCACAATTAACACAAATTAAGAAAGCAGGATCAACACAAACTGAAATACAGAGAAAAACTGCCAGGCATAGTAAGACTATCTTTAACAAACTTTGCAACCCCATCCCTGGGAGTGGCAGGCACTGAGTGCTTCCCAGCTGGGGGGCTCTGGCTGCCCCTCAACTCCTGGAGTCCTTGTTTGTGGGTCCTGCCTATGCCAGTGGGACCCTCCCATATGCTGTTTTTTGTTTCTCCCTACTCTGTTAGCCTGTCCCTGTTCCTGTTCTTCATGTCCCTGCTTAAGGTGTCTCCTGAATCACCCTTCTTTGTTCCCTCTCAAGGCTTTACTTTCCTCATGGCCTCATCTTTAAGAGTCGGATGTGATCACCAACCATGGGGCTTGTCGACCCCCATGGCCACACTCCCACATCTCCTCCTTCTTTATTAACATAAGAAAGCGCAATTAACACAAATTAAGAAGGCAGGATCAACACAAACTAAAACACAGAGAAAAACTGCCAGGCATACTAAGACTATCTTTAACAAACTTTGCAACCCCATCCCTGGGAGAGGCAGGCACTGAGTGCTGCCCAGCCGGGGGGCTCTGGCTGCCCCTCCAACTCCTGGAGTCCTTGTTTGTGGGTCCTGCGTAAGCCAGCGTGACCCTCCCATAAGCTCTTTTTGTTCGTCCCTGTTCTGTTAGCCTGTACCTATTCATTCCTTTTTTTTTCTTTTTCCTGTTCCGTTTGCCTGTCCCTATTCATTCCTTTTTTGTTTTTGTCCCTGTTCTGTTAGCCTGTCCCTGTTCCTGTTCTTCATGTCCCTGTTTGTATTCTTCTCGTCCCTGTTCGTTTTCTTGTCCCTGTTGGGGGGCGATTTGTGGCGTAAAGACCGCACGGACAACGGGGTTCTTTCAGGATCTGTAACTGCTACCTCTTTATTGATGACATAACTTGAACTCTCTCTTACTGAGGGCATAACTTCATCTCTCAGAGTGAGGGCACAACTTCAGTCTATCCCTTATTCAGGAAAGGCTCCCTTCCTATAACTTCCGCCTCACAGCAGTACCTTTCCACTAACTAGTCATTGGTCAACAACTTTGCCCGGCAACAGCAAACACCCAGCCACTTCCATGCATTAATGGCTGGAGAACTAGCCACCCCAGACAAGAAGGTGTAACCTGAATCACCCTTCTTTGTTCCCTCTCAACTCTTTAAATTCCTGATGGTCTCATCCTTAAGAGTCGGATGTGATCACCAACCATGGGGCTTGTCGACCCCCATGGCCACACTCCCACATCTCCTCCTTCTTTATTAACATAAGAAAGCGCAATTAACACAAATTAAGAAGGCAGGATCAACACAAACTAAAACACAGAGAAAAACTGCCAGGCATACTAAGTCTATCTTTAACAATCTTTGTAAAACCATCCCTGGGAGAGGCAGGCACTGAGTGCTGCCCAGCCGGGGGGCTCTGGCTACCCCTCCAACTCCTGGAGTCCTTGTTTGGGGGTCCTGCCTATGCCAGCGAGACCCTCCCATAGGCTGTTTTTTGTTTGTCCCTGTTCTGATAGCCTGTCCCTATTCACTCCCTTTTTGTTTTCGTCCCTGTTCTGTTAGACTATCCCTGTTCCTGTTCTTCATGTCCCTGCTTAAGGTGTCTCCTGAATCACCCTTCTTTGTTCCCTCTCAAGGCTTTACTTTCCTGATGGTCTCATCTTTAAGAGTTGGATGTTATCACCAAACATGGGACTTGTCGACCCCCATGGCCATGCTCCCACATCTCCCCCTTCTTTATTAACATAAAAGAGCTCGATTAACACAAATTAAGAAAGCAGGTTTAACACAAATTAAGAAGGCGCGATTAACAGAAATTAATAAAGCAAGAGTAACACAAATTAAGAAAGCACTATTAACACAAACTAAAATACAGAGAAAAACTGCCAGGCATACTAATTCCATCTTTAACAAACTTTGCAACCCCATCGCGGGGAGTGGCAGGCACTGAGTGCTGCCCAGCTGGGGGGCTCTGGCTGCCCCTCCAACTCCTGGAGTCCTTGTTTGTGGGTCCTGCCTATGCCAGCGAGACCCTCCCATACGCTGTTTTTTGTTTGTCCCTGTTCTGATAGCATGTCCCTATTCTTTCCTTTTTTGTGTTTGTCCCTGTTCTGTTAGACTATCCCTGTTCCTGTTCTTCATGTCCCTGTTTAAGGTGTCTCCTGAATCACCCTTCTTTGTTCCCTCTCAAGGCTTTCCTTTCCTGATGGTCTCATCCTTAAGAGTCCGATGTTATCACCAACCATGGGGATTGTCGACCCCCATGGCCACACTCCCACATCTTCCCCTTCTTTATTAACATAAGAAAGCACAATTAACACAAATTAAGAAAGCAGGATCAACACAAACTGAAATACAGAGAAAAACTGCCAGGCATAGTAAGACTATCTTTAACAAACTTTGCAACCCCATCCCTGGGAGTGGCAGGCACTGAGTGCTTCCCAGCTGGGGGGCTCTGGCTGCCCCTCCAACTCCTGGAGTCCTTGTTTGTGGGTCCTGCCTATGCCAGTGGGACCCTCCCATATGCTGTTTTTTGTTTCTCCCTGCTCTGTTAGCCTGTCCCTGTTCCTGTTCTTCATGTCCCTGCTTAAGGTGTCTCCTGAATCACCCTTCTTTGTTCCCTCTCAAGGCTTTACTTTCCTCATGGCCTCATCTTTAAGAGTCGGATGTGATCACCAACCATGGGGCTTGTCGACCCCCATGGCCACACTCCCACATCTCCTCCTTCTTTATTAACATAAGAAAGCGCAATTAACACAAATTAAGAAGGCAGGATCAACACAAACTAAAACACAGAGAAAAACTGCCAGGCATACTAAGACTATCTTTAACAAACTTTGCAACCCCATCCCTGGGAGAGGCAGGCACTGAGTGCTGCCCAGCCGGGGGGCTCTGGCTGCCCCTCCAACTCCTGGAGTCCTTGTTTGGGGGTCCTGCCTATGCCAGCGAGACCCTCCCATACGCTGTTTTTTGTTTGTCCCTGTTCTGATAGCCTGTCCCTATTCATTACTTTTTTATTTTCGTCCCTGTTCTGTTAGACTATCCCTGTTCCTGTTCTTCATGTCCCTGTTTAAGGTGTCTCCTGAATCACCCTTCTTTGTTCCCTCGCAAGGCTTTACTTTCCTGATGGTCTCATCTTTAAGAGTCTGATGTTATCACCAACCATGGGGCTTGTCGACCCCCATGGCCACACTCCCACATCTTCCCCTTCTTTATTAACTTAAGAAAACGCGATTAACACAAATTAAGAAGGCAGGATCAACACAAACTAAAACAGAGAAAAACTGCCAGGCATACTAAGTCTATCTTTAACAATCTTTGTAAAACCATCCCTGGGAGAGGCAGGCACTGAGTGCTGCCCAGCCGGGGGGCTCTGGCTGCCCCTCCAACTCCTGGAGTCCTTGTTTGTGGGTCCTGCTTATGCCAGTGGGACCCTCCCATATGCTGTTTTTTGTTTGTCCCTGTTCTGATAGCCTGTCCCTATTCATTCCTTTTTTGTTTTTGTCCCTGTTGTGTTAGACTATCCCTGTTCCTGTTCTTCATGTCCCTGTTTAAGGTGTCTCCTGAATCACCCTTCTTTGTTCCCTCTCAAGGCTTTCCTTTCCTCATGGCCTCATCTTTAAGAGTTGGATGTTATCACCAAACATGGGACTTGTCGACCCCCATGGCCAGGCTCCCACATCTCCCCCTTCTTTATTAACATAAAAGAGCTCGATTAACACAAATTAAGAAAGCAGGTTTAACACAAATTAAGAAGGCACGATTAACAGAAATTAAGAAAGCTAGAGAAACACAAATTAAGAAAGCACTATTAACACAAATTAAAATACAGAGAAAAAAGGCCAGGCATACTAATTCCATCTTTAACAAACTTTGTAACCACAACCCTGGGAGAGGCAGGCACTGAGTGCTGCCCAGCCGGGGGGCTCTGGCTGCCCCTCCAACTCCTGGAGTCCTTGTTTGGGGGTCCTGCCTATGCCAGCGAGACCCTCTCATACGCTGTTTTTTGTTTGTCCCTGTTCTGATAGCCTGTCCCTATTCATTACTTTTTTATTTTCGTCCCTGTTCTGTTAGACTATCCCTGTTCCTGTTCTTCATGTCCCTGCTTAAGGTGTCTCCTGAATCACCCTTCTTTGTTCCCTCTCAAGGCTTTACTTTCCTGATGGTCTCTACTTTATTAGTCAGATCTTACCACCAACCATGGGGCTTGTCTAACCCCATGGCCAGGCTCCCACATCTCCCCCTCCTTTATTAACATAAAAGAGCTCGATTAACACAAATTAAGAAAGCAGGTTTAACACAAATTAAGAAGGCGCGATTAACAGAAATTAAGAAAGCAAGAGAAACACAAATTAAGAAAGCACTATTAACACAAACTAAAACACAGAGAAAAACTGCCAGGCATACTAAGTCTATCTTTAACAAACTTTATAACCCCATCCCTGGGAGAGGCAGGCACTGAGTGCTGCCCAGCCGGGGGGCTCTGGCTGCCCCTCCAACTCCTGGAGTCCTTGTTTGGGGGTCCTGCGTAAACCATCGTGGCCCTCCCATATGCTCTTTTTGGTCATCCCTGTTCTGTTAGCCTGTACCTGATCATTCCTTTTCTGTTTTTGTCCCTGTTCCGTTTGCCTGTCCCTATTCATTCCTTTTTTGTTTTTGTCCCTGTTCTGTTTGCCTGTCCCTGTTCCTCTTCTTCATGTCCCTGTTTGTATTCTTCTCGTCCCTGTTCGTTTTCATGTCCCTGTTGGGGGGCGATTTGTGGCGTAAAGACCGCTCAGACACCGGGGTTCTTTCAGGATCTGTAACTGCTACCTCATTATTGATGACATAACTTGAACTCTCTCTTACTGAGGGCATAACTTCATCTCTCAGAGTGAGGGCACAACTTCATTCTATCCCTTATTCAGGAAAGGCTCCCTTCCTATAACTTCCACCTCACAGCAGTACCTTTCCACTAACTAGTCATTGGTCAACAACTTTGCCCGGCAACAGCAAACACCCAGCCACTTCCATGCATTAATGGCTGGAGAACTAGCCACCCCAGACAAGAAGGTGTCACCTGAATCACCCTTCTTTGTTCCCTCTCAACTCTTTAAATTCCTGATGGCCTTGTTAGCGTAGCAACCACATAACCACCAAGTGATTATATGAAGGTGCTTTATTCAGCGCTGGAAGCCGGGGCAGGTGCCCAAATCTGGCTTCAAGTCCCGTTACTTCCCAGCCGTTATTTATACATACAACATTGCGTCAGGTATACATATTCATTACAGGTTGCAACATCAGCCTCGCTTTTCATTCTAATTAGCTCCCCTCCCCTTTGCACATGCGTGGCGCACTCTGGTGGTCGTCCAGGTGGTCGTCCAGATGAAGTAAGGAGTCTTCCTCTCCGCTAAACTCTTTCACCTTTCTCACTCGACGCATGCTCCCTCCGCTCCTTGGTTCTGCTTCAACTCATTTCATCATCTCCAGGCCCTTATCCAAGGTCAGGTTGTACCTATTCCCTCCCAGGGTTCCCCTTCAACGATTCCTTTAAATGTTCAATGTACTCCCTAGGTTTCCAGTATACATAGATTACTTGATAATGTAAGTACATTTAATAATATTTAATTATACCGTATGATCCATCACCTGAGAAACATTAATAGAACATCCATTCGATTCTCCCCAACACTAACATTTCCCCCCTTTGAAAATACTTCACTCATACCAAGAGCAAGTATTTTCATTACTATTAAAACATAATTATATACATCCTGTTTACCGGTAACATGCATATTCGGGTTCGGTTCAGGAGACTCATAAGGTTTTCCATACATGATTTCATAGGGACTTACTGACATCCCACTTCTTGGCTTTATTCTAATTCTTAGCAAAGCTATCGGTAAGGCCTGTGGCCACTGTATCTTAGCCTCCTGACAGATTTTGCTTAATTGTCCTTTTAAAGTTTGGTTCATCCTCTCTACTTGACCACTAGATTGAGGCCTCCATGGGGTATGTAAGTTCCAGGTAATTCCTAGTAACCTACTAACCTCTTTAACCACATTGGCAATGAAATGTGGTCCCCTGTCTGAAGAAATACCCAATGGTACACCAAATCTAGGGACTATTTCCCGTAGTAACCATTTTACCGTTTCTTTAGCTTGGTTGGTTCGACAGGGAAGGGCCTCTGGCCATCCTGAAAAAGTATCAACCCCTACCAATAGGTATTTATAACCTCTTGCTTTAGGCAGTTCCACGAAATCTATTTGCCAGTAATCTCCAGGCTCTATTCCAGCTCTAGTTCTCCCCATCTCAGCATGTTTCCTTGCTACCGGGTTATTCTTTAAGCAAAGCTCACATTTTGACATTACTGACTTTGCCATTGTTAACATGTGTACCGAGATGACACCTCGTTTCAAATAGGTCACCATTGCTCCTGCACCCCAGTGACATTCATTATGTTTTATTTGTAAGATTTCTCGCATTATTATAGGAGGCACTATGAGTTGTCCTGTCGCAGTCACATACCATCCGTCAGGATTCTTCCGGGCCTTCATCAAATTTGCAAGTCTCTCATCTTCTGCTGAATACTTTGGGTTTTTAGGTAATTTGAAACAAGAGAGGCCTACCTTCGATGGAATTAGAGCCATTACTTTCCGTACTTCACGCGCGACCTTCCGGGCCGTCAAATCTGCCAATCTGTTACCTTCTGCAATCTCTGACATCCCTCCTTGATGAGCTTTACAATGCATTATGGCCACCTGTTGGGGTTTCTGTACAGCTGTTATTAATTTCAATATTTCTTCCTGATATTTTATATTAGTCCCTTGTGAGGATAGCATTCCCCTTTCTTTCCATAATGCCCCATGTACGTGGACTACCCCGAATGCATATTTTGAATCTGTCCAAATATTCACATTCTTACCCTCGCTTAGTTCCAGGGCTCGTGTCAGGGCAACTATTTCTGCTCGTTGGGCTAAAGGCCCCGGAGGTAGGGAATTTGCCTCAATCACTACCTTTGATGTAGTTACCGCGTATCCTGCAAAACGAGTCCCATTTTCCACAAAGCTGCTTCCATCCGTGAAAAGTTCTCAATCTGGTCTCTCCAGAGGCTGATCTTTTAAGTCTGTTCTGCTGGCCTAGGTATGTTCGATGATCTCCACGCAATCATGACTGAGGTCTCCTTCCTCCGCAGTTGTTCCTAGAAACACTGCTGGGTTCAATAGGTTAGTAGTTCTTAAGATTCATTCGGCTGGGCGATAGCCAATGGCCCCCCTTTTGCCTGTATTAAAAGGACTGTGGCTGCCACGGCCCTTAAACACGAGGGCCATCCGGCGCTTACCGCATCCAATTGTTTAGAAAAATACCCCACAGGTCTTTTCCAGCTCCCAAGTCGCTGGGTCAGTACTCCTAATGCCAATCGTTGTCTCTCATGCACAAACAGCTGAAAGTCCTTTGATAAGTCCGGCAAGCCCAAGGCAGGCGCCTTCATCAGGGCTTCTTTTAATTTCTTAAAGGCCTCTTGTTGTGGCTTTCCCCAGGTAAATGTACAGGCCTTTTGGGTTTCATAGAGGGGCTTTGCTATGAGTCCATAGTCCATTACCCACAGTCTACACCACCCGGCCATACCTAAGAAAGCCCGTAGTTCGTGCAGATTTCGCGGCTCGGGGATTTCACAAATAGCTTGTATTCGGTTAACTCCCAATTTTCTTTGTCCTTGAGAAATTTCACATCCCAAATAAATTACTGTTGTGCACGCGATTTGTGCCTTTTGTTTAGAAACCTTGTACCCATTTAGTCCCAATTGATTCAAAATATCAATAGTTACCTGAATACATTCTGACTCTCCTTCGGTAGCTATTAATATATCGTCCGCATATTGTAGCAGCAAGTATCGGTCCTTTGGTACCTGAATCTGTTCTTGGTTAATCCAGTCTTCTATTTCTTTAGCTAGTTGACTGCCGAAGAGGGTCGGGCTATTCTTGAATCCTTGAGGCAACCTTGTCCAGGTTAGTTGCATCTTTCGTCCGTTCCGTGGATTTTCCCATTCAAAAGCAAAAAGCTTTCTACTTTCCTTGTCAATGGGTATGCAGAAGAAGGCGTCTTTTAAATCAATTACCGTAAACCACTTATATTTCTCTTTTACAGATGTTAACAATGTATAAGGATTAGCCACCACTGGGTGAATATCTTTTGTTATTTCGTTTATTGCCCTAAGGTCCTGCACTAGCCTGTATTCCCCATTAGGTTTCTTTACCGGGAAAATTGGGGTATTATATTCAGATTTGCATTCCTCCAGAATGTGGTAGCTAAGAAATTTATCTATAATCTTTACTATCCCTAGCCTAGCTTCTAGCTTCAACGGGTACTGTTTAATCCGTACCGGTCGGGCCCCTTCCTTAAGTTCAATTTTTACTGGCTGGGCTAGTTTTGATTTTCCAGGCTATTTCCAACAGCCTATCCAAATTTCTCAAATCTGCACCTTCTAACTTTTGCAATTTCTTCCTAATATCCTCTTGGGCTTGTCCCAAGAAAATGAGTGCTAATTGAGCTTTAGCTTGCTCAGTCTCTACGTCTAAATCTGTATATTTCTTAGCAGTTTCTTTCAATCTCTCTAAGAAGGCGGAAGGTGATTCCGCTTTTTCTTGCCTGACATTATACAATTTTGACCAATTTATGGTCCGGGGCATGGCATTCTGTACCCCGATTTGTACCCAATCTTGATATCTCTTCAGCCTCCTTATTCCATCCCCTGAGTTATAATCCCATTGGGGATCCTCGGTGGGGAAGTTTTGATCTAGATTTCCAAGCACTAATCCATTACGTATATCTTCTCGGGCTCTCTCTCTGGCTGCCCGTAATACCATGTCCTTTCTTGTTGAATCCATCAAAGTATCCAGGATCACCTGGAGATCATCCCAATCGGGATTTTGGGTTTTAATTATCATTTTCATTATCCTAGCTACTTTATCTGGGTTTTCCCTGTAGGTGCCGGCTGCTTGCTTCCATATCATTAAATCCCCAGCTGAAAAAGGCACCTTAACATATACCGGTCCTTCTGTCCCCACTCCTTGCCTGAGGGGAGCGATTATTTTCCCTCCCTGTTCATTTATAGTTTCTCCTGCCCTTCGCTGTTGCCGGGTCCTATGTGACACGGGGAGACTAAAATCGGGGATTCTCCATCACTACTGCTATCTTCCTTTTCTCTTTTCCCTCCCTGTCCTGGCTCTTCCGGCGGAGCCAACGGCGCAACTTCCAGATCAATATTTCCATTATTATATTATTATATTATATTATTATATTATTATATACATTATTATATTATTATATTATATTATTTCCCATAATACTTATTATTCTCTATTGCCTGATGCTGTATACAGCGTCCCTCCTTAGTACATGCACAACAACGTTCCTCAGTTTAAACTTCAAGCACCATTATTCCACAAGCATGCTGCCATTCAGGCTTTCGGCGCAAATAAAAGAATAATTCCACATACGGCAGTTCATCATATTCTCCTTCCCACTTACAAAATAGCATTAATTGTAAAATTGTATTATATTGCAATGTCCCATTCTCAGGCCAAGTTTCTTGGTCCTCTAGTTTATACTGTGGCCACCAAATGTTACAATAATCAATCAGCTTTCCTTTCCGCATTTCTTGACCAAAACCTCCCTCTTTCCAGTGTGCTAGCAAACACCCCAGCGGGGATGTCCGCGGGATAGGTACATCTTTTCCCAGAATTTCTTTAATCTTTTTCATTTTGAGCTTATGATACGGACCCAAAAGCTGCCGGAGCAGCAACACACTCTCCCGAAAGCTGCCGGAGCAGCAACACACTCTCCCGAAAGCTGCCGGAGCAGCAACACACTCTCCCGAAAGCTGCCGGAGCAGCAACACACTCTCTCGAAAGCTGCCGGAGCAGCAACACACTCTCCCGAAAGCTGCCGGAGCAGCAATACACTCTCCGAAAGCTGCCGGAGCAGCAACACACTCTCCCGAAAGCTGCCGGAGCAGCAACACACTCTCTCGAAAGCTGCCGGAGCAGCAACACACTCTCCCGAAAGCTGCCGGAGCAGCAACACACTCTCCCGAAAGCTGCCGGAGCAGCAACACACTCTCCCGAAAGCTGCCGGAGCAGCAACACACTCTTCCGAAAGCTGCCGGAGCAGCAACACACTCTCTCGAAAGCTGCCGGAGCAGCAACACACTCTCTCGAAAGCTGCCGGAGCAGCAACACACTCTCTCGAAAGCTGCCGGAGCAGCAACACACTCTCCCGAAAGCTGCCGGAGCAGCAACACACTCTCTCGAAAGCTGCCGGAGCAGCAACACACTCTCCCGAAAGCTGCCGGAGCAGCAACAGCACACTTTCCAGAAGCTGCCGGAGCAGCAGTGTGCTTTCCCAAAAGCTGCCGGAGCAGCAGCGTGCTTTCGCAAAAAGCTGCCGGAGCAGCAGCAGCACGCTTTCTACATACCAATAATACCTGGTGCTGACCCTTCAGCACAAACCAATACAGTTACCAATGCCGAACCTGCAGAGCTTTCGCTCTGTCTAACGGACGGCGCCTAGGCTTACCCCGGGAGCTCCCTGCCCAACCGAGCGTGGCTTTCGCCGCGTCTGACCGGCAGGCTTTCCCAACCAAATCGGTACCGAATACCCAAAGTTGAAAGCACCTTTGCTTACCACTCCAGTGGTACGTCGTGAGCAGCGGAGGTCGGTCGTGGTCGACTGCTCCCCGAGAATCCCTCGGTGCCGGCTGGAGCGAAACCGAGACACGATCCGCCTCAGCAGTGCCCACGCTGTCCCATCTGGGTCGCCAAAATGTTAGCGTAGCAACCACATAACCACCAAGTGATTATATGAAGGTGCTTTATTCAGCGCTGGAAGCCGGGGCAGGTGCCCAAATCTGGCTTCAAGTCCCGTTACTTCCCAGCCGTTATTTATACATACAATATTGCGTCAGGTATACATATTCATTACAGGTTGCAACATCAGCCTCGCTTTTCATTCTAATTAGCTCCCCTCCCCTTTGCACATGCGTGGCGCACTCTGGTGGTCGTCCAGGTGGTCGTCCAGATGAAGTAAGGAGTCTTCCTCTCCGCTAAACTCTTTCACCTTTCTCACTCGACGCATGCTCCCTCCGCTCCTTGGTTCTGCTTCAACTCATTTCATCATCTCCAGGCCCTTATCCAAGGTCAGGTTGTACCTATTCCCTCCCAGGGTTCCCCTTCAACGATTCCTTTAAATGTTCAATGTACTCCCTAGGTTTCCAGTATACATAGATTACTTGATAATGTAAGTACATTTAATAATATTTAATTATACCGTATGATCCATCACCTGAGAAACATTAATAGAACATCCATTCGATTCTCCCCAACACTAACAGCCTAATCTTTAAGAGTCCGATGTTATCACCAACCATGCGGCCTGTCGACCCCCATGGCCACACTCCCACATCTCCCCCTTCTTTATTAACATAAGAAAGCGCGATTAACACAAATTAAGAAGGCAGGATCAACACAAACTAAAACACAGAGAAAAACTGCCAGGCATACTAATTCCATCTTTAACAATCTTTGTAAAACCATCCCTGGGAGAGGCAGGCACTGAGTGCTGCCCAGCCGGGGGGCTCTGGCTGCCCCTCCAACTCCTGGAGTCCTTGTTTGGGGGTCCTGCGTAAGCCAGCGTGACCCTCCCATACGCTCTTTTTGTTCGTCCCTGTTCTGTTAGCCTGTACCTATTCATTCCTTTTCTGTTTTTGTCCCTGTTCCGTTTGCCTGTCCCTATTCATTCCTTTTTTGTTTTTGTCCCTGTTCTGTTAGCCTGTCCCTGTTCCTGTTCTTCATGTCCCTGTTTGTTTTCTTCTCGTCCCTGTTCGTTTTCATGTCCCTGTTGGGGGGCGATTTGTGGCGTAAAGACCGCACGGACAACGGGGTTCTTTCAGGATCTGTAACTGCTACCTCTTTATTGATGACATAACTTGAACTCTCTCTTACTGAGGGCATAACTTCATCTCTCAGAGTGAGGGCACAACTTCATTCTATCCCTTATTCAGGAAAGGCTCCCTTCCTATAATTTCCGCCTCACAGCAGTACCTTTCCACTAACTAGTCATTGGTCAACAACTTTGCCCGGCAACAGCAAGCACCCAGCAACTTCCATGCTTTAATGGCTGGAGAACAAGCCACCCCAGACAACAAGGTGTCACCTGAATCACCCTTCTTTGTTCCCTCTCAACTCTTTAAATTCCTGATGGTCTCATCCTTAAGAGTCGGATGTTATCACCAACCATGGGGCTTGTCGACCCCCATGGCCACACTCCCACATCTTCCCCTTCTTTATTAACATAAGAAAGCGCGTTTAACACAAATTAAGAAGGCAGGATCAACACAAACTAAAACACAGAGAAAAACTGCAAGGCATACTAATTCTATCTTTAACAATCTTTGTAAAACCATCCCTGGGCGAGGCAGGCACTGAGTGCTGCCCAGCCGGGGGGCTCTGGCTGCCTCTCAAACTCCTGGAGTCCTTGTTTGTGGATCCTGCCTATACCAGCGTGACCCTCCCATATGCTGTTTTTTGTTTGTCCCTGTTCTGATAGCCTGTCCCTATTCATTCCCTTTTTGTTTGTCCCTGTTCTGTTAGCCTGTCCCTGTTCCTGTTCCTCATGTCCCTGCTTAAGGTGTCTCCTGAATCACCCTTCTTTGTTCCCTCTCAAGGCTTTACTTTCCTGATGGTCTCATCTTTAAGAGTCGGATGTGATCACCAACCATGGGGCTTGTCGACCCCCATGGCCACACTCCCACACCTCCTCCTTCTTTATTAACATAAGAAAGCGCAATTAACACAAATTAAGAAGGCAGGATCAACACAAACTAAAACACAGAGAAAAACTGCCAGGCATACTAAGTCTATCTTTAACAATCTTTGTAAAACCATCCCTGGGAGAGGCAGGCACTGAGTGCTGCCCAGACGGGGGTCTCTGGCTACCCCTCCAACTCCTGGAGTCCTTGTTTGTGGGTCCTGCCTATACCAGCGTGACCCTCCCATATGCTGTTTTTTGTTTGTCCCTGTTCTGATAGCCTGTCCCTATTCATTCCCTTTTTGTTTGTCCCTGTTCTGTTAGCCTGTCCCTGTTCCTGTTCTTCATGTCCCTGTTTAAGGTGTCTCCTGAATCACCCTTCTTTGTTCCCTCTCAACTCTTTACATTCCTGATGGTCTCATCCTTAATAGTCTAATGTTATCACAAACCATGGGGCTTGTCGACCCCCATGGCCACACTCCCACATCTCCCCCTTCTTTATTAACATAAGAAAGCGCAATTAACACAAATTAAGAAAGCACTATTAACACAAACTAAAACACAGTGAAAAACTGCCAGGCATACTAATTCCATCTTTAACAAACTTTGTAAACCCATCCCTGGCAGAGGGAGACACAAAGTGCTGCCCAGCCAGGGGGCTCTGGCTGCCCCTCCAACTCCTGGAGTCCTTGTTTGTGGGTCCAGCATATGCCAGTGGGACCCTCCCATATGCTGTTTTTTGTTTCTCCCTGCTCTGTTAGCCAGTCCCTGTTCCTGTTCTTCATGTCCCTCTTTAAGGTGTCTCCTGAATCACCTTTCTTTGTTCCCTCTCAACTCTTTACTTTCCTGATGGCCTCATCTTTAAGAGTGGGATGTTATCACCAACCATGGGGCTTGTGGACCCCCATGGCCATGCTCCCACATCTCCCCCTTCTTTATTAACATAAAAGAGCTCGATTAACACAAATTAAGAAAGCAGGTTTAACACAAATTAAGAAGGCGCGATTAACAGAAATTAAGAAAGCAAGAGAAACACAAATTAAGAAAGCACTCTTAACACAAATTAAAATACAGAGAAAAACTGCCAGGCATACTAATTCCATCTTTAACAAACTTTGTAACCCCATCCCTGGGAGAGGCAGGCACTGAGTGCTGCCCAGCCGGGGGGCTCTGGCTGCCCCTCCAACTCCTGGAGTCCTTGTTTGTGGGTCCGGCCTATGCCAGCGAGACCCTCCCATACGCTGTTTTTTGTTTGTCGCTGTTCTGATAGCATGTCCCTATTCATTCCTTTTTTGTTTTTGTCCCTGTTCTGTTAGACTATCCCTGTTCCTGTTCTTCATGTCCCTGTTTAAGGTGTCTCCTGAATCACCCTTCTTTGTTCCCTCTCAAGGCTTTACTTTCCTCATGGCCTCATCTTTAAGAGTCGGATGTGATCACCAACCATGGGGCTTGTCGACCCCCATGGCCACACTCCCACATCTTCCCCTTCTTTATTAACATAAGAAAGCGCGATTAACACAAATTAAGAAGGCAGGATAAACACAAACTAAAACACAGAGAAAAACTGCCAGGCATACTAAGGCTATCTAACAAACTTTGCAACCCCATCCCTGGGAGTGGCAGGCACTGAGTGCTGCCCAGCCGGGGGGCTCTGGCTGCCCCTCCAATTCCTGGAGTCCTTGTTTGTGGGTCCTGCATATGCCAGCGGGACCATCCCATATGCTGTTTTTTGTTTGTCCCTGTTCTGTTAGCCTGTCCCTGTTCCTGTTCTTCATGTCCCTGTTTAAGGTGTCTCCTGAATCACCCTTCTTTGTTCCCTCTCAACTCTTTAAATTCCTGATGGTCTCATCCTTAAGAGTCGGATGTTATTACCAACCATGGGGCTTGTCGACCCCCATGGCCACACTCCCACATTTTCCCCTTCTTTATTAACATAAGAAAGCGCGTTTAACACAAATTAAGAAGGCAGGATCAACACAAACTAAAACACAGAGAAAAACTGCCAGGCATACTAAGTCTATCTTTAACAACCTTTTTAAAACCATCCCTGGGAGAGGCAGGCACTGAGTACTGCCCAGCCAGGGGGCTCTGGCTGCCCCTCCAACTGATGGAGTCCTTGTTTGTGGGTCCAGCATACGCCAGTGGGACCCTCCCATATGCTGTTTTTTGTTTCTCCCTGCTCTGTTAGCCTGCCCCTGTTCCTGTTCTTCATGTCCCTGTTTAAGGTGTCTCCTGAATCACCGTTCTTTGTTCCCTCTCAACTCTTTACTTTCCTGATGGTCTCATCTTTAAGAGTCAGATGTTATCACCAACCATGGGACTTGTCGACCCCCATGGCCATGCTCCCACATCTCCCCCTTCTTTATTAACATAAAAGAGCTCGATTAACACAAATTAAGAAAGCAGGTTTAACACAAATTAAGAAGGCGCGATTAACAGAAATTAAGAAAGCAAGAGAAACACAAATTAAGAAAGCACTCTTAACACAAATTAAAATACAGAGAAAAACTGCCAGGCATACTAATTCCATCTTTAACAAACTTTGTAACCCCATCCCTGGGAGAGGCAGGCACTGAGTGCTGCCCAGCCGGGGGGCTCTGGCTGCCCCTCCAACTCCTGGAGTCCTTGTTTGTGGGTCCTGCGTAAGCCAGCGTGACCCTCCCATAAGCTCTTTTTGTTCGTCCCTGTTCTGTTAGCCTGTACCTATTCATTCCTTTTTTTTTCTTTTTCCTGTTCCGTTTGCCTGTCCCTATTCATTCCTTTTTTGTTTTTGTCCCTGTTCTGTTAGCCTGTCCCTGTTCCTGTTCTTCATGTCCCTGTTTGTTTTCTTCTCGTCCCTGTTCGTTTTCTTGTCCCTGTTGGGGGGCGATTTGTGGCGTAAAGACCGCACGGACAACGGGGTTCTTTCAGGATCTGTAACTGCTACCTCTTTATTGATGACATAACTTGAACTCTCTCTTACTGAGGGCATAACTTCATCTCTCAGAGTGAGGGCACAACTTCATTCTATCCCTTATTCAGGAAAGGCTCCCTTCCTATAACTTCCGCCTCACAGCAGTACCTTTCCACTAACTAGTCATTGGTCAACAACTTTGCCCGGCAACAGCAAACACCCAGCCACTTCCATGCATTAATGGCTGGAGAACTAGCCACCCCAGACAAGAAGGTGTCACCTGAATCACCCTTCTTTGTTCCCTCTCAACTCTTTAAATTCCTGATGGTCTCATCCTTAAGAGTTGGATGTTATCACCAACCATGGGGCTTGTCGACCCCCATGGCCACACTCCCACATCTTCCCCTTCTTTATTAACATAAGAAAGCGCAATTAACACAAATTAAGAAGGCAGGATCAACACAAACTAAAACACAGAGAAAAACTGCCAGGCATACTAAGTCTATCTTTAACAATCTTTGTAAAACCATCCCTGGGAGAGGCAGGCACTGAGTGCTGCCCAGCCGGGGGGCTCTGGCTGCCCCTCCAACTCCTGGAGTCCTTGTTTGGGGGTCCTGCCTATGCCAGCGAGACCCTCCCATAGGCTGTTTTTTGTTTGTCCCTGTTCTGATAGCCTGTCCCTATTCATTCCCTTTTTGTTTTCGTCCCTGTTCTGTTAGACTATCCCTGTTCCTGTTCTTCATGTCCCTGCTTAAGGTGTCTCCTGAATCACCCTTCTTTGTTCCCTCTCAAGGCTTTCCTTTCCTCATGGCCTCATCTTTAAGAGTTGGATGTTATCACCAAACATGGGACTTGTCGACCCCCATGGCCATGCTCCCACATCTCCCCCTTCTTTATTAACATAAAAGAGCTCGATTAACACAAATTAAGAAAGCAGGTTTAACACAAATTAAGAAGGCGCGATTAACAGAAATTAATAAAGCAAGAGCAACACAAATTAAGAAAGCACTATTAACACAAACTAAAATACAGAGAAAAACTGCCAGGCATACTAATTCCATCTTTAACAAACTTTGCAACCCCATCGCGGGGAGTGGCAGGCACTGAGTGCTGCCCAGCTGGGGGGCTCTGGCTGCCCCTCCAACTCCTGGAGTCCTTGTTTGTGGGTCCTGCCTATGCCAGCGAGACCCTCCCATACGCTGTTTTTTGTTTGTCCCTGTTCTGATAGCATGTCCCTATTCTTTCCTTTTTTGTGTTTGTCCCTGTTCTGTTAGACTATCCCTGTTCCTGTTCTTCATGTCCCTGTTTAAGGTGTCTCCTGAATCACCCTTCTTTGTTCCCTCTCAAGGCTTTCCTTTCCTGATGGTCTCATCCTTAAGAGTCCGATGTTATCACCAACCATGGGGCTTGTCGACCCCCATGGCCACACTCCCACATCTTCCCCTTCTTTATTAACATAAGAAAGCACAATTAACACAAATTAAGAAAGCAGGATCAACACAAACTAAAATACAGAGAAAAACTGCCAGGCATAGTAAGACTATCTTTAACAAACTTTGCAACCCCATCCCTGGGAGTGGCAGGCACTGAGTGCTTCCCAGCTGGGGGGCTCTGGCTGCCCCTCCAACTCCTGGAGTCCTTGTTTGTGGGTCCTGCCTATGCCAGTGGGACCCTCCCATATGCTGTTTTTTGTTTCTCCCTGCTCTGTTAGCCTGTCCCTGTTCCTGTTCTTCATGTCCCTGCTTAAGGTGTCTCCTGAATCACCCTTCTTTGTTCCCTCTCAAGGCTTTACTTTCCTCATGGCCTCATCTTTAAGAGTCGGATGTGATCACCAACCATGGGGCTTGTCGACCCCCATGGCCACACTCCCACATCTCCTCCTTCTTTATTAACATAAGAAAGCGCAATTAACACAAATTAAGAAGGCAGGATCAACACAAACTAAAACACAGAGAAAAACTGCCAGGCATACTAAGACTATCTTTAACAAACTTTGCAACCCCATCCCTGGGAGAGGCAGGCACTGAGTGCTGCCCAGCCGGGGGGCTCTGGCTGCCCCTCCAACTCCTGGAGTCCTTGTTTGTGGGTCCTGCGTAAGCCAGCGTGACCCTCCCATAAGCTCTTTTTGTTCGTCTCTGTTCTGTTAGCCTGTACCTATTCATTCCTTTTTTTTTCTTTTTCCTGTTCCGTTTGCCTGTCCCTATTCATTCCTTTTTTGTTTTTGTCCCTGTTCTGTTAGCCTGTCCCTGTTCCTGTTCTTCATGTCCCTGTTTGTATTCTTCTCGTCCCTGTTCGTTTTCTTGTCCCTGTTGGGGGGCGATTTGTGGCGTAAAGACCGCACGGACAACGGGGTTCTTTCAGGATCTGTAACTGCTACCTCTTTATTGATGACATAACTTGAACTCTCTCTTACTGAGGGCATAACTTCATCTCTCAGAGTGAGGGCACAACTTCATTCTATCCCTTATTCAGGAAAGGCTCCCTTCCTATAACTTCCGCCTCACAGCAGTACCTTTCCACTAACTAGTCATTGGTCAACAACTTTGCCCGGCAACAGCAAACACCCAGCCACTTCCATGCATTAATGGCTGGAGAACTAGCCACCCCAGACAAGAAGGTGTCACCTGAATCACCCTTCTTTGTTCCCTCTCAACTCTTTAAATTCCTGATGGTCTCATCCTTAAGAGTTGGATGTTATCACCAACCATGGGGCTTGTCGACCCCCATGGCCACACTCCCACATCTTCCCCTTCTTTATTAACATAAGAAAGCGCAATTAACACAAATTAAGAAGGCAGGATCAACACAAACTAAAACACAGAGAAAAACTGCCAGGCATACTAAGTCTATCTTTAACAATCTTTGTAAAACCATCCCTGGGAGAGGCAGGCACTGAGTGCTGCCCAGCCGGGGGGCTCTGGCTGCCCCTCCAACTCCTGGAGTCCTTGTTTGGGGGTCCTGCCTATGCCAGCGAGACCCTCCCATAGGCTGTTTTTTGTTTGTCCCTGTTCTGATAGCCTGTCCCTATTCATTCCCTTTTTGTTTTCGTCCCTGTTCTGTTAGACTATCCCTGTTCCTGTTCTTCATGTCCCTGCTTAAGGTGTCTCCTGAATCACCCTTCTTTGTTCCCTCTCAAGGCTTTCCTTTCCTCATGGCCTCATCTTTAAGAGTTGGATGTTATCACCAAACATGGCACTTGTCGACCCCCATGGCCATGCTCCCACATCTCCCCCTTCTTTATTAACATAAAAGAGCTCGATTAACACAAATTAAGAAAGCAGGTTTAACACAAATTAAGAAGGCGCGATTAACAGAAATTAATAAAGCAAGAGTAACACAAATTAAGAAAGCACTATTAACACAAACTAAAATACAGAGAAAAACTGCCAGGCATACTAATTCCATCTTTAACAAACTTTGCAACCCCATCGCGGGGAGTGGCAGGCACTGAGTGCTGCCCAGCTGGGGGGCTCTGGCTGCCCCTCCAACTCCTGGAGTCCTTGTTTGTGGGTCCTGCCTATGCCAGCGAGACCCTCCCATACGCTGTTTTTTGTTTGTCCCTGTTCTGATAGCATGTCCCTATTCTTTCCTTTTTTGTGTTTGTCCCTGTTCTGTTAGACTATCCCTGTTCCTGTTCTTCATGTCCCTGTTTAAGGTGTCTCCTGAATCACCCTTCTTTGTTCCCTCTCAAGGCTTTCCTTTCCTGATGGTCTCATCCTTAAGAGTCCGATGTTATCACCAACCATGGGGATTGTCGACCCCCATGGCCACACTCCCACATCTTCCCCTTCTTTATTAACATAAGAAAGCACAATTAACACAAATTAAGAAAGCAGGATCAACACAAACTGAAATACAGAGAAAAACTGCCAGGCATAGTAAGACTATCTTTAACAAACTTTGCAACCCCATCCCTGGGAGTGGCAGGCACTGAGTGCTTCCCAGCTGGGGGGCTCTGGCTGCCCCTCCAACTCCTGGAGTCCTTGTTTGTGGGTCCTGCCTATGCCAGTGGGACCCTCCCATATGCTGTTTTTTGTTTCTCCCTGCTCTGTTAGCCTGTCCCTGTTCCTGTTCTTCATGTCCCTGCTTAAGGTGTCTCCTGAATCACCCTTCTTTGTTCCCTCTCAAGGCTTTACTTTCCTCATGGCCTCATCTTTAAGAGTCGGATGTGATCACCAACCATGGGGCTTGTCGACCCCCATGGCCACACTCCCACATCTCCTCCTTCTTTATTAACATAAGAAAGCGCAATTAACACAAATTAAGAAGGCAGGATCAACACAAACTAAAACACAGAGAAAAACTGCCAGGCATACTAAGACTATCTTTAACAAACTTTGCAACCCCATCCCTGGGAGAGGCAGGCACTGAGTGCTGCCCAGCCGGGGGGCTCTGGCTGCCCCTCCAACTCCTGGAGTCCTTGTTTGGGGGTCCTGCCTATGCCAGCGAGACCCTCCCATACGCTGTTTTTTGTTTGTCCCTGTTCTGATAGCCTGTCCCTATTCATTACTTTTTTATTTTCGTCCCTGTTCTGTTAGACTATCCCTGTTCCTGTTCTTCATGTCCCTGTTTAAGGTGTCTCCTGAATCACCCTTCTTTGTTCCCTCGCAAGGCTTTACTTTCCTGATGGTCTCATCTTTAAGAGTCCGATGTTATCACCAACCATGGGGCTTGTCGACCCCCATGGCCACACTCCCACATCTTCCCCTTCTTTATTAACTTAAGAAAGCGCGATTAACACAAATTAAGAAGGCAGGATCAACACAAACTAAAACAGAGAAAAACTGCCAGGCATACTAAGTCTATCTTTAACAATCTTTGTAAAACCATCCCTGGGAGAGGCAGGCACTGAGTGCTGCCCAGCCGGGGGGCTCTGGCTGCCCCTCCAACTCCTGGAGTCCTTGTTTGGGGGTCCTGCCTATGCCAGCGAGACCCTCTCATACGCTGTTTTTTGTTTGTCCCTGTTCTGATAGCCTGTCCCTATTCATTACTTTTTTATTTTCGTCCCTGTTCTGTTAGACTATCCCTGTTCCTGTTCTTCATGTCCCTGTTTAAGGTGTCTCCTGAATCACCCTTCTTTGTTCCCTCTCAAGGCTTTACTTTCCTGATGGTCTCTACTTTATTAGTCAGATCTTACCACCAACCATGGGGCTTGTCTAACCCCATGGCCAGGCTCCCACATCTCCCCCTCCTTTATTAACATAAAAGAGCTCGATTAACACAAATTAAGAAAGCAGGTTTAACACAAATTAAGAAGGCGCGATTAACAGAAATTAAGAAAGCAAGAGAAACACAAATTAAGAAAGCACTATTAACACAAACTAAAATACAGAGAAAAACTGCCAGGCATACTAAGTCTATCTTTAACAAACTTTATAACCCCATCCCTGGGAGAGGCAGGCACTGAGTGCTGCCCAGCCGGGGGGCTCTGGCTGCCCCTCCAACTCCTGGAGTCCTTGTTTGGGGGTCCTGCGTAAACCATCGTGGCCCTCCCATATGCTCTTTTTGGTCATCCCTGTTCTGTTAGCCTGTACCTGATCATTCCTTTTCTGTTTTTGTCCCTGTTCCGTTTGCCTGTCCCTATTCATTCCTTTTTTGTTTTTGTCCCTGTTCTGTTTGCCTGTCCCTGTTCCTCTTCTTCATGTCCCTGTTTGTATTCTTCTCGTCCCTGTTCGTTTTCATGTCCCTGTTGGGGGGCGATTTGTGGCGTAAAGACCGCTCGGACACCGGGGTTCTTTCAGGATCTGTAACTGCTACCTCATTATTGATGACATAACTTGAACTCTCTCTTACTGAGGGCATAACTTCATCTCTCAGAGTGAGGGCACAACTTCATTCTATCCCTTATTCAGGAAAGGCTCCCTTCCTATAACTTCCACCTCACAGCAGTACCTTTCCACTAACTAGTCATTGGTCAACAACTTTGCCCGGCAACAGCAAACACCCAGCCACTTCCATGCATTAATGGCTGGAGAACTAGCCACCCCAGACAAGAAGGTGTCACCTGAATCACCCTTCTTTGTTCCCTCTCAACTCTTTAAATTCCTGATGGCCTTGTTAGCGTAGCAACCACATAACCACCAAGTGATTATATGAAGGTGCTTTATTCAGCGCTGGAAGCCGGGGCAGGTGCCCAAATCTGGCTTCAAGTCCCGTTACTTCCCAGCCGTTATTTATACATACAACATTGCGTCAGGTATACATATTCATTACAGGTTGCAACATCAGCCTCGCTTTTCATTCTAATTAGCTCCCCTCCCCTTTGCACATGCGTGGCGCACTCTGGTGGTCGTCCAGGTGGTCGTCCAGATGAAGTAAGGAGTCTTCCTCTCCGCTAAACTCTTTCACCTTTCTCACTCGACGCATGCTCCCTCCGCTCCTTGGTTCTGCTTCAACTCATTTCATCATCTCCAGGCCCTTATCCAAGGTCAGGTTGTACCTATTCCCTCCCAGGGTTCCCCTTCAACGATTCCTTTAAATGTTCAATGTACTCCCTAGGTTTCCAGTATACATAGATTACTTGATAATGTAAGTACATTTAATAATATTTAATTATACCGTATGATCCATCACCTGAGAAACATTAATAGAACATCCATTCGATTCTCCCCAACACTAACATTTCCCCCCTTTGAAAATACTTCACTCATACCAAGAGCAAGTATTTTCATTACTATTAAAACATAATTATATACATCCTGTTTACCGGTAACATGCATATTCGGGTTCGGTTCAGGAGACTCATAAGGTTTTCCATACATGATTTCATAGGGACTTACTGACATCCCACTTCTTGGCTTTATTCTAATTCTTAGCAAAGCTATCGGTAAGGCCTGTGGCCACTGTATCTTAGCCTCCTGACAGATTTTGCTTAATTGTCCTTTTAAAGTTTGGTTCATCCTCTCTACTTGACCACTAGATTGAGGCCTCCATGGGGTATGTAAGTTCCAGGTAATTCCTAGTAACCTACTAACCTCTTTAACCACATTGGCAATGAAATGTGGTCCCCTGTCTGAAGAAATACCCAATGGTACACCAAATCTAGGGACTATTTCCCGTAGTAACCATTTTACCGTTTCTTTAGCTTGGTTGGTTCGACAGGGAAGGGCCTCTGGCCATCCTGAAAAAGTATCAACCCCTACCAATAGGTATTTATAACCTCTTGCTTTAGGCAGTTCCACGAAATCTATTTGCCAGTAATCTCCAGGCTCTATTCCAGCTCTAGTTCTCCCCATCTCAGCATGTTTCCTTGCTACCGGGTTATTCTTTAAGCAAAGCTCACATTTTGACATTACTGACTTTGCCATTGTTAACATGTGTACCGAGATGACACCTCGTTTCAAATAGGTCACCATTGCTCCTGCACCCCAGTGACATTCATTATGTTTTATTTGTAAGATTTCTCGCATTATTATAGGAGGCACTATGAGTTGTCCTGTCGCAGTCACATACCATCCGTCAGGATTCTTCCGGGCCTTCATCAAATTTGCAAGTCTCTCATCTTCTGCTGAATACTTTGGGTTTTTAGGTAATTTGAAACAAGAGAGGCCTACCTTCGATGGAATTAGAGCCATTACTTTCCGTACTTCACGCGCGACCTTCCGGGCCGTCAAATCTGCCAATCTGTTACCTTCTGCAATCTCTGACATCCCTCCTTGATGAGCTTTACAATGCATTATGGCCACCTGTTGGGGTTTCTGTACAGCTGTTATTAATT
Source organism: Anser anser (assembly GCF_964211835.1). NCBI lineage: Eukaryota > Metazoa > Chordata > Aves > Anseriformes > Anatidae > Anser > Anser anser. Next base: position 2,772,741 of record NC_139731.1, read on the forward strand.
TCAATATTTCTTCCTGATATTTTATATTAGTCCCTTGTGAGGATAGCATTCCCCTTTCTTTCCATAATGCCCCATGTACGTGGACTACCCCGAATGCATATTTTGAATCTGTCCAAATATTCACATTCTTACCCTCGCTTAGTTCCAGGGCTCGTGTCAGGGCAACTATTTCTGCTCGTTGGGCTAAAGGCCCCGGAGGTAGGGAATTTGCCTCAATCACTACCTTTGATGTAGTTACCGCGTATCCTGCAAAACGAGTCCCATTTTCCACAAAGCTGCTTCCATCCGTGAAAAGTTCTCAATCTGGTCTCTCCAGAGGCTGATCTTTTAAGTCTGTTCTGCTGGCCTAGGTATGTTCGATGATCTCCACGCAATCATGACTGAGGTCTCCTTCCTCCGCAGTTGTTCCTAGAAACACTGCTGGGTTCAATAGGTTAGTAGTTCTTAAGATTCATTCGGCTGGGCGATAGCCAATGGCCCCCCTTTTGCCTGTATTAAAAGGACTGTGGCTGCCACGGCCCTTAAACACGAGGGCCATCCGGCGCTTACCGCATCCAATTGTTTAGAAAAATACCCCACAGGTCTTTTCCAGCTCCCAAGTCGCTGGGTCAGTACTCCTAATGCCAATCGTTGTCTCTCATGCACAAACAGCTGAAAGTCCTTTGATAAGTCCGGCAAGCCCAAGGCAGGCGCCTTCATCAGGGCTTCTTTTAATTTCTTAAAGGCCTCTTGTTGTGGCTTTCCCCAGGTAAATGTACAGGCCTTTTGGGTTTCATAGAGGGGCTTTGCTATGAGTCCATAGTCCATTACCCACAGTCTACACCACCCGGCCATACCTAAGAAAGCCCGTAGTTCGTGCAGATTTCGCGGCTCGGGGATTTCACAAATAGCTTGTATTCGGTTAACTCCCAATTTTCTTTGTCCTTGAGAAATTTCACATCCCAAATAAATTACTGTTGTGCACGCGATTTGTGCCTTTTGTTTAGAAACCTTGTACCCATTTAGTCCCAATTGATTCAAAATATCAATAGTTACCTGAATACATTCTGACTCTCCTTCGGTAGCTATTAATATATCGTCCGCATATTGTAGCAGCAAGTATCGGTCCTTTGGTACCTGAATCTGTTCTTGGTTAATCCAGTCTTCTATTTCTTTAGCTAGTTGACTGCCGAAGAGGGTCGGGCTATTCTTGAATCCTTGAGGCAACCTTGTCCAGGTTAGTTGCATCTTTCGTCCGTTCCGTGGATTTTCCCATTCAAAAGCAAAAAGCTTTCTACTTTCCTTGTCAATGGGTATGCAGAAGAAGGCGTCTTTTAAATCAATTACCGTAAACCACTTATATTTCTCTTTTACAGATGTTAACAATGTATAAGGATTAGCCACCACTGGGTGAATATCTTTTGTTATTTCGTTTATTGCCCTAAGGTCCTGCACTAGCCTGTATTCCCCATTAGGTTTCTTTACTGGGAAAATTGGGGTATTATATTCAGATTTGCATTCCTCCAGAATGTGGTAGCTAAGAAATTTATCTATAATCTTTACTATCCCTAGCCTAGCTTCTAGCTTCAACGGGTACTGTTTAATCCGTACCGGTCGGGCCCCTTCCTTAAGTTCAATTTTTACTGGCTGGGCTAGTTTTGATTTTCCAGGCTATTTCCAACAGCCTATCCAAATTTCTCAAATCTGCACCTTCTAACTTTTGCAATTTCTTCCTAATATCCTCTTGGGCTTGTCCCAAGAAAATGAGTGCTAATTGAGCTTTAGCTTGCTCAGTCTCTACGTCTAAATCTGTATATTTCTTAGCAGTTTCTTTCAATCTCTCTAAAAAGGCGGAAGGTGATTCCGCTTTTTCTTGCCTGACATTATACAATTTTGACCAATTTATGGTCCGGGGCATGGCATTCTGTACCCCGATTTGTACCCAATCTTGATATCTCTTCAGCCTCCTTATTCCATCCCCTGAGTTATAATCCCATTGGGGATCCTCGGTGGGGAAGTTTTGATCTAGATTTCCAAGCACTAATCCATTACGTATATCTTCTCGGGCTCTCTCTCTGGCTGCCCGTAATACCATGTCCTTTCTTGTTGAATCCATCAAAGTATCCAGGATCACCTGGAGATCATCCCAATCGGGATTTTGGGTTTTAATTATCATTTTCATTATCCTAGCTACTTTATCTGGGTTTTCCCTGTAGGTGCCGGCTGCTTGCTTCCATATCATTAAATCCCCAGCTGAAAAAGGCACCTTAACATATACCGGTCCTTCTGTCCCCACTCCTTGCCTGAGGGGAGCGATTATTTTCCCTCCCTGTTCATTTATAGTTTCTCCTGCCCTTCGCTGTTGCCGGGTCCTATGTGACACGGGGAGACTAAAATCGGGGATTCTCCATCACTACTGCTATCTTCCTTTTCTCTTTTCCCTCCCTGTCCTGGCTCTTCCGGCGGAGCCAACGGCGCAACTTCCAGATCAATATTTCCATTATTATATTATTATATTATATTATTATATTATTATATACATTATTATATTATTATATTATATTATTTCCCATAATACTTATTATTCTCTATTGCCTGATGCTGTATACAGCGTCCCTCCTTAGTACATGCACAACAACGTTCCTCAGTTTAAACTTCAAGCACCATTATTCCACAAGCATGCTGCCATTCAGGCTTTCGGCGCAAATAAAAGAATAATTCCACATACGGCAGTTCATCATATTCTCCTTCCCACTTACAAAATAGCATTAATTGTAAAATTGTATTATATTGCAATGTCCCATTCTCAGGCCAAGTTTCTTGGTCCTCTAGTTTATACTGTGGCCACCAAATGTTACAATAATCAATCAGCTTTCCTTTCCGCATTTCTTGACCAAAACCTCCCTCTTTCCAGTGTGCTAGCAAACACCCCAGCGGGGATGTCCGCGGGATAGGTACATCTTTTCCCAGAATTTCTTTAATCTTTTTCATTTTGAGCTTATGATACGGACCCAAAAGCTGCCGGAGCAGCAACACACTCTCCCGAAAGCTGCCGGAGCAGCAACACACTCTCCCGAAAGCTGCCGGAGCAGCAACACACTCTCCGAAAGCTGCCGGAGCAGCAACACACTCTCCCGAAAGCTGCCGGAGCAGCAACACACTCTCCCGAAAGCTGCCGGAGCAGCAACACACTCTCCCGAAAGCTGCCGGAGCAGCAACACACTCTCCGAAAGCTGCCGGAGCAGCAACACACTCTCTCGAAAGCTGCCGGAGCAGCAACACACTCTCCCGAAAGCTGCCGGAGCAGCAACACACTCTTCCGAAAGCTGCCGGAGCAGCAACACACTCTCTCGAAAGCTGCCGGAGCAGCAACACACTCTCTCGAAAGCTGCCGGAGCAGCAACACACTCTCCCGAAAGCTGCCAGAGCAGCAACACACTCTCTCGAAAGCTGCCGGAGCAGCAACACACTCTCCCGAAAGCTGCCGGAGCAGCAACAGCACACTTTCCAGAAGCTGCCGGAGCAGCAGTGTGCTTTCCCAAAAGCTGCCGGAGCAGCAGCGTGCTTTCGCAAAAAGCTGCCGGAGCAGCAGCAGCACGCTTTCTACATACCAATAATACCTGGTGCTGACCCTTCAGCACAAACCAATACAGTTACCAATGCCGAACCTGCAGAGCTTTCGCTCTGTCTAACGGACGGCGCCTAGGCTTACCCCGGGAGCTCCCTGCCCAACCGAGCGTGGCTTTCGCCGCGTCTGACCGGCAGGCTTTCCCAACCAAATCGGTACCGAATACCCAAAGTTGAAAGCACCTTTGCTTACCACTCCAGTGGTACGTCGTGAGCAGCGGAGGTCGGTCGTGGTCGACTGCTCCCCGAGAATCCCTCGGTGCCGGCTGGAGCGAAACCGAGACACGATCCGCCTCAGCAGTGCCCACGCTGTCCCATCTGGGTCGCCAAAATGTTAGCGTAGCAACCACATAACCACCAAGTGATTATATGAAGGTGCTTTATTCAGCGCTGGAAGCCGGGGCAGGTGCCCAAATCTGGCTTCAAGTCCCGTTACTTCCCAGCCGTTATTTATACATACAATATTGCGTCAGGTATACATATTCATTACAGGTTGCAACATCAGCCTCGCTTTTCATTCTAATTAGCTCCCCTCCCCTTTGCACATGCGTGGCGCACTCTGGTGGTCGTCCAGGTGGTCGTCCAGATGAAGTAAGGAGTCTTCCTCTCCGCTAAACTCTTTCACCTTTCTCACTCGACGCATGCTCCCTCCGCTCCTTGGTTCTGCTTCAACTCATTTCATCATCTCCAGGCCCTTATCCAAGGTCAGGTTGTACCTATTCCCTCCCAGGGTTCCCCTTCAACGATTCCTTTAAATGTTCAATGTACTCCCTAGGTTTCCAGTATACATAGATTACTTGATAATGTAAGTACATTTAATAATATTTAATTATACCGTATGATCCATCACCTGAGAAACATTAATAGAACATCCATTCGATTCTCCCCAACACTAACAGCCTCATCTTTAAGAGTCCGATGTTATCACCAACCATGCGGCCTGTCGACCCCCATGGCCACACTCCCACATCTCCCCCTTCTTTATTAACATAAGAAAGCGCGATTAACACAAATTAAGAAGGCAGGATCAACACAAACTAAAACACAGAGAAAAACTGCCAGGCATACTAATTCCATCTTTAACAATCTTTGTAAAACCATCCCTGGGAGAGGCAGGCACTGAGTGCTGCCCAGCCGGGGGGCTCTGGCTGCCCCTCCAACTCCTGGAGTCCTTGTTTGGGGGTCCTGCGTAAGCCAGCGTGACCCTCCCATAAGCTCTTTTTGTTCGTCCCTGTTCTGTTAGCCTGTACCTATTCATTCCTTTTCTGTTTTTGTCCCTGTTCCGTTTGCCTGTCCCTATTCATTCCTTTTTTGTTTTTGTCCCTGTTCTGTTAGCCTGTCCCTGTTCCTGTTCTTCATGTCCCTGTTTGTTTTCTTCTCGTCCCTGTTCGTTTTCATGTCCCTGTTGGGGGGCGATTTGTGGCGTAAAGACCGCACGGACAACGGGGTTCTTTCAGGATCTGTAACTGCTACCTCTTTATTGATGACATAACTTGAACTCTCTCTTACTGAGGGCATAACTTCATCTCTCAGAGTGAGGGCACAACTTCATTCTATCCCTTATTCAGGAAAGGCTCCCTTCCTATAATTTCCGCCTCACAGCAGTACCTTTCCACTAACTAGTCATTGGTCAACAACTTTGCCCGGCAACAGCAAGCACCCAGCAACTTCCATGCTTTAATGGCTGGAGAACAAGCCACCCCAGACAACAAGGTGTCACCTGAATCACCCTTCTTTGTTCCCTCTCAACTCTTTAAATTCCTGATGGTCTCATCCTTAAGAGTCGGATGTTATCACCAACCATGGGGCTTGTCGACCCCCATGGCCACACTCCCACATCTTCCCCTTCTTTATTAACATAAGAAAGCGCGTTTAACACAAATTAAGAAGGCAGGATCAACACAAACTAAAACACAGAGAAAAACTGCAAGGCATACTAATTCTATCTTTAACAATCTTTGTAAAACCATCCCTGGGCGAGGCAGGCACTGAGTGCTGCCCAGCTGGGGGGCTCTGGCTGCCTCTCCAACTCCTGGAGTCCTTGTTTGTGGATCCTGCCTATACCAGCGTGACCCTCCCATATGCTGTTTTTTGTTTGTCCCTGTTCTGATAGCCTGTCCCTATTCATTCCCTTTTTGTTTTTGTCCCTGTTCTGTTAGACTATCCCTGTTCCTGTTCCTCATGTCCCTGCTTAAGGTGTCTCCTGAATCACCCTTCTTTGTTCCCTCTCAAGGCTTTACTTTCCTGATGGTCTCATCTTTAAGAGTCGGATGTGATCACCAACCATGGGGCTTGTCGACCCCCATGGCCACACTCCCACACCTCCTCCTTCTTTATTAACATAAGAAAGCGCAATTAACACAAATTAAGAAGGCAGGATCAACACAAACTAAAACACAGAGAAAAACTGCCAGGCATACTAAGTCTATCTTTAACAATCTTTGTAAAACCATCCCTGGGAGAGGCAGGCACTGAGTGCTGCCCAGACGGGGGGCTCTGGCTACCCCTCCAACTCCTGGAGTCCTTGTTTGTGGGTCCTGCCTATACCAGCGTGACCCTCCCATATGCTGTTTTTTGTTTGTCCCTGTTCTGATAGCCTGTCCCTATTCATTCCCTTTTTGTTTGTCCCTGTTCTGTTAGCCTGTCCCTGTTCCTGTTCTTCATGTCCCTGTTTAAGGTGTCTCCTGAATCACCCTTCTTTGTTCCCTCTCAACTCTTTACATTCCTGATGGTCTCATCCTTAATAGTCTGATGTTATCACAAACCATGGGGCTTTTCCACCCCCATGGCCACACTCCCACATCTCCCCCTTCTTTATTAACATAAGAAAGCGCAATTAACACAAATTAAGAAAGCACTATTAACACAAACTAAAACACAGTGAAAAACTGCCAGGCATACTAATTCCATCTTTAACAAACTTTGTAAACCCATCCCTGGCAGAGGGAGACACAAAGTGCTGCCCAGCCAGGGGGCTCTGGCTGCCCCTCCAACTCCTGGAGTCCTTGTTTGTGGGTCCAGCATATGCCAGTGGGACCCTCCCATATGCTGTTTTTTGTTTCTCCCTGCTCTGTTAGCCAGTCCCTGTTCCTGTTCTTCATGTCCCTCTTTAAGGTGTCTCCTGAATCACCTTTCTTTGTTCCCTCTCAACTCTTTACTTTCCTGATGGCCTCATCTTTAAGAGTGGGATGTTATCACCAACCATGGGGCTTGTGGACCCCCATGGCCATGCTCCCACATCTCCCCCTTCTTTATTAACATAAAAGAGCTCGATTAACACAAATTAAGAAAGCAGGTTTAACACAAATTAAGAAGGCGCGATTAACAGAAATTAAGAAAGCAAGAGAAACACAAATTAAGAAAGCACTCTTAACACAAATTAAAATACAGAGAAAAACTGCCAGGCATACTAATTCCATCTTTAACAAACTTTGTAACCCCATCCCTGGGAGAGGCAGGCACTGAGTGCTGCCCAGCCGGGGGGCTCTGGCTGCCCCTCCAACTCCTGGAGTCCTTGTTTGTGGGTCCGGCCTATGCCAGCGAGACCCTCCCATACGCTGTTTTTTGTTTGTCGCTGTTCTGATAGCATGTCCCTATTCATTCCTTTTTTGTTTTTGTCCCTGTTCTGTTAGACTATCCCTGTTCCTGTTCTTCATGTCCCTGTTTAAGGTGTCTCCTGAATCACCCTTCTTTGTTCCCTCTCAAGGCTTTACTTTCCTCATGGCCTCATCTTTAAGAGTCGGATGTGATCACCAACCATGGGGCTTGTCGACCCCCATGGCCACACTCCCACATCTTCCCCTTCTTTATTAACATAAGAAAGCGCGATTAACACAAATTAAGAAGGCAGGATAAACACAAACTAAAACACAGAGAAAAACTGCCAGGCATACTAAGGCTATCTAACAAACTTTGCAACCCCATCCCTGGGAGTGGCAGGCACTGAGTGCTGCCCAGCCAGGGGGCTCTGGCTGCCCCTCCAACTCCTGGAGTCCTTGTTTGTGGGTCCTGCCTATGCCAGTGGGACCCTCCCATATGCTGTTTTTTGTTTCTCCCTGCTCTGTTAGCCTGTCCCTGTTCCTGTTCTTCATGTCCCTGTTTAAGGTGTCTCCCGAATCACCCTTCTTTGTTCCCTCTCAACGCTTTACTTTCCTGATGGTCTCTACTTTAATAGTCGGATGTTATCACCAACCATGGGACTTGTCGACCCCCATGGCCATGCTCCCACATCTCCCCCTTCTTTATTAACATAAAAGAGCTTGATTAACACAAATTAAGAAAGCAGGTTTAACACAAATTAAGAACGCGCGATTAACAGAAAATAAGAAAGGAAGAGTAACACAAATTAAGAAAGAACTATTAACACAAAATAAAATACAGAGAAAAACTGCCAGGCATACTAAGTCTATCTTTAACAACCTTTGTAAAACCATCCCTGGGAGAGGCAGGCACTGAGTGCTGCCCAGCCGGGGGGCTCTGGCTGCCCCTCCAACTCCTGGAGTCCTTGTTTGTGGGTCCAGCATACGCCAGTGGGACCCTCCCATATGCTGTTTTTTGTTTCTCCCTGCTCTGTTAGCCTGCCCCTGTTCCTGTTCTTCATGTCCCTGTTTAAGGTGTCTCCTGAATCACCTTTCTTTGTTCCCTCTCAACTCTTTACTTTCCTGATGGCCTCATCTTTAAGAGTCAGATGTTATCACCAACCATGGGACTTGTCGACCCCCATGGCCATGCTCCCACAACTCCCCCTTCTTTATTAACATAAAAGAGCTCGATTAACACAAATTAAGAAAGCAGGTTTAACACAAATTATGAAGGCGCGATTAACAGAAATTAAGAAAGCAAGAGTAACACAAATAAAGAAAGCACTATTAACACAAACTAAAATACAGAGAAAAACTGCCAGGCATACTAAGTCTATCTTTATCAACCTTTGTAAAACCATCCCTGGGAGAGGCAGGCACTGAGTGCTGCCCAGCCGGGGGGCTCTGGCTGCCCGTCCGACTACTGGAGTCCTTGTATGTGGGTCCAGCATATGCCAGTGGGACCCTCCCATATGCTGTTTTTTGTTTGTCCCTGTTCTGATAGCCTGTCCCTATTCATTCCTTTTTTGTATTTGTCCCTGTTCTGTTAGACTATCCCTGTTCCTGTTCTTCATGTCCCTGTTTAAGGTGTCTCCTGAATCACCCTTCTTTGTTCCCTCTCAAGGCTTTACTTTCCTCATGGCCTCATCTTTAAGAGTCGGATGTGATCACCAACCATGGGGCTTGTCGACCCCCATGGCCACACTCCCACATCTCCTCCTTCTTTATTAACATAAGAAAGCGCAATTAACACAAATTAAGAAGGCAGGATCAACACAAACTAAAACACAGAGAAAAACTGCCAGGCATACTAAGTCTGTCTTTAACAATCTTTGTAAAACCATCCCTGGGAGAGGCAGGCACTGAGTGCTGCCCAGCCGGGGGGCTCTGGCTGCCCCTCCAACTCCTGGAGTCCTTGTTTGTGGGTCCTGGGTAAGCCAGCGTGACCCTCCCATAAGCTCTTTTTGTTCGTCCCTGTTCTGTTAGCCTGTACCTATTCATTCCTTTTTTTTTTTTTTTCCCTGTTCCCTTTGCCTGTCCCTATTCATTCCTTTTTTGTTTTTGTCCCTGTTCTGTTAGCCTGTCCCTGTTCATGTTCTTCATGTCCCTGTTTGTTTTCTTCTCGTCCCTGTTCGTTTTCATGTCCCTGTTGGGGGGCGATTTGTGGCGTAAAGACCGCACGGACAACGGGGTTCTTTCAGGATCTGTAACTGCTACCTCTTTATTGATGACATAACTTGAACTCTCTCTTACTGAGGGCATAACTTCATCTCTCAGAGTGAGGGCACAACTTCATTCTATCCCTTATTCAGGAAAGGCTCCCTTCCTATAACTTCCGCCTCACAGCAGTACCTTTCCACTAACTAGTCATTGGTCAACAACGTTGCCCGGCAACAGCAAACACCCAGCAACTTCCATGCATTAACGGCTGGAGAACAAGCCACCCCAGACAACAAGGTGTCACCTGAATCACCCTTCTTTGTTCCCTCTCAACTCTTTAAATTCCTGATGGTCTCATCCTTAAGAGTCAGATGTGATCACCAACCATGGGGCTTGTCGACCCCCATGGCCACACTCCCACATCTCCCCCTTCTTTATTAACATAAGAAAGCGCGATTAACACAAATTAAAAAGGCAGGATCAACACAAACTAAAACACAGAGAAAAACTGCCAGGCATACTAAGTCTATCTTTAACAACCTTTGTAAAACCATCCCTGGGAGAGGCAGGCACTGAGTGCTGCCCAGCCGGGGGGCTCTGGCTGCCCCTCCAACTCCTGGAGTCCTTGTTTGTGGGTCCAGCATACGCCAGTGGGACCCTCCCATATGCTGTTTTTTGTTTCTCCCTGCTCTGTTAGCCTGTCCCTATTCATTCCTTTTTTGTTTTTGTCCCTGTTCTGTTAGACTATCCCTGTTCCTGTTCTTCATGTCCCTGTTTAAGGTGTCTCCTGAATCACCCTTCTTTGTTCCCTCTCAACTCTTTAGTTTCCTGATGGCCTCATCTTTAAGAGTGGGATGTTATCACCAACCATGGGGCTTGTCGACCCCCATGGCCATGCTCCCACATCTCCCCCTTCTTTATTAACATAAAAGAGCTCGATTAACACAAATTAAGAAAGCAGGTTTAACACAAATTAAGAAGGCGCGATTAACAGAAATTAAGAAAGCTAGAGAAACACAAATTAAGAAACCACTATTAACACAAATTAAAATACAGAGAAAAACTGCCAGGCATACTAATTCCATCTTTAACAAACTTTGTAACCACAAACCTGGGAGAGGCAGGCACTGAGTGCTGCCCAGCTGGGGGGCTCTGGCTGCCCCTCCAACTCCTGGAGTCCTTGTTTGTGGGTCCAGCATATGCCAGCGAGACCCTCCCATATGCTGTTTTTTGTTTCTCCCTGCTCTGTTAGCTTGTCCCTGTTCCTGTTCTTCATGTCCCTGGTTAAGGTGTCTCCTGAATCACCCTTCTTTGTTCCCTCTCAACTCTTTACTTTCCTGATGGCCTCATCTTTAAGAGTCGGATGTTATCACCAACCATGGGACTTGTCGACCCCCATGGCCATGCTCCCACATCTCCCCCTTCTTTATTAACATAGAAGAGCTCGATTAACACAAATTAAGAAAGCAGGTTTAACACAAATTAAGAAGGCGCGATTAACAGAAATTAAGAAAGCAAGAGAAACAAAAATTAAGAAAGCACTCTTAACACAAATTAAAATACAGAGAAAAAGTGCCAGGCATACTAATTCCATCTTTAACAAACTTTGTAACCCCATCCCTGGGAGAGGCAGGCACTGAGTGCTTCCCAGCTGGGGGGCTCTGGCTGCCCCTCCAACTCCTGGAGTCCTTGTTTGTGGGTCCTGCCTATACCAGCGTGACCCTCCCATATGCTGTTTTTTGTTTGTCCCTGTTCTGATAGCCTGTCCCTATTCATTCCCTTTTTGTTTGTCCCTGCTCTGTTAGCCTGTCCCTGTTCCTGTTCTTCATGTCCCTGCTTAAGGTGTCTCCTGAATCACCCTTCTTTGTTCCCTCTCAACTCTTTACTTTCCTGATGGTCTCATCATTAAGAGTCTGATGTGATCACCAACCATGGGGCTTGTCGACCCCCATGGCCACACTCCCACATCTTCCCCTTCTTTATTAACATAAGAAAGCGCGATTAACACAAATTAAGAAGGCAGGATCAGCACAAACTAAAACACAGAGAAAAACTGCCAGGCATACTAAGTCTATCTTTAACAACCTTTGTAAACCCATCCCTGGGAGAGGCAGGCACTGAGTGCTGCCCAGCCGGGGGGCTCTGGCTGCCCCTCCAACTCCTGGAGTCCTTGTTTGGGGGTCCTGCCTATGCCAGCGAGACCCTCCCATACGCTGTTTTTTGTTTGTCCCTGTTCTGATAGCCTGTCCCTATTCATTACTTTTTTGTTTTCGTCCCTGTTCTGTTAGACTATCCCTGTTCCTGTTCTTCATGTCCCTGTTTAAGGTGTCTCCTGAATCACCCTTCTTTGTTCCCTCTCAAGGCTTTACTTTCCTGATGGTCTCATCATTAAGAGTCTGATGTTATCACCAACCATGGGGCTTGTCGACCCCCATGGCAACACTCCCACATCTTCCCCTTCTTTATTAACATAAGAAAGCGCAATTAACACAAATTAAGAAAGCAGGTTTAACACAAATTAAGAAGGCTCGATTAACAGAAATTAAGAAAGCAAGAGTAACACAAATTAAGAAAGCACTATTAACACAAACTAAAATACAGAGAAAAACTGCCAAGCATACTAATTCCATCTTTAACAAACTTTGTAACCCCATCCCTGGGAGAGGCAGGCACTGAGTGCTGCCCAGCTGGGGGGCTCTGGCTGCCCCTCCAACTCCTGGAGTCCTTTGTTGGGGGTCCTGAGTAAACCATCGTGACCCTCCCATATGCTCTTTTTGGTCATCCCTGTTCTGTTAGCCTGTGCCTGATCATTCCTTTTCTGTTTTTGTCCATGTTCCGTTTGCCTGTCCCTATTCATTCCTTTTTTTTTTTTTGTCCCTGTTCTGTTAGCCTGTCCCTGTTCCTGTTCTTCATGTCCCTGTTTGTTTTCTTCTCGTCCCTGTTCGTTTTCATGTCCCTGTTGGGGGGCGATTTGTGGCGTAAAGACCGCAAGGACAACGGGGTTCTTTCAGGATCTGTAACTGCTACCTCTTTATTGATGACATAACTTAAACTCTCTCTTACTGAAGGCATAACTTCATCTCTCAGAGTGAGGGCACAACTTCATTCTATCCCTTATTCAGGAAAGGCTCCCTTTCCTATAACTTCCTCCTCACAGCAGTACCTTTCCACTAACTAGTCATTGGTCAACAACTTTGCCCGGCAACACCAAACACCCAGCCACTTCCATGCATTAATGGCTGGAGAACTAGCCACCCCAGACAAGAAGGTGTCACCTGAACCACCCTTCTTTGTTCCCTCTCAACTCTTTAAATTCCTGATGGTCTCATCCTTAAGAGTCCTATGTTATCACCAACCATGGGGCTTGTCGACCCCCATGGCCACACTCCCACATCTCCTTCTTCTTTATTAACATAAGAAAGCGCGATTAACACAAATTAAGAAGGCAGGATCAACACAAACTAAAACACAGAGAAAAACTGCCAGGCATACTAAGTCTATCTTTAACAACCTTTGTAAAACCATCCCTGGGAGAGGCAGGCACTGAGTGCTGCCCAGCCGGGGGGCTCTGGCTGCCCCTCCAACTCCTGGAGTCCTTGTTTGTGGGTCCTGCCTATGCCAGTGGGACCCTCCCATATGCTGTTTTTTGTTTCTCCCTGCTCTGTTAGCCTGTCCCTGTTCCTGTTCTTCATGTCCCTGTTTAAGGTGTCTCCTGAATCACCCTTCTTTGTTCCCTCTCAACTCTTTACTTTCCTGATGGTCTCTAGTTTAATAGTCCGATGTTATCACCAACCATGGGGCTTGTCGACCCCCATTGCCACACTCCCACATCTTCCCCTTCTTTATTAACATAAAAGAGCTCAATTAACACAAATTAAGAAAGCAGGTTTAACACAAATTATGAAGGCGCGATTAACAGAAATTAAGAAAGCGCGATTAACACAAACTAAAATACAGAGAAAAACTGCCAGCCATACTAATTCCATCTTTAACAGACTTTGTAACCCCATCCCTGGGAGAGGCAGGCACTGAGTGCTGCCCAGCTGGGGGGCTCTGGCTGCCCCTCCAACTCCTGGAGTACTTGTTTGGGGGTCCTGCATATGCCAGCGAGACCCTCCCATACGCTGTCTTTTGTTTGTCCCTGTTCTGATAGCATGTCCCTATTCATTCCTTTTTTGTTTTGTCCCTGTTCTGTTAGCCTGTCCCTGTTCCTGTTCTTCATGTCCCTGGTTAAGGTGTCTTTTGAATCACCCTTCTTTGTTCCCTCTCAAGGCTTTACTTTCCTGATGGTCTCTACTTTAAGAGTCGGATGTGATCACCAACCATGGGGCTTGTCGACCCCCATGGCCACACTCCCACATCTCCTCCTTCTTTATTAACATAAGAAAGCACAATTAACACAAATTAAGAAGGCAGGATCAACACAAACTAAAACACAGAGAAAAACTGCCAGGCATACTAAGTCTATCTTTAACAACCTTTGTAAAACCATCCCTGGGAGAGGCAGGCACTGAGTGCTGCCCAGCCGGGGGGCTCTGGCTGCACCTCCAACTCCTGGAGTCCTTGTTTGTGGGTCCTGCCTATGCCAGCGAGACCCTCCCATATGCTGTTTTTTGTTTGTCCCTGTTCTGATAGCATGTCCCTATTCATTCCTTTTTTGTATTTGTCCCTGTTCTGTTAGACTATCCCTGTTCCTGTTCTTCATGTCCCTGTTTAAGGTGTCTCCTGAATCACCCTTCTTTGTTCCCTCTCAAGGCTTTCCTTTCCTGATGGTCTCATCCTTAAGAGTCCGATGTTATCACCAACCATGGGGCTTGTCGACCCCCATGGCCACACTCCCACATCTTCCCCTTCTTTATTAACATAAGAAAGCACAGTTAACACAAATTAAGAAAGCAGGATCAACACAAACTAAAACACAGAGAAAAACTGCCAGGCATACTAAGACTATCTTTAACAAACTTTGCAACCCCATCCCTGGGAGTGGCAGGCACTGAGTGCTGCCCAGCCGGGGGGCTCTGGCTGCCCCTCCAACTCCTGGAGTCCTTGTTTGTGGGTGCTGCCTATGCCAGCGAGACCCTCCCATATGCTGTTTTTTGTTTGTCCCTGTTCTGATAGCCTGTCCCTATTGATTCCTTTTTCGTTTTTGTCCCTGTTCTGTTAGACTATCCCTGTTCCTGTTCTTCATGTCCCTGTTTAAGGTGTCTCCTGAATCACCCTTCTTTGTTCCCTCTCAAGGCTTTACTTTCCTGATGGTCTCTACTTTAATAGTCGGATGTTATCACCAACCATGGGGCTTGTCGACCCCCATGGCCAGGCTCCCACATCTCCCCCTTCTTTATTAACCTAAAAGAGCTCGATTAACACAAATTAAGAAAGCAGGTTTAACACAAATTAAGAAGGCGCGATTAACAGAAATTAAGAAAGCAAGAGTAACACAAATAAAGAAAGCACTATTAACACAAACTAAAATACAGAGAAAAACTGCCAGGCATACTAATTCCATCTTTAACAAACTTTGTAACCCCATCCCTGGGAGAGGCAGGCACTGACTGCTGCCCAGCCGGGGGGCTCTGGCTGCCCCTCCAACTCCTGGATTCTTTGTTTGTGGGTCCTGCCTATGCCAGCGAGACCCTCCCATATGCTGTTTTTTGTTTCTCCCTGTTCTGTTAGCCTGTCCCTATTCATTCCTTTTTTGTTTTCCTCCCTGTTCTGTTAGACTATCCCTGTTCCTGTTCTTCCTGTCCCTGTTTAAGGTGTCTCCTGAATCACCCTTCTTTGCTCCCTCTCAAGGCTTTACTTTCCTCATGGTCTCTACTTTAATATTCGGATGTTATCACCAACCATGGGGCTTGTCGACCCCCATGGCCACACTCCCACATCTTCCCCTTCTTTATTAACATAAGAAAGCACAATTAACACAATTTTAGAAGGCAGGATCAACACAAACAAAAACACAGAGAAAAACTGCCAGGCATACTAATTCTATCTTTAACAACCTTTGTAAAACCATCCCTGGGAGAGGCAGGCACTGAGTGCTGCCCAGACGGGGGGCTCTGGCTGCCCCTCCAACTCCTGGAGTCCTTGTTTGTGGGTCCTGCCTATGCCAGTGGGACCCTCCCATATGCTCTTTTTTGTTTCTCCCTGCTCTGTTAGCCTGTCCCTGTTCCTGTTCTTCATGTCCCTGGTTAAGGTGTCTCCTGAATCACCCTTCTTTGTTCCCTCTCAACTCTTTACTTTCCTGATGGCCTCATCTTTAAGAGTCGGATGTTATCACCAACCATGGGACTTGTCGACCCCCATGGCCAGGCTACCACATCTCCCCCTTCTTTATTAACATAGAAGAGCTCGATTAACACAAATTAAGAAAGCAGGTTTAACACAAATTAAAAAGGCGCGATTAACAGAAATTAAGAAAGCAAGAGAAACACAAATTAAGAAAGCACTTTTAACACAAATTAAAATACAGAGAAAAAGTGCCAGGCATACTAAGTCTATGTTTAACAACCTTTGCAACCCCATCCCTGGGAGTGGCAGGCACTGAGTACTGCCCAGCCGGGGGGCTCTGGCTGCCCCTCCAACTCCTGGAGTCCTTGTTTGGGGGTCCTGCGTAAGCCAGCGTGACCCTCCCATAAGCTCTTTTTGTTCGTCCCTGTTCTGTTAGCCTGTCCCTATTCATTCCTTTTTTGTTTTTGTCCCTGTGCTGTTAGCCTGTCCCTGTTCCTGTTCTTCATGTCCCTGTTTGTTTTCTTCTCGTCCCTGTTCGTTTTCTTGTCCCTGTTGGGGGGCGATTTGTGGCGTAAAGACCGCACGGACAACGGGGTTCTTTCAGGATCTGTAACTGCTACCTCTTTATTGATGACATAACTTGAACTCTCTCTTACTGAGGGCATAACTTCATCTCTCAGAGTGAGGGCACAACTTCATTCTATCCCTTATTCAGGAAAGGCTCCCTTCCTATAACTTCCGCCTCACAGCAGTACCTTTCCACTAACTAGTCATTGGTCAACAACTTTGCCCGGCAACAGCAAACACCCAGCCACTTCCATGCATTAATGGCTGGAGAACTAGCCACCCCAGACAAGAAGGTGTCACCTGAATCACCCTTCTTTGTTCCCTCTCAACTCTTTAAATTCCTGATGGTCTCATCCTTAAGAGTCCGATGTTATCACCAACCATGGGGCTTGTCGACCCCCATGGCCACACTCCCACATCTTCCCCTTCTTTATTAACATAAGAAAGCGCGATTAACACAAATTAAGAAGGCAGGATCAACACAAACTAAAAAACAGAGAAAAACTGCCAGGCATACTAATTCCATCTTTAACAAACTTTGTAACCCTATCCCTGGGAGAGGCAGGCACTGAGTGCTTCCCAGCTGGGGGGCTCTGGCTGCCCCTCCAACTCCTGGAGTCCTTGTTTGTGGGTCCTGCCTATGCCAGCGAGACCCTCCCATACGCTGTTTTTTGTTTGTCCCTGTTCTGATAGCCTGTCCCTATTCATTCCTTTTTCGTTTTCCTCCCTGTTCTGTTAGACTATCCCTGTTCCTGTTCTTCATTTCCCTGGTTAAGGTGTCTCCTGAATCACCCTTCTTTGTTCCCTCTCAAGGCTTTCCTTTCCTGATGGTCTTATCCTTAAGAGTCCGATGTTATCACCAACCATGGGGCTTGTCGACCCCCATGGTCACACTCCCACATCTTCCCCTTCTTTATTAACATAAGAAAGCACAATTAACACAAATTTAGAAGGCAGGATCAACACAAACAAAAACACAGAGAAAAACTGCCAGGCATACTAATTCTATCTTTAACAACCTCTGTAAAACCATCCCTGGGAGAGGCAGGCACTGAGTACTGCCCAGCCGGGGGGCTCTGGCTGCCCCTCCAACTCCTGGAGTCCTTGTTTGTGGGTCCAGCATATGCCAGTGGGACCCTCCCATATGCTGTTTTTTGTTTCTCCCTGCTCTGTTAGCCTGTCCCTGTTCCTGTTCTTCATGTCCCTGTTTAAGGTGTCTCCTGAATCACCCTTCTTTGTTCCCTCTCAAGGCTTTACTTTCCTCATGGCCTCATCTTTAAGAGTCGGATGTTATCACCAACCATGGGACTTGTCGACCCCCATGGCCAGGCTCCCACATCTCCCCCTTCTTTATTAACCTAAAAGAGCTCGATTAACACAAATTAAGAAAGCAGGTTTAACACAAATTAAGAAGGTGTGATTAACTGAAATGAAGAAAGCACTATTAACACAAACTAAAACACAGAGAAAAACTGCCAGGCATACTAATTCCATCTTTAACAAACTTTGTAACCCCATCCCTGGGAGAGGCAGGCACTGAGTGCTGCCCAGCTGGGGGGCTCTGGCTGCCCCTCCAACTCCTGGAGTCCTTGTTTGGGGGTCCTGACTATGCCAGCGAGACCCTCCCATACGCTGTTTTTTTGTTTGTCCCTGTTCTGATAGCCTGTCCCTATTAATTCCTTTTTTGTTTTTGTCCCTGTTCTGTTAGACTATCCCTGTTCCTGTTCTTCATGTCCCTGTTTAAGGTGTCTCCTGAATCACCCTTCTTTGTTCCCTCTCAAGGCTTTACTTTCCTCATAGTCTCATCTTTTAGAGTCGGATGTGATCACCAACCATGGGGCTTGTCGACCCCCATGGCCACACTCCCACATCTTCCCCTTCTTTATTAACTTAAGAAAGCGCGATTAACACAAATTAAGAAGGCAGGATCAACACAAACTAAAACACAGAGAAAAACGGCCAGGCATACTAATTCCATCTTTAACAAACTTTGTAAAACCATCCCTGGGAGAGGCAGGCACTGAGTGCTGCCCAGCCAGGGGGCTCTGGCTGCCCCTCCAACTCCTGGAGTCCTTGTTTGTGGGTCCTGCCTATGCCAGCGAGACCCTCCCATACGCTGTTTTTTGTTTGTCCCTGTTCTGATAGCCTGTCCCTATTCATTCCCTTTTTGTTTTTGTCCCTGTTCTGTTAGACTATCCCTGTTCCTGTTCTTCATGTCCCTGCTTAAGGTGTCTCCTGAATCACCCTTCTTTGCTCCCTCTCAAGGCTTTACTTTCCTGATGGTCTCTACTTTAACAGTCGGATGTTATCACCAACCATGGGGCTTGTCGACCCCCATGGCCACACTCCCACATCTTCCCCTTCTTTATTAACATAAGAAAGCGCGATTAACACAAATTAAGAAGGCAGGATCAACACAAACTAAAAAACAGAGAAAAACTGCCAGGCATACTAATTCCATCTTTAACAAACTTCGTAACCCCATCCCTGGGAGAGGCAGGCACTGAGTGCTGCCCAGCTGGGGGGCTCTGGCTGCCCCTCCAACTCCTGGAGTCCTTGTTTGGGGGTCCTGCCTATGCCAGTGGGACCCTCCCATATGCTGTTTTTTGTTTCTCCCTGCTCTGTTAGCCTGTCCCTGTTCCTGTTCTTCATGTCCCTGCTTAAGGTGTCTCCTGAATCACCCTTCTTTGTTCCCTCTCAAGGCTTTACTTTCCTGATGGTCTCATCTTTAAGAGTCCGATGTTATCACCAACCATGGGGCTTGTCGACCCCCATGGCCACACTCCCACATCTTCCCCTTCTTTATTAACTTAAGAAAGCGCGATTAACACAAATTAAGAAGGCAGGATCAACACAAACTAAAACACAGAGAAAAGCTGCCAGGCATACTAAGTCTATATTTAACAATCTTTGTAAAACCAGCTGTGTGAGAGGCAGGCACTGAGTGCTGCCCAGCCAGGGGGCTCTGGCTGCCCCTCCAACTCCTGGAGTCCTTGTTTGGGGGTCCTGCGTAAGCCAGCGTGACCCTCCCATAAGCTCTTTTTGTTCGTCCCTGTTCTGTTAGCCTGTACCTATTCATTCCTTTTCTGTTTTTGTCCCTGTTCCGTTTGCCTGTCCCTATTCATTCCTTTTTTGTTTTTGTCCCTGTGCTGTTAGCCTGTCCCTGTTCCTGTTCTTCATGTCCCTGTTTGTTTTCTTCTCGTCCCTGTTCGTTTTCTTGTCCCTGTTGGGGGGCGATTTGTGGCGTAAAGACCGCACGGACAACGGGGTTCTTTCAGGATCTGTAACTGCTACCTCTTTATTGATGACATAACTTGAACTCTCTCTTACTGAGGGCATAACTTCATCTCTCAGAGTGAGGGCACAACTTCATTCTATCCCTTATTCAGGAAAGGCTCCCTTCCTATAACTTCCGCCTCACAGCAGTACCTTTCCACTAACTAGTCATTGGTCAACAACTTTGCCCGGCAACAGCAAACACCCAGCCACTTCCATGCATTAATGGCTGGAGAACTAGCCACCCCAGACAAGAAGGTGTCACCTGAATCACCCTTCTTTGTTCCCTCTCAACTCTTTAAATTCCTGATGGTCTCATCCTTAAGAGTCCGATGTTATCACCAACCATGGGGCTTGTCGACCCCCATGGCCACACTCCCACATCTTCCCCTTCTTTATTAACATAAGAAAGCGCGATTAACACAAATTAAGAAGGCAGGATCAACACAAACTAAAAAACAGAGAAAAACTGCCAGGCATACTAATTCCATCTTTAACAAACTTTGTAACCCTATCCCTGGGAGAGGCAGGCACTGAGTACTGCCCAGCCGGGGGGCTCTGGCTGCCCCTCCAACTCCTGGAGTCCTTGTTTGTGGGTCCTGCCTATGCCAGTGGGACCCTCCCATATGCTGTTTTTTGTTTCTCCCTGCTCTGTTAGCCTGTCCCTGTTCCTGTTCTTCATGTCCCTGTTTAAGGTGTCTCCTGAATCACCCTTCTTTGTTCCCTCTCAAGGCTTTACTTTCCTCATGGCCTCATCTTTAAGAGTCGGATGTTATCACCAACCATGGGACTTGTCGACCCCCATGGCCAGGCTCCCACATCTCCCCCTTCTTTATTAACCTAAAAGAGCTCGATTAACACAAATTAAGAAAGCAGGTTTAACACAAATTAAGAAGGTGTGATTAACTGAAATGAAGAAAGCACTATTAACACAAACTAAAACACAGAGAAAAACTGCCAGGCATACTAATTCCATCTTTAACAAACTTTGTAACCCCATCCCTGGGAGAGGCAGGCACTGAGTGCTGCCCAGCCGGGGGGCTCTGGCTGCCCCTCCAACTCCTGGAGTCCTTGTTTGGGGGTCCTGACTATGCCAGCGAGACCCTCCCATACACTGTTTTTTGTTTGTCCCTGTTCTGATAGCCTGTCCCTATTAATTCCTTTTTTGTTTTTGTCCCTGTTCTGTTAGACTATCCCTGTTCCTGTTCTTCATGTCCCTGTTTAAGGTGTCTCCTGAATCACCCTTCTTTGTTCCCTCTCAAGGCTTTACTTTCCTCATAGTCTCATCTTTTAGAGTCGGATGTGATCACCAACCATGGGGCTTGTCGACCCCCATGGCCACACTCCCACATCTTCCCCTTCTTTATTAACTTAAGAAAGCGCGATTAACACAAATTAAGAAGGCAGGATCAACACAAACTAAAACACAGAGAAAAACGGCCAGGCATACTAATTCCATCTTTAACAAACTTTGTAAAACCATCCCTGGGAGAGGCAGGCACTGAGTGCTGCCCAGCCAGGGGGCTCTGGCTGCCCCTCCAACTCCTGGAGTCCTTGTTTGTGGGTCCTGCCTATGCCAGCGAGACCCTCCCATACGCTGTTTTTTGTTTGTCCCTGTTCTGATAGCCTGTCCCTATTCATTCCCTTTTTGTTTTTGTCCCTGTTCTGTTAGACTATCCCTGTTCCTGTTCTTCATGTCCCTGCTTAAGGTGTCTCCTGAATCACCCTTCTTTGCTCCCTCTCAAGGCTTTACTTTCCTGATGGTCTCTACTTTAACAGTCGGATGTTATCACCAACCATGGGGCTTGTCGACCCCCATGGCCACACTCCCACATCTTCCCCTTCTTTATTAACATAAGAAAGCGCGATTAACACAAATTAAGAAGGCAGGATCAACACAAACTAAAAAACAGAGAAAAACTGCCAGGCATACTAATTCCATCTTTAACAAACTTCGTAACCCCATCCCTGGGAGAGGCAGGCACTGAGTGCTGCCCAGCTGGGGGGCTCTGGCTGCCCCTCCAACTCCTGGAGTCCTTGTTTGGGGGTCCTGCCTATGCCAGTGGGACCCTCCCATATGCTGTTTTTTGTTTCTCCCTGCTCTGTTAGCCTGTCCCTGTTCCTGTTCTTCATGTCCCTGCTTAAGGTGTCTCCTGAATCACCCTTCTTTGTTCCCTCTCAAGGCTTTACTTTCCTGATGGTCTCATCTTTAAGAGTCCGATGTTATCACCAACCATGGGGCTTGTCGACCCCCATGGCCACACTCCCACATCTTCCCCTTCTTTATTAACTTAAGAAAGCGCGATTAACACAAATTAAGAAGGCAGGATCAACACAAACTAAAACACAGAGAAAAGCTGCCAGGCATACTAAGTCTATATTTAACAATCTTTGTAAAACCAGCCGTGTGAGAGGCAGGCACTGAGTGCTGCCCAGCCAGGGGGCTCTGGCTGCCCCTCCAACTCCTGGAGTCCTTGTTTGTGGGTCCTGCCTATGCCAGCGAGACCCTCCCATACGCTGTTTTTTGTTTCTCCCTGCTCTGTTAGCCTGTCCCTATTCATTCCTTTTTTGTTTTCCTCCCTGTTCTGTTAGACTATCCCTGTTCCTGTTCTTCATGTCCCTGTTTATGGTGTCTCCTGAATCACCCTTCTTTGTTCCCTCTCAACTCTTTAAATTCCTGATGGCCTCATCTTTAAGAGTCAGATGTGATCACCAACCATGGGGCTTGTCGACCCCCATGGCCACACTCCCACATCTCCTCCTTCTTTATTAACATAAGAAAGCGCAATTAACACAAATTAAGAAGTTAGGATCAACACAAACTAAAACACAGAGAAAAACTGCCAGGCATACTAAGTCTATGTTTAACAACCTTTGTAAAACCATCCCTGGGAGTGGCAGGCACTGAGTGCTGCCCAGCCGGGGGGCTCTGGCTGCCCCTCCAACTCCTGGAGTCCTTGTTTGTGGGTCCTGCCTATGCCAGCGAGACCCTCCCATACGCTGTTTTTTGTTTGTCCCTGTTCTGTTAGACTATCCCTGTTCCTGTTCTCCATGTCCCTGTTTAAGGTGTCTCCTGAATCACCGTTCTTTGTTCCCTCTCAAGGGTTTACTTTCCTGATGGTCTCTACTTTAATAGTCGGATATGATCACCAACCATGGGACTTGTCGACCCCCATGGCCATGCTCCCACATCTCCCCCTTCTTTATTAACATAAAAGAGCTCGATTAACACAAATTAAGAAAGCAGGTTTAACACAAATTAAGAAGGCGCGATTAACAGAAATTAAGAAAGGAAGAGTAACACAAATTAAGAAAGCACTATTAACACTAACTAAAATACAGAGAAAAACTGCCAGGCATACTAATTCCATCTTTAACAAACTTTGTAACCCCATCCCTGGGAGAGGCAGGTACTGAGTGCTGCCCAGCCGGGGGGCTCTGGCTGCCCCTCCAACTCCTGGAGTCCTTGTTTGGGGGTCCTGCCTATGCCAGCGAGACCCTCCCATAGGCTGTTTTTTGTTTGTCCCTGTTCTGATAGCCTGTCCCTATTCATTACTTTTTTGTTTTCGTCCCTGTTCTGTTAGACTATCCCTGTTCCTGTTCTTCATGTCCCTGCTTAAGGTGTCTCCTGAATCACCCTTCTTTGTTCCCTCTCAAGGCTTTACTTTCCTGATTGTCTCTACTTTAATAGTCGGATGTGATCACCAACCATGGGGCTTGTCGACCCCCATGGCCACACTCCCACATCTTCCCCTTCTTTATTAACTTAAGAAAGCGCGATTAACACAAATTAAGAAGGCAGGATCAGCACAAATTAAAACACAGAGAAAAGCTGCCAGGCATACTAAGTCTATGTTTAACAACCTTTGTAAAACCATCCCTGGGAGAGGCAGGCACTGAGTACTGCCCAGCCGGGGGGCTCTGGCTGCCCCTCCGACTACTGGAGTCCTTGTTTGTGGGTCCAGCATATGCCAGTGGGACCCTCCCATATGCTGTTTTTTGTTTCTCCCTGCTCTGTTAGCCTGTCCCTGTTCCTGTTCTTCATGTCCCTGTTTAAGGTGTCTCCTGAATCACCCTTCTTTGTTCCCTCTCAAGGCTTTCCTTTCCTGATGGTCTCATCCTTAAGAGTCGGATGTTATCACCAACCATGGGGCTTGCCGACCCCCATGGCCACACTCCCACATCTTCCCCTTCTTTATTAACATAAGAAAGCACAATTAACACAAATTAAGAAAGCAGGATCAACACAAACTAAAACACAGAGAAAAACTGCCAGGCATACTAAGACTATCTTTAACAAACTTTGCAACCCCATCCCGGGGAGTGGCAGGCACTGAGTGCTGCCCAGCCGGGGGGCTCTGGCTGCCCCTCCAACTCCTGGAGTCCTTGTTTGTGGGTCCTGCCTATACCAGCGAGACCCTCCCATATGCTGTTTTTCGTTTGTCCCTGTTCTGATAGCCTGTCCCTATTCATTCCTTTTTTGTTTTTGTCCCTGTTCTGTTAGCCTGTCCCTGTTCCTGTTCTTCATGTCCCTGCTTAAGGTGTCTCCTGAATCACCCTTCTTTGTTCCCTCTCAAGGCTTTACTTTCCTGATGGTCTCATCCTTAAGAGTCCAATGTTATCACCAACCATGGGGCTTGTCGACCCCCATGGCCACACTCCCACATCTTCCCCTTCTTTATTAACATAAGAAAGCGCAATTAACACAAATTAAGAAGGCAGCATCAACACAAACTAAAACACAGAGAAAAACTGCCAGGTATACTAAGACTATCTTTAACAAACTTTGCAACCCCATCCCTGGGAGAGGCAGGCACTGAGTGCTGCCCAGCCGGGGGGCTCTGGCTGCCCCTCCAACTCCTGGAGTCCTTGTTTGGGGGTCCTGCGTAAGCCAGCGTGACCCTCCCATAAGCTCTTTTTGTTCGTCCCTGTTCTGTTAGCCTGTACCTATTCATTCTTTTTTTTTTTTTTTCCCTGTTCCCTTTGCCTGTCCCTATTCATTCCTTTTTTGTTTTTGTCCCTGTTCTGTTATCCTGTCCCTGTTCCTGTTCTTCATGTCCCTGTTTGTTTTCTTCTCGTCCCTGTTCGTTTTCATGTCCCTGTTGGGGGGCGATTTGTGGCGTAAAGACCGCACGGACAACGGGGTTCTTTCAGGATCTGTAACTGCTACCTCTTTATTGATGACATAACTTGAACTCTCTCTTACTGAGGGCATAACTTCATCTCTCAGAGTGAGGGCACAACTTCATTCTATCCCTTATTCAGGAAAGGCTCCCTTCCTATAACTTCCGCCTCACAGCAGTACCTTTCCACTAACTAGTCATTGGTCAACAACTTTGCCCGGCAACAGCAAACACCCAGCCACTTCCATGCATTAATGGCTGGAGAACTAGCCACCCCAGACAAGAAGGTGTCACCTGAATCACCCTTCTTTGTTCCCTCTCAACTCTTTAAATTCCTGATGGTCTCATCCTTAAGAGTCGGATGTTATCACCAACCATGGGGCTTGTGGACCCCCATTGCCACACTCCCACATCTTCCCCTTCTTTATTAACATAAGAAAGCGCGATTAACACAAATTAAGAAGGCAGGATCAACACAAACTAAAACACAGAGAAAAACTGCCAGGCATACTAAGTCTATCTTTAACAATCTTTGTAAAACCATCCCTGGGAGAGGCAGGCACTGAGTGCTGCCCAGCCGGGGGGCTCTGGCTGCCCCTCCAACTCCTGGAGTCCTTGTTTGTGGGTCCAGCATATGCCAGTGGGACCCTCCCATATGCTGTTTTTTGTTTCTCCCTGCTCTGTTAGCCTGTCCCTGTTCCTGTTCTTCATGTCCCTGGTTAAGGTGTCTCCTGAATCACCCTTCTTTGTTCCCTCTCAACTCTTTACTTTCCTGATGGCCTCATCTTTAAGAGTCGGATGTTATCACCAACCATGGGACTTGTCGACCCCCATGGCCATGCTCCCACAACTCCCCCTTCTTTATTAACATAAAAGAGCTCGATTAACACAAATTAAGAAAGCAGGTTTAACTCAAATTATGAAGGCGTGATTAACAGAAATTAAGAAAGCAAGAGTAACACAAATTAAGAAAGCACTATTAAAACAAACTAAAATACAGAGAAAAACTGCCAGGCATACTAATTCCATCTTTAACAATCTTTGTAAAACCATCCCTGGGAGAGGCAGGCACTGAGTGCTGCCCAGCTGGGGGGCTCTGGCTGCCCCTCCAACTCCTGGAGTCCTTGTTTGTGGGTCCTGCCTATGCCAGCGAGACCCTCCCATACGCTGTTTTTTGTTTGTCCCTGTTCTGATAGCCTGTCCCTATTCATTCCTTTTTTGTTTTTGTCCCTGTTCTGTTAGCCTGTCCCTGTTCCTGTTCTTCATGTCCCTGCTTAAGGTGTCTCCTGAATCACCCTTCTTTGTTCCCTCTCAAGGCTTTACTTTCCTCATGGCCTCATCTTTAAGAGTCGGATGTGATCACCAACCATGGGGCTTGTCGACCCCCATGGCCACACTCCCACATCTCCTCCTTCTTTATTAACATAAGAAAGCGCAATTAACACAAATTAAGAAGGCAGGATCAACACAAACTAAAACACAGAGAAAAACTGCCAGGCATACTAAGACTATCTTTAACAAACTTTGCAACCCCATCCCTGGGAGAGGCAGGCACTGAGTGCTGCCCAGCCGGGGGGCTCTGGCTGCCCCTCCAACTCCTGGAGTCCTTGTTTGTGGGTCCTGCGTAAGCCAGCGTGACCCTCCCATAAGCTCTTTTTGTTCGTCCCTGTTCTGTTAGCCTGTACCTATTCATTCCTTTTCTGTTTTTGTCCCTGTTCCGTTTGCCTGTCCCTATTCATTCCTTTTTTGTTTTTGTCCCTGTTCTGTTAGCCTGTCCCTGTTCCTGTTCTTCATGTCCCTGTTTGTTTTCTTCTCGTCCCTGTTCGTTTTCATGTCCCTGTTGGGGGGCGATTTGTGGCGTAAAGACCGCACGGACAACGGGGTTCTTTCAGGATCTGTAACTGCTACCTCTTTATTGATGACATAACTTGAACTCTCTCTTACTGAGGGCATAACTTCATCTCTCAGAGTGAGGGCACAACTTCATTCTATCCCTTATTCAGGAAAGGCTCCCTTCCTATAATTTCCGCCTCACAGCAGTACCTTTCCACTAACTAGTCATTGGTCAACAACTTTGCCCGGCAACAGCAAACACCCAGCAACTTCCATGCTTTAATGGCTGGAGAACAAGCCACCCCAGACAACAAGGTGTCACCTGAATCACCCTTCTTTGTTCCCTCTCAACTCTTTAAATTCCTGATGGTCTCATCCTTAAGAGTCGGATGTTATTACCAACCATGGGGCTTCTCGACCCCCATGGCCACACTCCCACATCTTCCCCTTCTTTATTAACTTAAGAAAGCGCGATTAACACAAATTAAGAAGGCAGGATCAGCACAAACTAAAACACAGAGAAAAACTGCCAGGCATACTAAGTCTATCTTCAACAAACTTTGCAACCCCATCCCTGGGAGAGGCAGGCACTGAGTGCTGCCCAGCTGGGGGGCTCTGGCTGCCCCTCCAACTCCTGGAGTCCTTCTTTGTGGGTCCTGCCTATGCCAGTGGGACCCTCCCATATGCTGTTTTTTGTTTCTCCCTGCTCTGTTAGCCTGTCCCTGTTCCTGTTCTTCATGTCCCTGTTTCAGGTGTCTCCTGAATCACCCTACTTTGTTCCCTCTCAACTCTTTACTTTCCTGATGGCCTCATCTTTAAGAGTTGGATGTTATCACCAACCATAGGGCTTGTGGACCCCCATGGCCATGCTCCCACATCTCCCCCTTCTTTATTAACATAAAAGAGCTCGATTAACACAAATTAAGAAAGCAGGTTTAACACAAATTAAGAAGGCGCGATTAACAGAAATTAAGAAAGCAAGAGAAACACAAATTAAGAAAGCACTCAACACAAATTAAAATACAGAGGAAAAGTGCCAGGCATACTAATTCCATCTTTAACAAACTTTGTAACCCCATCCCTGGGAGAGGCAGGCACTGAGTGCTTCCCAGCTGGGGGGCTCTGGCTGCCCCTCCAACTCCTGGAGTCCTTGTTTGTGGGTCCTGCCTATGCCAGTGGGACCCTCCCATATGCTGTTTTTTGTTTCTCCCTGTTCTGTTAGCCTGTCCCTGTTCCTGTTCTTCATGTCCCTGCTTAAGGTGTCTCCTGAATCACCCTTCTTTGTTCCCTCTCAAGGCTTTACTTTCCTCATGGCCTCATCTTTAAGAGTCGGATGTGATCACCAACCATGGGGCTTGTCGACCCCCATGGCCACACTCCCACATCTCCTCCTTCTTTATTAACATAAGAAAGCGCAATTAACACAAATTAAGAAGGCAGGATCAACACAAACTAAAACACAGAGAAAAACTGCCAGGCATACTAAGACTATCTTTAACAAACTTTGCAACCCCATCCCTGGGAGAGGCAGGCACTGAGTGCTGCCCAACCGTGGGGCTCTGGCTGCCCCTCCACCTGCTGGAGTCCTTGTTTGTGGGTCCTGCGTAAGCCAGCGTGACCCTCCCATAAGCTCTTTTTGTTCGTCCCTGTTCTGTTAGCATGTACCTATTCATTCCTTTTCTGTTTTTGTCCCTGTTCCGTTTGCCTGTCCCTATTCATTCCTTTTTTGTTTTTGTCCCTGTTCTGTTAGCCTGTCCCTGTTCCTGTTCTTCATGTCCCTGTTTGTTTTCTTCTCGTCCCTGTTCGTTTTCATGTCCCTGTTGGGGGGCGATTTGTGGCGTAAAGACCGCACGGACAACGGGGTTCTTTCAGGATCTGTAACTGCTACCTCTTTATTGATGACATAACTTGAACTCTCTCTTACTGAGGGCATAACTTCATCTCTCAGAGTGAGGGCACAACTTCATTCTATCCCTTATTCAGGAAAGGCTCCCTTCCTATAACTTCCGCCTCACAGCAGTACCTTTCCACTAACTAGTCATTGGTCAACAACTTTGCCCGGCAACAGCAAACACCCAGCCACTTCCATGCATTAATGGCTGGAGAACTAGCCACCCCAGACAAGAAGGTGTCACCTGAATCACCCTTCTTTGTTCCCTCTCAACTCTTTAAATTCCTGATGGTCTCATCCTTAAGAGTTGGATGTTATCACCAACCATGGGACTTGTCGACCCCCATGGCCACGCTCCCACATCTCCTCCTTCTTTATTAACATAAAAGAGCTCGATTAACACAAATTAAGAAAGCAGGTTTAACACAAATTATGAAGGCGCGATTAACAGAAATTAAGAAAGCAAGAGTAACACAAATTAAGAAAGCACTATTAACACAAACTAAAATACAGAGAAAAACTGCCAGGCATACTAATTCCATCTTTAACAAACTTTGTAACCCCATCCCTGGGAGAGGCAGGCACTGAGTGCTGCCCAGCCGGGGGGCTCTGGCTGCCCCTCCAACTCCTGGAGTCCTTGTTTCTGGGTCCTGCCTATGCCAGCGAGACCCTCCCATACGCTGTTTTTTGTTTGTCCCTGTTCTGTTACCCTGTCCCTGTTCCTGTTCTTCATGTCCCTGTTTAAGGTGTCTCCTGAATCACCCTTTGTTCCCTCTCAGGGCTTTACTTTCCTGATGGTCTCATCTTTAAGAGTCTGATGTTATCACCAACCATGGGGCTTGTCGACCCCCATGGCCACACTCCCACATCTTCCCCTTCTTTATTAACTTAAGAAAGCGCGATTAACACAAATTAAGAAGGCAGGATCAGCACAAACTAAGACACAGAGAAAAACTGCCAGGCATACTAAGTCTATCTTTAACAATCTTTGTAAAACCAGCCGTGGGAGAGGCAGGCACTGAGTGCTGCCCAGCCGGGGGGCTCTGGCTGACCCTCCAATTCCTGGAGTCCTTGTTTGTGGGTCCTGCCTATGCCAGCGAGACCCTCCCATATGCTGTTTTTTGTTTGTCCCTGTTCCGTTTTCCTGTCCCTATTCATTCCTTTTTTGTTTTCGTCCCTGTTCTGTTAGACTATCCCTGTTCCTGTTCTTCATGTCCCTGTTTAAGGTGTCTCCTGAATCACCCTTCTTTGTTCCCTCTCAACTCTTTACTTTCCTGATGGCCTCATCTTTAAGAGTCGCATGTTATCACCAACCATGGGACTTGTCGACCCCCATGGCCATGCTCCCACATCTCCCCCTTCTTTATTAACATAAGAGAGCTCGATTAACACAAATTAAGAAAGCAGGTTTAACACAAATTATGAAGGCGCGATTAACAGAAATTAAGAAAGCAAGAGTAACACAAATTAAGAAAGCACTATTAACACAAACTAAAACACAGAGAAAAACTGCCAGGCATATTAATTCCATCTTTAACAAACTTTGTAAAACCAACCCTGGGAGAGGCAGGCACTGAGTGCTGCCCAGCCGGGGGGCTCTGGCTGCCCCTCCAACTCCTGGAGTCCTTGTTTGGGGGTCCTGCGTAAGCCAGCGTGACCCTCCCATACGCTCTTTTTGTTCGTCCCTGTTCTGTTAGCATGTACCTATTCATTCCTTTTCTGTTTTTGTCCCTGTTCCGTTTGCCTGTCCCTATTCATTCCTTTTTTGTTTTTGTCCCTGTTCTGTTAGCCTGTCCCTGTTCCTGTTCTTCATGTCCCTGTTTGTTTTCTTCTCGTCCCTGTTCGTTTTCATGTCCCTGTTGGGGGGCGATTTGTGGCGTAAAGACCGCACGGACAACGGGGTTCTTTCAGGATCTGTAACTGCTACCTCTTTATTGATGACATAACTTGAACTCTCTCTTACTGAGGGCATAACTTCATCTCTCAGAGTGAGGGCACAACTTCATTCTATCCCTTATTCAGGAAAGGCTCCCTTCCTATAACTTCCGCCTCACAGCAGTACCTTTCCACTAACTAGTCATTGGTCAACAACTTTGCCCGGCAACAGCAAACACCCAGCAACTTCCATGCTTTAATGGCTGGAGAACAAGCCACCCCAGACAACAAGGTGTCACCTGAATCACCCTTTTTTTTTTCCCTCTCAACTCTTTAAATTCCTGATGGTCTCATCCTTAAGAGTCGGATGTTATTACCAACCATGGGGCTTGTCGACCCCCATGGCCACACTCCCACATCTTCCCCTTCTTTATTAACATAAGAAAGCGCGATTAACACAAATTAAGAAGGCAGGATCAACACAAACTAAAACACAGAGAAAAACTGCCAGGCATACTAATTCTATCTTTAACAATCTTTGTAAAACCATCCCTGGGCGAGGTAGGCACTGAGTGCTGCCCAGCCGGGGGGCTCTGGCTGCCTCTCCAACTCCTGGAGTCCTTGTTTGTGGGTCCTGCCTATACCAGCGTGACCCTCCCATATGCTGTTTTTTGTTTGTCCCTGTTCTGATAACCTGTCCCTATTCATTCCCTTTTTGTTTTTGTCCCTGTTCTGTTAGACTATCCCTGTTCCTGTTCCTCATGTCCCTGCTTAAGGTGTCTCCTGAATCACCCTTCTTTGTTCCCTCTCAAGGCTTTACTTTCCTGATGGTCTCATCTTTAAGAGTCGGATGTGATCACCAACCATGGGGCTTGTCGACCCCCATGGCCACACTCCCACACCTCCTCCTTCTTTATTAACATAAGAAAGCGCAATTAACACAAATTAAGAAGGCAGGATCAACACAAACTTAAACACAGAGAAAAACTGCCAGGCATACTAAGTCTATCTTTAACAACCTTTGTAAAACCATCCCTGGGAGAGGCAGGCACTGAGTGCTGCCCAGACGGGGGGCTCTGGCTACCCCTCCAACTCCTGGAGTCCTTGTTTGTGGGTCCTGCCTATACCAGCGTGACCCTCCCATATGCTGTTTTTTGTTTGTCCCTGTTCTGATAGCCTGTCCCTGTTCCTGTTCTTCATGTCCCTGTTTAAGGTGTCTCCTGAATCACCCTTCTTTGTTCCCTCTCAACTCTTTACATTCCTGATGGTCTCATCCTTAATAGTCTGATGTTATCACAAACCATGGGGCTTGTCCACCCCCATGGCCACACTCCCACATCTCCCCCTTCTTTATTAACATAAGAAAGCGCGATTAACACAAATTAAGAAAGCACTATTAACACAAACTAAAACACAGAGAAAAACTGCCAGGCATACTAATTCCATCTTTAACAAACTTTGTAAACCCATCCCTGGCAGAGGGAGACACTAAGTGCTGCCCAGCCGGGGGGCTCTGGCTGCCCCTTCAACTCCTGGAGTCCTTGTTTGTGGGTCCAGCATATGCCAGTGGGACCCTCCCATATGCTGTTTTTTGTTTCTCCCTGCTCTGTTAGCCTGTCCCTGTTCCTGTTCTTCATGTCCCTCTTTAAGGTGTCTCCTGAATCACCCTTCTTTGTTCCCTCTCAACTCTTTACTTTCCTGATGGCCTCATCTTTAAGAGTGGGATGTTATCACCAACCATGGGGCTTGTCGACCCCCATGGCCACGCTCCCACATCTCCCCCTTCTTTATTAACCTAAAAGAGCTCGATTAACACAAATTAAGAAAGCAGGTTTAACACAAATTAAGAAGGCGCGATTAACAGAAATTAAGAAAGCAAGAGAAACACAAATTAAGAAAGCACTCTTAACACAAATTAAAATACAGAGAAAAACTGCCAGGCATACTAATTCCATCTTTAACAAACTTTGTAACCCCATCCCTGGGAGAGGCAGGCACTGAGTGCTGCCCAGCCGGGGGGCTCTGGCTGCCCCTCCAACTCCTGGAGTCCTTGTTTGTGGGTCCGCCCTATGCCAGCGAGACCCTCCCATACGCTGTTTTTTGTTTGTCGCTGTTCTGATAGCATGTCCCTATTCATTCCTTTTTTGTTTTTGTCCCTGTTCTGTTAGACTATCCCTGTTCCTGTTCTTCATGTCCCTGCTTAAGGTGTCTCCTGAATCACCCTTCTTTGTTCCCTCTCAAGGCTTTACTTTCCTGATGGCCTCTACTTTAATAGTCGGATGTGATCACCAACCATGGGGCTTGTCGACCCCCATGGCCACACTCCCACATCTTCCCCTTCTTTATTAACATAAGAAAGCGCGATTAACACAAATTAAGAAGCCAGGATAAACACAAACTAAAACACAGAGAAAAACTGCCAGGCATACTAAGGCTATCTAACAAACTTTGCAACCCCATCCCTGGGAGTGGCAGGCACTGAGTGCTGCCCAGCCGGGGGGCTTAGGCTGCCCCTCCAACTCCTGGAGTCCTTGTTTGTGGGTCCTGCATATGCCAGCGGGACCATCCCATATGCTGTTTTTTGTTTGTCCCTGTTCTGTTAGCCTGTCCCTGTTCCTGTTCTTCAAGTCCCTGGTTAAGGTGTCTCCTGAATCACCCTTCTTTGTTCCCTCTCAACTCTTTAAATTCCTGATGGTCTCATCCTTAAGAGTCGGATGTTATTACCAACCATGGGGCTTGTCGACCCCCATGGCCACACTCCCACATTTTCCCCTTCTTTATTAACATAAGAAAGCGCGTTTAACACAAATTAAGAAGGCAGGATCAACACAAACTAAAACACAGAGAAAAACTGCCAGGCACACTAAGACTATCTTTAACAAACTTTGCAACCCCATCCCTGGGAGTGGCAGGCACTGAGTACTGCCCAGCCAGGGGGCTCTGGCTGCCCCTCCAACTCCTGGAGTCCTTGTTTGTGGGTCCAGCATATGCCAGTGGGACCCTCCCATATGCTGTTTTTTGTTTCTCCCTGCTCTGTTAGCCTGTCCCTGTTCCTGTTCTTCATGTCCCTGTTTAAGGTGTCTCCTGAATCACCCTTCTTTGTTCCCTCTCAGGGCTTTACTTTCCTGATGGTCTCATCTTTAAGAGTCAGATGTGATCACCAACCATGGGGCTTGTCAACCCCCATGGCCACACTCCCACATCTCCTCCTTCTTTATTAACATAAGAAAGCGCAATTAACACAAATTAAGAAGGCAGGATCAACACAAACTAAAACACAGAGAAAAACTGCCAGGCATACTAAGTCTATCTTTAACAACCTTTGTAAAACCATCCCTGGGAGAGGCAGGCACTGAGTACTGCCCAGCCAGGGGGCTCTGGCTGCCCCTCCAACTCCTGGAGTCCTTGTTTGTTGGTCCTGCCTATGCCAGTGGGACCCTCCCATATGCTCTTTTTTGTTTCTCCCTGCTCTGTTAGCCTGTCCCTGTTCCTGTTCTTCATGTCCCTGTTTAAGGTGTCTCCTGAATCACCCTTCTTTGTTCCCTTTCAACTCTTTACTTTCCTGATGGTCTCTACTTTATTAGTCAGATCTTATCACCAACCATGGGGCTTGTCTAACCCCATGGCCAGGCTCCCACATCTCCCCCTCCTTTATTAACATAAAAGAGCTCGATTAACACAAATTAAGAAAGCAGGTTTAACACAAATTAAGAAGGCGCGATTAACAGAAATTAAGAAAGCAAGAGTAACACAAATTAAGAAAGCACTATTAACACAAACTAAAATACAGAGAAAAACTGCCAGGCATACTAATTCCATCTTTAACAAACTTTGTAACCCCGTCCCTGGGAGAGGCAGGACCTGAGTGCTGCCCAGCTGGGGGGCTCTGGCTGCCCCTCCAACTCCTGGAGTCGTTGTTTGGGGGTCCTGCGTAAACCATCGTGACCCTCCCATATGCTCTTTTTGGTCATCCCTGTTCTGTTAGCCTGTACCTGATCATTCCTTTTCTGTTTGTGTCCCTGTTCCGTTTGCCTGTCCCTATTCATTCCGTTTTTGTTTTTTTCCCTGTTCTGTTTGCCTGTCCCTGTTCCTGTTCTTCATGTCCCTGTTTGTTTTCTTCTGGTCCCTGTTAGTTTTCATGTCCCTGTTGGGGGGCGATTTGTGGCGTAAAGACCGCACGGACAACGGGGTTCTTTCAGGATCTGTAACTGCTACCTCATTATTGATGACATAACTTGAACTCTCTCTTACTGAGGGCATAACTTCATCTCTCAGAGTGAGGGCACAACTTCATTCTATCCCTTATTCTGGAAAGGCTCCCTTCCTGTAACTTCCGCCTCACAGCAGTACCTTTCCACTAACTAGTCATTGGTCAACAACTTTGCCCGGCAACAGCAAACACCCAGCCACTTCCATGCATTAATGGCTGGAGAACTAGCCACCCCAGACAAGAAGGTGTCACCTGAATCACCCTTCTTTGTTCCCTCTCAACTCTTTAAATTCCTGATGGTCTCATCCTTAAGAGTTGGATGTTATCACCAACCCATGGGACTTGTCGACCCCCATGGCCACACTCCCACATCTTCCCCTTCTTTATTAACATAAGAAAGCGCGATTAACACAAATTAAGAAGGCAGGATCAACACAAACTAAAACACAGAGAAAAACTGCCAGGCATACTAATTCCATCTTTAACAACCTTTGTAAAACCATCCCTGGGAGAGGCAGGCACTGAGTGCTGCCCATCCGGGGGGCTCTGGCTGCCCCTCCAACTCCTGGAGTCCTTGTTTGTGGGTCCAGCATACGCCAGTGGGACCCTCCCATATGCTGTTTTTTGTTTCTCCCTGCTCTGTTAGCCTGCCCCTGTTCCTGTTCTTCATGTCCCTGTTTAAGGTGTCTCCTGAATCACCCTTCTTTGTTCCCTCTCAACTCTTTACTTTCCTGATGGCCTCATATTTAAGAGTCAGATGTTATCACCAACCATGGGGCTTGTCGACCCCCATGGCCATGCTCCCACAACTCCCCCTTCTTTATTAACATAAAAGAGCTCGATTAACACAAATTAAGAAAGCAGGTTTAACACAAATTATGAAGGCGCGATTAACAGAAATTAAGAAAGCAAGAGTAACACAAATTAAGAAAGCACTATTAACACAAACTAAAATACAGAGAAAAACTGCCAGGCATACTAATTCCATCTTTAACAAACTTTGTAAAACCATCCCTGGGAGAGGCAGGCACTGAGTGCTGCCCAGCCGGGGGGCTCTGGCTGCCCCTCCAACTCCTGGAGTCCTTGTTTTTGGGTCCAGCATATGCCAGTGGGACCCTCCCATATGCTGTTTTTTGTTTCTCCCTGCTCTGTTAGCCTGTCCCTGTTCCTGTTCTTCATGTCCCTGCTTAAGGTGTCTCCTGAATCACCCTTCTTTGTTCCCTCTCAGGGCTTTACTTTCCTGATGGTCT
This sequence comes from Anser anser, assembly GCF_964211835.1. Taxonomy (NCBI): domain Eukaryota; kingdom Metazoa; phylum Chordata; class Aves; order Anseriformes; family Anatidae; genus Anser; species Anser anser. The sequence goes on from NC_139731.1 coordinate 2,808,341, forward strand.
CATCCTTAAGAGTCAGATGTGATCACCAACCATGGGGCTTGTCGACCCCCATGGCCACACTCCCACATCTCCCCCTTCTTTATTAACATAAGAAAGCGCGATTAACACAAATTAAGAAGGCAGGATCAACACAAACTAAAACAGAGAAAAACTGCCAGGCATACTAAGTCTATCTTTAACAATCTTTGTAAAACCATCCCTGGGAGAGGCAGGCACTGAGTGCTGCCCATCCGGGGGGCTCTGGCTGCCCCTCCAACTCCTGGAGTCCTTGTTTGTGGGTCCAGCATGCGCCAGTGGGACCCTCCCATATGCTGTTTTTTGTTTCTCCCTGCTCTGTTAGCCTGTCCCTATTCATTCCTTTTTTGTTTTTGTCCCTGTTCTGTTAGACTATCCCTGTTCCTGTTCTTCATGTCCCTGTTTAAGGTGTCTCCTGAATCACCCTTCTTTGTTCCCTCTCAACTCTTTAGTTTCCTGATGGCCTCATCTTTAAGAGTGGGATGTTATCACCAACCATGGGACTTGTCGACCCCCATGGCCATGCTCCCACATCTCCCCCTTCTTTATTAACATAAAAGAGCTCGATTAACACAAATTAAGAAAGCAGGTTTAACACAAATTAAGAAGGCGCGATTAACAGAAATTAAGAAAGCTAGAGAAACACAAATTAAGAAACCACTATTAACACAAATTAAAATACAGAGAAAAACTGCCAGGCATACTAATTCCATCTTTAACAAACTTTGTAACCACAACCCTGGGAGAGGCAGGCACTGAGTGCTGCCCAGCTGGGGGGCTCTGGCTGCCCCTCCAACTCCTGGAGTCCTTGTTTGGGGGTCCTGCCTATGCCAGCGAGACCCTCCCATACGCTGTTTTTTGTTTGTCCCTGTTCTGATAGCCTGTCCCTATTCATTACTTTTTTGTTTTTGTCCCTGTTCTGTTAGACTATCCCTGTTCCTGTTCTTCATGTCCCTGTTTAAGGTGTCTCCTGAATCACCCTTCTTTGTTCCCTCTCAAGGCTTTACTTTCCTCATGGTCTCATCTTTAAGAGTCGGATGTGATCACCAACCATGGGGCTTGTCGACCCCCATGGCCACACTCCCACATCTCCTCCTTCTTTATTAACATAAGAAAGCGCAATTAACACAAATTCAGAAGGCAGGATCAACACAAACTAAAACACAGAGAAAAACTGCCAGGCATACTAAGTCTATCTTTAACAACCTTTGTAAAACCATCCCTGGGAGAGGCAGGCACTGAGTGCTGCCCAGCCGGGGGGCTCTGGCTGCCCCTCCAACTCCTGGAGTCCTTGTTTGTGGGTCCAGCATATGCCAGTGGGACCCTCCCATATGCTGTTTTTTGTTTCTCCCTGCTCCGTTAGCCTGTCCCTGTTCCTGTTCTTCATGTCCCTGTTTAAGGTGTCTCCCGAATCACCCTTCTTTGTTCCCTCTCAAGGCTTTCCTTTCCTGATGGTCTCATCTTTAAGAGTCGGTTGTTATCACCAACCATGGGACTTGTCGACCCCCATGGCCATGCTCCCACATCTCCCCCTTCTTTATTAACCTAAAAGAGCTCGATTAACACAAATTAAGAAAGCAGGTTTAACACAAATTAAGAAGGCGCGATTAACAGAAATTAAGAAAGCAAGAGTAACACAAATAAAGAAAGCACTATTAACACAAACTAAAACACAGAGAAAAACAGCCAGGCATACTAATTCCATCTTTAACAAACTTTGTAACCCCATCCCTGGGAGAGGCAGGCACTGAGTGCTTCCCAGCTGGGGGGCTCTGGCTGCCCCTCCAACTCCTGGAGTCCTTGTTTGTGGGTCCTGCCTATGCCAGCGAGACCCTCCCATACGCTGTTTTTTGTTTGTCCCTGTTCTGATAGCCTGTCCCTATTCATTACTTTTTTGTTTTCGTCCCTGTTCTGTTAGACTATCCCTGTTCCTGTTCTTCATGTCCCTGCTTAAGGTGTCTCCTGAATCACCCTTCTTTGTTCCCTCTCAAGGCTTTCCTTTCCTGATGGTCTCATCCTTAAGAGTCCAATGTTATCACCAACCATGGGGCTTGTTGACCCCCATGGCCACACTCCCACATCTTCCCCTTCATTATTAACATAAGAAAGCACAATTAACACAAATTAAGAAGGCAGGATCAACACAAACTAAAACACAGAGAAAAACTGCCAGGCATACTAAGTCTATCTTTAACAACCTTTGTAAAACCATCCCTGGGAGAGGCAGGCACTGAGTGCTGCCCAGCCGGGGGGCTCTGGCTGCCCCTCCAACTCCTGGAGTCCTTGTTTGTGGGTCCAGCATATGCCAGTGGGACCCTCCCATATGCTGTTTTTTGTTTCTCCCTGCTCTGTTAGCCTGTCCCTGTTCCTGTTCTTCATGTCCCTGCTTAAGGTGTCTCCTGAATCACCCTTCTTTGTTCCCTCTCAAGGCTTTACTTTCCTCATGGCCTCATCTTTAAGAGTCGGATGTGATCACCAACCATGGGGCTTGTCGACCCCCATGGCCAAACTACCACATCTCCTCTTTCTTTATTAACATAAGAAAGCACAATTAACGCAAATTAAGAAGGCAGGATCAACACAAACTAAAACACAGAGAAAATCTGCCAGGCATACTAAGACTATCTTTAACAAACTTTGCAACCCCATCCCTGGGAGTGGCAGGCACTGAGTGCTGCCCAGCCGGGGGGCTCTAGCTGCCTCTCCAACTCCTGGAGTCCTTGTTTGTGGGTCCTGCCTATGCCAGCGAGACCCTCCCATATGCTGTTTTTTGTTTGTCCCTGTTCTGATAGCCTGTCCCTATTTATTCCTTTTTTGTATTTGTCCCTGTTCTGTTAGACTATCCCTGTTCCTGTTCTTCATGTCCCTGTTTAAGGTGTCTCCTGAATCACCCTTCTTTGTTCCCTCTCAAGGCTTTACTTTCCTCATGGCCTCATCTTTAAGAGTCGGATGTGATCACCAACCATGGGGCTTGTCGACCCCCATGGCCACACTCCCACATCTCCTCCTTCTTTATTAACATAAGAAAGCGCAATTAACACAAATTAAGAAGGCAGGATCAACACAAACTAAAACACAGAGAAAAACTGCCAGGCATACTAAGACTATCTTTGACAATCTTTGTAAAACCATCCCTGGGAGAGGCAGGCACTGATTGCTGCCCAGCCGGGGGGCTCTGGCTGCCCCTCCAACTCCTGGAGTCCTTGTTTGTGGGTCCTGCGTAAGCCAGCGTGACCCTCCCATAAGATCTTTTTGTTCGTCCCTGTTCTGTTAGCCTGTCCCTATTCATTCCTTTTTTGTTTTTGTCCCTGTTCTGTTAGCCTGTCCCTGTTCCTGTTCTTCATGTCCCTGTTTGTATTCTTCTCGTCCCTGTTCGTTTTCTTGTCCCTGTTGGGGGGCGATTTGTGGCGTAAAGACCGCACGGACAACGGGGTTCTTTCAGGATCTGTAACTGCTACCTCTTTATTGATGACATAACTTGAACTCTCTCTTACTGAGGGCATAACTTCATCTCTCAGAGTGAGGGCACAACTTCATTCTATCCCTTATTCAGGAAAGGCTCCCTTCCTATAACTTCCGCCTCACAGCAGTACCTTTCCACTAACTAGTCATTGGTCAACAACTTTGCCCGGCAACAGCAAACACCCAGCCACTTCCATGCATTAATGGCTGGAGAACTAGCCACCCCAGACAAGAAGGTGTCACCTGAATCACCCTTCTTTGTTCCCTCTCAACTCTTTAAATTCCTGATGGTCTCATCCTTAAGAGTCCGATGTGATCACCAACCATGGGGCTTGTCGACCCCCATGGCCACACTCCCACATCTTCCCCTTCTTTATTAACATAAGAAAGCGCGATTAACACAAATTAAGAAGGCAGGATCAACACAAACTAAAACACAGAGAAAAACTGCCAGGCATACTAATTCCATCTTTAACAAACTTTGTAACCCCATCCCTGGGGAGGCAGGCACTGAGTGCTGCCCAGCTGGGGGGCTCTGGCTGCCCCTCCAAATCCTGGAGTCCTTGTTTGTAGGTCCTGCCTATGCCAGCGAGACCCTCCCATACGCTGTTTTTTGTTTGTCCCTGTTCTGATAGCCTGTCCCTATTCATTCCTTTTTTGTTTTCCTCCCTGTTCTGTTAGACTATCCCTGTTCCTGTTCTTCATGTCCCTGTTTAAGGTGTCTCCTGAATCACCCTTCTTTGTTCCCTCTCAAGGCTTTACTTTCCTGATGGTCTCATCTTTAAGAGTCCGATGTGATCACCAACCATGGGGCTTGTCGACCCCCATGGCCACACTCCCACATCTTCCCCTTCTTTATTAACTTAAGAAAGCGCGATTAACACAAATTAAGAAGGCAGGATCAACACAAACTAAAACACAGAGAAAAGCTGCCAGGCATACTAAGACTATCTTTAACAAACTTTGCAACCCCATGCCTGGGAGAGGCAGGCACTGAGTGCTGCCCAGCCGGGGGACTCTGGCTGCCCCTCCAACTCCTGGAGTCCTTGTTTGTGGGTCCTGCGTAAGCCAGCGTGACCCTCCCATAAGCTCTTTTTGTTCGTCCCTGTTCTGTTAGCCTGTACCTATTCATTCTTTTTTTTTTTTTTCCCTGTTCCGTTTGCCTGTCCCTATTCATTCCTTTTTTGTTTTTGTCCCTGTTCTGTTATCCTGTCCCTGTTCCTGTTCTTCATGTCCCTGTTTGTTTTCTTCTCGTCCCTTTTCGTTTTCATGTCCCTGTTGGGGGGCGATTTGTGGCGTAAAGACCGCACGGACAACGGGGTTCTTTCAGGATCTGTAACTGCTACCTCTTTATTGATGACATAACTTGAACTCTCTCTTACTGAGGGCATAACTTCATCTCTCAGAGTGAGGGCACAACTTCATTCTATCCCTTATTCAGGAAAGGCTCCCTTCCTATAACTTCCGCCTCACAGCAGTACCTTTCCACTAACTAGTCATTGGTCAACAACTTTGCCCGGCAACACCAAACACCCAGCCACTTCCATGCATTAATGGCTGGAGAACTAGCCACCCCAGACAAGAAGGTGTCACCTGAATCACCCTTCTTTGTTCCCTCTCAACTCTTTAAATTCCTGATGGTCTCATCCTTAAGAGTCGGATGTTATCACCAACCATGGGGCTTGTGGACCCCCATTGCCACACTCCCACATCTTCCCCTTCTTTATTAACATAAGAAAGCGCGATTAACACAAATTAAGAAGGCAGGATCAACACAAACTAAAACACAGAGAAAAACTGCCAGGCATACTAAGTCTATCTTTAACAATCTTTGTAAAACCATCCCTGGGAGAGGCAGGCACTGAGTGCTGCCCAGCCGGGGGGCTCTGGCTGCCCCTCCAAATCCTGGAGTCCTTGTTTGTGGGTCCAGCATATGCCAGTGGGTCCCTCCCGAATGCTGTTTTTTGTTTCTCCCTGCTCTGTTAGCCTGTCCCTGTTCCTGTTCTTCATGTCCCTGGTTAAGGTGTCTCCTGAATCACCCTTCTTTGTTCCCTCTCAAGGCTTTCCTTTCCTGATGGTCTCATCCTTAAGAGTCGGATGTTATCACCAACCATGGGGCTTGTCGACCCCCATGGCCACACTCCCACATCTTCCCCTTCATTATTAACATAAGAAAGCACAATTAACACAAATTAAGAAGGCAGGATCAACACAAACTAAAACACAGAGAAAAACTGCCAGGCATACTAAGTCTATCTTTAACAACCTTTGTAAAACCATCCCTGGGAGAGGCAGGCACTGAGTGCTGCCCAGCCGGGGGGCTCTGGCTGCCCCTCCGACTACTGGAGTCCTTGTTTGTGGGTCCAGCATATGCCAGTGGGACCCTCCCATATGCTGTTTTTTGTTTCTCCCTGCTCTGTTAGCCTGTCCCTGTTCCTGTTCTTCATGTCCCTGTTTAAGGTGTCTCCTGAATCACCCTTCTTTGTTCCCTCTCAAGGCTTTCCTTTCCTGATGGTCTCATCTTTAAGAGTCGGATGTGATCACCAACCATGGGGCTTGTCGACCCCCATGGCCACACTCCCACATCTCCTCCTTCTTTATTAACATAAGAAAGCGCAATTAACACAAATTAAGAAAGCAGGATCAACACAAACTAAAACACAGAGAAAAACTGCCAGGCATACTAAGACTATCTTTAACAAACTTTGCAACCCCATCCCTGGGAGAGGCAGGCACTGAGTGCTGCCCAGCCGGGGGGCTCTGGCTGCCCCTCCAACTCCTGGAGTCCTTGTTTGGGGGTCCAGTATACGCCAGTGGGACCCTCCCATATGCTGTTTTTTGTTTGTCCCTGTTCTGTTAGCCTGTACCTATTCATTCCTTTTCTGTTTTTGTCCCTGTTCCGTTTGCCTGTCCCTATTCATTCCTTTTTTGTTTTTGTCCCTGTTCTGTTAGCCTGTCCCTGTTCCTGTTCTTCATGTCCCTGTTTGTTTTCTTCTCGTCCCTGTTCGTTTTCATGTCCCTGTTGGGGGGCGATTTGTGGCGTAAAGACCGCACGGACAACGGGGTTCTTTCAGGATCTGTAACTGCTACCTCTTTATTGATGACATAACTTGAACTCTCTCTTACTGAGGGCATAACTTCATCTCTCAGAGTGAGGGCACAACTTCATTCTATCCCTTATTCAGGAAAGGCTCCCTTCCTATAATTTCCGCCTCACAGCAGTACCTTTCCAATAACTAGTCATTGGTCAACAACTTTGCCCGGCAACAGCAAACACCCAGCAACTTCCAAGCTTTAATGGCTGGAGAACAAGCCACCCCAGACAACAAGGTGTCACCTGAATCACCCTTCTTTGTTCCCTCTCAACTCTTTAAATTCCTGATGGTCTCATCCTTAAGAGTCGGATATTATTACCAACCATGGGGCTTGTCGACCCCCATGGCCACACTCCCACATCTTCCCCTTCTTTATTAACATAAGAAAGCGCGATTAACACAAATTAAGAAGGCAGGATCAACACAAACTAAAACACAGAGAAAAGCTGCCAGGCATACTAAGTCTATATTTAACAATCTTTGTAAAACCAGCCGTGTGAGAGGCAGGCACTGAGTGCTGCCCAGCCGGGGGGCTCTGGCTGCCCCTCCAACTCCTGGAGTCCTTGTTTGGGGGTCCTGCCTATGCCAGCGAGACCCTCCCATACGCTGTTTTTTGTTTCTCCCTGCTCTGTTAGCCTGTCCATATTCATTCCTTTTTTGTTTTTTTCCCTGTTCTGTTAGACTATCCCTGTTCCTGTTTCATGTCCCTGTTTAAGGTGTCTCCTGAATCACCCTTCTTTGTTCCCTCTCAAGGCTTTACTTGCCTGATGGTCTCTACTTCAACAGTTGGATGTTACCACCAACCATGGGGCTTGTCGACCCCCATGGCCACACTCCCACATCTCCCCCTTCTTTATTAACATAAGAAAGCACAATTAACACAAATTAAGAAGGCAGGATCAACACAAACTAAAACACAGAGAAAAACTGCCAGGCATACTAATTACATCTTTAACAAACTTTGCAACCCCATCCCTGGGAGTGGCAGGCACTGAGTGCTGCCCAGCCGGGGGGCTCTAGCTGCCTCTCCAACTCCTGGAGTCCTTGTTTGTGGGTCCTGCCTATGCCAGCGAGACCCTCCCATATGCTGTTTTTTGTTTGTCCCTCTTCTGATAGCCTGTCCCTATTCATTCCTTTTTTGTATTTGTCCCTGTTCTGTTAGACTATCCCTGTTCCTGTTCTTCATGTCCCTGTTTAAGGTGTCTCCTGAATCACCCTTCTTTGTTCCCTCTCAAGGCTTTACTTTCCTCATGGCCTCATCTTTAATAGTCGGATGTGATCACCAACCATGGGGCTTGTCGACCCCCATGGCCACACTCCCACATCTCCTCCTTCTTTATTAACATAAGAAAGCGCAATTAACACAAATTAAGAAGGCAGGATCAACACAAACTAAAACACAGAGAAAAACTGCCAGGCATACTAAGTCTATCTTTAACAATCTTTGTAAAACCATCCCTGGGAGAGGCAGGCACTGAGTGCTTCCAAGCCGGGGGGCTCTGGCTGCCCCTCCAACTCCTGGAGTCCTTGTTTGGGGGTCCTGCGTAAGCCAGCGTGACCCTCCCATAAGCTCTTTTTGTTCGTCCCTGTTCTGTTAGCCTGTACCTATTCATTCCTTTTTTTTTTTTTCCCTGTTCCGTTTGCCTGTCCCTATTCATTCCTTTTTTGTTTTTGTCCTTGTTCTGTTATCCTGTCCCTGTTCCTGTTCTTCATGTCCCTGTTTGTTTTCTTCTCGTCCCTGTTCGTTTTCATGTCCCTGTTGGGGGGCGATTTGTGGCGTAAAGACCGCACGGACAACGGGGTTCTTTCAGGATCTGTAACTGCTACCTCTTTATTGATGGCATAACTTGAACTCTCTCTTACTGAAGGCATAACTTCGTCTCTCAGAGTGAGGGCACAACTTCATTCTATCCCTTATTCAGTAAAGGCTCCCTTCCTATAATTTCCGCCTTACAGCAGTACCTTTCCACTAACTAGTCATTGGTCAACAACTTTGCCCGGCAACAGCAAACACCCAGCAACTTCCATGCTTTAATGGCTGGAGAACAAGCCACCCCAGACAACAAGGTGTCACCTGAATCACCCTTCTTTGTTCCCTCTCAACTCTTTAAATTCCTGATGGTCTCATCCTTAAGAGTCGGATGTTATTACCAACCATGGGGCCTGTCGACCCCCATGGCCACACTCCCACATCTTCCCCTTCTTTATTAACATAAGAAAGCGCGATTAACACAAATTAAGAAGGCAGGATCAACACAAACTAAAACACAGAGAAAAACTGCCAGGCATACTAAGTCTATCTTTAACAACCTTTGTAAAACCATCCCTGGGAGAGGCAGGCACTGAGTACTGCCCAGCCGGGGGGCTCTGGCTGCCCCTCCAACTCCTGGAGTCCTTGTTTGTGGGTCCAGCATATGCCAGTGGGACCCTCCCATATGCTGTTTTTTGTTTCTCCCTGCTCTGTTAGCCTGTCCCTGTTCCTGTTCTTCATGTCCCTGTTTAAGGTGTCTCCTGAATCACCCTTCTTTGTTCCCTCTCAACTCTTTAAATTCCTGATGGTCTCATCCTTAAGAGTCGGATGTTATTACCAACCATGGGGCCTGTCGACCCCCATGGCCATGCTCCCACATCTCCCACTTCTTTATTAACATAAAAGAGCTTGATTAACACAAATTAAGAAAGCAGGTTTAACACAAATTAAGAAGGCGCGATTAACAGAAAATAAGAAAGGAAGAGTAACACAAATTAAGAAAGAACTATTAACACAAACTAAAATACAGAGAAAAACTGCCAGGCATACTAATTCCATCTTTAACAAACTTTGTAACCCCATACCTGGGAGAGGCAGGCACTGAGTGCTGCCCAGCCGGGGGGCTCTGGCTGCCCCTCCAACTCCTGGAGTCCTTGTTTGAGGGTCCTGCCTATGCCAGCGAGACCCTCCCATAAGCTCTTTTTGTTCGTCCCTGTTCTGTTAGCCTGTACCTATTCATTCCTTTTCTGTTTTTGTCCCTGTTCCGTTTGCCTGTCCCTATTCATTCCTTTTTTGTTTTTGTCCCTGTGCTGTTATCCTGTCCCTGTTCCTGTTCTTCATGTCCCTGTTTGTTTTCTTCTGGTCCCTGTTCGTTTTCATGTCCCTGTTGGGGGGCGATTTGTGGCGTAAAGACCGCACGGACAACGGGGTTCTTTCAGGATCTCTAACTGCTACCTCTTTATTGATGACATAACTTGAACTCTCTCTTACTGAGGGCATAACTTCATCTCTCAGAGTGAGGGCACAACTTCATTCTATCCCTTATTCAGGAAAGGCTCCCTTCCTATAATTTCCGCCTCACAGCAGTACCTTTCCACTAACTAGTCATTGGTCAACAACTTTGCCCGGCAACAGAAAACACCCAGCAACTTCCATGCTTTAATGGCTGGAGAACAAGCCACCCCAGACAACAAGGTGTAACCTGAATCACCCTTCTTTGTTCCCTCTCAACTCTTTAAATTCCTGATGGTCTCATCCTTAAGAGTCGGATATTATTACCAACCATGGGGCTTGTCGACCCCCATGGCCACACTCCCACATCTTCCCCTTCTTTATTAACTTAAGAAAGCACGATTAACACAAATTAAGAAGGCAGGATCAACACAAACTAAAACACAGAGAAAAGCTGCCAGGCATACTAAGTCTATATTTAACAATCTTTGTAAAACCAGCCGTGTGAGAGGCAGGCACTGAGTGCTGCCCAGCCGGGGGGCTCTGGCTGCCCCTCCAACTCCTGGAGTCCTTGTTTGGGGGTCCTGCCTATGCCAGCGAGACCCTCCCATACGCTGTTTTTTGTTTCTCCCTGCTCTGTTAGCCTGTCCATATTCATTCCTTTTTTGTTTTTTTCCCTGTTCTGTTAGACTATCCCTGTTCCTGTTTCATGTCCCTGTTTAAGGTGTCTCCTGAATCACCCTTCTTTGTTCCCTCTCAAGGCTTTACTTGCCTGATGGTCTCTACTTCAACAGTTGGATGTTATCACCAACCATGGGGCTTGTCGACCCCCATGGCCACACTCCCACATCTCCCCCTTCTTTATTAACATAAGAAAGCACAATTAACACAAATTAAGAAGGCAGGATCAACACAAACTAAAACACAGAGAAAAACTGCCAGGCATACTAAGACTATCTTTAACAACCTTTGTAAAACCATCCCTGGGAGAGGCAGGCACTGAGTACTGCCCAGCCGGGGGGCTCTAGCTGCCTCTCCAACTCCTGGAGTCCTTGTTTGTGGGTCCTGCCTATGCCAGCGAGACCCTCCCATATGCTGTTTTTTGTTTGTCCCTCTTCTGATAGCCTGTCCCTATTCATTCCTTTTTTGTATTTGTCCCTGTTCTGTTAGACTATCCCTGTTCCTGTTCTTCATGTCCCTGTTTAAGGTGTCTCCTGAATCACCCTTCTTTGTTCCCTCTCAAGGCTTTACTTTCCTCATGGCCTCATCTTTAATAGTCGGATGTGATCACCAACCATGGGGCTTGTCGACCCCCATGGCCACACTCCCACATCTCCTCCTTCTTTATTAACATAAGAAAGCGCGATTAACACAAATTAAGAAGGCAGGATCAACACAAACTAAAACACAGAGAAAAACTGCCAGGCATACTAAGTCTATCTTTAACAACCTTTGTAAAACCATCCCTGGGAGAGGCAGGCACTGAGTACTGCCCAGCCGGGGGGCTCTGGCTGCCCCTCCAACTCCTGGAGTCCTTGTTTGTGGGTCCAGCATATGCCAGTGGGACCCTCCCATATGCTGTTTTTTGTTTCTCCCTGCTCTGTTTGCCTGTCCCTGTTCCTGTTCTTCATGTCCCTGTTTAAGGTGTCTCCTGAATCACCCTTCTTTGTTCCCTCTCAACTCTTTAAATTCCTGATGGTCTCATCCTTAAGAGTCGGATGTTATTACCAACCATGGGGCCTGTCGACCCCCATGGCCATGCTCCCACATCTCCCACTTCTTTATTAACATAAAAGAGCTTGATTAACACAAATTAAGAAAGCAGGTTTAACACAAATTAAGAAGGCGCGATTAACAGAAAATAAGAAAGGAAGAGTAACACAAATTAAGAAAGAACTATTAACACAAACTAAAATACAGAGAAAAACTGCCAGGCATACTAATTCCATCTTTAACAAACTTTGTAACCCCATACCTGGGAGAGGCAGGCACTGAGTGCTGCCCAGCCGGGGGGCTCTGGCTGCCCCTCCAACTCCTGGAGTCCTTGTTTGAGGGTCCTGCCTATGCCAGCGAGACCCTCCCATAAGCTCTTTTTGTTCGTCCCTGTTCTGTTAGCCTGTACCTATTCATTCCTTTTCTGTTTTTGTCCCTGTTCCGTTTGCCTGTCCCTATTCATTCCTTTTTTGTTTTTGTCCCTGTGCTGTTATCCTGTCCCTGTTCCTGTTCTTCATGTCCCTGTTTGTTTTCTTCTGGTCCCTGTTCGTTTTCATGTCCCTGTTGGGGGGCGATTTGTGGCGTAAAGACCGCACGGACAACGGGGTTCTTTCAGGATCTGTAACTGCTACCTCTTTATTGATGACATAACTTGAACTCTCTCTTACTGAGGGCATAACTTCATCTCTCAGAGTGAGGGCACAACTTCATTCTATCCCTTATTCAGGAAAGGCTCCCTTCCTATAATTTCCGCCTCACAGCAGTACCTTTCCACTAACTAGTCATTGGTCAACAACTTTGCCCGGCAACAGAAAACACCCAGCAACTTCCATGCTTTAATGGCTGGAGAACAAGCCACCCCAGACAACAAGGTGTAACCTGAATCACCCTTCTTTGTTCCCTCTCAACTCTTTAAATTCCTGATGGTCTCATCCTTAAGAGTCGGATATTATTACCAACCATGGGGCTTGTCGACCCCCATGGCCACACTCCCACATCTTCCCCTTCTTTATTAACTTAAGAAAGCACGATTAACACAAATTAAGAAGGCAGGATCAACACAAACTAAAACACAGAGAAAAGCTGCCAGGCATACTAAGTCTATATTTAACAATCTTTGTAAAACCAGCCGTGTGAGAGGCAGGCACTGAGTGCTGCCCAGCCGGGGGGCTCTGGCTGCCCCTCCAACTCCTGGAGTCCTTGTTTGGGGGTCCTGCCTATGCCAGCGAGACCCTCCCATACGCTGTTTTTTGTTTCTCCCTGCTCTGTTAGCCTGTCCATATTCATTCCTTTTTTGTTTTTTTCCCTGTTCTGTTAGACTATCCCTGTTCCTGTTTCATGTCCCTGTTTAAGGTGTCTCCTGAATCACCCTTCTTTGTTCCCTCTCAAGGCTTTACTTGCCTGATGGTCTCTACTTCAACAGTTGGATGTTATCACCAACCATGGGGCTTGTCGACCCCCATGGCCACACTCCCACATCTCCCCCTTCTTTATTAACATAAGAAAGCACAATTAACACAAATTAAGAAGGCAGGATCAACACAAACTAAAACACAGAGAAAAACTGCCAGGCATACTAAGACTATCTTTAACAAACTTTGCAACCCCATCCCTGGGAGTGGCAGGCACTGAGTGCTGCCCAGCCGGGGGGCTCTAGCTGCCTCTCCAACTCCTGGAGTCCTTGTTTGTGGGTCCTGCCTATGCCAGCGAGACCCTCCCATATGCTGTTTTTTGTTTGTCCCTGTTCTGATAGCCTGTCCCTATTCATTCCTTTTTTGTATTTGTCCCTGTTCTGTTAGACTATCCCTGTTCCTGTTCTTCATGTCCCTGTTTAAGGTGTCTCCTGAATCACCCTTCTTTGTTCCCTCTCAAGGCTTTACTTTCCTCATGGCCTCATCTTTAATAGTCGGATGTGATCACCAACCATGGGGCTTGTCGACCCCCATGGCCACACTCCCACATCTCCTCCTTCTTTATTAACATAAGAAAGCGCAATTAACACAAATTAAGAAGGCAGGATCAACACAAACTAAAACACAGAGAAAAACTGCCAGGCATACTAAGTCTATCTTTAACAATCTTTGTAAAACCATCCCTGGGAGAGGCAGGCACTGAGTGCTTCCCAGCCGGGGGGCTCTGGCTGCCCCTCCAACTCCTGGAGTCCTTGTTTGGGGGTCCTGCGTAAGCCAGCGTGACCCTCCCATAAGCTCTTTTTGTTCGTCCCTGTTCTGTTAGCCTGTACCTATTCATTCCTTTTTTTTTTTTTCCCTGTTCCGTTTGCCTGTCCCTATTCATTCCTTTTTTGTTTTTGTCCCTGTTCTGTTAGCCTGTCCCTGTTCCTGTTCTTCATGTCCCTGTTTGTTTTCTTCTCGTCCCTGTTCGTTTTCATGTCCCTGTTGGGGGGCGATTTGTGGCGTAAAGACCGCACGGACAACGGGGTTCTTTCAGGATCTGTAACTGCTACCTCTTTATTGATGGCATAACTTGAACTCTCTCTTACTGAAGGCATAACTTCGTCTCTCAGAGTGAGGGCACAACTTCATTCTATCCCTTATTCAGTAAAGGCTCCCTTCCTATAATTTCCGCCTTACAGCAGTACCTTTCCACCAACTAGTCATTGGTCAACAACTTTGCCCGGCAACAGCAAACACCCAGCAACTTCCATGCTTTAATGGCTGGAGAACAAGCCACCCCAGACAACAAGGTGTCACCTGAATCACCCTTCTTTGTTCCCTCTCAACTCTTTAAATTCCTGATGGTCTCATCCTTAAGAGTCGGATGTTATTACCAACCATGGGGCCTGTCGACCCCCATGGCCACACTCCCACATCTTCCCCTTCTTTATTAACATAAGAAAGCGCGATTAACACAAATTAAGAAGGCAGGATCAACACAAACTAAAACACAGAGAAAAACTGCCAGGCATACTAAGTCTATCTTTAACAACCTTTGTAAAACCATCCCTGGGAGAGGCAGGCACTGAGTACTGCCCAGCCGGGGGGCTCTGGCTGCCCCTCCAACTCCTGGAGTCCTTGTTTGTGGGTCCAGCATATGCCAGTGGGACCCTCCCATATGCTGTTTTTTGTTTCTCCCTGCTCTGTTAGCCTGTCCCTGTTCCTGTTCTTCATGTCCCTGTTTAAGGTGTCTCCTGAATCACCCTTCTTTGTTCCCTCTCAACTCTTTAAATTCCTGATGGTCTCATCCTTAAGAGTCGGATGTTATTACCAACCATGGGGCCTGTCGACCCCCATGGCCATGCTCCCACATCTCCCACTTCTTTATTAACATAAAAGAGCTTGATTAACACAAATTAAGAAAGCAGGTTTAACACAAATTAAGAAGGCGCGATTAACAGAAAATAAGAAAGGAAGAGTAACACAAATTAAGAAAGAACTATTAACACAAACTAAAATACAGAGAAAAACTGCCAGGCATACTAATTCCATCTTTAACAAACTTTGTAACCCCATACCTGGGAGAGGCAGGCACTGAGTGCTGCCCAGCCGGGGGGCTCTGGCTGCCCCTCCAACTCCTGGAGTCCTTGTTTGAGGGTCCTGCCTATGCCAGCGAGACCCTCCCATAAGCTCTTTTTGTTCGTCCCTGTTCTGTTAGCCTGTACCTATTCATTCCTTTTCTGTTTTTGTCCCTGTTCCGTTTGCCTGTCCCTATTCATTCCTTTTTTGTTTTTGTCCCTGTGCTGTTATCCTGTCCCTGTTCCTGTTCTTCATGTCCCTGTTTGTTTTCTTCTGGTCCCTGTTCGTTTTCATGTCCCTGTTGGGGGGCGATTTGTGGCGTAAAGACCGCACGGACAACGGGGTTCTTTCAGGATCTGTAACTGCTACCTCTTTATTGATGACATAACTTGAACTCTCTCTTACTGAGGGCATAACTTCATCTCTCAGAGTGAGGGCACAACTTCATTCTATCCCTTATTCAGGAAAGGCTCCCTTCCTATAATTTCCGCCTCACAGCAGTACCTTTCCACTAACTAGTCATTGGTCAACAACTTTGCCCGGCAACAGAAAACACCCAGCAACTTCCATGCTTTAATGGCTGGAGAACAAGCCACCCCAGACAACAAGGTGTAACCTGAATCACCCTTCTTTGTTCCCTCTCAACTCTTTAAATTCCTGATGGTCTCATCCTTAAGAGTCGGATATTATTACCAACCATGGGGCTTGTCGACCCCCATGGCCACACTCCCACATCTTCCCCTTCTTTATTAACTTAAGAAAGCGCGATTAACACAAATTAAGAAGGCAGGATCAACACAAACTAAAACACAGAGAAAAGCTGCCAGGCATACTAAGTCTATATTTAACAATCTTTGTAAAACCAGCCGTGTGAGAGGCAGGCACTGAGTGCTGCCCAGCCGGGGGGCTCTGGCTGCCCCTCCAACTCCTGGAGTCCTTGTTTGTGGGTCCTGCCTATGCCAGCGAGACCCTCCCATACGCTGTTTTCTGTTTCTCCCTGCTCTGTTAGCCTGTCCCTATTCATTCCCTTTTTGTTTTTTTCCCTGTTCTGTTAGACTATCCCTGTTCCTGTTCTTCATGTCCCTGTTTATGGTGTCTCCTGAATCACCCTTCTTTGTTCCCTCTTAACTCTTTAAATTCCTGATGGCCTCATCTTTAAGAGTCGGATGTGATCACCAACCATGGGGCTTGTCGACCCCCATGGCCACACTCCCACATCTCCTCCTTCTTTATTAACATAAGAATTCGCAATTAACACAAATTAAGAAGTTAGGATCAACACAAACTAAAACACAGAGAAAAACTGCCAGGCATACTAAGTCTATCTTTAACAATCTTTGTAAAACCATCCCTGGGAGAGGCAGGCACTGAGTGCTGCCCAGCCGAGGGGCTCTGGCTGCCCCTCCAACTCCTGGAGTCCTTGTTTGTGGGTCCTGCCTATGCCAGCGAGACCCTCCCATATGCTGTTTTTTGTTTGTCCCTGTTCTGATAGCCTGTCCCTATTCATTCCTTTTTTGTTTTCCTCCCTGTTCTGTTAGACTATCCCTGTTCCTGTTCTTCATGTCCCTGCTTAAGGTGTCTCCTGAATCACCCTTCTTTGTTCCCTCTCAAGGCTTTACTTTCCTGATGGTCTCTTCATTAAGAGTAGGATGTTATCACCAACCATGGGGCTTGTCGACCCCCATGGCCATGCTCCCACATCTCCCCCTTCTTTATTAACATAAAAGAGCTCGATTAACACAAATTAAGAAAGCAGGTTTAACACAAGTTAAGAAGGCGCGATTAACAGAAATTAAGAAAGCAAGAGTAACACAAATTAAGAAAGCACTGTTAACACAAACTAAAATACAGAGAAAAACTGCCAGGCATACTAATTCCATCTTTAACAAACTTTGTAACCCCATCCCTGGGAGAGGCAGGCACTGAGTGCTGCCCAGCCGGGGGGCTCTGGCTGCCCCTCCAACTCCTGGAGTCCTTGTTTGGGGGTCCTGCCTATGCCAGCGAGACCCTCCCATAGGCTGTTTTTTGTTTGTCCCTGTTCTGATAGCCTGTCCCTATTCATTACTTTTTTGTTTTCGTCCCTGTTCTGTTAGACTATCCCTGTTCCTGTTCTTCATGTCCCTGTTTAAGGTGTCTCCTGAATCACCCTTCTTTGTTCCCTCTCAAGGCTTTACTTTCCTGATGGTCTCTACTTTAATAGTCGGATGTGATCACCAACCATGGGGCTTGTCGACCCCCATGGCCACACTCCCACATCTTCCCCTTCTTTATTAACTTAAGAAAGCGCGATTAACACAAATTAAGAAGGCAGGATCAGCACAAACTAAAACACGGAGAAAAGCTGCCAGGCATACTAAGTCTATGTTTAACAACCTTTGTAAAACCATCCCTGGGAGAGGCAGGCACTGAGTACTGCCCAGCCGGGGGGCTCTGGCTGCCCCTCCGACTACTGGAGTCCTTGTTTGTGGGTCCAGCATATGCCAGTGGGACCCTCCCATATGCTCTTTTTTGTTTCTCCCTGCTCTGTTAGCCTGTCCCTGTTCCTGTTCTTCATGTCCCTGCTTAAGGTGTCTCCTGAATCACCCTTCTTTGTTCCCTCTCAGGGGTTTCCTTTCCTGATGGCCTCATCTTTAAGAGTCGGATGTGATCACCAACCATGGGGCTTGTCGACCCCCATGGCCACACTCCCACATCTCCTCCTTCTTTATTAACATAAGAAAGCGCAATTAACACAAATTAAGAAGGCAGGATCAACACAAACTAAAACACAGAGAAAAACTGCCAGGCATACTGTCCTGGTTCCAGTTAGGACAGAGTTAAGTAGCTCATAGTAGCTGGTAGGGTGCTATGTTTTGGATTAGGATGAGAAGAGCGCTGATAACATGCTGATGTTTTAATTGTTGCAGAGCAGTGTTTACACCAGGCCAAGGACTTTTCGGCTTCTTGCTCTGTCCTGCCAGCGAGCAGGCTGGGGGTGCAGCAGGAGCTGGGAGGGGACAGACCCAGGACAGCTGACCCAAACTGGCCAAAGGGGTATTCCATACCATCTGACGTCATGCTAAACAATATATAGGGGTGGCTGGCCGGGGTGGGGGGGCCGGCTGCTCGGGAATAGGCTGGGCATCGGTCAGCGGGTGGTGAGCAATTGCATTGTGCATCACTTGTTTCTTACACATTATTATTGTTAATACTATTACCATTATCACTATTATTATTATTATTGTTATTATTATTTTCCTGTCTTAATAAACTGTCTTTATCTCAACTCACAGGCTTCACTTTCCCGTTTCTCTCCCCCATCCCAGAGAGGGAGGGGGGAGGGTGAGCGAACGGCTGTGTGGTGTTTAGCTGCCAGCCGGGTTAAACCACAACAGTCTTTTTTGGCGCCCAACGTGGGGCCCGAAGGGTTGAGATATCGACAAATCTGACCAGAGTGTGTTAAACTAAAATTGGTATAAGTATTGGACCTGCTTAATAGTTGCTAGTCACGATGTTGATTGCCTTAATCTCCAGTCTGCTGTACCTGTACTCCAAATTGAGTTTTATGGTGCGTTACTTTCTGTATGTGCTCCCTGTTGCACTGTTTATCCTTTCCGGGCCCTGGTTTAAGATTGTTATGGTACTGTGCGGTGTAGCAATGGCTTATGAAATGGTGAGATATCTGGTCATGACTTTAACCTGGTATTTGTACTCAGCACTGACATCGACTCTATACTTTGGAACCCATATCTCGGAAACTATTAGCAATTACACCTATTGCCTGTTTTCGTTAGGGAGCCAATCTGTGAAGGGGACAGGGGAAGACATGTTTCCCTACCTGTTCACTCTCCCTTTCTCCTTCACCACCACCCTCTTATCCCCCGAGTTAGTTACGGTGGTTCTCCGAGATGTTGAATATCCTTGGGATACTCAGACCAGCCTGCTCTTGTTATGTCTCCTGAATGCGCTTCAGATTTTGTGGAGGGTTAAACAACTACTTAGGAATCTCATCCGGAGATCTGTCTTGAGGCGGGATAGTTGCGAGTGGCAGGGAGTGTGGGAGGATATGGGCAGGTTTCTAGAGCAGTGGTCACCTCCAGTGTTTTGGACATTCACCCCTGAACAACTGCAAAATCCTAAAAAGCTGGCAGAATGCTTGAAAAAAAGGTGTCATGACTCTGGCAGTTCCAAAGTGACACAAATCACTGTAGCGTGCTGGGGTCTGGCTTGTGCCTATCGAGCTGCAATTGATGCTATTAGCAACCTAGCTCCAGCTCCTGCAGCCGTTCCAGCTGCAGCTCCTGCAGCCACTCCAGCTCCAGCTCCTGCAGCCGCTCCAGCTCCAGCTCCTGCAGCCGCTCCAGCTCCAGCTCCTGCAGCCGCTCCAGCTCCTGCAGCCGCTCCAGTTCCAGCTCCTGCAGCTACTCCAGCTCCAGTTCCTGCAGCCGTTCCAGTTCCAGCTCCTGCAGCCGCTCCAGCTCCTGCAGCCGCTCCAGTTCCAGCTCCTGCAGCTACTCCAGCTCCAGCTCCTGCAGCCGTTCCAGTTCCAGCTCCTGCAGCTACTCCAGCTCCAGCCCCTGCAGCCGCTCCAGCTCCTGCAGCTGCCCCAGCTCGTGCAGCTGCTCCCACTCCTGTGTCTGGGTCAGAGAAACGAGCTGTAGCAGTGCAAGTTGACCCCGCAGAGGGTATTCCAACCCCTGTGGCAGACCCTGCGTCTGGGTCAGAGAAACGAGCTGTAGCAGTGCAAGTTGACCCCGCAGAGGGTATTCCAACCCCTGTGGCAGACCCTGCGTCTGGGTCAGAGAAGCGAGCTGTAGCAGTGCAAGTTGACCCCGCAGAGGGTATTCCAACCCCTGTGGCAGACCCTGTGGCTGGGTCAGAGAAACGAGCTGTAGCAGTGCAAGTTGCCCCTGTAGACAAGGTGAAAAAATGGTATAGAGGCTCAGGTCGTTTAAAACGCAGACAGTCTTCTGCTAAGTCTGGGCGTAGTGAAGACGAGGCTGGGCCATCAAAGGTGCAGGAGACTGAAGATGAGGATGAGGATGGCGAAAAATCAACAGTAACTACCCGGACTCCATACCAGCCATCAAAGGTGCAGGAGACTGAAGATGAGGATGAGGATGTCGGAAAATCAACAGTAACTACCCGGACTCTACACCGGCCATCAAAGGTGCAGAAGACTGAAGATGAGGATGAGGATGTCGAAAAATCAACAGTAATTACCCGGACTCTATACCAGCGTGAGCTACGAGATGTGCGAAAAGATTTTGGTCGCTGTATAGGCGAGCAGCTTGTCACCTGGCTGCTCCGGTGCTGGGACACGGGAGCCAATTATGTGGAATTGGAGGGCAAGGAAGCCAGGCGGCTGGGATCCCTTGCTAGGGACGCATGCATTGACAAAGCAATTGGAGATGGAGCACGATCTCGCAGCCTCTGGAGGCGTCTCCTGTCAGCTGTGAAGGAAAGGTATCTCTTCAAGGAAGAACTTGTATGTTTACCAAGCAAATGGACCACCATGGAGAAGGGAATTCAGTACCTGAGGGAATTGGCCGTACGGGAAGTAATTTATAAGGACCTAGACGACGCACAAACATCCGCAGATCCAGATGCAGTCCGGTGTACACTACCCATGTGGCGGAAGTTTGTACAGAGTGCCCCATCATCATATGCCAGCTCATTGGCAATGCTAGCCTGGAAAACGGAGGAGAATCCCACAGTGAATGAAGTGACTAAAATACTCCGGCAGTACGAAGGAAATCTCTCCTCTTCCCTAAAGGCCTGTGTCTCAGCTGTGGAGAAACTCTCTGAAGAGGTCCACCAACTTAAAGAGAATTTATCTTCCCCTCCACCTGAACGAACCAGTGTCCACCAGCTAAAAGAGAATGCTTTAGAGAAACTTTCTGAAAAGATCCACCAACTTGAAGAAAGATTATCTTCCCCTTCACCTGAACGAACCAGTGTCCACCAGCTAAAAGAGAATGCTTTGGAGAAACTTTCTGAAAAGATCCACCAACTTGAAGAAAGATTATCTTCCCCTTCACCTGAACGAACTAGTGTCCACCAGCTAAAAGAGAATACCTTGGAGAAACTTTCTGAAGAGATCCACCAACTTAAAGAGAGTTTATTTTCCTCCCCACCTGTACAAACCAGTGTCTCAGCTATTAGGGGTAAACGTTCATCTATGCAAGGAAGACAATATGGTGGGCACACACACCGCGCCACCCTGTGGTTTTACCTACGTGACCATGGAGAGGACATGAGAAAATGGGATGGAAAATCTACTGCGACCCTAGAGGCACGGGTACGTGAATTGCAAAGGAAAACAATTGGGAAAAAGGAGTTCTCTGAAAGGTTTGCTGCTCCAACTTCCAGCAGGCAGTCCTTTAAACACAGAAATGAAGATTCTGACCAGGACTAGAGGGGCCCTGCCTCCAGCCAGGGGGAGGAAAGGGACAATCGAGTTTATTGGACTGTGTGGATTCGATGGCCTGGCACGTCAGACGCACAGAAGTATAAGGCTTTGGTAGACACCGGTGCACAATGTACTCTAATGCCATCAAGCTATAAAGGGCCAGAGCCCATCTGTATTTATGGTGTGACGGGGGGATCCCAGCAGTTAACTGTATTGGAGGCTGAAGTGAGTCTAACCGGTAATGAGTGGCAAAAGCACCGTATTGTGACTGGCCCAGATGCTCCGTGCATCCTTGGCATAGACTATCTTAGAAGAGGATATTTCAAGGACCCAAAAGGGTTCCGCTGGGCTTTTGGCATAGCTGCTTTGGAGACAGAGGACATTAAACAGTTGTCTACCTTGCCTGGTCTCTCAGAGGACCCTTCTGTTGTGGGGTTGCTGAGGGTTGAAGAACAGCAAGTGCCGATCGCTACCACAACAGTGCACCGGCGGCAATATCGCACCAACCGAGACTCCCTGAGTCCCATCCATAAGCTAATTCGTCAACTGGAGAGCCAAGGAGTGATCAGCAAGACTCATTCACCTTTTAATAGTCCCATATGGCCAGTGCGAAAGTCTAATGGTGAGTGGAGACTAACAGTGGACTATCGTGGCCTGAACGAAGTCACGCCACCACTGAGTGCTGCAGTGCCGGACATGCTAGAACTCCAGTATGAACTGGAATCAAAGGCAGCCAAGTGGTATGCCACAATTGATATCGCTAATGCATTTTTCTCCATCCCTCTAGCAGCACAGTGCAGGCCACAGTTTGCTTTCACTTGGAGGGGAGTCCAATATACTTGGAATCGGCTGCCCCAGGGGTGGAAACACAGCCCTACCATTTGCCATGGACTGATCCAGTCTGCGCTGGAGCAGGGGGAAGCTCCTGAACACCTGCAGTACATCGATGACATCATTGTGTGGGGTGACACTGCAGAAGAAGTTTTCGAGAAAGGGAAGAAAATAGTCCAAATCCTTCTGAAGGCTGGTTTTGCCATAAAACAGAATAAAGTTAAAGGACCTGCACGAGAGATCCAGTTTTTAGGAATAAAATGGCAAGATGGACGCCGTCAAATCCCAATGGATGTGATCAACAAAATAACAGCTATGTCTCCACCAACTAGCAAAAAAGAAACACAAACTTTCCTAGGTGTCGTGGGGTTTTGGAGAATGCATATTCCAAATTACAGTCTGACTGTAAACCCGCTCTACCAAGTAACCCGTAAGAAGAATGCTTTTGAATGGGGCCCTGAGCAACGACAAGCCTTTGAACAAATTAAGCAGGAAATAGTTCATGCAGTAGCCCTCGGGCCAGTCCGAACAGGACCAGATGTAAAGAATGTGCTCTACACCGCAGCCGGAGAGAATGGTCCCACCTGGAGCCTCTGGCAGAAAGAACCTGGGGAAACTCGAGGTCGACCCCTGGGGTTTTGGAGTCGGGGATACAGAGGATCTGAAGCCCGCTATACTCCAACTGAAAAGGAGATATTGGCAGCATATGAAGGAGTTCGATCTGCTTCGGAAGTGGTCGGTACTGAAGCGCAGCTCCTCCTGGCACCCCGACTGCCGGTACTAGGCTGGATGTTCAAAGGAAGGGTCCCCTCTACGCATCATGCAACTGATGCTACATGGAGCAAGTGGGTTGCACTGATTACTCAGCGGGCTCGAATAGGAAACCCCAGTCGCCCAGGAATCTTGGAGGTGATTATGGACTGGCCAGAAGGCAAATACTTTGGGATATCACCAGAGGAGGAGGTGGTTCGTGCTGAAGAAGCCCCCCTGTACAACAAGCTACCAGAAAATGAGAAGAAATATGCCTTGTTCACTGACGGGTCCTGTCGTATTGTGGGAAAGCATCGGAGATGGAAAGCTGCTGTATGGAGTCCTACACGACGAGTTGCAGAAGCTGCTGAGGGAGAAGGTGAATCGAGTCAGTTTGCAGAAGTAAAAGCCATTCAGCTGGCTTTAGATATTGCTGAACGAGAAAAGTGGCCAGTTCTCTATCTCTATACTGATTCATGGATGGTAGCAAATGCCCTGTGGGGGTGGTTACAGCAATGGAAGCAGAACAACTGGCAGCGCAGGGGCAAGCCCATCTGGGCTGCGGCATTGTGGCAAGATATTGCTGCCCGGGTAGAGAACCTGGTTGTAAAGGTACGCCATGTAGATGCTCATGTGCCCAAGAATCGGGCTACTGAAGAACACCAAAACAACCAGCAGGTGGATCAGGCTGCTAAGATTGAAGTGGCTCAGGTGGACCTGGACTGGCAACATAAAGGTGAATTATTTATAGCCCGATGGGCCCATGACACCTCAGGCCATCAAGGTAGAGATGCAACCTACAGATGGGCTCGTGATCGAGGGGTGGACCTGACCATGGACACTATAGCACAGGTTATTCATGACTGTGAAACATGTGCTGCAATCAAGCAAGCCAAACGGTCAAAACCTCTTTGGTATGGAGGACGATGGCTGAAATATAAATATGGAGAGGCCTGGCAGATTGATTACATCACACTCCCTCAAACCCGCAACGGCAAGCGCCACGTACTTACAATGGTGGAAGCAACCACCGGATGGCTGGAAACATATCCTGTGCCCCATGCCACCGCCCGGAACACTATCCTGGGCCTTGAAAAGCAAGTCTTATGGCGACATGGCACCCCAGAGAGAATTGAGTCAGACAACGGGACTCATTTCCGAAACAACCTTATAGACACTTGGGCCAAAGAACATGGTATTGAGTGGGTGTATCACATCCCCTATCATGCACCAGCCTCTGGAAAAGTTGAACGATACAATGGACTGTTGAAGACTACACTGAAAGCAATGGGTGCTGGGACGTTCAAAAATTGGGATACATATTTGGCAAAGGCCACCTGGTTAGTCAATACCAGGGGATCTGCCAACCGAGCTGGACCTGCCCAATCAAACCTGTTACGCACTGTAGAAGGGGATAAAGTTCCTGTAGTGCACGTAAGAAACATGCTGGGTAAAACAGTCTGGGCTACTCCTGCCTCAGGAAAAGGCAAACCCATTCGTGGAATTGCTTTTGCTCAGGGACCTGGGTGCACTTGGTGGGTAATGCAAAAGAATGGGGAGGTCCGGTGTGTACCTCAAGGGGATTTGATACTGGGTGAGAATAGCCCATGAGTTGAATTGTAGTATGTTAATTATTATATAATAATGTATGTCATCAATACCATGATTGCTATATATCATAGATGAAAATGGTGATTAATTAGAATGTATTGGACAGAGTGTAACCTGAGCATGACATAAATGGTATGGAATAAGGGGTGGATATCTGTCCTGGTTCCAGTTAGGACAGAGTTAAGTAGCTCATAGTAGCTGGTAGGGTGCTATGTTTTGGATTAGGATGAGAAGAGCGCTGATAACATGCTGATGTTTTAATTGTTGCAGAGCAGTGTTTACACCAGGCCAAGGACTTTTCGGCTTCTTGCTCTGTCCTGCCAGCGAGCAGGCTGGGGGTGCAGCAGGAGCTGGGAGGGGACAGACCCAGGACAGCTGACCCAAACTGGCCAAAGGGGTATTCCATACCATCTGACGTCATGCTAAACAATATATAGGGGTGGCTGGCCGGGGTGGGGGGGCCGGCTGCTCGGGAATAGGCTGGGCATCGGTCAGCGGGTGGTGAGCAATTGCATTGTGCATCACTTGTTTCTTACACATTATTATTGTTAATCCTATTACCATTATCACTATTATTATTATTATTGTTATTATTATTTTCCTGTCTTAATAAACTGTCTTTATCTCAACTCACAGGCTTCACTTTCCCGTTTCTCTCCCCCATCCCAGAGAGGGAGGGGGGAGGGTGAGCGAACGGCTGTGTGGTGTTTAGCTGCCAGCCGGGTTAAACCACAACACATACTAAGACTATCTTTAACAAACTTTGCAACCCCATCCCTGGGAGAGGCAGGCACTGAGTGCTGCCCAGCCGGGGGGCTCTAGCTGCCTCTCCAACTCCTGGAGTCCTTGTTTGTGGGTCCTGCCTATGCCAGCGAGACCCTCCCATATGCTGTTTTTTGTTTGTCCCTGTTCTGATAGCCTGTCCCTATTCATTCCTTTTTTGTATTTGTCCCTGTTCTGTTAGACTATCCCTGTTCCTGTTCTTCATGTCCCTGTTTAAGGTGTCTCCTGAATCACCCTTCTTTGTTCCCTCTCAACTCTTTACTTTCCTGATGGCCTCATCTTTAAGAGTCGGATGTTATCACCAACCATGGGACTTGTCCACCCCCATGGCCACGCTCCCACATCTCCCCCTTCTTTATTAACATAAAAGAGCTCGATTAACACAAATTAAGAAAGCAGGTTTAACACAAATTATAAAGGCGCGATTAACAGAAATTAAGAAAGCAAGAGTAACACTAATTAAGAAAGCACTATTAACACAAATTAAAATACAGAGAAAAACTGCCAGGCATACTAATTCCATCTTTAACAAACTTTGTAATCCCATCCCTGGGAGAGGCAGGCACTGAGTGCTGCCCAGCCGGGGGGCTCTGGCTGCCCCTCCAACTCCTGGAGTTCTTGTTTGTGGGTCCAGCATATGCCAGTGGGACCCTCCCATATGCTGTTTTTTGTTTCTCCCTGCTCTGTTAGCCTGTCCCTGTTCCTGTTCTTCATGTCCCTTTTTAACCTGTCTCCTGAATCAATCTTCTTTGTTCCCTCTCAACTCTTTAGTTTCTTGTTGGCCTCATCTTTAAGAG
Organism: Anser anser; assembly: GCF_964211835.1. Lineage (NCBI taxonomy): Eukaryota > Metazoa > Chordata > Aves > Anseriformes > Anatidae > Anser > Anser anser. The sequence continues at coordinate 2,834,464 of NC_139731.1, forward strand.
TGGGTTGTTATCAACAACCACGGGACTTGTCGACCCCCATGGCCATGCTCCCACATCTCCCCCTTCTTTATTAACATAAAAGAGCTCGATTAACACAAATTAAGAAAGCAGGTTTAACACAAATTAAGAAGGCGCGATTAACAGAAATTAAGAAAGGAAGAGTAACACAAATTAAGAAAGCACTATTAACACTAACTAAAATACAGAGAAAATCTGCCAGGCATACTAATTCCATCTTTAACAACCTTTGTAACCCCATCCCTGGGAGAGGCAGGCACTGAGTGCTGCCCAGCCGGGGGGCTCTGGCTGCCCCTCCAACTCCTGGAGTCCTTGTTTGGGGGTCCTGCCTATGCCAGCGAGACCCTCCCATACGCTGTTTTTTGTTTGTCCCTGTTCTGATAGCCTGTCCCTATTCATTACTTTTTTTTTTTTGTCCCTGTTCTGTTAGACTATCCCTGTTCCTGTTCTTCATGTCCCTGTTTAAGGTGTCTCCTGAATCACCCTTCTTTGTTCCCTCTCAACTCTTTACTTTCCTGATGGCCTCATCTTTAAGAGTCGGATGTGATCACCAACCATGGGGCTTGTCGACCCCCATGGCCACACTCCCACATCTTCCCCTTCTTTATTAACTTAAGAAAGCGCGATTAACACAAATTAAGAAGGCAGGATCAGCACAAACTAAAACACAGAGGAAAGCTGCCAGGCATACTAAGTCTATGTTTAACAACCTTTGTAAAACCATCCCTGGGAGAGGCAGGCACTGAGTACTGCCCAGCTGGGGGGCTCTGGCTGCCCCTCCAACTCCTGGAGTCCTTGTTTGGGGGTCCGGCCTATGCCAGAGAGACCCTCCCATACGCTGTTTTTTGTTTGTCCCTGTTCTGATAGCATGTCCCTATTCATTCCTTTTTTGTATTTGTCCCTGTTCTGTTAGACTATCCCTGTTCCTGTTCTTCATGTCCCTGTTTAAGGTGTCTCCTGAATCACCCTTCTTTGTTCCCTCTCAAGGCTTTACTTTCCTCATGGCCTCATCTTTAAGAGTCGGATGTGATCACCAACCATGGGGCTTGTCGACCCCCATGGCCACACTCCCACATCTCCTCCTTCTTTATTAACATAAGAAAGCGCAATTAACACAAATTAAGAAGGCAGGATCAACACAAACTAAAACACAGAGAAAAACTGCCAGGCATACTAAGACTATCTTTAACAAACTTTGCAACCCCATCCCTGGGAGAGGCAGGCACTGAGTGCTGCCCAGCCGGGGGGCTCTGGCTGCCCCTCCAACTCCTGGAGTCCTTTTTTCTGGGTCCTGGGTAAGCCAGCGTGACCCTCCCATAAGCTCTTTTTGTTCGTCCCTGTTCTGCTAGCCTGTACCTATTCATTCTTTTTTTTTTTTTTTCCCTGTTCCGTTTGCCTGTCCCTATTCATTCCTTTTTTGTTTTTGTCCCTGTTCTGTTATCCTGTCCCTGTTCCTGTTCTTCATGTCCCTGTTTGTTTTCTTCTCGTCCCTGTTCGTTTTCATGTCCCTGTTGGGGGGCGATTTGTGGCGTAAAGACCGCACGGACAACGGGGTTCTTTCAGGATCTGTAACTGCTACCTCTTTATTGATGACATAACTTGAACTCTCTCTTACTGAGGGCATAACTTCATCTCTCAGAGTGAGGGCACAACTTCATTCTATCCCTTATTCAGGAAAGGCTCCCTTCCTATAACTTCCGCCTCACAGCAGTAACTTTCCACTAACTAGTCATTGGTCAACAACTTTGCCCGGCAACAGCAAACACCCAGCCACTTCCATGCATTAATGGCTGGAGAACTAGCCACCCCAGACAAGAAGGTGTCACCTGAATCACCCTTCTTTGTTCCCTCTCAACTCTTTAAATTCCTGATGGTCTCATCCTTAAGAGTCGGATGTTATCACCAACCATGGGGCTTGTGGACCCCCATTGCCACACTCCCACATCTTCCCCTTCTTTATTAACATAAGAAAGCGCGATTAACACAAATTAAGAAGGCAGGATCAACACAAACTAAAACACAGAGAAAAACTGCCAGGCATACTAAGTCTATCTTTAACAACCTTTGTAAAACCATCCCTGGGAGAGGCAGGCACTGAGTGCTGCCCAGCCGGGGGGCTCTGGCTGCCCCTCCAACTCCTGGAGTCCTTGTTTGTGGGTCCAGCATACACCAGTGGGACCCTCCCATATGCTGTTTTTTGTTTCTCCCTGCTCTGTTAGCCCGTCCCTGTTCCTGTTCTTCATGTCCCTGGTTAAGGTGTCTCCTGAATCACCCTTCTTTGTTCCCTCTCAACTCTTTACTTTCCTGATGGCCTCATCTTTAAGAGTCGGATGTTATCACCAACCATGGGACTTGTCGACCCCCATGGCCATGCTCCCACAACTCCCCCTTCTTTATTAACATAAAAGAGCTCGATTAACACAAATTAAGAAAGCAGGTTTAACACAAATTATGAAGGCGTGATTAACAGAAATTAAGAAAGCAAGAGTAACACAAATTAAGAAAGCACTATTAAAACAAACTAAAATACAGAGAAAAACTGCCAGGCATACTAATTCCATCTTTAACAAACTTTGTAACCCCATCCCTGGGAGAGGCAGGCACTGAGTGCTGCCCAGCTGGGGGGCTCTGGCTGCCCCTCCAACTCCTGGAGTCCTTTTTTGTGGGTCCTGCCTATGCCAGCGAGACCCTCCCATACGCTGTTTTTTGTTTGTCGCTGTTCTTATAGCCTGTCCCTATTCATTCCTTTTTTGTTTTTGTCCCTGTTCTGTTAGCCTGGCCCTGTTCCTGTTCTTCATGTCCCCGGTTAAGGTGTCTCCTGAATCACCCTTTTTTGTTCCCTCTCAAGGCTTTACTTTCCTGATGGTCTCATCTTTAAGAGTCGGATGTGATCACCAACCATGGGGCTTGTCGACCCCCATGGCCACACTCCCACATCTCCTCCTTCTTTATTAACATAAGAAAGCGCAATTAACACAAATTAAGAAGGCAGGATCAACACAAACTAAAACACAGAGAAAAACTGCCAGGCATACTAAGACTATCTTTAACAAACTTTGCAACCCCATCCCTGGGAGAGGCAGGCACTGAGTGCTGCCCAGCCGGGGGGCTCTGGCTGCCACTCCAACTCAGGAGTCCTTGTTTGTGGGTCCTGCGTAAGCCAGCGTGACCCTCCCATAAGCTCTTTTTGTTCGTCCCTGTTCTGTTAGCCTGTACCTATTCATTCCTTTTCTGTTTTTGTCCCTGTTCCGTTTGCCTGTCCCTATTCATTCCTTTTTTGTTTTTGTCCCTGTTCTGTTATCCTGTCCCTGTTCCTGTTCTTCATGTCCCTGTTTGTTTTCTTCTCGTCCCTGTTCGTTTTCATGTCCCTGTTGGGGGGCGATTTGTGGCGTAAAGACCGCACGGACAACGGGGTTCTTTCAGGATCTGTAACTGCTACCTCTTTATTGATGACATAACTTGAACTCTCTCTTACTGAGGGCATAACTTCATCTCTCAGAGTGAGGGCACAACTTCATTCTATCCCTTATTCAGGAAAGGCTCCCTTCCTATAATTTCTGCCTCACAGCAGTACCTTTCCACTAACTAGTCATTGGTCAACAACTTTGCCTGGCAACAGCAAACATCCAGCCACTTCCATGCATTAATGGCTGGAGAACTAGCCACCCCAGACAAGAAGGTGTCACCTGAATCACCCTTCTTTGTTCCCTCTCAACTCTTTAAATTCCTGATGGTCTCATCCTTAAGAGTCGGATGTTATCACCAACCATGGGGCTTGTGGACCCCCATTGCCACACTCCCACATCTTCCCCTTCTTTATTAACATAAGAAAGCGCGATTAACACAAATTAAGAAGGCAGGATCAACACAAACTAAAACACAGAGAAAAACTGCCAGGCAAACTAAGTCTATCTTTAACAATCTTTGTAAAACCATCCCTGGGAGAGGCAGGCACTGAGTGCTGCCCAGCCGGGGGGCTCTGGCTGCCCCTCCAACTCCTGGAGTCCTTGTTTGTGGGTCCAGCATATGCCAGTGGGACCCTCCCAAATGCTGTTTTTTGTTTCTCCCTGCTCTGTTAGCCTGTCCCTGTTCCTGTTCTTCATGTCCCTGTTTAAGGTGTCTCCTGAATCACCCTTCTTTGTTCCCTCTCAACTCTTTACTTTCCTGATGGCCTCATCTTTAAGAGTGGGTTGTTATCACCAACCATGGGACTTGTGGACCCCCATGGCCATGCTCCCACATCTCCCCCTTCTTTATTAACATAAAAGAGCTCGATTAACACAAATTAAGAAAGCAGGTTTAACACAAATTAAGAAGGCGCGATTAACAGAAATTAAGAAAGCAAGAGTAACACAAATTAAAAAAGCACTATTAACACAAACTAAAATACAGAGAAAAACTGCCAGGCATACTAATTCCATCTTTAACAAACTTTGTAACCCCATCCCTGGGAGAGGCAGGCACTGAGTGCTGCCCAGCTGGGGGGCTCTGGCTGCCCCTCCAACTCCTGGAGTCCTTGTTTGTGGGTCCTGCCTATGCCAGCGAGACCCTCCCAAATGCTGTTTTTTGTTTGTCCCTGTTCTGATAGCCTGTCCCTATTCATTCCTTTTTTGTTTTTGTCCCTGTTCTGTTAGCCTGTCCCTGTTCCTGTTCTTCATGTCCCTGTTTAAGGTGTCTCCTGAATCACCCTTCTTTGTTCCCTCTCAAGGCTTTACTTTCCTCATGGCCTCATCTTTAAGAGTCGGATGTGATCACCAACCATGGGGCTTGTCGACCCCCATGGCCACACTCCCACATCTCCTCCTTCTTTATTAACATAAGAAAGCGCAATTAACACAAATTAAGAAGGCAGGATCAACACAAACTAAAACACAGAGAAAAACTGCCAGGCATACTAAGACTATCTTTAACAAACTTTGCAACCCCATCCCTGGGAGTGGCAGGCACTGAGTGCTGCCCAGCCGGGGGGCTCTGGCTGCCCCTCCACCTCCTGGAGTCCTTGTTTGTGGGTCCTGCGTAAGCCAGCGTGACCCTCCCATAAGCTCTTTTTGTTCGTCCCTGTTCTGTTAGCCTGTACCTACTCATTCCTTTTTTTTTCTTTTTCCTGTTCCGTTTGCCTGTCCCTATTCATTCCTTTTTTGTTTTTGTCCCTGTTCTGTTAGCCTGTCCCTGTTCCTGTTCTTCATGTCCCTGTTTGTTTTCTTCTCGTCCCTGTTCGTTTTCTTGTCCCTGTTGGGGGGCGATTTGTGGCGTAAAGACCGCACGGACAACGGGGTTCTTTCAGGATCTGTAACTGCTACCTCTTTATTGATGACATAACTTGAACTCTCTCTTACTGAGGGCATAACTTCATCTCTCAGAGTGAGGGCACAACTTCATTCTATCCCTTATTCAGGAAAGGCTCCCTTCCTATAACTTCCGCCTCACAGCAGTACCTTTCCACTAACTAGTCATTGGTCAACAACTTTGCCCGGCAACAGCAAACACCCAGCCACTTCCATGCATTAATGGCTGGAGAACTAGCCACCCCAGACAAGAAGGTGTCACCTGAATCACCCTTCTTTGTTCCCTCTCAACTCTTTAAATTCCTGATGGTCTCATCCTTAAGAGTCGGATGTTATCACCAACCATGGGGCTTGTGGACCCCCATTGCCACACTCCCACATCTTCCCCTTCTTTATTAACATAAGAAAGCGCGATTAACACAAATTAAGAAGGCAGGATCAACACAAACTAAAACACAGAGAAAAACTGCCAGGCATACTAAGTCTATCTTTAACAATCTTTGTAAAACCATCCCTGGGAGAGGCAGGCACTGAGTGCTGCCCAGCCGGGGGGCTCTGGCTGCCCCTCCAACTCCTGGAGTCATTGTTTGTGGGTCCAGCATATGCCAGTGGGACCCTCCCATATGCTGTTTTTTGTTTCTCCCTGCTCTGTTAGCCCGTCCCTGTTCCTGTTCTTCATGTCCCTGGTTAAGGTGTCTCCTGAATCACCCTTCTTTGTTCCCTCTCAACTCTTTACTTTCCTGATGGCCTCATCTTTAAGAGTCGGATGTTATCACCAACCATGGGACTTGTCGACCCCCATGGCCATGCTCCCACAACTCCCCCTTCTTTATTAACATAAAAGAGCTCGATTAACACAAATTAAGAAAGCAGGTTTAACACAAATTATGAAGGCGTGATTAACAGAAATTAAGAAAGCAAGAGTAACACAAATTAAGAAAGCACTATTAAAACAAACTAAAATACAGAGAAAAACTGCCAGGCATACTAATTCCATCTTTAACAAACTTTGTAACCCCATCCCTGGGAGAGGCTGGCACTGAGTGCTGCCCAGCTGGGGGGCTCTGGCTGCCCCTCCAACTCCTGGAGTCCTTGTTTGTGGGTCCTGCCTATGCCAGCGAGACCCTCCCATACGCTGTTTTTTGTTTGTCGCTGTTCTGATAGCCTGTCCCTATTCATTCCTTTTTTGTTTTTGTCCCTGTTCTGTTAGCCTGTCCCTGTTCCTGTTCTTCATGTCCCTGTTTAAGGTGTCTCCTGAATCACCCTTCTTTGTTCCCTCTCAAGGCTTTACTTTCCTCATGGCCTCATCTTTAAGAGTCGGATGTGATCACCAACCATGGGGCTTGTCGACCCCCATGGCCACACTCCCACATCTCCTCCTTCTTTATTAACATAAGAAAGCGCAATTAACACAAATTAAGAAGGCAGGATCAACACAAACTAAAACACAGAGAAAAACTGCCAGGCATACTAAGACTATCTTTAACAAACTTTGCAACCCCATCCCTGGGAGAGGCAGGCACTGAGTGCTGCCCAGCCGGGGGGCTCTGGCTGCCCCTCCAACTCCTGGAGTCCTTGTTTGTGGGTCCTGCGTAAGCCAGCGTGACCCTCCCATAAGCTCTTTTTGTTCGTCCCTGTTCTGTTAGCCTGTACCTATTCATTCCTTTTCTGTTTTTGTCCCTGTTCCGTTTGCCTGTCCCTATTCATTCCTTTTTTGTTTTTGTCCCTGTTCTGTTAGCCTGTCCCTGTTCCTGTTCTTCATGTCCCTGTTTGTTTTCTTCTCGTCCCTGTTCGTTTTCATGTCCCTGTTGGGGGGCGATTTGTGGCGTAAAGACCGCACGGACAACGGGGTTCTTTCAGGATCTGTAACTGCTACCTCTTTATTGATGACATAACTTGAACTCTCTCTTACTGAGGGCATAACTTCATCTCTCAGAGTGAGGGCACAACTTCATTCTATCCCTTATTCAGGAAAGGCTCCCTTCCTATAACTTCCGCCTCACAGCAGTACCTTTCCACTAACTAGTCATTGGTCAACAACTTTGCCCGGCAACAGCAAACACCCAGCAACTTCCATGCTTTAATGGCTGGAGAACAAGCCACCCCAGACAACAAGGTGTCACCTGAATCACCCTTCTTTGTTCCCTCTCAACTCTTTAAATTCCTGATGGTCTCATCCTTAAGAGTCGGATGTTATCACCAACCATGGGGCTTGTGGACCCCCATTGCCACACTCCCACATCTTCCCCTTCTTTATTAACATAAGAAAGCGCGATTAACACAAATTAAGAAGGCAGGATCAACACAAACTAAAACACAGAGAAAAACTGCCAGGCATACTAAGTCTATCTTTAACAATCTTTGTAAAACCATCCCTGGGAGAGGCAGGCACTGAGTGCTGCCCAGCCGGGGGGCTCTGGCTGCCCCTCCAACTCCTGGAGTCCTTGTTTGTGGGTCCAGCATATGCCAGTGGGACCCTCCCAAATGCTGTTTTTTGTTTCTCCCTGCTCTGTTAGCCTGTCCCTGTTCCTGTTCTTCATGTCCCTGTTTAAGGTGTCTCCTGAATCACCCTTCTTTGTTCCCTCTCAACTCTTTACTTTCCTGATGGCCTCATCTTTAAGAGTGGGTTGTTATCACCAACCATGGGACTTGTGGACCCCCATGGCCATGCTCCCACATCTCCCCCTTCTTTATTAACATAAAAGAGCTCGATTAACACAAATTAAGAAAGCAGGTTTAACACAAATTAAGAAGGCGCGATTAACAGAAATTAAGAAAGCAAGAGTAACACAAATTAAAAAAGCACTATTAACACAAACTAAAATACAGAGAAAAACTGCCAGGCATACTAATTCCATCTTTAACAAACTTTGTAACCCCATCCCTGGGAGAGGCAGGCACTGAGTGCTGCCCAGCTGGGGGGCTCTGGCTGCCCCTCCAACTCCTGGAGTCCTTGTTTGTGGGTCCTGCCTATGCCAGCGAGACCCTCCCATATGCTGTTTTTTGTTTGTCCCTGTTCTGATAGCCTGTCCCTATTCATTCCTTTTTTGTTTTTGTCCCTGTTCTGTTAGACTATCCCTGTTCCTGTTCTTCACGTCCCTGTTTAAGGTGTCTCCTGAATCACCCTTCTTTGTTCCCTCTCAAGGCTTTACTTTCCTCATGGCCTCATCTTTAAGAGTCGGATGTGATCACCAACCATGGGGCTTGTCGACCCCCATGGCCACACTCCCACATCTCCTCCTTCTTTATTAACATAAGAAAGCGCAATTAACACAAATTAAGAAGGCAGGATCAACACAAACTAAAACACAGAGAAAAACTGCCAGGCATACTAAGACTATCTTTAACAAACTTTGCAACCCCATCCCTGGGAGTGGCAGGCACTGAGTGCTGCCCAGCCGGGGGGCTCTGGCTGCCCCTCCACCTCCTGGAGTCCTTGTTTGTGGGTCCTGCGTAAGCCAGCGTGACCCTCCCATAAGCTCTTTTTGTTCGTCCCTGTTCTGTTAGCCTGTACCTACTCATTCCTTTTTTTTTCTTTTTCCTGTTCCGTTTGCCTGTCCCTATTCATTCCTTTTTTGTTTTTGTCCCTGTTCTGTTAGCCTGTCCCTGTTCCTGTTCTTCATGTCCCTGTTTGTTTTCTTCTCGTCCCTGTTCGTTTTCTTGTCCCTGTTGGGGGGCGATTTGTGGCGTAAAGACCGCACGGACAACGGGGTTCTTTCAGGATCTGTAACTGCTACCTCTTTATTGATGACATAACTTGAACTCTCTCTTACTGAGGGCATAACTTCATCTCTCAGAGTGAGGGCACAACTTCATTCTATCCCTTATTCAGGAAAGGCTCCCTTCCTATAACTTCCGCCTCACAGCAGTACCTTTCCACTAACTAGTCATTGGTCAACAACTTTGCCCGGCAACAGCAAATACCCAGCCACTTCCATGCATTAATGGCTGGAGAACTAGCCACCCCAGACAAGAAGGTGTCACCTGAATCACCCTTCTTTGTTCCCTCTCAACTCTTTAAATTCCTGATGGTCTCATCCTTAAGAGTCGGATGTTATCACCAACCATGGGGCTTGTGGACCCCCATTGCCACACTCCCACATCTTCCCCTTCTTTATTAACATAAGAAAGCGCGATTAACACAAATTAAGAAGGCAGGATCAACACAAACTAAAACACAGAGAAAAACTGCCAGGCATACTAAGTCTATCTTTAACAATCTTTGTAAAACCATCCCTGGGAGAGGCAGGCACTGAGTGCTGCCCAGCCGGGGGGCTCTGGCTGACCCTCCAACTCCTGGAGTCCTTGTTTGTGGGTCCAGCATATGCCAGTGGGACCCTCCCATATGCTGTTTTTTGTTTCTCCCTGCTCTGTTAGCCCGTCCCTGTTCCTGTTCTTCATGTCCCTGGTTAAGGTGTCTCCTGAATCACCCTTCTTTGTTCCCTCTCAACTCTTTACTTTCCTGATGGCCTCATCTTTAAGAGTCGGATGTTATCACCAACCATGGGACTTGTCGACCCCCATGGCCATGCTCCCACAACTCCCCCTTCTTTATTAACATAAAAGAGCTCGATTAACACAAATTAAGAAAGCAGGTTTAACACAAATTATGAAGGCGTGATTAACAGAAATTAAGAAAGCAAGAGTAACACAAATTAAGAAAGCACTATTAAAACAAACTAAAATACAGAGAAAAACTGCCAGGCATACTAATTCCATCTTTAACAAACTTTGTAACCCCATCCCTGGGAGAGGCAGGCACTGAGTGCTGCCCAGCTGGGGGGCTCTGGCTGCCCCTCCAACTCCTGGAGTCCTTGTTTGTGGGTCCTGCCTATGCCAGCGAGACCCTCCCATACGCTGTTTTTTGTTTGTCGCTGTTCTGATAGCCTGTCCCTATTCATTCCTTTTTTGTTTTTGTCCCTGTTCTGTTAGCCTGTCCCTGTTCCTGTTCTTCATGTCCCTGTTTAAGGTGTCTCCTGAATCACCCTTCTTTGTTCCCTCTCAAGGCTTTACTTTCCTCATGGCCTCATCTTTAAGAGTCGGATGTGATCACCAACCATGGGGCTTGTCGACCCCCATGGCCACACTCCCACATCTCCTCCTTCTTTATTAACATAAGAAAGCGCAATTAACACAAATTAAGAAGGCAGGATCAACACAAACTAAAACACAGAGAAAAACTGCCAGGCATACTAAGACTATCTTTAACAAACTTTGCAACCCCATCCCTGGGAGAGGCAGGCACTGAGTGCTGCCCAGCCGGGGGGCTCTGGCTGCCCCTCCAACTCCTGGAGTCCTTGTTTGTGGGTCCTGCGTAAGCCAGCGTGACCCTCCCATAAGCTCTTTTTGTTCGTCCCTGTTCTGTTAGCCTGTACCTATTCATTCCTTTTCTGTTTTTGTCCCTGTTCCGTTTGCCTGTCCCTATTCATTCCTTTTTTGTTTTTGTCCCTGTTCTGTTAGCCTGTCCCTGTTCCTGTTCTTCATGTCCCTGTTTGTTTTCTTCTCGTCCCTGTTCGTTTTCATGTCCCTGTTGGGGGGCGATTTGTGGCGTAAAGACCGCACGGACAAAGGGGTTCTTTCAGGATCTGTAACTGCTACCTCTTTATTGATGACATAACTTGAACTCTCTCTTACTGAGGGCATAACTTCATCTCTCAGAGTGAGGGCACAACTTCATTCTATCCCTTATTCAGGAAAGGCTCCCTTCCTATAATTTCCGCCTCACAGCAGTACCTTTCCACTAACTAGTCATTGGTCAACAACTTTGCCCGGCAACAGCAAACACCCAGCAACTTCCATGCTTTAATGGCTGGAGAACAAGCCACCCCAGACAACAAGGTGTCACCTGAATCACCCTTCTTTGTTCCCTCTCAACTCTTTAAATTCCTGATGGTCTCATCCTTAAGAGTCGGATGTTATTACCAACCATGGGGCTTCTCGACCCCCATGGCCACACTCCCACATCTTCCCCTTCTTTATTAACTTAAGAAAGCGCGATTAACACAAATTAAGAAGGCAGGATCAGCACAAACTAAAACACAGAGAAAAACTGCCAGGCATACTAAGTCTATCTTCAACAAACTTTGCAACCCCATCCCTGGGAGAGGCAGGCACTGAGTGCTGCCCAGCTGGGGGGCTCTGGCTGCCCCTCCAACTCCTGGAGTCCTTGTTTGTGGGTCCTGCCTATGCCAGTGGGACCCTCCCATATGCTGTTTTTTGTTTCTCCCTGCTCTGTTAGCCTGTCCCTGTTCCTGTTCTTCATGTCCCTGTTTCAGGTGTCTCCTGAATCACCCTACTTTGTTCCCTCTCAACTCTTTACTTTCCTGATGGCCTCATCTTTAAGAGTTGGATGTTATCACCAACCATAGGGCTTGTGGACCCCCATGGCCATGCTCCCACATCTCCCCCTTCTTTATTAACATAAAAGAGCTCGATTAACACAAATTAAGAAAGCAGGTTTAACACAAATTAAGAAGGCGCGATTAACAGAAATTAAGAAAGCAACAGAAACACAAATTAAGAAAGCACTCAACACAAATTAAAATACAGAGGAAAAGTGCCAGGCATACTAATTCCATCTTTAACAAACTTTGTAACCCCATCCCTGGGAGAGGCAGGCACTGAGTGCTTCCCAGCTGGGGGGCTCTGGCTGCCCCTCCAACTCCTGGAGTCCTTGTTTGTGGGTCCTGCCTATGCCAGTGGGACCCTCCCATATGCTGTTTTTTGTTTCTCCCTGCTCTGTTAGCCTGTCCCTGTTCCTGTTCTTCATGTCCCTGTTTAAGGTGTCTCCTGAATCACCCTTCTTTGTTCCCTCTCAAGGCTTTACTTTCCTCATGGCCTCATCTTTAAGAGTCGGATGTGATCACCAACCATGGGGCTTGTCGACCCCCATGGCCACACTCCCACATCTCCTCCTTCTTTATTAACATAAGAAAGCGCAATTAACACAAATTAAGAAGGCAGGATCAACACAAACTAAAACACAGAGAAAAACTGCCAGGCATACTAAGACTATCTTTAACAAACTTTGCAACCCCATCCCTGGGAGAGGCAGGCACTGAGTGCTGCCCAACCGTGGGGCTCTGGCTGCCCCTCCAACTCCTGGAGTCCTTGTTTGTGGGTCCTGCGTAAGCCAGCGTGACCCTCCCATAAGCTCTTTTTGTTCGTCCCTGTTCTGTTAGCCTGTACCTATTCATTCCTTTTTTTTTCTTTTTCCTGTTCCCTTTGCCTGTCCCTATTCATTTCTTTTTTGTTTTTGTCCCTGTTCTGTTAGCCTGTCCCTGTTCCTGTTCTTCATGTCCCTGTTTGTTTTCTTCTCGTCCCTGTTCGTTTTCTTGTCCCTGTTGGGGGGCGATTTGTGGCGTAAAGACCGCACGGACAACGGGGTTCTTTCAGGATCTGTAACTGCTACCTCTTTATTGATGACATAACTTGAACTCTCTTACTGAGGGCATAACTTCATCTCTCAGAGTGAGGGCACAACTTCATTCTATCCCTTATTCAGGAAAGGCTCCCTTCCTATAACTTCCGCCTCACAGCAGTACCTTTCCACTAACTAGTCATTGGTCAACAACTTTGCCCGGCAACAGCAAACACCCAGCCACTTCCATGCATTAATGGCTGGAGAACTAGCCACCCCAGACAAGAAGGTGTCACCTGAATCACCCTTCTTTGTTCCCTCTCAACTCTTTAAATTCCTGATGGTCTCATCCTTAAGAGTTGGATGTTATCACCAACCATGGGACTTGTCGACCCCCATGGCCACGCTCCCACATCTCCTCCTTCTTTATTAACATAAAAGAGCTCGATTAACACAAATTAAGAAAGCAGGTTTAACACAAATTATGAAGGCGCGATTAACAGAAATTAAGAAAGCAAGAGTAACACAAATTAAGAAAGCACTATTAACACAAACTAAAATACAGAGAAAAACTGCCAGGCATACTAATTCCATCTTTAACAAACTTTGTAACCCCATCCCTGGGAGAGGCAGGCACTGAGTGCTGCCCAGCCGGGGGGCTCTGGCTGCCCCTCCAACTCCTGGAGTCCTTGTTTCTGGGTCCTGCCTATGCCAGCGAGACCCTCCAATACGCTGTTTTTTGTTTGTCCCTGTTCTGTTACCCTGTCCCTGTTCCTGTTCTTCATGTCCCTGTTTAAGGTGTCTCCTGAATCACCCTTTGTTCCCTCTCAGGGCTTTACTTTCCTGATGGTCTCATCTTTAAGAGTCTGATGTTATCACCAACCATGGGGCTTGTCGACCCCCATGGCCACACTCCCACATCTTCCCCTTCTTTATTAACTTAAGAAAGCGCGATTAACACAAATTAAGAAGGCAGGATCAGCACAAACTAAAACACAGAGAAAAACTGCCAGGCATACTAAGTCTATCTTTAACAATCTTTGTAAAACCAGCCGTGGGAGAGGCAGGCACTGAGTGCTGCCCAGCCGGGGGGCTCTGGCTGACCCTCCAACTCCTGGAGTCCTTGTTTGTGGGTCCTGCCTATGCCAGCGAGACCCTCCCATATGCTGTTTTTTGTTTGTCCCTGTTCCGTTTTCCTGTCCCTATTCATTCCTTTTTTGTTTTCGTCCCTGTTCTGTTAGACTATCCCTGTTCCTGTTCTTCATGTCCCTGTTTAAGGTGTCTCCTGAATCACCCTTCTTTGTTCCCTCTCAACTCTTTACTTTCCTGATGGCCTCATCTTTAAGAGTCGCATGTTATCACCAACCATGGGACTTGTCGACCCCCATGGCCATGCTCCCACATCTCCCCCTTCTTTATTAACATAAGAGAGCTCGATTAACACAAATTAAGAAAGCAGGTTTAACACAAATTATGAAGGCGCGATTAACAGAAATTAAGAAAGCAAGAGAAACACAAATTAAGAAAGCACTATTAACACAAACTAAAACACAGAGAAAAACTGCCAGGCATATTAATTCCATCTTTAACAAACTTTGTAAAACCAACCCTGGGAGAGGCAGGCACTGAGTGCTGCCCAGCTGGGGGGCTCTGGCTGCCCCTCCAACTCCTGGAGTCCTTGTTTGGGGGTCCTGCGTAAGCCAGCGTGACCCTCCCATACGCTCTTTTTGTTCGTCCCTGTTCTGTTAGCATGTACCTACTCATTCCTTTTCTGTTTTTGTCCCTATTCCGTTTGCCTGTCCCTATTCATTCCTTTTTTGTTTTTGTCCCTGTTCTGTTAGCCTGTCCCTGTTCCTGTTCTTCATGTCCCTGTTTGTTTTCTTCTCGTCCCTGTTCGTTTTCATGTCCCTGTTGGGGGGCGATTTGTGGCGTAAAGACCGCACGGACAACGGGGTTCTTTCAGGATCTGTAACTGCTACCTCTTTATTGATGACATAACTTGAACTCTCTCTTACTGAGGGCATAACTTCATCTCTCAGAGTGAGGGCACAACTTCATTCTATCCCTTATTCAGGAAAGGCTCCCTTCCTATAACTTCCGCCTCACAGCAGTACCTTTCCACTAACTAGTCATTGGTCAACAACTTTGCCCGGTAACAGCAAACACCCAGCAACTTCCATGCTTTAATGGCTGGAGAACAAGCCACCCCAGACAACAAGGTGTCACCTGAATCACCCTTTTTTTTTTCCCTCTCAACTCTTTAAATTCCTGATGGTCTCATCCTTAAGAGTCGGATGTTATTACCAACCATGGGGCTTGTCGACCCCCATGGCCACACTCCCACATCTTCCCCTTCTTTATTAACATAAGAAAGCGCGATTAACACAAATTAAGAAGGCAGGATCAACACAAACTAAAACACAGAGTAAAACTGCCAGGCATACTAATTCTATCTTTAACAATCTTTGTAAAACCATCCCTGGGCGAGGTAGGCACTGAGTGCTGCCCAGCCGGGGGGCTCTGGCTGCCTCTCCAACTCCTGGAGTCCTTGTTTGTGGGTCCTGCCTATACCAGCGTGACCCTCCCATATGCTGTTTTTTGTTTGTCCCTGTTCTGATAACCTGTCCCTATTCATTCCCTTTTTGTTTTTGTCCCTGTTCTGTTAGACTATCCCTGTTCCTGTTCCTCATGTCCCTGCTTAAGGTGTCTCCTGAATCACCCTTCTTTGTTCCCTCTCAAGGCTTTACTTTCCTGATGGTCTCATCTTTAAGAACCGGATGTGATCACCAGCCATGGGGCTTGTCGACCCCCATGGCCACACTCCCACACCTCCTCCTTCTTTATTAACATAAGAAAGCGCAATTAACACAAATTAAGAAGGCAGGATCAACACAAACTTAAACACAGAGAAAAACTGCCAGGCATACTAAGTCTATCTTTAACAACCTTTGTAAAACCATCCCTGGGAGAGGCAGGCACTGAGTGCTGCCCAGACGGGGGGCTCTGGCTACCCCTCCAACTCCTGGAGTCCTTGTTTGTGGGTCCTGCCTATACCAGTGGGACCCTCCCATATGCTGTTTTTTGTTTCTCCCTGTTCTGATAGCCTGTCCCTGTTCCTGTTCTTCATGTCCCTCTTTAAGGTGTCTCCTGAATCACCCTTCTTTGTTCCCTCTCAACTCTTTACTTTCCTGATGGCCTCATCTTTAAGAGTGGGATGTTATCACCAACCATGGGGCTTGTCGACCCCCATGGCCACGCTCCCACATCTCCCCCTTCTTTATTAACATAAAAGAGCTCGATTAACACAAATTAAGAAAGCAGGTTTAACACAAATTAAGAAGGCGCGATTAACAGAAATTAAGAAAGCAAGAGAAACACAAATTAAGAAAGCACTCTTAACACAAATTAAAATACAGAGAAAAACTGCCAGGCATACTAATTCCATCTTTAACAAACTTTGTAACCC
Organism: Anser anser; assembly: GCF_964211835.1. Lineage (NCBI taxonomy): Eukaryota > Metazoa > Chordata > Aves > Anseriformes > Anatidae > Anser > Anser anser. The sequence goes on from NC_139731.1 coordinate 2,850,593, forward strand.
CATCCCTGGGAGAGGCAGGCACTGAGTGCTGCCCAGCCGGGGGGCTCTGGCTGCCCCTCCAACTCCTGGAGTCCTTCTTTGTGGGTCCGGCCTATGCCAGCGAGACCCTCCCATACGCTGTTTTTTGTTTGTCGCTGTTCTGATAGCATGTCCCTATTCATTACTTTTTTGTTTTTGTCCCTGTTCTGTTAGACTATCCCTGTTCCTGTTCTTCATGTCCCTGCTTAAGGTGTCTCCTGAATCACCCTTCTTTGTTCCCTCTCAAGGCTTTACTTTCCTGATGGCCTCTACTTTAATAGTCGGATGTGATCACCAACCATGGGGCTTGTCGACCCCCATGGCCACACTCCCACATCTTCCCCTTCTTTATTAACATAAGAAAGCGCGATTAACACAAATTAAGAAGGCAGGATAAACACAAACTAAAACACAGAGAAAAACTGCCAGGCATACTAAGGCTATCTAACAAACTTTGCAACCCCATCCCTGGGAGTGGCAGGCACTGAGTGCTGCCCAGCCAGGGGGTTCTGGCTGCCCCTCCAACTCCTGGAGTCCTTGTTTGTGGGTCCTGCATATGCCAGCGGGACCATCCCATATGCTGTTTTTTGTTTGTCCCTGTTCTGTTAGCCTGTCCCTGTTCCTGTTCTTCAAGTCCCTGTTTAAGGTGTCTCCTGAATCACCCTTCTTTGTTCCCTCTCAACTCTTTAAATTCCTGATGGTCTCATCCTTAAGAGTCGGATGTTATTACCAACCATGGGGCTTGTCGACCCCCATGGCCACACTCCCACATTTTCCCCTTCTTTATTAACATAAGAAAGCGCGTTTAACACAAATTAAGAAGGCAGGATCAACACAAACTAAAACACAGAGAAAAACTGCCAGGCATACTAAGACTATCTTTAACAAACTTTGCAACCCCATCCCTGGGAGTGGCAGGCACTGAGTACTGCCCAGCCAGGGGGCTCTGGCTGCCCCTCCAACTCCTGGAGTCCTTGTTTGTGGGTCCAGCATATGCCAGTGGGACCCTCCCATATGCTGTTTTTGTTTCTCCCTGCTCTGTTAGCCTGTCCCTGTTCCTGTTCTTCATGTCCCTGTTTAAGGTGTCTCCTGAATCACCCTTCTTTGTTCCCTCTCAGGGCTTTACTTTCCTGATGGTCTCATCTTTAAGAGTCAGATGTGATCACCAACCATGGGGCTTGTCGACCCCCATGGCCACACTCCCACATCTCCTCCTTCTTTATTAACATAAGAAAGCGCAATTAAAACAAATTAAGAAGGCAGGATCAACACAAATTAAAACACAGAGAAACGCTGCTAGGCATAATAAGACTATCTTTAACAAACTTTGCAACCCCATCCCTGGGAGTGGCAGGCACTGAGTGCTGCCCAGTCGGGGGGCTCTGGCTGCCCCTCCAACTCCTGGAGTCCTTGTTTGGGGGTCCTGCGTAAGCCAGCGTGACCCTCCCATAAGCTCTTTTTGTTCGTCCCTGTTCTGTTAGCCTGTACGTATTCATTCCTTTTCTGTTTTTGTCCCAGTTCCGTTTGCCTGTCCCTATTCATTCCTTTTTTGTTTTTGTCCCTGTTCTGTTAGCCTGTCCCTGTTCCTGTTCTTCATGTCCCTGTTTGTTTTCTTCTCGTCCCTGTTCGTTTTCTTGTCCCTGTTGGGGGGCGATTTGTGGCGTAAAGACCGCACGGACAACGGGGTTCTTTCAGGATCTGTAACTGCTACCTCTTTATTGATGACATAACTTGAACTCTCTCTTACTGAGGGCATAACTTCATCTCTCAGAGTGAGGGCACAACTTCATTCTATCCCTTATTCAGGAAAGGCTCCCTTCCTATAATTTCCGCCTCACAGCAGTACCTTTCCACTAACTAGTCATTGGTCAACAACTTTGCCCGGCAACACCAAACACCCAGCCACTTCCATGCATTAATGGCTGGAGAACAAGCCACCCCAGACAAGAAGGTGTCACCTGAATCAGCCTTCTTTGTTCCCTCTCAACTCTTTAAATTCCTGATGGTCTCATCCTTAAGAGTCCTATGTTATCACCAACCACGGGGCCTTTCGACCCCCATGGCCACACTCCCACATCTCCCCCTTCTTTATTAACTTAAGAAAGCGCGATTAACACAAATTAAGAAGGCAGGATCAACACAAACTAAAACACAGAGAAAAACTGCCAGGCATATTAAGTCTATCTTTAACAACCTTTGTAAAACCATCCCTGGGAGAGGCAGGCACTGAGTACTGCCCAGCCAGGGGGCTCTGGCTGCCCCTCCAACTCCTGGAGTCCTTGTTTGTGGGTCCTGCCTATGCCAGTGGGACCCTCCCATATGCTCTTTTTTGTTTCTCCCTGCTCTGTTAGCCTGTCCCTGTTCCTGTTCTTCATGTCCCTGTTTAAGGTGTCTCCTGAATCACCCTTCTTTGTTCCCTTTCAACTCTTTACTTTCCTGATGGTCTCTACTTTATTAGTCAGATCTTATCACCAACCATGGGGCTTGTCTAACCCCATGGCCAGGCTCCCACATCTCCCCCTCCTTTATTAACATAAAAGAGCTCGATTAACACAAATTAAGAAAGCAGGTTTAACACAAATTAAGAAGGCGCGATTAACAGAAATTAAGAAAGCAAGAGTAACACAAATTAAGAAAGCACTATTAACACAAACTAAAATACAGAGAAAAACTGCCAGGCATACTAATTCCATCTTTAACAAACTTTGTAACCCCGTCCCTGGGAGAGGCAGGACCTGAGTGCTGCCCAGCTGGGGGGCTCTGGCTGCCCCTCCAACTCCTGGAGTCCTTGTTTGGGGGTCCTGCGTAAACCATCGTGACCCTCCCATATGCTCTTTTTGGTCATCCCTGTTCTGTTAGCCTGTACCTGATCATTCCTTTTCTGTTTGTGTCCCTGTTCCGTTTGCCTGTCCCTATTCATTCCTTTTTTGTTTTTGTCCCTGTTCTGTTTCCCTGTCCCTGTTCCTGTTCTTCATGTCCCTGTTTGTTTTCTTCTGGTCCCTGTTAGTTTTCATGTCCCTGTTGGGGGGCGATTTGTGGCGTAAAGACCGCACGGACAACGGGGTTCTTTCAGGATCTGTAACTGCTACCTCATTATTGATGACATAACTTGAACTCTCTCTTACTGAGGGCATAACTTCATCTCTCAGAGTGAGGGCACAACTTCATTCTATCCCTTATTCTGGAAAGGCTCCCTTCCTGTAACTTCCGCCTCACAGCAGTACCTTTCCACTAACTAGTCATTGGTCAACAACTTTGCCCGGCAACAGCAAACACCCAGCCACTTCCATGCATTAATGGCTGGAGAACTAGCCACCCCAGACAAGAAGGTGTCACCTGAATCACCCTTCTTTGTTCCCTCTCAACTCTTTAAATTCCTGATGGTCTCATCCTTAAGAGTTGGATGTTATCACCAACCCATGGGACTTGTCGACCCCCATGGCCACACTCCCACATCTTCCCCTTCTTTATTAACATAAGAAAGCGCGATTAACACAAATTAAGAAGGCAGGATCAACACAAACTAAAACACAGAGAAAAACTGCCAGGCATACTAATTCCATCTTTAACAACCTTTGTAAAACCATCCCTGGGAGAGGCAGGCACTGAGTGCTGCCCAGCCGGGGGGCTCTGGCTGCCCCTCCAACTCCTGGAGTCCTTGTTTGTGGGTCCTGCCTATGCCAGTGGGACCCTCCCATATGCTGATTTTTGTTTCTCCCTGCTCTGTTAGCCTGTCCCTGTTCCTGTTCTTCATGTCCCTGTTTAAGGTGTCTCCTGAATCACCCTTCTTTGTTCCCTCTCAACTCTTTACTTTCCTGATGGCCTCATCTTTAAGAGTCCGATGTTATCACCAACCATGGGACTTGTCGACGCCCATGGCCATGCTCCCACAACTCCCCCTTCTTTATTAACATAAGAGAGCTCGATTAACACAAATTAAGAAAGCAGGTTTAACACAAATTATGAAGGCGCGATTAACAGAAATTAAGAAAGCAAGAGTAACACAAATTAAGAAAGCACTATTAACACAAACTAAAATACAGAGAAAAACTGCCAGGCATACTAATTCCATCTTTAAAAAACTTTGTAACCCCATCCCTGGGAGAGGCAGGCACTGAGTGCTGCCCAGCTGGGGGGCTCTGGCTGCCCCTCCAACTCCTGGAGTCCTTGTTTTTGGGTCCAGCATATGCCAGTGGGACCCTCCCGTATGCTGTTTTTTGTTTCTCCCTGCTCTGTTAGCCTGTCCCTGTTCCTGTTCTTCATGTCCCTGTTTAAGGTGTCTCCTGAATCACCCTTCTTTGTTCCCTCTCAAGGCTTTACTTTCCTGATGGCCTCGTCTTTAAGAGTCCGATGTTATCACCAACCATGGGACTTGTCGACCCCCATGGCCAGGCTCCCACATCTCCCCCTTCTTTATTAACCTAAAAGAGCTCGATTAACACAAATTAAGAAAGCAGGTTTAACACAAATTATGAAGGCGTGATTAACAGAAATTAAGAAAGCAAGAGTAACACAAATTAAGAAAGCACTATTAACACAAACTAAAATACAGAGAAAAACTGCCAGGCATACTAATTCCATCTTTAACAAACTTTGTAACCCCATCCCTGGGAGAGGCAGGCACTGAGTGCTGCCCAGCTGGGGGGCTCTGGCTGCCCCTCCAACTCCTGGAGTCCTTGTTTGTGGGTCCTGCCTATGCCAGCGAGACCCTCCCATACGCTGCTTTTTGTTTGTCCCTGTTCTGATAGCCTGTCCCTATTCATTCCTTTTTTGTTTTTGTCCCTGTTCTGTTACACTATCCCTGTTCCTCTTCTTCATGTCCCTGGTTAAGGTGTCTCCTGAATCACCCTTCTTTGTTCCCTCTCAAGGCTTTACTTTCCTGATGGTCTCTACTTTAATAGTCCGATGTTATCACCAACCATGGGGCTTGTCGACCCCCATGGACACACTCCCACATCTTCCCCTTCTTTATTAACATAAGAAAGCGCGATTAACACAAATTAAGAAGGCAGGATCAACACAAACTAAAACACAGAGAAAAACTGCCAGGCATACTAAGACTATCTTTAACAAACTTTGCAACCCCATCCCTGGGAGTGGCAGGCACTGAGTGCTGCCCAGCCGGGGGGCTCTAGCTGCCTCTCCAACTCCTGGAGTCCTTGTTTGTGGGTCCTGCCTATGCCAGCGAGACCCTCCCATATGCTGTTTTTTGTTTGTCCCTGTTCTGATAGCCTGTCCCTATTCATTCCTTTTTTGTATTTGTCCCTGCTCTGTTAGCCTGCCCCTGTTCCTGTTCTTCATGTCCCTGTTTAAGGTGTCTCCTGAATCACCTTTCTTTGTTCCCTCTCAACTCTTTACTTTCCTGATGGCCTCATATTTAAGAGTCAGATGTTATCACCAACCATGGGACTTGTCGACCCCCATGGCCATGCTCCCACAACTCCCCCTTCTTTATTAACATAAAAGAGCTCGATTAACACAAATTAAGAAAGCAGGTTTAACACAAATTATGAAGGCGCGATTAACAGAAATTAAGAAAGCAAGAGTAACACAAATAAAGAAAGCACTATTAACACAAACTAAAATACAGAGAAAAACTGCCAGGCATACTAAGTCTATCTTTATCAACCTTTGTAAAACCATCCCTGGGAGAGGCAGGCACTGAGTGCTGCCCAGCCGGGGGGCTCTGGCTGCCCCTCCAACTGCTGGAGTCCTTGTTTTTGGGTCCAGCATATGCCAGTGGGACCCTCCCATATGCTGTTTTTTTTTTCTCCCTGCTCTGTTAGCCTGTCCCTGTTCCTGTTCTTCAAGTCCCTGGTTAAGGTGTCTCCTGAATCACCCTTCTTTGTTCCCTCTCAAGGCTTTACTTTCCTGATGGTCTCATCTTTAAGAGTCGGATGTGATCACCAACCATGGGGCTTGTCGACCCCCATGGCCACACTCCCACATCTCCTCTATCTTTATTAACATAAGAAAGCACAATTAACACAAATTAAGAAGGCAGGATCAACACAAACTAAAACACAGAGAAAAACTGCCAGGCATACTAAGACTATCTTTAACAACCTTTGTAAAACCATCCCTGGGAGAGGCAGGCACTGAGTGCTGCCCAGCCGGGGGGCTCTGGCTGCCCCTCCAACTCCTGGAGTCCTTGTTTGTGGGTCCAGCATACACCAGTGGGACCCTCCCATATGCTGTTTTTTGTTTCTCCCTGCTCTGTTAGCCCGTCCCTGTTCCTGTTCTTCATGTCCCTGGTTAAGGTGTCTCCTGAATCACCCTTCTTTGTTCCCTCTCAACTCTTTACTTTCCTGATGGCCTCATCTTTAAGAGTCGGATGTTATCACCAACCATGGGACTTGTCGACCCCCATGGCCATGCTCCCACAACTCCCCCTTCTTTATTAACATAAAAGAGCTCGATTAACACAAATTAAGAAAGCAGGTTTAACACAAATTATGAAGGCGTGATTAACAGAAATTAAGAAAGCAAGAGTAACACAAATTAAGAAAGCACTATTAACACAAACTAAAATACAGAGAAAAACTGCCAGGCATACTAATTCCATCTTTAACAAACTTTGTAACCCCATCCCTGGGAGAGGCAGGCACTGAGTGCTGCCCAGCTGGGGGGCTCTGGCTGCCCCTCCAACTCCTGGAGTCCTTTTTTGTGGGTCCTGCCTATGCCAGCGAGACCCTCCCATACGCTGTTTTTTGTTTGTCGCTGTTCTTATAGCCTGTCCCTATTCATTCCTTTTTTGTTTTTGTCCCTGTTCTGTTAGCCTGGCCCTGTTCCTGTTCTTCATGTCCCCGGTTAAGGTGTCTCCTGAATCACCCTTTTTTGTTCCCTCTCAAGGCTTTACTTTCCTGATGGTCTCATCTTTAAGAGTCGGATGTGATCACCAACCATGGGGCTTGTCGACCCCCATGGCCACACTCCCACATCTCCTCCTTCTTTATTAACATAAGAAAGCGCAATTAACACAAATTAAGAAGGCAGGATCAACACAAACTAAAACACAGAGAAAAACTGCCAGGCATACTAAGACTATCTTTAACAAACTTTGCAACCCCATCCCTGGGAGAGGCAGGCACTGAGTGCTGCCCAGCCGGGGGGCTCTGGCTGCCACTCCAACTCAGGAGTCCTTGTTTGTGGGTCCTGCGTAAGCCAGCGTGACCCTCCCATAAGCTCTTTTTGTTCGTCCCTGTTCTGTTAGCCTGTACCTATTCATTCCTTTTCTGTTTTTGTCCCTGTTCCGTTTGCCTGTCCCTATTCATTCCTTTTTTGTTTTTGTCCCTGTTCTGTTATCCTGTCCCTGTTCCTGTTCTTCATGTCCCTGTTTGTTTTCTTCTCGTCCCTGTTCGTTTTCATATCCCTGTTGGGGGGCAATTTGTGGCGTAAAGACCGCACGGACAACGGGGTTCTTTCAGAATCTGTAACTGCTACCTCTTTATTGATGACATAACTTGAACTCTCTCTTACTGAGGGCATAACTTCATCTCTCAGAGTGAGGGCACAACTTCATTCTATCCCTTATTCAGGAAAGGCTCCCTTCCTATAATTTCTGCCTCACAGCAGTACCTTTCCACTAACTAGTCATTGGTCAACAACTTTGCCCGGCAACAGCAAACACCCAGCCACTTCCATGCATTAATGGCTGGAGAACTAGCCACCCCAGACAAGAAGGTGTCACCTGAATCACCCTTCTTTGTTCCCTCTCAACTCTTTAAATTCCTGATGGTCTCATCCTTAAGAGTCGGATGTTATCACCAACCATGGGGCTTGTGGACCCCCATTGCCACACTCCCACATCTTCCCCTTCTTTATTAACATAAGAAAGCGCGATTAACACAAATTAAGAAGGCAGGATCAACACAAACTAAAACACAGAGAAAAACTGCCAGGCATACTAAGTCTATCTTTAACAATCTTTGTAAAACCATCCCTGGGAGAGGCAGGCACTGAGTGCTGCCCAGCCGGGGGGCTCTGGCTGCCCCTCCAACTCCTGGAGTCATTGTTTGTGGGTCCAGCATATGCCAGTGGGACCCTCCCATATGCTGTTTTTTGTTTCTCCCTGCTCTGTTAGCCTGTCCCTGTTCCTGTTCTTCATGTCCCTGTTTCAGGTGTCTCCTGAATCACCCTTCTTTGTTCCCTCTCAACTCTTTACTTTCCTGATGGCCTCATCTTTAAGAGTGGGTTGTTATCACCAACCATGGGACTTGTCGACCCCCATGGCCATGCTCCCACATCTCCCCCTTCTTTATTAACATAAAAGAGCTCGATTAACACAAATTAAGAAAGCAGGTTTAACACAAATTAAGAAGCGCGATTAACAGAAATTAAGAAAGCAAGAGTAACACAAATTAAAAAAGCACTATTAACACAAACTAAAATACAGAGAAAAACTGCCAGGCATACTAATTCCATCTTTAACAAACTTTGTAACCCCATCCCTGGGAGAGGCAGGCACTGAGTGCTGCCCAGCTGGGGGGCTCTGGCTGCCCCTCCAACTCCTGGAGTCCTTGTTTGTGGGTCCTGCCTATGCCAGCGAGACCCTCCCATACGCTGTTTTTTGTTTGTCCCTGTTCTGATAGCCTGTCCCTATTCATTCCTTTTTTGTTTTTGTCCCTGTTCTGTTAGACTATCCCTGTTCCTGTTCTTCATGTCCCTGTTTAAGGTGTCTCCTGAATCACCCTTCTTTGTTCCCTCTCAAGGCTTTACTTTCCTCATGGCCTCATCTTTAAGAGTCGGATGTGATCACCAACCATGGGGCTTGTCGACCCCCATGGCCACACTCCCACATCTCCTCCTTCTTTATTAACATAAGAAAGCGCAATTAACACAAATTAAGAAGGCAGGATCAACACAAACTAAAACACAGAGAAAAACTGCCAGGCATACTAAGACTATCTTTAACAAACTTTGCAACCCCATCCCTGGGAGTGGCAGGCACTGAGTGCTGCCCAGCCGGGGGGCTCTGGCTGCCCCTCCACCTCCTGGAGTCCTTGTTTGTGGGTCCTGCGTAAGCCAGCGTGACCCTCCCATAAGCTCTTTTTGTTCGTCCCTGTTCTGTTAGCCTGTACCTACTCATTCCTTTTTTTTTCTTTTTCCTGTTCCGTTTGCCTGTCCCTATTCATTCCTTTTTTGTTTTTGTCCCTGTTCTGTTAGCCTGTCCCTGTTCCTGTTCTTCATGTCCCTGTTTGTTTTCTTCTCGTCCCTGTTCGTTTTCTTGTCCCTGTTGGGGGGCGATTTGTGGCGTAAAGACCGCACGGACAACGGGGTTCTTTCAGGATCTGTAACTGCTACCTCTTTATTGATGACATAACTTGAACTCTCTCTTACTGAGGGCATAACTTCATCTCTCAGAGTGAGGGCACAACTTCATTCTATCCCTTATTCAGGAAAGGCTCCCTTCCTATAACTTCCGCCTCACAGCAGTACCTTTCCACTAACTAGTCATTGGTCAACAACTTTGCCCGGCAACAGCAAACACCCAGCCACTTCCATGCATTAATGGCTGGAGAACTAGCCACCCCAGACAAGAAGGTGTCACCTGAATCACCCTTCTTTGTTCCCTCTCAACTCTTTAAATTCCTGATGGTCTCATCCTTAAGAGTCGGATGTTATCACCAACCATGGGGCTTGTGGACCCCCATTGCCACACTCCCACATCTTCCCCTTCTTTATTAACTTAAGAAAGCGCGATTAACACAAATTAAGAAGGCAGGATCAACACAAACTAAAACACAGAGAAAAACTGCCAGGCATACTAAGTCTATCTTTAACAATCTTTGTAAAACCATCCCTGGGAGAGGCAGGCACTGAGTGCTGCCCAGCCGGGGGGCTCTGGCTGCCCCTCCAACTCCTGGAGTCCTTGTTTGTGGGTCCAGCATATGCCAGTGGGACCCTCCCATATGCTGTTTTTTGTTTCTCCCTGCTCTGTTAGCCCGTCCCTGTTCCTGTTCTTCATGTCCCTGGTTAAGGTGTCTCCTGAATCACCCTTCTTTGTTCCCTCTCAACTCTTTACTTTCCTGATGGCCTCATCTTTAAGAGTCGGATGTTATCACCAACCATGGGACTTGTCGACCCCCATGGCCATGCTCCCACAACTCCCCCTTCTTTATTAACATAAAAGAGCTCGATTAACACAAATTAAGAAAGCAGGTTTAACACAAATTATGAAGGCGTGATTAACAGAAATTAAGAAAGCAAGAGTAACACAAATTAAGAAAGCACTATTAAAACAAACTAAAATACAGAGAAAAACTGCCAGGCATACTAATTCCATCTTTAACAAACTTTGTAACCCCATCCCTGGGAGAGGCAGGCACTGAGTGCTGCCCAGCTGGGGGGCTCTGGCTGCCCCTCCAACTCCTGGAGTCCTTGTTTGTGGGTCCTGCCTATGCCAGCGAGACCCTCCCATACGCTGTTTTTTGTTTGTCGCTGTTCTGATAGCCTGTCCCTATTCATTCCTTTTTTGTTTTTGTCCCTGTTCTGTTAGCCTGTCCCTGTTCCTGTTCTTCATGTCCCTGTTTAAGGTGTCTCCTGAATCACCCTTCTTTGTTCCCTCTCAAGGCTTTACTTTCCTCATGGCCTCATCTTTAAGAGTCGGATGTGATCACCAACCATGGGGCTTGTCGACCCCCATGGCCACACTCCCACATCTCCTCCTTCTTTATTAACATAAGAAAGCGCAATTAACACAAATTAAGAAGGCAGGATCAACACAAACTAAAACACAGAGAAAAACTGCCAGGCATACTAAGACTATCTTTAACAAACTTTGCAACCCCATCCCTGGGAGAGGCAGGCACTGAGTGCTGCCCAGCCGGGGGGCTCTGGCTGCCCCTCCAACTCCTGGAGTCCTTGTTTGTGGGTCCTGCGTAAGCCAGCGTGACCCTCCCATAAGCTCTTTTTGTTCGTCCCTGTTCTGTTAGCCTGTACCTGATCATTCCTTTTCTGTTTTTGTCCCTGTTCCGTTTGCCTGTCCCTATTCATTCCTTTTTTGTTTTTGTCCCTGTTCTGTTAGCCTGTCCCTGTTCCTGTTCTTCATGTCCCTGTTTGTTTTCTTCTCGTCCCTGTTCGTTTTCATGTCCCTGTTGGGGGGCGATTTGTGGCGTAAAGACCGCACGGACAACGGGGTTCTTTCAGGATCTGTAACTGCTACCTCTTTATTGATGACATAACTTGAACTCTCTCTTACTGAGGGCATAACTTCATCTCTCAGAGTGAGGGCACAACTTCATTCTATCCCTTATTCAGGAAAGGCTCCCTTCCTATAACTTCCGCCTCACAGCAGTACCTTTCCACTAACTAGTCATTGGTCAACAACTTTGCCCGGCAACAGCAAACACCCAGCAACTTCCATGCTTTAATGGCTGGAGAACAAGCCACCCCAGACAACAAGGTGTCACCTGAATCACCCTTCTTTGTTCCCTCTCAACTCTTTAAATTCCTGATGGTCTCATCCTTAAGAGTCGGATGTTATTACCAACCATGGGGCTTCTCGACCCCCATGGCCACACTCCCACATCTTCCCCTTCTTTATTAACTTAAGAAAGCGCGATTAACACAAATTAAGAAGGCAGGATCAGCACAAACTAAAACACAGAGAAAAACTGCCAGGCATACTAAGTCTATCTTCAACAAACTTTGCAACCCCATCCCTGGGAGAGGCAGGCACTGAGTGCTGCCCAGCTGGGGGGCTCTGGCTGCCCCTCCAACTCCTGGAGTCCTTCTTTGTGGGTCCTGCCTATGCCAGTGGGACCCTCCCATATGCTGTTTTTTGTTTCTCCCTGCTCTGTTAGCCTGTCCCTGTTCCTGTTCTTCATGTCCCTGTTTCAGGTGTCTCCTGAATCACCCTACTTTGTTCCCTCTCAACTCTTTACTTTCCTGATGGCCTCATCTTTAAGAGTTGGATGTTATCACCAACCATAGGGCTTGTGGACCCCCATGGCCATGCTCCCACATCTCCCCCTTCTTTATTAACATAAAAGAGCTCGATTAACACAAATTAAGAAAGCAGGTTTAACACAAATTATGAAGGCGCGATTAACAGAAATTAAGAAAGCAACAGAAACACAAATTAAGAAAGCACTCAACACAAATTAAAATACAGAGGAAAAGTGCCAGGCATACTAATTCCATCTTTAACAAACTTTGTAACCCCATCCCTGGGAGAGGCAGGCACTGAGTGCTTCCCAGCTGGGGGGCTCTGGCTGCCCCTCCAACTCCTGGAGTCCTTGTTTGTGGGTCCTGCCTATGCCAGTGGGACCCTCCCATATGCTGTTTTTTGTTTCTCCCTGCTCTGTTAGCCTGTCCCTGTTCCTGTTCTTCATGTCCCTGTTTAAGGTGTCTCCTGAATCACCCTTCTTTGTTCCCTCTCAAGGCTTTACTTTCCTCATGGCCTCATCTTTAAGAGTCGGATGTGATCACCAACCATGGGGCTTGTCGACCCCCATGGCCACACTCCCACATCTCCTCCTTCTTTATTAACATAAGAAAGCGCAATTAACACAAATTAAGAAGGCAGGATCAACACAAACTAAAACACAGAGAAAAACTGCCAGGCATACTAAGACTATCTTTAACAAACTTTGCAACCCCATCCCTGGGAGAGGCAGGCACTGAGTGCTGCCCAACCGTGGGGCTCTGGCTGCCCCTCCACCTGCTGGAGTCCTTGTTTGTGGGTCCTGCGTAAGCCAGCGTGACCCTCCCATAAGCTCTTTTTGTTCGTCCCTGTTCCGTTTTCCTGTCCCTATTCATTCCTTTTTTGTTTTCGTCCCTGTTCTGTTAGACTATCCCTGTTCCTGTTCTTCATGTCCCTGTTTAAGGTGTCTCCTGAATCACCCTTCTTTGTTCCCTCTCAACTCTTTACTTTCCTGATGGCCTCATCTTTAAGAGTCGCATGTTATCACCAACCATGGGACTTGTCGACCCCCATGGCCATGCTCCCACATCTCCCCCTTCTTTATTAACATAAGAGAGCTCGATTAACACAAATTAAGAAAGCAGGTTTAACACAAATTATGAAGGCGCGATTAACAGAAATTAAGAAAGCAAGAGAAACACAAATTAAGAAAGCACTATTAACACAAACTAAAACACAGAGAAAAACTGCCAGGCATATTAATTCCATCTTTAACAAACTTTGTAAAACCAACCCTGGGAGAGGCAGGCACTGAGTGCTGCCCAGCTGGGGGGCTCTGGCTGCCCCTCCAACTCCTGGAGTCCTTGTTTGGGGGTCCTGCGTAAGCCAGCGTGACCCTCCCATACGCTCTTTTTGTTCGTCCCTGTTCTGTTAGCATGTACCTACTCATTCCTTTTCTGTTTTTGTCCCTATTCCGTTTGCCTGTCCCTATTCATTCCTTTTTTGTTTTTGTCCCTGTTCTGTTAGCCTGTCCCTGTTCCTGTTCTTCATGTCCCTGTTTGTTTTCTTCTCGTCCCTGTTCGTTTTCATGTCCCTGTTGGGGGGCGATTTGTGGCGTAAAGACCGCACGGACAACGGGGTTCTTTCAGGATCTGTAACTGCTACCTCTTTATTGATGACATAACTTGAACTCTCTCTTACTGAGGGCATAACTTCATCTCTCAGAGTGAGGGCACAACTTCATTCTATCCCTTATTCAGGAAAGGCTCCCTTCCTATAACTTCCGCCTCACAGCAGTACCTTTCCACTAACTAGTCATTGGTCAACAACTTTGCCCGGTAACAGCAAACACCCAGCAACTTCCATGCTTTAATGGCTGGAGAACAAGCCACCCCAGACAACAAGGTGTCACCTGAATCACCCTTTTTTTTTTCCCTCTCAACTCTTTAAATTCCTGATGGTCTCATCCTTAAGAGTCGGATGTTATTACCAACCATGGGGCTTGTCGACCCCCATGGCCACACTCCCACATCTTCCCCTTCTTTATTAACATAAGAAAGCGCGATTAACACAAATTAAGAAGGCAGGATCAACACAAACTAAAACACAGAGTAAAACTGCCAGGCATACTAATTCTATCTTTAACAATCTTTGTAAAACCATCCCTGGGCGAGGTAGGCACTGAGTGCTGCCCAGCCGGGGGGCTCTGGCTGCCTCTCCAACTCCTGGAGTCCTTGTTTGTGGGTCCTGCCTATACCAGCGTGACCCTCCCATATGCTGTTTTTTGTTTGTCCCTGTTCTGATAACCTGTCCCTATTCATTCCCTTTTTGTTTTTGTCCCTGTTCTGTTAGACTATCCCTGTTCCTGTTCCTCATGTCCCTGCTTAAGGTGTCTCCTGAATCACCCTTCTTTGTTCCCTCTCAAGGCTTTACTTTCCTGATGGTCTCATCTTTAAGAGTCGGATGTGATCACCAGCCATGGGGCTTGTCGACCCCCATGGCCACACTCCCACACCTCCTCCTTCTTTATTAACATAAGAAAGCGCAATTAACACAAATTAAGAAGGCAGGATCAACACAAACTTAAACACAGAGAAAAACTGCCAGGCATACTAAGTCTATCTTTAACAACCTTTGTAAAACCATCCCTGGGAGAGGCAGGCACTGAGTGCTGCCCAGACGGGGGGCTCTGGCTACCCCTCCAACTCCTGGAGTCCTTGTTTGTGGGTCCTGCCTATACCAGTGGGACCCTCCCATATGCTGTTTTTTGTTTCTCCCTGTTCTGATAGCCTGTCCCTGTTCCTGTTCTTCATGTCCCTCTTTAAGGTGTCTCCTGAATCACCCTTCTTTGTTCCCTCTCAACTCTTTACTTTCCTGATGGCCTCATCTTTAAGAGTGGGATGTTATCACCAACCATGGGGCTTGTCGACCCCCATGGCCACGCTCCCACATCTCCCCCTTCTTTATTAACATAAAAGAGCTCGATTAACACAAATTAAGAAAGCAGGTTTAACACAAATTAAGAAGGCGCGATTAACAGAAATTAAGAAAGCAAGAGAAACACAAATTAAGAAAGCACTCTTAACACAAATTAAAATACAGAGAAAAACTGCCAGGCATACTAATTCCATCTTTAACAAACTTTGTAACCCCATCCCTGGGAGAGGCAGGCACTGAGTGCTGCCCAGCCGGGGGCTCTGGCTGCCCCTCCAACTCCTGGAGTCCTTCTTTGTGGGTCCGGCCTATGCCAGCGAGACCCTCCCATACGCTGTTTTTTGTTTGTCGCTGTTCTGATAGCATGTCCCTATTCATTACTTTTTTGTTTTTGTCCCTGTTCTGTTAGACTATCCCTGTTCCTGTTCTTCATGTCCCTGGTTAAGGTGTCTCCTGAATCACCCTTCTTTGTTCCCTCTCAAGGCTTTACTTTCCTGATGGCCTCTACTTTAATAGTCGGATGTGATCACCAACCATGGGGCTTGTCGACCCCCATGGCCACACTCCCACATCTTCCCCTTCTTTATTAACATAAGAAAGCGCGATTAACACAAATTAAGAAGGCAGGATAAACACAAACTAAAACACAGAGAAAAACTGCCAGTCATACAAAGGCTATCTAACAAACTTTGCAACCCCATCCCTGGGAGTGGCAGGCACTGAGTGCTGCCCAGCCAGGGGGTTCTGGCTGCCCCTCCAACTCCTGGAGTCCTTGTTTGTGGGTCCTGCATATGCCAGCGGGACCATCCCATATGCTGTTTTTGTTTCTCCCTGTTCTGATAGCCTGTCCCTATTCATTCCTTTTTTGTATTTGTCCCTGCTCTGTTAGCCTGTCCCTGTTCCTGTTCTTCATGTCCCTGTTTAAGGTGTCTCCTGAATCACCCTTCTTTGTTCCCTCTCAGGGCTTTACTTTCCTGATGGTCTCATCTTTAAGAGTCAGATGTGATCACCAACCATGGGGCTTGTCGACCCCCATGGCCACACTCCCACATCTCCTCCTTCTTTATTAACATAAGAAAGCGCAATTAAAACAAATTAAGAAGGCAGGATCAACACAAATTAAAACACAGAGAAACGCTGCTAGGCATAATAAGACTATCTTTAACAAACTTTGCAACCCCATCCCTGGGAGTGGCAGGCACTGAGTGCTGCCCAGTCGGGGGGCTCTGGCTGCCCCTCCAACTCCTGGAGTCCTTGTTTGGGGGTCCTGCGTAAGCCAGCGTGACCCTCCCATAAGCTCTTTTTGTTCGTCCCTGTTCTGTTAGCCTGTACGTATTCATTCCTTTTCTGTTTTTGTCCCAGTTCCGTTTGCCTGTCCCTATTCATTCCTTTTTTGTTTTTGTCCCTGTTCTGTTAGCCTGTCCCTGTTCCTGTTCTTCATGTCCCTGTTTGTTTTCTTCTCGTCCCTGTTCGTTTTCTTGTCCCTGTTGGGGGGCGATTTGTGGCGTAAAGACCGCACGGACAACGGGGTTCTTTCAGGATCTGTAACTGCTACCTCTTTATTGATGACATAACTTGAACTCTCTCTTACTGAGGGCATAACTTCATCTCTCAGAGTGAGGGCACAACTTCATTCTATCCCTTATTCAGGAAAGGCTCCCTTCCTATAATTTCCGCCTCACAGCAGTACCTTTCCACTAACTAGTCATTGGTCAACAACTTTGCCCGGCAACACCAAACACCCAGCCACTTCCATGCATTAATGGCTGGAGAACAAGCCACCCCAGACAAGAAGGTGTCACCTGAATCAGCCTTCTTTGTTCCCTCTCAACTCTTTAAATTCCTGATGGTCTCATCCTTAAGAGTCCTATGTTATCACCAACCACGGGGCCTTTCGACCCCCATGGCCACACTCCCACATCTCCCCCTTCTTTATTAACTTAAGAAAGCGCGATTAACACAAATTAAGAAGGCAGGATCAACACAAACTAAAACACAGAGAAAAACTGCCAGGCATATTAAGTCTATCTTTAACAACCTTTGTAAAACCATCCCTGGGAGAGGCAGGCACTGAGTACTGCCCAGCCAGGGGGCTCTGGCTGCCCCTCCAACTCCTGGAGTCCTTGTTTGTGGGTCCTGCCTATGCCAGTGGGACCCTCCCATATGCTGTTTTTTGTTTCTCCCTGCTCTGTTAGCCTGTCCCTGTTCCTGTTCTTCATGTCCCTGTTTAAGGTGTCTCCTGAATCACCCTTCTTTGTTCCCTCTCAAGGCTTTACTTTCCTGATGGTCTCTACTTTATTAGTCAGATCTTATCACCAACCATGGGGCTTGTCTAACCCCATGGCCAGGCTCCCACATCTCCCCCTCCTTTATTAACATAAAAGAGCTCGATTAACACAAATTAAGAAAGCAGGTTTAACACAAATTAAGAAGGCGCGATTAACAGAAATTAAGAAAGCAAGAGTAACACAAATTAAGAAAGCACTATTAACACAAACTAAAATACAGAGAAAAACTGCCAGGCATACTAATTCCATCTTTAACAAACTTTGTAACCCCGTCCCTGGGAGAGGCAGGACCTGAGTGCTGCCCAGCTGGGGGGCTCTGGCTGCCCCTCCAACTCCTGGAGTCCTTGTTTGGGGGTCCTGCGTAAACCATCGTGACCCTCCCATATGCTCTTTTTGGTCATCCCTGTTCTGTTAGCCTGTACCTGATCATTCCTTTTCTGTTTGTGTCCCTGTTCCGTTTGCCTGTCCCTATTCATTCCTTTTTTGTTTTTGTCCCTGTTCTGTTTCCCTGTCCCTGTTCCTGTTCTTCATGTCCCTGTTTGTTTTCTTCTGGTCCCTGTTAGTTTTCATGTCCCTGTTGGGGGGCGATTTGTGGCGTAAAGACCGCACGGACAACGGGGTTCTTTCAGGATCTGTAACTGCTACCTCATTATTGATGACATAACTTGAACTCTCTCTTACTGAGGGCATAACTTCATCTCTCAGAGTGAGGGCACAACTTCATTCTATCCCTTATTCTGGAAAGGCTCCCTTCCTGTAACTTCCGCCTCACAGCAGTACCTTTCCACTAACTAGTCATTGGTCAACAACTTTGCCCGGCAACAGCAAACACCCAGCCACTTCCATGCATTAATGGCTGGAGAACTAGCCACCCCAGACAAGAAGGTGTCACCTGAATCACCCTTCTTTGTTCCCTCTCAACTCTTTAAATTCCTGATGGTCTCATCCTTAAGAGTTGGATGTTATCACCAACCATGGGACTTGTCGACGCCCATGGCCATGCTCCCACAACTCCCCCTTCTTTATTAACATAAGAGAGCTCGATTAACACAAATTAAGAAAGCAGGTTTAACACAAATTATGAAGGCGCGATTAACAGAAATTAAGAAAGCAAGAGTAACACAAATTAAGAAAGCACTATTAACACAAACTAAAATACAGAGAAAAACTGCCAGGCATACTAATTCCATCTTTAACAAACTTTGTAACCCCATCCCTGGGAGAGGCAGGCACTGAGTGCTGCCCAGCTGGGGGGCTCTGGCTGCCCCTCCAACTCCTGGAGTCCTTGTTTTTGGGTCCAGCATATGCCAGTGGGACCCTCCCGTATGCTGTTTTTTGTTTCTCCCTGTTCTGTTAGCCTGTCCCTGTTCCTGTTCTTCATGTCCCTGTTTAAGGTGTCTCCTGAATCACCCTTCTTTGTTCCCTCTCAAGGCTTTACTTTCCTGATGGCCTCGTCTTTAAGAGTCCGATGTTATCACCAACCATGGGACTTGTCGACCCCCATGGCCAGGCTCCCACATCTCCCCCTTCTTTATTAACCTAAAAGAGCTCGATTAACACAAATTAAGAAAGCAGGTTTAACACAAAATAAGAAGGCGCGATTAACAGAAATTAAGAAAGCAAGAGTAACACAAATTAAGAAAGCACTATTAACACAAACTAAAATACAGAGAAAAACTGCCAGGCATACTAATTCCATCTTTAACAAACTTTGTAACCCCATCCCTGGGAGAGGCAGGCACTGAGTGCTGCCCAGCTGGGGGGCTCTGGCTGCCCCTCCAACTCCTGGAGTCCTTGTTTGTGGGTCCTGCCTATGCCAGCGAGACCCTCCCATACGCTGCTTTTTGTTTGTCCCTGTTCTGATAGCCTGTCCCTATTCATTCCTTTTTTGTTTTTGTCCCTGTTCTGTTACACTATCCCTGTTCCTCTTCTTCATGTCCCTGGTTAAGGTGTCTCCTGAATCACCCTTCTTTGTTCCCTCTCAAGGCTTTACTTTCCTGATGGTCTCTACTTTAATAGTCCGATGTTATCACCAACCATGGGGCTTGTCGACCCCCATGGACACACTCCCACATCTTCCCCTTCTTTATTAACATAAGAAAGCGCGATTAACACAAATTAAGAAGGCAGGATCAACACAAACTAAAACACAGAGAAAAACTGCCAGGCATACTAAGACTATCTTTAACAAACTTTGCAACCCCATCCCTGGGAGTGGCAGGCACTGAGTGCTGCCCAGCCGGGGGGCTCTAGCTGCCTCTCCAACTCCTGGAGTCCTTGTTTGTGGGTCCTGCCTATGCCAGCGAGACCCTCCCATATGCTGTTTTTTGTTTGTCCCTGTTCTGATAGCCTGTCCCTATTCATTCCTTTTTTGTATTTGTCCCTGCTCTGTTAGCCTGCCCCTGTTCCTGTTCTTCATGTCCCTGTTTAAGGTGTCTCCTGAATCACCTTTCTTTGTTCCCTCTCAACTCTTTACTTTCCTGATGGCCTCATATTTAAGAGTCAGATGTTATCACCAACCATGGGACTTGTCGACCCCCATGGCCATGCTCCCACAACTCCCCCTTCTTTATTAACATAAAAGAGCTCGATTAACACAAATTAAGAAAGCAGGTTTAACACAAATTATGAAGGCGCGATTAACAGAAATTAAGAAAGCAAGAGTAACACAAATAAAGAAAGCACTATTAACACAAACTAAAATACAGAGAAAAACTGCCAGGCATACTAAGTCTATCTTTATCAACCTTTGTAAAACCATCCCTGGGAGAGGCAGGCACTGAGTGCTGCCCAGCCGGGGGGCTCTGGCTGCCCCTCCAACTCCTGGAGTCCTTGTTTTTGGGTCCAGCATATGCCAGTGGGACCCTCCCATATGCTGTTTTTTTTTTCTCCCTGCTCTGTTAGCCTGTCCCTGTTCCTGTTCTTCAAGTCCCTGGTTAAGGTGTCTCCTGAATCACCCTTCTTTGTTCCCTCTCAAGGCTTTACTTTCCTGATGGTCTCATCTTTAAGAGTCGGATGTGATCACCAACCATGGGGCTTGTCGACCCCCATGGCCACACTCCCACATCTCCTCTATCTTTATTAACATAAGAAAGCACAATTAACACAAATTAAGAAGGCAGGATCAACACAAACTAAAACACAGAGAAAAACTGCCAGGCATACTAAGACTATCTTTAACAAACTTTGCAACCCCATCCCTGGGAGTGGCAGGCACTGAGTGCTGCCCAGCCGGGGGGCTCTAGCTGCCTCTCCAACTCCTGGAGTCCTTGTTTGTGGGTCCTGCCTATGCCAGGGAGACCCTCCCATATGCTGTTTTTTGTTTGTCCCTGTTCTGATAGCCTGTCCCTATTCATTCCTTTTTTGTATTTGTCCCTGTTCTGTTAGACTATCCCTGTTCCTGTTCTTCATGTCCCTGTTTTAGGTGTCTCCTGAATCACCCTTCTTTGTTCCCTCTCAAGGCTTTACTTTCCTGATGGTCTCTACTTTAATAGTCGGATGTTATCACCAACCATGGGGCTTGTCGACCCCCATGGCCACACTCCCACATCTTCCCCTTCTTTATTAACATAAGAAAGCACAATTAACACAAATTTAGGAGGCAGGATAAACACAAACAAAAACAGAGAGAAAAACTGCCAGGCATACTAATTCTATCTTTAACAACCTTTGTAAAACCATCCCTGGGAGAGGCAGGCACTGAGTACTGCCCAGCCGGGGGGCTCTGGCTGCCCCTCCAACTCCTGGAGTCCTTGTTTGTGGGTCCTGCGTAAGCCAGCGTGACCCTCCCATAAGCTCTTTTTGTTCGTCCCTGTTCTGTTAGCCTCTACCTATTCATTCCTTTTTTTTTCTTTTTCCTGTTCCGTTTGCCTGTCCCTATTCATTCCTTTTTTGTTTTTGTCCCTGTTCTGTTAGCCTGTCCCTGTTCCTGTTCTTCATGTCCCTGTTTGTTTTCTTCTCGTCCCTGTTCGTTTTCTTGTCCCTGTTGGGGGGCGATTTGTGGCGTAAAGACCGCACGGACAACGGGGTTTTTTCAGGATCTGTAACTGCTACCTCTTTATTGATGACATAACTTGAACTCTCTCTTACTGAGGGCATAACTTCATCTCTCAGAGTGAGGGCACAACTTCATTCTATCCCTTATTCAGGAAAGGCTCCCTTCCTATAACTTCCGCCTCACAGCAGTACCTTTCCACTAACTAGTCATTGGTCAACAACTTTGCCCGGCAACAGCAAACACCCAGCCACTTCCATGCATTAATGGCTGGAGAACTAGCCACCCCAGACAAGAAGGTGTCACCTGAATCACCCTTCTTTGTTCCCTCTCAACTCTTTAAATTCCTGATGGTCTCATCCTTAAGAGTTGGATGTTATCACCAACCATGGGGCTTGTCGACCCCCATGGCCACACTCCCACATCTTCCCCTTCTTTATTAACATAAGAAAGCGCAATTAACACAAATTAAGAAGGCAGGATCAACACAAACTAAAACACAGAGAAAAACTGCCAGGCATACTAAGTCTATCTTTAACAATCTTTGTAAAACCATCCCTGGGAGAGGCAGGCACTGAGTGCTGCCCAGCTGGGGGGCTCTGGCTGCCCCTCCAACTCCTGGAGTCCTTGTTTGTGGGTCCTGCCTATGCCAGCGAGACCCTCCCATACGCTGTTTTTTGTTTGTCCCTGTTCTGATAGCATGTCCCTATTCTTTCCTTTTTTGTGTTTGTCCCTGTTCTGTTAGACTATCCCTGTTCCTGTTCTTCATGTCCCTGTTTAAGGTGTCTCCTGAATCACCCTTCTTTGTTCCCTCTCAAGGCTTTCCTTTCCTGATGGTCTCATCCTTAAGAGTCCGATGTTATCACCAACCATGGGGCTTGTCGACCCCCATGGCCACACTCCCACATCTTCCCCTTCTTTATTAACATAAGAAAGCACAATTAACACAAATTAAGAAAGCAGGATCAACACAAACTAAAACACAGAGAAAAACTGCCAGGCATACTAAGACTATCTTTAACAAACATAGCAACCCCATCCCTGGGAGTGGCAGGCACTGAGTGCTTCCCAGCTGGGGGGCTCTGGCTGCCCCTCCAACTCCTGGAGTCCTTGTTTGTGGGTCCTGCCTATGCCAGTGGGACCCTCCCATATGCTGTTTTTTGTTTCTCCCTGCTCTGTTAGCCTGTCCCTGTTCCTGTTCTTCATGTCCCTTCTTAAGGTGTCTCCTGAATCACCCTTCTTTGTTCCCTCTCAAGGCTTTAGTTTCCTCATGGCCTCATCTTTAAGAGTCGGATGTGATCACCAACCATGGGGCTTGTCGACCCCCATGGCCACACTCCCACATCTCCTCCTTCTTTATTAACATAAGAAAGCGCAATTAACACAAATTAAGAAGGCAGGATCAACACAAACTAAAACACAGAGAAAAACTGCCAGGCATACTAAGACTATCTTTAACAAACTTTGCAACCCCATCCCTGGGAGAGGCAGGCACTGAGTGCTGCCCAGCCGGGGGGCTCTGGCTGCCCCTCCACCTCCTGGAGTCCTTGTTTGTGGGTCCTGCCTATGCCAGTGGGACCCTCCCATATGCTGTTTTTTGTTTCTCCCTGCTCTGTTAGCCTGTCCCTGTTCCTGTTCTTCATGTCCCTGCTTAAGGTGTCTCCTGAATCACCCTTCTTTGTTCCCTCTCAAGGCTTTACTTTCCTCATGGCCTCATCTTTAAGAGTCGGATGTGATCACCAACCATGGGGCTTGTCGACCCCCATGGCCACACTCCCACATCTCCTCCTTCTTTATTAACATAAGAAAGCGCAATTAACACAAATTAAGAAGGCAGGATCAACACAAACTAAAACACAGAGAAAAACTGCCAGGCATACTAAGACTATCTTTAACAAACTTTGCAACCCCATCCCTGGGAGAGGCAGGCACTGAGTGCTGCCCAGCCGGGGGGCTCTGGCTGCCCCTCCACCTCCTGGAGTCCTTGTTTGTGGGTCCTGCGTAAGCCAATGTGACCCTCCCATAAGCTCTTTTTGTTCGTCCCTGTTCTGTTAGCCTGTACCTACTCATTCCTTTTTTTTTCTTTTTCCTGTTCCGTTTGCCTGTCCCTATTCATTCCTTTTTTGTTTTTGTCCCTGTGCTGTTAGCCTGTCCCTGTTCCTGTTCTTCATGTCCCTGTTTGTTTTCTTCTCGTCCCTGTTCGTTTTCTTGTCCCTGTTGGGGGGCGATTTGTGGCGTAGAGACTGCACGGACAACGGGGTTCTTTCAGGATCTGTAACTGCTACCTCTTTATTGATGACATAACTTGAACTCTCTCTTACTGAGGGCATAACTTCATCTCTCAGAGTGAGGGCACAACTTCATTCTATCCCTTATTCAGGAAAGGCTCCCTTCCTATAACTTCTGCCTCACAGCAGTACCTTTCCACTAACTAGTCATTGGTCAACAACTTTGCCCGGCAACAGCAAACACCCAGCCACTTCCATGCATTAATGGCTGGAGAACTAGCCACCCCAGACAAGAAGGTGTCACCTGAATCACCCTTCTTTGTTCCCTCTCAAATCTTTAAATTCCTGATGGTCTCATCCTTAAGAGTTGGATGTTATCACCAACCATGGGGCTTGTCGACCCCCATGGCCACACTCCCACATCTTCCCCTTCTTTATTAACATAAGAAAGCGCGATTAACACAAATTAAGAAGGCAGGATCAACACAAACTAAAACACAGAGAAAAACTGCCAGGCATACTAAGTCTATCTTTAACAATCTTTGTAAAACCATCCCTGGGAGAGGCAGGCACTGAGTGCTGCCCAGCTGGGGGGCTCTGGCTGCCCCTCCAACTCCTGGAGTCCTTGTTTGTGGGTCCTGCCTATGCCAGTGGGACCCTCCCATATGCTGTTTTTTGTTTCTCCCTGCTCTGTTAGCCTGTCCCTGTTCCTGTTCTTCATGTCCCTGTTTAAGGTGTCTCCTGAATCACCCTTCTTTGTTCCCTCTCAAGGCTTTACTTTCCTCATGGCCTCATCTTTAAGAGTCGGATGTTATCACCAACCATGGGACTTGTCGACCCCCATGGCCAGGCTCCCACATCTCCCCCTTCTTTATTAACCTAAAACAGCTCGATTAACACAAATTAAGAAAGCAGGTTTAACACAAATTAAGAAGGCGCGATTAACAGAAATTAAGAAAGCAAGAGTAACACAAATTAAGAAAGCACTATTAACACAAACTAAAATACAGAGAAAAACTGCCAGGCATACTAATTCCATCTTTTACAAACTTTGTAACCCCATCCCTGGGAGAGGCAGGCACTGAGTGCTGCCCAGCCGGGGGGCTCTGGCTGCCCCTCCAACTCCTGGAGTCCTTGTTTGAGGGTCCTGCCTATGCCAGCGAGACCCTCCCATAAGCTCTTTTTGTTCGTCCCTGTTCTGTTAGCCTGTACCTATTCATTCCTTTTCTGTTTTTGTCCCTGTTCCGTTAGACTATCCCTGTTCCTGTTCTTCATGTCCCTGTTTAAGGTGTCTCCTGAATCACCCTTCTTTGTTCCCTCTCAAGGCTTTACTTTCCTCATGGCCTCATCTTTAAGAGTCGGATGTGATCACCAACCATGGGGCTTGTCGACCCCCATGGCCACACTCCCACATCTCCTCCTTCTTTATTAACATAAGAAAGCGCAATTAACACAAATTAAGAAGGCAGGATCAACACAAACTAAAACACAGAGAAAAACTGCCAGGCATACTAAGACTATCTTTAACAAACTTTGCAACCAAATCCCTGGGAGTGGCAGACACTGAGTGCTGCCCAGCCGGGGGGCTCTGGCTGCCCCTCCACTCCTGGAGTCCTTGTTTGGGGGTCCTGCGTAAGCCAGCGTGACCCTCCCATAAGCTCTTTTTGTTCGTCCCTGTTCTGTTAGCCTGTCCCTATTCATTCCTTTTTTGTTTTTGTCCCTGTGCTGTTAGCCTGTCCCTGTTCCTGTTCTTCATGTCCCTGTTTGTTTTCTTCTCGTCCCTGTTCGTTTTCATGTCCCTGTTGGGGGGCGATTTGTGGCGTAAAGACCGCACGGACAACGGGGTTCTTTCAGGATCTGTAACTGCTACCTCTTTATTGATGACATAACTTGAACTCTCTCTTACTGAAGGCATAACTTCATCTCTCGGAGTGAGGGCACAACTTCATTCTATCCCTTATTCAGGAAAGGCTCCCTTCCTATAACTTCCGCCTCACAGCAGTACCTTTCCACTAACTAGTCATTGGTCAACAACGTTGCCCGGCAACAGCAAACACCAAGCAACTTCCATGCATTAATGGCTGGAGAACAAGCCACCCCAGACAACAAGGTGTCACCTGAATCACCCTTCTTTGTTCCCTCTCAACTCTTTAAATTCCTGATGGTCTCATCCTTAAGAGTCGGATATTATTACCAACCATGGGGCTTGTCGACCCCCATGGCCACACTCCCACATCTCCCCCTTCTTTATTAACATAAGAAAGCGCGATTAACACAAATTAAGAAGGCAGGATCAACACAAACTAAAACACAGAGAAAAACTGCCAGGCATACTAAGTCTATCTTTAACAATCTTTGTAAAACCATCCCTGGGAGAGGCAGGCACTGAGTGCTGCCCAGCCGGGGGGCTCTGGCTGCCCCTCCACCTCCTGGAGTCCTTGTTTGTGGGTCCAGCATACGCCAGTGGGACCCTCCCATATGCTGTTTTTTGTTTCTCCCTGCTCTGTTAGCCTGTCCCTATTCATTCCTTTTTTGTTTTTGTCCCTGTTCTGTTAGACTATCCCTGTTCCTGTTCTTCATGTCCCTGTTTAAGGTGTCTCCTGAATCACCCTTCTTTGTTCCCTCTCAACTCTTTAGTTTCCTGATGGCCTCATCTTTAAGAGTGGGATGTTATCACCAACCATGGGACTTGTCGACCCCCATGGCCAGGCTCCCACATCTCCCCCTTCTTTATTAACATAAAAGAGCTCGATTAACACAAATTAAGAAAGCAGGTTTAACACAAATTAAGAAGGCGCGATTAACAGAAATTAAGAAAGCTAGAGAAACACAAATTAAGAAACCACTATTAACACAAATTAAAATACAGAGAAAAACTGCCAGGCACACTAATTCCATCTTTAACAAACTTTGTAACCACAACCCTGGGAGAGGCAGGCACTGAGTGCTGCCCAGCTGGGGGGCTCTGGCTGCCCCTCCAACTCCTGGAGTCCTTGTTTGGGGGTCCTGCCTATGCCAGCGAGACCCTCCCATACGCTGTTTTTTGTTTGTCCCTGTTCTGATAGCCTGTCCCTATTCATTACTTTTTTGTTTTTGTCCCTGTTCTGTTAGACTATCCCTGTTCCTGTTCTTCATGTCCCTGTTTAAGGTGTCTCCTGAATCACCCTTCTTTGTTCCCTCTCAAGGCTTTACTTTCCTGATGGTCTCATCTTTAAGAGTCGGTTGTTATCACCAACCATGGGACTTGTCGACCCCCATGGCCATGCTCCCACATCTCCCCCTTCTTTATTAACATAAAAGAGCTCGATTAACACAAATTAAGAAAGCAGGTTTAACACAAATTATGAAGGCGCGATTAACAGAAATTAAGAAAGCAAGAGTAACAAAAATTAAGAAAGCACTATTAACACAAACTAAAACACAGAGAAAAACTGCCAGGCATACTAATTCCATCTTTAACAAACTTTGTAACCCCATCCCTGGGAGAGGCAGGCACTGAGTGCTGCCCAGCTGGGGGGCTCTGGCTGCCCCTCCAACTCCTGGAGTCCTTGTTTGTGGGTCCTGCCTATGCCAGCGAGACCCTCCCATACGCTGTTTTTTGTTTGTCCCTGTTCTAATAGCCTGTCCCTATTCATTCCTTTTTTGTTTTCCTCCCTGTTCTGTTAGACTATCCCTGTTCCTGTTCTTCATGTCCCTGGTTAAGGTGTCTCCTGAATCACCCTTCTTTGTTCCCTCTCAAGGCTTTCCTTTCCTGATGGTCTCATCCTTAAGAGTCCAATGTTATCACCAACCATGGGGCTTGTTGACCCCCATGGCCACACTCCCACATCTTCCCCTTCATTATTAACATAAGAAAGCACAATTAACACAAATTAAGAAGGCAGGATCAACACAAACTAAAACACAGAGAAAAACTGCCAGGCATACTAAGTCTATCTTTAACAACCTTTGTAAAACCATCCCTGGGAGAGGCAGGCACTGAGTGCTGCCCAGCCGGGGGGCTCTGGCTGCCCCTCCAACTCCTGGAGTCCTTGTTTGTGGGTCCAGCATATGCCAGTGGGACCCTCCCATATGCTGTTTTTTGTTTCTCCCTGCTCTGTTAGCCTGTCCCTGTTCCTGTTCTTCATGTCCCTGCTTAAGGTGTCTCCTGAATCACCCTTCTTTGTTCCCTCGCAAGGCTTTACTTTCCTCATGGCCTCATCTTTAAGAGTCGGATGTGATCACCAACCATGGGGCTTGTCGACCCCCATGGCCACACTCCCACATCTCCTCCTTCTTTATTAACATAAGAAAGCGCAATTAACACAAATTAAGAAGGCAGGATCAACACAAACTAAAACACAGAGAAAAACTGCCAGGCATACTAAGACTATCTTTAACAATCTTTGTAAAACCATCCCTGGGAGAGGCAGGCACTGAGTGCTGCCCAGCCGGGGGGCTCTGGCTGCCCCTCCAACTCCTGGAGTCCTTGTTTGTGGGTCCTGCGTAAGCCAGCGTGACCCTCCCATAAGCTCTTTTTGTTCGTCCCTGTTCTGTTAGCCTGTACCTATTCATTCCTTTTTTTTTCTTTTTCCTGTTCCGTTTGCCTGTCCCTATTCATTCCTTTTTTGTTTTTGTCCCTGTTCTGTTAGCCTGTCCCTGTTCCTGTTCTTCATGTCCCTGTTTGTTTTCTTCTCGTCCCTGTTCGTTTTCTTGTCCCTGTTGGGGGGCGATTTGTGGCGTAAAGACCGCACGGACAACGGGGTTCTTTCAGGATCTGTAACTGCTACCTCTTTATTGATGACATAACTTGAACTCTCTCTTACTGAGGGCATAACTTCATCTCTCAGAGTGAGGGCACAACTTCATTCTATCCCTTATTCAGGAAAGGCTCCCTTCCTATAACTTCTGCCTCACAGCAGTACCTTTCCACTAACTAGTCATTGGTCAACAACTTTGCCCGGCAACAGCAAACACCCAGCCACTTCCATGCATTAATGGCTGGAGAACTAGCCACCCCAGACAAGAAGGTGTCACCTGAATCACCCTTCTTTGTTCCCTCTCAACTCTTTAAATTCCTGATGGTCTCATCCTTAAGAGTCGGATGTTATCACCAACCATGGGGCTTGTGGACCCCCATGGCCACACTCCCACATCTTCCCCTTCTTTATTAACATAAGAAAGCGCGATTAACACAAATTAAGAAGGCAGGATCAACACAAACTAAAACACAGAGAAAAACTGCCAGGCATACTAATTCCATCTTTAACAAACTTTGTAACCCCATCCCTGGGAGAGGCAGGCACTGAGTGCTGCCCAGCCGGGGGGCTCTGTCTGCCTCTCCAAATCCTGGAGTCCTTGTTTGTAGGTCCTGCCTATGCCAGCGAGACCCTCCCATACGCTGTTTTTTGTTTGACCCTGTTCTGATAGCCTGTCCCTATTCATTCCTTTTTTGTTTTCCTCCCTGTTCTGTTAGACTATCCCTGTTCCTGTTCTTCATGTCCCTGTTTAAGGTGTCTCCTGAATCACCCTTCTTTGTTCCCTCTCAAGGCTTTACTTTCCTGATGGTCTCATCTTTAAGAGTCCGATGTGATCACCAACCATGGGGCTTGTCGACCCCCATGGCCACACTCCCACATCTTCCCCTTCTTTATTAACTTAAGAAAGCGCGATTAACACAAATTAAGAAGGCAGGATCAACACAAACTAAAACACAGAGAAAAGCTGCCAGGCATACTAAGACTATCTTTAACAAACTTTGCAACCCCATCCCTGGGAGAGGCAGGCACTGAGTGCTGCCCAGCCGGGGGGCTCTGGCTGCCCCTCCACCTCCTGGAGTCCTTGTTTGGGGGTCCTGCGTAAGCCAGCGTGACCCTCCCATAAGCTCTTTTTGTTCGTCCCTGTTCTGTTAGCCTGTACCTATTCATTCCTTTTTTTTTCTTTTTCCTGTTCCGTTTGCCTGTCCCTATTCATTCCTTTTTTGTTTTTGTCCCTGTTCTGTTAGCCTGTCCCTGTTCCTGTTCTTCATGTCCCTGTTTGTTTTCTTCTCGTCCCTGTTCGTTTTCTTGTCCCTGTTGGGGGGCGATTTGTGGCGTAAAGACCGCACGGACAACGGGGTTCTTTCAGGATCTGTAACTGCTACCTCTTTATTGATGACATAACTTGAACTCTCTCTTACTGAGGGCATAACTTCATCTCTCAGAGTGAGGGCACAACTTCATTCTATCCCTTATTCAGGAAAGGCTCCCTTCCTATAACTTCTGCCTCACAGCAGTACCTTTCCACTAACTAGTCATTGGTCAACAACTTTGCCCGGCAACAGCAAACACCCAGCCACTTCCATGCATTAATGGCTGGAGAACTAGCCACCCCAGACAAGAAGGTGTCACCTGAATCACCCTTCTTTGTTCCCTCTCAACTCTTTAAATTCCTGATGGTCTCATCCTTAAGAGTCGGATGTTATCACCAACCATGGGGCTTGTGGACCCCCATGGCCACACTCCCACATCTTCCCCTTCTTTATTAACATAAGAAAGCGCGATTAACACAAATTAAGAAGGCAGGATCAACACAAACTAAAACACAGAGAAAAACTGCCAGGCATACTAATTCCATCTTTAACAAACTTTGTAACCCCATCCCTGGGAGAGGCAGGCACTGAGTGCTGCCCAGCCGGGGGGCTCTGTCTGCCTCTCCAAATCCTGGAGTCCTTGTTTGTAGGTCCTGCCTATGCCAGCGAGACCCTCCCATACGCTGTTTTTTGTTTGTCCCTGTTCTGATAGCCTGTCCCTATTCATTCCTTTTTTGTTTTCCTCCGTGTTCTGTTAGACTATCCCTGTTCCTGTTCTTCATGTCCCTGTTTTAGGTGTCTCCTGAATCACCCTTCTTTGTTCCCTCTCAAGGCTTTACTTTCCTGATGGTCTCATCTTTAAGAGTCCGATGTGATCACCAACCATGGGGCTTGTCGACCCCCATGGCCACACTCCCACATCTTCCCCTTCTTTATTAACTTAAGAAAGCGCGATTAACACAAATTAAGAAGGCAGGATCAACACAAACTAAAACACAGAGAAAAGCTGCCAGGCATACTAAGACTATCTTTAACAAACTTTGCAACCCCATGCCTGGGAGAGGCAGGCACTGAGTGCTGCCCAGCCGGGGGACTCTGGCTGCCCCTCCAACTCCTGGAGTCCTTGTTTGGGGGTCCTGCGTAAGCCAGCGTGACCCTCCCATAAGCTCTTTTTGTTCGTCCCTGTTCTGTTAGCCTGTACCTATTCATTCTTTTTTTTTTTTTTTCCCTGTTCCGTTTGCCTGTCCCTATTCATTCCTTTTTTGTTTTTGTCCCTGTTCTGTTATCCTGTCCCTGTTCCTGTTCTTCATGTCCCTGTTTGTTTTCTTCTCGTCCCTGTTCGTTTTCATGTCCCTGTTGGGGGGCGATTTGTGGCGTAAAGACCGCACGGACAACGGGGTTCTTTCAGGATCTGTAACTGCTACCTCTTTATTGATGACATAACTTGAACTCTCTCTTACTGAGGGCATAACTTCATCTCTCAGAGTGAGGGCACAACTTCATTCTATCCCTTATTCAGGAAAGGCTCCCTTCCTATAACTTCCGCCTCACAGCAGTACCTTTCCACTAACTAGTCATTGGTCAACAACTTTGCCCGGCAACACCAAACACCCAGCCACTTCCATGCATTAATGGCTGGAGAACTAGCCACCCCAGACAAGAAGGTGTCACCTGAATCACCCTTCTTTGTTCCCTCTCAACTCTTTAAATTCCTGATGGTCTCATCCTTAAGAGTCGGATGTTATCACCAACCATGGGGCTTGTGGACCCCCATTGCCACACTCCCACATCTTCCCCTTCTTTATTAACATAAGAAAGCGCGATTAACACAAATTAAGAAGGCAGGATCAACACAAACTAAAACACAGAGAAAAACTGCCAGGCATACTAAGTCTATCTTTAACAATCTTTGTAAAACCATCCCTGGGAGAGGCAGGCACTGAGTGCTGCCCAGCCGGGGGGCTCTGTCTGCCCCTCCAAATCCTGGAGTCCTTGTTTGTGGGTCCAGCATATGCCAGTGGGACCCTCCCAAATGCTGTTTTTTGTTTCTCCCTGCTCTGTTAGCCTGTCCCTGTTCCTGTTCTTCATGTCCCTGGTTAAGGTGTCTCCTGAATCACCCTTCTTTGTTCCCTCTCAAGGCTTTCCTTTCCTGATGGTCTCATCCTTAAGAGTCCGATGTTATCACCAACCATGGGGCTTGTCGACCCCCATTGCCACACTCCCACATCTTCCCCTTCATTATTAACATAAGAAAGCACAATTAACACAAATTAAGAAGGCAGGATCAACACAAACTAAAACACAGAGAAAAACTGCCAGGCATACTAAGTCTATCTTTAACAACCTTTGTAAAACCATCCCTGGGAGAGGCAGGCACTGAGTGCTGCCCAGCCGGGGGGCTCTGGCTGCCCCTCCGACTACTGGAGTCCTTGTTTGTGGGTCCAGCATATGCCAGTGGGACCCTCCCATATGCTGTTTTTTGTTTCTCCCTGCTCTGTTAGCCTGTCCCTGTTCCTGTTCTTCATGTCCCTGTTTAAGGTGTCTCCTGAATCACCCTTCTTTGTTCCCTCTCAAGGCTTTCCTTTCCTGATGGTCTCATCTTTAAGAGTCGGATGTGATCACCAACCATGGGGCTTGTCGACCCCCATGGCCACACTCCCACATCTCCTCCTTCTTTATTAACATAAGAAAGCGCAATTAACACAAATTAAGAAAGCAGGATCAACACAAACTAAAACACAGAGAAAAACTGCCAGGCATACTAAGACTATCTTTAACAAACTTTGCAACCCCATCCCTGGGAGAGGCAGGCACTGAGTGCTGCCCAGCCGGGGGGCTCTGGCTGCCCCTCCAACTCCTGGAGTCCTTGTTTGGGGGTCCAGCATACGCCAGTGGGACCCTCCCATATGCTGTTTTTTGTTTGTCCCTTTTCTGTTAGCCTGTACCTATTCATTCCTTTTCTGTTTTTGTCCCTGTTCCGTTTGCCTGTCCCTATTCATTCCTTTTTTGTTTTTGTCCCTGTTCTGTTTGCCTGTCCCTGTTCCTCTTCTTCATGTCCCTGTTTGTTTTCTTCTTGTCCCTGTTCGTTTTCATGTCCCTGTTGGGGGGCGATTTGTGGCGTAAAGACCGCACGGACAACGGGGTTCTTTCAGGATCTGTAACTGCTACCTCTTTATTGATGACATAACTTGAACTCTCTCTTACTGAGGGCATAACTTCATCTCTCAGAGTGAGGGCACAACTTCATTCTATCCCTTATTCAGGAAAGGCTCCCTTCCTATAATTTCCGCCTCACAGCAGTACCTTTCCAATAACTAGTCATTGGTCAACAACTTTGCCCGGCAACAGCAAACACCCAGCAACTTCCATGCTTTAATGGCTGGAGAACAAGCCACCCCAGACAACAAGGTGTCACCTGAATCACCCTTCTTTGTTCCCTCTCAACTCTTTAAATTCCTGATGGTCTCATCCTTAAGAGTCGGATATTATTACCAACCATGGGGCTTGTCGACCCCCATGGCCACACTCCCACATCTTCCCCTTCTTTATTAACATAAGAAAGCGCGATTAACACAAATTAAGAAGGCAGGATCAACACAAACTAAAACACAGAGAAAAGCTGCCAGGCATACTAAGTCTATATTTAACAATCTTTGTAAAACCAGCCGTGTGAGAGGCAGGCACTGAGTGCTGCCCAGCCGGGGGGCTCTGGCTGCCCCTCCAACTCCTGGAGTCCTTGTTTGGGGGTCCTGCCTATGCCAGCGAGACCCTCCCATATGCTGTTTTTTGTTTCTCCCTGCTCTTTTAGCCTGTCCCTATTCATTCCTTTTTTGTTTTTTTCCCTGTTCTGTTAGACTATCCCTGTTCCTGTTCTTCATGTCCCTGTTTAAGGTGTCTCCTGAATCACCCTTCTTTGTTCCCTCTCAAGGCTTTACTTTCCTCATGGCCTCATCTTTAATAGTCGGATGTGATCACCAACCATGGGGCTTGTCGACCCCCATGGCCACACTCCCACATCTCCTCCTTCTTTATTAACATAAGAAAGCACAATTAACACAAATTAAGAAGGCAGGATCAACACAAACTAAAACACAGAGAAAAACTGCCAGGCATACTAAGTCTATCTTTAACAATCTTTGTAAAACCATCCCTGGGAGAGGCAGGCACTGAGTGCTGCCCAGCCGGGGGGCTCTGGCTGCCCCTCCAACTCCTGGAGACCTTGTTTGGGGGTCCTGCGTAAGCCAGCGTGACCCTCCCATAAGCTCTTTTTGTTCGTCCCTGTTCTGTTAGCCTGTACCTATTCATTCCTTTTTTTTTTTTTTCCCTGTTCCGTTTGCCTGTCCCTATTCATTCCTTTTTTGTTTTTGTCCCTGTTCTGTTAGCCTGTCCCTGTTCCTGTTCTTCATGTCCCTGTTTGTTTTCTTCTCGTCCCTGTTCGTTTTCATGTCCCTGTTGGGGGGCGATTTGTGGCGTAAAGACCGCACGGACAACGGGGTTCTTTCAGGATCTGTAACTGCTACCTCTTTATTGATGGCATAACTTGAACTCTCTCTTACTGAAGGCATAACTTCGTCTCTCAGAGTGAGGGCACAACTTCATTCTATCCCTTATTCAGTAAAGGCTCCCTTCCTATAATTTCCGCCTTACAGCAGTACCTTTCCACTAACTAGTCATTGGTCAACAACTTTGCCCGGCAACAGCAAACACCCAGCAACTTCCATGCTTTAATGGCTGGAGAACTAGCCACCCCAGACAACAAGGTGTCACCTGAATCACCCTTCTTTGTTCCCTCTCAACTCTTTAAATTCCTGATGGTCTCATCCTTAAGAGTCGGATGTTATTATCAACCATGGGGCCTGTCGACCCCCATGGCCACACTCCCACATCTTCCCCTTCTTTATTAACATAAGAAAGCGCGGTTAACACAAATTAAGAAGGCAGGATCAACACAAACTAAAACACAGAGAAAAACTGCCAGGCATACTAAGTCTATCTTTAACAACCTTTGTAAAACCATCCCTGGGAGAGGCAGGCACTGAGTACTGCCCAACCGGGGGGCTCTGGCTGCCCCTCCAACTCCTGGAGTCCTTGTTTGTGGGTCCAGCATATGCCAGTGGGACCCTCCCATATGCTGTTTTTTGTTTCTCCCTGCTCTGTTAGCCTGTCCCTGTTCCTGTTCTTCATGTCCCTGTTTAAGGTGTCTCCTGAATCACCCTTCTTTGTTCCCTCTCAACTCTTTAAATTCCTGATGGTCTCATCCTTAAGAGTCGGATGTTATTACCAACCATGGGGCCTGTCGACCCCCATGGCCATGCTCCCACATCTCCCACTTCTTTATTAACATAAAAGAGCTTGATTAACACAAATTAAGAAAGCAGGTTTAACACAAATTAAGAAGGCGCGATTAACAGAAAATAAGAAAGGAAGAGTAACACAAATTAAGAAAGAACTATTAACACAAACTAAAATACAGAGAAAAACTGCCAGGCATACTAATTCCATCTTTAACAAACTTTGTAACCCCATCCCTGGGAGAGGCAGGCACTGAGTGCTGCCCAGCCGGGGGGCTCTGGCTGCCCCTCCAACTCCTGGAGTCCTTGTTTGAGGGTCCTGCCTATGCCAGCGAGACCCTCCCATAAGCTCTTTTTGTTCGTCCCTGTTCTGTTAGCCTGTACCTATTCATTCCTTTTCTGTTTTTGTCCCTGTTCCGTTTGCCTGTCCCTATTCATTCCTTTTTTGTTTTTGTCCCTGTGCTGTTATCCTGTCCCTGTTCCTGTTCTTCATGTCCCTGTTTGTTTTCTTCTGGTCCCTGTTCGTTTTCTTGTCCCTGTTGGGGGGCGATTTGTGGCGTAAAGACCGCACGGACAACGGGGTTCTTTCAGGATCTGTAACTGCTACCTCTTTATTGATGACATAACTTGAACTCTCTCTTACTGAGGGCATAACTTCATCTCTCAGAGTGAGGGCACAACTTCATTCTATCCCTTATTCAGGAAAGGCTCCCTTCCTATAACTTCCGCCTCACAGCAGTACCTTTCCACTAACTAGTCATTGGTCAACAACTTTGCCCGGCAACAGAAAACACCCAGCAACTTCCATGCTTTAATGGCTGGAGAACAAGCCACCCCAGACAACAAGGTGTCACCTGAATCACCCTTCTTTGTTCCCTCTCAACTCTTTAAATTCCTGATGGTCTCATCCTTAAGAGTCGGATATTATTACCAACCATGGGGCTTGTCGACCCCCATGGCCACACTCCCACATCTTCCCCTTCTTTATTAACTTAAGAAAGCGCGATTAACACAAATTAAGAAGGCAGGATCAACACAAACTAAAACACAGAGAAAAGCTGCCAGGCATACTAAGTCTATATTTAACAATCTTTGTAAAACCAGCCGTGTGAGAGGCAGGCACTGAGTGCTGCCCAGCCGGGGGGCTCTGGCTGCCCCTCCAACTCCTGGAGTCCTTGTTTGTGGGTCCTGCCTATGCCAGCGAGACCCTCCCATACGCTGTTTTCTGTTTCTCCCTGCTCTGTTAGCCTGTCCCTATTCATTCCCTTTTTGTTTTTTTCCCTGTTCTGTTAGACTATCCCTGTTCCTGTTCTTCATGTCCCTGTTTATGGTGTCTCCTGAATCACCCTTCTTTGTTCCCTCTCAACTCTTTAAATTCCTGATGGCCTCATCTTTAAGAGTCGGATGTGATCACCAACCATGGGGCTTGTCGACCCCCATGGCCACACTCCCACATCTCCTCCTTCTTTATTAACATAAGAAAGCGCAATTAACACAAATTAAGAAGTTAGGATCAACACAAACTAAAACACAGAGAAAAACTGCCAGGCATACTAAGTCTATCTTTAACAATCTTTGTAAAACCATCCCTGGGAGAGGCAGGCACTGAGTGCTGCCCAGCCGGGGGGCTCTGGCTGCCCCTCCAACTCCTGGAGTCCTTGTTTGTGGGTCCTGCCTATGCCAGCGAGACCCTCCCATATGCTGTTTTTTGTTTGTCCCTGTTCTGATAGCCTGTCCCTATTCATTCCTTTTTTGTTTTCCTCCCTGTTCTGTTAGACTATCCCTGTTCCTGTTCTTCATGTCCCTGCTTAAGGTGTCTCCTGAATCACCCTTCTTTGTTCCCTCTCAAGGCTTTACTTTCCTGATGGTCTCTTCATTAAGAGTAGGATGTTATCACCAACCATGGGGCTTGTCGACCCCCATGGCCATGCTCCCACATCTCCCCCTTCTTTATTAACATAAAAGAGCTCGATTAACACAAATTAAGAAAGCAGGTTTAACACAAATTAAGAAGGCGCGATTAACAGAAATTAAGAAAGCAAGAGTAACACAAATTAAGAAAGCACTATTAACACAAACTAAAATACAGAGAAAAACTGCCAGGCATACTAATTCCATCTTTAACAAACTTTGTAACCCCATCCCTGGGAGAGGCAGGCACTGAGTGCTGCCCAGCCGGGGGGCTCTGGCTGCCCCTCCAACTCCTGGAGTCCTTGTTTGGGGGTCCTGCCTATGCCAGCGAGACCCTCCCATAGGCTGTTTTTTGTTTGTCCCTGTTCTGATAGCCTGTCCCTATTCATTACTTTTTTGTTTTCGTCCCTGTTCTGTTAGACTATCCCTGTTCCTGTTCTTCATGTCCCTGTTTAAGGTGTCTTCTGAATCACCCTTCTTTGTTCCCTCTCAAGGCTTTACTTTCCAGATGGTCTCTACTTTAATAGTCGGATGTGATCACCAACCATGGGACTTGTCGACCCCCATGGCCACACTCCCACATCTTCCCCTTCTTTATTAACTTAAGAAAGCGCGATTAACACAAATTAAGAAGGCAGGATCAGCACAAACTAAAACACGGAGAAAAGCTGCCAGGCATACTAAGTCTATCTTTAACAACCTTTGTAAAACCATCCCTGGGAGAGGCAGGCACTGAGTACTGCCCAGCCGGGGGGCTCTGGCTGCCCCTCCGACTCCTGGAGTCCTTGTTTGTGGGTCCAGCATATGCCAGTGGGACCCTCCCATATGCTCTTTTTTGTTTCTCCCTGCTCTGTTAGCCTGTCCCTGTTCCTGTTCTTCATGTCCCTGCTTAAGGTGTCTCCTGAATCACCCTTCTTTGTTCCCTCTCAAGGCTTTACTTTCCTGATGGTCTCATCTTTAAGAGTCGGATGTGATCACCAACCATGGGGCTTGTCGACCCCCATGGCCACACTCCCACATCTCCTCCTTCTTTATTAACATAAGAAAGCGCAATTAACACAAATTAAGAAGGCAGGATCAACACAAACTAAAACACAGAGAAAAACTGCCAGGCATACTAAGACTATCTTTAACAATCTTTGCAACCCCATCCCTGGGAGTGGCAGGCACTGAGTGCTGCCCAGCCGGGGGGCTCTAGCTGCCTCTCCAACTCCTGGAGTCCTTGTTTGTGGGTCCTGCCTATGCCAGCGAGACCCTCCCATATGCTGTTTTTTGTTTGTCCCTGTTCTGATAGCCTGTCCCTATTCATTTCTTTTTTGTATTTGTCCCTGTTCTGTTAGACTATTCCTGTTCCTGTTCTTCATGTCCCTGTTTAAGGTGTCTCCTGAATCACCCTTCTTTGTTCCCTCTCAAGGCTTTACTTTCCTCATGGCCTCATCTTTAAGAGTCGGATGTGATCACCAACCATGGGGCTTGTCGACCCCCATGGCCACACTCCCACATCTCCTCCTTCTTTATTAACATAAGAAAGCGCGATTAACACAAATTAAGAAGGCAGGATCAACACAAACTAAAACACAGAGAAAAACTGCCAGGCATACTAAGTCTATCTTTAACAACCTTTGTAAAACCATCCCTGGGAGAGGCAGGCACTGAGTACTGCCCAGCCGGGGGGCTCTGGCTGCCCCTCCAACTCCTGGAGTCCTTGTTTGTGGGTCCAGCATATGCCAGTGGGACCCTCCCATATGCTGTTTTTTGTTTCTCCCTGCTCTGTTAGCCTGTCCCTGTTCCTGTTCTTCATGTCCCTGTTTAAGGTGTCTCCTGAATCACCCTTCTTTGTTCCCTCTCAACTCTTTAAATTCCTGATGGTCTCATCCTTAAGAGTCGGATGTTATTACCAACCATGGGGCCTGTCGACCCCCATGGCCATGCTCCCACATCTCCCACTTCTTTATTAACATAAAAGAGCTTGATTAACACAAATTAAGAAAGCAGGTTTAACACAAATTAAGAAGGCGCGATTAACAGAAAATAAGAAAGGAAGAGTAACACA
The DNA here is from genome assembly GCF_964211835.1 of Anser anser. Classification (NCBI taxonomy): domain Eukaryota; kingdom Metazoa; phylum Chordata; class Aves; order Anseriformes; family Anatidae; genus Anser; species Anser anser. Next base: position 2,889,225 of record NC_139731.1, read on the forward strand.
AATTAAGAAAGAACTATTAACACAAACTAAAATACAGAGAAAAACTGCCAGGCATACTAATTCCATCTTTAACAAACTTTGTAACCCCATCCCTGGGAGAGGCAGGCACTGAGTGCTGCCCAGCCGGGGGGCTCTGGCTGCCCCTCCAACTCCTGGAGTCCTTGTTTGAGGGTCCTGCCTATGCCAGCGAGACCCTCCCATAAGCTCTTTTTGTTCGTCCCTGTTCTGTTAGCCTGTACCTATTCATTCCTTTTCTGTTTTTGTCCCTGTTCCGTTTGCCTGTCCCTATTCATTCCTTTTTTGTTTTTGTCCCTGTGCTGTTATCCTGTCCCTGTTCCTGTTCTTCATGTCCCTGTTTGTTTTCTTCTCGTCCCTGTTCGTTTTCTTGTCCCTGTTGGGGGGCGATTTGTGGCGTAAAGACCGCACGGACAACGGGGTTCTTTCAGGATCTGTAACTGCTACCTCTTTATTGATGACATAACTTGAACTCTCTCTTACTGAGGGCATAACTTCATCTCTCAGAGTGAGGGCACAACTTCATTCTATCCCTTATTCAGGAAAGGCTCCCTTCCTATAACTTCCGCCTCACAGCAGTACCTTTCCACTAACTAGTCATTGGTCAACAACTTTGCCCGGCAACAGAAAACACCCAGCAACTTCCATGCTTTAATGGCTGGAGAACAAGCCACCCCAGACAACAAGGTGTCACCTGAATCACCCTTCTTTGTTCCCTCTCAACTCTTTAAATTCCTGATGGTCTCATCCTTAAGAGTCGGATATTATTACCAACCATGGGGCTTGTCGACCCCCATGGCCACACTCCCACATCTTCCCCTTCTTTATTAACTTAAGAAAGCGCGATTAACAAAAATTAAGAAGGCAGGATCAACACAAACTAAAACACAGAGAAAAGCTGCCAGGCATACTAAGTCTATATTTAACAATCTTTGTAAAACCAGCCGTGTGAGAGGCAGGCACTGAGTGCTGCCCAGCCGGGGGGCTCTGGCTGCCCCTCCAACTCCTGGAGTCCTTGTTTGTGGGTCCTGCCTATGCCAGCGAGACCCTCCCATACGCTGTTTTCTGTTTCTCCCTGCTCTGTTAGCCTGTCCCTATTCATTCCCTTTTTGTTTTTTTCCCTGTTCTGTTAGACTATCCCTGTTCCTGTTCTTCATGTCCCTGTTTATGGTGTCTCCTGAATCACCCTTCTTTGTTCCCTCTCAACTCTTTAAATTCCTGATGGCCTCATCTTTAAGAGTCGGATGTGATCACCAACCATGGGGCTTGTCGACCCCCATGGCCACACTCCCACATCTCCTCCTTCTTTATTAACATAAGAAAGCGCAATTAACACAAATTAAGAAGTTAGGATCAACACAAACTAAAACACAGAGAAAAACTGCCAGGCATACTAAGTCTATCTTTAACAATCTTTGTAAAACCATCCCTGGGAGAGGCAGGCACTGAGTGCTGCCCAGCCGGGGGGCTCTGGCTGCCCCTCCAACTCCTGGAGTCCTTGTTTGTGGGTCCTGCCTATGCCAGCGAGACCCTCCCATATGCTGTTTTTTGTTTGTCCCTGTTCTGATAGCCTGTCCCTATTCATTCCTTTTTTGTTTTCCTCCCTGTTCTGTTAGACTATCCCTGTTCCTGTTCTTCATGTCCCTGCTTAAGGTGTTTCCTGAATCACCCTTCTTTGTTCCCTCTCAAGGCTTTACTTTCCTGATGGTCTCTTCATTAAGAGTAGGATGTTATCACCAACCATGGGGCTTGTCGACCCCCATGGCCATGCTCCCACATCTCCCCCTTCTTTATTAACATAAAAGAGCTCGATTAACACAAATTAAGAAAGCAGGTTTAACACAAATTAAGAAGGCGCGATTAACAGAAATTAAGAAAGCAAGAGTAACACAAATTAAGAAAGCACTATTAACACAAACTAAAATACAGAGAAAAACTGCCAGGCATACTAATTCCATCTTTAACAAACTTTGTAACCCCATCCCTGGGAGAGGCAGGCACTGAGTGCTTCCCATCTCGGGGGCTCTGGCTGCCCCTCCAACTCCTGGAGTCCTTGTTTGTGGGTCCTGCCTATGCCAGCGAGACCCTCCCATAGGCTGTTTTTTGTTTGTCCCTGTTCTGATAGCCTGTCCCTATTCATTACTTTTTTGTTTTCGTCCCTGTTCTGTTAGACTATCCCTGTTCCTGTTCTTCATGTCCCTGGTTAAGGTGTCTTCTGAATCACCCTTCTTTGTTCCCTCTCAAGGCTTTACTTTCCTGATGGTCTCTACTTTAATAGTCGGATGTGATCACCAACCATGGGGCTTGTCGACCCCCATGGCCACACTCCCACATCTTCCCCTTCTTTATTAACTTAAGAAAGCGCGATTAACACAAATTAAGAAGGCAGGATCAGCACAAACTAAAACACGGAGAAAAGCTGCCAGGCATACTAAGTCTATGTTTAACAACCTTTGTAAAACCATCCCTGGGAGAGGCAGGCACTGAGTACTGCCCAGCCGGGGGGCTCTGGCTGCCCCTCCGACTCCTGGAGTCCTTGTTTGTGGGTCCAGCATATGCCAGTGGGACCCTCCCATATGCTCTTTTTTGTTTCTCCCTGCTCTGTTAGCCTGTCCCTGTTCCTGTTCTTCATGTCCCTGCTTAAGGTGTCTCCTGAATCACCCTTCTTTGTTCCCTCTCAAGGCTTTACTTTCCTCATGGACTCATCTTTAAGAGTCGGATGTGATCACCAACCATGGGGCTTGTCGACCCCCATGGCCACACTCCCACATCTCCTCCTTCTTTATTAACATAAGAAAGCGCAATTAACACAAATTAAGAAGGCAGGATCAACACAAACTAAAACACAGAGAAAAACTGCCAGGCATACTAAGACTATCTTTAACAATCTTTGCAACCCCATCCCTGGGAGTGGCAGGCACTGAGTGCTGCCCAGCCGGGGGGCTCTAGCTGCCTCTCCAACTCCTGGAGTCCTTGTTTGTGGGTCCTGCCTATGCCAGCGACACCCTCCCATATGCTGTTTTTTGTTTCTCCCTGCTCTGTTAGCCTGTCCCTGTTCCTGTTCTTCATGTCCCTGTTTAAGGTGTCTCCTGAATCACCCTTCTTTGTTCCCTCTCAAGGCTTTACTTTCCTCATGGCCTCATCTTTAAGAGTCGGATGTGATCACCAACCATGGGGCTTGTCGACCCCCATGGCCACACTCCCACATCTCCTCCTTCTTTATTAACATAAGAAAGCGCGATTAACACAAATTAAGAAGGCAGGATCAACACAAACTAAAACACAGAGAAAAACTGCCAGGCATACTAAGTCTATCTTTAACAACCTTTGTAAAACCATCCCTGGGAGAGGCAGGCACTGAGTGCTGCCCAGCCGGGGGGCTCTGGCTGCCCCTCCAACTCCTGGAGTCCTTGTTTGTGGGTCCAGCATACACCAGTGGGACCCTCCCATATGCTGTTTTTTGTTTCTCCCTGCTCTGTTAGCCTGTCCCTGTTCCTGTTCTTCATGTCCCTGGTTAAGGTGTCTCCTGAATCACCCTTCTTTGTTCCCTCTCAACTCTTTACTTTCCTGATGGCCTCATCTTTAAGAGTCGGATGTTATCACCAACCATGGGACTTGTCGACCCCCATGGCCATGCTCCCACAACTCCCCCTTCTTTATTAACATAAAAGAGCTCGATTAACACAAATTAAGAAAGCAGGTTTAACACAAATTATGAAGGCGTGATTAACAGAAATTAAGAAAGCAAGAGTAACACAAATTAAGAAAGCACTATTAACACAAACTAAAATACAGAGAAAAACTGCCAGGCATACTAATTCCATCTTTAACAAACTTTGTAACCCCATCCCTGGGAGAGGCAGGCACTGAGTGCTGCCCAGCTGGGGGGCTCTGGCTGCCCCTCCAACTCCTGGAGTCCTTTTTTGTGGGTCCTGCCTATGCCAGCGAGACCCTCCCATATGCTGTTTTTTGTTTGTCGCTGTTCTGATAGCCTGTCCCTATTCATTCCTTTTTTGTTTTTGTCCCTGTTCTGTTAGCCTGTCCCTGTTCCTGTTCTTCATGTCCCCGGTTAAGGTGTCTCCTGAATCACCCTTCTTTGTTCCCTCTCAAGGCTTTACTTTCCTGATGGTCTCATCTTTAAGAGTCGGATGTGATCACCAACCATGGGGCTTGTCGACCCCCATGGCCACACTCCCACATCTCCTCCTTCTTTATTAACATAAGAAAGCGCAATTAACACAAATTAAGAAGGCAGGATCAACACAAACTAAAACACAGAGAAAAACTGCCAGGCATACTAAGACTATCTTTAACAAACTTTGCAACCCCATCCCTGGGAGAGGCAGGCACTGAGTGCTGCCCAGCCGGGGGGCTCTGGCTGCCACTCCAACTCAGGAGTCCTTGTTGGTGGGTCCTGCGTAAGCCAGCGTGACCCTCCCATAAGCTCTTTTTGTTCGTCCCTGTTCTGTTAGCCTGTACCTATTCATTCCTTTTCTGTTTTTGTCCCTGTTCCGTTTGCCTGTCCCTATTCATTCCTTTTTTGTTTTTGTCCCTGTTCTGTTAGCCTGTCCCTGTTCCTGTTCTTCATGTCCCTGTTTGTTTTCTTCTCGTCCCTGTTCGTTTTCATGTCCCTGTTGGGGGGCGATTTGTGGCGTAAAGACCGCACGGACAACGGGGTTCTTTCAGGATCTGTAACTGCTACCTCTTTATTGATGACATAACTTGAACTCTCTCTTACTGAGGGCATAACTTCATCTCTCAGAGTGAGGGCACAACTTCATTCTATCCCTTATTCAGGAAAGGCTCCCTTCCTATAATTTCTGCCTCACAGCAGTACCTTTCCACTAACTAGTCATTGGTCAATAACTTTGCCCAGCAACAGCAAACACCCAGCAACTTCCATGCATTAATGGCTGGAGAATTAGCCACCCCAGACAAGAAGGTGTCACCTGAATCACCCTTCTTTGTTCCCTCTCAACTCTTTAAATTCCTGATGGTCTCATCCTTAAGAGTCGGATGTTATCACCAACCATGGGGCTTGTGGACCCCCATTGCCACACTCCCACATTTTCCCCTTCTTTTTTAACATAAGAAAGCGCGATTAACACAAATTAAGAAGGCAGGATCAACACAAACTAAAACACAGAGAAAAACTGCCAGGCATACTAAGTCTATCTTTAACAATCTTTGTAAAACCATCCCTGGGAGAGGCAGGCACTGAGTGCTGCCCAGCCGGGGGGCTCTGGCTGCCCCTCCAACTCCTGGAGTCCTTGTTTGTGGGTCCAGCATATGCCAGTGGGACCCTCCCATATGCTGTTTTTTGTTTCTCCCTGCTCTGTTAGCCTGTCCCTGTTCCTGTTCTTCATGTCCCTGTTTAAGGTGTCTCCTGAATCACCCTTCTTTGTTCCCTCTCAACTCTTTACTTTCCTGATGGCCTCATCTTTAAGAGTGGGTTGTTATCACCAACCATGGGACTTGTGGACCCCCATGGCCATGCTCCCACATCTCCCCCTTCTTTATTAACATAAAAGAGCTCGATTAACACAAATTAAGAAAGCAGGTTTAACACAAATTAAGAAGGCGCGATTAACAGAAATTAAGAAAGCAAGAGTAACACAAATTAAAAAAGCACTATTAACACAAACTAAAATACAGAGAAAAACTGCCAGGCATACTAATTCCGTCTTTAACAAACTTTGTAACCCCATCCCTGGGAGAGGCAGGCACTGAGTGCTGCCCAGCCGGGGGGCTCTAGCTGCCCCTCCAACTCCTGGAGTCCTTGTTTGTGGGTCCTGCCTATGCCAGCGAGACCCTCCCATATGCTGTTTTTTGTTTGTCCCTGTTCTGATAGCCTGTCCCTATTCATTCCTTTTTTGTTTTTGTCCCTGTTCTGTTAGACTATCCCTGTTCCTGTTCTTCATGTCCCTGTTTAAGGTGTCTCCTGAATCACCCTTCTTTGTTCCCTCTCAAGGCTTTACTTTCCTCATGGCCTCATCTTTAAGTGTCGGATGTGATCACCAACCATGGGGCTTGTCGACCCCCATGGCCACACTCCCACATCTCCTCCTTCTTTATTAACATAAGAAAGCGCAATTAACACAAATTAAGAAGGCAGGATCAACACAAACTAAAACACAGAGAAAAACTGCCAGGCATACTAAGACTATCTTTAACAAACTTTGCAACCCCATCCCTGGGAGAGGCAGGCACTGAGTGCTGCCCAGCCGGGGGGCTCTGGCTGCCCCTCCAACTCCTGGAGTCCTTGTTTGGGGGTCCTGCGTAAGCCAGCGTGACCCTCCCATAATCTCTTTTTGTTCGTCCCTGTTCTGTTAGCCTGTACCTATTCATTCTTTTTTTTTTTTTTTCCCTGTTCCGTTTGCCTGTCCCTATTCATTCCTTTTTTGTTTTTGTCCCTGTTCTGTTAGCCTGTCCCTGTTCCTGTTCTTCATGTCCCTGTTTGTTTTCTTCTCGTCCCTGTTCGTTTTCATGTCCCTGTTGGGGGGCGATTTGTGGCGTAAAGACCGCACGGACAACGGGGTTCTTTCAGGATCTGTAACTGCTACCTCTTTATTGATGGCATAACTTGAACTCTCTCTTACTGAGGGCATAACTTCGTCTCTCAGAGTGAGGGCACAACTTCATTCTATCCCTTATTCAGGAAAGGCTCCCTTCCTATAACTTCCGCCTCACAGCAGTACCTTTCCACTAACTAGTCATTGGTCAACAACTTTGCCCGGCAACAGCAAACACCCAGCAACTTCCATGCATTAATGGCTGGAGAACAAGCCACCCCAGACAAGAAGGTGTCACCTGAATCACCCTTCTTTGTTCCCTCTCAACTCTTTAAATTCCTGATGGTCTCATCCTTAAGAGTCGGATGTTATCACCAACCATGGGGCTTGTGGACCCCCATTGCCACACTCCCACATCTTCCCCTTCTTTATTAACATAAGAAAGCGCGGTTAACACAAATTAAGAAGGCAGGATCAACACAAACTAAAACACAGAGAAAAACTGCCAGGCATACTAAGTCTATCTTTAACAACCTTTGTAAAACCATCCCTGGGAGAGGCAGGCACTGAGTGCTGCCCAGCCGGGGGGCTCTGGCTGCCCCTCCAAATGCTGGAGTCCTTGTTTGTGGGTCCAGCATATGCCAGTGGGACCCTCCCATATGCTGTTTTTTGTTTCTCCCTGCTCTGTTAGCCTGTCCCTGTTCCTGTTCTTCATGTCCCTGGTTAAGGTGTGTCCTGAATCACCCTTCTTTGTTCCCTCTCAAGGCTTTCCTTTCCTGATGGTCTCATCCTTAAGAGTCGGATGTGATCACCAACCATGGGGCTTGTCGACCCCCATGTCCACACTCCCACATCTCCTCCTTCTTTATTAACATAAGAAAGCGCAATTAACACAAATTAAGAAGGCAGGATCAACACAAACTAAAACACAGAGAAAAACTGCCAGGCATACTAAGTCTATCTTTAACAATCTTTGTAAAACCATCCCTGGGAGAGGCAGGCACTGAGTGCTGCCCAGCCGGGGTGCTCTGGCTGCCCCTCCAACTCCTGGAGTCCTTGTTTGTGGGTCCTGCCTATGCCAGCGAGACCCTCCCATATGCTGTTTTTTGTTTGTCCCTGTTCTGATAGCCTGCCCCTATTCATTCCCTTTTTGTTTTCGTCCCTGTTCTGTTAGACTATCCCTGTTCCTGTTCTTCATGTCCCTGCTTAAGGTGTCTCCTGAATCACCCTTCTTTGTTCCCTCTCAAGGCTTTACTTTCCTGATGGTCTCTACTTTAACAGTCGGATGTTATCACCAACCATGGGGCTTGTCGACCCCCATGGCCACACTCCCACATCTCCCCCTTCTTTATTAACATAAAGGAGATTGATTAACACAAATTAAGAAAGCAGGTTTAACACAAATTATGAAGGCGCGATTAACAGAAATTAAGAAAGCAAGAGTAACACAAATTAAGAAAGCACTATTAACACAAACTAAAATACAGAGAAAAACTGCCAGGCATACTAAGACCATATTTAACAAACTTTGTAACCCCATCCCTGGGAGTGGCAGGCACTGAGTGCTTCCCAGCTGGGGGGCTCTGGCTGCCCCTCCAACTCCCGGAGTCTTTGTTTTTGGGTCCTGCCTATGCCAACGAGACCCTCCCATACGCTGTTTTTTGTTTGTCCCTGTTCTGATAGCCTGTCCCTATTCATTCCTTTTTTGTTTTTGTCCCTGTTCTGTTAGACTATCCCTGTTCCTGTTCTTCATGTCCCTGGTTAAGGTGTCTCCTGAATCACCCTTCTTTGTTCCCTCTCAAGGCTTTCCTTTCCTGATGGTCTCATCCATAAGAGTCCGATGTTATCACCAACCATGGGGCTTGTCGACCCCCATGGCCACACTCCCACATCTCCTCCTTCTTTATTAACATAAGAAAGCGCAATTAACACAAATTAAGAAGGCAGGATCAACACAAACTAAAACACAGAGAAAAACTGCCAGGCATACTAAGACTATCTTTAACAAACTTTGCAACCCCATCCCTGGGAGAGGCAGGCACTGAGTGCTGCCCAGACGGGGGGCTCTGGCTGCCCCTCCAACTCCTGGGGTCCTTGTTTGTGGGTCCTGCGTAAGCCAGTGTGACCCTCCCATAAGCTCTTTTTGTTCGTCCCTGTTCTGTTAGCCTGTACCTATTCATTCCTTTTTTTTTTTTTTCCTGTTCCGTTTGCCTGTCCCTATTCATTCCTTTTTTGTTTTTGTCCCTGTTCTGTTAGCCTGTCCCTGTTCCTGTTCTTCATGTCCCTGTTTGTTTTCTTCTCGTCCCTGTTTGTTTTCTTGTCCCTGTTGGGGGGCGATTTGTGGCGTAAAGACCGCACGGACAACGGGGTTCTTTCAGGATCTGTAACTGCTACCTCTTTATTGATGACATAACTTGAACTCTCTCTTACTGAGGGCATAACTTCATCTCTCAGAGTGAGGGCACAACTTCATTCTATCCCTTATTCAGGAAAGGCTCCCTTCCTATAACTTCCGCCTCACAGCAGTACCTTTCCACTAACTAGTCATTGGTCAACAACTTTGCCCGGCAACAGCAAACACCCAGCCACTTCCATGCATTAATGGCTGGAGAACTAGCCACCCCAGACAACAAGGTGTCACCTGAATCACCCTTCTTTGTTCCCTCTCAACTCTTTAAATTCCTGATGGCCTCATCTTTAAGAGTCGGATGTTATCACCAACCATGGGGCCTGTCAACCCCCATGGCCACACTCCCACATCTCCTTCTTCTTTATTAACATAAGAAAGCGCGATTAACACAAATTAAGAAGGCAGGATCAACACAAACTAAAACACAGAGAAAAACTGCCAGGCATACTAAGTCTATCTTTAACAACCTTTGTAAAACCATCCCTGGGAGAGGCAGGCACTGAGTGCTGCCCAGCCGGGGGGCTCTGGCTGCCCCTCCAACTCCTGGAGTCCTTGTTTGTGGGTCCAGCATATGCCAGTGGGACCCTCCCATATGCTGTTTTTTGTTTCTCCCTGCTCTGTTAGCCTGTCCCTGTTCCTGTTCTTCATGTCCCTGTTTAAGGTGTCTCCTGAATCACCCTTCTTTGTTCCCTCTCAACTCTTTACTTTCCTGATGGCCTCATCTTTAAGAGTCGGATGTTATCACCAACCATGGGACTTGTCGACCCCCATGGCCAGGCTCCCACATCTCCCCCTTCTTTATTAACATAAAAGAGCTCGATTAACACAAATTAAGAAAG